>NC_083316.1:125581424-127981424 GCF_963455315.2 Globicephala melas
TAGTGGTAGTAGTAGTGGTGGTGGTAGTAGTAGTAGTGGTAGTAGTGGTAGTAGTGGTAGTGGTAGTGGTGGTAGTGGTAGTGGTAGTAGTGGTAGTGGTAGTGGTAGTGGTGGTAATAGTGGTAGTGGTAGTGGTGGTGGTGGTAGTGGTAGTGGTAGTGGTAGTGGTAGTAGTAGTCGTGGTGGTAGTAGTAGTAATGAGTGCTTGTTAGGTGCCAGGCACTGTTTTCTAAGCATATTACATATGTTAACTCAGCCCTTGACAATAACCTTATGAAGTAGATTACAGCTGATAAACGTGAGATCTGGGATTCAGCCCCAGTTCCAGAGCCCAGGCTCCTAGCCGCTGCACTGACTGCCCCTCCATGCGTGAAGGAGGCAGCAAGCCCCCGGAACCCACAGGGGATGGTAGCTGTTTCCCTATTGCTCTGCTTTCACTGTCACGGTTGAACCTTGACGCTTCCAGCCTTTCTACCCCCTGCCTGGGCCCCAGGGTCAGAGAGACTGACCTGGGGCTACCATTGGCATAGAGCAGCCTCAGGGCCCTGTCCAGGGGTTTGGACGCAGGAGGCCGTGGTGTGAAGCGGCTGTCCTTAGAGGAGGGGACGGGCGTCCCTCACGTGGACAGCCCTGGGCCTGGGGTCACATGCTGATGAGCAGCAGAGTCCAGACTGGGGCTCCTAGGCCAGGCCCCTTTCCATTTCCACCTGCTGCCTTCTCGTAAACTTCTTTGATTCTTGGAGTCCATAGCACATTTCTCGGGCATCTGCCGTCCCAGCAAACTGAGAGGATCTGAGTGGATTTGGCGGGAGGGTGATGGTAGTGCAGCTGTGTGTACAGAGCAGATTTCTACACAAAGTCGCTGAGCCCAAGGCGTTGACTAACCGTGTCCCCTCTCTGCCTCTGCTCACTGCAGATAATCGACAGTGAGAATGAGGCCCTCCTGGCAGCGCTCACCAAAACCCTGGATGACATCCCCGAAGATGTTGTGCATCTGGCCGCCTTCCCAGCCCTGGATGACGGAGACGCACCCTCCTGCGCTTCTGCTTCGCCTGTCCCCTCATCTGCGCCCCCAAGCCCCTCCCTGGAGAGGGCCCCAGCCTCAGCCCCTGAAGTGGATGAGCTCTCGCTGGTGAGAATCTGTTTCCAACTGAAACGATGGTGGTGGCTTGAGATGTGGTGTCTGGTGGTAGAGGTGGTGGGTGCTGGAAAACCAGCTCCAGCCCCTGCAGGGGTCTCCGTGCATCACTGGCAGAGGTTCAGGGCAGCAGCCTGGACTGGCCATGGGAGGCCTCCCTGGGCTTCACCTGCAACACTGTAGGCCCTTTGGGAGTTCATGGATTGACGCTAAGTGTGTGTTAAACCCTTGAAATTAAATATAAACATTTTCCTAAAGATTATGCTTACACACACAGTAAAAATTCAAGCAGGAAGTATGGATAGTTAAAAGCACAACCTCCTTACCCATCTCATAATTGTTTTTTCCTACCTTAGAAGTAACCATGGTTACTGATCTGTTGTGTGACTTTCCTCTTCCACTTTTCTTTTTAACTACAAAAGGAAGCCTCCATTATATACTGCCCTGCACCTTGCTTTTCTCAGGTGAATTGTGTGTCTTGGGAACTCTTTCAAATGAGCGGAGGTATCTCTGTTTTATCCTTTTTGTTGGCTGCATAGTGTTCCTTCATAAGGATGTACCATACTTCTTCAACCAACTCCCTGGTTGGCAGATATGTACATTGTTTCAACTTCTTTATTGCTCCATTGCTTCAGTCTGTGTCCTGTTACTGGCCTTGGCCATTTGTAAGTGGATACATTCCTAGAAAAGGAATTCCTTGGTCGTAGGCTATGTGGTTTTTCAGTTTAGACAAATACTTCCAGTTGGCCCTCCAAAGAGGTTGGACCGGTTCGTACTTCCACCAGCAAAAGTTAACTGCTACCTGAGTGTCCGTGGAATGTAGAAACGTACACATGGCATTGCAGGTTTCTAGGGAGAAGGTCTCAGCTTTTTCAGATTCCAAAGGGTTCCGGACCTCAGAAGTTGCTGAAAGCAGTTACCCTTGACTCGGGCTTAGGGTGCCAGAAAGCCAGCTGTCCTGGCTTGTGAAGAACAGCTCATCTGTCTTGGGCTCCTCACCCTGACACTGTAGCTCCTAGGGGCTGGCGAGACTTAGCTGGAAAATCGGAGCCTGGTGGAGGTGGAAGGGGTCTTTGGTCGTGAAGAGTTAGAGCCGGACAGGCCCTTGGTGACCGTAAAGTGCGACTGGGGAAATTGAGGCCCAGCGAGGGGAGGGCCTCTCCCAGGGTCACACAGCAAGTTGGTGCGCCAGCAAGGACCAGAGCTCAGGTACTCTGACTCCTGGTCCAGGACCCCTTGCCCTCTTGCCCGCTGCCTGCAAGTTCCCCAAAGCAGTGTGAAATATTTAGTAAGCACTTATGTGTGCCGGATACAAGCATATGTTCGGTCCCACATTGTGGCTTCTGCTGATAAGTGTTGTGCTTCCTTTCAGACTAGAATCAGACCTCCTGGGTTTGATTCCCAGCCCCACCAATGAATGCTTATGTGTCCCTTAGGCACCTAGCCTCTCTCTGACCCAGCTTCCTGGTCTGTAAGGTGGGGTTAATAATAGTGCTTATCTCAAAGGCGGTTGGGAGGAGTCCAGCAGATTTATACATATAAAGAACTTAGAACAGTGCCTGGTACAAAGAAGTGTCTCAAAAAGTGCTATCCGAGTGATAGTCCCAGCACAACCGGTAGTGGTGGTCATGGAAAAAGAGGAATTCTGTATGGGACTCTGGAGAGGGACCACCCTGGAAGAAGTAGAGAGTGACCCTTGCTGGTCACCGGTTGTTCCCTCTCATGCCTTAGACGGCACTTTTGTTTCAGGCACTGGGCTAGGCACACAGGAAACAGGTTCACCATTGAGACAACCCGCATACCAACAGAGTTCTAGAAAGGCCCTGAGAATTTATACAGACACCCGGTTCTTAACCTGGAGACATGGGTCCCAGAGAGTCTACCTCTGGACTAATGGGGACCCGTGGACCTCTACATATATGTTTTTCTGAGGTCAGTAGCTTCTCTCATATTCTTAGAGGGACCCCTGAGTCAAAAAAGACCCAATCATTTAGTCTACCTGCCCCTGTTTTTTTTTTTTTTTTTTTTTTTTTTTTGCAGTATGCGGACCTCTCACTGTTGTGGCCTCTCCCGTTGCAGAGCACAGGCTCCGGACGCGCAGGCTCAGCGACCATGGCTCACGGGCCTAGCCGCTCTGCGGCATGTGGGATCTTCCCGGACCGGGGCACGAACCCGCGTCCCCTGCATCGGCAGGCGGACTCTCACCCACTGCGCCACCAGGGAAGCCCATGCCCCTGTTTTATACATACACAGACACAGACACACACACACAGACACCCCCCCCACACACACACATACCCCCTACCTTGGAGAAACCAAGGCTGGTTTCTCCCAGTCCTTTCCCTCTTCCTCAAGGCTGGGAGAGGGAAAGGACTTGCCCAAGGTCTCACAGTGAGCTGGGATTGAACTGAAGCAGAACCAGGTCCCTTGCCTCTGGTCTAAGAATCTTTTCCTGTCCACGCCAGAGAATCACAGATGTGTGTGTTTGTCTGGGGTCGAGGTAGGGTGGTGTGGCTCATCCAGCTCCTAGGGGAGTGGCGAGTGGCCTTTACTTTGGTCCCCAGGCCTTTGGCAATCCTCCTGGGGGTCATGTCCCTTGAGGAAACACTTGATGCTGTAGCAAAAGCCCATGATGTTTCTTGACTTGTTCTCAAGCTTGGCTGTGGTAGGATCCCTGGTGAAACCCCCAGGCGTCCTCAGCTCCCTGCTTTCTTGGCTGGGATACACTGAGCACTTTTCCTCCGGGTACAGAAGCTCAGCAACTTTTATAGAAAATTTAGAAAAGCCAGACAAGCTTAAGCAGCTTCCACTTGTGTGAAAACAGCTGGCTGGGTTGGAAGTGATGTGTATATATATATTCTTGTATGATTGAATCCCGCCTCATGAAAGGTCACAGAAAGTGGTGTATGTGTACTACGAGTGTATGCAGAATGTCCCAATCAAGTGTGTGCATCATATTTCAACAGTAAGATGGGTAGACATCACCCAACATCTGTCTGGGTTTCTCAAGATCACAGATATTCCTCTTAGGTTATGAACTCTCAAAAGGACTTACATTTTATTGGGATGCCTGTATGGGTTTGGGATTGTTACACAACCTGCTTTCTGTACTTAATATATTGGGAACATATTCTAGGTCATTAAGTGCCCTTCCTGTGTTCCACCATGGCCCTGTGATGTTGGGATCAGGGTGTGGTTGGTCCTGAGGGGCTGGCTCTGGGCCAGGCTTCTCCCTGAGGTGCACTTCCCCTGTCTCTGGCTGCAGCTCAGCCCCGGCTCCTCTCCTCTCTGTTCCTCCCACAGCTGCAGAAACTCCTTCTCACCACGTCCTACCCAGCCTCGACCTCTGACAGCCAGAAGGAAGGGACCGCCTGGCGCCAGGCAGGCCTCAGGTCTAGAAGTCAGCGGCCTTGGGTCAAGGTATTTCTGCACATGCCCCCAGACCCACCCAGGCCTCTGGGGGTCTCTGGGGAGGGCGGTGTGCACCTTTCCGCTCTTGTTAGAGGCCATCAAGTTCAGTCCACTTCCAGCTTCCCTCTTTGCTCATCACACAACCCTTGTCACTGATATGCTGGGCACTGCTTGAGACCCAGGCCAGTCTGGGGTTCTAGAAAGAGCCTTGGGCTTGTTCGTGTGCAGTTGACCCTTGAACAACGTGGGTTTGAACTGTATGGGACCACTTGCACTTTTTTTCAGTAGTAAATACTACAGTACTGCAGGATCCGCAGTTGGTTGAATCCGCAGATGCAGAGGAACCGTGGCTGCTGAGGGCTGACTAGAAGTCATATGTGAATTTCCCACTGCGTGGCCGTTCTACCCCCCGCAACCCCCACATTGTTCAAGAGTCAACTGTACCTCAGTGTTCCAGGCACTGTGTTAGTTGTTGGGTTAGAGCGGGGACGAGGAGGATGTGGCCTGCCCTCAGGAAGCTTATGCTAATGCGGCGACAGAAGGAAACGTAAGGTCCTCACTGGCACCATGGAGGCCATAAGGAGTTTGGATTCCTCTTTGTGGGGAGCCATCGGAGAGCTGAAAGCTCTATCTTGAGCACCCAGGAGGGAAGCAAGTCCCTTTTCCTCCTTGGGCTCCATCTTCCAAGACTTCCAAGGAGAGGTTTCAGAGGTAATTTCCCAGCATTCCTGTTACTCAAAGCCTGCACCCAGCCCTCCCCTCTTGTCCCCAGACACTGCTGCAGGGGACTGCTGCGGACAGTCCCACCCCTTGGGGCAGAATCAGGATGGCATCTTTCTCAGACAGTGGCTCTGTAGGAGTCTGTCCCCTGCCTGGGCTCCCCTGGGGGGCGGACCCTGTCCCTGTGCCCCCTCCCTACTTGTCCTGGCTGACCTCCCAAAACAGAGGTCCATCCCTCATGTTCCATTCTGTCAACAGGGCAGCAGCTAAGCTCCTTCCTGAGCCAGCCTGCCCTCTGGAGTGCTAGGGGGCACACCAGGGGCGTGAGACACCCTTGACAGCCAGTCTGGCCCCAGCAAAGAGACATTTGCACTGGGAGCAAAGGCCCTGTGTGGACCAGTGGGGGCAGATAAGGCTGGAGACAGCGGTCAGGTGGGGCTACATTGCAGAGCACCCCTGGCCAGGGGGCCTCCCCTTTACCCCACGGGTACTGGGAAGATACTGAATTGTTCTTTTTCTTTTTCTTTTTTTAACAGCTTTATGGAGGTGCCACTTATATACCATAAAAGGCACCTGTTTTAAAAGTATGATTCAGTGATTTTTAGTAAATTTACAGAGTCGTGCAGCCACGACCACAATCCAGTTTTAGAACGTTTCTATCATCCCAGGAAGATCCCCAGTGTCCCTGTTTACAGTTAATCCCTGTTCCCACGCCCAGCCCCAGGCAACCACTAATGTACTTCCTGGCACTCTCTCTGAAGGCTCCGCGCAGGGGAGTGGGGTAGTCAGAGCAGGGCTTTGGCAGTAAATCTAGAAAAGGCAAAATCCATAGCTAGGAGACCTGTTAGGAGGCTGGCCATTCCTTCATTCCTCATCCCCTGAGCACTGCTAAGTGCCAGGCTCTGTGCTGGAAGCTGGGGATGAAGTGGTGAAACCTGGCAATTCTGACGATCCAGGTGAGACCAGCTGGGCCTGGCCAGTGGCTGCAGGGGTGGGCAGCGGGGAGAAGCAGTGTGGGTCTCCTTCCTCACTCTGGCCTCTTTTCCTCTCCAGATGGACAGCGCCCAAGACAGGAAGGCCCCCATGATGCAGTCTCAGACCCGGAGTTGCACAGAGCTGCATAAGCACCTCACCTCGGTGCCGTCCTGCCCCCGGGCTAAAGCTCGCTCCCCTGATAGGGTCCTCCAGCCACCACCACCCCTGAGTCCCTGGGTCCCTGCCAAGGAGGATGAGGAGGCGGGTGAGGACTGCCCGAGTCCCCAGCCGGCTCCAGCCTCTCCCTGGGACTCCCCAGCACCGGGCAGGGCAGACCCCGGCGCCCAGGTGTCCCAGGAGGACATGCAGGCCATGGTGCAGCTCATTCGCTACATGCACACCTACTGCCTTCCCCAGAGGAAGCTGCCCGCACAGGCCCCAGAGCCAGACCCCCAGCCCTGCAGCAGCCCCGCCCAGCAGGTCAGACCCCGGCCTCGGTGCCAGCACCCTTCCAAAGCCACCTGGGCTGAGTTCTCCATCCTGAGGGAACTTCTGGCTCAAGATATCCTCTGTGATGTCAGCAAACCCTACCGCCTGGCCACGCCTGTCTACGCCTCCCTCACACCCCGGGCCCGGCCCAGGCCCAAAGACAGCCAGGCCTCTGCGGGCCACCCCTCCCCCGTGGAGGAGGTGCGGGTCGCGGCTTCACCCCAGAGCTCGGGCCCCAGACCCAGCCTGCGCCCGCTGCGGCTGGAGGTGAAAGGGCACATCAGCCGGTTGGCCAGGCTGCAGCCTGAGGAGGAAGATGAGGAAGAGGAGGAGGAAGAAGAAGAAAAAGAGGAAGAGGAGTGGGGCCGGAAAAGGCCGGGCCGGGGCCTGCCGGGGACCAAGCTGGGGAGGAAGCAGGAGAGCTCTGTGTGCCCCGTGCGGCGTTCCAGGAGACTGAACCCGGAGCTGGGCCCCTGGCTGACGTTCACCGATGAGCCCATGGTCCCCGCGGAGCCCCAAGGGGCTCTGCCCTCGCTGCGCCTGGCCCCTGAGGCCTACCACGTGGAGGGGGAGCTGGGCAGCCCCGCGGACGAGGACAGTGGCCAAGACCAGCAGCTCCGACGGGGACCCCAGATCCCAGCTCTGGAGAGCCCCTGTGAGAGCGGGTGTGGGGACACCGACGAGGACCCCAGTTGTCCGCAGCTCTCTTCTGGAGGTAGTCGGAGTTGGTGGTCCGAGAGAGGGGGCAGGGCCAGGGTGTGGCAGACCCCACTGCCCGGGAACCAGGAGCCCTGGGTTGGGCATATCCCTCTCCCTCTCTGTCTCTCAGCTTCCCTTCCTGTGCAGTAGGCTCGTTGGGCAGATCTTCAGGAACCTCCTACCCATCTCTGAGTTTCTCATCATGCATGGGCCAGGTGTCCTTAATGAACGAGCAGCAGGATGCCTGCCTTCTTGGGGCTTGGGTGTCAGTGGGGGAGACAGGCAGTCAAAAAGTGGCCAAGAAAGGAAAAGTGATGACAAATTGTGATAAGTGCTCTAAAGAAGACTCCCTGGGTAGCAGTGTGATGGAGGGTGTGAGTCTATAAATTCAGCTCCACAGTGAAGTGGCATTTTAAATGGTAACAATAGTGGGGATAATAATACAGCAGTTATCTGTTATGCACTCGCTATGCCAGGCTTGGTCTAAGACTTGACACGGATTATCCCCATTGATCCTCACAGGAAGCCCGTGTGGTGGGTGCTGTTATAATTCCCATTTTAAGACACAGAAACAAAGGCACAGAGATAGCTAATGGTCGGTTCAGCGAGTTAGTCCTGCATCTGTCTGGGGCAGAGCCCACAGCCACTACTAGCCTTGGAAGCTGGAACGCTTCACCATTGTGCTACACTGATTGGCCAGAAGGGGTCGCCCTGGTTCCCATCAACTCTGCAGAATCAGTAGATCTGCCAGCTGTTAATGTTGCTGAGTCTGGGGGAATGAAGGTGGATTTGAGTTGTTCCTGCCAGTCCCTAAAAGTGGCAGAGGCTTTTGGGTCACACGCCTGAAAGAAGCTGTGCTTGGTACCGATGAAGTTCAGAGGGAAACATCTGCTAGCCATGCCATGTTGGGAAAAATCTTATTTTTTTCTTTTTTGTCTTCTTTTCAGACTCTCCCAGGTGCCTCATGCTGGCCTTGTCGCAAAGGTAGATTTTTAGAAATTGTTGGTTTATGACTCCAGGAGACCTTATCTGGTTGGGTGTAGGGTGGTTCATTGGCCCCTGAGCCTGGTCCTTGTCCCCACACCCCTGCCCTCATTGCCATATGGGACTCTTAGGATCTGGGCTCCCTTGAAAGGGAGTTTGTTTTTAGAAGCAGGCCCAGGGGAAAGGTGGAGAATTTCATGGGGAAAAGTTGACAGTGCTGTGTGGCTTTGGGCAAGTGTCTTCTCCTCTCTGGGCCTCAGGTGTTCCATCATAAAATAAGGAGGCTGACAATGCTTGTCCTGTCTCCACCTCCCTCAAGTCTCTCCCATGTCTCCTTGAAAGAGCTGTACAGCTTTGATTTCCTCCAACAACCAGGAGAGAGTTCCCCTGAAAATTCTCCCCAGGCATCGCTTTCGTGGGCAGCAGAACCAGGGCCTGGCACAATGTCCCCTTGCCTTCCTGCCATGCTCGGGGAGGTGGAGCCTGCTGCTGACTGACTTCTCTCCTTCCTGTGCTCCCCAGCCCCACTGGCGACCTTCCTTTTGGCAAGAAGAGCTTCGAGCAGACCTTGACAGTGGAGCTCTGTGGCACAGCAGGTGAGCCGGGGGCTCAGCTGGTGGGGTGCCGTTGGGGACGCAGCCCCTCGGGCAGTTAGGGAGTGCCCCATCAAGCCTTCCTTGCCGCCGCTGCACAGGCTACGCCGGGTCTTGAGCTACACATTGAGGGCGTTATAAGGAGAGTCAGGGCCCAGGTTCAGCTGTTTAGCTGCCAACAGTTGGCACATGATCTGACATGAAAAGAGACACGTGTCTTCCCCTGAAGGAGCCCACGGTCTTATGTGGGCGACAGACTCACACCATGACAAGTACTGTTTGATATGCGCTTGTTCCAAAGACCGTGCAAGAGCTCTGGGAGCACAGAGGAAGGGGAAGAGTGGGGAGGGGCAGGATGTGGCCTGAGAAGATTCACAAAGTACCCAGAGCAGCAGATATTTGAGCTAGGCTTGCAGGATGCATAGAAGTTGGAGAGACAAAAAAAAAAAAAAAAAAAGGGAAGGGTATCCCCGGCCACAGAATTGGCATGAGCAGAGGCACAGAGGAGCGGCAGTATAGGTGCATCAGAGGAGACTGGCCACCCGGTGTTGCTCTGTGGCAGAACTGGGGGGTCAGGCAAACACAACCACCAAAGGCTGAGAGGAATGCCAGGCCGAAGGGGTTCGTCTAGATCCTGTGGGCTTCGGGAGCACCAGAAAGGAAGAGCTCTCTGGCTGATGCCCGGGGGAAGATGGAGTCCAAGGTCAGTTGCAGGACCACTGAGGTCACTGTGGTGGTCAAATCCAGGTGGGAGATGTTACCTATGGTACCTGCCCCCTCTGCACCCTGGGAGACTTAAGAGGCATTTGGAACGACCGGTGGGAGGGCTCGTGGAATGATTGGATATGGAGCAGGAAGAGAGAGCTTGGATGATCTGGAGGCTTTGGCTACCGTTGCCAGACTACAGAAGGGATGGCAAAGGGCTTTCATCACACGCCAGCTCTGAAAAATTACTGATGGACTGTGTGAGGAGGAGTCCCAGGCTACGTCCAGGCTCGGTCCGCAGTGCGGTAATCGATTAGTGATGCCTGCCATCCATTGGCTCTGGGGAGTGGCGCCATATATGCTACTTCCCTGCCATCCCAAACTAGGGTTTCAGTGTTCCTTGGAGAAGTGATCTGTCTCTGCCTCACATGTGTTTCCTCTTGGTTGGGTAGGACTCACTCCGCCCACCACGCCTCCGTACAAGCCCACAGAGGAAGACCCCTTCAAGCCAGACATCAAGCACAGCCCAGGCAAAGACATAGCTCCCACCCCGGAGGTTCCCCGGCTCGGGGCCGCCGCAGAGGCTGCCCGCAAGCTGCCGAAGAAGCACCCAGAGCGGAGCGAGCTCCTGTCCCACCTGCGGCATGCCGCAGCCCAGCCAGCCTCCCAGGCTGGCCAGAAGCGCCCCTTCTCCTGTTCCTTTGGAGACCACGACTACTGCCAGGTGCTCAAGCCAGAAGGCGCCCTGCAGAGGAAGGTGCTGAGGTCCTGGGAGCCATCTGGGGTCCACCTTGAGGACTGGCCCCAGCAAGGGGCCCCGCGGGCTGAGGCACAGGCCTCTGGCAGGGAGGAAGACGGGAGCTGTGATGTCGGCGTCCCCATCAAGGACAGTACGCTGCTGAGAGACCACGAGATCCGCGCCAGCCTCACCAAGCACTTTGGCCTCCTGGAGACAGCCTTGGAGGATGAAGACCTGGCCTCCTGCAAGAGCCCCGAATACGACACCGTCTTTGAGGACAGCAGCAGCAGCAGTGGCGAGAGCAACTTCCTCCTAGAGGAGGACGACGAGGAGGAGGAGGATGACGAGGACTCAGGGGTCAGTCCCCCTCGCTCTGACCACTGCCCCTACCAGAGCCCACCGAGCAAGGCCAGCCGGCAGCTCTGTTCCCGCAGCCGCTCCAGCTCTGGCTCCTCGTCCTGCCGCTCCCGGTCACCAGCCACGCGAAGGACCTTCAGGTATGGATAGACGGGTGGCCTCAGGATGGGTGGTGGACCCCTGAGGACCCCCCAGTTTCAGGGTGTCAGGGGAGAGAGGAGCCCTGAAACTGGGGCTGCGTCTCCCTGTGTGGTCAGTGTCCTGGTCGGAGGCCCTGGAGGTGGACTCCTTGGGGAGTTGTGGGCAAGTCCTGTATCCAGGCAAAGCCTGCTGTGTGGCAGTCAGGAGTGGCCCAAATCTCCTGGCCTCGGGGGAGGAAGAAAACTCACTTTCTGGCCTATTGTGGCCTGATATCCAAATGAACTTGCCTCTCATTCATCTGTTTCTGTTTTTATATTTGTAAAATGGTTAGGTTTTTGTGTAAACATATACAGTTAACCCTTGAACAAGGCGAGGGTTAGGGGCACCAATCCTCCCTACAGTCAAAAATCCCGTGTAATTTATAGCCGGCCCTGCTTATCCGAGGTTCCTTCGCATCTGCAGATTCAACAACTGCCGACAGTGTAGTACTGTCGTATTTACTGTTGAAAAAATCCCAGTGTAAGGGGATCCACAGAGCTCACATCCATGTTGTTCAAGGGTCAATATACCCACACAGTGTAATACCTATGTGATGTTTACATGTGAAAGAAAGATCAGCATAATTCTAATCTATGTTCAAAAAAAAAAATACCGGGATTTAAAGCAGTGATAAGGTTTATTCCCATTTCTCCGTGCTGCTGAGTTGCACAGTGTCTTCCGGCAGTCAGCCGCCCCCGTGGGAGCTCTTTTACCTTCGCACAGGGATGATGTGTCATGAGCCTGTTTGCTCGTACCATCTTTGCTCACTGAACCGGACTGTAGAAGGAGCTGGTCCAGAATTCCATGGGGGGCTGGGCAGAAAGAATAGAAGTTTGGCATATTTTGGTGGAGATAGATTGCTTCTCTCCCTGCTCACAGCAGGACCTGGCTCTTCCTGGGGGAGGCCTGAGGAGGGTGGGTGCAGGTCCCAAACCCTCTGCCCGAGATGCACCTGAGTGACCACCAGATGGTGCTCTTGGGTCTGGAGCAGTGCAGAGTCACCAGGAGGCCTTGTTACCGCTCAGATGGCAGGGCCCCACCTCCTGAATGTCTGGTTTTGTAGGTCTGGGGGTGGAGGTGGAGAATTTGCATTTGTAACAAGTTCCCAGGGAATGATGACGTTGCCAGAGTGCCATGCTCTGAGAAGCAGAATTCAGGTAATAGAAAGATACCTTTCCTTAGGAAAATTCTGCATTATATTTCCTTATCTATACCAGTAGCTCTTAACTGAAAATCTGATTAAAAGCAAAGCCTCCTTTCCCCATTAGAATGAGCATAGACGTCTAACTGAGCATTCAATTTTAGGGGATTTGTGGACTCAGTGCTGAAGCCCTGAACTATCTGTCACTCGAAATGAGCTTATTTTGAGCAATTTCTCTAAAAACCCTTCTACGTCATAAGCCAGGACGATCGAGCCATCTTCCGTCAGACCTCTCTGAGCCCTCCTTCCAGCTCCGTTCTCCTTTCTCCAGGGGTCGCTGTGAGCTAGCCCACCTGTGTTCTCATTAGGCGGTTTCCTCTGCAGCATCTGCTCAGAAGCTGCTACGGTTCTTGTTCTGTTGAAGCGCATCCCCCAAGGCAGGAGCTGGAGTTTCTCGGCCTCCTTCCCCTCCTGAGCTGTTCAGGGCCTGTACCCATGGGCTTGTCTGCAAAGAGTTGGGGGCCTCTCTCGAAAACCCCATGGATTCTCCTTTCCCTCTTCTCCCTTTTGGGCCAAGTTCAGGGCTGGCTTTCTCTGCCACTGGAGAAAGTTAATTGGTTAACTTGGTTCCTGCTCAGCTGCCTGGCAGAGCTTGGTGGCTGGTAAACATGAAAAACTAGTCATCAGTCTTCTCCAGACCAGCATTTCTTTACCTGTGCTTCTGCTACCGAACAACAGTCAACAGGAAGCACTTTGAGCTGGTTTAACAAGCCCTACAGCACCTTCCAGTCACTCTCAGTTCTTCATGGGGGGAGGCCGCCAATTCCATTGCAAATGGATGATGATACTATTATTGTGTAGTACTTTAAAGTTTGCAAGTCACATCCCTTTCTTTTACCCTATGTGAGCTTCACAGATGCACTTGGAGGGTGCGTCTGCCTCTTATCCCCATTTTATAGATGAGGAAGCTGAGGCTCAAAAATGTTCAATAGAAAAATATAGCCAGCAAGTATTGAGCTGTTCCTGGGCTAAGCATTTATGGGCATGTTCTGATTTGATCCTCCCAAATGGCCTAGGAGGCAGATACAATTGATTCTCCCTAGTTGACAGGTGAAGAACTGGAGCTGAGGTGGCTTAAGTAGCCAGCCCGAGGTCACCAGCAGGGAGGTGGTAAAGTCAGCGTTGGAACGCTGTCTGACTCCAGAGCCCCTGCTCTCATCCTCTGCTTTATTCCCAAGGACGCAGACAGCGTGTGGCAGAGTTGGGACTCACCCATGCCCCACACGCCTTGCTGCTTCCACTCTGGCAGCCTGGCCCTCAGGAGGAGAGGGCAGTGTGCAGACAGTCAGGAGGGCGCAGGCGTGCGGCATCCAGGAGCCTCTCGGGCTGTGCATCTGGGCTGACTGGTCCCCTGACCCCCGGGGCCCGGGGGCTGTGATGGCTGCTGGGGCTGCTGCTTGGCCAGGCTGCAACCACTGGAGGGAGAGCAGCGGGTCTGGAATCAGCAGGCCTCCCGCTAGCTCTGGCTTCCTTCTTTTTAGCTTTGCGCGAATTTCCCACTGAACCTGAGCCTCAGGGTTTTCATCTGGAAAGTGGGGAGACATGAGACCTCAGAGGATGGTTTTTTTTCTTCAGGTCAAATACCATAATGAAGCGAGAGGGCCTTTCCGCCCCCGTTGGCATAGAAAGGTTCACAAGGGTTATGATTAGCAAAGTGGTGGTTCTCAGTGATCTCGTCCCAGAAGCTGGCAGAAGGTATGTGTCGGTCACGTGTTCAGACCCGCAGGCGAACCCGGGCGGTCACCGCTGAGGGGGAAAGCCGGGCTCCCTCAGGAGGGCCTTCTCATAGTTCTGCCCTCACGAACGAGTCCGAAAGAAGCGGAGGAAGCACCCCTTGCCTCCTGAGCAAGTCCTTCCCCCGTCCCCCTGTGGTTCCTGCCGAGAGTGAGTGCCTCTGCTTTGCTTGTTCACTGACAGATGTGAGAGCAGAGGGTCGTGTTCAGACAGAACGCCAAGTGTCCGGCACACCAGGAAGCAGCGGGAAAAGGCCATTGTAAGTGAAATGGGGCCCCAGAGCCCAGAGTGAATGGGGATGAGCAGGGGCATCAGGAAGTGCTAGGGCTTCGTAGACCTGAAGCCCTTTGAGGTCATCTGTGGCCTGCAGGAGGTAGTTATATTTCTCTCATTTAGAAAAGCACAGGGGTCACCAAAGGGCATCAAAGGTGGCACCGTGCAAAATGCAGCCAAGGGCTGGCTGGGAGGCGTGCAGTTGGTGAGCACGTAGGGCTCAGCGTCAGAGGCTTGACAGGGCCCGGGGGACAGGCGGTGATGGGGGAGCAGAGCTGGCCTTGCTTCCACTTCGGTGTGACCGTCAGTTGCTCCCCAGCTTCCCTGAGCCTCAGTTTACTCATCTGTACACAGGGTCCCCCGGTGCGATCGGGGCTAAGGGACCAAGAGAGACTGTCCCTTCCTCCTGATCCATCTCCTTAATCTTCTCCCAGAGTTAGTTCACAGGCCAGGCAGTGCCTGGTGGACCCACTGCAAAGCACCCCGTAGGGAAAATTCATCAGGAAGCTGCGGCGAGGAGCTGGATTCATCTCCTCCATATCACTTAGAAAGGAGGGAAGGGAAAGTAAGACAGAAGCACGAACAGACAGACAGACTCTCACTGGATTGTCCACCTCCCCCCCAGCATGGTGCTTCAGGGAAGGGAACACATGAGGTATGCATACCCCAGAGGTACGCATGCAGCTGTCTCGAAGCAGGTACTTAAAACCATGTGGAGCGTCTTCCTGGAAACCATGTGTGACCATTCAGCAGTTGTGACATGCCCTGTTCTAGGTGCTGGATGGCAAGAGTGAACGAGACAGACAAGGTCCCCACTTCCCATGGTTGGGCCAGAAGGGAGAGAGAGACAACAGACTCATAAACAAATCAATAAACACTGTAATTACAGATTGGGAGGTGCACTATGAAGTTAATCACGTCATGACTAAAGTGTCTGAAACAGTCGTGTTTTGACTGTGTGGGGCTGATGTATTTATATGGTCGTCTAGGAGGGGCATCTTCAAGGAGCTGGGCCCCAAGAGATGAAAGGAGCCAATGAAGCAAAGATTCTGGAGGACAGTGGGGCAGAGGCAGGAAAGAACCTTGTGAATTCAAGGTGCCGGAGGAGGCTGGGAGAGGACATTGCTACACGCAGCTGAACCTAGGCCATCCTAGGGAACGTGCACACTTCCCGTGACCGTACAGCAGCGCCCTGCTGTGGACTGCGGGCCTTTGCTTTCCTCCCTGCCCTCAGTGGCGCAGAAGGGGATGGCTGGAGAACCACAGGCCTTAACCTGTTCCGGAGCAAGCCCATCTAAACCAGAACCTGGTGATTTTGCCCACAGGAGCACAGCTGGAGTTTCTCCAGCAAATCAAAGCCACTCTTCCGATAGCTGTGGCTTTAACTTCCAATCACAGACGGTAGAGGAAGAAGGGAGGTTCCAGCTGGGCTTCCCCCCTCCCCTCCCCCTGCTGGGCAGTTCTAGGGGCCTGGCACCAAGCTCACCTGAAGGTCACCTCTTGGTCACAGTGTCTACACAGTACCGTGGCGAAACCAAAGATGATGGTGGCTCCAAGCCCTATGCCCCTGTCCCATTGCTTTTTTCCCAGCCCACTCTAACCCATAGCGACCTGGCCCCCTTTGCTCGTCCATTACCATCCTCGGACCTCCCCCACTACCAGAAAAAGTCAGACTCAAAACAAATACAGAAGCTACTCACTGTGCAGTTACATCCATAGTGACGGCTCCCTCTCCCATCTGCGCCCAGTCTCTGCTCATTCCCTTCAAGTAAACAGCTGCTTCCTTTGGGGCCACTTCCCCATCCGATGCTAAACAGCCCCCTCCTCTCACAAGGCAGGTCCTCTGGGATAGCGACCGTCATTGTCCTCTCTGACTCCAGCCCCAGCTGGTGTCACTCGCTTAGCCAGGTGATGTGGACTGGGGACGAGGACTCCATGGGAGCCTGCCACCAAGGGGGCTCCAGGAAGCCAGGCAATGATGACGGGTCCCTCTGTGTCCCCCTCGGGCAGGGTGAAGGCCGCGTGGTGTACGTTCGAAATCTCTCCAGTGACATGAGCTCCCGTGAACTGAAGAGGCGCTTCGAGGTGTTTGGAGAGATTGTGGAGTGCCAGGTGCTCACGAGAAGCAAGAGGTGAGTCAGGCTCTCGCAGAGGAGGGGAGTGGAGGGCACAGAGGTTCCAGTTCAGGTCTGGAAGCATAAAAGATGTCTGAGAAGATTTGCAGAACAAATCTACTGCCAGCGCAGGGGAAGGAAGGACCGGTAACCATCATGCAACCCAGTAATAGCAGGGAACATGTACTGATAATTTGCTAAAGTGCGAGCCAATTTCCATGCATTCTTTTTTTGTGTGTGTGTTACGCGAACCTCTCACTGTTGTGGCCTCTCCCGTTGCGGAGCACAGGCTCCGGACGCGCAGGCTCCGGACACACAGGCTCAGTGGCCGTGGCTCACGGGCCCAGCCGCTCTGGGGCATGTGGGATCTTCCCAGACCAGGGCACGAACCCGTGTCCCCTGCATCAGTAGGTGGACTCTCAATCACTGCGCCACCAGGGAAGCCCTCCATGCATTCTTTTACTTAACTTTCCAACTTGCCTGTGACGTATGCACTCTTACTCTTTCTATTGCTCTCCTTTCTGGGGAGCTCAGACAAGTTAACTGAACAGCTACCTAGTGGCAGAGCCAGATCTGCAGCCTGTGTGTCAGCTTCTGGTTTTCCATCCTAGACCCTGGTACAGGGCTGCAAAAAGCTCCTGGTGGGGCTTCCCTGGTGGCACAGTGGTTGAGAGTCCGGCTGCCGATACAGGGGACACGGGTTCGTGCCCCGGTCCAGGAAGATCCCACATGCCACGGAGCGGCTGGGCCCGTGAGCCATGGCCGCTGAGCCTGCGCGTCCGGAGACTGTGCTCCGCAGCAGGAGAGGCCCGCGTACCGCAAAAAAAAAAAAAGCTCCTGGTGGCTGAAGGCATGCTTGCATTGCAGTCTTACTTCGCTGCAAGCCCCACGCTGCTCCATCCCTCTGTTCCTCTGCAGCTGTGGCCCAGGTGTCTCACTCACCTGGGGAAGCAGTGTTTCATCTGTCAGGGGATCTGCAAGAATAGGTTGCGTATAAATGTACAACTTAGATGTCAAAGCTTTGTCGGTTTTGAAATAATTCTGAAGTATCTCCCATTATACTTGCAAACGAAGTTATTAAGTTTTTAAAATTCTAATTTAATAATAATTTTTAAAAACTTCAGTGAGAGAATAGTTTCTGCATAAGAATCATTACACGTCTCACATCCCTTAGGGTGGCTACAGAAAATAACAAGCGTTGGTGAGGACGTGGAGAAATTAGAACCTTGAGCCCTATGGGTGGGAATATAAACGGTGCAGCCCCTGTGGAAAACGGTAGGGAGATTCCTTAAAAACTTAAACATAGAATAAGCATTTTATCCAGCAATTCCTCTTCTGGGTATATAATCAACAGAATTGAAAGGAAGATCTTGAAGAGAGATTTGCACATCCCTGTTCATAGCACCATTATTCACAATAGCCAAGAGGTGAAAACAACCCAAGTGTCCGTTGACAGATGAATGGATAAACAAAATGTATATGCATGCAATGGAATATTAGTCAGTCTTAAAAAAAGGATGGGCATCAGTCCTGTCACATGCTGCAGCATAGATGAACCTTGAGGACGTTATGCTAAGTGAAGTAAGCCAGTCACAAAAAGACACATATTGTGTGATTCCACTTACGTGAGGGATCAAAAGTAGTCAAATTCATAGAAACAGAAAGTAGAATGGTGGTGGCCAGGGCCTGGGAAGAGGGGGTATAGGGAGTTGTTGTTTAACGGGTACAGAGTTTGTTTTGCAAGATGAAAAAGTTCTGGAGGTCCATCACACAAACTTAACACAACGGAACCGTACACTTCAAGATGGTAAATTTTATGTTATGTGTTTTTATCACAATTTTTTTAAAAAGTCATTACACAAATAGAACTGTTTTAAGTTCTGTGCAGTCTTCAGGATGTCAAATGAAGATAACCTGTAAAGACAAAGCAATCAAATTAATCTCTAAGGAGAAGGGTCAATTTGTTAAGATTTAAAAAGCACGCATGAGTCTCAGACATTTAAAGAATCAGAAGGGTCCCAACTTTGGCCTGGTTCAGAGAGGTGTCAGGAAATGGGATACAGCTGAGTGTTTACAAGGCATCTGCTGTCACTGCCTGTGCTGAGTAATAGGAGGGCCCACGTGGTCTCTGTCCGTGAGGAGTCTGTCTGGCAGATGGGTAGGTTGGGGTTCGTTCTCTTGTTGTTTGTGGAACTGAGGAGTCAGGTAGAACTGACTTTAGGTCCCCCTCACCTCGGCATCCTTCTCAGGCAGGCTTCCCTCCTGGTAGCAAAGTGGCTGCCTCCAGCTCTAAGTTTGTCTCCTACTCGGGGAAGCAGGAGTCTGTCTCCCTCACGGTTCCAGCAAAGACGTGGGATGGAGTCTTTGGGGTTCTGCTTTGGCTGACGGGTTCATCCTTGAACAAATCCCTGTGGCCAAGGAGGGCCACCGTTGTGTGACTTACCCTGGCGCCCTGAGCCCAGCTGAGCACAGGGCGCTGTTGTCAGAGGACGGGGAGCAGAGGCTGAGCAGGCAGGCACGACACGTCTCCCATGAAGGATGAGATGTGTACGGAGTACCGTCGATCTCAGGGAAGGTGAAGGCCAAGTTAGCAGCCAAGGAAGGGCTGGCTGAGGCTGCCTTTGAAGGGTGCGGGCCTGGGAGGATGGGGGCATAGGTGTGGCAAATCCTAGAACATGGGAATCCTGAGGGAAGTAGAGGGGAGTGTGAAAAGGATCAGCCTTCGTGGCGGGAAGCCTGAGTTTACTTCCCTGCTCTGCCACCCGTCTTTGGGCAAATTCTGAACTCAGAGCCTGTTTCCTCACTCCAGAGGGGGGAGGTGACAACAGCCCCCCATCACAGGGGGGTCTGAAGAGCGTGTGGGGCGATGGGCGGTGGCCAGCCCCGGGCCAACACGCAGTAGATTGCCTGCTCTTACTATGACTCCATTGTGGAGGTCAGCCCCGTGACTGTCGTGTCTATCGAGGGGCCATGCGAGACAGTTACGGAGTCATCGTGGCTTTCCGCCCCTCACCTAGTGGCGGGTGGTCTGACGATGTCGAACGAGCTGGCCCAGTGACGCGCTCCCCTTGTCCTCTCTCCCCAGAGGCGAGAAGTACGGCTTCATCACCTACCGGTGTTCTGAGCACGCCGCCCTCTCTCTGAGGAACGGCGCTGCCCTGCGGAAACGCAGCGAGCCCTCCTTCCAGCTGAGCTACGGGGGGCTCCGGCACTTCTGCTGGCCCCGCTACACTGACTACGGTGAGTATGTAGGCCCCGCACATCCCAGTCAGACCCAAAACGTCAGGGGCAGTGACCTCCTTTATTGAAACCTAAAGCCCACTCTGGACACGGCTGCCACACCCAGACTCCCCGGTGCTGGTGAGTATACCTTGGCAGCCACCTGGCCCGGAGGCTGGCCTCTGGTGCATCTTGTCCTGTGCCAGGACTGCTACCAAAGAGATGAAGCCTCTCGTGGCCTCTTGGAAGGTCCAATCTCGTGTTCACAGCCACCTGGCAGAACCATGGCTACCGTCTCTTTGACCTCACGGGGCCAGTAGCTGACCTGCCCCCTTGAGGGGCATCCACGGCGGCCCCAACAGGCAGCAGCCTTGTCCATTAATGGGCCGCAGTGAAACTATTGTCATCTGGGGACAAGTCAGTGAAGAAGGACAAAGTACCATTTAGGAGAGAGTTCTTTATAGGGGAGAGTCCGGTGCAGCCTCCGGAGTGCAGGGCTGAGTGTCAGGAGACCCCGGAGGCTCCCGGCCAGGCAGCGCTCCTGACTGCATGTTCCCCATGGGGACCCAGTTCCCTGGCCATGCGCTGAGGGATTCATAGTTTCGTGGGCTGCCTTACGTGACGTCCTCACTGGTTTCCTAATGGGCAAGAAACTGTTAAGGGAAGTAGAATTAGAGGCTTTTGGAGCTGGAAAGGAGCTCTGGGGGACTCTGCTTCAGGCCTCCCCATCCTACAACCAGGGCGACCGAGGCCCTGAGACACTGCTCACATGGCAGAGGTGTTCCAGCAGGAGGGCAGAGCTGCTGCCCGCCGCCCGGTGCTCTCTGAGGCCTCGGGCGCATCCGCTCTGTGGTGCTGACCCCGGCGGCAGATTTTCTGGTCCGCTGGCCTTTCTGAGCTGCTTGCCGCCTTCCCCTCTCACTGCCTCCTCCACCCCCACCCAGATTCTAATTCAGAAGAGGCCCTGCCTGCGTCAGTGAAAACCAAGTACGAAGCCATGGATTTTGACAGCTTACTGAAGGAGGCCCAGCAGAGCCTGCACTGATAACAGCCTTAACCTTCGAGGAATACCTCAATACCTCAGACAAGGCCCTTCCAATATGTTTACGTTTTCAAAGAAATTAAGTATATGAGAAGGAGAGAGAGCGAGTGCGTGAGAGAGAGAGAGAGAGAGAGAGAGAGAGGCTTGGAACTGCTGTCCTTTTAAAACAAACAAAAAAATCAATGTTTACATTGAACAAAGCTGCTTCTGTCTGTGAGTTTCCATGGTGTTGACGTTCCACTGCCACATTAGTGTCCTCGCTTCTGACGGGTTGTCCTGGGTGCGTTCCAGACGCTGAGTCCGTCACCCGCCTCCCCTTCCTCCCCGACCGACGTCCCCTCGTAGACGTGCAGCTGTGTTCACCATACCATTTCTTGTCTGTAGTGTGTGATGATGAAATCGTTACTTGTGAATAGAATCAGGATTATAAACTCATTTTTAATTGAAGAAAAAAAAAAGTATATCCTTAATGTATTTATGGCTCAGATGTACTGTGCCTGGGATTATTGTATTGCTTCCTTGATTTTTTAACTATGCACTGTCGTGAGGTGTTTGCCACTGAGCTGCACTGCTCCCTTTGCCAGAATGCCCCAGAGGTGCTGGGTGGCCGGAAGCCTGGTCACCGGGGAGGTGTGGCATGCAGCCACAGCTGGGAGGAATGGAGAGAGGTTTCTGGGCCTCTTCTGCTGAGCGCTGCCTTGTCTCTCATTGAGCAAGTTTGGGTCCATTTACAATCAGAGCCCTCATCTGGTGTCCAGCTCACGCTTAGAATTTGTGCCTGGCCGTGAGTGCTCAGATCCTTGCGGACCTTGGAAGGAAGGTGGGGTGAGCTGCGTTATTCCCGTTTTCCAGGCAGTGCCCCAAGAGGCGAAATGACTTGCCCAGGGTCCCACAACCAGTGAGACTACAGAGGAACGGCCCAGCCCGGGCCTATCCTGGGATAAAGAGGCAAAGTTGCAAGGACTGGTGGAGGTGGGTTCAGCTAAAAAGGACAACAGGCTAGACGCCTCCAGGCTGCTTTTGTGGGGGTAAGTCAATGGCTGTCTCACCAGCATGGGGCAAGTTTAGGCTCTGGTACCAGTCTTGATCCACTGGGTCCTGTGGTTTGCTTACACCTGTGGACATGCCATCACAGCTTCAGTGATGCACCTGGGGTGACACAGAGAGGCAACCTGGGAGCGGTCATTCATCCTTTTTGGGCCAGCCCATCCTCCTTCAGCTTGACTTCCCTTTTCTTCACCTGTAAAGTTGTTTTGGTGGCATGGGGCAAGGGGAGCAGGAGGGAGACATGAGGGATGGGAATGGACAAGACCATCTCCAAGCTCCTCTCCGACTTAGAAAACGTTCATTGGGCTTTACTTTAAAATTTGTGTTCTTGAGTGATGTCAGAGCCATGTCCAGCTTGGCTGTTCTGCAGGTGCCTTGGGGGCCGTTTGTGAGGGAGAGCATGGCCAGGAAGGGTAAGAGTGCATTGCTTCTGCTTCAGGCAGAGCGGCTCCAACTGGGTCTCTTTCACACATCAGGGTTCCTTGGGAAAGTTTTGTGTTTAAAAGAAAAAAGGTCCTGCTGCTTAAAAAAAAGTTTGAACTTGACTCATTTAACTAAACGAGGTGATTTAATCTATTATTAATGCCGGGCCTATTTCTTTGGGAATTGGTAGTTACGGGGTTTTGGTTTGTTTGTTTGTTTGTTTTTGCAGTACGCAGGCCTCTCACTGTTGTGGCCTCTCCTGTTGCGGAGCACAGGCTCCGGACGCACAGGCTCAGCAGCCACGGCTCACGGGCCCAGCTGCTCCGCGGCATGTGGGATCCTCCCAGACCGGGGCACAAACCCGTGTCCCCTGCATCGGCAGGCGGACCCTCAACCACTGCGCCACCAGGGAAGCCCTGTTTGCTTGTTTTTAAGATTATAAAATACCTCAGTAGGTTAACTGGGCGGACGAACCTCTCCTGAGAGGTGAGCATACTCCAAGCTGGCAGAGAAGGTTGGAGGAGACAGGCGTTAGAGGAACAGGGAATTTGAGTTCCTGTGTATCAAGTCACTTCACCTCTCTGGACCCCAATTGTCTTTTCTGTGTAATGGGCTGAGGGGGAGAATTAGGCAAGCTGATCTCTAAGGTCCTTGCCAGGTCTGATAGTCTTAGCTTCTCCTAAGGTGGTATCTGGCAAATACATAGTGGCATATGGGCCACTACTCCCATGTCCTCGGCCAGTAGCAGATATAACTAATCAACCACAGTACTCATGTTCTCTGAGCTTGGTCATGCTATTAGAATCCTCAACACAGTTCCGAGCAGCCATTACTAACTGATCAGAGTTTAACCTGTTTAACCTTCTGGTCTAATCTTTGAATGGTTTCTGTTATACAGAACTATATGGTGGTGGGTTTCATGCTGGCCCAACCCTGATCTATGAGAGAAGATTCCCCTAAAGCCCTTCCTTGGCACAGGACTCCCAATATTACTCCGACACAATCCCATTTCGGGGTGGGGGCCAAGTGGAATCGTGGGCAGGAACATGTTTGGGGAAGGCAGGGTTTATGAGGATGGACCAAAAGGGAACTTTCCACAGCACGGACCTGCACATTCTAAATTCCTTTGATAGCTGTTCACTGCCTAGCATACAGTAGGCACACAATAAATGGTTATGGAATAGAATGGAATGGAATAGAATTTAAATCCACGCGCTGTCTCCCCTAAGTCCTGATTTGCACCAAGGAGTAAACTGAGATTTCATCCTGTGGAAAAAGTAGGAAGGAACTCTGCATTCAGAGTCTGGAGAACTGGGTTGAGTCCTGGCTCTGTCAAAAACTATCTTTGTGACTTTGATAAGTCACAGAGTCCCTTCCTCTCCCTAAGCCTTGGTGTGCCAGAAGGAGTCAGACTAGATGATCTCTAAGCCCCTCCTGTTTCCTTCTTCCTTGACTGCACTAGCCTAGAGATTCTACCATGAGAAGATGGTACCTTAGGGTAAAGAAATGCAGACTTTTAGTGAAGGACAAATGTGTCCCCTCTTCTGGGTCAGCTGAAGCTGCCCTTTCACTTCAGATTAATGCAAGGCACTTGAAGGTAGTTAGACATTGGCTCTTGAGTGTAGTACTGGGACGTGATATGCCTAAGGTGGGGGCTGGGTCCCGCTGATGGGAGAGGGTGCCTGCCAAAGGCATCAGGAAGTTTCTTCTCTCCATCCCGTACATAAAAGCCTGCAAGTTCTAAAACTGACCAACCTTGCAGACAACCTCCATCCGAAAGACTCATTCGGTGCTCTGTATCATTTACCAAGGAGACTCCAAGGTCTCTCCAGACAACTAGTCAACCTTGGTCTCTTTCCCACCAAATTAAGGAGTAACCCAGAGGGAGCAGCTGCCATTGGCAACCATCTCATTGTAGCTCTGTCCTAGTATTTGCTCTTGATCATGTTTACATGTGATTGCCATAAAAGCTTACAGTAGACTGTGTTGGTAGCCACCCACGCAAGGCAGGTTGTACTGTCCATCTCTGTGCCGTGCTGGTGTTTTCCAAATATGTCCGATCTAAACGCTAAGTGGAATTCTTCCATCTCCTTCCTCAGTCGGTACGGGCTGAATCAGAATCCTCACTCCTGGGGGCTCTGGTTACCGAAGGAAAATGCATCAAAGAGGTAAAGAATATGAGTGGATGGAGTGCAGCTACGGCGGTGACCCCCTTCCCCCCCATCCTACCTTGCCCCCCAACCAGAACACTGCTTTGAGACCCAAAGCGCCAGTCAGGTGTCTGCATCTGCTGTGAGTTCTCACAGCTTTGCGTGTCAAATGTGCCCAGCAGAGAGGCAGGGCTTCAGGGGTTCCAGGCGGGAAGAGGAAGGGAAGAACGCTCTAAGCTGCAAAGTCTCGGTACCCAGGTCGTGATGTGGGAAGACATGCAATCAGAAATCGTTCTCGCCTAAAGCCTGTGCTTGTTGATGTTTGGAGAGCGATTTCTTCTAGGTGTATGCAATATACGTACTGAGGGGGCAGGGAAGGCATGACAGTGCAGCCCTTCTGCAGGGATGGCTTGGAACCCTATCCCAGGCCTTAGGTTCAGTTGAAATGACAGCTGAGCCTGCAGCTTGAGAGATGGGACATCCCAGCTGTGAAGCAGAATCAACCCCAAAGGATTTGTTGATCTGACTCACTGACATCAAAACCGCAGTATTTTCTTACCATTTGAGATTTAGCAGTTGTCCTCAGATATGATCAAGGAAAGAAATTGAATGTACAGTAGCAAATAAAGTGAACCTAATGGTTTCAATGGCCAAAGAAGAGGGATCCTTCCCATGGGGGCAGAAGGAAACCGGTTTGTGCTTACGTGCAATATGTTTAAGCTGTTCCCCAAGTCCCTGAGACATTTGCACATATAGATGGGCTCCAGGGCTGTCTGCCGGGTCCAGGGGTACGGGGTAAATGGAGGGCGAGCTTGGGAGCTGGGAAACCCTCATGCATAGCGATGCCCTTGGCCCAAAACAGACGTGAGGTGGAGGGCCCCTGAGAGCCGGCTGTAGAATGTCCAGGAAAGTAGGCAGAGGCTACCTTTGCATGGAACCAATAAAAGCACTTTGAGAAAACCACAGCACTCAGCCTGGCTCCGTGTTTCTGCACTGGCGAATATGGATCTCCTTGGGCTGTGTGAGGCATTCTCCTAGGGATTGGAACAGGGGATCAGGAAAGGGGCTGGTGAGGGAGGAGGGAGCAGAGATGCCTTCCTAGACATCAGCCACAGGAGAGCCCATTCTAGGGCCAGCCCTTTGCTGGCCTCTTTGTTGGAGGCCCTAAAAATGGAGTGGTGCTTTTCAATCTCGGTACCTATTTCTGTAAAAAAAGAAAAAAAGAAAACAGCACAGCTGATTGAAATGGGTTTGCAGAGCAAATTGTTTATCTATAAGCCATCTCAAAGTGAGAAACCCAGAGTTTCTTGCTTGCTATGTGGTCTTGGGCCACTGTTTCCTCATTTACAAATGGGAATATCGGATGGAATGAGCACTAAAGTAAGTCCCTTTCACCTCTGATAGACTCAGATTCCCATCCTGGAGCCTCGGGAATCCATCACTAACGCACGAAACCAATTCCATTCTCTGACTGCCCAGCTGACATTCAGGGTGAGAGTTCTCTGCAAGGTAACCAACCCGCGGTGGATTCAGACCCACATGGTCCTGGCCGAGTTACCTTATATGAGGAGGCCAGCTCCCCAGGACAGATCTAAGCCATAGTTTCTGGTGGGGTGGTGAGAAGTAAACCCCAGCTTGGCTAGGTGGCGACGTCGAGTCTCACATGAGCCTCGTCATTGTCCTCGCCGCCGAGCAGCTTTCAGTCCGAATGTTGTGACCACTTGGCTGTTTCTCTATTGCTCACAGACAATACTAGCAATACACTTGTTTTTCCAAAACAGCTTAACTTAGGCACTTTTCACACATTTCTTTCAAATGATTGTAAAACATATGGGGCAACAGGAGGCGTGGATCACGCTGCATATGTTTAGGGCAACTTTTGTTTTTTGTTTCATTATAGCAGCGGTGACTGAGGCTTCAAGATCGGGGGACAGATGTTTAGGTACTCCATTTCATCAGAATGCCTTGCACGTTCAGAAGCAGCACAGAAATCCAACTGCCCGAACTGGGGGTTCGGAAAATAGGGTTTTGTAGGTGGTCGTTCCCTGGGCTGTGCAACAGTGTCTCAAAGACATGTTTTATAGCCAGAACCCCCTCTCTGCTGTACCTTTTGTCAAAGGATCCTCCAAGCCTCCTTTTTCACTTTGCCAGCCTTGCTCGTGGGTGACTTTTGAAGGGACTGGTCATCTTCCACCTCAGCACTTTGCCTTATCAACGTCTAGCCGCCATCTAGTGGCCAAAGACTGTATCTACCAGCTACCCAGATGGAAGGCAAATAAATCCTTTTGGCTACCTTGCTGTCCAACACCAACTTTGGGAATGAAATGCAAGGTCATGAGCAAACTGTCTGTGTGTTTAGAGCACAGTGTAACACCAGTCAGAAGCCCCAGAAGCAGCCACGCAGACTGAGAAGTAATACACTAGCTATTGTTGGCAGCAGAGACAGGAGTGGACCCTGTGCCCAGGTGCCCAGGAGGGGTTTACTGTAACTGCAATACTGGCAGCGCAGCTGCTGACCTTGTTAAGTGAACCTCTGCTCTGTGCCCCCCACTGGACCCTCGGGACAAGCAAAGAGGTTGAGTGTGAGGATTCTGTGGGGGGCCTGGCCATGGCCTTTGGTATGGTCCACCGAATAGCCAAATAGATTTTTTTTGTTTGTTTGGTTTTGTATTTAAAAATCTTGTCAAATGTTTTTGTGTTAGGAATAAAAAGTCATAAACTACTCCCAACTTTGTTTCTGGAGGAATGTTCTGATTCCAATGGAAAGAGGTTGGAAATCTCAAGGGGTGTGCGGTCAGAGTGGTCAGTGGACCAGGGAAGTGGACCACTTGGATTTCCAAATGGTTTCTGGGGAAGGTGGCCATCCAGAAGTCTGGCCCAGTGCAGTCTGCTCCGGAAATTCACACCCACCCCCTTCACCTACTTGTGCCACGGGATTAGCATTGGTTTGGAGCATCTGCTTCTTCCAGAGGCAGCTGCTAATGTTGAAACCAACACAAGATTCCTCTCCCAAACCCCAGGTTTCTAAAGAAACAGTGACTGTAGCTCGCCTTAATCGACTGGGCAAGGTGGTCCCTATGGTCCCTTCCAGCATTTCCAAATATTGGACTCAAATCCTTTTCTCTTAGTGTGACCATGCAGCCTAGAGAATTCTGAGCAATAGGAAGCCAGGGCTTTCCCTGGCTCTGTGACAGGGTCAAACCAGGGAATGGCTAACCTTGTGAGGTTTGGGCATCCCCAGGGGTACTACTGTAGGGGGCATTATTTATTAGGAAGCTCAACAAGGTAACTACAGCCTGGGGTGTGTGAGCGCAAGGTTGTGTGTGTGTGTGTGTGTGTGTATGCATATGTGCACGCCTGTGTTTGTGTGTATGTATGGAATTACATTGATGCATTTCTTGAGAAAGGTGCAAGAATTTCACCTACACAGAGGGACACATCTGCTTTGTTATTTATAATAGAAAGCTAAAATTTAATTTTTTAAAGGACACTGCTGATGATTGAGAATCAAGTTTTTAGTTTTGCTATTTTTTTTAATTGGTAGAGGATTTTTTATATATTTTTTTCCATTTTGTTGGGTTGTGTCCTTATTTATATAAATACATTATCCCCGAGGGCAAAGGAAGAGAACTTCTTTGCTTTTAATTATTATGGTTGGCATTGTCCCCATTTTATTTCTGGTGTGGTTTATCTGTCTTACCTTCTAAATGAGACACTGTTTTCCTGTATTTGTACATTGTCAGATTCTATAGTTTCCTAGATAATTTAACCAAATTGCTCTATGTATTATTATTCCGTGAGTATAAAGTTCTATTTTAACGTCTGTAAATACTTCAGAACTGGCTTCTTTTCTCAAACTCCCACCGT
The DNA here is from genome assembly GCF_963455315.2 of Globicephala melas. NCBI lineage: Eukaryota > Metazoa > Chordata > Mammalia > Artiodactyla > Delphinidae > Globicephala > Globicephala melas. Next base: position 125,609,485 of record NC_083316.1, read on the forward strand.
GGAGTTAATTGTTTACATCACAAAAACTGTAGAATCTCGATGCTCATGTACTGTAAATAGTGAAGTGATCTGCTTATAAATAAACTTAACAAATACACTATGGAGATTAAAAAGAAAATACCACCCACAGCCCTGCCCAGGTGTGTCTTTCTTTATTGGTCCTACGACGTGCTCGTGGAGGGTCGCGCCGGCTACTAACTGGGAAAAGGATTCTAGCTGCAGCGTCATCTCTCAGAGAAGACCCCAGTCCAGGTGTGCCCCTCACTCCAAAACTCTCCGAGCTCACTAGTCCTTTCTTCATAGCACTTCTTTGTGGATCGTGATGAACCATTCAGACTCGCCTCACGTAACATTGTTCCATTCTGGCTTCTTGCTGGTATGACTCTTATGAAGCTATAGGTACCACCTTGTGAACAAGGACTCCCTCGTTTTGGTATATCCGCTTTTTCACACAAGCACACTAAATATATGTGCTAAAAGATTTTGACATTTTGGTTTCAGACAACGACACTCAACCAACTGACGACTATGAAACGGTTTCTGGTCGGAGGATATGGAAAACTTGAATTGTGTGCCGTATTTGGGTGAACTTGAAACATTTTCCTTTGCTCACTTACTCCCAGTGAGAGCAGTGAAGAGTGGCATCTTCCAAGACTTTCTGTCTTGGATGTGTATGCTATTGCCGCGGAGTTGTCCTGTGTTGGGCCAAGACGGCCAGGCCTTAACACCTGGCATGGATCAGTCACTGGGTGCAGGCCACCACCCTTGGGCAACTGTCTCCCTGCGGATGAGGTAATCCCCGAAGGGGCTGACGCCAAGGGCTGTCTGCTGACAGTGCTCATCACTGCTGGGAACGCAAGTCTTCAGTAAAGGGTCTGTGCAGCTCATCACAGCATCTGCCACAGCTGGATATTAGGGGTTCGTGAGTTGCATGTGATAAGGATGTGGTTATGTTAGAAAACGCCCATATGTCTTTAAAGATGTATAATGGAGGAGTAAACAATATGTCTGGAATTTGCTTTTAAATATTTCAGCTAAGAAAAAAATGAAAAAAATATAAAAGGACAGACGAAGCAAATGTGGCAAAACTCGATATTAGAATCTGGGTGATGGGTAGGTGGAGATGCATTGTGCAGTTCTCTACTTCTGAGGATGATTGCAAATTTGTGTCCTATAAAATGAAAGTATAAGAACAGAAATGATTCTAGGTAAGCAGGTGAGTCTGGCGCTAATGTTTAACTGAGTCTATGAAAGGCAAAATGTTGGTTGTAGCTCAATAGAAAGTGCTCACAGCCAAAAAGAGCCTTGAAAGCCACTAGGGAAGATGTAAACTAAATTCTTCTTCAGTCTTCAAACCCTATAACTCTGACTTCTCAAGCAGGTGCGTGATTTCCCACTGGCTTGGGTACCCTCCTCCAGTGAAGGGTGAGGCCAGTCTGGGCGTGGATCCCTGCTTGCGCTACTGGACACAGCAGGACTTGGATGCAGGCGCGCCTCCACCTGAGCCTGGTTTTCCCCCAGGCTGATTTCCTGCGGCGGCTGCTGCAATCAGACAAGAAAGAGAACACACCAGATGAGAGGAGGCTGTGGCGGGCTTTCCCTTTGACCTGGTTTGGACCAAGAGTTGCAAACTCAAGGGCTTTCAGAGGCCCTATGTCTACCACTTTATTATTGGAATCTGTCCCACACTGGTTGGGGGCAGTCAGGGAATCCTTGCTGGGAGCCTCAGTCTTGGGAACCAGGCTCTGCTACTGCTCACAGTGTGACTTGGCCATGACACTTCACCTCTGCGGGCCTCAGTGCTCTCATACGTAGAATGGGGACAGCTAGGTCGTGAGGAGGCCCAAATAGGTCCACGTGTGTGAGGCTTTGCGGCCCCGCCAGGCACGCCATGAGAACTCGGTGTGTGTGGCGTAGGGGCTCTCCGTCCTCTCCCTTCCACAAACCTTGGTTGGCTGCCTGCCCTTTCTGCTTCTCCTCCTCCAGCATCTTCATCTTGGCTTCATACTCGTCAGCGAGCACCTTCCACTCCTTGCGGTTGTTGGTGATCCCATCCAGCATGGGAGTGATCTCCTCGTGGAACCGGGAGAATTCCTGGAAGAGAGAGACAGAGCCTCTGGCGCAGGAGTCGAGCCCTGGGGCCCGGGTTCCAGGTGGAGCACAGTGGGTCGTGTCTGCACTGGAATGAGCTGCCCGGGCGCGTTGCAGCTTCCGTCCCCAGCGGTGTGTGTGACAACACTGCAGGGCTTCTGGCCACAAAGTCCCACGCCTCTCCCGCTTGAAACCCTCCTGTGGCACTCCCTGGTTTTCAGGATGAAGCACAAGCTCCTTCACAAGGCTTTCAAGCTCTCCAGACCCAGTGCTCTCCCCCTTCACCAACTTGAACCCTCCGGACATTGCAAATCTGTCAGTTTCTGTGGGCTTCATACCAGCTCTTGCCTTTGCTGGAACACTCTAACTTATCCCTTCTTTTCCCTTGAGGCCTCCACTTAGATATCACTTCCTCGGGGAAGCCTCTTCTGATCCCCAAGGTAAGTCAGGTCCTCTATTAGCAGCTCCCCAAACCTTCTCTTCCTACAGCTCACTTCACTGTAATGACTCCCTTTGCCAATCTGCCCCCGGAGCTGTGAGCTGGAGAGGGCAGGGACATCTCTGCTCATTCATTGGGGTGGCCTTGGCCTAGTACAGGGTCTGGGGCACAAAGACAGTCAATATTTGCTGAGTGAAATCGGGATAGGAAGAGGATTCTTAAGGTCTCTTAGCTCTAAGAATAAAAATAATGCCTTTGAGCACAGCACGTGACAGTTTATGAAGTGCTTTATCTCCTTTGATCCTCAGAAACTCCTGCGAGGTGGGAAAATGAGACTCATTACTCCTAGATTTTTAGATGAAGAAATGGAGATGCAGATTGGTGGAGATTTGCACAAGGTAAGGATGGCAAATCCAGGGTCTACTGTGGAGTTCAGCCAGATCCAGCTGTGCTCAGAGCTGCCTGGGTTCAGATCTAGATTCTGCCACCAGCTGTGTGACCTTGGGCAGGACACCATGAAATCAGGACAGCACCTCATAGGGTTGCTGTGAAAATGCACGTAAAGCACTCAGCCCAGTCTTTGTTGTTTCATATATTACTGATGGTCATGGAGAGCGTCAACTATGCTGCCCTGTTGCTCAGAGGACCCCAGTTAGTCTGCGTTATATCAGAGATGCACTTGTGCGCCCTCTGGGAGCAGAAGGGCTGCAGCTTATGCAGCAGAAAGAGCCCTAGACTAGGGGTCAGGCGTCCCGGCCCTGATGCTGTCTCTAGCTGACTCCAGTGACCTGGCCCTGTGATTTCTCCTCTCTGACCTCTGTCTCCTCATGTAACATGGCCAAAATAAAAATAACAAATGAGGGGGGGGGGTGTGGCACAGATAACATGGATTGGGGCGTGGTGGGTTTCTCAAGAGAGAGACTAACTTTGAGCCAAAACTCAAAGAGAAGTTCCAGATTATCTTTTGGCAATTGAGTAACCGTGACCTGTCATATTCCCACAAGCTGGGGAAGTTAGGAAGGCATGTATCTGCTATGCTCCCCATTTCTCTGTCTGAAAACACGATATGTCATTTGTCCCGCAACTATTTATTGAGCAACTAGGATATACGAAGCTCCGGGCTCTGGCCTGGGTATGCAGTCACACAAGCTCCTACGGGGCTGTCCTGAGGACCAAATGCCATTGGAGGTGAGAAGCGCTTTGTAAAGTACCACTCGTCACTTGCCAGGGTTTTTTATTCCTGATGTCATTTGGGAATCCCGGGCTCATCAAAGACATCTTGTTGGGCCTTTGAAAGCAAAGGACTTACCTTGTAGACAAAGGTGCAAACGAAGTCAATGAAGCCGACCTGAAGCTTGGGGAGTTCGTCCGCCTTGTTTCTGTCCATCATGGGCTGTCAGCGGGGGGAGAAAGAGTTAACTGCACTGGGCTCCTCCTGGCCTGATGCAGCAAGGGGACCCACCCTACCAATGAAACATTCTTGCAAAACAAAAACCCTCTAACTGGTCTCCCTGTGTCTGGTGGGGGGCCGGCTGACAGTTCCAGCCAAGTTTACTTTCAACGTCGATAGGTTCTCAGCTTGACCAGGTCATCCCCTTGCATGGTCTGTGGTGTTAGAACAGAGCCGGGGGAGGTAGACTCCTAGACTGTCGGAACTGAAAGGGAAATCTAAGTTTTGGCGTCCACTTGTCAATCACTACTTAGCTGAGTGTGCTAAGGACACATAGCTTAAAGCAGGGTCCTCAAACTTTAGGAGAGAGCACATTGCTGGCCCACCCCCAGAGTTTCTGTTCACGTAGGTCCAGGGTGGGTCTGTGGATTTGCATCTGTAATATGTTCCCAAGTAACGAGGTTGATGGTGGTCTCCAGGGGCCATACTTTGAGAACCACTGCATTAAGGAAAGGTCATCTCTGTGGTAAGGTCTCACATCCCTGTGTCAAGGGTGAGGAGGCACATCTGTCCATCACGGCGAGGTCACTGCTCTCCACCAGGATGAGATTGCATGCCCAGTATCAGGCTGAAGTCCCTTCTCTACTCACAATGGGATTCTGTTGCAGCACCGTGCGCTCCAGGTCACCTTGTTCCCAGAATTCGGCAGCAACCAGTAGCGCCACCTGCAACAGGCAGACACCCGCCATGGAGTCAAGCCCCAGCCCCAATCCTCCTACCCCTGCTCGCATCCCACGTGGGTTTCCAGCTCAGCGAAGACATAAACCCCACTCCTGCCCTGCCACCCCGCTTTATGTCATCATGGGAGAGGTCCTCAGGTGATTGCCATGTCGTGGGAGAGGAGGATGGAGCAAAGGTGGGCTGCCTCAGGAGCTGGAGAATCCAAGCCACATTAGCTGCTGTCACCAGTACTGGGATGCTCCTTCTCTCGGGTCAGGAGGAGTGCATACCTTGCTCTGCACCTCCCAAGGCTTGGTGATGGCTGAGAGATCACAGGCGGTCATCATCATGGCCCTGCACACAAGCACGCCATCCATCAGTCCGGAGCCAGTCATGGCTGTATATCTGGTTAATTCCATCTATCTCTCCTTTCTCTGCCCCTACTAGTAGGTGACCTTATCCCATGGTGAGAAGAGGGGTCACTTCCCCATTGCATCTGAAGGTCAGGTTTTGAAATCAAATAGAGGTTTAAATCCTGCCTCTGTCAGTTACCAGGAGTTTGACATTGAGCAATTAAACCAACTTCTCTATGCCTCAGTTTCCCATCTGTAATAATAATGGTACGTCCCTCATGGAGTGGGTACAAGATTAAATGAGATAATGTGTGAAAAATCTTAGCATGGTGCCTGGATATAGTATGTGCCTAATAAACACTGGCGGTGATCAGGAACATATATTGGGTTTCTATTATGTGCCACACACTGTTCTAGGCATTTTATAGACATCGATTTCATTTAAATCCTATCACGTCCTCGAAGTTCCTTCTCACCTGTCTAATATAGAACAATGTTTCTCAACTTTTTTCTCATCATCCTCCCTGCTCCACTGTCAAAGAGCTTTTTTATTAGACATTTTTCCTATAATCGCTGTACCATGAAATTTTAATAGCACAGACATACTGTATATCTGTTTGGAGGGCCACAGACCATTGTAGTGTCTAAGATTTTTTACTCCTCTCCCAAGAACCGCTTTTTGCCCCATTGAGTTATGCATGATGCAGGGAGAAGGGCGACCCTGGTCATTGTGAGGAAGCCTTACGTTAAGAAGTAGAGGAAGGGATTGAGGAAAGAAAGAAAGGGTTAAAAGATAAACTCTTTTTTAAAAAATATTTTGATTTCTTCTTCTTTTTTTTTTTTTTGGCTGCGTTGGGTCTTCGTTGCTGCGTGCGGGCTTTCTCTAGTTGTGGCAAGCAGGAGCTACTCTTCGTTGTGGTGTGCGGGCTTCTCATTGCGATGGCTTCTCTTGTTGCAGAGCACGGGCTCTAGGCACACGGGCTTCAGTAGTTATGACACATGGCCTCAGTAGTTGTGGCTCGCGGGCTCTAGAGCACAGGCTCAGTATTTGTGGAACACGGGCTTAGTTGCTCTGTGGCATGTGGGATCTTCCCGGACCAGGGCTGGAACCCATGTCCCCTGCATTGGCAGGTGGATTCTTAACCACTGCGCCACCAGTGAAGTCTCTAAAAGATAAATTCTTAAAGGAGTTTCACAATAATAGGAAGGTAAGACAGGTATTATTACATAGGTAGGTACAATATAAGACAGAAGGGAGGGGACATGGGAAAAGAATTGGAGAAAGGGGCCAATTTGAGAATGTATTTCAGAGTCGGGGTGTAGTGGCATGAGCGTCTGGGATGGGAATGCCGAGGCCATGTACTATGGGCCTTAATTCCATGCTGGAATTAAGTGTAGGTGTATCCAATGAGCAGAAAGAGCTTTTGAAGTTTCAAGGCCAGGTTGTGACCGCATCAGAGCTGCTTGGCAGCACCTGTAGGGTGGAGCAGACAGGAGACGGAGGGAAGAAGGAAGGAAGGAAGGAAGGAAGGAAGACGCTGCAGCAATGCAGGCAGGATGGCAGGAGGGCCTGACCTGCAGCAGTACCCGCGGGCTGGAAGAGCATGGGGTCAACCTCACGTGGTAGAGCCAACCCGACTTGGTGAGATGATGGGCATGGGCTGGGAAGGGAATAGTTGGAGAAGGTTGGGGCTCTGAACCTAACTAGTGGCTTGGATGATTTTACAATTTACCAGCTGTATCTGGCACAGGTTACATAAGCTGGTCTGGAAGGCCTGAGGAGTTATGAAATATTAACAGGTTTAACTATCTTCTTTTTTTTTTTGCGGTACGCGGGCCTCTCACTGTTGTGGCCTCTCCCAGTGCGGAGCACAGGCTCCGGACGTGCAGGCTCAGCGGCCATGGCTCAAGGGCCCAGCCGCTCCGCGGCATGTGGGATCTTCCCAGACCAGGGCATGAACCCGTGTCCCCTGTATCGGCAGGCGGACTCTCAACCACTGCGCCACCAGGGAAGCCCTTAACTATCTTTGATTAAGTAAACCCTCAAAAACTCATAGAAATCTTTAAGTAAGTAAGTTTTCAGGAATGCATACATCTCTTAGAAACACCTTTATACTTTGTAATAACTTCAGAACACATGCCTAATGCTTCATGTTGTGTTGTAGACGCTATGTTTACCATCACACACATTAAGCAAATGAATGTTTGGCTGTGAATCCAGGAGTCACCGGTTCCCTGCTACCCATCAGTGTCTACATTTTAAGCCCACAGTTGTGGCTTCAGGAGAGCACTGGAGGTTTACTTTCCTTGGCTGGAGAAATCATGTGAAAATCACTCCCAGCAATTAAGGAAACAACTAAGTGTTTTAGAGATAGAGATTTGGTACGTTCGTGGGATGTGGTGGGGAAGGGGGTGTGGGGGACACACCTGGACACCAGAAAAGCCAATCCAAAGCCTCGTGCTCTAAAGACAAGGCATTACATTCACTTCAGCACCACTGCCTTAGGTGTTCCGAGGCCAAGATGCTATGCTATGCATTAGGGATCCAGAGAGGCCTGCAGGGAACTCATAGTCACTTAAGGAACATAGAGGGGAAGAAAAACACAAAAACTGTTATCACAATATGCTAAGTGGGATGGATGGTAGAAGTACAAGGTGCAAAGAAATAAAAATCCATGGGCTTCCCTGGTGGTGCAGTGGTTGAGGGTCTGCCTGCCGATGTAGGGGACACAGGTTCATGCCCTTGTCTGGGAGGATCCCACATGCCTCGGAGCGGCTGGGCCCGTGGGCCATGGCCGCTGGGCCTGCGTGTCCGGAGCCTGTGCTCTGCAACGGGAGGGTCCGCGGCGGTGAGAGGCCCGCGTACCTCAAAAAAGAAAAAAGAAAAAAAAAAGAAAAAAAAATCCAAAGGTGAGAGCAACTAGCTCGGTGCAGGGGCCTTCGGAGAGGTGACAGTGAGGCGGGGCCCTGAGGGGTGCATAGGAGCTCTCCAGGAGGAGAGAGAAGAAAGGGTATAGTGGGCAGAAGTGTGGTGGAGGGTACACGGCATTGCCACAGGGCAGAGGGCCATCCAGCAGGTGACTGTGGGAGCATTCATCTATCCATCCTTGTACGTGTATGCATGCCAGATGTCAGGCAGGGGCTGGTTCACAGCGCCCCTGCTCTCAGAGAGCTGGTGTTGGGGAGTCACACATGTATCTCACAAATATGTGTAAATGTGTAAACAACTGAATACTCTGAAGGAAAGGAGTCCTATTCTAGGAGATAACGTAACAAGAGAAACTGACCTAAGTCTGGGAGGTCAGGGAGGGCTTCCCTGAGGAAGTGGCCCTGGAGCTGATATCTGCTGGAAGTATAGCAGTGAACTTGGTGACAAAGGCAGTGGGAAAACACATTCCAGGCAGAGAGAACATCTAGTGCAAAGGCCCTGATGGAAGGAAGCCTGGCACACTCAAAGAGCTGGAAGGGAGGAAGAGCTCAGGGAGCAGGTGGCAGAGGGGGTGAGAGGGGACCCAAGAGATAAGCAGGGCAGACCCATAGAACCCAGGCTGCGGTGAGGGGACATCTTTATGCTAAGAGCAGTGGGAAAAGCCACTGAAGAGTGGAAGGGGTCACATTTGCATTTTACAGAGAACATAGTGGCTTCGGTACGGAGGGCACAGGAATGCCAGCCGGGAGCCCAGTTTGGAAGCCATTTCAGGATCCAGACAAGAGATGGACGTGGCAATAAAAGGAAGTGTCCAGATAGACAAGGCATTTAAGAAGTAAACTCAACAGGGTTTGGGGATAGATTAGACATGCAAAGTGAGGAAGAGGAAGATTTTAGGATGAAAGAGAGTAAAGGACAATAGGGTTATTATGCAGAAGAGAGTGAGAGTAAGTCATGAAGACTTGCTGAGAAATTTGAACCTTAGCCCCAAGGTAGGGGAGAGTCAGTGAGAGGAGGGGGTGGAGTTGAATGGGAGAACAGTATAAAACTCTGTACAAGGCTTTGGAATTAGAGCAGTTAGATTCTCACTCTTGTCCTTACTTGCCATATCTAGGGCAAGTGACTTAATGTCTTTGAGTCTTTCTCTGTTCTTTGGTGAAATGAGATAAGCATATTAGGTTGGATCATATGAAATTCTGATTTTGTGGGTCAAAAACTGTCGTAAGTCAGCAATTTCACAGGGTTCAATGCAATTTATCTGTCCTAGGGGTTACTGTGACCGTCACATAAGATGATTTTATAAGTGCCCTATGGTCCTCATCTTCATCGTTACTACCTTCATCACAATGACCAGGATGGGCTCCCGCTCACCTGGCCCAAAGCAAACGTTACTTCCCCACAGCTGGGATGCTCAGCGGTGCTTCTCCCTGACCCTTGGCTGACCCCTGAAAGCATCCCAGCCACCCTTGAGAGGCATTCAGTTCCTTCTTGGAATTACACCTGGACTGGAGGCTGTAGCCCACGGGGAAAGTTTGAAGGGAGCCTGAGAAATCTGTGGGTGTCCGGGAGAGGGGTGGGTTGACTTGGATTCCAGTCCTTGATGTTCCACGAATGCCCGTGTGACACTAGGTAAGTCACTTTGTCTCTCTGGGCCTCACTTTTTTCATTTGTAAAACACTAAACCAGGAGCTGGCGAACTTTTTCTGTAAAGGGCCAGATAGTAAATATTTTAGGTTTTGCAGAGCAGGTAGGCTCGATAGCAGCTACTCAGTTTCATCATCGCGATGCGAAAGCAGCCATAGATAAGTCAAGACAAGGTCAGTTGGCGCCTGGCATCCAGTCTCCGGAAAGGTGACTGGGTAGGTGAGCGGTGCGGCCTGAGCTGCGTGGCCCAGGGCTTGAGAGGGGCTGGAGGCTGTTCACTCACCAAGCACACTTCGCTGAGTGCTTACTGCATGCCAGGCCCCAGATAGATTCTGAGGATTTAGGATGTAGGAGTGCCGCCCTGGAGGCATTTACCACTGAAACAACTCTTAATCCATTAGCCCCACATTGCTGGGGATTGATGAGTTTTGGTTTGCAGTGTTTTCGGTGTCTTCGTGGTTTTCATACTTTCCATCCAATCCTTCCCAAAGCTCCACTCTCTTGAACACAGTGAGTGCCTAACGTCAGCTGAGGTTGGAGCCTTGATGAGCTCATTGGGTTTAAAGTGGCCCTTAATTGCTGCTTGACCACAGCTGCTTGAGGAGAGTGATTAAGGATTTTGAGAACTTGGCCACTGTTTCATTAGTTGCGGATGTATATTAGAAGTATGTGTTTAGCACAGTGGTCGCCTTTTGGATTCAAGCACAAACAGTGTTTCTAAATTCTTTTTTTGGAGGGGGGCTGTGGGGGAGAAGGAAGGATTTATTACTTGCAGCAAGTAAGGAGAACACCAGGGATCTTTTCCCAAAGTAGTGTCTCCCCCAACTGCAAAATGGGGGAAGTTTTAAACTAAGGGTGCATGTGTAAACTCAGGGTACATGAGAAGGCTTAAGCAGAGGAGAATTCAGCCTAGAATCGGGGCGAAGGTAGACAGAGACCAAGCTTTAGTTGAAGTCAGGAAGGTCCACATCATCATTCCATCCTTCGCCTGGGTGGGGGCCTTAGTTCCTGGTGTCAAGACTTACTGAAGCTCAGGTTCTTTATGTCTCGTGGCAGAAAGAATTCAGTGGGAAACAAAGTGATAGATAAGAAGTGGATTTATTTAGAGAGGTACACATTCCGTAGATGGAATGCGGTCCATCTCAAAAGGTGAGAGTGGCCCTGGGAGAGACAGTCCACAGACAGAGTGTGGGCCATGTCAGAGGGCAAGGGGCTGTTTCTAAATTCTTAATATTCATTCCTAGATCGATGAATCGATGGAAGGATGGATGGGGAAGGGGAGGACGGGCTGCTCAGTAAAAAAAAAAAAAGACAGGGTCACTTATCTCTTAGGCAGTGCCTAGGGTTCAGGATACTTTTAGGGGCCCATGAAAATATTTAAATCTTAATTTCTTTTAAAAAAAGAATATAGTAATAGTAAATTTATGAATAATGAATGACTTCAGCCTGGATTATATTTGTCTTTATACCAACACAGTCATAAAATATGATTTTTATTTACATATTTAAATGGAGGAAGAAGGCATGAAGGCAAAAGTGCCTATGGCCCACAAAAGTCATAGTGTGGCCCTCCGTACAAGAATACCATTTTATTTACGGGTACTAAAATTTGACTTCTTATCATTTTTATTTGTTAGGAAATACTATTCTTTTGATTTTTTTTCCCCCAACCATTTCAAAATGTAATCGCCATCTGAGCTCGTGGCAGGTGTCAGGCCTCACATTCTACCACTAGAGGATCTCTGATCCATGCACAGAAACCTTCCAGTGCATGGTTTGGTCAGACTATCCAGTGTGAGACCTGCAATTGGGTGGAGACATAAAGGGTTTAATGACGAGTGAAAGTCACACCCCGATTCTGGAGGTACTGTAACACCTTGGTCCTACAGTAAACACACTAAATTGGGGTGACCCAAGAGATAGCAATGCAGGAGACTCACAAAAGTCAATCGGCTTAAAATGCCTCAAGGATTGAGGTGAGGACTCCAAGATAATCAGAGCACAGGAGGGGCATGTTGGGTTTTTTCCTCACAACAACCAATTCTGTCACCAACTAGGTGTCCTCTGATTCGATTCAATTCCATTCAATACAATTCACTTCTTTTTTTTTTTTTTTTAATTTATTTGGCTGCTCTGGGTCTTAGTTGCAGCACGTGAGATCTTTTAGCTGTGGCATGCGAACTCTTAGTTGCGGCATGTGGGATCTAGTTCTCTGACCAGGGATCGAACCTGGACCCCCTGCATTGGGAGCACGGAGTCTTAGACACTGGACCACCAGGGAAGTCCCAATACAATTCACTTCTGACACTAGCGTCAGACTTCACAGGTTTGAGGGCTTAGTCCCACAAGGCTACCCTCGCCTCAGAAGTCAGCTGCAAGTATCAGGTTCCCAGCTTACCCACACTTCTGACTTCAGAGTCAGGGGGTTCCCACAGGCCCCAGGTTCAAAAATTTGCTAGGACAGCTCATAAAACTTCAGAAAACTCTTATTATACAGGATATAACTCAGGAATAGCCAAGTGGAAGAGGTGCATAGGAGAAGGTATGGGGTCGGGGGTGCCGACAGAGCTTCCATGCCCTTTTCAGACATGTCACCCTCCCAGCACGTGGATGTGTTCACTGACCTAGTAGCTCTTTGAACTCTGTTGTTTAGAGGTTTTTAATGGCATTTTTACTACATAAGCATGATTTATTAAATCACTGGCCGTTGGTAACTAATTTAGTCTCCAGTCCTTTCCCCTCCCCAGAGGTTGGGCTGGGGCTGAAAGTTCCAAGCTTCTAATCAAGGCTTCATCTTTCTGGTGATCAGCCCCTACCCTGAAGCCCTCTGGGGTCCCACCAAGAGTTGCTTCATTAGAACAAAAGACACTCCTGCCAAGCCTATGACTCTTACTGCTATCAAGGGTTTTAGAGCTCAGTGTCGGGAAATGGGGACAAAGGCCAAATATATATGTCTATTTATACCACAGGAAGAGCCTAACACCGTACCTGCCGTGAGCAACGCTGCACAGCATTCCACGTGTCTCAGCTCAGCCCCTGTCATAATCCATAAGGTAGGTACTACCAGTATCCTCTTTCAGCAGATGAGAAAACTGAGGCACGGAGAGGTGAAGTAAACTACTCAAGGTCAAACAACAAAAAGTGAGAGAGCTGAGACTTGAACCCAGACTCTCTGGTGCCGAAGCACAAGTGTGTAACAGGTACAATGTACCCAGGTATGAAGCAGCTCTAATTATGTGTCTAATCTCCTAATCGATGGACCAACTCCAAGACTGCTTTACAGCAGTGGTTTTCAACCAGGTGCAGTTTTTGCCCCCCAGGGATGTTTGGCAATGCCTGGAGATATTTTTGCTTGTCACAGCTGGGGAGGAGGGGCTGCTACTGGCTTCTAGTGAGCAGAAACCAGGGGCTGCTACTGGTATCTAGTGAGCAGAAACCAGGGGCTGCTACTGGCTTCTAGTGAGCAGAAACCAGGGGCTGCTACTGGCTTCTAGTGAGCAGAAACCAGGGGCTGCTACTGGCTTCTAGTGAGCAGAAACCAGGGGCTGCTACTGGCTTCTAGTGAGCAGAAACCAGGGGCTGCTACTGGCTTCTAGTGAGCAGAAACCAGGGGCTGCTACTGGCTTCTAGTGAGCAGAAACCAGGGGCTGCTACTGGCTTCTAGTGAGCAGAAACCAGGGGCTGCTACTGGCTTCTAGTGAGCAGAAACCAGGGGCTGCTACTGGCTTCTAGTGAGCAGAAACCAGGGGCTGCTACTGGCTTCTAGTGAACAGAAACCAGGGGCTGCTACTGGCTTCTAGTGAGCAGAAACCAGGGGCTGCTACTGGCTTCTAGTGAGCAGAAACCAGGGGCTGCTACTGGCTTCTAGTGAGCAGAAACCAGGGGTTTCATCTACTGAGTGAAATCTTAAAATGCACAGAATAGCCCCTATAACAAAGAGTTGTTGTCCCCAAATGTCAATAGTGTTAAGATTGAGAACACTGCTTTATAGATCTTCAACATTTTTCACTGAGTGCCTAGCTGAAGAATTCTGAAGAATGTTTACCTTCTTGTACATTTTTAAGTTGACATCTTGCTATTAAAATGATTACATCATTCTTTAAGTATAAAGGAATCTAAATAGCATAGCATTTTCATATCAACCATCAGCACATCACCCATTTAAAAACAAAGAGACAAGCTTTTCTTTAAGAGTCTGGAATTTTAAAGACTGAAATGTAGGATCAGAAACCATAAAACTTCTAGAGGAAAGTATAGGCAAAACACTCTTTGACATAAATTGTAGCAATATATATATATTTGGATTGGTCTTCTAAAGCAAAGGAAATAAAAGCAAAAAATAAACAAATGGGGCTTCCCTTGTGGCACAGTGGTTGGGAATCTGCCTGCCAATGGAGGGGCCGCTGGTTCAAGCCCTGGTCTGGGAGGATCCCACATGCCGGGAGCAGCTGGGCCTGAGCTCCACAGCTGCTGAACGTGCGCTCTGGAGCCCGTGAGCCACAGTTGCTGAGCCCATGTGCCACAGCTACTGAGCCTGCGCTCTGGAGCCCGTGCTCTGCAACGGGAGAGGCCACCGCAGTGAGAGGCCCAGGTATCATGGCAAGGAGTGGCCCCCACTCTCCGCAGCTGGAGTGGGCCCGCGCACAGCAGCGAAGATCCAATGCAGCCAAAAATAAATAAATAAAATTTTAAAAAAATATTAAAAATAAATAAACAAATGAGACCTAATTAAACTTAAAAGCTTTTTCACAGCAAAGGAAACCGTTGACAAACCAAAAAGACAACCTATAGAATGGGAGAAAATATTTGCAATTGATATGACCAATAAGGGGTTAATATCCAAAAATGTAAAACAGTTCATACAATTCAACATCAAAAAAATAAACAACCTAAACAAAACAAAACAAAATATCCTGATTAAAAAATGGGCAGAATGGGCTTCCCTGGTGGTGCAGTGGTTGAGAGTCCGCCTGCTGATGCAGGGGACACGGGTTCGTGCCCAGGTCTGGGAGGATCCCACATGCCGCGGAGCAGCTGGGCCCGTGAGCCATGGCCGCTGAGCCTGCGCGTCCGGAGCCTGTGCTCCACAGCGGGAGAGGCCACAGCAGTGAGAGGCCCGCGTGCCATGGAAAAAAAAAAATGGGCAGAAGAACTGAATAGACATTTTTCCCAAGAGGAAATGCAGATGGCCAATAGGCACATGGAAAGATGCTCAACATTGCTAATCATCAGGGAGCTGCAAGTCAAAACCACGATGAGATATCACCTCACACCTGTCAGAATGGCTATCATAAAAAAACAAAACAAAACGAAACACAAATAATAAACGTTGGTGAGGGTGTGGAGAAAAGGGAGCTCTCATACACTGCTGGTGGGAATGTAAATTGGTGCAGCCACTGTGGAAAACAGTATGAAAGTTTCTCAAAAAACTAAAAATAGAACTACCATATGACCCAGCAATTCCACTCCTGGGTATATATTCAAAAAAAACAAAAACAGTAATTTGAAAAGATACATGCACCCCAATGTTCATAGCAGCATTATTTACAATTGCCAAGGTATTGAAGCAACCTAAGTGTCTGTCGACAGATGAATGGATAAAGAAGATGTGGTATATATATACAAGGGAATATTACTCAGCCATAAAATGAAGAAATTTTGCCATGTGCAGCAACATAGATGGACTTGGACAGTATTATGCTAAGTGAAATCAGTCAGAGAAAGGGAAATATTGTATGATGTCACTTAAATGTGGAATCTAAAAAAAACAACGAACTAGTGAATGTGATAAAAAAAGAAGCAGACTCACAGATATGAAGAACAAGCTGGAGATATAGTGGTTACCAGTAGGAAGAGGGAAGTGGGGAGAGGCGATATAAAGGTAGGGAATTAAGAGGTACAAACTACTATGTGAAAAATAAGCTATAGGATATCTTGTACAACACAGGGAATATAGCCAATAATTTATAATAACTATAAATGGAGTATAACCTTTAAAAATTGTGAACCACCATATTGTACACCTGTAACACATTAATATTGTACATCAACTATATACTTCAATTAAAAAAAAAAGTCTGGAATTTTGCATTCTTCTTTTACTTCATAAACTTGTATTTCCAGTTGACTTCCCCCACAGATTTTTATCCTAATGTTGTGTGTGTGTGTGTGTGTGTATCTATGTATGTATATATGTGTATAACTGTATACATATCACAGACATTCAAAAACATATATATGAAATGTATTGATTACCCTTTCATACTTATTTGCAACCAAATATGTCCATTAGTTGAAATTATACAACTAAACAATGCTGTCTTTGACCATAGGTCTCCAAGTGTTCAAAACTTTTCTTTTGGATTGAGTTATTATTATTACACGCTTAACCAATACAATAAAATATATTACCTATTTTTAGAAATTATTAAACACTCAAATATTTTTGGAAATTCATCTATTGATGAGATAGGATGGGACTATTTTTTAAAAATCAGTTAACAAATTGGGAATTCCCTGGCGGTTCAGTGGTTAGGACTCTGCGCTTTCACTGCTGAGGGCACGGGTTCAATCCCAGGTTGGGGATAAGATCCCGCAAGTCGTGTGGTGCGGCCAAAAAGAAAAAACAATCAGTTAATGAATGAATACTTCTTATTGCAAGACTGATTAGATGCAATAATTAGAAACCCTGGGAATGGAAGGAGTTTTGTCACAATGTCATTCCATTCTTTAAATTCTTCCAAATTTATCTATCAGAAGCCCTCCCTTGGGTTTATAATGCCACGATTAAAAGAAGCTTTGAGGACACCAGTATTTATTGTCCCTCTGTATGATGCCCCAGAGGTCTTTGCACCATAGACTTCAAAAAAGGGTGAGTTTGCCTTTATTTTGTAACATGGGAGAAGAGTGAGGAACTGACCATGCCTCACCTACTGTGCTTTCTCCAGAAGATAATGTGAAGAGAGAGAACACTGATTCCCTTGAGGCTGTCCAAGCCCATATTTGTCTTGGAAGGCTTTGGGAGGGGTATGTGTGCTCAGTGAAGACTGCCGCTTAAGACTACCTTGGCTTTACAGTGATTGAAGAAGTCCTGCCTCTGGCTTTTCAAAATTTTTTGAAACCCTTAATATCATTTCTTTGTAAAGTCTGCATGACATTGCGTTGTGTGAAAATACCATGATGTATTTAACCTGGTGCCCCATGATGGTTATTTAAGGTTTTTTCAATATTTTTTGTGATTACGAATAATGCTGCAATGCATAACTTTGTGCATACTCCTTGAAGCACATGTGGGAGAAAATCTGGAGGGTAAATCCTAGATGTGGGATTGCTGGGTCAAAGAGTATGGCCGGTTACAATTTTGATAGGCATTGCCCTCCGTAAAACTGTCCCTACTGGGGAGTTCCCTGGTGGTCCAGTGGTTGGGACTCAGCGCTCTCATTGCCATGGCCCAGGTTCAATCCCTGGTCGGGAAACTAAGATCAAAGATAAGCAAACTTTATAACACACACACACACACACACACACACACACACACACAAAACAAAAATCTGCACTTATTTACATTCCCACCACAGTGAATAGGATTGCCTGTTGCCCCTCACTCTGCCCAACACCATGTGTTAGCAAACATTTAATCTTTGCCAGTAAGAGGGATGAACAATTATATCTCGAGGTACTTTTATTTTGCATTTCTCTCACTATGGGTAAGGTCATCATCTATTCATATGTTTACATCCCACTGCAATTCCTTTTCTGGGTTATATCTATTCCTGCCATTGCTCTTTTTTCTGTGGGATTAGGCTTTTTCTTGAGTTGTATTAACACTACTAAGGAAATTAGCTCTTTTTCTGTCCGAAGTGTTGCACATATTTTCCCCCAGGGTGTCATTTGCATTCTGACTTTAGCTATGTGTTCTCGTGTGTGTTGTGCAGAAATCTCTAATTTTTATGTAGTCAAATGTATCGATCTATTCATGTCTTGAATTTTATGTCACACTTAGAAAAGCTTACTCTTTTTAATTCTCCCGTGCTTTCTTCCTCTCTCCATATTTTTAGTTTGTTTTCTCATTATTTTAAAATCCTTGATTCATCTAGAATTTATTTGCTATAAGAGTGAAATAGGGATTTACCTCTGTGGTAGAATATGAAATATATTTGGTTTTTGTCCCTGGTTCCTCACACAGAGCTCCTAAAACTCTTGAAATTTCCTGAGTGATAGGAGTGTCTTATCCTTCCCAAGAAGCCCCCCTTTGGATTTACGCTAATGAGGTGATATAGGCCGACTTAGGATAGGGTCCCTAGGTGGGTTCGGGTAGGGCTGTCACCAGAAAGACCAAGTGAATAGAGGGATGGAACTTTCACCCCCACCTGCTGGCCTCTTGGAAAGGGTTGGGAGGAGCTGCAGATTAAGTTTTATAAAAACTCTTGAACAATGAGATTTAATAAGCTTCAGGGTTGGTGAATACACCCCAGTTCCATGGGGATGGAAGCCCCTGCTTTCAGGGCCCTTCTGGCCTTACCCTATGTACCTGTTTGGCCGTTCTTCTGTATTCTTTATAATAACCTTTATAATAAACTGGTAATGTAAGTAAACATTTCTCTGAGTTCTGTGACCCACTCTAACAAACTAATCGAACCCAAGGAGGTGGTCATGGGAGCATCCAGTTTATAGCTAGTCAATCAGAAGCACAGGCAACGTGGACTTGCATTGGTGTCTGAAAGGAAGCCAGTCTCGTGGGGCTGAGCCCTTAGTAAGTGGGGTCTGACACTATCTCTGGGTTGATAGTGTGAGAATTGAGTGAAATTTGTAGGACAAGCAGTCAGTGCTCACTGAGAACTGAAGAATTGCTTGCTGGTCTTGGAAAAAAACAATCAGACCACCTCATTGTCCCAACACCATTTATGAAATTATCCCGTTCTCCACTGGCAGAAAATCCACTTTTAGCATAGGCACTGTCTTTTGAGTCTGTTCATTGACCTGTCCTTCTCATGCCTAGGACTGAACTGCCTTCAATTCTGCTGGTCCCTATTATTTCCTTTCTCTTTCAGAATTTTCTGGCTCGTTTTGCATACTTATTTCTCATAAGGATTTTGGAATTGGCTTCCTAATTCTCCCCAAAATAAAATCGATATTTTCCTTGGAATCACTTTAAATGAATAACTAAATAGGGAGAATAGACAGCTTTTCTAATAATAAGACCCCCTGTCCAAGAACTTGGTGTTCTTTCCAGTCATTCAGTTCTTCTGCAGCACCCTTTTGAAATGTCCAGCAGGGCAGCTCCTGGTCTGCCCGGGAGCAGCTGTAGCCAGTGTGTGCCTCCTTGTTCAGTGGTGCAGATCGCCCTGCTCCCCAGGATGGGAGGACCTTTGGGGAGGCCTGCTTGGACAACTTCAGAGCTGAGGGAAAGACTGGCCACTTGCCTAGTCTTCCCTGAGCCTGTCCCAGCAGCTGCCCCTTCTGTGTTGCAGGGACTTGTAACATTTGTGACTTAATTAAACCTCATCTCCACAGAAGCATCTGGGGATAAACTAACAACACCTCTTTGGGTACTGGGCCAGGACTTGTTTCCTTTGACATCAACACCCAGGACCTGTCACAGGGGAGCCAGGGGAGCCATTGGCTTGGGCCACATATTCAAGAAAAGCCTCAGATGTACACTTCTCACCCCATCATCAATTGAAGTGAATCATGGAAGCACACTGAGAGAAACTAAAAGAAGACATTCACCAGAAAACTTAAAGTTGCATCCCATTACCAGACCTCATGCCAGCAAAGCACTAAATATCACACAACTCATGGAACTAATTTGTGAATTGCACAGCTGTTTTGCAGGCCATTGCCATGCATAAAAGAACACTCAAGAAATTAAGCCTACAGATTTTGAGTGACATTTAGCTATCACTCAAACCATAATTGGTATAATGCTCTATGTTTTATCAAAAACTTTAAAGTTACATCACTTTACCACAAAAATTCTGCATTTTAGGATAGAAATACTTCGAATAGTGTACTTTTTGTATACAAAGAAGTAAAATGATAGTATACTTTCTCTTATTTTTGTGTTAGAGTAAAGATTAAACATATAATTTCTGCAATGCTGTTTTGGCATAACTTCTTTGCTTCATATGTCAGAGGCCTCCATAATGGAAAGTGTCCCAGGGCTCTCTTGAAGGCAGCAAGGCCTGTCAGTGCAGAATTTTTCCTTATGACCCTGGGCTTAAGGGGATCAGGGTTTGAGCCCTGTCTCAACTCACATAACGATTTCCTTCCGTGTCTGATCCAGCATCATGTACTGCGTCCACTCCTGTTGAGTCTCATATGTCTTAGACTGATCCACGATCTTTTGGAACATCGTCCTCTTCCTACAAAACACACCAGTTTGTTAAAGGAGCACATCTTAGAATAAGGCAACCCCTGGCCTTCTAATGTTGGCTGTTTCAGACAGAGGCTAATTAAAACAACGTAATTAAAAAAAAGAAAAAAGATGGTGAAAAGAACCAATGCCTGGGAGTGAAGACCTAAGTTCTAACTCAGACTCTACCATGGATTTGTTATCTGATCTTAGCTAATCTTCCCCTGGATCTCAGTTTCCCCATCTGTATAATGGGGGTAAAAATATCTAACTCATAGAGCTGTAGTGAGAGTCGATGTGTCCATAGCAAAAGTATGGTGCCTGGCACAGAGCATATACTAAATCAATTAGAACTGTGGTGTTCATTATCATTATAATCATTGCTATTCTTTTTTTTGACCACACTGGGTGGCTTGTGGGATCTTAGTTCCCCGACCAGGGATGGAACCCGGGCCCATGGCAGTCTTAACAACTGGTTTGCCAGGGAATTCCCTAATCATTGTTATTCTTAAAATGAAGAAGAAACACCAACTTGAAATACAAGGCGAGGTCTGTAGCAATGATCGCGATGTCCATCATGTGGATTGCATGCTCATGCTGCCTGCGATTGAGGTTTTGAAAGATATTCAAGCTCTAAAGAGAAAACCATAGGAGAGATATAGGAAGTGATGCCGGAAGTAAAGTTGCTCAACTACTGATGGCCGCCCCAGGTGATGGGAGAGGCAGCCCAGGCCAATGCCTGGCCGCACTCAGGCTTCTTGTGAGATGGGCGCTCCTTCTCAGGCCCCAAAGCCAGTTTAGAGGGTCCTCATCCTACCTCATCTCTCAGCAATGTTTTGCCAAACTCCAAGTGGTGTCTTTCCAAGATGGAGGACCCATGGAGCTTGGCCAGTGGGTTCTGGGATCTGAATGGGAGAGAAAGAGAGACACAGAGAGAGAGAGAGGATCAGTATGAAATGGCTGAGGTGAAGGCTAAAAACATCATCCTTTCCTGTCACCTCCTAGTTCTGCAGGCAGAGAGGTTGAAGTTCAGGAATAAGAAGGAATTTGCCACACGGTAGGACAGTGGGAAATAGGACTAGATAGCAGGTGTCCTGACCCTCAGGCTTTAGTTTTCTGCACAATTGACTCTGGGCCTCTTTGAGGTCATGCACTCCCTAGAAGTGTGGACCCTTATCTCCAGAAAAAGGCACAAACACAATGCCACGTGCACTTTTAGAAACTTATTGGCCCAGTGCCAATCCATGGACATTGGCCCTGGGCCGTACTTTGAACATCACAAAGCCCCAGATCCTCCATACCTGATCCTTAGGGGAAGCCACTGAATTCCCACAAGCAATATATTTATTCATGTCTTTATTCAATAAATATTTGTTGAGCCCTTTTTATGCGCCAAGCACTGAGATCAGTACTTAGCTTCCCATGAGGTAAAATGTAAACACAATCTCTAACCTTGGAGCAGCCGGAAAGAACTGAGAAGACTCAGAGAAGCATGTTCTAGGGCTTGTTAATGACTTACAGGCTGTGGGCCCTGGGAAGAGCCTCAGTTTCCTCATTTATAATATGGGTATCACACTCGTCCCTGCTCTGCCCAGCCCACAAGTTGGTCACGAGGGTCCCCCAGAACATGGTTCAAGGACTCTGCTTCAGAGACTATCTAGAATATAAGCTCTGTGAGGACAGAGACTGTGTCTGGTTTGCTCACCCTGGTACCTCCTTTGCCTAGCCTAGGGCCTACCATACTGGTGTTAGGAGCATTGTAAACCCAAGGTGAATAAATGAACCGTTCTCAGTTACTAACATCTTGGCTTGAATTAATTCAACAGGTAGGAAGGGAAGGAGAAGAGTGAAGAAGTTTAATATATTAGTTTCCTGTTGTTGCTCTGACACATTACCACAAACTGAATGGCTTAAAACAATAAAATTTTATTATCTTACAGCTCGGAGTTCAAAGTCTAAAATGGGTCTGCAGAGCTGCTTCCCTTCTGGAGGCTGTAGTGGAAAATCTGTTTCCTTGCCTTTTCTAGCTTCTAGAGGCCCCCTACATTCCTTGGCTTGTGGCCCATCCTCCATCTTCCAAGCCAACAGTGTAGCATCTTCTGTCCTCTCTGACATCCCTACCACCTCCCTCTTATAAGGACCCTTCTGACTATGTGGGGCCCACTTGGATAACCCAAGATAATCCCTATATTTCAACATCCTTAACTTAATCACAGGCATGAAGTTTTTTTTTGAATGTAAGGCAACATATTCCCAGGCTCCAGGCATTGGGGTGTGGACGTATTTGAGAGTCATTATTCTGTCTATCACAGGAGTTTACCCAGATCCAAAGGGCAGGAAGAAGTGGGAAGCTGTGGACTGCAGGACTTCTCCTTGGCAAGAGAGTCTATCTGAGACCCATTCAGATCTAGGTAATCAATCCTGGAGGCAGGAGGTAGAGAGGAGGGCCAGTAAGCACTGACTCACTTCATTTGGTAGAGATTGTTGGTGCCTCTGTGGTCAATGTCATGGCAGAAGGCGGCGGTGACCATGGCCAGGGCCTCCAGGTCTGTGAAGTATTGCTTCAGCTTTCCAGTCTGGAAGAGCAGTCAGAGATAGCACTCACTCCTTTCTTGGGGGGGTTGGAAGCAGGGCTGAGAACTCAGGTGTGAGGGGGAGGGCCTGGAGCTTGGAAACATAGGTCTGATCTTGGCTCAACCCATGGCGCCCCAGGGTGACCAGATGTTTGCCGGGACTCAGGGGTTTTCTGGGATGTGGGACTTTCTGTGCTAGAACTGGGACAGTCCCAGGCAAATGGGGCTGGTGCGTCACCTTACTCCTGAGTGACCTTAGCTGGTTGCATCTCCCTCTGGGCCTCAGTATCTCATTGTGCACACTCAAGGTGGAGGGCATCAGACTGGATGATTGTTGAGAAACTGACAGCCCTCGAGTTTTAGGATTTAGAGTGTTTTTGAACATGACCAGACTGGTAAAGCAAACCTTCCAAGCCTGGTCTACCGATTCAAGCACAGCCCAGAAGAATTTTTCCGTGAGCCTCTTGCAAGTACTTAACTCCTTGTTTGTGCAGGTTGTTGGAGTCAAGGGTGAAAAGAGCCCTGGGGAGGTGATGCTGACTCTGTGACTCTAAGAAATGAATCAAGTTTAAGGGGTGTGTTTTTCACCCTCAATGACAGCCTAGCCAGAATTCCTGCCTCCTGGCCCTAGAGCTTACTCTGCCCTGCCCATTCCGGCCACAAGGGAAAGGAATGAGGATGAGGAGCCTGGGCAAGGGCAGAGAAGTGTGTCATAACCTGGATGGGAAAACACTTTTAAATGAAATATAGAAACTGCAAACCCTCTGAGACAAAAAGACTGACACATACACGTAGGTATGTCCATCCAAGGACACAGTAGCACTGTGTGTAATAGTGAAAGATCGAAAACAGCCCCCATGTCCAACAATAGGGGAGCTGGGTAAAGAAATCATGGTCTACTTGAACAATGCAGAGTACTCTGAAGCCACAAAGTTAGATCCTGGATAGGCCTTAAAAACATTCAGTGGAGGCTTCACAGGCGAATTCTATCAAACATTTAGAGAAGAGCTAACACCTGTCCTTCTCAAACTCTTCCAAAATATAGCAGAGGGAGGAACACTGCCAAACTCATTCTACGAGACCACCATCACCTTGATACCAAAACCAGACAAGGATGTCACAAAGAAAGAAAACTACAGGCCAATATCACTGATGAACATAGATGCAAAAATCCTCAACAAAATACTAGCAAACAGAATCCAACTGCTCATTAAATGGATCATACACCATGATCAAGTGGGGTTTATTCCAGGAATGCAAGGATTCTTCAATATACGCAAATCAATCAACGTGATACACCATATTAACAAATTGAAGGAGAAAAACCATATGATCATCTCAATAGATGCAGAGAAAGCTTTCGACAAAATTCAACACCCATTTATGATAAAAACCCTGCAGAAGGTAGGCATAGAGGGAACTTTCCTCAACATAATAAAGGCCATATATGACAAACCCACAGCCAACATCATCCTCAATGGTGGAAAACTGAAAGCATTTCCACTAAGATCAGGAACAAGACAAGGTTGCCCACTCTTACCACTCTTATTCAACATAGTTTTGGAAGTTTTAGCCACAGCAATCAGAGAAGAAAAGGAAATAAAAGGAATCCAAATCGGAAAAGAAGAAGTAAAGCTGTCACTGTTTGCAGATGACATGATACTATACATAGAGAATCCTAAAGATGCTACCAGAAAACTACTAGAGCTAATCAATGAATTTGGTAAAGTAGCAGGATACACAATTAATGCACAGAAATCTCTGGCATTCCTATACACTAATGATGAAAAATCTGAAAGTGAAATCAAGAAAGCACTCCCATTTACTATTGCAACAAAAAGAATAAAATATCTAGGAATAAACCTACCTAAGGAGACAAAAGACCTGTATGCAGAAAATTATAAGATACTGATGAAAGAAATTAAAGATGATACAAATAGATGGAGAGATATACCATGTTCTTGGATTGGAAGAATCAACATTGTGAAAATGACTCTACTACCAAAGCAATCTACAGATTCAATGCAATCCCTATCAAACTACCACTGGCATTTTTCACAGAACTAGAACAAAAAATTTCACAATTTGTATGGAAACACAAAAGACCCCAAATAGCCAAAGCAATCTTGAGAACGAAAAATGGAGCTGGAGGAATCAGGCTCCCTGACTTCAGACTATACTACAAAGCTACAGTAATCAAGACAGTATGGTACTGGCACAAAAACAGAAAGATAGATCAATAGAACAGGACAGAAAGCCCAGAGATAAACCCACGCACATATGGTCACCTTATCTTTGATAAAGGAGGCAGAAATGTACAGTGGAGAAAGGACAGCCTCTTCAATAAGTGGTGCTGGGAAAACTGGACAGGTGCATGTAAAAGTATGAGATTAGATCACTCCCTAACGCCATACACAAAAATAAGCTCAAAATGGATTAAAGACCTAAATGTAAGGCCAGAAACTATCAAACTCTTAGAGGAAAACATAGACAGAACACTCTATAACATAAATCACAGCAAGATCCTTTTTGACCCACCTCCTAGAGAAGTGGATATAAAAACAAAAATAAGGAAATGGGACCTAATGAAACTTCAAAGCTTTTTCACAGCAAAGGAAACCATAAACAAGACCAAAGGACAACCCTCAGAATGGGAGAAAATATTTGCAAATGAAGCAACTGACAAAGGATTAATCTCCAAAATTTATAAGCAGCTTGTGCAGCTTAATAACAAGAAAACAAACAACCCAATCCAAAAATGGGCAGAAGACCTAAATAGACATTTCTCCAAAGAAGATATACAGATTACCAACAAACACATGAAAGAATGCTCGACATCATTAATCATTAGAGAAATGCAAATCAAAACTGCAGTGAGATATCATCTCACACCAGTCAGAATGGCCATCATCAAAAATCTAGAAACAATAATTGCTGGAGAGGGTGTGGAGAAAAGGGAACACTCTTGCAATGTGAATTGGTACAGCCATTATGGAGAACAGTATGGAGGTCCCTTAAAAAACTACAAATAGAACTACCATATAACCCAGCAATCCCACCACTGGGCATATACCCTGAGAAAACCATAATTCAGAAAGAGTCATGTACCAAAATATTCATTGCAGCTCTATTTACAATAGCCAGGAGATAGAAACAACCTAAGTGTCCATTATCAGATGAATGGATAAAGAAGATGTGGCACATATATACAATGGAATATTACTCAGCCATAAAAAGAAATGAAATTGAGCTATTTGTAATAAGGTGGATGGACCTAGAGTCTGTCATACAGAGTGGAGTAAGTCAGAAAGAGAAAGACAAATACCGTATGCTAACACATATATATGGAATTTAAGAAAAAAAATGTCATGAAGAACCTAGGGGTAAGACAGGAATAAAGACACAGACCTACTGGAGAACGGACTTGAGGATATGGGGAGGGGGAAGGGTGAGCTGTGACAAAGCGAGATAGTGGCATGGACATATATACACTACCAAACGTAAAATAGATAGCTAGTGGGAAGCAGCCGCATAGCACAGGGAGATCAGCTCCGTGCTTTGTGACCACCTAGAGGGGTGGGATAGGGAGGGTGGGAGGGAGGGAGACGCAAGAGGGTGGAGATATGGGGGCGTGTGTGTATGTATGGCTGATTCGCTTTGTTGTGATGCAGGAGCTAACACACCATTGTGGGGCAGTTATGCTCCAATAAAGATGTAAAAAAATAAATAAATAAAAAATTTAAAAAAAGAAAACATTCAGTGGAATAAGTCAGACACAAAAGGACAAATACTGTGTGATTCTACTCATGTGAGATACCTATAATCAAATTCATAGAGACTGAAAAAGTAGAATGGTGGTCGCCAGGGCCTGGGGACAGGGGAAATGGGGAGCTGCATTAATATTGTTGTTTAAAGGGGACAGGGTGTCTATTTGGGAAGTTGGAAAATTTCGGGAGTTGGAGAGTGGTGATGGTTGCACAATATTGTGAACATACTTAATGCCACTGAATTGTGCACCTAAAAATGGTTAAAATGGTAAATTTTAGGTTATGTATATTTTACCACAATAAAAATATATTTAAAGGATATGATCGATATATTTATATATTTTCAAATGAAAAAAGCATGTTACAGAATAATAATATTTAATTGGTTATGAACAAAATAAACTTTGTGTATGTGTGTGTTAACAAATATGTCTCGATGCTTCTTAGAAGAAAATCTTGAAGGAGTTGTGTCATGGTTTTCTCCAAATACCGGCTTGGGGGTGGGAGAAGAATGTAGCTTTCTTTTACTTTTTATTTTATATACTTCTCTCTTCTTGGAATTCAGTTATGCTAAGCATGTACTCTTTTTGCATTTTTTTTAAAAAAGCAGTAAGTAGAAGAATGATGCTGCTGCTGCTAGGGGAGCTGCACGAAGTCGTCCCAGTGTGGCGGGAGCTCGCAGCCGCCCGCGGTCCCACCCACCACGCCGCCCAGATGCCGCCACCGTCGTACCACCAGCAAGGAGAACATGGTCTGCCCCACGTTGAAGCCGTGCCGCCAGTTGTGGTAGGTGATCCTGCGGTAGCCCTTACTCAGGGAATACATGAACCGCACCAGAACCTGCGAACACATGCACATCAGTGAGGAAGCAGCATTGCGCCAAGGCTTGGGGGTGATGGTGGTGGGGATGCTGCCTGCTGAACCCCAGATGCTCCAGCCCCCGCCCTGGACCACGTGTGGGAACTAGCAATAGAGGCAATAAGGCTGTGAGAGCACTCTGCAGACTGCTAGGTACTATGACAGTGGACGTGGTTATGAAACAAGGCCCTGGGAGAAGCTTAAAGGAACTGTACGGGAGAAAAATCAAAGGGGTCTTTACATCAGTGGTTCTCAGACTTGAGTGCACGTCTGAATCGCTCCGGGCTGTGGGGAGGCCTTGCGAAAACAGTTTCTGATTCCTTACAGCTAGGAGTGTGGGGGGGGGGGATGGGGGGGCGCGCGTGCCCATGCGCCCGTGTTGATCCGTTTTCAGGTGATGCTGATGTGCCTTGGGGCAACACATTTAGAACCGCTGCTTTAATCAAAGAAGTCTGGGAAATTCTGCACGCGATATACCCCCACCCCCACCTTTTTGTCCATCCCCGTCCCCCTAGATGCACAGCACACCTAAGGAATTCTGCAGGGGAAAAAGTCCTGTTTAAATGGATTTAACCCACTTTTCCCACTCTGTTTGACTGTAGGACTGCTTTTGGCGTCCCATTTATCCATAGTCTTCAGAACTCAGTGCCTCAATACCCACCTTGAGAGACACCACAGTTCAGAGGAACCATGTGTCTGTTTTCTGATAAATGACGCATCTGTGCGATGTGACTAATGCTTTAAATCCTAAAAGCTGAGGGTACACTCTTTTTAAGGCAGTTTAGAGATTGAGGTTTTTTTTTAAAAAGGCAAGCAAAAAAGAAACAGGGAAAAGAAAAAGGGAAATCAAACGTTTGTTTCGACCTCACCTCCTGAGGAATGTGAAATTTATCCACCACCCTGAGCTCATAGTACATCTGTATTCCACATTTCACCAGCTCCAGTTCCGTCAGGGGCAGGTCGCTGAAGTGGAATTTATTAATTTCATATTTCTCTGCATCTGGCAGCTGTTCTTGCTGTGTGAAACATGGAGTCAAGTGACTGGGACACATGAAGAGTTCCTGGGTCCCTCTCCTATCCCCCCCACCCAAGCCCTGTCCCTATCCCGAGTCCGCTGGAAGGATCAGAGCAGGGTGGCAAGGGTCATGCTTGGCAGAGACACTCCCCGCCCATGCTTGGGGCACACCCTGCGCTTGTAACCGGTCAGGGCCAGCGCTGCTGCCCAGCTCACCAGGATCTCAGCCAGTTCTTCTTCCTCGCATTCCCACGGCTCCTTCCCATACACTTCTCTGGTTTTCTGCCGGGGCCCGAAATAGCAGAGAAAAGAATTAGTTTACTACATCTAAGGTCTAAATGTATCTCTACTTTTCCATTTCCTTTTTTCTTCTTCCACCAAAGTTCTTGCAACAGAGCTACCAACTCAGAGAGGCTGTCATTCAACATTTATTGACAAGTAAATTCAAGGTCATGTGCTTTGGAGCCATGGAGCCGTTCGTGCATATTCGAGCTCTGCCAGTTACTGGCTTGGATCTCCCATTTCCTCATTTGTAAAATGGGGATAATAAAAGTACTTAACTGGCAAGTTAAAATTAGATGATGCAAAGTCTTTTTTTTTTTTTTTTTAAACGTGGGTTCTTAGCTCCCAGACCAGGGATGGAATCGATGCCCCTTGCAATGGAAGCGCAGAGTCCTAACCACTGGACTGCCAGGGAATTCCCTTACGCAAAGTCATTTCCAAAAACATATATGCAATTAAATTAAATAATGCATGTAAATCACCGAGAGCAGTGCTTAGCACATAGTAAGTGCTAAAATTAAGTAATGCTGTTGTTGATATTGTTATTATCGCTGACTGGGGGTCTGGAGTCCTTGCTCATGGTCCTGGCTCTTCCTCTCACTTACTGTGTGACTTGAGACAAGTTCCTTCCCTCTCTGGGCCTATTTCCCCCTGTGCTACAGGAGGGGGGAACCTGGACCCAATAACTGGTTTCGGATTTCTTGATCTAGAGTATAGTCTATTAACTTTTAACTGGTTCACTGAAGCTACGCCTCCATAGGGTCTCCGTGTCCATCATTTGGCTTAAAATTATGGACTGAGACAAGCGAACCATGGGTCAGTTCATCCATACTGGATGTTTTCTCCTTTGGCTTTATCAGTTATTGGGATCAAAATGATCAAATTTGTTGTATCTTCCCAGCTTAAGAAATGCCCTCTGAAAACATTGGTTTATGTTGTTTCAACTTGTGCAGTGTATAAACCAAAGTCTTGGGAATTCAGCTGGGCATCATATCCAATGCCTTTTGGCTAATTCTGTTTACTTCTAAAATCTTGATCTCTTTGAGACCAAAATCCCAGGAATGGTGGATCAGTGATTCTCACATATCTTTGAAAGCCTGTCATCCAATTTCCCACCCAGGTGGGATTTTTCTCTATAGCTTCCCTGATATATGATCACTCACCTATGCTTAGATACCTCTCATGATGGGGTGCTCACTACCTCCCAAGGCAGCCCTTTCAGCACAGTGATAATTTGCTCATTATCCTGAATGTTAAATGAGACCTATTTAACGAGCTGGGTGATTTGGGGACAAATTACTTCCCCCTTCTGGGGCTCAATTTCTTCATCTCTACAATGGGGGTAAAAATTCTTACCCTGGGACTTCCCTGGCGGTCCAGTGGTTAAGACTCCAAGCTTCCAATGCAGGGGGCGTGGGTTCGATCCCTGGTCAGGGAACTACAATCCCACATGCCATGTGGCACGGCCAAAAAAACCAAATCCTTTCCCTGCCCACCTTACTGGGCTATTGTAAGCATCATAAGTGTGAAATTGCCTTATATACTGTACAGTGATGAAACTGTGTGAGGGCTTCCTACAAACATCTAACCCCCTTCTGAACTATTTCTTTGCTCAGAAAGATTGAGTCTTCTAAGTGAGCTGACCTCATGGAGGGAGGCTCTGAGCAACTGACCATTGTCCATTGGTCTCTCAGATCGAGCTTCCTCTCAGAGTAGGGACTGTGGTTGGTGACTCCATCTCTAGTACCACGTTAGCCCTGAGCACAGAGAAAAATGGAGTTTCTAGAGCTGTTAAGCCGAGGTCTGGTTCTAAGACTGAGGTAACCCTGCAAGGGACAGCTGTCCCCATAGCAGCCATTTCTAGAGTAGAAACAGGAAGAAAACACTACTCACCAAGATTTTCTGGATTTCTTCATTGTCACACTTCACATGATATTTCACCATGTCTTGGAAAATATCCTTCCTGTTTTCAAGTTTGTTCATTGACTCATAAGTGTCAGGATTTAAGACAGACCAGCCCAGGAATTGAGTCAAAGACTGAAAGGAAGGAAAGGAAGAATCAGAGGCAGAACATCCAGGTTTGATCCTGCCTCTGTAACTTAGGGCAAGACTCTGTAAACTTCCATTTTCTCAGCTACAAAATGGGTTTGATTAGCTGTGTGCTGCCCTCCTCAAAGAGATGTTGTTAGGATAAGATGAAATAATGGATGGGAATGCACTTTGAGTAAAGCTCTAACACACGTGAAACGCCATCCTGATGTCTAATCATTTCACAAAAACGGAATGTGTTGTGCGTATGTGGGGACACGGGATATAAGTGAACTCTCTGTACTTTCTGCTCAATTTCGCTGGGAACCTAAAGTTTCTCTAAAAGGTAAAGTTTATTAATTTTTTAAAAAAGGGAATATAGATTTCTCTGGCAACTGCTGCAGTGCAGAAGGGAGAGCAAAGAGAATAAATGTTGATTTAGGAAAGTGTCTACAAGGTGAGCTCCCATCCCTCCTGAGCTGGGGCAGCAGCACACAAGGGCCCCACCATGCGGCTCTGGGAGCCAAGTTCGTTGGTGAGCCGACTCTGAATACCACGTCTAGGGGCCTCCTCAAAAACCGTACCTCCATGAGGGTCTCATCCATTTCATCAAAGGGTTTCCCATCTTTGCGATTGTAAAACGTGGCCACCCCAACAATTTCTTCCTTCTTGTTCACAATTGGCATAGAAAGGACATTTTTAATCGTCCATCCGGACTCATCCAGAGGCTCTTTCTGCAAGAGAAGAGCCAGAGTAAGTTTGCTTCAGGTACCAGGCTGCAGAGGCATCTGTAATGGACTTCATGCTGCATTTTGACCCTGATTGGCTGAGGGGGTGGCAAGAGGTTAGACCTTGTTGGGCTTTGCGTGATTTTAGTCGCCAAATGCCATGAGCAGATTGCCCATCTGATGGGAGCACCGTAAGCCAGATAGCTATACTGTTTTCATCCCCAACATATCAGGGCCATCATGTGCCAGGCAACGAGTTGTGTATTGGGGATCTAATGATGCAAACAAACAGACCAGGGAGGTAGTGTTTCCCTTTCAGATACAGGAGCTAATTGCAGGGGACTGGCTTAAAAGGGGCCATGTTGGTGATGCTTGTGACTTTGAACTAGTCAACTGGATATAACCTGTACCTTTTGCCTCCCGACCTGCCTTTCTGTGTTCCTTTTGGCATGTCGTTTTATCTCCGTGAGCCTCAATTTTCTCATTTATAGATGGGGTTGGTAGTAAGAGTATGTACTCATGGAACAATTGAGAAAATAGAAGTGAAATATCTTGGTCAATCATGAGGTACCATTTGTGAGTCATTTCCCATCTCTCTGAGCCTCACTTTCATCATTTATAAAATGGGGATAACTAGACAATTTCTAGCCTTTTTTCCACTGATTCATTGAAGATTTATCAAGTATTTTACAATGTACAAGAACCTGAGCTAGAAGATGGGAGAACCAAGAAAAATGAGGCAGAGGTGTTGTCCTCAGGTTGCTCACATCTGGAAGGTAAACAGGCAATCACACTGCATGTGGGAAGTTCTGCAAGGTACTTTGGGAGCCAGAGGAGGGAAGGAAGTCAAGGAAGGCTTCCTGGAGTTGGAGAATCTTCTAGCTCGAAAGTTCCAAGATTTTAAAGGGGGCGAGATGATAATTATTATTATTTAAGTAGCTCTTGAACTCAGCACCTGGTAGGAGAGTGATTTCAGAGGAATGTAGAATACAGTCCAAAGAGCAAAGAGCTGTCAGTCAGGAAACTTGAATTCAAGTTCCCAGCTCTCTCCCTAACCTTTTCTATGACAGCCTCTCTGAAGGCCATGATAAAGAAGCAGATTTTATTGGAAGTGAATAAAAGTGAAATGGGAAAGTATTAAACATTTTTTTTTTTTAGTATTAAACATTTTTAAGGAGCAAAGTTACTTGATGCAACTTATGTTTTTCTTTTAAAAATCACTCAGGCTACTTTGTGGAGGAAGAGTTGGAGACAGAAGACTAGAATCTAAAAACAAGATTAGACTTTATTTATTAAAGTGGGTAAACTACAGTTAATCAGATGACTTGGGTAAAGATCAAGTTCTGTTGTGGTTATAATCAGATTAGCAACTCTCAGCAACAATTTGCCTTGTCACACTGACAACACAAGACATACGGTTTTAACCTTGGAAGGATATTCTCTCTAAGGTCTTTCATAATGTTATTTAAGGAGTAAAAAAAAAAAAAAAAAACCACTAATTTTGCTATGAGCCATTTTTATTTCCTTCTTAATTATTTCCTGACTGCTCATTATTTGGTTTTCATACACCTAGCATGCTAAACTCAAGAAATATTGACAGAGCACCCAGAGCTGCACATGTTAAGAAAGATAAGCCCCGACCTTTGACCAAAGGAAGCCTATATTTTGCCAAGAGGAATTAATCTAAAAGACAAGGAAGGATCATGAAAGATGATGTAAGGGAAATAGAGTAAGAAAGCCAAACTCCTTGGCATGGTCTTCCAGGCCCTGTGTGACCTGGTCTGTGTCTACCTCTCTAGAGTTTCATCCTGCCACTCTCCCCTTAGTCTCATTGGTCTACTCTGGTTCCTTCCAACAAGCCCTCTCTTTCCTGCAATCCTCTCTCCTTTCTTTACTGCCCAAACATAATTTCTCAGGGACACGTTCCTTGACTCTTCCCAGATGAAGTCAAGCCCCCCCTGGGAGAGTCCCTCCTCTGTCCCTCTGCTATTGTCCTGACCAGCACTCCACATGCCTCTTTCCCCATATGATCGTGAGCTCCCTGAAGACAAAGACCATGCCTGTCTGGTCCACCTCTGTAGCTGGTGTAGCATCGTGCCCATGCCTGGCCCAGAGCGTGCCCTCTGCAAACATTTTTTAAAAATACAAACAAACAAAATCAAATGGAATACTAAACAACATTCCATGATAATCCTAAGGAGACAGAAACGATATTCAGCCAGGGGAAGCAGAATAAAACTTCATAGAAGTTTCATAGCATTTGGGGTTATCATTGAAGGGCAAAGGGGATTTGGACAAGAGATGGTAGTAAGGGAGAGGACAGCATAAGCAAAGGTCCTGAGGCCAGAAAGCAAAGGGTGTAAACCTTGAAACTAAATGGGACCTTGGATTTACCAAATTCGCTCTCTCCCCACTTCCATGGGCACATGACTTTTTTGCACTCACATTTTTGCTTTGTTGAGACTGCTTCCCAATAAAGTAGATGGATTCTAATGTATTTGAATCCTCTTTGGGGGGAAAAATATCATATGACTGAGAGAGTAAATAAAAAATAACTTACCTGGAATGCAAAAAAGTCCTCTGCAGGTGCATTCATGATGTTGCAAATCTGAAAGCCATGAAGAGGAATAATGGAGTTATGATTAGACTTGATAGATTATCCATTGAGGGCAATGGGCATGATATTTTCAGAAATATCACGTCCTTATCCAAGGCATTCACATTCTTTTCATCAGATAGACATGATTAAGATGGTTTTGAATTACTAACTGAGGCTACCAAACAGGAAATCTGCCTTATAAACATGGCTTCTTACCATTTGCTTCACTTCTGAGTCATTTCCAAGCTTTGAAAAAGTTAAGGCTACAATTTGTTGTTATTAATAGCTGTATAGTGTCCCATTTTCTTCTTTTTAATGTTAGCTTTTTTCATATCTCATTCATCTTTTATTCATTTTTTTGTTAGACATATCCATATACCTATTCTTCTTCAGATTCTTTTCCCATATAGGTTATTACAGAGTATTGAGTAGAGTTCCCTGTGCTATACAGTAGGTCCTTGTTGATTGTCTATTTTATATATTGTAGTGTATCTATATTAATCCCAACCTCCCAGTTTATCCCTACCCCCCGCACCTTTCCCCTTTGGTAACCATAAGTTTGTTTTCTAAGTCTGTGAGTCTGTTTCTGTTTTGTATATAAGTTCATTTGTATCATTTTTTTTTTGATGATGGCCATTCTGACCAGCGTGAGGTGATACCTCATTGTAATTTTGATTTACATTTCTCTAATAATTAGTGATATTGAGCATCTTTTCATGTGCTTTTTGGCCATCTGTATGTCTTCTTTGGAGAGATGTCTATTTAGATCTTCTGCCTATTTAGTTGATTGTGTTGTCTTTTTTTTTGATATAGAGCTGCATGAGCTGTTTGTAAATTTTGGAGATTAATCCCTTGTTGGTCGCTTCGTTTGCAAATATTTTCTCCCATTCTGTGTGCTGTCTTCTCGATTTGTTTATGGTTATCTTACCTGTGCAAAAGCTTTTAAGTTTAATGAGGTCCCATTTGTTTATTTTTGTTCTTATTTTCATTTCTCTAGGGGGTGGATCCAAAAAGATCTTGCTGCGATTTATGTCAGAGAGTGTTCTGCCTATGTTTTCCTCTAGGAGTTTTATAGTGTCTGATCTTACATTTAGATCTTTAAACCATTTAGAGTTTATTTCTGTATATGGTTTTAGAGAATGTTTTAATTTCATTCTTTTAGATGCAGCTGTCCAGTTTTCCCAGCACCACTTATTGAAGAGACTTTCTTTTCTCCATTGTATATTCTTGCCTCCTTTGTTGAAGATTAATTGATCATACAACAATGATGTATGATGATGTATGTGTGGGCGTATTTCTGGGCTTTCTCTCCTGTTCTTTGTGCCAGTACCATACTGTTTTGATGACTGTAGTTTTATAGTAAGGTGTCCCATTTTCTTGCCCCCTTTTGTTGAGTATTTGGTTATGTCCAGTTTTTTTAATTAATGTAAATAACACCACTCTAAACATCTTTGAATCAATTATATATGTTTTGTCAGGAAGGAGTTTTTCCTTGTGCTGTAAACTTCACAGCAAATGAAGAAGTAAAAGGTGCTGTAGCTCTGATTGTATTTATATTGCAAGGTTCCTCTCCTGAAAACTGGACCAGTTTACCCTATCATGCAGATAACACTTATCTGATCCCTCCAGAGTCCTGCCTATGGGGTCACTGTATACAGTTGCGTAGCATGTGCACTGCACAAAGGCATCTGGCTGAGGGGGTGACTGGGAGTTGAAATCCAGCCTGTTCTTGACTTTCAGAACAATGGCCCTAGCCTTTCTCTTTTCATCCATCAAGAAGGGACACCTTTTTCTAGTTCTCAAAAAGGCACCATGTGAGCTTGCTTTGACCCTGCCTATCCCAGTAGATCAGACCATTCTGTTGTGTGAGAGGATGAGCTGTCCCTGCTCCTGTTCAAGACTGCCCACCCACTGTACCACGCCTCTGGCTTCTCCTTGGGCCAATTCCATCAGTTGCTATTGTTCTCTCCTGATTTCTAACCTCTCTGAGGGCTCTTTAGCTTCAGTCCATGGGCATGCTTGGTTCTCTCCCAACCTTGAAAACAAAATCCTCCCTTGGCCCAATGTGGTCTTTGTAGTGACCATCAGGTTTTCTCCTCCTTCTCTTGCATTTTCTACCTTCTCTTGCATTTTCTACCTTCTCATTACCCATCCACACCTCAGCAGACCACCTGCTGGTTTCTTCCTCCACCTTGCCACCAAGGCTGCTCTCATCAGGGCCATCAATGACCTCCTAACTGCCAAGCCCAATGGGAGTTTTTGGTTCTTATCTCACTGGATCACTTTTGCTGCATTTGTTATTCTCTCTTTTTGTTGAAACTTTCTACTTCTTTGGTTTCCATGACACTACCCTCTCCTGGGCCTCCAGACACCTCTGAACCTTTCTTCTGATTCTCCTTCACACACTCTTCTTCCTCCACCCAATCATTAAATGCTGGCATCCTCTAGTATTCTACCCCGAGTCTCCCTCACTCTCCCTGGTGACTTCATCCGCACTCATGGTTTCAAGTACCATCTGCTCCTAGGAGCAAAGTGGTCAAGGACCAGATATACTATCATATGGTCTGTAGTGTAGTCAGTACAGATCTCTACCTTTTGTTGACACAAATCTCTATCTCCATCTGTCCTCTTGCTCCACAGCATCAGAGTCATCTCTTTAGCTGCTTGCTGGACACTTGCTTCTGAAAAAAGTCTCTGTTGCACCTTGTCTGAAAGTGATCTCAGCATCTTACATCCAAACCTGGTGGCAGCATTATCTGTCCAATCTAGAAGCCTGAAATTGGCTTTGGTCCTTCTCTCCCTCCCTCTCTGCTCACAACCAATCCCAAAGCCCTTTCAGTGTTAGATCTGAGCCCTGATCTCCCTCTCTCCACCTCATCTCTGTCTGAGTCATGAGTATTGAATGAGCAAATGTATTCACTGCCTGGCTTATCATAAGCACTCCATGGCTGTTAGCAATGAAGACAGTGTTCTTTACTGCCTTTCCCTTTGTTGAGATGTTCTTCATCTCTTGTTTGTAAGGACACACTTTTCGCTCTGCTTCCAGTCTTAGTCCCTTCAGATCTATTTTCTAGGGAGCGTTCAGAGTTTCCTTTCTAAAATGAAAATTCATTGTGCCAACCTCTTGCTTAAAAACCCATCGCCTGTAGATTAAAGTTCCACCCTCTTGACCTGGCGTCCAAGGCTACTGTGATCTGGCCCCTCCCTCCCTCTCAAGCCTCATCTCTTGCCATCTTCCTGTCTCAAACCTAATACTCCAGCAACACGGAACTGCACACTCTGTGTTGCTTCAAACCTCCAAGCCCTAGTTGTTTGCCCATGTTGCTTCCTCCACCTGCAATCCCCTTTCCTGCCCCACCTGCCTAACCCCTATTTATTTTAAAACTCAGACCAAAACACTCTGGCAAGTAAAGCTGGTTTAGATGCTTCCTACTTTGTGTTCATAGAATGTACCATGTACATCTCTATCTGGCCTTATCACATTATAGTCTAAGTATCTGTTCATAGAGATATCTCCCATTTGACGATGAGCTTTAGAACAGAAACTATTTGATTCATCTATCATTGTATCCCCAGAGCCAACCACAGCACCTGGCACATAGAAAATGCCCAATAAATAAACACCCTGATACATGAACAGCACTGTGTAGTGTGTGTGCCTGGGGAAGGATACAGAGATAAGCAGGCTCAAATATTGGGGTGATGTGCAGCTATGACCCTTCTCTCTAGGGTAGGGGATACTGTCACTCTGCCCTGCACCCCAAGCGGGTAGGGCATGGGGGGAGATAGAGCATTTGAGCTCTGTTGTGTGGGCTGGAAATGTGGCAGGGACGGGGTTGGGGGGGGTGTTGGGAGTGGCAACTAAGTCTCTGGGATGAGAGGCTGGGACTTGTTCTGTGGTGAGCCTGGTGGACCAGCCACTTGTGACTTTATCCCTGACATTTGCGTAAGTATCTTTAGTTGTCACTGAGACTGTGCACCTTTCCATCTGAGGGTTCTTTCTCTGTGTATTTCATATTTCTTCAAATGTCAATTCTCTGCACATCCCCTTGGACCAACCGTCGAGTGAATTGAGAAATGGGAGAACAGGGCTTTTAGAGATACACAGTTCCCATCGTTTTTCCCACTCTCTTGATCTGAAATCCCTTCACCTTTCCACCTGATTCAAAACTCTCCCCCTTCAAAATTGTGTTACTTACCAGGCCATTTTGGGCAACGTAAGTGGGAAGGCCGCTCACTAAAGCCCAATGGTCCGGAGGTGGATTCCTGTAAAGGCCAAAGACAGTGGTAACTTCTTTTTTTTAAAATAGATTTTTTAAATTAATTAATTAATTAATTAATTTATTGGCTGCATTGGGTCTTTGTCGCTGTGCATGGGCTTTCTCTAGTTGCGGCAAGGGGGGGCCACTCCCCGCTGCGGTGCAAGGGCCTCTCAGTGCGATGGCTTCTCCTGCTGCGGAGCACAGGCTCTAGGCGCACAGGCTTCAGTAGTTATGGCTCACGGGCTCCAGAGTGCAGGCTCAGTAGTTGTGGCGCATGGGCCCAGCTGCTCCGCGGCATGTGGGATCTTCTCAGACCAGGGCTCGAACCCGTGTCCCCTGCACTAGCAGGCGGATTCGCAACCACTGCGCCACCAGGGAATCCCCCAGTGGTAACTTCTGATGTAGGGACAGTTGGACTAAAAACTTGAAACTGGATCTTACCCTCCCTCTTCTCTCTGGTGGCTCCAGGCACCCACTTACTATACCAGACCAAGCCCCAAATCTTAGCTAAGCATCTTAATGTCCAAATGTAGACACTGAGAAAAAAGCGATAAATCAGTTTTATTAATTTCACACTGAGTTTGACTCCCTAAGAAAAGAGACAAAATTCATCCAACAGATTGCTATTGGCTGCTGAGCAAAAACAGATGCCGTCATTTCCCTCCATTTAGTACTTACATACAGAGAGTTAGCTTAATATCATGTAGAGTGAGGGAAACCCATCTAGGATGAGCTCCTACCACATACCAAGCACTAAGCTAGGTGCTTTACATACTTATTTATCCCATGCAGCAATAACAATTTTGGGTATTATTTTTACTTATTTATTGCAAAAAATATATACACACATGGAAAAATGCATTCAAAACTTCATCAGTTGTTTGAAAGTGAACTCCTATGAAATTATACCTGGCACTTCCCTGGTGGCGCGGCGGTTAAGAATCCGCCTGCCGATGCAGGGGCCACAGATTCAAGCCCTGGTCCAGGAAGATCCCACATGCCGCGGAGCAACTAAGCCCATGCGCCACAACTACTGAGTCCGAGTGCTGCAACTACTGAAGCCCACGCGCCTAGAGCCCATGCTCCGCAACAAGAGAAGCCACCGCAATGAGAAGCCCACGCACAGCAAGGAGGAGTAGCCCCCGCTCGCCGCAACTAAAGAAAAGCCCGTGTGCAGCAACAAAAACCCAGTGCAGCCAAGAATAAATAAATAAATTTATATAAAAAAAAAACAAACCAAGAAAGAACAACCTTGTCGGTACCTTGGAAATCCCTGACCTGACCCCCCGCCACTCGCAACCTTCTCCCAAACCCCAAACGTAACCATTGTCCCAATGTTATGATTCTTGCTTTTCTGTGGCCTGTTTTCCTGTAGCCTGTTTCACCTGTTTTAGGTAGAATCAATGTGCATACATTATTTCATTGGACTTCATTTTCATGCTGCTGTAATTCATTTGTTTGATTGACTTCAACCGTTTTCCCTGGTAAGGTTGCATATAATTTATGCATTCAACTGTTGATGGACATTTCCCTCAGT
This sequence comes from Globicephala melas, assembly GCF_963455315.2. Classification (NCBI taxonomy): domain Eukaryota; kingdom Metazoa; phylum Chordata; class Mammalia; order Artiodactyla; family Delphinidae; genus Globicephala; species Globicephala melas. The sequence continues at coordinate 125,649,054 of NC_083316.1, forward strand.
GCAAGGCTAATATGAGCATTGCTGCTTCCAGCACTCTGGTGTATATGTGCATTCAATTCCATGTGCTAGTTCTAGGAGTAGAAATCCTGGGTCATAAGATGTGCATGTCTTCAACTTTACTAGGTAAGACCAAACTGTTTTCTAAAGTGATCATGCCAATTAATACTTCCATCAGCAGTATATTAGAGCTTCCTTTACTCCACGTCTCTGTCAATACTTAGTATTTTCAGACATTAAAAGAAAAATTGCTTTTAGAAGATTAAGGAAGTTCTCCTCTATGGAGATAATTATGTCATGTTTCTCTTAACGTGGCAGATTGTATTTATTCATTTTTCTAATGTTAGCCCTGCATTCCTGGAATATACCCAATTGGGTCATGATGTATAATCCTTTTTAGTTATTATTTGCTAAAATTTTATTTAGTATATTTGCATCTATGTTCACAAGTGAGCTTGGTCTGAATTTTCTTTTTTCATACAGTCTTTGTTGAGTTTTGGTGTCAAGTTTATGCTAGCCACTTCTTTTTCTAGTCTCCTGGATAATTTGTATGAGAATTGCATTATTTCTTCCTTAAATATTTAATAGAACTCACCCCTGAAGGCATCTGGGCCTGGAATGTGTTTGTGGGAAGGTTTTAATGTATTTTATTGTTATAAGACTATTGTGGTGTTCTATTTCTTTGTGATTTATACTTAGTAGGTTTTATTTTTGCAGGAATTTGCCTCTTTCATCTAGCTTTAAAATATTTTGGGCATAATATCCTCTTACTATCTTGTTAATTTCTGTGTCTTTGTGGTTATCCCCCTTTTCCTTCCTGATACAGCTCATTTGATTTTCTATTTTTCTTGCACAGTCTTGCCAGAAATTCATCAATTTTGTTAATCTCTCCAAGAAACCAGCTTTTGGCATTTGTTCATTATTCTGTTAATATTTCATTAATTTCTGGGCTTATCTTTATTCTTTTGGGGAGGGTTTATTTATTTGCTTGTTTGCTGTTAGTTTCTTGAGATGATGTGATGGATAGCTTCTGTCTACCCTCCAGATCCGCTCTCCAACCTGCTCCTCCGTGTCCCAGGAGGCTGGTCTGTGTGGACTCCATCAATAGGGTGCCTGGCCTTCCAGCTTCTGATTGAATTTAGCCCAGTGAGGAGACCTGGCCAAAACTAGAGGCAGGTAGAACAGTTAGGTCAGGCTATTTATTTCCCTGGGTTCCCCCTGGCAGGGTTGCTCTGGGTTTGCTGCGTCTCTTGACTGAAAGGCAACACTTCTCTCAAGATGCCCTGCTCTACATGACACTTTCTCCGTCCAGGTTCTAGAAATTTCCTGTGGGCCCAGGAATGCTTACAACAACCTCACTACTAGCATATTCTCTTTCAGTTTCCTTCATTCCACCCACACCTCTATAATTCATCCCTCTATAAGTAAAGCCTCCTTGAATTACCCTAATTTGAATGTGACGCCTATTATCTGCTAGGACCCCGACTGATACAAGTGGGTACAGAGTTTATTACTTTATATTGTATTCTTTTCTCATATGAATATTTAAGACTGTAGATTTTCACCTTAAGCATGATTTCTGCATCACACTGGTTTTGAGATGTAATATTTTCTTTCTTTCAGAATATGTCATAATTTCCATTGATTTCTTCTTTTACCCATAGATTATGGGTCTTCGTTGCTGTGTGGGGGCTTTCTCTAGTTGTGGTGAGCAGGGGTTACTCTTCTTGCAGTGTGTGGGCTTCTCATTGCGGTGGCTTCTCTTGTTGCGGAGCACGGGCTCTAGGCACACGGGCTTCAGTAGTTGTGGCCCGTGGGCTCTAGAGCACAGGTTCAGTATTTGTGCACACAGGCTTAATTGCTCCGCGGCATGTGCGATCTTCCCTGACCAGGGCTCGAACCTGTGTTCCCTGTACTAGCAGGCGGATTCCTAACCACTGCGCCAGGGAAGTCCCTCTAATAATGCACCTTGAGACCTATTTTTATCTGATAGTCACATAGTTACATCAGTTTTCTTTTGATTATCATTTGCAAGGCATATCTTTTGTTCATTCTTTTACTTTCATTCTATCTGCATTCTTATCTTTTAGATAGCTCTCTTGTAAATAGGATATATGGTATTTCTTTACGTATATCTCAGAACTCATCAGTTCTTACAAGAACTGGTTGTTATTTTCTTTTTTTCTTTCTTTTTTTTTTTGGCCGTGCTATGTGGCCTGCAGGATCTTAGCTCCCCTACCAGGGATGAAACCCATGCCCTCTACAGTGGAAGCGTGGAGTCGTAACCACTGGATGGCCAGGGAATTCCCAAGAACCGTTGCTTATATGCAACTGAGAAAGATAATATTCTGCCAATTAATCTGTAATGCAGTACTTTTTGAACTTATTACTCTATGAATATCAACAGAGCTCTTTTAGCATTTAGGTATAGATTTTTATCATATTTCATACCTTTTTCCTGGCTTTTTATGCCATTCAAAGGCACTTTTTGTTTCCGTGCTGCATCATAGAATAATCTCTTTAAGTTACTTCTAAGAATTTATATTAAATTCAATGTGGATACAGCCACACTGTAGAAAGCAGCAAGGTGGATGTTATCAGAGGCTAGAAGGGTGTGATACTTGGTGAGGAGTGGTGAGACATTGGGGAGAACTGTGATCTGTGATAACTCAGCATACAGACAATGAGTTTGATAAACTGGCACCTCTAGAGAAGTGGTTAGAAAACAGAATGGTGGCAGAGTATGCAGTTGACAAGGAAAAAAAAAGAAAAAGAAAGAGACGAGTTTAGGAAAGACTCAGTCTTCATGCAAACAGGACTGAACAGAGAGAACCCAGAAACTCAGGAACCTGAAGCAGTCTCTTATACCCAACCAGTAAAAGATGAACCAGAGAACTGAGTGATCTGAGTGACAGGATTATCAAAATTGTTTGGCAACAGTTGTGGCCTCTCACAACCACTATTTAAGGATTAAGGTGACCTGCTATAAATCCCTTCATTTGGACCAGAAAAGAGACCAAAGGTGAGGCTCTCCCACAGAGTCTGATCACAGCCTCACGGAGTCTGCAGTTCAGTTGGGAAAGAGAGCCAAGCCTCAGACAAAACTGTGGGGTGGCTCTTGGTACCCACAGAGGATTCACATAGGTAACAAGGCAGCTAAGTTTTGGAGCGTGCTCTACTGATCAAAAAGTACAAGCTGATACTAAAAACGTTCTTGACTGTTGAAATCTTAAAATGGCCTTTGAGCCTCCACCACCTGCAGGTAGGTTGGAGGCCTCACCCTCTGGGAGTTCTTGCCTTTTCATTATCCTCCTAGGTCATATAAGAAGACATTAGAGACTAAGCTTTCTGGAACTTCCTTGGTGGTCCAGTGGGTAAGACTATGCGCTCCCAATGCAGGGGCCCTGGGTTCGATTCCTGGTCAGGGAACTAGATTCGCATGCATGCCACAACTAAGAGTTCGAGTGCTGCAGCTAAAGATCCTGCGTGGCACAGCTAAGACCTGCGGCAGCCTAAATAAATAAAAGAATATTTTTTTAAAAAAGAGAGAGAGAATAAGCATTCCTTGGGGGCTGAGTCACTTTCTTTGCCAACTTCCTGCCTTTGCCTCACCCTCTGCATTAGGCCCCAGATGTGCCTCCATAGAAAATCATTGAAAAGCCGCGATCGGACACCATGGCCTCATTCTATAGAGAGGCCCAAACCGGCCACTTATTTATTTACTTTTTAATATATTTATTTATTTATTTTTGGCTGCTTTGGGTCTTCGTTGCTGTGTTCAGGCTTTCTGTTGTTGCTATGAGCAGGGGCTACTCTTCACTGCGGTGCGCAGGCTTCTCATTGTGTGGCTTCTCTTGCTGCGGGGCACGGGTTCTAGGCATGCAGGCTTTAGCAGTTGTTGGCATGTGGGCTCAATTGTTGTGACTCGTGGGCTCTAGGGCACAGGCTCAGTAGTTGTGGCACACGGGCTTAGTTGCTCCGTGGCATGTGGGATCTTCCCAGACCAGGGCTCAAACCCATGTCCCCTGTACTGGCAGGCGGATCCTTAACCACTGCACCACCAGGGAAGTCCCCAGGCCACTTATTGACACTGGACTTGGGACTTGAACTCACAGCAGCTGAGTCAGAATCCAGCCTCATTTTCCAAACTGCATGGTCTTTCCACCCTTCCACACTGCCTCCTTACTGCTCTCCCTGCCTCGAACAGAGTGTGTGGCCTTCTTGGGTTTGGTTAGTGTCGATCTTGGAATGAGTATCTTCTGGACACTGATAATGTGCCTGCAATTCTACATGTTTTGAGAAGAGACTTACGGGATGACTTTGATGTCTTCTTTGCCATGCAGGATGTAGTCAATGACCTTGTAAAAGTTGATTTCCTAGGCAAAGGAGATAGAGACAGTACTTCAGCAGGAGTGTGTTCTTGAGAAAGGCTTTGTTCTTTACCCTGTGCCCTGTGGTTTTCCAGAAGCACCAGCATGACCTTCTAAGGGCGTGTCCCGGTGCCCCTGGAGCTCACTGTCCTCAGCTGACTCTCAGGGTTCAGTGTGCTCCTCCTTGGAACCAGCCCACGGTGGCCAGGCAGGGGCTGGGATCTGGGGCTGGGAAGAGACATAGGAAGTGTTCCAAGGGAATCTGGGGGTTCAGTACAAGGAAAAAGAGAGAAAGATTGCTGGTGGAGTCTAGTGAGAGAAGGAGGTGGAAGGAGGCTTCTGTCCCATTTAGCATCATCATCAACACAGCCATCTTCCATGTGGGGTCAGCTCCATGGTCACGGCCCCCTTTCTCCTTCACTCCTCCACTCAGCTGCTCTTTGCTGCGTCAGCTCGTGCAGACTTGCCTTCCCAATCATCCCTCATGCTTCCCAACTCACATTCCACCTCTTCCATCCCTCCCACCTCCTTACACCATTAAAACCCCTATTCTCTTAAATTAGACCTGTTCAATTCCATGACTTCCTAACATGGGGTTGGATACTGGCAGGTGGTTCCTTTTCCCTAGCTCTCCAGGGAAAAATCCATTACCTTATTGGAACGTGATGGGCAGGTTAGTAATAATCATTTTACAAATAGGAAAACTGAGACCCAGAGAGAGGAAAGGACTCATTTATAGTAAGACAGTAAGCCGGAACCAGAACCTTGGCCCCTGACTCCTGTGCTCAGAGCTCTTTCTACTGTCACTTAAGGTTAACAGCTTAAAATAGTGTTTTCCTCTCTGTACCACTCTCACCTAGAAAGGGGGCTACTCAAAGTGTGGTCCCTGGACTGGTACCAGGCTGCAAACTATTTGTTACTATTGCATGATGAGATAAAAACAGAAATTGACAGTCAGTGTTTAGAAACTTTTACAGCAATTTGACTGAGTTAGGTTAGGTCTGTTGAAACTGATAATTTTAAAAAGACAAGTTTTGTATGTCTTTTAAAATTTTTACTTTTTGCATAATAGATTTTTATCATATCTTGAAAAGTATCAGTCCAAGATAAATTGGAAATTAAAAAAAAATTGTTCCTCTACTACAGGTTATTTTGAGAAATATTGCCCTAGAGATTTAAATGTTGATACCTGGGCCCCATCAAGGCCTCTTGACTCAGAACCTCCACAAAGGAAAATTCCTCACCTAGTCAAGGGTGTCTAGTTGGCGGGCAGTCGTGACCTTCTTCAGGCTCACGAGGGAGAGAGAGGCTCTGCTCCTCAACGCCCACCATTGGAAGCAGCTACAGTGATTGAACCCTTCTAGAGTGGCTCCCATGGCATCGGCTGCTCCAGGGTAGGTATGAGCTCCCTGCAGTAGGAAGCACCCAAGGGAAGACCAGGTGAACCCCACAGCACGATGAAATGGAGTTAGGGATAGAGCTAAAGTGCAAAGATTCAGGCTCTGGTCTTGGTTCCACTATGTGTCCTTTCTGGGCCTCAGTTTCCCCAGCTGTAAAATCGGTGGTGTTTGTTTGTTGGTGGTGTCAAGTAGCAGAACCCGTTCCCAACAAAGCATGGGCCCTAATCCTATAAAGCAGAGGAAAGTAATGCCGCCCTAATGGAAGCAGAGTTGGGTAAATGGAGATCCTGCATCTCTCCTGGTTTTCCCTCACTCCCTGTCCTGTCCTCCTCTGCCCCCATTCACCCTTGGCCCAGGCAGCCACTGTGGGAGCCTTGGGTTCTAAAGATAATCTGGGAATTTAAAAAACTGAATTAGGGAATCCCTAAAGCTCCTTCCAGCTATGATTCTAAGACTATGGTTGGAGAGTTAGCATAGATAGTCTCTCATAGATTCAAATGCACATATTCTTTGACCCAGTAATTCTACATATGCTAATAAATCCTATCGACATATTCCCAAATGTAGGTAACAGCATTGTTTTCCTCATCTAGGGCTCTCAACCAGACTGCTTTAAAAAGTCTGGAGATAGCTGATATCTCTCACTTGGAGATGGTTAAGCACACTGAGTTCCTGGCATAGTGGATACTTCGCATGTCTCCAGAGCCAATAGCTGTATCTGTGCTGGTAGGGAAAGATGACAAAATATACTCAAGTGGGAAAAGTAAGGCACAAAATAGAATCATCACACTTGTCAAGGGTGGTGGTGGTGGAATGTGTGTGTGTGTGTGTGTGTGTATGTGTGTGTGTGTGTGTGTATATATATATATATATACACACACACACACACATACACACACACACACACATACACACACACACACACATACACACACCCAGGAATGTCCATGGACATTTGGGAAAGGTAGACCGCTCACAGTGGCACAGTGGCTGCCTCAGGGCAGGCTGGATTTCTGTGCTGTGCTCTTTTGTATGGTGTGAGCTGTTCTCTGTGCTCATGTATTACTTTTTCAATAAATATAAATACATTGCGGTAAGAACATTTTAAAACAGTGAGGTCATATCCTATGGGCGGTTCTAGAAATCAAAGGTGGCCCTGTTATCTGCTGGGACTTTGGTAGAGCTGTTTCCTTCTGGGAGGGGGAGATGGCCTTCTTGCTTCAGGGCCATCTGTCCTTGGGCCTGGGCTGTTCACTGCTCTCCCAGGGAAGCTGCTGGCTCCCCGGTCCTGGTAAACTGCCCTACCCAGGGTCTCCATGAGATTCTTTTAGAAAGGTGAGAACTGGACTTTTTTTCTTTTAAACCCCCAGGAGAATCAATTTTGCTTTCACAGAAAGCAACAAAAAGTTCAGTGTGCTTTAGGTAAACAGAACTTTTTCCACACACTGTAGCTCAGCCAAGTTGCTTTCAAGGCCATATTCACGTAGGAATTCACCAGCCTTCGGAAAGTCAAAACCAAGCCATCAATGAGTGCCTTTGTCACTTTGCACCTAAGCAGCTGACGCTGTAACACAGGGTCTTTGAAAGAGCCACATACAGCGAGAGCCAAATCTTCATGCATGGAAATATACCAGTTTTAAAAGAAGTGCTATTTTTTTTTCCCCATGAAGTCTACTTAGCCTTTTTCATAATTAAAAAACACACACAACGCTTTATTTTTAAGAGGAGATGAAGTGAGGTGTAGTTGCATTGGGGGAACTTCAGAACCAAGATTTGGGGAGGTTAATTGGTCAAAATCCAGAGGAAGATTGTATTTCTAATGTGAATGTGGCAGATAAAGTGTGAGAGTGATGTTAGTAGGCAAAAGGATAAGTTAGAGCCTGATAGCTCTCTGGCTGTCCTGGAATTGGAGATGACCTCTGACCTCAGGGCTCAACTCAGAGAGCTGAATATTAAAGCAGCCCGGGAAACTGAAGTTAATTGAAGTTGGTGGTGTCTGAAAGCTATGGTGATCTCTATTCTATATAGTTCCTAGAATTCTAAATTTTAGGAACAAGTCCAGCTCATATGTGAATTAGATGAAAAGCTCTGTAGTAACATCTCAGCTATGCCAACACAAAAAGCTGTACTTAAAAAGGAAAAACGTCCCCAAATAGTTTTCTGACAGCAGCACATGATGTCAGCCTTGAAGACTCAGTCTTCCCAAATGAAATCATGAAATTGTGTGGGCAAAAGAGTAGTTTGAAACTGGACAGTGCCAGGTTATAAAGGTCATTTTGGGTAAAGCAGAACAGACAGTTTAGATTCCAAGGTTGAAATCCTTTCTGGTGTGTATACGAAGCTCACAGGCCAGGGTGTTAATTCTAAATCCCTAGAGTTTGAATTAAGATTAAATAAAGTCTGTCACACACACACACACACACACACACACACACACACACACACACACACACACACACACACACACACACACACACACGGACAGACACATACACACGCTGTCCTTTATCTTTATTTTGGGTAGGGTTAGTGTTGGCTGGGGGGAATCAGGCCTCCTAGCAGAAATTGACATACCATTTCAGACAGGCTGGAAGGTTTTGTGGAAAGAACGCTGGACTAAAACTCAATTCAGGACACGACTCTGCTGCTTACCTATTGTATGTGGCCTCAGCTAAAGTCATTCTGTCATTCTACAGGTTCTATAGGCCATTTGAGTGGCAGGTCTGTTTACCCTGCTGCATCTTTACATCCCCACACATTTCAGTTCAGCTTCTCTAAAGTGTTTGTGCCTCATCTTTAAAATGTAGCAATAGTAGGAAACCAGAGCTCACAAACTGAAGTGCCAAGAGAGACCTGATAGAAGCATAAATGAGAGGAGGAGGCCAGGGGTGTACAAGAGGGAGTCGGGGGCACTGTGCAAACTAGAGAGTTCAGGCCACACATTGCAAGGAGGCGGCCGCTACTCAGCTCCAATCAAGTTTACCCTGCAGGACTGTGGGTCCAGTTTTGACTGATCTGCCACCTTTTGAAAAGAAACTGAGAATCTAGATGTTTATCAGAAATACCTTGATTTTTAAGTGCTAAGCTGCCAATTCAAAACTGTTTTAAAGTGAAAACAAAGAAAAACTAAAAAAACGTATGTAGCCAAACACATTTACCTATTGGCTGGAATTGACCTTCTGGCTATCAATTTGTACATTTTAGATTAGATTTTAAGGTTATTTGTAGCTTTAATTGTCTACAGTTTTCCTGCTGGGTGGATCCTTGAGCAGGTTGCTTGATCTTTCTGGAGTTCTTCCCTCATCTATGGAATGAGAATATTTATTCCTCCTTTGTCAGTCCCACCGGGTTATTGTGAAACTCCAGTGAGATATTAAAATACCTTGCAAATTACAGGGCTTGAGCAATTGTGAGGAGTTATCATAATTTCAAGGGAGACAACCCAACCCAGAGAAGATAAATACTGAAGTGGTAAAGACACTTCAGCAGGGCCTACAGTGCCTTACTCGTCTGCATTTCATTAAACATTTGATCATATTGGACGGGCTAGAGAGAGACCTACCCTTCCATCTGGAGTCCTGGGACCAGAGTAGGGTGGAGCCTCACCCATCAGGACTGGCCACACGTCAAAAAATTCCTAGGAATGAGAAAAACAATAATTATGTGTCTTGAAAGTAGATCAGAAAAAGATTAAGAAAAGAAGACTACCTGTATGAGTCATCTATCACTGAAATCTGGAAGATGGTCAGAGCTCAGTGAAACCAAAGCTTGGAAGGGCTACAAGATTCACTAGAGTTGGAGAATGTCAGTCATATCTGTGCTTTGAGATGTATCAATATAATCAGAACTGGATCTGTCTAGGGACTTCCCTGGTGGTGCAGTGGTTAAGAATCCGCCTGCCAATGCAGGGGACACGGGTTCGATCCCTGGTCTGGGAAGATCCCACATGCCGCGGAGCAACTAAGCCCCTGCACCACAACTACTGAGCCTGCGCTCTAGAGCCTGCGAGCCACAACTACTGATGCCCATGCGCCTAGAGCCTGTGCTCCACAACAAGAGAAGCCACTGCGATGAGAAGCCCATGCACTGCAGCAAAGAGTAGCCCCCACTCGCTGCAACTAGAGAAAGCCTGCGCGCAGCAACAAAGATCTAACGCAGCCAAAAAATAAATAAAAAAAAAAAGAACTGGATCTATCTAATCAATAACCAAGAAATGGGAGTTAGGTTGGAGCACCCTCATACTCCCTGTGCTGTGGGACATGAGAGGGAAAATGGGGACTCTATGGCTAAGAAATTTACCTTAAGTATTAATACATGCTAAACATGTGAGCAAACAGCTGCAACAATGTTTCTTGCAGTATCATTTATAGCAGTGAAAAATCAGAAAAAACCTAAGTGTCCAATAGGAGGGGACTTATTAAATCAATTATGGTACATCTAGTAACAGTGATGTTACAGTTGTGTAGGTATTGATTAAAAAGATGTCCATGATACACTGATGAGTAAAAAATGTGAGGTGGGGCTTCCCTGGTGGCGCAGTGGTTGAGAGTCCGCCTGCCGATGCAGGGGACACGGGTTCGTGCCCCGGTCCGGGAAGATCCCACATGCCGCGGAGCGGCTGGGCCCGTGAGCCATGGCCGTTGAGCCTGCACGTCCGGAGCCTGTGCTCCGCAATGGGAGAGGCCACAACAGTGAGAGGCCCACATACCGCAAAAAAAAAAAAAAAAAAAATGTGAGGTGACAAAAAGAGATAAATCATGTGACCCCAGTGTTTATATAGAAAATGCTGTCATAGAATTCACAACAAAGCATTAACAACTGGTTTTCTCTGGGGGATTGGAATGAGATTATACTTTATTTAGCAATTATTCCCTAATAAAATTTATGGCTTTTGTAATAGGGAAAAAAATTTTTTTCCAGATAAGAAAGGACAAACAATGGTGCCAAATATGGATGAATAGACCCATATCTGGGCTCCAATAGGAAAGGATGACACCTGTAAGACAACTAGCAAAGACAGGGGCAGAGAGAGGAGAGAAGAGGGTTGGCAAAGGCTCTGCATGGTCACACAGCCCCAGGAGAAGAAACTGGGAAGCCATGCAGGCGCTCCCTTGCTACTTCTCCGCTGGTTTTCCTACCACACATACAGCTGCACAGCTTGTGTTGGGTCAAATCTGGGCCTGGCGGAGGAGGCCTCTGTCCTCCAGTGCCTCTCTGTTCATTTATCTGCTGGTATTTAGGGACCATGATCCATTAGCTCTGGGTTATTGTGGGCAGGATGCTTCTTGACCTCTCTCTCTTGTTTGAACATGTTTGTCATGGTGGTTTGTTCTAATATCATCCAGGGGGCAAGCAGAAGGGACTCCACATGAAATTCAGATTTCACATCCTCACCCTTCTGCCCAGTTGGGCTCTTCTCTTGACTACCAACAACACGAAGCAATTCAATTCTGGGTGAAAATGTGAACTGGAGACTTACCTAAGCTCCACAACATGCTTGCTGTTAGATAGAGATGGACAAGGCACAGTTTATGCCCTGGAGGAATCTGCTATGTCATGGAGGAGAGAATTAAGCCCTCAGGTAACTTTAGTAAGGTAGATGGGGTAAGAACCAAAACAGTAATAAAAGGAGAACACAAATGTTAGAGGAGACCAGAAGAAGGACATGGGGCTGACACTGTCAAAGTCGAACTGAGTGATTCTGAAGATTGTCCCAAGGAGAAGCAGATGTTATCAACAAAGGGTTGGGTGGAATATGGGGCATGTTTATGCTTGCCTTCCTCTGTCTCAATCTCTCTCTCTCTTTTTTATTTCTAAACAGCTTTTTTGAGATATAATTCATATACCATATGATCCACCCAGTTTAAGTGTACAATTCAGTGACCTTTATTGAGTTTTTTCATAATGTCAATACTTCAGGTAAGAGCTTAGCTACCTGGGGTGAGGTGGTGTCGGGGGAGGTGGAGAAGCCTAGGTTCTTAGAGTGATTATAGGCAGCCCAGCCCACTTCTCATTGCTAGATTGTTCCATCTATTGGGGATGACTAAGTCAGGATATTCTTGCTTAAATGTAACTTTCCCTTTTGAGGGGGAGTTCAAAAGAAACAGAGGGCAGAACACTGCAGCTCAGAGCTGTGTTCAGATCCTTTAAGGTTCAAACTGAACACCTTAAAATGGTGCTCAGTTTGCACCTCCAAATTTCTTTTGAATTTAACTACTCAGAAATTCTTTTGATTAAAAAAAAGAACCATTCATTTGTATGAATTCATTTGCTACTTCCTGAAGGAGTATAAAAGTGCTTATTGCTGAATTTAGCCATATTTGGCAAAATACTTGATTCAAGAATTTACAAGAATCAAATGGACAGTTGGACTAGTACCAGAGGTTCCCTAAAATCAGTATATGGCCCAACTGCACCAGAATCACTTAGGGAGCTATTTTAAAGGCAAAAATCAGAATAATAAACCCATGAGTACATGGAAATCTGTTATATGGTAAAATGGCATATCAAAATGGTGGCATTTCAAAACAGTGGAGAAAGGGTAGATTGTTCTTTAAATGGGGAATTATGAGGGGGGCACAAAATTTATCCCTACCTTATACCATAACATATTGATAATTTCAAAAGATGAGTGAAAGATGAAGATATATTAATCAAAACACATCAGATTATTTCAGACTATAATATTAAGGTTGAGGAAGTCTTTTTTAAACAAAGTTCAAAACGCAGAAGCCATAAAAGAAAATTTAAATCTTCTGTATGATGAAAGATGTCATAAACAAAGTTAAAACATAATCCATAGAAAGGGAAAATATGGTTGCAGCCTATGTGACAGAGATATAGTCTATATCATGGATAAAGCACTCCTATATTTTAATAAGAAATAGACAAAGAATTCAATTTTAAAGGTGGAAAATGGGCATATATTGCCCAGAAAAATCTGGGTAATATATGGAAGAAAAAAACTTAACTCACAAATAAACATATAAGTGTATTTACCCTCACTTGGTAATCAGTGAAAAAACAATTAGAAAAAACCAATAACATTTTTTGCCCATTTAAGTAGGAAAAATAAAAAGATTTATGATATACAGAATTGGCAGGAGTTTGGAGAAATGGAATTCTCATGCAGTGCGAGTGAGAGTATAAAATGATTTAGCCTTTAGAGGGAAAATTTTGGGAAAGCAAAATAAAAATTTTTTCTTAGTAATGTACTTCCACAGCTTTGTCCTATAGATAGTCTCTGTCAAGTGTGCAGGAATTTAACTCCAAGGTTGTTCATTATACCATTGTCTTTAATTGCAAGACTATTTAGAAATGATTTAAATGCCCAGAAATAGGGGAAAGGATAAATTAATTATGGTATATCCATACTATTTAGAAGAATGAGGTAAATCTATGTGGACTAAAGAACAAAGAAAGAGGATTTCTACTCCTATTAATGGTGGCCAGTTTGTTTCAGACCAGTCCTCCAACTGAGAATTATTATGAAATCTGGACTGTATATGTGTATGTGTGCATATGTGTATATAAACATTTGTTTGAAGGAATCATAGAGCTAGCAAGGCAGCAAGGACTTGATGGGCCAAGATCCCACAGAGAAGGGAAGCCCAGAGATGTGAGCCTAATGTCTGATTCAGCTTTTCCTCTTGATCGCCTTGCTGATACCAAAGATGCTGTGGAGCAGCTGGGAAGCTGCACAGACTTACTGGGCTAGTAGGATAAAACTGGAATTCAGGGCCTGCCAAGGAGGAGGAACCCTTGAAATCAACCCAGATTTCAGCTGGCCCTTCTTAAAGGTTTATACCCTAGGAGTAAAAGTGAATCAGAAACAGAACATCCCTTGCAAAAACTGAAGACCAGCTTCAAATCAGCTCAATCCCTGATTGGATTCAGATGCTCTGCCTTTATCTCAACTGCTAGCCAGAAGTAACATAAATCCCCTTTGGAGGAACATAACATTGCCCAGAGTTTCAAATCATCTCTAAAATGTTTTATACATGTCTCTAATGTTCAAACAAAAATAAATAGTCATGTACAAGATAAGGATTAACTGAAAATCAAGAGATAAAACAGACTATAGAAAGACAGCCATAGAATATATCTACAGATATTATAGCTCTCAGACCCAGACTCTAAAATAACTGATTATGTCCAAGAAATCAAATACAGAATAGAGAATTTTAGAAGAGCACTGGAAACCTCAAGAGAGATGAAATGGAAATTCTAAAATTGAAAAATACCTGAAATTAAGAACTCAATAGATAGTTTTAACAGCCAATTAGACACAACTGAAGATTCATGGATAGATCAGAAGAAATATTCAAACTAAAAAACAAAAATATAAAAGGGCGGGGAATACAGAAAGGAGTGTAAGAGACATAAAACATGATGAAAAACTCTAGTATATAATGACAAACTTAGAGGTCTTTTACCACTGCATATCAAGATATTTTATAGAGGTACTATAATTAACACAGTATGGTATTGCAGAAGAATAGATAAATATACCAAGGGAACAAAATAGTCCAGAAACAGACCCAATATATGGACACTTGATTGATGATAGAGGTATGATAGAGAAAGATGGTCTTTTCAGTAGAACAGTGGGGGAGAAGGATGGTCTTTTCAAGTACTGGTCAATTGGATATCTGTATGGGAAAAATTAATATTGACACTACTTCATGCTGTACATTTTAGAAATGTCAGGTAGATTGTAGAGCTGTAGGTGAAAGTTCAAACAATAAGGCTTTTAGAAGTTAACATAGGTGAATATCTTTATCACCTTGGGGCCAGGAAAGATTTCTTAAATAGGGCATAAAAACCAATAACCGTAAAGGAAAAGATTGATAAATTGGGCTACATTATAATTTAAAACTTACATTTATCAAAACATAAGATAATGAGAGCACAGTATGAGAGAAGATATTTGCAATGTGGCATTCAATAGAGGACCCATATCCAGAATTTGTTAAGAACTCTGACAAATAAGTAAGATAAAAACATACAATAGAATGAAAAACATGGGGAAAAGACTTGAACAGGCACTTCACAAAAGATATCCAAATGGTCAATAAACATAAAGCTTCCTGGTCATTAGGTGACACATGTTAATACCCAAAGAGATAACACTACACACCCACCAAAATGGCTAAATTAGTAAGATGGCAATACCAAGTATTAGTGAGGACACCCCCTACATTGCTGGTGGGAGGGTAAAATGGTACAATAATTTTGAAAATCAGATTGGCAGTATCAAAACTATTACCCAGAAGAGTAATACTGAAGGTGATTCTTATCTTTAACAATTGTGAATCACTATATTGTACACCAGTAACTTATACAGTATTGTACATCAACTGTACTTCAATTAAAAAAAAAGCTAGGGACTTCCCTGGTGGTCCAGTGGTTGACAATCTGCCTTCCAATGCAGGGGACGCAGGTTCGATCCCTGGTCAGGGAACTGAGATCCCCCATGCCACGGGACAACTAAGCCCGTGTGCCACAGCTACTGAGACCGCGCACCTCAACTAGAGAGCCTGTGCGTCGCAAACTACCGAGCCCACGTGCTCTGGCGCCCATGCACCACAACTAGAGAGAAGCCCGTGCACCACAAGGAAAGTTCCTGCATGCTGCAACTAAGACCCGACGTGGCCATGAATAAATAAATATTAAAAAAAAAAAAAAGGGCTTCCCTGGTGGCGCAGTGGTTGAGAGTCTGCCTGCCGATGCAGGGGACTCGGGTTCGTGCCCCGGTCCAGGAAGATCCCACATGCCGCGGAGCGGCTGGGCCCATGAGCCGTGGCCGCTGAGCCTGCACATCCGGAGCCTGTGCTCCGCAACGGGAGAGGCCACAGCAGTGAGAGGCCCGCGCACCGCAAAAAAAAAAAAAAGCTATTACCCAGAATTTCTACTCCCAGGTAAATACCTAACTGAAATGGGAAATGGGTCCAACTGTGTACCAAAAAATATGTACTAGAGTGTTCATAATAGCAATATTCATAAAATCCCACACCTGGAAATGCAAATGTCCATCAACAGTAGAATAAATAAATACTTTGCAGATTATTCATATAATGGAATATTCCACAAGAATGAAAATTAATGAACTAATGCTATGAGGGGCAATCAGAATGAATCTTACAACCCAAAGGTTGATCAAAAGAAGCCAGACGCAAAAGAGTATGTATTTATATGATTCCATTTATATGAACTTCAAAGATAGGCAAAACTCACATGGCTTTAACGGTCAGATAGTGGTTACCTTTAGGGAGGAAGGGGTGGGAGTTACTGGAAAGGGGTAAGAAAGGAGCCAGTTATGTTCTATTTCTTGATCTTGGTGGTAGTTAAGTGGGATGTTCATTCTGTGGTAATTCATCGAACTATTCTCCTGTAATTAGCGCTCTTTTCTGTGTGTATGTTATGTGTATGTATGTTGTCTTAAAAGAATCCACATGTACTGATAAAAATTATGTTCACAGAACATTATGTAAAAAAGGCAGACTATTGTGTAACCCAGCAATGTTTTTTACTTTTTTTTTTTAAATTGGGTTATCTTTTTTTTTTTGGGGGGTTATCTTTTTATTGTTGAGTTGTAGGAAGTTTTTTATTTTTTCCCTTCATGAGCAAAGCATCAAACTTAAAAAAAAATTGAAGTATAGTGGATTTACAATTTTGTGTTAGTTTCAGGTGTGCAGCAAAGTGATTGTTATATATTTTTCCATTATAGGTTATCACAAGATATTGAGTATAGTTCCCTGTGTTATACAGTAAATCCTTGTTGCTTATCTATTTTACGTATAGTAATTCGTATCTGTTAATCCCATACTTCTAATTTTTTTTAACTTTTTATTTTATATTATAGCCGATTAACAATGTTGTGATAGTTTCAGGTGCACAGCAGAGTGACTCAGCCAGGCTGCCACATAACGTTGAGCAGAGTTCCCTGTGCTATACAGTAGGTCTTTGTTGGTTATCCATTTTATTTTATTTTTAAAAATTTTATTTTGGCTGTGCTGGCTCTTCCTTGAGGCACGTGGGCTCTTCGTTGTGGTGTGCGGGCTTCTCTCTGGTTGTGGCACCGAGCACGCAGGCTCAGTATTTGCAGCGCGTAGGCTTAGTTGCCCCGCTGCATATGGGATTAGTTCCCAGACCAGGGATTGAAACTGCATCCCTCTACAGCCACCTCTTATACCTCAGCTTCAGCTTCTCCTTCTTGGGCAAAACAGCTTTGGCCTCGGCACCTCTCCTGATGGAGGTGATGCCCCTTGCGTCCATGCCCATCTTCAGCACCAAGGCACTGGGGTCTTTCGTGGTCCCAGGAAAGACATTGGTATTCATGCCACTCCGTCCCCCCGACTCCACCAGCCGAGGCCTGCAGAGGGGCTGCCTCCCATGTGGGGGGCCTGGGGCTGGGCGTGGCCTCCGCTGTGGACCTCACGGTAGCCTGGTGCACCCAGGCCCGCAGGCCCCTCACTTTCCCCATGTCCCCGGCAGAGACCTACCTGGTTATCCATTTTAAAGACAGCAGTGTGTACACATCTATCTCAAACTCCCTAACTATCCCTTCTCCCCACCCTTCCCCCTCGGTAACCATAAGTTCGTTCTCTAAGTCTGTCCATACTCCTAATTTTAAGAGTTCTTTTTATATTCTACATACTAGACCTTTATCAGACATATGATTTGCAAATATTTTCTCCTATTCTATGGATTGTCTTTTCACTTTCTTCATTAGTGTCCTTTCAAGCACAAATGTTTTAGATTTTGATGGAGCCCAATTTATCTGGTTTTCCTTTGGTTACTAGTGCTTTTGATGTCATATCGAAGAAACTGTTGCCTAATCCAAGGCCACAAAGATTTACATCTATGTTTTCTTCTAAGAGATTTTATAGTTTAAGGTTTGTGCTCCATTTTGAATTAATTTTTGTATATGATGTGAAGTAGGACCCCAAATTCATTCTTTAGCATGTGGATATCCAGCTGTTCCAGCACCATTTGTTAAAAGGACTATTCTTTCCCCTTTGAATGGTCTTGCCACCCTTGTTGAAAATCAATTGACCATGGTTTTTATATGTGACCAGGGTTTTACTTTGCTAGTATTTTGTTGAAGATTTTTTGCATCTGTATTCTGTAGGGTTTTTGATCTGTAGGGTTTTTCTTGTGATATCTTTGGTGTCAGGGTAATACTGGCCTCATAGAATGAGTAGGGAAATGTTCCATCCTCTTTTATTTTTGTAAGAGTTTGTGAAGGATTGGCATTAATTTTTCTTTGAATATTTGGTGGAATTCATCCGTGAAAATATGTGGCTGTGGGCTTTTCTTTGTAGGAAGTTTTTTTAAATTACTAACTCGATCTCTTTATTTGTTATAGGTCTAGTTAGATTTTCTATTTCTTTTTTTAATTTAATTTTTATTTTCTATTGGAGTATAGTTGATTTACAATGTTGTATTAATTTCAGGTATATGGCTAAGTGATTCCATTATATATATACATATATCCATTCTTTTTCAGATTCTTTTCCCATATAGGTTATTACAGAATATTGAGTAGATTTCCCTGTGCTACAGGTCCTTGTTGATTATCTATTTTATATATAGTAGTGTGTATATGTTAATTCCAAACTGCTAATTTATCCCTCCTCTCCACATTTCCCCTTTGGTAACCATAAGTTTGTTTTTTTGTTGTTTTTTTGTTTTTTTTTAATTAATTAATTTATTTATTTATGGGTGTGTTGGGTCTTCGTTTCTGTGCGAGGGCTTTCTCTAGTTGTGGCAAGCGGGGGCCACTCTTCATCGCGGTGCACGGGCTTCTCACTATCGCGGCCTCTCTTGTTGCGAAGCACAGGCTCCAGATGTGCAGGCTCATTAATTGTGGTTCACGGGCCCGTTGCTCCGCGGCACGTGGGATCTTCCCAGACCAGGGCTCGAACCCGTGTCCCCTGCATTGGCAGGCAGAGTCTCAACCACTGCGCCACCAGGGAAGCCCCATAAGTTTGTTTTTGAAGTCTGTGAGTCTGTTTCTGTTTCATAAATAAGTTCATTTGTGTCATTTTTTTTTAGATTCCACATACAAGTGATATATGATATTTGTCTTTGTCTGACTTACTTCACTTAGCATAATAATCTCTAGGTCCATCCATGTTGCTGCAAATGGCATTATTTCATTCTTTTTTATGGCTTAGTAATATTCCATTGTATATATGTACCACATCTTCTTTATCCATTCTTCTGTTGATGGACACTTAGGTTGCTTCCATGTCTTGGTTATTACGAATACTGCTGCTATGAACATAGGGGTGCATATATCTTTTTGAATTATAGTTTTGTCTGGATATATGCCCAGGAGTGGGATTGCTGGATCATATGGTAATTTTATTTTTAGTTTTCTGAGGAACCTCTGTACTCTTCTCCATAGTGGCTGTACCAATTTACATTCCCACCAATGGTGTAGGAGGGTTCCCTTTTCTTCACACCCTCTCCAGTATTTATTGTTTGTAGACTTTTTGATGATTAGCCCAGCAATTTTTAAACAGTTCTTCAGAAGATTCTAATTTACTGTCACATTTGGGAGCCTCTGGACTAGACCTAAGGTCTTTTCCAACCCCGGATTCTGCAATTCATTTATTCATTCGACCAAATACTTAGAGGGTCTCCACTGGGCTGTGTACCACACGCAGCATGATAAAGCACGCAAAATGAAAGCGACAGGGATCTTGGGACTTTGGGAGAGGAAATCACGTATCCAGGTAACTCTGGAACTCTGTTCCAAGGCAAATGATTAGCTCCAGGAGGCAGAGACAGGTAGAGAAAGAGTGATGGGAGAGTTGGTTTGGGAAAAGCTACCTGAAGAACATGACTGGGGGCCAGTTGAGTCTCTGCCGCCTTAGCCAACGTGACCCCAGAGCATTCTGAGGGACCAGATCTAAGCATATGCATCCACTTCAATTGCCTGGATGAGCCATGGGCTCCATACACCATAGGAAAGGTTTCTGCCCACCTTTGAGTGCATTTTCTGAGAATTCCTGAAGTTGGCAACTTTCTTCTTTCTGGACTTTCATCCTGCATGGAAACTTCTTTATCACCTACCTTCACCACCTCATCACGCTTTCTTTGCACATACTCATTTTTTTCCAACAGACTAGGGAAGATACAGGTTATTTTTACTCCCCTGTGCCCTAGAATGACTTTTCCTCTTTAAAGGTTGGTAGTCCTCTTCTCAGTGTAAAAGACCTATGAAAACCTTTTCACAACCATCCACATCCTCCCAGACTCTTCCCTGAGCACTGAATTTGTGATAGAAGTCTGGGCTCCACCTGGTATATATTTAATCTGTTCTTGGAAATGTCTGCCCCTGAAGTCTTCTCACCTTCTGCTTGGTCATGTCCAAGAGCCCCACGGAGTATCTGTCACAGTTGAGGAAGGCTCGGACTGTGTACAGGGCTTTGTGGAACTGCCTCTCAATGTCCGTAAGTTCTTCAAAGACTTTGCTCCCAGACCACAGTAGTATCTGAAAAAATACAAAAACATAGTCAGTGTTTCTGAGGCACAGAGCAGCAGCTCACAATAACCAAGAGATACAATAATTGTCCCCATTTTATAGATGGAGAAACTGAGGTTCAGAGAGGTGAATAACTGGGCAGCTTCTACTGGGTCCAACTCTTCCCATTTCTTTTATCTCCTAGGCTGTTAATAAGAATGATAATAACAAACATTGGCTGAGCACAAGTGCCCTACATACATTATCCCATAATTTTCCCCATTTTTCAAAAGGGGAGACTGAAGCTCGGAGCGGTTAAATGATTCGCTCTTAGAGCTAGTAAATGGCTTAGCAGGGATTCAAATCCAAGCTGCCTGACTTGAAAGCTTGTTCATGCAATCAGTCTGGGATACAGCTTTTTTTTTCACGTCTTTATTGGAGTATAGTTGCTTTACAATGGTGTGTTAGTTTCTGCTTTACAACAAAATGAATCAGTTATATATATACATATGTTCCCATATCTCTTCCCTCTTGCGTCTCCCTCCCTCCCACCCTCCCTATCCCACCCCTCCAGCGATCACAAAGCACCAAGCTTATCTCCCTGTGCTATGCGGCTGCTTCCCACTAGCTATCTACCTTACGTTTGGTAGTGTATATAGGTCCATGTCTCTCTCTCGCTTTGTCACAGCTTGCCCTTCCCCCTCCCCATATCCTCAAGTCCATTCTCTAGTAGGTCTGTGTCTTTTCTGATGATGGACACTTAGGTTGTTTCCATCTCCAGGCTATTGTAAATAGAGCTGCAATGAACATTTTGGTACATGACTCTTTTTGAATTATGGTTTTCTCAGGGTATATGCCCAGTAGTGGGATTGCTGGGTCATATGGTAGTTCTATTTGTAGTTTTTTAAGGAACCTCCATACTGTTCTCCACAGTGGCTGTATCAATTTACATTCCCACCAACAATGCAAGAGTGTTCCCTTTTCTCCACACCCTCTCCAGCATTTATTGTTTGTAGATTTTTTGATGAGGGCCATTCTGACTGGTGTGAGGTGATACCTCATTGTAGTTTTGATTTGCATTTCTCTAATGATTAGTGATGTTGAGCATTCTTTCATGTGTTTGTTGGCAGTCTGTATATCTTCTTTGGAGAAATGTCTATTTAGCTCTTCTGCCCTTTTTTGGATTGGTTTGTTTGTTTTTTTGTTATTGAGCTGCATGAGCTGCTTATAAATTTTGGAGATTAATCCTTTGTCAGTTGCTTCATTTGCAAATATTTTCTCCCATTCTGAGGGTTGTCTTTTGGTCTTGTTTATGGTTTCCTTTGTTGTGCAAAAGCTTTGAAGTTTTATTAGGTCCCATTTGTTTATTTTTGTTTTTATTTCCATTTCTCTAGGAGGTGGGTCAGAAAGGACCTTGCTGTGATTTATGTCATAGAGTGTCCTGCCTATGTTTTCCTCTAAGAGTTTGATAGTGTCTGGCCTTACGTTTAGGTCTTTAATCCATTTTGAGCTTATTTTTGTGTATGGCGTTAGGGAGTGATCTAATCTCACACTTTTACATGTACCTGGGTTACAGCTTTACAAACACCTACTACCTCATGAACCCCAGAGGTGCTGAGCAGAGACAGTATGATGGTTCCCAGGCCCTTTTATTATCACTGCCTTTCCAGGTGAGCATATCAATGCTTCAGGAAAAGGACACATCCAGTCCATTCCAATGATCCAAGCCCTTTACCTGGCCGCGCCGAGTCTCACAGTTGTGCAAGTAACTCAGGTGGAACACCTTCATGATTATATTTGCAAAATTGAGGTACTTGAGAAGAATCTGAAAATCAAACAGCGTGAGGGGAAACAGATGAGAAGGAGAAATTCCTCCTGTGGCCACTTCCACCATCAGCAAATAAGTCTGAACATTTTCAAAGCTTCATCTGAGACAGTTTGAGCAGATGGATCATGGAAGCTGACTCATAAAATGATGCATTACAAGAGGGAAAAACTCACAGAATATAGAGTGTCTACATTAATAGGGGTGTATGCATGAAAAATTGCTACTATTTATTGAGTTCGCAGGCCCCATGATAAGTCACTTATGTATGTTATCTTACTTGGTCGTCACAACTACCTCAAGAGATACTATAGATACTCTATATAAGAGACACTAAAAAATCATCTCCATTTTACAAATAAGAAAACTGAGGTTCAGAGAAATTTATGCAACATGCCCAAATCAAACAGGTATTAGCAGAACCAGAACAATTTTCCCTACGTTTTTGGCTCCAAAGTCCAACATCTTAATGATTATCCTGCCCTGCCTTCCTCACAGAGCATCAGACTACTAACTTCTTTGTGTTACAGATGGGGAAACCGAGGCCAGGCCGAATAGCAAGGTTCAGAGGATTTGTGAGCTGAGAGAATGTGCTAACATGGCCACCCCAGCAATTTCTAAAGCATTCTTACCTCTTCATCTCTCTTGGTGAAGTGGGGCCCGTCCACTTTATTCACAGCCATGATTATGGCCACCACATCCTTCCCATTCATTATGGGAGAAGCCAAGATATTCTTGGTCTGATACTCTGTGAGGGTGTCCACGAAGTCACAGAAATGCTCATCCTGAAGGAAGACAGAGACAAGCCTGAGTGGGCAGATGAAGAGCAAAGACAGTAAAACAACACAGAGCCCCAGGTGCCCATGGTAGGGGTAGGGTAAGGGGGCTCCCCATTCTCTTGTTGACAAAAGCATGAAGACATTTCCATCTACTCCGCTTCAGCGGGGGAAGGCAATTAGAGATGATTTCTGCCCTGGAAGCCTCCAAAATCCAGTAGAAGGAAGTCTGAAATACGACCCACTAAGGGCTGTGGAGACAACGTGAGCACAGCACTGTACGGGCCCGAGGATGGGGGTGGAGGGTTGACTTTATCTGTGGAGGAAAGTTTCGAGAAGGCTCTCCTGAGGTGATGGCAGCTTAGCCCAAAGTAGAAGCTTGAGCGCGGAAGAGACCTTAGTATAATAATCACAGTAGCCAGCAGGTATTGTGTGTGGCGCTTTGCCCACATCAGCTCACTTTATTCCTCCCGATAACCTGTGAGATGGGACCATTAGTCCATCTTACAGCAGGGGAAACTGAAACTCAAGAAAGTTAACGTTACTTACTACTTGTTTGTGTGTGTGATTCCAGAACCTGCCCTCAGCTCTGCTGCCTTTCAGGGAAGGCTGGATAAGGGCAGACCTGGGTCTAGGTCATCGAACCAAATAGTTTGTTACTTTCAGCTTTTTTTCCAATCCAGTTCTAGTACCACACAGCCAGTCCAATGGATATCCCCATTTCACAAATCTTTTTGTTTTTCTTTTTTTGGCTGCATTGGGTCTTCGTTGCTGCACGCGGGCTTTCTCTAGTTGTGAGGGGGGCTACTCTTTGTTGTGGTGCGCGGGCTTCTCATTGCGGTAGCTTGGTAGTTGCGGCTCGCGGGCTCAGTAGTTGTAACACATGGACTCAGTAGTTGTGGCTCGCGGGCTCTAGAGCGCAGGCTCAGTAGTTGTGGCACACGGGCTTAGTTGCTCCGCGGCATGTGGAATCTTCCCGGACCAGGGCTCAAACTCATGTCCCCTTCATTGGCTGGCGGATTCTTAACCACTGAGCCACCCGGGAAGCCCCTCATTTCACAAATCTTAATGGAAGTCCCACTTTGTGTCAGGCCTTAGGCTAAGCGCTAGGGATACAGAGAAGACTAACATTCAGGCCAGCACACAGATAAATCAGTACTAGTAACGCAGGACATAAGTGTTGGCTCAAAGCAGTGGAAGTACAGAGGAGCACACACCCCCCATACCTCACCCTGAAGGCAAACATGGAGGCCAGTACAGGGCGTTGCAGTCCAGGTGGTCAGAAAGGGGAGACAGAACCCGAATTGTCTTAAATCCCAAAGAATCCACCTTTCTGTTTCCTGGTAGCACTGTGAGGTTTCCCAAGGGTCAGCATTGCTTGGACACAAGCCAGCCCAGACATGTACAGTTCATGCTGTTCTGAGAAGGGAAATGTATTTCACAGAGCCAATTCACAGAGCTTTGCTAGAACCGGGTGTGCGGTATTTTTTCCACAATGTAGAAGTTCAGAGTGTGGTGCTCTGCATCTGTTAATTTCTTCCCGTTGGAGTGGGGTTAAATAAACAGACACTATTGTCAAGGAAGCTGTCTCAAACCAGGTGAAGGGTAAAGGAATTAAGAGAAGCCTGTAGTGCTCTGCTTGAATTAGTGTTCAAGGATTAAGCAAAATCTCTAAAGAGGCATTAGCCACAGGGGTTTTCCCTGTCGCTCTCTAAGGACACTGATGAATCCCTAAACACAGGCCTGAGTGGGGCATGCTCAGATTCATTTCATGAAGTCAGTTCAGTCTTGCAATATTCACTTCCGTCAAGGAAAACAGTACTTGGGCCTTACCCTCATCTGAGGCAGATACTACTAAATCCACCAGTACCTTCTCTCCCACTGAGTTCTCGGCCCTGGAACTTTCTCACAAATAGTACAGCTGCCAACTGACTGGTGTTTGCATAGTCATCGTCATCCTTATATTTTCAGCATATACAGTGTTCTAAACAACCGTGTCATAGAACCTCAGCTTATCAGAGACGGAGGGGTCTTAGAAACAATTTAGCTCAAACCGTTTATTTTAAAGCCCAGGAATCAGAAGTCGAGCTAAGGAAAGCCCAAAGTTGTTCATTCATTCAGTTAGCATTAACAGAGTGCCTTCTATTGTATGCTAGGCACTGTTCTAGACCCTCAGGTTAGGCAGTGAACAAGAGGGGTGGATGTTCCCTAGTGAAGCTTCCATTCAATGGGGTGGGCAGACAAAAAGCAAGTAAACAGCTGCTTTGAAGGAGAGAAACTGGATGATGCTATAGACAGTGATGGAAGTGGTGGCAGATTGAAGCTGCTTTGGTCAGTCATGGTGGGTAAGGACGCTTCTCCAAGAGGTAAGTGGAGAGCTGAAGGCTCAGAGGAGCCAGGCAGGTGAAATGCATTCCAAGCAGAGAACACAGAGAATGCAAAGGCCAGGAGAGGGCAGTGAGTTGGCTGATCTGAAAAACAGGAAGAAGACCAGTGTAGTAAGGGAGATTGGAGGGTAAGGAAGTCAGAGAGATGGGCAGAGGCCTTATCTGACAGGGCCTTGGAGGCCACTGTAAAGAGTTTAGATTTTATTCCAATGTAATGCAAGACTGCTTCTCATTCCTGGAAACCCCAGTTCCTCTTTTCAAACATTCGCAGTGCCAAGCTCTGTTGCATCCCATGATGACATCTATTTATTGGATAATAATGATGTACTTGGCCCAGAGCCAGACAATTCATTAACTCTCACATCTGCCCTGTCACACAGAATTCTCTCCTTCCCTGTTTTTATAGACAATTATTCTCCTGCTGGTAAATGGCACAGCCGCTGCATTCATTCATTAATTTATTCATTGATACACTGATTGATTCACTCCTGGATTGATTCATTCATTTACTTATATTTACTGAGCACTGGCTCTGTGAGAGGCGTTGGATATGCCAAGATCAGTAAGAAAGGTGAGTTATCAATGGTTATCACTGTACAGTGGGACATCATGTAAAACATGCACTCACAATTCAAACCATAGTGTAAAGGAGGCCCCCACCGGATGGGTGATGTCCTGGGGCCCCAGGAGGGAGGGACTTGTTCTCTGAGTGGCTATATGAGCCAGTCAGTAAACTGTCAGTAGCCGAAACCTCTCTGAGCCTCAGTTTTCCTTTTGGTAAAATTGGAGTGTTGGACCAGGTCCTCCTCGAGGTTTCTTTCCGGCCTGGCATGCTGGGTTCCAGGTGTCATAGTGATGGAAGGAGCGCAAGACAACAGATGTAAGATTCTCTGGAAATGGCAGTGTTTTCAGGTTCAGTCTTCAGAAGTGGGATTTGTCAAGTGTCTAGAAAAAGCTCATTGTTCTCCTTTACTCTCACACTACTGCCACACTCACAACACTTCTCAAAATAGATATGTAGGTGTTTTTTTCCACACTGGCCAATTCTCTGACACTAGTTGTGTATCCAACAATTCAGTTCAGTTCTGACACTGTTCACCTGGAGAATCAGAACCTACCAGTGAAAGGGTTCAGTCTCAGAAGACTGTCCCCACTTCAGATACCAAATACAAGTCACAGGTTGCCATCTATACTTCTGCCTGACTGACTATAAATCCAGGTTCCTCCTTGGGTTTGATAACTTGCTAGAACAGCTCGTGGATCTCAGGGAAGTATTTGCATTTACAGGTTTATTGTATAGTAAGGGTACAGGTGAACAGTCCGATGAAGAGATACATAAGGTGAGATCCAGAAGGGTCCTGTGTGCAGGAGCTTCTGTCCCCCTGGAGTTGGGGTATGTGCCACCCTCCCAGCACATGCATGTGTTCACCAGTCCAGAAGCTCTGTGAACCCTGTACTTTTACGGATGTTTATGACAGTTTCATCACAAAGGCATGATAGATTATTAACTCCATTTCCAGGCCCTCTCCCCTCTTAAGAGAATAGGGGATGGACCAAAAGTTCCAAGTGTCTAATCACGCCTTCATCTTTCTCATGACCGGCCCCCATCCAGGAGCCCACCAAGAGTCCCCACATTAGAACAAAAGACCACTGACCACCTAAGAAATTCCAAGGGATTTAGGAGCTCGGTGTCTGGTGGTTCTATCACTCAGGAAATTACAAGGATCCGTTCTGTGCCAGGAACCAGGACAAAGACCAAATAAATATTTCTTTTTATAAATCACAATATCACAGCCCACTGGGACAGGGCCACCGTTTATTCATTCACTCAATAAACTGTAATGAGTACCCACTCTGTCCCAAGCACTGGACTAGGTCTGGGGACCAGTGGTAAATAAGACGCACAGGAACACACAGGCCTGTGGGCTTTCCTAAGGAGAAAGGGTAAAGAATAAATACACAAACAAATACTGAATGGCAAGTAGGGTTGCCAGATTTAGCAGATAAACACAGGATGACTAATTCAATTTGAATTTCAGGTAAGTGATTTTTTAGTATATCGTAAATATTGCAGAGGGTGTACGGTAGTGTGAGCTTCACACTTTTTGTAGTTTTTTTTTTTTTGTTTTCACTTTTGTAATTTAAGTGCATGACTTAGGCTTTGATTGCTGAGACATCCACCTCAAAGATGGCTATTTGGCTATCTCAAATAAACACGCGCTGCTGTCAGCCACACAGGAGATAAAGAGCCAGGCCACCTCCTCCCGCTGAGGCTCCTTTGATTTGAAGATCTTGGTTGATCTCGATAACTGATCATTTGGGGCCACTTTTTGTTTTCCAATTTCTCTTACCATGATTTAAATTTCTGCTCTTATGTTTTAAATTAACTAATAAAAAGTGAGCCTGTGGAAGCCTATGCCCCTACCCTCAACCGCCATAAAAACCCTAGGCTTCCCTGGTGGCACATTGGTTGAGAGTCCACCTGCCGATGCAGGGGCTGCGGGTTCATGCCCCGGTCCGGGAAGATCCCACATGTCGCGGAGCGGCTGGGCCCGTGAGCCATGGCCGCTGAGCCTGCGCGTCCAGAGCCTGTGCTCTGCAACGGGAGAGGCCACAACAGTGAGAGGCCCGCATACCGTAAAAAAACCCTCAAAAAACCCTAGGCTGGACCCCACTCTACCTGAGACCTCCCTGTGTGGCCCCAGGTGTGCTATGTAATTTCCAGGTCTTGTAAGTAATAAACCTTTATTTTTTCAGTTTCCTGATGGTTAGTGCTGAAGGGTATCTTGCATTCATCATAAGAACCACAAGGCCTGGTCCAACCACAACATTGATTATTGGCAGTTTGAGACGGCACAAAACACATACCGAAATAGTACTCTTCACTTATCTAAAATTCAAATTTAACTGGGCGTATTATATTTTATCTGGCAGCCTTAGCGGCAAGTCTCCCTGAGGAGATCCCAAGGATAGGTAGGAATGTGCTAGGGCATGGGAGCCACATTCCAACCCTGGGAAACTCCGTTCATGGTTTCACATTTTTAAAATTCAGTGATTATAAGCATGTCCCAGGTTTTGGGGGGTGGGGGTGGAGCTAAAGGCTAAGAGTATCACTTGTTGGTGGTTCAGGGATGACCCAGACCCCAGTCTACACCATGTTCCTGCCCCTTCTCCATCCAACTCCCAGTTTCTATCCAAAGGCCCAAATGAAGTATGATATCTCAAGGAAGAACACATGCACGTGTGGAGGACACAGGCTTGCTGACCTGGACTGACTTCATTCCAAGCCTGAGGGCACCCACCAAGGAGGCTGCATGTCCAGAAATCTTCTGGGGAAGCACAGCCATCACGTCCAAAGTGAACTTCAGGGCTGAACAGGAAACAGCAAGGCTGTTCCTCAGCGCAGGGCTCAGCAAACTCTTAGGGCTATTTTAGAATTAGAGAACCTTCGTAAATCCTCAATCCCTCAACACCAGGGTCCATAGAAGCTTTCGGCACCTCTGTTCTCTGTTTTCCCCACAAATAGAATCTAAACTGAAAGCTCCAGAAGGGCAGGACTGGATTCTTCTCCAAATCCCACACAGACCTGGTACAGCATTCATCCCTTAGAGTAAATAGACCCTTAACAGCAACAACAAAATAGTAATAATATTAACAAGGAGGACGAGCTGCCAGTAAAAGCCATTACTATGTGCCAAGAACTTTGCTAGATGAGAAATAATTCCCTCATTTGATCCTACAACAGCACTTAGAGAAACTAGGTATCTCCCTCCGTTTTATAAATTAGGAAGTGAGCCCAAACAGGCTGAACAATTTGCCAAGGCCATGTTCTTAGAAAGTGACTGATACACACCCAGATCTGACCTCAAAGCTTAACATCTTAACTTTCTGCCGTGCAATTTGAAATGACCTGTCGTAAACTGCACTTCGTTTCACACCCTCGTATTTTAGATAAGGAGGAGGTATAGAACAGCAGAGCAGTGAAGGGTGAGGGCACCAGCCAGAGTGCCTGAATTCAAATCCCTGCTCTGCCACTTTCTATCTCTGTGACTCGGAGTAAAAGTTACTTAACTTTTCTGGATTTCAGTTTCATCATCTGTAAAACAGGGATAGTCAGTTATAAGACTGTGACAACCCATGTTGGCTACAGTTAAAGTCTAGAGAGAATCGAAGGGAAAACAGACTCCAATCCAGTTGGATGAGTCCTCAGGGAAGCCCCCTGGGTGCAGAACCTTTACCCTTACCCCTGGAGGGCCAAGGAGAGATGAACCCCATGGTCCAGCCCAGTGTGCTTCAGAGAAAACCATTTCCTACAAAGGCCCAGGTGTTAAAGGGATTATTGCATAATTACTTGAGTGTGAGTCTTTTTGCCAAGTGTTTATTGAGCATCTGCTTTGTCCCAGACATTTGCTGGGTCCTGGGATAAAGTGAAGAATAAGGCAGGCATGGTCCCTGGCCTCCAGGGTTTATTGTGATAGATGGTTTTAGGAAGGAAACTAACAAAGGGACCTGGGAGGGTCTCCCTGAGGAAGTAAACTTTAAGCTGAGATCTGAAGGATGAGTAGGAATTGACCCTGGCAGAGGGCTATGGGGAGAACTGCATTAAGTGATTTGCTCTAGGTGATCAAAGAAGTCTTTGTCAGAGCTGCCAGGAGAATCCCACGGAACACTGGACTCTTAGAAGACAGAGCCAAGTGCTTAACCAAGTGGTCAATTTGACGTTTCCGTGATGAGACAGACTGCCATCCTATGTCCCTCGATGCAAAGCATGAAGAAAAACACAACATCCCCTCTATGATATACCTGCCAGAAATGCATAGCCTGAATCTAAACATGAAGACACTTCAGACAAGCCCAAATGGAGGGACATTTCTACAGAATAGTCGGCCCGCACCCTTCAAAAACATAAGCATCATGGAAAACAATGATAGATCAAGAAACTGTTTCAGATTGGAAGAGACAGTGCTATGTGGGTATCATTGAGATGATTGGCAAAAACTGAATATGGACTGTTTATTAGATAATAGTATTGTATCAGTGTCACATTTCCTGAATTTGATCATTGTGCTTTGGATATATAAGAAATGTCCTTGTTCTGGAAATACACAGCCAAGTACCTGTGATTAAAAGGATATGTTGACTCCCGAATGGGTCGGGAAAAAATGGAGACATAAAGCAAATGTGGTAAGTTGTGAACCGTTGGTGAATTTGGATGAAAGATATACAGTTCTTGGTACTATTTTTGAACTCTTCTAAATTTGATTATTTTTTTCAAAATAGAAAATTATCAGTAAACAAGTAAAAAAAAGAAAGAAAAGTGCCAAGTTGTCACGAGCCCGGTCTTGTTGGCTAGCAGCTCCCCATCCCACTTGCACTCCAGAACCCCATGGAATAATGCCTCCCTGCCCTCCCTCTCATGGGGAAGAGGTTACCTCCTCTGTGTTGGGGACGTTCACGATCTTTTTAGAGAGTGCGACGTGGCCCACCACTCCCATGTCCAGGGGGAACACGATCTCTGAGTCGGGCACCACCAGGCACTCCTCGAGGACAGCATCCTTGTGGACATTGAAGAGCCGGGTGGCCAGCTCCGCAATGCCATTTCGGGCCCTGTACATGAACAGGCTCATGCGGTCTGCCTGCAGGAGGAAACACAGCTTCTTCATGACGTTGAAGATGCATTTCTCAGCCTGCAAATTCTCCTGAAAGTCCCGCAGGAGGTCGAAGATGATTTCACTCTCCTCCACGCTGCTCAGCGAGTGGTAGTTGCTGAAGTCCACGGCTGCCTCCCTGGGCCCCAGGAGGTCCGAGATGACCTTGGCCCGATAGCGGAGGTTGTAGTACTTTTTGGCAAAGCCGACATTGGAGTCCAGGAACTTCTCCACCTCCTCTGCCGTCACCTCGCCCATGGCTGGGAATTCTACTGCCTATTTCTGTGGAGGGGGCTGAGGCTGGCCTCTTTTTTTGTGACAAAACTGAGTCAGGATGCGTTCTGCTCCAACCCAGATTTCTCTGGGTCTTATCTGTGAATCTCACTGGTGTGGCTGCAGAGGAGAGAGAGTGAGCTTGGGAGATTAAATCATTAATATTTCCTCAGAACAAGGATTATGAGGATCAAGGTGTTCCATATGCTTCTGGGCCCCAGATGGGAGAAGGTGAGAGCTTTCTTTTCACCTTGGTCTTCTAACAGAAGAGGTTTCTGCACAGGGCAGGAGGTGGGCTCAACTAAAAGAAAGCACTGAAACAGAGGCTGCAAACTGGCAGCACAAGACATCAGCGTGTTATAGACATGCTTTCTCTGCCCCGTATGGTATTTTTCTTCAACATTTGACATGGAAGCCTACATTTACTGTTTAAGAGATCCGTTTGGCTTCTCTTGGAGAGTCAATTCCGTGTCCAATTCCTCCGTGGCAGGAATGGCTAGAGCTGAGAGGGACTGCCTACCCACCTCCTGTCCTCTGGCCCCACTCTTCTGCAGCCCCTTCCCCAGGGCCTCCCCAGTACAGGGCTTCACCCTGAATGCTCACCACTCAGCCTGCTTCCCTTGGGTACATTATGGGCCCTGATTTCACAATCTCCACATCATAGCCTCTCCCAGTTTTAGATTTCAACAATTCTCTGATTTCAGAATTTGAAGGACCTTTATAAAAACAACACCTTTCGGGCTTCCCTGGTGGGGCAGTGGTTAAGATTCTGCCTGCCAATGCAGGGGACATGGGTTTGAGCTCTGGTCTGGGAAGATCCCACATGCCATGGAGCAGCTAAGCCCATGTGCCACAACTACTGAGCCTGTGCTCTAGAGCCCGTGAGCCACAACTACTGAGCCCTCATGCCACAGCTACTGAAGCCCGTGTGCCTAGAGCCCGTGCTCCGCAACAAGAGAAGCCACCACAATGAGTAAGCCATGCACCGCAATGAAGAGTAGCCTCCGCTCGCCACAACTAGAGAAAGCTCGCACAGCAGTGAAGACCCAACACAGCCATAACTAACCAACTAAGTAACTAACTAAATAACTAAATAAATAAAAAACAAAGTTCCCTTTAAAAAATAAAAATTAAAAAAATTAAAAATAAAATCAACACCTTTCATAGTTTTTTCTTCTACTACAAAATACATGTTTACTGTAGAAAATACACAAAGAAGTCCGTTAAAGTCACCCATAATCCTGCCACTCAGAGGTAACCTTTAGTTAACATTTTCATTTCTCTCCTTTCCATAGAGGCTTAACTTTCTAATCTATTTTCCTTCAACCCCCTGATCTTTCTTTTGACATTTTAAGGTGCTTTTTTCTGGCTACAATCTGTACCTTCTTGGGTTGTCAGTCAGAAATGCACACAATAGTATGGATGTTATCAGCTCCAGTGAATTTCAAAATACCAGAATCCTCACTGGAGTGTCTCTCCGAACCCACTAAGGCAGGAAGAGAAGAGCACTTTCTTCCTGGATGAGATACACTTTAGTTGCTATGGATATATGTGTGAAAGCCTGGCATGTCTCTGTTGTAAACACTGCGGAATGTAGGATCGTAGACTGTGGCTGGCACTTTGAACTGTGTAAATGAACTTCAGTGGAAAGTAGATTACTTCCTTTATTGTAGAGTGCAATAAATATACTGTGCCCATTCAGCACTGTGTACGCAGGTGACTCCTTGGTCTGGCGGACCACGGCAGCAACTTTTCCAAACACACCCGCCATAACTAACGTGAGCCCTCTGTCTGGAATGCACTTCCCCAGCTCGCCAGCTCCTCAGCATCAAGATCTCAGCTCGTGCCAGTCACCCGAAGTTGTCTTATCTCAACCACCCCCTCCCAAATTCCTGCCTGTCATGTCATCCATTTATTTCCCTTATTACTATTAAAATGTATTTTGCTTGTTTTTTGTTTCCTTGTTTATTATATGTCTTCTCATCTACACTGTGAGCTCCAGTGAGGGCAGGCACCTCTCAGGGATGATTCCCGAGGCTTTGCAAGGCTGCCTGGCATAATTCTTGATGCTTAGTAATGTTTTTATTGTTGGTTTTTTTTTTTTTTTTCGGTATGCGGGCCTCTCACTGTTGTGGCCTCTCCCGCTGCGGAGCACAGGCTCCAGACGCGCAGGCTCAGCGGCCATGGCTCACGGGCCCAGCCGCTCCGCTGCATGTGGGATCTTCCCGGACCGGGGCACAAACCTGTATCCCCTGCATCGGCAGGCGGACTCTCAACCACTGCGCCACCAGGGAAGCCCCTTAGTAATGTTTTTTAAATTACGTTTGTGATGGTTCATTTTATGTGTCAACCGGGCTAAGGGATGCCCAGATAGCTGGTAAAACATTACTTCTGGGTTTGTCATTGAGGGTGTTTCCAGAAGAGATTAGCATTTCAGTCAGTAGACAAGGTAATGAATTTCACACTCACCACCGTAGGTGGGCATCCCCCAACCCACCAAGAGACTGAATAGAACAAAAAGGTGGAGGAAGGGTGAATTGGCCCTGTGCTTGAGTTGGGACATCCATCTTCTCCTGCCCTTGGACATGGCACTCCTGGTTCTTGGATTCAGACCAGGACTTAAACCTTCAGCGCTTGGACTCAGACTGAATTATACTACCAGCTTTCCTGGCTCTGCAGCTTGCCAACAGAAGACTATGGGGCTTCTCGACCTCTATAACCACATGAGCCAATTGTCTGGAGACCCCTGGCTGTATATTCTTGATAAAAATTTTGAAAATACAGGAAGTCACAAAGGAAAAAATTGAAATCAAACATGATCCCAGACATTACCATTACCAATATTCTTTGTATATTTTAAAATATTTTCCTGGAGAATATATATATATATATATATATATATATATATATATATATATTCTCAACTTTGGCATAGTGAAAATTTTTTAAAATACATTTATTTATTTTATTTATTTATTTTTGGCTGCGTTGGGTCTTCATTGCTGCGCGTAGACTTTCTCTAGTTGCGGTGAGCGGGGGCTACTCTTCATTGCAGTGCACGGGCTTCTCATTGTGGTGACTTCTCTTGTTGCGGAGCGCTGGCGCTAGGCACGTGGGCTTCAGTAGTTGTGGCACATGGGTCAGCAGTTGTGGCCCACAGGTTTAGTTGCTCTGCGGCATTTGGGATCTTCCTGGACCAGGGCTCGAACCCGTGTCCCCTGCATTGGCAGGTGGATTCTTCACCACTGCGCCACCAGGGAAGTCCCCATAGTGACATTCTGGGCTCAGTAATTCTATGTTGTGGGAAGCTGTCCTGTACATTGTAGTATAGCACCCTGGCCTCTACCCACTAGATGCCAGTACCACCTCCCCTCAAGTCGTGGCAATCAAAAATGTCTCCAGATGTTTCTAATTGTCCCCTGGGGGTCAAATCACTCCTGTTGAAAACCACTGCTCCACAGTTAGATATTTATGTTGTTTCTAATTTTCTAGTATTGTAAATAATGCTGTAATGAACATTTATATTTCTTAGTGAAAACATCTAGAAGTGAAATCCCAGGCCCAAAGAGCTTGCAGCTGTCTTAGTGTTTGGACAAATAATTCAAATTTTGCTCTCCAAGGCTGTATCAGAGTGCATGAAGCTGTTCTTACTGCTACCCCCACCCCTCAAAAATTGAGCCATCCTTCTTAATCCTGGCATTAAGAGCACTCCAAAATTTGGCCCCAATATTCCTTCTTACTTTGTTTTGCACAGTTTCTCTACACATACTCTAAGCTCCACCCTAGTGTTTCTCATTCCCTCTGGCTTTTGCCCCTTCATTCTTTCTGTGCCCTCAGCCTGTCCCTTACTACCCAGTCCAAATTCCATTCCTTCCATTGCTTCTTTGATGTTCCAGTTAGGCTTTTCTTACTTAGAACCCCAAACTATTGGTTTGCTTCCATTTCAATGGGAGTTTCTACATTCTAGGCTGTGTTGTTTCTACATATTTGTACCCTCACCAAACTCAACCTCTTTGAGGATAGGGGTAAAGCTTTACCCCTTTTAAAAAAACTCCAAAAGAGCCCAGCCCAGGTCCTTTCCCATAATATGCCCACCAGGCTTAGTTCTGGCTGGGAATATAAGCAACTGTTTTGCAGGAAATCTACTTTTACCTCATTTTTCAATATGCCAGAATGAGACAGTCAAACCTGCTAAAAAAAACTTCAGTCCTAATTATTGGGTAGGTACAGATAAGCTGGTATTTGTAGCAGGTCACCTCCTAACATGCCTGTTCAATGGGCCTGATTTCAGATGTCAGTGGAAGAAATTTGAAGCTTCTTTCATTGGAAGCAGGGGCTACCGGTATGGGTAGGAGAGAGTGCTTTCTGTAGTCCAGACCTACAGAACATGTTCTACTAGAAAAAAGAAAACAGGATTGTAGACCCAACAATACCACTGACTCATTCTATGACCTTGAAAAAAGTCCTGTCCTCTCTCAAGGCTTTGTTGATTTTCCTAAGAACAAAACAGGAGGGTTGAATAACATATCTCTAACACTCCTGGTTGCATGACTCCAGATGGGCTGAGAGTGAGGCTGGGCTGACCGGGAATGGCTGACTTCTCTGTTCCTGACCACAAGCCTTGCCAAAAGATCCTCCTGGAAGAATAGCTGGAACTATTTACTTAGCATAATCTCTACTCTAAGATCTACATTTCACAGATAAGAAAACTGGAAAGCTTTGAAAAGTTAGGTGACTCAAATTATAGGTGATTTTGAAATACTTTTTTAATTGAGCTAGAATTCACATTACATAAAAATTCATCTTTTTTTTTTTTTTTTTTTTGGCTGCGCCACACCGCATGTGGGCTCTTAGTTCCCCAACCAGGGAACGAACCCATGCCCTCTGCGGTGGGAGCATGGAGTCCTAACCAGTGGACCGCCTGGGAAATTCATCTTTTTAAAGTGTACAATTCAGTGGGTTTGGGTGTATTCGTTATGTTGTGCCACCGCTAATCTGTTTTCTCATCCCCTGGTGGCCGCTACTCTACTTTCTCTCTCTGTGGATTTGCCTGTTCTGGTCATTTCATATGAATAGAATTATACAATATGTGATCTTTTGTGTCTGACTACGTTCACTTAGCATAATGTTTTCAAAGTTCACCCATGTATGTATCAGAACTCCATTCTTTTTTATGGCTGAATAATGTTCCATTTTATAGATTATACCACATTTTGTTTACCCATTTATTAGTTGATGGGCATTTAGGTTGTTTTCACTTTGGGGCTGTTATGAGCATTTGTGTACAAGTTTTTGTGTGGACATGCGTTTTCAATTCTTTTGAGTATATACCCACGAGTGGAACTGCTCAATCCACAGGTGATCTTAAGACTGAGTTTGGAGGTAAAGAGGGGGAATAAAGGAAAGAAATAGGACACAGCAAGGAATCAGCTGGGTGAAGGAGAGGTATTTGTGGAAAGGTGTTTTGTAAGGCACCTTTTTGGAAATTCAGGACCTGCTTGAATGGGAATGGGCTGGTTAGCGTATCAGTGTCCACCACAAATCCCAGTGTTGGGTGAAGAGGTCTCCACAGGCCCCCAACTGTTCATCACTCCTGTTAATATCAATGGTGAGAGAACTGAGTATGTTCAATTAGGAGGAAGCTTTGAAAGGCTGTCATGGGTGGAGTGTGCCAGCTTGTTCAGGGAGGATCCAGAGAGCCAGACAAGCCAGCAGGTTGAGACAGAAGTTATTATAAGAAGGCAACACCCGGGAATTCACTGGTGGTCCAGTGGTTAGGACTTGGCGCTATCACTGCCAGGGCCCTGCATTTGATCCCTGGTTGGGGAACTAAGATCACCTCAGAGTGAGGCCAAAAGAAAAAAAAAAAAAAAAAGGCAATACCCATAGTGCTTAAGAGGTGGTGTGTAAATTATTCAGTTTCCCTGGACCTCACTTTACTTAGCTGTAAAATTAGAATTCTTTTACATGGCGGTTGTGGAGATTAAATGAGATAATATATTGTACAGTGCACAGCTATGCATCCAGTGCATGTTAAGTTGAACCATATGAAATTGCCCCTCTTTGACTATTTTTCTCCTACAGGGACAGCAGTTTCATACTGTTCAACTTAATAGTAGTCATTCAATCATTATTAGTTATCATAACTATCTAATATTAACTGGATTACCTTAAAGATAGCAAAATCCCTGTCATAGAAGGTAGGTACGCCCAGGACAAGGCAAAGAGGATTCAAACATCAGCATTTAAATAGGAAGATGAATCTAGTCAATCAGTAAGGAAGCTGTTACAATTTTTTTTTTTAATAATCTTTACTGGCGTATAGTTGATTTGCAATTTTCCCAGAGGAATGAGGAACTGGCCTAGGATGGGGACTGAGAGACTGGAGGGAAGGGTGTGGGCGTTGAAGCAAGAAGAAGGTGTGATGTTGAGCATCCTTTCATGTGTTCGTTGGCAATCTGTATATCCTCTTTGGAGAAATGTCTGTTTAGGTCTTCTGCCCATTTTTGGATTGGGTTGTTTCTTTTTTTGATATTGAGCTGCATGAGCTGCTTGTATATTTTGGAGATTAATCCTTTGTCATTTCCTTCGTTTGCAAATATTTTCTCCCATTCTGGGGTTGTCTTTTCATCTTGTTTACGGTTCCCTTTGCTGTGCAAAAGCTTTGAAGTTTCATTAGGTCCCATTTGTTTATTTTTGTTTTTATTTCCATTTCTCTAGGAGGTGGGTCAAAAAGGATCTTGCTGTGATTTATGTCCTAGAGTGTTCTGCCTATGTTTTCCTCTGAGAGTTTGATAGTTTCTGGCCTTACATTTAGGTCTTTAATACATTTTGAGTTTATTTTTGTGTATGGTGTTAAGAAGTGTTCTAATTTCATTCTTTTACATGTAGCTGTCCAGTTTTCCCAGCACCGATTATTGAAGGGGCTGTCTTTTCTCCATTATATACTAATCATTAGAGAAATGCCAATCAAAACCATAACGAGGTATCACCTCACACTGGTCAGAATGGCCATCATCAAAAAATCTACAAACAATAAATGCTGGAGAGGGTGTGGAGAAAAGGGAACCCTCTTGCACTGTTGGTGGGAATGTAAATTAATACAGTCACTATGGAGAACAGTATGGAGGTTCCTTAAAAAACTAAAAATAGGGCTTCCCTGGTGGCGCAGTGGTTGAGAGTCCGCCTGCCAATGCAGGGGACACAGGTTCGTGCCCTGGTCCGGGAGAATCCCACATGCCGCGGAGCGGCTGGGCTGCTGAGCCTGTGCGTCTGGAACCTGTGCTCCGAAATGGGAGAGGCCACAATGGTGAGAGGCCCACGTACTGCAAAAAAAAAAAAAAAAAAAAAAAAAAACTAAAAATAGAACTACTGTATGACCCAGCAATCCCACTACTGGGCATATACAGTGAGAAAACCATAATTCAAAAAGAGACATGTACCACAATGTTCATTGCATCTCTATTTACAGTAGCCAGGACATGGAATCAACCTAAGTGTCCATCGACAGATGAATGGATAAAGAAGATGTGGCACATATATACAATGGAATATTACTCAGCCATAAAAAGAAACAAAATTGAGTTATTTGTAGTGAGGTGGATGGACCTAGAGTCTGTCATACAGAGTGAAGTAAGTCAGAGAAAAACAAATACCATTTGCTAACACATATATATGGAATATATATAAAAAAAAAAAGGTTCTGAAGAACCTAGGGGCAGGACAGGAATAAAGACGCAGATGTAGAGAATGGACTTGAGGACACGGGGAGAGGGAAGGGTAAGCTGGGACGAAGTGAGAAAGTGGCATGGACATATATACACTACCAAATGCAAAATAGATAGCTAGTGGGAAGAAGCCACATAGCACAGGAAGATCAGCTCGGTGCTTTGTGACCACCTAGAGGGGTGTGTTAGGGAGGGTGGGAGAGAGACGCAAGAGGGAGGGGATATGGGGATATATGTATATGTGTAGCTGATTCACTTTGTTATAAAGCAGAAACTAACACAACATTGTAAAGCAATTATACTCCAATAAAGATGTTAAAGAAAAAAACAAAAGAAGGTGTGGAAGACACATTGACTGACTGGGAGAGGAGGCCTGAGAAACAGTGCTGCAAGCCTGGGTAATTTGCTTGTCACTGGGCATTAAGTGTCCCCCTTCAGTACATTTCACTGGCTTTATATGTTGATTTAGCCTCCATTTCCCGATCAGAGGACTTTCCCCTCTGTCTTGCCAAACCCCATGTCCTCTGTGAAGCCACAGAAGGGAAGAGTTTCTCTGGCCCCACCAGCTAGCCCTTAGAACTGGTGGGACAGCCTCCACCCTCATTTTGTTGGGCTCCACCCTCATTTTATACTTAACCTTGGCTCTCTCCCATATTTCATTTGTTGTTACCCTGACCTAGAGTTGATGTCAGTTCCTAAGTGTCAGGCCACCTGTTGACTTTGTGATTTATTCAGCTACTTGGGTTTCCTGTTGAGTCTGCCTCTGGAGCATGGCTAGTCTGTGAAGTTCTCTTTGTTTTACTTTGACGATCTCACCTGGGTGATGAATGAGCCATGTAAAAGTTTCTCCTTAGGTGCATTTTAACCTTTACGTCATTTTTCTTAAAGTCTGGATTCTGAAAGCAATCTGTGATTCAAAAACATTTAGGAGCTTGGGGAATCCTGAAAAGTCAGGTAAAGTTAAGTCCTAAATACATACTTTGTAACCACAGTAGTAAGGAGAAAGGCAACAGGCAGGAGGGTATCCTTGGGCTTTAGCACCAGAGTGAACTGAGTTTGAATCCTCTTCCTGTAATTCACACTTTTACATTGGGCTAATTTCTTAATCTCTGGTCTCAAATTGTGGGTGATAATGATACTTATTTTATAAAACTGTTGTGAGGCTTAGAGGCAGTATAGAGGCAGAACTTGGTTCATTGCCAGTTCTCAATAAATGTAGTCATTAATAATGATAATGTAAGCTTAGTATGAAGCAGTGATATTCAGTAGAAAGCAGAAGTAATGCAAATATAATTATTTTCCTATTTTTATTATTTTTCTTTTTATAAAGTAATATATCATGTGTTGTAGAAAATTGAGAAAATACAGGTAAACAAAAAGCACATAACAGTTACCATCCAGAGAAACATTTTGATATATAGTCTTCTTTCCCAATCATATAAATATAATTTTTAAAGCAAAACTGTGGTTGCGCAATATATATTTTGTTTGTTCAACAATATATGTAAATATCTTTCTGTGCTATTAAATATTCCATTACCACATGATTTTTAATGGCCTCATAGACTTCCATTGGGTGGCTGTAACCATAATTTATTTAATATATTTCTAACTGTTGGTTATTTAGGCTGCTTTTATTTATTTATTTTTTTGATATTCTTAATGAACATTTGTTAAATCTTTGTACACTTGCTTATTTTCTTATCTTCTTAACAAAAAACATGGCCAGAATGAACAACTTAAACTACTAATCTTTTAAGATGATGTCCTGGCTATCCAAAAGATATAAGAGTTTAAGTAAAGAAATATTGAGAAGTCAATATTTTAGCACAAAGGTCATGTTCCATTTTGAATGGCCATTTCCCACAGCACCTAGCTCATAATCCTGAAAGAACAAATCTGGGATGCCAGGGCTTGTGATCGCCATGAAACGTCAACTAACAGATCACTTTCTGTACCTAAATATTATAGCAAGGATAACTTATACTTCTTCACCCCAGGTGTCAGAGTCACATTTCTTTTCTTTCTCCAAATCAAATTTTATATGTTCCAAGCCCCCATCCCACAGTGCTGGCAGGATATCCAATCTCAGTAATTACTGTGACCACTGCCCCGCCCCAGGGTCACGTGAAGACCTGTTGGTCTAACTCAGTCCAGCCGGAGAAAAGCCCTGTAACCTTTATTTGATCCATCCTACTACCACAAATGTGCCCCTCGTCCAAGCTGGTGAGGCCCCTGAAACAGTCCTGCTCGTTGCCAGGGTTCCAAGGTTCTTGCTGTGGCTCCAGGCTCCCAGAGCCACCAACAGTCACCCATGTGGCAAACCCTCCCACATCTCCAGGGCAGGAAGAGGCCCAGGTCCTTGCCACTCAAAGATTTTGCAAAGCCTAGCCCTCATGGGGGAAGCGTTCAACAATCTCCTTTCCTCCTGACTCCTGGCCCTCCTTCTTTCCCTCTCTGGGACAATTCAGTCTAATTTCCCTCAAAGGCCAAAAGGAAGAGGGGATCTCTTCTTGAGTCTGAGAATAGTTACTTCCTGCCCTGCCACAGAGCAGCCCTGAGAGGCAAGTGATCAAGAAGGGCCAAGCCAAGGACTTCCCTGGTGGTGCAGTGGTTAAGAATCCATCTGCCAATGCAGGGGACACGGGTTCGAGCCCTGGTCCGGGAAGATCCCACATGCCGCAGAGCAACTAAGCCCATTTGCCACAACTACTGGGCCTGCGCTCTAGAGCCCACAAGCCGCAACTACAGAAGCCCGCGCCCCTAGAGCCCGTGCTCCACAGCAAGAGAAGCCACTGCAATGAGAATCCTGTGCACCACAACAAAGAGTAGCCCCCGCTCACCGCAACTAGAGAAAGCCCTTGCACAGCAACGAAGACCCAATGCAGCCAAAAATAAATAAATAAATAGATTAAAAAATAAATAAATAAAAATGAAGGGCCAAGCCCCCTTTAGGAATTGGGGGAGAGGGGGCAGAGAAAAAAATACCTACAATTGTTCAAAGCACTATTTGGTTTTTTTTTAATTAATTAAAGCTCTTACCAAATTTCTAATAACAAAATGATTATTATAACATGAGAAATAACAAAATGATTATTGTTGTTTTAAGCCACTAAGTTTTGGAGTGGTTTGTTACTTAGCAGTAGATAGCCATAAAGAAGCTCTTTATGCACTCAGATGGAACAATTTTTAAGGTTTAATATTATTAATTTTTAAGAGTATAGAATAGGATATATTGAATGCCCATTTTATTTTTTTAAAAAAGCATATATATGGGAGAGAGAGAGAGAGAAAGATTGATTGATTCGGGGAGTCTTGTACATGCATAGATCACTGGTTTGTCAGCCCTAGGTTACATTAGAATCTTCTGGAGGGCTTTTAAAACATATCAATGCCTGAGTCCACTCTATACCAATTCAGTCATAATATCTGGGGATGAGACCAAAATATATTTATCTTTTAAAACTTCCCCAAGAGATTCTGATGTGCAGCAGAGTTGAGAACTGCTGGTACAGACTAACCCGGAAGGCAACACAGGAAACTGGTGCTGTGTTTGCCTCCAGAAAGGGATGCTCGGGTAAGAATGGATAGTATGGGAGGGAGAGTTACTTTTAATTGTAAACTCTTTGATATTTTGAATTTGTTTACTTGCACATGTTACCTATTTCTAAGAAAAATCAAGGTTTTTTTTTTTTTTTTCGGCCACACTACATGGCATGTGGGTTATGGGATCTTAGTTCCCTGACCAGGGATCGAACCCGCACCCCCTTCTTTGGTAGCATGGAGTCTTAACCACTGGACCGCCAGGGAAGTCCCAAAAATGAAGTTAAATTAAAAACTAGCTGTAGCAGCGGAAATGAATCCCAAATAGCAAATCAGAACAGTCCACTCAATAATGGGGTCTCAGAGGAGGTGACCTGTCCTTCCTGGGAAGAGTGGGTAGTCAGGAAGGGCTGAGGAAGTGAATCCTGAAGTGGTCTCTAACCTGAGATGACTTCTTTGCTGGCCCATAACATCCCTAGTTAACACATCATTAGTTACTCTTTGGAAAGCAGTTTGGGACAGAGTAATGGCTACAATATGTAACCCTCCAGCTGCCAGTCACCTCTGTGAACCCTGAGACCAACAGGAGGGAAAATGCCCAGGCTTAGTTGGGAGGGGTGAAGAGATCTGGGTTCTGGCTGGCTGGCAGCTGACATACTGTTATTGAGGAAAAGCAGATTATTATTTAGCCAGCTCTCCATTAGTAGGGATTTGGCTATCTGTTTCACACCTTAGGTTCCTGCTGCAGAGAACTGGAGCATGATGAAGGTAAGGTAGGAGTGGCAGACCAAAATCTACCTCTATGAGGTCCCTGGGGATATGTCTGTGGGAAGGTGGGGGGACCACAACATTAAATAGCAGCCTGGGATGCTGAATTGGGAGGGAGAGAGGCACCAATGACTGACACCTATGAGTAAGAAAACCCGTCTCTGTCCCACCTCAAAATCCACTACTTGTCGGTTGAGTGGCCTTGTTAAGTAACAATATTCCAAGATGCAGTTTCCTCATCTGCAAAGTAGATCAGAATGTATGGAATAAGAGAGAGAAAATGATAGCCATTATTAAATTAAGCCAGTCTTTAGTGGTGTCTGTTACATGCAAGGATGGGGATAGATTCTTCCATTTGACTAACACAGGGAGTGTAGAGGTTAACAGTGGGCTTTGCAGGCAGATGTAACTGGGTTAAAATCATGCTATTGTCATTTATTAACTTGGACAAGTCACCTAACATCTCTGAGTCTCATTTCCTCACCTATAAAGGGAGATTCACAATATAGCACCTCCTCAAAAGCTTCTGTGAGGCTTAATATAATAAATGTGAAGTTTTGTGCATCCAGAGATAAATATCCAGCAACTGTCAACTGTTGTCATTCTGCTTGTTTTGCAGCTTATAGGGAGTTGACAAAGTACTTTAACACCCATTGTTTTACTTGATCCCCTCCAGGACTCTGAGTGTGGGGCCATTAATTACCCTTGGAAAGGTGAGAACATCAATTAAGTGATTTGTCCCCAGAGGTAAGGGAC
Organism: Globicephala melas; assembly: GCF_963455315.2. Lineage (NCBI taxonomy): Eukaryota > Metazoa > Chordata > Mammalia > Artiodactyla > Delphinidae > Globicephala > Globicephala melas. Next base: position 125,693,000 of record NC_083316.1, read on the forward strand.
AGCACCAGGATTAGAACCCAAGTGTTCTGATTCTGATATGGCTTGTGACTTTGGAAGTTCTGAATCTGGTGGGTGACAGAATCTGAGGCTCATCTCAGGTTAAGAAAGGGAGTTCCTTAAACGACTGTGAAGAAGTTCATGGGAAAGGGAAGAAAAGGAAGTTAACCATGCTGCTTCCTTCATCGGTTCTCTTCCACTCCCATCTACCCTATCGTCATCTGTGGGCCTCCGCAGGCAGTACAAGAGGAAAAGTGAACAAATTAACATATACTCTATATCGGATAGTGCCCAGTTCGTGGCAGATAATTAAATCAAGACTACCTGCTAGGAAGTGACTAGCAGGAAGTCGCTGAGGAAAGGGCGGTTGGGGGTTTAGCCTGAGACCTGAGAGACAAGTAGAAACCAGGTACTGGAACAAGTGTTCAGGTCCGGAAAGAGAACAAGCTTGGCAAGCAAAGGAGGCCAGGATGGGTGGGAGAGGGCTGAGGGAGGGAGAGATGCCACGTGAGGAGCGTGAGGCGTAATGGGCCGGGGCCCAGAGCATTCAGGGCTTCGGGGGCATAGGGAGAAATTTGATATTATCTGTAAATGTCAAGGAAAGCCACTGAGGATTTTAAACGAGGATTGGAATTGCATTTCATATTTATTTTTTCTTTTACATCTTAAAAAGAGCCTCTGGCTATTGGGAACTTTGGTGGAAAGTAAGTTACACTGGGGCAAGAGCCCCTCTAACTTTCTAGCAGACCTTTTCCCATTCAGGGCCTCCATTTATCTATCAATAAAGGAGGGTGGGTGGGAACGCGGGTCCTAAGGAATCGAAGATGAAGACGATACCCCTCGCAAACAAAGAGCAGTTTACAGCTCTCGTTAGATCATTTCCGCGTTTCCCTTGATACTGATTCCTCGCAATACCCTCGGGGCTAAGGCAGAGAACCAGCAATCTGCCTACTTCGAAGATGATTCATCGCCGTGCAAAGGTCAGGAGGAATCTCCGTAAGGGACGCGTGGCTCCTTCTGTACAGGGCAGCCAATCGCAAGGAGGAAAGCGGCCAGGGGGCAGCACCCTTGCCTGTCCTGGCCGCGTCACTGGCTGACAGCCGCGTCGTTCTTCCGCGGTGCCACGTGACTGTGCATACTGAACTTTCGCGGTTAGAGTCGCCTTCAGCACCTCCCCGCAGGTTCCTTCTCGCAGCTCCCCTGGGCCCCGCCTCCTCCAGGGGCCGGGCGATGGGCGGGCAAGGGGGCTGGGGGGTTAAAGGGAGGCCGGCCCGGGAGTGGGCTGCCTCTGCCCGCGTCACCCTATCCCCTCAGCCCCGCCGCGGCAGAGGACGCGCCTTGGATCCAGGTCGCACGGGGCGGCCCAGACTCCAGAGGTGAGGAGAGGGGAGGGACTCGAGACGCGGGGGAGACAGCGGTGCCGGCCTTCCCGTGGTCAGCGGGCCCCTCTTGGGGTCGTCCTCGCCTCTGACCCAGGTGTGGTGGGAGGAAGCGCGCACCAACGGTAGCCGCGGGCGGTCGTAGCTGGGCCGTGCGAGGTGGGTGTGCGTAGGAGTTATTTCCTCTGTCGGCAGGGGCGGAGGCAGGGCCAGCGTCAAAGCCCCACTCCCCCAACCCGGGTGATCCCGACCCAACTCCGACGGCAGAGGGCTGCCCATCCTCCACCCAACACTTCGCGCCGGGTGCCCAGCTCCCCGCTGGTAACGGTGCGGCTCTTCCGCCAGAGTCCTCGTAGCGCCTTCTCGAACCCAGATATCTGGCAGCAGGACCAAGGAGATAAGAGCCGCCACCACCACCTTAGACTGATGGGGGAACTGAGGCTTGAGCAGGAGAGAGGACTTGATTACCTTGGTTTTTAAAACCACACACCTGGTTAAGTACAAATCAGGACCTTTGGTTTTTCAAGACTCATAGACTTAAGTTGCAATTCTTTCACTGGATAGATGGAGACACTGAAAGGACACAGAGGGACAGAGCGTTGCCGAAAATTACACAGCAAATCATTTGCAGAGCTAGGACTTGTACCCAGCTTTACCAAACTCATAGACTATTAGGCTGGGCCCTTCCTTGCACAGATTGGGGATCACGGTGAGTTAGACGCATTCAGGACTTAAACTCCTTTCTGGCACTCATTCTAGTACCTTTTTCCTCCTTGTCCCTGAGGCTTTTTGTGTGAAATCTGGAACTAATGTGAGATCCAGTATTGGGTTAAGCAGAAGTTCTTGTCTTTGAAAGTTGAGTCAAGAAGAAATGGAGGGGGCTTCCCTGGTGGCGCAGTGGTTGAGAGTCCGCCTGCCGATGCAGGGGACGCGGGTTCGTGCCCCGGTCCGGGATGATCCCACATGCCGCGGAGCGGCTGGGCCCGTGAGCCATGGCCGCTGAGCCTGCGCGTCCGGAGCCTGTGCCCCGCAAAGGGAGAGGCCACAACAGTGAGAGGCCCGCGTACTGCAAAAAAAAAAAAAAAAAAAAGAAGAAGAAGAAATGGTGGGCCCAAAGCTGTTGGCAAGAAATAAGCCCCCTTTTTTTTCTTCAGTAATCTCAAGGGACGGAGACTAGTAGTTGTCATTTACTGAGCAAATGCTATGTGCCAGGCGCTGTGCTAGGTACTTTACTTGGGTTAGTTTTAAAACAACAGTGCAAGTTGAGTAATGTTATCCCCATTTTACAGGTGAGAAATTAATGCTGAGTAAAATGAAAATTTTCAGTCAGTGCCATACAGCTGTTGAACAGTTTAGCTGGGATCTGAATAGAGATCTGTCTGACTCCAGGACATACCTAGTGATTCTCCAAATAGGCTCTCAGCCCACTGACTCAGAATCACCCAGGGAGCAGTCTTGGATCTCATCCCTGGATTTGTCTGAGAAGCTGCATTTTAACAGATCTTCATGTTTGATATCATTGTATTGTACTATAATTTGCTGCCTCCTGGAGGAAGATCTAGAGATGACCTATTCAGGGATTTGGCGACTAGATTAGATTCACTAGGGGTCATTTTATGCATTGATATTACTTTTAATGAGTATAAACCCCCAGGTAGATGATTGCCAGACTAATTTCTTTCTCTTTTTTTTAGTATTTGTTTTTGGTTGGTTTGTTTTTATAAATTTATTTATTTATTTATTTTTGGCTGTGTTGGGTCTTTGGTGCTGTGGCAGGCTTTCTCTAGTTGAGGTGAGCGGGGGCTACTCTTTGTTGTGGTGCGCAGGCTCCTCATTGCGGTGGCTTCTCTTGTTGCGGAGCATGGGCTCTAGGTGTGCAGGCTTCAGTAGTTGTGGCACGTGGGCTCAGTAGTTGTGGCTTGCGGGCTCTAGAGCATAGGCTCAGTAGTTGTGGCGCATGGGCTTAGTTGCTCTGCGGAATGTGGGATCTTCCCAGGCCAGGGCTTGAACCTGTGTCCCTTGCATTGGCAGGCAGATTCTTAACCACTGCGCCACCAGGGAAGCCCCAGACTAATTTCTTGACACAAACTTGGTTATGGTGTATGGAGGTGGAGGGGGAGGAGTAACTGATTTTTCTTCACCACATAGCTCTTTTTTTTTTAAGATTTTTTTAATATATATTTTAAAAATTTATTTATTTTTTTATTCTTTTTTTTTTTTGGCTGCGTTGGGTCTTTGTTGCTGCGCGCGGGCGTTCTCTAGTTGCGGTGAGCAGGGGCTACTCTTCATTGCGGTGCACCGTCTTTTCACTGCGGTGGCTTCTCTCGTTGTGGAGCACGGGCTCTAGGCGCACAGGCTTCAGTAGTTGTGGCTCGCGGGCTCTAGAGCGCAGGTTCAGTAGTTGTGGCGCACGGACTTAGCTGCTCTGCGGCATGTGGGATCTTTCCTGACCAGGGCTCAAACCCATGTCTCCTGCATTGGCAGGCGGATTCTTTCTTTCTTTCTCTCCCTTCCTTCCTCCCTCCCTCCCTCCCTTCCTTGGGTCTTCGTTGCTGTGTGCGGGCTTTTCTCTAGTTGCAATGAGTGGGGGCTACTCTTTGCTGTGGTGCTGGACTTCTCATTGCAGTGGCTTCTCTTGTTGTGGTGCACGGACTCTAGGCACGTGGGCTTCAGTAGTTGTGGCATGCGGGCTCAGTAGTTGTGGCTCGCAGGTTCTAGAGCACAGGCTCAGTAGTTGTGGCACACGGTCTTAGTTTCTCCACAGCATGTGGGATCTTCCCAGACCAGGGATCGAACCTGTGTCCCCTGCATTGGCAGGTGGATTCTTAACCCCTGCGCCGCCAGGGAAGCCCTTTACCACATAGCTCTTAAACTGTTATTCGTCCGTTCCCTCAACAAATATTTGTTAAGCACTTATTAGGTGCTCTACATGTTTCAAGGTACTGGGGATAGAACTATGAACTGTATTAAATATTAAATTTAATAATAGGCTCAGAAATGAGGAGAGCACTTGGCCATAAAATTATTGCTTTGAACTAGCTCCTAAGAGCTCTTAGCAAGGAAATAAATTTGGGGGTCATGTGGTATTTTAGAAGAGATCTAAGCTTGGAAATTGGAAGATGAGGACTGAGAATCTGGTCCTACCAGTTGAGCAAGTGACTAAACTTTGATGTTTTTCATACTGGAGAATAGGAATTCATACTCTGATTCTCAGATTTACTGAGGAGGCAAGTGGGAGATGTAGATGAAATCTTTTTTAAAATTTTATTAAAATTTTTTTCTTTTTTTCTTTCTTTTTTTGGTTTTTTTTATTTAGATGAAATCTTTTTGAAAGCAGTGAATTACTATGCAAGGAACTATTTAATTATTTTACCATGGTTTTACATTAAGCTATTTTCCTCTTGGGTATTTTATTATTTTGTCTTATATTGGGCTTTATACAAGAAAAAATATATCGTAGTGCTTTTACTACTGATATAAGCCTTGTGGTAGTTCTTCTTTTTGCATCACAGAAATAAATGGGCATTGTTAATCATTTGTGATAACTGGAAAACAAGGAATATTTTTTTGGCTTCATTATATTAACTTGAAACTTCACCTGTTTGTTCATTTCAATAAACATAGATCTGTAACCATACATAGCAAGTGGGAGGCATTGTGTTAGGTTCTGGGTTATGTAGACACGAGGATGACTTGGTGTCTGCCCTAAAGTGGTACTCTCATTTGAGACTCATGTAAACTTGAGTGCTAAATAGCTATATGTCATGTGTTGGGGAAGCATAGCCTAAGAAGTTTCAGCCCCCTTCTCCTAGTCATTTGAGGTGGGACTTAAAAGATTAGAAAAAGGACCAAGATAGATGGAGATAGAAGGGAAAGACATCCCCAACTGAAGGAACGACATGAGCAAGCGTCCCAAAGGGCAAAGGATGCTTATTAGTATTTTCATGGACTGGTGATTGGAACACTGGTGCATGAAAAGAAGCAAGAGAAAGGCAGTTGCAGGCTCATTCACAGAGAGAAGACTATACTAAAGTTATTTGACTATATTTCAGTAGGAGGTGGAGAGCCATTGCAGATTTTTGAAGAGTGTATCCAAATGGTTTGATGCCATGTTGTTACAGAATGCTTCTTTTGAAGAAGAGGCATCATGGGATGGTGGTTAAAAACATTGGTTCAATTCAGTGTTTAAGGCTGAAGTATGTCATCAACTTTCAAATAGTTGAGGGAAAAAAAACCCCCAAACAAACCAACCTGAGTGTATGAAGAGTGCAGAAGTAGTGCAGATGTAGCAAAACATTAACAATTGGTATATTGTTAAATGGGTGGATTGTGAATAAGTGTTCCATGTATCATTCTTTCAACTTTTCTGAATATTTGAAAAGTTTCAAAATAAGCAGTCCAGAGTCAGAGAGTAGGTTTGAATCAGACAGGTCTTGATTCTCATCATGGTTCTACTGCTTATAAGCTGTGTGAGTACTGGAAAATTATTTCTGAACTATATAGTCCACACCTATTCCAGCCTAGTTTAACTGGAATTTTCCACTTAGGAGAAGAGATTTTTTTGGTAGATGACTTGTTCACATTAATATTAGGTTAATGCTAAGACTTCTCGGGACTTCCCTGGTGGTGCAGTGGTTTAAGAATCCTCCTGCCAATGCAGGGGACACAGGTTCGAGCCCTGGTCCGGGAAGATCCCACATGCTGCAGAGCAGTTAAGCCCGTGTACCACATCTACTGAGCCCGCCTGCCACACCTACTGAAGCCCGCGCGCCTAGAGCCTGTGCTCCGCAGCAAGAGAAACCACTGCAATGAGAAGCCTGTGCACCACAACGGAGAGCAGCCCCTTCTCGCTGCAACTAGAGAAAGCCTGCGCGCAGCAACAAAGACCCAGTGCAGCCAAAAAAAAAAAAAAAAACTTCTCAAGTTTTCCGCAAACCTTAGATTGAGGTTATTTTATATAGTAGCTATTTATATCCCCTTCTCTGTCTTCTTTTGGATTATTTAGTATTTTCTGTAATTCCATTTTATCTCCATTGTTTATTAGCCATAACTCTTCGTTATTAATGGGATTGCATTAGAATTTATAGTATACATCTTTTTAAATATTTATTTGTGGCTGTGTTGGGTATTCATTGCTGCGTGCAGGCTTTCTCTAGTTGCAGTGAGCAGAGGCTACTCTTCATTGTGGTGCGCGGGCTTCTCACTGTGGTGGCTTCTCTTGCGGAACACAGGCTCTAGGCACGTGGACTTCAGTAGTTGTGGCATGCAGGCTCAGTAGTTGTAGCTCACAGGCTCCGTAGTTGTAGTGCATGGGCTTAGTTGCTCCGTGGCATGTGGGATCTTTCCCGACCAGGGCTTGAACCCATGTCCCCTGCATTGGCAGGCGGATTCTTAACCACTGTACCACCAGGGAAGTCCCAATATAGTATGCATCTTTAACTATCACAGTTTGCCTTCAAGTGATATTATACCATTTCATGTATAGTGTAAGAACCTTGCAATACTATGCTTTCTCTCCTGGCTTTCTGTATGTTAAAATATATATATATAACATAACATTGGCCATTTTAACCGTTTTAAAGGTACAGTTCAGTAGCATTAAGTACATTCTCAATGTTTTGTAACTGTCACTACTATCTATTCCCAAAACTTGAAACAGCAACTCTATAACAATTAGGCAATAACTCTCCATTCCTCCCGGTCCCTGGTAACCTGTAATCTATTTTCTGTCTCTATAAATTTGCCTATTCTAGATATTTAATATAAGTGGAATTATATAATATTTGTCCTTTTGTGTCTGGCTTCTTTCACTCATCAGTGTTGTAGATGAAGAGTATCAGAACTTCATTTCTTTTATTTATTTATTTTTAAATATTTATTTATTTATTTGGCTGCATTGGGTCTTTAGTTGTGGCATGTGGGATCTTTTTTAGTTGCGGCATGTGGGATCTAGTTCCTTGACCAGGGATTGAACCCGGGCCCCCTGCATTGGGAGCATGGAGTCTTAACCACTGGACCACCAGGGAAATCCCTGAACTTCATTTCTTTCAAATGGCTAAATAATATTTCATTGTGTGGCTTAGACCATAATTTTTTTTCCATTCATCTGTTGATGGATACTTGGGTTGTTTCCACCTTTTGACTATTGTGAATAATACTGTTATGAACGTTTGTGTACAAGTATTTGTTTGATCCCTGTTTTCAGTTCTTTTGAGGGTATACCTAAGAGTGTAACTGCTGGGTCATATAGTAATTCCGTTTAACTGTTTGAGAAACTACCGAACTGTTTTCTACAGTGTTTGTACCGTTTTACATTCCCAGCGCAATGTATTAATTATCTTTCAAAAGTCAGTTAATTCTTTTTGAAAAAAAAATTTTTTTTGTTAACATAACTTTTAAAAACAGAAACCACTCTATGCATCAACAGAAGACTTATTAAGTGCCTCCTGGGTGCCCAGTTCTATGCAGGGTGTTGTGAGAGTTCACAAAAAGCATAAAATATCTCCTTGAATAATTTTTAATCTAGTTGGGAAGATAAAGCATACATTCATCTGACATTTATTGAGCATCTAAACAATGGGAATTCAGAGAAAAATGAGATTCTATTTATGTGCTGATGACCTATATACTCTTCCCCTCCCCATTTATTTTTTCAATTTTGGCTTCTCTCCTATGCTTGACACTCCCATTTCTAATTGCCTACTGGACATTCTCATTTGGATATCTAATAGAAATCTCAAACCTATGAAATATAAGTCAACCTTTTTGTTGCCTCTTATCTTTCCATTTCCTCCTCCATATTCTCATGCACTATCCTTTTGTGTGGTCCACCTAACAGAATTCATGTTAGACGTGTCCATCTCCTTTAAGCACCATCTTGTGTCTAATTGCACCACTGAAATGTCAAACCTCCATTCCTGCCCTGTCTTGGAATTTATGCCTTTGTCAGCCATAGTTTACAGGATGAAGTCCAGGCTGACAAGGGATTACATAAGAAACTGATCTTTCACTCGGTCTTTTTTTTTTTTAATTTTATTTTTGGCTGCGTTGGGTCTTCATTGCTGCATGCAGGCTCTCTTTAGTTGCGGCGAGCGGGGGCTGCTCTTTGTTGCGGTGAGTGGGCTTCTCATTGCGGTGGCTTCTCTTGCTGCGGAGCACAGGCTCTAGGCACGCGGGCTTCAGTAGTTGCAGCATGCGGGCTCAGTAGTTGCCGCATGTGGGCTCAGTAGTTGCAGCACACGGGCTCTAGGGTGCAGGCTCAGTAGTTGTGGCGCACAGGCTTAGTTGCTCCACAGCAAGTGGGATCTTCCCAGACCAGGGATTGAATCCGTGTCCCCTGCATTGGCAGGTGGATTCTTAACTACTGCGCCACTAGGGAAGTCCCTCACTCCAGTCTTACCTCATGCAGTTTCACCCCAGGAATCTGGCAATCTAGGTGACTTCTTCCTGGGTCTTGGGTTTTCCTGGGACCCTTCACTTGCCTGAGTTTCCTTTCTTTTCTTACTTTGCAACTTCCACACATTGGCCTACAGCCTATTCCCTGCTCTCTCAGAGTATGCCAAACCTCTGTTATGGCACTTAGAATGTTATAGTTTATCTGTGTATAAATCTGTCTTAACCCACTGATTGTGGGTAGAAACTGGGTTTCTTATTCATTTTCGTAAGAATTTACTGATCTCCTACTATGTGCTAAGCATTGTTCTTGGTACTGGGGATACAGTAGATATGAGAAAGACTATAAATAATAGTTTTTTAAAAGTTTAAATACATAATATAATTTTCAAAAGTCTCTATGAAAATGCTGTGAAGAAAATAAAGCTAGATGAGGGTTTAGGGAATGATGGAGTGGCAGTATTATTTTATTTGGGATGGTCAAGGAAGGCCATTGTATGGAGAGGATATATAAGCTGAGGCATGAAGGATGAGAAAAGGCCTGCAGAGATCTGAGGGTGTGATTGTTCCAGGCAGAGAACTTGAGCAAGTGCAAAGACCCTAAGAAGTGAATCAACTTGCCATGTTCCAGGAACAGCAAGAAGGCCAGTAGGAAATGAGGGTGGAGAGGTGGGCAGGGTTCAGATGTTATAAGCTATTGGAGTAGCCCATGTGAGATCTGATGGTGGAGGGTAGTGAGAAGTGATTGGATTCCAGATACTCTGGGCAGTGGGGAGAGGATGGATATATTACTCAAGGTAGAGAAGACAGGACTTCCTGATGGACTGTATGTGGGAGTCGGGTGGGGATAAGGAAAAGAAATATCGACGGCTAGATTTGTAGTCTAGGTTCTGATGCATTGTGTCTAGCACAGTGGTTAGCTTACAGTAATAAGCAGGCCAGTACCCAGTCTCTAGGAGCTCACATAGAAAGTTAACCAATCCATCCTTGGAAGGCTTGTTGGCACTTCACAGAACAAAGATGGGTCTGAATTTTCATTTCTGGCGGGGGGCAGTCCTCTCACAGTATTAACTTCCTAGTCTAGGGCAAAGGAACAGTGGCCTGGGCTCCAGCTGTGCTGGTTGCAAGCACCTGTAAGTGGGATGGAGATGGATACAGAAGCCTTTGCTCATCCTTAGCTTCCCGGGCCTTACAATGCTGTTATCTTCCCTGAACTTGTCTGACAACAGTGAGTTGGAGGATCAGATGGAATAGTGTAAATGGAGACTCTGTCTTGGTTTTACCTGTTTATGGTTTAGTTTTTTTTTTTCTAAAATAATCTTAGGGACTTCCCTGGTGGCGCAGTGGTTAAGAATCCACCTGCCAATGCAGGGGATACAGGTTCGATCCCTGTTCCGGGAAGATCCCACATGCCGCAGAGCAACTAAGCCCGTGCACCACAACTACTGAGCTTGCACTTTAGAGCCCACGAGCCACAACTGCTGAAGCCTGCGCACCTAGAGCCTGTGCTCCACAGCAAGAGAAGTTACTACAATGAGAGAAACCCGCGCACCTCAATGAAGTGTAGCCCCCGCTCGCCGCAACTAGAGAAAGCCCGCGTGCAGCAACGAAGACCCAGTGCAGCCAAAAATAAATAAATAAAAATAAAAAAATTTATAAAAATAAAAAAAAATCTTAAACTAATTTTTATTCATAAAGGGCAAAAAAGGAAAATATTACTTGCTTGCTTGAAAAAGAATTGAATAGCATAACAGACCAGAAGATGTAATATGATAATTATTGTCAAATGAGTGATACAGTAAGTGATTTTCTCGAAAACCTTCAGCGCCTATGCACTGTCTGCAGGTGAAAGTCTGCCTTTCTTAACCTGGCATAAAAGCCTTCCAGAATCTCCCCTAGGTACCTTTGCCACTTTCTCTCTCATTGATCTCCCATATGCATCTGGTGCTCTAAACGTATCATACTATTTCTCATTCTTTCCCTCCAACCCCAGAACTATTGCTAGTTGTGTTTTCTTTTCCCTCATCCATTTTCCAAGTCCTTCCCTCATTCTTTCATCTCCGACCCAGACTTCAGATCCCAGGTGAGATATGTTGTTCCCAGGAAGCCTTTCTAAACTGCTCTGTCTCTTGCAGATTTCTTCCCTGCTTAGATGCTCTGATCCTAGTAGTTGGCAGCTTCAGTTTTATTTAGCAGTGAGTTGTGGCATACATACACAGAGCAGAGCATGAATATGGAATCGTTATGTTTCAGAGACAGACTTTACCAATCTCTGAACACTGTTGCCTTCCAAAAAGGCATTTCGGTTTCACAAATTGCAAAACTGTTTCATATGCACTATTGGTTAAAATTATATGCTGTAATTACTTACCAAAAGTAGACATTGTTTCTCTTATATCTGCAAAATTTCCAAAAGAAGTTGGCTGACCACTGTCAGGCTTACATAGAAGGGATATCCCTCTCTTTTAGTTCAGTTCTCTTAGACTCTCAGTAATTCACACGGGAAACAGTGCCAGTGCTGCTGTTTAGTCACCCGGATAAGACAGCTTTCTAAGTAGTCACACTGCATGTGCCTAATTAAAGAAGAAAGTACAGAAATGTTTTTCCTTTTTGTGTTGCCTGAACTGCCATTATACTTTAATATATGAATATGTAAATGTATTTTTCAAATGTTTTGTTGATTTTTTCCTCCAGTTCCTGCAACGTAATGTGGAAGGTTCAAGTGTTTTCTTCTTGAACCTTTCTCTTCTTCACTCTCAATTACCAATGTTGATAAAGGGAGAAACTACCCTAGATGATACAGGAGAATCCTATTTTACTGAATTTCATGGAATATGTAGTATGTATTCCAACTTTCTGGAAATGGGAGTCTGGCTATAGACTGTATTTCAAGAATAAACACTGTAACTTCATTTTTCATGAAGCAATTGGTGAGTACTGTAATTGAAAGCAGTAACAGGCTTGGGGGAATGAGAGGATTTTTGTGCAAAAAGGGATACTTGAAAAATTTGTTCCAGAGTAGATATTTCCACCTGAAAATAAATATTGCTTTGCATCCTACTTTTTCTGTATTTCAGTTATTTGGTTAGCAAATATTTTCATTTCTATTTTCGAAAGCATGTACTTGGACACTTCAGGGGATACAAAGATGAAACAGAATAGAGCTTGCTCTCAAGGAGCTTAATTTATATGGAGGTCATACCTACAATTTAGTTTAAGATAATTTTTAATGTAGTTTTATATTGTTTGGGGTTTTAAAGTAGCCTTGAAAAAAGGGAAAAAAGTAGTTTTGAGGAGAATTTTAGGGAGTGACTAGGATCAATAAAAGACTATAGATGGTTTTTGGATTCAGACTGATGGCTAAATCATTTCCACTTCTAGGACTGTTTGTGAGTGAATACCTAATTTTTTGAGAGCTGGAGATGGAAAAGGACTATGGCCATGAGTATAGAGAAAGGAGAGTTGGGCACAAGTTTGTAGATGTCAGTGCCAGGTCATTTTGGGTAGCAGGTAGGTGAAACTGGGATGTGTAGGATAACTGAATTTCAAAGTGTTTAGAAGTACCTGAAGTTAGAGAAAGCTAATTAGGTAGGTGATAGGAATAGTAACATGCTCAAAAAAAGAGCTATTCTTGGAGTCTTAAAATCTGGATTTTATTATCTGGCTCAGTCACTTACACAAGCTAAATGAATAACTAAATTGGTCAAGACACTTCACTTTATTATGGTCTATCTATATCTTTATATTTAATGTGGGTTTCTTATAGACAGCATATAGTTGGGTCTTATTTTTTAAATCTTATCTGGCAATCTGTTTAATTGGCATGTTTAGACTATTCACATTTTTAAAATATTTTATTTTTGGCTGCGTTGGGTTTTTGTTGCTGTGCAGGGGCTTTCTCTAGTTGCGGTGAGCAGGGGCTACTCTTTGTTGCAGTGCACGGGCTTCTCATTGCGGTGGCTTCTCTTGTTGCGGAGCACGGGCTCTAGGCACGCAGGTTTCAGTAGTTGCAGCACACGGGCTTCAGTAGTTGTGGCTCGTGGGCTCTAGAGCGCAGGCTCGGTAGTTGCGGCGCACGGGCTTAGTTGCTCCCTGGCATGTGGGATCTTCCCGGACCAGGGATCGAACCCATGTCCCCTGCATTGGCAGGCGAATTCCCAACCACTGCACCACCAGGGAAGCCTTGACTATTCACATTTAATGTGGTTTTTTTTTTATATGTTTGGATTAAATTCTACCATCTTGCTAGCTGTTTTCAATGTGTTCTATCTGTTTTGGGTCTCATTCTTCTTTTGGGTTAATTGAGAATTTTTTATGATTCTATTTTGTCTCCACAATTAGCTTATTATTTATATCTTAAAAAATTTATTGGTTACCCTTGAATTTACAATGTACATCTTTAATCAGAGCCTACCTTCAAATAGTATTATATTACTTCATATATAGTATAAGACCTTACAATTCTTAATTCCCCCTACCATTCTTTGTGCTCTTGTTTTGTGCATTTTATTTTGCATGTGCTGTAAAAATGCATTTCTATTTTTGCGTTAGTTATTTTTTTTAGAGCAATTAAAGATTTTTTTAGTTAAAAATAAATATTGTTTTCATTTGTTCCATTTCTTAGACTTTATTTGTTGTGTACTGTGTAGACCTGAGTTTTTGTCTGGGGTGTGTGTGTGTGTGTGTGTGTGTGTGTGTAGTAGTAGTGCTGGTCTGCTGGCAATAAATTCTCTTAGTGTTGGTCTGAGAAAGTTTTTATTTCTTCTTCATCTTTCAAAAAATATTTTCTCTGGGGATGGAATTCTGGGTTGACAGTTATATTTCTGTGATAAAGGTATCACTCCATCTTCTGGCTTGTATGGTTTCCAGTAAGAAGTCTGCTGTAATTCATATCTTTGTTCCTGTGTATGTAGTGTGTTTTTTCTTTTTTTTCCTTTGGCTGTCTTTAGAATTTTATCTTTGTCTTTTGTTTTCAGCAGTTTGAATATGATATGTGTAGGTGTGTGGTGCTGTGTTGTTTGGTTTGGCTTTGTATTTGTCCTTCTTGGTATTCTCAGAGATTCTTGGATCTATAGTTTGGTATCTGTCATTAATTTTGGAAAATTCTTGGCTGTTACGTCTTCAAATATTCCTTCCACCCATTCTCTGTCTTCTCTTTTTGGGATTCTAATTATGCATAAGTTAGTTTGTTTAATACATCCCACAGCTCTTGGATTTTCTCTTAAATTATTATTTTTCATTTTTTTTTAAATTCTGTTTTTCTGTTTTAGTTTGGGTAATGTCTGTCGACCTATCTTCAATTTCATTGATTCTCTCTTTGGCTCTGTCAGGTTTGATGGTCCTGTCAGAGGCATTCTTTATCTCTGTTACCACGTTTTTCACTTTTAGTATTACATTTCAGTTCTTTCTTACAGTTTCCATCATCCTGTTGCACTTTCTAGTACTAATTTTTATCTTTTTACTTTCCAGCTAGCTGCCATATAGGGCGAGATTTGAATTTTGTTAGTTTTTTCTTATGCCTCTTTTAGGTTTGGAAAAGCGTTTTGGCCCAGAACTCACTAAGAACTATTCCAAAATAGAAGGACATAAGGAATGCACTCCGACTAGCTTGGCCTGAAAGTAGGAAGTGAGAAGAGAGTTATAGACCAGTTGCACTGAGGAATGAAGAGCTGCTGTGCGTATTCACCAATCTGATTGACTTTCCCAGGGTAAGTGGTCATCTAAATCTGTTCTTTTCTTCCTTATCTATTTAACAAGACCATCAATGTAACTACTGTTTTACTCTTGTTCAGTGGGATGACCAGCTATAGCCCTTTTGTCCTAAACAAAATTAACGTGGGTTACTTTTACAAATATTGTGTTCTTGAATGGGTCATGGGTCCTGGATTATGGCATCTTGGCAACATTAGGCTTATAGAACCTCACAAGGGCCTCTCTTTCTGTCAGTTCTGAGGCAGGAAACTACCCGAGTCCTTTGTCTAATATATTTTATCTCTTATTGGCCACAGTCATAAATTTGTTTATTCATTTATTATTTCCTTCATTCAAATATTTTGTAAGCCTGCTATCTCAGAGTTACCGTACATTGTTGATGATTACAATGATGAACAAGATGTCCTTTCCTCCAGGACCTGGAGAGACTCTTCCTTAACTAATACAAAAGTATGATTAGTACTGTAACGGAGGCGTGAAGTGCTATGGGACACAGATTCATTTGGGCTGGGGTCAGTGCTTTGAAGAAGAGAGAGCATTTTAACTGGGTTTTAAAAATGATTGGGGTCTTGATAGAGAGTTGGATGGCCATTCTAAGCTAAGCAAACAGCCAACGCAAAGCCACTGATTTGTGAAGTGTTTGGCAGTTTACACTCTGTTCCTCTGAAGGTCTGTTTCTTTTTCCTTCTCTTTTACTCTTATTACAAGACTTATTTTTTGTTGTCCCTCCTCTCTTTTTGCTTATTTTTACCTTCTTTGTTTTCCTGTAGTTCTTAGCGGTAGGTCTTATGGCTGTAGTTTTATAGTTTAGGACCCGGAGATGCAGTATCACCTGGATCTCCTCCTAGTTGAAGTGTTGGGCAACATTATTCCTCTATTCAGCTCATGTTTTAGAGTGTATACTTAGGATAGTAAAGCGAATCTTTCTTTGCATGAATATAGATCCTGCCCTTAGGGCAGATATGACTCTATACTAGAACAAAGTAGAATAGAACAAAAGCTTTCAGAGATCAGACGCTTGCCGCATCAGCCTACTGCATGCTGTTGATGTTTCTTTCCTTCAGCAGTCTCTTATCAGCTTCTCTCTTTTCTTTCCTACCAAACCAGAGCATGTTGTTCAAAGACACAAATGCATTCTGTGCTAGTTTTTTTTTTTTTTTCTCAAAACATACCTTTACTCTGTCACTCACATTTTCTTTCTGTTTATTTTCAACAACTAGTAGGTTATCTTAAAAAGGACCCACCCCCTGAAAAAACAAAAACAAAAAAACCATCTTCCTTGTTTCAGGGACTTTTGCAGGTAAGGTAGGTGTCAAGGTTTGAGACCAGATCCTCTTTTGCAGTATTCATGGGCGTGAAAAATCTGAAAATAAGACTGTTAGTAGCATATAGAAAGGAGGAGACAGGCTACCCCAGTACTGTTTCTCGAGAAAAAAATTTCAGGGGGAGCCAGGCAGAGATGGAGAAGAATCCTTGATAGTTTATACTTTTGGGAAGTCCTGTACTCAGTGACTTATTTGCTTTAACTTGGTCTGATTCTTTTTTCCTGGATCAAGACAAATGAGGCTCAACTAAGGAAAGTGAATATAAGATACTACCCCCAAGTGAACTCCTCTTAACTCTCATGAATGACAAGTAGGACTGTTAAAATGTGTGAGTACTGAGAATTACTTAATCAGTTAACCCTCGTATTTTCTCTGGGGTAGGAGGCTGAAACATCTATCTCCAGAAATGTCTTTGAAAAATAAAGAGCAAGATGACCAATACAGTCCTCCATCTAGGATCCATCTGGAGCATGAAGAGGAATCACATAATGACTTCCAGCAATTTGAGACCAATGATCAATGCAGACCTCATGCTAGGATCCATTTGGAGCCTCAAGAGAAACCGGATACTAACTTCAAGCAATTTGTCATCAAAAAACTAGAGAAGAGTTGCCAGTGCAATTCAACCAAAGCCAGAAATATCATTTTCGGCTTCCTTCCTGTTTTGCAGTGGCTCCCAAAATATAATCTGAAGAAAAACATTTTAGGAGATGTGATGTCTGGCTTGATTGTGGGCATCTTATTGGTGCCCCAATCCATTGCTTATTCTCTCCTGGCTGGCCAAGAACCTATCTATGGTCTGTACACATCTTTTTTTGCCAGCTTCATTTATTTCCTACTGGGTACCTCCCGTCACATTTCTGTGGGCATTTTTGGAGTACTGTGCCTTATGATTGGTGAAGTAGTTGACCGAGAGCTATACAAAGCTGGCTACGACACTGCCCATGTTACTTCTTCTTTAGGAGTGGTTTCAAATGAGAGCACATTATTAAGCCAGCCATCAGGCAAGATATGTGACAAAAGTTGCTATGCAATTATAGTTGGCAGCACTGTAACCTTTATGGCTGGAGTTTATCAGGTAAGAAACAGTGGAATAAGTGGTTGTTTCTGGCAAAAGAAATCACTATGCATGAAGTCTCAGATCTGTAAGGGAACTTAGCAATCATAATAATTAAAGCTGTCTTTTATTGAATGCTCAGGATATGGAAGAGGTAGAGCCAAAATTTAAACCCTGGTTTGACTCCACAGGTAAGAGAAGGCTGCTTCTATTTTCTCAACCCTAGGCAGCCTCTTAACCAATGAATTTCAGTCAGCCAGAATTCAGTTATTTGATTGTAAAAATTCAGACCAGAAAGGGACCTCAGACCACCTAGTACAACTTCTTAATTTTGTATGTCGAGAACTATCAGATTTGCTTGAAGTTATTTGTGGTTGGTTATTGGCAGAGTCAGCACTAACAGGGAAGAGGGCAACAGAATGGGGGTTGGGAGAGGAAGAGTGCAAGAGTTTTTCAAACTACAGATGACTTCCCCCCTTGTTCTAGAATTGCTGCTCTAATGAGTGACTCTCACTAAAGATAGTAGTTTTCCTGGACTGCTGGGAAGGGAAGAAGTTGGGGACCACTATTTCATGCTATCAGCCAGGAGAAGGATTAGAAATGAAATTCTTTTGGGTCTCCCATAGAATCCACTAATCTGCCATTTTCATCATGCCTCTGCCTTTTGGCATTCAGGAGTCAGTGCCAACATTAAACCTCTTCTCTGTTACAGACATGTGGAACCAATGTAGGAGGGGGAAGAGTAGCTCACTTTACTAGGTGCTTGGATAGAAGGAGAGGGAGAAGGGACTGGTGTGCAGAAGAGTTGTGCTCCTCAGAGTTCATTTGTGCTTTTTTGTTAGTATGCCTCACCAAGAATGAGGAATGGTGCAATAGAATTCTGAGGAATTATTGGGAAGAGAAAAAAGAAAGAAAGAAAATGTTATATCTTTGAGGATATAGAATTAACATGGGAGGCAGTATGGCATAAGCACATATGCATTGGATGAAAATAGTCTCTCAGTTTGAAGTTAGATTAAAGAATTCTATAATAATTTTTAAAGTGTGATTCTATTTTGATGTGAATCTAGTTTTTTGTTTTATCAGTTAAAACTTTACTTTTATGGTAATGATATGTAATTTAAAGAAAAATACATGTTTTTTAAATTAGAATTTTTCCAACTTGTGTTTTTATGATTTCTCATGGATCCTTGAGAAATTTTTTTCTTTTTCAAAGCGATCTGAACCTTATTCAAGTTTAAGAAACATTGTGCAAGAAGGTAGGAATCCTAAGCTCTTGTCTGGGCTAGTCAGTAAGGGCAAGTTGCTTAGCCCTCTGAGTGTCAGTAAAATGAGACCTCTCTTTGTAAAATGAGACGATTGATAAATGATTGTGTTTTTTTCCTAGCTCTGACATTCTGTGGTGCTCTGATGGTATGTCTCCACACAAAGAAATACCAGGGGAATACAGGATTTAGAAGCTCTTTTCCATTTATATTTAACACTTGTATATCCTTCCTTCCAGGTAGCGATGGGCTTCTTTCAAGTGGGCTTTGTTTCAGTCTACCTCTCAGATGCCTTGCTGAGTGGATTTGTCACTGGTGCCTCCTTCACAGTTCTTACATCTCAGGCCAAGTATCTCCTTGGACTCAGCCTTCCTCGGAGTAGTGGCGTGGGATCACTCATCACTACTTGGATACATATCTTCAGAAACATCCATAAGACCAATATCTGTGATCTCATCACCAGCCTTTTGTGCCTTTTGGTTCTTTTGCCAACCAAAGAACTCAATGAGCGCCTCAAGTCCAAACTTAAGGCACCTATTCCTACTGAACTCTTTGTTGTTGTGGCAGCCACATTAGCCTCTCATTTTGGAAAACTAAATGAGAAATACAATACCAGTATTGCTGGACATATTCCCACTGGGTTTTTGCCACCCAAAGCACCGGACTGGAACTTAATTCCTAATGTGGCTGTAGACGCAATAGCTATTTCTATCATTGGGTTCGCTATTACTGTATCACTTTCTGAGATGTTTGCCAAGAAACATGGCTACACAGTCAAAGCTAATCAGGAAATGTATGCCATCGGCTTTTGCAATATCATTCCTTCCTTCTTCCACTGCTTTGCTACTAGTGCAGCTCTTGCAAAGACATTGGTTAAAGAATCCACAGGCTGTCAAAGTCAGCTTTCTGGTGTGGTGACAGCTCTGGTTCTTTTGTTGGTCCTCTTGGTAATAGCTCCTTTATTCTATTCCCTTCAGAAAAGTGTCCTTGGTGTGATCACTATTGTGAATCTCCGGGGAGCCCTACGTAAATTTAAGGATCTGCCAGAGATGTGGAGGATTAGCAGAATGGATACAGTTATCTGGTTTGTTACTATGCTGTCCTCTGCACTGATAAGTACTGAAATAGGCCTGCTCGTTGGGGTTTGTTTTTCTCTGTTTTGTGTCATCCTCCGCACTCAGAAGCCAAAGACTTCATTGCTTGGTGTGGTGGAAGAGTCTGAAATCTTTGAATCCATGTCTGCCTACAAGAACCTTCGGGCTAAGCCAGGCATCAAGATTTTCCGCTTTGTAGCCCCTCTCTACTACATAAACAAAGAATATTTTAAATCTTCCTTATACAAAAAAACTCTCAACCCAGTCTTAGTAAAGGCAGCTCAGAAGAAGGCAGTAAAGAGAAAGATCAAAAAGGAAACAGCACCTCTCAGTGGAATCCGGGATGAAGTTTCAGTGCAACTTTCCCATGATCCCTTAGAGTTCCATACCATAGTGGTTGACTGTAGTGCAATACAATTTTTAGATACAGCAGGGATCCATACACTGAAAGAAGTTCGCAGAGATTATGAAGCCATTGGCATCCAGGTTCTGCTGGCTCAGTGCAATCCCTCTGTGAGGGATTCCCTGGCCCGGGGAGAGTACTGCAAAAAGGAAGAAGAAAACCTTCTGTTTTATAGTGTATATGAAGCAATGACTTTTGCAGAAGACTCTCAAAATCGGAAAGATATATATGTTCCCAATGGTCTGAGTTTTTCCAGTGATTGATTGAGAAAGTAAATAGAAGGAAGAACACTGTCTAGCCCCAGAGGTTAAAATTTCAAGTTTTTTAACATTTTATACTGTGGAACTGGAAATTGTTGCACACTAGAAATTTTAACCTTTTGGCTCGACAGAATTCTTCCTTTGAAAGTGATGGCCTTTGTAGATACACGGATGCAGCAGAGCTTTTAGTTAGGCAGAATCAAAAAGAAGAAAATACTGTGCTTTTAAACTTTCTTGCAAATATGAGTATTCTTGGAATTAAATAAATATCTATTGAATTGAACTGTAAAGTAGCCCCAAAACTTAATTACCATCTTGTTTTAGGAGATTTGCATCTGGACTGTTCCTTCTCCAGGAGGTAAAGGGATAAAGTTGGCATTTACATGAGAAGTGCTGGAGCCTGTTCGGCATGGCTCTTTGGAGAGGGAGTAGAAAGGAAGTAGGGAGAGAATGTTGTGTGTGCTCTCCTAACAGCAGGTCAAGAGGCTTCTGGGGTAACGGTAGTACCTAGACAAGCTTGTTCTCACTTGTAATTCTCTATTCCCTGTCTTTGCCCCCCAGATGGCAGTCGGATCTCTGGCTTTTAATAAGAAAGCACCATTCCTCTCGGGCACAGTCTTATCAGGAGTCTCATGGCTGAGCAGGTTTGTGAAATCCTACCAGCCAGCCCCATATTATACAGAACGCTCTTGGTGATACATTTGATGTTTTTAGTCAGCCTTTTTGTTTAGGGTAAGTAGGTAAGAAAAGAGCTCTTCATAATCGGCCAACATAATGAGAATCCTCTGTCTCTTCTGTGATCCCTATCTGTCGCTGTTTCTGAGTATTTCTCTACCATTAAGCTCTGTTTTAACTTTCAGTCATTTAGTGTGTTTCCCATGGAATCTGTCCTAAACTGCTATGTCTGATTACCAGTGAGTGACAAGTTTGCCAGATAAAAGGCAAAATGCTGACTCAGCAATTTTATGTAGCCTTTTAAATGAGCTTGAGGCAAACTGTTCAGGACAAATTACAAAAAGGAATGATTGACAGCTTCCCTTAAGACTGTTTATTTAGCAGTGAATTTTTTTTTCTTTCTCATTGTATTTTAGCAAGGGTCAGCTGGGAATTGACAGTCTTTCTCATATTTGAGAAGCTGCTGTTCATCTTTACTCTGCAAGAAAAATTTATTATAACCAATGGAAAAGAATTCATAGAAGTGATAAGAGTGCTTCCAAAAGAACATCAATAATTGTAGATGTTTTAGTGAAACAAAGCTAATGCTTACTGCCATGTACCCTATTGATGTACAATAAATATTGATGACAGTGACAGCATTTAACTCTTTAGGCCACCTCAAACTATTATGTAAGAGAATTTAGAAGCATCACATTTATACAACCTAAGTTCTGTGGGTGTATTATTTATGATAGCTGGTCACAGGTTTTGGCCCAGAAATACTTCCTTTTGAAAAGCAAGTATGTCTGACATTGAAAGCTTATAGTTCTGTATCTGTACTTTTAAGGGCGTGGAAAAAAACACACAGGTTTTCCAAAGTTAGGACTAGTTGATGTGAAATTGAAACATTTAGCACACCATTTTAAACAAACAAGATAAAAATTGCAAAAGTGAAAAACCATTTTTAACCCACTCCTACATTCTAAACAGTTTAAATATTTATAAGAAGCAAAGCCTATGTGTAGGGCATCTATTGGAGTGGAAGACTTTGAACCATCTTTCTTGTTGGCTCCATAAACTGCAAGTGTTGCTTTTCTTTTGGTAGAGCTCTGCCCATCAGTTTACATGAAAAATGCCTTTCTGTTATTAAAACAAAGCAATTTCTTAGCTAGATTTCTGTCTTTGAGGTGACTGACAACATGATTAAATGTAATAGTGTTCTGAGTTTTAACATCCTTTTAGAACTTAAGTCTAGAATTTCAGAAATGTTAACTGCTGTTTGTATTTGTGTCTTTTGCTTATTGTTTGTAGCCAGTATTTGCTGTTTCTCTCCAGTCTTATGAATAGTAATAGTAAAATCAGAGTGTCTTGGTTGTCATTTGTTTCTAACCCCTCTTGTACCTCCACAAGCCAGGTTTGAATCCAGATCATTGTAGATATCCAGTGCCATGTGACAGAGTAATGAGTACATGTTCAAGACGACTCTATAATTTAGCAAACCCTAACACAGCAAAAAAACCCCACAAAAAACCATAGAATTTGGAAAATCTCTTAAAAGAACAGAGTAACAGGGTTTGTCTTTTACGTGCCATTTCTGTCCATAACGTGGATATAAGCAATTCTGGAACTTTATGCAGTTAGCAGATTCTTGAATTGTGTTCTGGTTTGTTCTTCTGCCACCTACCCAAACAAACAAGAGATTCTGCTCTTGAAAGCCATTTGTAAAAATATTTAAGGTATCACTAGAATTTAAATCTTACCTTCTCTGCCTGGTTTGAAGTCTGCCTATACTTACATGTTCAGATTTTTTGATTGCTGGTATTTAAAGGAATCAAACCTGAAACCAAAATCTAATTCACCAATGAAACTAACATATTTCGTTTGCTTTCTTACTCAAGGGTTTGGACTTTAATTCATTAGGTGATATTTTACACACTTTAATGATACGAAGATATCATGCTTACTCTAAACTTTAGAGTCTAAATGAAGCATATTTGCATTGCTTATTGATAAATATACAAAATTCTGAATATCTTAAATTGGTCGTTTAATTGAAATATGTGTACACTCTTGATGGTTAAAACAACCAGAGGGGTGGAGTGGGCCAGTGCACTGAGAGACTAAGGGTAACATTCAAGAGACAGATGAAGGGAATAGACCATTGAAAAGACTATCTCTGACCAAACAAGGGATAAAAGAGAGAGACTCAGTTGACTAGGATCCAATCCCTGGTTAGCCACGCACAACAGTAGGAAGACCAGGATTAAGAGCCTCACCTTAGTTTGAAAGCAAGCTCAGAACTGGATTCTGCTTCCAGAAGGGGAGGGCACAGATTCACCAAAGCTGAAAGAGCTGGTAGCCAAGGTTGGGGCCAAAGCCCAGGTTGACCTACTCCAGAGCACTAGACTGAGTGACTGTAGCCTCTGATGGTAGTAAAATTGACAGATGCCTAGTTGACTTTTTTTTTTTTTTTTAAAGAAGGATCAAAGGAAAACACAATTTGGATAGTCTGACTTAGCTTTTAAACGTTAGTAGACTGAAGCCAAAATTTGTTGGTAAATTTACAGCATGGTAAATGGTGATCTTTGAACTGTGTCAGGGTGTCAGATGAGTTCATTAGGCTATTCTAATGCTAATGACCACATTTTAACAAGAACAGTAATTCTCTGCGTGGGTATTCTCTTAGTAATTTGTCATTTAAGATCACACAGTCTGGGTGTTAGCCCGGATCTTAATATAAAAGTAAGAAAAGTGTTACAGTGAATTTCTTGGGAACTTAAATTGAGCCTAGAAGTTATTATGATAAATTCAAGCTTTGTGATCCTTATTAATGTTCTTAATGAATTGTTTTCCTCTGTGTGTTGCTATAGATGAGCCATAACATCAATGTAGACAATACCTCAAATACTTCCGGAGGACCTATGCAGGAGTCTAGGGCCAGGTGCTGGGACTACAGTACTAAATCCAGTAGGTGGGCTCTATGCTAACTCTTTTAGTAACACATGGCGACACTTGGAGGTGCTTTATGGAGGGGCTAAGCTGAGCTTGGACTGAGGTCTGAGCAGGAGGCAGGCAGTTGAGGCGAATAAGGACGCCCCTGGTCTGTTCAAGGAATGATTGTACAGTGACAAGGTAAGAATCCTACCGATAGGATTTAGACTTTGCTTAATTTTTCTGTTCTTTAATGTTTCTCTTTTTTTCTTCTACTGTTTTATCTGTTCTAGTGATGCCTTATTTGAAATTGGGCTTTAAGAACTGCAAAAAGGAAGAAATTGGATCTAGAAGGCTTTTAGGCTCTGAACTAATTTGGCTTTTTTTTTTTTTTTTTTTTTGGTGTAAGGATTTTAGATAATCATGAGTGGAATCATTCATTTGAGTGCTAATAACAAGAATGAAAATTGTAATGCAATAGGCCAAAATAATATACCAGCTAGTTTGTTATCATAGCCTATTATTAAAGTAAAATACTGTAAGTATACAATTTTAGGGTTTTTTTTTTTGAATGTTAGTAACTTTAGAAATGGAGAATTTAGATGTAGGAGTGGGAGAAATTTATTTTTATAAGGTTATTTTTATCCTGACAAGGACTATTTTTTAAAAAAGGGTTTTGCACCTGAAATTTTAAAGTAAACATGTTAAATACAGTTATACCAAATAGTGGAGTTTTTGGCATGTATTTTATTTTTCTCCTAGTGATATAAGATAGGAAGGAGATATTGAATTATGAAAACTGGAATGATGAAGGACACTAAATGCTTTTATGGGAGCTACCATGTTTGTAAATCTATGCTGGAACATTGTATAACCTTCCTTGGATTTGAATTATGGCTCCGAAATTGGCCAAATAATTATAATCTTCTTAAAAATACCAATGACAGAATTTCTAACTGAAGGTTTTCACTTGGCAAACAGACAAGCAGCCTTAGCCAGAAAGGATTTTTAGCTGCAGTTTTAAGAAACTTATTTTAGGGAAGTTCTTTTCCCACACCCCATTCCCCATCCCTAAAATAAGTTACTTGGAATGAAACTGCTCTTGCCTTTTCAATTCAAATCAGTTGGGAAGTTACTGTTTGAGTTCTGATGCTGCCATGATTTCTCAAAAATTAGTGTGAACAAACCAGTCTGTATAAAACGCTACCGTTTTTGGTCTCCTCTGCAATTTTGTATACAAATCAAGACAATATCAGGGTGAGAGGTGAATGAACTTAAAATCTCAGTCTTGTTTATTCACTAAAAAAGTATACTGCCTTTTTTTTTTTTTACAATTTATTCAAGGCTAATGACTTTGGGGAATATGTTTCATACCATGTATATCTTTTTAAATTAAAGCAAGTGCCTTGATGCTATTCCACATAAATCTTGCTTAACCCTCTATGGGATGAGGATGAGTTATTGATGGATTACAGTCTACTGCAGGAGAGGGGGAATTGGTTAATAGCAGATCCTTTTCATCTGGGATCTATTTGTGATTGTTTATTATATAAGATCCTATATGTGTTGTGATCTAGAGGTGTCATTTCATTTGTCTGCTAATAAATTGTTATGCTAATAAAATACTACTGTGTATAAATTATTCAAGTGTAAGGGGGCAGGGTTTCTAACTAAGGAACACATTCAGGTCACCAGTGAGCTTTACAATACTATCTCTTTATATTTGGAGGGTGATTCAGTCATTCATTTTCCCCATCAGACAAAAGTATCTGTCCTTACAGAAAGTCTTAAAGCATAAAGAAACCCAGTTCTTTCCTTTTTGCTCTGGGGTCCTGAGTGAGTCAGTTCACCCTTTGGGGACTTAATTTTTCCATCGGTGAAAGAGGGAAGAGAACTAGATTGCTCGAAGACCCTTCGAGTTCTTATGTTGCATGACTCCTATTCCATACTGTGTTGAAATCAGAAAACCCAAATCTGGCTTATGTTTTACTACTGTCCTAACACTGAATTTTGAGCCACATTTTCCCCATCAGTACATTGAGGCTAACACCTTATACCAGCTAAGTGAGAGAAGTGGGCGTGCAGCTCCTAACTGGAGCACACGGCTTTGTAAGGACTAATCAGCACCACCCCCGCCCGCCCCCCCCCCCCCGCCCCATACCTGTGGAGAGCCTCTCTCGAATGTCCTCCTTCTTCTGCTTCTCAACTCTGTAGAAGTGGGAGTGTGAGTATAGGCTTAAGGACAGTTTTCAGTCTTCCTTTTGCAGTATTTCTGTAACCCTGAGCATTCTGCCTCTAAGCTCATCCTTACCCACAGAGTGAAGGAGGGTGCATCCACTCTGTCTGCATGCAGCATCTGGGATCCAGAGCCCCTGAAGCGCCTCACACACTCATTCTCTAGCATCTCCTCCAACCAACTTGGAGGATTGTGCTATCCCATCTGTCCTTTCAATGCTTATGTCCTTGGCCTTGTCTCTCATATAGCACTACTGCTTAAGGTTTTAATTTTCAGATCCAGTTGTGACTGATGAAAGTATGGCTTTTCTTGGAGAAATATTCACATGTGCATGTATATACATACACGTGATTATTAAAAAGCCTGGTTCATGGACCCCATATCATAAACACCTTGCATTGTAAGCTCTCCCCAGATGACTACATCCACACTTATGGCTTCAACTACCTTATTATATGCATGCTAACGGCAGCCAAACATGATTTCCAGCCTGACATTTCTAGAACACCAACCAGCATTATCTGTCTATATATAAATCTCCATAGCTGTTACTGGACAGTTCAACCTGGATGCCCAGGGGCATTTCATAAGCAACATACACCCAAACTCCTCCTGTTTTATCTATCTTGATAATGGCATGAGCTAGCTACTCAAGCCAGAATCCTGGGAAATTCTAGAGTATTCCTCTTCAACTCACACACCAAATCCATCTACCTGGCAAGAGTCTTTCAAATCCAACATCTCTTTCGTGCCCTCAGTGTGTATCATTTCTGTTCAGGATGATGCCATAGCCTAACTAGTTTACCTGTATCTCTACAGCTCAGCCTCCACACTAGTTATCAATCAATTTCTAAAAAATAATTTGATGTTTGCTACTTGTAAGTGGTTCTCCAATCTTTTCAGGGTAAGTTCAAAATGAATGCTTTAGCCCACAAGACCTTAAAAACTATGATCTTGCTTACATCTCCAGTCACTTGTCCTACCACACATCCTTTGCTTGACATACCTACCTCTGACCTTAACTGTTCCCAAATGGGCCATTTTGTAATACACCAGACCTTTATATATGCTGTTCCTTCTGCCAGGAATTGCTTCCCCACCCCATATACCTAACTCCCTACTCCTCCTTCCAGATACTTCATATTAAGTGTCCCTTGCTCTTGGCAACATTTCCTATTGAATTCCTCTTCTCTCATGCAGGGGCTCCTTTGGGCTCTGTCTCTACTCCTGTAAATTCTCTGACTATTCTCTAAAACGGCATTTACCACTCTATTATTATTTTTTCCCTCTCATCTATCTCCTCTGCTAACTGGACTGCTTGAGGGTAGGGTCATGAACTTAATTCATCCTTAGAGCCTCTCTGGCCAGCAGTGGGTATTTTATAAGGTCCAACATTTCAGTGATTACTGAAGGCATGGATATGTTTGATGGGTGGCTATTTCTCTAACACTGGCTCATTTGTAGGGCACATCAATTATCTGCCCAGGGTCAATTACATGGCCTGTGGTTATCAGCAGGTGAAGGGATAGGTGTGTATAATGGGGTGAATTGGGTAGTTTGAGGTACAGTTATTTCTAAGTCAGTTGTTTGAACAAGTCCCACATCCTATGTCTCTCCTCTCTTTTCTCGACTACTTTCTCAGTCTCTACTAAGAGAAATTACAAGTGGCTGCTCCTAGTTTCTTCAGTTGGCTGAATTGTCTCCCTTATGTAGCTCACCTCTGCCCTCTGGTGGCAGGAATATGCTCTACCACATCCCACTTCAAAGACAACTATGGCCCCAGTAGCAGAACAGTTAATAGGTCTGCAAATTTGGATACCTGTCTATCCTTTGGTATTATGATTTGCTGGAAAGATTAAATGATAAGTGAAATAGTGCTTGACATAAATAGGCAATCAATAAGGCTTAGCTTCCTTCCTTTTTAATGAAAGAGCCCTTAGGAACAGGCTGTGTGGTTCTGGAACAATGAACCCCAAGATATTTTAGTGGTAAGGCAGGTCCCTGCCTCTAGATGGTAAGGTTCCAAATAGGATGGATAGTAATGACAACAGACAGCATTTGTAGAACACTTAGTCTGTGCCAGGTATACCTTTTTATCCTCATGACAGCACAATTGAGGTAGGTCCTTAGTCCCAGAAGGTTGGCTTACAGAGTAGATTGGTCAAATGGGACAAAACTATATCCTCAAGTGGGATTGGAGGGAACAGAGAGTCAGGGAGAAGCCACAGAGGGCCTGATAAAGACAGCAGACCAAGAAAGGATAATATCAACCTTTTTTAGTTTAAAAAACAAAGTGTCAAAAAACCCCTTATGTCCAAGAGAAGCAAACTTTCACCTGATATAAACCAGACTTTGCAGACTTTGCTCTCTTTTGGATGTGATTTCCATCTACTTGGATATAATTCATATGATATGTTAAATGAGTCAAGAATGTGAGATTTCTTTTTTTAAAAAAAAAAACCAAGTTTGAGTACATACTTACTGAATATTACTATATGCAAAGCACTTAGACAAAGCCTTTCACACTAAAGTCTTGTAGAAATGGAGAATCCTGCAGTGACTTTCTGTGGAAGGAAACAGGTTTAACTCCATAGATGAGAATTCGTCACTATCAAAGAATAGATTATACCCTGGACTGGAATAATATTTGAGCAATGATATTCATGGAAAAATTCTGCAAATCCTTTTAAATAGAGGACAGCCCTACCTTATCTCCAAGTCATTTTCTAGTAGAATTAATGCTTCATGCAACTTTAAAAATAAGGTAGCTTTGACATGACTTGTGTGTCAATTTATACACAAATGTTTACTGACGTGCCTATGATGTTCCCAGCACAGTGCTAGGCACCTTTAAGGTTACAAAGGCTGAGTGGTCCCTGCTGTCGTGGAGCTTACAGTCTAAAGAGCCACAGAACATTGGCAAAACACTTAAGTGCTTAACTGAATAGTTTAGAGACAGAAGTGCTGAGGAGTTGAGGGAGAGAAGGGTAGAGCAGGTGCTGGAGTCTTCAAGAAAGGCTGGAAGAAAGAGGACTCCAGTTAGTTCTTGAAGAATGTGTAAGGTCCAGCTTGGTAGAGAACAGGGTGAGGCATTCAGGCAAAGGCACACTAGCAGACATGGGTATGGAGTGAAGACAATGGCCCATGGTGGGGCCACACACACACTAAATTGTACTGAGCAACCAAGCAGTCAACTCCAGAGACGGCTAAAACTCAGATGAATAGTCTTTTATTTCTGTAGGCATTTGAGAGCCACCACAGACACTTGGGCAGGGGAAAGAGATCTAACATTATGCGCAAAATGGACTTCAGGAGAAAGATGAGGGAAGAAATTAGAAATTTTGTCAGTAATCCTGACACAGATGATGAGAGCAGTTACATTATCAGAACCACGTGACTTAGCCAGAAGACACTGTTTTCCTTTCCTATGTGTTAATAATTTAAAATACGTATAGTACTTTTAATTCAAGTTATACTAGTTCGTTAAAAGGAAAAATACCCCAAATAAGCTTTAAATACACATCTCTTCAAACGTCTGCTGTTTTTTGGTGTTTTTTGTTTTGTTCAGCGTGGAAGCAGTACTTTCTGTGATTAATTTGCTTTATACATGTTTCAATTAAGTAACTACAGAAAGAAGAATAACTGAATTGCTGTGGGTTTCTGAAATAGCCACAAAATTAACCTGGGGCAGGGAACTACACTACAACGCTAACAGGTCTTGTGTGTACCTTCTAAAAATGAAACTGACACTTATCTGACTCATTAGAAAATAGATACTAGGGTTTTAAAGGATATTAAGAATGCCTTTTTTTAAAAAAATAATTAATTAATTTTATTTATTTTTATTTTTGGCTGCGTTGGGTCTTTGTTGCTGCCCATGGGGGCATTCTCTAGTTATGGTGAGCCGGGGCTACTCTTTGTTGTGGTGCGTGGGCTTCTCATTACAGTGGCTTCTCTCGTTGCGGAGCACAGGCTCTAGGCGCACGGGCTTCAGTAGTTGTGGCACATGGGCTCAGTAGTTGTGGCTCACGGGCTTAGTTGCTCCATGGCATGTGGGATCTTCCTGGACCAGGGCTCGAACCTGTGTCCTCTGCATTGGCAGGCGGATTCTTAACCACTGAGCCACTAGGGAAGTCCAAGCATGCCTTTTTTATAGGAGAAAAACTTTAAGATAAATTTGATGATAAATTTATACAGCTTTAAATAACTTAAATCAACTCTGCTGTAGCAGACTTCTTTGAAGAACAAACACAAAGGAATAAGGGTGATTTATGAAGTGATTTTAGTGAAGGGAAACATAGTGTGCGCTAACATTAACGACATGAGGCTGGATTATCCACAGGTGTGGAGAGGACCACTGTGGATTATCCAAATAATCCAAACACTCTCACACATGTCATCTCTCTCACAAATGTTCCTCTCACCTTGTCTGGATTTGAGAGGTACACTGGGATGTATGTTCTCTCCCATGATTGTGATTAACAGCATTCTCTGATATTTACCACATCTTCCAGATTGTATATGTCTCCTCTTTCAGGCACTTTATTTCCCTGTACCCCAGCATCGTACTAATAATAATCCTGAAGTATTAAAAGATGCTTTGATAGGCTAGATGGCTCTTGTTAAGTCTTTTGGCACAGACAGAGGCACCCCTACTGAGTACTTGGTGGGGCATTCAAGAGAATAGCTAAGAAGGTTCTGGAGTTACCAAATCAGCAGGAAGGAGTTAACAGTTCTGGAGTAAGAACAGCTGATACTTTTTTTTTCTTTTTTTTTGACAGTCAGTGATTGGGAGTATTCAGATGGCCAGCTAAAGAGAGAAGTGCTAGAATCCAGATGGACCAGTGGTTCTTAAGCATGGACCTTGGACCACATCAGCATTGGCATCACCTAGGAACTTGTTAGAAATGAAAAGTCTTTGGCCCCAAATTCCATTCAAGAAAGTTTCCTGATTATTTCAGAAAACTGGAATGTTGTCACAATAATATTGCTTAAAATTTAAGTTCAATATCCTAGCTAAATAAATATTTATTCTTGTAAACTACATCTTCTAAATTAAAAGAGGCAGTTAATTTCTACATTATTTTGTTTAGAGGAACTGTGTAATTTTGGAATCAACAAGAGTTTGTGTCACTCTTCTCATTAAATATTCATCTATGCCATTTAGCTGTCCAAAAATGGCATCAGGAACACCTGCACAGTGGGAAGGAACCGTCTAAGTTTCTGTGCACTTGAGCTGGCCTCTGTGGTGGTGACTTTTTGTTTTTGTTTTTTTGCCGTATGCGGGCCTCTCACTATCCCGTTGCGGAGCACAGGCTCCGGACGCACAGGCTCAGCGGCCATGGCTCACGGGCCCAGCCGCTCTGCGGCATGTGGGATCTTCCTGGACCGGGGCACGAACCCGCGTCCCCTGCATCGGCAGGCGGACTCTCAACCACTGCGCCACCAGGGAAGCCCTGTGGTGGTGACTTTTGGCTGCTGTGGTAGAGGTGCCTCCCCCTCATCTTCACTTCCAGCTTCATCAGTACTTTCACCGGCCACCATGTCCTGGATGACCTGTGTCCAGCAGCTCCTGAGACATGATGAGACCATCATCTGCAGTGACAAAGTCCCAGAAATTTACTTCATTTGGGACACAGGTGGCAATCGTCACTGAGTGCCGCAACTTTTCAATGGCAATATCTGGTTCACTGGCTGCTGCATCTACTTCAGAATCTGTCAATTCCACAGGGATGATGCCTGCCTTCTGCCAGCATTTCACCACTGTGGACTGCTTGACTGACCACCATGCCACAGCAATCATGTCAGTGGCCTGCTTGATGTCCACTTTTTCTTGATCTTCGCTGCTGTTGAGCTTGAGGAGGATCTGTTTTAGCAGGTGGCTCCTATACAGCACTTTTGTGGTATGAATTATGCCAAGATTCAGTGGCTGCAAGACGGCAGTACACTTTGAGGGCAGATACCCCACCTGAATCCTTTCCAAGCGTGGAAGCACGTTGTGAGCGGAGCAGTTGTCAATCAGCAGGAGGATCCGGCGTTCTGCCTGCTTCATTCTGGCGTCCACTTGCATCAGCCACTCATTTTTTTTTAACATGTTTATTGGGGTATAATTGCTTTACAATGGTGTGTTAGTTTCTGCTTTATAACAAAGTGAATCAGTTATACATATACATATGTTCCCATATCTCTTCCCTCTTGCGTCTCCCTCCCTCCCACCCTCCCTATCCCACCCCTCCAGGCGGTCACAAAGCACCGAGGTGATCAGCCACTCATTAAACAGATCCTGTGTCATCCACGCCTGCTGGTTGGCTCGGTAGTCACAAGGGAGGGAATGGACATTCTTGAGGCAACGTGGGTTGGCTGACCTATCAACAATCAATGGTCTCATTTTTTCAGTCCCTGAAGCATTGCAACAAAAGAGTGCTGTCAACCACTGCCTTGCTTTCTTGCCCCCTCTACAATGGTCCCCTTTAGCAGCAAGTGTGTGCTGGGGAAGCAACTGGAAAAACATTCCTGTCTCATCAGCACTAAAGATATCATCTGGGCTGTAGTCAGCAATTAGTTTTATAATTTCCCCTGCATGCCACTCATTAACCTTATCTATTCCTAGACCATTCATTAATCTGTCACTATGCTCTCTACAGACTGCTTTCAAAGCAATTCCATGGCGATCATGAAATCTGTTCAGCCAGCCCACACTTGCTTGAAAATTGTCATAGCCAAGCATGTTGGCCAAGTTTAGTGCTTTTTTCCGAATGACAGAACCAGTCACGAGAATGTTTTTGGCATGGATTTCTTGAAACCAAGCAAAAACAGCTTATCAATGTCGTCATAAAGAGCATTCCTCATCCTTTTCCTCTGAGGTCCCACAGATGCCTCCCGCACCTTTTCTTCAAATGTGGCACGATCCTTTAAGAATGTAGACAAAGTAGAAGGAGTGATTCTGAATTCTTTTGCCACATCGCCTTTCCTCTTGCCTGAGTCCACAGCTTCCACAACTTTCATTTTCTCCTCTGGGGAGAACTGCCGACGTTTCTTGTTCCCCTTGTTTGCTATATCTGTAGAATGAGGGCCGGACCACAACTACCAGGGCTGTGTCTGTTCCTCCTCTAGGCTTGTTTTGCCACAAGTAAGGAAAGCTGAGAAGACAAAATGGAGTGCCTATCAGGAACCAAAGATAATGGATTCCCCCTAAAAGATGGGTTCAGATTTTTAAAAATTGTATTAGAAAAATGATAATATAAGGCCAAAGCCAAGAGAAGATAGGATCGTGCTACTGATTTTTTGTAGAGGTTATTTATACAGACTCATAGAATGTTTGAAATAAAAGAGATATAGTCTAGTTTACTTAAACTTTCTGAGCCTTTGTAAAAATAATAACAGTGTCTGGTCTGTCTATTGTGAGACTATATTGAAGTAACAGATGGTAAAAGAGCTTTGCAAATAGCAATGCATTGTATAAATTCAAGGAATTATTATCTGGCTCATTTTAAAGATACAGAAACTGAGGCCTAGGGAAGGGGCCTACCCAGGTTCATACAGCTCAGATTTCTTGACTCAGATCAGTGCTATTTCTGCAACTCCATAGTCCTGCTTGAAATTCCACCACAGTGAGATCTTCATAGCTCTATCGCTGCTTGGCTTGGAAGGATTTTTCATTGCCAGAAGATGTTTCTCATAGCCACACATTCATTTAATAACTATTTACAGGTGCCAAGTGGTAAGGACACAGTGAAGAACAACATAGTCAAGGTCCCTGCCCTTATGAAATAATACAATGTGGTGTAGGGACATAATAAGTGAACAGATAAATTAGTTAATTACAGAGTGTGATATGTGCTATGAAGGAAATAAACGTGACCCAACAGTAGCAGTTTTGGTAACTGCCTGCTTAAACCTTTTATCATGAGAGTCCTCAAAGAACAAGAGAAGCTGCTGTGCTTCAGGCTGTGACTGTACCTTTTTAAGGACTGACTTTTGTCACTACCCCCACACATCTGTCTATCCATTCATGGCATCCTCTGTGTGCTAAGCACTGTGCTTGATGCCAGCCATACAGAGATGAATGCAGCATAGTGCCTACCATTGAGGGGCTTACCAGGGAAGACAAAACTAGAGTATGGAGTGCTATAACAGAGGTTACAGAGTACTGTGGACGAGAAGACAGAAGTGGGATGATCAACTGGGTGGGACACAGATAGGCAGTGTACTTCAAAGAGGAAAAAATATTGATGTTGGGACTTAAAGTATAAACAAATAGGAATTCCTGAGATAGAAGGAAACATGTGTAAAGGCAATGAAGTACTATAGAAAATAAAAAGACGTGATCAGGAAAAAAAAAGTCTTTGGAGAAGAGAACAAGGATCTTGGGACAATAAGATGCCTTTGGAGTTTTGTTTTTTGTTTTTGGAATGACATGATCAGATTTGCACTTTAGAAAGAGTCTTTTGGTTGCAAGGTGGAGAACCTAATAGGTAAAGTCCATTTTCCTAAGAGGTGGCCCTAAATCTGAAGGTAAATGCAGGCTAGCCTAGTAGGCCATATATAGTTGGGATATGTTAATTTGAGTGCAACAAGAGCTCCTGGAGGATTTTAAGCAAGGAGAAAGATGATTGCTGTGTGAAGAATGGAATGGAAGGGTGTCAGAGAAAAAGAAAGAGACTAGTTAGGAGGCTGTTGCCGGAGTCCAGATGTGAGATAATGGTGGCTTGGATAGAGTAATAGTGAAGATGGTAAGAAGTAGTCAGTTTGGGACTATGTTTTTGCGGATCTTGCTGATGGACTGGATGTGAGGTGCAAGAGGAGTCAAGGATAATTCCCAGATTTCTGGCTTGAGCACTGAGCAATTGAGTGGATGGTGATGCCATTTACTGAAATGAGAACCAATTATTGGTCCTTTGTAATCATAATTTGTTACTTTCCATGCTTAATATCGCTTACATGTGGTGGGACTGGGATTCAATCCCGAGGAGGCTCAGCACAAAGCTAGCATTCTGAACACCACAGAGTGCTATATAGCTTGTTCTGGGAACAACCAGTACTGAGAAGAGATGTGGAAAGAATGAATCAAGAGCCAAACCAAAGTCTTGTAGGTCGAGATAAGTTTGAATTTTATTCTAAGTAAACAAGAGGACACTGGAGGGTCTTAAGCAGAGAGTGACCTAATCAGGCTTACAGTGCAAAAAGATCAATTTGCGTGTTGTGGAGAATAGATTGTAGAGGGAAAAGAGAGGAGATGGGAAGAAATTGCCCCAGTCCAGGCAGGAGATGACGGTGACTAGGAGAAGACTGGTGACGGTGGTAGATGGAGAAAAGTAGGCAGATTGGAAATGCACTTGCAAGGTAGTGAGGGTGAGGGGACTTGTACGAATGTGGCACCATCTGTGACATTGGCGGGAAGGGACAAGACAATCCTTATCTGATTCCAGAGCCTCTCCACATGGTCATTCAGCTCCGTTTGAATCACTCACTACCATTACTGAGTGTGGGACGGTGGGAGAGACGGATTGAGGGCAGATTACTGGGGTGAGGAGGACGTCTTCATGCGGCACTAAGAAGAACCCTGTCCTGAACAAGCCGGGACAGAGTGAAGAGGACTGGGGGCAGGCCTTGAACTCCGTGCTGGGAAGGTGGTGCTCGGGCTCTGCTGGCCAGACGTGGCTTTGACAAGCGAGGCGGAGCCTCGACCCCTCACGTTCGCCACAGCCCCGCCCTATTTACCTGAACGCCCTACGGCAACGCCCGGGGGCTGAGGGCGCCCACCGTGTGCGGCCGCAGCTTCCTCCTCCTCCCGGAACCTCTAGCCGGAAGTAGTCCGTCCGCCTTAGCGGCCCCCTTCTAAGTCTCTAAGCAGTTTCTAGGGGCCCGCCCCTCAGCCCGGGCTGGACTGTTGCGCCTGCGCAAGGGGTCGCAAGCAGTCACGCGCAGCCGGCCGCTTCCGGCGCGCCGCGAGGGCAGCCGGGACGGGTTTTCCTAGCGATCCGAGGTGTGCTGCTGCTGCTGCTGCTGCTGAACCGGTGCCGCGGCGACGCCCGTGTGCCTGCTGTCTTCCTCGGGTTCCCCGGGGCTTGACCCCCGGGGCTCTCGGCAGGCGTCGGTGAAGAGCCTGCAGAGAGAACCTGCGCTCCCACACCCGCCCTCTACAACCCCATATCACGACTCCGAGGAAGGGGAGAGAGAGAGGGGCTGTCGCGACTCCGTGCCGTGTGTCGCCGGGCGGGGCCGCGGGGCCGGGGCTCCTCTAGCCCCCGGGATGCGCGCGCGAGTCCTCGTCTCCACTTCCTTGTTGCCACTGCCACGACTGGAGCCGCCTCTCTCCGACAGCGGGGAGCGCGAGTGCGCTGGCCAGCCCCCCCGTCGAGCCCCCTGGCCGGGCGCCTCCGGGAATGTGAGCCGCGCGGCTTGCACGCTTCTCCGGGTAAGTCCCACCTTCGAGCGCCGCGCCGCACCGCACCGGCTGGGCGCCCACGAGCTGGGAGCTGCGGCTCTCTGAGCCTTGTTGCCTCTTCTACGAAGTAGGAGTAGTGAGCCTTAGTTTCTACCTCCCGCATTCGGTACCTTTGGGACATCTAAGGCCCGTAGGCCGACCATGGCCGACTGCTGAGCTGTCAGAAGCCATTTAATGAGGTTCCGAGGAGGATCTGATAGGACGGTGAAAGCGTGTCACAGATTTCAAGTACTGCCTTACTTCTCTTTTACAGATGAGAAAACTGAGGCTTAGAGAGAGTAAGTAGATTGCTCAAGGTCATAGAGCTCTGTGCGCGTCCTGTTAAAATGCGTAACTTAAATTTAGTACCCTGATTTTCTGCCCTCCAGAGCCCTTGGTTTTAACCTTTATATTATTGTGCCTTTTTTTTTTTTGCATTGCTGTACTGAGGCCTAGGATCTGAAAATACTCTTGGACCCAGGCTTAAACCGGGCTACTCAAACAAGCCAAAACTCAGTCTCTTCTTGCCCCTACCCCAATATGATTGTAATGACTTTGTTTTGTTCTGGGTGCTAAAACCCTGTATGTCATTCTTTACAGAAGCTCTCCTGCAGTATTGCTTTTCTCTGCAAGACTCAAGGGCTGAGAAGTCAATTATGAAAGGCAAAAAAAGCACATCCCCACATAGCCTTGATTTGAACCCTAGCATCCCTTACCCAATGAAGGCACTGGCCTATCTCTTACTGAGCCAAGTTGTGGGTTATGTTCTCCAGAGTTGCACTATAACAGAATGCAGTGGGGTTCTTTTGTTGTTGTTTTTGTTTTGTTTTCCAATGGGAAGGGAAATCATTTAGACATGGTACAGAACTAGAAAGAACCTTAGGAATAACGTGTTCTTAGCCTCAGGTATATCTTTGAAATTATAGGTGAAACACCTGTCTGCATTTTCTGGGAGAGGGTTTTTCCTGCTTTACAACATTCTCAAAGGGATTCTTGCCTCTCAAAAAGTTAGGAGCCACTGATTTCAGCCTCTTCAGTCTCACTTGAGGAACAATTGAAATTTAGGGAGGGGAATAGACTTATCTGAGATCGCATGGTTAGAATTTAGACTTGGATCCTGGTCTCTTGACTCAACACACAGTGCTTTTTTTCTCATTATACTTTATCAGATACCTCATCATTTGTGGAGTGAGTTCTAAATGAGATGTGAGTAGGCCTTGTAATACACTTATCAGTTCTGTATTTACTTACACAGCTCCTTCTTCCCAGAATCCTAAATTATCTTCTGACAGATTTCCCAGAGCAACTATATTATTTCTCTCTCATAAAATTCAAGTGGTTTTTGGGAGCCTTTCTCCATCCAAGGATTGAGTCTGTGGGTAAAACTCCAGCTTAGCGTGTGGCCACAAATAAACGAACTCTTCTTGAACCCAAGGATTGAGTCTGTGGGTAAAACTCCAACTTAGAATGTGGCCACAAATAAACTAACTCTTCTTGAACTAGTCATTGAATTTTTTTAATGCCTTCCTTTCCCTAGGAAAAGCTATTAGTAGGTTTTCTGTTTCTTAGGCCAGTGCTGGAGAGTTAATATCAGTCTGTCAGATTACTGTTTAGACCTGAGCTGTTCAGTACCGTAGTTGCTAACCATGTGTGGTTATTTAAACCAATTACAATTAAATAAAATGAAATCAATTGAGTTCTTCAATCACACAAGCCATATTTCAGGTGCTCAGTAGCCATAAGTAGCTACAGTATTGGAGCAGCACAGATGAAGAACATTTCTGTCATCACAAAAAGTGTTTTGAACAGTGCTGGTTTAGAGGGTTGTGGGTGGAGATGGGAGCAGTATAGTATAATGGAAGAAGGCTCACAGTTGGATTTTTGAACTAAAAAATCTGCCTTTCAAGTTCCTGGGTGTGGTGGCCTTGGGCAGGTCGTTAAGCATCTCAGGCAGAGATGATTCATCTTTAATAATGAACCCTTTTTGTATAGCACTATTCTCAAATGGAGTTATGTCCTTGAGCCTTATCACTATAAGTGTGGTAAGGTGGGTGAGACATCTCTTGTTAATGTGTGAGAGAACTGAACCTAAAGCAGCTAAAGGACCTGCCCAAAGTCATACAAACTGGCAGAATGTAAAGAAACTTGCTACATATTGGCACTTAACACGTTTGAATGAATGAGTGAATCAGTGAAGCATTTTGCTTAAGGTGATGCCATGAGGGAGTGTCCAGAACTGACTCCTGGCCAAGTATTTACCTGTTACCATATGGAATTCTTATAATGTGGGGCTAATCTTTGAGTTGAAGGATTACTGAGCATCCCATGAGTGAGTAAAAGTGAAAGGGCTCTCTAAGCTAGTGATTCCAGGTTTGCCTAGTCAGAGGACTCACCAGGTGCACGTGTTAAGCACATGGATTGCCACACCCTTTAGTGATTCTGATTCAGAAGGGCTGAGGTGGAACCCTGGAATCTGAATGTTTAGTAGGTTCCCCAGGTGCTTCTTAGGATCCATCTGATGAGTTTGGCAAATGACTGAGTCTTAAGGCCCTGGCAGAGATAAGGATCATTGGATCAGGAGGCCGCTCTCCCCTTTAGGGTAGGTTCTTGAACCTTGTTTATGTTTGACTTTCCTCTAGCCATGGATGCATCATATGATGGTACTGAGGTAACTGTCGTGATGGAGGAAATTGAGGAAGCCTACTGTTACACCTCCCCTGGGCCACCCAAGAAGAAGAAAAAGTATAAAATACATGGAGAAAAGGCCAAGAAACCCAGGTTAGCCAACACATTTTGATAGCTGGCATTTATAAACAGAAGCTGCTTGGAGAGCTGTGTTGAAGAAGACTTCAGCCTGTGTCCAGTTTCACTGAGAGTGCCATGTCATTTGTTGAAGTCTCCTGATGGGCAGTGGGGTTGGGGGGAGACGGTGATTGAGAGTGGGAAGTGGCCGATGGATGCCAGCAGTTGCCATTCCTGTCCAAATCTTGGTCGTGTTTCTAGGCTTTAGCAGGAAATATACATACAAATGGTGGAAGCTCGCTACAAGAGAACCACTGTATTTATTATTAATGCCATTGTTATTTAAATATTTAATTAGGACATCAATAAAAATTTGGAATTACAAATAGCGCCAATGATATCTATTAAGAATATCCAAATTGCAGCTCTAAGCTCCCCCTTAACTGTGAACACTCCAGACTTCTTGCTGAGGCTCCCAGCACTGGGTCACTTTGATAGTTCTGCTTGCTTCCCTCCCTCAGCCTTGGCGAGGTGCTGTTGACCAGTGAGATGACCAAAGGCTGTGTAGAAGAGTAGGGTGTGAGTGGTAATTAGTTCTCTAATTAATCTTTTCCTGAAAGTGGAATGACGGGACACCTTTATCTATCTTTGCCCATGTTGGGATTTAAGCCCTGCAGAAAATGTGGTCATGGAAAAGTAGACCAGACAAGCCTTTGCTTCCACGTTTCTGGAGGGAGAAACCTCCCCCTGTTCACCCTTTGGGGGTGTTATTTAAATGTTTCTTTGCTTCAGTCTCTATTTAGAGAAATGCTTTTGAAATGAAAAGCTAGGTTTTGTATTTAGCTCTTCACTACTCAAACATTGTAGTATTTACTGGTTGAGTGAGGGAAAACCTTAAGAAGTCCTTGCTTCCTCAGGTCTGCTTACCTTCTGTACTATTATGACATCTACCTGAAAGTGCAGCAGGAGCTCCCCCACCTCCCTCAATCTGAGATCAATAAGAAGATTAGTGAGAGTTGGAGGCTTCTCAGTGTGGCCGAGAGGAGTTACTACTTGGAGAAAGCCAAACTAGAGAAAGAAGGTTTGGATCCTGTAAGTAATTTTTTTTTTCCTCTTCTTCAGCTAATACCTCCATTGCCTTAGTGGTGAGGCTTTGGGGAGTCCAACCCCCTGTTCTCCGGTTTCCTTCTCTCTTCTTAGGAAAACTTTGAGTTGAGTCATTTTTACCTTTCTTGAGTCTGATATTGTCTGCTGCTTTTTTGGCTTCGCTGCGTGGGTTGGGGGATCTCAGTTCCCTGACCAGGTGCCAGGTATTGAACCCAGGCCATGGCAGTGTGCCAAGTCATAAACACTGGACTGCCAGGGAACTCCCTGTCTGTTTCCATTTCGGTCATGCCCTGCACTCTCTACTCTTTGCTTGCAGCAGTACATGATCTCCAGTGAGCCTTAGGTTCCTTTTCTGAATTTTAGCAAAACTTGGAGCCACTTGTCCTTGTGGGTAGTTAGTGTTATTTTTCTTTTATAGAGTAGCTTCTACAGGCATTTTCCCTACACCATGTTTCATGTTATCTGTTGAGTGTAAGTATAATTAATTTGTGTTGTGCTCACCACTGTCAGTTATAACGTAATCAGCAATTAGGCTTGCAAGTTTAGAGGTAGACACAGCTGCTTTATTTAAGGCAACGTTCTTTTGTTACCACTGGTTACTGGTGGTATTGAACTGTGCTAGAAGGAAAAGTGGAAGGCTAAAGGTGAAATTGATGGAGGACATTGAGCCTTTGAGTGCTTGGATTAAAGAATAAGCAAGGAAGCACTTAGGTTTGTGTCTGTCAGCCATTTTGTTATTTCTAGTTCACAGGAATAAAATGGACTGACAACTGTTAACACTGCTGTTTTTTTTTAATTTATTAATTTAATTAATTTATTTATGGCTGTGTGGGGTCTTCGTTGCTGCGTGCAGGCTTTCTCTAGTTGTGGCGAGTGGGGGCTACTCTTCGTTGCGGTGCGCGGGCTTCTCATTGCAGTGGCTTCTCTTGTTGCAGAGCACGGGCTCTAGTCAAGTGGGCTTCGGTAGTTGTGGCACGCGGGTTCTAGAGCGCAGGCTCAGTAGTTGTGGCTCCCGGGCTTCGTTGCTCTGCGGCATGTGGGATCTTCCCAGACCAGGACTCTAACCCATCCGAATTGGCATGCGGATTCTTAACCACTGTACCACCAGGGAAGCCCTGCTGTTTTTTTTTTTAACTGAAATTCCTGCAGGAAAAATAACCTTGTTATTGCAAGCTGAAACCTTTTAACCTTAACTCCTTTTTTTTTTCAATTGAAACAATTGTCTCTAACTTCTTTTTTTATAATGAAGAGCAAAGGTTCTTCAGGAATGCAACAGCTATGTTATAGCAGAATGGGTTGTATTTCCT
The DNA here is from genome assembly GCF_963455315.2 of Globicephala melas. Classification (NCBI taxonomy): domain Eukaryota; kingdom Metazoa; phylum Chordata; class Mammalia; order Artiodactyla; family Delphinidae; genus Globicephala; species Globicephala melas. The sequence continues at coordinate 125,734,290 of NC_083316.1, forward strand.
TTAGTGGAGCCCATCTGCCACTGATTATGCCATTTAGATTATTTTGTCCTTGTTGGCTTGGCATTTACCTTCTTGGAAGAGCTTTGTGTTACGTACAGTCTTGGAGATGCCACTCTGTACTTCTCCTCTAGATGATTTGTTTGTAAACTGTGAGTCTAGGAAACAATCCCTGTGGAGAGGGGGAGGCGGAGTCAAGGAAAGGTACACATATTTTTTTTGGTTTCTCCATTATAAGGTCACAAACTTTTTGCCCATGATATAAGAAAATTTTACCTAATCTTGGAGTGATATGGTTTTTAAAACCAGACACTAATATAGGTCCTTACTAAGGCTTTTTAAAAAAAAATTAAGTAGATCATCTACAATGATTTTTCCTTACCCATATGTAAATTTATATCTACCATCATCTCTACCAATACCCCCAAGATCATTAATAGACTAGCTCTAATATTAACTAGCTGTAACCTTGGAAGAATCACTTAACCTTTGAGTCCTGCTTTCCTCATTTGTAAAATGGGGATAATAGTATCTATTCACAATGTTTAAAATGGACAATGTAAAACACCTAGCTGAGTTCTGACTTGGTGAGTAAATAACACTCTTTAGTACATTAAATGTCCAGTGACCACATAATAAGAAAAGGTGGCATTTAATGAGCATCTGGAATGTACCAAGACAGGCTTTATATGCTGTTTGACCTCTCCCTGATTACCTGGTGTACAGGTGGGACCCTCTTGCCTGCATACTTAGGGAGCCTGTCAGAGACCTTGGGGCAGGCTGTCTCCCTGGCAGCCCTTCAGGTCTCCTGCCAAGTGGCTGGGCCCATGGTTCCAGTGTCATTCCTTACAGTCTGTAAGATGACTGCCATTCATGCTGCCCTGGTTTCTTGTGCTTGGATTTGTTGATTAAGTCCAGACCAACCTATGTATTTGCCACCATTTAGTCTTGTTCTCTTGACCTGTCTGCTTCAAAGCGTGACTTGAGAATATCATTTCTTCATTATCTCTCCAGTAAAGGCTCCATAAAGGATTTGGACAGTCTGCTTTCATGTTTCATCTCAGTGCTTCTTTTAACTTTCATCTCTGAGTGCTTCCTTTGTACCCTAAGTAGTCTCATTGACTTCTTGCTTTTGATTTATTTAAGGATCCTTTTGTAATTGACTTAGTTCCTTTTAAATGATGCTTCTGAAATTATTTTTTGGTCTGTTTAATTTCAGTTCTCACTTATCTGTTCATTTTGAACTTTTCTGTCTTCCTCATTGGGTAACTTTCAGTTTAAATTGAAAAAAATAAAAGCACCTTTTTCTTGGTGCCAGTTAGCCATGCAGGGCTGTGCTTCTAGTACCTGGTCTCCTTGCTCCTTAGAAGACCTGGCCTGGAGTCCCACCTTTACTACTTACTAATTATGTGTTTTGGGAAAGTTTATCCTCCTTGCCCTCATTTGTGAAGTGGGAATAATAATAGTACCTAACTTAGTAGTATTGCTTTAAAAGTCAGGAAATTATTTTCTGAACCTTAAGATCCTAGGTCATTGTTAATATTTATATTCTTCTCCCTCCCCATCACCTCCCAATATATTCAGTGCTTATCAGATAACCACTTCCCTATACACATTCTCTCGTGAAGCCTTCTTATTGATTGATAGCTTTGTGATCTGTTCATTCTCTTCTTTGCAAGTCTGGAAGAAGCCAGTGATATCAGAATCCTTGCTTGCTGCCCTGAGATCCAGCATGGCCTGTTGGTTTGTATTTGATGCTTCTAAAGGTTTCACTGAGCATTATACATTCTGGTATCTAAATCTTCAGCTACTTTGGAATCCTAAAGTATCAAAGCTGGAAAGGAACTCATAGATAGCCAGATTCAGCTCCCTCATTTTACAGATGGGGCAGCAAGGCCAAAAAAACGGGAAAGGATTTGTTTAAGACTATGCCAGACCTGGGATTTCAGCTCACAGTTTAAGATGCCAAGATCAGTGCCCTTTCTGGAATCTAATCCACGTTCTCTGTCTCCTATGTGATTGAGTAAGTTACATTGGCTAAAGTGTGATTCAGCTGAAGATGACATTGCTATTGGCAGAGGCTGACCCTGTCTAAGTCTTAGGTCAAGAGAATGGAGTCTTTCTGGTTCCTTTGCAGAAAAAAACGAAGAAAAAAAAGGCTTATAAGTATATATCTATGTGGTCTTATTCCATTTATCTCTGCTTGTCTCCCCGACCTGGCTTTTTCATCCTCAGAACTCTAAACTCTCTGCACTGACCGCTGTGGTTCCGGACATCCCAGGTTTCCGCAAGATCCTCCCTCGCTCAGATTATATCATCATCCCCAAGAGCAGCCTGCAGGAGGAGCGGAGCTGTTCTCAGCTAGAGCTGTGTGTGGCCCAGAACCAAATGTCCCCTAGAGGACCATCCCTTGTGTCCAACACTGCCCTGGAGACAGTGCCCAGCCATGCAGGCATGGCAGAACAATGTCTGGCTGTGGAGGCCTTAGCTGAGGATGTGGGAGCCCTTGCCCAGCCAGGTGCTGTACAGGAGATCGCCACCTCAGAGATCCTCGGCCCGGATGTGCTCCTAAATGAGGCTTCCCTGGAGGTAGGGGAGAGCCACCAACCTTACCAGACAAGCCTGGTAATTGAAGAGACCTTAGTGAACAGCTCACCAGACCTCCCCACTGGAAGCCTGGCTGTGCCCCACCCCCAGGTTGGGGAGAGCATGTCCGTGGTAACAGTCATGAGGGTAAGTGACTTTGGTTCTGATGATTTTGCTTTACCTGGGATTGTTAAAAAGGCAGCTAGCACCATGCAGGGTGATTCTGAAATAGTGGTAAGTAAGAATACTGGTGTGGCACTTCTAGTTGGACTGCAGTTCTCTTGAACCTTTTTGTCCCCAGGCTTGGTCCAAGTCCCCAGGCTTCAGTTTCTTAGGCACTCTCACCAACTCCTCTTGCCCAGTATAGCCAACATTTTCTTCACATGAGATAAGGTACGTTAACAGGAGGGATGGGGATGATATTTGGGCTGTCCATGAGTCAGAGCCAGGATCTGTTTGGCTATTAGTATTAGTTAGAATTTTATGTTCCCTTAAGATTGTTTCAGCAAACACAATGGCACCTTGAACTGTTCAGGAGAATTTTTTTAAATAGTCTTGTTGGGCACAGAGTAAGTAGGAAGAAGGAAGTTCTCTTCAGAGCCAGGTTGATGGGACTAATAGCTGAGAAAGAAGAGGGAGGTATCTCCCCAGTGGCTTTTCTGTCATGCCCAGTTGAGGAGAAAGAACAGTGATTTCCGTGATTCCACAGCCTGGTCCCCTGGAAGTGGAGAGTTGGGGAGCTGCCACCATGCTATTACTCCGGGTGCGATGGCATCCTCAAAGAGGTAGCTGTTCTGTTTAGGCTAAGAGGACCAGCATGCAGCGGCCCCTATGGCCTAGATGGATGCGAGCAGATAGCCCTGCAGAGGATTCTGTGCCAGGCGTAAATCTGTTTTATTACTTGTTGCCGCAGTGCTGTTTATGATGATGAAGCATGCCACTAGTTAAGGCAGATTAATAGGTCGCTAAGAACATTTGACAGGGTCAGAAGAATTGGGTTCTTTCACTAACTGCTTATGTGATCTAGGAGTTCTGAGTCTCTTCAGAACCTCAGTTTTCTCATCTGTAAAATGAGGGTAGCACATTCCTTGTGGTACTGGTTTTCTCTGTCTCTGTTTGTTCTTAATTAAACTTTTATTTTGAGATAATTATAGATTCATTCATTTTTTTGATGTGCCCGTTGGATAAGCAGATTATGTATGGTTATTGGACTTGATCGGTCTTCAGTGTTGTGGATGGTCCTGGGTGTTCTTCACTCCATCTCAATAAAACTTTCTTCTCTCCATGTACCTACAGGATTCCAGTGAGATTAGCTCCTCTGCGCCAGCTGCACAATTCATCATGTTGCCTCTTCCTGCCTACTCGGTTGTGGAGAACCCCACCTCCATCAAACTGGTCAGTGTGTGGGGAGTTCAAGGAGATTAAGGCTCCATAAGAATTCTCTTCCAGGTAGTTTTCTAAAAGTCTTAACAAACTTAGGACATTGGGACTGGCAAAGATCTCAGAGGTTTTTCTGGTTCAGGTATTCTTAACTGGGGGTGAGGGAGTGGGGGAGGGTCTGTGAATGGACCTCCACAGGAACCTCCTCAAGGAGGTCCAGTTCATTGGACCTCCATGAACTCCTCAAGTTACATACAAACTTTTCTCCTTGAGAGAGTATTTTCCTGGGATAGGTTCCATGGCTTTTATCAAAATTTCTGAAGCAGGGCTTCCCTGGTGGCGCAGCGGTTGAGAGTCCGCCTGCCGTTGCAGGGGACACGGGTTCGTGCCCTGGTCTGGGAAGATCCCACATGCCGCGGAGCGGCTGGGCCCGTGAGCCATGGCCGCTGAGCCTGCGCGTCCAGAGCCTGTGCTCCGCAACGGAAGAGGCCACGGTGGTGAGAGGCCCGGGTACCGCAACAAAAATATATAAATAAAATAAAATTTCTGAAGCATACGTGTTTTAGAAAAATTGAGGGATCACTGATCTAATTCAATCCTGTTGTTGTGCAGGTTAGGAAAAAGGTCCAGAGAAGAGAAAGGACTTTTTCTCTCTCTGATTCAAGGCCACTGGGCTGCAAAACAAGGCAGAACGAGGACCCTGGGTCTTTTGATTCTCAAATGTTTTTTCCATCACACACTGCAGCATGTGGGCTGAGATTTATTCCTAAATATCTTATGTTTCTTTATGATATTGTAAATGGTATTTTATTTTTAAAAAAATATTTATCTATTTGGCTGCATTGGGTCTTAGTTGCGGCATGCAGGATCTTTCATTGCAGCACGTGGGCTTGTGTCTAGTACGTGGGCTCTCTAGTTGTGGCCAGTGGGCTCTAGAGTGCCCGGGTTTAGTTGCCCCACGGCATGTGGGATCTTAGTTCGCCGACCAGGGATCGAACCCACGTTCCCTGCATTGTAAGGGGGATTCTTAACCACTGGACCACTAGGGAAGTCCCTGTAAATGGTATTTTAAAACTATTTTCACTTTCTAATAGTTCACTGCTAGTATATAGTAATACAATTGATTTTTTTCTTATTAAACTTGTGTGCTGCAACTTTGCTAATAAACTCATGTATTCTGCTAGCCTTTTCGTAGATTCTATTGCATTTTTAACATAGATGGCAGTGTTGTCTAATAGTTTCATTTCTTCTTTTCTGATATGGATTCCTTATTTCTTTTTCTTGTCTTATGGTTTTGTCGAGGACCAGTACAGTGTTGAATAGAAGTGGTTAGAGCCGATATCTGTGTTTTATGCGTCGTCTTAGGGGGAAGGTATTCAGTCTTTCATCATTAGGTTTAATATTGGCTGTGGGTTTATCAGAGATACCCTTATCATGTTTAGGAAGTTACTTTTGCTGGGAGCTTCTATCAGGAATGGATGTGGATTTTTCAAATTTTTTGTGTGTCTTTTGAGATGGTGGATTTTGTCAAAATTTTTCGTGTGTTCTTTTTTCTTTTTTAGTTTGTTAATGTGATTAATATGATTTTTCAAATGTTAAATCAACTCTGTGTTCCTGGGATAAACTCCACTTGGCAATGATGTATTATCCTTTTAATATATTATTGGATTTGATTTGATAACATTTTGTTCAGAATTTCTGTATCTATATTCACGAGGGATATTATTGGTCTCTAATTTTCTTGTACAGTGTTTGTCTTGTTTTAGTATCAAGGTAGTGCTTACCTCATGGAATGAGTTGTGAAATATTTTCTGCTTTTCCAATTGTTTTTGGAAGAGTTTTGTGTAGTACTGGCATTATTTCTTCCTTAAATGTTTGGTTAGAATTACCAGTGAACTTATCTGGGCCTGGAGATTTCTTTGTGGGAAAGTTTATAATGGCAAGTCCGATTTTTAAAATATATATAGGACTATTCAGATTATCTATTTTTGAGTGAGCTTTGATAGTTTGTCTTTCAGGGAATTTGTCCATTTCATCTGAATTGTCAAATTTATTGACATAAAATTGTTCAAAACATTCCCTTATTCTTCTTTTAAAAAGCTGTGGTAAAATATACATAACATGAAGTTTACCATTTTAATCAATTTTAAGTGTACAATTCAAGTGCTGTTAAATATATTTACAATGTTGTGCAATCATTACCGTTATCCATTTTCAGAACTTTTTCGTCTTCCCAAACAGAAACTCTGTATCTATTAAACAGTTACTCCCCATTCCCCACCCTACCTGTTTCCACCCCAAGCCCTGGTAATTGCTATTTTACTTTCTTAGTATTTGTGTGTTCTAGGTACCTCAAATAAGTGGAATCATGCAAATATTTCCTTTTTGGTCTGACTTTTTCACTTAGCATAATGTTTTCAGGTTCATCTATCTTGTAGCATGTATCAGAATTTCATTCCTTTCTATGGCTGAATAATATTCCATTGCATGTGTATACTATATTTTTTTTATCTATTCATAAACATTGATGGACATTTGGTGTGTTTCTACCTTTTGACTGTTGTGAACAGTGCTACTATCAGCTTTGGTGTACAAATGTCTGAGTCCCTGCTTTCAGTTCTTTTGGGTATATACCTCAAGAGTACAATTGCTGCATCATGTGGTAATTCTATGTTTAAAGTTTTGTGGAATTTTTATCCTTTTAATATCTATAGAATTTGTAGTGAGTTTACTTCTCCATTACTGATACTGGTAATTTGGGTCTTCTTTCTTTTTTCCTGATAAGCTTGGCTAGAGGTTACTGATTTTATTGCTCTCAGAGAACAAGGTTTTGGTTTCATTGATTTTCTCTGTTGTTTTTCTGCTTTCTGTTTCACTCATTTCTATCATTCTTCTGCTTACTTTGGGTTTAATTTGGTCTTTTCTAGTTTCTTAGGGTAGAAGCTGAGGTCATTGATTTGAGAGCTTCTCTTGTAATATAGCTGCTTAGTGCTTCATTTCCCTCTAAGCACTGCTTTAGTGGCATCCCCCCCAAATTTTTTTTTAATAAATTTATTTTATTTATTTATTTTTGGTTGTATTGGGTCTTTGTTGCTGCGTGGGGCTTTCTCTAGTTGCAGGGAGCAGGGGCTACTCTTCACTGTGGTGCGCAGACTTCTCATTGCAGTGGCTTCCCTTGTTGCGGAGCACAGGCTCTAGGTGTGCGGGTTTCAGTAGTTGTGGCACACAGGCTCAGTAGTTGTGGCTTGTGACTCTAGAGTGCAGGCTGAGCAGTTGTGGCTCATGGGCTTAGTTGCTCGGCAGCATGTGGGATCTTCCCGGACCAGGCTTGAACCTGTGTCCCCTGCATTGGCAGGCAAATTCTTAACCACTGTGCCACTAGGGAAGCCCATCCCACAAATTTTGATATGGTGCAGTTTTCATTTTCATTCAGTTCAAAGTATTTTCTAACTTACTTCTTTAACCCATGAGTTACTTAATTATTTTCCAGATATTTGGGATTTTCCAGGTGTCTGTCTTTATCAATTTCTGATTTGATTCCATTGTGGTTAGAACTTTGTATTTTATAAGGCCTGAATCCTTTTAAATTGATTGCAGTTTATTTTATGGCTCAGAATATGGATTGTCTTGATAAATGTTCTATGTGCACTTGAAAAGAATATGTATTCCTGCTGTTGGGTGGAGTGTTCTATACATTTCAGATTAGGTTGAGTTGATTGATAGTGTTCCTTATTGATTTTGTATCCTTCCTGATTTTCTGTCTACTGTTTCTGTCAATTATTGAGAGAAAGCATCCATCTGTCATTGTAGATTTATCTGTTTCTTTTTGCAGTTCTATTAGTTTTTGTGTCATGTATTTTGACTGTTACTAAGTACACAAACATTTAGGATTGTTACGTCTTCTGGATAAACTGAATGCTTCTTCATTATGAAATGACCTTTATCTCTGGCAGTATTCTTGCCTATGAAATCTACTTAGTTCTGATATCAACCTTTCTTTTGATTATTGTTATTAGCAAGGTATATCTTTTTCCATCCTTTGACCTGTTTGTACCTTTGTATTTCTACCGTACCTTTTTTGGTAGGCAGCATATAGTTTGGCTCTAAGAGCAAGACCTATCTGATGATCTCTGCCTTTTAATTATAGTATTTAGGCTGTACGTATTTAATGTGATTATTAATGTGGTTTGGTTTAAATCAGTCCTTTACTATTTGTTGTTATTGTTTTGGTCCTATCTGTTTTGTTGTACTTTCTTTTGAAATAATTAAGTATATTTTATGAATCCATTCTATCTCCTTTGTTGGCCTATGAGCTATTAACTTTGTCTTGGTTATTGTATTGGCTTCTTTTAGGATTAATAATACATAACTTTAACTTGTCACAATCTGTCTTATCCTCTAAAACCCCTGCTGTGGATAAACAATACTTTCTTCAATAAGAAAGTTGTAATAAACTAATTATTTTTCCTGAGCCTTTCCTGTTCTGGAAATTTGTATTCTTTCATGGTTTAATAAGTGTCAGCCAAGCTCTTCTAGAAATACTTAAGAAGGCAGCATCAGCCTTGAATGCTAGCATTATTTCCTGAAGTCATTTCTATAAGTTGCTGTTCAGGAGTATTTCCAAATTCATGGTAATTTATTTATAGCACTAACTTTGCTCTGAGGGTGTATTCAGAATGAATATTCCATGTGGGGCCACAGTCTGAGAAAAGATAAGATATAATGTTTTACCCATTAATAATAGTCTCACGGACTTTTTGCTCCTCAGGATATATCCATTAAGCAGAAAGGGCAGGTGATTTTGCAGAAGAGGAAACCAAGGGCCCAAGAGCTAAGATGACTTACCCCCAGCTCATTCAGTATGTCAGTGACAAAATTGGAACCCAAACCCTGGTCTCTTTCCTTGGTGCCACACAACTTCACACTCATCTTTGACCTGCTATCACTGTCATAATCACCTTTTCCTTAGGTGTTCTGGCCAGAGGTAGCCTAGAGGCAGCTTGGTGTTTCCCAAGGGAAGTTTTTGCTTTCTGGCCAGGCTAGGGAGGTTGGGATTAGTAGCTGAGTAAACCATAAGCGACAGAACAAATCTGACAGGGAAGTGTTTTCTTTCCAGCATTAATCAAGAAATGGAGTGTGGCTAATTTCTATTTGTAGCTGAAATGTAATACATTCTGTTCAAAGGGAAATCATCGGAGATGGTGCAAGCCAGTGACTGAATATATTTGTACGCAGATGATCAAATTCTGTGGAGTGTCAGAGGACCTGGTTTCAACTGGAGTTCCCTCTCATTATTTTAGCGACTGGACTGTTTTTTTTTAATATCTTTGAACCGTAGGTCCTAGGTTCTCTGATTTTTAACTAACAAGAATGAAGAAGCAAATTCTTTGAAGTATTGAGAGCCAGAGGGTGCAGCAGGATGCATGGAAGCAATCTTGACCAGGAATCAATAAGATCTGTCTTCTAGGTCTAGCTCTGTCCTTGAGTCACTACATGATTTGAGGCAGAGCATTTAACTACTCTGAACCTCAGTAGTAATAATACTTCATAGCATTGCTGAGAACATTAAATGAGATATTGGTAGAGTGTTTAGCACTGTGTGGTACTTTGCTTAATTAATTGCAACTCTTCTTACCTTTATACTTCTGGTACCTAACTCTGTAACCTTGGGCAGCTGTCTTTCTTCATTTGAATTCACTTTCTCCATTTCTAAAAACTGAACTAGTTAGTTGTATCTTAAGACCTTTCCAACTCTGACCTTTTAAGATACCATGAATTGGCTAACCTTCTGCAAGCTGGTATCCTCCTGGCATTGTTGTGGTTATAATGGTCATCAGGATCTGACAGAGATTAGACTGTAGTGTTGATTCTGACTTGCTCTTTTTTATTTGTTTTTTAAACACAGACTACTACGTACACCCGACGGGGCCATGGGACATGCACCAGCCCAGGCTGCTCCTTCACATATGTCACGAGGCACAAACCACCTAAGTGCCCTACCTGTGGTAACTTCCTAGGAGGGAAGTGGATCCCAAAGGTAAAGTTCATTGGCCATCACTGCTTTGGAAACCCCACAAAGTAGGCTTATTATTCCCTTTAAGAACAGATGACTTAAATTAATATTCATTTAATTTTCTGACGACACAAATAAATCAGTTTCTTTCTTTTTAAAAAGAAAGAATAAAATGTTATCCGTAATCTCATACCATCCAAAGAAAAGCTATTGTTAAGATTTCAGTATATTTTCTTCCAGTCTTTTTCTGTGGATATACAAGTTCTGTATCTTGCCTTTTTTTCCTTTAACGTATCATGCCATTAAATATTCTTCAAAAACATTATTTTTAATTGCTTCATAGTTTTCCATGAATGACTACACCATGTTAAATCATTCATTTCTTGTTAGGGTTACATTTTTAACAATCCACCCTCCACACTGACTGCTTACCTATTCACACGCACAGCGCACATCTCATTCCCTAGCTCAGAGTCCTTTTAGTTTCATATAGTTCCTATTAAAAGTGGAGGTCTTTAACCCGATATTCAGGTCTCCCATAGCTTAACGTTCCAGATGTATACCTCTGTCTCCAAATAAATGATGCTCAGTAAATAAATGAGCGTTAGAGCTGAGCCCCTGTGACGTTCAGTTCAGCACATGTTCGTTACCTGTTGTATGCTGACTACATGAATCATACATACTTGCCACATTTTTGATATAAATTATTTAGGGACAAAAGGACTAGAATAGTCAGGTGGTTTTATAGAGGAGATGGTTTGGAAACATCAGTAGAATTTGGGTAGATAGAAGAGGAAAGAAGGTGTTGTTTTTGTGAAAGTAGCTTAGGTTAGGATTGTGTTCGTCATGTGTTTGACTCATGGTCCAAACTCAGTTCTGTAGAGAAAACTTAAATAGCAGCATACTTAAGTTCCTTTGGGCAGTTTCCACAGAACAACTCTCAGAAAATTACTGGATGGTGACTTTTGCCCTCTGGCTGAGTGTTGGAGTTCAGGATAGCACCGATTTCGGAGGCAGAATAGGTTAATAATTAAGAATACAATTCTGGAGTCAGCTTCCTCAGTTCAAACCCTACTTCCCAAGTATTTAGCTTTGTAACCCTGGGCAAGTCATTTTATGTCTCTGTTCTTGATTTAGGCTTCCTTTCATTTGTAAATGGAAGTTAACAATAGTGCCTACCTCATTAGGGTTATTGGAGGGGTCAGATGAAATGATCCATGCGAAGTGGATGGCACATTCCTAGTGTATTAAATATTCAATCCTCAGTAGCGCTTCACTGCTTCCATTGTTGGCAGCAATATAATTAATATTAACAGCAACAGTAGAGACAATTAACATTTCAAGGGGCAGGAAGTACCTAGGGCCTTGTGGAGTTTTTAGTGTGCACTGTGAAGCCATTTCGTTTATTCCTACCCTAATTATTCTCCCAAAATGTACTTCCCCAGCTGCAGTAGGAAGATTGAATTGGATAGTTGTTGGACTCCTCCTTGGTCCTTCTTCACTGATGCACAGCAGGTCTGTCAAATGACCTTATTTCCTGTGCTTTTGCATGAAAGAGTGTAACCGATCCTGTGCCTAGTCTGCTTCAGATTCTGTTTTTACTTTGGTTTTCTTTCCTTTTTCATTTTGTCTTTTTTCCCCCTTTGATTGAATAACTTTTGAGCCATTCTCTTTTTGAGATCAAACTCATGACATGAAAACAATTTTTTTCTTAGCTACTTGTCCTGTCTTTACTTGCTAAGTCAGAATATTCTTCCCAAAGGTTTTTGCAAGAATTACCATGTAAAGAGCAGATACTGTGATTTCTAAATCTCATAGGAACAGAATACCTGAGTGTGAGAAGAAAAATGTAACAATGTAGCATCAATGCACTTAAAATTTTTAGAGATAAAGGTGACGTTGATTATCAGCTAGCTCAACTCCCAAATTTCCAGCTAAGGAAAAAGAGATTCAGGAGAAGTGACTGGTTACATTCACATTGCTAATTATGCTGTCGCCTTTTCCACTAAACCATACTTCTCAGGCATTGCTGTGCTGTTTACCTGCAGAATCTTAAGATTTCCTGAGTTCTGATTTTTGAAAGAGCAATTATAAATAGTTTCTAAAAGCTCCAAATGTGTCCATGCCAGTCAGGAAATGACTCACCTTTTCTTATATTGTTCTGGAGTTCATACTGGCTAAAATTAGCCCAAGAAACGTGGCACAGTTCCCAGTGAGTTGGATGGAACAAAAGATGGTATATAAGGCTCAAGGTATGGTATATAGCTCAAGGCCTCATTACTGTGGGCTCTCTGATAGCAGTAATTGAGGTCTCTGGTCGAGGAACTGGTAGTATTTGCCTTCCATCTTGAAAGAAAGTGACATCTAAAAAGGGTAGGCTGAGTTAAGGAAATGTGAGATCACCAGCTGGAGTTTTTTGCTCTGATTGCTTAAATATCCAGTCTTCCTGCAAAGAATTTTTGTCTATAGCCTACTTAGTGGGCAGTGTTCTGCTCAAAGTTCTCATCTCAGGGGTTTAGTTTATCTTGTCTCCTGTTTTTCTGCTGACTCTTCCTTCTTTAGCAGTCAGTAAGCTCAGTACAGTTACTTGGAATTTTTCTTGTCCTCATGGTTTGTAATTGTGTGTTAGAATCTGAGAATGCTTTACTGGAGATTTCTTAAGGTCGTCTATATTGATTCTTAACCAGAGGCACCGTGTTGCCCAGAGGGACTTCTGAAATGTAAGGGGTTTTTGATAGTCAGTGACTGGGAGATAATACTGAAATTTAATGGCATTGGGCACAGATGCTGAATTTCCTGTGAAGTGTAGGGGGTCCTGCCCCTCCACCATGAAGAGCTGGGCCACCCAAAAGGCTATCTTGCTGCTGTTGACAAACACAGAGCTCTCTTATTCCATAATGGGAAAATGAGGAATCAGATGAAGCTTGCCTTAAGTGACATAAGCAATTAGGTTGAAGCAGAGCCTAGACAGAGTGCAGCTTTTGTGTTTTGTCTCCTAGTTTATAGTGCCTTTCACTATTCACGTGGAAGGAAAAAACCTTTGAGACCTACCACAGAGATGAACACTGTTAATTTTTGGTTTTTTTTGGCCGTGTTGGGTCTTCGTTGCTGCGTGCAGTCTTTCTCTAGTTGCGGTGAGCGGGGGCTACTCTTCGTTGCAGTGCGCGGGCTTCTTATTGTGGTGGCTTCTCTTGTTGTGGAGTACGGGCTCTAGGCACGCGGGCTTCAGTAGTTGCAGCATGTGGGCTCAGTAGTTGTGGCATGGGGGCCCTAGAGCCCGTGGGCTCTAGCGTGCAAGCTTAGTAGTTGTGGCCCTCGGGCTTAGTTGCTCCGTGGCATGTGGGATCTTCCCAGACCAGGGATTGAACCCGTGTCCCCTGCATTGGCAGGCGGATTCCTAACCACTGCACCACCAGGGAAGTCCACTGTTAAATTTTTTTAAGTGTTCGTGTGTACATATATGTATGTAAACCTCGGGTCTGTCTGAGATAGCAGCAGCTGGTATTTTTAGTGAGTCGGAACCTTTTCTAGCATGTAATTAACATGTGTGATCTGATTTGACCCAGTGAGAAGTTTGTGGTGTATGTGTAAATCAGCCTTACGCTGACTTTTAGGACTCAACCTGAAAAAATGTGGGAAAAAGATGAGAGTTTTCCCCAGTGGAGTTGCAAGCATTCAGTCTTTGCGACATTGTGACCACATTGTGAGTAAGTGAGTCTCATAAAGGGACCACCAAGATAAACAACCTAATACTTCTAGGCCCAATATGGCAGTATATCAGCCTCTTTGTAGACATAAAGGAGAGGGCCTTGAACAATCAAAGGTCGAGGTAAAACAATGTCAGCATTTGTTCGCTGAAACCTGAAGAAACATGTCGTTAAGAAATTTATTAGAATAGGCTTATCCTAACTCGGACATTGAATACAGTGGTGAAAGGGAACTGGAATCAGAAGAGTTAGGTTCAGGCCAGTTTTATACTTGGGACCTGAAGTCAGCCTCTTCCTTTCTCAGCCTCAGCTTCTTATATGTTGCTCACACATTATTGTTACAAGGGTCAAATGAGAGAATATTTGTAAATGTGCTGTCAACTGTAAAATGCTATATGCATGAAAGGTTTTCTTTTTTTTCTAGGAAAAGCCAGCCAAAGTCAAAGTGGAATTGACTTCTGGAGTCTCCTCCAAAGGCTCTGTGGTTAAAAGAAATCAGCAGCCTCTCACCTCCGAGCAAAATTCTGCTAAGGAAAACTCTTCCAAACTGACTCTGGAGAACTCAGAAGCTGTAAGCCAGCTCCTAAGTATAGCTCCTCAAAGAGACGTGGGTGAGGAGAATGAGTGGGAGGAAGTGATCATCTCAGATGCCCATGTTTTGGTCAAGGAAACTCCTGGGAATCGTGGTACAGCAGTCATTAAGAAGCCAGTGGTCAAGAGTGGTATGCAGCGTGAGGTCTCTCTGGGGACAACTGAGAATGACAGTCCTGGACTAGACGTGCCACCACCAGCGGAGGGGACCAGCACCTCCAATTCACTCCCTGCTCCTAAAAAGCCTACAGGGTAACCCAATGTGTTTATTTTTTTCCCCCTATTTTTAAAAACATTTATATATTTATTTATTTATTATTTTTTTGGCTGCGTCAGATCTTAGTTGCGGCACATTGGGATCTTCTGTTGCAGCGTGTGGGCTCTTTGTTGCTGTCCGCTGGCTTCTTTCTAGTTGTGGCGCGTGAGCTCCAGAGCGGGCAGGCTCAGTAGTTGCAGCATGCGAGCTCTCTAGTTGTGGTGCGCAGGCTCCAGAGCACGTGGGCTCTGCAGTTGTGGCATGCGGGCTCTGTAGTTGTGGTGCGTGAGCTTAGTTGCCCCGCGGCATGTGGGAATCTTAGTTCCCTGACCAGGGATCGAACCAGCGTCCCCTGCATTGCAAGACGGATTCTTAACCACTGGACCACCAGGGAAGTCCCCCAATGTGTTTATATATTACAGCATTGTGTTTAGAACAGCAGCTTGCGTAGTGCCCTGTGTTTATTTTGTCCCATATACTTACAGCATTCCTGAGAGAGATAGCAGAGCCCAATTCATGGTTTGTATTTTAGAGATACAGAAGCTGAGGCCTAGAGACATTTATTTGCCTGTCCTCCTACACTCTGCTGTCTATTCACTGCTGTCCCGTCCCTTATACATCTCTTCTTGTCAGTCTCCCTAAAGCAGTTATTACAGAGTCTTGTTGGTACAGGCTGTGGGCAATGTTACAAACCTAGTATCCAATTCTGGATATTGCATTTGAAAAGAGAAGCCTTATTAGGGCATCTTTATATAATAAAGATTCCTGTCCTGGTGGTCAGAGAACTAAATTCTGGTTGTGACTCTGTCCAGGGCTTCTGTTTGACCGTGGGCATAGTCACTTCATACCCATTTTCCCCTCTGAAAAATCTTGAGTTGGGTGTTATAAAAAAGAATCGTATCCTCAATGGCTGACCACACAGCCTGAAAAAGGTTGTGTGTAAAGCTTGCAGCCCAGTGCCTTGCAGACAGGAGAGGTCTGTGAGTGTGGGCTGTTTTTCCTCCCTTCCTTGAAGGCTTTCTCACCTTAGAGGCTTGACTGAATTCTCCATGTATGTAGCTCCTTTACAGAGGCAGCTATGGTCTTAAAATGGAAGGCTCTTTTTTGTTTATATCATTGGTTCTCAAAGGGGAGCAGTACCCCAGGGGACATTGTGGCAATGTTTGGAGACATGTTTGGTTGATACCACTGGGGAGGGAGTGCTACTGTCATCAAGTGGGTAGAGGCCACAGGATGCTGCTAAACATCCTACAATGCACAGGACAGCCTCTTGCAACAGAGAATTATTTGGCCCAAAATGTTAGTAGTGCCAAGGTTTAGAAATTCTGGTTTATATTATTACGAGTAAAAAAACTTTTATTGTTGAATAGAAAATATATTCACATAGTTCAGACTGAAAAAGTGTAAGGAATATATACTGAAACAAATCTCCTTTCAGTCCCGTCCTTGGGTGCTCCATTCCCATTTCCCAGAGATAATATTCCCAACTTTCTGTGTTTGGGGGGATAATTTTAAGTATATGCAAACAAATAGGAGTGTATGTGTGTTTATAATTAATATCGTTAAATTTTAGAGGTCAAGATGTCGAAGTACGTATGTCACGCTACCATTTGTGTAAAGAAAGGTAGGGAAAAAATACATGTGTGTACACACACATATATATATACATGTACATGGTTGACTCTTGAATAGACATGGACTTGAACTGCGTGGGTCCACTTACACGTGGATTTTTTTCAGTATGTATGTACTACAGTACTACATGGTGTGCAGTTGGTTGAATCTGCCAGATGTGGAACCCTGGATATGGAGGGCTGTGAAGTTATCAGTGGACTTTTGACTCTGTGGGGGTCAGTGCCCCTAATACGTGCTGTTCAAGGTCAGCTGTGTGTGTGTGCGTGTGTGTGATATATATTTTTCCCCCCACCTTTCTTTTTTTTTTTTTTTTTTGCAGTACATGGGCCTCTCCCATTGCGGAGCACAGGCTCCAGACGCGCAGGCTCAGCGGCCATGGGTCACAGGCCCAGCCGCTCCGCGGCATGTAGGATCTTCCCAGACCGGGGCATGAACCGGCGTCCCCCGCATCGGCAGGTGGACTCTCAACCACTGCGCCACCAGGGAAGCCCCCCCCACCTTTCTTTACACAAATGGTAGCATAACATACATACTTTGACATCTTGTCTTTTAAAATTTAACAGTATACTTTGAGATGGTTCCGTGTCCTTAGAGAATGAAGCTGTGCACTTTGGGGCAGGTGAAGCACTTTAGCAAATGTGTATTGAGGCCTTCTATGGGCAGACTTTATGCTCAACACTGGAGCTACAAAGATGAAGAAAACATGAACCTTGTTCCCCAGGGTCTCTCAGCCGCCCTCATGTGGGAGACTGATACACTTTAAATACTTGGGCTGATTAGAGGCAGATTAGATGTTATAACTACAGTAGCTATTGATATCCCTCACTGTAGGCACTGTTTTGCACTTTTTTATCTTTATAATGACCCCATGAAGTACATGTAATTGCATATTACAAACGAGGTAAACAGAAGAGTAAGATTTCTTGCCCAGGGTTACACAGCTATTTAATGGTTTAATTAATGTCTAAAGCCTGACAGTTTAACCAGGACATTATTCTAATAAAGTGATATCTGAAGATTGCACTTCGGTTTTCTTCCCCCTGGTCTGGAATTTCTAGGAGAGCTCCCTTCTTGTTTTTTTTTCAGAGTTGACCTGCTTATTCCTGTGCCCAGAGCCCCAGAGCTTAAAGGCAGAGCACGGGGCAAGCCCTCGTTACTGGCTGCAGCAAGACCCATGAGAGCAATTCTTCCAGCCCCAGCTAACGTGGGTCGAGGCAGCAGCATGGGACTGCCCAGGGCCAGGCAGGCCTTTCCCCTGAGTGGTAAGGTCTGGGACAGACTCGGGAGGAGGGACTCTCTAAAGGGAAGGGGACAGGAGTGGGGGTTGAGCATGGAGATGAGAGACTTAGGGAGACTCTGAATGCACTTAAGTCACCAGTCTGGCTCCTGGTTGTTTCAGATAAGACTCCCTCTGTGAGGACTTGTGGCCTGAAGCCAAGCACGCTGAAGCAGCTGGGCCAGCCCATCCAACAGCCATCTAGCACTGGTGAGGTGAAGGTAAGACCCTTTCCGCAGAGGGGGAGCCATCTGTTGGGGGGGCGGCTGACAGCTCCGAGAACAGGACTTCCATTGAGTGTCTCAAAGCCATAGGCAAAAAGCCTATTCTTAACACTGGTAGAACTGTGGGAGGAGGGTTAGCATGAATGAGTTATCTGTTTTTTAATTAGTTTCTTTTTCTGGTTATAAAAATGAATGCATGTTTTAAAATTTTTATTTAGAAATAATTAAAACAAGAAAACTTGCAAGAGTAAAAGTAGTACAAAGAGCACCCATGTACTCTTTACCTAGTTACCTATTGTTAACATATTAGCCCATTTTGCATTATCATTTGTGCTCATTTGTCTTCCCCATTGTGTGTGTGTGTATATATGTATGTTTAAAATACACATAATTTAAAGGTAACATGGCCTTTTACTCTTTAATGCTTCAGTGTGTATTTCCTAAGACTAGAGATATTCTGTTACTGAAACATTGATACTTTATCATTTGTATTCCAGTTTCGTCGGTTTTACCCAGTTGTGTCCTTTATAGCATTTTCTAGGTTAGAACAGGATCCGATCTAGGCTTATATGCTGCATTTAGTTGTCATGTCTTTTTAGAAAAAATGAATGCATGGTTGTTATAGAAAATAAAGAAAATTCAGGTAAGGCAGAAAGAAAATAAGTCTCTTCTGATCCTGCCACCCAGAAATAACTGTTATTGATGGTCTGGTGTGCGCTCATTCAGCCAAGTTCTTTCCTGCATTAGTCTGTGTTTATCTTTTAAATGTAATTTTTTAAACCTAAAAGCATGGCTCTTTCTCCATGTACTGGTTTGTAACCAGTACAGTTCATTCCATTTAATGATAGAGCTATTAAAGATTTCTCAGGTGTCAAAATTGCATGTGTTCAAGTATATTTATTATTAGATTTTTTTTTTAGTTGTTTCGCCATTTGTGACTTGAATATGATCAAAGATCCCTAAATCAGCACTTTTGAGAGCATGGCCGTCAGTAACAAACACATTTCTACATCACAGCCCGGTAAATATATACATATATATACACATGAAAAGTTTAATGAAGCTATGCCCTTATTTTATGCAGTCATTTTTCCATTTCTTTTTCCAAAATGCTGGTTTCAGCCCATTAAGTTAATTTCACAATCCCTCAGTTTGAAATTGAAAACCCTGACATGGACGAAATTGGAATACGAGTATCAAGTCTGCCATCTCCCTTGCCATGTGCTCTCTGTCAGGGAACTGCTTTTGTTTGATAGTTCTAAATTTGCCCCAACAAGGCTATCAGCCAGCTTCTACTTTGAAGGTTGATCTCTTTTCACCCAAATGTGGTGTCACCACTGGGTGCATGTGTGATCTTGGGGAATAGAAGGACGGTAATCGAGTCTGCTTCAGCTGCTTCCTAGATTTCCAGCCCTTAGATTCCCTTCATGTGTGTAAATTCCCAGTCTTCTGTGTAGTTTCCTTTTAATTGGCAAGTTGGGTATTTGTTAAAAAGCCATAAACCCTTTTACTAGTCTTAAACCCGTTAAGTTACATGAAATCTTATGTTCTGAAAATTAACTTAAATTCATTATTACAGAATAATTATTTTTAATTTAGAATGCTTTCTTCATCTTTTCTTTTTTACATTCCATATAGAACATTTGAAAATTTTTATAGATAGTGGTAAAATGGAAAACAACCATGATCTTTCCCTCAACCTGTGACACTTTAGTGAATAATCTTTCAAACTTCTTGTTTTTTTTTTTTTTTTTTGGCCGTGCCATGCAGGTTGCAGGTTGCAGGATCTTAGTTCCCTGGCCAGGGATTGAACCCAGACCCCCAGCAGTGGAAGTGTGGCGTCCTAACCACTGGACCACCAGGGAATTCCCCAGACTTCTTTATGTCAGCATAATTCAACCACATAGTTGTGTACAGAGCTATTACATTGTAAATCAGACTCATAGTGTTTCTGATATGCAGTGTTAGAAGCTGTGCAAAAGAGTGTGGGAACCCCTGGAGTTGAAAGTGACACTCAACCTTTGGTGGGCTGGTGACTGCTGACTAGCATTCCAGAGGGTTCATTTGGAGCGTAGCTCTACAAATGCCTGGGCAACTGTTTCCTCAAGCTGTTTCAGGACACAGGACCTCAGGAGTTTGACTGAGGTTCAGAAGCACTAAAATAATTTGTTTTGATCTACAGCTACCAAATGGCCCAGCCAACAGGACATCTCAGGTGAAAGTTGTAGAGGTCAAGCCTGATATGTTTCCTCCATATAAGTATAGCTGCACCGTCACACTGGTAAGTGCAGACAGGTGATGGGTTGACATAGAGGTGGTTTGATTGTGTGGTTGAGAGTGAGTAGGAGTCTGAGGTGGGTGGGGAGTGGTACTTGGGAGTGAGAGTAGGGTGAGGGCTAGATCATAGATTCTGAAGATCCTGTCAGTGGTACAGATGATAGCTACTGGGTGAATCATCTAGGTTTGCTCTTTTTCCCAGATGAGATCCATGAAGTGTAGGCCAGCTGAGACCAGGATACTTCTTTTGAGAGTAGCTGGAGATGAGAATCCAGTCTAGCTTCAACATTCAGCAGTCTTTGGACCTTTTAGCCTCAAAAGTGTGGTCTACATATAAGTTCGAGAAATGTATTTTTTTCCTCCCTAAAACAGAGTCACATTCAGTACTAGTATCTGAAAGGGTTTGAGAAGTGCTTTAGTGAAGCAACTTTTGTTTAGCCTGGTGTTTCTCACCAAGGTTTTCCCTCCCCCACTTTTATTTTTAACATAACACATGTTAACATCCCAATAAATGAATGTGTGACTCTGGGGTCGTCCTTTTGCAGGGTAAGCAGCCTGGAGCAGTGGAGTAAACACTGGGTGTCGAAAGACCTAGTCCAAAAGTGGTTCTGGCTCTGCTGCTAGCATGGCATCTAACCTTGAGCAAGGCTCTTTCCTTCTCTGGTCCTCAGTTTTCAGTCTGTAAAATACTGTTGGTTTAGAAAACATGTTAGGGCTTCTCTTGCTCAACGTTCTCTAGTTTTGTTGATCCTTAAGGTACCAATCAGCCAGGTATCATTTGGCAGTTTCCCTGGATGAGTAAGATACACAGATCTTGAGAAAGCAGCTAGATTTTTAAAAATTCAGAAACTTTATTGAGCACCTGCTCTGTGCCATGCCCTGTGCTAGGATTCAGTAGCAACAAGACAGCGCATAGTATGGTGGGTCAGTGCCTCATCTGGCCTGATCCTTGGGGAGGAGTGTCTCTCTTATCCTAGAGAGCTGCTCAGGCTTCTTCTTCTAAAGACCTAATTACTACCTTCTCCATGCCATCCATCCCTTCACTATCTCTTCCGTTTGGCTATGAGAGGCCACTAGGGATACCATCTGGTGGGAACTGCCCAGGACCTTCTCTTCGGCTAATTAGACTGTAGCTTGTCATAGGAGTCTAGGTGCCAGAGGTTTGAGCTTAAATAGTCCAGAAGTCACAATTTATCTTCATTGGAGCTTGAAATCTTCGGTTCACCACAGTCTCTGGCACTCTGTTAGAACAGGCCTGTTTCACTCTGCTGATTGCCTGGACCCTGAAGGCAGTTGAATTTCTGACCTTTGAGATTCAACTCACTTGTTTCACAGATAGGGAAGGACTTGCCACAATAATTTAGGCTGTATTAAGACTGAAAGGGGATAGCTGCAGAAAAAGTGTCTTGCTTCAAGGCTCTTGGAGAGTTCGTCTAAATCTGGTTTTGTGATTGCCCTCTCTGTTTTACCCACAGCAGGTCATCCTGATTCTCGGCTCTGCCCAGGTGTAAGTTGACTTGTAGAATTGAACTGCAGTCTTACTTTTTTAGGATTTGGGCCTGGCTACATCAAGAGGTCGGGGAAAGTGCAAGAATCCCTCTTGTAGCTATGTCTACACCAATCGGCATAAACCGCGGATTTGTCCCAGCTGTGGTTTTAACCTTGCCAAAGACCGGACTGAGAAAACCACCAAGGTTCTCGTGAGTTCCTTCCCCAAACACACCCCACAGCCTTGGATTGGGCTCTGTTAGCAGACCAGCTTTAGGAGAAATAAAAGGATTTCTTAGTACACAGTAGTAGTTAGCACCCGAACTGGAACCAAGTTACAGGTTCTGAACCTGGGCAAGTGCCTTCTTTCTGGGCTTCCTTGTCCTCTTTGCCAAGCTGTGGGGGCTGACCAGATACCTTGATCTCTGTGAACCTTCTAGCTCAGTGGACCAAAAGTTCATTCACGGGGGTGCCGGGGGGAAGCCAACATGGGCCTTAAAGAGGATTCTGAAGAAGAGAGGGGTGGAAGGGTTACATCCTTTTAGCTCTGAGGCTGGTGAAGGGCCTGTAAATAGAATTTTGGTAAATACAGAGTGCCAACCCCAGGACATTGTAGATGAGATTACTGCTTCTCAGGTTTCTTGCAGAGCATTTGGCCAACCACAAAGCTTTACTTCTAGCAGTGTGGCAGGCCTCCTCCCTGAAGTTGGGCCAAACTGTTTGGATAGTAAACACATTCCACTTGGCTTCTTAGGGCTTGTTTTTTTTGTTGTTGTTTGTTGGTTTATTAGAACCAGGGAAAATAGGCAGTTTCAGAGGGCCTCTGAATTTCCACATGTGAATTTTTTTAAGTGAACAGAAAGATGTAGTACCTAAGGCAGGGAATAGAATGACTAGGATGAGGCTAAGAAGAGAGATCTCATTCATCCGCTTTGCAGGGAAAGAGGATGGCACGCGGAACAACAGGTCAGGATCCAAGATGGAGCCTGGTTACTCCAGATCTCAGCTGCACCTCACAAGATGTGCAGGATGTGGGTGGAAGGGGAAGGCATGCCATATACTCAGGGACTAGTATGAGCAGAAGTGAAGAGGTAGGGAGTCTGGTGTTCGTTCCGTTGGGTTAGAGGAGAGAGTATGTGGGGAGGATTATGGAAAACAAGTCTTGAAAGGCATATTGGGGCCATATCATGGACGATCTTTAATGCTAAGACCTGGCAGTTTATTTTTTAGGCAGTGGGGTCACACTGAATGTTCTTGAGTCAGGGAGAGACCCACAAGGTTATGTCAGGAGGTCAGGGAGTTTGGGAGTGGACAGGACTGAGGGGGGTGGGGACTGCCTCTAGCTAAGTTTTCTGTGCATATGGAGGGGAGGGGCTTTCTGGCAGATGAATCTCACCCCCTTGATCTTCAGGTCTGTGCTTGAGATGGTGTTCTGAGGTTATCATCTTTGTGAGAAAGCGAAGTGGAACTAAAGTAACGGAAAAAAACACTGAGACTAGGAATTGAGAGACCTGCCTGGGAGTGACCCTAAGCTGCTCGCTTTCCCTCTCCTGAATTTTTGTTTCCCCGTCAGTAAAACAAGGCAGGCAAGGTGGATTAGATCTGGGCATTTTATTCTCAGGGCCATAAGCCCTAGAGAACACTCAGAATTGAGCTTAAAGGAGTCTGTAAACCCTTGAAATTGCATGTAAAATGGTTCCATACCTTCCATCATATTCTGTTGTCCCACACGGTGCCCTCTGCTGGCAGTGAGCTTTCCTTTTGGCTTCTCCATGTGTTTAATGTGCTCCGCTTCACGTTAAAAGCATCGACCACACCCTGTCTTTTTTTTTTCCTTCAAGAAAGTGCATGTTATTTAATAAATAGGGATGATTGTAGTGTAATATAAAGAAAACTGATTTAGATCTACAACTTACACCCCAAATGAACTCCATGTCAATTATTTGGTTATAGAAATGCAAAAAGAAAAAAAAAAAAGTAAAGCATTAGTTACAAAAAATAAAGTTATGCTACCATTCCCAGAATTTAAATAAAGTATGAAGAAACATTATAACATTGTATTACTCAGACATCCTTTGTTTGTTTAAACTATTTCCTTAAGTCAGTTTCCCAGAGTAAAACTGTTGGTGCACACACACACACAACACACATTTTCGTGGTTCTTGATAGGTGTTGAGAATCAAATTCAGAGCACATGTTTTTGACAAATATGAGAATACATATTTCTAGACAGAATTAAACAAAATATCTGAACTAAAACCCATCTAGAACATCATACATTCTGTAATTACAGCAGATGAAATTAGAAATAACCTGTGTCCACCATTGAAATAAAATAAATTATAACATATATTTATAACTAAATATTAAGATGTTGCATAAAAAGATAAATACAAAGATTAGTCTGCAAAATGGAAATGGTTTATGATCTAATAAGTGAAAAAATTTAGATGGTATGGGTAGTTTGATTAGAACTCTGTAGAAATGTGGATATAAAGGTTCTAAGGAAGCATAGAGAAATAGAAAATATTGACCACACCCTGTCTTGACTCTCTGTTAGCTCCCTGTGAGACCGAGATTACTTGTAGGACAGGTGTGTCTGTTGCCCCCATACTACTACTTTTTTTTTTTTTTTTTTTGTGGTACGTGGGCCTCTCACTGTTGGGGCCTCTCCTGTTGCGGAGCACAGGCTCCGGACGCGCAGGCTCAGCGGCCATGGCTCACGGGCCCAGCCGCTCTGCGACATGTGGGATCTTCCCGGACCGGGGCACGAACCTGTGTCCCCTGCATCTGCCGGCGGACTCTCAACCACTGCGCCACCAGGGAAGCCCCGATACTACTACTTTTTATTTCCCCCCAACTGGCCGCTTGGTTTGTGGGATCTTAGTTCCCAAACCAGGGATTGAACCTGGGCCCTCAGCTGTGAGAGCGAGGAGCCCTAACCACTGGACCACCCAGGGAATTCCCAGCTCCCATACTTCTAATGCTGGAGCTTACATATATAATGTGTCAGTCCATGATTATGGAATGGAATTGAGTTCTGTGTAGGTAGATGGCTCTGAACATTACTTTTTCCTGTTTCGTTGTAGCTGTTGATGTGACTTACAGTGTGAAAATGGATGTTGGTCTCTAGATCTGGAATGATGAGGTGACTTAACTTTCCAGGTTAGACAGGAGTTATCTAGGCACCTTTTGCCAATTGGTTTCAAATCCCACTCTTATTATATTCTTCTATCTTGGGCTAACTGGTAGCTGCTTACCACCATGACCCTCATCTTCAGACATTCCCTCACCTTCTAATTCTCTAAATTTTGGAGAAGCAAAATATAATTTTTGTTTTCCACAAAATAAAACACTGGTCAGAAACCCAAGGTCCTTTGTGTACCTTCTCTTTGGAGTCCTCTGGTGACCATACATTTCCTGTGCAGTTTGTTGCCAGTGGCTGTAATTAAGACCACAACATCTCTGGGCTGGAATGATCTTCATTCCTTTCCATCTTTCATCTGTGGCTCAGAGCCAAAGGATAGTACGCTTTCCAACCGATCTTCCAGCCCATGATTCAACATAGTCCTGACTGGGAACACACAGCCTCCTGGGGCAACTCATTCTAGTGTCACTCAGCTCTTCTACAGCCATTCATTCATTCTTTCTTTCAGCAAGCATGTATTGAATGTCTATTATTGGTCAGGCTTTGGGGGCTACAAAGATGAATAAGACATGGCCACTTCCCTCTAGGAGCTTACAGTCTAGTTGGGGGGAAAGATAGGTAACCAAACTTACAGATAGTGAGATGAGTTGTCGTAGTTATACTGAGTAATAAGTTGTTACTAAGCAGTTAACTTCTATAAAACAAAATAATGTGTCTAGCAAATATGAATTAGCATCTTTTGTGTGCTCTCATGGTGGTATTGGGAATCAGTAAATAAGCAGGGCAGTGGACTGGTTTACCAACTGTGAGAAAATGAAATCTGCAATAAAGGAGTGGACTCTGGGAGCAAGAAGGAGGGCTTGATTTCACACTGCATTTGCACAAGGGATCAGGGAGGGACCTCCATTGAAAAGGGACCTGCCTCAGAAGGACCTGTTTCAGTGAGTGTTTCAGAACCTTGTTTCCTGGAAGCCTCTGACTGGTGTATAAAGTTCCCTTGTACCAAGAAGCCACACACTATTAAAGATAAATGCTTTAAGCTGTATAGGTACTTGTTTATAAATCATAATTACCATTCATAGAATTTTTGTTGCAATACTATCTCATTTACTGTACAACAACTCTAGGAGATTATTAGTATTTTGATCCTTCATTTCGTAGGTGAGGAAATTGAGGCTCAGAAAGATTAAGTAAATTGCTGTGGGTCACCCATATATATAGCTGTTCAGTGGCCTAACCAGAATTGAACCCCTGGACTGTTATCCTCCAAACCCAATACCCGGTGAATGGGAGCTGACTCTTGAAACCATTACCAAGAGGTGCGTATAATCCTCTCGTTCTACTGGTAGAGAAACAGCGCTAGAGAGAGAAAACACTTGCCGTGAGTCACACAGTGAGTTATTAGCTGAGTTGGTTAGGAACCTAGGTTTCCCAGCTCTCAGTCATGGGCCCATCTCTCTGCCACTCATGGTTTTGGCCTCATGCTGGCTCTTTATGCCCTGGGCGCTTAGTGATCAATCCACTCTCTTCAGGAGGCGAGCTCACCACTCTCGGATGTGCTGAGCGCCACAGAGCCCCTGAGCGCAGCCCAGAGGGAGATCCAGCGCCAGTCAACGCTGCAGCTGCTGCGCAAAGTCCTGCAGATTCCTGAGAACGAGTCAGAGCTGGCTGAGGTCTTCGCCTTGATTCATGAACTCAATAGCTCTCGACTCGTCCTGTCCAACGTGAGTGAGGAGACAGTCACCATCGAGCAGACTTCTTGGTCGAATTATTATGAGTCTCCATCCACGCAGTGCCTTCTCTGTAGCAGCCCATTGTTCAAAGGGGGACAAAAGTAAGCACCTCTTTCAGATTTACCCTTCCCGAGCTGCCCCATCTTACATGGCCTGTACTGCCCCTTCAAATACCTTTAAGGCTATAACCTTTGAAGATGTTCTTCTCAGCTTTTCTTAAGGTTTCCTTTACTTTTCCAATTGTCAGAAATAAAATAATAATGATAATACTGATTATCCATCATTTCTATTGAAATGTTACTATCACCAACTTAGGATTTAGTTTACTTCTGGACTGCCTGGCATAATGCTTGGATTTGGGAATTCATTGGGGTTGGTTAAATTGGGTTATAAGTTCAGAATTATATTAACTTGAGGGGTGATTCTATAGGCCAGTCCAGGGAAGTGGGAACACCCACCTAGAAAATCCTTGGAACGCAAGGTCCAACACCTTCATTTGCCTACTATATTTAAAGTCTTGAGGATTTTTGCCATTGATCATTGAGCCCAGGAACTGCAGTAAGTTGATTTCCCTTCTGTTTTTTTGTTGATGTTCTTGGTACTAGCTCCCTGGCCGGGCCCCAGGAGTGCTGGCTGCTGACAGCCAGCTGGCTGCAGGTGGTGACTGCCCAGGTGAAGATGTGTCTGAATCCCCATTGTTTGGCCCTGCACAGCTTCATGGACATCTATACAGGTGGGTGCCAGCCTTTTTTCCCTCAGAAGGCATGTTTGAGAACAGCCTCTGTGGGTCAGACCTCTAGTCCTTTGAGACTGGATCTTCTCTCAGATAGGGCTTCTGAGGAAGAGGGTGGTTTTTCCTCCTGGATATCTCAGCCCCAGAAGATTCCGTTTATCTCAGAAGTGTTAGGACTCTCTTATCAGTGCTCTTTAAACAAAGTTAATTGTAAAATAACAGATCTTCGTTGTGGAAAAAACAAAATGCTGACGAGTAAAAAGAAACTAAAAATCACTAGTAATCCTACTGCCATGAGATGAACACTTAATATTGTGCTCTGTAGTCTTTCAGATGTGTTATTCATCCCTGCAGAATAAAAGAAGATATAGGATTTATAGATCTATAGTTTTTCTTTGAACAAAAGTGGGGCTGTGCTGGATGTTGTTTTGGAGTGTTCTTTTTAAATACAGTGATGTATCATGGACATCTTCCTATGCCAGCAAGTGGAGAAATACATGACCATTTTTAAGGAGTGTGTGATGTTGCATTTTATAGTCCTCTTAATAATTAAGTCCTTTGTACAGCCTTAATTATTTCCTTTGGGCAAATGCCCAAAAGTGGAATTGCTGCATATTCACCCTTTCCTTCCATTCATTCATCAGCATCATTCATTGAACACTGACCATGTACCAACCACTCTGAAAATTTGAATCTTGGGTTTTATATGTAGAATGGAGTGCTGAAGATTAAAGAGTATTTATTATCCTCCTTGTCTTCAGAACCTTATGGTGCCTTATGTAGAATGGAGTGCTGAAGATTAAAGAGTATTTATTATTCTCCTTGTCTTCAGAACCTTATGGTGCCTTATTTTGAATTCATGCTTTTATTGTCTTGTTTTGCCAGATTGAGTTTGTACTACTTTATGCTCTTGTCAGCAGTTAATGAGAATGCCATTTCCCTGCAGTCTGTCTCAGCCTGTAATACCTAGGGTTTATATATATATTTTTTAATTTTAACTTTAAATTTACATGCAGTAAAATTTGCTTTGCTGTTGTGCAGTTCTGTGAGTTCTGACAAATGCACTGAGTTGTGTAACTCCCACCACAATCAGTATATAGAACAGTTCCATCACCTCACAACATTCTTTTTCTGTCCCTTTGTAATCAAAACCACCCCTCACCCCTAACCTCTAGCAACCATTTGATGTTTTCTTCATTCCGTATAGTTCTATCTTTCCAGAGCATCATACAAATCTATAGTACCATTTTGAGTTTGGCTTCTTTCACTAAGTGTAATGCCTTTGAAATTCATCCATATTGTTCTTTCTATCAGTAGATTGTTCCTTTTTATTGTTGAGTAGCTTTCCATTGTGTGGAGCACCACACTTGATTTATCTGTTCACTCCTTGAAGGATGTTTGGGATTTTACCAGTTTTTGGCAGTTATGAATAGAGTTGCTGTAAACATTCATGTGTAGGCTTTTTTTTAATTATTGGAGGACAGTTGCTTTACAATGTTGTGTTAGTTTCTACTATACAGCAAAGTGAATCAGCTATACGTATACATATATCCCCTCCTTTTTGGATTTCCTTCCCATTTAGGTCACCACAGAGCACTGAGTAGAGTTCCTTGTGCTATACAGTAGGTTCTCGTTAGTTATCTCTTTTATACATAGTATCAATAGTGTATATATGTCTCTTTTATACATAGTATCAATAGTGTATATATATCCCAATCTCCCAATTCATTCCACACACCGCCCCCCTTTCCTCTTTGGTATCCGTATGTTTGTTCTCTACATCTGTTCATGTACAGGCTTTTGTGTAAACAAACATTTTCATTTCTTTTGGGTAAATACCCTAGGAATCAGATTGCTGTGCCATGTGATAAGTGTATATTTAATTTTATAAGAAATCGCCAAACCGTTTACCTAAATGTTGCTGCCATTTTGCATTCCCTCTAACAATGGGTGAGAGTTCCAGTTTGCCTCACTTGTCAGCACTTGGTAATGTCTAATTTTTTGTGTGTGTTTTAGCCATTCTAATAGGTGTGTGTAGTAGTAACTCATTGTGGTTTCAATTTCTATTTCCTCAATGACTAATGATGTTGAGCATCTTTTCATGGGCTTATTTGCCATCTGTATTTCTTTGGTGAAGTACCTGTTCCATCTTTGGCCCATTGAACTGGGTTGTTTTCTTGCTGTTGAGTTTTAAATGTTCTTTATATAGTCTGGATACAGGTCCTTTGTCAGATAAGTGATTTGCCGATACTTTATTATGGTCTGTGGTTTGTATTCTCATTCTCTTAACACAATCTCCCACAGAGCGAAAGTTCTTAATTAAAGACCAATTCATCATTTTTTTCTTTTAGAGATTGTTTTTGATGTTATTGCTAAGATGTCTTTACCTAGGTGGAGGTCATAAGTATTTTTCCTATGTTTTCTGCTAAAAGTTTTATAATTTATCGTTTACATTTAAGTCTATGATCCATTTTTTTTTATGATCCATTTTAATTGACTTTTATAAAGTATGAGGCCCAGATTGAAGGTTTTTTTTTCCATTTGGACATCCATTTCTTTCACCATTTGTTGAAAAGTAGTCCTTTCTCCTTTGAATTGCCTTTGCTCCTTTATTGGAAATCGATTGACCATGTATGTGTGGGTCTATTTCTGCACCCTGTTCTATTGGTTTATGCTGTCTGTCCTTTAGCAAATACCGCACGTTGTCTTGATTACTGCAGCTTTGTAGTAAGTCTTATAGTCAGGTAGTGTGAATCCTCCAACCTTGTTTTTCCTGAATTGTTTTAACTGTTTAGTTTCTTGCATTCCCATATAAATTTTAGAATCAGCTTGTTAGTGTCTACAGAATCCTGCTAGAATTTTTTTTTTTTTTTTTTTTTGCTGTACGCGGGCCTCTCACTGTTGTGGCCTCTCCCGTTGCGGAGCAAGGCTCCGGACGCGCAGGCTCAGCGGCCATGGCTCACGGGCCCAGCTGCTCCGCGGCATGTGGGATCCTCCCAGACCGGGTCATGAACCTGCATCTCCCGCATCGGCAGGCGGACTTTCAACCACTGCGCCACCAGGGAAGCCCCCCTGCTAGAATTTTAATTGGGATTGTGTTAAATCTGTATATCGGTTTGGGGATGTTTGACATGCTTAAAGATACTGTCTTCCAATCCATGAACATGGTCTATCTCTCCATTTTATTACATTTTCTTCTGTTTTTCTCATCAGTGTTTTGTTGTTTTCAGCATATAGTTCCGGCACATATTTTGTTAGATTATACTAAATGACATGGTTCAATTTTTAACTGTTCAGTGCTAGTATAGAAATACAATTGGGTTTTGTCTATTGATTTTATTCAGTGACCTTGCAAAACTACTTATTAACTTTAGGAACTTTTTGTAGATTAGTATTATAATTTTTTACATTTTGTCAATTTGATAGGTAAAAACTGAAATTTTTTTTTAAATTTATTTTTTATTGAAGTATAGTTGATTTACAATGTTGTGTTAATTTCTGCTGTACAGCAGAGTGACTCAGTTATATACATATATACATCCTTTTTAAATATTCTTTTCCATTATGGTTTATCCCAGGATATTGAATATAGTTCCCTGTGCTATACAGTAGGACCTTGTTGCTTATCCAGTCTATATGTAATATGTACTAACCCCAACTCCCAGTCCATCCCTCCCCTACCTCTCTTCCCCCTTGGCAACCACAAATCTGTTCTCTATGTCCGAGTCTGTTTCTGTTTCATAGATAGGTTCATTTGTGCCCTATTTTAGATTCCACATAAAAGTGATATCGTACGGTATTTGTCTTTCTCTTTCGGACTTACTTCACTTGGTATGGTAATCTCTAGTTGTATTCATGTTGCTGCATGTGCCATTATTTTTTCATGGCTGAGTAGTATTCTATTGTGTATATGCACCACATCTTCTTTATCCATTCATCTGTCGATGGATATTTAGGTTGTTCCCATGTCTTGGCTATTGTGAATAGTGCTGAAGTGAACATGGGGGCACATGTATCCTTTTTTTTTTTTTTTTTTTTTTTGCGGTACACGGGCCTCTCACTGTTGTGGCCTCTCCCGTTGCGGAGCACAGGCTCTGGATGCGTAGGCTCAGCGGCCATGGCTCACAGGCCTAGCCGGTCCGCGGTATGTGGGATCTTCCCAGACTGGGGCACAGACCCGTGTCCCCTGCATCAGCAGGCGGACTCTCAACCACTGCGCCACCAGGGAAGCCCACGTGTATCCTTTTGAACTATGTCTTTTTCCGGATATATGCCCAGGTGTGGGATCACATGGTAATATCTTTTTAGTTTTCCATACTCTTTTCCATAGTGACTGCACTAACTTGCATTCCCACCAACAGTGAAGGAGGGTTCCCTTTTTTCCACACCCTCTCCAGCATTTATTGTGTATAGACTTTTTAATGATGGCCATTCTGACTGGTGTGAGTTGGTGGTACTTCACTGTAGTTTTGATTTGCATTTGTCTAATAATTAGTGATGTTGAACATCATTTCATGTGCCTATTGACCATCTATCTGTCTTCTTTGGATAAATGTCTATTTAGGTCTTCTAGCCATTTTTTGATTTGGCTGTTTGGTTTTTTTTTTTTTGGTTGTTGTTGAGTTGTATGAACTGTTTGTATATTTTGGAAATTAAGCCCTTGCTGGTCACATTGTTTGCAAATATTTTTTCCCATTCCATAAGTTGTCTTTTCGTTTTGTTTATGGTTTCCTTTGCTGTGCAAAAGCTTGTAAATTTGATTAGGTCCCATTTGTTTATTTATTTATTTATTTTTTGCGGTACGTGGGCCTCTCACTGTTGTGGCCTCTCCCATTGCAGAGCACAGGCTTCGGATGCGCAGGCTCAACGGCCATGGCTCACGGGCCCAGCCGCTCCGCGGCATGTGGGATCCTCCTGGACCGGGGCATGAACTCGTGTCCCCTGCATCAGCAGGCAGACTCCCATTTGTTTATTTTTGTTTTTATTTTGTTTATTTTCTGTTGCCTTGGGAGACCTAAGAAAACAGTGGTACAGTTTCTATCAGAGAATGTTTTGCCTACAGTCTCTTATAGGAGTTTTATGGGGTCTTGTCTTATATTTAAGTCTTTAAGCCATTTTGAGTTTATTTTTGTGCATGGTGTGAGGATGTGTTCTAACTTCATTGATTTACAGGCAGCTGTCCAACTTACCCAGCACCACTCGATGAAGATACTTCCTTTTTCCCATTGTATATTCTTGCCTCCTTTGTTGAAGATTAATTGGCCATGGGGGTGTGGGTTTATTTCTGGGCTCTCTGTTCTGTTCCGTTGATCTGTTTGTTTTTGTGCCAGTACCACACTGTTTTGATTACTGTAGCTTTGAAGTATTGTCTGAAGTCTGGAAGGGTTATGCCTCCTGATTTGTTCCTTTTCCTCAGGATTGCTTTAGCAATTCTGGGTCTTTTGTGATTCCATATAAATTTTAGGATTATTTGTTATCGTTCTGTGAAAAATGTCCTGGGTAATTTGATAGGGATCGCATTAAATCTGTAGATTGCTTTGGGTAGTTGCCATTTTAACAATATTAATTCTTCCAGTCCAAGAGCATGGGATATCTTTCCATTTCTTTGAATCATCTTCAGTTTCCTTTATTAATGTTTTTTAATTCTCAGCGTATAAGTCTTTCACTTCCTTGGTCAGGTTTATTCCTAAGTTTTGTATTTTGGGTTTTTTGGGGGTGTGATTTTAAAAGGTATTGTTTTTTTCACATTCCCTTTCTGCTATTTCATTGTTGTTGTAAAGAAATGCAATCTCTTTCTGTATGTTAATCTTGTATCCTGCTGCCTTGCTAAATTCATTTATCAGTTCTGTTAGTTTCTGTGTGGAGTCTTCAGCGTTTTCTATGTATAGCAATCATGTCATGTGCATATAGTGACAGTTTTACCTCTTCCCTTCCAATTTGTTTACCTTTTATTTCTTTTTCTTGTCTGATTTCTGTAGCTAGGACTTCCAATACTATGTTGAATAGAAGTGGTGAGAGTGGACATCCTTGTCTTATTCCAGATTTTAGCAGGAAGGCTTGTCATAAATAGCTTTTATTATGTTGAGATATGTTCCCTCTATGCCCATTTTGGTAAGAGTTTTTATCATGAATGGATGTTGAATTTAGTCATATGCTTTTTCTGCATCTATTGAGATGATCATGTGGTTTTTGTCTTTTCTTTTGTTAACGTGGTATAGCACATTTATTTTTTGTATGTTGGTCCTTCCTTGTGAACTTGGGATGAATTCCACTTGGTTGTGGTGTATGATCTTTTTTATGCATTGTATTCGGTTTGCTAGTGTTTTGTTGAGAATTTTTGCATCTATGTTCATCAAAGATATTGGCCTGTAGTTTTCTTTTTTGGTGGTATCTTTGTCTGGTTTTGGTATCAGGGTGATGGTGGCTTCATAGAATATCTTTGGGAGTGTTCCCTCCTCTTCAGTCTTTTGGAAGAGTTTGAGAAGGATCAGTAAAAGTTTCTCTTTGTATGGTAGAATTTGCCTGTGAAGCCGTCTGGCCCTGGACTTTTGTTTGTAGATAGTTTTTTAAATTACATATTCTATTTCAGTTCTAGTGATTGATCTGTTCAAAGTATCTGTTTCTTCTTGATTCAGTTTTGGTGGGCTGTATGTTTCTAGAAAGTTGTCCATTTCTTCTTGGTTGTTGAATTTGTTGGCATATGATTGTTCATAGTATTCTTTTGTGGTTTTTTGTATTTCTGTGGTATCAATTGAGATTTCTCCTTTTCTGTTTCTTATTTTGTTTATTTGGGTTCTCTTTTCATCTTGGTGAGAATGGCCAGAGGTTTGTCAATTTTGTTTACCCTTTCAAAGAACCAGCTCTTGGTTTTATTCATTTTTTTTTCTATTTTTTTAAATCTCTATTTTATTTCTTCTCTCATCTCTATTATTTCCTTCCTTCTGCTGACTAGGTTTTGTTTGTTCTCATTTTTCTAAGTCTTTTAGGTGGTAGATTAGGTTGTTTGAGATTTTTCTTGTTTTTTGAGGAAGGCTTGTATAGCTGTGAGCTTCCCTCTAAGAACTGTTTTTGGTGCATCCCATAGATTTTGTATGGTTCTGTTTTCATTGTCATTTGCCTCAAGGCATTTTAAAATTTCCTTTTTGATTTCCTCATTGACCCATTGGTTTTTTAGTAACACGTAGTTCAGTCTTCATGTAATCGTCTTTTTTCTCATTTCTTTTCCTGTGGCTAATTTCTACTTTCATGCCATTGTGGTCAGAGAAGATGCTTGCAATAATTTCTATACTCTTAAATTTGTTGGTTAGTTTTATGCCCTAGTATGTGGTCAATCCTAGAGAATGTTCCATGTGCCCTCGAAAAGAATGTGTATTCTGAGTTTTTTGGATGTAATATCCTGAAATAATCAAGTCTAACTGTTCTGTTGTATCATTTTGAATCTGTTGCCTTATTGATTTTCTGTCTAGAAGATTTGTCCATTAATATGAGTGGGGTGTTAAAGTCTCCTACTATTATCGTAGTCCTATCAATTTCTCCCTTTATGTCTGTTAATATTCTGTGTATTTAGGTGCTCCTGTATAGGGTGCATATATGTTAATGAGTGTAATATCCTCTTGTGTTGATCCCTTTATCGTTATATAATGTCCTTCTTTATCTTCTTTATGGCCTTTGTTTTAAAGTCTGTTTTGTGTGATATGAGTATTGCGACCCCTGCTTTCTTGTCATTTCCATTTGCATGAAATATCTTTTTCCATCTCCTCACTTTCAATCTATGTGTGTCCTTTGCCCTAAAGTGGGTCTCATAGGCAGCATATTGTAGGCTCTTGTTTTTTTTATTCCAGTCTGCCACTCTGTCTTTTGATTGGAACAGCTAATTCATTGACATTTAAGGTAATTATTGATAAATATGTATTTATTGCCATTTTAAACCTTGTTTTCCTCCTGGCTCTATTTTTCTTTTCTGTTCCTTTCTTTTTGTTTTACTTTTTGTCATTTGATGATTTCCTTTTATTTTATGCTTGTGTTCTTTTTGTTTTTTGTGAATCTATTGTATGTTTTTGATTTGTGGTTACCCTCTTTTTCAAGTACATTAACACCTTCCTATATCCGCTTGCTTTAGACATATAGGGTCAAACACATTCTTAAAAAAAAGAAGCTAAATTTTTTTACTCTTGTCCCCCAGATTTTATGATTCTGATGTCCCTTTTACATCTTCATGCCTATCCTCTTGCTGTTCCTTGTGTTTATCGTCACTTTCACAAATAGATATTATTTTTGATCTGTATACTGGCTTATTTAAGTGATTTACTTTCCAACTGTGATTTCCTTTTTCCTATATCTTCTTGCTTTTTTATTTAGAGAAGACTTTTCAATATTTCTTTTAGGGTAGATTTAGTATCGCTGTATTCTTTTAGTTTTCGCTTGTCTGAGAAATTCTTTATTTCTCCTCCTATTCTAAATATGATAATCTTGCTGGGTAAAGTATTCTAGATTGCAAATTTTTCCCTTTCGAGACTGAATATATTTTGCCACTCCCTTCTGGCCTGCAATGTTTCTGTAGAGAAATCAGCTGAAAGCCTTATGGGGGTTCCCTTGTGATTAACTCTCTGTTCGGAGTATTTTGTGTCTCCATACAAATTTAAAAATCTTTGTTCTGGTTCTGTAAAAAATGCTGCTGGTAATTTGATAGGGATTGCATATTGAATCTGTAGATTGCCTTGGGTAATATAGTTATTTTGACAATATTGATTCTTCCATCCAAGAACATGGTATATCTTTCTATCTTTTGTGTCACCTTCAATTTCTTTTGACAGTGTCTTATAGTTTTCAGAGTAAAGCTCCTTTGCCTCCTTAAGTAGGTTTATTCCTAGATATTTTGTTCTTTTTGATGTGATCGTAAATGGGATTGTTTCTTTAATTTCTCTTTCTGATCTTTTGTTGTTAGTGTATAGGAATGCAAGAGATTTCTGTGTATTAATTTTGTATCCTGAAACTTGACTGAATTCATCAATGAGCTCTAGTAGTTTCCTGGTAGCATCTTTAGGATTTTCTATATATAATATCATGTCATCTCCAAACGGTGACAGTTTTACTTCATTTCCAATTTGGATTGCTTTTATTTCTTTCTCTTCTCTGATTGCCATGGCTAGAACTTCCAAAACTTTGTTGACTAAAAGTGACGAGAGTGGGCCTCCTTGTTTTGTTCCTGATCTTAGAGGAAATGTTTTCAGTTTTTCACTGCTGAGTATGTTATCTGTAGGTTTGTCATATATGGCCTTTATTATGTTGAGCTATGTTCCCTCTAGGCCCACTTTCTAGAGAGTTTTTATCATAAATAGATGTTGAATTTTGTCAAAAAAATTTTTTTTGCATCTATTGAGATGATCATATGGTTTTTATTCTGCAGTTTGTTAATGTTGTGTATCACACTGATTGATTTGCAGATATTGAAAAATCCTTGCATCCCAGGGATAAATAAATCCCCCTTGATCATGGCGTATGATCCTTTTAATGTATTGTTGAAGTCAGTTTGCTAGTATTGGGTTGGCCAAAATGCTCGTTTGTGTTTTTCCGTAAGATGGCTCTAGTAGCCCTTAGTTGTCTTTAACTTCATTCAAAACAATTCTGTTAGATTGTATCATGACAGCTGTCATATCAGCGTTCATTTAAACAAAAACTTATCAGGATTGTTGAATTTTTGTGTAGCCATTTTAATATTGAAGATGGAAGAAAAAAGCAACATTTTTGGCGTGTTATGCTTTATTATTTCAAGAAAGGTAAAAACGCAACTGAAACACAAAAAATTTGTGCAGTGTAGGAAGAAGGTGCTATGACTGATCGAATGTGTCAGAAGTGGTTTGCAAAGTTTTGTGCTAGAGATTTCTCGCTGGACGATGCTCCATGGTTGGGTAGACCAGTTGAAGTTGATAGAGATCAAATCGAAACATTAATTGCGAACAGTCAACGTTATACCATGCGGGAGATAGCCGACATACTCAAAATATCCAAATCAAGCATTGAAAATCATTTGTATCAGCTTGGTTATGTTAATCACTTTGATGTTCGGGTTCCACAGAAGCCAAGCAAAAAAAACTTTCCACATGCAGTTCTCTATTTAAACAATAAAAACGTTGCAGTTTTTAAAACAAATTGTGACGGGCAATGAAAAGTGGATACTGTACGATAATGTGGAACGGAAGAGATCATGGGGCAACCACCACCAAAAGCCGGTCTTCATGTAAAGAAGATGACATGTGTATGGGTGGGATTGAAAGGGGGTCCTCTATTATGAGCTCCTTCCTGAAAACCAAACGATTAATTCAAACAAGTACTGCTCCAGTTAGACCAACTGAAAGCAGCATCGACAAAAAGCGTCCGGAATTAGTCAACAGAAAATGCATTATCTTCCATCAGGGTAATGCAAGACCACATGTTTGATGACCAGGCAAAAAATGTTACAGCTTGGCTGGGAAGTTCTCATTCATCCACTATATTCACCAGATGTTGCACCTTCAGATTTCCATTGGTTTATGTCTTTACAAAATTCTCTTAATGGAAAAAAATTTCAATTTCCTGGAAGACTGTAAAAAGTACCTGGAACAGTTCTTTGCTCAAAAAGGTAAAAAGTTTTGGAAAGATGGAATTATGAAGTTGCCTGAAAAATGGCAGAAGGTAGTGGAACGAAAGGCTGAATATATTGTTCAAGGAAGTTCTTGGTGAAAATGAAAAATGCGTCTTTAATTTTTTTCTTAAATACTGAAGGAACTTCTAGGCCAACCCAGTATTTTGTTGAGGATTTTTGCATCTTCATCAGTGATATTGGCCTGTGGTTTTTTTTGTTTGCTTTTTGTTTTGTTTTGTGGTATCTTTGGTTTTGGTATCAGGGTGATGGTGACCTCAGAATGAGTTTGGGAGTGTTCCTTCCTCTGCAATGTTTTGGAATAGTTTCAGAAGGATAGGTGTTAACTCGTCTCTAAATGTTTGATAGAATTTGCCTGTGAAGCCATTTGGTCCTGGACTTTTGTTTGTTGGGAGTTTTTAAATCATAGTTTCAATGTCAGTATTTGTGAGTGGTCTGTTCATATTTTCTATTTCTTCCTGGTTCAGTCTTGGGAGATTGTACCTTTCTAAGTATTTGTCCGTTTCTTCTAAGTTATCCATTTTATTGGCATATAATTGCTTGTAGTAGTCTCTTATGATCCTTTGTGTTTCTCTGGTGTGAGTTGTAACTTCTCCTTTTTCATTTCTAATTTTATTGTCTTGAGCCCTCTCCGTTTTTTTCTTGATGCATCTGGCTAAAGGTTTATCAGTTTTGTTTACCTTCTCAAAGAACAAGCTTTTAGTTTCATTGTTCTTTTCTATTGTTTTCTTTGTTTCTATTTCATTCATTTCTGCTCTAATCTTTATGATTTCCTTCCTTCTACTAACTTTAGGTTTTGATTGTTATTCTTTCTGTAGTTGCTTTAGGTATGTAAGGTTAGATTGTTTATTTGAGATTTTTCTTGTTTCCTGAGGTAAGATTGTATTGCTATAAACTTCCCTCATAGAACTGTTTTTTCTGCGTCCCATAGGTTTTGGATCATCGTGCGTTCATTTGCGTTTGTTTCTAGGTATTTTTTGTTTCCTCTTTGATTACTTCAGTGATCCATTGGTTGTTTAGTAGCATATTGTTTAGCCTCCATATGTTTGTGTTTTTTTAGTTTTTTTTCTTGCGATCGATTTCTAATCTCATAGCATTGTGGTTGGAAAAGATGCTTGATATGATTTCAGTTTTCTTAAATCTACTGAGGCTTGCTTTGTCACCCAACATGTGATGAATCCTGGAGAATGTTCCATGTGTACTTGAAAAGAATGTGTGTTTTGTTACTTTTGGATGGAATGCTCTCTGAATATCAATTAAGTCCATCTGGTCTAATGTGTCATTTAAGGCCTGTGTTTCCTTATTGATTTTCCGTCTGGATGATCTGTCCATTGATGTAAGTGGGGTGTTAAAGTCCCCACTATTAAATTGTGTTACATTGATTTCTCCTTTTACGGCTGTTAGCATTCGCCTTATATATTGAGGTGCTTCTATGTTGGGTGCATATATATTTACAATTCTTATATCTTCTTTTTGGATTGATCCCTTGATCATCTTTGTCTCTTGTAATAGTCTTTATTTTAAAGTCTATTTTGTCTGATATGAGTATTGGTACTCCAGCTTTCTTTTGATTTCCATTTGCATTGAATACCTTTTTCCATCCCCTCACTTTCAGTCTGTTATGTGTCCCTAGAACTGAAGTGTGTCTATTGTAGACAGCATATATATGGGTCTTGTTTTTGTATCCATTCAGCCAGTCTGTGTCTTTTGGTTGGAACATTTAATCCATTTACTTTTAAGGTAATTGTCAATATCTGTGTTCTTATTGCCATGTTGTTAATTGTCTTGGATTTGTTTTTGTAGGTCTTTTTTCTTCCCTTCCTCTTTTGTTCTCTTCTTGTGATTTGATGACTAACTTTAGTGTTGTGTTTGGATTCTTTTTTCTTTTTTGTGTGTGTATCTGCTGTATACTTTTGGTTTGCTGTTACCATGTGGTTTTGATATAGCAGTCTATATATAAACAAGATTGTTTTAACTTCCTGGTCTTTTAATTTCAAGTGCATTTCCAATATCCTGCATTTGTACACTCCTCATGATTGCTGGTTTTGATATCATATTTGTGTGTGGATTATTTCCCAGCCTTACTGTATGTTTACCCTTACCAGTGAGCTTTCCCATTTGTAATTTTCTTGTTTCTAGTTGTGGTCTTTTCTTTTCCACCTAGAGAAGGTACTTTAACATTTGTTGCAAAGCTGGTCTGTTAGTACTGAATTTTCTTAGCTTTTGCTTGTCTGTAAAGCTTTTGATTTCTCCGTCAAATCTGAATGAGAGCCTTGCTGGGTAGAGTATTCTTGGTTGTAGTTTCTTCCCTTCCATCGCTTTAAATATATTGTGCCATTCCCTCATGGCCTGCAGAGTTTCTGCTGAAAAATCAGGTAATAATCTTACGAAAATTCCCTTGTATATTATTTGTTGCTTTAAATATTTTCTCTTTGCCTTTAATTTTTGTCAGTTTGGTTACTATGTGTCTCGGCATGTTCCTCCTTGGGTTTATCCTGTATGGACTCTCCGCTTCCTGGACTTGGGTGACTGTTTCCTTTCTCATGTTAGGGAAGTTTTCAGCTATATCTCTTCAGATATTTTCTCAGGTTCTCTCTCTCTCTCTTCTCCTTCTGGGACCACTATAATGCAAATGTTGGTGCATTTAATGTTGTCCCAGAGGTTTCTTAGACTGTCCTCATTTCTTTTTATTCTTTATTCTGTTCCGCAGCAGTGATTTCCACCATTCTGTCTTCCAGCTCACTTATCCATTCTTCTGACTCGCTTATTCTCCTATAGATTCCTTCTAGTGTATTTTTTATTTCAATTATTATATTGTTCATCTCTGTTTGTTCTTTAGTTCTTCTAGGTCTTTGTTAAACATTTCTTTTATCTTCACCTGTGCCTCCATTCTTTTTCCGAGATCTTGGATCATTACTCTGAATTCTTTTTACTATCATTACTCTGAATTCTTTTTTGGGTAGATTTCCTATCTCCACTTCACTTAGTTGTTCTGGGGTTATATCTTGTTCCTTCGTCTGGGACATATTCCTCTGCTGTCTCGTTTTTGTCTAACTTTCTGTGAGTGTGGTTTCCATTCCACAGGCTGCAGGGTTGTAGTTCTTCTTGCTTTTGCTGTTGCCTCCTGGTGGATGAGGCCAGTTTGCAAGGCTTGTGCAGGCTTCCTGGTGGGAGGGACTGGTCCCTGCACATGGGTGGGGCTGTGTTCCTGATCTGTTGGTGGTTTTCCCTGAGGCATCCCAGCACTGGATCCTGCAGGTTGCTGGGTGGGGCCGGGTTTTGGTGAGAAAATGGCAGCCTCCAGGAGGGTTCATGCCAATTAGTACTCCCCAGAATTACTGCCACCAGTGTCTGTCCCCGCAGTGAGCCACAGCCGACCTTGCCTCCACAGGAGACCCTCTAATACCAGCAGGTAGGTCTGGCTCAGGGTCTTAGGAGGTCACCGCTTTTTCTCCTGGGTCCTGGTACGCACAAGACCTTGTGTGCACCCTCTGAGATTAGAGTTTGTTTCCCTCTGTCCTGTTGAATTCCTGCAGTCAGTCCCCTCTGGCCTTCAAAGCCAGATGCTCTGGGAGCTCGTCCTCTCATTCCCAGACCCCCAGGCTGGGGAGCCTAACGTGAGGCTCAGAACTTTCACTCCTGTGGGAGAACCTCTACGATATAATTATTTTCCAATTTGTGGGTCGCCCATTTGGCAGGTGTGGGATTTGATTTTATTGTGATTGCTCCCCTCCTACCATCTTGTTGTGGGTTCTACACTTTCTTTGGATGTAGGATAGCTTTTTTGGGTAGGTTCCAGTGGGTTTTTTTGTTGATGGTTGTTCCAGCAGTTAGTTGTGATTTTGGTGTTTTTCGTAAGAAGAGATGAGCTCATGCCCTTCTCTTCTGCCATCTTCTAGGCAAGGTTTCTGAGCAGCTCCTGCATGCTGAAAAGGCTGCTCTGTGCTCTGGGTACAGTGGGATCCAATTAAACAGTTTCCTTCACAGCTGCTTGTAGGTTACCAACTAGCAGGTGACCTCTAGTTTTGTATTTTATGAATGTACCACAATTTATTTTTTAATGTTCCCCCATCGGTGGGCATTTAGTTAGTCTCCTGTTTTTTGCAGTTGTGGATGTTGTTAACAGTGAATGTCTCTGTTGCCATTTTTTAACCTGCAGGTCTCTTTAATGTGGGAAACAAGCTGCTAGTGAGCCTGGACTTGCTTTTTGCAATCCGAAACCAGATCAAGCTGGGAGAGGACCCCAGAGTATCCATCAGCACTCTTCTGAAGTCAGTGCAGGATCAGACAGGTAAAGGTTGGCTTCCTCCGTTTCCCCAAGGTTAGTTCTAAGCTCCCTGGGAATTTTCAGTGATGGGCTTTCGTTAACATAATTACCTTGGAGGAGAGTCTGATACTTTGAAAAGAAGACATTCTTGACTTCCTGACACACTCTCCTCTTGAATTTTACGAATGCCAAACTTTGGAAAGCATGAGTCTTTCCGTGTATCCAGAGACCTTCAGCACAAGATTAAACAGACTTCATAGAAGCTCATCCTTTGGTCATAGGTAGACTTGGCATTACTACATGCTAAGCAGACTCATTCTGAATACACAGCCTCTGGAGGTCTGCTCCCATTTTCTAGGCTCATGCTGAGACATGAAGGTGGGCACCACCCTCCTTATTATTAGAAATTATTTTTCCCTTTGCTTTCCTCATTTCTTTCTGTTTATGCTTTTCCCATCCCTTCCTACAGAATCCAGGCCCCCTGCCCCTTCCCTGCTATGAGGTCAGATGGAGTAGAGGAAAGGTTCTAGGGTCAGACAGGTTTGTGTTTGAGTCTGCACTATACCACTTAGTGGCAGTGTGGTTTTGAGTAAGTTATTCTCTGTGCCTCAGTTTTTCCAGTTATTCAGTGAGGATAATAATACTCTTGGCTCATAAAGATGTGAGAGTTAAATGAGAGAATGTATTCAAAGCTCTCAGCATAGCATCTAGGTCCTAGTGGGTGCTGAGTACAGGGCAGCTATAACTCTCATTGGAATTGCCCTTTGAGTTGCTACCCGAACACCTGATGGCTAGGGTGCTTGACCCTTTGGTGGTTAGTACTCTTGGGTGTTCTTAGGAGAGAAGCAGTCTTGCAGAATTGCTATTCTTGCTGGCCATTGCTCATCCCCTGTGGCCTCCAGGTCTTCTTCTGTGAACTTCTCAGAGCTCTTGCTCTCCTTCTAGAGAAGACTCTTACCTCAGAGGAGCTGAGCCAGCTGCAGGAGCTGCTGTGCAATGGCTATTGGGCTTTTGAGTGCCTCACTGTCCGAGACTACAATGACATGATCTGTGGCATCTGTGGTGTGGCCCCCAAAGTGGAAGTTGCCCAGAGGAGTGAAGAAAACGTGCTGGCACTAAAGAGTGTGGAGGTAAGTGCCTCTTGGTCACCACAGGTGACCTTTAGAAATGTCTGCACACTTTGGCAGCCACCTTCCTACATGGTGTTTCCAGGAGCAGATGGCTCTAGTTCTTTCCTGGGTGAGGTGAGTAGCTTTTTCTTGCCAGTTCCCAGGCTTTCATCTAAGGCAGGCCAGGCGGAATGGAGGCACCTGTTACTTATTCAACAACAGATTTATTAAACGTGAACTCTAGGTGCACTTTTCAGGCATTTGGGAAATGGCAGTTAAACTCACGGAGTTTTTGAGCTCATGGAGCTCACTTTCTGATTTGGGGAGACAGGACACAAACATTAATAATTGTGTATATTATATTAAAATACTATTAATATATATTATGTGTAATACATTAATTTAAAGTAACAATAACAGTAAGGCAGGGTAAGGAAGAGAGCAGTATTGTGGGAAGAAGGGGCTCCTGCTTTATAGAGGGTAGTCGGGGAAGTCCTGTCTGACACAAGGGCATTTGAGTAGAGCCTTCTGAAGCCCGTGTAGTTTTCAGTGGGAGGAATATTCCAGGCAGAGGGAGCAGCAAGAATGGGATCTGAAGAGGGTTTGCTGGGCGTGGTTGAGGAACAGAAAGGTGGCCGATGTGGCTGGCTCTGTGAGCAGGGTGTAGAGTGGTTGGATATGTGAGGTTCAAGAGGCTATGGGTGGCCCGGGCCATTGTAAGGACTTCCACTGAGTGAGATGGAGAGCCCGTGAAGGGTTTTGAGGAAGAGTGGACTGATCTGACTTAGGTTCTTAACTAAAAAATGTTCACACAAAGATAACACCAAACTCAGATGGCTTTATACATTAATTCTAACAACTATCCAAGGAATAAGATTCCAGTCGTAGAAGAATAGCAGAAGTGGATATAAGTCATTGTGTAAGACCATATAACTGAAAACAAAACCATACATTCAATATAAGCTGAAAATTTGGGCTGATAGTACTCATGAATATAGATGTCAGAGTTCTGAATAAGATAATTGCAGAACAAATCTAACAGTGAGTAAAATAAAGTCATGACTAAGCTTATCCCAGGAAGGCAAGATTGTTTCAACATTAGAAAATATACTAATGTAATTCAGTACTTAGCAGTTTAAAGGAGAAAACCCATATGATTATTTCACTGGATGTCTAAAAAAGGCTTTCTTTTTTATTCAGCGCCCATTATGATAAAACTCTTCACAAACCAAGACTAATAGGGAAAATTATTTAACCTGGTACAGGGAATTTTTCAAAAATTCCATAGGTGAACTCTTTCCCATCATCATGCTGAGAGGTCTGTGTGCCTGCATAGGTGTGGAGTGCCCCGTGAGCATGCTAGTAGTAGCTTTCCATGTCTGAA
This sequence comes from Globicephala melas, assembly GCF_963455315.2. Lineage (NCBI taxonomy): Eukaryota > Metazoa > Chordata > Mammalia > Artiodactyla > Delphinidae > Globicephala > Globicephala melas. Next base: position 125,778,733 of record NC_083316.1, read on the forward strand.
CTCTACCACAGTGACTCTGTAAGCACTGGACCTGCAGCTCACTTGTTTGCCACCGGGGGTGGTACAGGACCTCTGGAGAAAAGCTCTGGTGTATTTTGACACGGCCAGCTGAGCATATGAGGGATTTAATGCATATTCCTCTTTCTCTTCCCAATTAAAAAAATAAGTACATACGGTGATCAAATAGTTCTGTTTTGAGGGTGGTGGTGTATAATGAGATATATGAAAACAAGCATAATGCTACTGGAGCCTTCGAAGTGTTCCCTGTAGGTAAAATGAACTGTAAAAAAAATTTGCTTTTGTGTGTTATCTCACAAAGAGGCTGTTTCTAGACTCATTCAAATCTGCTTGTCTAATGGAAATATTAATAGTGCAGCTGTGATTTATTGAGCATTTTATTACATATACCAAGTTCTTACTCTGTACTCAGTGCATTACTTTCTGGCTGACTTCTCAACCCTGTGATATTTTTGTAGATGAAGGGGGCTTGCCCAAGCTCATCCAGTCAGGAAGGGGTGGAGCTGGGATTTGACCTTGGTCTGGCTCCCTCACTCCAGAATCTGAGCTCATAAGCACCACCATGCTCACCAGTACCTCCTGGGACCCTGAGCTCTGGTTTTTTTTTTTTTTTTGCGGTACGCGGGCCTCTCACTGTTGTGGCCTCTCCCGTTTCGGAGCACAGGCTCTGGACGCGCAGGCTCAGTGGCCATGGCTCACGGGCCCAGCCGCTCCGCGGCATGTGGGATCCTCCCAGACAGGGTCACGAACCTGTGTCCCCTGCATCAGCAGGTGGACTCTCAACCACTGTGCCACCAGGGAAGCCCCTGAGCTCTGTTTTTTTACACACATCTGGTCACAGGCTTTTGGCTCTTGGCTCTCTAGAATAGACAGAAGCCCGCCTCCCTGCAAAAACTCACATATCCTAGTCCTGCCTGATACCCGCCTTGTTCTGATCAAGGCTCACTCCTCACTGAATGAAGTAGCATTCCCTTCACTTTCCATATGCTTGTCTCTTCTCTTCTTTGTTTCTGGGTGTTTCTTTCTAGAGACCAGGACTTTTTCTCCCTTTTGTGTGTGGAGTGCAGAGTTGGGTAGTGCGTACGAGGAGAGCAGGCTGGGGGTGTTCTAAAGTCAGTGAAATAAAACAAAGGTATTGAACAAAACAAACGTCCATGAGGAGATTGTAGGGTTGGGCACGCCTCTTGGGGACTGGTAGAGGAGGACCCTCTGGACTGATAAGAGACGTCTCTATGTGGAGCAATGGTTCTCAGACTTTGTGGGCATAAGAATTACATTGGGCAATGATTTGCAAACTTTAGTGTGAGAGGCTTGCTGGGGCCCACCCCCAGGGTTTCTGATTCAGTGGGTCTGGAGTGGGCTGAGTATTTGCATGTCTAACAAGTTCCCAGGTGCTGCTCATGCCACAGGTCCACGCTTTGAGAACCACTCACCTAGGGAATCTTTTAAAAATGCAGCCTTAGGGATTTAGTTCATACAGATGGAGGTGCAGCCTGGATATCAGCATTGCTGAGTATCGCAAATGATTCTGATGAGGTAATAGGATCAGGGTCTCACTCTGAGGGCTGCATAAGAGTGCTTACAAGAAGAAAAATTGAGTAGCGCAGTGCTAAATGTCTACAGTAGGTCAGTACATGCTGCATGTAGAGGAGATAGCCATGTGCTGGCATGGTCTGGGAGGACCTTCGGGAGGAGGTGAGGGATCAACAGGGCCTTGCAAGTGGGTGGAGTGCCACTAAGTTTTATTCTGATGATTCCTGCCAGCCAGGCATAAGGATTAAGGGCTTGGGCTTTGGAACAAATCTTTGTTCCCGTTCTCGTTCAGACTGCCCCTCGCTCCAGTGCTCTCACCTCAGGCACCCTCAGGCTTGTATAGTAGTAGTTAGTTAGTCGGTGTCTGGCACATGACAGGCAGTGGTAGCTGCCCTCTCCTGGCGAGGCAGGGAAGAGGACATGAATAAAGGCATAGACGCAGAAGGGACTTAGGTCTTGGGGAGTGCTGTGGTGTGGGAGAAAGGAATGAGGCCAAGGAGCAGTTTGGCACTAAGATGTTAGATTCGGGGGTGTCCCGGCAGTGAGTGGATGTCTGACTCCTTCCCCCTGCTCAGCCTGTATGGAGAAGGTAGGCTGTTGTGTTGCTGATGTTCTGTGGCTCCTACAGTTTGACCTTTTTGTCCTGACCTTTTAGTTCACCTGGCCTGACTTCTTGGCCTCTAGTGAGGTAAATGTGGAGGACTTTTGGGCCACGATGGAGACAGAAGTGATTGAGCAGGTGGCCTTCCCCGCCAGCATCCCTATCACCAAGTTTGATGCCTCTGTTATTGCCCCCTTCTTCCCACCACTGATGAGAGGAGCTGTGGTCGTCAACACTGAGAAAGACAAAAACCTGGATGTGCAGCCAGTACCTGGTAAGGCCACCTGGTAGCTGGGGTCAGGGAAGGGTCCCATCGCGTATGGAACATTGTCCATGGCAAGACAGCATGTATGGTTGAGGGGGCCAGGCCCACCTGGAGGGCTCTTTCTGGAAAGATAATGACAACCTGTGACAAAATCCCCTGGAGATGAAAGTCATGTGCAGAGTGTTGAAGAGCTGCCAGCCACATTGTATAGGACTGACCCACATAGCCCACTGTCAGCCTTCTGGGATGCCCTACACCGAACAGTGGGAACCCTCTGAAAAAATGCTGATGGTAGGGCTCCAGCCCCAAAGATTCTCACTGAGAGATGTAGGGGGAGGCAGGGAGTCTGCCTTCTAAACAGCTCTTTCACATGGTTTTTTAGATGCTCTGTGCTTACACGTTGAGAAGCCCTGGGCTAGCTCTTTTGAGGGCGTCAGTTTCTGACAACTTGGGTTTGATTCCCAGCTATGCTCCTCAGTGACCATGTGACCTCCACCAAATCCCTTCATTGCCCCGAGCCTCTGTTGCTTCATTTACAAAGAGGGCATGACATTGCTACCCACCACCTAGGTGGTTGTGAAGATTAAGTGAGCTAATACAGTTAGAGTGATGGCCTACTTTTTTTTTTAACTGCAACTCAGAGTAAGCAATAGGTTCTACATCATGACTCAGCGTGATGGTCATATAAGTAACACGTCTGTGTATATCTGTAACTAAAACAACTTTCATAAAGCAGTACTTTCCCTTACCAAATGCAACATGCTTGATTTTCTATTCTATTTCATTTTGAAAATCCTGGATATGATCTGCTAAATTGATTTTATAAGTAAGGCCCCTGCATAGTTCTGTTGATCAGGTTCAGGAACATAGTGTATAAAGAGCATTTTTAAAATGAGAGCTATTACTGTTCCTCATGTTGCTGCAGTTGTGTTAAGAATCTGAGATCATGGTTCTGGAAAAACTTAAAAGGTTAAAAGCTGACCCATTTCAGGGTTCTTTGCATGGGTGCTCTGCAGGGTATCTCCCCTAGATGTTCAAAGGCAGAAAGCTGGCTCTCAGAGACTTCGGGTATCTGTAGAAGCTTAAGACCTGCCTTGAGTGCCCCTCTCCCAGCCCCCAGGGCAGTGCTCAGGGCAAAGCCTGCTCGACTGTGGACCAGGCCCCCTTGTTCCCATCCTCGTGCATGAGGGACTCCGCAGGTGGAGCCACCATGAGGACCTCAGGTGGCTGGCAGTAGCGCCCTCCCATTAGCACGACGTCTCTTGCAGGCAATGGCGGTGCCTTGGTACGGCTGCTCCAGGAGGGCACCTGCAAGCTTGAGGAGATCGGCTCCTACAGCGAGGAGGAGCTGCACTGCCTGCTGAGGCAGTGTGGCATCCCCTTCGGGGCAGAAGACTCCAGGGTGAGTCTCGGGGCAGCGCTGGAGGTAGGGACTTTGGGAGCAGACTGGTGGGCCATTTTTCTGGGCAGGGATATGAATACCCGTGACTGGGCACTTGTGTTGGACACAGAGTGCTGGTGGGCAGGGAGGCCTGGGAGATAGCCAGCAGCCAGATTGTGACATGCACGCAAGGCCTTCCCATCCAGGCAGTTCCTCTGTTGAGGTAGTGGGTCCAGACTCAGGTTCAGGAATCCAGGCTCTCCTGCTAACTGTGTGTGGCCTCGGATAAGCTGCCTTACACATCTGAGCCTCATTTTCCTTATTTGCAAAGTGGAAATAACCAAAATACCAACCTCATGAAGTTTGCAGTGTCTAGTTATCACCTATCCAGGCTCTTAGAAAACAAGCGCCATGGCGTCCATAGAGAAGGATGTGGAGGGGTGTGTGTATTTTATCCATACATTGTGTACTTCCCTTCATACTAATGTGCTCTTGAAAATCTTATGCTTCAAGTTCAGACCCAAATGTTGGCTCCTCCTTGACACTTTCCCTGCCCTGTAAAAAAATAGAGAGAACCCAGGCCTCAGAGTCTGGCAGCTTGATCAGTCTGGCTGGCTTACAGGGCCTCAGCGTCCCCATATGTACCTAAAGGACATTGGGCTGGTGAGGCTCCAAGGCCCAATCTGGCCTTAACAGTTTATCCATTTGCTTTGAGTGAGCATTTGGTGCTGTGTACCAAGCCTGGTCGCTTAGCATTCACTGCTGTGTTTAATCTTGTCCTTGTGCTCTAGGACCAGCTCTGCTTCTCCTTGTTGGCCCTCTACGAATCTGTTCAGAATGGAGCCAGAGCTCGACAGCCCCCACCTCATCTCACAGGGGGTAAAATCTACAAGATGTGCCCCCATCAGGTAGGAGGATAAGGAGGAAGAACTCAGGGCGCAGTTGTCCACGTCAGCTGCCCACACAGAGGATCTGCTTGATCCAGCTCATCCTGGAGCTGGTACTTAGGTCACTGGGCAGCTGTGGAATAGCTCCTGTGGGTCACCACCAGTGAGTGTTAGGCACCCTACCGTACGCTGGCCCCTGCCTCAGCTGTTGAGGGTACAAAGGTGAGCAGCGAAGATGTCATTCCTCCCTGGGTGACCTCATATTGAGAGACAAAGTCACCATGGCTTGTGGCACCAGCTCTGCAGGAACTAGACAAGGACCAGAGATAGAAAGTAGCGGAGAGGGACCTGCTGTCTGTGGGGCAGCCAGAGGAGGCTGAGAGCCCCATGTAAAGCTTAGGAAGGGATGTGACCACTATGTCCTGAGCGGGGAGGGGTCCCCGGAGGCCAGTTCATGTAGAGCTTTGGAGGCAAGAGTAACAGTTTGGGTTTTCTTCTGAGAGTGATGAGAGAGGCCCATTGGATGGTTTGAATGGGAAATGGTCTGATTTGGGTTCTAAGAAGATCACTCCTTAGGCCCGTAGAGAGCATGCACAGGGTAGGCGCCAGGATAGCACTGGGAAGGTTGTGCCCTGTGTGACACAGTCGTCCCAATCCCGGTAGAAAACCCCCTGAACAGTGCTAAATGGGGAAGACGGCTTCGCAGAGCCTCCACTTCACCGAGTGGGGCAGGGCGACTAGCTGTCAAAAGACAGTCAGGTCGTCAACTCCTTCAACAACCCCTGGCAGGTCAGAGCCTGCTCAGAGCCTTGTGTTCATGTGACTGGGGTTCATCTCAGGAGAAGCACTTGACAACACAGGGATGTGAGAGCTATAGGTCTCGGGGCTGTTGTGGGCCAGTGGTATTACTTGGAGGCGATAGCCAGGACTGGTAGGTGTGAAGGTAGGGAGGTAGAGGCAGAATTCTCCAGTGGACACACAGCTGCCCAGCAGTGGAGTGGTATTTGGGGGATTTGAGGAAGGCTATACCTTCATCAGGGGGTCTCATCTGGACAGCACCATCAGGGTCTGCTCAAAATACAGATGCTTAGACTCCACCTTCAGTGGCTAATCGTGTAGATTTGGAGTGGGACCCAGGAACTTCCTCCTAGCTGCTGGTGCCATGCAGCTTGGGAACCACTGGACTAGCTGGTGTTTGGTGGGGTGATGGGGAGGGTGGGGTTTGGAGGTGATGCCTTGGTGGGTGGGGATGGGGGGGATCTCTCAGCCTCATTGGATGCTCCCAGCTCTTCTCCCAGGATGCTCCCAGCTCTTCTCCCAGGCTGCAGTGAGCTGGCGACTTCATTTAGGGCCAGAAGTAGGAGGGAAGCAGAATGTCACGGGCTCTGGCAGGATGGCGTGACCTCAGTCATAAAACCTGATTGTCCGTCTTCCTGGGAGGAAGCGAGTGGACCTGACTCGGTCTGTCAGCAGATTGGCTTCTTCACCCTGTGCTATACTCCATCTCCCCACCAGGTGGTGTGTGGCTCTAAGTATCTCGTGCGGGGCGAGAGTGCCCTCGACCATGTGGACCTGCTCGTCTCCTCCCGCCATTGGCCTCCTGTGTATGTGGTCGACATGGCCACACCAGTGGCCCTGTGTGCTGACCTCTGCTACCCGGAGCTGACCAACCAGATGTGGGGGAGGAATCAGGGCTGTTTCTCCAGCCCCACGGAGCCGCCTGTGGTGAGTTCCCTTCTGAGGAACTGGGACGCATCCCCCTGGTTCGTTGGGAAGACCTTCTGCGAACCATCCACCACCTTTTTTCTCCACCAGTGTTTTGTCTCAGTGCTCTGGAACCAGCATTTACTCCACAAATTTTTACTGACCCACCCCATGCGTGTGTGTGAGGCCACAGCATGTCATTTAGGGTGCCCAGGGTGACCCCAGGTATCTTGGGGTCAAAGGGGTCACCTTGCAGTTAAGCCTAGAAAATTGCCACCTTTGAGGACACTGTGCATGCTGACATACTAACATGCTGACATACTAACATGCTGACATACTGAAGGCCCAGACCAGCCCTGTTTTGGCTTTGACCGAATATGCTGTGTGGCACTCCTTGTGTTGTGATCTAGAGACACAGTGGCTTAGAAAATGCTGACCATGTCAACCCCTTTCCTCTAATTAAAAGGGGGAAGTAAGGGCCCGAGGTGAAAATGGACCTGTCGAGTGTCACACAGCAGATGAATGGCAGAGCCCTGGTCTCTGTCTTGGTGCACTGTATCAGGCTGTGGTTCTTAGCACGGGCACATGCCCTTGGCTAGAAGAAACGTTAGGACTGGTAATAGGAAGGGGCCATCATTGTCCTCACTGGCCTTTGCCTTAGTCCATGGGGCTCACTGGGTTTGTAAGGTTGGTGTGAGGCATCTGAGCCTCTTCCTGTTCCCCTGCAGCCCCAGCCTGATTGCTTAGGCAGATATAAATATTAGCTCAGGTAATCCAGCATCTGCTCTGGGAGGTGGCCACTGTTACTGTCCCCATTCTCACATGAGGAAACGGAGGCACAGGGGAGGAGGAAAGGGGGACTTGCCCCGGGAAACGTGTTATGTGGTGACGGTAGGATTTAAACAGAGCTGGCTCACCCACAGCTTGGACCTTAATCTTCCCTCACGTCACAGTGGCTTATCATCTCCCTTGTAGAGCGTGTCCTGCCCAGAACTCTTGGACCAGCATTATACGGTGGATATGTCGGAGGCTGAGCACTCTGTCCAGCACCCGGTCACCAAGACTGCCACACGGCGCATCGTCCATGCAGGCATACAGCCCAGTCCTGGCGACCCCAGTGCTGGGCACCACTCCTTGGCCCTGTGTCCTGAGTTGGCGCCCTACGCAGCCATCCTGTCCTCCTTTGCAGACAGCAAACCAAACAGCGTCCGCCAGCGGCCCATTGCCTTTGACAATGCCACCCACTATTACCTCTACAACCGCCTCATGGACTTCCTCACCAGTCGCGAGATTGTCAACCGGCAGATCCATGACATTGTGCAGAGCTGCCAGCCTGGCGAGGTGGTCATCCGAGACACCCTGTACCGCCTCGGGGTTGCTCAGATCAAGACAGAGACGGAGGAGGACGCTGAGGAAGAGGAGGTGGCCACAGCTGCAGAGTAAGCCGGGCTCTTGTGCAGGGACCGCACCATCTCTCTCAAGCCATAGTAAGGCCCTTGCCCGAGGCAGATCCATCCAGGGGACCAGCTTCTGATGCTGGGACTGACCAAAGAGCTTCCATTTCCTGAGCACGGTGGAGCCCAGGGTCCTTGGTTCTCAACCTTCTGGGGGTCGGGACGGGCACCAGGACACTCTTTGGGTGGCACCATATGTTCAGTAAAGGGGCAGGGAGGCTGAGAGAAGGCAGGTAGCTGCTGGCTTCCCAGGGGCGCCTGTGGGTGGGGGTGGAGGTCCTGGGTGGGCCAAGGCTGCTGAGGTTTCCCTTCCCACCCAGGGACACCGTTTCCAGCCCCTGCGGCCTGTTGCCTTTGACTCGGGGCCTTGGGGGCTTCATTAGCTCCAGGGGTCCTTCTCCCAGAGGAGGAATGCATTCCCTCTGCACCCACATCTGGGGGCAGCTGAGAAAGGGTGAGCCACAACTCTCTTCCAGGCCTAGCCTCCCTGCCCCAAGCTTTGAGGAAGAGGAGCCCCTTCCTCCTTTCCTGGTCACTGCTGCTGCAGCCTGCATCCTCTCTGGACCCTCGTCACAGAGGGGGTGTGGCCCGTGAGCATGATATAACCTGGGGGCAGTAGGAAAAACTCCCTTCTGTGAAGGGTAAGCAGACCGGGCCGTAAGGAAACAGCAGGACTGGCTCAAGTGCCCAAAGTTTGCTTAGGGCACGGGAATTGGCCGTGTTATTTAATTTATTGAGAGGAGTGGAATAGGTGGCTTTTTTCCCCTCCCTCTTCCCCGACCAGAATAAAGTTTATTAAATTATATGGTTTGGGTGCAACAAGAGTCCATTCCAGCCTCATTGTATGCAGCTCAGTGGGGTTGGGCACTCACCGCGGAAGGATGGACGGAGGTCCCCGGGAATCCGCATGGCACAAAGACCAGAGGCCAGCTGTGTTAATGCTGTTAGTTTAATGCTGACAGAGACATCCCACAGCGTGACTGTTAGTTATGATGAGTCAACCTGGAGCGTGTGCTGCTTGCTTGGTGTGGCCAGCCACACGGGGCCCCTGCCTTCCAGCTCAGAATGGCGGGGCGGGGCCGGACAGAGCACCCCAACCTTTAGCTGCCACCTGGCTCATTGCAGCAATACCAGACCTAGGGTGGGTGGGGCCGTGGAGAGAAGGCTTAGAGGGCAGAGAGGGACAATTAGATTCTTACAGAGGAGTCACCCTGCTCCAAGGGCCTGAACCAAGTGCAGCCCTGAGCACCGGCCTGCTCTCCTTGATCCACTCAGCAGGTGTTCTTCCATTCGGCCAAGGGCCAGGGAGCCTTGTTTTTTCCTCAAGGTTTGGGCAGCTCCTGGGGACTTCAGTCACAAAACCAGTCCATTTCCCTTGAAACAGGAGGGAAGGAGGGGAGGAAGCGGGAACAGGCTAAGAGTGAGCTGGGTATTCTCCCAGTTGGCATAGCACACACGAGGCCACAGCATTGAGAACTGGCGGGGGCGGGGCTGAGCCCCAGCCCCTGACTGGCAGTGATGGCCCAGGCCCTGGGAGTGGGGTTCTCTCCAACCTCCTGTAGCTCCCACATTCCTGAGTTTCAGGGCTGGGCTGTTGAGGGAAATGACCAAGGGCACAGTCTGTGCTCTCCCCATGGTGCCCCATCCATGGAGGAGGGGAGCAAGTACATCCCTGTGATCACCTCCTCAGCAGAACTGGTAGTTGTTGGGTTGCAGCAGGGGCTGGGCAACGTCCCCCTGCTCACAGCAGCCCAGGTGCTCGCTGGAGCTCTCCTCCTCCGGCTCACTGCTGCTGCTTGGTAGGTTGCTGTAGTCCTGGGTGGGGGGGTGTCAGGGGATGGTCAGAACTGATCAGTCAGGCCCAGCTTTAACCAGCCACCCACCCTGAGCCTGGCACCACTCACCTGCTCTCTTCTATCCACTAGAACCTGCTCCTGAAGGAGGGAGCAGATTTGCTGGAAGGTGGGTCTGCGGGTCGGCTCCAGGGCCCAGCAGGCCTGCATGATGCTGTATCTGAGGCAGGACAGAAGCTACTTGTGGGCCTGGGACTCATCATGTCTGTGCATGCACGCACGCACACACACTACAGGGTCCTGCCCCGCAGAGGTCCCAAAACCAAGTCAGAAGTGAGCTTTGCACAAGGCCAGTGCGAAGTCCTTGGTGTGCATTATCTAATCTTTCCAGTAACCCCGGGAAAAGGGGCTTTTTGTCAAAATGGGCGTGGTAACTGAGGAGGAAAAAAGCTCAGAGATGCTCCTTTGCCCAAGCTCCTAGGATGAAGAAGGGGCACTCCTGCTGCCTGCAGGTAGGTTTAAGAGGCCAGTTGATGGTAGGACTTAAGTGGCTGAGGAGCTAGCTGGCTGAGTGCATCCACCTTGGCAGTAAGCGCCTGGGTGGCATATAGGGAGCAGCCGTGGAGAGACAGTGGCTGGAGAAAGATGCAGTGGGTGAGATGGGCCAGCGAGTGTGGGGGAAGGCTGTGGTGAGGGCAGGGAGCCAGTGAGGAGCCTGGGGTGGGCTGGCTGGCGTGAGGCAGTTAAGAGGCTGCAGCGGCTGGCTGGCTATGCTGAGGGAGAGGCTGGCCGCCACCACAGAGCTCCAGGACAGGGAAGGAAAGAGAGAGCCCTCTTGAGGTCATAGCAACAGAGTCTGAGTTAAACATTCATCATCCGTCTTAGGGCCGGCCCCAGCTGAGAGCCCTCTTTGAGAATGTCCCCCGTGCTACCTGGGAAACCAGTGGAAACCCTGAAGTTGATAAAAAGGGGTCTTAGTCCACTGTGGGCAAGTGGAAGCCTGACCCTGGAACGTTGTGGACAGGAAAGACAGGCCACACACCTTCCCATCCACTTCCAACAAATCCTGGGGTATTCTTCCTCCCTGGGGTCCTTCACTTACATGTTCTTTGGGGCAAACGCAGGCTGGGCCATTTGGTATCCGTCCTTCACCAGTTTATAGAACTTGCTGTTCACCAGGATGCCAGGGTAGGGGTTCAGGCCTGCAAAGGACAGGATCATGGAAAAGACCATATTCAGTGCTCACCGTCACCTTCCCCCACACATCTTGGCAGGGCTGGCTGTGCAGGGTCCCAGCTGGACTGCGATAATAGAACAGCAGCTCCGCTTAACAAGTGTTTACTATATGCCGGGCACTGCAAACGGCTTAGGCTTCTAGGACGTTGAAAGTCTTCAGCCAGGCCTCATCACACCCACAAAATCCCAGCACAAGCTTTGGAATAAGAGCTTGGTAGAGGAGTACATTGAAGGGCTTAGCCCAACTTCCTGTGCCTACTGCTCCAGAAATAGGAGCTGTATCTTCAAAGACATGCATGTTTCAGAGAGTGAGGGCAAACAGCATTCTAGGAAACAGCAACTGCACAAGCAGACAGGTGAGGACACCGCCTGGAGGGAGTGCCTGTCGAGGTAGAGGGTGTGCCCCGCCCACTCCGGAGCTGCAACGCTTGGTTTTAAGATACTTCGCCCATCCCTGCACTCTTAGCAGCCCTTGCTCTGCCCTGACCACCAAGTGTCCTGGACTAGCATCCTCCACGAGGTGTAGGACACCATGGGTAACCAAGCACCAGTCAGCCCTACGCTGAGCCTGCACTGCGCCAGCGGCTTACCAAGTGAGAAGATCTCCCAGAGGAGGATGCCGTAGGACCAGACGTCGCTCTGAACTGTGTAGACGCAGTCGAAGATGCTCTCTGGGGCCATCCACTTCACGGGCAGGCGGGCCTGGCACAGCAGACCCCAGTCACCTTGCACCCTGGGTCACCACCCCTCCCCGGCCTGGCCCAGCCTTCCCAGCACTCACGTTGCCCTTGACGATGTAGTTGGAGTCATTCATGATGTCCCTAGCCAGACCAAAGTCCCCAATCTTGGCCACATGGCCACTGGTCAGCAGCACGTTTCTGGCTGCCACGTCCCGGTGGATGCACTGAGGGAAAGCACTGTAGGGTTAGTCTTGACCCCCCCGCTACCTGAGCCCAGGGTGCAGGAGGAACAGCCAGGACCCCACCCAGAAGGCTTGGGGTCCTCCTCGAGGAAGTGGGCATCAGTTTTGGTCCTGTACCCTGGATCCTCTCCCTACCTTCTACCAAGACCCAGGTCTAGGAAAATTTAATGTGGGCATACAGTCAGTGTTGAGAAACCATCATGACTCTGGCCCTGCGTGGCAGGAGCTGCCTCAGAGCTAGATGGTCTGCACGGGCCCAGGAGCAGTGAGCCCTGGGGCTCCTAACAGGAGCAGGAGCTGCCACCCTCAGGGCCCTGCCGTTCCAGGCCCTTCCCTAAACATCTGCACACGTTGTAACCCAATTCCACCTTCATGCCATTCTACGATTGTGCCCGTTTCTATAGGTGTAGAAACCTAGGCTCAGAGAGGTTCAGCAGTTGCTCAAAGCCACACAGCAAGCGGCAGAGCCAGCATTCAGGCTCTAGACTCCCAGGCCTGTGTTGTAAGGAGGACGGCCCCCTTCACACACTCCCTTTTCTCCCCCTTGTCCTCACCCATCCAGCCTCACGGGGTGTTGGCTGCCCCTGCCACCCCCCCGCCCCCCACACCCCGGGTGACCACACATCATAGGGACCTGTTTTCTGACTCACGTTCTTGGAAGCGAGGAATGCCATGCCCTGGGCCACCTGGCTGGAAAAGTGGAGCAGGTCACGCAGCTCCAGCAGCCGCCCGTTCTCCTTGTCCAGGTCTGGTGTGGGGAGAGGTGTCAGGGCGGCCTCCCCACCTCAACCCAAGCAGCCCCTCTCGTCTCCCTCAGCCCTGATACCTCCTCCGCACCTTGCTCAGAGAATGAATCATTTGATGAAGAAGTGGAGACAGGCCTCATCTCCACATAGGTGTCCACACCCTGGCTGGAGAAGCCGCTGTCCCTGCATAGGAGAGGGGACCGCGGGCTGATCAGTGCCTGTCACCGCACTGCCCAGCTCAGGCCTCTCCCAGCCACTCAGCAGAGAAAGGAAGGGACCTCAGGGTCAACTTGAACTTCCCTTTCTGACACCTCCTTTCATCAGTGACCTCTGCTTGGCCATCCAGTGAGGGAGCTTACAACCTGTTCTCTCTTTGGGCAGCTCTACCTGTTAGAAAGTTCTCCACCGTTCCTAATGTTAATCTGCCCCCGGGCTATTCCTCCTCCTGGTCCTCGCTCTGCCCTCCAGAAGCATCTCCCTCTTCTCTGGAACAGCCCAGCAGGGCTTCGAGCATATTCCAGGGCCCCTTCTTTGAGCCCTCTTGTCTACATCACGGCTCTCCCTTCTGGCTGCACATTAAAATCACCCAGGGAGTTCCAGATACTCAGACCATCGAACCAAAGACTTCAGAAACTCCAGGGGTAAAACCCAGTCATTCCCACTTACACGTTAATCCAGGCAACTCCCGTGTGTAGCCAGAGTTGAGGACTGGTCTAGAGCAGTGCCTCTTAAACTTATCCACGTGCATGTGAATCACCTGGGGAATCTTATTTAAATGCAGATTCTGACTCCGCAGGTTTGGGTAGGCCTGAGATTGTACATTCCTAACAGCTCTCAGAAGCCTGTGAGCCTGTGCTTCGGGTGGCTGTTCAGGTTGAGAAGCACTGCTCCACACTGAATAGCCACCACTGCGTCTAATATTCCAACTAGATAGGAGTCAGGACCTCTCAGCTGCTCCCTCTGTGATACAGCTGTGCACCTTGACGATGTCCTTGCTCTCGTGTTCCCAGAAAAACAACCTAGTGCTTTATTTATGGTTTGACCATTAAACTATCCACTCCCTTGGTCTAGAAAGTGTACTTCTATTAAGGTAACCTGGGATCTCATTAGTAGGACTGGTTCACATGCCGTTTGCCCTTGAAATCACCCGACTCGGAATCCTTTCCCCATCTGTAGATTTGAAGATGGAAGCTAATACTTGACTTCAGTTCTCATTTTGAGTTGCTCTGGCCTGAGTTTCTAGCCTGCTGAGGCCCAGCGTGAGCCACCCACTCAAAAGGGTGTCAGAAAATCAGAGAAAATCCTGCCAGCCCCCATACTCGAGGTCACTGGGTGGAGTGAAATGGCCTCCTTCCCCTTTTGCCTCCCCTGGTTTGGTAGCTGACATTGGTAGGATAGGAGCCCAGTGTATATATACCCTTGTTCTGACCCAGCAGCCTGGCCCTGAAGCCTCACAAGCCCCGAGTCCAAGACTCCCAGGAGATCAGTGTAGCTCAGGTGAGCACTGGACAAGGAGTCAACAGAGCAGAATCCAGCCAGGCTCCGCCTCTGCCCTTGACTCATGTGTGACACAAAGGCCACTTCTTTTCTCTGGTTCCCCAATGTGGCTCTGTCTGTCTGCCTCTGGGTGGCTTCCAGGAATCACAGCATTACAGAACGAGAGAGCAGAGAGACCCTGAGGGGTTCAACCCCTGATGGCTGGGGGGGAAGCCGAGGCCCAAGTGGACCAGGGACCTGGCCACAGCTATGCTGTTTTGCCCCTGCTCATTCAACGCCCGAAAGACTCTATCCCACTTCTGCATGGCTACTCAAAAGTGGAATGGGTGCCCTCCAGCCCCCGACAGCACATGCTGTGGGAGAAACAGGGCCATTATCCCCAAGATTTGCCCATCGCTGGCGAGGGCCCCAGACGGATCTTGGTTGATCTTTTACGTATGATAAGATAATGATCTCATTAATGCCCATCTCCACCAGACGATGAGCGGCCCATCTTTGCCCTCAATACTCCCAGAACATAGTAGGGGCTCAAATATTTGTTGGATGATGGGAATAAATAGGAGGAAAACTGAGTTGCCCACATGATATGGGTGGCTACTCCGCACAGCACAAACGGGAAGGCGAGGGCCACGCAAGCCACCCAACCCGGAGCTGACTTCGGGGACAGACATGGGGGCCCCACCTCCCAGTCCTGGCCTCCTTCCTGTCTTTCACCAGGATACTACCTGCGGATGTATTTCTTTTCCAAGTGGATGTTCTTGTAGCCGGTGCCTGCCTTGGGGTCCTGGCCTGGATTCAGGCTGGGTCCCAGCATGGCCTCAGCCTTCCTTCGCAGAAAGTTGAGCAGGTCGCCATAGCAGCAGTACTCGGTGATGACCAGGACAGGACCTAGAGCAGCCAAGAGTGGGGTCAGTGCACCCCTAACACACCACCCCATGTGGACAGGAACATGGGGCGGGGGCAATAAGAACCTGGACTGGAACTCAGGAGCCCCGGGTTCTAATCCTGCCTGTCTATAAGCAGCCCTCCCTGCTTTCTGGGTGACCTCAGTGACCCAACTGTCTAAAGCAGAGGAACCTCCAAAAAACTGTAGCTGAATAATTCTTTCTTCGAAGGAAATCTGTGACAGTTCCACACAAGTCAAAGCTGCTAGAGGAGAAGAGACTGGAGCGGACTGAGAGTCCCAACAGGCCCTGGGGCACTTCTGTGGGCCCTGTGGTGAGTGTCCAAGCCTCTTTGAGTGGGGGCTTCCTAAAAGGTAGATTTGAAGGGCTTCACTCCAGACCCATAGCGTCAGACTCCCTGGAGCAGGGCCCAGGCATCTGCACTCTTTTCTCCTTTTCCAGGTGACTCTGATGCCCACCCATGTCTGAGAGCCACTGATCAGATCTCACAGAACTGCCTGTCATCCATAAGCAGCTTCTGACCAGCCCAGGCATCTGGCCTAGGAATTCAAGGGTTGCTGAGACAGGGATCCCACCTTCACTTTGTGGAGACGGGAAGGGGAGGATGGAGTGAGGTAGCCCTGGGACCCTCAGACACCCAAGAGGCCCCACCACGATGGGCCCCTTACCTCCGTGGGTACAGGCTCCCAGAAGGTTGACTATGTTCTCGTGCTGGCCCAGGTGGCTCATGATCTTCAGTTCCGACATGAGGGCCTCCTTCTCGTCAGCGTGAGCCGTGGCTGGGAGATGGGGCCACAGGTCCCACAGAGAAAGGGCAGGACACGGAGAGCCATGCACACAGACGCCCAGGGGAGCAAAGCAGAGGGGACCCAGAGCCCCAAAGCAATCAGAAGCCGAAAGAGGCAGGAGAAATGAGGACACACGATGGGAGTTACGGGGAGAGAGAGAGGACAGATGGCCTGTTACTGAGCTGATTGTGGGCGGCAGGAGACCAACCTGTGGCCAGGCCATAGGCCAGGATGGCCTCTGTGCACCAGAGCCCCTTTGAGGCTCAGGCAGAAGCCCTTCCACACCCAGGAGTTAGAGGGAGCCAGGAGCTCACAAAGGAAGCGGAGAGTCCTCACCCCCGATCCCAGGCTCTGTTCCACAGGCCCTGACAGGCCAAAAATGTGGGTGATGCCCTTGTGACGACAGAACAGACCCTCCCTTGGCAGATACCACCTCCTACCCGCTGCCCCAAAGCTGCTTCCTGTACTCACACTTCAGCATCTTCACAGCCACCTTCAGAACAGCATCTTCCTTGCCCAGACCAAAGGCCGTGGCCTCTACCACCTTCCCAAAGGCACCTGCTCCAAGGGTTTTACCTGCCACACACAAAGCCTGCTGAGGTCCCGGGGCACCTAAGGGCCCACAGGCTCCCTGCCACCCACGCTGGGCCTGTGACAGGAGGGCGTGTTGGGTGCTGAGACCCTGGCTCACCAAACTGCAGGTTGTTCCGGGGGAACTCCCACTTCTCGTTGTAGGGCAGCTGGGTTGGGTCGATGAAGGTGTAGCTGTTGCCCCCGTAGCTCTCAATGATCTTCCAGCGCACCTGGTACTTGGGCTTCTGCAGAGGGAGAGGGAGGAGGCATGGGTCAGCTGGGCCTGGCAGGTGGATCTTGGACATCATCCCGACCCGGGAGGACAGGGGCTGGGCAGTCCCACCGCACAGCGGGAGGAGGTCGGTGTGGCCTGCGACGTGGTGAGAGGGGCTGTGTCATCTCATGCCCATGGCACCGAGAGCCCCATCCCTGCCTGGCTTGGCCTTACCATGGGACCGTCCATTCTCCAAGCCTCAGTTTCCCTACCTGTGTATTGAAAGATTTGGACAGGACCACCTCTGAGGGTTTTGACAGCTCTGATAAGGTAGTAATTCCTGAGCCAGGAGGGAGGGTGGAACTGTAGATCCATCCATCCATCCGTCCATCCTCCCATCCAATTATTACTTGTTTGTTTTATTTTCACTTGTGGTAAGAACAAAATTTACCATCCCAACCAGTTTTGAGTATACCGTTCAGTAGTGTTATAGACAGTCCCACTGTTGTGCAACCAACCTCCAGAACTCTTTTCATCTTGAAAAGCTGCAAGTCTGTACTCACTAAACAACAACTCCCTGTTCCCCCCTCCCCCGAGCCCCCAGCCACTTATCTCATGCATCTGACTGTTCCAGGTACCTTATTTAACTGGAATCATGCAGGATCTGTCCCTTTGTAACTGGCTTATCTCAATTTGCATGATGTCTTCAAGGTTCATCCATGTTGTTGCCTATGTCAGCATTTCCTGCCTTTTTAAGGCTGAATATTATCCCATCCAAATATTTCACCGAGTACCTGTTTGTTTCAGGCATCGTTGATTCAGAGTTTGACAAAACAAGAGTCCCTGTCCCCTGGAGTTTGCATTCTAGTTGCTAAGACGGACAATCAACTCAGATACATATGTAGGAAATTTTCGAATAGCGCTATGGAGATAAGAAAGCAAAGTAATAGGACAGAGAGCGCCGGGGACAACCGAACACAAGTCAGGGAGGGCCCCTGAGGAGGCGAGAGGGAGCTGGCCACGTGAGCAGCAGGGGAAGCACTTCGCGGGTGCAGGGAGTGGAGGCCTGGGGGTGGGAAAGGTCTGGGCGAGTCTAAGGGACTGGAAGGTGCCGTGTGGCTGGAGGGGAGCGGGGGGCGGTTCTGGAGGCAGGAAAGTCTTGAGGGCTGCAATCAGCAAGTGAGTTCTCTAAGCGCAAGGGGAACCCTTTGAGGCTCGATGCAGGCGAGCGATGCATCCGACTCTACATTGCTCAAGGACCAACAGAGAGAGACCCCACGTACAAGACAGCGGGCGTCTGGAGGACCTGCATTCCCCTCAGGCTCTCCACGCTGTTCCAACCAGCCAGCTGGCGGCAGAGCATAAGCAGAGGAGGAGCGGCTGCCTCTCTCTTTCCTGCCCCTGGTGGCAGCTGCATGGGGGCATCATGCCAGGGGTACCCATGAGAAGTGCTGATGGCAGACAGAGTTTAGGTGGAAAGTGGAAGCTGGGCTGGGGCGGTGGAGGACACTGAGGCCTCGGGTCAGCAGTCCAGCTCGCTTTCCGGTCAGTTGTGGGGGACAGGGACCAGCTGGGCTGTGCTTAGCAGCTGGGCTCCTACATGGGGCACCCAACTCGGGCAGGGGGAGCTAAAGTGGGTGCTGGGGAGGAGGGTGACAAGTCTCACCAGGTTAAGGGAAAAGACTCCAGATAGCCATAGGGAAGGACTTCCGGATGGTAGTTCGGGGGGAAAGACTGCAGTTAGACATGAGGAAGAATTTCCAGGTCCTGATTCAGGACGAGAGACTAGTGGTGAACCTAAGGACATCCATGTTACAGTTTCAGCAGATAGTCTGAAACGGGACAGGAAGAGGACTTCTGGAGTGTCAGAGGATTCAAACCCTGTGTGTGGCTGCCTTCCCAACACAAAGGATGGACACAGAACCGGGAGGGATTCCTTGACCTTGCCTGGCCACTTCCATCTCCAGGAGCCACTGTGGTGATGGCTGGTTTTTCCCCCCCTGCCACTTCTCCTTCCTCTGGCCCCGCAGCTGGGCCTGAGTCAGCCCCTCCCCAGCCCACCGCGAGCTGGCTATCTGGCTGGAACTTCAGCGCTCTCTCTGAATCCCAGACCTGATACCTGGAGGACGACGCAGCTCTCCCACGCCTGCCTCAGGCATCCCCACCCCTCTTCCTGGAAAGCAGACACTAGCTCTCAGCCTCTGCTATCCCTAGACAGGGCTTCTGTGTAACTCCCGGGGGCTTCTACCCAGAGGGGCCTCTCCTCTGAAGGAGAACCCTAATGGGGAGGCCAGGATGGGCAGCCTCGGAGTATAATGCTATCAGCGAGCGTCTCCCGAGCACTTCCTGTGAGTGGGCGCTGGGCTCCAACTCAACGTGCGTCATCTCACTTAATGCTCACAACAGGCCCAGGCCACTTCCCCTTGGTGACCGAGGTAGGCATGGAATCATCAAAGTCCCCACAACTCCCCATCCAGTCCTGCTGTTTTGGGTGGGCGGATGTTTTCTGTCTCAGGAAGGGGGACATCTGAACAGTTTCCACTGGAAATCTTGGGGACCCTCCTGTGCTTCCCCCACATACCTCCCAATCCCCAGAGCTCAGTTCCAACCCCCAGAATTCCAGCCTCTCCAGTGGCTTCCCCGTCTCCTCCTGTCCTCCCCATCACCATCATCCTTTCTTCCCCATGTCCTTCCTCCTTCCAGCCTGCTGACTTCTGCCCTTTTCTCTCCCCCCTTGGCCCCCCTTGTGGTCTCTCTGGGGGCCAGAAAGGCGATGAGTCAGCCCTGAGACAGAAGCAACCCTTCCCTCAAGTGGGGCCACCCCTCCCCTCAGGCCTGAGTAGTGAGGACAAGCCAGGCTGAGTCCCCAGTGAAGGGACAAGACTCAGAACCCTGTGGAGCAAAGCAGAGGACACTTGGACAACAAGCCCTGAGGTAGGGCATGGTCATCTTGACCCCTGGGATGCCCTCCTTCTCTTGGCCTTGAGTCAGCTCACGGGCCAGTTCAGTTTCTTAAATGGGATAAGAGGTGACTGGAGTACATGTTCCAAAAATGGTCCCGTGAAGAGAACGTAAGGTGTCCCCAAACCACGGCTGGCCAAGGGGGCTGGGCGGCCCAAGGCAGAAAGGGCTGGAGGGGAACTGGGCCCTTCTCTAGAATCTCTGCAGGGCTGAGGAGGCAGCTCTGTGGGGACGGAGAGGCTGTTTTCAGCTCCATATAAGGAAGAACTTTGCAACAGAGCTGCGCAGAGAAGGAATGGGAGGCCACAACAATGAGTGAAGTCCTGTCCCCGGAGGCGGGCGGAGTTGGATGGATCTGGGTCTGAATCCTGCCTTGCCAGGCTCTAGGACTCTAGGAAAATTGGTGTCTCTAAGCCTCTGTCTCTCCATCTGTGAAATGGTGTTGATAATGGCAGCCCCCGCACCAGACTGTGCTGAAGGTTCACCGAGGTGACGGCGTGTAGAGGACTGAGCAGGGTGCTGGGCACGGACAGGGCTCTGAATGGATGCTACACACCCTGGACCCAGGAGGAAGTTGGCTGGGGAACTCAAGATAGCTCATGCATCTTGGGATTGGAGGGCAGTCTGGCCCATCCAAGATTCAGACCCAGATCCACACAACTCCCAACCCTTGGCTCTTAAACTAGACCATCAGGCTCTTGGCATGTCACGGGAGGAGGCTGTAAAGGTCACCCACCCGACCATGAACAGGTGGGGAAAATGAGGCCCAGAGCGGGCAGTCCACCCGCCAAGGTTGCATGAAGCCCAAACAGGGCAGTCACCCAGCCATGGTCTCATGGCAAACCAGTGTCCGAGCAGGACCCAGATCCCTGAAGACTTGACCTGGGGCCCTGGATTCTGCGCTCAGAGCTGCCTCCTCATGCTGTGTGCTGACATAAGCGCCGGGCACCCCGTGGGCCCCTGGGGCACCCCCCACATACCACCTACCTATCTACTCCAAGTCCTCTACTCACACTAAAACCCACAAGGCAGGTGTGGGGAAGAGAAGGCAGCAGAGGAGCCCACAAGGTGGGTTATTCACCCCTAACTCACCTCACTGCCTTGTTCACACCTGCTGAACCTACAGGATGGGGTCCAACCCCTCAGACCCCCAACCTGTCCCCACCTGGGTCCTCTTCCAGGCATCAGTATTTCCGGAACTCACCTTGGTCTTCCCCCCACCTGCCTCTTTGTACACAGCGCCCTCTCCCCCAGAGACATCCTTTCCCTGAATCTCATCTCCCCCTGGCTGCCTGCCCCGTTCTCCAAGACCTGTCCCACCCACGCCAAGCCACCTCCTCCAAGCAGACTCCCTTCCCTGCCAGCCGGAAAAGATCCCTCCACTTCTGGCCTCCCAGAGCCTTCTGGCCTGGCCCTCTCAGTGCCTGACTGCACAAGAAGTAGTCTTTTATGTAGGGAGGCAGTGAGGCTAAGTGGTGGAGGCCACAGGCTCTGGGGTGCAAGGCAACTGGGACCCTTGGGCGGGTCCTTCAACCTTGCTGAGCCTGCTTCCTTACTGTAAAATGCTGACTGCTCTAGTCCCTGCCTCTAGATTGTTTTGAGGGTAAAATAAGATGATTCCATGGGTTTTTAACAAAATGGCTTTTAAAAAACCAGCCTCTGCCATTGACCGGCTGTAGACTAGGGCAACTGTCTCAACCTCCCAGAACCTCAGCTTCCAACTCTGTAAAATGGGGTAGTGATACTACCCACATGCCATGGTTGTTGAGGTCAGGAAATGAGGGGATGTAGGTAACATGCTTCATAACAATGCCCCTAAAATCACCATCACTGACTGAGCACTCAGAGTGACAGGCAGTGCACTAAACGCCAACGTGCAATTAACGGCAGACTTGATTAATAATCATATTAAATAAAGGCGAGGACGATGATGGTCAGGCCTTCCCCTCCACTAACTTACCTGCCACCTGACAGAGACACAGGCCTGGCCCCATGATACCCTCTCTGTGTCCCTGGAAGCCCCCAGCTGGGACAAGTTCCCATGTTCATGCTCTCCCCAACAGCCACGGCTCTCCCCGTAGCATCTCTCCCTGTGATCCACGCCCTCACTTCCGTGGCTATTCGATTAGCAACCGTCTAGCTCACTAGACAGAGACTTCTACGAGGGCAAAACCTCAGAGGCTCCGAGTCTTGGCTCACCCAGCCACTGACACTGGCATACAGCAGGCGCCCATTAAAGAGCTGTTGGTTCAATGACTGGCTGACAGGTGAATTCGTATTCACAGGGGCTGAAGGGTGGATCCACACAGCCTGGGGGCACTGCCGCAGGGTCTGGCTCACTCGGGTGCCTGGCCGCCCCCCAGCCCTGCCCAGGCTCACCTGCTTGTACTTGTACAAAAGCAACAGGAGTAGCAGCAGCAGCAAGGCCATGACGGACATGCAGGCCACCAGCACCGGCGTGAAGAGGGGCTCGTCAAGGGGCTGCGTGTAGGCTCCTGGAAAGGGTGGGGCAGAGGAGTGAGCAGCAGAAGGGGCCTTTGAGACCCCCTGCTCCCCACTGGAACAGGCCAGTTGCCTGGACTCAGTAGGTGCCCACTAAATTCTTACTGACTGAACGAGGAGTCCTCTCAGCGGGAAGCCCGTAGACCGTCCCCCAGCCGGGGGCAGGGAGGACCACCTCTCTAGCACTGCTCGTGACCAGCTCCAAACCTTGCCCAGACTCACAGCCTCTGTGGCCAGCGGAGCCCCTCAGGTCACACGGCCCACCCACGGCCCGTGCAAGGAGCCTCTGCAGCAGCCTGGCCTGGGGCTCAGCCATGACGTGCACACTCCCCCAGTGTGGAGACTTACCACCTACACCTCCGGCCAGCTCGGATGGAAAGACCTTCCAGAGGTTAGACTGAAATCTGCCTCCCCAGCATTTCCCTGCAGCTTCCCCGAGTGCCCTTTGGGACCACACAGCCCTTCTGGGAGTCTGAAAGCCAGGTTCATGGACCCGGGGTCTCCTCTTCCCAGATCAACAGCCCTAGTTCCCTTCATGTGTTTGGAAGGACATAATTTCCACCTCCTGGCCCAGGTCAGCAGCATAAGTCTGAGGCCCAGCCTCACCTCTGCCACTTGGGAGGTGTGACGGTGAACCTGTGGCTTCTCTCTAAGCCTCAGGTTCATCATGCCCCAGGGGGGAAGGAAGACTGTACTGACCTCCTAGGGGTGGGCGAGTTCGTTGAAATAATGCCTGTAAAGGGCTTAGCGTGATGCCAGGCACAGTGTAAGCCTCCAATAAAATGTTGGCTTTATTATTTGTAATATACGACCACCAGCTGCAAGACAGAGCAGCCCAGGCAGCGGCATGTGGAATCGGACCTCAGCCCCACTTGCTCCAAGGCCAGCAGCTGGGGCACCTGCGGGCCCCCTGTGAACCAGGCAGAGGCTCCCACTCTGTCCTCTCTGGGCCCAGAGAGCCTCACCCGGGCCTGGCACACAGTGGGTGCTGAATCTGCCTTTTAGAGGCCTGAGGGTTCTGTGGGCCTGTGCAGCCTTGGGCCTCTCAGAATCAGAGAACTAACCCACATGCAGCCTTTGTGCAACGCAGAGAAAGATGCCTCTTCCTCTAGACGGATGATGCAGCTGCGTTAGTGACCCCCGCCCTGGACAGTGGCCCTGAATGGATAGGACTGTGTCTCTGGCAGGAAGGGAATCTGGAAGGGATGGAGAAGGCCGTCAAGGCCGGCCCTGGGATTGGGGGAGGGGACTGTTCATTTGTCGCCTGCTCACATCACCAGACTAAGCTCTGGGGAGGCACTGCTCCCTTCACGAAGTGAGTCCCAAATACACACTTATGAACTAATGAGTCAGTTCAAGTGCAGGAATATGAGGAGAGGGGCCAGATAAGGCTGTGGCTGCTTCAGGCTGCTTTCTCTCTGGATCTCACGTCTGCATCCCCTCTGCCCTTCTCCCCACTGCTTCCAGCCCCACGGGTTCTAGACTCCCCCATCTCGCCACTTCAGGAGAGCTTTGGTCGGGAGGGGCCCTGGAGTCACACGCAGAGAGCTAGAACTCGGTATGGCTGGGATCTGCTTGGCACTGGAACTCTGGCCCTTGGTTCCCAGGGGTGGGGCTGTGGGGCAGTTTCCTGGGCCCCCTTCCCATCTTGGCCTGGAGCAGGCGGGTCAAAGGCTCACCTACAGAGACAGGCCCGAAGGCCTGGGAGCTGTTCCCCAGGCTGTTGTAGGCCCTGCACTCGTACGTCCTGTTGTGTTCCAAGGTCCCAGTGGCCAGCAGGCTCTGGACGGTCACCTTGTGGAAGGGCTTTTGGCTCAGGACCTCAGGGTTTGGGTCGTCCAGGACCAGCACTTGGGTCTTATCACATCTGGGAAGAACAGAATGTGGCTCAGAGTTTCAGGGTGCCCGGCCCCTGCCCCAGCCCCTGCGCCCAGGTGAGGAAGGCAACCAGAGCCCGCTTACCTGTTTGTGTGGCCCCTGCACTGCACCCACGTCACATTGGGCTGGGGGTACCCTGAGGCTTCACAGAGCAGGGTTTTAGAGCCATTGATGAGGGTCCACGTGACCTCTACCTCTGGGGGGTCTGAGGTAGAGGGAGGGGCAAAGGAGGGAGGAGTCAGCCCCAGAGGCCCGCCTCCTGGCTTGACCACCCGACACTGAGTCTTCTCTCCCCCAGTCCAGCCATCCCGGCAGCCTCAGGAACCCCGTGTCCCCAGCCCCATTCCATCACTCACATAGAAGGGTGAGTTCAAAGGTCAGGGTCTCCTCGCCTCTGGCATTTCTGGCCTGGAAGGAGTAGTGGCCGGCCTCGAAGGGCTTCAGGCGAAGCAGGGTGAGGGTGGAGGTGTACCTGCGTGAGAGGAGCAGGCCATCTGGGGTGAGGACAGTGGGCTCAGACAACCACCTTATAAGGGATTTATTTTTGGTAAAGTGTCCGGGGCACAAAGGCCTTCAAGTACCCAGTCTGAGTGCCCCTGAGACACGCAAAAACCCCCAACCCGCTTCCCTTAATTGCTTCTTTCATCCGTAAAGCGCTTTTGTTCTGAGGTTTAGTAGACGTGATGTCTGTAAAATGCCAACACTGGGAGGCACATCACAGGCCCCAGTGACTGTACCTACTTTCACCACCATCACTGGGCTAAACAATCCTTGCTGAAGACGCCAGCACCCACGGCAGCTTCCATCCCTAAAGCGCCAACCCTGCCAAGAGGGGCCTTGAGAGGGGAGAGAGGCAGGATGTAGCCGTGGGCTCCAGAGAACAGGGCTCAAGTCCTAATGTTGCCATTTCCTAGCTGTGTGACCTTAGACAAGTACTTAACCTCTCTGATCCTTTGCTTCCTTTTCTGTAAGGGTGACACTTACAGTAATTAATCCACACACTCAACCTAAGGACTAAAGGGATATGTATTCAGAGTGCCTGATAGAGTGCCTGACTCATTGTAGGCACTTGTCTCTTTACTGGAAAATATCTGCAGCCATTACTAGACTAAACCCCATGGCATTCAGAGAGCAATCCTTGAGATAACTAACATCTCCTTCTTAAACTGAAAGAATTTAACTTTCTGCATGAGTCAAAATCACCATTATGAACACACACATGGGCTGTTTGGTGCCCACGCTTATCTGCCCTGTGCTGAATGGCCCCAGATTACTATGTTTGAGGGCATCTCCCTGGTTCCTTTCCACAGTGTCCCTGTTGCTTACAGACCCCTGAAACCTATCCATGGACCAGCTTCCTTCCAGGGGTCTGCAGACTCCAGATTCAGAACTTCTGCTTTAGACGAGGGGAAGCTAGAAATCCTGGCCGGAAAGGACAAGAAGGGAACTGGGAAGAGGAAGATAAGGACAAGGGAACATCCTTGTTGATTCTGATGATCGACAACACAAGAATCCAGGAATCAAAGAGGTTTGGGCTTCTGGAGCTAGGAAGAGAACTCCAGAGAATTTGGGAGTTGGAAGATGTCTAGGGATTATCTAGCCCAGGGATGGCAAACAGGTCTCCTCTCATGAGCCAGTTATGATGGAAATATAGCCTAGAGACTGTGTTGAGAAGGACTCTGAGGCTGCATCTGGCAGGATGGGTTCAAAAATGAATTAGGAAAGGGTTCAAAAATGAATTAGGGGGCTTCCCTGGTGGCGCAGTGGTTGAGGGTCCGCCTCCCGATGCAGGGGACGTGGGTTCGTGCCCCAGTCCGAGAAGATTCCACATGCCGCAGAGCGGCTGGGCCCGTGAGCCACGGCCGCTGAGCCTGCGCGTCCGGAGCCTGTGCTCCGCAACGGGAGAGGCCACAACAGTGAGAGGCCCACGTACCGCAAAAAAAAAAAAAAAAAAAAAAAAAAAAAATCAATTAGGGGTCTCGGTCACAAGTGAGGGAGGGGAAGTTATCACACAGCGAATATCACATATTCGCTGTCCTTGATGGAGCTGTACTTTCTCATTCAAATAGAACAGCGTAAAGAAATTATCATTTTCACACTTGGTATCAGTGTTCCTCCTTGGGGAAGAAACTCTCTTGTTTAGAAAACTACCTGGGGTTAGGTCACTTTGGATGAGGAAGTAAGACCCCAAGGATAGAGTCCACAGGAGACAAGAAAAAGAGATTTCTAAAATGTTGTGTATGTGGGATGAGCAGGATTCTGGGAGTGGAGAGACGGGAGGACGCAGAGTCACACGGCACTCTGTAAGAAGAGCTCTGAGCCTGTGGAGAAGAGCACAGCTGGTGAGAAATTCTCAGGGGTGGATGACCACAGGCTTTTAAAGAACTTCTGATGTATCTGTGACTGAGAGATGTTAATTCCCTCTATTCCCCAAACCTGTGTATGTGGCAGATACGTCGTGCGATTGCTATTAGGAGTGTGACTATGAGTGGAAGTCATGGGGGGGTGTCTTCTGCATTTGGATTAGTCACAGAAGAGGAGGCATAAGATCGAGACCTTGGGTGACCATCAGAAGGCACGCCCCCAAGAAATGGTAGAATTCTTGAAGAGGACATTGGATTTTCCAAGGATATAGGACAGAGGGATACACTAATTTGATCTGCATCTCAGACGCTGATGATGGATATCGAGGTTCTACATAGTCAAGAAAAATGAGACCTAGAAACCGGAAAGGACTCGCTCCAGGTCACGCAGCAAGGTTGAGATAGGACCCAAGTGTCCTGGCTTCCGGCTGAAGTGCTCCATCTGGCTGTGGGCTATGCGGATGCGAGCTAATAGGTGATACCTGTATGTGCCCTTGTTGGTTACAAAATTGAGCTTGGGCTGGTGGCCAAGGAAGGGTCCCTGATAGGTCCAGTTAAAACTTTGCAGGCTTGGGTAGGCCTCCACCTTGACTTTGAGTTCGATCTTCTCACCCACGGTCACCTCCTGGAGGAGGTTCTGCTCAGAGGTCAAGTTCAAGTAGGCACTGTCTGGAAAGCAGAATGCACAGAGATCTGGCATTAGTGGGAAGATACCCCAGTGTGTGTGTTCATTTAGCAATCCACCCATTGAGCCAGTCTTTCAGCTGGGCCCTCCCTGAGCACCTACCATGTGCCAGGCACACAGACCCCGCCCATAACCCAGACTTGCCCTCTCTCATCTCTTTTCCCACCACCCCCAGGGCTCCAAACTCTTCTCTTCTTCACTGAGTTCCTGGGACAACGTGGGCAAATTCCTATCCTCCTTGGCACCTCTACATCTTTATTTATGTAACGAAGAGATTGAATATATCTATGTTGTTATAACTTTATGGAAATTTTTCTAGCAGTTAAAAAAAAAGTCAGGTGTTTTTTTTTCCATACGCTCTCACCCATTTCCCCTTTTTTCAGTAGTAGTATAGTCAATGCAGCTTCCCTATCCAGCTCTAAAGTGGGCACGTGATCCAGGCCAGCCAATCCGGGTAATCTGTCCCCTTGGGACCAGTGATTGGTTTTTGGGCCAGGCATGTGAGTCCATGACTCTAATTTCCATGATTTTTGTTGGAACTCGAGGGAAAGAGAAGCTTTCATTCCACTGGGGTTTCCAAACTTGGTGCTGCCCCGCAAGAAAAATAAAGAGCTAAGAGTTGGGAAGCAACAGATTCTTGTCCACACCTGAACACCTAAATCTAACGAAACCAGAAGCTCATATCCATGGGGGTTTTAGCTATAATTCCTCTTTTGATTAGGCCAGTTTGAGTTGATTTCTAGTACCTGTAACTGAAAGAGTCTTGGCTGGTTTCTTCTAAGTAAATGCATGAATTAAAATCAAGCTGCTCTGATTGAATTGTAGGCAAAGGAGAGGTGCAAAAACCCCCATCCATTCAGCCTCTCTCTGCCTCTCATGGAAGCTACTCTAATACCCTCTTAAAATCCCAAGGCTTTGCAAAAAGACCAGATGACCTCTCAGGGCTCCTCTTCTTACTCAATTCTAGGAAATCTAAAATTCACTCTTCTACCCTGTGTTGTTCCTGCTCAAAAAGCTCCCTGTGATTCCCCATCACCTCCACTATTCAGCTTGGCATTCAAGGCTCTTCTCATTCAAGTCTCCCTATGCCCATCTAGCCACGTCCCCACTTCACACACACACACACACACAATTCTCCACCCATCTCGATGTTCTCATGTCCCCTGAACACACCACAGTCATTCCAACCTTGGATGTTGTGCTCAAGTCATTTCCTGCACCAGGAACCCCATATTCTTCCTCTCTTCTATTTAGATCCTTCTCATTCTCCAAGACTTGTACCCATTAGGGAGACTCCACCCATCCACTCCAGGCTAAAGGGAGCTCTCCTTCCTCTGGATTCCTGTTGCTTTTTTTTTTTTTTAATTGAGGTATAGTTGATGTACAATATTTGATAAGTTTCAGGTCTACAAGAGAGTGCTTCACAATTTTTAAAAGTTTTACTCCATTTACAGCTATTATAAATTAGTAGCCATATTCCCTGTGTTGTACAACATATGCTTGTAGCTTATTTATTTTATACATAGTAGTTTGTGCCTCTTAATCCTCTACCCCTATACTGCCTCTCCCATCTTCTCTCTCCCCACTGGTAACCACTAGTTTGTTCTCTATATCTGTGAGACTGCTTTTTTTTGTTATATTCATTCGTTTGTGGTACTTTTTTAGATTCCACATGTAAGTGATATCATACAATATTTGTCTTTCTCTGACTTGTTTCACTTAGCATGGTGCCCTCTGCTGCCCTTTGAGATGACACATTCATTAGGCACCACATCTACACTACTTCATGTGTCTGGTTCCTCCTTGAGGTAGCTGTCTTCTCTCTCTGAGTTTGTGAGCTTTTAGGGCAAGGCTGTTTTCTTCTCTCTTCTCCCCTTAGCCATCCATCCATCCATCCAAACTCCAGCCACTTCCCACCACCTCCACCATTACCACCCTAATCAAGCCACCATCACCTCTAGCTCAGACTAGCAGTAGCCCCCTCTCTCCCTGCTTCTACCCTCATCTCCCTATAGACAGTCCTCAACAGAGCACCAGAAAGCCATGTTACATCTTGTTACCTCCAAGTCAGATGATGTCACTCCTTTGTTCAGACCCTCCAATGGCACCCCATCTCTCTCAAGAGGAAAAGCCCAAGTCCTCACCTTGGCCTACGGGGACCTTCCCCTTCACCTCTGACCTCAGCTTCTACCGCTCTTCCTCTTGAGCTCCAGCCCAGCCACACTGGCTGACCTGCTCCTTGCATGTGGTGAGCATGGACCTGCCTTAACAACATTGCTTGCCCTCTGCCTGAAGCTCTCTTCTCCAAGATTCTACATGGCTTGGTCCTTCACCCACCTCAAGTCTTTGCTCAAATGTCAGCTTCCCAGTAAGATCTTCCTTGATGATCACCCTATTTTAAACTGAAAACCCTATCAAACTGATTTGCTTTTTTATAATTTATTTTGCTTATTGCTGTCTTCTCCCAACAAGAGTACAAACTCCAAGTGGGCAGGGGTTTTTCTCTCTCTTTCATTTGTAGCTGTATTCTCAGCATTGAGAAGTATCTGGCCAGATGTGTGAAGGAAAACAAACATCTACTGAGTGACTACTGTATGTCTGCACTAGAAAACAGTTAGGATTAGAATCCAAAACTGGGAGACGGTTCAATGTTCTCCTCTCCTGCCTTAGCCCTCAAATCTCCCGGCGTAGGATAGGCCCACAGCAGAGCTTAGGTGCTTCCGTAAGCCTAATGCGTTGTTTGTGCTGTGAGGGTAGCGATTCTCATGCTCCCCCCTCCCCGCCTCCCCTCGGGCTCCCATAACTTTTAACACATGAGGTGTGGCCAGACTGAAGTGACTCAGAGCCTGTCCCCACCTTGAAGAAACTCCCCTTAGCTCTGGATTCTCAGCCCAGTGGCCGCTGCTGCCTCTCACCCAATCACTCTGTCCAAAGACCCGGGAGTCATCTTGGCTCCTTTATCCTTCACCCCTTCATCCCAGCAGTCACCAAGTCCATTATCCCTCCGAAATCGTTCTGGATGACAGACTCTCCTGGGCCGCTGCCGTGGTCCAGCACCCTTCGCAATCTCTAGCCTGGACCACTGCATTAACCGCCCTCATGGGTCTCCAGCCTCTAGTCTCCCATCCAATCCACATGGCGTCGGGCTGAGCCTCCTCAGATAACATCTCCTCATGCACACTTAGCATTTACTGTATGCCAGGTCCTATTCTAGGTACTTCAAATATATATATATTCATATATTCATTTAATTCTCACAGCAATCCTATGAGATAGTTACTGTTAGCATCCCCATTTTGCAGATGGGGAAACAGAGTAAGGAACCTGCCTAAGTCATTGGTGGAGCCGGGTTGGAATGTGCCCCAGGAGTGCGGGTTCCTGACCACCACACAGTGGACCCTCTGTGCAATCTGATCTCATCACTCTCCTCTTAAAACATTTAACGACCTCCACCGGATATGATGCAAACTCCCCACCCAATTTGCCCTCAGACACTACCTTCAGCACTGCTTTCCTGTGACCATCCCTGCCTCCCCTTCATGTCCCTGCTGTTGTCAGCTTCTCTGGATGTCTCACATGTTCTTGCTCTCTTTGCCTTTGAGCCTTTGCATATGCTGTTCCCTCTGCCAGCAGTGCTGTTCCCCTTCCTTTTCCACCCCTCTGCCTGGCTAACCCACCTCCATTCTTCTGGTCCCAGCTTAGAGGCCACTTTTTCCAAGCCTTGGTTGGGAGTCTCGCTTGGTGTTCCCAGGACACCCCACACTTCCCCCATGACCGCACTGAGTGATCATTGTCTGTTCACGTGTCCCTGTGATGTGAGTTTCCCAGGCATGAAGGAAGGAATGAATGAGTGAACAGTGAAGCCCAGGAGGGAGCTACTGGACACCAATCCCCAAACAGAACTAATGATGCTGGAATGAGATGCAGCCATGCACTGTAGGACCTCCAAGGCGGGAGGGAGGGATTCTGGGGCGGGGGGCGGGGGACCTGGGAGGGCTGTCAGTGTCGTGGCTCCTTAACCAGGCCCAGAAAAGGGATTCTAGTGAGCTGTTCTAACAATGTCTCCTCCTTCCCTGCCATCAGCTCCCTCTCTCTCAATCCCCTTATACACCCCCTCACCCCAGGATCCCTGATGACCCTTCCCCACCACCCTGATGCTTACCTACCACCCAGAAGACCATGGAGGTGGAGTGGATGCCCCGGGCATTGGTGGCCGTGCAGGTGTAGTTGCCAGCATCTTGGAAGCTTACGTGATCGAGGTTGAGCGTCAGGACTTTTTGATAACGGTTGTCATGGAAGTCGGATTGTTGAGAGATTGTGAGCTGCAGCCAGAAGGAATGGAAATGGTATACTGAGGTTGTTTAGGAATTAGAAAGATTTGGTTTCTAATTCTCAGCCTTTAAGAATTACTATCTGCCTCTCCTTGGGCAGGGACTGAACTCTGAGCCTCAGTTTCTTCATCTGCAAAATGGGACTGACACTGGCCCCATGCTCTTAGGGTTGTAGAGTAAGTGAGAAGGAGCAGGCAAATAGCACAGGACTAGCCTGGCACACGGTAGGCACAAGGAGGGAGGATGTTCTTAGAAGCAGCCGCCATTTCCTCCTGAGAAGAGCCCCTCTTCTGTCCTCTCTCCAGAGTTTTTCTGAAAGGACCCTTACATTCCTGGGCTTCAGAGGTGGCCTAGGAACCCCTTGCTAAGTCAGAAGTGAGCTGACATGTGGCTCTTGCCTACAGGCTGGGGCAAAGGTCATGGGTCAAGGGAGTGGAGTACTGCCTCCTCCCACCAACCCCCACAAGATTTAGCGGCACGAGCCTGAGTCCTGCTTCTGGATCAGCTACTGACTGGCAGTGAGATCTTGGGTGAGTCCACTCCCCTCTCTGGGTCTGGGCCATGCCCTCAGCCCAGAGAGCCAGCTTGAGGTGGGGCTGGGGGCTGCATCCTGCAGGGCCTGGCATGTCAGAAGGATGGACAGACTCCCCAGGGACTGACCTTGGTGTCTCCGTGTTGGAGGAAGACATCAAAGTTGACATCAACGTCGCTGGCTGAGCATACGATCTGGGCAGCCTCTCCTCGAATCCGCACCAGCTCTGTAGGCTTCAGGGTCAAGGTCGGGGGTCCTGGGATGACTGAGGTCAGGGCAAGGGACCCATGAACATCCAGGCCAGAGCTGTCACTCTGCTTCCTGCCATGGGCCAGGCTCCCATTCCAAATCCTGGGAGGCAGCCCCGACGCCTCAGTTTTCCCCACGACAAGTCCTGTCTCCTAAATAGACCTTGAAAAGTCCCCTTTGCTCCATCACCAGTGCCTCTCCCCAGTCTCACCCTCCTTCTCTGCTCTGGACCCCTTCAGGCACCTGGGAGGCCTCCCTCCTTCCTCGCAGCGGCCAAAGGGAGGTCTTTGCAATGAAAATAGGATCATGCCTCTCTCTCGTGACAGTATTCAGTGGCTTCTCATCATCACTGTCAGAATAAAACCCGAAGTCCCTCCCGCCTCCCCAGGCCCCGCTCCTGACCCGTGGACACCTGCCACCCTCCACTCCCCCAGCTGCCTTTCCCACCGCACAGCCTTTCCCACCCAGCGACTCTGCACTTGCCCTTCCTTCCAGGAATGCCTTCTCCCACGCGTTGACTGCCTGCCTCTTCTCATCCTTCAGATCTTTAGCTCAGACATTCCTCGGAGAGGCCTCCTGTCACAGTTTCGCTGAATTAGCCTCATCCGCCACCCCCCCGCCCCATATTTCTTCAGCTTGATTTCTTCATCATCACAATTGGTATTTACTGACTTTCTCTCCCGTCTGTCTCCCCAGTAAATGTCAGATCCATGAAGACGCTATCCCTCACAGCTAGCCCAGTGCCTAAAACATAGTAGGAATTGAATGAATATTTCTAGCTGTTGCTATTGTTGAAACATAACCTAATTCAGTTCCTCAAGGTCCAGTCACTAAGGGACTCACCCGTGGTCACTGAGAGGGTCATGGCCGAACTAGAGCCCAGCGCTCTCTCTGCAAAGTGCAGGGAAAGGGCCTTCATGGCTCCCTCTGCCCACAGGGTGGGGTCCTTTGACTTCCTGGACAGTTACGTGGCCTCAGAGCACAGGGCCTTGGGTCAGCCATGCCGCTCTGACCCTGGCCTCATTACAGGCACCTGATTCCTGTCTCAAGCCCAGGTTACGAGCCTGGGGTCCTGCTGACACATACCAATCCTTCCGGAAACCAGAATCCCGTCCACCAGCCCAGCAGAGACAAGGGGCAATAGGAGTGAGACTTCACCAGCATTTTTGCCCCCCAGAGAGAGGTGTCCCACGCACCCGCCACCACGATGTCCCATCGCCTGGCTCACTACCCCCTTTCCTGTGCCCAGCACCCAGCACCAGACCGGCACTGAGTGGGAAATCCATGTCTGAGAGTGTGGGAGAGCTTCGGGCCCTCCTTCCGTTCCTGGAACATTCGAAGCCTGTTCCCAGCTCATGACTATGTAACTGCTGTTTCCTCTGCTGTTTCCACCTTCTCGTAATTCACATTTCAGCTCAAATAAAATGTCACTCTCTCCATGAGCCACCCCCCCACTCCCACACACTCTATTCCATCTCCCTGCTCAATGATTTTCACAGCTTGTCTCACGATCTGAGACCACCTTGCCCAGTGAGTTATTGGCTTATGTATGCCCTGCCTTTCTGTGCCCGACACCTTACCGTCTTGCCCCAGTAGATGCCCCATAGATCACTGTCGCGATTGGGAGGAAGAGATGAAACAAAGCCCCCCCTGCCCCCCCTCCCCCATTACTTCCCCTCAGGCCAGGCGCCAGCTCTCTGTCCCTCCCGGCCCACACACCTTTCTGAACTTTAAGCCGGATGCTGAGGGACTTCACCATCCTGCCGTCCACCCGAGCACTGCACTCATAGTCCTGGCTTTCGATGAACTTGGCCTTGTGGATGATGAAGCCGTGCGAGGGCAAGAAGGAGTAGTTGGTTTGGCGCAAGACAGGTCGGCCACGCACCCGCACCAGCGAGACGCCTGCCCCCAGCGCTGGGTCCGTGAGCAGGCAGGGCAGCAGCGCGTCCTGACCCTCCATCACCGTCACTTCCTCGACCAGGACCCTCCAGGGCCGAACAGGGTCTGGGGAACGTGGGGATACAGGGTTACAACTGCCTTCCCTCCACCAGGCCAAGAGTTCCCTGGACATTGGTGACAGGGAAGCTCAGAGATGCTGATCATTTGCCTGAGGTCACACTATACCAGGGAAGCTCAGCTGATGCTTGGGGCTCTGAAGCCAGGTCCAGCCCCACTATTTAATGCTGTGTGACCTTAGGCAAATGACTCAACCTCTCTGAGCCTTTGGAAAATGGGCAGAATCACAGAACCACTTCACAGCGTTGTTGTGAGGACAACGTTAAATTAGAAGCACTGCCACAGGTCCTCGTTCGTGGCAGGTACTCAGCAAATGTGCAACTGGCTTATTGTGATTGTTAACATTAGGGCCCAGCCCTCCTGTGCATTCGTGGTGGGACCTGCTTGGCTAGTCCTCTTGGGAGCGGGCTCACAGTCCTCACCTTTGACATAGAGATGGATGGTGGCGCTGCCCCCCAGGGGGTCTCCACGCTCAGTGCAGCGGTAGGTTCCCGTGTTTAGGAAGGTGGCATTGTTCGTGGTGAGGATGCTGCTGGGGGCGTCAGCGTCCAGAGTCCAGTAGGTGGAAATGGGGCCGTCCCATTCCACGCTGCCGTTGCTCACACATCTCAAGGTCACGGCTGTGCCTGGCTCCACGACCAGCTCAGGGCCACTGGGCTCTATCACCGGGACCCCCTGACCTGGTGACGAGGGGGGGGTGGCAAACAGACTTGAGGCCTGAGGTGACACCGCCTTGGCCACACCCTGCCTCTGAGATGGGTGCTGCCCTGGCAGGGGTGATGCTGGTTCTGGGGTTCAGCTGTGACTTGCAGGATCACCTTGAACAAGTTCCTGCCCCTCTCTGGTCACTTGCTCAGGCCCCCAGCCCAAAGCTGCTGTGATGACTGATGTCTCTGATGGAAGGGTATTGGGAGATTTCTCGGCCTCCAACCCAGCCGCTCTCCCATGGGGGCTCCCCCAGCTTCTGGCCTCAGTCTCACTGGCAATGACTGCATCATTCTCCCCAGGAGTGGACTCCTTCAGCCCCATGTACAAAGTGGTCTGCATCCCTGCTGCTAAGCCCAGCACCCAGCTCAAAGAAGGGGCTTCAGACAAGCAAAGGAAGAAACAAATGAATGGAATGTTCATGGCAGAGTCCTCTGAGTTAATTTACACGGGGAAGAAGAAAAGCAGTGTAGGATCTTAGCCCAGCAGAGTTAGACAGGTTCAGAAGTCTTCTGTCGTGCCCACTCCCATCATTGGACGTCTGGTCTAGAACACAGTAAGATGGTTCAGAGGCTCTGTGTCTCAGTTCCCTCACTTATAAAATGGGGACCATAATTGTACCCATTTATTGGGATAGATACCAGGAGATTTAAACGCATGGAAAGCCTTTAGAACATCACCTGTCACCAAATATAAATACTCAGTAAGGTTAGCCCTTATGTTTATTACCTAGTCCACCCCCAGCAACCCACCCTGACATCCCAGCACTGCTGCGTTTACTAGGGAGACAATCTCTTTTAAGGAAAATTTTCTTGAAGGAGAAAAGAGAACTTGAAACTCATCTCAGGCCCTCCGGGAAGAAGGCCCATCGCCTCTGCAGCGTCAGCATTTTTCCAGGGCCTAAAATAGGGGCAGTGGAGGGAAGTGAGAGCTGATTCAAGGCCTTGGAGGGGCTGCCAGGCGCCCTCCAGCCTGTGCAGGCGGAAGCACATTGCTGGCGCCCGGCCCAGACCCGGTTTCCGCTCAGCCTGCAGCCCTTCTCCCAGAGATGCTCTCACTTCTGCTTCCCGGCCACGGGGAGAGAACCCCTCGCCCCCAGGACAGGGGGTCCACCTGCTGGGCATTGGCATATCTCAGGCTGTGGGTCCTGGCTCTGCCACTGACCCACTAGGTACCCCTAGTGAGTCTAAACCTTCTGTCCCAGTGATGGGGCCACGGACACGCTAGCCCTGAGGGCACCAGTTAAATTCAGGGACTCTACGTCGTCCTGCACGAAAGTTCCTTAAATAGGTCTTTCCATCCACTGCCCCACCACCCCGCCCTCACCATAGACGCCAGAACTGGAAAGATCCTCTCTGTCAAATGATATCAGGATGGCTTACGTTTTCATTTTGTACCCATCAGAGGTGCGCAGCCCCTCTGCCCGAGCTTCTGATCGGCATAAAGGATTGAGTGAATACTACCAAAGCCAACACCTGAGGGTGTAGCCAGCACTCCTGTGCTGCTGAACACCAGGGATGGGGACAAACATCATTTCTGGCAGGCTGTTGGCAAGTCCCAACCGAGTGGGTGCTGGCCTATTACTGCTGCAGCCGTGCAGGGCCCCAGGCAGGGTTGTATCGTAGGAAAGAGCTTGGATCGTGGGGTCACACCAACCTGGGTCTAAAACTTGGTTTTCCCCTGCTAACTGCGTAGGTTGCTTAACCTCTGACCCTCAGGCTACTCTTCCATCCAATGAGAAGAATCCCAATTCCCACCGCTGAGAGGTCTTAGGAGGATTCAGTGAGGTGATATGCTGCCTCTGGCTCATCAACTCTCCTGCCCTGGGTTACTGGCTTCAACTGCTACACTTCTAGCCTTCCCTCTGGTCCTGACACTCTGATAGCTGAAGTCTTTAACTTTTAAAGATCACAGCCTATGCCTGTAACCTCCCCTGGTCTCAGATTCTGTGATTCTGTATTCCGCTTCTGCCCCCGCCTGGTCTCACAGGTGCCTACTCCCTTCCCCTCCCCTGCTCTGTCCTCTAGCTCTGGCCTCGGCCTCCTGGAAATGTAGTCAGAGAGGCATCTCTCTTGTTTCGTCCTGTCATCTCAAATATTCACGCAGGACAGGGCTGACACCCTCAACTTCCGCCCCAGCTCCCCACTGCTGGCTTGGCTGACAGGAAGAAAAAGCCTGCTCCTGGTAGGGCCATCCTCCCTGGGCTGGGGCTGGACCGCTTCTGCCCCTTCACCCCACCGTCTCATCTCCCCAAACCTCCCCACCCCCTCCCACTTGTCTGGGAGACCCCTCTCCATCATCAGCTCCCAGGATGTGCCCCAACTTCCACTCCTCTCCCCCAAAACACACACACGCAGCACAGACCAAGGCCTGGGGCAGAGCTCCCTCCTCAGCCCAGGCTCTTGGCGCGCCTCTCCCGGTCGCTAGCGCGCTCTGATCCTGTCCCCCAACTTTCTCACAGCAGCCCCCTGCCCCCCGCCACTCACCACCGGTCTACTGGGCTGAAAGCTTAGGTTTCCACCCTGCTGTCCCCATCTCTTCTTTCCTTTGAGGCTAGATGCTGGATAGCCCCTCCACCTTCCAACAGTCCCCCACAGGCAGGTTCTGGGCAGGAGGACAGGACAAAGCAGTGAAATAAAACCCGCGGAGCTTTTTAGGGTGAGGGGAATAGTCTCTATCTTAACTGAGTTGGTGGGGACACAAGTGTGTACACTTGTCACATCTCATCGAATGTACACTTAAGAATTTGTGCTTTCTACTATGTGTAAATTACATCTCAACAAAAGAGAACGGACATGCAAGCCCAGTGGGATGGACTGGGCCAGAAAAAGACCTTCAGTGGGCCATCTCCTCATCAGGGACCAGACGCACCTACTCCCCAGGGTCCTGCAGCCCCAGGATGGTGGGGAGGCCAGAGCTGAGGGCTGCCTTCCCACCCCACCCACAGCCCCCATCCTTCCCTGAGCTCCCTCCAAATAAGCAATAAAATTTAATGTGTTTGTTGGGCCAGCTGTAGATACAAGCCAAGCACCCAGCCCCTCACCTCCAGTGAGGCACCCTCCTAGATGGAGATCCTGCATCACTGCTGCTGCCAGAGGGATGGAGTTAGGTTGGGGTCTGCCCCACAGCTCTCCATCCTGAGCCCCAGCAGCCTGTGTTTGGGAGAGCTCTAGCCCAGGAGACCCTTGCTGTCCTTCCCCCGGAAAAGCCTCTTGCCCTGTACTCTCTCCTCCCAAATTTACCTCTTCTGAGCCCTGGGCCAGAAAGGCTAGACTCTTTTCTTTTTTTCTTTTCGCGGTACGCGGGCCTCTCACTGCTGTGGCCTCTCCCGTTGTGGAGCACAGGCTCTGGACACGCAGGCTCAGCGGCCATGGCTCACGGGCCCAGCCGCTCTGCGGCATGTGGGATCCTCCCAGACTGGGGCACAAACCCGTACCCCTGCATCGGCAGGCAGACTCTCAACCACTGCGCCACCAGGGAAGCCCGGATGCTAGCCTCTTATGTCTCCTTCTAACCCCTTGCCCAAGCCGCCCAAGGAAGGATCATTGCCTCTCAGGCCTCTCCCAGTCAGATCCTGCCTAGTCTGCCTAGTGATTCACAGGCTGGCAGAACCAGCAGAGCCATCAGGGGTTCTCTGGGGCCTCCCTACCCAGTGTAGGTCTGGACCAGGGGCATTGGCATCTCCTAGGAGCTTGTTAGTGGTGCAGAATCTCAAGTCACATCTGAGACCTACTGAGTCAGAATCTGCACTGTAACAAGATCCCTGGGGAATTTGGATGCACGGTGAAGTTTGAAAACCATTTAGTCTAGTCCATCACCGCCCCCAACAACTTGCTATTGACTATTTAGTGGACACTGAAGAGCCCTGAGAGCATCAGGGACGTGTTCAGGACACACGGACAGTCAACATCTGAGCTGGGATGGATCCACAGCCTTGGCCAGGCTAGTTCCACCCCATCCATACCCTCTTTTCCCCCCACTGCCTCTCCAAAGCAGACACCCACATACCTACGGCCCAGGGCTTGGGAGATGGAAGCACGAAGTGGGGACACCCAGCGAGGGGCAGGGGTTTAGAGAGTCCTTCCACAGGAGCCCTCTCTGTCACATCCCCTTCACCCCCCACAATCCCCCAAGGCTCCAGGTGTGCTCTTACCGTGCCAAGCTGTGGCCACCAACAGGATCAGCAGAGTCCCTGGGCCCATGGCCTCAGGGGGAAGGCGGCAGGCCGACACAGGGCTTGGGGGTGGGCAGGGAGCTAGATTCCTAGACACTGGCTCTGCAGGGACCAGGACGACTGGACACGAGCTCCTCTCCACTGCACTGGCTGTCTGTCTTGTTTTCCTCTTCCTCCTTCTTCTTGGGCTGATCCCCCTTCTTCCCCTTTTAGCTAGGCAAGGCAACCACAGAGTTTGGAAATCTTTGTTTAAAAGAAAAAACTAAAAAACAGAGCCATGACTCCCAGGGGGAGGGGTTAGAGTCTGGGGCAGGACTGGCTAAGTTTGAGGCCCTTCTGAAGCCACCTCTGAGGGGCTCTGGGAGAAGAAACATGCCCAGTGTCAGACGGGCAGTCAACGGCACAAATGGGGGTCCCCAGAGTGACCAGGTGGCTCTTGCTCAGCTGAAAGAGAAGTTAGGTTGGTCTGGACAAGCCTGATAATAAACAGCATCAAGAAGCTTCCATTCACAGGATACTCACTAGCCAAGCCCTTTACGTTCCACTGTCTCCTTTGGTTCCCACAAAAATTTTATAGAGTAGGTACTGTTATCATTCCCATTTCACAGATGGGAAACTGAGGTTCATGGAGATCAAACACTGTAAACTTGCCCAAGGTCATATACCAAATGGTAGAGGTGGAATTTGAATCCAGGCAGCCTGGCTGAAGAACTTTCTTTTTGTGGATTAATTAAGTTTATTTTTTACAAAGAGCCTAATTGTGCTGCTGTATTTCTTTTCTTTTCTTTTCTTTTCTTTTTTTGTGGTACGCGGGCCTCTCACTGTTGTGGCCTCTCCCGTTGCGGAGCACAGGCTCCAGACGCGCAGGCTCAGCGGCCATGGCTCACGGGCCCAGCCGCTCCACAGCATGTGGGATCTTCCTGGACCGGGGCACGAACCCGCGTCCCCTGCATCGGCAGGCGGACTCTCAACCACTGCGCCACCAGGGAAGCCCTGTTTTTCTTAACAAGATTAGATTCTCTGCCCCCTCCTTTCCTGGAGGCAATTGTGTTTACCCCTTTTAGTTGATTCTCTTAGTATTTTCCTTCTTATTTCGATTCACATGGTTATAAAGTTACTTCTTGAAACTAAAAAACAAAAAAAAGAGAAAAAACCCATATAACACTGATCCAGGAAGATGATCATTCTTTCCATCTACTTAGATATATAAACATTGTAAATACATTTGTGTTTTAGCAAAGTGTTTTGAACCTTTAGTAATCATGAATACCAACCAAAACTGAGTCAGGATGAAATTGAAACTCTGACCAGACCTTTAACTTGCAAAGAGATGGAATCAATCATCAGAAACCTCCCAAGAAAGAAAAGCCCAGGACCAGATAGTTTCGCTGGTGAGTTGTACCAAACATTTAAGGAATTAACCCCAATCCTGCTCAAACTCATTCAGAAAAGAGAAGATGAGGGAACACCTCTCAATTCATTCTATGAGGCCAGCATTACCTTGATACCAACAACAGAAAAGGACATCACAAGAAAACTAGAGACCAGTATCCCTTAAGAACATAGATGCAAACGTACTCAGCAAAATACTAGCAAACCAAACCTTACAGCATATTAACATGATCATACACCATGACCAAGTGGTATTTATCCCAGAAATGCAAAGATGTTCAACACATGAAAATCAATCTAATACACCACATCAACAGAACAAGAATAGAATCTCACGTGATTAACTCAATTGATGCATAAAGTCTTTGACAAAATCTCACATGCTTTCATGATAAAACACCCAAAAGAGTAGGAATTAAAACAAACATCCTCAACATGATTAAGGGCATATATAAAAAATTCACAGCTAACTCAATGATAAAAGACTGAAAGCTCCCGGCCCACCCTGCCCCCCTCCCCAACTTTAGATCAGGAACAAGGCAAGGACAGCGGCTCTCACCACTTCTATTCAACATTGTACTGGAGGTTCTAGTCAGAGCAATCATGAAGAAAAAGAAATAAAAGGCATCCAAATTAAAAGCAAGAAGTAAAACTATCTCTATTCACAGATGACAGAATCCTATATTCAGAAAAATCCTAAAGAATCTACAAAACCCCTCAAAAATCTATTAGAGCTAAGAAATGTATTCAGCAAAGTTACAGGATACAAGATCAACACACAGAACTCTATGCCAGCGGTGAACAACCCAAAAAAGAAATTTAAAAACTGATTTTTTTTTAAATAAATAGCATCAAAATGAGTAAAATACTTGGGAACCAGTGTAACCAAAGAGATGCAAGACATAAATACTGAAAACCACAACACACTGCTGAAAGAAGACTAAATAAATGGAAAGACTTTTATTCATAGATTGGAAGATTTAATGTTGTTAAGATGACAATACTCCCCAAAATGATCAATAGATTCAATACTGTCCCTTTCAAAATCCCAATGGACTTAACTGCAGAAATGGAAAAGCTGATTCTCAAATTCACATGGAATTTCAAAAGATTCCAAATAGCCAAATCAATCTTGGAAAAAAACCAAGTTGGAGTCCCACTTCTGAATTTCACAACTTACTACAAGGCTAAAGAAATGAAAACAGTGTGTTATTGGACTAAGAACAGATACAGAGATTTATTCTTAGAATAAACTTGATAGTTCAGAAATAAACCTTCACATCAACGGTCAATTGATTTTCAACAAGGGTGCCAAGACCTTTCAACAGGAAGAAAACAGTCTTTTCAGCAAATGGTGTGAAGAGAACTGCATATCCACATACAAAAGAATGAAGTCGAACCCTTATTTCATACCATATACAAAAATTAACTCAAAATGGATCAAAGACCTAAATACAAAGACTAAAAGTATAAAACTCTTAGAAGAATGCATGGGGGTAGATATTCATGACCTGGACTTGAAAATGGTTTCATAGCTATGTCACCAAAAGCACAAACCACCAAAGAAAAAAATAAATTGTACTTCATCAAAATTAAACATTTTGGTGCAAAGAATACCAACAAGAGAATAAAAAGACAACATGGCAAAAAGTATTTGCAAACCATATAGACAAGTGTTAAGTATCTAGAATATACCCATATGTTCTAGAGTTATCTCCTATAATTCAACAAAGGCAACAATTCAATTTAAAAGTGAGCAAAAAAGTTGAATAGATATTTCTCTAAAGAAGATATACAAATGACCAACAAGAACATGAAAAGATGCTCAATATCATTAGTCATTAGGCAAATGCAAATCAAAACTACAGTGTGAACTACCTCACACCTACAAGGTTGGCCATAATTTTTTTTAAAAAGTCAGAAAATAACAAGCGTTGGAAAGGATGTGGAAAAACTGCAACCCTTGTACAACTCGTGAGAGTTTA
Organism: Globicephala melas; assembly: GCF_963455315.2. Lineage (NCBI taxonomy): Eukaryota > Metazoa > Chordata > Mammalia > Artiodactyla > Delphinidae > Globicephala > Globicephala melas. The sequence goes on from NC_083316.1 coordinate 125,821,023, forward strand.
AAGTGGAGCAGCTGCTGTGGTAATGAATTTGATAGTTCTTCAAAAAGTTACACAGAATTACCATGTGACCCAGCAATTCCACTCCTAGGTGTAACCGAGCAAAGGCTCAGTGCCAGACATGAATAGAAACCAATACTGTGGCACTGGCTTCTGAGAAACAAAGAGTTTTATTGCACAGTCAACTGGTAAGGAGACAGGAGGCAAGGCTCTCAAACCTCTCTCTCCTTTCCAGGATTGGGGAAAATTTAAGGGGTTGGGGAAATTTCAAGCTTGGAAGGTGATTGGCTAGTCTTGAATCAGTCCATAGAAGCTACATGTGCTGCTGGAAGCCAGATTTTCCGAAGGATTTAGCACTTTGTAAAGGACTCTGGTGGCAACCTTTCTATTCTTTGAGTTCCACAGACTAATTATTATTGGTTTCAGGGTTACCGTGTAGGCGTGTGTTCCCATCTCTGTCTGCAAAACAGCTCCTTAAATAGGTTTGATCAACAACCTATTTAAGGACACAAACCAGTTTAATTTGGTGCTGTTTCAATTCCCCCCTTTTTTCTGGTACATTCCTCAGCCTTGAGGGAAATAGGGGGAGGGCTGCTCTAGCTGTTTTCTGCTGATTAGGAGCGTGGATTTTTATAAGAGGAATGAAATTGAAAATATTTGCAAGTCCCACCTTGAACTCTTAAGTCTTGGGCAATCATCATGTGAGTGTGGGAGGCCTTTTTAAAAATACAAGATAAGAATGTGTAACCAGAAGAACGTTGCAGGCTCCATTGCACTTAGGTTGCAGTTGTCCTCAGGGTGTTGATTTTTCCAAGTCTTGAGGAGGACCCAATCCCCCAGCTTATGCAGAGCAGGGCAATATCTGTGGGAAACATTCATCACCTAGAAGTGTTTTATGTATAGCAGATACAGTAACACGTAGAAACTGTACACGTTTTATAGTATCTAATTATTTTACAATATGATCACTTTCAAGGCTAATAACACTTAGTCTTAAGGAAGGGTCTCCCATATAACATTTCATAGGGCTCAGCTGGACCGGGCTTCTAGGGCTACTCTTAGCCTAAGCAGGGCAACTGGTGAGACCTTTTCCCAAGTTAAGTTGGTTTCTTGACATTTTGGCGATTGTCTTTTTGTAGGTACGATTCATCTTTTCAGTATTTCCCACAGACTGAGGTCTCCATGAAGCATGTAACTTCCATTGTGTTCTGAGGGGCCCAGACACTCTTGAGTTACCGTGGCTATGAAAGCTCCTCTGTTGTCACTTTGAATTGAAAGAGACAACCAAAATGAGGGAAAAATGCTTTTAGTAAGGCCACTGTTTTCTTGGAAGCCTTCTCTATCCAGCCTGGAAAAGCTGTGACCCATCCTGTGAAGGTGTCCACAAACACCAGCAAGTGTATATTATGTCCCATGGCTCTTGGCATAACAGTATTTACCAGTCATCTCCTGGTTTTGTCCCTTGGGTTTGCACCCCATTTATTGCTGGGTGTGGCCCAGCTTACGGATCGTTTCTGGCACAGATCAGGCAATTTTATATTACCTTTTAGATAGTCCTTTGCATTTGTGGATCAACAGGCTTTTGTAACCAGTGATAGGCTGAGTCCCTCCCATAATGGTTTCCTTTCCATTAAATGCTCAGGTATAAGCACTAGTCTCTGTTCACTATCAATCCAGCCTTCTTTGGTTGTTTGGTACTGATCACCATCTAAGTCTCAAGGGTCGACATGAAATCCCCATTCGTCTGCACTCTCTAGATCCATTTCCAAATACCAAGGCTTAAAAGGGATAGGTCCACACTCAGAATGAGTGCTAGGGCCTTGGGATCTGGGCTTTTGGTTCGGGCCACCTGTTTTGTGGCCTGATCAGCCAAATTACTTTTTAAGTATTTATTTTTGGCTGCATTGGGTCTTCATTGGTGCATGCGGGCTTTCTCTAGCTGCGGCGAGCAGGGGTTACTTTGTTGTGGTGCGCGGGCTTCTCATTGCAGTGGCTTCTCTTATTGCAGAGCATGGGCTCTAGGCGCCTGGGCTTCAGTAGTTGTGGCTGGCGGGCTCTAGAGTGCAGATACAAGCCCGTGGCGCATGGGCTTAGTTGCTGTGCGGCATGTGGGATCTTCCCAGACCAGGGCTCGAACCTGTGTCCCCTGCCTTAGCAGGCGGACTCTTAACCATTGTGCCACCAGGAAAGCCCCAAATTACTTTCTTTAGCTATGTAACTATGTCTTTCAGTGGCCTGGGCAATATACTTTGGCTACTTCTTCTGGCATTATAACAGAATCTCATAAGGCCAGTATCTCCTCTGCATGTTTAATTTCTTTCCTTCCTGAAATAGTACACCTCTCTCTTTCCATATGGCCCCAAGTTCATGTATAACAGAGAAAGCATAGAACTGGTATAAATGGTTACCTTTTTCTTTGCTCCAAGGCGCAGGGCTCTCGTGAGGGCTTTGAGCTCTGCCTTGTGGGCAGGCATTCCTGGAGGAGGGCTTCTGCTTCTAGGACTTCCTGATGAGTTACTATTAAATGCCCAGCCTTTCGGAGTCCCTGGTCCATGAAGCTGCTCCTGTCCATGAACATTTCCATATCCCAATTTTCTAAAGGCTGATCAGTCAAATCTGCTAGAATAGACTTTGTTGATTATTTGTATGGGATAGAACTCCATTTGGCATTCCACAGTCCAGCTTAATGGCTATCATTTCCTTTGAGAACCTAACATAGGAATTGGCCATGAGACCACAGTTAGGGATCCAAATAGGACAAAACCTAGCCATTCCTGAGAATCCTCGTCATTGCCTTCTGATGGTGGGTACAGTCACCCTAGCTAATGGTCCAGTAGTAAATTTTTTTTTTTTTTTGGATGTCAAGTGTTTCATTTTTTTTAAATAAATTTATTTATTTATTTTTGGCTGTGTTGGGTCTTCGTTTCTGTGCGAGGGCTTTCTCTAGTTGTGGCAAGCGGGGGCCACTCTTCATCGCAGTGCGCGGGCCTCTCACTGTCGCGGCCTCTCTTGCTGCGGAGCACAGGCTCCAGACGCACAGGCTCAGTAGTTGTGGCTCATGGGCCCAGTTGCTCTGTGGCATGTGGGATCTTCCTGGACCAGGGCTCGAACCCGTGTCCGCTGCATTGGCAGGCAGACTCTCAACCACTGCGCCACCAGGGAAGCCCTAAATTTTTTTTTTAAATGGTTATCAAATATCCCATTATTAAATTATTTCTCCTTGCAGTTCTTAACTAGCTGGGCATTCCACCACATCACTGTTGATGTCATCTATGATGTCGTGAGGGTGGCAGCCATCATCATTGCAGCCCACAGACTGGGCAGTCCCCGGGATATCTTTAATGGTTCCAGAGAGTTCTCTAGCTAAAGATTGATGATGCATCTATCAGGCAATGTTGACAATCAAAAGTGATGTTTCCACTGTGCTTAATGTTTTTCTGCTTTTTTCTATCTCTTGGCGGTTCCCTTAGGGCTTTGATGATCAGGGCAGAGGCAGAAGGTACCACATCCATCTGGGTCTGTCTGGTGTTTCACTGTACTCCTCAGACTCTTCCAATCACCAGTTGCCTTGGCGATGTCCTCACCAACCTTTTTTTGCAGATAGACCCAGGGGCAGATCTTGGGGGCCAGGGCAGATGTGGCACAAACTTCCCCACTGACACACCTCGGGTATACAACTTTGGTATCGTTGGGGTCCAACTTAGGCGACAGGGTGGAGGCAGCTGGGGTCAGATGAACCTGACTTAGGGAGGACTGAATAAGTTGCACTTTGGCCCCCTCCAAGCCGAAGGTCTCCGTCTTTGTGATAACTCAAATCCTAGGTATTTTACACTTGGTTGAGAGATTTGCAATTTTCCCTTGGACGCTTTATATCCCCGGTCTGCCAGCAACTTTAAAGTGAGGATTGTATTTTGGTCTGAGGCTCCCTTATTTTTATTAGTAATTAGTATATCACAGTAAGACTCCCTCATTTAATGGGAGATCACTTAAGTCCTTGGATAAGACTTCCCTGAAGATGGTGGAGGCATTCTTAAATCCTGTGGGAGTACCATCCAACAATACAGTTGTTATATATTATCTCCGGATTGTCCCATTCAAAGGCAAACAGTTCCTGGGACTCAGGACTTAGGGATATGCAGTAAGAGGCAGCTTTTAAGTCCAGAACTGTAAACCAGCAAAAGTCTCCAAATAATGTTGTATGCAAAGTGTAAGGATTTGGTACTACCAGACGTACATATCTACAACTTGGTTAGTGACTCGCAAATCCCGTACAAAACAATAATTTCCAGTACCAGTTTTTTTGTATCTGACAAGGTCAGTTTAATTGGCGCTTAAGAAAGGTGGTTGTCAGAGACTTTGTATCTTCCCTCACATGCCTCTATAAAGGGTATTGCTTTACATTTGGAGCCTTGGCATCTAGACAGAATTTTACCACTACTGGGTCAGTCCTCTTAGCACTTCCTGCCTCGCATCAGCCCAAACATCCACTCTTAACCTTTTGTAGAATTTGTTCAGGACCTTCTGGTTGAGGCTTGTCTCCTGCACAGTTTGCAGGGCGTACGCTTGATCTGGGAGTTCTCTAAGGCCTACTTTTGCTGGTGAGAAAGTCATTTAATTCTGTTTGTAGATCTCCCAACAAGGGAACAGGGCATTCAGGCATATACAGAGAGCTGTGTTTTGTTTTTTAAATTTTTAAATTTTATCTTTTATACAGCAGGTTCTTATTAGTTATCTATTTTACACATATTAGTGTATACATGTCAATCCCAATCTCCCAATTCATCCCCCCCCACACACTTTCACCCCTTAGTGTCCATACGTTTGTTCTCCACATCTGTGTCTCTATTTCTGCCCTGCAAACCAGTTCATCTGTACCATTTTCATAGGTTCCACATGTATGTGTTAATATGTGATATTTGTTTTTCTCTTTCTGACTTACTTCACTCTGTATGACAGTCTCTAGATCCATCCACGTCTCTGCAAATGACCCAATTTCGTTCCTTTTTGTGGCTGAGTAATATTCCATTGTATATATGTACCACATCTTCTTTATCCATTCGTCTGTTGATGGGTATTTAGGTTTCTTCCATGACCTGGCTATTGTAAATAGTGCTGCAATGAACATTGGAGTGCATATGTCTTTTTGAATTATGGTTTTCTCTGGGTATATGCCCAGTAGTGGGATTGCTGGGTCATATGGTAATTCTATTTTTAGATTTTTGAGGAACCTCCATACTGTTCTCCATAATGGCTGTATCAATTTACATTCCTACCAACAGTGCAGGAGGGTTCCCTTTTCTCCACACCCTCTCCAGCATTTGTTGTTTGTAGATTTTCTGATGATGTCCATTGTACCTGGTGTGCGGTGACACCTCATTGTAGTTTTGATTTGCATTTCTCTAGTAATTAGTGATGTTGAACAGCTTTTCATGTGCTTCTTGGCCATCTGTATGTCTTCTTTGGAGAAATGTCTCTTTAGGTCTTCTGCCCATCTTTTGATTTTTTTTTTTTTTTTGGCAATACACGGGCCTCTCACTGCTGTGGCCTCTCCTGTTGTGGAGCACAGGCTCCGGACGCGCAGGCTCAGCAGCCATGGTTCACAGGCGGGCCCAGCAGCTCCGCGGCATGTGGGATCTTCCCCGACCAGGGCACGATCCCGTGTCCCCTGCATCAACAGGCAGACTCTCAACCACTGTGCCACCAGGGAAGCCCAATCATATGGTTTTTATTCTTCAGTTTGTTAATATGGTGTATCACATTGATTGGTTTGCATATATTGAAGAATCCTTGCATCTCTGGGATAAACCCCACTTGATCATGGGTGTATGATCCTTTTAATGTGTTGTTGGATTCTGTTTGCTAGTATTTTGAGGATTTTTGCATGTATATTCATCAGAAATATTGGTCTGTAATTTTCTTTTTTTGTAGTATCTTTGTCTGGTTTTGATATCAGGGTGATGGTGGCCTCGTAGAATGAGTTTGGGAGTGTTCCTCCCTCTGCTATATTTTGGAAGAGTTTGAGAAGGATGGGTGTTAGCTCTTCTCTAAATGTTTGATAGAATTCACCTGTGAAGCCATCTGGTCCTAGACTTTTGTTTGTTGGAAGATTTTTAATCAGTTTCAATTTCATTTCTTGTGATTGGTCTGTTCATATTTTCTGTTTCTTCCAGGTTCAGTCTTGGAAGGTTATACCTTTCTAAGAATTTGTCCGTTTCTTCCAGGTTGACCATTTGATCGGCATAGGGTTGCTTGTAGTAGTCTCTTAGGATGGTTGGTATTTCTGCAATGTCCATTGTAACTTCTCCTTTTTCACTTCTGATTTTATTGATTTGAGTCCTCTCCCTGTTTTCCTTCATGAGTCTGGCTAAAGGTTTATCAATTTTGTTTATCTTCTCAAAGAACCAGCTTTTAGTTTTATTGATCTTTGTTATTCTTTTCTTTGTTTCTATTTCATTTATTTCTGCTCTGATCTTTATGATTTCTTTCCTTCTACTAACTTTGGGTTTTGTTTGTTCTTCTTTCTATAGTTCCTTTAAGTGTAAGTTTAGATTGTTGATTTGAGATTTTTATTTCTTGAGGTAGGATTGTATTGCTATAAACTTCCCTCTTAGAACAGCTTTTGATGCATCCCATAGGTTTTGACATGTTGATTTTTTTTTCTTTAAGTAACCTGTGCCTTCCAAGTCTCAGCTAGAGACGTGTAACCACCTTGGGTGGTAAGGAGTAAAAGCACCCATAGCCCATACGGGGATCGAACCCATGACCTTGGCGTTATTAGCACCATGCTCTAACCAACTGACCCAACCAGTCACAACTCCCATAGGTTTTGGATCATCGTGTTTTCATTGTAATTTTTCTCTAGCTATTTTTTGATTTCCTCTTTGATTTCTCCAGTGATCTCTTGGTTATTTAGTAACGTACTGTTTAGCCTCCATGTGTCTGTGTTTTTCGTTTTTTCCCCTGTAACTGATTTCTAATCTCATAGCATTGTGGTCAGAAAAGTTGCTTGATATGATTTCAATTTTCTTAAATTTACCGAGGCTTGATTTGTGACCCAAGATGCCATCTATGCTGGAGAATGTTCCACGTGCACTTGAGAAGAAAGTGTAATCTGCTGTTATTGGATGGAATGACCTATAAATATTAATTAAATCTATCTGGTCTATTGTGTCATTTAAAGCTTCTGTTTCCTTATTAATTTTCTATCTGGATGATCTGTCCATTGGTGTGAGGTATTAAAGTCCCCCACTATTATTGTGTTACTGTCGATTTCCTCTTTATTAGCAGCTATTAGCAGTTGCCTTATGTACTTAGGTGCCCCTATGTTGGGTGCATATATATCTATAATTGTTATATCTTCTTCTTGGATTGATCCCTTGATCATTATGTAGTGTCCTTCCTGTCTCTTGTAATATTCTTTATTTTAATATTCCTATTTTATCTGATATGAGTATTGCTACTCCAGTTTTTTTTTTGTGTGTGTGTGGTACATGGGCCTCTCACTGCTGTGGCCTCTCCCACCGCGGAGCACAGGCTCCGGACACGCAGGCCCAGCAGCCATGGCTCACGGGCCCAGCCGCTCCATGGCATGCGGGATCCTCCTGAACAGGGGCACGAACCCACGTGCCCCTGCATCGGCAGGAGGACTCCCAACCACTGTGCCACCAGGGAAGCCCTACAGCTTTCTTTTGATTTCCCTTTGCATGGAATATCTTTTTCCATCCCCTCACTTTCAGTCTGAATATGTCCCTAGGTCTGAAGTGAGTCTCTTATAGACAGCATATATATTGGTCTTGTTTTGTATCCATTCAGTGAGCCTGTCTTTTGGTTGGAGCATTTAATCCATTCACATTTAAGGTAATTATTAACATGTATGTTCCTATTACCATTTTCTTAATTGTTATGGGTTTGTTTTTGTAGATCCTTTTCTTCTTGTGTTTCCCACTTAGAGAAGTTCCTTTAGCATTTGTTGTAGAGCTGGTTTGGTGGTGCTGAATTCTCTTAGCTTTTCCTTGTCTGTAAAGCTTTTGATTTCTCCATCAAATCTGAATGAGATCCTTACCCGGTAGAGCAATCTTGGTTGTAGAGCAATCTTGGTTGTAGGTTCTTCCCTTTCATCACTTGAAATATATCATGCCACTCCCTTCTGGCTTGTGGAGTTTCTGCAGAGAAATCAACTGTTAACCTTATGGGAGTTCCCTTGTATGTTGTCATTTTTCCCTTATTGCTTTCAATAATTTTTCTGTCTTTAATTTTTGTCACTGATTACTATGTGTCTCAGCATGTTTCTCCTTGGGTTTATTCTGCCTGGGACTCTCTGTGCTTCCTGGACTTGGGTGGCCATTTTCTTTCCCGTGTTAGGGAAGTTTTGGACTATAATCTCTTCAAATATTTTCTCGGATCCTTTCTCTCTCTCTTCTCTTTCTGGGACCCCTATAATGCGAATGTTGTTGCATTTAATGTTTTCCCAGAGGTCTCTCAGACTGTCTTCAATTCTTTTCTCTTTAATCTGTTCCATAGCTGTGAATTCCAGCATTCTGTCTTCTAGGTCACTTATCTGTTCTTCTGCCTCAGTTATTCTGCTATTGATTCCTTCCAGTGTACTTTTCATTTCAGTTATTGTATTGTTCATCTCTGTTTGTTCATTTCAGTTATTGTATTGTTCATCTCTGTTTGTTCTTTAATTCTTTAATTCTTCTAGGTGTCTGTTCGTTAATTCTTCTAGGTCTTTGTTAAACATTGCTTGCATCTTCCCTATCGCCTGCTGCTTCTGCCCAGCCTTTATGGTTGGGGCCTCACACCAATCAGCAGTCTTATCAGAGACTCGAGGTCTGTGAAATGCTGCAATGCTGGCTGCACCTGGAAAACCTGGGCTTTCATGGGAGATGAAGGAAAGCACCAGGACTTGCCAATCTGTGGCTACGAGCACCCTCTGTTCCTTTGTAGGCAGCACCCGGTCACACGGGCCACTTACCCTGCCAACCACACCCCACATAGTGCCTCTTCTGAGGGGTTAGCTGCCCCCACCCAAGAATGGATATTTGGGGAGAGAGAGGACGAAAACAAGGAACCCCTAAGTCAAAGTCTTAGTCAATATTCCAGGTTTCAAACCCAAGAGCTTAGAACAGTCTATGGACTGCAAATCTCTAGAAAATGGCCTTCCCTCAGGCACTCATAAAAGCCCACGCACCACAAGGAAGAGTAGCCCCACTCGCCACAACTAGAGAAAAGCCCACGCGCAGCAACCAACACCCAATGTAGCCAAAAATATATATATATACCATTCACTTAAAAATCAAAAAAAAGAATTCCCTGGAGAATAAACAAAGGAGAATGGAGAGTATCAAAGATGACCAGCTTGGACGTGAAGTTTCCCTTAGGGAACACTGAAAAGGTTTCCATTAAAGGTGGTTGCCAAGCACTGTAGCCTAAACGTCACGCGTGCTGCCTGTCTGCCAAGAAATCTGTCCTGGCAGTTCCGAGACTGCAGCCACGGTGGTCAGAGGCTCTTAAGAGTTTGCCCCCGAGTGCTGAGGACAGGCGTGCCTATTGCAGAGGGGCCTGGGAGAGCCCAGGCTCTGTCTCACGCACCACCTGGATAAACTTACCTTATGGGGAGGCAGGTGGAGGAAATGACAGGATCACCTTGAAGAAACCAAAGTGAGGAGGCTGTCTGAGACTCAGAGCTGAATTTGAGAGACGAATTCAGGAGTATACAGGTTGAAACACCCAAGCCCTGACTTCCTTTGTGGGCATGTTGGGGTTTAACCTTCCACGTAGATGATCGAAACATTTTACCTCCCCAGCAGAAATCAAAGAGAAGCTCAGCTCAGCTACTGGGAAATTTCCAGGTAGAATACTTTCTGCCCAAGACCTCCATATAGTATGTGGCCTTTAGCATCACCACCAATGATTGTTCCTCCAGGAAACTTTCATACACACACACACACACACACACACACACACACACACACACACACACACACACTGAAAAGTATTTCAATGTTAACTCCCTGCTAGTTTGGCTCATGCAAAAGAGGGTTAAAACTCTCAGTGAGAAAAACCCAAAATGTCCAATTGTATGAAATTCCTTTAACCCAGACACGGGCTACGTTCTGGGGTGGAAACTTACCTGCTTCATGCTCCCTCATTTCCCCTTTACCCTCTCACCCCAACAAGGTAATCTGGGCTGGTTTCATTAAGAATACCCACCTTTATCAATACCACCAGGTAATTATATTAGGCACAGGTGAAAGCTCCCGACAGCTCTGTAAGGCAAGCTCTCTAGTCAGGGAGTGATGGCTTTTACCTCCTGGGTCAGAGGACTGCACACTCCCCCATTAATCCTGGTTCCAGAAAGTTTTCCTATACTCATCCAAGGACCAACTCCTATCAGCCAATCCTAACAAAGGAAACAGTCAGACATAGGCAAACAAAAAGGCATGGGGCTCTAACACAGGGTTGGGATTCTAGCCTGATTGATCCTTTGGTACCTCAGTGGCTGCAACCTTTTAGAGTGTCTCTCTTAAGGTGGGACTCTAACCCACAATCCTGATGAGTTTATTCAACAATATAGGCACTGGTGCATTTTAACAAGGCTCCTCACCCCCGAAGACATCTGATTTAGGAGCTGTTTCTTCTCTCAAGAGTGAAAGGAGCACTGAGGGGCCTGGAGGGCCACAGCGGAGAAGCAGGAACTCAAGAGCTGACCCTCTAGATGAATTTGGTCTGGGTGGCCACTCAGGGTCTGTGGTGAGGGCCCACGCTCCGCCAGGGGCTACAGTGCCTCGGGCAGGCTGTCACAAGACTGAGTCCCCTCATGAGTCCAAAATTGTTACTGAGCAAGGGCTCGCTACCCAACGTGCATAAGAGCCAACACTATGGGTCTGGCTTTTGAGAAAAGGAAGAGCTTTATTGTGAGGTTGGCTGCCAAGGAGACAGATTTGAGGGCCTTGCCTTGGTTGACCCCCGGATGAGGAGGAACCTTGGATAGAGAGGGATGACGATAAGCAGCGGGTGGATGAACACCCAGTGTTCAAGGGTCAGCTCTACACCAGTTAAAGGACATTGTCATACTGGATAAAAAAGCAAAACCCAATATTTTCTTTCTATAAGAAACCCACTTTAGAGTGTAATTTGGGGCAGCCAGTATGGAGAACAGTATGGAGGTTCCCTAAAAAACTAAAAATAGAGCTACCATATGATCCAGCAATCTCACTCCAGGGCATATAACTGGAAAAGACGAAAACTCTAATTTCATCTTTCTTTCTAATAATCAAAAAGATACATGTGCCCCAATGTTCATAGCAGCACTATTCACAACAAGCAAGTCATGGAAGCTATCTACGTGTCCATCAACAGAGGAATGGATAAAGAAGATGTGGCATAGCCTCCTGTTGTTTCCCAGAACCTGTCTGGATTCCCACTTTCCAACAGTCCTGCATTGTGGCAGAGCCTGGAGCTAAGAGCAGAGAGAAGTATTGGAACAAGCTTCATCTCTCCTGGATGCCAATGAACAACCTCACAGCCTTCTCCTTTGGACTCTGACCTAAGACTCTCCCAGCCTGTTTGCAAGAGGCTAAGGGCCTCTCAACTTCCAACATGTCCCTGACCCATCTGAAATGGGCAACACCTGGAGAACTTAACGTTCTAAAAACACACTAGCCTGGAAGGAAGAGCTCAGCCTCCTTTTTCGGGGAGGGACGTTTAGGTGACTATTCTTGAGAGAGCAGAACAGCAAGCTTTGTCCTCAGCACCTTAGCCCTGTGGGGCCCTGGGTTGCTCTAGTTCCTGCCCTTGCTGCCAGGAGATGCGTCAGCTTGATCATACCAATATGGTAATTGAGAAGATGAGAAGTGATGAACCTGCTGCAGGTTTGCTGGTTGGTATTAGAGCTGATTGAACCCCAGGCCCCCTGTGTCCCACTTGTGCAGATCCCACTGTTAGCAGGAGATGATCAGAATATACAAGTCTCACCATTTAGACGCTCTGTGACCCAGACCCTTTGCTCTCTTCAGCCCCACCTCTCCCTGTCACCCCATGGTCTGTACTCTAGTGAAAATTAATCTTTTCTTCATTAAAGTATAATTGATTTACATTATTGTGTTAGTTTCAGGTACAGAGCAAAGTGATTTGTTTCAACACATATATTCTTATTTTTCAATTCTTTTCTTATAATTCGTTTATTGTAAGATATTGAATATAGTTCCCTGTGCTGTAACAGTAAATCCTTGTTGTTTATTTTATATATGGTAGTGTGCATCTGTTAATCTCATACTCCTAATTTATCCCTTCCCCCGCTTCAGTAACCATAATTTGTTCTCTATGTCTGTGAGACTCTTTCTCTTTTGTAAATTAGTTCATTTGTGCTATTTTTCGGATTCCACATGTGATGTCATGTAAAAAAAAAGATGTGGCATATATATATATATATATATATATACATAAAATGGAATATTACTCCGCCAGAGAAAAGAATGAACTAATGACATTGGCAGCAACAAGACCTACAGATCATACTAAGGGATGTAAGTCACACAGAGAAAGAAAATATCATGTATCACTTGTATGTGAAATCTAAAAATTATACAAATGAACTTATTTACAAAAAAGGAACAGATTCACAGACATAAACAAACTTATGGTTACCAAAGAGGAAGGGAGGGGATAAATTAGGAGTATGGGATTAACAGCTACACACTACTATATATAAAATATATAAACAACAAGGACCTACTTTATAGCACAGGGAACTGCATTCAATATCTTGTAATAACTTATAACGGAAAGGAATCTGAATTTTATATATAAATGTACATATATATCTGAATCACATCTCTTTCTACCTGAAACTAACACAACATTGTAAATCATCTATACTTCAATAATAAAGAAAAAAGAAACCCACTTTAAATATAAAGACATAGGTAGGAAAATAGTAAAAGGATGGAAAAACATATTTCATGGAACTGTAATAAAAAAACCCCAAAAAACAGAGTGCTGTATTAATCTCAGACAGAGCAGACATCAGAACAAGGAATATTTCTAGGGATAGTGGAGAATATTACATAATGACAAAGAAGTCAATTATCCAAGAATACAACTATCCTAAATATATGTGCACCTTAGAAGAGAGCTTCTAAATACATGAAACAACACTGAGAACTGAAAGAACAGATAGACAAATCTCTGGTGGAGATAGACAAATCTCTGGTGACGCACCTCTCTCAGTAACAGATGGTACAAGTACAGAGAAAGTAAGAATATAAAAGACCTGAACAGAAGTACAAACCAACTTGACCTAATTGATATTTAGAGAATACTCTTAACAAAAATACACATTCTTCCCTAGGACACATAGAACAGTCACCAAGATGTACCATATTCTTTTCTATATGAAAAAGCATTAAAAATTTAAAAAGCCAGAAAAGTTTAAACATCTAAATCATACAAAGTATTTCTGGTACCATAACAGAATTAAACTTGAAATCATTACCAGGACAATAACTGAGAAATGCAAATATATGGAAATTGAACAACACTCTTATAAACCCACGAGTCAAAGAAGAAATTCCAAGGGAAACTAGACAATGTTTTTAATTGAATGAAAAAATAATCAATGATCTGAGTTGTACCTTAAGAAACCAGAAAAAGAACAAATTAAACCCATAGCAACTGTAAGGAAGGAAAGAGGATAACAGCAGAAATGAATGAAATCCAGAAAATGTCAGAGAATAATCAGTAAAGCCAAAAGCCCTTTCATTGAAAAAAAAAAAATCAATAAAATATTCAAGAAAAACAAAACAAGAAAGATACAAGATAAAAATGTCTGGAATCAAAGAAGGGACAATATCCCCATCATCACCAGCCACTAAAAGGATAATAAGGGAATACTATAAAATGCTCTAGGTAAAAGGATAACAAGGGAATACTGTAAAACGCTCTAAGTACATCACTTCAGCAAGTTAGATAAAATGGACAAATCTCTGGAGAGACGCAAGAAGATGCTTCTAGCATCACTGAGCTGGCCTGTTGGTCCTAGGGTGAGGATGAGAAACATGGGAGGCACCAGCTAAGGTACCTCTGCTGTGCCCAGCCTGGAGCAGAATCCCCAGTCGCCACGTAGATGCATGAGTGAACCCGACAGAGTCCAACAAGATCAGCCGCCCAAGGTGTAGATGAGAGAGAAATAAATGTTGTTTATTATTATTGTAGATTTGTGGGGTTTTATTTGTTTGAATGCTATAGAAGGGAAGCTAACTGGTAATGTACTGATCTGGAATAAATGCCAAGCCTGGGGAGGGTTGGGTTTTGCCAGGCAGAGGCAGGGAAGAAAAAAGAAAGGGCATTTAGAAAGAAATGAACAGCAAAGGCCATTAACAGAGCAGTTAGTCGGCCACTAGCAGTTATAGAACCCAGGCAGAGAGCAGTAGTGCCAGGAATCCCTTCCCAGCAGCATGCTATAGTCCTGTTGCCCCACAGTGCTTACTGCAAGATAGTCATACATACAGAGGGATCTATTCTCCCCGTGGATGCAAGTCTCCCCCATAAACCCTTCTCCCAACCACAGCCCCTTTCCCAGCAGCAGCCACTGGTACGAATCATGTATATGCTCCACCCTTCCTGACCTCTGTCCACACAGCTATATGCTCATCCACAGATCCATTCATCCGTCCACTCAGCCATACTGTGTGGTTTTAAAAAGCAGTAGTAAATGCTATTTACTGCACTGTGGGGCTTCGGGTTAAGCACTTAATCACACATCTTAGAAGTCTTTCCATGTCGATAGAGATTTACCTCAGTTGTTAAATTGCTACATTGTATTCATGAGATAAACGTACCATGATTAGTTTCACCATTCCTCTACTGAATGGACACTTTAGTTACCTGATTTTTCTCCACTGTAAACAATGCTGCGGTGCACATCCGAGCACCTAAACGACTGTGCGTGTGTGCCATCATCTGAGCGGGATCCATTCCGGATTTTTGGGTCCAAGGGTGGGTCCAGTAAAATGTGAGGCACTGTTAAACTG
Source organism: Globicephala melas (assembly GCF_963455315.2). Classification (NCBI taxonomy): domain Eukaryota; kingdom Metazoa; phylum Chordata; class Mammalia; order Artiodactyla; family Delphinidae; genus Globicephala; species Globicephala melas. Next base: position 125,836,052 of record NC_083316.1, read on the forward strand.
CCCTCCAACAAAGGCTGTGTGGGGCTCCCCTGGTGGCGCCGAGGTTAAGAATCCATCTTAGGGCTTCCCTGGTGGTGCAGTGGTTGACAGTCCGCCTGCCGATGCAGGGGACACGGGTTCGTGCCCCGGTTCGGGAAGATCCCACGTGCCGCGGAGAGGCTGGGCCCGTGAGCCATGGCCGCTGAGCCTGCCTGTCCCGAGCCTGTGCTCCGCAAAGGGAGCGGACACAACAGCGAGAGGCCCGCGTACCGCAGGAAAACAAAAAGAATCCACTTTAAAATCCGCCAGGGAGAACAGGTTTTAGTGAGGGTCTTCCCTTGAACCATAATTTTACATCTCTTCCACAAATTCTTACGTTGCAAAATAATTTAGAAAATTAAGTGGAGGTCAGACGTACCTGCTACTCTTGATCTGAGGAAAGTTGATAACCACAGTGCACGGCAGAGAGCTGACGGTAGCACAGCCAGGAGTCCTTCCTCGAAGAAAAACAAGCACTTAGTGAAGCTGGGTTCTGCAGCTGGTTGACTGGGTTTCCTCCGCTGCAGTGCTCAAGATAGTTTACTTCTTGGCCAGCAAAACCCCAGAAGAGGCTGCAACAACTACCTTCACCAAACGCCTGCCGCTTCTTCCCAGCCTTTATGTTTGGGGCCGCACACCAATCAGCAGTCTTATCAAAGGCTCAGGTCTGCGTGATGCTGCAAAGTTGGCTGCACCTGGAAAACCTGGGCGTTCACGGGAGATGAAGGAAAGCACCAGGACTTGCCAATCTGTGGCTACGAGCACCCTTTGTTCCTAAATAGGCAGCAACTGGGCACACGGGCCGCTTGCGCCGCCAACTACTCCCCACCTTAGTGCCTGTTCTGAGTGGTTAGCTTGCCCCCCTGAGAATGGATGTTTTGGGAGAGAGAGCATGAAAACAGGGCAACCCCGAAGTCAAAGGCTTAGTCAATATCACAGGTTTCAAACCCAAGATCTGAGAACAGTCTATGGACTGCATCTCTAGAAAATGGCCTTCCCTCAGGCGCCCTTAAAAGCCCACGCACCACAAGGAAGAGTAGCCCCGCTCGCCGCAACTAGAGAAGAGCCCGCGTGCAGCAACTAAGACCCAACGCAGCCAAACAAACAAACAAAAATACCATTCACTTAAAAAGAAAAAAACAGAATTCCCTAGAGAAGCCACAAAGGGGAATGGAGAGCCTCAAAGATGACCAGCTTGGATTTGAGGGTTCCCTTAGGGAACACTGGAAAGGTTTCCATTAAAGATGGTTGCCAAGCACTGTAGCCTAAACGTCACGCGTGCTGCCTGTCTGCCAAGAAATCTGTCCTGGCAGTTCCGAGGCTTCAGCCACGGTGGTCGGAGGCTCCTAAGAGTTTCTACCCGAGTGCTGAGGGCAGGCGTGCCTATTGCAGAGGGGCCTGGGAGAGCCCAGGCTCTGTCTCACGCACTGCCTGGATAAATTTATCTCATGGGGAGGCAGGTGGAGGAAATGACAGGATCACCTTGAAGAAACCAAAGTGAGGAGGCTGTCTGAGACTCAGAGCTGAATTTGAGAGACGAATTCAGGAGTATACAGGTTGAAACACCCAAGCCCTGACTTCTTTGTGGGCATGTTGGGGTTTAATTTCTAGGTAGATGATCGAAACATTTTACCTCCCCAGCAGAAATCAAAGAGAAGCTCAGCTCAGCGCCTGGGAAATTTCCAGGTAGAATACATTCCGCCCAAGACCTCCATATAGCATGTGGCCTTTAGCATCACCACCAATGCTTCTTCCTCCGGCAAACTTTCACACACACACACACACACACACACACACACACACACACACACTCTCACACAAATTGAAAGGCATTTCAATGCTAACTGCCTGCTAGTTTGGCTCATGCAAAAGAGAGTTAAAACTCTCAGTGAGGAAAACCGAAAACGTCCAACTATATGAAATTCTTTTAATCCAGACACGGGTGACATTCTTCTGGGGTCGAGATTTTCCTGCTTCATGCTCCCACATTTCCCCTTTACCCTCTCGCCCCAACAAGGTAATCTGGGCTGGTTTAAGAATACACACCTTTATCAATACCACTAGGTAATTATATTAGGCACAGGTGAAATCTCCCGACAGCTCTGTAAGGCAAGCTCTCTAGTCAGGGAGCGATGGCCTTTACCTCCTGGGTCAGAGGACCGCCCCCCCCCCAACCCCTTTAATCCTGGTTCCAGAATGTTTTGCTATAGTCATCCAGGAACCAACCCCTATCAGCCAATCCTAAGAAGTAAACAGTCAGACATAGGCAAACAAAAAGGCATGGGGCTCTAACTCAGGGATTGGGTTTCTAACCTGATTGATCCTTTGTTACCTCAGTGGCTGCAACCTTTTAGAGTGTCTCTCTTAAGGTGGGACTCTAACCCACAATCCTGATGAGTTTATTCAACAATATAGGCACTGGTGCATTTTAACAAGCTTACCCCCAAAGACATCTGATTTCGGAGCTGTTTCTTCTCTCAAAAGTGAAAGGAGCACTGAGAGGCCTGGAGGGCCACAGCGGAGAAGCAGGAACTCAAGAGCTGACCCTCTAGATGAATTTGGTCTGGGTGGCCACTCAGGGTCTGTGGTGAGGGCCACACTCCGCAAGGGGTTACAGTGCCTCGGTCAGGCTGCCAAAAGACTGAGTCCCTTCATGGAGTCCAAAATTGTTACTGAGCAAGGGCTCGCTACCCAACGTGCATAAAAGCCAAGACTATGGGTCTGGCTTTTGAGAAAAGGAAGAGCTTTATTATGAGTTTGGCTGCCAAGGAGACAGATTTGAGGGCCTTGCCTTGGTTGACCCCCCAGATGAGGAGGAACCTTGAATACAGAGGGATGACGATAAGCAATAGGTGGATGAACACCCCGTGTTCAAGGGTCAGCTCTACACCAGTTAAAGGACATTGTCATACTGGATAAAACAGCAAAACCGAATATTTGCTTTCTACAAGAAACCCACTTTACAATGTAAACTGGTGCAGCCACTATGGAGAACAGTATGGAGGTTCCCTAAAAAACTAAAAATAGAGCTACCATATGATCCAGCAATCCCACTCCAGGGCATAAAACTGAAAAGACGACAACTCTAATTCAAAAAGATACATGTACCCCAATGTTCATAGCAGCACTGTTCACAACAGCCAAGTCATGCAAGCTATCTAAGTGTCCATCGACAGAGGAATGGATAAAGATGTGGCATATATATATATATGATGAAATATCACTCAGCCATAAAAAAGAATGAAGTAATGCCATTTGCAGCAACATGACCTACTGATTATCATACTAAGTGAAGTAAGTTACACAGAGAAAGACAATATGATATATCACTTATATGTGAAATCTAAAATAAAATTATACAAATGAACTTATTTACAAAAGAGGAACAGATTCACAGACATAACAAACTTACGGTTACCAAAGGGGAAGGTGGGATAAATTAGGAGTTTGGGATTAACAGCTACACACTACTATATATAAAATATATGCACAAAAAGGACCTACTTTATAGCACAGGGAACTGCATTCAATATCTTGTAATAACTTATAATGGAAAGGAATCTAAATTATATATATATATATGAATCACTTTGCTTTACACCTGAAACTAACACAACATTGTAAATCAACTATACCTCAATAACAATGAAAAAAAAAGAAACCACTTTAAATATAAAGACATAGGTAGGATAAAAGTAAAAGGATGGAAAAAGATATTACATGGAAACTGTAATCAGAATAAACAAAAAAACAGCTAGAGTGCTGTATTAATCTCAGACAGAGCAGACATCACAACAAGGAATATCTCTAGGGATAGTGAAGAATATTACATAATGACAAAGAAGTCAATTATCCAAGAATACAACTATCCTAAATGTATGTGCACCTTAGAAGAGAGCTTCTAAATACGTGAGACAAAACTGAGAACTGAAAGAAGAGATCGACAAATCTCTGGTGACACATCTCTCTCTGGAACAGATGGTACAAGTACAGAGAAAGTTAAGAATATAAAAGACCTGAACAAAAGTACAAACCAACTTGACCTAATTGATATTTAGAGAATACTCTTCTTAACAAAAAGGGAATACACATTCTTCCCAAGGACACATGGAGCAGTCACCAAGATGTACCATATACTTATGTATATGAAAAACCATTAAAAATTTTAAAGCATAAAGACTTTAAATATCTAAATCATACAAAGTATTTCATGTACCATAACAGAATTAAACTTGAAATCATTAACAGGACAATAACTGGGTAATCCAAACATATGGAAATTGAACAACACTCTTATAAACAACCACGAGTCAAAGAAGAGATCCCAAGGGAAATTAGTCAATGTTTTTAATTGAATGAAAAAATAATCAATGATCTGAGTTCTACCTTAAGAAACCAGAAAAGAACAAATTAAACCCATAGCAACTATAAGGGAGGAAAGAGGATAACAGCAGAAATGAATGAATTCCAGAAAAAGTCAGAAAATAATCAGTAAAGCCAAAAGCCGTTTCATTAAAAAAAAAATGAATAAAATATTCAAGAAAAACAAAACAAAACAGGAAAGACACAAGTTACAAATGTCAGGAATCAGAGTGGACATCATCACCAACATCACCGTTTTAGTGTACAGACACTAAAAGGATAAAAAGGGAATAGTAGAAAATGCTCTAGGTACATCACTTCAACAAGTTAGATAAAATGGACAAATCTCTGCAGAGACACAAGAAGATGCTTCTAGCATCACGGAGCTGGCCTGTTGGTCCTAAAGCGAGGATGAGAATCATGTGAGGCAGAGCTGCACCAGCTAAGGTACCTCTGCTGAGCCCAGCCTGGAGCAGAATCCCCAGTCGCCATGTAGATGCATGAGTGAACCCTACAGAGTCCAACAGGATCAGCCGCACAAGGTGTAGATGAGAGAGAAATAAATGTTGTTTATTATTATTGCAGATTTGTGGGGTTTTATTTGTTTGAATGCTATAGTAGGAAAGCTAACTGGTAATGTATTGATCTGGGATAAATGCCAAGCCTGGGGAGGGTTGGGTTTTGCCAGGCAGAGGCAGGGAAGAAAAGAAGAAGGGCATTTAGAAAGAAATGAACAGCAAAGGCCATTAGCAGAGCAGCTAGCTGGCCACTGGCAAGTACAGAACCCAGGCAGAGAGCCGAGAATCCCTTCCCAGCAGCATCCTATAGTCCTGTTGCCCCACAGTGCTTACTGCAAGATAGTCATACATACAGAGGGATCTATTCTCCCCCCGGATGGAAGTCCCCCCAACAAACCTTTCTCCCAACCACAGCCCCTTTCCCAGCAACAACCACTGGTACGAATTATGTATATTCTCTACCCTTCCTGACCTTTGTCCACACAGCTCTATGCTCATCCATGGGTCCATTCATCCATCCCCTCAGCCATATTTTGTGGTTTTAAAAAACAGTAGCCATTGCTGTTTATTGCACTGTGGGGCTTTGGGTTTTATTACTTAATCACACATCTTAGAAGTCTTTCCATGTCAATACGCTGAGATCTACCTCAGTTGTTAAATTGCTACACTGTATTCATGAGATAAACGTACCATGATTGTTTTCACCATTCCTCTACTGAATGGACACTTGAGTTACCTGATTTTTCTCCACTGTAAACAATGCGGCGCTGCACATCGAGCACCTAGATGATTGTGCGTGTGTGCCATCATCTGAGCGGGATCCATTCCGGAGTTTTGGGTCCAAGGGTGGGTCCAGTAAAATGTGAGGCACTGTTAAACTGCCCTCCAACAAAGGCTGTGTGGGGCTTCCCTGGTGGCGCCGTGGTTAAGAATCCGCCTGCCAATGCAGGGGACACGGGTTTGAGCCCTGTTCCGGAGAGATCCCACATGCCGTGGAGCAACTAAGCCTATGCACCACAACTGCTGAGGCTGCACTCTAGAGCCCGTGAGCCACAACTACTGAGGCCTGCACGCCTTGAGCCCGTGCTCCGCAACAAGACAAGCCACCGCAATGAGAAACCCACACACTGCAACGAAGAGTAGCCCCCGCTTGCCACAACTAGAGACAGCCCGCGCTCAGTAAGGAAGACCCAACACAGCCAAAAATAAACAAATTAAAATAAATTAAAAAGAAAGACTGTGTAAATGTGCATTTCTATCAACAGTGTGTAGGAAACCAGCTACACTACGTTCTCGCTGACATTGGCTTTTACTGACCTTTAAAGATGTTCCCAATCTGATAGAAAAGAAATGTTATTTCATTGGGATTTTAATATGCATTTGTGAGGTTGATGGTAAAGTGATTTTTTTTAACATGTATATTGGCTATTTGGATTTCTTCAACAGATATCCTTGCCTCATTTTCCCATTTGTTTCTTGCCTTTTATTGATTTGTTGGCACTATTTATATTCTGTATTATGTCTATTAACCCTATTATCAGATACACTGAAAATATTCTCCCCCAGTCCACCACTTCTCTTTCAACTTTCTTTTCTGGTATCTCTATTTACACAGAAGTTTTACTTTGTTGTTGTCAAATGTGCTGGTCTTTTCATTTCTGGTTTCTGGGCTTTGTGTCTTGCTTAGGAAGGCTGAGCCATTAATTGTTTGCAAGGCACTTTCATTTCCATTTTCTCATAGAGGCCTGGGCCACAGGGACTCAGTGAAGTGCATAGTATCTCCACTAGAGATAAGAAAAAGAAAGGTCAGAGAGGGTAAGTGACTTAACTCAGGTCACACAGTCACTTTGGGGAAGACTTAGAGGCAGTACTGGGATTCTCAGGGACTCAGGTCCAGGATACCCCTCCCGGCTGCCAGGTCGATTGGCCAATACCATTCCCCACACACTCACAGCATTCCTGGCAGGTCACCTGCGTACCTCTTGTAGTTAGAAAGCTGTGGCCCATGCTTCCCTACCTGGGAACAGATCTGTCTCCCTGGGGTACTCACCTGTCACTACTGGTGCTGTTTTCAGGATCCCCCGGCACCTCTGTTCCCTGTCCCCCAACAGGCCAGCTGTGTGGTGGCAGCCCCTGTGGCCCCTGGAGGCACCATGTCTCTAGGGCAAGCACTTCATCCCTTAGCGGTCCTCCTGGGACCTGGTCTCCCGACACGTCTGGTCATCCTCACCCTCATCAGATCTTCAACAATATGCAGGGTCAGCAATGTGACATTAACTTTTTCAAGTCCAATATATTTGGAAGGAGCCCCTTCGTGTGGTGACAGGGGCACAATCAGGTGGCATGGGGGGATAGGATGGAGAGGCTTCGAGGGTTTCCAGAGCAGTGGCTTTGGAGCTGGTCCTTGGAGGAGTCCTCCAGGCAGAAAGGAAACCCAGGAGTGTGACCGGCATGAGGGCAGAGAGGGTGAAAAGTCAGAGCTCCCCGTGGCCGGCCAGAGGAAGGGAGCAGAGGCCGAAGTAGGAAGGGGCGAGGTCCAAGTGCAAAGTGTCCCTGACCATGCGGCTGGGGTTTTAGGCTTTATCCTACAGGCCAGGGTTCTTCATGGGAACTGGAAGAGGGGGGGTACCTCCAAGTACAGTCTGGGTCCAAGTACAGTCCAGGGACCCCAGCCTCAGAATCACAGGAGTACCTGTTAAAATGCAGATTCCAGGGCCATCCCAGGCCTGTGGAATTAGAGGTGGGATATAGGAACCTGCACAGGAAACAAGCTCTCTAGGGGATTCTGATGCTTCCTTGTGTCTGAGGCCATTGTCCTCCAAAGCCCACGGATGGCCTTGAGGAAAGCTGAGAATCTCTAAGATGTAGGTGAAGTTTGTGTCTGGTCTCAGGACTGGGCGTTCAGCTTCCATTCAATTCTCACAAAGTCCCTGATCTGGGCTGGCGGGGACCCCTCCCTGGTGGAGGGCGTTGAGGTGGAGAAGGGATGTGGCTACCCAGGGGGATGGAGGTCACAGTGACCCCGAGGGGTGACATAGGCCACCTCAGTAGAACCTGTCTCCGTCCCAGAGATCAGAGGAAGCTGGCACTTCTGTTCACCCAGCTATAACTCCAACAGTTTGGACTCCCTACCTGTCCCTGCCAGGCTGGCAGGGGTTCTGCCTACGCATCCCAAGCCTTCTGGGTTCACACCCATCTCAGTTCTCTTTTCACTTGCAGGCCTCGAGGTTTATCAGGTTCTCACCACATGTCAGGCAGCATGCCAAGCTCTCTTTGGAATTTTCTCACTGAATCCTCAACCCTAGAGGTAGGTGTGGTTATTATTCCAAGGCTCAGAGGAGTTAAGTCACTTTCTCGAGGTCACACAGCTGGTGAGGGTTTTCCTGCCTCTTGAGCCTGTGGTATACCTGACCATTCTGATCCACTGATTTTAGATGTTTGAAGGATGAATGAATCAACAAACAAATGCTGTGTTCCAAAGTTCTGTGAGCAGGAAGGCACTCTACCCTCCTGGAAATACGGCATTTGGAGGCCTAACATCATCCACGTGTTGTTTATGTGCCAGGCACCATGCCAGGTTCTTTGCATATTTATCTCGTTTAATCCTCTCAACCAGGAGACCTGTTCTATTAATTATTCCCATTTTGCAGATGAGGAAACCAAGGCTCATAGAGGTTAGGCACTTGCCCCAGGTCCTAGAGCCAGCAGGTGACAGAGCTGGCTGCAAAGACTTTGCTAATGACCATCACATCACAATGCACAAGGTGACCCTGGGTCTTTCTCAGATGTGAGGGTGCTGACGACCCATGAATGTGGGTGGGAGTGCCCTGGGCTCATGGGGTGACCCTAACTGGGGAAGCTGCAGTGATGCTGCCGGGAGGGTGATGAAAGGGACCCCAGACTGCCATGACTCCTTCCTGTGGCAGAGGAGCTTTGCAAAGGGTTTGCATGTCAGCCTGAACATTAGGATGTCCTGAAGCAACTGTGTGGGCCCGTCACGCTCCTGCACACACCGAGGGCCTGTACTCATCTCCCTGCCTGGCTCTGGGCTCCTGGCACCTCCGGATCCCATGGCAGGGAGAGCTCAGCCCCCACTCTCCTGACCACTCAACCCCAGTCCCAGCCCATGCCCTGAGATGCAGGCAGTTTCCCCACCAGGGAGAGGAGGGGCCCAAGCCAGGAGCCAGGGACCCACCATCAGAACACTTGGCTACCAGTCCTGCTTCGACCCCAGGCCAGAGAGGTTCTACTGCACCTCCCTCTAGGACTGAGGATGAAATGAGTTCTAGTACCTGGTTTAGGCTACTATGGGGTGTTTGTTCCCATCTACTATTCCAGCCCAGCAGGGCAGATCAAGTCCACACTCTAGCTGAGCTTACAGGAGCCTTTGCGACCCACCCACATCTGACCTCAGATCCTCTGCTCTCTCTACTCATTCTCCCCACTGTACTGAACCCCAAGCTTTCAGCTCCAGAACTCGCCATGCTCTTTCTTACTGCTCTATGTGCTCCTGCTTCTGTCTGGACGGTGCTCACCCCTCCTCCCTTTGTCTGTCTTATACTCTCTCTGGCCCCCTGAGGTCACAGCACTTCTCAGCGTCAGGATGTTCTCAGTGAGGGAGGCTATTGATATAACGTCATCCTGACACCCTCCACCCCCATCACAGCTCCCTGGCAGGCCCTGCATCTCTCCTGGTCTCCTTTACACCCTCTGCCCTTGGCCCACGCCCGGCAGATGGTGGGAGCTCAGTCAGTGCCGGATGCATGAATAAATGAGTAAATGTATAAACAAACGAACAGAGAGCAAAAGGAGTCCTCCACTCTCAGAAACCAATCCATTTGGTGACTACTTCACATGCCAGGCCCTGTTCTGGGCCCAGGAAGGAGAAGGCTCAGGGCAGTTTTCTGCCTTCATGGTCCTCCCTGTCCTAAGTGGTGGTACTATAATGCAGGTGATAATACTGATATCAGTCTATATTGCTATGATTTATCATCCAAACGAGGACCTTTGAGACCAAAAGGGTGTCATTAGTAATTGCAGTAAAGTGGTTACATAAGGAGGGGCTGTCTTGAGTCCCCCCCTGTCCACTGGGCACTTTCTTTGTGCCAATCTCTAGACTAATCTCTTTGTACAGGTCATCTCATATGATCCTCACAATCGCCTAAGGGGATAGCTATAATTATTCCATGTTATAGATGAGGAAAGACAGGCTCAGAGATGTGTTCTGCCCAGGGTCACACAGCTGATAAGTGGCAGAGCTGGATTTGAACTCAGGAACTCAGCCCCAGAGACCATGTTTTTAACCACCTGCCTTCAGCAACGGCTGGGGCTCTCAGAAAGGTCAAGGGTAGAGGGGAGTGGCTTGGTTTTTGGAGCCAGACAGACTGGGAATGACATTCCCCACTCATAGCTGTGTGACCACAGCCAGCTCCATGACCTCTCTGTTTTTTTCATCTGTAAAACAGGGGAAGGGTTACTAACTCAGATCCAGTGAGACAGTAATGCAGGTGAAGTGCATTCAACAAATGTTTATCAAGTGTTGACTCTCTGCTTGGCCTTAGGGACAGTGCTGAACATGGCAGGCACGGTCCCTCCCCTTTGGAGCTCACAGCCTAGGGTGAAGATGAACTAGGACATCAGTGGAGTTGCAGGACATCCTGGGAACACTGAAGACAAGGAAGAGTTTGCCTAAACTGAGAAGGAGTTGGGGAGAGGTCCAGGGAGGAGTAGGGAATATTCTAGGAAGGAGAGACAGCATGGTAAAGGCTTGGAAGTGAGAGAGCACATAGGACATCAGGGGACTGAGGGTGTCAGAAAAACATGAGGGCCCATCAGAGGCACAAGCAAAGGACTGGGAAAAGAATCCACTTCCAGCTGAGTATTAGGAAGGCTTCTTGGAGGAGGTGGCTTTGGGCTGGGCTGGAAGTTAGAGCAAGACTTTGCCTTTCAGTCATAGAGGGCCGGGAGTCCTAGGTGGTAAGCGCAGCACCAACAGAAATGCAGAGGCGGGGCTTCTACACAGCAAAAACTAACAAAATGAAAAGGTAACCTATGAAGTGGGAGAAAATATTGGCAAATTATATATCTGATAAGGGGTTAATATCCAAAATATAAGTAACACATACAACTCAATAACAAAAAAAAAAAAAAATCCAATTACAACATGGACAGAGGAACTGAATAGACATTTTTGCAGAGAAGATCTACATATGGCCAGCAGGCACTAATCATCAAGAAATCAAATCAAAACCACAATGAGGTATCACCTCACACCTGTTCGAATGGCTATGATCAAAAAGACAAGTGATAGGTGTTGGTAAGGATGTGGAGAAAAGGGAAGCCTTGTGCACTGTTGGAAGGTTGGACAGCTTGTAGCCACACAGGGGTAGACAGGCCTTGAGGGCAGATGTGGGGAGGGAACAGGAGAGGTTGGAGGCAGGTCAGGAAGGGCCTTAAAGACCACATGAGGATGTCTGGACTTCGTTTGTTGGGCTGTGGGGACCCATCAAAGGTGTTTGAGCAAAGGAGAGCCAAGATCACAGTAGGCTTCAAGAAGATCAGTAACGGAGAAGAAAAACTTTCAGGCGTGGAAGCTGCCATCTTTTCCCTTCAGAAGGGGAACAACCACTCTGAGAATTCTGTGATTTTCCAGAAGCTTTGTTACTTCCCTGTGTTTGTGACTTTCTAGTTCCTTGAAGTGATTACTCACAAAACCCCAAACCAGAAAGAGACTGGAACTGTCCCAACCTTGCTAGGAGGAAAGGAGCCCTAAGCGGGGGGCGGAGGCATAGGGAGCTGTTGGAGAGGGCAGACAAGCATGCCAAAGGGGGACCAGAGAGAAGGGCAGGGGCTGAGCCAGTGGGAGGGGGACCACAGAGAGATAGTCCGGCTTCTGTGATGTCCCTGAGTCCCTGCTGGATCCTGAGAAGGGCCACCCTCTGCCCCAGGCTGGGCCCCCTTCATCAGGCCCCAAAAGTCATGGCAGGTCATGGCAGATGGTATTCTGAGCTGTGGGAACCCATCACAGCCCAGAGAAGCCCCAGAAGCCCCCTCCAAGGAGAAGCCTACCCAGGGAATTCCAGGAGCCTCACCCCGAGCGGACGGTCAGCACCCTGACTCCAAGGTTCAGCCTGCTGCCCACTCTGCGTCCAGGAACTGGACTCAGAGGCTCCCTGAGAAAGGCAGTAGCAAGGACATCAGCCTGGCAGGCATGAGCCTCCCTGTGTGTGACCTTGGGCCAGCACATCACGGCTCTGAGCCTCAGCTTCCTCACCTGGATCTTCCCTTGGCATGTCTCCTGGCTGTACTGTGAACATCACATGGGGCCACCGATAGGAACCCACTCTAAATGCTGAGGGACCGGGACAGAGTCAGGCTCTCAAGGGTCTCTTTCTATATTACATATTTGGTAATAGATACTTTTTAGTGTAGGCATATATTATATAAATGCTTTTATAAAAGTGATTTAAAATGACTATGAAGCTGAATGAGAAATTGAAATAGAAGAGGCCTTGTGGAGACACGGCTCTAATTCAAAGAAGGGGCATTAATGGGGGTCGTGGGGCCCCTCATCAGCTGAGGGTCAGGGCCCCTCAGCAAAAGCTTTCAGTCTTTCCCTCTTTTTCCAGGAACAAGGATGCTGGCTGTGAATAGGGTGGTGGAAGAATTGTGTAGTCAAGTGGCTCATCGTCTGGCAGGAAAATTCCAGCTCACCCGTTCCCGTGGGCCCGCCTGAGTGGCGGGAGCCCGCAGAGGTTGACCTACAGTTCCCCCGTCCTCCAGCTCCTGCACCCCTCTGCACAGGGGACTGTGGGTTCCAAGTCCCCCACCAGACTCTTGCTTATTATGTCCACTTAGCCCTCAGACTCCCTTAGCTCTCTCCTCTCCCCCAGTGCTTTCTCCTGGGGACCCACAGACCCAGAGGTCTGGAGTCGGGAGACCGGGGCTGGGACCCAGGCTTCCCCACTCACCTGCCATGCAAGCCGGCCTGGGCTTCGCCTCCCCTAGGGCTGACCTGGGGGTCGGCCAGGCCCAGGCTCCTATCCCCTCCCTGCCACACCGACCAGATGACATTGGGCAAGCCACTTCAACCCCCCGTGAACTGGTGTCCCCTTTGTAATATGGGGACAATAGTAGCCCCTGGTTCACAGGGTGGATGTAAGGGCAAATGAGAAGATGTGTGCAGCAACAGGACAAGCCTGGCACAGAGTAACTGTTCAGTAAGTGGGCACCAGCGCTCTATCCTCCTTTATCCCTTTGTGGCATCATTAGCTCCATTTACCTCTGGGGAAATGGAGGCCTGAGGCCAAATAACCCACCCAAGGCCCCAGAAGGAGCAGGCCTGAGCTGGAGGGAGCCGAGGTCCCCTGACCTCCGGATGGAGGCTTTTCCCACGGGCGAGGGTAATCCGCATCTGGAATGTGGCGATTTACTCTCTTTACGGGGCAGGTCTGGGTATGGCTTATTCACCTTCTACCACAGCCAGGAGAGACGGGGTCACGGGCTCTAAGGCCAGGACCCCCAGGAGGGTGGGCCCTGCAGCAGGTGGGGTTTCCCTGGGGGTGGCTCAACCGCCCGAGTTGGCGGCTGGGCCCATGAGTCAGAGCTGCCCCACGTCTCTGTTCCTCTCCCCACTGGCAGCCACGGCCCCAGACTCCTGGAGGCAGTCCAGGGAGCCCTGTGGTTCCAAAACCAGGTGCCTGTCCCTAGGAACAAACTGAGAGGCCCCTTCCCCAGTTCAGAGTGAGCAGGGAATGGCCAAGGTCACGTAGTGAGGTGTGACAGATCTCAAGCTGAAAGCTGGTCCCACCTCAGGTGACCCCTCCCAAAGGGCTCAGGCGGGAGGGCCAGGAAGCCCCAGGCTGGGTCCAGGACCTGTGCACCCTGCCCTAGGCCCCTGGCAGCTCTATTGCCCTGGCTCCCTACTGCCGCCAGGTCTCCCAGGCCTGCGCTGGGCAGTGGAGCCGACGTCCAGTCCTGAGCCGGCCAGCAGACACCGAGATGCCTGGTTCGTGCCAGCCCCACGCCACCGAGCTGCTGCAGCCATGGGAGGCCGGTCCGCACTCCTCTCCCAGCCTGGCTAGACTTTACTCTCAGAGACCCAGCCGGGCCGCCTTTCCCACCCCCCACCCCCGACCGGCCTTGTCCTGGTGGCTCTCACCCCACGTCTTCCTCCCTTCCTCTTCCCCTATCTCCTTCACCCTCTCTCCTCATTCCTCCTGCTCTCTGGACCCCTTGGGTGCTCTGTCCATCTGCCCTGCTCCTACCTGAGACACGACCACTACTCACCGGGGCCTGGGATCTGGGCTTTAGCGGATGCCTCTCGATCTGGGCCCATGGGCAGAATGGAGGGAGGGGGCGGGGTGGCCTGGCTTAACAGCCAAAGCCAAAGCACATGGTGGGGCGGAGTGGGGCTGGCGGGGGAGCGCAGGCTCCCGACCCAGAGCCGGGCACTGCAGAGCCGGAAAAGCCTTCTCCTTTCACAACCTGGAAAACCAAAGCCTGAGGTCCAGGTCACCCGGCTACCGGCGAGGAGCTGGGGGGAGTGTGAAGACCTCCGTCTCACAGATGGAAGCAAGACTTGAGCTGAAGGGCCCTGTGCAGGGATCCTACAGCTGGGCGAGCCCGGCTGCCCTACCCCACTTTTGCCACCTTCCGGGCCCGGGGATCCAAACCTGCGAGACACCACGAGGTCTGTGGGTGAGAAGCACCAGGTTTAATATTAAAATCTTTCTTTAAAAAAAAAAGTACACAGAGAAGAAAAGTTGATGGCATACAAAATAGCACTTCTGTTGTATAAATGTGAGTTAATGTGAGTCCTAAAAATACTTGTAAACCTAGGTGATTACATCTTTGGTACCGTAGTGAGAACCCACGCCCTCTCCTTGACCAGGCTGCGGGGGTCCTGGGGCGGGGAGATGCCAACCAACACAAGGGGCTGGTGCCCAGAGGCGCCGACCTTCCCTCACCCTCCGTCCAGCCCTTCCCCTGCCAGCAGTCTCGGCCGCAGCCCTCACGCCCCAGTTCCCTCCAGTGCCAACTGGGCTGGCAGACACAGTGAGGTGAGCATCCCCGGGCAGACAAAGCCATGTTCTACGGTTCCTGCCTCAGGGTGGGGCAGCTGGCAGGTGGGAAGACACCCCCCAAAGTACCCACCTCTTGTGCCCCTTCCTCAGGTCCCCCATCCAAGGTTTCTTGTCCGTTCACTGTCCTCTAGGTCTGCGGCACAGACCTGGACAGCAGGTACGAGTGGTGGGCTGTGTCAGGTGGTCTGACTTGCCGTCTCGGCCTCCTTTGCCCAGAATAGCTCCAGAGGTCATGTGGGTGCTGAAAGGGGTCCCACGGTCTCCCCATGTCCCTGGGGCAGCTTCTGGGGGCTTTCCAGGACACTGGCTGTCGCTCAGAGTCAAGGCCTGGGCAGCTGGCCTTTGGGGACTTGCCAGGGGCCTGGGGGAGGGGCACAGCTCCTGAATGCCTGGAGTGTGCTGTGTAGCCTGGAACCTCCCCAGACCCCAACTAACCCAGGATAGAGGTTTGGAGGGTTTATCTTTGCTTCATCTGGGCAAGTGTGCAACCCCTGGAATATTCTAGAATGTTAGTGCTGGCAGGGCACCAGAAGTCAATGAGTCCAACCTGCTCATTTTTCAACAGGGAAAACAGAGGGCGAGGGATTCCTCCAAGGTCTCTTAGCGGGTCCAATGCCACACTGGTCCATACACGTGGACACCTCTTGCAGGCACGTCAACACACTCATCACAGACGTGGGGCCCATCTGGCCCTGGAGACTCTGGTGAGTGGAGTAAGACTGGCAGTGATGAGGAAAAAGACCCCTGGATCCATGGGGCCAGGAAGACACGGACACAGGCATGTTACGGGGAGGTGTACCCCGAGTGCCTGGGGCAGGGGCTACAGGCCAGGGTGTCCTGTCCTTGGCTCAGCCCCCAGCATTAATTAAGCTTGGAAGGCCCCAGACCAGCCTGGGCCTGGGAAAGCAAAGACTGGCATTGAGGGGAGGTGGCTTCTGGATGAGACAACACTGTCCAAGGCCAGGCCCTAGCTCAGCCAGGAGCCGGAGATGCTAGGGTCCCTTCCCCAGCTCTTGGGCAGGAAAAAGTGCAAGGAGAGAGCTGCAGCTCCTTGAGGGGCAGCTGGCTGAACAGAAAAAAAGTTAACCTACCACCTCATGAACCTTGAGCATCTCCTCAGGGATTCCAGCCTCCATATCTGTCAGCCAGGGTGAGAATCCCAGATGGTGGGTTGCCAAGCCCACTTTTCCCATCTTACAGATGGGGAAACTGAGTCCCCTGGGAGAAGCCTGGCTCAGAGTCACATGCGCTCTCCAGAGGCAGAGGACCGGTCATGGTCCCTACGGTTCTCTTACCTCCTAAGCCAGCCCCAGGGGTCGGGGTGTGATGTGCCAGGGGCAGAAGCTTTCCAGAGGGGACAGCTGATGGGAATAGCCTGGCTGCTGGGAGGCTGGGCCAGGCCAGGAGGCGCAGGGTGCTGGGAGGTAGAGGGGGAGCTTCGGGTAGGGCAGGGTGGGGGCCAGCCCCTACAGGAAGCTGTCCTCCGCCTCGGCCCGAGGCCCAGGGCAGCTGGAATCCGGCGGCCGCTTGGGCTCTGGCTCCACCTGGGACTCAGGCTGGGGCTCTGGCTCTGGTTCCTCTTGGGGTTCCAGGGGGCTGTCACAGGAGATGGTAGAGGAGGTGTTGACTTCATTCAGGGCGGAGCTAGAGGCGGAAGGCAAGTGAGTGAGAGGCTGGGAGGGAACCACAGTGAAATAATACCAGCCTTAACGTAGAGCTTTCTATCTATCCACCCTTGCAGCATGCACCTTACACATTTTAACTCACTGAATCCTTGTAAAGACTATGCAAGGCAGGCGCTGTGAGGAAAGTGCAGCTCAGAGAGGTTACATCATTGCCTTGCATCACACAGCGGGTAAGTATAGGAGTTAGGACTTCAAAGCAGATCGAGTTGATTGCTCACCCGTCAGTGTCTCTCTCCTGCATGCCTGAATGTATAATGATCTCATTTAATCCCCACAACAACCTCCAAATAGAAGTATTCTTACTGTTTTCATTTTACAGTTAAGGAAACTGAGGTTCAGAGAGGCGAAGCAGCTTGTCTGAGGGCACCAACATTCACAGCCCAAGCTGTTCGAAACTCTGAGCTCAACTCCTCTATACATTGGCTACTTGGAGCCTTGGAATGTTTTGGGCGTGGGTTTGGCCACATGGGGAACATCTAGTCCAGGCAACAGCTGGCCTTCCTCCAAAGCCCTCCCCATACCGTAACATCACATCCCGAGGCAAAAGAAAAGCACGAATCTCCTCCCCAGTCTGAATTCTGGCCTGAACTTCTGTAGGTACCTCTGCCTCCCTGTGCCAGGCTCCCTGGGGTCCTCAGGGCATGGTGCTAAAGGACAGACCACAGGGCTGGTGATGCCCATAGAGTAATACACGGAGTGCTGGGGATGCGAATTAGATTTTCCTCTTTTCCTCCTTAGGGCTAGGACAGGGCCTAGAGAGGGGCCAGAGTAGATGGCCTGTGGAGGCTCCTTTAAAGAAACAGCTACCTTACCATATATCCCAGGCCACTTTCTCTTACCAGCCTGCCATTTCCACTCGAGGTCATCAAAGGTCAAATGAGTTCAATTCTCTCTTCTATTCACTGGCAGGAATAAGTACTCACCCTAGGTAACTTACTTCTAAGGCAAGCCTGATGGCATGAAGACACAGACAGATACACACACAAAGACACACACACAAAGACACACACACACACACACACGCTATGCATCCTACTGCTTTGGGCTGCAGGTCAGAATGGCTACCTGGCAAGGCTGGGGGAACCCTCCAGTGGTCCCTCATCAGCAACCTCGGGTTTGGGGTCAGGCAGGGGGATGATATAGTCGTTGTCACCCTCGTTGGGCTGCACAGCAGTGTAGAGGACGGAGCTGGTGTCCAGGGGGGATCGGAGGCCATTGAAGCCGGGCAAGCGGGCTTGGGACCGAAGGACGGCTGGGTGGTCGCTCCTCAGAAACTCCTCATCCACCTGCTGGTACTTCTGCTCGGCAGGGCAGGAAGAAGCCGAGACACAGGGAGGGTCAGACCAGAAATGCCTTTAGGGATCATCTAAGGGCAGGTTCTGACCCAGTCCCTCCCGCCTCATGTAAATAAAGCACCTGGTGCTCCGAGAGGAAGAATTGCCCAAAGCCCCACAGCTGAGCTGCTCTCCTACCCGGCCTCTCACCAGACAAGATGGGCTCAGGGTCACCCAGGGAGGGGACAGTGATCGGACTAGCACCCGCAACCCTAACTCTTCCCCCACTTCAGGGTAGACAGGCGCGGGCTCTCTGCCTGCCATGGCCTCCCTCGCTACTGAAGGGAGACAACTCCCTTCCAACTCACTGGAGCTGTAAACAGATGTGGCTGGGAGTGGGCTTAGGAATGGACTGAGGGAAAGGGCTGTGTCTGGGCCAAAGGACAAGTGCATCCCCCTCACTGTAGCTTCGTAGTTGGGCAGCGAGGGTTTTAAGGCCCTGCTGGCTCCGTAAGCCTTGTATGAGCCCGCCACAGGGTCCAAGTGGTCAGGCCCTCAGCAGTCATCTCGCCTGGGGTTGTTCAAACTTGTGACGGAGGCCCAGGACTTGGTCTGGGTGCAAAGGCATGAGGAAGGATGCAGGATGAAGGGGGCTGTAGGCTTCCTGCCCCCACTTTAAATTAATCAGCTTCCACATAGGATTTCACTTTTAAAAACTCTATGCTGCTAAAAGAAACTACACTCACAGCTCCAGCCCATCCCTTATTAGTACCAACAGGGAAACTGAGGCCCAGAGAGGGGAAAGGATGGTCCCCCAAATACCAGCATGTCACACAGAGCCTTGTACCCTGTGTCTACTTCTGGACCAGAACTCTCCGTTCCCCACCCCAACCCTGCCTCAACGTACCTTTTTTTTTTTTTTGCGGTACGCGGGCCTCTCACTGTTGTGGCCTCTCCCGTTGCGGAGCACAGGCTCCGGATGCACAGGCTCAGAGGCCACGGCTCACGGGCCCAGCCGCTCCACGGCATGTGGGATCTTCCCGGAGCGGGGCACGAACCCATGTCCCCTGCGTCGGCAGGCGGACTCTCAACCACCGCGCCACCAGGGAAGCCCTCAACGTACCTTTTTGTAACCCTCGCCCAGCAGTCTCTCGAGAAGCAGCACCAGCTGGGAGAAGGGGGGCCGAATCTCAAACTTCTCTTCCCAGCACTTCTGCATGATCTCATAGCTGGGGAGAGGGGCAGAGGGGTCAGGGTCTCTGGCTCAGGGTCTGCCACCTCCCAGAACAAGGGGAGTAATGAAGAGTTTGGAGGGGAGGGGTTTTTTCCATTACTGTACCTGCATGTTCCCTTGGGAAGCCCTCCCACCATCCTCAGTTCAGTGGTCCCATGGGATTGATCACACCTTGGTGAGCACATGACATGGGCATGGCCAGTAGGCATTTTTATCCCCTTAGCTCAGTGGCTGGTTTTCTGGATGGGGAGGTGACCCCAGCTGAGCCCTTGACAGTCACCTCTGGACCTTTCACTGGAACTATGGTGAAAACAGCTAGGACGTAGCCATCTGGACGGTGCCAACCTGAGAGTGAGGCTGACGCGGAGGAGAGCAGAGCCCCGCGGTAGGATGAGAGAGTGTGGATGATGTCTTATGAACAACAGGATCCAGCTATACCTACATTTGTCTACATCTCTGAACTAATAAATCTATTTTCGGCTTAAGCTGGTAAAGTTGGATATCTACTGTTTGCACCCAAAGTATCTTCCCAAGCGCTCCACTCACATCTCGTCAGAGGCGTGGGCAGGCTGGGCCATGCGGTAGCCCCGCTTGATGGCATTGTAGAACTGCTCGTTCATGGGCAGCTCTGGGTACGGGGTGCCACCTGTTAGGGAGCAGAGACAAGAAACACAGGCTCAGGTGTGTCGGAACAGTGGCAAGAATCTTCTTCCATGGGACAGGGAGAGGCACACCAACCCCGGCGTCGGTGAGGGTGCAGTGGCCTTGGCATTGGGAAATGTCGGCTCCCTCATAGGCTCTGGACAGAGACTGCATGCCTCCCCAGAATCAGAGAACCAGAGAATGCCGGAGCCAAGCAGGCTTTTTGATGTCACTGTCCAGATTCATCTCTACTGAGATGGGGAGGTAAAGAGATCCAGAGAGGGCAAGAGACTTGCCAAGGTCACACAGTAACAAGAAAGCGGCAGAGCTTCTGAGCCCTGTTCCAGAGCCCGTCCCACAGCCCCACCAGGATGAAGGTGTGAGCGGTCAGGGCGGACGCTGCGCCGTGAGGCTGAGGACTGGAGGAAGTAGGAAGCGTACCCAGGGTGAAGATCTCCCAGAGCAGGATCCCGAAGGACCACACGTCGCTCAGGGTGGTGTAGAGGCTGTTGAAGATGCTCTCGGGGGCCATCCACTTCAGAGGCAGGAAGGTCTGCGGGAGGGCGGAGGCTGCTGAGTGCAAGGAGGGGCCGGGCCCCACTCTGCACCTGGGAGCCGGGAGGAAGCCTGGCAGTTCCCACCCCCAGCTCTTTCTCACTTCTCGGTCCCTGAGGGCCCATCTCTGCTGGTGCACGGTTCCCACGCCCATCCCACTGCTGGTCAGAGGATCAGGAGGCTGAGTTTCTTTTCGCACAAGCTGGGGACATGGTAACCCCTGTCCATGAGGGAGAGCCCCAGGGTCTGAGGCTCCTCATGGAACAGGCTCCCCTTCTTGACCCTAGGAAAGGCCCTGCTGTGGGGAGGAAGAGACGTGCCAAGGTGTCACCCAGCTCTCATCCTAGCTGCCTTAGATCTCTGGGCAGATTCCTACGCGGGAAGTGCGGACATGAGTGGGAGGCAGGATGGTCACCTTTGAACCAAATACTGCCTGCCATCTACTCATCTGTCTTAGCCTGTCACCTGGGCTTCTTTCTCTGTTCACCATCGCTGCTGGGACAGCACATTTGGCCTGTTGCCCCTTCAACCTCCCCAGGACTCTTTACAGCTGGTCCCTTGCCCCCTGCCACAACCAGCAAATCTGAGCCCCCGGCCTACCCCACGGGCCTCGGCGTCTCACCCCCGCCCCATGCACAGCTAGTGGCTCCCCTTCCCATCCCTGCACACAGGGATAGGCAGGCAGAGCCCATCGCCACTGGGAAGGTCAGGCCACGAGAACCCTGTCCTGATCTCCCATGAGCCACAGCCACGCGAACCATGAGGACGGGGAAAGGCACTCACACTGCCTTTGGAGATGTAGTTCGAATCCCGCATGATGTCACGAGCCAGGCCAAAGTCGCAGATCTTGACCAGTTTGCCCTCACAGATGAGCACATTCCTGGCTGCCAGATCTCGGTGGACGCACTGGGGAGGGAGGAGACGGGAGCTGAGACCGTGGGGGGCAATTCTGGGGAAAGACTCTCCGTGTCAGGGGCTTTGGGAAATACGCATCGCTGCTCAGGTGTGAGGGGCCACCAGGTGTGAGGGGCCACCAGGTGTGAGGGGCCACCAGGTGTGAGGGGCCACCAGGTGTGAGGGGCCACCAGGTGTGAGGGCCACCAGGTGTGAGGGCCACCAGGTGTGAGGGGCCACCAGGTGTGAGGGCCACCAGGTGTGAGGGGCCACCAGGTGTGAGGGCCACCAGGTGTGAGGGCCACCAGGTGTGAGGGGCCACCAGGTGTGAGGGCCACCAGGTGTGAGGGGCCACCAGGTGTGAGGGCCACCAGGTGTGAGGGCCCACCAGGTGTGAGGGGCCACCAGGTGTGAGGGCCACCAGGTGTGAGGGCCACCAGGTGTGAGGGGCCACCAGGTGTGAGGGCCACCAGGTGTGAGGGGCCACCAGGTGTGAGGGCCACCAGGTGTGAGGGGCCACCAGGTGTGAGGGCCACCAGGTGTGAGGGGCCACCAGGTGTGAGGGCCACCAGGTGTGAGGGGCCACCAGGTGTGAGGGCCACCAGGTGTGAGGGGCCACCAGGTGTGAGGGCCACCAGGTGTGAGGGCCACCAGGTGTGAGGGGCCACCAGGTGTGAGGGCCACCAGGTGTGAGGGGCCACCAGGTGTGAGGGCCACCAGGTGTGAGGGGCCACCAGGTGTGAGGGGCCACCAGGTGTGAGGGCATCTGCCGTCCTCACCCGCCAGAGGGCTGCCGTACGGGGCCATGTACTGGGAGCACCCTGGCTGGCTGGGTGACCCACCTCCCCAGGACCCCACTGTGCTCACTGTGACCACACATACATTCTTGGAAGCCAGGAACTCCATGCCATTGGCCACCTGGTAGCTGAAGCCCACAAGATCCGTGTAGCTAAGTACTGGGGACTCGTTGATTAAAGTCACCCGGCAGGTCCTCTCAGGAGCTAGGGAAGAGCAGAAGGACACCCACTGTCTTGTGTCTCCCTGGGGCTAGAGAACTCCTGGCCTTTGGCTCGTGGAGGCTGAATGTCCCAGAGAGAAGACTCCTGATCCTCTAAGCCTCCCACAAAAGGAAAACAATTTCCAAATATCTAACTTAAATTCTCCTTCTTTATCAGAGCCCTCATTGGCCAGAAAAACTTTTGGCTTTAGCCCTGGGCCACCTTTGCTCAGCCTGGCCTGCCTGCTCTTTAGGGACTCTAGATCAGCCTGGCACCTGTAGACCACTCTTCCCCAAGGCCCCAGCAGGTCAGGCACCCCTGTGCCCACCCTAGCTCCTCCCCTCCCTGTGGACTGTGTACACATCTCTGGACCCAGAAACAGGGGGTTCATATTGGGGTTCCACCACACAGCAGCTTTGGGCAGGTGGCTAGCCTCAGTTTCTGCATCTATGAAATGGGCACAAGGTCACCTTCCTAGCAGGGTTGTTGCCAGGCTGGGCAGAGGAAAGGTTTCGAAAAGAATGTATGACTACATGGGACTTCCCTGGTGGCGCACTGGTTAAGAATCTGCCTGCCAATGCAGGGGACACGGGTTCGATCCCTGGTCCGGGAAGATCCCACATGCCGCAGAGCAACTAAGCTCGTGCGCCACAATTAGTGAGCCTGCGCTCTAGAGCCCATGAGCCACAGCTACTGAAGCCCGCGCGCCTAGAGCCCGTGCTCCACAACAAGAGAAGCCGCCGCAATGAGAAGCAGCCTGCGCACCGCAACGAAGAGTAGCCCCCACTCGACGCGACTAGAGAAAGCCCGTGGGCAGCAACGATGACCCAATGCAGCCAAAAATTTTTAAAAAATTAAAATTAAAAAAAAAAAAGAATGCATGACTACATAGGTGTGAGGACCCTGTGCGCACCCACCGGAGGGGACGTAGTTATCATAAGGAGCCATGTAGTTGGAGGACTCGATGTCTGCGTATTTGACGTCCCCTTTCATGTCCAGCATGGGCACGTAGTCCACTGACTCATCTTTGCTCATGTCCATGTAGCCACCATCGCTCTCCCCAGGCAGGGACACATGGCTGGGGGCAGAGGAGCGTTACAAAAGGAGAAGCACAGGCTCTTCCCTCTCTTCCCCTTCCTGCAAGGCCCCGTCACTCATGCATTTCTTCTCTCCCTCACTCTTGCATGCCCACACAGTCTGTCACAATATGAATGACCATGTAGTGAGCCCTTCCAGCCACCCTCAGACCCACGCTGAGCTGGACACTGGGTCTGCCAAGATGACCTAGGACCCCGGGTGTGTCCTCAGAGAATTTACGTCCAGGGGTGATTCCAGCAACCCAGGACCAGGGTCACAGGAAGGGCCAGTACCCAAGTGCCTTCCTGTGGCCACTACAGCACCGTCCAGCCACGATGCCCTGCAAGTGGGCAGTGAATCGCCTTAATGCCTCTGCCTGCAGCAGCAGCTCCCCCGAGAGCTGAGGGACTATGTACACACGTGTCTCTAGGGTTAGAGAAAAGACTGGAAGGAAATCAATCAAAATATTGGGGAGGACACGGGTGAGTTTTAATGTCTTCTAATGCTATTCTGAACTTACTCTTGCCTCTGCAATAAACATGTGTAGCTTTTGTAATTAGCAAAAGAACAAAGAAATGTTATTTTTGGAAAAGAAAAAGAAGAAAGGGGATGAGCTGCCCTGGAGGCACTGGAGAGACTGGTGTGGGGAGGAGGGGGGAGGCTGTGGTGAGGCAGGAGTAGAGTGTGGAGCACTACAGAGGGGGTCATCCTGGGACAGGAGGGCCCCAGGTGCCCCCTGTCGACAGGAGATGAGATGGGGTGGGGTGAGGGGTCAAGGGGGTCACCCCCTCTGAGCCTCCGGAGTGCTCAGCGCAGGGCCTGGCACACCACGGCAGTCAGCAGGTGGTAGCCGATGCCACCATCATCACCACCGTCATTGTTTTGCCCACCTCTGGGGTGGCCAGGGGCCAGGTCTTGAGCTGGCTGGTGAAACAAGTGAAACCTGGTTCCAGGAGTGGCTCTGCCCGCCCTCACCTCAGCTTTCTGTCCTGGACAAGGAAGGAGTGAGCAGGCACTCCTCAGGGCTCCCCACAGATTCAGGTCCCGCCCTCCCTCCAGTACCTGGGCAGCCGGAGCCCAACGGGCAGGGCGTTGCTGTAGAGCTCAGCGCTGGGCGGGCGGCGCTTGTTGGAGCAGCGCTGCAGAAAGGTGTGCTTGTTGCGGTGCAGGTAGTCCACCAGGTCGCCGTAGCGGCAGTACTCGGTGATGATGAAGATGGGCCCTGCGGAGGGACAGGCTCAGGGACGGTCCCGGGGCAGGGGGGGGGGGTCTTCCCATCAGAGCCATGAGGCTAATGACGGGTTGCACGTGGGTCAGCAAAGAGGCTTAGGTGCCAGGCAAACCTGGACTTTCCCGACCGTGAGCAAGGCACTTAGTTTCCCTGAGCTTTACTTTCCCCATCTATTAAATGGGGCTAGTAATATACCCACCCCAAAGGGCTGCATTGAGTATTCATGAAACAATGCCTTTGTCAGCTCAGCTCAATGCCTGGCAAGTAGCAAGCACAGGGTTAGCTGTTATTGATAAAGCTGATTCTGGAGCCCAGGATACAAAATAAACAAAGGTAACTCTTTATTACCAGGTTACTGTTTAAATTCAAACACGATACATTGACTTAAAGTCAATCAGTGACAGCTTAAACATACTGGTGGAATCAAAAATTTTGAAATGTGTGATCACTGCAGACATAAGTTGGCCTACGTACACAGCGTACTTCTGTATTCTGTTTTTGTTGCACAATACCGAGGAAAATCCCAAATCTCACAATAAGAAGCTGCAAATAGTGCTAACATTTTTTTTTGGCGGCCTAACTTGTAATCAGAGCTTCAAATAAACACATTTGGCTGGAGAGACCTTATTCTATGATCCGAGTGACAGCAGCTCACAGTGAGCAAGCTAGTTGGTGGGCTCCAGAGGTGGGGCTATAACTCATTTCAGTGTCACAGGAGCTGTCACTTTTGATAGCTTTTAAAAGGTATTGTAAACAAATAAATAAGTAAAAATAAAATAAAATGTATCGTGAACATTTTTTCAGTGTCAGAGAGCCCCTTGATTTGGAAGCCGCTAGGACTGGTGAACTAAAGAGTCCATTGGTCTTGAAGGTGATGTGATTTGGTGACTTGCTAAATCCCACACCCATCTGCCTCCGTGAAGTGAGGGCACCAGACAGGGTGGGCACGGACCCTCCAGCTGCAGTGTCCTGTCCGTAAACTGAGGAGGGGGCGGGGAGGGGCCAGGCTTTGGCCACTGGCACTTCCCCAGAATCCTCTAGGGGTGGGCTGTACCTCCTTTAGTGCAGGCCCCCAGCAGGTTGACCACATTCAGGTGGGGCCCGAGGTGACTCATGATCTTCAGCTCCGACATGAGAGCTTGCTTCTCGCTGCTGCGGGCTGTGGCTGAGGGAGAGAGGGGGCCCTCAGGCTTGGTCCAGTCACTGAGGCCCCGCAGACGCCCCACTGGAGCCTATTCCGGCTCTTCTGTCCCAGGCTGTGCTGTAAGACCCAGGTGGCTGAGGGAGATGAGGACCCGTGCACAGGAGAAGAGGAAAGAGGATGGGAGGAAGATGGAGGAGGACAGGAGGCTCCCGGAGGAGGGGGCAGGGTGAGAAAGCCTCTTTCCCAGAGCAGAATCAGGAGTGCTGCTGGCTCTGGTGTGAGTGCACTTCCTGTGCCCGGAGAATCAGCGTGAGGCCTGCTCTGGGAATGCCTGAATGTGCGGGGAGGGGGCAGCGGAGAGGTAAGGGAGGGGCGGGCTCCCAGGACTCACATTTCAGCATCTTGACGGCCACTTTCATGGTAGCCTGCGAATGGCTCAGGCCGTGAGCCGTGGCCTCCACCACCTGCCCAAAGGCCCCGGAGCCCAGGGTGCGTCCTGGGGAAGAGATGATCTCTCAGCTCCTGGCGCACTAGGAAGCTGCACCCCCCTACACTCTCTGAGGTCAAGCTAGACATCCCTGAAGCCACCCTGGACTTAAGGTGTTTCTCCGACGGACCCTCCTAAAATCACAGCGCTTCGCAGACCATCCTGGTCTCGCCTAAGTCCTGCCTGCTTTCTGGCCCCTCTTTAGTCCCTGGAGGCCTTCTTCTCCCCACAGAGGGGAGCACAGCTCCTCCACGCTCTCTCAGCCTCTCCAGCTAGACTAAGCGCAGGCCTGGCACTCAGCCTGCCCTCGACTAATACTGCCTCTCTCGCCATGAAGGGGTCTCATCTCACACCATCATTGGATCACAGGACCTCAACGTTGGACGGTCCCTGGGGGATCATCTTGCCGCCACTGTACAGAGGGTGGGGCCCTAGGGCCAGAGAAGGCAAGACGTCAGCACTAGGTCTCAAAGCTAATCATGGCAAGGCTGTGCTCAGACATCAGTGTTCCCACCCGCCTCAAGTCCCCAGACTGCCACTTCAGGCCTCCCTGGGCTGACCAAGCACAAGCTGGTCCCGCGGCAGCTCCCAGGTGGAGTCGTAAGGCAGCTGCATAGGGTCCACGTAGATGTATTCATGGCCATCAGAGCTCACAGATTCAATCACTTTCCATCGGATCTCATAGCGTGGCTTCTGCAGGACCAAGACGAGGGATGGATCATCAGAGGGGGACCACTAGGTCCAGCTCCTTATGAAACAGATGGGGCAGGAAAACCTGAAGCCCAGAAAGGATTAGGGGCATATCTGAAGCCATACAGCAAGTTATCAATAAAGCCAAGGCCTTCATGGGCTCCACGGAACAGATGTCAGGGGGAGGTGCTGAGGAACAGCTGACAGCTGAGGGGCAGGCTCATCAGAACCTCCGCACCAGCTTCTCCCAGAGCCTGGGCCGCTCCTCAGATGGGAAGATGGGAGCAGGCAGCCCTGGAAGGTAACACAAGGCAGAGACATTCTACTGGGTGTGGATGGCCCCTCCCCACGCTGGATCAGTCACAGTGGGAATCTCAGAAAGATATAACCTTAGAGTGTTGAAATCACAGGATGTTGGAGTCACAGGATTGGAATCTGAGAATGATAGAATCATGGGGCGCTGCAATCCTATGGTGGAATCACGGAACGGTGAAATCTCAGAACAGTCCATTGAAATGACAGATTTAAAGGATGAGAATGCCTTTCAGTAGAAGCCTGGGAGTCTCTGTGGGTCAGAGTTGGAAGAATGCTGGAGCCCGTGCAGTCCACCCTGAAGGTCCCATGCCCCGTGGTTGCGATGGGCAGGGATGATGCCTGAGCAGGACTCTGGATGGAAAGCGGGGTGCACAGCACAGACAGGGCACCCTGGATGGCCTGGACCAGGCCCACGTTGCCCAGGCTGCTGGGGTTGAAAGCAGCTCAAACACGCAGCACCACTTCACACCTGAGCTCCACGCTGGGCCCCGACCATGGCCCGATCCTCCAGCAATAGGGGATTGCGGGGGGGTCCATGCAAAGAATGGTGTGCCAGTCTGCACCCATCAGGCAAGGGTGGGGCTTACCTTCTGCCAGAGCATGATGAGGATGATGAGGGAGATGATCGTGAGCACCACCAAGGCCAGGATTGCCGAGATCACCACCACCTTGAAGGGTAAGGCTGGAAGCAGAGACAGGAGCTGCTTATGAGCAGACAGGGCGTTTGGCAGCTCCCCTCCCTTCAGTCCACCCCTGGTACCACAAATCGCTCTCTGCCCAACCTGCCCCATCCCCCTTTGGCCTACGATGTCAGACCCTTAGCCTCTCCCCTCTGGGCCACATCTCCAGCCCCTTGCATAAATACCCCATTCCCTTCAGTAACTACCCCTGGATCACTACTGGCCGCCAAATCCCTTCAGCCCTTGCCAGGGTCAGTCTGGCCTGTCTGCCGTAGCTCCAGATGGGATGCAAGCTCCTGACAGCTGGGCTGTGGTTCACCTCTCCTCTGAATCCACGCCCTCATTGGGGCTGTCACTGCTAGGACAGAGCCTGACTGAGAGGTCAATGGACCCAATAACTGAGCTCCCATAGCCTGAGGCATCCAGACTGCAGAAAGGAGCCGGTTTCCTCCCCCATAGTGATGGTAGTTGTAAAGTACATCGGGGTGTGGGCCAGGGAACTGGGGTAACCAAGTAGGGCCAACTCTGGGTGCCCCCCCAAGCCCTGAGTGTCCTCTACCCCCAAAGCCTCAGCCTCTTTGCTGCACAGATACCCACTCCTTCCCACTCCCTCCACATCCACCCTAGCCAGACCCTCACCTCCCCTGTCCTGCCCTTCTGGCCACCCATGAAGTCCCCTGGGAACTCACTCCCTCCTCCTGTGTCACCCACCTGCCCTTCTCTGCTCGCTAGAGAGCTCTGTCCCTCCTCCTCAGGGACTCAGACCAACATCACTCCTCTCCTCCTTTTCCCCATCCTGGGAAGGAAGCCTGCATCTTCTAGGGAAGCCATTTCCAAGTAAAAAGAGGGGCCTTCATCCAGCCTTGGAAATTCCCCGTGGGCTGGTACATGGCTTCCCCCTCAGTGGCACACAAAAGTTTTACTTCTGCTTTGCTCAGAGCTGGTCTGCAGGTGCCCACTTGCTCGGGGATATGTGTGCATGTGTGGGAGTGTGAGTGAGATAAGGCATTAAAACCCATCACCCATCCCACCACAGGGCAGGGGGAGGCAGGTCTGCGTAGAGCAGTATCTGCCTGTATAAGCCCATGGACCTACCTAAGTATAGGCATAAGTGTGTCCAAAACACCTTGGACAGTCTTCATATCTCTGCTTGCACTGGCTTCTGTCTTCTTCTGCAGCTCCCTCCTTTACTAGTCCCCTCCCCCTTATCTCCTCCCCCAGCCCCTAAATATATACACTCTGTTCTCCAGCCACGTTGAATTCCTTTCATTTCTCTGAACCCACTTTGCCTCTGGGCTTTTGCAGAGGCTGTTCCGTCTGACCAGAGCACCATTCCTCACCAGGCTAACTCTATTATCTTTCAGGTATTGACCTAAAGCTTCCTTTTACCAGGACACTTTCCTGAATCCCACAGCTGGGTATGGAGCCCCTTCTCCCTTTAGGCTTTCCCCCCAAATGCTGACCCCCACAGTGAGGTTGCCTAGTTCCTTGTCTGCCTCCTCTCTGGACCGTGGGCACTAGGAGGACAGGCAGGGCTGGGCCTTCTCCAGTGAGAAGCTGCGACTCTGTGACTATTTACTGAATGAGGAAATAGGTGAAAAAATGAAGCACGTGCACGCAGGTCCACGCATGCACAGGGACTGGCAGGTAGCAAAAGCGTCTGGGCACTGTAGGAACCCCATACGGATAAGAATTATGCATGGATGTGTACCTGCTAACAGACATGCACGGCACAGCAAGCATATGTGTATGGGGATTGCGTTGCACAGTTTTACAAAAAGGTGTGCTGCATCTCCACGCTTACAGACGTGCACTATGCCAGTGTGCACACGTGCACGGGAGTTGTACATTGTTTGCACACTTGTATGGGGATTGTGCACCTGCATGTACACGCCTACAGACGTACACACGTGGGTTTATATACCTGCCTGGGGATTGGGGTGCTCATGTACATGGTTTACAAACATACCCTCAGGGGGTTTACACCCATAAACATGCCTGTGTACATGCTTACAGACACACGCTCTAGCTTTACACATGTATGTGGGGATTGGGCATTCTTCATTACTTGCTTTACAAACCTACACTTGCAGGGTTTGCACCCACGTCCAAGGATCAGGCATGCTCGTGTACACAGCTTAGGACATACATACAGTGCACATACAAAAGAAGACAGCACTGTTCATCGTCATGGTTTATACACATACACTCGTGGATGTACACATGTGTGGCAATATTGTGCTGCTGTGCAAATGCCTGGGAAAATACACCCACAATGCTCCTGAATGCCATGGCCCTGAACGCTGACTTTAGCCTGCTGTGGGCACAGGCACAGTTCCAAGTACAGCAGGGTTGAGGTGGGGGTGAGGGGTCGTCAGGGGCTACGGAGGATGGAGGACTCACAATGTGGCACCACGGTGACCTCCTGAACGTCTTGGCCCAGAAGGTTGTGCAGCGTGCAGCGCACTGACAGCGGTTGATCCACACGGCGCAGGCGCAGTGTGCTCACCACCTCGAACTCCTGCTCCTCTGCCCAGTATGTCACGTTCGTCTCCAGCAGGCTCTCCTCCTCGGAACTGTTCCCCAGTGGCGTGGGAGGCAGCTCCAGCGGACACCTGCCGGAGAACCAGCCAGGTCGGCTTCCAGTCCCTTGCTTCCCTATGCGGGTAGGAAAACTGAGGCCAAAAGCAGGCAGAGCCACCGGGTGGTGGTAGAAGGAAGCTGGGCGCGTCCAGTTCCTTTTTCCCACTGCCTGGTCCTGAGTTGGTTCCTCCCGTGATCCCTCAACTGACCAGCAGGGGCGCACCTACCCCAGAATTGAGAACCTGGATTGCAAAATCCACTCCCTTCCTTTGACCCTCAGGGTTAAGGCAAGGAAAGGCAACAATTTAGGTCATGCAGAGCATCTCCAAGAAGCCACATCTTCTAGGATATGGATCTAGCCTGGAACAGTGTTCCCAGAGGATGGTGTTGGACTAGATGACCTTCATTGGGTCCTTCCAGTCAGCTATGGGTACCCTGGGAGACCCTGGCCCAGGGTCTGCTCACCTTTTGAGGTCGCTACAGGTAGACCAGCTGAGGTGTGGCTGGGGCATGCCCCGGCCACGACAGCGGACTGTCTGCTCGCCGCTGGCAGGGTGGCTCTCGCTCAGCTCCAGCACACGGACAGGCACTGCAGGGAGAGGGGCACGGGCCAGGAGGTGGAGAGGTCAGGATAGACAGTCAGTAAGAAAGGCCCTCAGGGAGGACCTGGTCCAGAGTCTCCCTTGGGGAGAGGGGAGCTTCAGACTGCAGGTGAACATTAAATACCAGGAATCACCATGTGAAAACTGACAGATTCCCCTTGTGGGTACTTCAAAGGGAAAATCTCAGTAGGGTGCTAGTCTGTCTTTAACACCTCTCTGAGATTTGCTAATCTTCCCTTTTAACAAAGAGAGGGCAGGCCTCAGGATCAGAGCCCTGGACCGGCAAGAACATGCAGTTAGAATTTAATAGCACTGTTTTGTTTTCTCAGAGTTTATTTTAGTGGTTGCTTTATATTTATGACATGTGATGCTGATTTTCCATCTACAGTGGAGAAGTTCACTTTTCATTCAAAATAAATTTATTTTTAGAGAGTCAATTCACAAAACATTAAGTCATTATTGTGTCATTTCTCTGCTCAAAATCCTGCAGTGGCTCTTCATTTCAGTCACAGTAAAAGCCAAAGTCCATACAAGCGCCCAGGAAGGCCTACACGATCTACCTCTCCTGTCCCCCCAACTGCCCCGTCTCAGCTCTGACCTCATCTCCCACCGCTCTCCCCTTCACTCTGTTCTGGCTACACAAGCCTTTCTGCGTTGCTCCTGCCTTTGCACTGCCTGGTGTGCCCTTCCCCCAAATAGTCACTTGGCTAATGCCCTCACCTTCTTCAAGTCTTCACACAAATGTCATCTCCATGCAGCCAATCTTGATCATGCTATTTGAAATTGTAACTCTCCCCACTCCCCTGCCCCCAGGACTCTACCCTCCTTACTGAGCTTTTCTGTTTTTTTTTGTTTTCTTTCACAGCACTTGTTTGTTACCTTCTAACCTTGTACATGGTTTGCTGTTTTTTCCCCTTTTTTGAATGTTTATCTCCCCCGCACTGGGATGCAAGCTCCACAATGGCAGGGCCTCAAGAACCTTGAATGGACTGGCATATTGTAGTTGCTCAATAAATATCTAATTAGTACTATAGTGTAAGTACTAAGAGAAGGAAAAATCATGCCACTGGGATGTGAATGCCTGAGGTTTTGTAAACACCTTTCTAGCCCAATGACCTTCTCGTAAAGCTGTGGAAACTGAGGCCCAGAGAGGGGATGTGCATGCAGCAGTGGTCAGTGTCAGAGCCTGGCCTAGAACCCAGCCTCCTGAGTCCTGGACTCTCTCTTCTCCTCCTCCTGTGGGTGGATGGACAGTGTAGGAATGGCAAGACAATGGGGGTGGGAGGGTCAGGGGAAGGAAAGCAGGGTGGAAGGCTCCTCACCGTTGACCTGCAGCTGGAAGGAGAGCTGGGCTTCAGCATCCTCATGGAAGGCCCGCATGGTGTAGCGGCCAGCTTCAGCCACCTTCACCCGCACCAGTGTCAGTTCTGACACATACCTGATGAGGAGGACAGGCCAGGAGACCCAGCTGTCAGAGCTGGAAGAAGTCCTACAGCCCCCACCTTTCTTGTAAAGACAGAAAAACAAGGTCCAGGGAGTGGAAGGGGAGTGTCAAGGTCACATGGGTATCAGTAGCAGTGCCAGGACTTTTGAATCCCCACCCATAGGCAGCTCCAGTGAGTCAAGGGGGAGGGTTAGGACGGATGGGGTGGGGGGCGTGGTGGAGGGGAAGCACCATCTCCATCCGTCCACATCTCATCCCTTTCAGAAAGGCCTGACACTGCTTTATTCTAACATGCAGCACCTCAGGTCAGTCTGCTAATCTCCAGCCTCAGGGCCACCATTCTTGCATAGGTGCAGTGGCCTGCCTGCACCCTCTTCTCCAGTCATCCTGCCTTTTTATCCGTGGCTGCTTCCGGCTGACTCCACCCATCACAAGGACAACTAAACATCTGGGTGATTGGATGACCAGAGTCCGTTTCCCCCTCTAGACAGGAAACTCTAGGAAGGCTGCAACTGTCTGTTCTGGTCTATGCAGCATCCCCAGTGCCTGGCACAGGCCCCTGGTATGGCGCCTGGCTTGTAGTAGGCTCTCAGGAAAGATGGGCCTCGATAGGTTTGTCAAGTAGCTTAAGGCTGTGGGCTGCCTGCCGGCTGCAGAGAATAGTAACTTCAAGAATGAAGCGGACAGGCCGCCGCTCACCGGGTCTCAGACACATTGCGCGTGGACAGCGCAACCTCGCCGGCGCCGGAGTCACCCAGGGTCCGGTTGTCCTTGAACCACATGACAGTGGGCGGCGGGTAGGCCTCGAACACCACCTGCAGTGTCCGGCTGCGGTGAAGCTCCGCGAATTGTACAGGGTCCAGCTCTCCCAGCAGCCGCACGTAACCGCTCTCTGCAAGGGGCGGCCGTCAGGGGCGGGGCTATGCCCGGCCTCCAATGGGGCAGCACCTCCTGGGGGCGGGGCCTCAGGCTTTAGGAACTGAACCAGCGAAGGAGTTACCTGAGTTGGGGTTCAGGTGGGTACTGTGATGGACTGGAGCAGGAGCCGAATTTGGGGCTGATACTGGTTTGGGGGCTGGGCTCAAGATTGGGACTGGGGTTGTAGTGCTCTTTGGTGTGCTCTGTCTCAGGATTGTGGCGGAGATGGGTTACAGCCTGGCTGAATTTGGGGATGGGGCTGCCTGGGCCGGGGATGGCAGCTGGGATTTAGAAATCGGGTTGGGGCTCAGGTTCTGGCTAGGCGGGAAGTCTAGGTTGGGATTAGGATTGGAATTGGGGCTGGTACTGTGCTTTGGTTTTAGTTTATCCTGAAAAGGGGGCTTTGCTTGGCACTAAGGCTAGAGATGGATTAGAACATGGCTGACAGTACCCCAGGGCTGTGACAAGGTCTGGGTCCAGTTCAGACTGAGGGCTGGGGGTAAGCCTAAGGCACACACCGACCACGGTGACATTGATGGCCTTTTCATCTCGATGGTCGCTCACACTTTCTGATACATTGCAGATGTAGGTCCCTGAGTCTCCCAGCTCGGCACTGGGGATGTGCAGGATAGAACGTATGTGGGGCATTTCAAAGAGGAAGTCGGTCACTGGCTCCACCAGCCGCCCACTCTGTAGGGAAAGTTGGGGCAAGCCCCCCACATCAGGAAAGGTCCATGAAGTCAGGCTACAAGCCTGAAATACCCATCCCTGCCTGTCCCTTCCTCCCACCCGTGGCCCGGCATTACCTCCATGCGTGGGTATGTCCACTCAAAGTTGACCACCTCATTCCCAGTCACAATGCACATGATGGTGATGTTCTCCCCTTGGCGGACCACAGTCTGCACCGCATTCACTGAGACGTTGAT
This sequence comes from Globicephala melas, assembly GCF_963455315.2. Classification (NCBI taxonomy): domain Eukaryota; kingdom Metazoa; phylum Chordata; class Mammalia; order Artiodactyla; family Delphinidae; genus Globicephala; species Globicephala melas. Next base: position 125,870,414 of record NC_083316.1, read on the forward strand.
GGATGACACTGGTGGAAAGAGACTGGCTTAGGGCTGAGGAAGTCACCCCCCAGCCACCAGCACATCCGTTTAGGGAGGGGGTGGGGGTCCAGAGAGGGAAGGGATAACTGGTGTGGAAGATTCACTCTTTCAACAAATATTTATTAAATACCTACTATTCTAGGCACTGGGGCTTTAGCAGGAAGCACAACAGACAAAATTCCTGTCCTCATGAAGCTGACATTCTAGAAGGGGTAACAATTTTGAAATCAAAGTACTCTCTGAGCATCTGAGTACAGAAGAAATTTATTGAGCACAACCATATACTCTCCATCTTTTGTTTTATTTTATCTTCACAATAATCCCACTAGGTAAGCAGTCAGCATTATCCCCATTTTACAGAGGAAGAAGCAGACTCAGAGAGATTATGTGTCTTGTGCAAAGTCACTCAGATGGGAAGTGGCAGAGCTGGGATTCAAACCCCACTGGTTCAAAGCCTGTGCCTTTGCCCACCGCAGTATACAGCCCAGCTCCACCACTAATGCTTCCTGTGACCTTGGACATACTCCATCCTCTTTCTGAGTCTGTTTTCTCATCTGTAAAATGGGGCAACACACCTGCCTTCCAAGGCTGTAGTGAGAATTCAGTGAAAAATGGAATTGCACACTGTGTTATCCGAAAGGTCTGTACCTCTGTGGAGGGTCATACTTGCCTCTGCTGAGCACCAGGCCAGAAAGGGGGCTCACCCTGGAGGCTGTAGACATAGTAGGCATCCGAATCCACCTCCCTGTCCCCAATGGTGGTTTTGCAGACGTAGGTCTTGTCCTCAAAGGTACCAGAGAAGCCACGTTGGTGGTCATAGGCGATGGGCAGAGGGACATCCACCTTCTTCTCATGCAACGTCACCACCAGTCTTGGGTCCGTCACTCGGCATGGAATTGTGGTCTCAGTTATTTCCGTGAGAAAGATGAATAGTTCCTCGGGGTCAACAGGGAGGAAGCCCACAGTGGGATCTGCCATAGGTGAAGCCAAGAATACGAGTCAGAGGAGCTGGGTTTCTGGCTATGCCCTGATTTTCTCGGTTACCTTGAACAGGTCTCTTTCTCTCTCTGGGCCTCAGTCTACCCACTACAGAATAAGCATGCTCTCAGAGGTCCCTTCTAGCTTTAGCATTTGATATGGACAGCACTGGCCTGAGAAAGAAGATAAGTTGCAAGTGGAAGGGCAGCTGGTACCTGGAGCTTAGAGAATGGGGAAAATGAGATGTGGAGGTCGAGAGGGTGCATACTGGAACCAGCTGAGAATGCAGAGTTCTTGGGAACCAGGAATGGGGTGGGCTGGCAGGGAGCAGACAAATATTCAGGGCAAGGGGTGGGAGTGAACATACTCCTGGACTGAACCAGGCTGGATTCCCTGATTCATCTGCGTTTCTGAGACAGCTGTGTTTCACCATATCAGTAAGGCACTTTCTGAACTTCCCCCAGATGCCTGCAGTTGAGAAGAGGAATAAGGGAGTGAGTACACAGGCCGGGGGCCCTCACCTGGCACAAAGATGTAGAGTCGTTTTCGCTCGCTGGCCTCCAGCCCATGGGAGCCTTTGTAGGTACAAAAGTATTCTCCTGTGTCTAGCCCAGTGACATTGGTCAGTGTCAGCACGCTGGAGAAGGTGCCGTCCTGGCTCGTGGTCATTTCCTGTGGGGGCTTCTGGGACATCCGTTCCCACACCACTGGAGCTGAACCCGAGCAGGTCAGAACAAAGGTGCTGGAGAGATTGAGGACAAGCTCTGGCCCCGGGGGTGTGATGACCAGGCCCCAGGAGGCCCGTGGTCCCAGCAACAACAGCAAGGGCAGCAACAGCACCTGGCCTTTGGGAGAGGAGACATCAGGGCACAAGAGCATGAGCACCTCTCCCCACAGCTGACCCTGAAGAACACACCTCCCTAATCCACAGAGAACACAGACTGGAACGCATGGCTCTGAGACCTGCTTGCCCGGGGCCTGGTCTCCAGGGACTCCTTCTGGTCTCCTGGCCTCTTGACCTCAGTTCCTAGAGACCCCCAGCCTTGGAGTCTTTCTGCAGTGCAACTTTCAGGCTGCAGGCATGTTCTCTCAAAGGCATCAGGAAATCCTCGGGAAGCAATTCCCAGGCCTCCAGTTCCTGCATTACTTCCCAGGTCACTTTCTGAGCCTCTTCCCTGCAGCTGCCCCAGATGTCCAGGTTCTGCCCCAAATCCCAGAGATGGCCCTGCTTGGGGAAGTGGTGGCCAAGGTAGTCCAGAGTGAGGCAGACTGGGACACAAAAGATACTGAGGCCCCTGGAGGCTGAAGGGGACTGGGGATCGGGGGATGTCAAGTGATTGGTTTCCCCTCCCCTTGCTGACACCACCGGGGAAGGATTCTGTAAGCCTCGCCCTCCCCACCCTGGCCCACTTCGGCAGGGAACATGAGGTGAAAATAAGCACCCACTTAGACGGGTGGGTGCCCAGCCGGTGGGTCGGTCATCTTTGGGTGGGCCTTTGGCTGGTCACTGATTGCCTGGAGAAGCCCACCCAGACTTGGGAGCTTACAGTCAATGAGGGGTCCAGGCAGGGAAGGGGAGTCCCCCACTGGAACCAGACTGGCCGGACTAGTACCAACGAGTGCTGACGAGAGATGGGAGACCAGGGTGACTGTTAGGGAATGGGGTGGGGACTGCTGGTGAGGGGACATGGATTTGAGCTGATGTCTCTGGACAGGCAGAGGTCGACTGAGGCCTCCGAGCTGAGAGGTGGGCAGTGGAAAGAGGCCTCCACTGAGAGCAACTGGAAAGGCAGGGAACTGGTCAAGAGCAGAGCAGTGCCCGGGCCCTGGTGCTGGCATGCACCACCCCGCCGGCTCCAGATCCCACTTAGCTGGCTCCCCAGGGCATTCCGCCCCTGCCCCGAGTCTACCTACCTTCAAGGACAGGAGCTCGCATGGCACTCGGAGGCCGCATGGTATCCTGCAGAGTTAAACAGGGGTCAGGGCCCAGAGTTGCCAGAGGCAGCGCCAGGGCCCCTCTTTGCCTGGGTCCTGCAGAGTAAGCCCCAGCCTGAGCCCCCCAGCCTCTGGATCCCTCGGGCTAAAGTCAAAGGCTACTCAGAGCCCCCTCCAACAGGGCACTCATGCCCAAGGAGCTCCCTCCCCTGTGCCAGGCCCATTCACAGGGTGCCTGGACCCTGCTCTGGCTCTGCCTCTACCTCCCTGATGGCCTCGGCCGAGACCCCTGCTTCTCCCTGGGCCTTGGTTTCTCTGTATGTATGTGGGGGGCGGGTCTTGGGCTGGATGGTGTCCAGGGGCCCGCCAGCTCTAACAGCCTGTCCTCCGGGTGACAGTTCCAATACCAGGCTCTTATCTGCCAGGACAAATATTTGGGAAAGTGTGATGAAAGGCCTAGGGGAGAAGGAGGGGGTAAGCCAGAACCCGGAGAACTCCCACAGCTCCACAAGCACAACAGGAAATGGAGGCGGCGTTGGGGAGGGAAGCGGGGGCTGTGGAATGTGGGGGGCACACACCCCCCCCCGCACTGGCCCCCTTTACTCAGCCCCAAGCTGCCCAGGGAGGCCCAGGAGGGAGGGGCCGGGGGCTGGGCCCAGGGGAGGCCACCCCGCACAGCACGGCTTCAGCGGTCCTTGGAAACTGTTGAATCCAAAGCCCCCACCCACACCTCCAGGGTCCAGATGGGGAGAGTGAGGCTCTGAGAGGGGAAGAAGTTTACCCGAGGCTACACAGCAGCGCTTGTCCTGGAGGGAGACAAAGGGACTGGAATGATAGAGGTAAAAAGACAAAGACGCCAAGAGACAGAGAGAAAGGAAGCACCGGGTGATGGAGGCAGAGGGAGACAGAAGCAGGGACACGGAGAGAGATGGATCGCACTGCGTGCGTCTTTGCCCTACCCCTGCCCTTGGCAGCCCCTTCCGAGGGTCCAAAATAACCATCGATAGCCAGGCTTGCAAAGGTCTGACTGTAGGATCAACAGGAAGAAGGCCAGAAGTGGGTGGGGGTCATAGAGCAAGAAATGTGGGAGAGACCAGGTGACAAGGCAACCGGGAGAGTGGGGCTCCTGCCTTCCCTGAGTGGCTGCCCTGCCTGGCCCGGCTCCTAAGGCCACACACCGATTGCTCCCACTCCACTCTCATCTCACCCCTTTCAGTTCCCATGCCAGGGCTGGGATCCGGGTTTGAGCCCCAGCAGGGCTACCTCCTGCACCATCACTATCTCAGTGGCCTCAGTCTGCAGCTCTCAAAATGGGACAACGGCAAGTATACCACTTACAGGGCTGCACTTACACATTAGTCACGGGACACAGGCAATGGCCCTGGCTTGGGGTCGCTGGTCTCGGCTCTGCCCAGTGCCCTCAGAAGCTCCCTGAATGAATCTGCTCTCCTTCTCCTCATTCTCCCCATCCCTTCAGACCGGCCTGCCTGAGGGTCCCCTCTCCCAGTTGCTTTAGACTCAAAGCCCCGCCAATCTGAGGCCCCCTCCACGGTGCCCTCCTCTCCCATCCCTCCTGCCCCAGCCCTCCAGCTGGATGCCAGGCCTCTTCCAGCAGGAGGGAGCAGCGCCGTGGCGGAGCCAGCATCCACCACAGAGGCCTATCTGTCCCTCGGTGGGTGCCCCTCTGGATCCCCCCTTCCTACCAGAGATCTCAGCCAAAGAAAATCGTTAGCAGCGGAGGCTGGGGGAGGGGGTCATTTCAGCCTCCCTGCCCCTCCCCTCCTGGCCTCCCTGGCTGGCCACACTGTTTATTATTCTAAAGGAGGAATTTGGTCGGCTGGCCTGGAGATGGGAGGTCATGGCAACTAGGACTGGCCTGGCTCTGGAAGGCTGTGGGCCGGGCCTCTGGGCGGGCAAGCGGCCTCCCCCACCACCCCCGACCCTGGCTTCTCTCCTGCTAGGCCTGGTGCTAAGGGGGCTTAGAGTCCCTGAGACTCTGAGCTTGGAGGGGCCTTCTTGAACGGGCAGCAGAGGCCCAGAGACGGACAGAGTCATGGCCCAGTCACACAGCAAAAAGATGGAATCAGGCTGCAGGGAGAGGATGGGCTGGGCACAGGAGCTCAGGGAGAGTGCAGCCATCTTCGGGAGAGTATGGACAACCAGGGATCTTGGACTGGCTTCTCTCTTTATGAAATGAGCATTTCACATGGGGCTTCAGACCTACTCTGAGACTGAGTGTGTCTCCAGCCCTCTCTGGGACTCAGTTTCCCCATCCACACAGGGAGAGGTTTGGATGGGTCATCTCAAAGAGCCATCGTGCTCTAAAACTGCCAGAGAGAAGATTCTGGTCACTATTATTCCTGCCGTGGTGGGTTGGGGACATAGGGACTGATGGGAGGAAGGGCAACATTCCTGAGGCTGACGTAGAATAAGAATCCATAACCCATCTCATTCCATGGATTCAATCCCCTGACGATTTGGTCCCAGATTTGCTGTGTGTACTTTGACAAGTTGCTTCCGTCTCTGGACTTCAGTCTTTCAGGTGACTTCCAGACAAATAAACGGGTGATGCGGACACTCAGGAGGTGGCAGGGGGAAGCGTGGTGTGGGCCACAGGCCGGTGGACTGGGAAGAACCAGAGTGGGGCTTGGGACATGACCTCCTGGGTCATCTTGGATGATTCCCTGACACCCCCAGTTGTCCATCCAATGCCTTATAGACTTCTGTGCTTCCCAGGGGCTGCTGTATTTCTAGCCGACCCCAGAGGGGCCCAGGTGGCTGATATGGGGGTGGAGGACTTGCCTGTGACCACTCCCCTTCTTCAGGGGCAGGGCTGCGCTCCAAGGAGGGACCACCTGGGACAAGGTGGGTGTCATAGTCAGGGAGGAGGCATCCCCCTTCCTGCCACACTCTCCTGCCTGGGGAGGCCCTTGGAGCAGAGAGAGGGAGGGGACCCTCGGAGATCCCCTGCTTCGCACATGAGGCGAGTTCCCGTGATTCCTCCTATCTTGGCCAGGTTGGGGGTATGAGGACCAAAGATGAGATAATTGCCCAGCTCCTCACAGTGAGTCAGAGGGAACCCCTCCCTTGGTCCAGGGGAGAACCCCAAGTGAGCAGAGGACCGCAAGCCCAGGAAGGACCAGGAGCAGAGGACCGCAAGCAAGCGTGCTTGAGGAGTCACTGTGAGAGCCCCAGCCTTCTCTCCTTCCTGCTCATACAAGCTTCCACTCCTTTCCCACCGCCTTAATCTAAATAAATCCAGTCCATCTTGGCCACATCCGCTAGCAGCAGCTTCCCTCCCTCGGGGTCCCGAGGCTCCCACGACACAGGCAGGCCAGGGGCGGGGGTGTGCTGCATGGCTGCCAGTGGGGAAGGCTTGCACACGGAGAGCACGTGCACACACAGCACAGGCTCCTGCCTACGCGCTCGTTCACACACTGCTCTGAAACACACCCGTGTGCAGTGGGCTCTGCGTGTGCCCAGCCCTCACGTCGGCACCGGACACGTGCACGCCCACACATGCACACACGCAGCTCCACGGTGCCCAGACTGCAGCCTCTGTGCTCTCCCACGTGCCCATGTGAGGTGCGCACATGCGCGGCAAGTCACATGTATACCCGGCACAAGCAAAGCTGTGCACATACAACACACACAGAGCATGTGCACATGGTACCCTGAACTCACCTGAACACACGTGCACATGCGGGCACAGACAAGCCACAGATCCGACACGTGTTGTGTACTTACTGTGCCAGGTGCCGTTCTGAGCACTTGACATAGATCTACTCACTTGTTCCTCAGACAACACTATGAGGTAGATACAAGGATCATCCCATTTTAGATGGGGAAACTGAGGCAGAGAGAGCTTATGGCAGTTGCCTAGGAACACAGAGCAGAGATTGAGCCAAGGCGGACTGCTCTGCCACCATTACTCTGTTTACTGGGTTTGGCTGGGCTGAGGCCAGCGGGGACTGATGGAAACAGACCGGACTGAGATTTATCCAGCCCAGAATGACAGGACTTGGCGATCTGATGTAGGGGGGCTGGAGAGAGAGGTACCCTGAGCCCCACCCCTATGTCTGGCTTAGAGTACTAGCGGGCAGGAGTGCGTGTGTGCTGGGGGCACAATACCATCTTCTGAGATGAGAATGTGGCGGAGGAGAGGGTTTGGGAACTGGCACTGATCTAGTTTAGAACTTGGAGGGGCTGCGTATCTGAGTGGACAGAGGGACACTCAGTCTGGAGGTGGGGAACAGGCTGGGCAGAAATAGCAGTGAAATGGGGGTGGGAGGAAGCCCTGCTTCAGGGAGAAGCGGGTGCTTGAGGCCAGCAGTCTTGGGCCAGGGATGCTCTGAATAAACAAGATGCCAGAGGGAGGAGGAGGCCCGGCCGTGGGGTCAGAGTCTTGGAATGTCAGAGCTCCGAGGCCCTCAGGAACCAGCTATCGGATCCAGCCCCCTTACCGTGCCCCACTGTACAGATGGGGAAACTGAGGCTTGGAAAAGGACAGGGATAGGTCTCAGTGTTTTGACCTAGGCAATCCTGGGCTCAGTTGACCAATGGGGCACTGAAGCACACCTGACTGGGCAGCCCCTGCCTCCAGCCCCGGCTCAGATGTGAGGCTGGTGGCTCAGGGCCTAGGGTTCAAACCACAGCTGCTGCTACCTCCCTCCCCACAGGATACCGACCCCCCTTGCCACACACAGACCTTTATATCACCTTCCCTGCATTGTCCCAGCCTGGCGGGGATTGGAAACAGACTCAGAGGAGGTGACTTGCTAAGTTGCTGGCAGAAGGGGGGACACAGACTCCGGTCTCCTGCCTGGTGGTCTAGTCCTCTCTCCTCCACACCACAGACACTTCACAGCTCCTGACACAAACTTTGGGGACAGATCCCTGGCTGAGAGTAAGGGATGTGGGTTCTAGCTCAGCCCTGTCACCCTGGTCCTGCCCCTCTCTGAGCCTCAGTCTCCCCATCTGTACACAGGGTGGGCAGGGCTGTCCTAGGAACACTTCTGGGGCTGACATGGTGTGACTCTCAGGACCCTGCTCTGGAAGAAGCTGTGCTGAATTAGAATGCTGGGGTGGGGGTAGGGTGCGGGGGTGGGGCCCTAGCCAGGATGTCATGACTCAGCTCGAAGAAGGCAGCCAGCCCCAGTCCTGGGCGTGCGTAGGGGCAAGAGGCATCTGGAGCTGGAGACTGAGTCTTCCCGCCAGCGGTTGGGAAAGCACAAGAGTGATGGCAGAGAGTGTGGCCCACGTGGGCTTACCCCAAGTGGGCTGAGTTTTAGGTAGACTCTTGCAACACAGGTAGGGGAACCCCATCCTGGGAGCCAGGGAGGAGAGCCGTTTCCGTTGGGTTGGGAAATAGTTACGGGCTGCGGATAGAAAGCTGGGAAGGGGCTGAGGCTATGCGGCTCTCACCTGCCCCTCTCGATCCGATGCCCCTTCTGCCGCTAAAGGTTCAGCACTCCACCCTACACACTGAATCTCCCCACAGACCTCAGGATCACATAGAGGTCAGAGAGGGCGTGCAACCTGCCTCAAATCACACAGTGATGCAGCTTGATCACCCAGGCCCAACTCTCTGCCACGCTGCTTCTAGACCCAGAGGACCTTCCTGCTTTCCAGGTACCTATGAGGTCTCCCAAACAAAGCAGCAGAAGTCAGCTAAGCTGGGGCCTGGCATGGGATCCAGCTGTTCTGGAAGTCCAGGTGAGTGGAAGGACAGTGCTAGTTCCATGGACCGTCAATCTGATGCCCCTACCCCTGCCCCCTCCAGCAGAAACTTGGTGGCCTCTGCCTGCCCCATTGTACCAACCCCTCCCCTATCACCTCCAGTCTGTCCCCTCCTGCCTGTTCTCACACCCTAACCAGAGGAACATTTCTGAAATCCCCGTCTGACCATGTCCTTCCCTGACACTTCCATGGCACTCCATCCGCCCTCACTAAAGGCCAGCTTCTTAGCCCAGCCTTTAAGACCCTTCAAGCCCTGGCCCTGCTGACAGATGGCTCATCATGACAGAGGGGGGAGGATGCTGTCCTCCCAGCTCCCCAGGGGCCCAAGTGAGGCTTCCATGCTCTTGTCACTCACTCTGTGCTCCTGTCCCCAGAAGGCCTCCCCAGGGACACAATGGAAAGAAATGACCTATTTTCTGGAAGTTCAAAATAAGACGAAACATCTGTCTGGATCGGAGTCAGGCTGATAAAGAACGGGCTGATCCCCCCAGTCCGAACCCCTGCTCCTGCACACCCCCTCACCCGCACTTGGGGGTAGGGGGAGCAGGCCAAGCTCCTTGGAACAGTTCATGGGAAAGCGCTCAGTGTGTGCCTCACGGCCACTGGGGGCCCGGGGGAGGGGGCCTGGGTCCCCACACGGGCTGGGAAGCGGCCCTGAGAAGGAGGTCAGGGAGGGAGGGAGGCCCACTGCACACGGCTGTCCCCCCGCCTGCCGAGCAAGCACTGCTTGCCTCCCCCGGTGCCTCGCGGGCCTCTCTGTTCATCCCCATGGCCACTCCCCGGCCCATATGGCCTGGCTCTGCCCAGGCCCAGTGATCCCTGGACTAGAGTCCCCTGGATCCCAGCTAGGCCCCAGTGGCCCCTTCAAAAAGGAACAAGGACTTAGAAGGCCTTGAAAATAACAACGAGAAGAAGAACTACCTATGATTTAGTTCTCATCACCCAAAGCCTGGGCTAAGGCCTGAACGTGAATGATCTCAGAACAATCCATGACATCGGTGTTGCTTCCGCATTTTACACACGAGGAAAGCAAGGCACAGAGAGGTCAAACCGTTTGCCCAACGATTTCACCAGTCCTGGAGCTGGTGCTCGACCCTGGGCAGACTGACAGCACACAGGCTCAACACTCATATGAGAGCCTCTCTCAGGCAGGAGGCAAAGATGTCAAGCTTGTGTCTGGCACACAGTACGAGCTCAATATACAATTCACCGGGTTTATTCTTTCACCGTTTTCCAACCTCTCCTTCAGTCTCCTTCAGCCAGGTGAACCTGGCAGGATAAGCGGGGAGGAAGTCACACCATCTTTCTCAGAGCCCTTTAATCTTACGGCTGGGAGGGGCTGTAAGTCCTCCCAATTCACATCTCCCCCACCCTTTCTGCAAACAAAGGGGTTGTCCAGCCTCCAGCTGCACACCTCCCATGATAGGGATCTCACTACCTCACCCGCAGCCCATTCCATTCTCGGACAGCCCAGGATCCTCAGAGGTCAGACTATTTGAAAATTTTTATTCCATTGAGCACAATCTGTCTCATCGTATCCTCTACCCATTGGTCCTGCTTCCATTCACCAATGCCAATGCCCTCCACCCTGCAACAAGGATGTTTTTCTTCCCATTCATTTTTCTGATGCTCCCCAATCTGAAAACAAACAAAAGCCCTTACTAATTCAGAGCCAGGCACTCTGCGAAATGAGATGACCTGGGGGTTTTGTTTTAGCCTCACAACAATCCTGTGAGGAGGATACAATCAGTATTCCCATTTCACAGAGGGGGAGACTAAGTCTCAGAGAGGTATGGCAACTTGCCCAAGGTCACACAGCCGATAAGTAATAAGCCAATGATAAGCTGGGATGCAAACTCAGGCCCTTCTGACTCCAAACCTGTATTCTTCACTGCTCTGCTAGACTGCCTAGCTTCTGCCCAGAAACAGGTCTGATCACAGAGAAACACTCCCACATGGGTTCACCCTAATGGGGTCCACACGGAATCCAGGCTCTCAGGGATGAGGGATCCTCAGAGGTTACAGTCCTGTCCCTCCCTCACTGAGGGGCAGAGTGAGCAAGGGATCTACCCCAGCTCACCCAGGAATTTGGAAGTCAAGTAAGGGTAGAACTCAGGACCTTTCTGCGACGTCACTGCAGAGTCTGAGGGTCAGCATCCAGGCTGAGGAGGAAGAGTCTCTGCTGAGGACAGCCTGGGGCTGGCAGAGGCAGTGCCCAAGCAGGTCTCTGGTCTACCATGAGGCCTGTCCCAGACGCCTCCGATAAAGAGCATCCCGGTAGTCAGGCTAGGTGGGTGGTCAGCTCTGCCACAGGCCTGCTGCGCTCAGGGTCCAGGCCTGCCCCTGCTGAAGCTCCAGCACCCCTTCCACTGTTCACAGAGGGCCTGGGGGCCTCTGCAGCTGCAGAGTTCCAGGCCTCCACCATCCCTCGGCTGCCCTCCCTGAAACCCGCCCCCCGCAGCCAACCCCCAGTCTCATCTCCAGCCGGTGCCATGGCAACGGGGAGCGTCAGGCCCTGGCAGCCAGAGGAGCCCCTGAGAGGGGTCCCAGGCTGAGGCTGGGGAGGGGGGGGCGCAGCAGGCGCAGACAAGCAAACCTTCTGTTCCCCTGGCTGCTGCCAGCCCGAGATCAGCCCTGGGCTGGGGTGGGGGCCACACATAAAATGGTTCTCAGAGCCAAGTGGGCAGGGGGCAGGCCTCGGCCATTCAGACGGACCCACCAGCACGCGGCCTTCCCCCAGCAGCCCAGAGCCGGCACATCGGGCAGGGCAGCTAGCTAAGGAGAACCTGCGTCTAATTGCTGCCAGTTACGGAGCATTGAGATTCCCCTCAGAGCCCTCCTGGGCAGCAGAGCCAGAGGGGAGAAAACGCCCACGTTTCACTCCCCCTGGCTTTCCCAGCATCTGTTCTTTCACCCCTTCCTCCAGTCGCTCACCCCGAGTCTCCCACTTAACTGTTACTCAGCCTCCCTGTGCCTCGGGTTTCCCATCTGTAAGTCAGGGCTCGTCATCGAGTTGTCAAGGCCTTTGAATGAGTTAATACAAGGAAAATACTCAAAGCAGGGCCTGGCACACAGCCCTCGGCCAAGTCAGTGGCCACGTGACTGTTCTTCATTCACTCACGGGAGAATAAGTCACTCACTCATTCACTCACTCGCTGGCCTTGAGACCCTGCTAGGCTAAGCTTGTCAGCAAAGGATGCATGTGGGAAATGGGGTGATGGGAAAGCCAGGAAGGGTAGCTGCAGTTGTTACTGGTATTGTCAGCAGGTTCAGCTTGGGTAGGGTCGGGTCTCCTCCTGGCACACTCAGGGATTTAAAGGCCAACCCAGGACCAGAACCCAAGTCTAATGACTCCCAGTCCACTGTCTGCCAACCAGCTCTTTCTTCTACCTTTGTTTTGGCCTCTTAGTTTGATTTTTCACAAAATGAGGAAACCCATCTAACGATTTGGGGGATGTCTTCAAGTTCCTCGTATGGGATTAGGCATACAGTAGGTGCTCGATAGATGCTTACCCAGCATGAGAGATCAAATGGCTGTGTAGAGTCAGCTCTTCCGGTTCTCAGCTGCCCCCTAAAAACTCAGCACTCCCTGGGCTGGGAAACTGGGATAGGCAGGCGATGGTGACCCTTGCCCTCCAGGAAGGTGATGGGACGGGCTGGTGAGGGGGCAGCACAGACACATGGGACCCTGATGCCAGCAGGCTGTGCCTGACGCCTCCCGGGGCAGTGAAAGCACATGGAGGGGCTCAGCCAGGCCGGGGGCCGCAGTCCCAGCTAGAAGCCACTTAATCCAGGTCAAAGTCCCAGTTCTACTACCTCATAAACATGTGACCTCTCTGAGTTTAACTTCCCTGAGTCCCAATTTTCTGGAAAACAGCAAAAGAGATATCCTTTTCCATTGCTGTGAGGGTTAGAGATGATGATGAAAGGCTCCTGAGGTATAACAGGCGCTCAGTAAATGGTAATTATTATGATTATAGGACGAATTCAAGGGGGGAGAGGGTGGCCTTGAGTTGGGTTCTGTGGTGGACGATGCCAGGGAAGGGTATTCCACAGAAGCTCTGCGTGAGCAGTTAGGGAAGGGGGAGATCACGAGGCATCCGGGTGGTGGCAGAGAGAGATCTGTTAGGCTAGAAACTGGGGCTCTTCAGCAAAGAGGCAGGGGATGGGCAGAGAAGAAGGGCAGAGGCCACTCTGGGAAAAGTTTGGGGTGCTGAGTAAGGACTTGGGCTCTGCCCTGGAGGCACTGGGAAGCCACCTTGTCAGGGTATTGACAGTGAGAGTAGGGGGCTAGCTGCTGGTTGGGCAGTGACAATGGTGCAAGTCCAAGCCCTTATGGGGATGGGGGGCCTCCACAAAGGAGAGTGACGGGAGTAGGTTGGCATTTTGTGGGAGGCCGTGGATTAGAATGGGGACAGTGGAGGCAGTGAGACCAGTCTCAGGGATGAAGCCATCTCAAACCCAGCCTGAACTCCCTGGCAGGACCAGCTATATAATTTGCGGGGCCAAGTGCAAAATATAAATGCAGGGACCCTTGTTAAAAAACTATTCAGCATTTCAAGGCAATGCTAGGCCCTTCTAAGCGTGGAGCCCGCTGTGACTGCACATGCTGGACGCTCCTGACGTCACCCCTGCTCCCTGGACTAGAGGGGAGGCCAACTGTCTGTCCATCCATCCATCCATCCATGCAGGCATCCACCAACCTGTTTATCCATCTCTCCCCTACGCTTATTTATCACTCTTTCATTATCCATTCAGCAGAAAGGCCCCAGCCTGGGGGCTGATAAGGACACAAATACAGTTAAGACAGGAGTAGCCCACGGTCCACTGAGTCACACCTGAGCCTTTACCTTTAGGGCTTCAGTGACAGGTTTGTTAATCTGAGCCCTGCCCTCTGCGGCTGACTCTGGAACTCCCCCCGCCCCCCGCCGCCCCATCCATGACCACTTAGGCTCAGCCTCAGGAGTGGAGAAGCTAGAAGAGGACGTGTCACAGCTCTTACGGTTCCACTTCCCAGAACAGAAGGTAACCAGGGCAGCAACATGTGAAATACCCGCACAAAGGCTGGCAGGAGCTCTCAGGGGCTAAGAACAGAGCTGGATGGAGCCTCTGGGGTCACTGAGCTGTCCCCTTGCCCCCCACCCCGTCACTTTATGTAAAAGGAAATTATGGCCAGAATGGAGAAGTGATGTAACCAAAGGCTCCGTGGTCCACAAGACTACCCAGAGGGTTTCCCGTCCCTCGTCGGGATGGTGCTGCCCCTTTTCAGCCAGAAGTCTGCCCTGGGGCCTCACCCCGGGGAGAGCTGGAGCCTAAGCCCTGAACCACAGAGGTGGATGGTGAAGATTCAACGCTGGCACAGAGGGAAGTCCAGACCTGCAGGCCGGGTCCCGGGCTCAGTGCTATCACTGACAACCTGTAGGACCCGAGGCACGTCCCTCCTCTTCTCTGGACCTCAGTTTCCCGTGCATATAGTAAGGAAGTTGAACACAGTGATTCCCATAATCCTCTTCACTTCTGACCTTCAGGAACCATCTGACCGGCCTGGCCCTGCTGCCCCTACCTCCCAAGCGACAACCCTTTCCATCACAGGGCAGAGGAGCTGGTACCTCTGGCAGATGAAAGGTTCTGGACACCTGAGACATTAAATAGCTCTGATCTGAAGCGAGGAGAAGAGACGGTACTAATGCAGTTAAAGCAATACACTTTGATTTTCAACCTCCTGCACTAGGCTGGGCTGGGGCGTCCCAGAAAGCATCTGGGAAAGGCGGATCCTGGGGTCACGGCCTGGGGGGTTCAGGAAGCTCTTTTGCCTGAGGGTTCTGGGCCTGAAGTCTTGGGAGGGGCTTCTACACTGGAAGCAACAGTGTGTGAATTCCACACTCCTCCCATTAGAGGTGGGTCTCTGCATCCATTCCCTTGCCTCTGGAGCCCATCATTCATTCATCTACCATGCGCCAAAGCCTTGCTTCCTTTTGAAATCAGAGCCTATGAAGTCTGAAAATCAGCAAAGGGTCACAGCATCCACACATACCCCCTCACAGGCAGTCCTCCTGACCCTCTTTCCTCAGGATCTCAGGAAAATAGGGCTATGGGCACTGGGAAAACACGACCTCAGAGCTCCCCAAGAAACTGAGTGCATTAACAGGCCGCTCTGACTGTCAGAAGGTCCCTCCTCCTTGTTACAGGGCACCGTTTTCCATTAGAGGTCATCGATCCTGACCACTTTCTGTAATGTGTAGAAAAAGGGTAAGAAAAAACCCTTTCACTGTGAAGTTAAATATGCATGATCCCTGAGCACACAACAGAGCTTGTGCAACTGCCCATCTGGGCTGGTGTGGCTTGGAATCCTGGAATTGTTTTAGGGCTGGAAGGAGCTCAGAGATCATCTTGTTCAAACTCCTTGTTTTACTGATGGGAAAACTGAGACCCAGAGAGGGACTGACTCACCCACAGTCGCACAGGATGGGTTCCTGGGTCTGATGACCACCTCTGGCGCTCTGAGGGGCGCCACAGCTGAGATCCAGAACCCATCCAGCCTCTCAGTCGCGGACTCTGGAGTCAAAAACACCCGGTTTAAATCCTGGCTCTATCGCATCCTGGCTGTGGGACTTTGGGCAACTGACTTAACCTCTTAACCTCTCTGGGCATTTCTTCATGTGTAAAATGGAGAGTTTATATCCACTCCTCGAGGTGGTTTGCGCTGATTAAATTAGTTCAGCAAATATGAAGCACTCCCTGAATGCCAGGCCTGTTCCAAGCGCTAAGGCATACAGCAGTGGACTTGACGGTAATGGATGTAAAGCACAATGAAAGTGCTCAGAGAGGGCTGGTCCCAGTTCTGTCATCCCGCACACGTGGCTTCCCAGTTGAGGCGTTACAAGCTCTGATGCTGGGGAGACATGGTGGAGGGTTGCGGGAGCTGTGGAAAACAGGGCAGGAAGATCTCCCCCTTCCAAGGGCCCACTGCCTGCGGGGTTCTGAACCACGTGCAAGAAATGGGGTGAGGGGGTACATTTCAGGAATGTCTGGGGCCTCTCTCATTCCTTCCTCCCTCCTCACCACTCAGCAGCCTGTCCTGAGCAAAGCACCCAGAGGAGTCCCCTCCTTCAGCCTAGAAGGCAGCTGGTCTCAGAGCCAGACTGTGCCTGGAGGATAGAGTTGAGCCTTTAGCACACCCGTGGTGCCCAGGTCCCTTCCCTTCTGTGGGCATAGCACTTCATGAGGTGCAGACCAATTTCACAGCCAGGTCATCCCGTGCAGGAGGCGGGGAGAGCAGCTGCTCTCTCTTAGCCTTTGGCATTAAGTCCAGCCCCAGGAGAGGCAGGAACTGTGCTAAGCACCGTATCTGTATTATTACTATGTGGACCCTGCATCCCACCCTACTGCTCACAGAGGAGGGGCCTGACGCCCAGAGAGGCAGAGCGCTAGCCCAGGGTCACACAGTCAGCCGGACCAAGGGGGGCTCATCAGATGACCAAACCTGGTGTTGTTTACCCACCGTGCCCACTGCCTTCCAGATGCGCACGCAGCAAGAAAGAGGACGTGGGGGCCTGAGGTTGGCCACACAGTGGATTTGAGTCGAGCCAGGACCAGTGCTGGGTCTCCTGACTCTGAATCCACGGTGCTTTCCGCTGCCCCACATCTGTGGGCAATTAGAAGTCTCATCTCTTCTTCCCACAGAGGAGGGAGGGCTGCCCGATCACCACTGAAGGGAGGGGACTCACCAGATGGTCTCCTTCCTCACTCAGGACCAAGCCAGGGCCCGGGTGGACCTGGGAGCAGGTCAGGCCTGAAGCTAATCTTTCTGCTGGAGAAAGTGCTGGAGCCAGGAGCAGGCTCTGTGGGAGGATGGAAACTCTCCGCTCTGACCAGGGGGGCTCCCTGGGAGCAAGGGGGTTAAGTCTTTGGTTTCAGGTAGACCTCGGCCTAAATACCAACTCTACCAACTAACTGTGTGACCCTGGGAAAGTCACTTAGCTTCTCTGAGCCATGTTTTTCTTGTCTTCAAAACAGGGGTAAGACAATAGCCAGGACATGGAAGCAACCTAAGTGTCCATCAACAGATGAATGGATAAAGAAGATGTGGCACATATATACAATAGAATATTATTCAGCCATAAAAAGAAACAAAATTGAGTTATTTGTAGTGAGGTGGATGGACCTAGGGTCTGTCATACAGAGTGAAGTAAGTCAGAAAGAAAAAAACAAATACCATATGCTAACACATGTATATGGACTTGAGGACACGAGAAGGGGAAAGGGTAAGCTTGGACGAAGTGAGAGAGTGGCATGGACATACATACACTACCAAATGTAAAATAGATAGCTAGTGGGAAGCAGCTGCATTGCACAGGGAGATCACTTCTGTGCTTTGTGACCACCTAGAGGGGTGGGATAGGGAGGGTAGGAGGGAGATGCCAGAGGGAGGAGATATGGGGATATATGTATACGTATAGCTGATTCACTTTGTTATACAGCAGAAACTAACACACCATTGTAAAGCAATTATACTCCAATAAAGATGTTAAAAAACAAAACAAAACAAAACAGGGGTAAGAATAATACCTATTCCAAAAACCTGTTGTGGGGGATTATAAGGCGTACGAGGTTCCAGGCTCTGTGCCCAGCACAGGGTAAGCACTCCGTGATGGTGACCGACATGGTCTGCATGTCCCCAAGGGCTGTGGATTCAGGGCCCTGAAGCTTGGAGGCAGGGGAGGACTGCCTGATTTCAGAAGATCTCGTTAGAGGCCTCTGTGCACTTTGGGATCACAGAGGCAGGGGCACTACCCCCCTTGACATATAGGAAAATGTCTGGGGGACGGACACACATAAGGTTCTGGAAAGGCACCTGAAGGAAGACAAGAGGCCTGGGTTCTGGGCTCACCCTTGGGAACACCAGGTCTTCAGTCAGTCCCTCCTCCCCTTCACAACCACATTTTCTCAGCCCCACTGGCCTCCTGGGAACACTGGGGCCAGAACACTAGATGGGGAAGCCTGGGGCCCAAACGATCTCTGATGTGTAAACAGAACACGAACAGAAAGAGAGGGTCAAGCAACAAGGCTCCAGGATGATGGGCGTAGTAAGCTCTTGGAAGACTAGAAGAACGTGGGAAGGCTGCCTGGAGGGGGTAGAATAGGGAGGGTCCTTGAAGGAAAAGGGAAAGTGGTAAGGAAGGGCATGCCCACTGGCAGGATCCTGAAGATTCCTTCCGGGAATTCTGGGATCTGACCGTCAGGAACACAAAGCCCAAGTCTGGCGTGATGGGGCAGGGAGGCTACTATCTCCCTGAGCTCTGCCGCCTACTAGCAGAGCAGTGTGGTACAGTTTTGTGGCTGCTGTGAGCCTCAGTTTCCTCACTCGTAAATTGGGTATAAAATCAGTCCCTGCCCCTGGATTTGCTGGTGAGCGTTACATGAGATCATGCTTATTACACACTCCACATGGTCCTGGCATGCAGTAAGGGTCCATCAGTAAGTAGCAGCCGCTATTAAGAGTTTGGGCTTTCTATAGGCACCTTCTACTAGGGAGACTCACAGAAGGAATCAGATTCATATTTAAGAAGGAGGGAGACAGTGAGGAGGCCTGAGCAGCTGCCTGGGACCAGAGGAAAGGGCCCAGCAGCCAACCCCCCTTCTTCACAGAGGGGCCCCCAGATCTGACTGCTAGATCCCAAACCCCCGGCCCAGGCTGCACGACTGTGACTGTTAGGAAGGGCCTGCCATGGCCCCCTCGCCTTCGCACTTTCCCAGCCGCTGGGGGTTTGGAAGGACATCTTAGGAATCTGGAAAATTTGCAAATCCATTTAAATCCTGAGAGGTTGCCTGGCGGCCGACTGGCTTAGAGCCAGACAGATTCTTAGGGACAAGGCTTGGGCCCAGGGACAGAGGCAGTGGATCTGAGGTCCCCGTTCCCTGCTAGGTCCTCTTGCCATGTACCCTGCTGGCCATCTCTCAATTCCCCTCTCACACCCCTCCCAGCTCTCCCCACCACCCCCCCACAGGCGGTGCTTTGCTTTGGAGGACACCCCCGCCCCCCTGCTTGGCACCCAGAAACCTCTGAGATTTGTTTGATGCGGGCAGGGGGCACCGACCCCAGAAGCAGCCTGAGCAGGAGAGAGCTGGCTCCTCCAGCCCTGATGTCGCCAACAGCCTCCTGGCCTCCTCCCATCTGGTTTGGTTAAAAATATTTTCCATTTTTTGACCTACCCAAGAAGGCGCAGTCTGGGACAAGGGGACAGGACAAGGGGCTGGGGTTCCCTCCTCTTCCCAGCACTTACCTTGCTGCTGATGCCTTCTGAAGTGTGGGCAAGGTCCCAGGCTCTGGGCTGTCACCCCCTCCAGGAAGACCTCCTCACTGCCTACCCTCTCCTGTTATCAGAAAGACTTTGCTGGACCTGAAATTGGGCAGCAGCAGGGTAGGAGGGCAGTGAGGACCTTTGCAGGCTCCCAGAGCCTCAGGAGAATGGCGGGAGTGAGGGGCTACGGGGGTGAGGAGTGGCCTCACTCCCAAAGCATCCCTCTGGAGGAGCAGGGCTGCCAGGAGGGGCCGCCCTGGATCTGTCTGTCTGTATCGTTCGGCACAGGCTGCTGCCGGGTGCCGCTGGTCAGAGGGGCCCGGGCGCTCTCCTAGTCCCTCCTTCTCTCCGGCTCCAGACTGGGCGGGCAGGGACTGCGGGCTGCTGGCAGCCCCAGGAGCTCACACCACCGTGGGCTTCCCTGCCCCCCCTACTTTGGGGGAAAGGCTGCAGGGCGGCCTCTGATTGGCTCAGCTGGGAGAAGGGGGCTGGGGGCGGGGAGGGTGGACGCGTGCGTCTGTTTTCAATTTTAGTTCCCCCTCCCTCTTTCTTTTCCCCCAAGTTTCTTGTTTTTCTTCCTCTTTTCCCTCTGCTTGCTCCCTCCCGTAGCCTGCTCACTCAGGATGTGAGGAGATGTTTAGAAATTCCGCAGCCCACGCCAGCCAGCCGCTGAGTCACTTTTATTAAAGAGTGGCCTGGCCCCACTCACCTGATGCCTGTCTCGGGTGGCAGACTCCCCTTGCCGTGGCACCTGGGGCTGGGTCCCTTCTCTGTGCCTTAGCTTTCCCATCTGTAAAAGGAGCTCTGATAACCTATCCGGTTGATTCCATCGACATTCATTCCTTAAACAAGCTTGTTGAGCACCTACTACGTGCCAGACGCTGTGCTGGGTGTTGGGATGCAGTAGTAAGTTACAGTCCCTGACCTCAGGGTACCTAGGCTAGTGGGAGAGACAGTGCCCAGGGAGGGCAGGGGGGCTGAGAGTGCATTCAGAGGGGCACTCGCAGAGGCTTAAGGGAATCAGAAAGGGCTTCTGAGAAAAGGTGACTTGGAAGAGAGAGAAAGCCCTTCTGAGGTTATCAGTCACTTCTCATAAGAAGAAATCAAGGTCCAGGGGTGAATTAGCACAGAGAGAGAAAGAGACATGCCCAAAGTCATCCAGCAAACTTCAGATTTCCAGACATCTTCCTCCATCATCTCAAAATCCCTGGACTACCAAGAAAGAATTATTTCCTCACCGTATAGACAAGGAACCGAAGCCCAGAGGAGTGAGATGAGCTTCGCAAACTCACACAGCTATGGCAGAGCTAAAGCAGAACCAGGCCTCATGAGTCACATGGTGGAACAGATACAGGTGATCTGACCCCAGCGGAAGACCCACACTGCAGTGTCAACCGGCCCTCCTGTCCCACCTTCTTCTTGGGTTATCCCTTCCCCATCTCTCATTCATTTTCGAGTGCCTGTTGCGTTCCGTTTCCATCCTCTGCACTAAGGTCTGCCAAGGTTCCTCTGGGAGCCCCTGGGCTTCTCACCCCCTCACTTCTTCAACCGTCATTTCCTCGGATCAGAACGTGTCTCTAGTCACAGACTCCTGACCAAGGGCATCATTTTAAAAGGACATAGAGTTGGGTTGTGTCACCCTGCCGCCATTACTGTACACATAGGGAATCGGAGTCCCAGAGAGGGGAAGAAAAGTGTTCCAGGTCACACAGGTAGAGCCTGACTCTGCCCAGAGCTCCTTCCATCCTGCCCTCTGTCTACACCCTTTTCCTCCTGGGCCTCACCCCAGGTTCCTGTTCATGGGTGGAAGGAGGTTGGGATTTCATGCCAACCACGGTAACCTATCTTGCACTCATTTCTTGGTCTTGTCCCAGTGGGGACTTCCCAGCAGAGCATCTGGTTGGACCACACAGAGGGAGAAGGGTTCTCAGACGAGCTCCAGGCAATGTGGTGGGGGCCGTGAGAGCCTCCCAAGAGAGGGGGCCTGGTCCAGCTTGGTGGCAATGGAGTCACAGGGAAATACGGGGGACTCCAAAGACCACAGGGTCAGGCCTTCCTGCCCAAAGATTCCATCAGTCTTTACAACTTCCCTCCAGGCATTTGCCTTGGCCATTCACCTCTAAAGCCTTGGCCCAACTTCTCGGACCAGGTCAGTGGGGGAGAACAAGGAGGCATTTCAACTCCCAGTACCCAAAATAGATAGTCTGGGAGTCAGGAGACCCAGCTGTGCACTTCTTGTGTGGCCTTGGGTAGTTACCATGGCCTAGCTGAGCCTCAGTTTCCCCATCTGTTCATAACACGGGTGGACTCTCTGTGCTGGAGGGCCCTTGGGATGCTTTGTCTGCAAGTGTCTTAGAGTTGGACTCTAGCTAGGGACAGGAGGCTGGTGGACCCCAGGGCAAGGGGACAGCTGGGGGCCAGAGATGCAGCACAGAGGGGAGGGGGCGGCCGCTGGTGGCTCCCCTGGGAAGCTGGCGGCTGCCGGTTTCCGGCCAGCCCAGGCATCCGGTTGGCCCATCTGGAATCACTTAGCCCCTACCACCATTAACCCTTGGCAGGCACCAGGACTGTTATGCCTCCTCATAGCTGAGATGGGGTTGGGGGATGCAGAACCACATGGAACACCACAGGGCACTCACTGAGGGCTGGACAGTTGAGGAAGAAGGGTCATGATTGACAGGGCAGGCTCTGGAGCCGGAGACAGAGCTGGTTTCAAATCCCGGCTTCTGCAGTTCCAAGCTACATGATCTCGGGCAAGGCACTTAAACTTCTCAGCCTCGGTTTCCTCCTCTGAAAAATGAAGATAATTCAAGGAATGACTCGAAAGACTGCTGTGATTTGTAATGCACGCCTCAAGGGCTAAGTACAGTGCCTGAAGTGTTCTTGAAATAGTGTGTCTCCCTCATTCCAGCTGCAGCCCACCACTGTGTACCCCTAGGCTGAGCTCTCCGCTTTCTGGGCCTCAGTTTCCCCCGTGTACTCTGAAGGAGTGGGCAGTGGGCAGTGCAGTGCCGTCACGCCGGGGTGGTCAGCGTGGCCCCCAGCCCCACTGGAGACAGGATGAGCCACGAGCAGCCTCCCACCTGCCCAGATGCTGGGAGCCTGGTCCAGCCTCCGACAATCCTGTCTTGGGAGAGGCTAGGTTGAGAGTGGGTGGGCGGAGCGTGGAGCGTGGGGAGCACTGCCTGAGGTGAAGTGGAATGGGGTACAGAGGGAGAGAGGAGCCGCAGGCCTTGGGGTTCAGCACGTCCCCTCCCCACTGCACAGTGTCATGCTCGGGGATTAAGAACCTGGGCTCTGATATGGGTAGTTCCAATCCAACTCTGCCACTTCCTAGCTGTGTGACCCTAGACGAATTACATGATCTGAGCTCAAAGAGCCTCAGTGTTTTGAGCTGTAAAATGGGGCTGTTGAAAGGCCTGAATAACACCTGCACCGAAGGTGTTTTGTTCCAGGACTAGGGCAGAGTGAGAAAGCTCCACAGAAGGTGCCTGATTCTCAGGTGTCGCTGGGAGCTGCTGTCGCAGAAGTCCACCATCAGGGGTGGAGGGAAGCTGGTCCCACCGCTGCTTGTACAGTCAGGAGGCCTGAGGCCCAGTGATGGAAAGTGGCTGTGATATGAGACCAGGACGGACACCCAGGTTCCGGTCTAGACTCTCAGGCCCATGTTCTTCTCTGAAGGAGGGAACTGGGCTGAACTGAACCCCCTCCTCAGCCCCCCAACCCACGCTGCTTAGAGCCGGAAGCCAGAGCTCTCCGTGGGGCGGGGGAGGGGGCCCGGAAAGGGCGCCTGAGTGGGAGAATTCCCAGTAGGCCAGCTCAGTGCTCACTCAGGCAGCACCAGCAGCCACCACATCTGGCTCTCCCACGCTCCCGGCGCCGCCCCCCCCCCAGGCTCCCCCGGCCTGGGGTGAGGATGCAGCACACATGTTGCAGGCATTGGCACAGTCATCTTGGATGTCAGGGCCTGAGGAGTCCTAAGAGCGACAGGCATGGAAACTGAGGCCCAGAGAGCAGAGAGGACTCGCCTGAGGTTAGCAGAGACAGAAGGGGCCTTTAATGCAGGACTCCTGACCCCCAGCACTGTGTCTTTCCTCCCTGCACACCCTGAGCTGGTAGGGCCCTGTACCTACAGGTGAGGGAGTGAAAAGAGGCACACAGTGGAAACTGCCCTTTCCCCTCCTGGACACTCAGCACAGTGGCTGGCTGGTGGGGCAGAGGGACCGGTGGCGGCTTCAGGCCATACTCCCAACCTAGATTCCTAGAACCGCTTATGCTGGCCCAGGCTGTCACCACCAAGGCCTAACAAGGGCTTCAAGACCCTGCCCGCCTCAGCCTCTCCCCAGCCTCCAGCTGGCCTTAGTCTCAGTGCCCCAGGGAACAAGAGTGTGTCCTTCTGGTGCACAGATGGCTCAAGGATCATCAGAACAGCAGGGCCCTCAGAGGCCACATATCTCCCCCTCACTGGATAAACTGGGCCTCAGAGAAGGCCAGAACCCTCTTGAGGGCACACAGCGGGTCTGGAATGGGGCCCCTGACTCCCAGGCCCTTCTGTTTCTCCCACCGCTTATCCATGCAATTCAAGTTAACTGAACACCTGCCATGTGCCCTGCCCTCATAGAGCTCATAAGCAAACACCAAGGAAACCACAAATTAATATAAAAATTGTGACAAATGTGATAAAAGAGTCAGAATAACAGGCTGGGTAGGTGGGGTTCTTGTTTAGGTAGATTAAGGCTCCTCTGGGGAAGACATATTTCAACTGAGATCTGAGCTTAAGAGGCCACCTACAATGCAGGGGCAGGAACAGTGTTCTGGACAGAAGGAACAGCATGCACAAAAGCTTGGAGGCCGGAAAGAGCCTGGTGTGTTTGAACGGGAAGGAAAGAATGGTTGAGGCACAGAGAGGAGACGTGGTGGGGAATAGGCTGGAGAGGCAGTAAGGGGCCTTGTGGGCCCGACAGGAGTCTGGCTTTTGTCCTGAGGGTCAGGAGGGGCCAGTGTGGGATTTTAAACAGGGCACCGATGAGATCATGGTGGTACGCTGTGGAGGACTGGCTAACAGGGGCAAGAGGCGAGGCAAGGCAGGGGGCTAGTAGGGAGGCTACGGTAGTCGACTGTGGGCTGACCGCCCCCACCCTGACTCTCTCCATCCCAGAGGCTGCGGGAATGCGTTCAACTGGGAGTTGGGATTTCTGGGCCATGCTTGACCACTGACTCACAGTGTGACCTTCCTGTCCTGGCCTCTGTATCTCCTCTGGACAATGGGTCAGACACAGTGCTCCTTCAGATGTGCACATTCTGCCCCTGGGTCTCTGGCTCTAGCGTCCTTTCCGCTCCCTAAGTGGCTGTGTACTGAGGGACTGCCCCCCCAGGCCACGCCTCTGTTTCTCCACTGGGAGGGGGAGGGGAATCAGCACATCTTGCGTCAAGATTGAGACTAGGCAGCCAGTGAGCCTTCCAGTAGTACCTCAAAGGGACAGCAGGTGGCGCCCCAGCCTCTGAAGGGGGCAGGAGGAGGAGAGGACCGTAATGGGAGGGGAGAGGGGAGGGGGGAGGGGCTCCCAGCAGCTCCAGCACCCACCCATGAGCCTCACAGCTGCCCCCTGAAGGTGGGCAGAGATCACCATCCTCACTTCCACCTCAGGAACAGCTCAGAGAGGGAGAGTTCCTTGCCCAAGGTCACAGAGTGAGGTCGAAGCTTGGCTGGGAATGGGGGGGGGGGCAGTCTAGGTAAGCCTAATGCTGGCCGTGGTGCCCACCAGCTTCTCTTAAGCAAATCACTTCCAACAGGAAGCTAAGCCCAGAGCCTCTTTCTTTCAGGGCCATAAACCTGATTTAAAAACCAAGTTATCACCAAGATCTTTATGAGGCCATCGTCTCTGAGCCCCACCCCAGAAGGCCCTGGTTGGGTGTGTGAGAGCAGACCAGAGGGAGGACTTCCAGAGGGAAGAGGGGCCCACCCGGGGAGCCAGAGGGAAGGAGGGCTCCAATAAACGGCCGCTCCCAGAGATAAGGGGCTGTCAGAGAGGAAGAGGCTGCGACACGGTCGAGGAAGGGCTTCTCCACCCACACTTGGTCACAGCGCCACAGCTGGACGGCTGTCCAAAGCAACAAGTCCCCAGTGGGCACCTGGGGACACTGAGGCCCAGGGAGGCAAGGACTCAAGGTCACATGGCGAGTCAGAGGCCAAGGTGGGGGAAGACCTGCGATTTCAGACGCCTAGCTTGAAAATTTTAAACAAGGTTACAGTGTCCTCAGAGGTGTCACATGAGGGGTAGTTCAGGTCTCTGACTGAGGGGTCCATCCAAGGGTGAGGGTGAGGGGGGAGCTGAGGCTCTTTTGCATGAGGAAGCTAAAGGAGGAAGAGGAATCAGGTATGTGTTTAAGAAAAACCCTGGGGTGAGGGGAGAGGCACATCCAGGCTCACTATCCTTCCAGGTGGCTCAGCTGGAGTGGAAAGAAAAACTTCCATACAGGCCACTCACCTGCTGTGTGGCCTCAGGCAGGTAACTTCACTTCTCTGAGCTCTAGCAGCTCCACCTGCAAAACAGGGATAACAATGACCCGACCTCACCTGGCTGAGGATGAAATGAGATTAACACATGCAAACAACTTGGCATGATGCCTGGCACTTAGTAAATGCTCAATAAATAATGGTGCTCTTGTTATTATTTCAGCACAGGTAAAAGGGCAAACCCTGCAATCTCAGAGTGATGCAGTGAAAGGGCGCTGAACTGGGCATCAGAAGACCTGGGTCTGATTCCAGTACAGAACTGACCTGCTGTGGGAACTTGGAAAAAAATCCTTTCTTTCTTGAGGCTTCTGGCCCTCAGTTTCCCTACCTGTAAAATGAGTGGGTTGACTCTCTGAGGGTCTTGTATGATCAGGATGCTACGAAATGTATGATAGCCTTGCACTCCTACACTACATGGACCAGGCGTGTCGTTTGGAGGATCAGCAGGGCTGGCTGAGGACCCCTTGGGCGCTCTGGCTGGGCAGCAAGAAAGGCCAGTGGGGTCAGGACACCTAGCTTCTGTGCCCAGCTCTGTGCCTCTGTGACCTTGGCCAGGCACCTAGACCTCTCTGTGCTTCCTGCTTCCTTTCCTCATCCAGCAAATGGGGCCAGTTTGTCCCACCTTTCCCAGTACCCAAGGCTCAGGAAAGAGCAGGGCCAAGGTGGGGTGGGGGTGGGTGGAGGCCGGCCCCAGGAGGTGTCTGTGGAGAGGCAGGCACCTCCTGCCTCCACCCTGGGAGAGGACAGCACTGAGGGTACCATGGAGCAGCTGGGATGGGCCCCCAGGCCTTAGGCCTCCCTAACTCTGCTCTCTCCCTGGCTAGGGAAATAGTCCCTGCTTTGCCTGGAAAGTCCCCCATCCCTCAGCCACCACCCAAGCTCTGGACACTGTCTTCATCACTCCTGGACCCCTGCCCAGCTTCCTTGCAGCTTTCAGGCTTCCCACCTCTCCTCTGGCTCATCCTCCACACACCAGCCACATCCCCCTTCCCACCACGCAAAACCCTTGATAACAACCTCCCATACCCCTCATCAGGTCTGTCCTGCCAGGCCTTGCTCTGTCTCTCTCCACACTCCTCTCCTGCCCCCGTCTTGTGCGCCCCCCCATCACTAAACTCCAAATTGGTCTTTCAGTTCTGGAGGACCACGTGTCCCCTCCAGCCTCAACCCCTCTGTTCACACTGTCCCTCTGCCCACAGTGTCCCTCCTTGCTCCCCAGGGCCTTGATTCATATGTCACTTCCTCTTGCAAGACTCCCATGTCTCCTCCCTTTGGGAAAACTCTCCGGATTCCTGGCCCTCACCGAGATGTAATTTTGCCCCATTTGTGATCATTTGATTCGTACCTGCTTCTCCCCCTTCCCCTTCTGTAAGCACCCCAAGTGCAGAGCCTCGCTCAGTACCTGACACAGGGTCAGCACAAAGGAGGAATGTTAATACACATTTGTCAAACATATGAACACATGAACAAATGAATTCCTATACCTAGTCCCAAACTTTAAGCCTTCCATCTAGGTCTGATGTAGCATATTCTTGGAATCAGGGGGCACCTAGAGGGCCCCAACTTTCTCACTCCCTGGGATAGGCATCCTTTCAGCAGCATCCCTGACTGGGGACCTCCAGCAGTCACCTGCATACCTTCTGTGATGGTGAGCTCACTCTCTCTTTCACGACCGCCCTCTAGAGAGCACTTCACTATGGGTGGGTTGAAATCCATTTCTGTGCCTGCAGCTTTCTCTCTCAGGTCTTAGGTCTGCCCTGTCCCCTGCCCCAAACTCAGACCTTCAAGTCACTCTCCAGGTCCTTTCTTCCTCCATTCTGAGCAGTCCTGGTTACATCAACTCAGAGAGTAGAGCCCAGTTCTCTTGGGTCTCTCCTCCCTTCTCTGTACACTTCCCAGTTTCTCACTGACCCCTTGAAAAATTGGGTCCTGGGCAGAGCCCAGCACTCCAGAGGACTTGCTGAGCAAACTTTCACCAACACATCCACTTCCTGACCTTCCCTGCTAAGGCAGTCATGAGCTCATCCACGTCAGCCACAACCCAGGCAGCCCTCTTTCCCTCCTCCCATGAACAACCTTCATTTTGCTGCATAAACTCGGATATAACCCCTTTCCTTTCGGGGTCTTACTGCTTCCATCTGTGCAATGAAAAGAGTTCCTCCAAGCAGGAAGGGGCACCCTGGGCAAAATGTCCCTCACTCTGCTATAGTAGCTGTCAGAGCTGCAGAAGAACAAGATTCTGACCAAGACCAGCTTCATGGGTGAGTCAGCTGTGCAGTCACACAGGGCCCAGTGTTTAGAAGGGCCCCATGCTTGGTTGAATGCTCTACCGGTTGCCATCTTGAAATTTATAATAATTTTTGAAGGGATCTCACATTGTCATTTTGCATTGGGCCCTGTAAATTGTGTCCTGATCCTGACACATCTGTCTAGCCCTGAGATGATGCTGACCTGCCCTAGCCAAGGTGGTGACCCAAGGGACGGACAGCTTAAATAGATAAGACCCTGATTCTGCCCAACTTCTGGGGGCCACATGTCCCTGAACATTTAGGGGGCTCCCAGGAAACGCTGGAGGATCAAATCCCATAGGGGGCTTCTGTGCAGCTCCTTGGCCCTGAACCTCCTGTGGGGAGGGAACGCATCTCCCACAGGCCTTCTGATCCAAAGCCCTGTCCTTCATGAATCCTTCCCCAAATCCCTCTACTATGCTCGCCACTCCCGGTTCACTGATGGTCTCTCAACTATTTAACACCCCCCAACCCCAGTAGCTGTGAAATGTTTGGCAGTCTTTAATTGGGCAAGGTGCGGGGAGATGCATGATACATTTAAAATACAAGAGCGCCCCAACGATAATAGATAGATCAGGGCTTTCGGATAAGCCAGCTATTAAAAAGACATCTTTGAATCAAATGAAACACTTTGAATATGAACTGGGTATTAGATAATACCCAGGACTTTGTGTTAATTTTTTTGGAATTTTATTTATTTTTTTATAGAACAGTTTCTTATTAGTTATCTGTTTTATACCTATTAGTGTATACATGTCAATCCCAATCTTCCAATTCATCACACCAACACCAACACCACTTTCCCCCCTTGGTGTCCATACATCTGTTCTCTACTTCCGTGTCTCTATTTCTGCCCTGCAAACCGGTTCATCTGTACCATTTTTCTAGGTTCCACATATATGCGTTAATATACGATATTTGCTTTTCTCTTTCTGACTTAACTTCACTCCATATGACAGTCTCTAGATCCAGGAATCTGTGTTAATTTTGTTAGGTGTGATAATGGCATATTATGTAAGAAAATGTCCATGTGTTTTAGAGATGCATGCTGAAGTAAGTAGGGGTAAAATGACATGATGTTTGAAATTTCTTTTTAAATACTTTAGCAAAAAAAAGGGAAGCGAGTCAGTTAAATAAGTGTGGCAAAATCTTGATAACGGTTGAAACTGGTGATGGGTATATAGTGATTCACTCTACAATTCTACTTTTGTGTATGTTTGAAACGTCTCATTAAAATAAAGGTGGGAGTGAGGGCGCGGGTAGGGGAGTTGCCAAGAGAATTGTGAGAAGTTCGCTAGAATGTCTCTAAAAGAATGTCGCTATGCCACCTCTCTAAGAACTTTCTCTAGAGAGCCAACTCAGGTGAACTCCCCAATTGTTTGCAGACTCGTGTATGTGCATATGTGCATTTTCCCCCCGGGGAAAAAACATCCACAGCTTTCATGAGACACTCAGAGGGGTCGTGACCCCTCCTCTCCCCCCTGCCCCCACAAAAGATTAAGGACCCGCTACCTTAAAGACGGGAACCCGGTTTGAAGTCAGCGTTTCCTCCCCTTCACCTCCAACTGGTCCCTGCGGACTGCGCCACAGGCCCGGTGTGGCTGCGTGACGCTGGCCTGGCGCCCTGAACCCCACGGATCCCTTCTCTCCACCTGTAAAAGGGGGTTGCGGGGCGGTCGAGGTGTTCGGGCGGTTAGGCTGGGGCCTCGCAGGAGACTCCCACACCTAGCGATGCCTCGATGCTCGCTCAGGATGCGCCCTCCGCGCCCCCCACCCCCCTTGGCCCCGGCGTCCACCTCCCGCTTGGGGCGGCAATTTGTCTCCTTTTGAACCCCCCGCCCCCGACGGGTTTCCCCCTTTGATTCGCGGCCTGGAGGCTCCCCCCGCTTTGAAATGCAAACCCGCCTCGGCTGGGGCCGTGGCGGCCCGGGCTATAAAAGGCCTGGGTGGGGCGGCGGCGGCAGGGCTGGGAGTTCAGGTGAGCAGTTGCTCGTCGGGGCGGCCGGCTGCGGCGGCTCCAGGGCCCAGCATGCGCGGGGGGCCCCGCGGCCACCATGTACGTGGGCTATGTGCTGGACAAGGAATCCCCCGTGTACCCCGGCCCCGCCAGGCCCGCCAGTCTCGGCCTGGGCCCGCAAGCCTACGGTCCCCCGCCGCCTCCGCAGTACCCCGACTTCACCGGCTACTCTCACGTGGAGCCGGGCCCCGTGCCCCCTGCGGCCTGGAGCACGCCCTTCTCTGCGCCCAAGGACGAATGGGCCGCCGCCTACAGTCCGGGCCCCGCGGCCTCCACCGCCAGCCCGGCCCCGCTGGCATTCGGGCCCCCTCCGGACTTTAGCGCGGTGCCCGCGCCCCCGGGGCCTGGGCCGGGTCTCCTGGCGCAGCCCCTCAGCGGCCCAGGCGCACCATCCTCGCCCGGAGCGCAAAGGCGGACGCCCTACGAGTGGATGCGGCGCAGCGTGGCGGCCGGAGGCGGCGGTGGCAGCGGTAAGCACCCTCCCTCACCCTGCGCCTCTGGACGGTTCCCCTGGGCGCCGGCAGGTGCTAGAGCGA
Source organism: Globicephala melas (assembly GCF_963455315.2). Lineage (NCBI taxonomy): Eukaryota > Metazoa > Chordata > Mammalia > Artiodactyla > Delphinidae > Globicephala > Globicephala melas. The sequence continues at coordinate 125,900,746 of NC_083316.1, forward strand.
GGCCCCGGCCGCCCCCTGTCTGACCTCTGCCCCGGCCCTGCTTGGGTTCCAGAGTGTGCCCGCCACCCCCGACTCTGTCCCTGCGGGCTGTTCTCTCAGCTTCCCCCTTCTGAATCCTGGAGCCTTGGGAAGCACACGCTGTCTTTCCCTGTAGACAGGGAGACTGAGACCCCAGCCATGAAGAACGATGCCTTGTGGTTGCGTGGCAAGGCCGGAACTAGACACAGGTCCCCAGACCTTTATCCCAGGGTAAACTTTTAGCAACACTGGCCCTGGTGGTCATCCGTTTCATGCACCCCTATCCCAGCCCCAAAGAGGGGCTGCAAACCCCCAAAGGACATGCACCGATTATGTGAACACCCGTAAGTCACTTTCCTTTCCAGGTCTCAGTCCCCCATCCATACAACGAAGAGATCGGTGGGTCATACCATTTGGACTAAAAAAGAGCCCTCTTTGGTTAGATTGGTGGTGGTGAAGGGTCCCTACCTTACCATCCCAGGGCTCGCCCTGAACTCTTGACCCTGGGGGAGGGGAAAGTAGGAGCAGTTGGGAAGGTGGCTACTGTTTGGCTCCTGAGCCTGTGAACCTTCTGCCCCCAGGCAGGCCTCTTGGATCCACCCTCTTCAAAGGCAGGGGAGGGGGCAGGACAAAGGCTCAGCTTTAATGAGGGGCGGCCTGACCTCCTTCATAGGTCCCCCCTTTGTCATGTAACAGGCTGGGCCTTGGCTCGGTAGTGACTCCTGTCGGCCAGAAAGTGAACATGATACCCATTGTCCCGACTGCGTCCGGCCTGTCCTGACAAAGGCCACCTGGCCTTAGGGGCGGGAAGTTGGCCTGCCCACCCTTTGATGTCCAGCCCCTCCTCCCTTTCCCCCAGCTGGGAGCGAGCCTAGGACATCCCCCACCTCCTCTCTCTCTTCACCTCCATGTCCCCACACACTCCCAGCAGATGCTGGGGAGGGCTGATCAGCAGCTACGGGTTTGGCTGTATTTGTACCACCTCCTTGGGAGTCCCAGGGACACAGAACCTCCTGTCTGCCTCCGGAGGCCTCAGAGGACTGGGGTTTCTGTCCCAGCTGTGCCACTTGTCTCTGGACTTGGCTAAATAATAACAGCTAATGTTTATGGAACACTTACTAACGGAGCGAGCACTGACCTGATATCTTTTAATTCTTATAACTTTATCATAGGTGCTATTATCACCCCCGTCTTCAAGAGGAAGAAACTATGGCATAGAGAGGTTACAGAGTTGCGCAAGTATAGTTATACCTACATGAGCAGTAAATGGTGGGGCTGGGATATGACCAAGCCTGTGCTCTACTCCTCTGAACAGCGTCTCTTAAACCAGCCATCTTTTCTGAGTGTCAGTTTCACCATCCCATGAGAGGGAAGGGTCTTGTACCTTTGTTTGAGTTACAAAAGGACCCCTTTGTGAAATCTGATGGGAAGTATAAATGTTCTCCCTAGAAAAACAAAGTGTTTCCTAATCGGGCAAACAATTTCAGGGGTTCTAAAGGCCCCCAGAAGCTTTACCCATAAACCTCGGTTGAGAATTTTCATTAGATTATATGAGAGGAAGTGTCTGGGGCCACTGACCCTCAGGGTCCTGCAGTTCTGTGTCTGTTCCCTGAAGAAGGAAGCCCACTTTTCCTGCTCCTTTATTCTGGTTGTTACTTCCTGCTGATCAGGTGACTTTGGAGATGGATGGGGAGGTTCCCCAGGGGCGGGGACTTGGAGAGAGGCCAGCACTATGTGAGGGGGAGAGAGTGGGTCAGTGGGTGGGGGTCAGAGGACTGGCAGGAACCCTGGGGAGCTTCCAGGCTGTGTGATGTCAGGCAAGTCACGTCCCTCTGGGCACTGGAGCTGCCGAACTCAGTTCACCTCTGGTCTCGGAAGTCATTTGGAAACACTTGTCCCTGGGCACATAGGGGGCCTAGGAGTAACTCTGCCCAAAGGCAAAAGTCCCTTCCACCTTCACTCCCAGAAACTAAAATGAAGGGCCAAGGGAAGTTTGGGAGCTCCGGAGGAAAGTGGCCACCCCAGGAGCCAGGTGAGAGCCGTTCTGCCTTTTCGAAGGTAGAAGCTGCTACCTGTCCACTCAGGCAGCATCTGACTCTGACTTTTGAGGTGGGGTCAGAATTGGGGTGGGGTTACAGACCCTCCGTGAGAGAGAGGCCAAGCCCCTCTCCTCTTTGGCCTCAGTTTCTCCTTCTGGGCAATGAAGATACAGGGTCTCTGGTGGTGTTTCCCGGGTAAGGCTGTTGTCTGGGACAGCAGAGGGAAGGTCAGTGCATGCCATCTCCCCAGATGTTGCTGGTCACCTGTTCTTATTGTACCCTTCTTGCCCCTTCTTCCCTCTTCTGTGCCTCTAGCATTCTAGAATATCTGAACTGGACAGTTAGAGAACAGACATACAGATGGGAAACTGAAGCCTGGAGGTTTTAAGGCATGTTCCAGGTTCACACAAGTGGAGGCAGGGCTGGGATATATGTTGGATGAGTCAGTTTAAAATTTTCCAGTGGCTTCCCATTATATTTAGGGCAAAATCTACACTCCTTCCTGAGGTCTACAAAGCTGTATGTGCTACTGCAGGCAGGTCTTGTACACATACTGTTCCCTCTCCCTGGAAAACTCTTTCCCCAGACTCTTTGCAGGCTCTTTCTCACCATTCAGGTCTTAGCTTAATGGCCACCTCCTCAGAGAGGTCCTCCATGATGTTCCAAAGTAGGCAACCCCCACCAATACCCATTGATCATCTTTGCCATGTTTCCTTCAGAGCACTAACTTACTTATTTGTGAGTTTGTGTGTTGTCTATTCCCGCACCCACTGACAAGGTAAACTCCTATGAAGTCCAGAACCATGTCTGTTTGACCCATGGCTACATTCCAGGCACCCAGCTCAGTGTGTGGCATTTAGTAGGTGCTCAATACGTTTTGTTGAATGAATGAACAGGGCAAGTGTGAGGAACAGTAAGACAGCTCTGGGAGAAGAGGGGAGAGATGAGATCTCAACCTGGAGATGGGACCCATGACTGTCCAGCCGAGCAGCTCATGCCAGTGGTGGAAACCTGGTTGCCCCCTTCTCCCTACTCCATGGATGGGACAGTACTCCATCCTCACCTGGGGAATTGGCGTTGCTGAGGCTGGGACTAAGATGCCAGCTTTCCCTAAGGAGGGGGCAGGAAAGATGGGGAAGATGTGGGAGAGGCTGTTATGTTGTCCATTAACCAGTTCTGAGTGATGACTTTCACTTGACTGAGGCCAGGATAGGAAATGACTACAAGGGGCTCTATTTTTTTTTTTTTCTGTCTTCCCCGTTTGCATCTATAAATATCAGCATTTTCCTTAGGAAGGTTCTAAATTATCCTTCTGCTGAAGGCTCAGCCTCCAATTCCTTGTGAATAGTTTTTCACAGGTTAATGGCCCATTGGGGTGGCTGAGGTCTCATACAAGTCGGGAGATGTCCGCTCAGATGATGAGACTCTTGCAGCAGGGTTTAGATCTTGGTCCATCCCCATCAGCCTTCAGATAGAGAAACTGAGGCCCGTGGAGGGGATGAACCCTCCTCTCTCCACCACATCCTAGACCCTCTCCCTTGGCCCATTGCCACAGTCACCAACCTGGCCTCTCACCTTCAGCCTCTCTCCGATGCCCTAGCCGCCCTCTAAACCATGGCTTCCCACTGCCATGGAATTGCCACTTCATTTTATGCCGTTTCATTGCTGTAAAATCCAGCTCCATTTCAGAGCCCTCTTGAGAACTGGCCCCAACCCACTCTTGAAGCCACTCTCCCGTTAGTTTGCCGAGATACAGAAATGCTTACCTGGGACAGTTAAGAGTCCGGCTTGGGAGCCTCAGGCCTGGGATTGCATTTCTGTCAGAAGCTGCATTAGCCACAGGCGAGTTAATTTGGATCATTTCTCTGAGTCTCAGCTTCTTCCACTGTAACATTAATAAGATTACACCTTGAAGCAATGGTGCCAGTAGAGCACAGCCCTGACCCTGGCACACAGTAGGCGCCCAGTGCACTGGCGCCTGGGACCATCTCTACCAGTCCTTAGCAGGTGCACGCGAGCACACACCTCACACTCCCTGCCTCTCTATTATGGGTCCCTTGACCTGAACTGCCCTCCCTTCCCTCTCCTACCTGTTTACCAGGTCAAATGCTGCTTCTTCTCCAAGGCCACCTCCTCTAGGAAGCCCTCCTTGGTTCCCTCCCCTACACACAGTGTACCAGGCCCTTGTTTTGAACAACATTTATCACTGACTGTCTTGTTGATCCCTGCCATCTACCATCTGTTATCCCCTCAAGGAGCAGTGCTAATCAGTCCTGTCCTTCTCACCATAGCACATTGTAGGAGCTCACGATAAAGCTAATAACTGTGGCATCAGCTGAGTCTTTACCATGTGCCAGGCACTGTGCCAAGAAGTTTGCATGGATGATCTGTTACGTCTCATAACAACTCTAAGAGGTGTGAGGAGCTATTATTAGCTTCATTTTACAGATAAAGTTAATGAAGCTCAGAGAGGGTGAGGTGGCTTGCCCAAGCTCACACAGCCGGGATGCTGCTGCACAGGGTTCAAACCTAGACTCTACGGCCTAATGAGCATCTATCAAATAAAGCAACACACTCAGAATGGGAGCCCAAGACCCCTCCCCATGTGCATTCCCGTCTAGGTGGGGAAAAGGAGGCCAGTCAGAGATGAGCTATAAGAGGCTGGAGGGGGAGGATGGGCACAGCAGGTGCCGGGCTGTTTAAAACTGGTTCTCAAGGCAGAAACTCCATTTGACACCTCATCTCTCAGATGTACCTGGGAAGCGGGGAGTGACCCAGTTAGAAGGTGGCAGAAGGCTTTTTGCGGTTGGGTGTCCCCCACACGCACACTTAGGCACATACTGCTGCGGAGAGCTTGGGGAGCTGTTCTGAAGGTCCAGAACAGCTTTGTTAGCAGCAAGCCTGGCTTGTCAATGAGGAATTATCTTAATGAGATGACCCCTCAAGTTTCTGTCCTGGAGCTCTTGGGATTTGGACACATTTACATCTGGAGTCAGGTCCGGCACCCTGTTAACATGCTAAGCCCTCCCCCTGCCATACTTGCCCATCAACCTTATAGGGATGTGTCACATAGATCCCTCAGCATTACCAGAGAGAGGGAGCAGGCGTTGGTGAAAGCCGAGACTGACACTCCAGGCTCAACCCCCTCTGATGTCTTCCCATTTCTCTTGAAGTCAAATCCAAACCCCTCACCCCTGCTAGCCTCTCCAGGCTCATCACATGCCTCTTTCATTCAGTCGCGTAGGCAGGCAGGCGGTAATAGTCTCTGAGTCTCTCTTCTGTGCCAAACATTCTGCTAGGTGCTAGAGATTCCTGCCAGAACAAGCAGACAGGGTCCCTCACAGAGCTGGTCCTCTGTTGCTGCTCTCTGCCTCAGGGCATTTGCACATGCTGTTCTGTCTTCCTGGGATATTCTTCCCCATTGGTGACATGGAAACCTCCTGCTCAACCATCATATCTTGGCTTAAATGTCACCTCCTCCAGGAGGTGACATTTAGCTGCCCCAAGCTAAATAAAGTAGGTTCCCTCCCCCACTGCCTCCCACCACTTAATCTAGCTCTCAGCTCCGTTGCTTTCCTTCACACTAATCACAGTTCGTAATTATTTCATTTGTTTGTTTTTAATCTACCCCCCCACCCCTGAAAAACAGGAATGAACTGTTTAACAAATAAGTACCGAGCACGTCCCACAGTAATAATAAAATGAACTAGCATCTATTGAGTACTCGCTATTTTTTCAAGTGCAGGTATTTTCGACCCCAGAACAGCACATTTCTCCATTAGATTAGTGACGTTGACTAAGGCTGTGGGAGCAGTGGAGCTGGACAGAAGGATGTCCTTTAGAGGTTGAGCCACCAGCTGATGGATTGGATGTGGGAAGCGGGGGAAGGGCCACCTAGGCTTTTGGCCTGAGTGGCCTGAGGATGGGGGCCATTTACTGCGAGGAGAAGACCAGGAAGCGGTAGGTCTGTGTTAGGTTTAACAAGGATTCATCAAGTACTCGCTGTGTGTGTCTGGCACTGTTGTGGAACCAAATGAGCAAGGTGGCATGGTCTCTCCCCTCGCAGAGCATTCAGGGAGCCAGGAACCAAGGGGAGGGGATTTGCCAAGGTTCCTCAATGAGCTAGAGAAAGGCTGGAGTCCCGAGCCCCAACCTGCACCTCCGCCCCAAATGTGACTCTTCACGTCCCACGCCTGTGGATGATTAGTCAGGAACTTCAACTCCAGACCAGAGGAGGATGGCCAGGGTAGGGCAGAGGCCTGGAGACTCCACCAGGAAACAGCTGGTGGCCTCAAGTTGTTCAGCCCGGAAGAAGATGTGAAGGGATACAGTTGCTGCTTGCAACTCTTAGAAGGGCTGTTCTAGGCCAAGGGTGCCCCTTATTTCTGGTGCCCCTTGTGGAAAATCCTGGGAAGAATATAGATGGGTGACGGATGCAAGAACAGGCTGCTTTGTAGATAGTCCAGGCAGTCTGGTTACATATGCTATGCGGGTGTGAGCATCTGGCCCTGGCTGGGAGTTTGGTCCAGCTGTGTTGTCCAATAGAACTCTCTATAGCTCTATATCTATGCTGTTCAGTGTGCTAGCCACGAGCTACATGTGTCTATTGAGCCCTTGCTATATGGTTAGTGTGACTAAAGAGCTGAATTTTTAATTCCATTTAATTAATTTTAATTTAAATAGCCACACGTGGCTAGTAGCTGTCATACAGCACAGTGCAGGAAAATCCCTCTCGAGACTTTCTAGAATGTAATCCATTCCAGATGGGCTCCTTATTCTCCACTGAGGAATCTCTCTTGCCTCTTTTGTCTCTGCAGTCATCATCTTCTCCTTCTTCTTCCTCCTCCTCTTCCTTTTTCTTCATCATTGTCACAGATAGCTTTTATTACTAACTACCTTGTTAAAGAAATGATCACATCTCATCTCCACAGCTACCATGTCTAAAGGAGGCATTCGTGTCCTCATTTGACAGATGAGTAAACTGGGATTCAGAGAGGTTCAGTGACTTGCCTGGGTTCCCACTGCTGGCACCTGGCCTGACTGGGTTAGAACCACTGCGTCTATCTGACTCTGAAGTTTCTGTCCTCTTCACTGCTTCTCGTAGCCAAGTCAGGTTGTGGACCTCCTTGAGAAGACAGGAGAGGGGTAGAGGCCTGGGAGGAGGAGGGGGCGGTGCTGACTGAGTGCTGTGACTAGGAAGGAGGGTGACAGTGGGGTGGAGAAACTTGCCTAAGGCTACAGGGCCCCTGAGTGTGGCTGGCCTGCCTATCCTCCTCTCATCGCACCCCTGCCCCCATGCCAGCCTCGCCCCTGCTCCAGGAATGAGCAGGGGTGAATGAGGAACTGTGCTAGAACAGCCTGGGACTGGCAAACCAGCCAGAACAAGGACCAGTCATGGGCCCAGTAGAGAGCCTCATTGCCCAGGGAGGATATCCGTCCACCATTGAACTGGGTGGGTCAGGGCTGCTGCAGCAGAAGTCCCACCCACTGGTAGTACAGTTGAGGAAATGGGTCCAAGCTGAACATCACATGTCCGGCTGGTGGCCTGGCCAGACCTCCCCACCCCTAGGCCTATGTTCTTTGCCCTGCGGCTCCCCATCAGGCAGCATTCCTACCTCTCCCAAGGGATCCCTCCCACAGGCACTTGTGCAAATAGCTCAGTTTTCCTTGTCGTGTCCATAGCTCTTTGCCCTTTGCAAACTGCTTTCACACCCATTCTGTTCCCTGAGGGAAGGAAAGCCCAGAGAAATTCAATCCCTTGTCAAGTCCTTTAGCTAAGGATGCAGACCTGGGCCCAGGTCCTTACGGGAGGACTCAGAGCTACACAGAAGTTCAGAATCTACAGGGCCCTCGGAGCTGACACCAAACCTTCTTCTGATGCACAGGAGAAACTGAGGCCCAGAGAGGAGAAGGGACTTATTTAAGGCCACACAGATGGCACAGAACTGGAGGCTGGTGGTTCAGAATCCCCTCTGGTAGGCTTGTTAAAGATGGCAGGGAGACCAGGATGCAATAGATCTGAGAGCTTGGGAATATGTATTTTTAACAAGCATCCGTGCATGCATATGTGCATTCCTTTGTGTGTGTGTGTGTGTATGTGTGTCGGTCGAGGTTGTGGGGATTTTGATTTACAGCCAGTGGGGCTGGACCACACAGAGAGGGGTCATGGATCTGTGTCCCAAGCCCTAGGGCCAGAGCTGGCAGTGTCATCCCTCAGGGCCACAAACCCAGCAGGAAGAGGTCAAAGGAAATGCTGACCCAGAGGCCACTCAATTTTCCTGGAGCCACCTAACCCGCCCTGGGGGCAGAGGCTGAACTCTGGTCCAGGATAGATGGGGAGGCCCCACTGCAGACCGCCAGGCTCCTGCCCTCTATCCTCCAGCTGGGCAGGCCCAGTTTCTAGACTCTCAGACAGGGAAATCAGTCTTAGACTTCTTTCAGCAATAATAACAAATATAATCAGAGCATCAACAAACATTGGTAGCTTCATGTTTCCAAGTTGGAAGGGACCTTATAAATAAACAGTCTCATCCAACACATAGCCCATTGCTCAGATCCGTTTCCCAGGATCCCTGTCATGTGGTTATCCCACCATGGAAATGAATAAGATCTACCTTGCCCTGTGTACCTACTGTGTGCCAGGTACTGTGCCAGGCATCATTCATCCATCCATCTCAAGTGATCCCCTGTACACCCGAGGGTTGGAGATCATTATGGGAGACCTTACACTGGGCCATAGGTTCTAATGCTGTTTCTGAGTCTAGACAGACCTGGGCTAAATCCCACCTTCCAGATGTGCAGACCTTGCTGAAAGTCAGTTTTCTCATCTGTAAACTAGGGATAACAGTCGCACAGCTTCGTAGGTTGTTGAGAGATGGATGCAAAGTGCCTGACACATGGACATATTGACCATTATTAGAATAATAATTATCCCCATTTTATAGATACAGAATTTTAGGCTCAGAGAGGTGAGGTGTCCTAGATCACCCAGCCATTGAGAAGCTGCATGGCGCAGCCCTGGAGGTCTACTTGCCCAAACAACCACATGTCAGGGTCACCTGGAGAGCTATTCAAGTATCAAATCCCAGAGGCCCACTTCAGTCCCATTGAGTCTGAACTTCCGGGCCAGAATCTGTGCTTTTAAAAAGCTCCCCAGGCAATTCTGAGGCTGCTGGTCAGGTATTTAGAACCATCAGCCTGGTGCTTCCCAGGACCTCTGCCGTGCGTGCTTTAGGGACGGGAAGCTTGCTACCTCCATGGCAGCCTGAGCATATGGACGGGCCATTCCTCACAACCCACAGCCAGAGCGGAGAGAAAGCCTCTCATCTGCACAGTTATCCAAGGCTCTTCTCTCCCCATGCTTCACCCCTAAGAGCTGCTAGGGGGGCTCCCACCCTCCCTCCCACCTACTCGCACTGGCATCTGGCCCAGAGGGTTATTCATTAGGTGGCTGGGAGTGGCCTGGCTCCCATCAGACACCTGTTACAGGAGCCCGGACTTCCCTCTTAGGCCCAGTGTCCCAAGGGCCTGTAAATCATTCATCCTGGGCGCTCTCCCTGCCCCACCACTGTCACGCACCTCCCTGCCCCCTCTCTCCTGGGCCCCCAGGGTGGCACAGGTGTTCACAGGAGGGGAAAGGAGGTTTGCTCATGGCAGTGGGGAGTTCTGGCCCAGAGCTGGGACTGGAGCCCAGGGCTCCTGACTGTCATTAAAAATACAAATTCACATCTGCACATGGTAAAAATTTAAACATCCCAAAGACTGCCTCCTACCTATGGCTCCCCAGCCTCTAGTCCCCTCTCCAAGGCACGCCAACCCCCATTACTGGTTTCTTGTGTATTCTTTCAGAAAGAACTTGGGCCACAAACATGTTTGAATGTGTGTGTGTGTGTGTGTGTATGTGTGTGTGTGTGTATTCCATTTTTATACAAAAATAGCAACATACTATTTACAACATTTTGCCTTTTTTTAAACTTAACAATATATTTTTAGAAATTGCTCCATATTGGCACCTACGGAGCTTTAGAATTTCTTTTTAGTGACTGTGTAGTGCTCCTCTCCATGGATGTACCATCTCTTATCTTATTAACCAGTCCTGACTCATAGACATGTACATTGTCCTTAGTTCTGTGCTATTTGAAACAGCTACCTCTTTGGGCATTTTTCTGTGGGATTGATCCCTAGAAGTGGGATTAATGAGTCAAAGGGCATGTGCATGTTAAATGAGGCTGAGATCACCAAGTTGGGCCCCAAGGAGGATGTTCCCATTATCACCTTCTGGACGGCAGGTGGGACTCCCTGGTTCCTGGACCACACAGTGCGATATCAAACATTTTGGTTTTGGGCAGAGCCATTTTGTTAGCAATAACATTGTGTGCTTTGAGCAACTCCACCAGATGGAAGTGGCCGATGTGTTCCTGAGCCCACCAGCCCTTCTCTTGGGTCCAGGGAGGGGGTGACAGGGCCTGTAGGCTGGGTCTTCACTGGCAGCCTTGCTAGAGTCTGCAACTATGCAGAGAGGAGTAACTATGCAGCTGGAGTCCCATCTCTCATCTAATTCCCTCCGTCCCCCGACCCAAAAGAGCCTGGCTGGAGGTCAGGAAGCCTGAGCCCAGGTTTATACCACCACCAGAAAGGATGGCCCTCCACAAATGCCCTTTTCTGAGCCTCAATTTCTCCCAACTATGAAACGGGCGCAGTGGATCCCCATTTGCTCGTCAGGAAGGATGGGACCGAGGGTTGGGTGCCTGAGGGAAGGGGGGGTGTCTTTATAATCTCTCAGGCTGAGGTTTGGGTGGGCAGGGAGCCTCCGCCCCCTACCTCAGGCTGTGAATCTTCTAGGCATTTTCAACCTGTGGGCCATCCAGCCCCAGCCCAGGGCTTTCAGAAATCTGCCCTCACCATGGCCTGGACCCACTCTTCCCAGAAATACAAGTAGATGGGTGGTCTGTTGTTTGAGCTTCTGCTGCCAATGCTTAGAGGGCCCTATAGCAGTCTCTGTGGACCCTGAATCTGGTGGGGTGAGGAGCTGTGCACTAGAGCAGGAGGGAGACCTGCAGGCCTGGTGAAATGGCCTTGGGCAAGTCCACAGCACCCTGGGGCTTCAATGACCCTGACTGTACGGGGAGGTTGGACCAGAAGGACTCACAAGGCCTCTCTTATTTGGACCTCTGGACGCTGTATAACCATCCTGAACGTCAGTCTCTTCATCTATAAAGTGGGAGGAGACTAAACTCCCATGACCCCTTCTGGCTTCAGCCCAGTGAACCCAGTGGGGCTGTGGGTTCAGAGCTCTGCTGGGTTTCAGTGGTGGTGCATTAGGCAGAACAGTTTTTGAGCCGGCGTTGAATTTTCTAGGTCAAGGAGGGGCCCCATCTGGAGCCAAGGCCTCGGCAGCCACCCCCTTGTCCCTTTCCTGGGCTAGGCCTGGCCAAGGGCCGAGGCTGTCCTGTGCTGCGTCGGGCAGTGGGCTGAGGTCAGTGGTTGTGGAAGAGTCCAGTGTGGTTCTGCTGCTCTGGCAGGAAGCCCAGGGAAAAGAGCCGAGAAACATGTGCTGTCTCCTGTTCTCCACAAGCCCTTTGGCTCTGAGGAGCCCAGCACTAGCCTGCCAAGCTGTGTGGGCCGGACCGGCGCTGGTGGGGGGGGGGGGGTGGTTAGCGCAGGGGTGCCGAGGAGCGGGCAGGCCCAGAGCTGGGGCCAGGGAGGTGAAGGCCAGGTTACTGCGGGGCCCTTGGCTGAAGTGGGATGGGTTCGATGGTTATGCAGACCTGCCATGCCCTGGCGGGACACATGGGTGGGTCTGAAAAGTGCTTGCGCCTGCCTCCTGTTTATAGCCGCAGGCTCAGCTTCTTACAAGGAAACTGGTGTTGAGTCCGGCCCCCACAGCAGCCCAGGCCAAGCGTGACTCTTAATATTCTCTCCAGACGGACCTCTGATCCCAGCCCGAAAGAGATCCCTGACATTAACCCAGTCGGTCCTCAAATCCACTTCCGGGCCCCAGGCTGAGCCTCGTGTGGAAGTCAAGCCAGCCCTGCCTGGGTTATGGCAGGTCTCCCCACACGTCCCCCTTCTCACCAATCTGTTCTCCATGCAGCAGCCAGAGTAATCTTAAATCCTCCATCAGACCTCTTGTCTCCTCTGCTCAGAAGCCTGCAATGGCTCCTGTCCCAGACGCACTAAAACCCAGAGTCCCTCCCGGGGCTCGTAGGCCCAGCTCGACCTGTCCGCTCCCTTGGCTCACGGCACCCCGGGCGCACCAGCCTCCTCACTGTTCCTTACTCTTCATGCGGCAGGCATGCCCTCCATCAGGGCCTTTGCACCTACTGTTCCCTCCGCCTGGGAACCTCTTCCCCAGACAGCTGCATTGCTCTTTCCCTCACCTCCTTTAGATCTTTGCTTAAGTTCCCCTTCAAGGTAAGGCCTTCATGGACCACTGTATTTAAAATCACAGCCTCAAAAAAAAAAAAAAAAAAAAATCACAGCCTCACTCCTCCCTCAATTCCCAGTCCTTTTTTGTCTCTGAAATACTTATCATCAATCAACATATCAACTAATTTCCATATTTATTTTATTTTTGCCCATCTCCCTCCACTAGAACCTAAGCTTCACGAGGGCAGGGACTTTTTGTTTTGCTCACTGCTGCACCCAGCACTTGGCCACAGCAGGAACTCAGTAAATATTTGTGGGCTGATCTGAGTACTCCTGCTCTGTGCCTGGGCACAGGCTGGAGTGTAGATGGCTCCGGGCAGAGCGGTCCCCAGCCCCTGGTGCAGCCCCAGCTCAGGGCTTGGCACCTAGAACCAGGGCCTTCTGAGGAGCCTGACAGGTCCTGGGGAGCCACCGGCAGCCCCAGTCCTTTCTGTTTGATTGTGCGGCCACCAACCACCAGGCATTTGACAGGAATTGAGGAGCATATACCCCAGGGCGGTTCCTGCAAGCCTCCTGCTTCAGCCTCCGGCTGTGACGGCCCTTCCTGCTCTCCTTGCGCACAGGAGAGAGGAGCAGCTGACGTCTCGTTATCTCAAGCTACCCTTGCTGCCAGGTGTTCCTTCCTCCAAGTCTCTAGTGCTCAGACCTGCGGTCTGAGGAGCCCCAAATTGGAACCACCTGGGAGCTTGTGAAAATGGAGACTCCACGCCAAGGCTTTCTACTTCACGTTCTCGGTGACAGGCTGGAAGCTGTGTTTTTCACAAGCTCCCCGCATGTCTGTTCTGCAGCCACACCTGGGAACTGTTGCACGAAAGCGGGTGGGCCTGGCAATCAGAGTAGGGCTCTGGGTCAGGAGACTTGGGCTGAAACCCCCAACTCCACCCGCTGCTTGCTGGGTAACCCTGGGCAAGTTGCTTCCCCTCTCTGAGCCTTAGGGCCCCCCAGATGGGCATGAGAACAGTGCTTGCCTCCTAGGTCAAGAATCTCGAAGCCTGAGCCTGGGAGAATGACTGTTACTCCCTCAAGGTCCTTCTTCAGGGGCCCTGGATTGCTCTTCCCCCTGGGAGCCCTGCCTTGGCCTTTTGCAAGCTCCCCTCCCCACTCACCTCTCCTCCTGGCACCTCTGCTTCTTAGGTAAGACACGGACCAAGGACAAATACCGCGTGGTCTACACCGACCACCAGCGCCTGGAGCTGGAGAAGGAATTCCACTACAGCCGTTACATCACCATACGGCGGAAGTCAGAGCTGGCCGCCAATCTGGGACTCACTGAACGTCAGGTGTGTGGGGCTCCCACCTCAGCCACAGGAGCAGTCCCGGGAGTCTGGCCTCCAGGCTGCCAGGCAGATTATGGAGCTCAGTCGAGGGAGGAGAACAGAGAGGTTGTCTCCCAGCCATGGTCATACAACACAATAGAAACTGAGCTACTGCCAATCCCCTGGCCAATTAAACCCAATATCCCTGACCACCAAAAGGAGCATGGGGGCCTGATTAGCTATAGGCTACAGCGGGCTTTGATCAGTGCTGTTTAAATCCAGAGGAGGGAGCGGTCACAGGGAGAACAGGGAAGGCTTCCTGGAGGAGGGGTGTTAGAGCATGGCTTTGGAAGATGGAGAGGAAGAGGGTTACAGAGGAAGTTGTCTTAAGAGTAGGGGAGCAAGTTCCAGAGGGGGAGAACGTGTTCAGGGTCCATGAACAGTTGGGGTAGCCGGAGCAAGTGGGAAGCCCCAAGCACCACATCGAAAAACAAGAGCTCCACTGCCCTTCCTCTTGTTCTGACATTCGGTCTCCCCACCGCCCACCCCATCTCTCTTCTCTGACCCCACAGGTAAAGATCTGGTTCCAAAACCGGCGGGCAAAGGAGCGCAAAGTGAACAAGAAGAAGCAACAGCAGCAGCCTTCACAGCCACCCCCGCCCGCCCACGATGTCACCGCCACTCCAGCTGGGCCACCTCTGGGGGGCCTGTGCCCCAGCTCCGCCAGCCTCCTGGGCACCTCCTCCCCAATGCCTGTCAAGGAGGAGTACCTACCGTAGCCCCCCGACCAGCCTTGTGGGCTGGGGGCCTTGAGGACTCAGGGGCTAGGAATGTGGCTCCTGTGGGGGCCCAGGAGGCCTAGTCTGAGTCCCAAGCCCTGCCACTGACCTGCTGAGTAACCTTGGACCAACCACCCACGCAGCCCCTGCGTCCCCTGGGCCCATCTGTGCAGTGAGCCTGCTGGATGAGGACCTTTTCCAGCTCTGGTGATCTAGGCCTCAGGCGGACAAGGGAGCCTGGGGTGGGAGGTCTTAATCCCCAGGGGGCTAGGTGAGGGGGCCACCCAGCTCCTCCTCCAGAGGCTCAAAGGTGGGAGGCTGCTGTAGGGACTAGACTCCTGGAGAAAGGAGATGGAACCGAGAGAAGATGGAAGGCTTGCAGACCGTGACCTGAGGGGGGGAGGGGGGAGGGTGTCAGCTCACACCTGCCTTTTCCTGCAGCCTCACCTCTACCTGCCCCCCCCACCCCCCGCCCCGGCGTAACATGCACCAAACCCTCTCCAGGCTGGATGCAAAGCGCAAAGCCCACAGGATTGGGCCTGAGCAAGAGGCTCTGGGCTACAGAGCCATATTCCCTCACTCAGATTCTCAGTGGAGATTCCAGGTTGTGGGGAAGGCCTCTGAACGGGGACAGAGGGGCAGAGTCCATCCTACCAAGTCTCTACCACCCCACCGGGCTGTCCCTCAGGGCCCAGGCCCCAGGGAGCCCCCAGAGAACTTTCTCTGGACCAAGCAGACTCACAGCTGGGCAAGGGGCTGCCCAGAGAGTGGAATCTCTTGAATGCAGCTTCAAGAATAAAATTTTTTTTCTTTTTTAAAAATGTATGAAAATCATTATACATAGCATGAAAGGAAGATGTTAAAGGAGTGTAAATCATCCTTGCCCTTCTCAGCAACTGCATAGTCCCTCCTAGTCTCTGTAGGCCTACCACAAGGTCACCTTCAAAATACTTCTGAAAGATCAAAACAGGACCTCATTAGAGTAAGGCTATGAGACTGTTAAATTTTAAGTCCATTTTGTAAGCAGAATCATCAGATTCAATATTTCAGTCTTTTGAATTTTTCAAATACTTTCAACTCAGGGTTTTCTTTCAACAGATGACATTCGTTGGGCACCCCGTATGCCAGGCATGGCTGGGCCCAGGGAATGTACAGTCCTTGCCACCCAGAAGTTCCCAGTCTGATCTATGCTCTAGGTATCAGGGTAGCAGAGCATCCAGGGAGTCCAGAGCGAGCTCCCAGCTTATCCTGGAGGGTCTGGAAGGCTTCCTGGAGGAGGTGATTTTAAACTGAGGCCTACCTAAAGGACTAGTAGGTGCTGTCAGGCCAAGAAGGAGGAATAGTAAAAAAAAGATTAAGAGGAATATGAACTTGAAGTACACTTTTTAAAAACTCCTGAGAAAAGCTGCTATTTTGAACTCCCTTCCAGAGGTGGGCAGGAGTCTGCGCCCTGGGGCCTTCACTCCCTAGAGGGCTCTGGTGCCAGCTGCCTGCCCCTCTGTTTACTGTTCTGGGAGGTGGCCTAGCCATAAAAAGTGTATGCAGCCTGCCTGCCTGCCCTTTGCTCCTGGGGCACATGACCACAATGCACGAGGTGGATCCAGTCCCCACGTGAGCCCCTGAAGAGCAGAGGCGCTTCTCTCTCCTCCTCCTGCTGTTGGCCTGGGAGACATCATGGCTTCACTGAGGATGGTGGACATCTAAGGCATGGGAACCAGGTGGTACCAGGGGAGAGGACCAGGGTTGCAGGAGCAGAGGAAGAGGGTTGGTGGCAGGGTGGCTAGCGGTGAGTGAATATAGGTTTCTGATCGTCAAAAGCGTTTGCTGTGTGACCCTGGGGTAATTGCTTCACCCCTCTGAGCCTCATTTCCCCATCTGTAAGACTGGGGAGCTTGTTTACCAAGAAGAAATGACTCTGGTCAAATCAGTTTGAGAAGTCCTGCAGACTCAACCCTTCTGGGAGAGTCACACTGGTGCCTTAACACATCAAAGGCTCTGACAAGTCCCACAGCAAAGAAGACCCTTGAATTTTCTTTTATCCAGCATTCCCCATGCTTCACTACCCAGGAGCCCGCTACCAGCACCTACCAGCACCCCAGTGAACACCGCTCTGGAGTGTGGGAACGCTGTGGGCTGGAGGGCCACACTTCAGCTGTGACTCGGTCAGTGTTTAGTAGCAGATTTTGTTGTCACATGGCCTGGATTCCAGCTTGACTACTTCCAAGCTGTGAGACTTCAGGCAAGTTACTTAGCTTCTCTGAGCCTCAGCCTCCCCATTTGTCAAATGGAAATAAAATACTCTAAGCTATCTAAGCTATCTCAGAATTATGTTTCGCACAGGGCCCGGCACACAGTAAGTTCTGGGTTTTAGCCACCTGCTCCCTGGGCTGCTGCATCCCAGTGTGATGCTGGCAGGCCTGACTGATGTTCTAACTACCCCCACCCCCAGTGCTGAGGACAGATGGTGGCTGGGAAGATCTGAGGCAGGACAAGGCCGCCCCCAGCCACAGGGAGACCTCTGCCTGGTTGGAGGTCAGTCGCCAGGCCAAGCAGGCTGGGTGAGCTGCAGTTGCTGTCTACGTGGGCGGTCAGGGCCTTGGGTGGGCCCCACAGGTTGGACTGGCCATCACCTGTCAACTGGTGTTTGAGCTCCGTGGAAAAGGAAACTTTTATCTAAGACAACTTCCAAGCAGTGTCTTGAGCTGCGGTGTGAAGTAATGCATTCCCTGCCACCCAGAGAGTTCCACCAGAGGCAGGGGTGTTGTAATGGCTCAGGGAAAAGGACCCGTTACGTCCTGTCAGACCCGGCGGCCACCCCAGTGCTAAGAGGTGTTCCAGCTTCCCTATCAGGAATGGCCGATGCTGCTTCTGCTTTGCATATAGTGATTTTATGCTTCCCCCCTGCTGGGTGGCAGGCCCTGAGCTGATGCTAGAGATGGGGGATGGAAGGTGGGAGGGGGGCATCCAGGCAAAAATATCTGGCCTGGCCTGGCTGTGAAGGCCCAGGGCCTGGTCGTGACCTCTAGCAAATCAGAAACGTGTGCGTCAGCGCTACGTTTCTATAGACCCCTGACACCATATTGAGAATCTGAGTTTTGTGGATAAGACTCCCAACACGGACCGCCAAGAGACTGGTGTGGGCTGAGTGGAGAGGGCCACAGCTCAAGACTAGGGAAGGCGTCAGGGTTGGGAGTAGAGTGGCCTCACAGAGGAGGTCTCTAGCAAGGAAACCAGCCTGGCCCAGGGTGGATGAGATGCCCAGCCAGTGGGACACAGAAGCTGGGAGCAGAGCAGGTGTAGGACAGGGCGGCTTGGGAGGGCAAGCCTGTCCCCGCACGGCTGCTCCAGAACCGCTTTCTCACCAGATGGATTAGCGGTCTGGATCCTCATCTTTCACAGTCGCCACGCTGGTGTAACAAAACACATGCTCTTCAGCGATAAAGTCGGGACGTTTAAGCAAATTAAAAATGTTTATTTATATGCATTTAAAAATATCTCCCTATATAATAAAAGGAAGTACATTTTCATCTCACATTTTCTTTAAATCAGCACTCATCCCCATTCTTCTGGTTTGTTGTGAGACCAAGAGAAATAGAGAGGGAGGGGAGAGGGAAAGGGAAATCGATGACTTACTAGGTTTGAATTCCTAACTAGTTATTTTGCCAAGTGGTACCCAAACTTCCTCTGGGATGGGGGAGACGGGGTGGTATTGAGAGCAATTGTCAGATGTGCTCAGCAGCTGAACTCACGGCCAGTTGTATGATCATAAAACTGGGGTTTCAGAGGGTAGACTGACTCATGTGGACAATGTCTTCTAAAAAATGGTGGGGGGTTGTTTATTGTATGAAGTATAGAGTTTTCCAACAAGTGCTGTGGGGATGGGGGAGGGGATGGCAGAAGGTGTGATATGGAGGGCAGGGCCTAGGTGGGGTCAGACTCCTAGATTCCAGGCGTCACCCTGCCTCTACTTCACAGGGTGATTTTCCAAGTCCTCCCTCCTCTGGGCCTCAGTTTCCCCTTCTGAAAGGCATGGACCTAGACCCATTTGTATTCAGAGCCCCAGTGACTGCTGCTGATGTTCAGTGGTCACCCCATGACGTGTCTGAGAAAGGCTAAAGTCCCAGCCCTGCTCCCTTCCCTTTGCCTAGGGTTGGCTCCCTCCAGGGCTGGATCTGGGGGAGCAGGTGCTGCTGGGAAGAGGCCACAAGGAGGCTAGTCTTCCAGGGCTCCTGAGCCAATGCCTCACCTCTACTCCCTGTTCTCATGGTTCTCTCTTCCTTCCTTAGCATCTAATGAAACCCACAAGCCAACGAGAGGGAGTGGTTCAGCACAGCTGCCTGTAAGAAGTGTGGTGACACGCCCTCGGGGAGAGGAGAGGTGGGTCCTGCCTGGGCCTCTTAGTTTTTGCCTCTCCCCAGGCACGGCCCTGAGGCCCTCCTCACTTTATCTCCAAAGTTCAGAGATTCAGTGATTTGTGACCTTGGGCACACAACTTCACTCCTTCAAGACAGTTTCCTTAGGTACAAAATGGGGATGCACAAACTCGTCTTTCCAGGCTGCTGGAAAGAGCTAAAACTTAGATACTGGGTATGAGCTCATCTAATGCACACAGTAGGGCTCAATGAACGCCCCTTCCGTTTACATTCATGGCCAAGGGGCTCCTTCCTCCTGGGTCTGGAGGGTCCCTGCCTGCCCTGTGAGGCCAGGCTTAAAGGAAGGAGCAGCTAGGTGGGACCTGGGGAGGAGAGGTGGGCCTGGGACCCAGCCAGGCCCTTTATCCAAGCCTGTGCTCTGATTTAGAGCCTTCCTGCCTCCTGCTCCAGGGATGGGAGGGGCAGCAGACACTCGATCACATTCTCCCCAAAGGCCTCCCCATGTTGGCTGCTGGTAGGGCAATGCTATGAGTGTCTGAACTGGGACACTTCTGAGAGTGAAAGGAGCATGATTTGTAATGTATATGCTGGGCCCACTAGCAAATACTCGTTCAGTTCCACAAACCAATGCATATGATCACTCTAGCTAATAATTTCCCATCCTAGATGCGGGCTCACTGTACCCTTACAACACTCTGAGAGGTTAGCCAGGCCCCAATTGGCGGATGGCCCACTTTACAGACAGGAAACCGTTAACATTCCCAAGGTCATACTGCGGGTGGACAGGATCTAAGTCACAAACCATCACAACCATACAGTGGTACTTGCCCTGTCCCTCCTCCTCACCCCAAATTCCCTGTTTCACTTTCATCCCAAGGAAACAGGCCTGTTCGGCACCACTGCTGGCCCGGAAGCTCCATGAGCCTGACTCTGTCACTAGTGTCACTCGCTAGCTCTGTGACCTTGAGTGAGTGACTCAACCTCTCTGTGCTTTGGTTTCCTCTTCTGTAAAACAGGGATAATAACATCTTCTCCAGGTCACTGTGTTGAGAAAAATAAGACCTAGCCCAGGATCCGGCACACTTTAGGTGCTTAGTAAGTATTGGTAGATTGGGTGATTTAATAAATATCTGACTATCGGCTGTTCATTTGTTGGCAAGAGTGGACAACACACAGTGGGTCCATAAATGTTAACTGAGCTCCTATGATGTGCCAGGCTCTGTGCTAAATGTTTTCTATGCACAATCTTCCTGGATTCCTCACATCCTTATAAGGGAGGTAAGATTCTTGTCCCCACTTTCTAGACAGAGAATGGCAGCACAGGGAGTTTAAGTAACATGGGCAGGGTCACAGAACAAAGAGGAGGTACAGAGATGCTGGAACCCAAGGCAGGGCTGTTACTGTCCATGTGCATGGCCTGCCTCCCTCATTGCCCAGCTAGGGAAAGGGAGGCCCAGAGAGGGCAGGTTACTTGCCCAAGGTCACGCAGGGGACGGTGGCGGAGGCCTGGAGACCTCTGAGGGTTTCCTTTGCGGACCCCCATCCCCACGCGCTCGGGCCCCTCCAATCGGCAGCTCTGCGTGCGGGGGCGCGCATCCCCCTGCTGTCAGTCAGTCAGCCCGTCTGTCTACGCGGACGCAGCGGTGCACCCTCCCCAGCCTAGGGCGCTGCGCAGGGAGAGGCAGCGCCCGGCAGCCCACGGACGGCAGCGCCTGCGCCCGCGGCTCCCCAGCCGGTGCGCGGGAGTCGCGGAGGACAGGGCGCGGCAGCCGGCCGGCGGCGAGATCTCTTGCTCCCTCGCTCGCTCTCTGCGCTCAGGAAAAGCCCAGCCGGGAAGCCCCAGAGACCCGCCCTCCAAGATGAAGAAGCTCCAGGGAGCTCACCTCAGCAAGGTAGGGCACGAGGGCAGGGGCGCACCTGAGGGAGGGGTGCGGAGGCCCGCCCCCTCTCGAGCCCCCTGGGAGGGTGGGAGAGGGCACCTGCAACCGGCTCAGGGCTCCGGAGGAGGCCGGCAGAGCTGGATTGCAGGGAGGGGAGGGGTCACAGCCTGCACGGGGTGGAGAGTGGCCTTCCCCTTCTGGGGATCCGGATGCAGTGTGATGGGGCCTGGGATTCACTGGGCCAGGTTCTGCGAACAGGTGTCTCAAGCCACAGGAGGCACGAGGTAGGGGGTGCTGGGGCCAGGCACCGGCCCCTCCCCAGTACCCGGGTCCATTTCCCCCAGGGGCTGATTTGGGGGGGTGGGAGATGTTAGAATAGCTGAGACAGCCTTGAGCAGGACTGGTCGGGGGTGGGGGCTTGGAGCAGGTCCTCACCTGTGCACTCTGCGCTGAAGCAGCCTCCGTGAGCCAGCAGCTGCGCCCTGGTTTCCTACCAGTGCTCCTGCCCTGCAGTGCCCACCTCCTGCTTCCTCCCCACCCCCTTCATTCTCCTGGCAGCTTTGGCTTCCCTGATAAGACCCCAGGCTGCCCCTCAGCAGGGCAAGAGGGAGGCAAAGACAAGCAGGGAGGAAATGGGAGACCCAAGGGCTGTGGAGGTGGGGTGGAAGCTGGCATGAGAGAGAAAGCCAAGTCTATGTGTTCCTGGAGCCCTGGGCCCAGACCTCAGCCCCGCCCCACCTTGTCCTGTGGGATTGGACCTGCCAGCCAAGTCACATGTATGTGGGGAGGGAGAGTCTCGGGGGAAGTTTTCTAGCTTTTGGCTTGAGAGTACCAGTCTTAGCCAAGGAGTCAGAACGCCTGGGTACTGTTTCTACAGATGCCGCTTACCCTGTAACTTGGGGCAAGTCTGTGTTCTAGCCTGGACCATCACTGGTCCATCCCCAGCGTGCGGCACCAAAGCAGGCCCCACAGTCCTGGGGGGTGGATACTGCGAACTCCCAGCTGCTGGTGTGGTGGACGGTCCCCTCTCCCGCAAGACCCACCGCCACCATACACTCGTTCAAGCTCTCTGCCCTTGGGCAGCTGAGCGTGGAACCACTGCGATAAGTGGGTCCTTTTTGTTTCCTGACATAAGTGACTTGCTGGGGTCATTTGTGGGTCTTTTGGGTCTTCTTGAGTCCAGCCCCTGTTCTTTTCCATCCTACTCTCTCCTCCTTCCTCTCTCTTCTCACAAGAGCCCCCGCCCCTCACCGGCACAGGGCTACTCATTATGTAAATAGCCATGTTGTATGAAGCCTGATCTCAAGTAATCCTCCAACAATCCTGGGCCCTAAGTCTTATTATCCCCAATTTATAGACAAGGAAACTGAGGGGTGCAGGTTACTGCTTTCCTGAAGGTGGGCTGAGCCACCTAGGGCCAGCAGGGTAGGGGTGGGACCCCTGGCCTCAGTGTCCCCTCCCTTGGTCTCCAGGAGAAGGGGGTCAGGGAGTGAGGGAGTGCCAGCTATGGCAGCGTTATTCAGAGATGAGCACGGGACTGAGGGTCAGGGGTCTGAGTCCTGGCTTTGCTCTGCCCTTAACTTGCTGTTTGACCTTGGGCTCGCCCCTTCTCCTCTGAAACTCACTTTCCTGATCTGCACAATAATGAAGTCAGACTCCAGATTCCTACTGTCTCTCTCATCCTGAAGGAGGTATGAAAGCCTTGGCTTGGGAAATCATACCTCTCTCAGCCCCGACACTGCTGGTGACCTACCTCTGTTGGCCCCTAAAAGAGGGGGTGTGGTCTGGCAAACTCAGATGTGTGTGCCTGTGTGACTCTGGGTGGAGAGTGGGGGGATCAGGGGTGGGAGCCTCACACCCAGGCAGAAGTGTGAAGCAACTCATCCAGCTCCCAGCCCTACCCCGCTGATCTTGTTGCTTTTCTCGGCCTCTCAGTTCTGTCCTCTCTGTGCCAGCCTCCTGGGATTTACCGCGTGGTGGGGTTGGAGGCTCCACGTGGGCTTTGGACTGGCTCAGCTTTGGAGGACCCCATCCCCTGTTCCTGGAGCAGGAGCAGGCTTCTCTCTGATTGGGGGAGGAGGGGACGGAAGAGCTGGCAGCATCCTGCTCTTGGAACTCTTGTCACCATGGAAACAGAGAGCCTGGACTGCTCTGTGAACGTAGAAAGGGCAGCAACTTCTCAGGAGGGATCAGAGGAGCCTCATTATCAGGGCCTCCTGCCAGCTGGCCTGAGGTGGGGGGGTCACAGGGTGACAGGTCTGCCTCCTCACCCAATACTAGGGGCCAGTGTCAACTGGCTGCTACCCCATCCCTCTTGGAGTTCACCTGGGAGGGAGTGGTTCCAGAGGGCTGATGCTCACGCAGCTGGAGAGGAAGACTTGGGGAAAGGGGCACCTGAGGGAAGGGGTGGGTTTCATACAGATCTAGGAGCTGCTGCTATCCTCACCCCAGCATGTCTGAGATCACAGCTAAAGAACCACCAGCAACATATTTGTTTCAACCCCTGGAGCCCAGTTACTTGAAAAGCAGCTTTTTCATGCTTTTCATCATTGTCAGCATCACCCATAATCATGCCAGGCTGCCTCCATCACCACTGCCCCTCTGGCCAATAGCCAGCCTCAGGCGGGATCACCACCATGGTTGTCACTATCACTGAGAGCCCAATGCTGTTACCACATTTCTGCCACCTGAGCCCGTTGCCCTAACCGTGTCATTGCAGCCAGGCACCTCCAGTCCCGTGACACTCGGACTCTCCTTTCACCATCCTCATCCCAGCAAGGTTTCCTCTGTCACCTGATTTGTGTGTAGACACCTACTTGAGCTGGTGCCAGGAAGGGCAATTTTAGGGGATAAAGCAAATTGGGTAGTAGCTATTTGCTGAGTCCCTGTGCTGGGATCTGATCTGGTCCTCGACCACTGTGGTGAAGTCTCCTTGATGAATCTTGCCTCACAGATCATCAGAGCCAGAAGACTATTAGCTAAAGATTATCTAGACTTGCATTTCTGCCAAGTATATCCTGACATGCTAGCTCCTTGAGACCCTTTTCTTAAGTAGAATTGGAGAATACTGTCTGTTCTAGTCTCTACTTGGAGAGTCACAGTGCATATTGGTCCATTAAAGGATCTGACAAGTCCTGCAGCAAAGCAACCTGTTTTACCTTGTGATAACCCAGCTTTCCCCAAACTTTTAAATTCAAGAATCCTTTGTTCCACCCAACATCTACAAACATTTCAAGTGATGTGTTTTTGGAATTAGTGATCTATCCAATCCCCTCAGTGTCCATATGGGGAAACCAAGGCTCAAAAGAGTTTTTCCTAAAGTTGCACAGTGAATTGGCACAGACCTGGGATGAGAATCGTGGTCTCCTGACGCCCAGTCCAGTGGAATCACTGTTTCCCCGCTGTTCCTCAGCAGGAAGCAGGAGCGTCCTTTCTCCTCTCTGAAAACCATGAACATTATTTGATAATGGGCCTTCTTTGCAGCTCCGTCCTCCTCTGCCATGGGGCATGGCTTTCAGAGGCAAGCAGAAAAGGTGTAGCTGCCCCTTTCTCCTGCCCCATTCCTGGAGTCACTTCTGGGAACTGCTGTCTGAATTTTAGATAGTCATCCTGGTAACTTTGGGCTTCCTTCCTGGCCCTAAGCCTGGACAGCTCATGGACACACTAACTCATCTCTCGGGCCAGGGTTCCAAGCACCTGGAGGAAGGCCTCCATTGCCCAGCCCCAGCCTGAAGGGAGAATGCCCAGTGGGCTTCCCTGCCCTCCTTAAATCACAGGAGGGGACTTTAGGGACAGCTGGTTGCCATTCCCCTCTGTGCATGCATCTTTCCTCCAGAGACAGGAAGATTACAACTTTCTGAGGCAGACTGGGGCTTCAGTAGCTTCTTCCTGCTTGTGAGCTAAAATTCACAGTCCTCAGTAGGCCTTCTTGAGCCACACAGCATAAATCTAAGCCCAGGGGAGCCCACATTCTCTCCATGCCCCGTCCTTTCTATGCTAAGGGGCCCCAATTCTTCCTCTTGTCCTCCTGTAACTGCCTTTCCTGAATACACTCCAATCTAGTCAGCTGCACATGCTCCAAACTGCCACTGTCTTTCTTAAAATATGGTGCCCAGAATGGAGTAGCAGAACCCCAGCACTGGGTGGTTGAAGACCTGGGCTCCAGCATCAGGAAGCTCTGGGCCGGAAACCTAGTTCTCCCGCTAGCCAGCCTTGCGAAAACTGTGGGTGTGTCATCATGCCTCTTTGAGCCTCAGTTTCCCTCAGATGAGTACTTAGCTCATAGAGTTGTTCTGGGAATGAAATCAGGTAATGTGAGTAAAATGTTTAGTGCAGCGAGTGCGTGGTAAGTGCTCGCACATGGTGACTGTTATTAAGATCGTCATCGTCGTCGTCATCAAAATAGGACCATCCCTTCATTGGACCCCTGTGTTAGCCAAACTAAGGTCAAGGTGGCTTTCTTAGTGCCTGAGCCACCCTGCTAGTCTCAGAAGTTTGTAGTCCCCTGAAACCCCAGGGAGCTCCTGCCTATTAACCTGTCAGCCCAGGTGAGACCCGTTGATTATCTGAACCAATAGAGTTCTTGGCACTTAGTCCTGTTTGATTCCATATTCTTATTTTGGGGGTTCCAGTTCAACCTAGCCTCACCTTCTCCCTCACCCCTTTGGTCTCTCTTACTGGCAGCCCATCACCCCAGACCTGCTGATGACCCCCAGTGACCAGGGCAATGTAGACCTGGACGTGGACTTTGCCGCAGACCGGGGGAACTGGACAGGCAAGCTGGACTTCCTGCTGTCCTGCATCGGCTACTGTGTAGGCCTGGGAAACGTCTGGCGTTTCCCCTACCGAGCCTACACCAACGGAGGAGGTATGGGCCTGATGCCTGCATGAGGGGCATCTAGTCCAATGGGCCAAGGCTCAGGGTGGAGTGAGGTGTTAAGTGGCCTTGGCCACTGTCTCCTACGTGACCTTGGGCTGAATTAGTTGAAAGCGGTGACCTGGGGCTGGAAGGGGGAGCTCACCCTGCCGTGTCCCTTTTCCTCTCCCAGTCCCCTCCTTCCTGTCTCATCCCCAGCATGGATACACACTCGGTTCTCTTGACAAGCCCTGGCGCTTCCTGGGCCGTGAGTGATGGGCAGAGGGGGCTGCCTCTACTTGGTGAGGAAGGGCTGTGTGTGCCTGTCAGTGATCACTGTGCTCTGTCTTCTCCTCGACACTCCTCTCCCACCTCACCTCCTCCGGAACCTCGCTCCTTCGATCAGTCATTCCTGCTCTTGAATCTTCGATCTAGCCTCCTCTCTTGTTCCTTCCATTCACGCTGCAAACCCAGCATCTCTTTCATCTTAAACAAATTCTCTGTCCCTGCCTCTCCATCAAGTGGCTGTTCTAAGTCTCATTAACAATAGCTGGGGTTAGCACTCACCCTCCGCCAGGCCCCAGGCTCAGTGCTCTCCAGGCCTGTCTCATTTAACCCTGATGACAACCACCTGGGTGGGCACCGTCTTGATGAGGCCGCGGTGCTTGGAGAGGCCAAGTTCCTTGCCCAAGGTCACACGATGGGGATCCAACATTCCACCCCAGGGCTATCGTCTCCAGAGCCAATGTGCTCCCACCAGCACTGTGTCTCCTCCCAACTCTACCAAACTCCTTAAAGAAGCGCATATTGGCAGAGCGACATAAATCCAAGTAGAACTAGATGAAGCAAGGACGAGATGAATTGGGATGACTGGGAAGTGTGGGACGAGTGCCGACCTCCAAAGCTCCAGGAACTCAGGGATGTCCATAGTTGTCTCTGTCCTCCCTCTCCCTGGTTCTGATGCTTCTTCCCTCTCTGTGTGCTGACCTCCTTTTTCCCTGGACCAGGCTTCCTCCTTACAGGTGGGTCGGGGGTGGCCACAGACAGCTCTGGAATGACTTCCTTCCCAGCACTGCTCTCTCTGAATGAATCTATATAGAATTGCAGGGAAGGTATCTAATTGGCCTGCCTTGGGATATGTGCCCAGGAAGGGGTGGGCAGGGGTTGGCTGGTGTAACTGGCAGCACTTCCAGAGCCATATGGTGGTGGGCAGTCCTGTAAAGGAGCTGGCTGCTGACATGAGAAGAAAAGGGGAAGGGATGCTGGGCACACGGGACCGCAGGAGGCAGCCACAAGCCTCGGAGGTGGCGCTGGGGAGAGGGGAGGGGCAGTAGACTGGAGCCATGTTCTGCAGGGCATCGATTTCTGTACTGAGGGGTTTGTACTTCCTCTGGCGGGGAATGCACTTATTCATTCACTCATTTGTTCATTCATTCACTCAATGTCTGCTCTGAGCCCAGTCCTGGCCTGGGCGCTGGGGCTACAGAGGTGAGTAAATCCCGCCCCCCCCGCCCCCCCCCCCGACCCCTTGGCCCTCAGTGATCACCTAGCATAAGAGAAGACAGTCTTGTAGTGCCCAGCCCTAATCCACGTGAGAAGTGGTGGTGTCTGCCAGTCAGGGGAGGGGTGGGGCGGGGCTCGAGCTGGGCTTTAGGGCGAGCCCAGCCCCAGACCCTCCCCGCCCTCCCTTCTCCTCCTCGCAGGCGCCTTCCTTGTGCCCTACTTCCTCATGCTGGCCATCTGCGGCATCCCCCTCTTCTTCCTCGAGCTCTCTCTGGGCCAGTTCTCCAGCCTGGGACCCCTGGCTGTCTGGAAAATCAGCCCCCTCTTCAAAGGTGAGGCTTCAGTGGGGTGCTCTGAGCCTGAGGGAGGCGGGGAGGTTCCCGCCACAACCTGTAGGCAGAGAGGGAGGTGAAACCCAGAAAGGGGATGGCTTCCCTGGCCTGAAGGCCGCCCGCTCCCCCGCCCAGGTGCCGGCGCGGCCATGCTGCTCATCGTGGGCCTGGTGGCCATCTACTACAACATGATCATCGCCTACGTCCTCTTCTACCTCTTCGCCTCCCTCACCAGCAACCTGCCCTGGGAGCACTGCGGCAACTGGTGGAACACGGACCTCTGCCTCGAGCACAGAGGCTCCAAGGACGGCAACGGGGCCCTGCCCCTCAACCTCACCAGCACCGTCAGCCCCAGCGAGGAGTACTGGAGGTCAGGCCCCCGCCGACCCAGCAACGGTCAGGGAGGGACAGAAGGCATCAGTGTGCCCGTGTCCCCAAGGGGCTCAGCATATGCACCTCAAAGGCCAAGCTCAGGTGCTCGTGTTAGGTGGACTCTGGGTTCTAATCCCAGCTCTTCACCTGGCCAGCTGTGTGACCGTGAACAATTTCTTTTGCTTTATCTTGGAAGTGGGTGTGCTAATAGTATTGGAAGGTTACTGTGAGGATTCAAGGAAAGAAAGCTTATAAATTGTGCTGCCCAGCCTGGTGGACTGTGAGTGCCCAGTAAGAGCTAGCTGATGGCAATGATGCCGATGGTAACAGTAATCGTCAGCTTTTGGAGCCTCAGTTTCCTCCTCTGCTCAAGGGGGTAATAAGAGTCCCTGCTTCATAGGATGGTATCCGTCAGTCACTCACTCATTCGTTCTTTCAGTCTGTATTTATTGAGTACCGACTGTACTAGTGGGTAAGGCACTTAGCAGAGGCCATGATCCTACAGGACCATCTCAGGTTAGTCTAACAGGAGAAAGAAGACTGTAGGAGAGAGTAAGGGGTTGCTATGCGAATTATGTAGGTAATGCAGGTAAAACCCTTAACACAGTGCCAGGCACATTGCAAGCCCCTGTGAATGGTGGGTATCAAAAGGGCATCGCTGCCCATTGGCCTGTCCCAAAGTCCCACTTTATAGCTGAGAAAACAAGGCCCAGAGGCTTGCTCAGTACTTACTGGCAGAGGCAGTACTGGAACCAAGGCCTCCTGATTCCTGATCTTGTTCTGGAACATTCCAGAGTAGCCTTGTTCCTAGGTAGGGACCATTGGTTAACCAGAGGACACAGACCAGATACCTCCAACCCTTTACCTAGCAGCAAAAGGCTACTCTTAGGAATCTTCCCCCAAATGAGCCGCATGTCTTGAAATGTTTTAATCTCTAACCCACACATATTACATGGTCCATCCGTTTATCCATTTAAAGTCCATCCAAAGTGTCTGCACCTGCTGAGGAGTATGTCTGACCAGTGGGGAAGGGCTTGGGTCTGCAGCTAAAAGCCAAAGAACATGACATGGTCACTGGCAGCGGCCAGGGGTCTCCATGGCAACGCCATGGCCCACTGCATCAGTTGGGGGGAGCAGGCAGGAAGCCGATTGGCACTCTCACAGGGCTGAAGGGAGCTGAGTGAGTGGAGGGACTTTACAGAGGGGATCCACATGGAAAGGTGAGGCACCAGCAAGAGGGACAGCCATACCACTCCTGAGGCAAGGAGGCAGTGTTACCGGAACCAGGGAAAATTTGAAGCCTTGGAGGAAGGGCTGCCCAACAAAAGCTGTGCTATAGAAGAAGGCAGTCACAGCCAGATCCTCTGATGGTGTGTGTGCATGTATGCATGTACGTGTGTACACATGTGTGTGCAAATACCCCAACCCATCATCCAGTCTCCTGCTGTTGCCTCCCATTAGCCAGACCCAGATGGAAATTGAAGAGGAAAGCAGCCTGCGTGATGGGGTCGGTAGAGGCCCACCTCGTGGCTGCTGAGCTGGTCAGAGAAGGATGGAGAGGAATCAAATAGAAAAAAGCCAGGATAGTCTCGCAGGCCGGCCACAGCTTTACTCCATGTCTGTGGAACGTGGCAGGGTCACCAGAGGACATTCAGACCTTGTCTCCCACAGCCGCTACGTCCTCCACATCCAAGGCAGCCGGGGCATCGGAAGTCCTGGGCAGATCCGCTGGAACCTCTGCCTTTGCCTGCTGCTTGCCTGGGTCATCGTGTTCCTCTGTATCCTCAAGGGTGTGAAGTCCTCGGGCAAGGTGAAGCTGGGAGGCCCCGGAGGCTTGAGAGCCTGGGAAGGGTGAGGTCTTCCTGAGGAGGCAGGGTGTGGACTGAGCCTGAGAGGATGGATGGACTTCAACTGGGAAGAGGGGGAGGGAGAGTGCATTGAGACTGGGGTAGGGAGGCACTGCCTGAAGGAAGATGTGGGGGTGAGCCTGGATGGTGGCTAGGCTGGCTCGCTAGACTAGAAACACGCCGAGAGCGGGACCTATCTGTTATTCAAGCTTCTTTCCTAACCTAGTGCTTGGCGCTTTGAAGAACCTCAGCAAGTGTTCATTGAGTGCTTGGAGGGTGGGTATGAGTGACGGCTCTTTGAAATGCAAGCACTAGAACACCCAGTTGTCACACTCAATTGGAAAGTCTAGAGGGTCTGCTTCAGGCATGGCTGGATCTAGAGGTTCAGTTGGAGTTATCAGGAATGTCATTCTCTTGGTGTCTCAGCAGTACTTTCCTCCAGATTGGCTTCCTTCTCAGGCTACGTTTTTCATGAGGTTGCCCCTAGCAGCTCTAGGCTTACATCTTACCTGCTTAGTATTCTCCCTTGTCCCAAGTTTCAAAAATCCTAGAATTGAGTCTCACTGGATACATAGGTCTGATACCCATCCCTGAACCAGTCACCGTGGGCAGGAGGGTGGAGTGCTCAGCTTGGCTGGGGCTGGGAATGGAGTCAGCGCCAGGTGGGAAAGTCAGGCGACTGTTATCTGAAGAAGGCCAGCTAGATGCTGGGAAGACAAAGCCACAGACCCCCGTTTTAGGTTATGAAGGGAAGGAAGGGCCATAAAGCTGTTGCAGAAGGACTTGGAAACCTTCTGAGTGGTTTAATCATTTATAAATTAGAACTTGTCCCTCTGCAAAGGGCTGGGAGACGTTGTCCACGAGGAAGAGAACCACTAAAAGAAAGATTAGAAAGACAGTGTAGAGACCATTAGAAAGCCAGGAGAGGTCATCGTGGCAGGAAAGGATGCAGATGGAGGGCAGAGAGCAGGGGCTGGCAGCGAGGGGCTTGAGACTTGATGGTGTTTGCTGAGGGCAGGGCTGGAGGTTTGGGAACAGGCACAGACCGGGCAGAGGGGAGTTTGGGCATATCCAGCGTCTGAGGACCACGCAGGCTGGGTTTGCAGGGGGCCTGGACCAGGGTGCAGTGGAGCTAGAGAGAGTCGATGGTTGGGAACAGCCTTGGAAAGCAGTGATGTGTGGAGGGAGTGAGGGACTGCTCCCAGCTTAGGCTGCATAGGTGAGTTAGTAAGGT
Organism: Globicephala melas; assembly: GCF_963455315.2. Classification (NCBI taxonomy): domain Eukaryota; kingdom Metazoa; phylum Chordata; class Mammalia; order Artiodactyla; family Delphinidae; genus Globicephala; species Globicephala melas. Next base: position 125,931,662 of record NC_083316.1, read on the forward strand.
GGGGATTTCTTTTTTTTTTTTTTGCGGTACGCGGGCCTCTCACTGCTGTGGCCTCTCCCATTGCGGAGCACAGGCTCCGGACGCGCAGGCTCAGCGGCCATGGCTCACGGGCCCAGCCGCTCCGCGGCATGTGGGATCTTCCCGGACCGGGGCACGAACCCATGTCCCCTGCCTCGGCAGGCGGACTCTCAACCACTGCGCCACCAGGGAAGCCCAGATGGGGATTTCTGAGAGGAGCAAAGGAGAGAGAAGGTCAACCCCCTTACTGTCTCTCAGGTGGTGTATTTCACGGCCACGTTCCCCTACCTCATCCTGCTCATGCTGCTGGTCCGTGGAGTCACCCTCCCAGGGGCCTGGAAGGGCATCCAGTTCTATCTCACCCCTCAGTTCCACCACCTGTTGTCTTCCAAGGTGAGGCCCTCAAAGCCTGCGTGCAGAGGGAAGAGTCAGGCTGGGGAGAGGAAAGAGGGCTCCCTGGGAAAAGAGCGGGTGGGGGGAAGAACCTTCCACATGGGGAGCCCCGTGTACCAGGCGCTGTGCTTGGCACTTTCCTTGATTATTATTCACAATCCTATGCAGTAGGCATTATTCTCTCATTTTACAGATGAAGAAGCTGAGGCGCAAAAGTGTTGGTGATACGCTTAAGGTCACACGACTAGGGGGTGGCAGAGCTGGGAATTCCACCCTGATCTGACTCCAAACCCCAAGGAGGGCATTGTGATAATAATAGAAACAGCAATGGTCCTGACACCTAACGTTTCTTATTGTTGGTGGATGACTGTGCCTGGCCCTGCTCTAGCACTTTGCATGTATGTAGTTACAGAATCCTTACCACCACCCTACGAGGGAGGTCCTGTTCCTATCCCCTCAGTACAGACGAGGGTCCTGAGGCCTGGAGAGGTGATGTGGCCTGGCCAGGTTACACAGATAAAAAATGGTAGAGCTGGGATTCCAATTCAGGTCCCTCCAACTCTAGGGAGGAAGTAAAGGGGTTCCAGGGGCTTATTGTCAGTAGGCATCTACTGAAAATTTACACGAGGCACTACTTCCTTCAAAACCGGACCAAGCTTAGAGAGTATCTCCTAAATCCTGGATGGGGAAACTGAGGCCCAGAGAGGGGAAGGGATTTGCCCAGGTCCTGCAGTGTAAGTGTTGGAGCAGGGCTCGCTTTCTGCCGGTGTCACTCGTGAGCCAGGCTCTTCACCACAGCATCCCTGGACCTGTCGACTGGCTCTTGCCCCGCCTCCTTCCTCCTCTGGACACCATGGTGTGCCAGCCCCTTCTCTCTGCCCTCCATCTGCATCCTTTCCTGCCACAGGTGTGGATCGAAGCTGCTCTTCAGATCTTCTACTCCCTGGGTGTGGGCTTCGGGGGGCTCCTCACCTTTGCGTCCTACAACACGTTTCACCAGAACATCTATAGGTCAGGGCTGCCTCCCAGATCCCAGGGGCTGGAGTGGGGAGGAGAGTGGCTGGCTGGGGAGGGCCTCGTGGGCGAAGGCGTGGCCCGCTCACCCTGGCCTGTACCTGGACTTCTCCCGGCAGAGACACCTTCATCGTCACCCTGGGCAACGCCATCACCAGCATCCTGGCTGGCTTTGCCATATTCTCCGTGCTGGGCTACATGTCTCAGGAGCTGGGTGTGCCTGTGGACCAAGTAGCCAAAGCAGGTGAGCAGGCTGCCCAGCCCTGGTGGGTGGAGGGTGTGTCGGGGACAGCTGGGCTGGGCAAGTTAACATACATGTGGCCCAGCAAGGTTGTGGATGGGTATGTTGTGTGCGTGTGCGTGCACACGAATGAATGTGTCTTAGCTGCTCTCTGGGTGTCCTAGAGCAAAGGGATGAATGTACAAATGAGTATGTGTCAACCTGTGTCTGGAGATAAGTGACTTTCTGTAGGAGATTGTCTTGTTTTGCCGCATCTTAGGAACTTGCCTTGCTTGTCCAGATGAGTCACAACCTGTGTGCCGATGGCTGTGCAAGTTAATTGAGGGTTTGAATGATGTGAATCAGTGTCTTGTGCCAATGGGAGTGTCTGAGTATGTGTGTTCATGGAACTGTTTGTGCAAATGATTGTGTACACAAGTGTATTCAAATGAGGTTTTCTATTTGGTCTTGTGTTTTCTCGTGTACTCATTATTAATTCATTTATTTTATCAACCTGTGTTTATGGAGCACCGACAGTGTGCTGGCCTGTATCCTAAAAATTAAGAAAGTGTTGGAAGTGTGCAGTGAGTGTACGTCTCTGGGTCTGGCTGAACCGAGTGTGTCCAAGTGGGTGTGAGCGACCATGTGCGTCTGAGTACGTATGTGGGACCCCCGCGTTCCCCAGACTGCTGACGCCGTGTGCCCTTGGCCCAGGCCCTGGCCTGGCCTTTGTCGTCTATCCACAGGCCATGACCATGCTGCCTCTATCGCCTTTCTGGTCCTTCCTCTTCTTCTTCATGCTGCTGACTCTTGGCTTGGACAGCCAGGTGAGCTGCTCCACGCCAGTGGGTGCACCTTGTGGTGTGTGTCTGTGTCTCTGTGCGTGTGTATGTGTGTGTGATGTGTGTATCTCTATGTGTGTCTGTGCGTGTGTGAGATGCATGACTGTGTATGTCTTCATGTATTGTGTCTGTGTGTATGGCATGTGTGTGACGTGGATCTGTGTGATGTGTCTGTGTATATCTATGTGTGTACCTGTGTGTGTATGTGTGGCGTGTGTGTATCTGTGCCTGTGAGATGTGTATCTGTGTGTGTTTGTATGTGTGTGGGGGGGAAAGAACTCTGACCCCCCCCCATTCTCCCCCCCCAGTTTGCCTTCCTGGAGACCATTGTGACAGCTGTTACAGATGAGTTCCCGTATTACCTGCGGCCCAAGAAGGCTGTGTTCTCAGGGCTCATCTGTGTGGCCATGTACCTGATGGGGCTGGTCCTCACCACGGATGTGAGTGGCGCTGCGGGGTGGGCGGGCAGCTGGTGGGCAAGGCTGGGGCAGACACCTGCGGCACTGTCTGCGGCCAGGCCAAGCACTCCCTGAACTACCTGCTTCTTCCTCCTTGGGAGGAACCTGGTCCACCCCAGGCCCTCTCTCCCAGGGGCAGCTTGGCCTGTGACCCAGAGTCCTGACTTTGGAGTCTGAAAGACCTGGGTTCAAGCCTCGCTCCTGCATTTGCTAAGCGACCTCAGGACAAGTGGTTTCACCCCCCTGAGGCTGTTTTCCCACTGATAAAATGGGGTCTACATCTAGGCTTGCTGTGAGACTCAAATCAGATGATGTGTATAAAGGGCTCGGGAGGCAGACAGCAATCACGCTGTCATCGTCTTGCCCTCCCCGCCGGTCTGGCTGCTTCCTGCTCACTTCCTGCCTGAGGAAGGGGTGGCATCAGGGAGAGAGGCTGGGATAAGGGACCCCAGAGCTGCAACTTGTGTTCCAGGGGGGCATGTACTGGCTGGTCCTTCTGGACGACTACAGCGCCAGCTTCGGGCTAATGGTGGCGGTGATCACCACGTGCCTCGCTGTCACCCGGGTGTATGGTGAGAGGGGCCATGGGAGGTGGAGTCAGGCTCCCCACCGTGGGAGAGCGGGAGTCTACCCTGGAGCCCCCCTGCACTGGGTTCCTGGTCCCGAGGGCCAGGGTTTCCGGTGGGGGCAGCTGGAGTGGAGGAGGGGCTGCTGGCGCTTGTGGGGCTGCGGGTGGGACCATGCTCCTCCCTCCCCTGTGCAGGCATCCAGAGGTTCTGCCGGGATATCCACATGATGCTGGGCTTCAAGCCGGGCCTCTACTTCAGGGCCTGCTGGCTGTTCCTGTCCCCGGCCACGCTCCTGGTAACCGGGGGTGGGAGGGAGGGCTGCTGGCTGGGGACTCAGGGCTGAGAGCAGGGCCCCTCTGGGCGTTCAGTCTGGTAGGACTGCCCTGGCCCATAGTGGACCTCTGTCAGGGCTGAGAGGTGGGGCGGGCACCGGGATCCTGGTCTACTCCCCTCCCCCTTGATGCCCCCAGCTTTTGTAGCTGTGCTGAGGCTGGTCCTGCGTTTGGTTGGCAAAATGAGCGGGGCTTTCTCAGGCCTCGGAGCCTTAAGGCTGGGGTCAGAGCAGCTCAGGGGTAGGCCGTCTCAGGAATTAGGGCGCCTCAGAGCTGGGCTGTCTCAGGTCTTGGCGTTGGGTCAGCTTGGGGCAGGGCTGTCTGAGGACTTGCAAAGGCTCCAGAGATGGACCATCTAGGTTCTGGTATAGCTTAGGACTGGGCTGTCTCAGAAACTGGGTGGTTCTGGGCTGAGCTATCTCAGGCTTTAAGGTAGCTCAGACCTGGGCTATCCCAAGCCCTGGGCCATGCCCGAGGCCCACGTTGATGCTGGGAGCCCCCCGCCTGCAGGCCCTGCTGGTGTATAGCATCGCCAAGTACCAGCCCTCAGAATATGGTAGCTACCGCCTCCCAGCCTGGGCGGAGCTGCTGGGCATCCTGATGGGCCTGCTGTCCTGCCTCATGATCCCAGCCGGCATGCTGGTGGCTGTGCTTCGAGAGGAGGGCTCGCTCTGGGAGGTGAGTCTGCCCCACCCCTGCCTGCTCCCAGCCCCCTGACCTGTGGCCCTGCCCTGGGCCCAACCTCCAGAAGAGAAAACGTCTGCTCCAACACCTTTTCCAGAGCCTGCAGGATTCCTTTAACCGGGAAGAGCATTTTTTTCTAACCAGTAGCCTGGGCTATGAATCAGCTCAGATCTGCTTGGTCTGTGGCAGGCTCTGGGGCCAGAGTCCTATCCTGTGGTCCCTCCCACCACCTGGGGCCCCTGGCAAGGGAGGGGCACAGACCACGGATACTGGCCACTGCCCACGTGTCTTGGGGGAACCTGAAAGGACAAGGGTCTTATCCAAGGTCCATGGTGAGTTGGGCAGGGGTCAGGACTTGAACTCAGGTTGCTAGCTTCCCTGTGGAACTCAGAGTCAGAGGCAACATTGAAGGACCCCAGGGGTGGGCTGTCACCCTCCTCCGGTGACGGGGAGCCCTGCCCATGGCCAGGGCTTTGTGGAGAGACCCAGAAAGCATACAGAGTGCAAGCTGTTTGGTATGGGATTCTGCAGGCTCGGAAGAGGGGAATAGGGACCCTTTGTGGGCCAGTGGACATGCTGGGATGCTGTGCAGCTGCTGGAGATCCCACCCCTCTCTGAGCCTCAAGTGCCCTCTGCACACTGAGCCCTCCACTTCTTTTTTTTAAAATTTTTTAATCTAATTTTATTTATTTTTTATAGAGCAGGTTCTTATTAGTTATCTATTTTATACCTATTCGCGTATATACGTCAATCCCAATCTCCCAATTCATCCCACTACCACCACCCCCCGCCCCTCACTTTCCCTCCGTGGTGCCCATACATTTGTTCTCTACATCCGTGTCTGAGCCCTCCGCTTCTGAGGCCGTGGGTGTGGAGTCCTCTGGTGGCAAGAGGCTGTCATAGTGAGTGGAGCTGAGTGAGCCTGCCAGGGCCCAGAGACGGCCTTGGGACACACACACACACCATCAGAGGTGTGCTGGAGCCACTAGTACTGCTTCATGAGAGCTAATTGTTAAATATTCAGGAATACGCTGACCCAGTTGTTAAACCATTGAGAGCTTGAAATTGACGAGTGTGGGGATAATTACAACAGTGAGATTGGCTACAAATCAGGGCTCCTGTGCCCCTCCACCCCTCCCCAGCCTGCTAACCAGCTCACTACTGCCCACCCCCCTACCTCATATACCTCCACTGTTCCTTGGCTGTCCCTTGCCCCATCTTCCAGCTTCTGGAGGGAGGCTCAGAGCCCTTCCCTGGCAGAAGTGGGCTGCGGTCACACTGCGCAGATCACAGGGGAGTCCTGGAGTCCAGCCACTGCTCTGCCTCCAACTGCTGTATGACTTTGAGGCAAACCCCTTTCCTTTTCTGAACGTCAGGAGCCCCACCTGTGCTGCTAAAGGAAAATTGTCTCCTTGTTGAGAGCCAGGGTGTCTGCGAAGGGAAGGAGGAGGGCTCCAGCTCCCAGGAAGCTCATGGTTCCCAAGCCTTGCTTTGCCTCCCTCCTGTCCTGCTGCCACCGCTGCCCACAGCCAGGCGGAGGGGACAGGTTGTTGGGGGATCGGAGAGCCCCACAGAGAAGTCATTGCCCCGCTCAGGGGTGCCACCTTCAGAGACCAAGCTTCCCAGCACTGACCCACTAGGATCGGAATCCTGGGTCTGCCCCTTGCCAGCTTTGTGACCCTAAGCAAGTGAACGCACCTCTCTGAACCTTGCTTTCTCAGTCCTTAAAATTAGGACAGTGATCCTTACCTGTCAGGGGAGATACCGTGATCACAAAGGTGGTTCTCCAGTGCATGGCTCATCCATTGCACTCCGGATGTGCTGATCCCTGCGATTTCCCCAAACGTGGGAAACTCGACTGCAGAATTTGTAGCAGTGGGGGACTGCGTTTGTGCTTTCCCCTAAAAAAAAAAAAAAAAAAAAAATGAGTATAGTGATAACTGCCCATACGGTTGCTGTGAGAAGAAAAAAAGCTCATCAATGAAGTCAGTACTGTGACAGGCAGAAAAGCAGGGTATTTTTAAAGTTCAGGTTGGGGTCAAGACTGCCTGGGTTCAAATGCCACACCACCGCTTCCCACCGGTGTGACCTTGGCCAACTTAACTAATGTCTCTGAACCGTACTTTCAGACAGTATCTGTGGGGGGGCGGGGGGGTGGAGGTAATAATAATACTCCTCTCATAGGGATAGTGTAAGGATTAAATAAGCCCATACTCAGTACAGAGCTGGGACCCGCTGAGTGCTCAGTTCTAAGCTGGGGGGTTCTCACCTCAAAATCAGGGGTGATTTTGCCCTCAGGGGACCCTTGGCAATGTCTGGAGACATTTTTGATTGTCCTGAGAGGGTGGGATTGGAGGGGGAATGCTACTGGCATCTAGAGGTCAGGGATCCTGCTACACAGGGTTCAATGTGCAGAACACCTCCTAGGCCACAATGTCAGTGGTGCTCTCAGGTGGAGAAACCTTGGTTTAGGCACTAGTGTGCAGCTGGAAACAAATCTAAGTCCTTAAACTCAGGGAGCTTGTATTTTAATGCGGGAGACGGACAATAAACAAACAAACACATGAAGGCAGTGGTAAGTGCAATACTTAAAAACAAAACCAAACCTAACAAAGCCAGAGTACAGGAATAGAGAGTGATGGAGGACGGTGTTCTGGCCAGGGTGACCAGGGGAGACCTCTCTGAGGAGGTGACAGAGACCTGACGAAATCGCCAAGGTGATTGGTTTAGATGTCTAAGGGGAGAGCATTCCAGGCAGAAGGACAGTCAGTGCAAAGGCCCTGAGGCAGGAGGGGCCGGCACGTTTGAAGTCAGCGAGACTGGATCAGAGGAGGTGGAGAGAGAGTGGCGGGAACCAAGATCACGAAGGTAGACAGGGGTCAGGACGTGGCGGCCATGAGAGCACTTTGGATTTCATTCCAAGTGAGATGACAAGCCTTTGGCAGGTTCCTGAGTGGTGGCGTAACATTACTGTCAATGCATTTTAATGGGCATCACTGTGCTTTGAGTATAGAGCTGTGCTAGGCCCCACGCTAAGAGCATGGCACACATTATCTCCCTTGGAATCTACACCCAGGAGGCTCCACTTAATGTTGGTTGTCTCCCTTCATTGAAGGGTCTGGGGCTCTTCTCCCCGGCAGGGCAGGCAGAGGGCTTTGGGAATTTGGTCTGAGGAAGACAGAACCCTAGAATGTCCAGGCTTAGTCATCACCTTAGCTCCCTCCTTCCATGGAAACTGGAGCTTGGAGAGGGAAAGGTCAGACATCTGAGTCAGACTGACCATGGCCACTCTGTCTCCATCTTCCCAGTGCATGGCTCTCTCCCCAAAGCTCCCAGCTCTTCAGGACTCAGCATTTAGGGGAGGGACCCAGAGTGGACTCCTGGACTGCCTGCCATGTAACCATAACAACAGCCACCATTTACTGGGCCTTACTCTGTTCCCAGCACCCTGCTCAGCAGTGCCTTCCTAACCACCCTTTGAAGGCATCACGATTCCCAAGTTACAGATGCTGGAAGCAGAGCTTAAATTCCATGCCCAAAGGACACCCAACTTGTGAGTGGCAGGGCAGAATTCTCCCCAGGCATGTGACTCACTCCCTTGGGGAAGTGACAGTGCCCCCGCCCTTTCCCCGGGTTGTTGCACAGACTAATCCAGGTGACGCGGTAAGTGTTTTGCCGGTGACCCTGGAAGCAGTCCCTGAGCCCTGGTTCTCAGCCCTGTGGTTGCTCTGCTGCAGCGGCTCCAGCAGGCCAGCCGGCCAGCCCTAGATTGGGGCCCGTCACTGGAGGAGAACCGGACAGGCATGTACGTGGCCACGCTGGCCGGGAGCCAGTCCCCCAAGCCACTGATGGTGCACATGCGCAAGTACGGGGGCATCACCAGCTTCGAGAACACAGCCATCGAGGTGGACCGAGAGATTGCAGAGGAGGAGGAATCCATGATGTGAGATGGGAAGCAGGCAGACAGGAGGCCCTGCCAGCTCCCAAGGGTTGCCACACACCCTCTGGGGTTCTGAGAGGCCTGAGGCTGCGGGAGGTTGCCATGGTGATGCCGGTCCCCAGAGCAAGTCCCTTTTTGTGGCCTCTGCCTCTCCTAAAACCTCTGTCTACTCCCAACACACACGCACACGCAACCGCACACGCACACACTCAAAGCTGAAAATGAGCCAGCTCAGCCCTTACTTCACAGATGGACAGACTGAGGCCCAAGGTCACACGACAGAAGGGACTGGACCCCAGGCCTCCTGACCGGCCAGCTCCCTTTCTCATGTGGCAGCTGGGACCACCCTCTCATCTCTGTTCAGGGCCCAGTTCCTTCTCTTCTCTTGGGGAGCCTGCCCCATACACTTCAACGAATCAGAATCTTGAGCTGGGCAAGGACACTCAGGTTGTCTCGAGGCCCACGAGGCCCCGGGCATCAAGGGTTATCAAGTCAAGTGGGAGAAAGATCCCTGTGGGTTCACGTGTGCAGGCCAGGTTTCCTGAAGGAGGTGGGACCTGAGGGCCCTGGAGGATGGGCAAGTTTGGAGAGAGAGAGAGGAAGAGGACGGCAGGGTGGGGAGGGCCTCTGGCCAAGGCGTTGATCCAGCCAAGGTGTGGGGGTCAGAATATAGCCCCCTTCTCCTCCCCTGGGGCCAGGAGGTAGCCTAGGGAGAGACCAAGGGTGAGTGAGTGAGGAGAGCGGGAGAGTGGTGGGAGAAGTTACCAGCTTACAACAGGATTCAAGTGGGAATGCAGATCGTTGGAGAGGGTGAGCCAGGGACGCGGGCGGGCAGGGGATTTGCAGGATCATGTGCTTTAGATAGAATATCCTTCTGGCTCAGCGTGCAAGGTGGAATAGAGGGGATGGGGTAGAGGCGGGAAGCCTGCGGAGGAGAGACCAGAGGGGCTAGTGCCTGAGCTTGGGTATTAGGAGGGTGGAGGGAGGGAAAGAAGGAGGACCCCAGAGCTTCCCTCTCTGGACCCTATGCCCTCTAGTGTGGGGAGCCCTGGGCATGATTAGAACTGGGGAAGGGAGGGAGGTGCCCGACCTGCACTGTGGAGGTGGGAACGAGGGGTCCCTCTCTTCCCTTCTCCCTTGTCCTGGCGGCCCTCACTGTTTCCTCTAGCTCCAGGCACTGCTGGGGAATGGGCCTTGGCTGTGGACGACCAGGCCACTAAGAGCCTTGGGAGGTGGTCCACACATATGGCTGTCTGGTCCCAGTGCTGCCGACTCTGCCTCAGCACACGGGTCCCTGGGCACGGACACCCGAGTGGAGGCAGAGAGCAGAGGGCGGGCGGCACCCCAGGCCTGTAGCCAGAGACCTTGGCATCTTCAATCCCCAGGCTTGGGAGGGGCTGCCCTGGGGTCCCTCCTTCCCTGAGAGATGAGGGTGGGGTGAGAAAACGCCTGATCAGGTCCCTTGCACATGGCATCCTCCAGTGGGGCAGGGTGGCCTGGTGCATCTGTGCCAACCCCTGTGCCCTCTCTGCTGGTGTTTCCCCAACCCATCTGTGTTCTGTTAATAAACACCAATGAAGTCATCTTCCTTACCCTGTCTCCTTACTGCTGAGAGCCACGAGGGGGACAGCACAGAACTTTCTGGTTCCCATCAGACAGATAAAGGGAACTGAGGCTCAGCTGCCTCCTTTCCTGGCCCACCTGGCTTCTGACCCTAGCTTTGCCATTTCTCCTTGGCAGTGGTCGGTGGGTGGGGCTTAGGAAGGATGATGAAGATGAGGAAGGCCCTTAAAGACCGCCTAGTCTCCCATTATACATACGGACAAACCGAGGTCCACAGAGGGGAAGAGACCTGCTCAAGGTTACCCAGCAGAGACAGGCAGAGCTGGGGACAAACCAGGGCCTGTCAGCCATCTCCTTTCCCTGGCCAGCTGCCCTCCTTCCCTCCCCAGCTCTTTCCCAGCCTTACCTGCAGTTGCAGCTGGAGCTCCAAGAGTAGAATTGGGAGGAGCCATGACTTTCCCAGGCCGGAAGAATTTCCTGGTTCTACCCACCCCCACCTGGCAGGACCTTGCCAATATAAAAGGGCCCCAGTGCCTTTCAAATGCGAGGCCCAGGTGTTTGCAAAGGCTTTGAATGCGGGTGGAGAGGAAGGGCTGCTGCATACTTCGGATATTAATAAATTTCCCCTAACAAAGGGCCAGGGCCCCCTCCTGCCCCCTCTTTGTTTGGGGCTCTGGGTGGGGGAAGAGAGATGGGTTTGCTAATTTGCAGAGGATGCAGGAATGGCCTTCACAGTTCACAATGCTTCTTCCCACACCCTGGGGGCGGGCTCCAGCCTTGCTCACAAAGCCCCTGGCGCCCGGCCCTCTCAGCACCCCCACAGCCACCTCTGGCCCGGAAGGAGGCGCTCTCCGGGCTTGCTCCAGGATGGAGCCTGAGCTCTAGGACTGAGCATGGCTCGTGAGTACTCCTCACGCAACGCAGCCCCTTGGCTGTAGCCCTGCATCTTGGAAGTCAGGAGCGGAGGATCCTAGGAGTCTAGGCTTTTCTTTTCCCAGATTCCCGAGTCTGCAGTTGGAGGATTCGAGGCATCTACGAACTCCACCAGCCTCAGCTCCTCCAGCCTCACCTCCCTTGCCCTGCTTTCCTCCTGCCTCCGCTCTTCCTGGCCACCGCCCTGCCGCTGCGGTTCCTGGACTGTCCTCCCTGGCCCAGTCTTCCAGTCTGTCCTGCTTTTCCCATTTCCGCTGCTCCGACAGCCTTTCCAGCTGCCCCAGGCTTCTGCTTCCTCTGCTGCCCATGCCATCTCCTTACTGCTCCCGTCCTGATCTCCATATTGACTTCAGATCTCCCTGCCTCATACCAGATGCCAGCCAGGCCCCGATCGCAGTGGGAGCTGATTAAGGACCAGGGACCCACAGCTGGAGGCATCCCTGACAGCACAGTACGCATCGGACAGGAGACATCAGCCCTGTCTGGAGTAGAAGCCCAGCCTGGAATCCTAGAATGTCCTAGCAGGTGCCAAACCCAAGTGCCTACAGGGCCAGGCAGGGAACCCCGGCGAGCAGAGCTGTGGGTGTAAGTGGGAGAGTAAGTGGCATCTGACCCTTAGTGACTATTGGAGAGACAAGAGGGCCTGGTGGGGACTGTGATGAACTGGAGAAGAAGGTATGATGCCTCTCTTAAGGGGGAGCTACCTCAGAAGTGTGGGCCCAGGTCTCCAGATAGCCTGGCTTTTTAAGAGAAGAGGGAAATCTGGATTTTCACGAGACATTTCCCATTTTTAAATGTGGGAAACTGATTCAGAACGTGTAAAAGAGCATGGCTCAGTTAGGGCCTCCTGTCAGCCTCTCAGTGCACGCCGACAGCTCAGCAGAATTAGGGCCTTAGCAGTCGGAGAGGCAGGGCTTGCCTGGGGATCCATGGTGAGAGTGGCCTAGAGCTGAAGCCAGGCCCAGGGCTCCCCACCCCTGCTCAGTGCTCTGCTTCCTGTCTTCGCTAATCTCTGTGTCCATGGACCCCTGACCCTGGGAGGCTGATGGGGGGCCCTGGGAGGCAGTGGATGTGCCTGGCTGGGGTGTGGTGGAGGGGTGACCTGGGGCCCTCCATTCCTGTTCTGGGAGTCATCAGAGACCGAGAGGCACTGAGATGGGGCCGTGGACCATCTGCCGTGACTTCCAGCCTATGATCTGTGAGAGCAAATGAGGGTGGGGGTGGGGCAGAGGAGAGAGAGGCCACACCATTAGGGCAGCCATATTCTCAAGGTTAAGTTAGGGTCAACAGATAACACCGTGGGTCCGCTGGTTATCTTGCTGTTTGGTCCTCAGTAGGCCCTGCCCCTTCCACCACCCCCGCCAAGTTCATCTCTGCATGGTTCCCTGAATAGGCCCAGGTTCCCTGACCCAGTGCCTTCTCCATCTACCCATTGGAATCCTGTCCATCCTCTCAGGTCCCACCTCCATACAGTCTTTATCACCCCCAGGTATGGACTCCTGGGGTCTTCAGGGGGGCTGGCTCAGCCCTACATCTGGTGAGCCCTGCCCAGCCTAGCCTGCACAGAGCACTCACGGTGTTCTGAGACAGCCCATTAATTTCCGTGCAGTTAAGACCCTTACATCACGCTCTTTGGACCCCAGAGTACTTGGGGCAGCAGTAGGGCACCATCGGGGGGGGCGGGTGTGCTACTTAGCCACACAGACCTGGGGTCGTTCCCTGCTCTGCCCCTCCTGGCTGTGTGGCCTTGGGGACCCACAGTGCCAGTGCACAGCTTTGCACGATGGATGCAGCATCAATCTAAAAGCAGTTTCTTGGTGGCTCTGGGGACAGCGAGCGAAGAGTTAAGACAGTCCCAGCCCCTCCGAATTCCACGTGACCCGGGGTTGCAGAGCCTCCGGGTCTGCGGTGGACACCGTTCTCCAGACTCATTTTTTGCTAATGGCTCATGGAAAGTTTGGCTCCTTGAGCTCCAGACCACTCCCTCTGGGGCCTGAGGCCTCGCTGACGCTGGTCTTGCCCTGGAAGGGCATCCAGAGCCGCCTCCCACCCGCGGAGCCTTGGTCAGCACCCCTACAGCACGTCTGCCTGACTTCCTGCTGCCTGACCTTCTCCCCCAGGACTGAGCAGCAGCCCGCCCCCTCTGGCCACATGGAGGCCTCCTCCCGGCACCCCCATCCAGGATCACTTTTCATTTGGGGGAATTTTCCCACTAAAGCCCACAGCATCTGTGAGCTGTGTCCCTTCGACTATTGGAGTGGGTAGCAGCCCAGGAGGACTCGGACATCCGCTGGTCAGAGCCCAATCTCGACTCCATTGCTCACCGGCTGTGTGACCAGCTGAATCTACTGCCCTTCTCTGAACCCAGGTGTCCTCAGATGTCAAATGGGGAGAATAACTTTCCCCTGGCAGGGGATTAAATGAGGTAATATAGCTGCTTGATGCCTATTAAAAAAAAAAAAAGATCAGAATGCTTAACCTAAAACGTGGCATGTAGAAATTCTCTCCAGGTGTCATGGTTCTCAAGAGCCTGCTCTCCCTTGCACAAATAAAGGAACAGGCCTAGCTCGCTCCTTCAACCAACCAACCTGGGGGAAGGAGGGCGGGGGTGGTGTGCTTGGAGCCAGAGACAGGCCAAGACGGAGCCCATGGCTTGCACCTTCCAGCTCCATGGCAAGTGCCTTGGAGGCTAGACCAGCGTCCCCATCAGTAAGATGAATGGGTTGGACAGGAACCGTGTTGTGCCCCACAGAGGTGGCTGGAGGGAGAGCTCTGGGCAGAGGGGAGCTCAGTGCCCCTGCCTGCCCAATTCAGGCTTTTGCCAGTGACCATGCCGTGGAGAGATACAGGGGGAGCACCACCTCTCTGGAGCCAGATTCAGGGCTTGTCCCCTCTTGCAGGATGGAGTTGTGAGTAGGAGCCCTGATGGTTTCTGCAGTGAGCTAGGATGCCCTGCCTGCCAACCCAGTCAGAGGTGGAGGATGTGGTGTGGGGCTGGGGGCAGTGGGACAGGAATAAAATCCTCCGGGCCAAAAGCCTTGCTTGGACCTTGATTCTGCTGAGCGGGTTCAGGGTCTCAGAGAGTTTGGGGGCTTGGGGTGACGGGAGTCAGAGCCAGGGGAGGGACCGACGGTCAATATTGATCTAGCTGAGTCAGGGGAGCAGGATGGGGAAGCGGGAAGGCTGGGGTGGGGCCTGCCGATAACTGGATCTTCCAGCTGCCAGTGTGACTGTGGGAACCGGGGAAGGGGGTGCTCAACACAGAATTCCCAAACTGGGTTCTTGCTAAGACTACAGCCGCCTGGAGCCCTGCCCAGTCCAGCGTTTCCTAATCCCTGCGGGTGGAGCCTGTATTTTTAGCAAACTTCCCGGGTGATTCTGAGCAGCCAGCCGAGTTCCCATATATATTTGGGGCCCACGGGTTCACCTCTGTTGCTGTAATGATGAGGAAACTGAGGTCCAGAGAGGGAAAGTAACACGCCCAAGGTCACACCAGGAGAGAATGATGATAATCCCCTCCTTTTTCTTGCGGGACGAGATAGTCCACTTCTAGATAACTCCATTCACCATCTGCTGTGGCCCAAGGCCCTGGAAGGGATGGCCGCCCAGAGGGAAGTGGCCTCTGAGACCTTTGCGGGCCCAGGTGGAGAAGGGAGGGTGGGGCTCATCCCAGGAGGAAGGACAAGGAGGGCGTCCATTTCCACAGGACTGGACCTGCCCCACCTTGCCCTCTGCAAACACTCCCAGCACCTGCTGGGAGATGTTCCCTAGAAGGTATACTATGGTCCTGGTCTGGGAAAGGCCATTTCCATTGCTGGGGACCCACCCATGCCCTGGAAAGGCACACCTCCAGCACGGTAGGTTCGGGGCCCTCTCGGCCTTCTGACACCTCTGACCCCCTTCTCCCCGCTACGTGACCCACTGTTCTGGGCTCTCAGCCTGGCTCTTGCCTGCATTCTTCCGCCACATCTCAATCTGCCGATCATCCCCTCAAATCCCCTCCAGAACCCCCAGTCACTGCCACGCCCCTCCTACTCTTTCTTCTAGAGCTCCCACAACCTTCACACCAGGGCCAGCCCTCATCCCAGCCCACCCTGAATGCCGGTTCTCGCTTTCTGGGGTGGCATCAGGGATTCCTGGGGACAGGAGACAAGCTAGCTCATCTCTGGGTCCCCCTCAGAGCCCAGCCCGTCTGCCGCATGCCCTAGCAGTTGTTCGGAGTGGTTCCTATTCCGAGTCTCACCTCCCTCCCTCCCTGGGCCATTTTGGGCCAGTGCTGCCTTCACTTTCTGCACCACCGCGTCCCCTTGTTCGTGGAATGAAGAGAATAGTAGTGCCCAGCAGGGGGGTGAACTGAGGGTTGTGAGAGCACACATAAAGGAGGTCAGGTGTGCACACATTCCAGCAGCACACAGTTGTCAGGGGTCTACCCCGGGGCAAGGATGATGATACCTGCTGCGTGCATCCTGAGCGTGGACCAAGCGCTGACCGCCTTCAAGGAGCACACGTTATGTAGACACTTGCTCAGGTGACTTCAAACCAGCACGCTCTGGCGAGGTGGGTAGAGGAGGTCGCGGAGCTCATGGAGGGACCTAACACAGTGCATGCTGGGAAGGAGGCGGGGCCTTCCCGGAGAAGGTACCGCAGCTGTGTCCTGAAGGGTGCGGAGGCATTGCTATGCACCGAGCAAGGAAAAAGAGGGAAACCAGCCCTCTACAGTGAGTTCTGGCGTAAATGGGCAGTGAACAGGTGGAGACTACAGGTGTAGACCACTAAGAGATGAGGCAGCAGGTGGAAGGGATAGGGGTCAAAGAGATGGGGTTCCTGAGAATCCCAGCCACCGTTTGCTGGCCATCCACAGATGGAGAAACACAGACCAGGGGCCTGGAGAGAACAGAGCTCTGCGTGTTTGAGTCCCGGCTCTCTGTCTTGCAAGAAGCCTCTTTGCCTCTGAGCCTCATTTTCTTCATCTTCAAAATAGGGCTGTTGTAACTGGGACAAGAGGTGTGAAATCACTTTGTGAACTGTAAAGGATCATGCCTCTGTAGATAATAATAGTGCTTTAAGTGGAGCTGGTACTTTGCGAGGTAAAGGATACTTCCTGAGGTCTACCGGAAGCTCCCAGAGCTTCGCAGGCACACAGAACCCCGGACCTCCTGTAACCTGCTCCTAGGCTGCCACCTGCCGGCAAGTGCCTGCAATGGCAGCCCAAGCTCTCAAGTCCTTCCTGCTGCCCAGGCGGGAGATCCAAGGCGCCTGAAGGCTCAGGTCCAAGCAGTCCTGGCGCTGCCGTGCCAGGCTCCAGGGCAAGAGTGCAAATGAAAGCCTTAGGCCCCCCTGCGGCCCGCTTCCTTGTGCTTTTCAGCCTTACTGCCAAGGTCCTCACGTGTGTGAGGGGCACATGCCCCATAGACACGCCCCCCTGGCCGCCTCACAGGCCAGCAGGCAGGACAGACCCAGAAAGCAGCTGGCGTGGGTATTCTGGAGCCCAGACACCCGTAGCGTGGTCTGGAGAGGACCATAGGCTCCAAAAGTCACAACCCCCCAATCTTGTGGAATCAGGCCTCTTAGGTAGGGGGGGCATGGCTTACAGTGAGCAACTCATCTGTTTTGCCTGGGACTTCGGGTTTCGCACTGAAAATTCCATGTCAGCAAACGGGATGGTTGGTCACCCTCTCATGGCCTGAGGGGGCCAAAGCCTCTGCATCACCACCCTGGCCCAGCCTGAGCAGCTTGGGCTCAGGGAACCACACTGGCCTCTAATGCAGCAGTGGCCTCCCTTCTTCCAGTAAAGCCAGCCCACCACCCCTCGCAACAGCCCCAGCACAGGTGAAACTGCCCCCGACACTAGTTTCACAGATAGTTTGTGGGTAAAGAGACCCTTCCTCCCCCTCTGACATTCTCCAAACCCCTCTCCAGGGGCTCTGAGGCCTGGGGGCTTGCCTGTGAGGTTGGGCGGGAGGAAAAGGAATGGGTGGGGAGGGACTTCTTCTGGAACAACCTCCTCATTATACAAGGAAACCAAGGCCCAGAGGAGAAGAGCCTGGCCCCAGGCTCCCCGAGGGAGACTCTGCTGTTGGCCACTGGAGGCAACTCACGCCTACCCATTGCTCTTGTTAAGGGCACTCCACGTGCCTGAGACGGAGCCAACCCCATCCCAGCCTCTAAGGCTGGGGCACGTGGTCCAGGCATAATCCCACAGTGATTGGCTCAGACTTAAGCACGTGACCACGTTAGTCCAATCAGAATGAAGACCTGGGCCTTCATTGTGCAAATGCCAAGAACTAGAACAGGAAACTGACAAACTCTCCCAGTGCCCTGCTTGACCAAGACAGAGAGACAGCCAGTGCACAGAAGTTTGTAGCTATTTATTGCACTGAAAACACCAAGAATAAAACAGACACCCCTTCTTCCCCCCAACCCCACAATAGCAGAAAGTTTGAGCAGTGGTCATTCAAGTTCACAGCCACATATTTTAAAAAAGGAAGAACGGAAACAAAACCCCAAACAAATAGTAACAAAGAAACCAGCACAGGGAGTCTGGCAAATACATCCCCAAAAGGGTCTCCCTTTGACGGGAGACAGGAGGCCAGGGGTCAGGATCAGCGCTTGCTGGGCGCACGCCCGGGAGAATGCTTTCCCGTTAACGTGTTTGCATGCTGGAGCCTAGGACTTGTCTTCGGTGTGGATTTTTTGCATCTGCAGGACGTTTGACTGTCCGGTGGGGTTGGGCTCTGGGCCGCGCTTTGTCTGCCAGTCTCCCCTGCCTGCTGCTTTGGGATCACACCGGTGCCCTGTGGTCCACACCGGCTGGCTGCGCACCCACAGGCTTGGCCTTCGCAGTGGGGCCATCTTGGCCTGGGGTAGGGACCGGCCTCCACTTCTCTGGCACCCAGAGAGGGGCACAGTGGACAGGAGGTGCGTCAGCAGATGAAAGGCAGGACGTTGGTGTCCTCCAGCTCAGCTCCCTCTGGTGGGGAACCGAGGGCAGAGCGGGGAAAAGACTTTCCCAAGGTCACACAGCAAGTCTGGTCAGAGCTGGGAATGGAATTCTAATCACCCCCAAACTGTGGCTCTTTCCCCCGCAGTCCCCTGCTGATTAGTAGAGGACAGGCACCAAAGAGGGGGATGAGGGGCAGGCGGGGGAGGGAGGGGGGACTGGTCAGGCCCAGAAAAGAACAGGAGTCCAGCCAGTGACTCACACTGTCAATTCTCATGGGCGTATTGGGCTTCACCTCACCATCCTGTTTGATCCCGCATCAGCCCTGCCACATAGGCTGGGCGGGAATATTTAACCCCTTTAACAGAGGGGGAAACTGAGGCTGAAGGAAGGACCAGACTTTGCCTTGGTAATGGCAGCAACCGCTCACCTTTGGCTTGGGGATGGCTGTGGGAGCTGGCAGACAGCAAGGGAGGCAGGCGGTTTGGCTGCTGGAGCGCTGGGCTCATTGGGCCTTACTGGGAAGCCTTCTGGACCTGGGGCAGGCCAAATGCCCGCCCGGGCCTTGGCAGCAGGGTCTCTGCCAAGGATAGAGTCCAGTGATCGACCAGTTTGGAGACCAGGAGGGCTGGGCAGCCTCTCTCCTGGCCTACGGCCCCCACCCAGCCTGCCTCACCTGTCCCGCGGGCAGGAACTCTTGAGAATGGGCCCAGCAGACAGCTCATGATAGGGGAAAACTCAGAAAGTCCTGGGTCACATCCCCACCAGTCCGGCTCCACTCAACACCCAGGATTCCCCAGAGGTTTGGGGGAATCAGAGACTCCTCCAAATCTTTGGGGATGTGGCTCTTCCTCCCCTAAAATCCTCCAGAGGGGAAAGTATCTCATCCTGGCAAAACACGGCCACACAGAGGCCAAAAGCACAGAGAGGCAGCAACATAATTCCGAGTCGGACACTGAGAATACAACCTCTATTTTTTTTTTTGTCCAAAACATGTAGGTTGGTTTTGCTGAGTGTTTTTTCTTCTTTTCTTTTTTTTTTTCAACATACTTACTGCATATAAAGTCATGCAAAGAAAAACAGTGCAGACAGTAGATCCTGGTGGAGGTACCAAGGCATTCCACATCAGAGTCAATCCCAAGGGAAGAGGGAAAGAGAAAGGAAGAAAGAGATGCAAACCCACAGCTGCAGGAGGAGGTGCGAAGAGGAGAAATCCCAGCGCTCTTTTTGGACCCGCATGAAGACACATGCTCGTGAACCCCCCAGAGCTGGGTGGGGGGCGCTGAGGGGGGGTGTGCAGATGTGGGGGATGAAATCCTGGGAAGCACGGTAGTAAGGACCCCAGTTTGGGAGGCAAGCAAGGTAAAGTCCAGGTACTGCCACCCTGACAGCTTCCCCCACTCTCTCTGCCCTGATTTGCTGTTTCTAACACCTGATGCTTCTCCAGTCCGCAAGGGAAGCTGGGGACTGAAATGTCAGAGAGATCCTTCCCCCGGGGGCTGAGTCCATCTCAGCCCCAGATAACCACAAGTGACAAAGTCCATCTCAGCGATGACCAAAAAAAAAAAAAAAAAAGACCAAGAACAGAAAAAAATACCCCTCAGCCCTCTTCCCACCTCCCTTCCCAACCCAGACCTTCTCACCAATTTGAGAGGTCTAGTTATTACATAAATATCCATTAACGCAAAATCCATTTACGAAACACAGAAGTTTGGCTATAAAAAGGCATGCGGTCCAAGTAGAAGTGATACCTAAATGCTGTTTTCTTTCGCCCCCCAAAAGCAATCAGATTCTCTCCCTTGGATGTGATGAAGCTGGAATTCTCCGGGCCTGATGGAAGGGTGGAATGCGCCGTTAGTGTTGGAAGTAAATGTCAGCAGGAGGAGGAAGGAAAGAAGTGGGGGCACCCTGAGAGGATTGCGCTCCCCACACTGAGGGAGGAGGGTCGGCTGGAGAGCAGGAGAGCAGGACAGGATGGGAGAAGAGTTAGGAAGGCAGTTTGAGGCGGGAGGCTCCTGGCATCTGCTCCTCTCTCCCCCTCTCCCCCGGGGGAGGTTGGCTCGGGGGACTGGGCGTTCTTCTGCCCTTCCCTAGAGGAGCCCGGGAGAGGCGAGATCAGGGAGAGGATCTGGAAGTTGCCACACTCCTCCCAGCTCCGCCCCTCCTCCCCAGCCCCTGGATGAATACACAGCTGGGCACTGTGGCTTCTGGCCAAGGCAAGACCAGGCCAATGACAGCTGAGGGGAGGGGGGGGGTCCTCAGGTCCAGCACCCAGGGCACGTGGGCCTGAGGAAGCCCTGCCCTGGCAGGGGACGGGTGGTGACGGGGAGATGTCGCCATTTGCTCTGAAGTCATGATGGCTTTTGCGAACAGGCAGGTTTTCTTGACACAGGTATGAAGGTGATGGTGATGGTGGTGGTGATGGGATGATGTGATTGGGGGAATTCCAGCTAAATCCAAGTGGGAGAACCAGCAGCCACATTCCACGGACGAACGGTGGATCTCTGCGGTACAGTGCCCCCAGCCTGGTCCTTCAGCTGTAAGACATGGTATGTGTGGTGCGTAACGTGGGTGCTTCCGAGGGCACCCAGCCTGCCCACCTCCTTGGATGGAGTTCAAGCTGCCTCCTGTGGGTCCCCCCAGCTCTTCCCCCTCACCCCCTGGGGCCTCCAGGCCTGATCTCCTCCCTGTGGTCTTCCCAGCCGCCGGGTTCCCCAACGTGTACCGTCTCCAGACAGGCACCACCCCGTTCCTTTAGATTATCCTGAATAACAGATGGCAGGAAGGAGGGGCTCTTACTGGGGCAGGACGGAGGGCGCCCCAGATCTGTGGAAGTGGATGATCTGCCATTTGCCATCCCGGCGGTGCCAGACGCGGGTCTCTTCCGACTGGGCCGTGCGGGGGATGCCGCCGGCATCCAGGTACTGCGTGATGCGGATGTAGGCGATGCAGGCCGCCTCGTCACCCATCAGGTGAATGTGGGGATTCAGGATGGTGGTGTGCACAGGCTTGCTGTTCCGGGACCACACTGCAGGCGGGGATGGGAGGGGGCAGAGGGGTCGCACCTGGGGGCCTCCTGCCTCGCTTCCTTCACTTCCCCAATTCTCAGCAACCCTCTCGGCAAGAGGCACCTCTGCCTGCCTCGCTTCCCGAAGAGTGGGGCTCTGTGACAGGGCTCAGCTCCCTGGGAGTCAAGCTCATATCCCAGCTGAGATACAGTGGACTTCAAAACAAGCTGAATTCTTCAAATGCAGGGGAATGGAATTTTCAAATCATAGTGTCTCAGACACGCAGGTGAATGGGGAACCAGGTGAGCTTACACCAGAGCCTCAACCCAGATCCCTGTAGAGGCCAGGAGAGTACATTAACAAGGAGGCTGAACTGGATATAAGATGCTAAATGACAACGGACCCTTCGTCTCTGGGCCAGGGGGACAATAGGGAGTGGTGGTGAATAGGACACCGTGTCCCTTCTATGGAGGTGCCCTGCACACAGCTTCCCTGGTGTTTGCTATGTAAGTGGGACCCGTGTTGCCACACCTGATTTTTCAAGAGAATCTAGAAATCTGGATTTTTATGTCGAATGCCTCATTTTTAATTATTGGCATCAAATTCAAATTTAAAACATCATACAGACCCCATGAAACATGTGTAGTCCAGCTATGGCTTGTGGGTCCCTCATTTGCCACCTCTATTCTCAACATGTAGAAGGATGGAAACTTGAAGAATATTAAAATTGTATAATCTTAGAATCTTGGAATTATAAGGATGGTGTTGGTGGTGATGGGGTGAAGTCGTGGAACTTTTCAGCGTTAGAGGGCAATGCATAGCTCTTGTAATCATGGCAGAACTGACAAAAGTACCAGAAACCGGCTCTCTCTATGTGAAATATTACTATTATTATTATCATCATCACCACTATCATCATCATCTTGGTTCTAGGAACTCTCAATGTTTTCAGCAAGATAGAAAACAAAAGCACAGAAAGACGATGACCTAGGGAGGGGCTGGACAGGGATCACCAGGATCTTGGCTTCAGAGGAACCCTCATGCCTTTTCTTAGTGCAGCCCAAACGTATCCGAATCCATGGAGAGCTGATTTAAAATATAGACTACCCAGCCCCACCCTTCAAGATGCCAGTTCAGGAATCTATAATATTAAAAAGCTCCCTCTCCCCGCTCCCTCCCCCATCCTCTGATTCTGATGCCCAGACAGGTTTGTGAGCCACTGATTTCCTGAAAAATGTTAAAAAAAATTTTTTTTTTCCAGGACTTCAGAAAGCATCCAATAGTATCCACCCCTAAATATTCCAATCACACTATACCCAGGCTTTGGATAAATGACTCAAAATCACTAAGTCTTACATATGTAGACTAAGAGACTTTTACAGTTCTGGGACCTTGGACAGAGAGAGTGCAGAGCTTTTGTGTTATATAGGCTTGGGGGTGACCTCAAGGTCAGAGGTCAGAGGTCACCCCATGGCCCTCCCACAAAATGCAAGGAGGCCTCCATAAGCAGCCTTGACAGCATCTGGGGCTGGAGGCACTCAACACCGTCTAGTTCAATGCATCCATTTAGCAGACCTGGAAACTGAGGTCCAGAGAAGCAATCGGACTTGTCCAAAGCTAGGCCAGTTTCTGAAAGAAATGCAGTAGAACCTAAAAGAAGTCGGTCTCGAGGTGGGTCTAAATTAGGACAATCCAGAACAATCTCCAAAGGGACAAACAGAGCTTAGTATTGTTGAGGGCGCTGGGCCTTACTGTTGTCTGCCAGGGCGAGGGTCCTGAGGGTCATTTGTAGAGCAGTGGCCACCCTCATGTGGTATCTTCTGAACAGACTCTAGGCTTGCATTTTCTATCCTCATGGATAGAATGGGAGAAAGGGCCAGGTCCTCCCGCAGGATAAAGCAGGCAGGAGGGTGGGACTTGCCCCAGGGCAGGCAGTTACTCTGGGTCTTGGTCTTGTGGGTCCTTTGATGTGACCAGGTGTCCAAGCCCAGAGTCCAGCGGGCTGGTGCTGTGATGGGGCTCGCTGTCAGGATGCAGATCAAGGGCTAGCACAGCCGTCTGTGTTTTTTTTCCCTTTTGCCATCCCTCAGTCTTCAGAGCCGGTTCAGCCTGGTCTCTGCTCTGCTCTGTGGGGATTGTGGAATTCTCTGGGGAACCAGTGCCCCCCACCCCCCAGGACAGACGAGTATAGAGGTGACCATGGTGATCAGCTAGGGAACTCCAGGGTGACGGGGACGGTGGGGTCCAGCCACCTCTCCTCACATTCTATCTCCATTGCTAGCCTTAGAAAATCAGAGTTTGATGTGTCAAAGGAAAATGCAACTTCCTTCTTCACGGCTTTTTGGGGATGCCCTTAAGCCCTCATACTGTACAAGATTCCATCAGACTGCGTGCAGGCAGGAGAGGAGTGTCCGTCTAGGGACACTAATGCCCAGGTGAGGGGGGAGCACAGGGAAGGAAGGAGGCGCTGGAGAGAATCAGGACCGGGTTCTGCTGCCAACTTTCTGGGTTCCTTTGGACAAGTCATTCTCTTCTCTGGACCTCTGTACAATGAAGAGTTGGACTAGATCCAACTTCAGTTGCTTAGGTATCACCTTTATTTTTACCATCTACCTGTACTTACTTTATGAAAATATTTCCTTAAACTGATTCACTTTATTAATTTATATGAATTTATTTTAAAAGAAAACTTTCTAGTACAATCATTAATGAATAACCAGTCTCATAGAATACAATTTTAATAATAAGTCCAGTTAAAATAAAACCAAGTTATGTAATCCTAGCTCCATGCTCTTGCCTGCAAGGGACCTGAGCCTGAGACCACTCTCTTTCTGATAATGAGGTGAGTTAGAAAGCATTAGATGCTTGGGACAGACTAGCGTTAAACTGACCCTTTCCTCTTGGCGGAGCCGGATGTACTGAAAGAGAATTTAGATAGGGACAAACTTTCTCACTGTGTGAACCAATGCTCTTTCAACTGGTGTCCACATGCACCGGAAATCACCCAGCATAGCCTTGGTGGTACGTGCCTTCCCTCTGGGGGACCCTGGATGTGCCTGCCACTTCTCAGGGCCTCCCTCCGGGTCCTGAGCTGCAGGAGTCTAACCTGCGTGTGCTTTGGTTCGTCCCCGTCTGACCCCTGGCCAAGGTGAGACACAGACACAGGCAGAAAGCGCCCTAGGTCAGGCCCAGCCTCAGCCCCCTGACAGCCCCGGGTTGCAAAGCTGCCAGGGTCTCTCCTGCAAAGGAGAGGCCCGGGAAGGACAGACATGCGGACAGAGACCTAGACAAATAGGCAGGGCACAGCAGTGTGAGCTTTGTCCTCTCCTTCCCCAGACTGCCCACCCACGGGGGCACCTGCACAACAACAGCCCATGTGCCAGCTTGCGACCAGCTGGGCAGCTGGGGTGGCTGCAGGCATTCAGGTGACTGTAACTTGGGGGTGTGCCCTGGTGGGAAGGCTCCCTTATCTGTAGAAAGGGAAGAAAGGTCTTCCCCAGGCCCTACCAGGGTCATGGGCAGGCGAGGGCTGGGAGGGCTTGTCACGCTCATCCCAAGTCCCCATCCGCAGCCACTGGCGTCGGACGGTCCAGGGTTCGGGGAGGGAGCCAAGATGGTACCAACCCCTGTCCACACAGGACCTTCCTCTTCGCTGCCTCCTGAGCTGCCCCGGGGGCCCTGCCCGTCACCCTGCTGTGCCATCTGGCAGGACACGGAAAAGAGCAGACAACAGGCAGCCCAGAGGGAAGGGATTGCTCACGGTTTTCAAAATAGAATCGATGGAAGTCCAGGCCCTCGACCAGGTTCCCTAGGGCCTCGGGTTCGAAGGCTGTCATCCCGGGGTCACACATCTTCCTGGGGGGAGGAAGTCAGAGGAAAGATGGGCTAGGGTGGCCTCTCGGGTGCCCCCCTCTAAATTCCAGGGGCCTGGACCCTGGGAAGGCAAGCCTGTGAAATAAAAGTGACTGCACCCACCTCACAGGATCAGTGAGGTTGGCGGATGGGACAGGGCTGGTCCAGTTACGGTGTGGGGCAACGCTGACTGGCTAGTGCCACTGAGAACTGGGAAGCCTGGGTCCAGGTCGTGGCTCTGCCACTTACAGGTTATGAGACCCCCAGCAAGGGGCTTAACCTCTCTAAGCAAGAGCACCATGAATGTCGTGCATGGTACGCTGCCCCAAGGCTCCGGCGGGGATAATTCAGCCTGTACACTCCTCTCCAAATTACATCCCCCGCCCAGGGCAGCAGATCCATCCAGAGAGGGCTTTTCCTAAATGGTCTTCCTTGGGTGGAGAGACATTTTCCTTCACTAAAGTGAAGCAACTTCTGTTCACCAAGCAGGTGTGTCCCTGGAGGGAGTGCGTTCTGCTACTTTAAACAAAGTTGCCCTATTGTTGGCAGCAGCCCTCCTGGTGAGCCACACTTTCCTCTTCTGTAAGATGAGGAAAACAGCATTCCAAGAAATGATGCCTGGGAGGAAGGAGCGCAGGGCATGGCCGAGGAGGCCCACTGCTCTGCATTTTTGGCTCGGTGCTCCCACCCAGGTCTGTTTTCTGGGAGACCCTGACAGCCAGACGGAGGAAGGAAAAACCTGTCTCCCCCACCCCTAGGTCTCTGGGATCTTCTGTAACACAACATGGACCCCTGTGATGATGACAATGAAGCCAGGGACAGGAAGCACCCCAGGCCAGTCAAAGATCCTGACACGGGGAGGGACTGAAAACAGTGGAGGAGGGCACTGGGCCAGCATCGTCTGAGCTGGACGCCGTGGGGAGAGCAGGGCACTCTGCCCTTGCTCTGCCCTGACTGCCCTGTCTCTGTGACTCCAGACAACTCGCTTCTCCACTCAGGACCTCACATTCTCCAGATGGAGCTGGAGGTTGTGCTCAGACCATATGGGACGCTCAGGACCCTTCCAGATCCAGAATCCTCTAAGGCTGGGGGTCTGAGCCCTGACCGTCTGGAAGACTAAGCAGCCCCTGGCCAAGAGGAGCCCTTCTCCAGAGGGTCTCTGGGTGTCCCTGCCTCTGAAGGACCCTCTGCTCCAATTCCATTGTATGTGTAGGGAAACTGAGGCTCAGTGAGACAAAGGAGCTTATCCAGGGTGACACAGGGCCAGACTCGGCACCATAGGCCCCAGAGGTCATGGCAAGTGGTCAGAACCTAGACTGGGCTGCAGATGCCAGAGGAAGTGACATCACAGAGGTGGGAGGCTTGGGGTCCATAGGGGCCACCTCTCTTTCCCTTTCTCCCTGGCTGTGCCCTTCCAGAGCCACTCTCGGGCTCTCCCATCGCTGACTTAATTCTTTCTAGGACCGGATGCAAAACCCGTTCAACAGCGCATTTCCATGCTTTTATGCAACCCGCAGGGGCACATGTGCACACACACCCGTGCACACCCCTTGTGCACGCAGTCACAAACGTGCATGTGTGGGCAACTGCATCACACTCACATGTACAAGCGGCCTCCGTCTCACACCTGCACCTTCCAAGATCCTTGTTCCTCCAGAGACAATCAGTAGATGGCTGGGGCTTTGCCACCCGCTGCTGCTGAAACCCTCCCACTGTTAGGATGTGCCTGGACTGCCAAGCCTTTGAGAGACAAACTTCAGCTCCTGGACATAGTGGTAACCAAGATCAGGCTGCCCGAGGAGCAAAGCCCAGCCCAGTTATTCCCATCTCACCTGAACCCAATAAGCAAAGGTCATTCTGCCCTTAGTTGGCAGCTTTCGTCCACCAAAAAGCATATGTGGGGTCTTCAGGCCCAGGCCTCGTTAGCTCTGGCCAAGATGTTGAGGCCTCAGCCCAGAATCCTGGCTCTCCTGGGGGCCAGCGGAAGGCCTGCTTCCAGGCCAGACCAGCAAGGCTGAGGGTGGCCACCAGGGGGCGCTCCAGCCCAGCCTTTGCACAGAGCTGCGCCTCCAACAGCTGATCAGGTGTGTAGAGGATGTCTCATACCACCTGTTTCATATCATGCTATTTTTGTGCACTCTGCCTTATCCCCAGAGGATGTAAGATTCCTTCTGGAGGTTCTTTTGCTCACCCCTACTCACTGGATGTACAAACGCTATGGGTTCCTGCCTGCTTCTTCTCATCTGAGGTCATAGGAGGTCCAGGGTGAGGCCCCAGGCCCATGTGGCAGGACCCAGCTCATCTCCTGAGGAGGTCCATGTTGTGGTGGAGACCCACCCACTCTGTCCTTGGGGAAGCAAAAGAGTTTTGTTGGAGTTCCTCCTGGGGAACAAGATAGGAGCAGGACTGAGATATAGACAAGTATTGTGAACAGAAAGCTTAATGAAAGCGTGAAGTCTGAAGGCAAACCAGAAATATGAGTTCAGCCTGATTCACAGCACATGCAGAGTGAGTAAATGAGGGTCAGAGACAAGGACCCCCAAAGGTAGCCATCAGCACCCCCTGATCAACAATCCAGGCGGGACATGCAGAATGGACCCAGCCGACTCACGTGTAGGACTCAAAATCTCCATTGCTTATGGCTTCAATCAGCTGTTCTGTCACTTTTATAATTTCTTGTTTCCGCACTGTAAGGCAGGAGGGAACACAGAGAAATAATAGCGATAGTGATTGGGATGCAGCGCCAACCACAGCTTCCTGAGCCCCTAACATGCGCCAGACCCTGTCCTGGCAACTGAGGGCCTCAGAGAGATTGTCTCGTTTATCCTCACACTGTCCCTGGGTATCATTACTCCCATTTCATGGAAGAAGAAACTGAGGCCCAGAAAGGTGAAGAAAAAAGTGTGAAATTTCCCTCAAATACAATGGGCAGAGCCAGTGTCTTAGTTGGCAGCCTCTGCCTCGAAACAGCATGCATGATTCTGGCTCTAGGCCTGATTTGAACCCAGGTCTCGAGTCCAAAATATGCTTCTCCATTACCTTGTTTTGCCACCTGAATCCAAGCAAGGTCACCTGTGGAGGTTGTCACCAGCAACCATAAACCAGGGGCTCCCCCATGGTCCAAACTGGGGCCACTAAGGGCGGGCTTAGGGCTTACTCATCCCTTAGGTCTGAGTCAGTTTTTGTTCCATTTGGGTGCCTATAGGAATCAGGCACTGAGCCTTCCAGAACTTTCTAGGCAGAATGAATCCCAGTTGCTGACACCTGGCCTCCCCTGTCCACCACTGAAACACCACGAACAGCTGCTGTCTTCCTGGTAGAGGATTAGACATCAGTTTTCTTATCAGGTGTGTGATGTTCTGAGCCCCAGTTTTCCCATCTGTAAAATGGGGACACCATCACCTCTCATACGTTCAGTGCTGAACAAGTTGTGTAAAGAACCCAGGCTTCAGCACCAGACAGGCTTCTTCTAAATCCCACCCCAGGTCTTTACAAGCTGTGCAGCCGTGGGGCACGAAGTTGTTTTCTGGTCCCTCGTATGGAGATGACAATGCCCTCGTCCCGGAGTTGTTATGAGCATGGGATGAGATGATGTGCCTGAGGCACTTGGACCAGAGCCTGGCACACAGTAGGTATACACTGCAAGTGCTGCCTCCTGCATCTGCTCATTACTGCATCTGCTCCTCACAGCCTGGGGGGTAGGGGGAGGCGAGGCCAGTTTCCCCCCGTCTGACACATGAGGAGACCGAGCCTCAGCAATGAAGGAATTTGAAGCCAAGTGTTCTGGCTCCCAGCAGGGCTATGCACCCAGAAGCCTCAGGCGTGTTTCCCAGGGCCAGGCCTGCTTCCCTTCCTCCCACAGGCTCAAGCTTAACCTCCAAGCCGGTCAGTGAGCTGGCCTGCTAGAGCAGTCTCAGGTGAGGCTGGGAGCATGGGAGGGAGACGGCTCCTGGAGGAGGCCTTGCCCCTGCCCCTTTCCTCACCAATTGCTGGTGCCATCCCATCCCTCCTCACACTGAGGAGCTCACCTCAGGCCCAGAGGATAAAGAATCGCAGGACACCCAGGCCGCAAGAACGCTTGGGGACCAGGGACTCAGCCTGCTCATCCAACATTGGGGAAACAGAAGCTTGGTAAGGGGTGGGACTTGCCCAAGGACATAGAACATTTTGGGTGCAGAGTTTGGCTCCCAGCCCAGGGCCTTTTCCACAGGACCCAGGAGCTCCAATGCGTTCCGTGATGTGTTGGGCCCACATGCTTGTCTCTTCCCCAGCTCAAATATGAGCTCCATGGAGGCTCGCTGATCCCTGGAGCCTGGAGCAGGCCTGGCCAGGCATTCCTTATGGAGTGAGTGACTGCGCCAGTGCTTAAGCCGCGAATCTTTGAAGCCTCCCAGCACAATTTCATGCGGTTCTCTCCTCCCGGTCAGAGACAAGCTCCCGTCACCGTGGAGGCAAAAGGTGAAATAGTCTGCTCCAGTGGACCAACCGCCCCGAGCAGACTGTGCAGCTCCAAAGCCCATCTCCCTCTCCCCCCGCACCTGCCCCCTCAGGGCAGGGCCCGGTGCCCAGCGCAGCTCTTAGCACGTGGTGGGCGCTCAGTAGACGTAACATCACTGAAGTTACTATCTCCAATGTCAGTCACCACAGTGAGCCGCTAATTCTTTATCTCCTGGCTCTGTAAAGAATCGCCAG
Organism: Globicephala melas; assembly: GCF_963455315.2. Lineage (NCBI taxonomy): Eukaryota > Metazoa > Chordata > Mammalia > Artiodactyla > Delphinidae > Globicephala > Globicephala melas. The sequence continues at coordinate 125,961,120 of NC_083316.1, forward strand.
GGCTGGGAACGGGTCTGTCTTAGACCATGAGGTCAGCCGGGTGACTCTGGGGTCTTGCCTCGGGCTCAGGCGGAGGCAGCTTGAATGAATGAACGAGCAGATGGACCAAATCAGGGTCTGGGGCTGCTGGCCTTGCCCTGTTCCCTGGAATTGCCCAAGTTGCCTTGTGGCCTCTGTCCCTAGGAGCCCAACAGCCCGGCCTCCTGGTCAACTCTGACCTCCTTCGTGGAACCTGGGGGATTGAGGATGGGGAGAAACCCACCTCCACCAGGAGACACCTCGTTCCAGCTGCTCCCACATGAAATCAGGGTGATGATGCAGAGCGACTCCACATGCTTTAAGAACCCTTCCCACTTGACATTCCACGAGCCCGTGCTTAATGCCCTGTCTCCCGTGGGCCGCTTCTCACCACCATCTCAGACAGGCTACTCAAGCGGTCAAGGGCATGGATTCTGGAGCCAGACCCCCTGAGTTTGGATCCTGGCTCTGCTACTTAGTAACTGTGTTCCCTTGGGCAAGATACTTCCTCCTACCTCAGTTTCCCATATGTATAATGGAGCTACTAATAGTACTTACCTCATAGGGTGGTTCTGAGGATTGAGTTAAGAATATATCAATAAAAATAACTAACACACATATGGTCCTCACTCAGAACCAGCTACTGTTCCAAGCCCTTTATATCGACTCACTTATGTAAATATGATGCATTATGTAAAGCACTGAGAGAACTGCCTGGCCCTCCATAAGCAAGCGCTGTGATCACCATCACTGGAAAGCTCTGACTTGGAAGTTCTCCCTGAGGACAGTCTCTAGCCTCTAACCCGGGCAGGGACACTTCCCAGCAGCCTGATATATGATGGTTCAGTTTCGGTTGGAACTTTGGGGCTTGCAGCCTGCCGGGCAGGCCACCGCACTGCTGAACGGCTTTTGCCATTTGCATCCACCTCCTTCTTTCAAGTTGCAGTCTCCCCCTAAAAGCCCCCAGTTATAGTTCTGGTCTGCCTTCTGGGATCCTTCAGTGTGTACCTGCTTCTCCAGGTGCCTTCCCCCACCAGTCTTTTCTTCTCAGGGCTGAAGGCCTCCCGCATGTGGTTCGCAGGATCTGGCTCCAGCTGGCCATCTATTTTCGAGGGTACTTAAGCTGCTTAGTTGCCTCTCTGAGTGTGAGCACACTATCCCTGATGTGGCTTGAATGTTGCAGAATATCAGGTCTAGGGTAGCACTCTCTACCCCCTCCCCAATTCTGGACACTACACCTCTATGAATGCAGCCTGAGACAGTGCCTAACTTGGCCTCCAGCCACTCAGGACACCAAGTTTGCCGACAATTGAAGCCTAGCAGGCAGGACTCTCCCTAGCTTCATTCTCTGGGACCAAAGATCTGGGGGTCTGGTGCTCCTTAAATCTGGAGGAATTCACTCTGGTTCTGAGCCCCTCCCATGCCCTTGGCAGACCTATTGCTCTACGAAAGATTCATCCAGCAGCTGCTCAGTGGCACCCTCTGGCATTTCTCATCTGCCAGGTGTTCACCCAGACAACCAGGAGGGCTCCGCTCTAGATGGGAAAGCGGAAGCTCCAGAGAGGTTAAGGCACTCTCTCAAGGCCACACAGGATGAGGAGGCTGAGACGGGATCAGCATTCCTGACTGATAGTTCCTAGAATGTCTCTGCCCAGATTCTAAGGCAGCTCTTTGGGTTGGAGAGGAAATTGAATTTTCAAGGAGCTGACCAGGAGGAGATAGGGCGGTGGGGAGGATGTCTGGCAGAACCCCGTGCAGCTCAGAGGGTGAGAGGCCTGTGTATGAAGCCTGAGGGGCTCTGAAATATTAATGTCCCTTTCTTTGCTGAGGGGAGAATGTTCCCTGGAGGATGACATTTCTAATTAACTTTAATGTTAGGTCAGAATCCACCCCACCAGCTGCTATTCTCACTTAGTAAGAAGACTTAACAAATTAACACCAGAAAATGGTTCTCTGGAAACTTTCTCTGAGGCCTGGAGAAGCTGGGGGAGGCACAGAGTTCCTCTCTCCTGCCAAACAGGGGGAGGAGCTCCTGGCTGAGCCAGCAACTCTTCCATCAGACATGGCCTTTTACATGTGTGGAAACTGAGGCAGGGAACGGGGTCCCAGTTTTACCATTAGTAACATTGACATGCCCTTTCTCTTCACTAGGCCTCAGCCTCCCCTCTTTATTTTATTTTTAAATTAAATTTTATTTTTTTTGGCTATGCTGCACAGCATGTGGGATCTTAGTTCCCCGACCAGGGATCAAACCCGTGCCCCCTACAGTGGAAGCGCAGAGTCTTAACCACTGGACCGCCATGGAAGTCCCATCCTCCCCTCTTTAAAAGGGGCATAAGTGAACTAAAATTCAAGACTTCGCAAATGTTCTCATCCTGATATCTCTAAAGCAGAGGATAATGATTGTAAATGTCAGGCCTCAGGGATGTAACCCAGAGCCGTTACCCCAGGTGGAAAATGTCTTTAACGGGTCACATTTTACATTAACAGCGCACACAAATTTTACATTCTATTCCAAACATTTCTCTGTCTGTTGAACGTATAAATATTTGTCTTAAAATAATCTTTGAGTAAAACTGACGCTCCAAGAAAACGTCACATGGCTTCCTGTCATTCAACCATAAGCTCCAGTTTGAAAGAAGAGAAATTAAGACTTATTAAACAGTGGCCATATGCCAAACACTGTGTAGGCACTTTAGACACAGCCTGTCATCTCATCTGCACAGCAATCCTCTGAGCTTGATAGTATTATCATCTCTTTACTGTTAAGGAAACTGAGGCTCAGAGAGGTTCAGTAAGTTGTCTAAGGTCACCCAGCAGATGGACTCCAATGAAGAATCACAGAGCCAGTTTGCCTCCACAGACCCTGTCTGCTCTGAGACCAGGATTATGAGGCCACAACAAGTCTCCTCAAAACTCCCAGCACCTTACAATGAGCCTCAGATATGGTGAATGTCTCAGAAACAACCTATCTCGGCCCACCATAAACCTATGGAATCAGATTCCACTGGAGCAGGGCCAGGAATATGGTTAAAAATCATACTTGAGGGACTTAGAATGCTGACCTGATCCCAAGGGAATTCTTCGAGATAATGCATTTTGAAGGTTGTCCCTGGTGCTTTCATAGACGCTTGATTTGCTCTAGCACCAGGCTATGGTGATGGAGTGACCATCTCCTGCCCCTGCTTTGCCCCAGCTGGGAATGACCGGAGAGGGACACACATAGGGTGGGGCTGGTCTTCCAAACATCGTGGCAGAGTCAGGAGGCAGTCAACAGCGTTTAGTGTGTCAAATCTGCCTTAAATAAGCCTGCACGGCAACTGTGCAAAAATATTTATTACATAACAAAATGCTCTTGTCCCCATCATTGTATATTCTTTTAGAAGCAAATCATCTAAACTCCTGAAAATATCTCAACTGGCACAGCTGTGATCTCTCCAGGTCAATGCTGCTTTTCTAGATTTCAGAGACTCCCCAGGCATCTCTGACACACACTGGAGTGTGAGAACCCCCTCCCTTGCCGATCTCCCTGTCCTGGGGAAAGAAGAAGGGCTGGGTACAGGCAGAACAGCAGGATGTCACTAATCGTCCAAGGATCTGGTGTCCCCTGGGCGGAAGCCAGCGCTCCATCCTCCCTCCTCCAAGCTCCAAGCATCTTTCCACATGCCAAGGCCTCCTCAGCTGAGCCAGGCCCTGGAGCCACACTGCCTGGGTTCATATCCTAACTGTCCCCTTTACGAGGTCTGGGAGCTTAGGCCAATTGACTCAACCCCTGAGTTTCTGGGCTGTCGGATGGGGTTAATCACAGTACCTACTTCTTAGCTTGTTGTAAAGCTCAGGTGAGTACCAAGCACTTGGAACAGGTCTAGCATTCAGCAAGTACCCCATAAAAGGCAGCCATTATTCCTATTCCCGTCCTATTATTTCCTCTCTTACTATCAGATCACCGTTATCTGGGATCTTGCTCCCCCTTTCATCCGAGGGCTTGTGAAGACTATTAGCCACTGGCTACAGTAGCCCCTGCAGTTTGGGTCGGTCTTAGGCAGTGTTTCCCATATTCCAGTTTGTTGAATTTCCTATTGATACATTTTTGCTTTCCCTTCCCTTACTATAATTACTTCAAGTTTTTAAAATCAGCTTGTGTGTTTTTTTAAATCCAAAGACACTGCCAAAGGAAAACGTATACCACTACGATACATTTATGACTTGACTATGTTAATTTTTTCTAATACGTGTTAAAGTCAACACATAACTGCTACCATGAGGAAAGTCCATCCAGGCACCTCACACAGGGAAATGGCACCCCGCTGTGTACCCAGCCTATAAGGAGCCAAAGCGAGGCTCTCTGTAGATGAACAGGACACAAAGCTGGCCTTGCGGTCCCTTCAGGCCGGAGGCTGTCGGTGAAGGGGGCCTGCCAGGAGGCCCGGGGGCCCAGATGCTGAAGGCAAGACCCCTCCTACCTTTGGTGTCTTCATCCTCAATGGTGGTGTTGGTGCTCTCTGAAGATTCCTGCCAAAGAGAACACGGGAGGTGGTGAGGCCCGCTTGCCAAGCGGGAAGAGGTGTGGTCTGCCTGATGCTGCGGCCCCGTTGCCGTAAGCCTCATGGGCTCTGCCATCCAGATGCTGCACTGAAAACCCTGTCAGACTTCCAAGCCTAAGGAGGGGACGGGCCCAACTAATCAGGTGGCTGGTGGCTGGTGGCGGGGACGGGGCTGTAAATGAAGGGGTGGATGTGTGGAGAGCCCTGGCCTTTCTGGAAGGGGGTCCTGAGCCCTGTCTGCTTGAGGGAGCAGAGAGGGGGTGTGGAGGGCAGAGAGGCACATGGTGGCCACAGGACGGGGAAGGAGTACACACACTGGCAGGAGAGGAAGAGAGAGACGGGAGGAGGCCCAGTGTGACAGAGGCTGGGCTTTCCAGGGGGAGAAAAACCACACAACTGAGGGAGACAGCAATGGAATCAGAAGAAGAGGGACGTGGGCCACCATGCCACCGCAGGAACCCCTAGACGGTGGCAAGGGCTGGTGGCTCCTCTGCCACCGGCAGGCCCTGGGTAGCCTCACAGAAGCTCAAGAAGGGCCTCTACGGCGCCCGCTACTTCGGCCAAACCAAGCCCCCCAGTGGCCACAACTGACACAAACCAAGTCCTGAGCTGAGCTCCAGAGCAGAGGGCAAGGCGAAGCGAGAAGCCACGGGCTGGATGTGGGATGGGCTTCAAGTCAACCTTCACAGCTGAGGGAGTTCTCAGGTCTACCAGCAGGCTGCTGGCCTGGGTCATGGAGTTGGAGGTGTCAACAGAAACACGCCAACAACACGCACACACAACACACATATTGTCACACGAGGCACACGTACCAAGCACACCCTGAGCACCCTCTCCCCGCCCGGGTTCCCAGTGTAGCCTGCAGGAGCGAGGCAGGAGCGAGGGTTCGAGGCCCAGGATTTACCGGCGTTTGGGAGACGGCAGACACTCACCATTAACTGAACGCTGGAACTGGACTTTCTTTTCTGGAAAAACAAGGAGAAGAGATGGGACAGGAAAAGACACAGCGTGAAAACGGCAGGGAGCAGAGGAACGAACGACAGGGGAGGGGTGGAAGGAGGATGGGCCTCGGGGTCATCCTCTGTGGTCCCTTGCCGGCAATGGCATTGGGACAAGGAGTCAGGGCCACCAGCAGCAGCTGACCTGGCAGGGCCAGGCCTCTCTCAGCCTAGCGTTCTGGGGCCTCGTGCACAGCTGCCTGGGTCTCAACAATCCAACCATCGAGCTGCGGGCTAAGCCTCTCTTGGATCAGGGCTCGCCCTATGCCAAGTTCAGATGGAGGAGGCAAATCCTGGGTCTCAGATACCCGGCGCCTAAGGCCTCCAGAATCCTAAGCTCTTGAAGGACAACAAGGTGCTCGGGTCTGGAGATGAGGCCCAATGTCTCCTCCTAGACTCCTCCTGTGTCTCTGCTGGAAAGACCCCACTCCTAGTTTGGTTGAGTGTCACAGTCACTCAGGAAACTTGTCCAAAATATACATAACCAGACCCCCTGTAAGGAGTCTGATAACTAGGTCTGGGCTGGGGCCTGGGCGTCTTTATTTTAAACACTATCCCCAGGTGATTCCAAAGCAGAGACAGGTGTGGGAACCACTCCTCTAAGTGGCCTCAGAAGTCCTGGTTGTGCCCACAGCTTCCCAGTGACTGGCCTATTCGGCTCCTTTATGCTGATAGAGAGACTGCGGCAAAGGCAGACGCACAGCTGAGCCCAGAATTCGAGTCTTTGGGCCTTGCCATTCAGCCTATTCTAGCTTTGGGGGGATTTGTCATTTCCCCTGTATAATCAACTGTGGAACCAAGGGAAGGAGAGAGGAACATGTAGACTGTCTTCTCCTTCTTTCAGCTCTAAGCCTGGAGTCTTAAAGACTCACACTCATAGAAGGTTACAGGCCAAGACCGACACCTGCATTGAGCAGACAAGAACCTGGGGTCCAGAGACGGGCAGCGATCCACCCAAGGTCGCTCAGCTAGCTACTAGCAAAGAAGAGGCTGGAACCCCCAGTGCAGGCCCTCTCCTCTGTCCAGGTACCCACAGCCTGACGGCTCTTCAAAGGCTTATCCTGGAAGCACTTACATCTGAGAGGCCAGGAGGCTCTCCCCTTGCTGCTCTGTGTGGGGAGCAGAGGGGAGACCTGAGATGCCTCCGGGCAGGCCTTTGCCAGTAGGAGGCACTGGATATTCTCCAAGTGTCCTCAGGTCTAAGTCTGGGCTTTCTGACTCCAAGATCCAGGAGCCTCTGAGCGCCAGGAGCCTTAGATCCTATCCTGTCCTCTCCATCCAGGGCCTCTGCATGGAGGTGGCTCACTGGGCATTTCCAGTGTAAGTGCTCACAGCCCCTGCCTCTGCCCCAGCTGGCCCGGGCAGTGTGACTCCGGCAAGGCAGCAGCCTGCAGCCAGCCCCTCCTTCCCTGCCCTGTCCTCCTAGCGTTGGCCTCACTCCTGGCTGGAGCCGGGCCAGGCACAGTGTGTGTTGGAGGGGACAGGCCCACACAGCTCGGCTGTCAGCGGAAACCTGAGGAGCAGCGTGAGGGCCAGGAGTTTCCAGGCGGGACACGAGGAGGCAACACAGAGCAGAGACTGCATCAAATTCGGACGCACAGTGACAGGATGGGACATGGGGGAGAGGGGTCAGGACGCACGGATGGGACACCAACAGGGGGCAGTGAGTGGGGTTGAGGGGTGGGAGCGGTCAGCCCCTCTTCATGAAAGTAGAGGCCTAGGAGTGGCTGGGACCGGGGGCATCGCTTCTTGGTAATAGAAAGACTCGATTTTCCTGAATCACAAAATGATGATGATACTAATAAGAACCCTACACCGACCAGCGTGTTAGTTTCATTTAGAAAGTGAACTGTCACCAAAAGGAGAGTCACATCTCTTAGAACCACGTGAAGAGCATGGTTCTAAGGTGGGCAGGGACGGTAGAAACAGAGGATGGTCAAAGTTAGCCTTGAAAAGCCCTTAAAAGCCCATACGGTACAGTATTGTGTCATATCTTGAACTCCAACCCGCCAGTTTTTCCTCCAGCGTTGGAACCGATCACTGCTTCTTCAGTCAAGCCCCAGGTGGAATCAGTGGTCTGTCTCTAGGGACCAAGTTGTAGTTCCTGCTTTGGCCGAGCACATGTTGGCTACGGGAGCATCACGGTGCGACTCCACCAGGCCCACCCAGGCGGGAGCCTCTCACCAGCCTCCCTGAACACAGCGCTTCTCCTCTTGCACAGATGACGGAACTGATGGCCCAGGTCCCCAAGGGAGGGAACAGTGGGGCCCAGGCTCAAACCCCTGGCTTCTTGACTTGAGGTCTAGTTTCAGTCATAGTAAAAACATGAATGGACCTCCCTCCTCTTGCAGGCCGGGCTCCCCAAATCCTGGGCAAATCCCCCTGGGTTACTCCCGTCTTCCGGCTGGATGTCCCCGCTCCTCCATCCCAAGGAAGGGGAGGAGGTTGAGCTGCAGAGAAAGGGTCGGGCCAGGAATAGCCTTTGAGTGTCTCTTCCTCCACACCCAGGCCACTCTGAGAAGTCACTCAGGGTCTGTCCTGTCCTACAGGAAGCAGCAGCAGTTTCTTCAGCTGTGCCCACTGGAAGGCCCTGCAGTGACCAGCCAGAGCCCCGCCACGCTACGAGATGCCCTTGCCCTCAGACAGCCTCCGCCTCCTGGCCTTGCCCAGAGAGGAGCCAGACAAGAGCTTCGTCCCACGACCCAGCCTGAGGGAGGCCCTGACCAGGGCTTTGCCAGGGCTACACCCGAGCGCCAAGCAGACGGCGGCAGCCCTCCCGCAGCCCCTCCTCCTCCACCTACCTGGGCCCCAGCCCACTAGCGCCTGTGACCTCTGCCCCATATCCCCCAAATATGATTCTCCCCAGGGGACCCAGTACCCCCAGTGTCTACACACTAGGGCCAGATTGAGCCCCAGCTGCTCCAAGCCTACCCCCCTCCCCCGCAAGTTGCACATCCCTCCATCACCCTTACAAATTGGGAGGGGAGGGGGGTGACTCATGGGTAACCCAAAACAGCAGGTAAGCCAAAACTCAATTCTGGATTCCATTACAGCACTGGGGATGGATGTGTGTCAACTGCATAAACTGGGCTGGCTTTAGATCTGTGTTTTCCAAGTATTTTCTCGAGCAAACTTCAAGAGAAATCTTACCCGAAAGTCCAACACATAAAGCAGAAAAGATACTACTACTGACTAGCATCTCATAAGCATGTATCGCACGCCAGCACCATGCTAAGTCCTCAATGCACAGTATCTTAGTTCATCCTCACAGACAGCCCTGGGGAAACCCGGCTCACCCGTTGCTTGAATGAGGAAACACAGGCTCAGGAGATTCAAATAATGGGCTGAAAGCTCACCCAGGCTCTCTCAACCACTGCGATGGCTGGTCCATGGAGCTGTTCAGGCTGAAGTGGGTGTGAGAAGCCCCCAATCCTCTCTGCTTGGCCTCCCCCTTCCAATCCCTCCCCATCTGCTGCCAGAGGTACCTCCCCAGAACCTTTGGGCTCCAAGGAGTTCCATTTGTAAACCACTGGCTTTGACTGATAACCAAATAATTACATATTCCTCAAGCACCCAAGATGAGAAGGGAAAATGATTTTTTCTTGTTTGTTTGTTTTTAAAGTGGAAATCATGGAGTTCACAGCCCTCCCCCCTCCCACTGTACCTATGGGGAAACTCAAGCCCCCAGAGGGCCAAGGGCAGAGAGGAGGGCCATATCCTGGCCTCAGGCAGACAGCCCAGATCCCCTCCCATACCACCCCCCCACCGGCAGACCAAAGCCAGGGGCCTGAGACCCTAAATGCCACTACAAACCAAGCCGTGAAGCCACCAGCCCACCTGGGTGGCTGTGTTTGGAAAGCATCCCACACCTTCCAGCGTCCTGGGCAGAGCCCAGCCCTGGGGCCCTGGCCAGGCAGGGCTCTGAGCCCAGAAAAAGGCAGGGTCTCGAGAGAGGAGAGTCCGCAAGGCGAGCCAGTGGCAGGGGAGGAGGGAGCTGCAGAGAGTAGGGGACCAGGCAGAAAGTAGGGGACGAGGCCCCAGAGAGCAGAGGGAGAAGAGAGAGGAGGGAGGGAGGGGTCGGTGGGGTGTGGAGGAAAGCAGCTCGGGCGTCAGGGGTGGGGACAGGGCAGGCCTGGGCCGGGCAGAGGAGGGGATTCTTAGCACTGAACCTCAGGCCTTGATGGGGCTGGGTACCTCTGGGTGTCAAAGCCGAGAGGATTGGCTGTCCATCCCCTGCAGGCTTTGTAGGCTGGACTGGGGCGTGCACTGGGTCAGGGGCCCATTCCAGCCAGCCTACACTCGGGAAGGAGGAGGTCACCCCTCATGACATCTCTGTCCCTTCTTTGCACCCACTCACTCACCAGTCCTCCAGAACCGCAGAAATCTCCTTTGACCGGCCCTCATGCCCACCCCAACTCCAGGCCACCTGCCTCTCCCACCCTCTTTCAACCCTCCCCTCCCCCGCCTGCCCCCCGCCAATCCTGGTGGGAGGGTGGGCACCGTAGCCCAGGTCCGGGTCTGGGGATGCCAGGCTGCACGGGTGAGCACATCTGCCCAGAACACCATCGGCAAGGCCTGGCCTCTTGTCCCAGCCCTGCAAGCCGGGCCCTGTGGGCGGAAACGCTGTCAGAGGCAGACCCTGCCGTGCTGGCCGGGACTTACCTTCACACCATCGTTCTTCTTGTTTCCTCCACTCTTCCCGCCTGCAGAGGAGAAAAAGTAGAGGGTTACCAACACCAGGCAGGGCACCAGGGCCCACAGGGCGAGGAAGAGCAACATCCACGGGCAGCGGAGGGCACAGAGCCGGAGCAGCGACGTGGGGAGACCTCCTCCCCTCCCTCCTCTTCCTTCCTGGGCGGCCCTGGGTCTGCCGGTGGCCCGCTGGGTGGGAGTGGGCCTGGGTTCTCAGCAGTCTCAAGTGTGACCCTCTGGCTCCATGGGTTGAGGGAGGTGCCCGATGTGTCCCAGGACCGTGGGATTGCTGTTTCAGTCTGGGGATTCCCTCCAGATCCTGGTCACCACCCGTGCTAGTAGTGGCCAACCTGGAGGCCCGGCTGCCCAGCCCGGGGCTGGACGCTCCCTCCCCGCCCCGGCCGGCTCTAATTTTAGCCCCATGCTGCCGCGGAGGTCATGTGTCAGCCCTGCCTACTCACTCTGGACAGCTGCGAAGCTGCATTTTGCTGGTGATAAGAAGCAGATGCCCCCGCTCTGGGGCCCACCCCTACCAGAGCACCCATCCCCTGCAGAGGCCTCCCTACCCTCAAACACCAGAGCCCCACACTGGGGCTGGCTGTGTCCCTGGTGGCTGGGAAAAGCAGAGCAACAGCTCTCAGAGAGGCCCCACCTGTCATTTCCCATTCCCTTCCTTCTCACCTCTTGGTCAGAGCCCCTGGAGAGGGCATCAGTCAGGAAGTGGGATCGATGACCAGCCCTGCGCAGCCTGACACCTGGCTGCTTCAAACCTCAAGCAAATGGCCTTAAGTTAAAGCAGACAGTATCTATAAAGTGCTTAGCACAGCACTTGACGGGTATGCAGTAGATGCTCAGTAAACGGTAGCCACTGTAAGTCCTTTTCCTGGTGGCCTGGAGAGAGCGAGCTGGGGAGGAGGGGTGGTACTGGACATTGATGCCCCAGAGGCTTGGAGGGTTGGGGCTTACGGCTGCTCCAGCTCCCCAGTCATCCTCACATTTCCACCCATGACCCCTCTCAGGCTCTCATGCAACTTTTCCCTCTTGCAAAATTTCCCTCTTGCAAAGCCAGGCAGGGGTGGGGTTGGGGGAGTACCTCTGGATCCCAAAGCCGAGACGAACGGCCAGCCATCATCGTGGGCTTTGTGAGCTAGACCAGGATGCACAGCAGCAGGGAGAGGACTTGCCCCCCAAGCCTCCAAGGAGGCCCCTCTCAGCTCCAGCCCACTATTACGGGACTGTGGGTCCCGTGAAGCCACATATTCTGATTTTCAAGAGAAGTCAGTAATCTGGGATTTGCTATGAAATCTCCTGGTTTTTAAGTGCTGGAAACTCTTGCCAGAAAAAATTTGTTAAACACCACTGGTGCCCCCAAGCACATCGAGAGAGAGAGAGAGAGAGAGAGAGAGAGAGAGAGAGAGACAGACAGACAGAGAGACAGAGAGAGACAGAGAGAGACAGAGAGAGAGACAGAGAGAGAGACAGAGAGAGAGAGAGAGAGAGAGAGAGAGAGGGAGAGAGAGAGACTAAGCCATGGGCTCCGTTTTGTGAGCTCTAGAGTGCCCTAGGGGCACTTCAGTTGTTAAAAAAAGACTCTGACTGCCTGGGTGGCTCAGCTTTCAGTTTAAGGAACTGCAGGATCCTTGTCTGGGGAGAGCGTGGGAAGGCAGTCCGGTGTGGTAGGGAAAGCCCGAATCTGAAGTTGCAGGGTCTTCCCAGCCCTGGGTCTCATTCTCCCAGCTGGTTAAATGTGCAGGTGGACCCTCTCAGCAATGCCAGGGCTGTAGCTTCCCAGAGCCGACCCCTTGCGGTGGAGCCAGCCACGTGCCGCAGCAGCTCTAGCTGCCCCAACCAGAGGGTCCCTCGGGTGAGCCTTGCTGTATCTGCTCAACTGCCCCATCCGCCGCCCCGGGCTCCCCAGAGAGCAGCCTCTGGCGGACGCTGGCCGTGGCACTCTCTAACATGCCCAGGGGAGCTTCTTGCTAAGCCCTGATGCTAATCCCCTCCCCTCCTGTCTTCGGGGCCACATGCCACAGGTCACTGGGCATTTCCCGCCTGAACCAGCCCAGGCCGAGGCCAAAGCCTCCTACCCTGGACTCCTTGGTGACCCAGCCTGGTAAGGCACTTGCTCTGGGTCTGGTCACAACTGCACTGAAGGCCTCCCTCTAACAGTGTGACCTGGGGCAAGTCAGAGTGTACCTTCCTGATCCTCTGTTTCCTCACTCAGAAAACAGGGATGGCGATCACCTTGTCACAAAGACCACGTGAGTGAAAGCAGGGCGCTGCTTCATAACTGTGGGGAACAGGAATACTGCTACTCCCTGGGCCTGGGCCAGTCCCTCCTGGACCTGGACCCTGACATCTGTGAGGCCCTCCCCTCTGGCCGGCCCAGCCTGAGAACCCCAGCACTGCCGTGAGGTGGGGGAGCCAGACTTAACCTCTAACCCTTCCTGGTGGGCCCTTGGCTTGATGACCTTTGACCTTTACTTCTGCAGGTTTGCATCAGGTGAGCTAAGTCCCCAGTCACGGGGTCCCCTACAGCCCCCCTCTCCCCAGGCCCTCTGGCCTGAGGGCACCAGATACCCCATACGGCAATGCCCCTACCTCCTGCAGGATGTATTTGGAAATCTGAGGTCCTAGCACCTACCGGAGAAGTTCCTGGTGGCCAGCATAGTGGTGAGGATAGCTCCCTGCAACAGATAAGAGGAGGGGGTTTGGGGGAGAGGAGGCCGGAGGTGAGGGCAGAGAGGAGAGACAGAGAGATGGGAGGGGAGTGGGGAAGGAGAGGCAGGTGCTCCATTCAGACACAAAGCCAAAGCCTTCTGCCCCTTGCCGTCCATTCCTCCGTTTCTCTCACCCCACAGCCCCGAGACCACCCCCAACTCCCTGGAGAAGGGTGAGGCAGGGGTGAGCTAGGCCTTAGCTGGCACTGCTCTGGGTACACGGCCATCCTAGGAGTAGATATTAATAGATTCCACCGGCCTGGCCAGAGCTGGTGGCTGTGTCCGGGACACCTGTCCGTGGGGCTCCTAAAGGCCAAGGAAGTTTCCTGACAGGGCAAGGACAGTAGACTCTGCACCCCTTGGTCCCCCCCCTCTCTCCACCCTCTGCCTAGGGCACTCAGCTCCTCACTCCAGTACTAGCTCGCCCCTCTGTGGCTCCTGGGTTAATGAGGAAAAACCCTACTCTGTCAATGGAGGGGCTGGGGACCAGTGGCCCTCCTGGTTCTAGTTGCTGTCTGATTTGAACACTCTCTGGGTCTGACAGTCCATGATTTTAAGACTCCCTGACTCTGACATTTTGAGACTTCTTCTGCGACAGCTCTCACTGCGGGGTTGGGGGTGAGACGCAATTCTCCTGGCATCATGCTGGCCAGCACCCCGTTGGCCCCTGTCCCCGTCCTGAGCCACCACGCCAGGCCTGGGAGCAGTTGGTGAGGAAGTTCCGAAGCAGCCAGGGCCTCAGCATCTGTCACTCAGCATGTGGATGGCTTTTCTGTCCCGACCAGCTGGGGACCTCTTGGTTGCCCTTCCTACCTGCTCACGGGGTCCCTGGCAAGGTCTAGGCCAGGAGGTGTCACGGCCCTGAGAACACACAGACCTGCTGAGAGGCTGGCAGCTTAGGGCCCACCTGGGCCACAATGTGGCCTCCTTGGAGCCACAGCCCCTGTCTAGTCCCTCGGCCACTCCTCTCCAGTGCCTGGCAGCTGGGTCTCTCACCCCCACCACGGTCTCCTGCCCAGTCCCATGTCACCCCCGGAAACCTCTCCCAGCCACGCCGAAGCACTTGCAGTCCCCCTAAGGGGTCATGCTCACGCCTCCAGACTTCTGCACAGGCCTTTCTCTGTGTCTGGAACATCTGCCCAATCTGTCTCTATACTGTTAATACCTGCTTATCCTTCGGGATCTCAGCTGAAATGACACTTGCCCAGGAAGGCTTCTGGGATCCTTCCCATGGCCTGCTCCATGGCCCTGCTATGCACTCCCACAGCCTCAGGGCATGTGGTCACAGCACTCACCACTGCCCCATAACGTCTCCATCACTCGTCTGTCCTCACCGCTGCTCACTGCCCAGCCCAGGCAGCCGGCGTTCAATAACACTTGTTGACTCAACAAAGGAAAGAACTAGTGAGCGGGTCTCTTGGCCACTGCAGAGACCCAGGCCAAGCTACTCCCACAGCCGGGGGGCATGGAGGGTGAGGACCTGCTGTTACCTTCAGTTTTCTCCTGGCGTTGAACTTCTTCAGGCAGTCCACGGTCTCCTGTCTGTGCATGCAGGAGGCCACGGTGGACCGGTGCTGAAGGGAGTGGGGGAGAGGTCTGTGAGCGGAAGGCAAGCCCTCCCTCCCCCTCCAGAGTATCCTATGGATGTGGTTGCCATCTTGGGGGGATGATTTTTTTGTTCTAGGGGATGGTATAAACATCCTGGCGGGGCTTCCCTGGTGGCGCAGTGGTTGAGAGTCCGCCTGCCGATGCAGGGGACGCGGGTTTGTGCCCCGGTCCCGGAGGGTCCCACGTGCCGCGGAGCGGCTGGGCCCGTGAGCCATGGCCGCTGAGCCTGCGCGTCCGGAGCCTTTGCTCCGCCACGGGAGAGGCCACAGCAGTAAGAGGCCCGCGTACCGCAAAAAAAAAAAAAAAAAAAAAAAAAAAATCCTGGCAATGGACATTCAAAGCCAGTAACACCCCCAGTCATTGTGCCAACCCAAAAGACCTCCCACTTGCCATTCTGCCCCTGAGAACAACAGTGGGGCCGGTGTCTCTTGGATTAAGCTCCGTCGGCCCCGTGCTGGGCCCTCAGGCACAGAGGCAGGGGCCAGGCCTTCACAGGGGCCTTATTCCTGAGGTCTGGAGGGGCTCCCAGGAGGGGCCTTGCTGAGGAAGCTCACCGAGATCCAGGGGTGCTTGAGGGCCTCGGCGGCCGTGATGCGTTTGGATGGGTTGATGGTCAGCATCTTGTTGATCAGATCCTTGGCTTCCGGGGTGACGGTGTCCCATTCTGGTGACGGGAACTGGAAGGGGCAGAGGGGCCAGGTTTGCCCAGCCTACCCCAGGCCACCCCTGCGATCCCCCAGCCCCTGACTGGCAGGGGAGCAGGCAGGGGTCCTAGTGTCCTTCTACTCGGGCGTCCACAACCAGGAAATGGCGCAGGGTCCCCTGACCCCAGGACAGATCAGAACAACGGCCGGGGAAAGGAGGCCTCCCTCTGCCCTTCTGGAGCTGTGCCTTCTGTGCAAAGCAGCCAGACAGTGGTTAGAGCCCAGACTTCAAAATCAGAAGTTTGGGTTCAAGTCCTGGCTCTGCCTCCTGGGCTGTGTGAGCTTGGGCAAGTCATGTGACCCCGAGAGATGTTGTGAGGATTGAATACGATATAGAACACGTAGCATATAGCTCAATAGACATCAGCCATGCAGAAAAGCAGTACAGCTGGGTTGTTAGAAGCATGGACACTAGAGCCAGACTGCCCGGGTTTAAATCCCAGCTCTACCGTTTCTTAGCTAAGTGGTCTGGGCATTTATTTAACCTCTTTGTGCCTCAGTTTCCCTATCCGTAAAATGGGGGTAACAATAGTACCTGTGTCATGACTGGTGTGAGGATTAACTGGAGTAATATATAGAAAGCATTTAGAAGACTGCTATATGTGTTAGTTATTATTACTATTTGTATATACAATATATAATATGTGTGTATGTGTGTGTACATATATCTATATATGTATGTATGTATGTATCTATCTATACATAGAGAGAGAACCTGGCTCCTGGGGCCTGCCCCCTGACCTCTCACACCACGTTGGTGCTGCTTCTGCTCTCTGGGGCCCCATGGACTAAATCCCATCCCTTAGATGCCCAAGTCATTAGGCACTGCCAGCTCATGGCCTGGCCCCAGTCAGCCCTCAGGTCCACCTGCTGTTCACCCCATCCCCACCCCGTAGCTAGAGAGTGGCAGGAGGCCTAAATGGGCTGGGAGGTTGGGACAGGGTCATCCTCGGGTCTCTGGCCTCACTGGACATTGGCTCTCACTGGATGGGGCCCAGGGGATGACAGGGAGGCTGGAGACAGGAGCAACACTCACATCATAGGCGCCAGCTTTGATCTGCTGGTACAGGCGGTGCTGGTCCTCATCCCAGAACGGGGGATACCCAACCAGCAGGATGTACAGGATGACCCCTGAGGAGAGAACCAGTAGACCTTCAGCCTCATGAGGAGTAGTGATGGGGGCGGGCGGTGGGGAGGAGAACGATGGGAAAGGAGAGACAGGGCACCAGAGGGTCAGGCAGCCAGGAGGACTAAGGGGCCTTTGGATGGACTCACCACAGGCCCACAGATCCACAGGCTTCCCGTACGGGTCCTTCCGCAGCACTTCTGGGGAGAGGTATCCGGGTGTTCCTGCGAACCCTGCTCCCCAGACACACAGACAGGCAGACATACACAGAGAGGTTGGCAAGTAAGTAACCCGGAACAAGATCCTGCTGGAAGAGGGATGAGGTTGCCCTGGAGATGGGGAAAATGGCCCCTGCCCCCAGAGCCGGCCAAAGGCTGGGAGCCCTGGCCTGGTAAGATACCAACGACTCTAGACCAAGGTGGACGAGGACGGAGTATACCTGTCACCACGCACCCCCAGCACCGAGAGCCTCACGGCAGAGTCATTGATCCATCCCAGGGTCCTGCCTCAGAGTCACAAACGTCTAGCACAACGCTCCTGGCAACCACTACCAATCAATTGCTGGTGGCTCTAGAGGTGAAATGTCCTTGCCTGTCAGGTCCAGGCTGAGCTGAACCCTCATGCACTCCCCACCCCTTCCAGGAGCTGGTCCTGGGATAGCAGAAGGCCTGTCCCCAACATTGGCTTTGCCCTAAGTCACTTAAGTAGGTCTCTTTTTCTTTTGAGCCTCAGTTTCCTCATCCATGAATAACGGATTAGGGATTCCTATCTTAAACACCTCCCAGCACTGTTGGGAGGATTCGTTGAAATCATGGACACCCAAAATGCTTTAACGAGTCATTGTGAGAATAATTCCTATTTAATGAGTGTGTGTGCTCAGCAGGGCTGAGAACTTTCTACGCCTGATCTCATTTAATCCTCACACCACCCCAAGGAACATACTATTATTATCCCCATTTTATAGATAAAGAAACAAAGGCTCAGGGAGGTGAAATGACTCACCCAAAATCATATACCTTGTAAGTAACAGAGTCAGGATTTGAACCCAGAGCTCTGGCTCTTAACCACTGATCAACATTGCCCACTAAAAAGTAACCCCAGATAGCTGAAAGGACTCAATTATGCCAAAATCTCAGAGCACACTGGATCGTCTGAGCTTAAATCCTGGCTCTACCCCTTTTCATCTCCCTTGACAACTTTTCTTAGTTTCTTAGCCTCTGTTCCTCATCTGTAAAATCAGGATAATAATCTAGCCCCCAGGCTGTTAGGGGAACTCACGGAAGCCCCTAGCCAACAGTGCCGGATGTGCGTGTGAAGAAGTCACATACTGTTTTTTTGTTTTTTTTTTTCACATACTGTTTTAATGACAACCATGTCCCTGCATCAGGCCCCCAGGGAGCTAGGGTGGGTGACCCCCACTGACTCAGAAGCTGCAGGGAGGGGGGCTCTGCTCCCTGAGCCCCAGATGGGGCAATAGCCACCTCCTCTGCTGGGGCAGAGGCTTCCTAGCGGCTGACGTGTCAACTCAAGGCTGGCCCCCAATACCCCTGACATCCCCTGCCCCTACTCACCAAACCATGCCTGCTGTTCCCCCTCCACCTCTATGGCCAGGCCAAAGTCCGCCAGCTTCACTGCAGCGCCCTTGAGCTTGGAGGCAAGCAACAGATTCTCCGGCTTCCCAGGACCAGAGAAAACAGGGAAAGGGGGAGAGGAAAAAGCCAGAGGACAGTGAACAGATTCAGAACCTCACCTCTGCAGCTCTGGGCTTACAGGAGGAGCAGCTGAGCGACCCAGAGGCACACCGCCCACCCCCCACCCCCAGCCCCAAACACAGAACCCTGAGCTTCCCAGAGAGGGGACTACCCCACTGTAGCCCTCCACCTTCTGCAATAGGAAGACCCTTCTTCAACCTGCCAACCCCTCCTTCCCCTTCCCTCAGAGTTTGGTTCTGGGGCTGAGGTGGGGGTGGGGCAGCGGGGAAACAGCCATCACCACAATAAGGAAAAAGAAGCAAAATTTATTGTGCTTCCACTATGTGCCAGCCCCTGGGCTCAGGGTTTTGCATACATCATTCCATTTATTATCTCAACAACCCTTTGGGGTAAGCATTATTATCTCCATTATCCACAGTGGCCTTCTTACATCCCCTGAAACAGCCACGCTTGTTCCCACCTCAGGGCCTTTGCACTTCCTGCTCCCCCTGCCTGATTTGCTCTCCCTCCGTGCGTCACAGGTTTGGCTCCTTCTCATCATCCAGCTCTCACCTTCACGTCACCCCCTCCAAGAAGCCCTCCATGACTACTCTATCTAAAGGAGGAGTCCCCAGGTATCTTCTGTCTTAGCTCCTTGTTGTTACCTTCATAGATCTCATCACAATTTCTAATGTGTTTTCCCATCTGTCTATGTGCTTGTTCATTATCCGTCACCTCTGTACAATATGAGTTTCTTATGTGTTCTGTCCACCAATGTATCACCAGCACCTAAAACAGTGGGCGGCACATAGCAGGCACTTAAGTATTTATCACATGTATAAAGATGAGGAAACTGAGGTTCAGAGAGGTTAAGTGACTTGACTGAGATCACACAGCTAGTAACCGATAGAACCAGATCGAGGCATAGTCTGGCTCCAGAGCCGTGCTCTGAACCACTCTAGGCTGAGAGATGTGGGGCCTCCTATGTGCCACCTGGCCTGTGGGGCATGAAGGCTGTCATCTTCTGCTGGGTCTGGAAGACAGGAAATCCCCCTCCTCAGGGCAGAGAAGTATTAAAAGTAGGAACTTTTCGGTTAGAAAGCCCTAGCTTCTGTTCCCAGTGCTGCCACTTCTATGCTGTGGAACTTAGGCAAATTCTTTCACCTCTCTGAGCTTGAGTCTCCTCTCCAAAAAGTGGGGATAATGCTTACCTCGTGGGGTGGCATATGGATTAACTACGATAGTCCCTGTAAAGCACTTCGCAGTGGACTACAAATGCTTGATAAGTATCGGTACTCATATTTTTTGTTTGGGGAGGAAGAGCGGGGGCTCCGAGTCCCTGGAGACAGCTAGTTTCTTCAGACCCCCTTCCCTACTGGGACTTCCGAGGAGTCCCACACCTGACCTTTCACTGCCCCAAACTAGGCAGGAGGCAAACAAGTATAGCTCCTTCTGCCCCTCGTTAAGGCCTCTTTGGTCCTCTGGGGACAGTGTTCCCAACACGTCCTGGGTCTCAGTAGCTGTCCTGCCCTGATTTGATGAATGCGCCACTAATTAATCTATCCGGAATGGCCTAAATTTGTGCTGCCTCTCCCTGTCCCTCCTCTCGTGCAGGGGCTATGGTTATAATGGGAACAGGCCCTCGGGGAAACCTGCCCTGCAGTCTGACCAGAGACTCTCTGCGTGCACACTTGCCTGCGGGTCTAGACTGAGACACTGGGAGCTCACCTGGGCTCAGGTGCAGAGCCACAGATGGCTCGTGACAGTCAGAGGTGAGCAGGGGTTCTGGTCAGAGCACTGCACCCAAAGAGGGACCTGGACTGACTGCAGGATGCCCAGAGAGGGTACCCGGGATGAGGAAGGCCTGGAAATCCCATCCTAGGGGGGAATGGAGGAGAACAGCCCACAGAAGCCTGAGGAGCTGCTACAAAGCCACTCACGTGCCTCCAGGGTGCTCTGAGCTGGAGGCCTGACCTCTGTGTGGCCCCAAAGTGTAGACCTGGGGTTCACAGGTGAAGCCCCACAGTGGGAAAGATTGAAGGAGCATTTCCTAGTAGTTCAAGGGGCTACCCCATAAGAAGTGAGTTCATAGTCACTGAAAGTCAAAAAGCAGAGGTTTGATGGTCACCTGGCAGAGTCACCTAGAAGGGTTAGGCAACCTGCAGAAGCAGGAGGTGCAGTGAGTGGCGTTTTGGTCCCAGCCCACCGGGAGCATGGGATCTGGGGTCAGAAGCCCAGGGCTCCAGCCCTAGCTCAGGCACAACTGAACTGCCTGTTCTCGGGCAAATCCCCTGGATTCTTTAGGCCTTAGTTTCCTGCTCTGCAAAATGAGGGTGGTGTTATGCAGCTACCACACACTGATGCCCTGAAGCCCAGCAGAGGAGCACCGTGAAGCATGTGCTGACGGGGCAAGGCTGTGAAGCTGGGGCCAAGCTTAGACTCCACATCTGCTTAGTCCAGTCCGTCTCCTTCAAGTGGGAAGAGGGAGGACGTGGAGGGCCCCAAAGCCTGTTTTCCTACCTCACCACTCCCCTCAGAGGCCCAGAGGCAAGACTGATAACGTGTCTGTGTACCAGGCACTGTGCTGTCTCCTTTGACATCCTCAGCAACCCTGTAACGAGGTTGCTATGACAACCCCCACCATAAGGAAGCTGAGGCAGTGCAGCTAGAAAGTGGCCCAGCTGGGATTTGGACTCCACCAGAGCCAGCCTTGGTGGCCTAGCTGCCTCTCACCTGGCACAAAGCACCTGAGGCTGGGAATCGGGAAACCTGGGTCCCCAGCCCAGATGCTCCACCTCCCTGAGCCCGCTTTCCTCATCTGAAGAGTGGGGGAGATATTCCCCACCCAGCCCAATTCAGGGAAGCTAACGGGGTTCTGATAGTACCCCTGGCTCTGCAGGTGGAGGGAAGGGCAGGGGATGGAGGGGCAGGCTCCCGGTGAGCCGCACCCTCAGGTGGGTCGCTCACCTTCAAGTCCCGGTGTACCACCCCCATCTGGTGGCAGTGCAGCACGGCCTCCAGGATCTGCTGGATACAGTGACTGAAGAGAGAGAGGAAGGGGGCAGGGCGTGAGGGCGGGCCTCCCCTGGGGAGCCAGCAGGAGGGAGTGCCCTGCCCCCAGGCACCATTGCCAGGCTGCACCTGGCACTCACCTGGCATCTGCCTCACTGTAATACTCCCGGGCCACGATGTCTTCAAACAGCTCCCCGCCAGTGACGCTGCAGAGACAGGCACAGAGTCACTCACCCACAGAGGCCCCAGGTGCCACGTCTTTTGGAAAAGTCTCCAGGAAGCTAAGAGTGGGGCCCAGGGACCTCAGAACCTCTGGCCCAAAGGGAGGGGCCCCAGAAGCCACAGGGGTGCTCCCCACTACAACCCCCTTCCTGACTTCCAGCCCACCCTTCCACTGACCTCTCTCCCATCCACCCTCGGGGAGAGCCAGGCTGAGGTTAGAACTGGGGGTGAGACACTCAGAACACGTCATTATGACTCATTAGGCTCTTGGAAACCCAATGACTGGAGCTTTTTTGTTTTTTAATAGACTAGTTTTTGGGGGAGGGGGTAGCTAAATTTTTGGTGAACGTGGTGAAATTTTTTGTGAACGAATTTTTTGGTTCACATCAAAATTGAGCAGTAGGTACAGAGATTTCCTATAGCCCCGCTGCACATCCCCCCACCCTGACATGCACAGACTCCCCCATTGTCTCAAGTATTGTCCTTTACCCATGAGACCGGGAGCCACTGAGACCTCTCAGTTCATGTTTGCTTTTCATTCAATTGACTGGCTTTAAAAACTTTAAATTTATTCCAAAAGGAAACTTTATATCACCACTAGAAATGGAAGACCAGCATCACTGGCCACAAATAGAAACGAAACTAAATATATGATGATGGAAGTTAAAAGTGTTTGTTGGTGTGTCAGGAAAACCAGCCTGCACTGCTCAGGTGGCAGGCCTGTGTTTTGGGAAACTCTGTATCAGAAGAGGTAATTCAGCCCAACCTAGGAGGCATGTGGACTCTTCAGGCCAAGAGACCCAGTGAGGTCATCCCTGCCAAGGCTGTCCCCATCCCCACTCTACATCCCAGGATGGGGCCAGACTCACAGGTCAAAGATCAGGTAATGGTGTCCCTCCTCGGAGATGCTGTCGTGGAGCCGGACTGTAGGAGGGGCCAAGGCAGCTGGTTACGCAGGACACGGGGCTTCCCACCCCCAGCCTCCCTCTCACCCCTCAAATAGCCAACATTTCAGTTTCTCCGAAAGTCACGGAGCACAAGCCAGTTGCCAGGTGCCTTGACAAATACATATGAACAAAGGGTCACTGACATCAGGCATCCCCAAAAGATGCCTGGGCTTAAAGACTAAAGACTCCTGCTTTGGTCAAAGTTTGGTCCCCTTCCCACTGCAACCTTCAGTTTCCCTGCTGGGAAGGCCAGTGTCATGGAAAGACCTGTGGCTCAAATCTCTGCCACTATGCTAGCTGTGTGAGTTTGGCCAAATTGCTATCCCTTTCTGAGCCTCTCTTTCCTTGCCTGGACAATGAGAATGAAACCCCTGGACTCGCAGCCTTCTTGTGAGAATTCCACGAGGCACACAATCGATGTTTACTCAGTGCTGGCCCTGTGCTAATGGCCCTGCTCTGCTTCCGGGTCTGAGGTGACAGCAGAGCTGGTGGAGGGGGGAATGACATTGGTCCCTCAGTTCTGGCTGCTGAGAAACTGACATCTCTTCATACCTCATTTACCAAGAACAAAGGCAGAGCTCCCAGGAGCCCAGAGCTTCCAAATTACCCCCTGAGCTTCTGGGAAAAAAAAGGGGGGCCCAAGACCTGGGGCTGACTCTGTGGTGGGGTCCCACACCCTGTCAGCCAAGGACAAGCTCTCCCAGGACAAGTTCATGTCCTTCCCTGCACCACAACTTAAAAATGGCTGTGGAGGGGGGTGTGGGCTCAAAGAATTACGGTACATTGCACAATGGAAAATTACACAGCTGTTAAAATAATGCGGCAGTTACGTATCCGCTGGTGTGGAATCGTCTCTAAATTATGCTGTTTGGTGAAAAAGCAAAGAGCAAAGCAGTATGCATAGTCCTTTTCTGAAAGGATGTATTTCAGCTTGCGTACGGCATAAGTCTCTCTGGAAGGATACAGAGATGTGGGCGCTGAGGGTGCCTTGAGGAGGGGAATTGGGACAGCTGGGGTTGTGGGTCGTTGTGACTTTTCTCTGTAAGCCCTAGTGCCATCTGAATTCCTGCCACGTACATGTATTTCTGACTCAATACTGAACCCTCTAAAGAGCTTGTGGCCCTCACATTGGCATATAAAGTTTGGAGAAGCAGGCATTAAATACCCCAGAGTGTGTCTACAGAGAGGAGGATCAGAGATGGAGGATGAAGGGGATACAAATTTAAATAAAATGTCTTTTAAAAATCTTAAATGATATATATTTATAAATAATGACTGAAAGATGTTTTTAGTATATGTGCTGCCGAAGTGAGCCCCTGAAAAATGTTTTTAAACTATCTTAAAGCAAAACTAAAAAGTAGGTAGCCTGAGAGGACATATAATATAACCCTGCTTTCATTATTTATCAACATTTTATTATAAAAAATTTCAAACAGGGCTTCCCTGGTGGCCCAGTGGTTCAGAGTCCGCCTGCCGATGCAGGGGACACGGGTTCGTGCCCCGGTCCGGGAGGATCTCACATGCCGCGGAGCGGCTGGGCCCGTGAGCCATGGCCGCTGAGCCTGCGCGTCCGGAGCCTGTGCTCCGCAACGGGAGAGGTCACAACAGTGAGAGGCCCGCGTACAGAAAAAAAAAAAAAAAATTTCAAACAGAGTCAAGTGAATACCCAAGTACCCACCACCTGGGTTCTATCATTAATGTCTTATTATACTTACTTTATTATATTTCTATCTATCCCTTCATCCTTTAACCTATTTCAATTTGTTAATGCATTTCAAAGCAAAGATAGGCTTGACTTTTGAAATGTATGTGTTTTGAACTGAGCATCCTGTATTTTCTGAGTGCAGAATCTGACAACTGTACATTGGTGCCCTGCCCAGACCCCCTTTAGTAAGATGGTGCAGCCATCCTGCAGCTGCAGTGGGTTGGCTTACCACTCACAGTTGCCCTCCTTCTCTGGAGAATAGCGCACTGCTGACGGAGCCACCTTGCCCACGTGGTTACCTATAGCCTTCAGCCAATGATGGACTAATGTGGGGAGGCAGAGTCTGTGCAAAGGGCCAGTCTCCTTTCCTCAAGGAGGGACAACTCCAGATGTTTATGTTCCAGAGGCCTCCCCACTGCACCCTCCACCTGGGACCAGGTCAGAGTTAGACTTGACCTGAGGCCACGTTTCTACTCAGTTCCCTCCCCTCCCTCCATCCTGCTTCACCCCATCCCTTACAGGCTTCCCCTGGGAGCACACCCTCAGTAAACCACATGCACCTGAATCCCTGCCTCAGACTCTGCTTCTAAGAAACCTGACCTGAGGTAATATGTTTAGATGTACTTGAGAAGGTACAGATATCAGATATTACATGGAAGCCTACATCATCAATGTTAACTCTAGATGCTGAGGTTATAGGAGATACCTCTAAAATTATTAGTCTTCTCATTCATCTACCATAAACTTGCATTAACAGTGTATTGGGGCAAAGTTTTGAAAAACACCCTTTCCTCCAAGAGGATTCTTGGGCAGCAGACTCCTTCCTGTCTACTCTGCTCAGGTGTTTTAACTCCTCTTTCCTGAGTGTGAGAAGCTCTGAGAAGCCAAGCTACATCCAGAACCGTCTCAAAAAGAGCTTTTAGAACTGGGTCAACAGCCATTTCAGAGGAGTTCCAAGAAAACTGGGGTTCCAGATCTACCCTCTGGCCAGGAGCCTCAGCCCATTTTAGAGAAGGTCCTCAGGGCTCAGGGAAATGGACAGAATGCGGGGCCGAGGGGCGTATCCAGAGCTGCCTGTAGCTCAGATGGTGCCTTTGTGCTGATTGTAAAAGGCTGGCCCTCTGCTCAGCCAGGCGAGGGGGATATGGGCTGGATTCCGGCCTCCACCTGCGGGATGATACTGGAGTTGGCTTCAATCCCCGAGAGATGGCTGCATCACGGCTCAGAGCTCAGGAGACAGGACTCCTCATTTCAGTGCTGTTTTCACACACAAAACCTCGCCTCCCGTGGATGGAAGCTGTCCTCAGGGAAAACTCAACCCAGAGCCCAAGAGAGGCAAGGATTCAAGGGCCATGGCCTATGTGACAGTCTCATCTCCTGGTGGGGAGACTGGCATGTGTGTGCTCATTGATTTATGCTGTCACTGCTTGTCAAAGAGCGAACAAATCTGTAATCTAGTTTTCATTTGTGTAGCTGGATTCATGAACTTCTGACACTCCTGTCCTATTTCCAAGTTACCATTGTTTTCTTTGAAACTGAAGGGTCTATTTGACCCCCTGGCCACTGCCCCGCCCCCCAACAGCACACTCCTGATAGCACCTGATAGTCACAGAAGGACTGAGAACATGGGCTCTGCAGTCAGACTCTCTGGGTTAGCCTTCCGGCTCCACCTCTTAGAAGTTGTGTAACTTTGGGCAAATTACATAACCTCTCTGAGCCTCCTCTTCTAGCAGCAGTGCTAATACCACTGCACTGGACTGGTGTGGGGAGTTAATGCAGTGATGTTCGTACAGCACTCAACACAGTGCCTGGCACTAGGAAGAACTTAATAAATGAAGACATCATCATCTTCATCACTGACTAACCTCACTTCCCTTGGCCACCCCAAATCACCTGCTAAACTCTCATGTTGTCTCCTGCTCCCTGGGGCGGCCTTTGGGGTTCAGGGGCGGGTCTGCCTCAACAGCAGGTGCTAATGGTACAGAGAATAGAGTATTGTCCTCCCCGAAGCAGGATCTAGGAGGTAAACGCTTTATGCGTAGCACAGCTGGACCCACCTGTGCTGAGCCAGGGACCTCCCTGACCTAGTGCCCTGTGTGTGGCTGGGCAGTGGCCATACACAGGCAGCAGCCAGTGACCTTGGCTGGACTCACCAAGCAGCCTGAATAGGACTCAGCCTAGTTTCTCTGGGCACGGACCCACTTCTCAGGTTCTGCATCCACATCTGGACCTCTTTGCACTTCTTTGGGCAGATTCCAATCTACTTTGAACTGAGTTGCTTGGAGGCTCAGGAAGCGGTACCCTCCAAGGACACTTCCAGCCCTAACAATAGCTTCAAGTTCCTCTGAGTGTCTTCCTGTTCTGGATCTCAGCTCTGCTCTCCACGTCCCTGTCCATCAGCCACCCCCACCCCCTCCCCACCATTTCTTTTTTTTTTTTCCCTTTGGCTGCACCACACGGCTTGCAGGATCTTAGTTCCCTGACCAGGGATTGAACCCGGAACCCCTGCAGTGGATGCAAGGAGTCCTAACCACTGGACCGCCAGGGCAATCGCCCCCATCCTCATTTCTTCCGCAGAGACTAGCAGAGGCCTTGGCACATGGTGGGGCCTCGGATGCCCTTGACATCAGGTGAACAAATGGAGTAAATGACTCAGTGACGATGATGAAGATGATAGCTGCCATTTCTGAGATTTTACCACCTGCCAGGCTTGTGCTAAGTGCTTGACTTACAATATCTCACTTAACCCTCACAACACTTCTAGAAAGTGAGTAGCATGATTATCCTCATTTCACAGAGAAGGGTACTGAGTCTGAGAGCTTCATAGCCTGCCCAAATTCAAACACCATATAAAAGGTAGAGCTGAGGGACTTCCCTGGTGGTGCAGTGGTTAAGAATCCGCCTGCCAATGCAGGGGACACGGGTTCGAGCCCTGGTCCGGGAAGATCCCACATGCCACGGAGCAACGAAGTCCGTGCGCCACAACTACTGAGCCTGTGCTCTAGAGCCCGTGAGCCACAACTACTGAGCCCACGTGCTGCAACTACTGAAGCCCGTGCGCCTAGAGCCCGTGCACTGCAACAAGAGAAGCCACTGCAATAAGAAGCCCGTGCACCACAACAAAGAGCACCACAACTAGAGAAAGCCCGCACACAGCAACGAAGACCCAACGCAGCCAAAAATAAATAAATAAATAAATAAATTTTTAAAAAGGCAGAGCTGGGATTTGAATCCAGGTGTGCCTGACTACAAACTCCATTCTCTAAACCACTGTGTTATATATAATGCCCCAAACTGACGACTCAAAATCTTCATGGCTCAAAGGAATGAGAATCATATGAAGATTTAGGCAAGAGGCAAGACTCCAGGTAAGGTTGCTCTGTGGGAGGGTATAGACTGAGAAAAGGTGGAGCAGCTTAATGATAATAAAGCACTTACGGGGGGTTGTTATTGTACTATGCTCTATGTGATCATCATAATCCTACAAGCTATGTATCATTTCCATTTTCCAGATGAGAAAATTGAGCTTCAGAGCAGTTAAACAACATGTCATGGATCACACAGCAATTAAGCAGCAAACCCAGGATTTGAGCTGCAGTCTGTCAGCCCCAGAGCCCATAACTTACTCCTCCCCTTTAGAGCTGGGAATGAGCGGGCGAAGGAGGAGGCAGCGTTGACCTGAGACAGCTGCAACTGTGTAGTGGCGCACGCGTGCGCGCGCGCACACACGCACACGCACACACACACACACGCACACACACTCCCCACCTCCTTCCTCCAGGACTGATGGCCTTTCTAAGCACCATGGGATTATATAGTCAGAGACCACTCATGACCCCCTCCATTGTACAGTTGGGGAGCTGGAGGCCCAGAGAGGGTAGGAGCTGCCCACAGTCATAAACAGATCAGGGGCCAGGATCGAACCAAGGTTGCTCCCCGCCAGCCACTTTGCCACGCCTTCTCCGATTCTAGCCCTGGAACCTCTAGCTGCTGTGTGTATAGCTCTGCTCCTTTTCCCAGGCACTGGGAAAGGGGAGGTGCCTTCTGGGTATAAATAGCAGATGGAGATGCTTCTCTTCATCAGGGAAGTTAACCCTTGGGGCCCTGGACATAGAGAGATGCTTGCCTCCTGAGGGAGAAGGCTTGGTAGCTGTCAGAGCTGGAATGTTCCTTACAGAGCACCTAGACCTTGTTCCTCAAGTGTGGTTGGTAAGCCAGCAGCCGTGGCATCACCTTGCAGTGTGTTAGGAATGCAAAACCTCAGGCCCCATCCAGACCCACTCAACCAGAATCTACCTTTTAACAAGATGCCCAGCTGGTCCAGACAGTCCCCTCCTTGTGAAGATGGGAGAAGTGGCTCAGAGAGGGTAGTGCTCCTACCCAAAGTCACACAGCTGTTCCCTGACAGAACTATATCTAGACTCTGCACTCCCTCCCCTCCATGACTCAGAACGCTGCCAGGCTGGGACGCAGCCCCCAAGTTGTGCAGGGGTGGGGGAGGGGAAGTCAGGTAGCGATGTGCTCTTTCAGCGCCATCCTGCCCGCCCTGGGCTCAGCCGCTCCATGCAGCCTGCGTTCAGTCCACCCTGGGCAGGGGCTGCGTTGGGGCTGGCCTCGGAGAGGCCGGCGCTGCAGGTCTATGCAGGTGGGCAGGGCCACGGAGCCAGGCTGACTCAGCGTGGGGGTAGGTTTGGGGAGTGGGCTGCACCGGTCAAGGCCAAGCTTGGCCTATTTTCGTCTCTCTCAGAGCTTGGGGAGTTTTCCTGAAACAGCTTTTCTGAAGGAGGCTGCTGGCAGCGTGGGCTGGAAGGAAGGGCCCCTTCTTCACCTTCCCCCCCCCCAACCAAGCTGCTCTCCGAGGAGTGCGGAAACCAAGACACACCCTTTCCCACCTCTATCGCCTCAGTCCCCGAGAAGAGAGCAGCTACCCGCTCCCCTCAACAAACACCTACCAGGGCAGGCAGGGGAGCTGGGCCAGGCCCCACCTCTACCCCTCACCCATCCCCCATGCTCACCAATGTTGGGGTGCTTCAGCAGGCGGCAGATGCGGGCTTCACGCTCCAGCTTCTGGTGGTCTGAAACACAGATGCCCAGGTGAGTCCAGGTGAGGGAGGAGCCTCCACCCATCCCATCTCTCCCTCCTCACAGCCTCCACCTCCCAGGGCAGCACCTGGGCCCCGGGCAAGCTCGTCCGCCTTTTGGGCAGAGCTTCTGGGTCCTCCAGGAAGGCAGTGGGCTGCAGCGAAAGGGAGGGAGGCTGGGTTTGCAGTGACGCAGAAGTCCCTTCCCCTCCCTTGGCTTTCAGGGCTCTCAAACGAGGGGCATCTCTTTCCTGTATCAGAGCCAAGCTCCAGGCAGCCTGGAACATCCCCACTCCCACAACAGGCTCCAGCTGCCCCTCCTCCAGCCCTGCCCCTCACACTACACCCCAGACGGACTGAACTGCTGAACTTCACCTCTCCAGGCACGCGCTGCTCAGCCCTCCCACTCTGGAGCCTTCGCACACGCGGTTCTCTCAGCTTGGAAAGCTCCCTCTCGGCCTCCCACCTGTTCCTCACCGGCTGTCATTCACTCCTACCCATCCTTCGATGTCGCCCTTTCCTGGCAGCCTGCCCTGACTACCAGCTGGTAGGGGCTCCTCCTCTGTGCTCTCGGGGCCCCTGGACAGCACGTCCCATTCTGTCTCAGGGAGATAGCTGTCCTTGAGGACGAGGACTTGGTCTCTGTTGTGCCTGTGGCATCTACCCAAATGCCTGGCCCATAGTAGGTGCTCAAGGAATAACTGAATGAAAGAACAAACGACTGAATGAACGAAACTTTCTAAGGGAGTGGGAATTCTCTGCAGGAGAAGGGCCATATTAATTCACAGAAGCCGCCTCCCGTGAGAGGAGCTGGGACCAGGGACACAGAGAGACCCAAAGAATCTGCAGGTAGAACTTGGCCATGGCAGCCTCAGGGCTTACTCAGAGATCTCCCACCTGCTTCTCAGGACGTTTGTCCAAATCCCCTGGATTTCCCTGCCCACCTGGGAGAGAGGCCTTGCTTGGGGTCTGCACCTGTGGTCCCTGATACTGAGGCTGCTGAGAGCAAGCACACCCATGACCCCACTCAGTCCTCCCAACAGCCCTGGGCTATGGGCATCACTGTCCCCATTTTAAGCATTTTGCAATTTCCTTTTTGGTGCTTTTCTCCAATTTGGTATTTAATGCCTTAATTTTAAAAAACAAAACAGTATATAAAAGGAGCCAGTCGCAAATGTAGACTATGTAAGCCCTCATGACAGTCCTCTGAGGATGGCGCTACCACTGTGCTGGCTTTACAGAGGAGGGAACAGAGGTTCAGAGAGATTAAGTATCTGGCCCAAGGTCACACTGTGGTGAGCAGTGGCCGCACGCTTTGTACTCAGGCAGTCAGGCTCCAGGCGTAAGCTTTAAAACCTTAAGTCAGGGAGTTCCCTGGCGGCCTGGTGGTTAGGATTCCGGGCCTTCACTGCTGTGGCCCAGGTTCAGTCCCTGGTCAGAGAACTGAGATCCCGCAAGCCGTGTGTCACGGCAAAAAACAAAACAAAACAACAACAAAAAACAACCCGGTGCTGTCCCATTTTCCACACCCTGACTCATCACCACCTCCTCCACCTGCCCCCTATTCCCGAATGGGAAAATTGAGGCCCAGAGGAGGGAACTCACACAGACACTCAGAAGCGGAGCCAGGACTAGAACCCCTGTCTCTGAATGGCCCCTCCAAAGCAGGTGGGCACCAGGGAGGATGATGAGGATGGAGAAAGTCCCAGCCCTGTCTCCAGGCAGCCAGCTTCCCTCTCCCCTTCCCCCTCCATTAGAGGAATCACCAGCCATCCTCCAAGGGCTGCAGAAACCAAGATCAATACTAACATGTGGCTTTTCCATCAGCAAAGCAATTAAGACCAATCCTTCTTCCATAGAGTGGAAGCTCCACTCCCCAGCTAAAGGCGGCTACAGGCTAGGGGAGGGGAGGCTGGTCCAGGCTTAGGGGTATCCCCCGGTTCCTCTTCCCTCTCTGCATCCTTCCATATCCTCCAGGGCGGGGGAAGGAAAGCTGATTCCCAGGCAAAGGAGGGGGATCCCCACCCAGGGCTGGTCAAGGTCCATCCCTGAGCTGAGGAAGGCTGGACCCTCCCCAGCTCCAAACCCTGCCCCCCACCCACCCATCCCCAGCAGAACCAGAAACCAGGCAGCTCAAAGTGGGGCCTATCAGTGGGGGCTGGGGGCCTCCTGACCCAGGCTACACATTCAAGGGATAAAGGATCTAAATCCAGAATTCTGATGTTTTCCTCCACGCGAGGTCACCCGGGAGCAGAGGTACACTGACAGGATTGAAAGAAGAAAACGTTCGTCACACAGTTCAAATGTGTGCCTGGGGGCTTCCCTGGTGGCTCAGTGGTTAAGGATCCACCTGCCAAAACAGGGGACACGGGTTCGAGCCCTGGCCTGGGAAGATCCCACATGCTGTGGAGCAGCTAAGTCCGTGCGCCACAACTACTGAGCCTGTGCTCTGGAGCCCGCGAGCCACAGCTACTGAAGCCCACGAGCCTAGAGTCCGTGCTCTGCAGCAAGAGGAGCCACTGCAATGAGAAGCCCGCGCACCGCATCGAAGAGTGGCCCCCGCTCACCGCAACTAGAGAAAGTCCGCGCACAGCAACGAAGACCCAACGCAGCCAAAAATAAATAAATAAATAAATTTAGTTTTTAAAAAAAGAAAATGTGCCTGGTTACCAGACCTCACTGCTGGAAAAGCTAGGAACTAATTCTTTTTATAAATCTTGTAATCATCTTGTGCATAGTACAATTACACTGCATTGCAAATTTCAGCGCTAAAATCATTAATTTGTTGAATGTAAACATGTACTTTATACAATAACTTTTGTAACTCTGAAATGTTTTCATTTTCTAATATGTAGGGAACCTCAAGAAACGTAGGGACTGAGTTCCTCTTGACCTCTGAGGCCTTGCTCCATTAGGCAGATGGAGAAACTGAGGCCCAGTGCTAAAGGAGCAGTCTCTTTATCAAAATCAAGGTGGTCATCAAGGTGATCAAGGCTTATTACAACTCAGAGCTCTGAGAAACTACTCCTGAACACTCCCCCCAACCCCCAGCCAACAGTCCTGGGCAGCCACAGACCTCTTATTAAAATATAAATTAGATACTGACTTCAAACTTGCCGACAGCTTCCTAATGTACTTATAATACAATCCAAACTCCTCACCACATCCAGGAAGACTGCTGGGTGCTGGGTCCGACCTCATCTTGGCCTTGAAGCTCCAGCCACACTGGCCTCCTTTGCGGCCTCAGGCACTGCAAGCCCCTTCCCACCTCAGGGCCTTTGCACCTGATGCGCCCTCTGCCTGGAACACTCTTCTCCTGGGTCTTCTCATGGCTGCCTCCTTTTCAGGCAGGTCCCAGCACAATGTCACCTCCTCAGAGAGCTTCCCCGGCTGCCTTTTCTGAATGTCCCTCCAGCCCCATCACTTCCCCATTACCCTGTCTTATTTTCTTTGTAACACTCATTGCTACCTGAAATTACCCAGCTTACTTGTGTGTTTAATGTTCTTTTCAGTCTCCCTCCTGTAGAAAACAGGTGCAATGAGAGCAAGACCTTGTCTGTGGGTCTCTGCCTTGTTCCCAGGGCCTAGAGCCACACAGCAGCTTGTCCAAGTTCCCATAGCCAAGAAGTGGCAGAGCTGGGATTTCAACTCATGTTCATAATTACTGTACTATATTGCCTCCCGTTCTCATAATTGATAAATTAATCCATCCAGCTCAGTAGAGGCCCATGACGGTGAGGGGTCTGAGAGAAGCTAGTCTGCAGCCTCCTGCCTGGGTACCAGGAAGACTTGCTCCCAATGCCCATTATGATAAATGCTTTGTGAAGATTCTCCCTCTGTCCCTTGGGGCAGGCCTGGGGGCAAGATATTGGGGTTAAGGGGGCCAGCCCTGCCCAGAGCTCGGCAGGCAGCAGGTGGGTGGAAACTCTGGGGAGAGGTTCCTGTGGCCAAACAGTACCAGCAGGGCAGAGCGGGGCAAAGCAGAGCCCCGGGAAGTGCAGTCAGGCAGCCTGAGGGCTCTGCCTGCAGAGGGGGTGGGTTCTAGCAGGCAGGTGGGCAGCGGGATTCTGGCTAGAGGCACAGGAACCAGGGCAGAAAATAGACCTCTGAGTCTCGGAACAGAAAATGTCCCCTCCCCACACAGGTCTTCAACAAGCCTCCCGATCCTAGGAAGTTGGAGAAATAATCCCGAGGGCCAGGAGTGCCGGGCAGGGGTGGGGAAGGAGATGAGAGAGACCGGAAAGACGTGTCTTACTGCCTCTTCGAAGGCTCCCTTGCATGGACCTGAAGCTCAGGGGCAGCCTGAATGATCTCACCCCGTGCTTCCCACCCAGCGTCCTGGGACTGATGGCCGGGGAGCCGAGGAAGTGACCCCTCAGCGCTCAGGTGGACAGTGGGGCTAACGGAGGTCGCTGTATGAGGGCCACTCACCTCTGGCGGCACCAGCCACATCCGCTTGCCCAGCGTGCCCTAAAACGTTGATGAATTCTGTGTGTGCCTGCCTGGCGAGGCTATAGCTAGGAAGCTTCCAGAGCCCCTGGCAGTGAGCTGGCGCTGAGCCTGTACTGGCTGTTGTCACTGCTGACAGGACTTTTTAAATGCAAGAGCTTGGGCCTCCCCTCCTGAATCCCACACCCTCAGGGGTGGAACTGGGGCAGCTGTATTTTTCAAAAGGCCCCCAGGGGGATTTGGCAGGGACTGGGACAGGAAAATATTTTTACCTTCATTTCATGTCTTTATGGCTTCCTCGAATTGTTTATACTATGAGCATTTTATATAAAAGAGTAGTTTAAAAATAGACACAAAAATTCTCTGCGGGGTTTGGGAAACGCTTGATAGAAGAGGCTGACCCCGTGGAGAAGGGGAAGACACAGCTCCCTGGGGAGTGAAGCGACACCCCACGGGGGCGTGCCCCCCCTCTGGGAACTGCCAAAGTCACGGGGGGGGGTGGGTGGGGGGAGTGCCAGCAGGAGAAGCTTGGAACGTGTTGGCAAATATTCAGCATCAAACCAGTCCCCACCCCAGGCACTGTGAGCGGCAAACAAAGAAACCTGCTAAAAGAAGCTCTGCCCCTCATCTCCTGCTGGGGAGAAACGCGTTGGCAGTTGGCAGACTTCTTCGGGAAGGTTCTCTCAGAAGCTCCCCACTCCCACCCTTCACATTCACCTAGGCCTGAGCGCCTTCCTCCCAGGAGCTCAAAGGCCCCTGAGATCCAGAGAGGGGGCAGTTACTGCACAACCCAGAGTCTACACTGTCCCTGGAACGCTTAGTCACCTTCCAGAAAATAGGCAATGCTCCCTCCATGCCCCCCATATGCATCTGTCTCTTTCTGTCGTGTGCTTGTGTGGATGTGGCTCTGAGAATGTGGTGAACTGGCCCAAGATTCCCCAGAATCCAGGGAGGACCTTGGTTTCTTTCTTTCTTTCTTTTTTTTTTTTGAGGTGTTTTTGATGTGGACCATTTTTAAAGTCTGTATTGAATTTGTTACAATATTGCTTCTGTTTTATATTTTGGTTTTTTGGCCACAAGTCATGTGGGATCTTAGCTCCCCTACCAGGGATTGAACCTGCACCCCCCACATTGGAAGGCAGGAGTGCCTTAACCACTGGACCACCAGGGAAGTCCCAAGACCTTGGTTTCTGACCCTCCCTCATTTTGGGGGCAACCCAACCAATCACCCCAAGCCGTGGCTCTAGTCCCGCCCCCTCTGTATCTCAGGGATTGGGACATCTCCCTTGATCAATAGTGATGTAAAGCACAGAGAGGGCACCAGACAGCCACTAGTCACACAGCAACGGCAAGGCAAGTCCCAGCAATTGGGTGAGGCAGCCCTCCTACTGGCCTTCCTGCCAGCCCTGGCTCCCTGCCCCCGGCTCTGGCCCTCGACCTTCCACAGGTCTCGCCCTTCCACGCCAGCGTTCATGTGGACTGTGTGGCACGGCGGGCCCTGGTCTTCAGAGCACCCCCCCCACCCCCAGCCCAGCCTCTCCTCCCTGAAGGACACTGGTCTGCCTATGGGCGGGGTTCAGTAACTAGGAGAAAGCACTGGGCTCCCAGCAACACTGAGCCAGAGAGATGAAAGGCAGCAGCACACAGTCCAACACGGAACATGCTGGGAGGCCTGCGGGGGACAGTGTGCATCCTGTGCCAGCCTCTGTGAAATCCACACCTGCTGGGCCCTGGCCCAGACACAGCTGCCACTATGCCAGGCAAACACCTGGACACTTCACCAATCCCTCACACGATGTCTTCCACACTGCACAAGCCATGGGCTGCACAGACCGCACGTGTACCCGCCTCACCCAACAGAACGTCCTCCACCCACTGGGGGTCCCCAAGGCAGCAAAGACCCACCATTCAGAGCGGAGATCTTTTTTTTCCGGTACGTGGGCCTCTCACCGTTGTGGCCTCTCCCGTTGCAGAGCACAGGCTCGGGACGCGCAGGCTCAGCGGCCATGGCTCACGGGCCCAGCCGCTCCGCGGCATGTGGGATCTTCCCGGACCGGGGCACGAACCCATGTCCCCTGCATCGGCAGGCGGACCCTCAACCACTGCGCCACCAGGGAAGCCCTAGCGCGGAGATCTTTGTAGATAATCCTCCCCAACGTGCTGACTATGGTCACCACCATTACCGCCCTAACCACATGCTAAGGGCAAGAAGCAAAGCTTCTGTGCAGGCGTTCCAAGTTTTAACATCCATACAAATCACCAGTGTCTTGTTAAAATGCGATTCTGGGGCTTCCCTGGTGGCGCAGTGGTTGGGAGTCCACCTGCCGATGCAGGGGACACGGGTTCGTGCCCCGGTCCGGGAGGATCCCACATGCCGCGGAGCGGCTGTGCCCGTGAGCCATGGCCGCTGGGCCTGCACGTCCGGAGCCTGTGCTCCACAGCGGGGTGGGGTCCGCGGCAGTGAGAGGCCCGCATACCGCAAAAAAACCAAACAAAAACCAAAACAAAACAAAAAAAAATGCGGTTCTGATTCCTTATATCTGGAATCATGAATTTGCATTCCTAACAGTCTCCTGGTGTTGCTGATGTTACTGGTTTAGGACCACTTCCTAATTAGAATTACCTGGGGATCATTTCCAAAACCCAAGTCGCAGCCCAGACTAATTAAATCGCAACCTGCGGGATCCAGGCATCAGGAGTGTTTGAAGCTCTCCAGGGGATTCCAGGCTTGGAAGCCACCGTCCAAGGGAGTATATAGGGACCAGAGGGTGGACTGGATTGGTTGAAGCTGAGTGCACTTGGAGTTCACGGGACACTGGTTGAGCCCCCAGACGCGTCGGGCGCCGTCCTAGGTGCTGGGCGTATGTAGGGAATGAGACCCACTTCCACCTTCTTGGTGCTCATGGTCATGAGGGAACATAGATATTAAACAAGGCACCAAGCCAGTCAATGGGATAGCTCCAGGTTGATAGAAAGCCACAAAGAGAGGAAACAGTAATGAGAGATATAAAATGGGGAAGTCCCCCTCAGGTCTGGGGGTCAGGGAAGTCTCTCCAAGGATGTGACATTGAACTGAGACCTGAAGGTTGAGAAAGAGCTATCCTTGTAAGGAGCCAGGTAAGAGCATCCAGGTAGAAAGGTAGGTACAGAGGTCTGGCGGTGAGAATGGAGGCAAGCGGCAGAAAAGCAGGGAAAGGAAGGCCTACCGAGCACCTTAGTCTTTACCTGCACGGGTGGATGAGGGGCAGAGAGCCTGGCTTGTGGGAGAGGCTGTGGCCTCCAGCCCAGACCCTCTAAGGAAGGAATATGGAGGTGTCTATTCTCATCATACCCACAGGAAGAAGAGCCCCCACCTCTGACAGCAGCAACATCCAGGCGGACAGACCCAGATCCTGGTTCTAACCCAAGGGGTAGAGGGAGGGCTGAAGGGAGGAGAGCCCCGGAGGGCAGGCCAGGCACGGATCCACCGCCTACCTCTGGCCGAGAGCTTCTTAGTGTTGATGATCTTGGCAGCATATTCCTGGCCAGCCAGCACCTTCACACACCTGCGCACCACTGAGAAGGCTCCCCTAGGACAGAGAAGGCAAAGAGGGTGAGGGAGGGCCCAAGGGCTGCGTTCCCAAGAGACACCACAGTTCGTGCAGCTGCACCGTGCTGGGAGGGAGCCCTCGCTCAGTGCTGCTTGGGCTCGTAGGGGCTGCTGGGGCCCGATTCAGGGACGGAGCAGGCCCGGAGACCCAGGCGAACCACTGGTAGTAAATCTTTAGGAGCTTGGCCTCATGAGACATGAGACTTGTAGAGTCCTAATAAGTTAGGTTCACCAAATTCTAAAACATTAGAATCATGCAGTGTTAGAATCACAGAATCTAGGTCCCTGGAAATTTTCAGTTTTTTATTCTTTGAGTAGGTAACACATTGACATGGTTCAAAGTTCAAAAGGTACAAAAGTGTAGATAGTTAAAAGAGTCCTCCCCATCCCTGTACACTAGTCTCCAAAGTCCCCTCCCAAGAGATGGCCAGTGTTACCAGAGCATCTTTCCACAGACACTCTCCGCAATACTGGATACTGGACCTTGCATGCTGTTCTATATTCTCCTCTTTTTCAGAAATATTTTTTTTTTTTTGGCGGTACACGGGCCTCTCACTGCCGTGACCTCTCCCGCCGCGGAGCACAGGCTCCGGACGCGCAGGATGCGCAGGCTCAGCAGCCATTGTTCACGGGCCCAGCCGCAACGCGGCATGTGGGATCTTCCCGGACCAGGGCACAAACTCGTGTCCCCTGCATCGGCAGGCAGACTCTCAACGACTGCGCCATCAGGGAAGCCCCAGAAATTTTTTAGAGATCCTCCTTCTGTATTATAACATAAAGAGTTCCTATTGTAAATCAACTCTACTCCAATAAAAATTTAAAAATAAATAAATGTTTTTTAAAAAAAGAGTTCCTCATTTAATCATGTGGCTGTCCTATAACTTACCTAGCCAGTCCCCTGTCGATGGGCAGTTAGGTTACTTCCGATCTATAGCTATTACAAACAGTGCTGCAATGACTAACCTTGTATGCGTGCATTACAATTACATTTCCCATGTGTACAAGTGTCTTCGACTAAAATTCTAGAACTGGTATTATTTGGTCAAAGGGTAGGTGTTGTGTGGTAATTCTGATAGATAATGAGAGATGATCCATCTTAGAGGTGTACCAACTTACTTTCGTACTAGGATGTGAGGGGACCATTTTCCTCCACCCTTGTCAACACAACGTGTTATCAAACTTTCATATCTTTGCTAGTGAGATGTGGAACGTGGTGACTCAGTGCAGATTTGATTTGGAATTTTCATATCAAGAGCGAAGCTGAGCAGTTTTTCATGTTTTAAGAGACTCCTGGGTTTTTATCTTCAACGTATTCGTGGCTGGGAGAACTTGGAGCAAGGGCTGTTGGTTTCACTGCTCATAGAAGACATTGTTGCCATGTGGAATGTGGCCCATTTCCCAGATTGTTTGATTTTTCGAGAAAAACTGGAAGTCTGGGTATTTTCGTGACATTTCCCAATTTTTAAATACTGGTACCTTATTCCAAAAAATTTAAACACAGTATTTTGCCAAACAAAACTAGTTTGAGGGCTAGATCCGTCATCTAGGTGCCATGTTATACTCTCCACCACAAAGGTCAGCTGGTCCAACCCCTTCACATCACAGAGGAGGCCCCCTAGGGGCCAGACACTACCTGTGGTCACCACCATTACCACCTTAACCACAGGCTAATGTCAAGAAGCAAGTCTCCTGGGCAGCCTTCCCCAGTTTTAATGTGCGTATGAATTACCCAGGCATCTTGTTTAAAAGGCAGATTCTGATTCCTTAAGTCTGAGGCGGAGCCCAAGATTTTGAGCTTCAGTGTAGCTCAGG
The DNA here is from genome assembly GCF_963455315.2 of Globicephala melas. NCBI lineage: Eukaryota > Metazoa > Chordata > Mammalia > Artiodactyla > Delphinidae > Globicephala > Globicephala melas. The sequence continues at coordinate 126,000,038 of NC_083316.1, forward strand.
GTAGATTGATTGCTCAAGGTCACACAGGCCATGTCATGTCTAGAACTCAGGTATTTCCTCCCCCAGGTTTTTGGCTTCTCTTCCACCCAGGGAGCCTGCCGCTTGCTGGCCTGAATGCCCAGGTTCCTGAAATGGCCTCACCCCACCATATCCTCCAAACTTTGATCCCCTCTCCTAAGCACACAGGCAGGTCCAAGCCACAAAAATGAGGCTGATGGGAGCTGGGGCGGACGCTGGCAGGCACCGGCAAAGCCCGCAGGCTGGCGGAGATGCTTGCCCTACACACACCCCTGGGCGTTGTGTCACCGGCTTCTTCGTGTCCATGCAGCATGAAGGGAATGGGTGGGAAACTGTGGCGAAGGATAAGTAAGAAAGATCTGGGAGGAGGGCTAGAGACCAGGAAATATGACCTCGTAGGAAAGCTGAGGAAGGCCAGAATTCATGGGCACAGCAACAGACCGTCCGTGGGGTGTGCAGCCCTGCCTGTCCTCCACCTGGAGAGAGCAGCAGACCGGGTGCCCCTCCCTGAGAAGCCTCCTGGCGACATGTCCCGCTGTTTGTGCTCCCAGAGCACCCCACACCTCCCCATCTAGCCTAGGACTGTGCTTGCTCGTTCAGCTTGTCTGTCCACCAGACGGAGGGTTCCTGAGGGCCAGGACTGGAATGTTCTCCACACCCATGCACAGGTACCCAATGCTACCTACCAACAGGGCCTCCATAAATGTTACTCTAGGAACAGGAGGCAGATTTAGGTGAGAGGTTCTCAAATGAGACGGGGAGAAGATTTCAGTCTGGGGTTTTAGGAATAGGAACAGGCATCTGAGGAAGGTGAGCACACTGGTCTCTCAAAGGTGCCCACCCTACCCAAACAGGGAGGTTTCTGCCCAGTGGGAGGCCATGATTCTCAGAAGCCCCAGGAGAGAGAATGTTTCAAGGGGTCACTTCTGGGAAAGGTTGTGTGAACTCCAGGGAGAGGAGGAGCAGAGAAGGAGGGCTTGTCTCACTCACCAGCATCTAGCTCATGCTTGGGCCAGAGTTGGAGTTTAATTAACTTGGATGGAGGGATGGATGGATAGAGTGAGGGAGAAAGGGAGGATGTGAGGCAGGGAGGGAGAAATATAATTTCTCCACTAGAGAAACAAAACTCCATTCTAGATAAAGACATTAGATCGATGGTTATCAAACAGGCTGTTTCAGAATGCCTTGGGAATCTTTTTTTTTTTTGCTACATTGGGTCTTCGTGGCTGCGTGCGGGCTTTCTCTAGTTGCGGCGAGCGGGGGCTACTCTTCGTTGCGGTGCGTGGGCTTCTCATTGCGGTGGCTTCTCTTGCTGCAGAGCATGGGCTCTAGGCGTACGGGCTTCAGCAGTTGCTGCGCGTGGGCTCAGTAGCTGTGGCTCGCGGCTGTAGAGCGCAGGCTCGGTAGTTGTGGCGCACGGGCTTAGTTGCTCCACGGCATGTGGGATCTTCCCGGACCAGGGCTCGAACTCGTGTCCCCTGCATTGGCAGGCGGATTCTTAAGCAATGCGCCATCTCTTTTTAAAAGATTCCCGGACTTCCCTGGTGGTGCAGTGGTTAAGAATCCGCCTGCCAATGCAGGGGACACGAGTTCGAGCCCTGGTCCGGGAAGATCCCACATGCCGTGGAGCAACTAAGCCCGTGCGCCACAACTACCGAGCCTGCGCTCTACAGCCGCGAGCCACAGCTACTGAGCCCGCATGCCACAACTACTGAAGCCCACACGCCTAGAGCCCGTGCTCTGCAGCAAGAGAAGCCACCGCAGTGAGAAGTCCACGCACCGCAACGAAGAGTAGTCCCCGCTCGCGGCAACTAGAGAAAGCCCGCACGCAGCCACGAAGACCCAATGCAGCCAAAAATAAATTTCAAAAAAACAAACAAAAAAACATATTCCAAGGCATCTCCCAGACCTACCAAATCAGAACCTTCAGATGCAGGCCCAGAAATCAGTATTTTCAGTTAACAGGCTGCCCAAGTGATTGCTTCCCAGCCAGCTTGGCACTGCCCTGCCCGCCTTCTGAGGAAGTCCTGCTAAATGCCTGGTCCCCCTAGAAATCAGCATTGAGGGGCCATCACATGGGGCTCTGTGCAGAGAGGCTCAAGAGGCTCTATGACCCTGGGCTCTGCCCCAGGAGCTGAGGACTAAGAGCCATGTCTATAAAACAAGAGAAGGCACGCTTGCTGAACTTCCTCCTCAAAACACAGCACCAAGATTTGTGTAAATCCCAGGCTCTAACTAGGGGTCCAGGCCAAGGGCGGAGCAGCTGCAGGAACACTGTGTCTCTGAACGTAGGCATATGCATTTTTTTCTGGGGCAAGAATGCATAGCTTTTAGCAGATTCTCAGAGCGAGGAGTTTATCAAATCCAGTTCAGGGCTACTGATCCAGAGAACACCAGCCTCTCACATACCCAGAAGATGTCCTCCCTTCAAATGCACATTCACCACTGAGCTCCTTGGCCCTCACAGCAACCCTGTGAAGTTGGAATTATGATCCCCTATTTCACATATCAGGAAACTGAAGCCTTAAGGGAGCAGGCACAATCTTGTCGAGGCTGTGAAGAGAATCCAGGTCACCTGCCCTTGTTCTTCTGACTCCACCAAAGGCAAGAGAGTGTGACCCTAAAAAGCAGGGGCTCTGGGCTCACAAAGCCCTGTGATCTGATCGTGACTGAGCCCCGACTGTGTGATATTGAACTTGGCCCTTCAACTGTCTGTTTCCTCCTATAAAATGTGGTCTATAATAATATCTCCTTCCTGGGTTTGTTGGGGAGGTTAAGGGAGGTAACACATGCAAAACACTGGGCACAGTACCAGGTACACAAATGCCTGAATGGGGCGAGGAAAGGGTCTGGGCCAAGGAGCCCCTCTTTCTACCCACACAGCCTCAGGTCTCCATCCACAAGTGGAAAGGCTCCTCCCTGCCTGTCCCGGTGCTGGGGATCAGGGAGAGGAGGGGCAGAGGAGAATCTGCAGCAAAATGAGAGTGTAGGCAGCAAGCTCGCAGCCCTAACTTCCTCTCTTTTTTATCTTTTGTTTAAAAAAGGCATGTTTCTGCATTCTCGTCCCGCCTGAGCCAGTGGCCACAGCCCAGCAGCCTTGGCAAAAGGAAGAGCCAACCCACTCCTCCCACGGCCCTGAGCTGAGCAGGTGGCCAGTGGGTGGGTGGGTAGGAGCCTGGAAACAGGACAGGGTGGAAAAGGGGAGGAGGCCAAGGTGGGGAGGGCAGGGTGGGAGGGAGCGACCAGGGGTCCCAAGAGGAAGGGATGAGGCCTGCAAGCGAGGGCCCTACGTGAGTGGGGGATGTCCATGGGGGGGTACTGGGAGTGCCTGTGACAGCGTTCCTGGGTGCAAAGTGTTCGGGGGGGGGGGGGTGTCTGCCCACAGGTGTGTGTCAGCAGCCCATCAGTGCCCTTGTGTATGTGATGTCAAGAGGCTCTGGGTGTGACAAAGCACACGTGCGTCACCCTGGGTAAGTACCCGTGTTAGGAGAGGGTCACAGAATGTGGGCAGGGAGGGGTGTGTGTGTAAGATAGACACTGGAGGCACGAGACCTCAGCTCTCAGCCCTGCTGGGAGGTCTTGGGCAGGGGTCCGGCCCAGCGTGGGCATCAAATTCTTCATCTGCAACTTGGGGGGTGGGGTGGGCGTGGGGCTAAAAGGTACACAGGCCTTTCCACCTTCAATATTCTGTAGCGAGCTGTCCAACAGAACTTTCTGTGATGATGGAAATACTCTGTGTTGTCCATTGTGACAGGCACTAGCCTCATATGGCTATAGAGCATTTGAAGTGTGGCTAGTGGGACTGAAGGACTGAATTTTTAATTTTATTTCATTTAAATCATTATAAGTGACTAGTGAGCACCATATTGGATAGTGAGGTTTTCTGTGGATAAGAACAGGCGCTCCTGAACCAGGTGAACCAGAGTTCAAATCGTGGTTCAGCCTCTTACCAGCAAGTTATTTAACCTTGGTAAGACTATTTCCTCCCCTGTAAAATGTAAGTGAGAATAGTACCCACCCTGAGCAGCTGTTTCAAGGATCCAGTGAGAGAGTAAGGTATGCAGTGGGTTTAGCCCAGTCCCTGGAGTATAGTAAATGCTCAAGAAACAACACCTTTTATAGGCATCATGATCTCCGAAGTGATGAGAACAGCCAGCATCATCAGAGGCAAATTGGACCTTGTCTGCCAAGCTCAGGGAAGGAGCAAGCCAGGACAGGAGGTGTGGGGAGGCCATGGTGAGGGGGTGGGGTGCTCCCCAGGGCCCAGCAGCCTGTCCCTGGGTATGAGCAGGCAAGGAGGCCGCACCTGGTTCTCCGACTGACGGATGGGGAGGTTGCCGTGATAGTGGGTCCAGTGTGGCTGAGAATGTGTGGACGTGCTAATGGGCCGTGAGAAGCAGGATTCACCCTGGGAGATTGCTTCTCAGCTGCCTGGTAAGCAGAGTGTCCTGGGAGCTGCTGGCTGCCACCCACAGCAGGCTCATCACCCTCTCTGGCCTAAAACACCCCAAAATGCTTACATGGCTGCAGAGGCGGCACCAGGAACATTAGACGGGGACTCAGGAGGCCTGGGTCCTTGGCTGCCAACTTGCTTATCCTTCCATTTGAAAAATGGAGATGAGGAGCCCCAGCCCCATTTCCTCCTGGGCCAGCTGTGAGAAGTGTCTGCTACGTAGTGATAAGAAGAGGTTCCTGATACCCAAGACTGGTTACTGCCAACTTCCCCTAAAGGAACCCTCCCCTCCTTTATGCCGGAGCCTCCCAGAGCCCACGGCATTTGCCTGCGGGTGTCAGCAGACGGGTACACTGCTTACGGGGCTTCAGTCACCGAACCCCCTCTCCACTCTGCCCTCCTTGGGGGTCTGATGAGCAGGAGTCCTGACAATCTCTAGGGTCTTCCCTTCATTGGCTGCTTCCTCAAACACACCCAGGTCTCCCACATTCTGCAACAATAAACAACCTTCCTTCTCCCAAACTTAAAAAATTGAAGAAAAAGTAAGAGTGTTTCTCTCGACCCAGCAACCTGGGCCACTTCCTTCCTCCCTTTGTTGCTGCCAAACTTCCAGAACAAGTGTCCGACATCCACCGCCTCCTCTTCCCACCTCCCACACTCCATGAACCCACCACAATCTGGTTCCCACCTCCGGGCTCCCTGGAAGAAAAGTTGTGCCAGGCCCGTCCCCCCAGCCCCCTGCCAGCCCCGGCATCCCCCACTAGGTCTGATTGATCTGCCTTGATTGCCCCACTGACCACCCAGCTTTGAGACCTAGCTTCCCTCTTCTTTCTGCCACACTGTCCCCGGACCGCCCCCGCCACTTGCTGACAGTGCTTTCACTTCTTCATTCCTCCTCCCCACAGCATTGCTGCTCCCTGCTCGCTCTCCACCCATTCTTACCTCTTCCCCCTCCATCCCTTCTACCCAGGACCATTAGCTGGGATTTCTGGGGAGGCTCTGGGCATTCACGAACACACCTAAAACGTTAACAAATTTATTCTATGTCTGTGCATTGTTCTGGGCAGAGGATGTATATTTTTCATTAGCTTGACAGAGGATTCTCTGACACCCGCCCCCCCAAAAATGATGAAAGCCACTGACTATCACCCAAGGTTGAAATCTGCTTCTATACCGCCCCTCCTCTCTTCGGAATGCTAGTCCCAAATTTCTAGCTACTCACCATCTTGCCTGGATGCTATGTGATAGGCACCTCTTAATCAAAGTCCACTCTCCTCCCCCCAAATCTCCCCACTCTGGGTTAATATACCTAAGCATTCTACCTCTCTGAGACAAGCTGGGGTGATTTCAGAAAGTTCCTGCTCGGGACTTCCCTGGTGGTCCGGTAGTAAGATTCTGTGCTCCTAATGCAGGGGGCACAGGTTCAATCCCTAGCTGTGGAACTAAGATCCCAAATGCCACATGGTGCATCACGTGGCCAAAAAAAAAAAAAAAGGAACGTTCCTGCTCAAATGTATACAGACCTGTTATCTCTGAGAGGATTAGCTTCCAATACCTCTTGGTGGTCAGTAACTTACAGCCCAGGTTAGCTGATCTGATCACTTGGCAAAGAGCAAGCCCTGGGGGCATGGAACCCAGAGCAGATGGAGTTTGAATGGCTGGGGGAAGGGACAGAGCTGGGGTTGGCCACCAGAGCAGCTCCACCGCAGGGGTCAGAGCGTGGGCCACATATGGCTACATCGGAAGCTGCAATAGTATCTTGCCATTGAGGTCCGTTCTCTCCCCATTCTACAGATAAAAAAACTGAGGCCAAGACCTTGAACCCAGGACTCCTGACTCATTGCCTTTTGCTCTTTCCAATACCCCATACTCTCGGATCAGAGGGCCCTAACTTGGGGTCCACAGATGGGCGTTAGGGTGGGGGGATCTGTGGGAAATATTATACAACATTCTGTGAGTTGGAGTGAGTGTGTGTTTTCAGGGGTGACTGTGGCTCATATGAGATTCTCTGAGGGCTCCTAGATTCCTCAGACAGTTAAAAATCTGGGATCAGATTTGTTCAGAAATGAAATGAACATCTTGGTTTCCAAAACACCCACCTCTACATACTTTAAGCAATTCCCTTCACTTTTGGGGGGACCTCAGTTTACCCATCTGTGAAATCAACTGTTGATCATTTTTAAGCCCTCTTTAGTTTTTTCGTTTGAAGCAATAGTATCATTTCTTTTTTTTTTTTTTTTTTTTTGGGTTCACGAGCCTCTCACTGGTGTGGCCTCTCCCATTGCGGAGCACAGGCTCCGGATGCGTAGGCTCAGCGGCCATGGCTCACGGGCCCAGCCGCTCCGCGGCATGTGAGATCCTCCCGGACCGGGGCACGAACCCGTGTCCCCTGCATCGGCAGGCGGACTCTCAACCACTGCGCCACAAGGGAAGCCCAATAGTATCATTTCTTAATAACAAACAAACAAAACACAGCTATGCAGGTCACCAGACGGCAAATAAAGCTGAGATGGTAGGGGCTGGCAGCTCAGGACCCCTTCCACTTCGTTTTCTCTCTCTTCTCCCCAGCTCAGCATGGCAGCTCTGCCCCAAACTCCACAAACTAGCATTTGAGAGCCAGAAAATCCTAGGACCTTTTTCTGAAACCACACATCCCTCCCCAAGCCGCTGCAGCCGCCCACTTCCAGACTCCAAAAGATCCTGCAGGGACACAGTGTCTTCAAGCTATCCTGCACACCCCCCCAGGCCTGCCGTGTGCCAACCCAGAAGAAGTCTTGTGGGGGACACAGAAGGCCTGGGAACCAGAAGAGTCTCTTTGCTGCAGGGAACATTGAACCAACAAAAATTCCAACATATTCCTTGTTTGGGCTATGCCTGGGTTTTCTTGAATGGGTTACAAAAAGGAAAAAAAAAAATCCACAGGTGGTGGTGTGATGAATTGGGAGATTGGGATTGACATATATACACTAATATGTATAAAATGGATAACTAATAAGAACCTGCTGTGTAAATATATATATATATATATATATATATATATATATATATATATATATCTCCACAGAGCTTGGTGACAGGATCAGAGCAGGCAAAGCAGGAAAAAGGCTGAGGGTCTGCTTTCTCCCCAGGCTCCAAGGGCCTCCTGGCCTGGCTCCATCGACACGTACACAGCAAAGACTTTCAGAGCTTCAGAGAGAGAGGTTCCAAGGGGTAAAAAGCCAAGCACTGGACTGGAAGGAGGCTGGAGTGCCCAAACCTCATGTGTCACTGGCTGGTGTGACCTCAGGCAAGGCCCTGACCCTCTCTGGGCCTTATTTCCCCGTCCCTAAGACAAGGGAGCACTCTTCATTTTGGTATTCTGTGCAGAACTGAGGCTATTCTGGCCCCGAAACCGTCGCCCACTTCGTGCTTGCAGCACGGCATCTCACCAGGCGAGGACAGGGATGCAGGGCAGGAGGGAACTGGAGGCACGGGGTGAGAAGAGGGCTGTGGAAGTGCATGCATATCTCTGCTAGCAGGGTGCTCACTATCTCCCAAGGCCATGTCCGTCTGGGCGGTAGAAGGGCAGTTCTGCCCATTGGAAAGTTCTTCCTTACGTTGAGCTGAAACCCACCTCCTTGTTACTCTAAATGTTACACATTTGGTCCTGCTCTGCCCTCCAGGGCCACACAGAGCAGCCTTGTCTCATCTCTGGGGCCACATGATGTCCCTGCAGAGATGAGGGGAGAGGACACACCCCCGAGGGGTCTTTTCTCCCTGCTAAATTCCCCCAGCTTCTCAGTCCTCTCTCACTTAATTTGGCTTCCAGACCTTGGCCACCCTGCCTAGGCCCCCTCTTCTAGACATTCTATAGGTTTTTAATATTCCTTTTAGTACCCAGGCATCCAAAAGTTGGAGGCAAGTTGAGCAGGCCTAAGAAGAGTAGGTCCACCAACCTCCCTGGGGCTGACATGCTCCATCAAAATATACACCTCAAAGCCTTTGCCTGTGCTGTTCCCACTCTGAGGAACACTATTCCACCCTCTTCCCTCTGACTGACTCTTATTCAGCTTCCAGCTCCCCAGTGTCACCTCCTCAGGGGAGCCTTCCCTGATACCTCCCTCATTCCAACTAGTTGAGGTCTCTTTGCAGCTCATAGCCCCATGTTTGTGCTCAGAGCCCTTAACCAGCTGCATTTAAATAATAATATCTGAAGTGATTTAATTAATGTCAGATTCTCACTAATCCATAAGCCCCAAAGGGGCAGAGACGACATAAGTCTGGCATGTGGTATCTGCTGGGCTCAGCCTGGGGCTGGGAACAGAGTCTGTGGTCAGGAAATACTTGTTGAGTGGATGCAAGAGTCACAGAAGTGTTCCTCCTTTTATGTGATGCCAAGACACCAGGGCTGTCAGCGTTTTCCAGCACAGAAAGTCCCACCGGCCTTACAGGCCCACCTGACGCCTTGGTGGGCAGCTAAGCCCCACGAGGACCTAGATCTAGTGCCTGGGCTGGATGTCAGCAGGCTGTGACATGCTCGGGGGGCTGCATCAGGCTGGCCTGGGGAGGGAGGCTTCCTACTGTGCCAGAGAGAGGCTCGGAAGAGACCGTGATACGGGCAACATGCATGCAGGAGGGGTGGACTGTGGCCAAGGGACCAGCACAAAAAAGAGGGAAGGGGAGAGAAAGAAACAGAGACCAGAGAGACACAGGGAAGGACGAGAGGCAAGGGCAGAGAGAGAGAGAAAGAGAGAGAGAGAGAGAGAGAGAGAGAGAGAGAGAGAGAGAGACAGACAGACAGCCCAGAAGCCTAGCCAGCATCATCTTGCTCTCCCTGCACTGGGAGGTAAGACTCTTGCTCGATGCCCTGTTGGAGCCAGTGTGTTTGTGTACTTGCACGTCCACATGCACCCATGTGTGTGTGTGTGTGTGTGTGTGTGTGTGTTCGTGCACTAGCAACAGGATGCAGGCGCTGCATTCCAAGGCTCTGCCATCACCCCACTGAGAGGACCGGGGCCCAAGACTGCAGGGGTGCTGGCAGCAGTCACCGCGCGCTTGTGCAGGGAGGCAGGCAGGCGGGAGGGAAGCTCGGCAGTGTCAGTGTGTCTCAGGCTGTGTGGAGGCGGAGGCCTGCGGCATGCACCAGAACATGTGCGTGCCTTCCGCTCTGCTGGCTCGGAGGAGGAGGGAGGAAAGGCTGTCCCCTTCCCACCTGCCCCCCAACTTCCCATCCTTGGCCTCTGGCCCCTGCACACCATCTGGTCCCCTACCAGACCCTGCTTCTGCCTCTCCCTGTGGCCTTGGGCAAACCACCTCTCCCTGGGCGTTGGCTCCACCGTTGATGCTTGTGAGAGACAGTGTCTATGGTCCTCCCAGCTCTGGTGTTCTGGAAGCCCGAAATTCCTCAAGGGTGCCTTCCACAGACGGAGGCTAAAGAGGGTAGCAGCTCTAACGGCACATTTCAGCATCTGCAGAAGTGTTCTGATCCCCATTTCACAGATGGTAAAGCTGAGGTACACCAAGGACAAGGTATCCACCCAGGGTGGTGCCTCAAATTAGAAGGAGAATCATGATTGGACATATATAAGTGACAGTTCAGAGTTCCCTCACCCACAAGGCCACACCCCTATTCCCTGGAAGTGTTCCCCAGACAGGGCACCAGAAGCGGCCCCTCTCATCAACCCTCCCCCCACACGCAGGGTGCTGGAGACCCAAACCCAAGCCTGAGAGCTGCCACCAGTCTGCTGAACTGGTCATTCCACCTTCTCAAGCCTCAGTCTCCTCATCTGTAAGATAGGCGAGTAAGTTCTCTGCCTCCCTCAGAGCTAATGGGTGGAGAAGTGTCACACCGGCCCCAAAATGCTGTGAAGGTGAGAGGTTATTAGAAGCAAAATAAAAGCACAATACCGGTCTTTGGTGGGGGGAGTACATCGATGCCCATGTATTTTCTCCCTCTCCAATATTACACCATCGATCCTCCTAACAGTTCTGCCAGGGAAGGGCGGGATTGCTAAACACATTTTGCAGATGTTAGAGCTTGTGTCCCAAGAGAGAATCTAAGTACCCAGGACCCTGGGCTTCCCCCCACCGACCCCCGCCCAGCGCAGGGAGCTGCCTCTGGTCCCCAGTGATTGCACGGGCTGCAGGGTAGTTCTGCCTCTCTAACTAACCTCTCCTGGGAGTGGGATCCAAAGCCCAGAGTGTGTCAAAGGCTGGTGGAGGCATCCTCCTTCTCCACCTCTTGGAATCCAACCCCTTCCCCTGATCTTGGTCTTGGCGAAGGCTGGGTCTGCGGGGGAGCTCTGGTCCCACTGCCCGGGCCCACGCTGACCCTGCAGCTGGCGTCGTTGCAGCCTGCCTTTTGCCTCCAAACAGGCATCTGTGCTCCTAAGGTCTGGGCTTCCATTTCTCTCTCCCATGGGAGGAAGGAGGATTGGGGTCAAGGGAGGAGGGAGTGAGCTAGTCTCCGGGTCCCAAGAGACAGCCCCACCTCAACCCTCTAGGGAAACTGGAATCAAGCTCCTGGCTTACGTGAATCATATGCTGCAGTGCGACCTTCGTCTAGTGGCATCAAGAGGCCCCAGGGCCCTGATTCTAGCCAACGCCCCCTCGACTGGCTGCCCACCAGGCGGGGGAGGGACTGCCAGCCCTCCCACGAGCTGTTCAAAGGCCTGCAGGCAGGAGCCAGGCCTCACTGGGCAGGGTGCCAGGAAGCCCTCGAGAGGCACGTGTCCTCCTCTCCAGCTGGGCAGCCAGGGCCCTTCAGAAGGAGGTCCAAAGACCCCCACGTCCCCTTGGAGGGCCAGCCCAGCTGCCTCAGGCAGTCACCGTGCCAGTGATCTGACGTGGGCTCCCAGAATGGGGGCTCGGTTTCTGGGTGGTAACAGCAGTGTCCCGGCTGACAGGGACCTTGGGTCACCAATTGAAGGATGGGCCCTGCAGGCACCTTCGCTGCTTATCCCCCCAGAACAGGAGCTGTTGCATATCCCTGCCAGCCTGGGGGTGGGGGTGGGGGGCAGGGCTTGGCCAGCTCCCTCTGCCAAGCTGGGCAAACCCCAGACAAAAGGTAAAGACGTGGCAGGTCAGCTTCAGCCTGTTCGTCTGAGGGCAACAATGATCCCAGTGTGCCAGGCTTGTCACTATGTCTTTCTGAGAACCATCTCATTTCATTCTCCCAGCGCTTTTTTATCTCCAGGTTACAGGTGGGGGAAAAGAGGTGCTATAGCCCGCCCAGGGTCACAGCGCTATGGGTGGTGAGGTCCAGACCTTGTGGGCACTGCCACTTCCTGTCCCACTAGGCACTTGGACTGAAGCTGCATACAGAGCATGAAAGCCCTGTCTCCTCGGTGATGCGCCCAGGCCTTTTAGATCCAGGCATTAGAGGTGTAGAGCCTCATCTCCTTTTTTTTTCCGATACAAGCATCCTGAACCTCAGGCCCATCCTTAGCCTTTCCGATGTCCTGCAAGTCCTGACATTGCCTGGACCATTTCGTAAGTTTGTGTGTTTTTCTAGGGAAGGTAGACTTAGACTTTCATCATATACCTGGAGGAATATGTGACCTTAAAAAGGTTAAGAGCGCTGATGATTGTGGAAGGAAAAGGTCTGAAATTGATCAGATTAGGCCTGGCCATGCCTGCCACCCTCAGTTTTCCTGCCATGGCCACGAAAGGGCTCCCTGTCCCCTGAAATTCTGCCCTTGCCCCAATCCCTCCAAGCGCCGCAGCAGACAGCGGGGCTGAGAAGGCTCACGCAGGCTCTCCCTGACAAGTCACCCCCACAGCACCCAGTCTGCATGATATCCATCTCCTCTTGGGGCAAAACATCACTTTTATTTTCACTTTGAGCGCCTGAGTCATGTCTCAACTCCATCTCACTGCACTCTGTGACGCAGTCCTCCCGAAACCGAGGCTTGCTCGCACCCTGAAAGGCAGCTCCCAGCTGATCAGGGAATCCTTGGTTCCGTGGGTGCCAGAACCCAGCTGAGAAGGGGTCCCTGCACAAGTGCAGCAGACAGCCTCGGTCCTCCAGAGCAGCCCCAAACGTTTCGTTCCTGCTGTCCAGCCCCCCACATCCCCAGCACAAAAACACACTCAGAAAGACAGGAAGTCTGCAGACAGGAGTGAGCACATGGGTGTGTGTCTGTATGAGGGAGCTGGTGTGTGCCTGTAGGTATCAGGATAGCCTGGTGTGCAACTGTGTGAGTGTGTGTGTGTGTGAGTGCATGTGTGTGTGTGTGTGTGCGGGCAGCCTACTTGTACACAGCCACAGGCCCACCTCCCACATATATGCAGACACCAGCCTGAGCTCACACACGCCTTCAACACCCACACTCCCACCCGAGCCCATGGGCCCAGGCCTCACACGCACACACATAAACCTTCCCGTGGACATGCCTCCCTGTTCCTCACAGACGTGCAGGTCCAGACCTCACAGGAACACCAGTGAGCCCCAGTCCCACGTGTGCATCCTTACACAGACATATATTTACGCACAGCTGATGTGCATACAGCTCTGACTGGCCATACATGTGTACACACAGTGACGCATGTACACACCTTCCTTCCCCTGCAAACCAGCCAATGGACCTGCTTGTGCCACTTGCATCCACCCACCCCTGCAGGGCACACTTGCATTTCTAGGCCTTACACATGAAGCACACACCAGCACCTCCCTTCCGGTACACACACATGTGAACACATGCACACCTTTTCAGTGCATGCAAGTGTACCCCAGAGTCAGTCCTCACGCAGCAACACACAACAAAGCACACCCCTGTGTGTGCACATCCAGACCTCACAGCAGCACATACCTGCTCACAAGGCCCCTCTCCCCTGCACTCCTGCTGCTACAGTGGGGACCACCCAGGGCACTGGAGCTGCTCTGCCCACGGGGAAAACTCTGCCTCTACACCGTACCCCTACCATGGATCCAGACTTAGCTGGCGGCATCCGGGAACGCTTCCCTGACACTCCACAATCTATCGGTCTACCCCAAAGGGCTCTCCACCCCCCACATCCTCCCACCCTTCTCTCTACACCAGTCATCAGAGGCAGGAAGCGAGCTCTGGGGCTGGACAACTTTGCCAAGAGACCAGAGCTGGTGCACCCTCACATCACTAGCCCCTGCAACAGCAGTGTCCCCCCACTGCTCGCCTGATTGTCCCTCCCCTCATCCCCTCCCCTCCTCCCAACACCTAGGAAGCCTCACCAGTGGCTCCGTTATTAACCCCTGCTGTATCGTTGCCCTCACCCCTGGCAGGAGCTGGCAGGGGGGAGGTGGGGAGGGGATGTGCTTACAGGGAGAAGTTGGCCACTCTGCACAGCTGCTGTAGGTGCCTAAAGGCAGGAGGAACTACCTGGGAGGTGGTGAGCTCTCTGTCACCAGAAGTAACCAAGTTGAGGGAGATGGCCACCTCAAGAGAAACTCAACAGGGGATTCCAGCCTTAGACTCAGCTGACTGGGAAGATCCCTTTTTAATCCTGTTTCTAAGAATCTGTGTGTGCCCAGGTCATGTGCATTTGTGTGTGTATGTGTGTGTGTGTGTACACGCACAGACACTGCCATGCACTGTCAACCCTTCACCTCTACGCACACACTCACCGGGCTGGCCTTGGCTCATCTTGGCAAACATGCCCGCACCTGGCTCTAGGCACTCTGCACGTACAAGTGCCCCCAAACACATGCAGCCTTCCTCCCTGTGTGTGCACTGGAAGCACTGCAGGTGCACACCCCCACCCGTGACACTGACTCCCTGAGCCCTCCAGGACTCTCTGAGGTGCAACTCACTTTCCCAGTTCCTCGAAGAGCTGGTACTCTTCCGTGAAGCGGGTGCAGGTGATGGTGGCCATCCTGGCGCTGGGTGGGCAGGCGAGGCTTGGGGCTGGAGGACCAGGACTGGGATGCCGCTGCTCTGTTCCCGGAACTAGGGGCCACTCGCCTGCCCGTGCTGCCAAGTGCAAACTGAGAACCGGCTTGACTGACGAGCCCGGGGCTTCTGAGCAGAGCACTGTGGCTGCTCACAGCCTCGCGAGTCTTCGTCAGCATTCAGGTCCCCATGGCAACCACCTCCGAAACGCCCTGTTCCCGTTGCCCCGGTAACTGCCTCCCCAACACCTGCCTGCCTTCCACTTCAAAACCTGCTCCCTGGCGCCCTGGCCCTACTGCACACAGTACTGCAGGCCTGTGTGGACCCGGGGGTGGGCGGACCCAGCACCCCCGAGGTGATGGACCAAGGGAGGGGTTGGAGGAGGGGAAGGAGAACAAACTTAGTCCACAAGTAATCTTCAATCTTCCCACCTCCCCCACTTCCAACTGTGGGGCCCTTGTAACAGACAAGATGGGATTAAATGGGGCAAAAAGGCAGTTGCCATGGTAACGGCTGGTGGGTGCCACATTCTGGGATGGTCCCCCGGAAAGACAGGATGCAGTTACCCTGGCAACTTCATCTCCTCTGGAGAGACAGGTATTGCCACGTTGCCCTGGCAACAGCCAGGTTCTAAGGTTTACAGGGAAACGATGGCTAATTCATTGGGATCTCTCTCTCTCAGTGGATCACCGTAACCTCTGTAACTATCTCTCTGCTCCCCTCTAATTTTTTTTTTTTTTTTGCCTCTTCCTCTGTCTTTATTTTGCTCTCTCTCTCTCTCTCTTTCTCTCTCTGTTCTTTGCCACCTTGTCCATCACACTGGGACCCTAGCTAGGGGGAAGTGCACAGAAGCTACCAGGATTCTGGAGGGAATATCCCTGGCTGCCTGCTCACCCCAACCCCTCTCAGCCATGACAACTGGTCCCCTCCTGAGGTCTCTTCCATAACCACTCCGTTACCCCAGGCCGCCAGAGGGGCCATGGAGATCTGATCTCCTGGGGCTCATGTCCCAGTTTCTGCTTGTGCTTCAAGTCAAGGTGAAAGAGGTGGAGGCGGCAGTGGGGAGGGGAGCATGGCCTGGCTTGGAGGGGAGTGGCCGTGGACCTGCCCTAAAATCCTCATTCCCAAATTTTGTGGGCACTTTCCTGGCCAACTTCAGCTCTTCAGGGCAATAACCATATCTATGGCCCCAAGATCTCACCCCAAGGCCCGGGGGGTTAAGAAGGAAAAGGACTGGCGTTTAAAGATCTGAATTCAATTCCAGTCCTAACATATATTAACTGTGTGACGCTGAGAAAGTCACAGCCCCTCTCTGAGCCTCTAGCTCCTTTGCTACAAAACAGAACAAAGTTGCCACTGCAGAGGAAGGCTGTGAAGATAGAACAGGCTGAGGGCTGTAGAGGCCTTTGGGGAGTATGTAACTGTGAGGCCTCTTTTTAGTTTCTAGAAGAGGAGAAGGAAGGTCTAAAGTGAGACCATGACCACCCCCATCGCTCTAGCTTGAACTCAGAATCTCAGACCCTCACACCCACCTCCTCCATTCAAGCTCACTTCACAGCCCACCAGGCTGAGGTCTCATGCCAGCACTTGCCCACAATGAGCACAGGATAAAAGGATCCAGGATCCAAACCCTCTGGGTTTCTAACCCACCCATTCTGAACCTCCAAATTGCCTTACCGGTCACCTCACTTGCTGGACACATTGTCTGCTTGTTGGTCATCCCCAACCCCAGCAGATCCTTGACTCACTACCCTAGGTCCAGGAGCCCCTGGAGAAATCTGGGTACACCCCCCCCCACAGTTCTGCCCCTCTTCCTGAGAGCTGGGAGTGGGAGAGAATGATGGAGTTGACTCTGATGCAGCCATTTCTTCCCAGGAGAGAAATAGGAGGGAGGCAGAGGGGAAGGAGGGGAGGAGAGCCAGGGAGGAGGGAGTAATGGCTTAGCCACTAATTGCACCATTACCACCTTCACAAAAAGGAAAAACCACTCAGTTTTGTTTCTGCGCACAATATGCTTCCTGCTTCTGCCGCCAACGTTGCAATTCAGAGGCAGAGAAGAGAGGCCTTTGCTCGGGGGGCCGCACAGCCGGTGGGCAGCGGGCAGGGCACAGAATACCGCTAGAGGCCAGAGGCGAATGCACACAACTGGAGGAAGGGCTGCACCGCCACCTCCGTGTCCCAGACCCTCTAGCCTGTCGCCAGGAGGGGATGGCTACCACACACGAAAGCACTGGAACAGTCCTCAGTCACCACTTGCATCATTGCCCAGAGGAGAGAAGAGGCAGCGTTCTGCAGTGGTTAGAGTGACTCCATGACCTATAGGCTGTGTGATTTGGGATGGGTATCCTAGCTTCCCTGTGTCTCAATTTCTTAATCAGCAAAATAGAGTAAAACATTCCCTAGCTCCAGGGCTGTTCTCAGGATTAAATGAGATGAGCACCGTGTCTGACACACTGTAAATGCTCAATAGATGGGAAATTATTCTTATTAAGGGACTGAAAAGTCCCTCCGTCTTCACACTGCTCTCTCTGAAGCATGCAAGTACACATCACTATCTTCAAGTCCCAGCACTTCGGGTACCGTTCTCTGAGTCCCCACTGGAGTTGAGCTCATGGTTTGAACATCACCTTGCCCTGGCCTGGTTTGCAGAATTCCCACAGAACAAGGGATTGGGGCTACAAGGCAGGGGTCACAAGGCCTCAGCTTGTCAGGTGTCAACCTAATGGTGCTTTAGAAATTAACAAATAAGACAAAAGGCAACTGTGCCCTGAGGCTGTATTAATGGGAATCTAATGTTCTGAATAAAGGAGGTGATAGTTCTGCTTGGCCTGGAGCTGGCCTGATCCTCTCCCCTCTCCTCACCCCTCCTTTCCTTCCCTTGAGCTCTTCCTTCTCAGGTGTCCCTATCCTTCCTATTCTTTTTCATCCCCTTTCTTGTTTCTATCTCCCCTCCTCTCCTTCTCTCAATCTCAGTCATCCTTCTCTCCCTTCCGGTGCTGGCCTGGATCCTGTGCACACGGTCCTGGGGGGATGGGCAGGACCCAGGCTGTAGGATCCTGATGGTGTCGAGATGCCCGGAGAGGATGGAGAGGGAGGAAGAGAAGGGAGAAGAGGAAAAGGTCTCCTTGGCAACTCTCTTATACACACACACACACACACACACACACCCCTCCGAACCTTCGAGAGCCTAGCACAGGGGTGTGGGCACTGCCTCAGACAGGCACCCCCAACCTGACTGTAACTGTTGCCCTGCCAAGGAGGCACAACCGCTAATTCACTGCCTCCCCTGAGCCCGAGAAGCTGGCAGCTGTGCCCGGTGGTAGCGGGCAGCAAGGAGCCAGCCCTGCCTCGGTGGCGCCGAGAGCACGAGCTGCTGATTGCAGCAGGGGGACTGTTTCTGCCAGACTCCCCACTTCCCAGGGATGTGGCAGCAGGAGAGCCAGCACGTGTGCCCCCAGCTGCAACTTGCGTGCCGTACTCAAGAGCAGGCCTGCCTGCCACTTGCTGGTGGCCAGGGGCGGGAGCCCTGGAGGGCACTGAGCTTGGCTCTGACACGCTAGGACAGGGAACCGGAACACAGGCTGTACCCCATGGAGCTGGAGAGGGACAAACGGGGACCAGGGCCAAGCTCCTGGGCCACAGCAGGGGGTGACACCCGACTCAAATCCCACCTTGCACAGCCTCTACGTGTGCTCACACACACACGCCCGAGTGCCTCAGGGTCCTGCAGGGTCTGGGTAGGCACCACAGAACACGTGCCATCTGCGCGGTCCCCACGAGGCCTGTCCCATTAAGGGCAGTGAGCATGGGGGCAGAATCGGTGGAAAGTGGGCCAAGAGAGAAATGATTCTGCAGAGGGTCTAGGTGGAGAGTGATTTGGTTCATTACTTGCAGTAAGTCATGCCAGCCTCGCACTCAGAAGGGAGAGGAGCCAGGGGTCAGGGAGCAGCTCAGTCCCCTGAGGTGGCCCACATACGTGGCACTCCTTGCAGGGGAGAGGGACACAGGGAGCCAAGGGACAGAGAACCACAGCTACTGGGCCCATGTCTGCACAGCACAATCTTCAGCTCAAGGACCCAAGTTCAAGTCCTGCCATTGGCTGTCAGTGTGTAAAAAGACGGCAGGTCTTTTTCCCAGCGGGGCCTCCATTCCTTCCTGAGAAATGTAAAGACAAGATGTTCCTTCACTGACTCCAAGGACGT
The DNA here is from genome assembly GCF_963455315.2 of Globicephala melas. NCBI lineage: Eukaryota > Metazoa > Chordata > Mammalia > Artiodactyla > Delphinidae > Globicephala > Globicephala melas. The sequence continues at coordinate 126,018,556 of NC_083316.1, forward strand.
GAAAAATAGTTCTTTCCACTTCAGAGCCAAGCCCTGTGCTAAGCACTTTACATATTGCACTATTTATACCTCATAACAAATGTCCGTGAGAGAGGTACAATCATCTCCCGTTTTGCAGAGATGTGGCGGGGCTTAACCAATATAAGGTTTGTTTGACTGCAGCACCCTACCCTGTGTTCCTTGGACTCCACTTGGCCCAGGCCCCTTACAGACAGGGGACTGAGGCCCAGAGAGAGGAAGCTGCCCTCCTGCAGTCGCACAAGTCCGGGGCAGTCAGGATGACAAGCCGGAATGCCTGACTCCCCGAGCAGCGCTCCTTCCCTTCCCCTCCCTGCCCCGCTCTTTCCTGCACTTGGGGCTACTTGCCTAGGTCCCAAGGTACCCAAAGGCACCAACCAAGAAGAGGAAATAGTGCCAAGGCCCAGGGTGGGGCCCAGAGTCCTGCTCCTCCAGCCAGGTTAGGGCTCTCTCCTGGCTCCTAGGGGACTGGTCATCCCTGCCCAGGGCCCCACAGACAGGGCCCAACTCCGACAGGGCCGCCCCTGGCTCTAACCTATCTGGCTGGCAGATCAGCCAAGGGGGAAAGAGGGGGCCTGTCTGGCATCTCCAGGCTCCACTCCCCTAAGGGGCCAGAGCTGCCTCTGGCCTGCCCTTCCTTCCATCCCTCCTCACCATAGGCGGTGCAAGCATCTGCCTGGAGATGCCATTCAAGGGCCTGACACAGAGTCCAGACCCAGGTGCCCTGGCTGGGGGGAAGGCAGGAGCCAGAGGGGGTGGGAAGAAGGGGGGCGGGGGCCATGCTGATTGCTGGGCAGAGCAGACGCCACAGCAAGCAGGCTGAGCCTCTCGTCACCACGCCCTGAGCCCTGAGTTGCCCCTCATCCTGGGCAACGAATCCCAGGCCCCGGACAGCTGCCGGTGCCCCAGTTAGGCAGGCTTGGGGACTGCTGGGCTGTGGACGGGGTTACAGACTGAAGCTTGAGTGGGGCTCCTGGGCTGTTAGCTGGGTTCTGGGTTAGGCAGGACTCAGGCAGATGAGCTCTAGGCTGGGTTTAAGACAAGATCAAGCCTCCTTCTCAGGGCATGGGGAGCAGGCACCAGCCCCTAGCCCCCAGCCCCAGCTGGACTCTCCATGTTGGGGGCCAGATTGGCCCCAGGGGGTAGGCCTTGGTGCCTAGGGAAGAGCGGAAATTGGCCTTTTATGGTCCTGCACTTGTGGCCCCAAAAGGCAGAGACCCAGGAAGAGAAGCAGGGCTGGAGCTGGAGGCTGGGCCACCTTGGGCAGGGCCAACTCAGCACACACGGGAGAGGCCTCCACTCAACTGGTGTAAGCCTGGAGCGGCAGGGGAGCCCTGAATCCAAGCCGCTCTGGAAGGGCCAGCCCACGCAGCTGGGACAAGGACCCGGCAGAGCTGGAATATCCTGGGTCATGCGCAGACCATGGATAACCCATCCCTGGGGTATGCCAGACCTGGGACTTCAGAGTTTCCCTCCAGAGCAGCCAGAAGAACTGAGGGTGGCCGGAACCCGGAGGCCCCAGCTGGTCCTGCCCCTGCCCCATCATGACCCAGGCATCAACATCCTGGAGACAGAGAAGGGTTCCAGTTGGGGGGAGGCCATAAGAGGTAAAGAGAGCAGGGCCGGGAGGAAGGGCCCCAGGACATGGACGGTCACCTCCACCCCGCAGCCCCAGGCCAGCCCCTCCCTCCTGGGCTCAGCAACCTCTGCAGGAGGGATGCAGCTCTGTAACCAATTCTCGAAGCCCCCTCACTGCACCGCACCCACCCCACCCGTCCCGCTCATCCACATGCTGACGAGTCCTAACAGGCCTCCTTTGCCAGAGACAAAAATAACTATTTTCAAAATTCACAGCAGGGCTTTCGCCTACACACGCTGCACCGACTGGAAGCTGAAGGGAGATATGCAGAACGCAGTGTGCGGATAGAGGCCCGCTACACAGCCAGCGAGCCCCGAGACCCCCATGCCTCTTCTTCCCACCGCCCAGCCCGTGTCCCCCAACACTCACACACCTAGGGGCGCCCAGAACACCTAGGGGGAGGGCTCTCAGCTTGTCCACTGTACACAGGGACAGTGAGGCCCGGAGCGGGCCTGAGATTTGCCGAGGCCCCACAGTGGCTCTGGGACCAAGTCCCATACGTTCTGCCCCTGCCCAAGGCGCCCACCTCCTCTCCCATTCCCTGGACCAACAGTGAGCTCACGCCTGGCCCAGGACGCACGTGCACACACCCACATGAGCTCGCAACCGCACTGCAGCCCTCGCTTCCGTGTTACTGCGCTTTAATCAAGTTCACGGGTTCCTCCACAACCATTACCTCGGCCAGTCCTCTACAGGCCTGTGAGGTAGGCAGAGCCAGGGCTAGCACTCCCATTGCAGGTGGGGAAATCGAGGCCCAGGGGAAAAAGACTGGGCCGAAGGTCAGAGTAGAACCCAGATGTCCTGAGTATGGGTGCACGGCTCTTTTCATAGCTTGATCCTGCAGGAGCTAATAGCCATGCCCAGTCCTTCCCTTCCCTCCCAGGAAGACGAGCTCACCACCACTGCTCCCACCACGAGTCTGTTCCCAGGACTAGCCCAGGCCACATGAAGATCCACGAAGGTCACCCCCGGGTCCCTTCAGAGAGCAGCCACATCACCACGCCTCGGCTGGGGTCCAGGCCTGGAGCTGCCTCCAGGTGGTCCCTCACCCAAGAAGTACCACAGAGGTCCAGGGTTCAAGAGCAAGGCCTTAAGTGCGCTAGGAGGTGACAAAGTTGATGGGAGCCCCACCACAGTCCCAGGCACCAGGTCCACACCACAGAGCGACAAAGCTCTTAGAGCTCATTCTCCAGATGAGGAAACTGAGGCCCAGAGAGCTCATGCAGGTCACTCGAGGTCACAGAGCAAGTCAACGGAGAGGTGGGACTGGGACCCAGGGATCCCAGTCTAGTTGATTCTCTCCCGAGTCCTAAACCAAGCTCCCCACCCTTCAACTGAGGGGCTCGACACCCTCCATTTCCCTGCAGACGAGGACTTGACCTGGGGCCCCTCGCTGGTGAGGACCAGGGCCAGGCTTGCGCGGGGAAGGACCTCACCTCCCCCCATCAGATCCGGTGGGACATCAGTCTGGTGTTGAGTTTACGGAAAAAGGATCGCAGCTTGCAAATCTTGCATTTTTTCTTACGGTGCCCTCGGGAAAGGCTTCGAGCCCTGCTTTCCTCCTCTTCTTCATCTTCTTCCTCGTCACTGGCCCAGGGCCCCCAAGCACCCCCATTAAAGTCAGGATGGGCTCGGGGATTCTCAGCTGGGTAGCGCACAGGGATGGCTGTGCGGTTATAGTCCGCCAAGCGGGCCAGCAGGGCTCGGACCACATCCGGCCGCTGGCCAGCGAGGTCCTCCCGTTCGTAGGGGTCAGCACTGATGTTGAAGAGCCACACAGCCTGGCGGGCGCTGGCCATCCGCTCCAGGTTCCACCAGCTGCCGGGGAAGGCAGCCAGCGTCTGGGGTGGGATCCAGTCGCCGTAGCCCGGGTCTCCCGTCAGCAGCTTCCACTCGCCCACGCGGATGGCGGCCTGCACGGCAGTGTTCCAGATGCCGAAGCCACCCTCCAGGGAGCCATGCCGGGCGTGGTTGTAGAGTGGGTCAATGTTGTGCAGGATCTCCGTGCGTGGCGAGGCCCGGCCCTCGCTGATGGCTGGCCACACATCATAGCCGTCCAGCCCGTCGGCTGCCGAGGCGGTGCCACCCGCCAGACCCACCAGGGTCGGGTACCAGTCAGTGATGTGCACCAGTGCTCGGCTTGTCCATCGCTTTCGCTTGAGCAGGGGGCTGTGGACGAAGCCCAGGCCCCGCACGCCCCCTTCCCAGTAAGTGCCCTTGCGTCCTCGCAGTGGCCAGTTGCTGCCCCCCGAGAAGGTCTGGCCACCATTGTCACTGGAGAAGATGATGACACTGTTGTCGTAGAAACCATAGCGCTTGAGGGCCCAGGTGATATTGCGCACGGCCTCATCCATGCAGGTCACCATGGCCGCATACTTCCGCCGGGCCACGTTGCCCATGGTGCGGTAGCGGTACAGGTACTCGCGAGGGGACTGCAGGGGTGTGTGGACCGCCTGGAAGGCCACATAGAGGAAGAGAGGCCGCCGGGGGCTGTGGCTGGCTAGGATGTGGCTGACGCGCTGGGCATAGAGCAGAGTGGAGTACTGGCCGCTGAGCCCCCAGGCCACGCTCTCGCCCTCGTGCAGGTCAAAGCCGCACACCCCCGGGCCGTCGCAGTTGTCATAGGTGTAGTAGTCCACGTTGCCTGTGAGAGAGCCCAGAAAGGTGTCAAAGCCCCGGCGGGTGGGCAGGCACTCCTTCCGGTAGAAGCCCAGGTGCCACTTGCCCACCATGTGGGTAGAGTAACCCAGCTCCTGCAGCTTCTGGGGCAGTGTTACCTGGTCCAGGGGCAGGCAGTTGGGCTGCCGAGGGCGGATGATGGAATGCTGCAGTCCTGTATGGATCTGGTATCTGGTGGGAAGAGGGGAGGACACAGAAGGCACCAGTGAGCCAGAAACCACTGCTCTGGCCACCCAACCCCCAACACTCACCCTGAGGTAGGCTCTGATCCAAGCGCTACCAGTAAGCAAAGTAACAGTAACCAATAGGTGTTATCAAATGTGCCAAGCACTTCAAATGCATTATCTCATTGAATCCTCAAGATCAGCTGAAGCAGGTCTCATTGTCATCTTACAGATGAGGAGGAAAAAGCTCAGAATGGTTAAGCCACCCGTGCAGTATCACACAGCTAGGAAGTTGGGGAGTTAAGAGTTGAACCCGGGCTAATCATAACAACAATAATAAAAGCTGACACCAAGCACTTGCTGTATGCTCAGCATTGTGCCAAGCCCTTTATAGGAATTATCTCACTAAATCCTCACCGTAACCTAGGGGGTGTCTATCGTTATTATTATTCCCGTCTCCCAAATAAGAAAACTGAGGCTCAGTAAATTAAGTCATTTGTCCAGTGATTCACACAATTAGTAACTGGAGTTGGGATTTGTATCCCCAGCAGTCTGACTCCAGGTTTCAGAGTCCCTACACTCTAAGCCACTAACTTGCCATGGGGCCTAGAGCAAGTCTTACACTCCCAAGAAAACTCCTATTCACTCTTAAACGCCCAGCCCAAATGCTACCCTCACTGTAAAGTTTCTCACTCAAAGAATGAGTCACTTTTGCTTCTGGGTTCCCACAGCATTTAGTACAAATCTTCATTGGTCCAACTTGGCCGTAGGATTCTACTCAGTCATCTGTACATGCTCTTGGGCCCGATGATATTTAATGAGACTGTCCCTTACTCATCCTTGCATTCCTAGCATTCAGGTGATGTTTCAAGGACACTCAATTACGAAATGAATGAATGAAGAATGGCCCTCAAAGGATTTTAGAGCCAGAAGGGACCCAAGTCATTTTCTAGTTTATTCACCTCAACTTAAAAAGAAACTAAGGTCCAGAGGAGGGGAAAGACCTTGCCCAAGGTCACTCAGTGGTCAGGAGCAGAGCCAGGACTTGAACATAAATCCAATCAGAGTCCAAGCACAGACCCTCTTCTGGCAAACTAGGCTGCCACTTCTCTTCCCCCACTGAGGCCTCAGTTTGTCATGTGTAGGAGTGAGTTGGTTAGAATGGGACACCTCTAAAAACCTTCCAGTTCCCAAATTTTATGAGACCAGTTCTCATGTGTCTGCCCACAAGTTTATGTGGCCCCTAGATCCAGGTCACTCACACAGGCTAACACCCTGAGGCAGGAGCAAATGGTTAGCAGGACTCTGCATTCCTCGTTTATTCATTCATATCCCTTTCCTTCTGTGGTCAAGGCACCCATGTGATCTGCTTAGGGTGTCTTGCCTTTACTCAAGTCTTACAAGTCCCAAACTAAATAAGAAGCCTGGAACTTCACACGTGTATTAGAACCCCACACGTTTTTCTCACTCCTGGGCATCAGAGTCAAGCCCAGACCTAAATTCCTGACAACTTTAAGCCAGGCACTGGGATGGGTTTTTCTGTTTTGGTTTCCTTATTTTAAAGCTGTTTTGCTGGGCTTCCCTGGTGGCACAGTGGTTAAGAATCCGCCTGCCAACGCAGGGGACATGGGTTTGAGCTCTGGTCCAGGAAGATCCCACATGCCGCGGGGCAACGAAGCCCGTGCGCCACAACTACTGAGCCTGTGCTCTAGAGCCCACGAGCCACAGCTACTGAAGCCCCCGCGCCACAACTACCGAAGACCCCGCGCCTAGAACCTGTGCTCCGCAACAAGGGAAGCCACCACGGTGAGAAGCCCGCGCACTGCAACGAAGAGTAGCCCTCGCTCGCCGCAACCAGAGAAAGCCCGCGCGCAGCAACGAAGACCCAACGCAGCCAAAAAATAAAATAATAAAATAAATTAAAAAAAAAAAAAGTTGGAGCCTGTTGGCCCCGTTGCTTCACTGCTGGGGTGAGTTGAATTGTGCCCCTCTCCAAATGTGACTGCAAAAAAAAAAAAGCTGTTTTGGTTGTTAGCTATCATTAGCTACTACTGCCATTTATTTATTTATTTATTTATTTATGGCTGCGTTGGGTCTTCTTTGCTGCACATGGGCTTTCTCTAGTTATGGCGAGCGGGGGCTACTCTTTGTTGCGGTGCGCGGGCTTCTCATTGCAGTGGCTTCTCTTGTTGCGGAGCACAGGCCCTAGGTGGGAGGGCCTCAGTAGTTGTGGCACACGGGCTCAGTAGTTGTGGCTCATGGGCTCTAGAGCGCAGGCACAGTAGTTGTGGCGCATGGGCTTAGTTGTGGAATCTTCCCGGACCACGGCTCGAACCCGTGTCCCCTGCATCGGCAGGCGGATTCTTAACCACTGCGCCACCAGGGAAGACCCACTACTGCCATTTTTAACACTATATGCCGCACACACTATTTCACTTACCTTGCATAAGAAACCTACAGTGAAGACTGCTATTAGCTCCATTCTACAGGTGACAAAACTGAGACTCCCAAAAGTGCAGCAACGGGCCCAAGTTCAGACAGCTGGCAAGCAGTGGAGCTGAGCCTTGAGCTCAGGTCTCTGAGACTCATGCTCAAAATCTCTCAGTGACGTGGCCTCTGCAGACCTCAGTCAAGCTAATGAACGATTAGATTTGATACAGGAAGTACCCTAGGCCCCTGAGTCACAGCGAGCCTCTCTTCATAGGGGCTGGGCGCCATGAACATTGGTTCATAAAGTGAGTGGGCCAGCTAAGTCACCACAGCCTGTCTGCAAGTGAGTAATGCAGGAAACGGTCTCTCCAGCTTTACCGAACACAACTGGACGCACTAACAAACACTAATGAGAGTAGTCAGCATCAGTCAGATGGGGCCAGCTGCAGGGGGCGGAGGGCAGACGCTGCCCAGCCACGCTCAGCTAACTTTGCAGATCCGGGGGGGTGGGGAAGTGCTGGGGGGGCTGGAACACTGCCCTGCATGCTGTTCATTCCCCTGCTTAAACCAAAAGTCATCTCTCGGAGAGAAATGCAAACATGTGCACAGCTCTCAGGAATGCAGATTCCTCCTCCCTCTTCTGGAGGCTGGTCAACACTTGGTCTTTACCATCAGCCCCCAACCCTCAGCACTTACACTGGTGTCCCTTCCTCTTTCCTGTTCTCTTTCCCAGTTCCTAGAGCTCAATGCTGAGCAGCAGACGGAAGAAAGAAAAGGCATCCCTTTTGACTCCCAGCTCCAGGGCCCCTCTAAAGCACCTGGCCTCTCAGTCCTCTCTCCTACAGACCCCGATGTTTGGCACAGGCGTCGAGTTTGGCCCTCCCTGATTCTGTGCCTCAGCTTCTCCCATCCAGGAAACAGGGAGACTATGGCTCTGGTTTCTGAGATCACACTAGAGGCTTTTGGGTAGAACTTGGGAGAAAGCATGCCCCATCCAAGGATTAGCTTCAGCCGTGCCAAAGGATTTTCTCCTAAGTGGCCAGCGTTTTGCCTTCTACACACACACACACACACACACACACACACACACACACACACACACGCCTCCTGTTTCCCTGCTCTTTTAATCCTGTAATCCTACCACCTTGCCTGTGGACAACTCCTTATGGAGAAAGCAGCACGTCTCCTTGGGGCCCCCAGCCAACTTGGGAGGATTTTGCAGATGAAAAAACAGAGGCTTTGAGAAATGAAGTGACTAGCCTAAGGCTACACAGGTCACTGCATCCTGTGTGTGTCTTTCTCCTCCACCTATCAACTCCTTGGCTTCCTCCTAATGTTGTCATCAAACAATTTGGGGACCCTAATCCCTCCAGTGACATAGAGGCTGCCATTTATTGATAGCCAAGCAGGCTATATGCAACTGGTTTCATCCTCACCACTCCTTTCCAAGATTTAAAACTGTTCACCCCATTTTATGGACAAGAAAACTGAGGCTTGGAGGAGTTAAGTGATTTGCTCAGAGTCTCAGGGTGTGTAAATTGAAGCAGCACTCAACGCTAAGTGTCAGAGGCTGCCATGTCCCTCTAACAAAGAGATGACCAGATGTCTCCTTCACATGGCGTGGAGTTTGAATGTCCTAGAACATCAGGGGGAGAAGACCCCAAAGATGATCCAACCCATTCAGCGTACAGTAGGGAAACTGAGGCCCATGAAGGGCAAAGGACTTACAAATGATCACAGCCAATTGGGGACAGAACTGGCTGTGAGCCCGAGCTTCCCGGTGGGGGTAATGTCGGTACAAGTGAAACCTACAGTTGGGTTTATTTGGGGCTTGAACCACCAGCATCAGTGGCTTGGGCCATGCCTACCTGCCCGTGAGAAGTTGGCTCCGCGAAGGCGTGCAGATGGGCTGGATATAATAATTCTCCAACTTGACACCCTCGGCTGCCAGCCGGTCCAACGTAGGGGTTTCGATATCTGAGCCATGGTAGCCCACGTCGTGGTAGCCCTGGTCGTCGGTGAGGATGAAGATGATGTGGGGAGGCTGGCGTGGAGCGGCCGAGGGCTGATCGCCGGCCTCCGCGGGCGCGTCAGCCACTAGGCTCGGCTTGGCCCAGTCCCAGGACAGGTAGCCGAAGCTGAGCAGGCTGACCAGAGAGAAGCCGGTGAGGGCGTGCATCGCCATGCCGGCCCGTGCGTCCCGGCGCGCAGCGCTCCCAGGGCCTCACCGCCTCGCGCGCCCAGGGCGCACGGCCCGCACGCCCTCCGGCCAGCCCGCCCGGACACCGCGAGAGCGCTCAGCGTCCCCAGGGGAGGCCCAGCGGCCAGTCCGCGACTGTCTGGACTATGAGGCCGGACCTGCGCGGCCGCAGCGGGGCGCTCTGGGGAGGTCAGGCCCGCGCCGAGCTGCCTCCCGCTGCCTGAGCGCCAGCTCTGCGCCGCCCGTGCTCCCTCTCCCCCAGTTCAGCCAGGCCAGCCTGAGACTTGGTGTGGCGGCTTCCAAAAAGTGCTCTCCACCATCCTCTGACTCCCCTCTTCCTTCTAGCCCTCGATTTCTCCCGTCTCCTAATTTCTCTCGCCTCTGCTTTCCCTTTCTCCTCCTCCCGACCCTCCAGCCCCTGGCCCAGCCTCTCGCCCCGCCCGGAGACCGGAGAACTGTCGGCTCCGTAGGGTGGTGGGCAGGACCCCAGCGGGGAAGGGGGAGGAAGCACGGGCTGGGCGGGTCTGTGGGGGACACCGCGGGAGAGAATGCGAAAAAGTTGTAACATCTGCCGGGGCCGAACCCCAGGTAGAGGGGCGGGGCGTCCAGCGGAGGCCCCGCCCCTGGGCGGGAAGCCCGGGTCGGCTGGGCCCTCTGGCTCCAGCCTCCGCCCTGGCCCAGACTGGGGAAAGGAGGGAGGGGGCTGCGCGGAATTCGATGGAACAGCTCTGGAATGGCCCGGTCGGACATTCCTCGATCATGGAGTCTTAGCTTCTCTGAGTGCCAGTCCTGGAAGGGAGGCGCATAATTTTCTATGCCAAGCCGGTCATTCTACAGCTGGTGAAACTGAGGCCCTGAGATGGCCGGGAACTCGTCTAAATCACGAGCAAGTTGGTGGCTTCTTCCCTCTTGGGGCTAACAGCGGCTGGCTGAGTGGCAGTAGAGACAGCAATGGAGAGTAGGGACGACTTTGGCAAGCACCGACTTTGGCAAGCACCAGAAATAGGTTCTGGCCTTGCCGGGGGCTTACCTCTCTCCCCAACCCCTCCCCCTCCTCGTTCTTCAATTGACAGCTTGAATCTTAGACTGGCAGCCCTAGAATCCCGAGGACAGAAGCTGCTGTATACATCTTGTTCTCCACAGGCTCCAGAAGCTCGATCAGTACATATTGCAGGGATGAATAGATGAATGGGCCTCAGAGGTCGCCCAGGCCAACACCCACCCAAGGAAATCTCCACAGCAGGGAAAGCAAGGTGGGGGAACTCCTGGGCCAGGCAAGTATCACAAATGAGTAAAGCAGAGGGGCCACCGTGTTGGCCGAGGAAGGCAGGGACTGCATGGAGCAAAAGACCTCAGCTTCGTGTCCAGCTGACTGTTTTCATGAAAGAATGTGGACCCGTGTTTCCAGATCTTCTGATTTTCCCGAGAACACCCAAATACAGATTATTATGAGAAATATTCCAATTGTTAAGAGCTAGTAACTAATTTAAAGTAAATTGAAGCCCTGTATAGGCCAAATCAAACCTATCTGAGGAATATTTTAGGCCATCGGGCGCCTGTTTGCAACTTCCACTCTGCATCATTGTTTTCCAGATTTTTAACGAGGCTGTATTTTTTTAGTGGGAAAACTGAATTAAACAAAACTAGTTAGGCTTTTTTACTCCCGGAACTTCAATCTTTAATATGCTCATCTCCAAAAGTAGGGGTTGCTAAAACTGTATTTCCCAATTTTATGTGACTGAGGACCCTCTTTTTCACAGAGCTTCTCCAAGAGCCCGTGTTTTGGGAACTTTGAAACACAAAGACTGCCCAGGTGGGTCTTCTCTCCCAGCATCTTTCCCCTGCCAATATTCTGCCGTGTTCCCTTCCCTTTTCTTTAAAACCACTGTGTGTGGGGAAAGAAACCAGACCTCCAAAATAGCAGCCCAAGTGAATCTGCATTTCGAAATGAGGGCTGCGTGGGGCTGGCCACTCCTGTTTGCTCAAAGCCCCAGATTTAGGATGACCAGATTTATCAGAAGGGAAAACTGAGCCTGTTGTTCCGGCAGAAGAAATGTTGAAGATGGACAGGAAAAATACAGCCTCCTGCGGGGAATGCAGCTAAAATGGTGCTTCCGGAGGCTTCAGCCTGAGGCTGTCCAGGGTGTCAAAGTGGGACAGGTCACAGGAGGTCAGATGGACTTGGGTTTTGTATTCTTCGCATTGTCTGTCCCAGACCTTGGTCAGGAGGAACTGACCAAGTTCCTCCTGAGAAATGGCACAAGGAGAAACAGTGAGGGGGTTGGGGTGGGGATTCAGACTTGAAGAAATAGGTCCAGGGAGGCCAGCCCACGGGCTGTAGATCTCTGTGGAGCTGCCACAGGGACAAGACAAGCAGACTTTCTGAGAGTTCAAGACCGTGGGCTCTGACATCAGACTGCTTGAGTTCAAATCCTGGCACTTATTTGAGGTCAGGCCTTGGCCAAATTATTTTGCCTCCCTCAGCCTCAATTTCTTCATCTGTAAAATGGGGTGATAATATAAATGAGACACAACACAGTGCTCAGTAAGTGCCCAGCACATAGTAAGCACTTGATGAATGTCAGTGGTTATGATGATTGTTCTCTGTGCTTCTGAGAGAAAAGACTGAGTCCTGTGGGTGAAAGTTAGTGGGAAACAGATTTCAGGCCAATTTAAGGGATTACTTGTGTAGGAAACCTGGCAGCTTGCTTAATAAAAGGATGGCAGTGATGGGTGAATCACCGTGTGGAGAAGAGTGGGTGGACTCTTGTTCCCCAATATTCACATTTCTTTGAAGAGTCCCTCAGTAATCACTGAAACCCACAGTGGCTTCTGAGGGCTCCATTCCCCGCCCCCCCCCCCCGCCTCTAATGTTCTAGGGGAATAAACTCTGACCCTCAACTCTTCCTTTAATGCCATTACACAACTGGGCCAGGGTGCAACCTTGAAGCCTGACATTTCCAAAGGCTTAGGGATGACAAAGCGGGAAATAAACACACAGAGTAATGTGAACCCAGGTCATGCCACTTTCAGAATGTCGCTCGCTCGTCTTCCCTTTGTGTTCTCTACCGTGTGCCTACCTGTCCTCTTCCCTGGGACAATGTCCATCAGCCCTACCCCATCCAGGTAGATCGCAAGAACTCCAAGATGTCTTCAGTTCAGACCCAAGAAGTAAGGCTCAGAGAAAGAGAAGTCCCTTCTCCAACTAAACCAGCCTTTGCAGTTTCTATCTCAGGATCCAAGATGATTCCAAGATGATTGACAGCAGGAACATCCACAGGGAAGTTCCACCCCCCCATTCCCATAGGTGCACACATACGCCATAACCCCCAAAGGACACCTACATGAAAACCCTACTAGAAGCTTAACACATGCACACGAAATGCAGATCAGATGTGGCAGGGGTTGGTGTTGTTACTTGCTGTTGGAGATTTCCATTGATGAAATCAGACTTCAAAAAGCACTGAGTTCCTCATTACTGGAACTATGCAAGAAGGGGAAAAAGTGCCCGTCTGTCCCGGAGGTAATAGGAGAGATTCCTGAACTAAAATGGGGAGCAAAGCTAAAGGACTTTGAAAGTTCTTTCCAACTTGAAAACGTTATGATTCTAATTATTTATTCCCAGACAATTTTTTTAGGACACAGAGATATAAAAGTGAAACGCAGGGGAGTCTTTTTTGTGCCTTTGTCTTTCATTGCTGTGCGTGGTATGTGTGTGTGTATTTGTGTAGGGGGCTGTGTGTGCATAGGTGTGTGTGTACTTGTGTAGGTGTGTAGGTGTGCAGCTGTGTAAGTTATGTTTGGCCGTCTTTGAAGTAAAATTATCTTAGTACAGTTATTATTTCCTTCTGACTTAATTGACCTTGGCAAAGATCTTATGTACAGATCATGCATGTTGTCACCCTCTGGAAGTCAATTTGTCTATGCTGGACCAAATCAAGGAGCTACAAGAAAACATAGAAGGCCTCTGGACAGACAAAAATGTCACAGAGTTCAATCCCTTAACTTAGAGTAGAGCTCCTCAGGCCTTCCTCACTCCAAGCCTACTGACTCTTACTTCATATACAATTCTTATAAGCCTAATGATTTCATTTGCCAGCCCAAGAATATTGGAAGCAGCTCAGAGGGAATACATAAGAAGGTGGCATGAGGCACCTGCCTGTTTTATAGTAATACAGTTTCATAGTGAAAACATTAGGGAGAAACAAAAGAATAAACATAAAATCAGACTGATGAGTTCCCAAAGCCTGGGAGTTTGGGGCCATTTGAGGCAGAAGCAAAGAGCCATATCTACCCGAACAGAACCAAGGGCATCACCAGATCACAACCCAGCATAGAAATGAGTGACGGGTCGCCCTCCAGAGTTTAAATCCTGTTCGGGATCCTCTTTTGAAGAAAACTGGGGAAGGCATCAACTATTTTTTCTATCCAAAATGGTTACTATGACAAGTTCATGGTGTAAGCTCAGCTTCCATTGTAGAACATCCTCCCAGAATTTGCAGGCTCAGGAGGCAGTACCTTCTGCAGTGCTTCTGGGGTGGCGAGGAGGATCCTGCACAGCTGTGATGCTGGAGGTCAGACTCAGCAACCATAGAGCATGCTCCCCAGGGACAGGTCTAGCTCATCCACCTCCTACCTCCTCCTCACTGCCCTCAGATGCCAGCATTATGTTCCCTGAACTTCAAGCCCCGTAAGCCTCTGTAGCTTGAAAGGGTGAGTGGCACTTGGGAAAGCAGCATGCCAAGTGGGAGCACAGAAATTCCCTTTCTCACAGGTGGGCTGTATCCTCCTATGGAAGAGCAAAGACCTCCCACAAGAGAATATTCCACAGGTGCCCTTGTTCACCTCGTCTAGTACCCCCTGGTTCTCGCCTTAACCCCCACGCTCTTGACTAGTGCATCATTCATTATAATTAATTAATGATTAATGGTAAGGTCAGAAGTGTTTAAGAAAGCCAGGATGGCTGCCCTATGGAGAATGTATTGCCAGGGTCCCAGTTAAGGGTGCATGTGAGAAGTCCAGGTAGAGACCGGCCTGCCGAGGTGAGTCGTTCTCCCCAGTGGGCAGGCTGAGGCCCGGTTCTTGCTGGATATCGCTGTATTTGGGCAAAATGGTTCTGGGAGGAAAAGTGCTTTCCTCCTTGATGCTGGGGCAGCCCCTTTAGCATTTCCAGGGGAGACACACATTCCCCTGACCCTTGCTTCCAGGCCCTCTTGGTGGTCTCGCTGAGTGCCCCTTGTCTGTCAGAATCCCATATCAGACATCTGAGCCTGGAGTGGCAAGAGCCCGGGCACCCAAAGCCCCTTGCCTTTAACCCTTCACTGGGCTCTGGCCCTGGGCATTTCAATGGCTCCTTTCTCTGGCGCTCAATGAAACATTCTTCCGAGTAGATTATTGAAAGCAGAGCTCTGGATACACAATGGGCGCTCTGTGCTCACAGCCACTGCCCAATCTGTTTGCCCAGCCTGACTGCAGCCTCCCCTCTCCACACACCATCCACCCTCCACCCACCCGACCCCGGCCCCACCTCAAGGCCAGCTCGCTAGAGGGAGGCCGTATGAAAGGACTTGTTCTCCGCCTTCTCAGAAGTTCCCGCTGTGGCCTCTGCCAGCCTTGGGCAGAATTAGCCTAACGTGTCCCAGGCTTGCCTCCAGCCCATCCATCCATCTACCTGAGGCTCTGCCCACTTTGATGTCCAGAAGCTTCTGTCCTCACTGGTCAGCTGAAGTTTCTCTCTTTCTCACACATACACACACATGCAGATATGTGCGCGCGCGCGCACACACACACACACACACACACACACACACATCAGATGGAACTTTCAAAGAAAGAGGTGAAATCTCAGAGAATCAGATGGAGAGTGGGGGCCACTGAGATCCAGATAAATGGAGGGGCTCCTAAAAGAGAGAATGGCAGGCTGCGCACCAGCGCTGCCACCCACCCCCACCCCACCCCCGCCCACCCCAGGGCTCCAAGTTCCTTGCAGGTTCAGAGATGGCAAGAGTGTTCGGGTTAAATGTGAGACGTCGGAACCAGACTGCCTGTGTTCCAGCCCAGCTCTGCCATTTGCTAGCTGTGTGACTTAGTTATCTGAGTTAACCTCTTGGTACCCCAGTTTTCTTACTTGTAAAATGGAGATAATAATAGTACCCACCTCATAAGGTTGTTGTCAGGATCACAGCAGACAAGGCAAGTGCAACTCTTAGCACAGTGCCTGGTGCATAATAAGCTCTGAGAACAGATAGCTATTGTTATTATTGTTACTATACTTAGATATTGTCATTAGACTTAGATTCTATTGTCATTATATTTAGAGTCTATTCCTACAAGTGTACAAAATCCACTTTCAGGGACAAAAATCCACATTCTCCTGATCAAGTCATTCCTTTCCTCCAAAATTTTCAATGGCTACCAACTGTCTGCAGTAAAAAATCCAGCCCCTTGGCCTGGCACTTAGGGGCAGAACTTTGATTTCCTCCTTCATAATAGTCACTGGATACATGGAAGATAAATAAGTCCCATCACTATATTATGGTTGCCATGGTCATCTTCTATTGTACTACTTGGAGAAACTGGCTTTTAGCACAAATTTATAAGGAGACCCTGCCTGGGGGAACAAAAACAACCCTGAATCAATACCAAATTGAAATTCAGAAGTAATAATAATAATAGCTTGCATTTGTTGAATATCTACTATGTGCCTGGTACCACACATGACACTTTATATCCATTATCTCACAATTCTCATGTAGTCCTATGATGTAGGTAAAATTATTACCATCATCTTACAGATGGAGGAACTGAGAAGCAAAGAAGGAGTAAGTAATTTGCAGGACTTCCCTGGCGGTCCAGTGGTCAAGACTCCACACTTCCACTGCAGGGGGTGCAGGTTCGATCCCTGGCCAGGGAAGCAAGATCCTGCATGCCCTGTGGCATGGCCAAAAAAAAAAAAAAGAGTAAGTAATTTGCCCAGGGTCACACAGCTGGGATGTGTCAGTGCCAGGATTTGAGCCTAGGTCTAAAATCTAACACCTGCTGTATTAAATACCATACCATTCTCCCTCCCGTTAGAGACACCAGGCCTGCCAATAGTGTCTTCACTTCCATTTTTCCCTCTGCACTTGAGTGGTTAAATGTCAACTCTCCCCATGTACTTGGAATGAGCTGGCAGTCCCAGGGCCCCTGAGAGGTCTGAATGGGCCTGGAAATATCACGGATACATACCCTGGGAGGCTCCCTCACATCAATATCCCAGGTGGAGCTGCCTCCTGAAGGGCTTCACCCCTCAGGCCCCGAGGGGGATGGGAGCCACCTTGGAGGCCTGCTGTCAGGCCTGTTCCCTGCCCTCAAACCCCTGTCCCTGAGGCCCCACTGCTGGCTCCAGTAGCTTCACGATGTCCCAAAGCCCTTCATGGCAGAGGCTTCTCCTGGCTGTCTATCTTCTCAGACCCAGATGTCACCTGTCAGCTCTGCTTCCATGTGAAACAAGAGTCAGCCTCTCAGGGCAGCAATCTTGCTGGGCTTTTTCTTCTCAGGGACAGCACAATGCAGCCCCCGCTGCCTCCTGGCCTTGGCTAGGCAGCTCAAAGGCAGGGATGCTCACTAATGACAGGGATGAAGCTTGCCTCTGTTCCCATGGCAACCGTGGCCCTCCACTTAGTCGATCACTTTTTGAAGCTCCTGCTGGTGTGAAAGTTATTTTGCAAAGAAATGCTTAACTCATATCCAGGAACTCTGTTCCGGGTCTTCAGATCCTTCCAGGTCTCTTATAAAGTTGACTTTCTCTTTCCTCCCTTTATTGAAATCCTTTCATCTTTAAAGCTCAGCCCAAATCCTGCCTCTTCTAAGAGACCTTTCCATACTCCCTCACCCTTGCCCTCCCCACGTGGAGTCAATCTCTTGCTCGCCACACTCCCCTGGGGCGTGTTTATGGCTTTATTAGATCACAGTCTGCCTGTTTCACAGTTATTTATGTCTCCTTCTGAGCCCCTGGTGAGCGATCAGCCCATAGTAGGTACTAAACAAATATTTGTCTGAATTTATTTGAATTTCCCTTTCAAGGTTTTTAAAAATTACTATTATTAACAGTACAGACCATTACTAATAATCCGTTATGCTTGTAAAATTATTAACAGTTTATATATAGCTTCAGGCTTGAGGGTACTTCTTTAAACCCCAGCTCCACCTTTGCTAGCTGTGTGACAGTGTACAAGCCCTGGAAATGCTCTCAACTCGCTTCTCATCAGTAAAATAGATTGCTGTAAATATTAAAATAAGTGTGTAGGGACTTCCCTGGTGGCGCAGTGGTTAGGAATCCGCCTGCTAATGCAGGGACAGGGGTTCAATCCCTGGTCCAGGCAGATCCCACGTGCTGTGGAATAACTAAGCCCGTGCGCCACAACTACTGAAGCCTGCACGCCACAACTACTGAGGCCTACATGCCTAGAGCCCATGCTCCACAACAAGAGAAGCTACCACAACGAGAAGCCCACACACCACAGTGAAGAGTAGCCCCCGCTCGCCGCAACTAGAGAAAGCCCGAGCACAGCCACGAAGACCCAACGCAGCCAAAAATAAATAAATAAAATAAATTTATAAAAAATAAAATAAAAGTGTAAAAGGTTTACTTAGCACAGGGCCAGATACCTAGTGGTGCTTCAATAACTGTTAGCTATTATCATTTTTGTGGGGTCTCATTTGGTCCCCACAAAAGCTCTAGGATATGAAGAAGGGCGGGGCTTTTGTCAGTGTTATCATCAGTGACACACGAAGAGACTGAGCTCAGAGAGGGGAAGAGTTGCCTAAATGTTCAGGCATCAGTTGAGTGCTGTGGTGGGCACCTGCTGTCTGCCTTGCAGCCACTTCCCCTCTCCTGGAGACAGAACCCAGATTGTCCTTTGCAGAATTACTCCTCTCCACTGGTGTCAACTCCAGGGACAGGCTTGGACAATCGGAGCATCAGATGTCCCTCTGCCACAGTGATTAGTTCAGGGATGGACAAGGGGTCCAAGTCTGTCCAATGAGACTCGAGTCTGAGATTTTGGGGTGAATTTTTCTGTATTTCTTTTTTTTTTTTTTTTTTTGCGGTACGCGGGCCTCTCACTGTTGTGGTCTCTCCCGTTGCGGAGCACAGGCTCAGCGGCCCTGGCTCACGGGCCCAGCTGCTCCGCGGCACGTGGACCGGGGCATGAACCCGTGTCCCCTGCATCGGCAGGCGGACTCCCAACTACTGCGCCACCAGGGAAGCCCTGTGTGAATTTTTGAGAACGAGATTTTCTCTTTTCTGCTGAAATATAAGCCTGGACCTGCCTGGGGCTAACCCTGACAGAGAGGAAAGCAAAATGCAGAGGCAGAAGCAGATGGACCCATAATAACAGCATCTGAGCACGCGAATCCTGAAGCTAGAACTCCCCTGGCTGTGAGTGACGTGAACCAATGCGGTCTTCCTCATGCCAGTTTGCATTGATGTCTGTCACTTGCACCTGAACAAGTACCAACTATTGCTCCTCCACACAGAAGTCAAGGATCTCTTTATCCCATTCATTCACTCAACAAACACTTATTGCCATCCACTCAGCTGGCCTGAGGCTACAGTGGTGGAGAGGATAATACCAGGCTCTCTGGGAGTTAATAGCCTATTGTCATCTCACTTCACATATGAAGAGACTGAGGCTCGGGCAGGGGGATGCCCCAAAGTATGTGCCCTTCAGACGATTTAGAGGACCAAGACCCTGAGTGAAGCTGGGCGGGAGCTGAGGCAGGCAGCTGGGACTTGTCAGTTACCAGCAGGACTGGTTTAGGGAGTCATGAGTTTCTGCTCATCCCAGGTCAAAGCAGGAAGGTTCTGGGCCCAGGCCAGAGGTTGGATGCAGAGGCGGAGGCTCTGGTCGCCTGGGTTCAGAGCTCCAGGCAGGTGACAGTTTCCTGGGAGGAGCATGGCTCTGAGATCTGACTTGGGGGATTTGACTCCCATGCTCCTGGCTTAATGGACAACTTCTCCTTTTGAGCTGGAACTCTGATTGTTAAAGGCTCTCCAGCAACAAGATTATCTTGGGAGGAAAAATCTGGGAGGAGGCTTCTTCTCCCAGGAGTTTTCACTACATTTTTCAAAGAGAAGGGCCCCACTTTCCAGCCTAAGCTGTGGCTAGTTTTTCTCCTTTATCCGATGACTCACGCCTGGGAAAACCCAGTCTCTCCAGGGCTGGGTCCCTCAGGGAGGCTGTGATGTCTAGAAGTTGGATTTGCACTCAGCTTGATTTATCTGTCTCCGCCTCATCTGTGTCTAGCACAGGGTCTGGCATATAGTAGATGAATAAGTTTTTCTCAAATGAATGTTTGTGGGATTTTTTAAGATGGAGAGTGGTGCCCATTCTGAGGCAGACTGACCATAAAACTAGTACAGCATAAGCTCCAGGATCCCTTGCTGGCACGGGCCTTTCCCTAAGCCCCAGGAGGGGCCCTAGCAATGTGTTCACATGGTCATATGCTTCTGTAACATTTACACAAGTCATTTTAACTGCAATGGGTTGAGATCACTGACTCCACTCTGACCTCCTTCCTCACTGTCATATTTTCCTCCTGTCAGATGGCTTTAGAATGGCTGTGGCATCTTGGAGTCTGGCTAAGGGGAAGGTGAATTGGGAAAACATTTAGTCTGCATCTGGTGTCTGTGTAGGTTCCATGTATAGTTAAGTCAGCTGTCTTTGTATGTAAATGCCGTCGGGACCCCCTTTCTGTCCACTGAGCCAATTCACCTGTCCAAAGGTGCAGGCTCAGAGCTCACACAGTGATGCGAACGTGTCCCTCAATAACTGGCAACAGAACTATGTGTCTGAATAAGTGAAGTTTGAAATCTAAGGAGCCAGAAACTAGGCTGTGGAAAATTCTTCCAATTATCAGGCCTGTCCAATTGTAAGTAGAGGATTAGGTGCTCAGAGATACTTAGACAAAATGGAAGTTATTTCCTGTCAGCAATATTCTCTATAAAACAGTTCATACAATTAGAAGTGCACCGTAACCTTTTACTTCCTTTTAATGAGTATCATGTTGTCAGTGGGTTGAATTGTGTCCCTCCAAAAAGATATGTTGAAGCCCTAATCCCCAGTACCTCAGAATGTGACCTAATTTGGAAAAACGGGTTATAGGTGTTCTCAAGTTAAAATTACGTCAATAGGATGGGACCTACCCCAATATGACCAGTGTCCTTATACAAAGGGGAAGTTGGATACAGAGACACAAACACAGGGAAGACTCCAGGTAAAGATGGAGGCAGAGATTGGGGTACAGCATCTACAAGCCAAGGAACACAGAAGATGGTCAGCAGCGCACCAGGAGCCAGGAGAGAGACCTGGGCAGATTCTCCTTCACAGCCCTCAGAAGGAACAACCCTGCGGACACCTTGATTTCAGACTTCTAGCCTCCAGAAATGGGAGACAATAATACAATACATTTCTGGTGTTTAAGCCACCCAGTTTGTGTTACTTTGTTATGGCAGCCCTGGTGAACTAATACACGTGTGGAATAGAATTTGTCAGAAGACCTGTGTCTGTACTCCACAAACCTGGAGCAGTACCACAAACGGTGAGTACATCCCTGTGTGAAGTCCCATGTTTTATGCATTCCAACTATCAGAAACTAAAAAGAAAAATGCAATTAACCATGCAAGAGGGACTTCCCTGGTGACTCAGTTGTTAAGAATACGCCTGCCAATGCAGGGGACACAGGTTCAAGCCCTGGTCCAGGAAGATGCCACGGAGCAACTAAGCCCATGTGCCACAACTACTGAGCCTGCACTCTAGAGCCCGCAAGCCACAACTACTGAAGCCCCCGCGCCTAGAGCCCATGCTCCGCAACAAGAGAAGCCACCGCGATGAGAAGCCCGCGCACTGCAACAAAGAGTAGCCCCCGCTCACCGCAACTAGAGAAAGCCCGTGCGCAGCAACGAAGACCCAACACAGCCAAAAATAAATTAATTAATTAATTAAAAAAAAACATGCAAGAGGAAAGAGTGGATTACCTTTCCACTTTCTCTATAGAAAACGATTACAAAGTCGTTTTCCTATCCTAACAACAGTATACCTGAGATGGCACCTGTGGCCTGCCCTCATTCCCTAAATAATACACTGCTCTGGCCATCCAGCACTTTCTCCCATTGTCCACGATTAGGACTTCCCTACCTCCACCCCTGGGGCCCTCATCCTGGGGCCAGTGTGTGCTCCCCAGATCCTGTTTAGAAAAACAACCAGCTGGGTCTGTTCCCATGGGCCCAGATCACAGATTTGAGATTCTGAAGAATGAAGGGGTAAGAAGGGCCTGGACTCTACCTCTGAAACCACCTTTCCCCATCATTTTCCATCCCTTTTGCCTACCCAGAAAACAAAATTGGAGTTATTTCCTCTTAGAACCTGAAGAAACATTGCCTTTATGTTTGGCCACAGAAGGGCTGTCTCCATTACCCTGTGAAAGGCCATTTAACATTGGCAATTCTGCTGGGTTTTTCTTTCCACCTTTTCCTCCTCCTACCACCCAGACCCGGCACCCCTACCCCCCGCCCCCAGTCTGGCCTCCAGCCTCCCTTCCATTTTCCCAGCTCCACAGTGTCCTCAGGAGAACCTCTGCCCTCTTCTCCCCTCTAACCCACCTCCCGCCCGTGCTTACCACCAGCCTCCTTGACTGACTCTCTCATTAGAGGACCAGCCAGCGTCACATTTTCCTTAGGGTCTGTCTGGGCTTTTGGCTAAGGACCTGGGGAGCAGCAGAGGGAGCTTTTGGTTGAGCGGTTCGGCTGCAGGGTCCAGGTGGCTCCCGATGTAGAGGGCTGCGTCTGGTGTACCCTCAAACACAGCTTGAGCCATCAAGATTCTGAGCTCAGCACTGAGAAGAGAGTATCAGTCAGGACGCTTGGGGGCACAGAAGCCCAAGTGCCCAGCTTAGGCAAGACTTGCGTCACCACAAGGATGGAGGGGAGCTTCGGGGATGACTTGCATTCTGCCCATCTTTTGCCTTTTCCCTTCTGTGGGTGTCATTTTCTTTATTCCAGACAAGTAGCCCCAGACTCACCAGGAAGAGATTCAGAGCCAGTCTTTCCTGGTCCAAGTTAAGAAGTCCTAGAGACTTTGTAGATATATTGTGAATGGGAGCGTAAAATGGCGCAGCCACTGTGGGAAACAAAAAGTTAAACATAGAATTACCACATGACCCAGAAATTCCACTCCTAGCTATATACCCAAAAAGATTGAAAACAGGGACTCAAACATATACTTTACATGAATGTTCATAGCAGCACTATTCACAATAGCCAAAAGGTGGAAACAGCCCAAATAGCCTTCAAGGGATGAATGGATAAACAAATTGTAGTAAATACATACAATGGAATAGTACTCAGCCATAAAAAGGAAGGAAGTCCCGAAACATGCTACAATGTGGATGAACCTCAAAACTAACATGTAAAGTGAAAGAAGCCAGACACAAAACTTCACGTATTATATGACTCCATCTATGTGAAAGATCTCGAAGAAGTAAATCCATAGACAGAACGTAGATTGGTGGTTGTCAGGGAGTTAGAAAGGGGAAATCAGGACCAATTGCTTAACTGGTATGGGGTTTCCTTTGGAGGTGATGAAAGCGTTTTGGAACTAGGTAGAGGTGGTGGTTGCACAATATTGAATTGTTCACTCACATAATCATAGGTTATGTGAATTTCACCACAGTAAAATTTTAAAGTCCCATAGGAGAGCTCTGATTGGCCTAGCTTGAGATCAGGTGCCCACCCTGGCCAATCAAAAGGGACTAGGGGTGGATGTGCAAAGAGATGGCAGCTCCCATTGGTTACATGGTTGCAGTTGGGAGAAGCTACATTTCCTGAAGAGGTGGGAGACGACGTGCTCTTCTTAGAAAATGATACTTTTGTTTAATAAATAAAAGAACCTTTAAAGATCAGAGCTAAAAGAGAACTGGAAAGAAGCTCTAAAGCCTTTCTGTTTATAAAAGCAACATGCTTGTTGCATCAATTTAGAAAACCTTGAAAAATATTAAGAAAAAATAAATATCACCATAATTGTCATGACTCAGAGATTATCATGGTTAACATTTTAGATAGGTAGATAGATAGATAGATAGATAGAGATAGATAGATAGATATAGATATCCTCCAAGACCTTTTATTAATGCATTTCGAGTTATAGACACACATATATGGATAAAAATGCCTTTAATGTATTTTATTCTGTCTCCTGCTTCTTTTTCACCTAATCTATTTTGGACTTTTTCTAAATGTCATCAAATGTAGATTCATGCCATCATTTTCCATCATTTTAATATCTGTGAGCGATGACTTTTGAGTGGAAGTTTCTGAAAGGCTCCTTTGAGGAAGTGACGTTTGAACAGGCCATTGACTGATCAGGAGGCAGAGATGGCAGCTGGGGCTTTCTCAGCAGCGGGAACAGTGTGGACAAAAGCCAAGTCAGTGACCGTCCACTCTGCCCACTAGAAGCCAGCCTTTGATCGATGAGGGAACCAGAGAGGGGAGGTTAATTTTGCCAAGGTCATGCAATGAGTTGGTGTTAAGGGGGAGACTTGAACCCAAGACTCCCAGCTCCCAGCTCAGGACTTTGGCCTCCACCGAGTCCTGTCCAACCTCCTCACAATGGCACTCAAGGCCCTGCATCACCTGGTTCTCATCCACATTCATTATCTGCACCGCAGATGACAGTCAGTCATGGATCATGCTTCGTCTCTGCTTCATGCACAGACAGGAAAGTGGAGGCCCACAGAGGGAAGGGCTGTCTGAGGTCACCGAGCTGGAGGATAACAGTGGCTCATGTGGAGAGAGCCCTTATGGCATGTCAGTTCAGGGCTGGGGCTTGGCATACCCCTGAAGACACCCCCTCCTCTCCCTAGGGCCATGCCTGTACTGTCCCTGAGTCATGGTTACCAGCCTGCCTACTGTGAGTCAGCAGAATTCTTCAGGGCTGAGAGCACACAGCACAGCCACAGGCCCTCCCCTGCACCTCGGTGAGCCTGGTGCATCCTCCAGCTAGGCTGGATGTTAGAGAGTCAGCCGGATGAGTGGCCTCAGGTCATGGCCTAATGGCCTGGGAGCTGACCTGCGGGGGTCTCAGGGGTTCGGATGACTCAGAGAAACCTCAGCTGCTTCTGTGCTGCCTGGAAGCTGGAAGCTGACCCTGTGTGCTGTCTGTGAAGGGGCCTGGGGTGGAAGGTCCTGGCAACGGTCTAGGCTGGGAGAGGAGGTGGGAAGCAGTGAGAAGGTTCTCTGACATGCCCTCCACCCCTCTTTGGTCAAGTCAC
Organism: Globicephala melas; assembly: GCF_963455315.2. Taxonomy (NCBI): domain Eukaryota; kingdom Metazoa; phylum Chordata; class Mammalia; order Artiodactyla; family Delphinidae; genus Globicephala; species Globicephala melas. The sequence continues at coordinate 126,042,995 of NC_083316.1, forward strand.
TCTCCACCTCTGGGTGCGGAGGTGGTGTGCAGGGCGTGGCGGATGTTAAGAGCACAGACTTTGCCATGAGACAAACCTGGTTTGCAGCTGGAGTCGCAATTCTGCCTCTTATTCACCTGTGACTTCGGCAAGTTACTTACCCTTTCTGGGCCTCTGAAAATGGGAAGACCAATACCCACCTCACAGAACTGCGGCAGGGCTAAATGTACATACTGCACTTAGCACAGGGCAGGGCAGAGAGAAAGCACTTAAGAACTGAGTGCTATTATTAAGATAACAGTAAATAGTATCCAGGCTCTTTTCTGGCATTCTTCTTTTATTCATTCTCCCATTCACTCATTCATTCCCTTAACCAATATTTACTGAGTACTTACGGGGCGGGGACAAAGCTAAGAACAGGGCTTTCCAGAAACTAGAGGTCATCTAGTTGCTGATGTTCATGGTTGAGACCTTGGTTGAGCCCAGAAAACATGGATGTTGACAGGCGTGGTCTCCACGATCATGCAACTTACATTCAAATGGGAAAAAGTGACATGGTAAATAGGCAAACTGATAATGAGCAAGAAAGTGACAGATACGGTTGAGGGTGATTTGGGGAGGCCACTTAGATGGAGTGGCTAGAAGCGGCTTCTCTAAGGGGGTGACGTTTACGCTGTAGATGAGAGGGTTGAACTGTGAGAGGCCAGCCTCACGAAGAGGTAGGAGGTGGAGCGCTTCTGCCAGGGCAAGGGCAAGGGCAAGGGCAAGGGCGAGCTTCAGCGCGGCAAAGCTCTGCTGGGGCAGGAAGGGTGAGAAGGTTAATGGGGCTGCCAGAGCAGCAGGACCTTTCAAGCTGTGTTAAAACACGTTCATTTCTTTCTAAATGCAATTCCATGCCTCTGTAGGCTGGGGTTCCAGGGTAACACTCCCAAACTCCTGAGTCAGAACTCAGCTGGGAAGAGCTTGACCATTTCCCACAGGGTTCAGCCTGTATCCTGTCCAAGATGCTGTGACCCTCAGCCCTCCCAGCACCAGCAGGGCCCTCCCCGGAGCAGGGAGACCACAGCAAAGCTGCCCAGCACCAGCTATTTCTGGCAGGGGAGGGGGTGCCTGGGCCCTGCAGCTGCATTCCTGGAGCAGATCTGCCCAAATGGTTGGACCTGAGGAATGCAGAACCACCCCTACCCCAGACACAAGGAGCCTTTTCTCACCCAGGCCCCTGGAATGAGGCTTTCCGAGGGCCAGAGGTCACTAGATTTCTGCTGTTTATGGTTAAGGCCTTTGCTGAGCAGAGGAAACACAGCTGTCAGCAAGAGGTCCAACACAACACCTGCAGGGAGGGACCCGGGCTGGAGAAGGGAGGGGGCTGCCAGGCTCGCTGGGGGTCCTCGCCCTGCCTACAGAGTTCAGTCACACTGGCATCTACGGTGACTGTCCTAGGCAGGGATGACAGCCTGCCATAGATCATCCCCTGAACCCTCTTCAGAGATAGGGAAACTGAGGTTGCCCAGCTAGATCATAATAATTGCTAATGTTGAGAACTTACTATGGGTCTTCATGGTGGTAAGAACTTAACCAACATTTCACAACAACCCTGTGATGTGATTACTCCTGTTACTGCCATTTTACAGATGGGAAAACTGAGGCTTAGAGAGATTCAATTACATGCCCGAGGTCAAGGAACTATTTTACATGCCCGATGTCAAGGAACTATTAAGTGGAGGAATCTGGATCTGAACCCAGGCCTTCTGACTCTCAAGCTCACTCTGGGTTTTTGTTTCCTGGTTGTGTTTTATTTACTTAAATTAATTTTTTTTTCTCAAAGAAAACTTCTTATTGCTACTATTAATAAAAGTCCATCTTGGGCAAAAGTAAAAATAAATGCAATGAAAACCAAATAACGTGAGTAAATTCTAACTAAATTCTAACTAAATACTGTTGCTGTCAAAGATCTGAACCTGAGAGGTGCTCTCAAATGATGAAAAAGAGGGTTTCCCTGGTGGCGCAGTGGTTGAGAGTCCGCCTGCCGACGCAGGGGACACGGGTTCGTGCCCCGGTCCGGGAAGATCCCACATGCCGTGGAGCGGCTGGGCCCGTGAGCCATGGCTGCTGAGCCTGTGCGTCCGCAGCCTGTGCTCTGCAACGGGAGAGGCCACAACAGTGAGAGGTCTGTGTACCACAAAAAAAAAAAAGATGAGAAAGAGAGATTAGCACTTGTTGGGTGGGTGTCTATGACACACTAGTGTTGAACGGAGGCTTTCTCCTTGAAAGAATCTGAAAGCTAAAATGAGAGGGAAAAGGAAGTCAGTTTTTCATTGTGTGCTTCCCAGTCCTTTAATGCAGCTTGGCCGTGTGGTCCTTGTTAGTACTGTTCACCAAACATTTCTGGGTTTCTGCCTCCCGGGCACATGGAAGGATGACACCTCCTGGTCCCTTTGTGGTTGGGTGGGGTCACATGACCAGTTCTGGTCCTGAATTGTACATTACTGTGGGCTGCAGCATTTAATTGCTGATTTGAGGTCCTCCGACACTCTCTTTTCCAAAAAGCGGATGCCTCATAGCCTAGGTCCCAGAGTAAGGACAGTGCCAAGAAAAGTAAGCCCCCAGCGGAGCCACAGTGAATATGTAACATGGGCAAGAAATAGGCCTTGATGTCACAAGCCATTAAGGCTTTCGGGTTGTTTATTTAACACATCATAACCTAACTATTCTGACTGATAGAGCATGTCATCCAGAAACATACTGAAGATGCAGCCCTCTTTTCAGAGCCCACAGCCTTAATTCCCGTGCAGTGCTGACATTGGCCAAGCCTAAGCCTTTGTCTTCCTCACAGAACGCTCTTACCTTTACCAGGTCTCCTCCCCTGGGTTCACTACCTTGGAAAACTAACCATTCCCCCGAAGTGCCCTTGACTCTCCCCCTTCCAGAGCTTTGCCTTTGTGCGTTTGTCTCTGGCAGGAATGACCCACACTGCCATCTCTGCTCCAACCAGTGTCATGGTAATGAGACAGACTGCCTGTGTCTGGATCCAGGCTCAGCTGATTGTTAGCTGCGTGATCCTAGACTCATCACTTCACCTCTCTGGGGATGTTTCCTCATCTATAACATGAAGACGGCAGTAGGACTCTGCTATTCGCACAGCTGTTGTGAGGATTCAGTGTGTTAATAAATGTGAAGCACATAGAACAGTGCCTGGTGCATAAGAAGATATTTATAAGCATCAAAGTATCAGTATGTTCCCTGCTCATTGGAATCCTGCCTTCGCCTTGCTTCTGGCTTGTGCGTGGAAGGCCTGGGACCCTCCCCCTTATTCCTGAGGGTCCCTTTGGTGGAAAGATTGGGTACCAAGTACATTAGTTTGCCAGGGCTGCCATAACAAAGTAGGACAAGCTGGGGGGTCTTAAAACAACAGAAATGTATTCTCTCACAGTTCTGGAGACTAGATATCCAAAATCAAAGCTTCCATAGGGCCATGCCCCCTCTGAGACTCTGGGGAGAATCCGTGCCTCTTCCTAGCTTCTGGTGGTGGCCGTCAAACCTTGGCCTTCCTTCACGTGCAGAAGCATCACTGCAATCTCTGTCTCTGTTGTGTCATGGGACGTTCTCCTCATGTGCTGTGTCTTCACGTGGTGTTCCCCGTGTGTGTGTGTCTCTTCTCTTTTTATAGAGGACACCAGTCCTATTGGATTAGCCCTCCCTCCCAAACCAATATGACCTCATTTTAACTTGATTTCATCTGCAAGACTATTTCCAAATCAGGTCACATTCACAGGTACTGGGGTTAGGACTTCAACCTATCTTCTGGGCGGACAAAATTCAACCCAAAACACCAGGAATCAGGAGACTTGGCCCCTTGACCTCTGACTTTCCCCATGGGGCCATAGAAATTGGGACGTACGTGACTGGGAGCTCTGGCTGGGGCATCAGGACACCTGGACTCTGCCTTCTGCTCCCAGCATGACTCTGGGCACTCCTCTTCCTGGTCTCATTTTTCTTCACGGTGAGAAAGGAAAAGCATTCTCCACCCCCAACTAGGTTCTTGTAAGACCCAAACAAGGTGGGATATGGTGTGAAGGGGCTTTGCCAATTGAAACCCGATGCACAGATCAGAAGGCTTGCTCTCAGCCCTTGACTGCTCTCCCATCCTCACCCATGAGCTGGGCAGACTTACTGCAATGACAGTTTTTCTACTGACTCTGCTAATTAGACATGCCCGAGGATGGGCCCTCAGCCCTCCAACACTCTCCATCTGTGAGCTTCTCTCATGAACTTACCCTTTTCTCCTGGCTTCCTTAGTTCAGTTACTTGTCTCTCCAAGTCTCAGTTTCCTTCCCTGTAAAGTAGGAGGATTGGTTGCCACCCCATATGCTTATTGCAAGGATTATATTTAGAGGCAATGCAGTTAAGTCAGCACAGTGCCTGACACATGGTAAATTGAATAAATATTCATTAATATTGAGTTGATCATCACCACCAGGAAATAGCACATACAACATAGAGACAGCCAGTGCATGGGAGTAATTGCATCTCCCTTAGCTCTGGGCCTTCATTCATACCTTCATCCAGCAGCGTTCCATGCAGCCCCCTACTCAGTGCCTTGCCAGGCTTCAAAGAGGATGGGTCCGGTTTGTTGGGAAATCGCACTGGCTAGGCTTGCTGTGAGGCTTGGGGGATGGCCCTGCTCTCTCTGGTCCTGAGTCTTCTCGTTGGCATAACGAAGGCCTGAGGCTGTGCAGTCTCTGGGAGGCCCCTCCAGCTTTCCTGTTGTGTGATTCTAGCCTGAGGTGGTCCTTTAGGGCACTGCTGGCCCCAGATCAGGAGTGGCTGAGATCGGCACAGTGGCAGGAGCTCAAATGCCAGGACTCCTGGCTCTGCTTCCTGCTCAGCCACTGACATGCTTGGGCAATTCCTTCCCCTCTTTGGGGGTCTTTCCTGCTTCATCACAGAATAGGCTAGCCTAGATGAAAGCCCTTCAAGTCTGTTTTTCTGCAGTTCAACAACCAACCCCCGTTTGGAACATGCCAAAGTTGCCCTCACCACCCGGCCTTAACACCTGCCGTGCCTGCCACCAGGAGCACCATCCCGCAGTGTAAATGTACCGTTTCACTTCATTCAGGTCTCCAGGATTCAGCAAAGCCTCGCCTTCCCACCCTACCTAAAACCACACGCGTATACACAGCCTTGACACTGTTTTTCCTGAAAACATTTATCCTTACCTGACTTTATACTATACACTGATTTGTAGTTTGTGGTTTCCCAGGTTCTGCCACTAGCATATCTGCCCTATAATGACAGGGACCCTCTGTCCATTCAACACAACACCCCGGTGCCTAAAATAGCACCAGGCACATAGTAGGTGCTTAATATATTGTGTAAGAAAGAGAGGGAAGGAGAGAGGAAGGAAGGAAGGAAGGGAGGGAGGGAGGGAGGGAGGGATAGCCATGAATTTAGCCAAGATCACCTAAGAAGCCTTTTCTTTCTCACCATTGCTGTTGCTAAGCAATGTCTTTTTTAGCTCGTATTTATCTGTTCTACCAATATTTACTGCTGGATCGCTCTGCCCCAGGCATGGAGCTGAGCCCAGGGGATACGGGGGTGAACTTGATGCTCCCAGCCGTCTACTTCCAGATCTTACATCTTGTGAGGAAAAAACAAATAATAAACCAGGCTTGCAGTCAGTGCAAGAACAGACAACAGAGCACCTGGTGACAATGGGACTGAGGACAGGCTGGGGGAGCAGGGAGGAGTTAGAGGAAAGCTTCTCAGAGAAAGTGAGGTGGGACCTGCGCAGTCAGGGAATGGGGAGGGAGCCTGGGAGGCTGGGTTCCCGGTGGGGACCATGGCCGTCCAGGGACAGCACTCAGCCATCCCAGCCTGGGCCTCCTCTACCTGTACCCCCGAGAATCCTTTCTCCCTAGCTGCTTGGTTGGACCTTCCCGCCCCCAACCAAGTCAAGGCGTTCTCTCCACTCTCTGCACATGAGGTGGCCAGGTCCTTTCTCTCTGAGCTGTCCCCGTCTCACAGTGGACTGGCAGCTGCCTGATCCCCGGCGCCCCATGGCGCACTCCCTCTCCTCCCACTTTGACACACACTGGGGTCAGGCTCTGGACACGCTCCCTGACCTCTGCCCTGCCGTAGCTTCCAAACTGGGCTCCTTTCTCTCCAGCCTCACCTCTGGGGCATCCTCTCTGATTCCTTCTGCTATTTTCTCCCCTTACTCATCTTTTCCCTTCCCCTGAGGCTTGGGTGCAACCCCATGTTTCTTCCCAGAATCAGGACCTGGCCAGCCCCAGGGGATTTTTTCTTTTTTCTTTTTTCTTTTTGGCTGCACTGCGCAGCATGTGGGATCTTAGTTCCCCGACCAGGGATCGAACCCGTGCCCCGTGCAGTGGAAACGTGGAGTCTTAACCAGTGGACCGCCAGGGAAGTCCAAGGTGATGTTGAAGGACATGGAAGGAGGCCATTTTCATGCAGGCTCCACTGAGGAATAAGAATAAGACAAAGATGGAGAAGGAAAAGAAGGAGACAGACAGGAAGAGAAAGGAAGAGAAGGAGGGGAGGGGGAGAAGAGCTCCCCTGCACCATGCCCTTTACGAACATCATCTCACTGCATCCTCACAAGGACTCTCTTGTTCGTCCCATTTTACAGATGAAGGCCTATAACACTGGCCTTGCCTTGGTAGGGGGCTGAGCAGGGGCTCTAAACCAGGGTGCCGGCACCAAAGCCCTCTGTGCCACCTCTCCCTCCGTGCCTTTCGGAAGAGCAGGGCCTGCAGAGTCCATCTGCTCTGCATCCCCGTGGCGGGGCTTGCCCGGGCTGCCAAGTGAGCCAATGGGCCTGCTGCTTCTCCAGGGAATCCAGCCATTTCCCCTGATGAGGGAGTGGGATAGGGCTGGGAGGTGATCAGAACCATAGGAATTTTCAAGTTTGGGCAAAACCTTGGGAAGGGAATTAGACAGCCATCCTGCTCTCCGGACATTTTCATAAATAATAACAATCACAACAGCTACCATTTATCTAGTGCTTACTACATACCAGCCACTGTCGTAAGCAATTACACATGCATCAGCTGGCTTGATCTTCCCAAAAATGATTACCCCCACTTTACAGAGGCGGTCACGGAGGCAAGGAAAAGTTATATCCACACAGCTGCTAAGTGACTGGGCTGTGAATGAAGCTAGGAGGCTCCGGAGTCGAGCTCTTAAAGCTCAACTGATAAAGCGGTTCTCAGGCACCAACATGGCCCTTGTTCATGGAATCGCCCAGGCTCAACCCCACCCCATGTTGGAACACACAAGGGCAAAGGGACCAGTCATCACGGCCCGCATACACCCCCAGCCCTTGTCCTCAACCTTCTGAACGATCGTCCTGCAGACCTGAGGCCATTTTCTCGGTGATGGGTCTGGGTGCCTTTTAGAAGGAAAATACAATTTTCTTTTCCACTCAGCAAGCCCATGTTTCTCTCCCCTACCTCCAGCCCCAGTGTTTATTTCTGCAAGGAAATGGCCTTTGAAGTCCTCACTTCTTGAAAGTTGAGAGGGAGAGGGAGGTACTACAAACATTTAAAAGCATGCCCACATTTTGGTTGGAACATGGCAATTTTTAAAGGATTAATAACAGTTTTTGGAATCCACAGACCCTGCTTCTCTTTCAAGGTGAAAAAAAAAAATAACCCCTTGAATATCACGGCTGTGAGGGTCTGGGGGAAAATCCCGCTGGGGCAGAGAGCAGTGCCAAGGTCTTTTCAGGCAGAGCTAGGCAGAGACTGATGAGGAACAGCTCCAAATCTGGTCCAAGGGGAAGATTTCATAGATCTACAGCAAAGTGAGAGTAAGAACAACGTCATTTTTCCTAAAGCTTCGTTCACTCAGTTTAAAGAATTGTCTTTTGTTCAGGAGTTATGCCCTTCCTGCTTTGTTTGATACCAAAAAGTCCTTTCTTTAAGGAAATCATCACTATATGAAACAATAGTCTTTTAAAAGTGTATTTAGAGAAAGAAAATAGTTGGCAATTCTATCTCAGTCTCCCAGTTTTCAATTAAAAAATTGTTTTGAGGGCTTCCCTGGTGGCGCAGTGGTTGGGAGTCCGCCTGCCGATGCAGGGGACGCGGGTTCGTGCCCCGGTCCGGGAAGATCCCACATGCCTCAGAGCGGCTGGGCCCGTGAGCCATGGCCGCTGAGCCTGCATGTCCAGAGCCTGTGCTCCGCAATGGAGGCCACAACAGTGAGAGGCCCGCGTATCGCAAAAATAAAAAAAAAATAAAAAATTGTTTTGAAATGTGTCTGGTCTATGAAATCCCAGGTCTGAGTGTGCAGTTGAGGAGGAAGGAAGATCTGGACAGAAGTTATCACAATCCAAAGTAGAAACAGAGAGCTCATAAGACATTGGCCAAAGTGCTGCGGCGTTTCAGGGAGGCTGTCTCCAGATGCACATCCTGCGGAAGGCGTCTTAGAGGAGGGGGCACTGGTCTAGGCCAGGAAGGGCAGGGACCACTGCACAGCCAGGACCAAGGGACTGCTCCAGGGAGAGGGGACAGAAGGAGCAAATCCACAGAGGAAGAAGCACGACGACCCTGAGAGGACAACTGCCTGCACACAGGCTCCCCCCACAGTAGCTGATCCTGTGTATTCACAACAACCCTGCAAAAAATGTCCTCCAGTTATCCCCATCTGAACCCCCAGGAAAGGAAGGCACAGCAAGGTTAAAGTCGCATGCAAGGGGGCCCAAGAGTCTAGCTCTTTCCTGTCTATGCTGCTGCTTTCTATTCCATGGTGGAGTTAAGTTCAATAGAGAAAGCAGAACCCAAATCTACAATATACCAAATTGTTCATCAATGGCTTTTTGGGGAGATGAGACCATAGGTGAATTTATTCTACTTTTCTGTATAATTCATTTTTAATATCAGTGTGAATTTCTTTAAAATAGAAAAGAGGTGAGTGCTTTGCTTCATTGTTTTAGTGGTTTTACCAGTAGGACAAGAAGATTTATGGAGTTTTCTGGCCATTCTCTGAGCTTCCCTTCCAGGACCAGACCTCTTGCTTCCTCTTTGTCTGTCATTCCCTTTGGCTCTAGACCATTACCCACCCCCTTTCAGGGCCCCAGCCTGGCCCTGGCCTATGGCTAACTGTCAGGACCAGAGTGTGTTGTGATAAACCAGAGCATATGGACCAGTGGAGAGACCACGGGCCTGGGAGAGGAACTAGGTCTACTTCCTGCTCTGCCATGAATGTGCTGTGTGGCCTTGGACAAGCCTCTTTCCCTCTCTGGGCCAGATGTTACAGTAGGGCTCTTTCATACAGAGTGGCCTACAGCTGAACTATTGCAGTGGTCAAGGAGGCAACCCCACCCCCCAGATCCTTTCTTGAGGTTCCTCCTTTTCCACAAAGAGCAGGGAGTGACGGACGCAGGGCAACCTGGAGAAAGGCGGCATGATACAGCAGGAAGAGCACTGGGCTTGCCTTCTGGAATTCTAAGTTGAAGATTCTCTAGGTGGGCATTATCTGGAGTATTCTACTCCAGACTCTCTGTGTCTTCCAACTGCCCTGAGAATAAACCTAAACCCCAAATTCCTTGCCATGGTCCCACCTGCTCCATCTCACCAGCTGACTCTGCTCCCATCTCTGCCTCTTGCCCATACCCCTCCTATCGCACTAGCTCCCTGCCTTCCCTCCAAGCTCATATGCCCTCAGAGCCTTCGCACTGGCTATTTCCTCTGCCTAGAACTCTCTTACACTTTCACAGGGCTGCCTCCTTCTTGAACCTGGAGCCTCAGCTGCAATGTCATTCCTCAGAGAGGTTTTGCCCACCACCAGCCCCGTCCCACGAGCCCATGTCTGTACCCCTTCCCCTTTCATCCCTGTGACAATCAGCATCATCCCACCAGGGACCCTCTGTCTGCTTCCCTACTGTGGCCTCAGTGCTTAGACAGTCAATAAATATTTGATGAACGGTTGGTTGAATGCCTAGAATGGGCCTCAGTTCTCCTATCAACACAATGGGAAGGTAGGTATAACTCCAGAGCTCTGGTCCCAGACATCTTTTCAAATGTAACACAGTTTAGAGATCCTCTCCCCAAGAAAGCACATTCACAATACTTTGCATCGGCTTTGGGGAGAGGGGTCCTCAGCCCCTTTGATACCTGCCCCAGACACCCTGACCTTGCTGAGGCTTTCAGATTTGGGAACAGAAAACAGTGAAGATCAAATGGCTCTTCCTTTGGTTGCAAAAGGTGGTCAGGATTCGTTTCTCGCCTTTTGTGGGATTTATATTTCCTCATTTGGAGGGAAAAGTGCCCCTTGGTGCCCCTCTCACTCTTGCCCCTACCTCCTGGCAGTCTGGGCTCGTTATTCTTGCTCTTTGATCGCCCTCCCTGGTTCCTTCTGGCCCGTTTGTCTCCTCTTCCTGCCGCTAGGATCTTAAGACAACAGACTCAGCACCAGCGACCCCTTCCCAGAGGAATGGTCTCCCTTAACACCAGTATGGTCCCCGTCTATAAAACCTTTCAACTTCATAAACTCGTAACTGCAGAAATCTGTCCAAACATTCTGGGGCCGTTGTAACTATTGGTGTTGGCTTGCAGACCTGAGCTGAGCTGCCAGGGCTTTAAAAATGAGGAAATACTTAACAGCCCCAGCCCAGGATAACGGCCAGGGAGGGCAGGGATCCCGCCGCTGGGTGCCAAGGAGCCCAAGCTGGCCTCCACTGCACAGCGGACAAGACAGGCTATGGAACGATTTCTCGGCAAAGTGAAATTGACCTAATCCTGTTACCTTTTGCGGGTGTGGTTGGAAGAGGCTGAGATGGGTCAGAGGTGGTGGGACAGCTGTCAAGAGCGAGAGCTTAGTCAGAGCTGAACTTTTGTGTGGAGACCCATGTAGCCAGACAGATGAAAAAGGCGCCTTTTCTCTCCCGGGCTGGGGCGTGCTGTCTTTTCCATGATTAATGTGGGGAGGATGGCTTAGACACTTCTGAGGGCCGACGCTGAGAAGTGGTTCCTTTTTTTCCTCCTCCTCAGGCGCCTGTCTGGAGGATGATGGGCCGGGAAGGGTCAGGCGAGTTGGTGTGGGCTGCTGCTGGGCCACCTGGAACTCGCACAGGAATCCACTTCACTGAACCAGGGCCCCTGGCACCCGGGAGGTGGGCTGTGGGCCACCTCAGGAAGAGAGGTTGCTGCAGCCCCAGCTAGGAGGCTACAGAGAAGCAACTGCCCGTGACATTTCCCCTTCCGCAAGCCACATGAAACAGTTCTTGGGGGAGATGGAGAGAGAGCATACTTCAGAAGTGGGTGTGATCATTTGGACCTGACAGATGAGGTGCCCCATGAGAAGGGGGCAACTCTGTGGCCTTGGATCTCCTGGAGAATTAGTCTGAAGGAGTTCCCTGAGGTCTGGTCATCAGGAGAAAGGGCTCATTGGCTGTGTGGTTAGAAGGAATTGCTGTCCCCGTGACCCCTGCCAGAGACCCCCTCTCTCTACAGCATGAAGAAGGGCTGGGACTTGCATGGGGCCACATTTTGTGCCTGGGGCTCAGTGGGCAATTCTAAAAACTGGGTACCCAGAGGCACTAAGTCAGATCAGCATATCTGACCTCCCCACATGGTCCAGCCTGTCACCATAGCTTAGAGCCCCAATTTGCAGGGCAGTTGACCCCAGGCCAAGGAGAGCCCATAAATTTCAGGCCCATGGAGAAAGGAAGGTCACTCTGGCAGAAGCTGGGGGATAGAGGTCTTTCTCAGAAGAGTAATGGACCTCTTTTCCCTTCATCTCATCAACAGCTCTCAAGACCTTGTTTTGCCTAACGTCCTGGTTCCCACTGAGACTCTCCGAGACACCCTTGGGATGGAGTCCTGCTCTCTTTACAGGTAAGATCATTCCTGCAGCCCTGGGGGTCAGGAAAAGGGTTAGTTAGTTTCCTATTGGTGGACAGAAGAAACTGAGGCCCCAGAATAAACTGAGTTAGAATCATAAAATGGATTTTCCCTTGGAGGCCATCTGGCAACCTTCTGGTCTGGCCAGTGGGAACTCTACAGCCAAAAGAAGGGAGAGGACCAAATGCGCCCCCATCGTCATCCCCCTACCCCACTGCACTGCGTGATCCCCTATGTCCAGGACCCCTGAACCCGGCCTCCCTCTCCTCTGCTCCCACCTCTGGAGGGGTCCCAGCAGGCCACCCCCATGCAGATGTCCCCCCGTTCCCAGCAGAGGCCGGGCCTGGGCCAGAGGAGCCTCAAGAAACTCATCCTAGCTGAGGAGGACAAGAAAGCACCAGATGCAGGGGCAGGAGTCAAGAAAGTCGACTTCAGTCCCAGTTCCCTGCTAGAAAGCCCTGTGACTTTGGGGAACCCTTTTACATATATATCCCTCATGTTTGAAGAACGCATTGTTTTACAAGGCTCTTTCACATATGTTATTTCATTCTATCCTTAATCTCTTGGGGCCTCAGTTTCCCCACATCAAAATGAGGGAATTGAACCGACAGATGGCTTCAAGGCTTTCTCCCCCACATGCAAAGATTTTGTGAGAGACTATGTTTTATAGTATCATATATATTATATGGTTCATTTTAGGATTTATGGTGCTAAGAGTCTGTGTCCTGGGATTCTAGAATCCTGGGATTCTAAAATTCAATGGTCTTTGATTCTGAGAACATACGACTTTTTTTGTTCCACAATTCCATGTGTCAGTGTTTCCCAAATTTCAGTGGTACCCGTACCACTTTTACCATGTAGGTTATGTCTGCATACCACCTGTATTATTATCCATTTAGTGTTTTTCTTTAAAGAGACTCTTTTTTTTTTTACTCTTTTTAACTTAAACAAATGTCTTTAAAATGGAAACTTTATATCACTACTGCAAATGGAAAACCAGTCTCTTCTGCCATAAATAGGAGCTAAAAGTAAAAATAAATACCATAAAAACAATGTTATTAAATTCTAACTAGATACTGTTGCCTGCCAAAGGCTCCCAGCCCAAGGCCTGCTTTAAAAAAAAATTTATTTAACTGTGTGTGTGTATACACACACACACACACACACACACACACAGAGGCTAGCAAGGCTTAAAGAGGTATTAAAGACATGTTAGCATCAAATTAAAACAGTATAATGAGAAGACCTGAAAAGAAAACTGAACTTTTCATCTCGTTCCCATTAAGGGATTCTGTGTGCCGCGCCATCTCTGGACATCACCTACGTTCACCACAGGAATGTGTCCCTTCACTGTGCAAATCCCCTGGCTCTGCTACGTGGGTGAAGGCACCCGGAACTCTCACCTCCCAGGCCACAAACGTATTATCCCGAGATAATTGCCCTCAACTTTAGGCCTGGGGCTTCCTCTGCTCGTCCCCCTCTGGCTAAGAAGGGGGAGACTGGAAACCCTCAAAGCCAACCACCTGGAGACAGTTAGAGACATTCCTGGCCCCAGGACCGCTGGCAGGACTCAGCCAGGCGGAAGTGCTCTTGCTTCAGTGCAGGTGTGAAGACAGCTGGGCCTTTAGGTGATGCCTTTGCCTGAGGGGTGGAGAGGGCGGGCACAGACCCAGTGGGGCTGCACCCCCAGGTCAGGGAGAGTGAGGGGCTGCAGGAACTGGCCTGTTCAAGGCGGTGCTCACTCTCTCTGGGGCTGGCTGCAGAGCTAGGGGCATCAGGCCAGGCCCTGACCTGTGGGCAGGAGGACCCAAGTCCTAATCCCACCCACTGCTCGTCCACAGCGGGACCGTGAGCAAATTTCTTCTCCTCCGTGGAGCCACTTCCTCCCTGTAAAATCGTGATGGATACACTGGCTCTGACCATCGCGTCTGAGTGCCTGCTGACTCCCAACTCACATATTTGTATCTCAGATAAATGGCTCCTGCTACTATTGTTATAACAATAATAATTATTATTTAACCCTCACAATTCTTTGGGGAAGGGTGGGGTGGGCAGCAACTTTCTTGTTGACAGAGTCAATACATATAAATGTTCTGGTACAGGGACTTCCCTGGTGGTCCAGTGGTTAAGACTTTGCTTTCCGGGACTTCCCTGGTGGCACAGAGGTTAAGAATCCACCTGCCACTGCAGGGTTTGAGCCCCGGTCCAGGAAGATCCCACATGCTGTGGAGCAACGAAGCCCATGAGCCACAACGACTGGAGCCCGCGCGCCTGGAGCCCACCCTCTGCAACAAAGAGAAGCCACCACAATGAGAAGCTTGCGCATCGCAACTGGAGAAGAGTAGCCCTCGCTCGCCGCAACTGGAGAAAACCTGCGCGCAGCAATGAAGACCCAACGCAGCCATAAATGAATGAATGAATGAATAAAAATTTAAAAATACACTAGTGAAAGAAATTAAGTTAAAAAAAAGACTTTGCCTTCCAATGCAGAGGGTGCAGGTTTGATCCCTGGTCAGGGGAGCTAAGATCCCACATGCCTCGTGCCCAAAAATCCAAAACAAAAAAAATGTAGTAACAAATTCAATAAAGATTTTAAAAGTGGTCCACATCCAAAAAAAAAATCTTAAAAAAAAATGTTCTAGTACATGGAAGTACTTCATAAATTTGGTAACAATTCTGTTTCCCACCTGCCAGGCCCCCTGGTTCCTGAAGGCAGCATCAGTCTCTGAACTGGCTCAGCTTCGGCAGCTGGGCACATAACAACTTCTCCGTGATGGTGACCTTGACCTCATATCCAAGGCAACCTCTCTTCATCTGACTCCAGAACAATATCTGAAAAGCCAGGGATGCCTTCCTCCCTGCTCCCTTCAGCCCGTGTACATTCCGCCTCTTGCCCTCTGCCCTTATTCCTGCCTTCACCCTCCTCTCTGCCCCTGGCTTAATCCAGCCCACAGGACCAGATTCTGAGACCCAGGTGATGGTCCTGGCTGGACCCATGATTCTCTGATTACTTTAGGGAAGTCCCATGGCTGCTCTGGACCTCAGTTTCCCCATATGAAACAAAGCATTGAACTGAACGTCCTCTAAGTTCCTTTCAGTCCTGGCACTGGGAGTGGCAGATGCAGCAGTGCCCACCACAAGAAGCAAGTGATCCTGGCTACTTGGACTCCCTTGGATCAATGAAGATCTATCAGCCTTGCAGTCAGGAAAATGGAGACAGACAATCAGCTCCACGGCCTCTAAAGAAGGTTCGTAACCATCACCTCTGCAAGCAACGGGAGGATGGGAACACGCCTGTATTTACTGACCCTTACATCCTCAGCCCAGCACAGTACTCAACACATAAAAGTTGCTCAATAAATAATAATCAAATGGATGCCTCCATGCTTGAAAAGTGGTATGATAAGATTATTATTTGAAACTGAAGTTGGAGTCAAATGAAATCAAGTTAGGGCTCCTTAACCTTAAGCTCCAAAGAGAGAAGACCCCTCATCCCTTCAGTCTTTTCCTCCAGGCTCGAACTTCTGTATTGACGCAGTCTAAGTGTGTGTGTGTGTGTGTGTGTGTGTGTGTGAGAGAGAGAGAGAGAGAGAGAGAGACACAGAGAGAGAGACTATTAACTTGTTTTAGCTAAATAAACTTCAAATCTACAGGTATCCTTACCATGCCCAATACTCAATCATTTATTTCACAAACATTTCTTGAGAATGTCTGTGTAGCTGAGGCTACACAGACCTCATTGGGGGACAGGCATGGAATTCAGCAGGTCAGAACACTTGTTTCCTAGCCCCAGCTCTGACAGACATTCTGACCTTGGGCAAGTCATTTTTTTTCTTAGTAGCCTTAGTGTCCTCATCTGTGAAATGGGGGGATTGGACTGATAATATCTAAGAATCTTTCCTTTCTTATCATCTATGACCAAAGTCTCAACCTGTGAGCTACAGATTCCTGGGCGGGGGTAGGGGGGATGTGATGCGAGGAGGAGGGCAGAGTTTTTTTTTAAGAGGACTGGGAAGTCATCAGTGCATCAAGAATTGTCTGCAAACTAAATACATGAAATTACAACACCTTTCACGTGTGTTGGTGTAAGGAGGGTGATGCACTTCTGAAGGAATACAGAAGTAATCTCAACAAGTTTGGAATTTCTCAAGAAAACAAGAAGGAAGTGGAGAAGAAAGTGGCTGTGAAACCCACAGAAACCAAGACCAAGTTCTCCCAGGCAAAGCTGTTGGCAGGAGCTGTGAAGCATAAGAGCTCAGAGAGAGGCAACAGTGTGAAAAGACTGAAATCGGACCCTGACCCTGATGACAAGAATCAAGAAACCCCTTCCTGCGTGTCTCTTGGAAGCACATCTCTGAGTGGTCCCTCCATCCACTGCCCCCCCGCTGCTGTCTGTATCAGCATCCTCCCAGGTTTGGGTGCCTACTCTGGGAGCAGCGACTCTGAGTCCAGCTCAGAGTGACGTGAAAAGCACTGGCTCTAGTCCTCACTCGCATGGAACTTACAGTTTTACAAACAGCATAGAATCCAAGTCACCTGAATACAAGGAGAGAAACAGATGTGGGTCCTGAAAGTTCAGAGGCAAGAGAGACCAGTGATCTTCTGGAGGTCACAGACCCCACTGAGAATCTGAGAAAATTATTGACTCTCCCCTGTAAAAATGCATGCTGGGACTTCCCTGGTGGCGCAGCGGTTGAGAGTCCGCCTGCCGATGCAGGGGACGCAGGTTCGTGCCCCGGTCCGGGAAGATCCCACATGCCGTGGAGCGGCTGGGCCCGTGAGCCATGGCTGCTGAGCCTGCGCGTCCGGAGCCTGTTGCTCTGCAACGGGAGAGGCCACAACAGTGAGAGGCCCGCGTACCGCAAAAAAAAAAAAAAAAAAAAAAAAATGCATGCTGGCACCAAATTTCACATACAATTTCTTGGTGATCAAAGGCCTCCTAGGTCATTTCACAAACCTGAGGTTAAGAACTCTTGACTTAGATAAACCTATAAGCAGAAGTCAGGTGAGTCTGGAGAAAATTCCTACATTGAATTCTTTTTTTTTTTTTAATTTTTATTGGAATATAGTTGATTTACAATGTTTGTTACTTTTAGGTGTACAGCAAAGTGAATCAGTTATACATATACATATATCCACTCTTTTTTAGATTCTTTTCCCATATAGGCCATTACAGAGTTCTGAGTAGAGTTCCCTGTGCTATATAGTAGGTCCATATTAGTTATCTTTTTTTTTTTTTTTTTTTGCGGTACGTGGGCCTCTCACCACTGTGGCCTCTCCCGTTGCAGAGCACAGGCTCCGGACGCGCAGGCTCAGCGGCCATGGCTCATGGACCCAGCTGCTCTGTGGCATGTGGGATCCTCCCGGACTGGGGCACGAACCCGTGTCCCCTGCATCGGCAGGCGGACTCTCAACCACTGCGCCACCAGGGAAGCCCTAGTTATCTATTTTACACATAGTAGTGTGTATATGTCAATCCCAATCTCCCAATTTATCCCTCCCCCACCCCCGTTACCCCCTGGTAACCATAAGTTTGTTTCCTACATTGAATTCTTGAACAAGAGCAGCACACAATTTATTGGAGAGGCTAGAGACACACGGGGGTCGATGGCCTAGAGACCTGGGGGGGCCTCAGCCAGAGAGAGAAGGGAGAGGGGGAAATTGGGGTGAAGTAAACCATGAACCATCTTCTCTGTTCCTTTTGTTAGACAAAGCAATTCTTTAAGCTATTTTGAAAGACCAAACTCATAATCTTCAAAATATAAAAAAGCAGAGCCTCTTAAATCATTGGGGAATTGTTTATAAAGAAAATTATTGGATTAAATTGTCTGTTCATAATCAACAGAGGCTGGGCTGAGAATGCACAACCTCTGTGACTGGATAGAGAACAGCAGAGTATCAAGAAGGGCCCGTATCCAGACAAGACCCCCTGCAATGGTCCTGTTCAGAAGCAAGACCACCATCTGGAAAAATCTTTCTCCTTTTTCATGAACATGTACCTCCCGGTGCTAGAAACTTGATGGGCATACAAGATTTAAAAGGTGAAAATATGCTTTTGATCCTTCAAGGGTAATCATTTTAAAAGTCAAGGCCAAAGCTGCCAGCACTACAATTACACCCAGCAGTCTCGTGGCAAAGGACAAAGGACCCAATGGCCAAGTGTAGTTTGAATGAGGCTGTTTGGCAGTCAAGGGCGCAGACCCCCCCCCCACCAGGGTCTGTGGGGGTGGACTGGCTGGGGAGGAGGGAGGAAGTGTGTGCCACTGAAAACAGGCTTCTCACAGTTTAACGTGTATCAGAATCACCTGGGCATCTTGTTACGGTGCAGATTCTGATTCAATAGGTCTGGGGTGCAGCTGAGATTCTGCAGTTCCAACAAGCTCCCAGGTGATGCCAGTGATCTGGTTCTCAGGTCACACTTTGCTAGCGAGGTCTGAGATAACAAACAGCCATGACAGCAGAGCATGGCTAAGCCCGTGAACTTTGGAGTCAGACAGACGTGGGTGCAAATACCGACTTCCCCATCTCACTAACTAAATAACCTTAGTTACTCGGCTTATTTGAGATTCATCTCCTTATCTGTTAAATACAGATTATAGGCAGGACTGTTTGTTCATTCAACAAATGCATATTTAGCATCAGTTCTGTGTCAGGCTTGTGCTGGGCCCTGGGGACCCAGTGGTGAGACAACACAGGCCCAGTTCCTGCTCTCGTGGACCTGACTGCCCTGGAGATGATGGATGTGAAGTATTCAGCACCGTGCCTTGTATGTGGTAAGAGCTCAACAAATTACATCCATTTTTTTTTTTTTTTTTTGCGGTACGCGGGCCTCTCACTGCTGTGGCCTCTCCCGTTGCAGAGCACAGGCTCCGGATGCTCAGGCTCAGCGGCCATGGCTCACGGGCCCAGCCACTCCGCGGCATGTGGGATCTTCCCGGACCGGGGCACGAACCCATGTCCCCTGCATCGGCAGGCGGACTCTCAACCACTGCGCCACCAGGGAAGCCCTTACATCCATTTTTACGAGAGGAGGACCATCATCAATTTCACGTGCCCAGGGAAGAGAACCCTTCTGTTAAACGCTGACTGCGTGAAAGGATATGGGATTCATTCAGCAATCCAGGGGACACAGATGTGAAGAGTACATGGTCCGTCTCCTTGAGGATCTCCTGGTTTAGTGGGAAGGTGAGTATTTAGTCTGAGTGGCCCCCATAAGCTGCCCAGTTGTCCCCAACGGCACAAGTTAGTGGTGGGTTCACTCTGCTCACACACTTGGTCCTGAACCACCAGACTCTGTTCACTCTTCCAAGCTGGCCCTGGTTCTCGCCTGATTGCTCCACCCCCAGCTTTAGTTTTCTTACTCTGCCTCCCATTTATCTGCTCTTTCCTCATCCCTGTGACTTGAAAAATGTTATTTTCCCCCCTCATTAAGGATCCTGACCTCCGTCTTGCTATGCCAGCCAGACAGCCTTAGACCTCCCACTTGGAGCTGGGCACCACTTCATGGGCCTCCCCATCCATCTAGACACCAGTGTTGGGGTTCTGGGGGGAAGAAGTACAAAGATTCAGAATGCTCTGGAAAGCTGCATACTCTCCTCAGCAGAAGGCCCAGTGGAGCCAGATAGGCCTAACCAAGAGGCTGGAGCTCGGGTGGTCGATGGAGGAACGACAGCCGCATCCAGGTGGGTTTGGCTTCCAGGGCACCTGGATCTGGGCCCCTACCCCGGCCCCGTGCTTCCTGCCTGGCATGCGCTTCACTGCAGTGGGGTTGAGTCAAGGCCAGTGAGAAGGAACAGGGGGCAACTTGAAGAACAGCCAATGACAGAAGACCCAGAGGCAGCCCTAACCTTTAAAAGAACTGCGAATAAATGACGGAGACTTATTAAGAAACTGTCACGTGCAGCACTGGGCCCTGGAGGTACCGTGAGGAGTGCAGCTGAGTCCCTGCCCTCAGGGAGCTTAGTCTAGCAAAGACAGCCACCGCGTTGGCAGGGCGTTTCAGTACAACGCAGCAGGTGCTGTCGGGGGAGACGCACGGAACCAGTGAGTGGCAGAGGCCTCCCAGGAAGCAGAACTTTAATGGGGACCTCAAGGAGAAGGAAGCGGAGGCAGGGAAAGATGAAGGCAAAGAGCCTTCCACGATGGGTCGAGAGCACACGTGAAGACTGATCCAGAGGGCGGGTGCGTTTGGTCCACGTGAGGAGAGTGAGAAAGGGGTGTGGTGAGGCATGGGGCCATGCACAGGCTGTGAAGTTTTGACCAGTCTAAGGAGCTTGGTCACTCTCCTCAGGGCAACGGGGAGCCAGCGGATGGTTCTATAGTGCGATTCAGCAGTACGGCTACCGGCCCCCTTTTACAGGTGGGGAAACTGAGGCACTGAGGAGTGGTAGGTCACTGACCTGAGGTCACACTACCAGAAAGTGAGGGGGCCAGGATGCGATCCCAGCAGTCCAAGGCCTGAGCCTACACTCTCAAGCACGTTGTTAAGTATGTATGCAGATACAAATACACGTATGTTAAAATTAAATAAATTTCTTAAAAAAACTGCACCCAGGGCACAGGGCTCGGCCAAAGGCCGTACAGGCAAACCCTATTTAAACCATTTAACAAGGAGCGTCTTAATGATCCCATTAGCCCAGACAGGGCCCTTAGGAAACTTGAGGCGAGGCCCTGCTTTAAATGGGGCTTCTCTGAAGTGGCCACCACCTGAAGCAGCCACCTGAGAGGGTGGGAACAAAGCCAGCCTGTGAAGCCTGTGTCCGCTCGGGCAGGCACCATGGGGCTGTTCACATGGCAGGACTTGGCCTCAGCAGGGCGCCCGTCGGGTTTCCATTAGCTCACTCCCAGCCGCCCTCTCCACAGGTTCGTTCAGAGGGGCGATCTGGCTGGCCACACACAAGGTCATGCGTCGTGATGGCGGCAGCCAGAAGGGGCCTGTGGCCTTTCCTAGGCCTCACCCTTTCAGGTCTCGACTTCCAGACTCCTCTGAGCCCCGGCCTGGCTCGTGACCAGGGATGCCTCATGCATGGGCTCTCTCTGACCCCAGGCTCAACCTCCAGCTCCTGTGTCCTCCAGTTCCTTTCATCAGTTCTCTTGTTTCTAGACTCACACACCACACCCCCCTTCCCTTCCAGCCACCCAACTCTGGTCTCTCCATGACCCCCTTCAGGGTGTGTGCCTGATCTTCCATAAAAGCAGCTGTGGAGACCCCAACCAGACATCCCCCTCCATCCGCATGGACGTCTGCTTCTCAGGCCAGCTCTGGGTCCTCTGGGCTCCCTCTCCCTCTGGCTGGGTCCAGCATGAAGCGGGAGGGTCAGCACCTCAGCAGGGCCCTGCCACACGTGTTCTAAGCTGCCCCAGCCACGTCTTAGGGTGAGACCTTCTGAGAAATGAGCACCTGGCCCATTGTTCTGCCACGGGATGCAAAATCCAGACAGGCGGAAGGAGGAGATTCACCTTTGCAGAACTGGATGCCGTGGCCCTCCCAGCAGGCTGCGGCTGAGGCCCCTGCCTATTAATAGTCGAGCAGCTGTTTGCCTCCCTGAATGAGACTCTTCATTACAAGCTGCGTTGACAAAACAGATCCCGCTCCTTCCTGCCCAGAATATTTGAGGGTGGAGGGGCCGCGGGGAGATGTTCCTCCCTTCCAGGGAAGTTGAGAAGGTCAGCAGTGGAAGAGACCTTAACGGTGACCTCCCTCAACCCTGGGGAGGCCAAAGCCAAGCTCATTACCACCAGCCCCTCAACCCCCAACCTCACTCCTCTGCCCACGTTCCCAGCTCCAGCCAACAGACCACTGTTCGCCCAGTACTTCCTCAAATTCCCTCCCCTCCCTTGTCCCAGTCCCACGCTAGAAGCCTCAAAGTCAAGGCCTTGAGTGACTACCCTGGATGCTGACGTCCAGGCTCTCGTCTCCCTCGTCCCCACCACTTCAATCCACTGTGTCTGTGGATGTGCATGCTCTGCCTTAGCTCCTGGCCTTTGCACATGCTCTTTTCCCTGCCTGGGGCTCCCTTTTCCCACCCTCTTCCCATGTTTAATGGTCCCTTAAGTCTTGGCTTAAAAGAGACCACTTCAGGAAGCTTTGTCTCCCCATACCCACCTCAGTGTGCTTTCATGTTCTGCTAAATCTTTCTCCTCATCTGAAGTTCTGGGAGGGTAGAGTGGGGTGGGATTTTGTGTGGTTTTTTTTTTCACTGTATTTCTCCTCCAGCCACCAGAACACTACTATATGAAACTGAGCTAAATCAGAGAAAGGGCATGTGAATTCTTCCTCCCCTTCCTCAGACCCCCACAGTGTCATCCATCACCACGTCCTGTTAATTCAACCTGATTGAGAACAGGAGATCTGGAAATAGGCCGCCTGGGTTTGAATCACGGCTCTACCACTTACCAGTTGAGAGACCTTGAGTAAGTCATTTAACCTTGCAAAAGCTGAGTTTCCTCACCTGTAAAATGGAGCCAGCCATACGGCCTGCCTCAGAAAGTTGTTGTAAGAGGTCAGTGAGAAAATGCTTGCAAAGTGCCTAGCCCAGTGTCTGGCGCATTCAGCAAATGTTAGCTGCAAAAATAATTTAACTCAGTGTTTCATTCGCCACAGAATCTCTCCTCCTCTTATTAACCACTGTCCATGATGGTTGGTGTTCCACAACACACGCTTTGAGGAATGCCTGTCTAGCCTAACCTTCCTGCTACTGAACAGGTGAGGGATGTGAGGCCAGAAGGAACAGAGGAAAGAGCTATGAATGTAAGAGTTAGGCACTGTCACGTGGCTGCATCTCTGGGACTTGGCCTGGACAGCTAAGTCCGTGGCCACCTGCTAGCAAGCCTGCCCGGCAGGCCTCCCAAGAAAGGACCAGTCCCCAGGAGGCCCACCGTCTTCACATTAGAGCAAGCTGGGCATGAATTTGGGTTCCCAAAGCCCCTCAGAGTGCCTAAGGCATGTTTGTGCCATGAGTTAAAGGGACTTGTTCCTTCTCTGCCTGATGGGGGGTAGAGAGTGCCTGGAGGTGGTGACAGGAAGAAGGAAGAAGACATTCGTGCAAGCCTTGGAGCTGGTGCTGTCTGCTTCCGGGAGGTTGGCTGGCTGCTCCTCCTCTCCGGGCTTCACAGCCTTCTTAAACTGTCTTCAAAGAGGGAATACGTATCCCTGCCTGCTGCAGGATTTTTCAGTCCCCAAAGCACATTTACTTCCATGATCTCACTTGATCTCTTCACTGCCCAACCTGTGAGCAGAATAAGGCTCTCCCCAGCATGGCTGATGGTAAAATTGAGGCTCAGAAAAGGCAAATGCCTTGCCTAAGTCCACAGAGTGGGGGCATGGCCATGCTGAGGCTGGAACCCAGGTCTCCTGGCTTCCCACCAGGTGCTTTTAGCACTCCACCTGGCTGTTGATCAAGGCAGGTAGCAGAATGTTCTCTGTGGTGTCAGAGGCCCAGGTCCTTTAAGCAAATAACTCTAGGCCCATAAACATATGAAAAGATGTTTATCCTCGTTAGGATTCTGAGAAATACAAATTAAGACCTTTATGAGATATCCTTTTACATCCACTACATGGGGAAAAAAAATAAGGAAACTGACAGTACCAAGTGTTGACGAGGATGGGAATCAACCAGATGCTTCCTGCTAGAGGAAATGTCTGTGGGGATAAGTGATTTGGAAAACAATCTGTTATTATATATATACATTTTAAAAAATAAATTTATTTACTTATTTATTTATTTTTTGTCTGCATTGGGTCTTCTTTGCTGCCTGCAGGCTTTCTCTAGTTGCAGCGAGCAGGGGCTACTCTTTGTTGCAGTGCGCGGGCTTCTCATGGCAGTGGCTTCTGTTGTTGCGGAGCATGGGCTCTAGGCGTGCGGGATCAGTAGTTGTGGCGCATGGGCTTAGTTGCCCCGCGGCATGTGGGATCTTCCTGGGCCGGGGCTCGAACTGTGTCCCCTGCATTGGCAGGTGGATTCTTAACCACTGCGCCACCAGGGAAGTCCTATTATATTTTATAAAGTTGACCATTCACTTTCCCTACAATCTAGCAATTCCACTCCTGGACATATATACTCCCAGGTGTATATATACCAGTGCTTACCTGTTTTTAAATTTTAATTTATTTTATTTATTTATTTTTGGCTGCGTTGGGTCTTCGTTGCTGCACATGGGCTTTCTCTAGTTGCAGCGAGCAGGGGCTACTCTTTGTTGCAGTGCTCAGGCTTCTCATTGCAGTGGCTTCTCTTGTTGTGGAGCACGGGCTCTAGGTGCGCGGGCTTCAGTAGTTGCAGCACACAGGCTCAGTAGTTGTGGCACATGGGCTTACTTGCTCCACAGCATGTGGGATCTTCCCGTACCAGGGCTCAAACCCATTTCCCCTGCATTGGCAGGCAGATTCTTAACCACTGTGCCACCAGGGAAGCCCAGTGCTAACCATTTCAACCACACTGGTTGTTAAAATTTTGAAATAATTCCATGTTGGTATTAGTAACCAAATAATACCAGTTAGTAAATAGCTACTACTCTGAGTCTCTCCCCAATCCCTTCACCATGTGACGCCCTGTGCTCTGGCTGCCCCAGCTCCTCCGCTGGGGACATCCCCAACCTCTCCATGATCCAGCAGCTATACGGTTAACACCTGGCCTCTCAGAACACCTCCAAGCCAGGTTCCAGCTCCATAGCATTCACCCCGATTGCTCAGTGTCCTTATTTTTCTGGTTGTTTATTATTATTATGTACACCAGAGAGAAACTCTTTTCCACATTCACCAAGAGAAATGCACAGTTTATTCATAGCATCAATGTTCTTAGGAGAAATAACAACCACAATAACAAATCAACTATAAATAACTTGATGTGCACGGACAAGAGGTGCCCATCAGAGCTGCTTCCTCTTGCTGGGTCAGAGAAGCTGGTCAGGACTCAGGGTAGAGGAAGAAGCTGGGCCCATACTTAGTGGGGCCCAGTCCCAGTCAGATGGTTATGCTGGATAGCAGGTACTAAGCCATCACTCTGGGCCAGGTGTTCTGTGCCTTTGGGTTGTATCTTATTTACCAGCAGAGGAGCAAGTTACTAGTCTTCATCTCATTTTACAGGGAGAGAAACTGACATGTAGAGAAGAAGTAAAAGGGCTTGTCCAAGGTCACACATTGTGGAGCTGGGGTTTGCGCTCTCGTCTTTTTGATTCCGAAACCCAAACTCTTCTTCACTACTGTGTGCTCATCACCACAGACTGGAGGTTCCTGGGATGTAGGACTTTCTCCACTTGGGATCCCCAGCCTCCAGCCCAGAGCCTGACATATGGAACATGCTCAGCAGCAGAGACTTGATCCAACAAATCAATCAGTTAATCAATCAATCAACCTGCTGTGTCTGACCTCAGCCTCTGGACCTGGCCTCACGCCTGCTTACTACCTGCCTGATCCCTGAAATCCAGGCCACAGGCCACTTCTGCCCTGATCTCCCTCGCTTCCTGAACTCCTTGATTTTGAACGGGGGTTTGTGCAAAAATCTTCTCTGAGAAGCCCCTCCGAATCTTTAGACACAAAGAAAGTGACACAAGCCACCCATTCCTTCATTCTCTAAACGTTGATTGAGCACGTACTGTATGCCAGGCTCTGAGCTGAGCTTGGGGGAAACAGCACTGACCAGACATGGTCCCTGATTTCTGAAGCTCAAAGTCTGCCCTGGGTGACCCTGAACCTGAAACTGCCTCCCCCAGAATAGCAGGTGCTGAAATGAAGCCCACGTGCCTGGCTCAGTATCCCTTCACCCCAGCAAACTGGTAAATCAAAGCGTCAGGCACTGCAGTGCTTGGTTGGGTGTTCTGCCTCCATCGACCTCCTGTCTGACCTTCTGCCTGAGGAAGAATTTGTTTTTGCTCTAGGAAGAGAGGTATAGCTGTGGGGAGTTCAATGTGCTCATTTATTTGTTTGGTTTCCTTAATTGAATCTCTTTAACAAAAATAAAGATAGTATGTTTGCCCTAATGGTGGCAGGCCCCCGCCTGAGATGTTATTACTACACTTTCCAGAATTAGAGTCACACCGTTACTGCTAATGGCCTAGGTGCCCGGGGCAGTGGGAGAAGCACCAGGTGGGATTAGGAGCCTGAGTTCCCAGCCCAGCTCTGCCAATAATTGATGCTGGAAAAGTCATTTCACCTTCTCAGGCCTCATCCCCCTCCTTCGTAAAGTGAGAGAGCTGAACAGACTTATAAAGACTGAACTTTCACATTTACTGTCTCAATTTGCCTCCATAATATCCTGCGGGGAAGGCCTTTTGATCCCTATTTTACTGATGGGGAAATTAATGCCGAAGAGACAGAAGAGTCCGGGTGACCCAGCCAATCGGAGGCAGAGACAGGACCCACAAACAGCCTCCTGACCCTTGCCTGGCATCCTCTTGTCTTCACCAGGGTTTCTGGTACTAGAGTAACGTCCAGATGCCTTTAAAAACATTCTCATCGATCCTGAGAATACGGCAAGGGATCTTGACTGCGGAGGTCTGCAGACCCAAAATATAAGAACCTTCTCGGTTTGATCTACCTGAAATTCTTGGTTTATTCAGGGGACTGTGGAATCCTTGATTCTCCCAGTGCCCATATGATCATAAATACAAACACCAACATGGGTGTAGTCACATGGCCATGCAACATGAGGCACATGAGACAGACAACCAGATGATCCAAAAATATAATTTTTAATTGTTTGAGATTATCATTGAAATGAGCATAAAATAATTAAAGTCTTAATGAACTTGGGGACTACCCCCCGCCCCCAATCTGAGATTCTGTCAGGCTGCCTCCACGTCGCTGAAAAACCCCTCCCAGTTCTAACATTCTTTGAGTCTCCCTGGTAACCATCTGCTGGTTGAAATGACAATTAAGCTGTTCAGCTGCCTGGTTCACTTCGTTCCCTCATTATGGCTCCATGCCAGGGTCAAGAAGGCCTGAATTTACCCACCTGCAGTGACATGCGGAAGGAGGAGGGAACCTCCCAAGGTCAGGGATGGGTCTCGAAATACAGAGTAAAAAAGACCTAAACCTGGTCGAACATCATTCATTCATCCACCATCCCATTCACTAATCCATCGTTCTTAGAACATTCACTCCTGCCTGTTCTCAATCTGGGAAAGAGGAGATAGGGTAGGAGAACATAAATAAGGTTTACCACAGTGTGTATAATGTGCCACTATCCACGTCATGTAAATACATGTATGTGTATACCCACCGGTAACATTGCTTCCTCCTGGGAATCTGGGGGAGGGGTTGGGAAGCTGGGAGACTTACTTTTCTCTGTATCTTTTTTGTACATTTACAATTTTGCATCATGTATATGTATCACCTACTCCAGAAATGTTTCAAGGTAAACAGTGCTCCCGACTGCCATCCCAGGGCTCTGGTCGTTTGAGCAGGCTGACCCCTCTGTGGTGGTGCTGGTGTCAGTGGTAGTACTTTGGGGTCAGTAAGTGGGGTGAATAAAGAGACATCTCCTGGATAGTGGCATGGACATATATACACTACCAAATGTAAAATAGATAGCTAGTGGGAAGCAGCCTCATGGCACAGGGAGATCAGCTCCGTGCTTTGTGACCACCTAGAGGGGTGGGATAGGGAGGGTGGGAGGGAGATGCCAGAGGGAGGAGATAGGGGGATAGATGTATATGTATAGCTGATTCACTTAGTTATAAAGCAGAAACTAACACACCATTGTAAAGCAATTATACTCCAATAAAGATGTTAAAAAAAAAAAGATAAGCTAAATGACCTAAAAAAAAGAGAGAGAGAGAGAGACATCCCCTGGCCTTGTTGACCATGGCTCTACGGCCTCATCCAAGGGGCTGCTGACCTGAGAGGGCTCTGCCCACCCACCCCTAGCTTGATCCCACCCCAACAGGGTGCTGTGCCCAGGATGAATTACTTGGAGGAAACAGGGGCAACCGCCCTGCTGTGGCCTCAAAGAGACCTGTTTTGGTGGCCATAGTGTGGTCACATATGAGTGAAAGTGACGAGGCATGTGTGGCCCTTTCTCCCCCAGACAAATGTTTTCCTGGGAGCCATCAGGGGCTCTCCCAAGCCTGCTGCCACGGGTGAACGGGCAGCTTTCTGCAGCGATGGTGTGCCTACTGGCTCCTCTCCTGAGAGGCCAGGAATGCCACTCCACTCACATCCCTGCCTCTGGAGGCAGCCAACATGCCTCGGGACCCAGGACTGGTAGATCTGGGTTCCCGGTGTCCCAGTTCCTGCAGAGACCCAGTCCCACTCCGAGATGTAGTTAGATGGGGCAGCCGCACGGGATGGCCTTCTGGGGGGCAGCTTCTGCAGAGACTTTTCTTAGTGAGTCCTGCCTGGGGGCCTCAGTACTTCCTGCCACTGCCCTCCTCTTCCCCGCCTCCCAGAGAACTCAAGACTGTCCTCATCCTTATTTTATTTTTATTTTTTATGTTTTTGTCCACTCCACACAGCTTGTGGCATTTCAGTTCCCCAACCGGGGACTGAACCTGGGCCACGGCAGTGAAAGCGCTGAGTCCTAACCATTAGGCCACCAGGGAATTCCCCCTCATCCCAATTTTACAAGTGAGGAAGGTGGAACCCAGAGGTAAGGTAACTTCCTCTCAAGTTCACCAAGCCTATAAACCTCTCAGACTGAATTCAGCCCAGGTTGGCCCAGCTGGAGAAGCCACTCACCTCTCACTCCACCCCAGGGCCTCCCAAGAAGGGCGCTATGACCAGAAAATGGCCTCAGCTTCTGCAACCCACAGAAGCCCAGACAGTAGAGGAAGAGATTGGTGCTGTTGGTTATATTAAAATGTAAAACCCTTGTGCAACAGGACTCCGTAAATAAAGTGAAAAGACAAGCCACCAACTGGCAGAAGATAGTAGAAACGGACCCAGGATTAGAGCTGTCACAGATCAATAAGAACAACACAAACAACCCGGGGAAACACGGCTCAGGATACAGAGGCAATTCACAGGAGAGGAAATGCAAAAGACCAATAAAATAATGAAAACGTTTCTGCTTCACTGATCAAAGACATACAAATTAAAACTATGAAGGGGAGGCATTTAGCCCCTATCAGAGTGACATAAGTTCTGAAGTCTGACAATAGCCTGCCTGAGCCTGGATGTGGAAAGGCAGAAATTAGCCAGGCCTTCAGATGCAAGGATGCCCATGGCTGTGTGGTTTGTACAGAGGAAAACTGGAAATAAATACCCATCAACAAGAGAATGGATTAATAAATTGTGGTACGTACAATGAAAAGGATTAGAAGAGTGATGATGTATTCTGCAGAGCTCTGCACATTAACGTGGATAAATTTCAAACAAAAGTTTGAACGAAAACAAGTTGCAGAAGACAATGTACAATATTATATCATTTATGAAAACTTCAAAAATCTGCAAAGCAACCCTTTTTGTGTTTTATGAATATATACATACGTAGCATAAATATGAAAACATGTACAGGAAGGATTCACACCAACCCCAGGGAATGGGGTGGTGACTCTCTGGGCAGGAGGGAGGGGAACAGGCTGAGAAGCTCCTATTTATTTGTGATGTCATGTTTCACGATCTAGGTCCTGGGAACATAGGAGCTGTATGTATTTGTCTCTATATTTTTCATGGTAAATATTTTATAATAAAGAAAAGCAGGGGGCTTCCCTGGTGGCACAGGGGTTGAGAGTCCGCCTGCCGATGCAGGGGACACAGGTTCGTGCCCCGGTCTGGGAGGATCCCGTGTGCCGCGGAGCGGCTGGGCCCGTGAGCCATGGCCGCTGAGCCTGCGCGTCTGGAGAGAGGCCACACAGTGAGAGGCCAGCGTACCGAAAAAAAAAAAAAAAAAAAGCAGGGAGCTGGACAGTTGCTCCAGGGTCAATTGTCTCTCAGGTCACTGATCACGGTTAGAGAATTCCATCAGAAATGTACTCCTAGTCATTGCTCCTAATTCTGTTCCTTCAGGATCCCATGTGAAAACCCAACTATTGGTGGCATACATACGAATTGGTTCCTGCCCTCAGCAGGCTACTTGTGCAGGCTGGCAACTGCAGAGAGGAGCCCGCATCTCCCAGCCGTCCCCTCCATTGCCACCCTCCTCCACCCCTCACCACCTCTTCCGGCCCTCTCAGCAGATGGCTGCTCACACAGCATGTTCTTTTCTGTGGAAAGTCCTTGAGAAGCTCAGAGGCAAAGAAGGCTCAGATGAATTGCACCACATTTGTCAGTGGAGTTCTCTTTGCTAACAGCGGACCAGGCTCAGCAACGGATGCTTAGTGGGAAGAACTGAGCTGGGAGTCAGGACATCTGCTGTTGATTTACTGGGTAAGTGACACAACCCCTCTGAGCCTCAGTGTCTCCCCAAGTACACTGAGGGAGATGCAAACCTAGAAGCATCAACATTTACTGGGGAGCTTTGAACAGTGCAGATGCAGGGGCCCCATAATCAGAATTGCCTGAGGTGGGGCCCTGGAATTGTCTTTCTAGTGAATCGCCAGGTGATTCCAATGCCTGGGCAAGTCTGGGAATCGTTAGACGGTCATTCCAGGTTGGACATTCACGTCTGTGAGAAAACTCTACCCACATCACCTTATTTTCTCTCCCCACCCCCAGTGCCTTCCTGCATCCTCGTTAATCATCACCCTGAATAGTTTATGCCAAACAGGGTGCTGGGTGAGAATGAGGGAGCAGATGAGCTTCCAGAATGCAGCCCCTCTCAGCCTCCCACTCCTTAGTAACTGCAGGAAAGCTGAGAAAGAAGGTGGGGAGAGGGGCAAGCACTGGTACCCTCCATGGGGAGAGGAGGGGCTGGTGGTAGGGACATGGCCCAGCTGCATAATTCCTGCCCCTCCGCCCCCAGGAACCAGCACCCCAGCCCCTAGAGAGAGCTCTTTCTTCTCCTCCCTCCCTCCACACCCGGGCGAGGGCAAGAGTCAACGCAAATCACAGAATTCTAGAACTAGAATGTCAGAGGCAGACCAAAGTTTTCCCAATTGCAGCCATTCACGGCTGTCTTACCACCTGTACTATTATTTAATTGATACTTTCTTTGACATTGACTCACTGTTTTTATTTTTACTTGAATGCCTGCTTTAGCCCCACTCTAAGCAATGATACCTGTGAAATAACAGGTTTGATGGGCTGGTTATTTTTTGTCTAATACACTTTAAAATAAATACATAATGATTTCCATTTTGAAATGTCCATCTATGTATCTCCTGAAATCATTTTGTGAGTCACCGCACTTTTCAGAAACATTAAACTTGTCCATCCCTCTTGTTTACAGAGATGCAAACTGAGGTGCAGGCAGAGGTGGCATTTGCCACAGGCCACAGTCCTGGGTGGAACCTCATTTTTCCACAGGCATCCACACTGGAGAGACTAAGGAGTACACACCACAGGGCCCTCAGTGGGCCCCAGGCACCCTGGTGACCTTGACCTTTAGGGAGACCTTCTTTGGTTGTGCACTGCCCCCTCCTGGCCCGTTCTTCTGCAATGTGGCTCCTCCTGGAAGGAGCAGCCGGAAGAGGTAGCCTTGCTGCAGACGGTGATGCTGAGATGAGAAGCTGGGGTAGTCAGGGAAGGCATCATTGTGGAGGTGGCATTTGTACTTGGTTTTGAAGGATGAACAGACCGGGATGGGCCTGAATGCCGATTAGGAAACTGTGATTTGATCCCACGGTCAGTGGTTCATCTGGGGAAGGTTTGGTAAGCAGCAGAGTGGTGCAATGCCAAATGGAGTGTGAAGAACACACAGGGGAAGGGAGAGTGATGGGGAGAAGAGAATGAGGGCAGAGGTTGCCTGGAGGGAAGAGCAATGTGGCAATGGTCCAGGCAAAGAGGGACAGGGCCTACCTCTGCCTCGACCCCACTGGGGACTTCTCCAAGTCAGTTCCTACCTTTGGGCCTGTTTCCTTATGGGCCAGAGGGGAGAGCTGGGCTCCATGCCCTCCAAGGATCCTCCAAGGATCCTTTCGGCTCTGAGAAATAACAACATAAAGAGGAAATTATGCAATAACCAGGTCATGGAAGCAACCTAAATGCCCATCGACAGATGAATGGCTAAAGAAGATGTGGTACATGTATACAATGGAATATTACTCAGCCATAAAAAGGAACAAAATTGGGTCATTTGTAGAGATGTGGATGAATTTAGAGACTGTCATACAGAGTGAAGTAAGTCAGAAAGAGAAAAACAAATATCACATAT
The DNA here is from genome assembly GCF_963455315.2 of Globicephala melas. Classification (NCBI taxonomy): domain Eukaryota; kingdom Metazoa; phylum Chordata; class Mammalia; order Artiodactyla; family Delphinidae; genus Globicephala; species Globicephala melas. Next base: position 126,075,027 of record NC_083316.1, read on the forward strand.
TAACGCATATATGTGGAACCTAGGAAAATGGTACAGATGAACCGGTTTGCAGGGCAGAAATAGAGACACAGATGTAGAGAACAAACGTATGGACACCAAGGGGGGAAAGCGGCCAGGGGGTGGGGGTGGGGGGTGGGATGAATTGGGAAATTGGAATTGACATGTATACACTGATGTGTATAAAATGGATGACTAATAAGGACCTGCTGTATAAAAAAAATTCCGGGCTTCCCTGGTGACGCAGTGGTTGAGAGTCCGCCTGCCGATGCAGGGGACACGGGTTCATGCCCCGGTCCGGGAAGATCCCACATGCCGCGGAGCGGCTGGGCCCGTGAGCCATGGCCGCTGAGCCTGCGCGTCCGGAGCCTGTGCTCCGCAACGAGAGAGGCCACATCAGTGAGAGGCCCGCATACCGCAAAAAAAAAAAATAAATTCAAAAATTAAAAATAAATAAATAAAGTGTATTTGAGTCAAAAAAAAAAAAGAAGAAATTATGCCGACGAGACTGGATTGTTATAACCCTTTTGGCAGTTAATCTGGCTTTAGCTATTAAAATAAACCTATTCATCTCCTCTGGCCCCCTTTTGATTCCATCCTATGAAAATTAAAGCTCTGGTCTGTACGAATGTATTTACTAGGCTATTCTGAGCGGCACTGTTGTATTAACCAAGCAACCAGAAGGGACTAACCTATATCACACTATCTCCCGCCTCTGTCGGTCAGTGGTGCCACAGGGGAATGGTTAAGAGCGCTCAGCCGCTGGAGCCTGTCCGAATGCTGCCATTCACTGGCTGCACAGCTGAGGCCCTGACCTCTCTGAGCCTCAGTTTCCTCATCTATAAACAGGGCTGATAACCAGTTATATGCCGCCTAGGGTGCACAGCAGAGGCTCATGGTACCCACTCTACAAATGTGAGCTGTTACTGTTACTCGAAAGGCCGTGGCAGATCCAAACATCCGGAGAAATGGCTCTAATATGTTATTAACTGAAAAAAAGCAAGTTGCGGATTTGTGTGTTTAGTATGATCCCCTTTCGTAAAATAGAAAGAAGAGAGAACGGAAAAGGGGGTTGAAACCTGGTGAAGGATGTCTGTGTCTGCGAGGAAGAAGGACGTGAAGGGATCTGACACTAGGCCCCTGAGACAGGTTGGGGAAGGGAGGGGCTGAGGGTCGGGAATGTTACCGAAAGCTCGGCCTCTCTGTACACCGGTGCCAAATCAATGCTCAGAGACAGAGTTTTGGGTGAAGTAGAAAAGGATAGCTTTATTACTTTACCAGGCAAAGGGGGGCTCCTGCCTCGAAAAACTATGCGTCCCAACTGGGGAGGATCTGATGAGGGGGGTCTATAACAATGGCTCAATGGTGGGGTCTCTGACAAGATTAAGGGTGAGGAGGGCTTGCGCTCCCTTCATCTCGTCTCAGGTGGTCGGTCGTCTAATCTTCATGAGCTTCTCTCGTCCCTTCCATCTTTTTTTTTTTTTTTTTTTTTCTGGGTTGCAGCAGGGTCTAGTTCCTGGACCAGGGATCGAACCCGGACCCCCTGCATTGGGAGTAAGAGTCTTCTTCTTTTTAAGATGTATTTTATTATTTATGTATTCATTTAATTTACTTTTGGCTGCGTATGGTCTTAGTTGTGGCACGCAGGCTCTTCGTTGCTGCATGTGGGTTTCTCTCTAGCTGTGGAGTGCGGGTTTTCTCTTCTCTAGTCGTGGCACGCAGCCTCCAGGGCACGTGGGCTCTGTAGTTTGCAGCACTCGGGCTCCCTAGTTGAGGTGGGCGAACTCAGTAGTTGTGGCACGCGTGGGCTTAGTTGCCCCGCGGCATATGGGATCTTAGTTCCCTGACCAGGGATGGAACCCTCATCCCCTGCATTGTAAGGCAGATTCTGTACCCCTGGACCACCAGGGAAGTCCCAGAATGGGAGTCTTCACCACTGGACCACCAGGGTAGTCCCTTTGGTTCCTTTAATCTTTCCTCAGGTGGTTTCTTAGCTGCGGAAGAAGGATTAGCAACTTGATTAGCAACTGTTCGAATCTGCCCTTTTTTTTGTTTGTTTGTTTGTTTTGCGGTATGCGGGCCTCTCGCTGTTGTGGCCTCTCCCGTTGCAGAGCACAGGCTCCGGTCGCGCAGGCTCAGCGGCCATGGCTCACGGGCCCAGCCGTTCCGTGGCATGTGGGATCTTCCCGGACCGGAGCACGAACCCATGTCCCCTGCATCGGCAGGCGGACTCTCAACCACTGCCCCACCAGGGAAGCCCCGAATCTGCCCTTTGGAACTCAGGGAAGGTCATGGAGGCTGGAGTCTTGACAAGAAACTGGGGACAAAAGGGCCCCATGCCCGGGGGCCCCAAAGGGCCTCACTCGGTTTGAGGAGTGGGCTGGGAATGGATGAGAGAAGGGAAGATTAACTCAGTCTTTATATATCTATGAATTGTTTTATTTGTTACTGCAGTAATAACTTTTCAATCTTTTATAACCTTTAAAATCTCCATTGCGGGGACTTCCCTGGTGGCGTAGTAGTTAACAATCCGTCTGCCAATGCCGGGGACACGGGTTCGAGCCCTGGTCCAGGAAGATCCCACATGTCGCAGAGCAACTAAGCCTGTGCGCCACAACTACTGAGCCTGCGCTCTAGAGCCTGCGAGCCACAACTATGGAGCCCACATGCCACAACTACTGAAGCCTGCGCGCCTAGAGCCTATGCTCCGCAACAAGAGAAGCCACTGCAATGAGAAGCCCATGGACCACAATGAAGAGTAGCGCCTGCTCGCCGCAAGTAGAGAAAGCCAGCACACAACAATGAAGACACAACACAGCCAAAAATTAATTAATTAATTAATTTTAAAAAAATCTCCAGTGCGATTAAAGAAAAAAGAAACAGAGGAATTGTCATCCCAGGAGAGAGAAGGAAGCTGTGGGAAACACAGCTGGCCCAAGTGACTTGGCTAGGGAGAATCCATTTTCACAGTGGATGAAGGGACCGACTTTGGGTGCTGGGGGCAAAGGCAGTCTTCCCACATGGGCTCCTCTCTTGAGAGTGTCTGTGCTGGAAGGGCTTTTGTCCAGCTTCTCCAACGAAAAGAAAATTTGAAGATCAGAGAGGGCAAGAGACTAACCCAAGGTCACACAGTAGAGCCAGGCCAAAAAAGCAGTTTCCTGACTCCTGGCCCAGTAACCTCTCCCCTGTATCAAGCTACCTCCCACCTCTGTGCAGGAGCCACTCCTGCTGGGAAGAGAAGGGGATAGAACCCTACCTGCTTAGCTTCCTTTCCTTCTACTGACAGTCCTTCCTTCACTCATTTCCTGAGTGCCCTGCTCGAGAATGCAAGATGACTAAGGCATACTGCTTACCCGAGAGGCGCTCACAGTCGAGTGGCCTGGAAGCTTCTGGCTTCTAACACTAACAAAGACATCTTTTTCTAAGTGGTAGAAAAATGCTCTGAGGCCAGTTTTGTGTGTGTTTTGTTTTGTTTTGTGTTTGCTGTTTTGCTCTTTTTTTAATGCACTCTTTTGTTTGTTGCTGTCTTAACTGTTGCCATGTTATATTTTATCAGGTTAATGTTTTGATTTTGTGCTTGAGCCCCAAGGCAATGCGGCGAAGGGTATGATTTGGAAAATCAAGGAAACAGAGAAATTGCCCACAGAAGAGGCAGCCTCCCGGAAGCCAAGGATAAACCATAAACGCCTAAAATGAATTTCATTAGGAACAAAACCAACAACCTGTTGCCAGACCAAAGGTATTAGATCATCCTGGTTTGGCTTGGTTTTTGTTTTTTAATTTAATACCAATTCTCCATTTCTTCCAAGGTCAGCCAAGGATGGAAGACCTAGTTCCTTCTCCACTGTCTTCTAGAAGACTTCCACATTTCTGCTTCCAGGCCTGTACTCATGGTGTGTGCCCGGCCTGCTCTGCTCTCCTCTCTTCTTCAGGAGACAGGCTGTAACCACCCTTGCACTGGCCAGTATTTATGCACCGGGGCTGGGAATAATGTGGGCAACAAGCGGACCACCAGTCTGCCTTCAGGGAATTTACATTCTACTAAGGCAGGCATTCTCAACTGGGGCCATAATGCCCCAAGGGGATGAAAAGTGGTTCTTGGAGGGGTAAAAACACTTCTATCTTCCTAATGTTCACTGTCTCAGTGAGTAGCCCTACCAGCCACCCAGTCAGTAACCAGGGCACGGTCATCAATTCGAGTTGCCAACCCTGAGCTCAGGCTCCTGGTTACTGATCTTGTGGCTGCCTAGTCCATGAAGGCTTCCACTCTCTCCCTGAAAATGGACCCCATCTGTCTTCACTTTCCACCCTGCCCAGCCTAGTTTCCAGGGCCGAAAGATTGGGCATCTCTTTTGCCAACACTTTAGAACGCTCTGCCCTTTTCCCCGCCCATCTGGCAAAGCCCTGGGCCTGGATAAACCCCACCAAGTACTTTCCCCTGTTTGCACGTGGGTAGGTGACCCATGGTGGGGGAAATCACCCAGCCGACAGGACAGGACACGCTGGGTTGTCAGCACTGTCGGACATTTGGGGATTTCGTGGGCAAGTTTGCTCCTCAACCGTCTGAATGCACACTCTCCTCCTTCCTTCAAACTCCTCACCACCTCTTCCTCACTCTCAGCAGAAGACCTTGCCTCCCACTTTGCAGAAAAAATAGAAGCTCAAGATGAAATCTCCCTTAACATCCCACTACAAACCTACATCTACATCTGCACCCATCCTCTCTTTGTTCCTTCTTTTGGTTCTAGAGAAGTCATCCCTCCTCCTTTCCAAGACCAACCTCCCCACCTACATGCCTGATTCCATCCCCTCGCACATGCTCGTGAACATCCCTCGCTGATTATCTCCCCTCTTTCCCACACCCTTAATTAATCTCTCCCCTTGATCTGCCATCAGCCTGTAAACAAACTCAGGTCTCTTCCACCTTCTAACACACCTCCCCCCGTACCCCCACATATTCTTTGACCCCGTCACAGCATCTCTCTCCTCCCCTTCACACAAATACTTCTCAAAAGACCCACTGCCTCCTTCACCCCTCCTTCACTCATCAGACCCGCTGCCATCTGACCCTCTCATCACTCTGCAGAAACAGTGCTCCCTAAAGCCACCAGCATCTGCCCGTGTCTGTCATTAACCAAAGCCACTGCTTCCATCCACATCCTTCTGACCTCTCAGAGCATTCCCCATTGACTCCTCCCACTTTCCTGAAACTCTCAGCTTCCTTCCCTTGGCTACCTTCCCTACGCCCACCCTCCAGGGTTTTCTCCCACCTCTCAGGCCCTCCTTCTCGGCCTCTGCAGGTATATCCTCGTTTGCACAGCCTCTAACCTGTGGTGTGTCTCACAGCTCCATCCTGGGGCGCCTTCTCTTTGGACAATCCAGCCCTCATCCACAGCCTCGTGATCATTTGTCTCCTGACAACTTCCCATCCTCACGTGCCTCCAAACCCAGGCCTCCAAGCGCCTACTCAACATCTACACTCAGTGTCCCAAAGGCCTTTCAAGCTCAACACATCTAAAGTGGAAGTTGCACTTTTCACGTCCCCCTCCACACCCTCCCATCCTTGCTCACCCAACACCGCCTCCCAGTGGTCTCCAGTTTTCCCCATCTCAGTGGAAACTACTGCCTGCCTGTTTGCAGGGAAACCTCAGAGTCCATCCTGACACTGTCTCTCCCTTACCTTCCATTCCCACATATCTCTGTGACGATTTTACTTCCTGATAACTGGAACCTTCCACTGCTCTCCAACTGCACTGCCACCAGCACCACCTCTGTGATATTCTCCCTGGATGCCTGCCCGTACTCCTAACCCTAACTTATCCTGCAGCGACTCATACACACACTACCCCACTCTCCACTAGGCATTCACACGGGTCACAATAAAATGCAAATGTCATCCTGTCCTTCTTGGGCCTACACTGTCAGTGGTTTCCTATCACTCGGAGGATGAAAAGAAAGATCCTTTGCCCACCTTCTGCACTCCCCAATCCCCCTGCTTTCCCTCTGGCCCTGTTACACAGGCCTTTTCTCACCTCTTCTCTAGCTGTAACTTCTGCCTCAGGCCCTTTGCACAGGTTCTTTCTTCTGCCTAGGATTTTCCCCGTACCTCATCCTCCCCTGCATATAGTTCAGATCTCCTCACAAAGATCATTTCCTTAGGGAATCCTTCCCCAAGAAGAGATAGGTCCCTCCATCCTGTCAAATGCTTTCACAGTAATGGCTAACGTACACACAAGCGCAGTACTATTCTTTGGAACTCTTCTGTGAATTTCTGCTTAGAACTCACTTACTCCTCATGGCAACCCTATGAGGTAGAAATTATAATTATCTCTGTTTTATGGGTGAAGAAACTGAGGGACCAAGAAGTTATGTAACTTACCCAAGGTCACCTAGTTAATAAGACGCAAAGTGGGAATTTGAACACAGGCAGCATGACTCCAGTATAGCTTTTTTTTTTTTTTAATTTATTTTTGGCTGCGTTGGATCTTTGTTGCTGCACACCAGCTTTCTCTAGTTGAGACGAGCAGGGGCTACTCTTCATTGCGGTGCACGGACTCCTCATTGCAGTGGCTTCTCTAGTAGTGGAGCACGGGCTCTAGGCGCTCGGGCTTCAGTAGTTGTGGCTCGCAGCCTCAGTAGTTGCGGCGCACGGGCTTAGTTGCTCTGCAGCATGTGGGATCTCCCCGGATCAGGGCTCGAACCCATGTCCGCTGCATTGGCAGACGAATTCTTAACCACTGCGCCACCAGGGAAGTCTCCAATTCTTCCATAAGAAAACACTATCCTTTTCCTTTCTGCACTTACTACTGTTTGTAACAATGTATTTGTATGACTGTTTGTTTAGCTTTTGTCTCCCCCATTAGACTATAAGCTCTATTGGGGTAGAGACAGTTTTATCCCCAATAGTAGGTACTCAATAAATATTTGCTAAATAGCTGAATGTAAATTAGTCTCTCTCACCACATTCCATCAGTCACCTGGTCCTGTCCCTGTTTCTTCCTAGAGCAGCAGTTTCTAAGCCTAGGAGGTTCAGGTATGTGCTTATCCATGTCCTAAAACTGGAGGCAAAATGTCATGTGTCTGTACACTTCAAATTTTTCTACAGCAAAGGTTAGGTTCGTGCTGTCTCCAGTTTCTCGATGGATCCATGAAGTTAAGAACAGCTGATTCAAATATTCCCCAGCCTAGGTCACCCTCTCCCTGCCAACCTCCCCTCCACAACTACAACACCCTCACGTCCAGTTTTGTTCTCCATAAATCCATCTTCCATGCTTTGGTCATATCAATCTTTTAAAAACATAAACCCAGGTCACCCTCCTGCATAAAATCCGTCAGAGACTATCTATTGTCCTTGGAGCAAAGGTGCAAACTGTGGCTGGGGGGAGGGGGTGCACTAGGCCCTGCTAACTTCTCCATCCTTTTGTGTCCTCACTCATTCCCTTAACCCTCCAACTCTACAGCCCAGCAGCACAGACTTGGATTTATATCTGAGTTTCCCAGCCTGTACCAGGGTGGTTTCTCCTGTCTATACTCATGCAGTGCCCTCTGCGTGGGATGCCATCCCTCTCCTCTGCACCTAGAAATTCCTACTCCATCTTTAAGCTTAAGCTTAGATATCTTCCTGGGGTCAGGGGCCCCTCCTTCTTTCTCCCACAGGCTGTATCTGTCCCGGACAATGCACAGAAGACATTGAACCATAGTTGCTTGGTTACCGACTGTCTCTCTCCTCTCTGTGAGCTTTGAGGGCGGCTGCCATATCTTATTCATCTTTTTATCCCCCAATCCTAGCCTAGCGCTAGCCCAAGGTATGGTGCTCAGTAAGTATTTGTTCAGTGAATGAATGAACAATGACAAATAGTACTTGGTTTATGGGTTCTAAAACACCTGTGAAATGAATAAATGAGTGGGTAACTGCAAGTTCGGGTCTAGAGAGAGCTGGAGATTAGGATGTTCAGAGATGAGTAAAACCTGACCGCAGCTGTCAGACAGCTAAGTGGAAGACAAATCTCCAGGAACGAGTCCGAAGGATTTAAGAGGAAGTCATTCGAATCGTGGCCGGCCCAGGAGGCGTATCCGGGTCTGACCACGCCCTCCCAGCCAATGGGAGGTCTTGTTGTCCTCCCTGCCTCCGCCCCTTACACCCACCGGAGAGGGGCCGGCCACTCCTGGAGATAAGACTACATGTTCCGGCGTGCCGCGCGGCGGGTGAAGGAGGAGCCGGAAGTGGGAGGCGCGAGGTCTAAGGGCAAGAGGGAAGTGGCGGGCGGGGACTGAGGGGGGCGTGCAGGTAAGCCGACAAGCCGTGGGTTGCGGGCATGGCCGAGGCCAGGAAGCGGCGGGAGCTGCTTCCCCTGATCTACCAGCATCTGCTGCAGGCGGGCTTTGTGCGCGCGGCGCGGGAAGTGAAGGAGCAGAGCGGCCAGGTAAGCGTGCCCGGGCCGTGTGCGAGGGCCGCGTGCAAGATCTGAAGAGAGGAGGCCCGCGCCTCCTCCCCTGGCGGCCTGGAGGGCGCCCAGAGCCGGATACCCGCGGTGATCCGGGACGCGGCCTGGGGTGCCGAAGGAGGCTCAGCCTCTGCTCCCCACCCCTGCGGCTCCCAGTTCTTATGGGCCTCAGTTTCCCTGTCTGTGCACTGGGCGGGCCGGGACGTGAGATATGACTCTCAGGGCTTTATAATTTCCGCGCCCCTTACCTCCACGCCCTTCCTGGGAGCGGCAGTTTAAAGTTTCCGAAGTCTCGGGCCACGTGGCTCGGCGCGGCTCCTTGGGGCGAGAAGGTTGCTGCGAGTCTGAGAGGTGGATTGCGACCAGCTCTGGTGGGGCGAAAGAGCGCCGAGAGAGGGAGTCTGAAGCCCCTTAATTGAGCTGGAGCTCAAGCCCTTAGCAGCCCTTCTGTACTGAGTCGGACAGCTTTGGGATTCGAACTCGTGGTGCAGTCATTTCACTTCATCCGTTCTTTGAGCAGCTGTTAATCTGGCGGTCAGAGTGCTGGTGACAGAATAGTGAGCACGGTCCCTCAATTCACTGTTTAGAGTTTACAGTCTGAATTTGGTAGCGGAGATAGACATAAATCAAAGAACCATAAAAGCACCCGTACACTTAACACTGTCTTAAGTGCCAAGAACGAGAGGCATAGGGTGCTAAGACAAGAATGGCAGCTTGCCCTCGTCAGGGATATCCAGGGTTGCTTTCCTGAGGAAGTGGATGTTGCTTTGAGATCTGAGAGAAGGGAGGTGGATATTCCAAGCAGAGGTGCAAATGGTTGCATATGTACTGCCCCAGAAAGTTGACTGAAGTGTGGAGTACAAGGGTGATAGAGGTCCCTGGGGAGACAGAGGCAGGGAGTTGGCTTACTTTGGTTTTCATCTGAAGAGCAGTGGTAAGCCACGGGGAAGTTTTAAGCTGGTATGGTGGCTACTGACTTGGTTAATCAGTACCCCTTGGCTGTGGTGGAGGCTGTGGTCATGATGCTTGCTCTCAGGACCTCCTGGAGAAACTAAAGGCTGATGGGCCTTACGACATTACCTGTGCTTTTTCCAGTTTTCTTTGGACCTCGGTAGCCCTTCTTACTCCAGTTAACATGACTTAACAGCTACAGGGGGTGAAGGAGAATACCCATCTGCTTTGGGGCATTTACCTAAGCAAAAGCATCCTGCCCTCATGGAGCACACGTTCCAGCAGGAGCCGAAAGATGACTGATTTTTTTTTTTTTTTAAAGTTAATGATACAGTGTGTGGGGTGATGGTAGGTGCTAGCTATAAAAATAAGGCAGGGCCTTGACACCCCAGGTTCTTGATATTTGCAGAGAGAATAGGCTTCTGATCTTGGCTCCAAAGGCCTCTGCTTCTACCAAAGGACTGGCACCATTTGGTTCCAGTCTCTTCCCAGCGGGTGAGCTGACAGCGCGGTGTCTGGGCTGTGGTTCGTACTGTCCTGGCGAGATTGACCAGCCTGGCTTTTGAAAGCCTTCTGAAAGGTCAGGGGTAGAAAAAGCCCTGTCTCGTGGCATCTAAGCCTGGAGAGTGCCAGGGAGGCTGGGGGCTGGATAAATGCTAGCCTGGAACATTCCAACTCTAATCTTCAAAGGTACTCCTCACCAACATGTTGTCTTAAAAGGTTTTAGCTGGAAATACTTGCCCTGCTTGTCTCTGGAAGGTTTGGGTGGTACTGGAAGGGTCAAGCAGACATACTTCCCAGAGCAGAAAGACCCCCTTCTCAACCACCTCTCTGTAGATGATGACGTTGAGAGAGTGGGGCCCAAGGAGGACCCTTACTGTGCTTGGGGGATTGATTGCTGCTTTCTCTTTACTTCTCTGCAGAAAAGTTTCCTGACTCAGCCTGTAACCCTTCTGGACATCTACACACACTGGCAACAGTAAGTCTAATGGGACTGAGAGAGTACAGCAGGGACACTGCAAGCCCTCAGCTTGGGATCAGCTAGGTTACTAACCTGGTCTAAGATCTGTCCCCATAGCCCACCGTAGATACTGTTATCACCTCCAGGAAGCCAGGTCACAGATACGGGTGTCTGGTAATGGAGAGGACACTGAGCTGTGATCAGTGCCTCTTAAGGACAAAAGCTTCTCAGCAGCTTTTATTATTCATTCAATCAGTAAACATTTATTGAGTAACTACTGAATGCCAGGCTTTGTTCTAAGTACAAAGGTATTGTCATGAGTGAGACATACATGGTTCCTTCTTTCCTGGAGCTGACATTGGAGTCCAGGGAGGTAAGCACACCTCAGAAAAAACAAATGAGTGTAAAATTATAGTGGTAGTAAGGGTTATGCAAAGAGGTGCCCAGTGCCAAAACTACCTAAACAGGTTAGCCTAGCCTCATTTGGGGGTTTAGGGGAGGCTTCCCCGAAGTGACCTTTGATTTGAGAGCTGCAGGTAGTAGGGGAGTGAACGAGGCAATAGGTGTGGAGGGGCCAGTAGAGCGTACCTGGCAGAGGGAACTACTGGTCTGAGGCCTGTAGCTGCGGGCACAGTGCAGACGAGGCTGGACCGTAGGCAGGGCCCACTCCATGCAAGGCCTGATCATCCATGGGGAGCAGTTGTGTCTTTGCCCCAAGAGCCGTGGGAGCCATGGAAGGGTGAAGCAGAGAGTGGTGAGATCACTGCAGCGTGGCACGACCAGTCGAGGCTGTGGATATCATTATCCAGGCAAGAGCTGACGGAGCTTGAGGCAGTAATAACATGGGAGGGAGACAGTAGAGTCCAGGAATGTGAGAGGATGAGATGAGGGTCTGCGGATGGCTTGGAGAGGCATTCTAGTCCACTCCCAGGTGTCTGACTTGTACACCTGAATGGAAGGAACCCAATTTGGAGGGAAAGATTTCAAAGACATGTTGAATGTGAAATGCCTGTAAAACCTGGGAAACAAGGAGGGGAATAATCTAAGGACGTATCAGCAGAGGAATGGTTTGAAAATGAAGGAGGGATAATCGTTCTCTCCATGAACTGGCCTGACCACAGCCAGCTACGGGAGTGAAGGACCTGCAGTCATGTCCCATGAGGAATGATAGTGAATACTGAACCGTCTGGGATGGGAAAGAGATGTCAGAGGGGCAGGCAAGGGACCTCTGTATGCACATCTTTGAAGACAAAGGGAGTGGGGTGTTCCCTGGGGCCCGAGAGGCTGAAGTGGGACCCACATGTACCTGCTTTAGGAAGACAGGTTTCAGCTTCTGAATAAAAGCAGTGGGTCAGGTCATCAGAGCTCTCCAGAAATGAGGTAGGCTACAGTGGAGTTGTGAGTTCCTTGTCATCAGAGGTGTGTAAACAAAGGCAGGCATGGTGTGGAAGGGATCCGAGCTTCCAGTAGAGAGCTAAGGTCTTTGAGAGCCCCATCAACCCTCAGTTCTTGGCTCTCCTCTGCTGCTGAGGTGAGCACAGGGCACACCCCCACTTCCTTTCGCACTTGCCTAGGTGTCTGTGTGTTTGCACAGCACTTCCTTCCCCAGAGAACTCCTTCAGTGAGCCGCAGCACACGCCCTGCCCCGCCACCAGCCCCTTCTGTGGGTGAGGAGTACTGACTGGGATGAGGACCTCACAGCCTAACCTAGTGGTTCAAACCCAGCAACTAGCCGTATGACCTTGGACAAACTTGGCCTCCCCAAGTCTGTCTCCATCCATAAAATGAAGATAATAATGGTAAAGTGCTAAACCTAGCCATTGGAGGCATCCCCCTCCCACCCCCACTCACCTCCGTATTTATCGAGCACTTATTGTGAGCCAGAACTGTTCTTGATATAGCTGGGAACAACCCAGAGAAAAATCCCTGCCCTTGTGAAACTTACATTCTGTTGGGAGGAGAGAGGCAGAGTGAACTGATACATGTAGTAAATGAAACCTGTTTTTGCAGAAGATTCCCTGGGAACAAGGGACCCAAGCAGCACATCCCAAACTGGCAGAGCAGCATCCGTCCCATCTGGAGAACATGGGGCACAGACAGTGACTCCCTCGGGGCAGGAGGCTGGGGTCAGGGGAGATGATGCTCGAAAGTTCCAGCAACTCAGCCATCTGGGTGCTTATCCTCCCCAGTGCCTGAGACTTACTCTTTGACTCTGGGCAACTCACTTGCCCGTGAGACTCATGCTATGTGCTCAAGGTACTGAGGGAGCTGGAAAAGATTCCTGCCAGCCCTCCTCTCCAGGGGCCTGGCTGTGCAGTGGGGGCTTCAAGCAGGAAGTAGGTAAAATAACAGGAGAGAGGAACGTGCTCTGAAGAAAATGAAACAGGATGGCAGGGCAGAGAATGTCTTAGGGGAGGGGGGGTGATCAGGGAGGGCCTCTCTGAGGAGGCTGTATTCGAGTTGAGGCCTGAAGGACAATAGGGACCGACCTGGGCAGACTCTTCCAGGAAGAGGGCACTGCAGGTGCCACAAGTTCTGGAGGAAGGAGGAGCCTGGATGGTGCTGTGAAGTGTCTGTAGTGCCGGCACTTAGCGCTCAGTGACTCTTAGCAGCTGTTATATAATATTGTCCACCCTTCCTGAATATTTGAAGACTCATAGACAATTGTAAAAATACGATGAAATGAGTGAAAATGCAGAACACAAAATTGTATCTAACACTGTGTTTCATCACTGTTTAAACTCTCTTCATGCACGTTTCCTTTGGGGGCAGGGAGGATGTGGGGAGGTCTTCCTTTTCAACTCTCCTGGGGTTGTCCTTGTCACCCGGTTGAACTAGCCAGTCACCCTTGTCCTGCAGAACCTCGGAGATTGGCCAGAAGCGGAAGGCAGAGGAAGATGCAGCCCTGCAGGCCAAGAAGACCCGCGTGTCAGACCCCATTACCAGCTCCGAGAGCTCAGAAGAGGAGGAGGAGGTGGCGCAGGAGGCAGAAGCAGGAACCACCAAAGCCAGTAAGAGCGCTGTGTGCCAGGGGCTCAGCTCAGTGCCCTGCACCTTTCAGGAACAGGCTGTTGTATATTGGATTGTTCCAGGGGAGGGTCCACCTCCAGCTTCTCCTTCAGTGAGCCCTCAGAGGACCGGCCCTTTTAGAGGGAAGGTTGGAAGGGTCCCACATACCTATTTCAGTCTTGATTTGAGCCCTTCCTCTGGGCCAGACATCGTGTCCCAGGGGCTAGGAATCCAATGGTGAACAAAAACATGGATGGGCCCTTACAGTCTAATTTGGGGTACGTGGAGTCAGCCCCTCCAGTGGGGCCCAGGAGCTGCATTTTTACAAGCCCTCCAGGTGATTCTGGTAAAGATAGAAGCCCACATTTTCAGAAGAACTGCTAGAGAGATTTCAGAGAGGGCAGCTGGCGGGCACCTCTTCTGTGTGCTTACGGGCTGCTTCAGGAGTTGCCGATCTTCCTGTTATTTTGGAAGTGTGCAGGTTAGCACTGGCAGGCCGTCCCGGGCACTCTGGTTTCAGGGTGTTGGCAGGGGTGACCCGGGGAGGCCTTCACAGCCCCTTCTCCCCATGTTCTCAGGGCAGTTTGTACTTTAACCAACAGTGGTCATAGCTCCACAGAGGAATTATCGTTCTTCTTTGCATTATTGGTTTTTACTTACATAGAAGATAATTTCTTAATTTTTAAATATGTTTTCTGATTGTAAAAGAAATACAGGCTTTGTTATGGAGTATTCATTATAGAATATGTGAAAATTACTTTTCAGAAAGGTAGGGAAAAATTACCCATATTCTTGCCACATATAATTTGGCAAATTATTCTTCCATTTATTTTTCCTGAACATGTTTTTTCAAATACTTGAGATCATACTGAATATGCATTTTATACCTTGCTTAATCTTTTAAAATTATAATGCAAAGCAAGTTCACTGTGAACTGTACAAAAGCATACAGAAGAAAAGTGGGAGGTTTCCTGTTCCCCTCGCCTGCTCCCCTTCCACTCCCTAAATGTATCTCCTGGAGGGGAGCCTTACAGTGCTCTCCTTTGTATCTGAAATCATACAGATAGACATCCATACTTGCCTACGTCCATACCTACACACTATTTAAAACAAAAATTGTAAAGTTTCCTACTGACGGGCTACTCGATATTAATAAATTTTTTAAGCTCTAATAATGGAATTATAATTATACTTTTTAAGAGTCCTCATTGAGAGAAACATGCTGAAATATCTGTGGGCAACATGGTATGATGTCTGATGTTTTCTTCAGAATAATACTCAGCAGGGAAGGGCGAATGGGGGGACAGTTGAAATAAGATTGGCCACAAGTTGATAACGGTTGGGGCAGGGTGCTTTTATACACTTTCTCTCTACGTAGGAACGGGCTTAACATTTTCCGTGATTAAAAATAGAGAGAGATGGAATTAAATGTCAGGAAAAGAATTAGATCATATCATTCATCTCAACAACATCCTGTTTATTTCACAGCATACATTAGAAATCTTTCCCTAATCTGAGCTCTAAGGAGACGATACCCCGGTGTAAAAGCAACAAGAATCTGGAAATCTCGACATCTAACAGGGTCCCGGTCTCATGGTTCAGCTACTTCTCCACTGAGAAACCGCTTAATTCGAGCAGCTTTCTCTGTGGACCTGGGGCTGCCTGACCTGCTCCTGTCTCACTGAGTGATGTTAGGGCTGCAGTGTGGCAGGTAGCCTGTGGGAATGGCACCCCTGGAGTTGTGCGGGACCTCCGGGGTAGTATGCGGCAGGACTAGGAGCCAATCCCTTTTCCTCTGGGGGCTTCAGCATCTCGTGCCACCAGGGAATTGGGACCCCATCGGGGATGCAGACACATGCCTTTCATGTCGTCACTCTCCTCTCTTGCTCCTGGGGGATGTGGCTGATGCACCACCGAGCTCTTTCCCAGTCCAGGCTCGGCCTCAGATCTCATGCCAGCCCCAGGCAGCCATACCAGTCGAATTATTAGGTGAGCTGAGCCTGTTTGCCACTCACCCATGAGAACATGCTCATCTGGCTCACCCAACCAGTGTTTGTGTCTTGCAGTCCCGGCACTAGCATCTACCAACTCCTCAGCCACGGGGATGGTTTTGCCTTCAAGTGTGAAAGAAAAAGCCAAGGTGAGTGAGACCACCTTCCAAGCTGTCGCCCGTGGGAGTTGAAGTGCCCTGTAGGACACAGTCCCCTGTGTCAGAGAAGGATAGGGTTGTGGGTAATTGCCCAACCCTTGGATTGGATTCAGATCTCAGCCTCAGTCGCAGTGTGATTGTGGTCTGTCCCTTCACCTCTGTCGGCCTCAGTTTTTTTTTTCTGTAAGATGGGGATAATACCTACCGCCATGGGCCACTGGGCACATTACACACCTGGAAGAGACAGTTCCTTTCCTCCTCCAGCCCTGCATTCACCTGTTCACTCGGCAAATCGTTACCAATACAGTTATGTTCCAGGCACTGCACAAGGCAGTGGAGACACCAGAGCAGATAAGACACTGGTGGCTCTGAAAGCTTGAGAAGCATTTTATTTTGGGTTTTTTTTTTTTTTTGGTTGGTTTTGGCCGTGCCGGGGGGCTTGTGGGCTCTTAGTCCCCCGACCAGGGGTAGAACCTGTGCCCCCTGCAGTGGAAGTGTGGAGTCCTAACCACAGGACCACCAGGGAACTCCCTCAAGAATCACTTTCTAGGCTGGAAACTACTTGGAAAGTAGAATATCCTTTTTTGGTCATCCACAAAGCAGTGTCACAGGCACGTAAAGGATTATGTCCCTGATATTGCCTGTAGCATTAGCAAAAAATATGTAGAAAGAATTATGAGGCCATGGTAATGTCCACAACAAGATGCTCCTTACCACTGAGCAAAACTGCTGTGTCCCAAGAACTGTAATTCGGTTCTCTCCACACCTCTGTGAGGGGAGGTACCATTTTTAGCCCCACTTTGCAGATGAAGACACTGAGGCTTAGGGAGGTAGTGTGCCCAAGCTCACAGGGCTAGGAAGTGGTGGAGCTGGGCTCAGATGTGGTCTGTGCTCTCATTTGCCAGGCCATACCCACTGTCTGTCACTCCTGTTCTGTGTAGGCAAAGACCAAGAAAGCCAGCAAGACAGTGAACTCCACGGCACACCCTGCCTCCGGGAAGGCAGTGGCCCACCTCCTCACCAGGAAGTCACCCCAGAAGGCGGCAGGGCCCTCTGCAAATACCATCCTGGTCTCAGAAACTGAGGAGGAGGGCGGTGTCTCGGCCCTCAGAACCACTGTCAAGCCTGGTGAGCGGCCCTGCCCCTAGGACCAGGCCCCCCGAGTGCGGGCTGAGGAAGCAGACCTGGGCGCTGCTTTGTCAGGCCCTGGGACCCTCTGGAATTCAGGAGGTTGTCTCTATGACAGCGAGGACAGCCACCTCAGGCCATTTTCCCCTCCCCGGGTGAGGAAGAGTCAGCTGCAGGGACACCTCAGGCCTTGCGAGGGAGTGTGAGCAGCCGGGGTGGGCTTGGAGCCCTTTCTGGCTTATTGCTCTCAGGTGGGTGCAGGGCCTGCTGCAGAGGCTCAGAGGCTAAGCTGAGAGGCCTGGGCTTGCCTCCATCTCCCATGTAAAATAGGCGTCTGCCCTGCCTGCTGCTGTGTGCTGGTGGAAGGAGATCATCTGAGCCATCAGCTTCTGGCGCTCGTGTGCTGGGACCTAACATCACAGGCCTTACCGGGGCCTCAGAGCCGCGCAGGAGCTGCGGCGGGAGCGCTCGCACCTGGCCCTGAGTAGTTGGAGTGGAGGGTGCCGGCGAGGGGTGGGCGGGTCTGGAAAGGCCCTCAGTCCCTCCTTGTTTATTCCTCAGGAATGGCGGCCGCCAGCCAGGCCGCCAGCTCCAGCGAAGACACCTCCGGCTCGAGCGATGAGACGGACGTGGAGGTAATTGCCGCCCATCCTCAGGAACTGCCCTCTGCAAACCTCTAACCCTCCTGGGGGCCTGGCCGGGGCCTCACCTACCAGGGGCACCAGATCAGTTCAGCAAGGGTGTCAGGGTGACCGGGAGCTGGGAAGGCTGAGGCCTGCGGAGGCGGGGAGCCAGGCACTGCTCCCTGCACTCTAGGCAGGCGAAGGTGTGGGGCTGGGGGGAAGAGACGCCATCCTGCCTGTGAGGTGGGGGGAAGCCTTCCTGGGATAGGTGGCACTGGACTGCGGCCTTGACGCACAGGAGGCTTCACCCAGGAGGGAGGTAGGGGGAGGGGTATTCGAGCGGGAAGAACTGCACGAGCAAAGGCCCCGGGGCAAAGGCCCCGGGGCAGGAGCATGGCTGTCCAGGGCATTGGGGTGTGGGTGAGGCTGCTGCGGAGGCTCTGGGCCTGCTGGTGAATGCCAGGCCTCAGCACTGGCCAGGGGTAGGCAGGTCTTTTAGTCAGTGGCCGTGTCTATTTTGTGAACCGTGACCTGGGAGGAGTCCCCGCTGGTTATTCCTTATTGTGCACCTTCCAAGCGCCAGGCCTTGGGGAAACAGTGGTAAGCAGGACGGGTGGGGTTCCTGCTGCTGTGGGGAAGTGGAGGGGTCCCTCAGAAACTTAACTGCCGTGGTGATGGTTATTATGAAAGGGAAATGTGGTGTGGAGAGCTCTGAGGCACAGTAACAGGAATGTGATGCAGACAGAGGGACAGCAGGGGCAGAGGCAGACACAAAATGAGTTTGGTGCTTTTAAGCAACGGTGATCTGCGATTTCATGAATGAGGCATAAAGTGATACAAGGTGAGGTCAGAAGTAGGCGGGGGCCAGATCCATGCCTGACCACGAGGACTGCTGAGAGGAATTTGGGTTTTATTCTGGAGGCTGGGAGAAGCCACTGCAGGGCTACAGGCCCAGCGGCAAGGTGGCCTGACTTACGGTTCGGAAAGATGGCTGCTTGTGGCCTGGATCGGAGGACAGTGCTGAATAGATGTAATGACGTGGTTGAGGGCTGTTGGAGGAGTGCTGGCAGGAGACGCTGGTGCCTGGCGCCAGGACACCCGGGGAAAGGTGTTGCAGAGGGAGAAAAGTAGCATTCAGGGATGGATTGCCCTGGCCCCCACGGTGCTTCCTACCTTGCCTTCCTGCCTTAGCCAGTCACCCACGAAGGTAGAGACCTTGCTCCCAGCTACCCCGGGCCTAGCTGTGGGCTGCTCCCCACATTCTGTCCCACCGTTGGGCCCTCGTTACAGCCAGCCGTAGGGACGCCCTGGGCTCCCATCCCCCAGGCCCTGCCAAGGGAACGAGCGACACTCCTGGCCCTGGGAAACCAGCAGCCAAACACATAGCTTCAGTGGGCCAGAGCCCAGAGAGGAAAGGAATGTGCCCCAGGAATCTCAGCAAGCCAGTGCCAAGACTGGGGTTCAGAGCCTAGCCTCCTGGCCCTTGGGGTGGCCACCATGACAAGATACTGTAGCTGGAGGGACAGTCATGAGCTGTCCTGGTTGAGAGTGGCTGCCCCTCTGCTGGGCCCTGTGTGCCAGGTGGGAGAGGAGCATCGTGGTTGAGAGCTCTGCCCCTAGAGCCATATAGACATGGGTTCAAGTCACAGCTCTGCCCCTTAGTACTGGTGTTGAGTGGTTTAACCTCTCTGAGCCTTTTGCCCTTTACTGGAAAATAGGTGTAAAGATAGTACCTGTCTTAGGGAGTTGTTTGAGAACCAGATGACATTAGGAAAGAGCTTTACAAACTATGAAGCATCTTATACTCCTCAGGGGTGGAGACGATTATTCTCTGATTCCATCACCTTGTTCCAGGTGAAACCTGCAGTAAAACCACCACAGGTCAAAGCCTCGGCAGCTGCGGCCAAGGAGTCTCCAAGGAGAAGGGCAGCCCCGACCCCAGGGAAGGCGGGATGTGTGACACCCCAAGTCAGAGGGGGTGCCATGACCCCAGCCAGCAGGGCCAAGAAGCCAGAAGAGGTCTCAGAGAGCAGCGAGGAGTCCGAGAGTGAGGAGGGGGCCCCTGCGGGGACACCCAGCCAGGTGAGGCCCAAGGGAGGCCTGCTCCTCAGGGTTCCCTGGTTCCCTGGCCCCGAGACTGGTGGAGAAACTGTGTAATGAGCACCTTCCCTGCCAGAGGAGACTCGCCTTGGAGTTTGGGGAGAGGGAGGCGGGGCTATGGGAGTTGAAGGGCAAGGGCACCTGGTTTTGCTCCACCCGCTTCTGGAAATGACCTTTCCTGTCCAAGCAGTGGCCTGGAGTGGCTGCTTCCCAAAGGGCAGGTGCTGCACCCCACCCAGTCAATAACCACTCCCTTCACCTCAGTTTCCCTGTCTAGTAAATGGGCTGCTGTCCTTGTCCCAGCTAGTCCTGCTGTGAAGGGACTTGAGAAGTTTTAATTACCTGGTCCTCTGGCTTCTCAGGCCAAACCATGGCTTGTTAGCAAACAGGAATCCGCTTCCATTCCATCTGCTGGGACCCCCTTCTCCTCGCTTGGGTAGCCAGAGCTGCAGCTGGGCATGTCCTAAGGGAAAGCCAGAGAGGCTGGGAAGCTGTTGGAATCAGAGAACAGGGAGGAATAGGGGTGAGACAGGTGGTAAAAGGCCCCTGGGAGCCCTGAGCCTGCCTACCCTGGGGCAGGGCCATCATGGAGAACTGCTATAAGGAACTGGGACACAGGGGATGAGGCAGTAGTGGTCAGGTGAAATGGGCAGGGGTTGTGAAGGCCCCGGGAATGAGGAGGTATGGCCATACTGGCTGGCCGGCCATACCGGCTGGAGCACCAGTCAAGGTGGGGAGTCCAGAGAGAAGCAGGGGGTCTTGCGAGCCTCACTAAGGCTTCGAGCCTTATTCTTAAAGTGTCACAAGAGGGTTTTCAGAAGGAGGGGAGCAAACTGCACTTTCTCTTTTACTAGGTGAAGGCCTCCCAGAAAACTGTCCAGGTCAGAGCTGCCTCGGGTCCTGCCAAGGGGACCCCTGGGAAAGGGGCCACCCCAGCACCCCCTGGGAAGGCAGGGAGGCCAGAGGAGGACTCGGAGAGCAGCAGCGAGGAGTCAGACAACGAGGAGGAGACGCCAGCTGCCCAGACCCTGCTGCAGGTGAGGCCTGGGGAGGGAGAGTCCCACAGCCAGCACCCCATCCCAGGAGGCCTTCAGAGGGCTTGTTCTCTCGCTCCACACGCACCCCAGCCATGCTCAGAGCCCTGCGCCTTCTCACCATGTGGTGTGGTGTCTGCGGTGTCCTTAACCCTGTCCGCTCTCCTGTGTTTCCTCACGCCCACTGTCTAGTCTCCCTCCCCTGATACTGTTTCTCTCGCTCCAGGCAAAGCCCTCAGGGAAGCTCCCCCAGGTCAGAGCCACCGCAGCAGCACCTGCCCAGATGCTTTCCCCTGGGAAAGGGGCCCCTCCAGCACCCCGTGGCAAGGCAGGGCCTGCAGCCATCCAGGCCCAGACCAGGGGGCAGGAGGAGGACTCAGAGAGCAGCAGCGAGGAGTCAGACAGCGAGGGGGAGGCGTCCACAGCCGTGCCCCACACCACGAGCCTGGCTCAGGTGAGGCTGGAAGGATGCCTGGCCCGGCCCTGTGCGTCGCCTGAGAGACCCTGTGGGCCTCTCCTCCTCTGCACCCGGAACTGCTGCCCTCCATCCGCCCTGCGCACCTCCTGTCTTACCTCACACACATTCCTCCCAAGCCCCCTATCCTGACCCTGTCCTTTGTCACTCCCAGGCAAAGCCCTTGGGGAAAAACTCCCAGGTCAGAGCTGCCTCAGCCGCAAGCACGGGGCCCTCAGCGAAGAGCGCTGTCCCAGCGCTCCCTCAGAAGGCAAGGGCTGTAGCCGCCCAGGTGGCAAAGTGGGAGGAGGACTCGGAGAGCTGCAGCGAGGAGGAGTCGGACAGCGAGGGGGAGGCGCTGAGAACAGCAGCCTTGACCCAGGTGAGGCCCCTGCTGTCAGGCTCTTCTCTCCGGCTCAGTGCCGGAAGCCCCATCCCCCTCCGCTCACCATGCCTGTTGACCCTCTCTGTCTCTGTGTCTCTGCGTCTCTGCACAAAGCCACACTTTGGGTGCTCTCCCCTGAGCCTGTGTGTCTCGCTGCAGGCAAAGTCCTCGGGGAAAGTCCTGCAGGTCAGACCTGCCTCAGGTCCCACCCAGGGCCCCCCTCAGAAGGCCGGGCCTGCAGCCACCCAGGTCAAGACCCAAAGGTCCAAGGAAGACTCGAAGAGCAGTGAGGAGGAGTCAGACAGTGAGGACGAGGCCCCTACAGCCAAGACTCCAGCCCAGGTAGCTGCCCCCGCCGGGGGAGCAGCTCCACAGGGAGCTGTGGGGGAGGATGGCAGTGGGGCTCCAGCCCTGAGCGGATGGGGGCTCTGAGTCCAAGATCCTTCTGTAGCTTCTGACTTCTGTGTCCCTGCAGGCAAAATCAGCTGTGAAAACTTCTCAGACCAAGGTCTCCCCAAGGAAGGGCACCCCCATTACACCCGCATCTGCCAAGGTCCCACCAGTGCAAGTAAGCACACCAGCCCCCTGGAAAGCAGGAACGGTGACTTCGCCAGCATGCACATCATCCCCAGCCGTGGTCAGGGGCACCCAGAGGCCAGAGGAGGACTCTTCAAGCAGCGAGGAGCCGGAGAGCGAGGAGGAGACGGCTCTTGCCACATCTGTGGGACAGGTGAGGCGAAGTTCGTTTGGCTGGGTCAGGGCTAGCCCCCACATGGTCCTTTGGCTCCTGTGACATGCCTCTTTTCCATGTCATTCCAGGTGAAGTCTGTAGGGAAAAGCCTCCCTGTGAAAGCTGCCTCAGCGCCCACCAAGGGGCCCTCAGGGCAACGGACCACTCCAGGGCTCCCTGGGAAGGCAGGGCCTGCTGTGGCCCAGGTCAAAGCTGAGGTGCAGGAAGACTCAGAGAGCAGTGAGGAGGAGTCGGACAATGAGGAGGCAGCCTCAGCTGCAGCACAGGTGAGACCTGGGAGGAGCCAGCCTGCCCCACCCACACCGTCCTGGGATGGGGCTGGGGATGCACTTACCTAGGCTGCTCTTGCCCCAGGTATGCAGCAGCCTCAGCTCAGCCTCATTCCACACCTTCCACTCATCTCCTCCACCCATCAGAGCTCCAGGGTCGAGCTCCAGGGTCTCCTTCATCACCTTTTGAGCTCCCACTGAGATTTCTTTTTACACAAGCTCTGTTAAGTACCCCATCTGCCAGGTGCCAACTTATCTGGGGCTCCTTTGGCCCCGGCCCTTGGAGTTGCCAGCCTAGATAGGGGGGCGTGGACATGTACAGATTATTTCAGTGTGGTATGATAGTAGGGTTGAGATGGAGGATGTGTGCCTAGGCTAGCAGGGCGTGGCGCGTGATGGTGTCTAGAGGTTTTTGGGTAGAGGAAGACCTCTTGAAGAAGTGTGGGCTGTGGGCTGAAAGAGTTGGCCAGGTGATGTGGAGTGTTCCAGGCAGAGAAACCAGCCTGCGCAAAAGCCAGGGGGTGGGAGAGTGCCTGGCTTTGTGAGTTTCCCCAAGCAGAACATTCTGGTGGGATCACTAGGGGAGACCATGTGAATGGCGAATGGTGGGAGGTTTGGAGCCAGGCTGCCTGGGGTCAAGTCCTAGCTCCACGTCCTAGCAAATGAAGTAATCCATTAGGGCCTCTGTTTATTCTTCTGTAAATTGGAAATCAACCTGCGCAGAGTTGAGAATTTGATGAGATCTCAGCTGCCACACCCGGCAAAGGGCCTGCACACAGCAAGTTCTCCTCCGTCTCCCTGAGGGAGCAGAATCAAGAGGTGCCTTCCAGCCTGGGAGAGTGGAGAGAAGTGAAGATATCTCACTCCCTATGTTCACCTACCCACCATTTATCATTTTTAATTGTCACTCTTTTTTTCACTAACCACTCAAATTAGTCATTTCTTGTTTCCTTGTACCAAAGCACACATTTTTATGGATTTTTTTTTTTTTTTTTTTTTTGGTCCTGATCTCGCTATTATCTTGTAGGACCCAAGGTCCTATCATTCCTTTACTGAGATTTTAAACTATTCTTGGCCTTCCCAGAGTCTCAGATCAGTAGTCTCCTATCCTGTTTTTCCAAGCTACAGACATATTCCAGACCAATGCCTTAAAAGTTTCAGTGTGCCGATCACTTAATATCTGTCTTCCCATTTGAGCCTCCCACCTGTACCATGAGACAGTGTTCATTTACTTTGGTTTCTAGAAGAGGAAATTGGAACTTAGAGGAGTTGTTTGGTGACTTGCTCCAGCCCCACCAGCGCCTGCCTCCAAAGCCTTTGCCTTTCCCACTTCCTTCTGCTATATCTTGGCCAAAACTTTTCCAGCCACAGAAATGGTCATACTTTGGGGCCTTATTTTCTGTCAGGTAAAATTGAGCAGCCAGTCCCTCTCTATAGGGGCGTAGACTTTATAGCCTGATACTCTGTCAGTAGCTACTGCCTTTCCTAGCTTCAAGAGGTCTGAAGAGCTTCTGCTAAAACAAGCAGGGCTGATAGGAGTCTTGTTGACCACCTTCTTTTCCTCGCCTTCATCTGAAGGATGAGGATAATAGCTGTCTCTGTTGTGGGGTTATTATGAGGATTGAAATAATACTTGTATGGCCTCACCTGCAAAATGCTGTTCTATTCTGCTTAGCATTGCTGGGGTCAGAAATGAGTCACAATCTCTGATCTGCTCAGAAACACCCAGCCAGCTCAAAGTAAACCATCCATTGAGGGAATTGAGGTTCAAAACAAATTAACAGGACTTCCCTGGTGGCGCAGTGGTTAAGAAACTGCCTGCTAACGCAGGGGACACAGGTTCGAGCCCTGGTCCGGGAAGATCCCACATGCCACAGAGCAACTAAGCCCGTGCGCCACAACTACTGAGCTTGCGCTCTAGAGCCTGCGAGCCACAACTACTGAGCCTGCGTGCCACAGCTACTGAAGCCTGTGCACCTAGAGCCCGTGCTCCAGAACAAGAGAAGCCACTGCAATGAGAAGCCCGTGCACCGCAACAAAGAGTAACCCCTGCTCGCTGCAACTAGAGAAAGCCCACACGCAGCAACGAAAACCCAATGCAGCCAAAAAAAAAAAAAGATTAATTAAAAAAAAATTAACAAAGTCAGAGAGTCCGTTCTGGAAAACCAAATGTGCCAGAGACTCAGGAAGGAGATGATTCGTGACTTAAATATCATAGAAAGACAGCCCTTGTGTGAGAAAGGCAGGAGAGAGATGTTCAGTCAGTGTTTGATGAATGGCCAGATAAGTGGTATGGTGCCTTCTGGGCCTGACCTTGTGATATATGTTGATCTCATGTCCTGTGACATTGTTACACATACTTACCAGTTCTAGTGGCTTTTGTAGATTCCTTAGGATTTTCTGTATACGGATCATGTCTGCAAATTAAGGGCAGTTTTACTTTTTTCTTTCTAATCCAGATGACTTTTCTCTTTCTTGCCTTATTGCACTGGCTAGAACCTCCAGTAAGATGTTGAATAGTAGTGAGGAGAGCAGACATCCTTGCCTTGTTTTTAATCTTACTGGTAAAGCATTGTCTTTCACTCTTTAAGTGTGATGTTAGCTGTAGGTTTTTCACAGATGCCCTTGATCCAGTTGAGGAAGCTTCCTTCTATTTCTAATTTGTTGAGAGTTCTTATCATGAATTGGAGTTAGGTTTTTATCAAATGCTTTTTCTCTATTGAAGTGATTTTTCCCCCTTTGTTCTGTTAATATGTGTTACATTAGTTGATTTTTGGGTATTAAATCAATGTTTCATTCTTGGGATAAATCCATCTTGGTCATAGTGTATATTCCTTTTTATTTGTTGCTGGATTTGGTTTGCAAATCACTTGTTAAGGATTTTTGTGTCTGTGTTCATAAAGAATATTGGTCTGTAGATATCATGTGATATCTTTGCCTGGCTTTGGTATTGGGTGATACTGCCTCATAAAATTAGTTGGGTAGTATTTTCTGCTCTGTTTTCTGAGAGTTTGTGTTGGATTGGTATTATTTCTTTCTTAATAGAATTCATCAATCAAGCCAACTGGGCCTGGGCTTTTTGTGGGGGGGGGGTGATTTTTAGTTACTAAGTCAATTTCTCTAATTGATATTGGTATATTCAGATTTTATTATTCTTGAATCACTTTCTATTTTGTACCTGTTAATAGTTGTGTGCACAGTTAATAATTTGTGCCTTTCTAGAAACTTTTCTGTTTTCATCTCAGTTGTCTAATTGGTTAACATAAATTTGTTCATAATATTCCCCTATAATCCTTTTAATATCTATAGGGTCTGTAGTGATGTCTTGCTTTCTTTCCTAATTTTTGGTAATTTGTGTCTTCTGTCCTATTCTTGGTAAGTTTAGCTAAAGACTTATCAATTTCTTTCTTTTCAAAGAAACAACTTTTGGCTTCATTGATTTTTCTGTATCATTTTCCTGTTTTCTGTTTCATTAATTTCCACTGTGATCTTTATCATTTCTTTCCTTACTTTGAGTTTGATTTGCTCTTCTTTTTCTAGCCTCTTAAGGTGGAATCTTAGATTTTTTTTCTTTTCTTTTTTAAATTTATTTTGGCTGCGTTGGGTTTTCATTGCTGGGTACGGATTTTCTCTAGTTGCGGTGAGCAAGGGCTACTCTTCGTTGTGCTGTGTGGGCTTCTCATTGCGGTGGCTTCTCTTGTTGTGGAGCATGGGCTCTAGGCACGCGGGCTTCAGTAGTTGTGGCACACAGGCTCAGTAGCTGTGGCTCGTGGGCTCTAGAGTGCAGGCTCAGTAGTTGTGGCGCATGGTCTTCGTTGCTCTGAGGCATGTGGGATCTTCTCAGACCAGGGCTCGAATCCATGTCCCCTGCATTGGCAGGTGGATTCTTAACCACTGCACCACCAGGGAAGTCCCTGGAATCTTAGATTTTTGATTGTATCTCTTTCTTTCTAATGTAAACATATAAAGCTATAAATTTCCGTCTGAGGACTGCATTAACTTTGTCTCATGAATTTTGAAATGTTTTTTTTTTTTGCGGTATGCGGGCCTCTCACTGTTGTGGCCTCTCCCGTTGCGGAGCACAGGCTCCGGACGTGCAGGCTCAGCGGCCATGGCTCACGGGCCCAGCCGCTCCGCGGCATGTGGGATCTTCCCGGACCGCGGCACAAACCCGTGTCCCCTGCATCGGCAGGCAGACTCTCAACCACTGCACCACCAGGGAAGCCCGAAATGTTGTATTTTTAAATTTTTATTCTTTGAATGTATTATTAAGAAGTGGCTTAACTTCTAAATATATGGAATTGTACAGATTTCTTTTTGTTGTTGATTTCTGATTTAATCCTGTGTGGCTGGAGAATATATTTTGTATGATTTCAGTCCTTTTAAACTTTTAAGACTTGTTAGGTCAACTTAGACTTGGTATCTTTTGTTTTGTTTTTGTAAGTCTATGTAAAAAACATTACTCTCCTCTGGATGACTTGAGTTCTGTGCTGCTAACCACCTTACCCTTAGTCATACATAGTCCGTGCTTTAGAGAGTTTTCTTTCTTCAATTCATGACTGATAATTTCACTTGGTCCCATGCGAATGAGGGAAGCTGGGTTGTAGGGCATATCACTGTTCAAATGACATCTCTGAAGGAGACAGGGGCCTTGAGATGATGCCAAATTCCTCATCCGATTTCACATTAGCAAGGCTTGCTTTCACACTCTTATCAAGGATTTTGCTTTTTGTTGTTCTTATGTCTATAGTTCTGTTTATAGACTCTGACAGGCTTTTAGGGGGTTCCTTGAATATCAGTTTAGTTTAGGATAAGCTGAAGAAAACCTCAAACAACAGTCGTTTTCCTTTTTGTTCTGCCATCCTGAGTACTTGGCTCGCATCTCATAGACTAAGATGGCTGCTTGAGCTCCAGCTATTACCTCAGCATTCCAGGCAGCAGAGAGGAAGAAGACACATTTCCTACGTGTGTAAGAAAGTCAAATGTATGCTTGACTTACATCCATTAGCCAGAAGTTAATCACATGGCCACCTAGCTAAAAGGGAGCCTGGAAAACACCTTTGCTCTGGGTAGTCTTATACTTAGCTAACAGTAAGAAAAGTTCTCACAGTAATAAGTTTGAGTGCTTATTGTGTGCCAGGCACTGTGTTAAACACTGGGAATCTCCCATTTAATCCTCACCGTCCCTATGGGTAGGCCTCATTTATTCCCATTTTATAGAGGAGGAAACTGAGGCCCAGTGAGGTCAAATGATTTGCCCAGGTTCACACAGCTATTACCGGAGGAGCCAGAACCCAGACTCAGGCATCTGACTGCAGAATCGGCATTCTTGGCTACCTGCTCTATTGCATCTCATCTCCTTTCCGTAATTCCCTTTTCTCCTTCCAGGTGAAGACCTCAGTGAAAACCACTCAGACCAAAGCCAACCCAGCTGCCACCAGAGTGGCTTCAGCCAAAGGGGCAGCATCAGCTCCTGGAAAAGGGGTTTCTGCAGCTGCTCAAGCCAAAGTGGGGTCCCCAGCCAAGGCAAGTAGGACCAGCGCCAAAAGAGGTGCCAGGGTGGGATGTAGAGGAGGCCAAGCAGTGGCCCCAGCCTGGACAAGGGTTCTGCACAAGCGGGAGTGATCTCCCCACAGCCATGCCCTGGGTGGGGCTTCACTTAAGGGCAACTGTACTTTCCTCTTCCTTCCCCAATACTGTTCCCTCCTCATGATTCAGGTAAAGCCACCAGCAAGAGCCCCCCAGAGCAGTGCCGTCTCGGGCAGGGGCCAGGTGTCTGTGCCGGCTATGGGGAAGGCACTGGCTGCAGCAGCCCAGGCCCAGCTGGGGCCGGTCAGGGGCCCACAGGAGGACTCGGAGAGCAGTGAGGAGGAGTCGGACAGTGAGGGAGAGGTGCCCGCTCAGGTGAGGCCCGGGTGGGCAGAGAGCAGCCCTGTGCTTCCCCTCTGTGCCAGGAGCTGCCCACAGCACAGCTACACATGCCCCATCCATCTCCCGTCGCCCTTCCCTGACTCCGCTTCTCTCACTCCAGGCGAAGCCCTCAGGGAAGACCCCCCAGGTCAGAACTGCCTCAGCCTCCACCAAGGGGTCCCCCAGGAAAGGGGCTGCCCCAGCACCCCCTGGGAAGGCAGGAGCCCCAGCCGCCCAGGCCGGGAAGCGGAAAGAGGACTCAGAGAGCAGCAGCGAGGAGGAGTCAGACAGTGACGGGGAGACGCCAGCAGCTGTGCCCCCAGCCCAGGTGAGGCCTCACGAGGAAGCAGCTACAGTGCCAGGCCTCTGAGCCACCTACTCCTGCATCAGAACGTGGGTTCAGGGCCAGGTGAAGAAGGAATTAAGACCAGATTAAGGCTCTGACCCCAGGATCCTTTCCCCCAGCTGCTGTACCCCATGTCTCCTTAGGTGAAACCTGCTGTAAAAACCCCCTAACCAAGGCCTCCCTGCTGAAAGGTGTCCTGTGCACTCCCATATCTACCAAGGTCTCCACAGCACGAGTGGGCACACCAGCCCCATGGAAGGCTAGGCCAGCAACTCCTGCCAAGCCCCCAAAGATGTCACAGGGCCATGAGGAGGCTTGGGCTGTGATGCAGGTACCATGAGGCCCTGGGAAGCTGGAGGAAGTCACATCCCTCACCTGGGCCTGGGGCCTCCTGTAGGCATGTGTATCTCTCAAGGAGAGCTCTTCTAGCTTAACATGAAGCCTGGGGAGTGGGGAGAGGGAAGGAATGAGCAACTGACTTTTATCTTGACCATTTTCCCTCTGTCTGCTTGCACAGAAGAAGTTCAGGGTGACAAACTCCAGGACTCAGACATGTGATGGCAACAACAGGCTCAGGCCTGGTAGGGGTGATAGATGGCAACTGACATGGAGCCTTGGTGTCAGGAGAGACAGTAGGGAGTGGTGGCAACTAGGACAAACTGGAGAGCCCTTGTCTCATCTAGAAAAGCAGTCCCTGTCAGCTCCAGCCAGTTATGACCTGGTGGAGATGGACCTTTGTAAGGCCAGATCTTCCATTTCTTTTTTTTTTTAATTAATTAATTTATTTATTCATTTATTTTTGGCTGCATTGGGTCTTCATTGCCGGGCGCACGCGGACTCTCTCTAGTTGCGGAGAGTGGGGGCTACTCTTCGTTGGGGTGCGCGGGCTTCTCATTGTGGTGGGTTCTCTTGTTGCGGAGCACGAGCTCTACACACGCAGGCTTCAGTAGTTGTGGCTCACAGGCTTAGTTGCTCCGCGGCATGTGGGATCTTCCCAGACCAGGGCTCGAACCCGTGTCCCCTGCATTGTCAGGTGGATTCTTAACCACTGCGCCACGAGGGGAGTCCCTTGATCTTCCATTTCTTAAGGGAAGCTGGAAATCCCTGTTCCACGCTGAGCTCCAGCCCCTCATAGATTTCTGTTTTCTTCATGAGTAAACAAGCACCAAGAAGTGTAAGTGCTCCTAGCACTAACCTCTCTGCCTTCAGTGCATCAGACCACTGCTGAACACGCTGTCTTATTGATAGGGACAAAAGGATGAAACATGTTGGCCCTGCCCTCAAGGAGCATATAGTCTGTAGGGCAAGACAAGGTGACCGGATTATTGGAGAATATTCTGGTTGTGCTCTGATGGTGCTGGGAAAACAAGTGTCTGAGAGGCCAAATGAGATGATTGAGCTGAGCTTGGAGGAAGACCTGGGGTTCCCTAGACACAAAAGTAGAGACAGACCCTCCAGGTTGGGGAGGGGAGTGTGGAAAGGGAGGGGGGATGTAAAGTCAGGTGGGTTCAGCAAAGGCCAGCTGTCCTGTAGGCAATAGTCACTTCTAGTTGCTTGTTACCAGTAACATTTATGGGGACCTAAATGCCAGACTAAGACACAAGGGTCCCAGCCACGTTTTGGACTGTGGTGCTTTTTGTAAAGTTTCTTTTGTTTGTTTTTTAATTTTTTTTTTTTTGGGGGGGGGCTGCATTGGGTCTTCGTTGCTATGCTTGGGCTCTCTCTAGTTGCAGTGAGCGGGGGCCACTCCTCGCCGCGGTGTGCGGGCTCCTTATTGTGGTGGCCTCTCCCATCGCGGAGCACGGGCTCTAGGTGCGCGGGCCTCAGCAGTTGTGGCTCGTGGGCTCCAGAGCACAGCCTCTGTAGTTGTGGTGCACAGGCCTAGCTGCTCCACGGCATGTCGGATCCTCTTGGACGAGGGCTCGAACCCGTGTCCCCTGCATTGACAGGCAGATTCCCAACCACTGCACCACCAGGGAAGTCCCTGTAAAGTTATAAACAGGTTATTGTATCAGTCGGGACATCCTAATCTGCAGGAGAAAACAGAGCTACTTCACAAGCGCTTAGATGCTAAGGGGATTGGTTATCTCAGTGCACAATGTTTCAGAATAAGGTGTCTGTAAAGGTGGTTCCTTCAGCTCGGCATCATCAGTGACTCAGATTTCTTCCATCACTATGCCTCGTGTGCCTCATTGTCACAGCAGGGCTGCAGCATCTCCTAAAGAGCTAGGAAATCCCCCAGTTGACTTCCCCTCCCCTTGTCTCCTTGACCAGATCTAAAGCATGTGCTCTGCCCGCCCCCTGCCACCCCCCAAAAATGTCACTCACTGATGAGAGGCCTGCAGTTCCTGTGACTGGCTAGGAGAAGGAGCCACCCTCTCCAAAGCCTGTGGTGGGGACCCCCAGAACAGAGTCAGGGTTCTGTGAGCAAGGAAGCCATGGGGGTGTGGCTGTTGCAGTGTGCATTGTAGTTGATTCATTTTAAAAATTGGGAAATACACAAATCAGGATCTTCCAGCTTTTCTTAAGAAATTGGAGACTCAGGCAGCATGGGTCCTGCTTTTCTGAGTGGTGAAAGTGGGGCCTTCGCACCAGTAGGGAGGCCCAGAGCTGCCCTCTGCACCTGCCTGGGCTCCCCTGAGCTGGTCACCAGCAGTGCCTTGCTGATTAATCACTGCTCTCCGAGTCATCCTCTGGCTCCTGACGGCTCTTCCCAGCCAGCCCGCCCCCCTCGTCTACGCCTGGCCCGGGAGGAGGGGGGCAGGAGGGGATCACAGCTGCTCGGAGCACCCTCAGCCAACTCCTGCTTGTAGCTGGGGCTGTGACAGCCAGGTGTGAGCTGTGCTGGGGCCCCTGGCCCCACCCCTGCCACTTCGTCCCGGGCCACTATAACCTCTCATTCAGATGCCCGGCCAACAGCACGCCAGCCCTCAGGTTTTAGTTGTGTCTGACTCACACATCCCTTTCACGTTCAGAGTCAGCTCCGGAGGAAGGATAGACAGAGTGGAGACCTGTGTTCCCAGTGGCTGGGAGGCATGCCGGGCCAGCAGCTGTGCCCCCCGTGTGTATATAGGGGGGTCATGCTATCTCCCCTGGAGACTGAGGGTCGTTGCTCTCTGGCCGTGGTTTCCCCACCCCGGCCTCTCAGTTGTGCTTCCCGTTGGCTAACAAATGCCCCCTCACCCACCATATGCTTGTCCCGTCAGAAGGAGGGTAACTCCAAAACTGCCAGAAGCAAGACCCTGGCCCCAGCGCCCCCGGAGAAGAAGGCAGAGGGGTCCTCAACCAGCAGTGATGAGCTGCCAGCGAGACAGGTAGGCCAGGCATTGTCTCTGAGGACCCTCGGGCTCAGAGCTGGGTAGGTGGGCCCGGGCATGGGGGCAGATCTGTCCCACTTAAATAGCACTTCCCAGTTTCCTGAGCTCTTTCCTCTGTTTTAACACGTTCATCCTCACAATAACCCTGGGAGGCAGGCAGCAGAGCCAAGGCAGCAGGGCCAGACGGTGTAGGGTCAGAGCCGGCGGCCCCGCCCACCAGCTCCAAGGCCCGGGCTTGCCTTAACCATGCTGAGGCCCGGCTGTTTCAGCTGTGAACAGGCAGGGTGGCAGTCCTGCTTCCCCGCTCTGCATGCTGGCACAGGTACACAGCGTGCCGCCCGACAGGGAGGGCCTGTGAATGCAGGAGGGCACGTGGTGGTGCATCAGGAGTCAAGGCCCAACAACTTGAAGTGATTTCCCCAGACTCCTGTGACCCATAAGGAGCCAAGGAAGGGGCAGACGCTGATACACCTGCTTCCTGTTGGGAACTGGGAGCCTTCTCTGCAGGGCCTGTCAGAATCCCACAGGCCTGGTCCCAGACCGCACTCACACACCTGCGGCCCATCCTCATACGCTGCCGGCCGTCCTCCCCTGACTCTACCCCTGAGGGCGGCACCAAGCCCACCTTGTCTGCCCAACTCCAGAGGCCCACTTTCACCTGGCAAGTGTCTGAGCTTCTGTGTGAACCCCAGGCCTCGCGTGCAGCTGGCACTGCCCTTTGTCCTCCTTTAGCCCCAAGTTCCTAAAAGCTTCTGCCAGGCCCTTCGGAGATGCTGGAGCCCGCAACCCCCAGACCAGTGGGTCTCCTTAACCAGCTCCCCTTAAGGACTTGCCTGGCGGTCCAGTGGTTAAGACTGCGCTTCCAGTGCAAGGGGCACAGGTTCCATCCCTGGTCGGGGAAATTCCGCATGCCACGAGGTGCAGCCGAAAAAACAACCAGCTCCCCTTAGATGTACCACGTGCTAATCAGTCCATCGGTAGAGTCAGATGCCATTTGCACACCCCCAGTGCTGGGGTGCTCACTGCCTTTCTCTCCTTAATAGCCTAGATTAGAAAAATAACCATGAGCAACTCCATCTACCATTGGTCACTTTCTGAGTGCCAAGGACTGTGCTAGGCCCCATACTTTGATTATTCTGTTTAATCCCCACAACAGACCTATGAGGATAGGTGCTTCTTGTTGGTTTTTCTGGGGTTTTTTGTTTTTGCAGTACGCGGGCCTCTCACTGTTGTGGCCTCTCCTGTTGTGGAGCACAGGCTCTGGACGCGCAGGCTCAGCGGCCATGGCTCACGGGCCCAGCCGCTCCACGGCATGTGGGATCTTCCCGGACCGGGGCACGAACCCGTGTCCCCTGCATCGGCAGGCGGGCTCTCAACCACTGTGCCACCAGGGAAGCCCTAGGTGCTTCTTTTATTCCCATTTTGAGGAGGAAGGAATGAGGCCCAGAGAAGTTGGGTGAGCTGCCCTGGTGTCACAGGGCTGTAACAAGGGGACAGACCTGGTGTTTGAACCCAGGCTGTCCGCTCTCTGGCACTACCCCGACACTCCCCTCTCCGTGGCAGGAAGGAAGCAGGGCTTGGACACTGCCCTCTGGCTCTCTGGAGCCTTTTGGGGGCTGCCTCCTTCTCTGAGTAGGATCGAAACAGCTGGGGGGGGGGCGCTTCGCCCTTCTCTGCGGGGGTGGACTAACACAATTAATATGAACATCATGCTTAAACTGAACCATTTAATTGGTACGTTAGTCCTCAGTATTCTGGAGTCCCTATTAAAAAAGAGGAAAGAAAAAAGTCAGCACTTTGTGCATTCCCCGGGAGGATTCAGGGAAGATGGCACGGCCTGGGGAAGCTGCAGCCTCCTCCTAACTGGGGCATTTTTATCTCCTTAATCCCAAGCTCACTAATTTTTATTATTATCGTTATTATGCGTTTATCAGGCACTTCTCTGTTGACGAGTTTCACTGTTTTTATTATTAGCCCGTCCGTGCGGGAAAGGGATTGATCCCAGGGTGGTGGGCAGAGCCCCAGGCTGGGAGGCAGAGAGGGGATGTGGTCCATTCCCAGGCCCCCTCACTGTGCCTCAGCCTCCCCCCATGCAGGGGATGGGGCCTGCCCCCTTGCTCTGAGGGGCACCTTGGGGGGTGGTCCGTGGCTCAGCCCTGTTGTGCTGGCATTAACCCCAGGCCAGGGTCTGTGCTGGGATCTGGGGTAAGTACCAAATTAAGAAGACTAGGCCCTGCCTTCAGAGTTTTAGGTTGAGTCAGAAAGAAAGAAGAGACCTGTAAGAAACTAAATGAGGGTGTTAAATCAGAGGCTTAGCATGGTTGATCCTGGAAGGAGTTCCTGTCTGGTGCCTGGAGGACTAGCTTCCAGCCCTGTGTCTGACACCAGTTTGCTGGTCACCCTGGGTAGGGCCACTTGCTCTCGCTGAGCTTCAGCCTTCTCAACCCCTGGGGTGAGATTCCCTGGGGACTGGTGAACCGTGGAGGCTCCAGACCACATCCCTGCGAGTGGGATTTCTCATCTCCCTGGGGTGGAGTGGGCCCAGGATCTGCTAACCAGTCCCAGGCAGCTGTGGGAGAGGCTTTGGAGAAGTGCTACCGTCCAGAGCTCGGGTACCTTCATGGCCATGTCCCTTGGAGTCAGCAGCCTGGGCTAATCCACCCGACCCCTGCTCTGCCCCAGACTGGAATGAGGGCACTCTTGTGATGCGCTCAGCTGTGACTTCTAGAAGGCCCCCGGGTTTGGTACCTACAGGCGTCAGACCCTGTAGTAGGAAAGGAACACCTGCATTCCCTCTGGGCCCTCACTGCGCAGCACCTACACGGGGCGTCCAGCCAGATGTTCGGGCTGCTTCCATTTCCAGTGCGTCTTTTCTGACGTACCCCAGAAAGAAAGCCCTTGTCACCCCTGTGTGTACTGGGCAGACCAGAGGCCCTCCGGTGAGTGAGCCCAGGCTGGGGTTACTAATAGCCGTTTCAGCAGGTGGGACAGTGAGGCCCACGAAGCTCAGGGGCTGGGCTACAAGGTGAGGTCGTGGCAGAGGTGGGATCAGAAGTGCATCCCACATACCCCTGGGCAGCACAGCCCTCCTTCTGAACCCTCCCCAGTCCAGGGCTCAGCCAGGGTCCCCCTCGTGCCCCGGCCCCCAAAGCCAGGCCCCCTGCCCAGCCCCCAGCCCGGGGGAGGGAGGGGTGCAGGGCGTGGGCAGGTGGAACAGGGAGGAGGCTTCTGCTGCGGAGCTGCTTTTAACATCCCAGACGCTATTGTTTGCCTCAGTGGGCTTGCTGCCTCTCTTCATCCCCGACAATCTGTTCCTCTGTCTTCTCACATATATATAGATCCCCCCTCCCTCAACTGTAAGCCTTCTCCCACTTTCCATCTTCTCTCTTTCATCACGTGGGAAGGAAGGCTCTGGAAGTGGCAGATCCGAGCAGCCATGGGGGAGGCCGTTTGGCAGGGGTAGGAAGGGCCCAAGCCCAGCAGAGCTTCCCCCCTTGGGCGGGCCCCTTTCTGCTTTCCTTTTTACTTTACCGCTCCAGCAGCACCCTGGGAGGAGGTGGAGTCAGGCTCAGGAGGTGGGCAGAGACCTGGGTCTCAGACCGTGGCCGTGAGCAGCTCCCGCCTGCTGCCCTCCTCTCCCCGTGGGGGTGGGGCTGGGGCCAGAACCCAGACCGGCCCTGACCTTTGGGGACTGGAAAGTAGGCTCCCCAGATGCCCTCCTGTGCAGTGGGCATATTCACTGGAGCTGTGGTTCCCAGGCATCTGTAGAATACCAGGTGGTCCTGCTTTCTTTCTCTTTGTTTCAGTGTCTCACTGGAAAATGCAAAGCATACCCACAGATAGAACAGTGTACAGAGCTCCCAAGTGCCATCCCCAGCTTTGGTAGTTCTGAACTTGTGACCAAGCTTGTTTCATCCAAACCTTCAACTCACTTCCCCAACACCACTGAATCCCTTTTTTTTTTTTTTAAGCACAATCTCTAAAAAGTTGACCCACCTAGTTAGTGTCCCCATTTCCCCAGTTGTCTCATGAATGACGTTTTCTATATCTGGCATGGTCAGATAGGAGTCCATGTAAGAGCCACACACTGTACTGGGTCCCTTCGGTCTTACTCTGTTGATTTTTCCTGTGTACTTTATTTGTTGAAGATACTGGGCTGATGTAGTTGGGTTGCTGCATCCTGGCCACACCCTCAGGAGGTGGCATCAGACTCTTGGGCATGGGTCAACTAGATTGTGAACAACTCCCCGGGTGAATCATGTATAACAACCAGGCAACTGAGGGGGGCGCTGCTTGGAGCGCCTCATGCGGCAGGTGTCTCTGAAGTCAGCCAGAGGAGGGAAGCTGAATTGCACGTTCTGGCCCTGACTCTGCTTCCGTTGGGCCGTGTGACCTTAGGCAGCTCTCCTCCCCTCTCTGGACTTGTGGTTTTCCCATCTGTATGGTGGAGCTAACGCTGCTGACCTCAGGGGTTTGTGTGAGGGTCAGATGGGCTCCTGTGAGCTGTGAGGTGCTGTGCGGGGTCTTAGTGGGTGTGTGGACTGGGAGTGAGCTGGGAGTGCCCTGGGCAGCTAGAATGACCTCTGACTGTGCCCAGCCACCCCAAGCTCTCTGGACCCCTTGCCTTATAAAACCCTCCCCTACCCACCTTCCCCTTCCTCTTCCCCTGGCCAAGCCTTTAATCACTGGGGGGGTGTGTTTTGTTTTTGTTTTTCAAGGTGATTAAAACCCCTCTGATTTTTGTCGACCCTAATCGTAGTCCAGCTGGCCCAGCTGCTACCCCCGCCCAAACCCAGGCTACAAGCACCCCGAGGAAGGCCCAGGCCTCAGAGAGCACACCCAGGAGCTCCTCTGAGAGTGAGGATGAGGACGTGATCCCCGCTACGCAGTGCTTGACTCCTGGTGAGCACAGGCCCACTGTGCAGGGCTGACTCCCCTGCTGCAACTGCCAGACACACGCACACACACCCGCGTGCACACACACATGCACACACACCCCCACTGGGCTGGCTCAGGAGAAGTAGCTGCTGGGGCTTCTCTGTGCTGGCTCCAAAGGGTAGATCCCAGACCAGAGGCTAGAAGCTGCAGGGACCAGGTTTGTAGTATAAGGAAGAGCTTTGTAACAACTGACTGACTGAACATGGAGAGGGCTGTGAGGTAGTGAGCCTTCCGTTCCTGGTGGCATGTAAAGGGGAGGGGTTAGGTAATCCCTAAACAGAGACATGTAGGGAAGGATTCCTGGAGACAGGACCAGATCTGGGATTTCTTTGATTTTTTTTTTTTTTTTGCGGTACGCGGGCCTCTCACTATTGTGGCCTCTCCCGTTGCGGAGCACAGACTCCAGACACACAGGCTTAGCGGCCATGGCTCATGGGCCCAGCCGCTCCGCGGCATGTAGGATCTTCCTGGATCGGGGCACGAACCCGTGCCCCCTGCATCGGCAGGCGGACTCTCAACCACTGCGCCACCAGGGAAGCCCTTCTTTGACTTTTGACAATCTGTGATTCTAACAGTGATAGCAAGAAAATGGTTAATTACTATTATTATTACTAGAACACTTTTTAATGAAGATATTAATACCTGATCTTGGTAGGCTAATTAAGAAATGCAGGTTAGCACAAAAGAAAAAACCTCACTTGGAATCCCACTGTCCAGAATAATTACTGTTAACATTTTACGACTATTAACTTTGCAAAAACCTATGATAACGCCATGTGTTTTTAGTGAGACCACACTGTACATACGCTCAGTAATCTTTACTTGGTGTGTTGTGACGTTACATATTTACAGCATGATGCCTGCTGGCTACAGAGTGGTCACCGGGGCGGGATCCTGCAGTTTGCTTAGCCAGCACCACGTTGGAGGAAGCTGAGCGTTTTGTTTGGGGTGTTTGGCTATCATGAACAGTGCTGCAGTGAACATGTGTAATCGAGCCTCTGCACATGACCAAGGCCGTCCTCAAGAGAGACTGTTTTACATGCGCGGAGAGTCACGTTTGGCTCCAGTGCTCTGCCTGTTGCTCAGGAGGAGTGGCCTGGCCAGCGGCGGGGGTGGGGGGGTGGCTGAAGGTGGCGAGGACGAGGCCTGAGGTGACAGCCACAGCAGTCGTGTCATCTCCCTGTCATGTGGAGACAGTGGCAGATCCTGCCTGGAAGGCTCGGGAGGGGATTTAACGGGCTTCTACCACAAAGGCCCTGGGCACCGCTCAGGATGGGCTGAGAGATTGGGTGTTGCTCCTCCGGGGAGGCCACGGGCTCCTGTGCCCTGACGCAGCCCCTCCCGCTCCGTCTCAGCCATTAGGACCAGCGTGGCAACTGTGCCCACGGCCCACCCCAGGGCAGCCCTCAGAGCCAGCATGGTGGGGGCCGGCAGCAGTGAGGACACCAGTCGGGTGTCTGAAGGCAAGAAACAGGAGACGCCAGCCACTCAGGTACCCGACGGACCGAGGGGCGCTGTGCGGGCTAGCAGGGCTGCGGGGCTCCCTCGTCTGCCCCCACTTCCCCACAGGGCTTCTGGGTGGCAGCGCAGTTGCTTTCACCCGCCCCCTCGAAGCCAGAGCCTTTCCTGGCCTG
Source organism: Globicephala melas (assembly GCF_963455315.2). Lineage (NCBI taxonomy): Eukaryota > Metazoa > Chordata > Mammalia > Artiodactyla > Delphinidae > Globicephala > Globicephala melas. The sequence continues at coordinate 126,113,427 of NC_083316.1, forward strand.
GGCGCAGCCCTGATCCGAATTAGCCTTGCGTGATCTGGCACGTGGCGCCCGGGCAGAGCCAGCCCTGCTCCCTGAGTCCCTCAGCAGCTTTTTCAACAATGTCAGGCCTTTGGTTTGTTTTTTCTCTCCCGGTTTGAACAAAAGTTTGCCATTGTCAGTATTTGTCATAGTGACCATGAGCGTTCTTCCCAGGCTTCACGGATTTCAGTGCATTTTTATTTATTTGGTCCTTGCTGGAACTTAAAAACCGGGCAGGGGAGAGTTAATGGCTCATCATTCAAATGATGAAACTGAGCACCACGCCCTCAGCAAGACGGTCCAGATGTGACCAGGATCAGGCAGGGTCAGAATCGGGGCTCCTGCCTCCCAGTCCATTGCTCTCGGGGCTGTAGGGTTTGTTTCCCTGACCCCTTGTGCCCGCCCGTTTTTTCTGAGAAGGCAGGAGGAGGGAGAGCTGGGGAGGCGGCAGCAGGACTTGGGCACCTCCACTCAGAGGGGCTCATCACGAGCTACAGCTCAAAAAGAGCTTCCTGGGAGCATGGGTGCTGAGTGGGTGGCTGGCTTGTGGTCACGGCACCCAACAACCTGCATCCATGTGGCCGTTCAGCCAGCAGATGGTGCTGAGCATCTGTCCATGTGGGACACTGAGGATACAACAGGAAGAAGACAAGGAGGGTCCCTGCCCTCGTGGAGTTCCCAAGGCGGGGGTCAGCCATGAAACAAGGAGACCAGTAGTTCAAGTACTCACCAACTAGGGAACCGGGGGATGACCTGCTTTAGAAAGGACGGGCCGGGGTGGCCTCCCAGAGGAGGCAGCACTGAGGCCGGAGAAGCAGCCAGGCCTGGGCGAGCTGGGGAGCCCTCCAAGCAGGGAGACCCAGGTGCAGGGACCTCTGGGGAAGCACTTGGGGGTTGGAGAGCTGGAAGAAGCTGGGGCGGAGGGGCCAGGCCTGACAACGCATGGTGAGGGCCTGGTGAGGGCCGCGGGGGGCCTGGAGGTTTCAGCGAGGGATCACACCCAGGTTTCGTTCCGTTCTCTGTCCTTGGCCGCTGCCGTGTGTGGGAAGCAGGAGTGGCACCAGGGAGACCGTTAAGGAGGCCGTTACAGCCACGAGGCTAGAGGCGCAGATTGAGTGGTGGGGCCTCCGGTGGAGCCTGAGCTGCTTCCCTCCCCTGGGCTGGGAGCTGTCTTTGGACCTCTGAGAACGCTATGATTAGCTCATAACCTGAAGCCTGGCACCATTTTCTGCCCAGATGGTGGCGTTGCCCCTTTGCCCCTCAGTCCTCCACTCCAGCCCCAGGTTCCTCTTGCAGCTACAGGTCCCCTTCCACCCCAGCCAGACAGGATCTGACCAGGCTGTGGCATGGTGGCATCCTGGGAACTTGGGAGTCTCAGGGCTGCCTTTGGCTGTCCACAGGTGACAAAGAGGAACCCAGCTCACCTCCCGCTGACCCAGGCTGCCCTGAAGGTCCTTGCCCAGAAAGCCAGTGAGGCCCAGCCTCCTGCTACCAGGACCCTGTCTTCAAGTGGGGTGAGCTGGGGAGCTGGGGGCCAGGCCCCACTCTGGAGGGGACGGTCATCAGAGATCACAGAGGGTAGAAGGCAGGGCCCAGGCAGGGGCCTGAGTCCCAGCACCAGCACTTACCAGCACTGGCCTTAGCACACACGCTTACCTCCCGGGCTTCTGCTGCCCGTCTTAGAGAGTTGTGGGAGGATTAAATGAGGCCTGTGTGCGAAGCAGCTAACACGGTGCCTGGCCCTTAACTGAGGTGTTCAGTAAGCACCAGATCTTATTTCCCCTAATTTTTCCTTTCACCCTTTCTCCTCTCACCAAATTAGACTGACAGTGCTCGGGGAACACTGCCCATGACGAGTCCCCAGAGCACCCCCGCGCAGGCCAGAGGGGCCAACAAGCTCAGAAAGCCTGAGGTTCCTGCAACCCAGCGGGCCATAGCCACTCCCTCGGGACGCCCCAAGGCCAAGGCCTCTGGGACCTCAGATGACAGCAAGGACAGCAGTGGCAGCTCTTCAGGGAGTGAAGAAGATGCTGAGGGGCCCCAGGTGGCCCCATTGACCCACAGGCCAGGTGAGGGTCCTGGGAAGAAAAGGCTGGGGGACCTGGTGGAGCCCTCGCCTCAGACCTCTGCTTTGTATCTCCACTTGTTCTGCGACTTTGGTCTAGCCATCCCACACAGGGTCTCAGTTTACCCAGCTGCACAACCCCATAACAGAGTTGGTCCACATGACGTTAGAGGCCTTCCTACTAGGCTGTTTGGCCACTCCCAACTTTTTGGTATCAAGCTCCCCTAACTGAGGCCCCAAAATCCCAGGGCCATGCCTCCCTTGGGAATTAGGTTTTGGCATTCAGGTGTCTCACTTGGAATGCTGTGAATAGCAGTAGACCTTGGAAGGGAGCAGATGAAGCCTTGGGCGGGAGGGTGAGGCACATACACAGGGACCAGGCTGTCCTGGGGCCCTCCTGAGGGCTCCGGCCTGTCTAGCTGGCACAGGGTACCTGGGACTCCCAGTAGGATACCTGTGCTTCTCCAGTAGGTCCAGCCGCCTCCAGGAGGGAGACGTTGGTGGAAGAGACCACAGCAGACTCCAGCGATGATGAGGTGGTGGCACCTTCCCAGGTAACCGCGAGGGAAGGGGCTGGCAACCTTGGGGGCCTTGGGGCAGGAGCCCCAGGCCAGGCTCTTGCCCACCTGTGCAGTTGTAGGCCGAGGCCACTCCCTGGCTCATAGGTCTGGGCTCTTCCTTTTCCCAAGGGCCCTGGGCAGGGTCCTGTCCGTGTGGAGCCAGGCTGGCTCCTGCCCCGAGGCCCCTTTTCAACATAAAGTCGTGAGCAGCGGACTCTTGGAGTCTGTAGACAGGGCTTACCTTGATTTAGGTGATCCCCATATAAAAACGCTCTTTAACAGATGGGGTTTCTTTTAAGGTTATCATCTGTACGTAGCCAATGCTAGTGCTTTTCCATTTGCATTAGTAATAAGAAGTTTCCTTTTTAAATGTGCCTGTTAAAACTATGTATTAATTAAAATAGTGCAGGAGGTACTCACAGAGGGCTGGTGTGCCCACCACCCAGTAGGGCTGGCCCAACCCTTGGGGTCCCTGTGCTGGTGTCCTCATAGCAGGCCATACACTGCTGGGCCTCTTCACACTGGGCTTCTTCAGTCTCTCCTCTCAGGTTATGTGACCCCTGGGCTAACTCCGGCCAGTTCCCAGGCTTCAAAGGCCACTCCCAAGCCAGACCCCAACCCCTCGGTTTCCTCTACTCCGGCCACCAGAGATGCCCCAGACGGCAAGCAGGAAGTGGAGCCCCAACAAGCAGCAGGCACCATGTCCCCTAAAACAGGTGAGTCGAGGGCTGCAGGAAGGACACAGCAGGATGTGGAAGGACGAGGCAGGGGCCTCTCTCCCTCCCTCAGGAGCCGTCCCACCAACATGGTCCTGTCTGCCAGCAGGGCCTCCCCAAGTGAGGCCTGGTACCCCTGCATCAGGCCTGGAGGTGCTCATGAAAGGGCAGGGGCCTGCGCCCACGGGGCTGGCTGCTGTGGTCTAGGGCAGCCTGGAGGTTGGGTTATCCAGCCCTGTGGGATGCTGGTGCACCTGGTAGGGTGACCTCTGCCTTAGAGGAGGTGCACCTTGACTTTCAGGGCAGGCCTTGGCGCTCTCTAGCTGTCCGTGTTGACTTTTCTTCCTAACAGGTAGGCTCATGGTGCGGGACGTCGGGACTCAGGGTTGCTCAGACAGAAGGTGGGGCCACGTTTGGAGAAGTCTTCAGCACATGGCGATGACCCCAGGCTATGGACTGACGTTCTCTAAAGCTTCAGACGAGCCCCTGGCCTCTCTGGACCTCAGCGCCTTAACCAGACAGGGCAGGGGTCGATGCATCCATTGATGTTACGTAGAAAATGGCACATGTGGAAAATGGTCACGCAGTGTTTGGAGGGCAGACTGGAGTGCTCAGGTTACCTGGCCTAGGGCATCAGCCACCGCTGACTGTGCCAGCACTATGGGACATTTAGAGGGTACACCTGGGACAGCTCTAGGGGTTCCCTGGCCTTGGTGTTCTAAGGTGTTTGGTAGACAGGAAGCAGAGAAGTGGGCTGCAGGGAGAGAGGTTGCCGAGGCACCCGTGCCCTCCTCAGCTCCCTTCTCTAGCCGACTCCTGTCCTTGCCAAGAAGCACCAGAGGACTGAATTGGGCCTCCGTTTGTCCTGCAACCCGCTCTGCCCACCACCCCTGGCCCACTAGGCCTCTGGAGCCAGAGCTGCTGCAGGGCCCACTGCCGGGAACAGCCCTCTCCTCCCCACGTGGAGCAGGGCCAAGCCACCAGCACCCCCCCGAGCCCAGGGTGTCGGCGCACTTGTGCTGTGAGGCCCCGAATGGGGCTGAGACCCGCCAAGTCACCTGTGAAGTTGGGGCGGTGTCAGGACATATGCTGAGTCCCACACCCCCCAGTCCCTGGGCTTTTCGCGCAGCTTGCCTGGTGCCGGGTCAGCAGAGGAGTCATTGCTCACTTTCTTCCCCAGCGTTCTTCTCTTTGTGAGAGGCGGGTGTGACAGGGAGACGTTTTAGAGGGGGCTGTGGAAGGTTTTTCACACGTGTAGCCAGCATACAATTATCAAAGGAGAGCAGAGGCGTGGAAAGTTCTAAACAAAGGCTGCAGCAGGAGTCACTCTGGCAGGCAGTAAACCTGCTTAGTCAGCCACCATGTGCATGTTCACTGCACCCAGCACCCCCAGGCCACACCACCTGGACCCCTGACCACGGAGGGCCTGGGCCCACTGTGCACAGGTGGCCGTGAGTTGACTGACCGCGTGGCCTTCGCTTTTATTACGAGTCTGTGATTTAGAATGGGGGTGAGGGGGCTCACAGTTCATCTAACCCCTCATTTTACAAATGGGGAAACTGAGTTTGGTTGTCAGACCCAGAACCCAGGTCTCCTGCCTCCCAGCGCTGGACTCCTGACTGGTAGATACTATCCCTATCCTGACGGTTAGATTCTTTGATTTGTTGGTAGATTTCAAGCCCATTGACGAACATTCTGGAGTTAATTTCCATCCCCAACCTGAGCTTGAGTTTTTAGTGTGGGGAAACAAGAAGAGAGCTCTAAGTTAGAAGCTGGCAGAGAGGTGCGAGCCGGAGACCCAGTGGGGCCCCGCTGTCCCCCTCTGTACTGCACCAGAGGAGGTCAGGTCTGTGCTGGAGCCCCTTGACTTTCATTCCACGAGTGGTCTATTTCCTGATTCTCTCAGATCCGTGACCCCGGGTCCTCTCTCCATAGGCAGAAGAGAGGCTAGCGTCACACCTCAGAAGACCGGGAAGGGGCCCAGGAGCCCCCAGGCCTCCATGCAGGCGCTGCAGAGCGACATCACCCGGCGCCTGCTGAGCGAGCCCTGGCCCCTGAGTGAGGCGCAGGTGCAGGCGTCGGTGGCGAAGGTGTTGGCGGAGCTGCTGGAGCAGGAGAAGAAGAAGGCCATGGGTGCGGCCAAGGAGGGCAGCCGGAAGGGCCGCCTGGGCAACAAGCGGAAGCTCTCCGAAGACCAGACAGCCGCCGGTGCCCCCAGGAGCAAGAAGAAGAAGCAGCTGGCGGCCGGGGATGGCGGGGAGCGTGCGGTCTCCCCAGAAAAGGCCCCCAGGACTTCTAAGGGGAAATCCAAGAGGGACAAAGCGAGTGGTGACATCAAGGAGAAGAAGGAGAAGGAGTCTCCCGGCTCCCAAGGGGCCAAGGAGAAGCCAGAAGGGGAGCCGGGGAAGGTGAAGGGTGAGGGGGGAGACCAAGGCAACCCAAAGAGCAAGAAGGAGAAGAAGAAAGCCGACAAGAGTAAGTGCCCAGTGCAGTCCCGGAGCGCGTTCCCCAGCCCCGCCGAGCGCTGTCGGTCACCTCCCGGGCAGGCAGCCCCCAGCCAGCACAGAGATGGGGCTGAGCATGGCTTGTCCATGGTGGGCAGGATGGGCAAAGGCAGAACCAGGTGCCGGAGCACAGGGGCCACTACTGCTGAGAAGGTGCTCACGGCTCCAGGGCATGTGCCCACGGAGCCCCTAGCTCCCTCACAGCAGCCACCGCCACGCGCACTTGCAGCTCAGGCCCCTGCGATCCAGGCTCCTGGACAGCAGCCGCCCCTCAGCGCACTCTGCACTGGTCTCCGCCTGCGGCAGGGCTGCCTTTAACCCTCACTCCGGCCCTGTATGATGGGTGATAACTCATTCCCATTTACAGGTTGAAAGGGTCTTTTTAAAATAAATGTGTAGACGTTTTACAGAGTGAGTTAAAGAAAAATGGTAATAGTCCAGATGGTCCACGGATGGAGCAGAAATCACGAGGCTGGCCCGAGGGCCAGGGCAGTTGGTCACAAAGGCCTATGGACCTGTGCTTTGACGGCTCCCCATGGTGTGGGGCATTTGGGGGGGGAGAGCTCCAGGGCCCCTGGAGACCCGCCCCCTGTGTCTCTCAACATTGACGCCAACATTTAAGACTAGCACCTGTTGTTTAACAAGTTCACTTTCTTCCCTTAGAAAAAAAAGACAAGGAAAAAAAAGAAAAGAAGAAGAAAGCAAAAAAGGCCTCAACCAAAGACCCTGACTCACCATTGCAGAAGAAAAAGAAGAAAAAGGTAGAGTGAGTTCCTGAGGAGTCTCAGGCGCGAAAAGGGGGCCCAAACCCAGTCCCCAGGGTGAATGTGATCAGCCCCAGCCTCTGCACGTCAGGGTAGGGGTTCGTGTGGGCCAGACCTGGTCACTGTGCCCCTTCCATTCTCAGGGTCCAGAACGGGGGCTTGTGCGTTATGATACACTAGAGAAGAGCTAGGGGTGGGGCGTCACCCTGAGGGGCACGAGGTCTGTGCACATGGGCACCACGGAGTGGCCCTATCTTGCCTGTGAGATAGAAGGATAGTCTTATGACAAGTGAAGAAAGCAGAGCCCCCCAGGTGGGCAGGGAGGCCAGGTAGGCTGTTGCAGGTTTCCAGGTGAGAGGAAACGTTCCCTGGCATGTGTGTGCCCCAGCGGGCAGGGCATCCCCACCACAGAAACACACACAGTCTGCTTCATGCATGTCAAGGGCTGATCGCCTGGCGAGGGGGCCCTCAGCACCTTATACTCAGGCGCAGTTCTCACCGTGGCCAGCAGGGCTTCAGCTGTGGTCAGAAAAGCTGAGCATCTGCTGCTGCAAAGCCCTGAGCTCCTTCCTCCAGAGCACACGGGGGCCTCCATCCCTACCCTCGGGATCTCTGTATGCCCAAAATCTGTTCTGGGGGAGCCACGAATCCTCAGGAGACAACTGTCACATCCCCTCCTGGTGGGGGCAGCGTGGGTGGGGAGATGCTTCAGGTACAGGAGCCTCTCATACGTACTCCTCTCTTCACAGAAGAAGACGGCAGAGCAGACTGTCTGAGGGACGCCAGGCGGCAGGTGCACTTCCTGACCCGGGAACCCCTGCTGACCATCTGCTCCCCGGGAAGAGTGGGAGGGCAGGCCCAGCATTCACCGTGGTTCCGGGGAGCTAGACTGGGCTTCGTGGGTAGGCCCTGAAGGGAAGGGGGTTTGGTGAAAGAGGTTGCATTCCTCAGGGTCAGTGGGTGATGCCGGGAACCAGAGCTGTAGAATCAGAAGTGTCCGGGACAGTCCTGGCAGTGACCGACACTGAGTGTGCAGTGGGAGGTGGGTGCTGGTCTGGTGCCTCTGTACACGAGGATAAGGCTTGAGGTCGGGGACAGCTCAGTCTCTCCCTTGCCACTGCCAGTTCTTTTTCCTTATGATTTTGTAATTCGAGGGCATTTCCTCATGGGAAGGAAGATGATTTGCTCAAAACAAGCCATTCTGATGGCTCTGTGCTTCCCAGGTAGTGGTGAAGTGGTTAAGTGATCCGCCTGGCTGAGCCGGCCCCAGCCTGCTGTAAATGGGGGTAATACAGGCCTGGGCTGGTAGTGAGGATTCAGTGCAGTTAATTAAGCTCTAAAGCGCTCAGCCCAGTTCCTGGGACATGGTCAGCACTGACAAGTATCCACCGTGGTTAGTTAATGCCCCTCCCCTGCATAGGAGATGCCAGATTTTGAATTTGTTCTCCTTGGTGGAGAAACAGGTCAGGAAGTCTGACGTTTCCTTCTCCCAAGGATTTCTTAGCCAAGTGGTGGCCAGCCCCGTGCCTCTTCCCTCTGCCCACCAAGGGTTGGAATTGAATTTTTAACTTCCCCTCCTTCCCCAGAAGATGATGGCCAGCTGCGGTGTCCGTGCTGGCCAAGCCAGTGAGCCCTGCAGAAAGGCTGGTCCCGGGAGGAGGAACCACGCCCAGCTCCCGTGACCTCCACTCACTGACCCTGGCCTGACTTCTGTGCCGACAAAGGATGCCTCGTATGGACATGTACAATACATATATATTTTTTTTAAGTGACCTGCCCCTCCCTTCTCAGACCCAACATGCCCAGAGGTCTCGGGACTTGCCACCTCTGCCCTGCAGACCCAGTAAGGCTCAGCCTGCGACTCCTTCCATGCCCCTGGTCTCCAGCTATGCTGAGGCTTTGTCCTTTTTGTCAGTTTTCTCCCATTTTGTTTGTGTGTTTTTTGTAATAACTCAGAAAATAAAAGACGTGAAGGAAAGGTGCAAGTTCCCATTGCATCTGGGGCAAACGTTTTGCCATTGATTGATTCTTGGAAGGGAGAGTCTGGCTGACACTTGGCAGATGAACAAACCATCGCTCAGGATTTATTCTTGACCGTGTATCAAGGCTCTGTGATACTGTGGTGAGTGACACACTGTTTGCCAGAGAAGGAGACTCAGCAAAAGGCCCTGGTGTTGAATTGGGGTGGGGAAGGCTTCCTGGAGGAGGTGGCATCTAAGCTAAGGGGGAGCTCAGGCATGGTCATGGCTGGTTGCTGTGGTAGGTAGGTCAGGCAGATACCCAGAAGCAAGAAATGGAAGGGGGTCTTCCAAGTCACCTTTTGAAGTTAGGACAAGCTGCGGGCAGGCTCTCTTGAGGTACTTGGTGGAGAGTAGCCGGCAGGGACAGTAGGAGCAGGACGCCCATTTAGGACTGAGTTGTCCACGTGTCTAGGTAACAGAGGTTCTGCGATGATGAAGGCAAGAAGTGGAGGAACGTGAAAGATGTGTCAGGGTGACGTCCGCAGGACTTTGTGATGGCCAGTGATGCAGAGGGCCACTTCCCTGAGCCCAGAGTAGTGTGGAGCACCCAAGGTCATGGAGTCCGCTCCAAGGCTTTTAGCCTTCTGCTAAAGGCAGCAAGAGGCCGTGCAGAAACAGAACACTGGGCTGGGGAGGTCTGGGCGAGCCAGGGTGGCATCCACATTTACCCTAACTTGGGGCTCCTGGGCCAGGCCCTCCCCTAGGGAGCCTCTCCCCCCTTAAGTGTGTTGATCTAGAACAGAGGCCGCAGAGCAGTGTCCTATTGGGCTCCTTTGACCCACAGCAAGTCTTCAGACTTAGAAATAGAGATTTCAGTGAACTTCTTCATTTGGGGCTCCTCTTGAAAAGTCCAGAAATCTGACCACAGGGGCCTCTGCTCCTCCTGGTAATGAGCAGCTGGGGCACTGCAGCGGCCGCCCCTTAACTAGGACATAGGCCCCCCACTTCCACAGCCGCCACTCCCTGGTGATCCCGACACAAGGGCCCATGTTGTTGCCATCTGTCATCACACTTGTACTGTTCTCAGTATAGAAAAGAAAATGGGGACGTGAGAAGCCGGACCCAGAGGAGCTTGTGCTTAAAGAACTGTGGGCAAGAGCCTGTTTCTTCTTGGAAGTAGGGAATGTATCTTGTGTGTGGAACATGGAGACCAAGCGTGTCCGCATCCAAAGACTGCAGCCCCGCTCCCCACGGCCCGGCCCTGCTCCCCACGGCCCGGCCCCGCCCCACAGGCATCTGTATTTGGGCTCTCCGGGCTGTGTCCTCCCACCAAACCACAGGATGCAAGGTCTGCAGTTCACCCCCTTTGAACCGGACCCAACAGAGCAGCCAGGAACTGGGAGTGTTCTACTCACTACCTTTTATTCTCACAGGCGCCGTGGCCCTGAGGGCCGATGACAAGCTTGGCTGTGCAGACGGAACTGGGGGTTGGTAGAAAGGAGGGGCTGCGGGTGGAGAGGCTGGTTCTTCCTGGGTGGGTAATGCTGGGGAGAGGGAAAGGGTGGCTCCTCCCCCACAGTTAAATGGGCTGGAAGGCCGAGGCCAATGGGGGAGGGGACAGCAGAGGTGTTCGTTCTGGGGCTTGGGTCAGTGCCATCCCTTCTCCCTACACCTGCCCACCTCTTCCATGGGCCTAGATCTTGGAGCACCATGTGGTGTCAGAAGTGGGGGTCAGCCTGGTTCATGGTCCGTCTCCCCGGGCCTTATGTCCCTGCTAGTGGATGGGGTTTTGAGCAGCAGGGCCCTTCTGCATTGTTAATCTGTGCTGTTCTGATTATTTGATGTGTCCAAGGATGATGGAGAGCCAGGCGCCAGAGTCTCATAGAATGAGGTGCAGGGTAGGAGACGGCAAGGGGAGGGGTGTGTAAAGGAGGGAGAGGGGCTAGGGTAGGGGGCCAGGGAAGCTGTGGCCATGCAGGGCTGGCTGAGTGCTGGCGTCTGCGTCTGCTGTGCTCACAGGATGACTGCGGAGAGAGACACAGCAGGTTAGGGTTGGAGTCACCTGTTGCTGCCCCTTCCCAGCATCCTGTGGCCTCAGAGCAGTCGAGGACTCTACCCTCCACTGCCTCCCGCTTGGGTACAAGTACTGACCGTCATAGCCCCTGAAACCCCCAACCCTGGTCCTCATCTGTGAAACGGATGTTGGAGAATGGCCCAGGGTCATCTACCCACGAGGGAGTAGGCCCCTCGGGGGCTAAGCTGCTAGGGACCAGATCCCCTGCAGGGGCCCTTACCCTGACCGAGATCCTGCTTGGACATGCCCAGCCCAGACGACAGATCCTCCATTTCCAGTGGGTCTGCAAAGGAGCACAGTGTCCACGTGTTAGCTGCAGCCCAGACTACCGCACCCGTTGACAAGGGGCCTGGATGGGCTAGTTCTGCCCAACCTCGCCACGAGCCTGGTGCTTGGTAGAACAGACATGAGTGGAAGGATGCTTGTTGGATGGCTGCAAGCGGCAATGAAGTGCGGCCGGGGAGTTAAGTGAGCAAGGCCAAGGAGGGGGTGATGCAATCAGATGGGTGGATCTGGAGACGCCTGGATGCATGCGTGGATGGGTAAAGTGGAAGGACTGAAGGGTAAATGAGTAAGTAGATGAGTGTGGGCAGAGGAGAGAAATAATAAATGCACAAACAGATAAGGAATGCACAGGTGGGTGGATGCATGGCTGAGTGGCTGCCCCCCAGGAGTTGTCACCTCGAGTGTCCTGGCCCCAGGTGCGCCAGGAGAGACCTCCTACCCCTCAGCCTTCCTGGTCCTTCCTGCTCCTGGCACAGCGGCCACTGCTTACCGCTGCAGTTATGGTGCCCACGGCTCCTGGTGCGGGGGACCTCGGTGCCGTTGGGGAAGACGCACCAGCAGTAGCCGATGCTCCCATAGCACTGGAGCGGCATATAGTTGCCATTCTCGTCGCACTTGGGCCTGAACATGCCCGGGTGGATGTCAGGGATGCGGCTGACCTCTTTCTGGCACTTGGTCAGTACTGAAGCGACAGGCACGGTGAACACAGTGAGTGAGCAAGCTCTGGGCCAGGGTCTCAGCAGAACCAGAGATCCACATACCACTGCTGTGGGCCTAATGCCTTCTGTCCAAATGGCTGTACTTGCTCTACCCATTGCACAGATGGAGAAACTGAGGCCTGAACCAACAAGGTCCAGGATCAAAGAGGAAGTGAATGGCTGTGTGGCTAATTCATCCCAGAACATGATTTCTTCAAACACTCAATGCCTATTAAAGTTTAGAATTGCACCTGTGATTCTGACTTCTAGAGAAAAGCAATGGACACCTTGGTAAGTCTGAGCTTGCATTACTGGGGGTATCCAAGTAGACGTGGGGGTTACTATGTGATGGGGATGTTATAGAGGGGATTCAGACATTAGCTGGGAGTTGGTCGAGATCGCATCCAGTGTGCCCTCTATGACTCTGTGATGGAGAATCTGAGGCCCAGAGAGGGGTGGACCGTTGATCTTCCACTTCTGAAACTGAAGCCCAGAGGGAAGAGACTTGCCCAAAGTCACACAACAAATTAGCACCAGGATGAGAACACAGGACCCATAAAGGCTTTAGGGCTGAAAACCCTGGTATACATTGTCCATGAGATGGAAAAACCCCAAGGCCCTCTTATCTACTACCTGCTGGCTGTGTGACCTGGGAGAGGTCCCTTTGAAGGGCGAGAATCATGAGCCCAGCCCTCTCATGGGAACCTGCAGGGTGCAGTGCTGGGTGGGGAAGGTCATTGCCATGACTCCTGGGATGTTTTGGGTGGTTGTTGCTCCAGGCCCCCTTGTGCAGTACCATCCGCCACAACGAGGGTCACCTCCTGAAGGGAGGACTCGGTACCCCAGACAGGATGGGGGCTGGGGGCAGCCAAGCCCAGAAGAGCAGGCAGGAGAGACAGGAGTGAGAGCTGAGAGGCTGGGAGAGTCCTGTGCATGGATCAGGGAGTGCCTAAGGCTCTACCCCTGAGGGAGCTCCCAGAAACCCTGCCTCCCCAAGGCTCCCATTCCCTCTACCTTTTGGTGGAACTTCAAAAGGCTTCTCCTCCAGCGAGATCTTGCTCATTTCAAACAAAAGCCACTGATGCATCCAGCTCTCAAAGAGCTAATGGGGATAAAGGCAGAGAGTCAGGCTCAGTAGCCCTCTCCAACCCAGCCTGACTCTGTCCCTGGGGACAGAGACATGGAGGGCCAGCGGGAGCCTGCTTCCTCCTTAGAGACCCCACAGGGCTTGGTCACTCTTCCATGGCTGTGGTTTTCTGGGTGCTGGTAAGCCACCTCCAGCTTCCTGAGAATGGCTTCCCTGCTCACCCCGCCTCTTCCCAGGGCTGCTCTAGATGTCAGGAGAGGGAGGGTACCAGGGCAGGGGAAGCTGCTGACCTTCCAGTTCATGCCATCCATGGTGTCCTTAAGGTGTTTCAGGTTTTCTGGGAAGCTCCCCTTCAGCTGCGGGTACACCTTCAGGGGGTCAGACTTCTGCAGGGTGGCAAGGCAGGAAGGAAGGTTAAAAAGCTTCCTGGCAGGCAAGGTTTAATGTGCAGCCCATGTTCCCCTGGTCTTCCGTTCTGAGGGCTGGACCCCAGACCTCAGCATGTTGGAGCTAGTGGGGAGGGGAAGTGGTCTGGGTAATACGGCTACACAGCTACAAGACCCCAGGGCTAGGAGTTGGGAGACCCAGTTCCAGGCCCAGTTCTACCAATAACCCTCAGTCTTCTACTCCTTGCAGGCTCCTGTTCATCTTTCAGGTCTCACCTCCTTCAGGAGGACTTCCTTGACTTCATCCCAACCGCCCAGCTAGGTTGGGTTCTCGGCCTCTTTCCTCACAAAGTCCCCTGCACACCCCTCATCACCTGGTCACCTGTCTGTCTCCCATGCTAGCCTGAGGTCTCCGTGGGACTAGGAGCTGGATCTGATTGCTCCCGATTGTGGGTCCAGAGCCTTGCACAGTGCCTGGCACTGAGTAGACATGCAGCAAAAATTGGGGAAGGAAAAAACAGGCATCTTCAGCAAGTCACTTCCAGACTTTGGGCTTTGGTTTCTCCATCCCAGACACAAAACGGGGAGTGGTGGGTCTGGACTTCATATAACGTTTAAGGGCCACACTTGTCTTCCTTCACTAATCTGGTGATCCCATATTGGATGTCTGCTGTGAGCCAGGCATGGCGCAGGTCTTGAAGCATAGCCTCACTGGGGGCTTATGGGGATGGGGCAGGAGCTCAGGGATGCCTGGCCAGGTTCCACTCACCAGGAGCAGCCGCATCACATGGTCCTGCGTCATGTTGCCATACTTGGTGGCGTTCTGCATGGGCTGTGGAAGGAAGGAATAGGGTGTTTCCCAGCACTGGCCCATGGAGGAGGGGCCCTAGAGCAGAGCCAGCAGCTGGGGTCTGGGTGAGAGTGTAGATTCCCAGATGTTCAACAGGCCCACCTCTGCCACCTCCAAATGTGAGGGCTCGGGCAAGTCACTACCTTCCTGCCTCAATATCCTATTCGTCAACTCTGCATAAGCTTTCCTGCCCAAGGCTTTGTGGACGGGAGATCGTTTAGTGAACAGAAACGTTATCCATATATGATATCAAGGGATCTGAGAATAGGAGGGACTGTGAGATGCTTGGGAAATGAGAAGTATTTCGTAAGTTGTGGAGGACTAAGCCCTCTTCCCAGGGAGGGCCCCAAGAGGCTCCTTCCTCCCCCACCTCTGGAGTTCCTCCTCCTCCCCCAGCAGTCAGGACCCCCTCTCCAGCTCTACTTTTCCCGGGCCAGCTGTCCTCCCCTGTCCCTTGGCACCTGCCCTCCATCCAGGCTAGGTAATGCTTCCCTCTTCCGCCGCCCTGGGGCTGGCCTTACCTCCGGGCCTTCCATGGGCAGGTCCTGCAACAGCATCGGGGCGCTGAGCCGCATCTTGGTCAGAGGCTTGGCGGCTGTGGGGCAGAAGGTACAGCATGAGCGTGGCCCCAGGGAAGAGGGCACTCAGCTCCGGGGACCGAGATCTCAGACCCAGATGAGGGGCTGGAATTCCAGACCAGAGAGAAGGGACAGCGGGCGCAGCTGGGTACAGGAATGAGGGGTCTTCTGAGGTGAGAGACGGGGGGGTGAGGGCTGTGGGGATGGGGGGGTGAGGGCTGTGGGGATAGAGGTGGGGCACGCACACTTGGGAAGCTTCATGCGCAGGTTCTCCAGCTGCAGGTTCTGCGAGGTGACTGTCAGCTTGTCCAGGCGGCCCTGCTGCTGGTACAGGAAGTAGGCGGTGGTGGCCTGGCCAGCCAGGAGCAAAGCCACCAGGATGGAAAAGCCTGTGTACAGGGCTCCACGGCTGCACTTGCTGTTGGGGGCAGGGAAGATAGGTCAGGAGAGGGTCCGCGGAGGTGGCTGCCCCGAGGACTAGCAGGGAGTGGGGAGTGTGCCCCCCATTTCCAGCCCTCGGCCCTCAGCTACCCCTAACAAACACACACTTTAAACACAAACAGGTGCCTATGAACCTACAGCTTGAAGACGTTCCCCTGACCCCCTACCTCCAACCAGTGCTGCCCCTATAGCCCTCCCAGGTGGAAATCCTGGAGCTGCCCCTGGGCCTAGGCTGCGTGGGGAAGAAGCGGTGACAAGTACTTGTCTTCTCCAGACCTTGGTCCCACCTGTGCAATGATGGGTCGAGGTGGAGGGTCTCCCCAGGTTCCCTCTACCAGAGGATCTCCTGAGGATCAGGGCTGCCCTCCAGGCAGCCCCCACTATGCACCCAACCCCTGTAGTGAAATCAGAGATGAAGGAAGGAAGTAGGGCCTGGACAGCAGAGCATGCAGCCCACCTGAAAAAGAGAAGTGAGGCCTTGCCATTTTTAGGAGTGGGTTGGGTGCATCAGACAATGTCTGGCTGGAGCAGGGCCAGGGACCACCCCCTGTGGGAATACATCCTCTGCCCAAGACACTCCCTGTGCCTCTGAGCACATCTCTGCCATTCTCTGGGCCTGTTTCATGGGTACCTCTCACATCAGCAATTCTAGAATTTGGTGGTCATCATCTGAAGTAAGATCTGTCTGTGACCACAGAAGTATTATGAATGGTAATATCTACCGGGGATGGGGGTTAGGAAGCAGGGTGGGGCGTATCTCAGCAGGATTTTGGTGCCTGAGCCTGTATGACCTGGGAGAACGTCTCACGCTCTCTGGACCGGCTGGCTGCACAGGGAGGGGTGGCCAGACCTCGGCCAGCCCTTGGAGCTATTGGCCTTGGATACACTTTTGAGGGCACATGTAAATATTACGTGCCGGGGAAGTAAGGATCCCACCCCAGGACCCTGAGAGTTCCTGACCGGTTTGTTTTCTCCCACCTACCCCAGGGGTAGAACTACTAGGACCCCACTGGAAATTGAGGACGAGACTGCACCCTGCTTACTCCAGCAATCAGCAAGGATAGTTTAGGAACCTGCAGGAACACCCTGCTGCCTAGTAACTCATGACATCACAGACATGGCTCATTCTCACTGGCTCTCTGCTTGTCAGTCCTCTGTGATTTCTGGGCCAAGGCCCAGCCCAAGGGATTATTATTCTGAAAGGAGAAAGTAAAAAGCCTGTGTGGAGAAAAGGAGAAAAACCGACAGGAGGGGAAAACAAATCCTACTCATTGGCCTTCCCAAGGAACAGGGGTGGCCTGGCCTCTGAAGTGGTGAAAAGTCCACCCAAGTCTGGGTCTTGCCTGAGTTCAAGCTCTACAGTCTCACCCCTTCAGCAGCCCCACACCCAGTCTAGCCCCAGCTCTGCCTCCCGCCATCCCCTCTCTGAACCTCAGTTTCTCATAAGGCCTGAGACTCTAGAGAGTCATAATGAAGACGAGACCATGTAACCTGGATTGGAATCCTGGTTCTGCCACTCACTTAGCTCGGGGACCAGGGGCAAGTCACCACCTAACTTCTCTGAGTGAGTAACTTGAGGTAAGAACATCTACTCTACTCAAAGGTTGTTATATAAAACAAGAGCGGGGGTAAAACTCTCGACTCCATACCCAGCGTGTGGTTAGCACCCCATAGGTAACACTGAGCACGAATCTCAAAGGAGTTAACAGTTAACTTGAGCATCTAGATGCCTTCCTATCTATGCATCTTGATTGCCTGTCTCCTGCTTCTAGACAAAGGCCAATTCTTGTCACCCCTCTCTTTTTTTTGTTTTTTGTTTTTTGCGGTACGCGGGCCTCTCACTGTTGTGGCCTCTCCCGCTGCGGAGCACAGGCTCCGGATGTGCAGGCTCAGCGGCCATGGCTCACGGGCCCAGCCGCTCCGCGGCATGTGGGATCTTCCCGGACCGGGGCACGTCCCCTGCGTCGGCAGGCGGACTCTCAACCACTGCGCCACCAGGGAAGCCCTTGTCACCCCTCTCTTCACTTCCTCCTTTCTACTGCCTCTTTCTTGACTAGTAATAATAATTGGCCAAAGTTGGGAGCCAACCAGAACTAGCCAACCAGAACTGATTCTAGCCAACCAGAACTACAAATGTTGCCAGGCAGAAGTGTTCACAAAAGGGTCCAAAACAGGCCAGGACAGTTTTTAGAAGCAGTAATTGAACTAAAAGGAAAATTAGACAAGGATTTGACGAGGGGGCACCCTTTCTGCTCACTGAGCCCATGCTGGGTCTGCAACTCACTGGGAGGCCTGAGCTCAGAGGGGGGACCCATCTTCCCTCCCTGCAAATCGTGCCTCTAGAAGGAGGTCAGATGGTAGAATAAACTCAAACTTTGATATCAGACTAGTCCTGGGGTTCAAATTCTGGCTCCAGTATTCAGTAGCTGCGATAACTTAAGTAAGTCACTTACTGATATGTCTCAACTTTCTCTTATGTAAAGATGGGAATAATAAAAGTACCCAACTTGGGCTGCCCTGGTGGCACAGTGGTTGAGAGTCCGCCTGCCGATGCAGGGGACACGGGTTCGTGCCCCAGTCCGGGAAGATTCCACATGTGCCGCGGAGCGGCTGGGCCCGTGAGCCATGGCTGCTGAGCCTGCGCGTCCGGAGCCTGTGCTCCGCAACGGGAGAGGCCACAACAGTGAGAGGCCCATGTACCGCAAAAAAAAAAAAAAAAAAGGTACCCAACTGATAGGGTTTCTAAGAGAATTACGATTGAGTTTAGCATTTAGTTATATGTCTGGCACAAAATTAATCATAGTAATGACTAACAGTGACTGAAGATTGGTGACAGGTATACAGTGAATAGGAACTATTATCATAACTCTTGTCGTAGTTATTATTACTACTACTGAGACCCAGAGAGAGACACTGATTTATCCAAGTCACACATGACAGTAGCAGAACCTGGACCAGAATCCAGCCCTCGTAAGAGTCGGCCCTCCTAGCCATGGGATTCCCCAGGATTTTCACAGGCTGTGAAAATGGTCTCTAAAGGTCTCTAGTTACCTGTCCCACAGTATGCAGTTCCTCATGACACCTCTGAGAGTCTCTCCCAAACCCATTTCTGCCTGGCAACAGCTGACATCACAACTGTAGGTCCCTGTCATTTGCGAATTATTTGGGGGAGCAGGGGCATTAGGGTAGCTGCATTCTAACCACGCCTTTTCTTTTCAGGGGAACAGATGGATGAGGCCATCTTGGAGTTGGGAAGGGGTCCTCTGGATGGCTGTGCTGGCCCCTTGCTGCAAGGGAGAGGGGAACAGGCAGGGTACCACCCACATCAACCCACAGTCCCTTCTAGAAATTTAGCCAGAGACCCCCTCACCCTTTTTTGATCCCCCTCCAACATCTCTCATTCCCTCCTGTGATGGCAAAGGAGGTCTCCATCTACTCTACAGACACCTGCAACGATAATTCCCTTGATATAAACACATATAGCAATTTGTGGTAACTAGGAGGAAACTCCTCTGTGATGAGCTGCTTCTACCAATCTCTTTTAGAAAATCTGCTCCATCTAGGATCCATACTATTTTCAAAATCTGGTCCAAAATTTCTAACCTAGGCCTCATGGCCCAGCTTCAGGGGACTCTGTGAAGCTGCTGATATTGTGTGAAGCTCTAGGGAAGGAGTCCAGAGCTCTCTTGATTTTCAGAAGAGAAGTGCATGATGCATAGAAAGTTAAAACCCCTGTCCTAGAGGAGCTCCCTCACTTTACAGGAGGGAGAACTGAAGCCCAGAGCGGGCTAGAGACTTGCTCAAAATCACCCAGTTAGCACTGGGGTCAGAGCCCAAGTCCATGCCTCCTCTGACTCCCGGTCTACTGCTCCTCCTGTAGCACCTGCGCACTCTGTGCGGCCCAAGGTCTGTGTGCGCTCTCCTGCCGTTCACACATACCTCTCCTGGGCTCCGGGGCGCTGGCCCAGCATGGGCACCTGCTCATGGTTGGAGATGAGGTCGCGTTGGTCTTCCATGGTTCCGGCCTCTGGTCTTCCCCACTCCTGCTGCTGCTGCTGCCTCCTGCCTGTCTAGGACGCTGAGCCCCTGGCTCACCTCTTGAAGTTGGGGCTGAGAAGGAATCTGATTCGTCCACAGGAGGGCACTCCGCCCACCTAGTAGAAGTGGAAGTGAAAGCCACAAAGCTGGAAATACCCCCCACTTGAGCAAAGCTTCCTTTAAGGGGGCAGGATGAGTCGGGGGAGGTCCCCCAGGCAGGTGGAAAGGCCAGCATGCTTCCACTGGCTGCCCAGGGCCCTCATCACTTGTTTCTGGGCAGACCTGTGGATTCATAAGGCTCTTTGGATGTTTTGAGAAACAGGCAAATGTTCACTCCCTAGACAGGAAATCACTTTGAAGCAAAAAATACCCAAAATGCTTTGTTTGTCTCCCCTCTCACCTATAGATGAGTGGGTGCAGAAAGGGGCTGTGCCCCCTTTGTGAACTTAGACAAGTTCCTCTCCTTCTCTCAGTCCTCAGTTATGTCATCTCAAAATGGAGGAGGAAAGTTGGATTCACTGTTCGCTCTGCTTTCTTCTAACTCAAGCATTTTATGAACCTGAGTCCATGGTTCTAAGGCTCTGGTACTAATATTTGCCACCACTTACCAAGCCCTCCTTTGTGCCAGGCACTGTGCTAATCGTTTTGCTTGCTTTGTTTCATTTAATCTTTACAGTAACCCTTTGAGGGCTGTTTTATTTTATTATCTCCATTTACAGATAGGCACACTGAGGCTTTTGAGAGGCTACATGTTTGCCCAGGATCGTGCATCCAGGAATTGCAGCCCATGATTTTAACCATTCTACCCTTCTCCCTCCTGATGCTCAAATTGTGTCGTTCAAATTCATGAAAGCAGGTACCTCTACAGGGAGGGAATGAGGAGGGACTGGGAAAGCGTACCCAGGGGAGGTTTAACTGTGTTGGCATGGTTTTATTTCTGACTATCTGTGGCTTGTAGACCTTATTTTTTTTTATTAATCTTTATGTCTTTTGTGTGTGTGTTTAAATTTTCATTAATAAATGAACAAATTTATGGTATAAGTACATGAAAAGATGTTCCACATCATTAGTCGTTAGGAGGCAAATCAAGGCCACAGTGAAGTACCACTTCACATCCACCACAATGGCTATAATCAAAAAGACAGATAACAAGTGTTGACAAGGATGTGAAGGAATTGGAACTCATATATTGCTGGCAAGAATGTAAACTGGTGCAGCTACTTTGGAAAACAATTGGGCGATTTCCCAAAAAGTTAAATAGAGTTACATATGACCCAGTAATTCCATTCCTAGATATCTACTCAAGAGAAATGAAAACACGTATCCACACAAAAACTTCATAGTGGATACACAAATGTTCATAGCACCATTATTCATAATAGCCTCAAAGTGAAAACGACCCAAATATACACCAACTGATGAATGAGTAAACAAAATGTGATTTATCCGTACAGTGGGATATTATTTAGCCATAAAGAAGAATTAATATCACAATAAAACTGTTATTTTTTAAAAAAGGAATGAAGTACTAATTCATGGCACAAAATGAACTTTGAAAACATCATGCTGGGCTTCCCTGGTGGTGCAGTGGTTAAGAATCCGCCTGCCAATGCAGGGGACACGGGTTTGAGCCCTGGTCCAGGAAGATCCCATATGCCATGGTGAAACTAAGCCCATGCACCGCAACTACCGAGCCTGCGCTCTAGAGCCCGTGA
Source organism: Globicephala melas (assembly GCF_963455315.2). Classification (NCBI taxonomy): domain Eukaryota; kingdom Metazoa; phylum Chordata; class Mammalia; order Artiodactyla; family Delphinidae; genus Globicephala; species Globicephala melas. The sequence goes on from NC_083316.1 coordinate 126,134,167, forward strand.
GCCACACTACTGAAGCCTGCGTGGCACAACTACTGAAGCCCGCATGCCTAGAGCCCATGCTCTGCAACAGGAGAAGCCACTGCAGTGAGAAGCCCATGCGCCGCAACTAGAGAAGGCCTGCATGCAGCAACGAAGACCCAATGCAGCCAAATATAATAAATTTATTTTTTTAAAAAAAGAAAAGAAAACATCATGCTAAATGAAATAAGCCAGACACAAAAGGCCACATATTGTATGATTCCATCTATTTGAAATGTCTGGACTAGGCAAGCCATAGAAACAGAAAGTAGATCAGCAGTTGCCAGGGGCTGGGGGGGAAAGGGGATGGGGAATGACTGCTAATGGGTATGGGATTTCCTTTCAGGGTGATGAAGATATTCTGGAATTAGACAGTGGTGATTGTTGCACAACTTTGTGGATATATGGAAAAACCACTGAATTGTACCATTTTAAAAGCTTGACTATTATGTGAAATTTATAGCTCAATTTAAAAACAGATTTCTTGGTAATGATCGCTAGAACACATATATAGCTTTGCTTCCTCTTTCACTTGGCTCTGTCACTAAAATGGCGAAGAGTTGCCTTTTTTTTTTCTTAGTGTAAATCTATAAGGACAAAGAGAACAGGAGAAAACAGTGCAAAATTTTGGAAGCTGGAAAGCAGGTGGATTGGAGGTAGTCATTAACAGACCCCAGAAAGCTTAATCCTAAACCTGCAGCTAGAAAAGCTGAGAAGCCACCAATTTACATGATAGAACAGGCTCAGGAATTGAGGTATTAGGCACACTGGGTGGGAGTACAGGTGGGGCTAAAAAGAAGATTCGTTGGAAGTCTGTTTATGAAAACAGTTGGATATCCATGTCCTCTCCCTCCCCAACTATCCCTCCCTCCCTGAAAGAGGACTGGAAGTCTATCCCTAGGCACAGTGCAGGGCATGGGCCCAGTTCTAAAGCTGAGAGTCCCAGCCTTCTCTCTGACCCAGTTCACAGAATGCCAGAAGCCAGACCTTCTTTCTCCAGGCAATAAATGAGAGAAGGCTTCCCTGGAGAGTATGACCATCCCACAAGGAATGACCTAAAGATTCTGATATTGGGGTTCAACAATGAAACAACCCAGCCAGATAACCCTATAGGGAAGCCCTCAGTGAATAAGCCCTTCACATGGGTCACGGCTTCCACTTGATTTTTTAGACCATCAAGGGTCATGGGACATCTGAAGTAAACCTCTAACATAAAAGAGAGTGAACAAAACAACTAACCAAACCCCAAAAACCATGCAGGAAGCGAACACTCATTAATAGCCTTAGGGAGGTAAAGGATGATACTGCACCCATGAAACAAGAATAGTATGCTATAAAGATAGAAGTACTGTTAGAAGAAGAACGACAAAAAAGCTCTTAAAGACTAAACATATGAGGGTAGATATTAAACAACCAGTAGGTAAAAGATAAAGGTTTTGTGTGTATGTATGTGTGTGTGTGTTTTACCTCCCAGAAAGTATACCACAAAGATAAAAAGAAAGAAATAGAAAAGATAAGAGAATTAAAGACCAGTCCAGGATGCCCAATAGCCAAATATCAGAGTTCCAGAAATAGGGAACAGAGAAAATAGAGGGGAAAAAATTCAGTACAATTCCCAGAACTCAAAGACATAAATTTCCAAACTGAAAGGGCCCAGTGAGTACCAGGGCCAAAGTATAAAAATAATTTCACACCAAGGCACATCAAGTGAAGTTTCAGAAAAATAAAGACAAAAAGAAGATTCCACAGAAAGAAATAAACAAGACAGATATAAAGGACCAGGAATCAGAATGACTTTGGACTTCTTAAGAGCAACCCTGGAAACCAGAAGATAACGGAGCAACACCTTCAAAATTCGATGGGAAAATGATTTCCACCCTAGAATATTTACTGAGCCAAATTACTAAATACGTAGGAGGGTCTCATTAAGGTATTTCCAGACATTAGGTATCTCAAAAATTTTTTCTTCCTCAGAAAGCTTCAGGAAGGTATGCTCCACCAAAATGAAGGTGTTCACTAAAAATAAAGGAAGACCTGGGACACAGGAAACTGAAATTCAGCTCACAAGAGGGAATGGGGATCCCCAGAATGATGGTACAGCAAAATCCCAGGAGTAAAGCAACATATCCATATTGGATCAGGCCCAAAGGCTCTGAAAGACATTTCTTCAACAAGATAAAATTGATAGATAGCTGATAGGTCTGAACATACTAAGAGGTGACTTAGATCCTTTTTTGGAGAGTATGAGGTTGAATTATGATAATTTCACAGAAAATTAAGCAAATGAAAAACCAAGACAACTATTAACTCTTGGGAAAACAAAAGTTATATAGGAAATGAATAGTCATGATACTATACTACATAATGCAGCTATAAAAGGCATTTACATTGTCATAATATAGTAAACTTTGAATACTGACCTAACTAAACATACAATAGAGGCATTTGGGAGGACGAGAGGTCAGGAAAAGTCACTTAGAGGAGAAAAGAGGGCTAAATCTTGGTCTTCCACAGTGAAAAGCCAACAAGATAATGTTTAAAACTGAAACAATCTGGAAGTAACGATACCAGTAGTCATTTAGAGATATGGAGGTTAATACCAAATGAATCAGCTAAAAACGTTTTAAAGTGGTATGAAAAGGAAGGTAAAGAATTGCTGTTTTTCACAGCCAGCCCTTTAGAAGGATTTGATTATTTAAATATGTGAATTTATAACTTTGATATGAAGTAAAACTCCATTCAACATCGAAGTCAGTTGATTCTAAACTGACTGTGATAACAAAATGGTAGTCTAATGCCTTTTCCTTGCGAAGCAGCTTTAGGCCAAAGCTGAGGGTGACCCCAAGGGTCATCCTGTCCTCGCCCACAGGAGGCTGGAGACGATTCCAGCTAGGAGGGTGGGCTGGATGATGGCTCCCTCCTTTGCTTCTAGTAGGGTAAGAGGTCTCAGTTGTCACACAGGCCCTGCTGCCCGGTGGAGCAGCCCCATCCTACCTACCCTCCTGCATGGGATGGAGACAGAATGACAGGAAGAAGGAAGGCTTGGTATCTGCCACACCCTGAGGGGTATCCAGGGTTAAGGCAGGATTCTGCTCCCCCACTGTTCGTATGAAGAAAGTCTGGCTCAGAAAGCGGAAAGGAGCTGGCCCAAGGTCACAAAGAGCTGGGACTGGTCTAAACAAAAGAGCTCTGAGGCCAACTTGCTGGATTCACATTCTAGTTCCAAAATGGCAGATCCCAGGGCTGAGAAAGGGAAAACACAGGTGAGTCGGAGACATCTCTTTTTCCCAGAAAGCGAAGAAGTGCTCAAAGACCGCTGGAGTTTGTCAGAAGGACCCTGGAGCCAACTTGAAGAGGCACCTGCCAACCACATATGAGACAATTCCAGCATCAATAAGAATAATTTACCCCGCCTCTTTAAAAGGAACTATACAGTTCAATCCCAGCTGATGAGGAAAAACCCTTGTTTCTAGAAGAATGCAAGCTAACTAATGTAAAAGAAAAGACAGAATTAGAAAATCACCTGTTTGTAACCCCCAGTGTAATAATTAACTCAGGCAAGGACCACCAATAGATGCCCAAACCATGAGACAAAGGGTTGGGGGAGAACAGGATATCCACATGCCATAGTATCATCCCCAAAGTCCTTGCTGGTTGTTTACAGAAAAAGGCAGTCTACAATGGTGCAGCCCTGCTGTCACCACCACATGATCAAACTTTTAGCATCACCAGTGGTGGAGCAACATAACATTATGTATTTCCTAATGGGGTAAGATACTCAGCTGGGGAGTATCTTTGCTAAAAAAATCATTAAATGAATCTGCCTTTAGACCTAAATTCTAGTTTACAGGACACAGAAGAACGAATGAAATAAAACTATGAGGAAACAGACAAATTCAGAGACAGTCTACAAACAACAACTGTACCCATCGAAGAGTCAATGTCATGAAAAAACGTGCATGTGTGGGTGTGGAGAGGGTTCTATATTTTAAAAGATTGAAGAAACGTAACAATCAAATGCAATTTGTAAATTTTGACAAGATTTTGGTTGGGAAAAAAGCTGTAAGAGATTTTTATTTGGTTTGGTTTTTTGGGTTTTTTTAAAATACAATTTATTTATTTATTTATTTATTTTGGGCTGCATCGGATCTCCCTTGCTGTGCGTGGGCTTTCTCTAGTTGTAGCGAGAGGGGGCTACTCTTTTTTGCGGTGCGCAGACTTACTGCGGTGGTTTCTCTTGTTGCAGAGCACGAGCTCTAGGCGTGCGGGCTTCAATAGTTGTGGCGTGCAGGGCTCAATAGTTGTGGCTCACGGGCTCTAGAGCGCAGGCTCAGTAGTTGTGGCACATGGGCTTAGCTGCTCCGCGGCATGTGAGATCTTCCCGGACCGAGGCTCAAACCCGTGTCCCCTGCATTGGCAGGCAGATTCTTAACCACTGCGCCACCAGGGAAGTCCCTGTTTTTTGGGGGGTTTTGGCCGTGCCGCAGAGCATGTGGGATCTTAGTTCCCCGACCAAGGATCGAACCCGCACCCCCTGCACTGGAAGCGCAGAGTCTTAACCATGGGACCGCTGGGGAAGTCCCTGTAAGAAATATTTTTAAGAAGCTGGGGCAATTTGAACATGGACTGAATGTTAGCTGATACTTGGGAATTATTACTGCTTTTCTTAGATGCAATAATGGAACATTAGTCTGCTAGAAAAATATACTTTTAGAGGCCGAAGGCTGAATGAAGTTCTTGGAGGTGACATGACATGAAGTTTGCAAGTTATTTTCAAAATAGGAAAAAAAGAAAGATAATAGATAAAATTAACAATAGGTGAATCTAGGTGGTGGGTATATGGTACATTTTCTCTGTATGTTTGAAATTCTGAATAATAACTGTTTAGAAAAAACATAAAGGCAATTGTGTACAAATCCAATTTCCTCCTATATAAGAACTGTGCTAGCTGCTAAGACGACACTATATTCCCATCACATTATTGACACATTATTACATTGACAGTGGGCTCTTTCACAGCATGAGCACAAAATGTGTGTTGTAAGCCTCCTTGAAATTTCTCAGAAACTATCAAAAGTTTTGTTTTGATAAGAAAAAAATTCCAGCTCCACCACTACAGGATGTGATTTTGAGCAAATTACTTAACTCCACCATGCCTCAGTTTCCTCACCTGTAAAATGGGCATACTAACAGAACCTAAACCATTAGATTGTTAGGAGTATTGAATGAATTAGTATACATATGCCTGATGTAGAGACTAAGTGTGCAATAAATGTTAGGTAGTTCAGTGATAAATTTTTTTCTGCAAATCTGCTGCATCTGAATCCGGGACCCTGCCTGTACCCAGAGATTTGGAGCTGCTCAACAGAGCCAGAGGGGGCCTCCCCCTCCCACTCTGGATCATCCTGGGAGTCTCCTCCTGTGGTGTCCCCATTAAGCTAGTCTAGGTTGAGATGCCTGTTCTCCCTTGGTCTGGGCACTCCAAGACCCAGAGGTGTGAGTTCCTGCCAGATCACCAGGGTGAGCCAGGAGGTGGAATCCCCCAGGACCTCTGCCATCCTGTTTTCCTCCTTAGTCCCAAAGTCCCTGAGAGGAAAGAGCCACCCCAGGTGGTAGGCAGTGCATGTCCAGCCCTATCTACCACCCCAGGATGGCCTGGCCATCCTTTCTGTACGGGGACCCTAGCACACCTTGGCCATGAACAAGGGGTTGGAAAAGGTCCTCTTTGTGGGAAAGGAGCAGGCCTGGGCTACAGTCCTGTACCTGTTATGCCTGGCCTGGGCAAGCCACTTACTTCACTTCTTTCACTCACTCATGCATTCAACAATTATTTATTGCACATCTACTTTGTGCCAGGTCCTTGGGCTACATAAATGAACAAAGCAGACAAGTATCCCTGCCCTTATGGAGTTTACATTCTAGTGGGAAACAAACAAGTAAGTTTATTTATTAAAGAGTGATGGCAGGAACTTCCTTGGTGGCGCAGTGGTTAAGACTCCATGCTCCCAGCGCAGGGGGCCCGTGTTCGATCCCTGGTCAAGGAACTAGATCCCACATGCATGCCACAACTAAGAGTTCGCATGCCACAACTAAGGAGCTGGTGAGCCACAACTAAGGAGCCCACGAGCCGCAACTAAGGAGCCCTCCGGCCGCTACTAAGACCTGGCACAACCAAATTAATTAATTAATTTTAAAAAGAGTGATGGCAGACACTAATATATATAAAATGGATAACTAATGAGAACCTGCTGTATAGCACACACTTCGCTGTATAGTAGAGGCTAGCACAGCATTGTGAAACAACTGTACCCCAATAAAAACAAAAAAAAGAGTGGTGCCAGAGATCGGGAAAAGGAAAGGTATTACTGCAGCAGCAGGATAGGGGCAGGTTGTAGTACTTTATAGGGTGTTGGGCTGGGCCTCACTGACAAGGCGAGATTTGGGCACAGGCTTGAGGTGTTTAATGCAGCCCGTGTCTGGCTGAAGGATTCCCTGGACAGAAGGAACAGCCAGAACAAAGATCCCAGAGTGGGGATGCACCCGGCATGGCTGAGGAACAGCAAGGAGGCCAGTGTGGCTAGAGCGGCGCCACTAAGGTGGAACATGACAGGACATGAGGTCAGCAAGTTCCGGGGTCAGATCCTGTGGCCATTGTCACAACCTTGGCTTTTACTCTGAGTAAAATCAAGAGCCATGGGAAGGCTTTGAGCAAAGGAGTGTCATTATCTGACTTGCAGTTTAAAAGGGTGGTTCAGGCTGTGTTGAAAATCAGTACAATAGGGGCAGATAATCCCCACTGCCTCATGGCACTGCTGTGAAGGTCCAAGGAGAACTGGGGTGCGGAAACATTTTATACTGAGTATAGTACAGTGTTTCTGGGAGAAAGAAACTAGCTGCTTCACTCCTTCCCATCCTACTGAAGGGACAATTGAGTGAGGAGAGGATTTAATTTGCCCTAGGTCAGATGTTCTACAACCAATTTAGGATCTGGGAATCCCCTACTCTTCTCCCAGCTGCCGTGTGGCAGGTAGGTTAATAGCATGACCTTTGGACATGATCTCAGCTAGCACAGCTGAGTAGGACTGACCGAGCCTTCCCCTAGAATTCATTCATCCAACAAATATGTATCAAGCACCAGTTCTGTGCCTGTCACTAGGACACAGGGGCATTTGGAGACACCTGGTGATGGCTGAGCCCCAGTCTCACTCAGAGACCAGGCTACCAGTGGCTGAGGTTGGGCTTAGCGATCGGGGTCAATCTGTGGCTGGGGTCAGGTCACAACTGAGGCTGGAGGCAGGGAGACCAGTCAGGAGGCTGTGGTGAAAAGTCAAGCTGGAGAGGCAGGCCTGTTGGAGGCTATAGCTAGGAGCACTGGAGGAAAGGTGACGAAGAATAAAAGTGTCAGGAGGAGGTCCACAGGACTCAGGCAAAACTGGATATGGATAGAGGGGTGAGACCAAGATGCTTGGTGAGCTTTTCTGCTTGGGTGATGGAGATGATGTCATTCACAGAAACAAGAAGTCCTTGGCACATTTGAGGAACAGAAAGAAGTACAGTGCGTCTGAGCCTAGTGAGCGAGGGGAAGGGTGGTTTAGATGATGTTGAGGGGACAGGCTGGGCTGCAGCTTAGGTATTATTCCAAGCACAATGGGAAGCTGGCAAAGGGTGTCAAGCAGGGAGGGGCTGGGGCTGGTTTATGTTTTTAGATGATGTGCAGCATATAGATTTACCAAGGGCAGGAGTGGAAGCCTGGAGATTAGTTAGGAGTAAAGTAGTTTAGGTGAGAGATGGTGGTGGAGACAAGGAAAAGTGGATGGGTTCGATAGCTGTTTTGAAAGTAGAAATGTCAGGACTTGCTGTGGGAGTGAGTTCAAAGACGGTGGCTGGGGCTTCCCTGGTGGCGCAGTGGTTGAGAGTCCGCCTGCCGATGCAGGGGACCACGGGTTCGTGCCCCAGTCTGGGAAGATCCCACGTGCCGCCAAGTGGCTGGGCCCGTGAGCCATGGCCGCTGAGCCTGTGCGTCCGGAGCCTGTGCGTCCGGAGCCTGTGCTCCGCAACGGGAGCGGCCACAACAGTGAGAAGCCCGCGTACCGCAAAAAAAAAAAAAAGACGGTGGCCGGGTTTAGAGCTATACAATGGATGGTGGCATTTGCTGGGGTGGAGAAGATGGGAAACACATTCTGGAATCGGTAGACCCTAGAGTTTGGTTCTGGCTGTATTCTATGTGACACCCACGTGTTGACCTCAGGTAGATGACTGAAACTTGAAGAAGAGTGAGCATACACCTTTGTAAATGACCAAATTACGGGCAGCATTTTCAACCATGGGATCAGGGCTGAGCTCTGGGGACCCTCAATGTGTGGAGATCGGATGAGGAGCAGCTCTGAGCAGTGCAGAGGAGTGGTCAGGGATCAGAAGGAAAACGGGGAGAGGGTGTGATCACAGATCCCAATAAAGGAGTGAAGGAGTGTCAGCTGTGCCAAATATCACTGCGGGAAATGCCCACTGGTCTGGGCCACATGGAGGTCATGGGAGATCTTGACAAAAGCAGTTCTGAGAATTGGGTTGGGAGGCGATTGGGAGGGAAGAAGTGAAGCCAGCATGGGAGGGAGAGCAGAGAGGTGAGGGTAGCCCCTGGAAGAGAACACACGTCACGGTGTTTGAACATATTTGTCCAGATGGAAACGCCTCAGAAGGGAGGGCGGGAGGGAGGGAGGGACTGATGATGCTGAGGAGGAGGGGTTCTGCTGAGCTCCTGCGCAGTGAGTCCCTGGTACTTCCACAGAGCCGCCCCTGTGTGGCTGACCAGCCTCCTCCCCAGGCAAGAGCGGTCCTGGAGTGCCTCTCTGTGAAGGCACCAGACCAACTCCCTGATGCCTCTCTTTTCCTGCTCTCCGGCTCTCAGACCTGCCTCCTCAGCCTGGCAGCTAATTTCCCAATTGCTGCCACCAACAGCCCATCCACTGGGTTTGAGGAAAAAGTGAAGCTTTCTGAATTACACCAAGGCCTTGGCTCCTGACTTTCCTGACTTGGCGGATATCTGTCTCATCATTTTATTGTCACAATAGCCCTGTGAGCCTCAGGGAGATTAAATGAGATGTACAAACTAGCCAAGTGCCAGCAAGTGGCAAACCCAGGATTTGGGCCCAGGTCTGAGCTGTCCGCAGAGCCCATTCTCTTAAGTACCTTGCCTCCCATAGAGCCCTTAACTCACTTTCACCAGTCTTAGTGAAGGCCATGCCGCCTACAGCCCCTATTCCCAAGGGGTTGGATTCAAAAGGCAGATAGGATTCCTTCCCAATCCTTGTGGGCAGTGTCTACCTTCCTTACTCTCCAGAGAAGCTTAATTATCAGTTCACTAGTTCTGTCCTTCTCGGGAATGGTCCTTTTCGAGCATTTCCCAACATCTCTTGCGCTCTGCTTACATGCCTCCAGAGCACAGAGCTCAGTACCTCCACAAGCAGCTCATTCTAGGCAGGATAGTGTGGCAATCCAGAGTGTGGACTCCAGTTGGTTGAATCGCAACTCTGCTTCCTACTAGCATCCTGTGCCTCAGTTTCCTCATCTGTAAAATCGTAGTAATAGTACCTACTTCCTAGTATGATAATGAGGATGAAATAAGATGCTACATTTAAGTTGCTTGGTAAGTGCTTAATAAATTTTAGCTACTGACACTGTCATTATTGCTATTTTTCCTGAGGTAGAGCTACAACTTGCTCTCTATGACTTCTACACTTTGGGCCTAGCCCTGTCCCTTGGAATTCTGCCCTCTTCCGTACTCCCTGTAGGCTATTCCTATTGTCCTGCATTTCTCAATTTTCATTTTCTCCTGACACCAATTTTTTTGTGTGTGCAAGCTCAGTTACTCATCATGCTAACATGATTTTCCTAAGATCATGATTTCTTCTTGACAGAGTCACTGGCTGTTTGCTAGGCAAGCTCAACGCTGTCAAACATTGAGGGGGGTGGGAGAATGGTAGCTTCAAGGTCTCTCTCCTCCTGCCCTCACAGGCCTTCTTGTTGGCTCCTGGGCTTCTGCATTCCCTGACTTTGGAATCCCAATCAGTGGGCCTAACTGACTGCATATCCTAAACGTCTATCAGGGCAGGATTATGTCAAGGTGAAGGGTACACACTCTAGAGCCAGACAGAGCCAAGTTCAAATCCAGAATCTTCTGCTTACCTGCTGTGTGATCTTGGCCAAGAAGCCTCCCTGAACCTCAGTTTCGTTACCTGCAAAATGAATTTTTAAATTTTTAAATTTTTAATTTTTTTTGGCCACACCGCATGTCACCTGAGATTTTTTTTTTTTTTTTTAATTTTATTTATTTTTGGCAGCACTGGGTCTTCATTGCTGCGCATGGGCTTTCTCTAGTGGCGGCGAGCCGGGGTTACTCTTTGTTGTGGTGTGCGGGCTTTGCATTGTGGTGGCTTCTCTTGTTGCGGAGCACAGGCTCTAGGCGCACTGGCTTCAGTAGTTGTGACACGCGGGCTCAGTAGTTGTGGCTCACAGGCTCTAGGGCGCAGACTCAGTAGTTGTGGCGCATGGGCTTAGTTGCTTCACGGCATGTGGGATATTCCCGGACCAGGGATAGAACCCGTGTCCCCTGCAGTGGACGCATTTTTTTGTGTGTGTGCTGCCAGATTCTTTTATTAGCCAAGTAGGACAAAGAACAGGTCACAATGTCACAGGAAGTCAGACAGACAGACAGAGGGATACACGAGACAGAGTGTCATGCTGTACTACACAGGGGGCGGAGCAGGGGAGGGGCATTTGAGTCTTGTTTTTTCAACTAACAGAATAAATAAATACAGTACACAGTGGTTTTGCCACAGGCTGGCATAACCTCTAAGCACAAAAGGTCACAAAACAGCTGGTTTGGAAAGAAGTCTGTACAGCCCGCTGCTACAGAGTCGGGGTGGGGGCCCAGGCCCCTGGATCGTGCTCTGGGGAAGTGAGGAAGCAGGGAAATGGAGACCTCGAACAGGAGGGAGAAGAAAGGAATAAGGCCTTCCTGGAAGGAACAGTCAGAGCCTCTGGCTCTCAGCCTTGAAGTGACCGGGCTGACCTGGGAGAGACTTCAGCCTCAGTCTCAGGTGCAGTGGGCCCGTCCCAAGCTCATAGGAGATGCAGGGTACCGCTTACAAGTGCTCCCCTCTTGCTCTCTGGCTGCTTTCAGTCACTGAGGCTGGTCCCCTAAGCTACATTGAGATCTCCCCGGGGAAGGGGACCACATACACTTTCCTTACCTTCTCTGGGCTGGTGGAATTGGGTCAATTGAATGAGCAAGTATTGTCAAAGCTCTGAGGGAAGCTGGGCTGAGCCGGAGGTGGGCCTGGTTCTGACGTAACAGAACATGACTCCAGGGTGGAATTCCTCCTTGGGAAGTCAGGGGAGGCTTCCTGGAGGAGGTGGTAATGTCTAGAGCTATTGGATTCCAAGGTCCAGTGATAGTTATTTGCCTCCAGAGACGCAAAAAGCTTTAGTCCTCATGCCTGGGCTAGTTGAGATTGCTTTCATTTCAGAAATAGAACTTCCTGGAGCTGATCCCAGAGGATAAACCAGAAATCCCTATTGTCTCCTAGAGTCTCTGCTACCTTCCCGTCTCCCTGCCCAAGTCTCTCCTCTGATCTCCTGTGGCTGTTGGATTCACCTTCCAAATCCCAGATACCTGATCCTGGCTCAACTGATCCCCCTGTTCAGAAACCCTCACCTGCCTGCCTTGGTCCCTGCCGCATCAAAGTGAGATCTTGGATTCAGGACCCTCAGCCCCACCTCTCATGAAGCCAGCCACCAATTCCCCATCATCCACAAAGTCTCACTCCACTGCTTTGTTCAAACAGCTTTCCTGGCCCAAGCTACCATCGCCCTCACTTTTCTCCCATCCAAAGCCTTCTCCATCTGCCCCAGCCCAGATGAACTCCCCAAGGGTCATGGGGTTAGCTGCTGGAGCACCAGGGAAGTCCCTATCTGCAAAATTTGACTGATAATAATCTTGCCTGATTTATAGGGTATTATGGGGACTGATTAAGATAATGTATATAAAACAGTACAGTGCCTATCTCAATAAACATTTGCGATTAATATCCTAGGGCTGTGCTGTCTAACAGGGCAGCCACTAGCCACATGTGGCAGTTGAAGCCTTGAAACATGGCTAGTCTGAATTGAGATGTGCTGTTAAGTGTAAAACACACACTGGGTTTCAAAGATTTAGTAGAGAAAGAAAATGTAAAATATCTTGGTAATAATTTTCTATATCGATTATACATTGAAGTGAAAATATTTTGGATATATTGGGTTAGATAAAATGTATTATTACAATTAATGTCACTTTCTATAGTTTATTAATATAGCTACTAGAGAATTTGAAATTACATGTGGCTCGGTTTTGTGGTTTGCATATTTGTTTTGGACAGTGATAGTACAGTGGAGTGTTATGTCGGGGGGTTTGTTGGTGGTGGGTTTTTTGGGTTTGGGGGTTTTTTTTCAGTGTAGGAGAAGAGAAACAGTATATTTGGTTTGGGGGCATTTGATTTTCAGTAGCTGCACCTGTCTCTTATAGGTGGTATTTGAGCTGCAAGTTTTCTTTATGTATTATAGAGATCCAGTCTTCTGTCTGTGAAGATGGGGAAATTAAAGCCCATAAGAAATGGGATATGCCTAGGGCCACAGAAGTTAATGGTGGCAGAACCCAGACACCTCCCCCCATCCCAGCAGGTGGCTTCCTATCTGTACGATGCTGCCACCTGGTGGCCATCCATATATGACGGCTGCAAACTCAACAGCCACTGGGCTCCCTTCAGGAGGGGCACTCTGCTGCCATCTACTCCCCAATCCTCTGCAAGGACAGGGAGGGTCCTCCTCTTCCTGCTCCTCAACCAGACTGTACTGAGCCCCAGCCTGACAAAGGTATGACAGCACAATGACTGAGGAAGGCACGCTCCCCGGTTACAAACAAGCGCAGGTTTGAATCTCTACTCTGATCCTTTCTAGCTATGTGGCCCTGGACAACTCACTTACTCTGACCCTCAGTTTCCCCATATGTAAAATGCGGATAACAGTACTTGCCTTAAAGCTACTGAATGAGATAATATCTGCAATTTGAGTCAACAAATATTTAGAGAACACAACTTAACGCACTGTTCCTGGTGCTGGGATACAGCAGTGACCTAAACAGACAAGTCCAGTGGTTCTCAAAGTGTGGTCTCCAGACCACTGACATCAGCACTACCTGGGGACTTGTTAGAAATAGAAATTCTCAGGCCTCCATCCCAGATCTACTGAATCTGATGCACGCTCAAGGTTGAGAACCACTGGACTCAAGAGGCACAGGCTCCGGACTATCAGTTGGGGTTAAGTGTTATGAATGTGGCAGGTAAACAGCTTAAGAATGATGGCTAGAGGTGGGGCAGCGGGCAGAAACATTAACTGATCTGTGATGATCAAGGAAGGGCTGTTTGATAAGGTGACAAGTTCCAGCAAAGATCTGAAAGCAATTATCTAGAGGAAAGGGAATGTTCCCTTTTAGATGTTTCCTTTATTTATAAAATAAGTCCATGTAATATACAGCATGGTGACTATAGTTAGGAACTGTAATCTCTATTCTGATCAACTATACATCCAGCTAAAAATTGAGACTGCTATTCATAATGAAAAAAGCAGCACTTTAGGGAACTGTCTCTGCCACACTAAGTGATTCTGATGTAACTAGCCTTTGGGGGTCTGGCTTACACGTGTATGCCTCCAATGATTAGGAGATCCACTCTTCATGAAGCAGTTTTATTTCCTCTTAGCAGCTCTCTTGTAGAAAACTCTTCTTTATCTGATGCTTAAATCTCTCTACAACTCCTACCCACCCACTGGCCAAGTTCTACCACTTAAGAACTACAAGCAACAAGACTGCTTGCTCCCTCTTCCCCAAGACAGAACTTAAAGTCCCTTATACATCTTCTCTTTGGCCCACTTAAGGTCAGCAATGCTCCCCTGAGACCACGTTTGGGGAAAGGTTTTCCAGATCCTTCATTAAGAGACTGAGAATGGCCTTGATAGTATTCTCCTGGGCAAAAGGGAGCCATGACACCATCACCCAGGTCAATGAAGCGAACCGGAAGAAGACACAACTGGCAAGACCTCAAATATAGATGGTTTTCTCCAGAGGACTTGCTTTTCTACAAAGAGCCCAGACACTCCCACCTGGGACCACATTAGCTCTGAAATCTGAGGATTTCTGGCTTAAATTGAAGGTCAAGTTCAGTTCCCTCACCTTGGGGCTATGGGTGGGGCTGAGGGCAGAACCTAAACTTAATCTTTGGGCACTAACTCCAGTATGTGCCCAGAGGGCTACCCCAACTTTCTTTGCCTACAGCTCTCTGCTCCCTAACGCATTTCATCTTAATGTCCTTTTCTTTCTCATTTCTTTAACTCCCCTGAGAATAGAGCCCAAGAATGCATGTTTGTTTTAATGTATCCAGGATCTAGAGAAGTCCTTCAACTATCTAATTGACTACAGAAGGCGAAGCCCATTCTTTCAATGATTCAGCAAACAAATCTTCATAGAGCCCCTACTTTTGCAGACTGGGCTGGCAGATACTGAACAAGACATACTCTCTGCCCTCTCAGAGCTCACAGATTAGTGGGGAAATAGGCTATTAGAACAGAGGGAGACTAGTGGTACCACGAGGAGAGTAAGGGTGTTGGGGGAACTGAGTGGAGAAGCATCTTGAGGGGCATCCAGGAAGATAACTTTGCGAGTGATGAAAAGCTGATTCCAACAGGTGAACAGAAGGTAGTGAGGCCAAGCTGGGGAGAGGAGATACTGAAGGAGCCAGGCTGGGAGGGGGAAGCATGAGCAAAAGACTGAAGGCATGGAGAATTGGAAAACTGAAAGGAACTAGGTTTGGCTTGGGCAGAGAGGGTGAAGGGTATGGCAGGGTTAGATAAAACACTGGAGATTCGTGGAGACTGGCTTCTAGACTGAAGAGTGGGGCAGGGATAAAATAGCAGGATAGTGACAGAATCCAATTAATTTTAGATCACACAGCTGCAGTGTGGCCTAGGGATAGGCAGGGGCTTGGGGGAAGACAGGGAGACTTGGAGAGACTGTTGCAGGAGCTCAGGTAAGAGAAAGGATCGAGAAGTAGGGACCATCTCCATGGCCCTGGTTGAGGCTGCACTTACAGCCAGCAGCTGGGCTTCCATGGTCTGCAGTCTCGGGGTGGGGCAACATCTCGAGTCCTGCCCTGTCCACCTCAGTGGCCAGGAGGCTGCTTACGTTCCAACCTGGGCTGCACCAATTAGCTCTCCTTGTAACTTGCAAACAAAACCTAGAAATGAACTGCTTTCAAAGACCTGGCTGACTGCATCCCTTGTTACCAGGAAACAGCAGGACAGGTTGCAAAGTCCCATTACAGGAAATAAAAAGAACGCTCCAGCAAGCGCCAGCATTTTCCCACCAGGATTCCAGCCAGCTGTCATTCATGCTGCTTGGCAGAAGAACTGAACAGGCATAAGAATAGCAGCAGCTTCTTCAGCGCCAGGCACTGTGCTAAACGCTTCAATCTTATTTTTGTGATGCCCTATGAGGCTGCCCTTATCACAGGAATTTTCACTGAAGGGCTGAGGGGTTAAATAATTTGCCTGAGGTTAGAGCCTAAATCTGGGGAACTGGGATTTTCATCCTGGAATGCATACCTGAGGGTCTGTGCACCACGTGCTGCCTTAGAAACCAGAATGACAGTAGAAAAGTACCCTCATTTTTTCCCCTAATGTTTATTTTGGAATCCTTTAAGATTTACCAAAAAGTTGCAAAGGTATGGTGTTTCTGTATAACACTCATTTGGTTTCCTCATGTTAACATCTTACATTATAACAATACATTTGTCAAAACTAATGAGCATAGGTACATTACTACTAATTGGACTCCAGATTAGATATTAGCTTTTATACTAATGCCTCTTCTGGTCCAGGATCCAATGCATTATATCACATCTCCTTCAGCTCCTTTGGTCTTTTTTTTTTTAAATAAATTTATTTATTTATTTTTGGCTGCATTGGGTCTTCGTTGCTGCGTGCGGCCTGTCTAATTGCGAAGAGTGGGGGCTACTCTTCGTTGTGGTGCACGGGCTTCTCATTGCAGTGGCTTCCCTTGTCGTGGACCACGGGCTCTAGGTGCGCGGGCTTCAGTAGTTGTGGCTCGTGGGCTCTAGAGCGCAGGCTCAGTAGTTGTGGCGCACGGGCTTAGCTGCTCCTTGGAATGTGGGATCTTCCTGGACCAGGGCTCGAACCCCTGTCTCCTGCATTGGCAGGTGGATTCTTAACCACTGTGCCGCCAGGGAAGTCCCTCCTCTGGTCTTAAGTCCTTGTTTTTCGTAACTTTTGACCATTTAAATGTTGATAACGCAGTAGAACGTCCTCTAACTGGACTATGGGTTTTCAGAGAGAATTCAGAAGTGAAGTGCTCATCTTGTCAAATCAGAGTACTATCAACATGATATATCAGAAGTGTTAAGCAACCTTAATAGTTTGGTTAAGGTCTCTCCAGAACAAAGTTAACATTTTCCCTCTTCCATGTTCGTGAGTCACTAAGTCTAGCCCACAGTAAGTCCCACTTACTGGAAGGGGGAGCATCTACTTTTATTTAGAATCCTTTTTAAGATTTATGGCTTAATTTATTCAAATCACCTGCAGCAGCATGGACTCATTTTATACTTTGGGTTGTAATCACTCATTTTTAAGATGAAGAAACAAAGAGACTCAAAAAAGATGGCTTGTCCATCACACAGGGTAAGTTGGTAGGAGCCATGGCAAGACCCACCTCTCCAAGGTTCTTCCAAGTTGGAAGAGAACTGTGAAGAGATCTGTGTATCAAGGTAATGGAACGTTAATCAGCAATAAAAAGGAATGAAGTCCTGAAACATGCTGTGATGAACCCTGAAAACATTATGCCATTGTCTTGCCTTGGGGCAGCAGTCACTATCACACAGCACTATGCTAAGCCTCTGTAGAACACTCAGTACCATCTGGTGCCACTGGGTCCTTGGAGCTGGATGCATGCTTCCGGAAAGCAGAAACTTTCTTTTTCATCACCGACGAAAATAGGGCTTGGTGTGTATTTGTGGGTGACCAAATCTTTATGTACTTTATGTACTGATGTGGAACAACCTCCAAGATCTGCCAAGTGAGAAAAAGCAAGATGGAAGAGTGCGATCCCTTTTTTGCACAGAAGGTGTGGGGGGCGAGTACACACCCACACGTGTTTATATATGGCTGTCTGGAAGGCTCTTCTGCTCAGGCTACATACACTTAGCTCAACAGTTTCCACTCCACTCCCGCTCTTTAAGAACTGGTCCACTTTTGGAATCAACACCTTCACTTTCAAAACAAGGTCTCCAAGGCCTTGGTCGGCTTTAGATGACTGAGGTAACTTAACACCACAACAAGCAGTGTAGAAAAGACCCAACCGCAGCCACCATTATCTCACCTTTCCTTAGGCTCCTCCTCCCAGGAAACCAGTTCCCAGAACACAGGCTCACCCTGTCCCATGGTAGGGGCTGAATCAGTACCTCTTGTGCTCCTCTTTGACAGGCTAGATACATTCTCTGAAGCAATGTATCTATTAAATGGCTGCTGGTTTATCAACGCACCCATGACCTCAAGACAGTCCCACACCCTGGTTAAATACAGAAGGAAGGAATCAAAATATCCCCAAGGGTGGCCCCTACACAAAGGAGAAAAGACTAGAGTCGAAAAGAACTTACATCAAGGCAATTTATTAACAGAAAACAATAATTTGAGGAGTCCTGTTCACAGACGGCGACCACGGCGACCCCCCTTCCTGCGGGTGCTGTCGGAGGGGATGGGGGTGACATCCTCTGTGGGGAGGAAGAGAAAACATCATTGCCTGGAGCTGGATGGGAAGGGGTTCAGGCCTCCCTAGGCCAATTGGTCTAACGGATCAGCAGTGGATCCTGCTGCTTCACAAGTTAAGTCCTCAGTATTTAACAGATAGATGTGGAGCTGCCCCATCTACTGCTTCCTCAAAATTTCTGATGTGGTTTGAACTCAACTTACCAGAAGGGGAAACTGAGGCTCAGAGTGGGTCACTTGCACAGGATGTCAGAGGCAGGTGATAAATCCAGGTTTCTGACACCTAGCGCACTGACTCTAGTGGAAAAATCCTCATAAACTGAAGAATATCTCCTTTTTAATAGCTAGGAGGCTGAAAATGTTCTGAAAAAATCTTGAGAGGGCTAGACCATTCGACTGAGGGATCAGTACACGTTGCCACAGAAACAATAGGGAAGGGCTAACATCTCCCTCCTAAGAGCTATAAGTGGCCAGATCAGACGTGAGGGTATAAATACTACACAAGTGTAGAGAACTGCTGTGATTCTCAACCATGGGAGCTACTGCCCCCTCCATACACTCTTGTCACAATGCCTGGCCTGCCCTACTGATATTGAGTAGTCAATGATCACACAGGAGACACCCCCCCCCCAAATACCAACAGCAACCCCCATGAGAACACTGGAAAGGACAATTCATCTCCTGTCAGTTCCACCAGTCACCATCAGGCACAGAAGTTCAGAAATGAGACGGCGCTGTCCCAATGCAGGACATTCACATCAAGGCAACAAGGGTGTTCAGGGAGAGAGTTTATGTCACATGGTGCCTCTTGCACTCCCTATTAACAAACCTAACTGCCAAAAGTTACCAGACTAGGCCCTGTATCCACTGAGCAGACCACATGCTTTCCGGGGTCAGTGCTTCAAAGCAAATCCAAGCATAAGCCAAAGAGGGGCACTCACCAATCCGCCCAATCTTCATTCCTGAGCGGGCGAGGGCTCTAAGGGCTGACTGGGCCCCTGGTCCAGGAGTCTTGGTCCTAGGATATGAATATCTAAATTAAGAAAAGCTTTTGGCCAAGTCATGAGAAGATCCCACAACCCTCTAGTTCAGGGCTCTACAAACTTTCTTTCTGCAAAGGGCCAGACCGTAAATACTTCAGGCTTAGTATGCCACTTACTTTTTGTCACACACTCCCCCCAGCACCATGGGTCACAGTTTGTATCCTGCTCTGCCTGCACCCTGTTTAAAGAAGTGCCCCTTTTGGTCACATGCTGTGATTCTAAGTGTTTCTGGTGATCTGTCCTTTTCCATCCTCCCAAGACCACAAACACTATCAACGGTCCACTGGACCACTTTAACAACTTCCTATCTGGTCTGTTCCCAACACAGCAGTCATCTTAAAAGACAAATCACAGAGCTTCCCGGGTGGCGCAGTGGTTGAGAGTCCACCTGCCGATGCAGGGGACACAGGTTTGTGCCCCGGTCCGGGAAGATCCCACATGCCGCGCAGCGGCTGGGCCCGTAAGCCATGGCCGCTGAGCCTGTGCGTCCAGAGCCTGTGCTCCGCAACGGGAGAGGCCACAACAGTGAGAGGCCCGCGTACTACCAAAAAAAAAAAAAAAAAGACAAATAACAACAATAAAATAAATATCATACAACCCAACCTCAACAGGTCATTACTGTTAACAAGTTTTCATGCCCCCCCGCCCCCAGCCCAAGTCCAAATCTTAACCAGGTTCTTCAAGACCCAGCAGGACCTCACCCGCTCCTATCTTATCACACCTCATGCCACTTTTCCACAGATGTGCCAAGCTCATTTCCACCCCAAGACCTTTTCCTTCCAGTTGTTCCTGGCTGGAATACTCTCCCCTGTCCTTCCTTCACTGGACTGACTTCTAACCACAACATTAGGTCTTAGTTTAAACTTTATTACCAACCTATCCTTGACACATTTTTGCTTCCCAGCACTTGCTGCAAAAAGAAACCACATGCTCCCCTTCTCTATACTGCTTAAAGCCTGTCTCTCCACCAGCCTAAGAGCCACGTAAGAGGATGGAGACCATATCTATTTTCCCCCATCACTCTCTTCTAGTACTTAGAACACAGTACCTCGTATGCTGAGTGCTCAATTAACACAGTAAGTTAGCGCAGGGGAGGGTGCAGGAACCAGTTACAGGCATATCTCATTTTACTGCACTTCACAGATAATGCCTTTTTTAAAAAAACAAATTGAAGGCTTATGGCAACCCTTCATTGTCAGATAGTTAGAAATTTTTTTTAGTTGCAAATTATTTTTAACTTACGGTTATGTAACTGGTTTTTTTTTTTTTTTAAAGACATGATGCTACTGCACACTCAGTAGGCTACATACAGTACAGTGTAAACGTAACTTTTATACATGCTGGGATAACAAAAAATTCACATGATTTGCTTTACTGATATATTTGCTTTAACACAGTGGTCTGGAACCAAACCCACAGCATCTTTGAGGTATGCCTGTATTAATTATGTACACACCTAGGATGTCTTGCCCAAGCCCAGTGACCTCACTGCCCAGTCCCAGCCTTACCTATTTCCTCCTGTGGCCCGGAGTTTGATGTGGAGGGCAGTGATGCCCAGCTCCTTGCACCTCTGGGCTACATCCTGGGCAGCCAACATGGCAGCATATGGAGATGACTCATCTCGGTCAGCCTTCACCTTCATCCCACCAGTTACACGGCAGATGGTTTCCCTGGGGACAAATGCACAGGGTCCTTTCTTTCCTACCCAACAAGGATTCAGAGTGCATACCACATCCTAATGAATAAAAAGCACTACTACTCAGGTAGGGCAGAGAATGAAGGTCAATTGAACATGCATCCTGATCTAACAAGACTGCCATGGGCTCTGCCTTGATGGGGTTCAGATCCTAGATAACTAAGCTCTGTATCGACGATTTACATGTACTTTTACATTTAATCCTCCTATTACTCCATGAGTAATTCCTCCTCATGTTACATACGAGGTCCCCATGCTGTAAGCCCATAAGAGCACAAAATGTCTCCTTCTCTCTCAGAACTCCAGTACCTAGGAGATCACACCATCTGTGGATTCATCAACCAAGCACATATCCTTATTTGAACATTTTACAACATTTATTTCAAGAGATTCCCTTAAACTGCCACCCAGTTCCAGGGTCGTTTCTAACCCCAACCCTTGTTAATTGGGTCCTGGGCCTCTCCACCTAGGTACTCACTTGCCAGAAAGATCGGTGACATGGACGAAAGTGTCATTGAAGGATGCAAAAATGTGGCACACACCAAATACATTTTCTCCTTCGGCCACCTGAGGACCAAGGCTGATGACCTGTTCTTCCTTCTTTTCTTTCCCCTTGCGAGGTGCCATTTCTTAAGGAAAGAAAAAAGAATCCCAGTGTTAACGACAGAAAACCCCAAGGTTTACTTCTCTGGGAATAACTGCTCCCCCGAGAAAGGTGCGCGGGACACGCGGGCACTTGCGCTCCCGCTCCACGCCGCGAACACGCCAGCGCTCAGGATTTCCAGGTGTCGCTTGCTGGAGGCTAACCCTGCCCTGCACCTCCCAGCCCACCGTGGCAAGACTTGAACGTCCCTCGTCTCGGCCTTCAGCGGCAATAGGCGCACGGTAGATGCTCAACAAACACTGATGTTAAGAGAAATTAAGCCTTCTCCTAATTTCTGGCTTTGAGAAACCTGCCCTGAGCGCCCAGAAATTAAAACGTGCCCGACTTAGCAGTCACTGAGATTTAGGAAACACCTAACGAAGGGCCATTTTTTCTGCATTCCCCTCTGGAATCCTCACTACATCCCCACGGAATTCCTACGACTACTCTTACTTTCCAGATCGAAAATAAACTAGAAATCAGGGGACCGGCCTCCGACCGCTCACGAAAAAGCTGGTGGGGTAAAGGTGGGAGGTCACAAAGGACTAAATTTTCCGCTCCTTTCCCAACCAACCATGCTGTGCTGCCTTTTCAGCGCAGGTGTGGTCGTGGCGCAGGGCCTATGCCTTCGAGGCTAGACCTGAACTCACCCCTGCTTTACCGGCTTTTCCCTGAAGCAAGACCGCCGCCTCCCGAGACGGGGCGCGAACCAGAGTCTGGGTCGGCCCGCCGAGCTCCTCTCGCCCAGCACTTGGTTTGTCTTCCACGGAAAGACCCCAGCCCCGCGCCCCCGGCCCCGGCGGGTCCCCGTGCCGCAGGATGCCACCCGATTTTCCTCGCCCAGGGTTCCTACCTACTCGTCTTATCCAGAATCAGCCACCAGAAAGAAAGAGAAGAAGGGGGCGGGGCGACGGGTCACGCACGTGTCACCGGAAGTGTACGTCTGCGGTCACGGGGCGAGGCAGGCTCCCGGAAGACGCCGATTTTAGCGTTTCCAAGGAGATTAAAACGCCCTCGAGAATACAGCTTACTTAAAGGAGCGCCTAAAGAGGTAAGAGGCTGGGTGTCTTGGCGAGCGGGTCTGCTTCTAAGACTGCATGAGGCAGCCGCACACGGTGGGTGTGGAAGGCCTGTGTCCTAAGATGGCGGCGACCGCGGCTAGACAGACTTCCCTGACCCTGAGCCTGGTCAGCCTGGGGGCGGCAGCGCCCCTCGTGGTGTGGAGGTGAACAACAACAACAAAACCACGGTGATCGTAGACTTTCAACTTCTGTGTACTTGGCAAAATTATTCAATACTTAGCATTGTATACCAGCCTGGGATAAGCGATTCATATGCATTGCCTCATTTAGTCCTCACCACATTATCAAATAGATACTGTTTTGACTTCCCTTTTAAAGAAAGCGATTTTATTTTATTTTTTAAAGTTTTATTGGAGTATAGTTGATTTACAATGTTGTGTTAGTTTCAGGTGTACAGCAAAGTCATTCAGTTATACATATACATATACTCATTCTTTTTCAGATTCTTTTCTCATATAGGTTATCACAGAACACTGAGCTCCCTGTGCTATACAGTAGACCTGTGTTGCTTATCCATCTTATATATAGTAGTGTGTGTATGTTAATCCCAAACTCCTGATTTATCCCTACACCACCACGTTTCCCCTTTGGTAACCATAAGTTTGTTTTCGATGTCTGTAAGTCTGTTTCTGTTTTGTAAATAAGTTCATTTGTATCATTTAAAAAAAAATAGTTTCCACATATGAGTGATAGCATATGATATTTGTCTTTCTCTGTATGACTTACTTCACTTAGGATGATAATCTCTAGGTCATCCACGTTGATGCAAATGGAATTATTTCGTTCTTTTTTTATGGCTGAGTAACACTCCATTGTATGCACGTACCACTTCTTCTTTATCCATTCCTCTGTCGAAGGTGGCTTCCATGTCTTGGTTATTGTAAATAGTGCTGCTATGAACATAGGGGTTCAGGTATCTTTTCAAATTATGGTTTTCTCCAGATATATATGCCCAGGAGTGGGATTGCTGGATCATATGGTAGTTCTGTTTCTAGTTTTTTTTTTTTTTAATATATTTATTTATTTTATTTATTTATTTTTGGCTGTGTTGGGTCTTCGTTGCAGTACGCAGGCTTCTCATTGTGGTGGCTTCTCTCATTGTGGAGCATGGGCTCTAGGCTCACGGGCTTCAGTAGTTGTGGCCTGTGGGCTCAGTAGTTGTGGCACACGGGCCTAGTTGCTCCGCAGCATGTGGGATCTTCCCTGACCAGGGCTCGAACCCGTGTCCCCTGCATTGGCAGGCAGATTCTTAACCACTGCACCACCAGGGAAGTCCGAGGCACTTCCTTTTTTTTTTTTTTTGCACTTCCTTTTTAAAAGAAAATAACCTTACAATATTTTCCCCTGATAATATAAAAAAAAAAATCCATGCTCATTATAAACAATCCACACAATACAGAAAAGTGTATAGCAAAAAAGTAAAAATCATCTCTAAATTTTTTCTTCTAGAGATACCACTATTATTAAATTGGAGCATCATTCCAGAAATAACTTTCTATACTTATATCTATACCTATATTTTTAGTATATAATATACAATCTCATGTAAATGAATTGTATTCTATATGCCATTTGGTAACTTTTTTTCTCACTCAACATTGTGGACATCCTCCCGTAACAACTAATAGAGATCTACAATACTTTTTTTACAGATATTTAAATTTTCATTTATTATTTTGAATATTACATGTATTCACACAAATTAAAAATTGCAGTTATCAAAAAGTATGTTTTAAAAAACCCTACTCCAAAAAAACAAGAAAAACCCCAAAAACCCTACTCCTGTCATTTCTGTCCCCAGCAACTCAATCCTCTTCTTTGCAAGCAACCAGGAATACCTGTATTGCGTTACTTTTTATTACTATATGATATTCCTCTCTATAGCTATACCATTGTTTATTTAGTCAGTTCTCTATTGTAGGACATTTATTTCCGGAATTTTCAAATATAAACAAAAGTGTCAGCAACACACTTGTGATAGTCCTTCCTTGGGTAAACTACCAGCAGTCAGAAGGAACATATATTTTAAGTTTTGATATTTGTTGCTAAACTGCCCTCCAGAAAGTTGATATCAATTTTCACTTCTGCTAAACTGAGAAACTAAATCTGTCTCCTTGCTGTATTGTATTTATTCCATAATTAATAAGGTCAGACACCTCTTTGTGGATTGCTTTGCGCATTTGCGTCTCTCTTGTGAATTGTCTGTTTATATTCTTTGAAAGAAAAACCTTTTTTGTTCTCGAACACTGAGTTCCGCAGTAAAGGAGGTTTGTTGGCTGAGTCTGGAGCAGTGTGGTGTAAGTTCCTGCTTTGGATGAGAGGAGTCTTCTTTGACAGCCCTTTCTCTCATGTCCCATGTTTAATCTACCAGGAAATCCTGTTGGATCTACTTGCAAAATATAACCAAATTTTGAGCACTTCCTTCTCTCCCAACTAATGCCACCTTGGTCTCAGGTACCAGTTATCTTTCACCTCTTAACTGTGACCCCTGCTTCTACTTTAGTCCCTCATGCCTGAGGGACTATCCTCCACAGAGCATCCGTACTGATCCTATTAAAACATGAGTCAGATTCTGTCAGTCCTCTGCTCAAACCCTCCAAATGGCTTCAGTCAAAGCAAAAGCCAAAATCCTCACAATGACCTAAAGGCCTATATAATCTGCCCCCACCACCCATTTTCTCTCATCATTACATCCCCTTGTCACCCACCTGTCTCCCCTCACTAACTCTACTCCAGTCATACCAGCCTCCTTGCTCTTCCTAGAATATGTCAGTGGTGTTTCCACCTTTGGGCCTTTGCACATGCTGTTCCCTCTTCCAGTAATAATCTTCCCTTAGATTATCGCTAATAATGGAAAGGCTTGCTCCCTTTCCTCCTTCATGCCTCTGCTCAAATCTCTCCTCAACAAGGCTACCCTGCCCTCTCTATTTAATTCTGCACCTGCCCCACCCCTTTCCTCACACCCCTATACCCTTTACCTTGCTTGACTTCTTCTTTCATAGTACTGGTCATCTTCTAACATAATAGGACATTTACTTAGGTACTACGCCTGCCTTTCCTGCCAGAATGTAAACTCCAAGTTGGTCGGGATCTTTATCTGTTCTGGTCATCGATGTATCCCAAGTATCTAGAACAGTGCCAGGTACCTACTAGGTGATCAGTAAGTATTTACTAAATGAATGAATCACCTATGAGCGGTGGTGGTAGATATGTTTCCTGTGCTCACAGTACTGATAGCGCGTGGGGTTGGGTGGGATGGGAAAAACAGACAAGGCAACTGCGAAGTAAGAGCCCGCAGAAAGTGGTTCCTGCAATTCCTCCAGCCTGATCTCCCATCCCTCCTCCCTCACATACAACGCCTCAGCTGTTTTTTTGTTTGTTTATTTGTTTGTTTGTTTGTTTTTGCAGTACTCGGGCCTCTCCCGTTGCGGAGCACAGGCTCCGACGCTCAGGCTCAGCGGCCGTGGCTCATGGGCCCAGCCGCTCCGCGGCATGTGGGATCCTCCCGGACCGGGACACGAACCCGCGTCCCCTGCATCGGCAGGCGGACTCTCAACCACTGCACCACCAGGGAAGCCCCCCCAGCTGTTTTTAATTCCTTCAGCTCTCCAAGTGCCTTCCCACCCCAGGACCTTTGTGTATACATGTTCCCCACCCAGACCATTCGTTTTGCCTTTGTTTAGGTAATTCCTACCCAGTTTTCAAGTCCTAGCTTTGTGCCATTATTATTGTATCTCAGAGCTTGGCACTGAGTAAGTGCCCAATGAAGACATAAGTTTCAACATACATTTAAAAAAAAAATTAACTCCAGAGTCACCATGAGCTGGGGTGGGGAGGCCAAGGGTGGAGTAAATTTGGGGAGGGTGGGGTGGAGATTAGGTGTTCAGTCTTAGGCCTGAGTTTGAGATGTCTATTGTATATCTAAGGTTTTGGGGGTAGGTGAGTTTGGAATTGAGGAGAGGGTCTCGGCTGGAGGTGTAAATTTGGGAGTCTTCAGCATCTAGATGGTATGAGACTACTTGTGACCACCCAGGGGCTGAGTGCAGATAGAGAAGAGGTACAAGGATGGACCTTTAAAGCGTGGGGACAAGAAGGAGATAGCCAAGGAGAAAGCAGTGGGGAGCAGTGAGATGGGAGGAAAACCCAGAGAGGGGGTGTCCAGGAAGCCAGGTGAAGAAAGGGAATCAAGGAGAAGGGAGCAGGCAGCTGTGTCCGCCTGCTGAGAGGTAAAATAAGATGAGGGCTGAGAATGACCACTTATGTAGCAGCTTGGAGGCCACTGGGGACCTTGGCAAGAGGTCAAGGTGTGTGTGGCAGGGGTCGGGGGAGGGGAGTGCAAAAGCTTGAATGGAGCCGATTCAAGAGAGGAAGGGAGGTATAGACAGCACTTGAGTTTTGCTGCGAAGGTGTGCAAAAGGGCAGAAGAATGAGGAAGCAGGATCAAGAGGCTCTTTTCTGTTTTCTGTTTTAAGATTGCATCAGTAACAGATATTTGTATACCAATGGGAATGGTCTAGTAGAGACTGAAAAAAGTTGATGATGGTGCCGTGTCCTTGAGCAGGAAGAGGTGACCCACTCTAGTGCACAGATGGAGGTAGCAGCTTTAGATAGGAGCGTGGATAGCACATCTGTGCAAACGGGGAGTAGGGAGATGCTGGAGGGTAAGCACACTTGGGAGTGGGAGCTTGAGAACGTTCTCGTCAGGGAAGTAGGAGGCGAACAGCTGTGAGGCTGGGGGTGGGTGGATATTGAAGATTGAAGGTGGAGAGAAGGTTTGAAACCTCACCAAGAGCTAGGGGACTAGGGGGTGATTCCAGGGCAGCATTAAGGGTCCACTGGACGTTTTCTCCAGCCATGTTCTGCTGCATGGACGCAGGCATGGAGTAGGCAGAGGGCTGGATTTAACCAGGGTTGTGGTTTTTGCCAAGAGAAGACAACTTGAGAGAAGAACAGGGGATTGGAGGCTGAATGTACAGGAATGATTTTCGCCACTGAGCAGGCACTGAAGCTGGGGTAATTGGGGTAGTGAGAGCATCAAGGGGGTGAGGGGGAGCAGAAAGGTGGTGGGAACAATGGATTCGAGGTCCCATTGGGGTAAGGGATGGCTGAAGTCCAGGTACCAGCTGATACTTTGAGCTGGCGATCAGGGACAGGGGGCGTGAGATTGAGATAATGGATTGGGGAGGAGTTTCAGACCATGGCAGTGAGTGGCTGACATGGGCGGGGGGAGGGGGGGACAAGATCAATAGGAACAGGTCAATGTACCAGAGGCCAAGGTGATGGCAGCAGCATCTCTGTGAATATTGGAATGACCAAGAGCTACAACAGGAACAAGCTGATTGAGAGTGACACTGAGGCCAGGGGCAAGCCCTCAAAGACGGGAGGCTGTGCCCCAGAGGCTGGTAGACATCTGCTCCCAGGGGAAGGTGTGGGTGCTGCAGGGTGGAGACGAGATTCAAAACGGGCATCCTTTAGGGAGGTGGGAACACAGACAGCCTGAAAGGGACAGTGAGGGGCAAGGAGGACAACATGCCTGTGGTTTCTCCCTCCACTCTCCCCATTTTTTCTCCTGTCCATGGGCTATGGAAGAGAAAGGAGAAGCCACTGGGAGGTCTGCAGGGGAACGCAGCATCCTCAGGGGAGAGCGGGTTTCCTACGGCAAGACGGAAGCGTTCAGAGAAAAGACTGGGAGAGAGGAGGTTCCACTGCAGGTGTTCTGGAATTCCTGAGGGCATCCGAAGGCCTTAAGGCGGGCGTTGAGGAGGAGTCCGACGGGGAACTGGGGAGGGGCTGCCCAGAGCCCCTAGGGACCGGAGTGCAGGAGACAAGGGAGGCCCTAGGTGTGGTGTGGAGGAGAGATGCAGTGTGAGATCAGTGACCTGACACCGAAGTTGCTCCGTGAATAGTGGTAGCAACAATAGCCCTCACATTGAACCCTTACGACAGACCAGAGCCCGTACTGAGTTGCATATATCCTCTCATTGAATCCTCTCGATAACCCTGTAAGACAGAAATTTTTATCCCCCTCATTTTACAGCTAAGGAAACAAGCAGCCAACAGCCATCAGCAGTGGTGCCAGGATCGGAGCCCAGACAATCTGACTCCAGAGCCCCAGTACTTTTAATCTCGGATCCAGGCATTTTTTACGTATTTGTTGAGTGGATGAAGGGAGAACAGAGAATTGGCTTTGAGAAATCCAGACCTTTTCCTGCACCCTCAAGGACAGCCTGGAAGGCCCCATACTTCCCATTCTTAGCAACAACTCATATTTTAATTTGCCCATGGGCTTCATCCCTTGGAAGGAAGTTCTGCATGAGCGCGCAAGGGGAGAGTGGGGAGAAGAAGCTGTGGCCCAGAGAGGGTGAGTTAGGTCACCAGAGAAACACAGCCAGAGGTCAGAGACTAACGGCAGCTTAGTGGGTTTCTGGGGCTTGAAGATGGGGCCCAGCCTGAAGCAGCACCCTGAATCCTTCCTGAAACCCCTCAGTTTCCATCTTCCACAGGCTGTGACCCGCCTGCTTCAGATTTTTTTTTTTTTTTTTTTTTTTTTGCCACGCTGCAGAGCTTGTGGAATTTTAGTTCCCCAATCAGGGATTGAACCCAGGCCTTCTGCAGTGAGAGCCCAGAGTCCTAACCACTGGACCACCAGGGGATTCCCCTGCTTCGGATTTTTACAGAACTCACCCGCAGTCTGAGCTTATGGGCCCCAGACTCTCTCAGCACTTAGCATGCAGAGGGGAGCGTTACAGGGTCTGCAATCAATGTCTTTGTCTAAGGAGGAATGGGGGCAAGAAACACAGTGTGTGGATCTAGTTTAGCAACATGGGGTGAGGAGGCCCATGGGGCCTGAGGAGTGGAAGGGAGGGCTGGAATGCCGGCTCTCGCCTAGGTGCCCGCTAGATGGCGCCCGATCACCACGCTCCTGGGGGAAGGACAGGCCTTGGCTGGGGCTGGTATACTGGGGAGAGGAGGGCCGGGGAGTTAGCTTTGTAGTTTCTGAGCCCCAAGGTTGGTTAGGGAATGTAAATGTAAGTGAGTGAGTGTGTGTGTGTAAATCTTCGCTTCTTTCAGGACGTCCACCTGGGACGTGGTTGTGATGTGGCCTTGGTGTACATTCTCCCTTAGTGCCTCATCACACCCCCAGGAGCTCAGATTATTATACTCATTTTCCAGAGTGGGAAGCTGGGGCAGAAGAAGGTTGGGGATGAGCCCAAGGTCGCTCGGCTGGTGCAGAGTGGAGTAAGTGGACAGAGATCGCCACCAGGCCTCCTAGGACGGATCTGGGCCCCTGTGCTCTTTGCCACGTGGCAGGACCTGTTCTGAGTCACCCCAAATGGAAGAACAGGACCCAATGGGCTGGTGGTACCAGGTTACGGATCCTGGACATTTATCCATTTAGCATATTTGTTGAGTACCTGCTATGTGCCAGGCACTGTGCTGGGCATTGGTGAGTGATAAAGCAATGAGTAGCGTAGACATGAAGGTACAGTCTAGTGGGGGAGACAGCCAGACATCATACCAGTAAGCCAGCTGACAACATTACAGATTATGGTAAGTGCTGTGGAAACAGGCGGACCCGAGAAGGTCACAGGGTGGGTTCACACTTAGAGGGGCAGGGACAGGACTTTGAGTGCAGACATGAGGCCGGCAGAAGAAACAGCATTCGGGCAGAGGCGAAAGCCAGTGCAAAAGCAGCCAAGGTGGAAAAGAGCTGACGGACCGCATGGAGGTGGGGGGCTGGCGAGGAATCATCCAGGAGGCCGGGAGCCTGGCGAATGAGGAGCGTGTGTTATAACCTACATACTGTGAGAAGGGAGAGGAGCTTTAAGCAGGGCGTGGCAGGCATGTTGTGATTTGTGTATTTCAAAGTCCACTGACTTTGTTTAGAGATTCAGGTGAAGATGATCACGCAGGTGAGAGACGTTGATGGCTCGGAGCACGATGGCAGCTGTGAAGGTGAAGGACGATATCTAGATCTGAGAGTGACTTTGGAAGTAGAATTGGTAGGATTTTCAGATGGATTGGATGCAGGGGTGAGGATGATTCGAGGTACCAAGCTTGAGCAATGGATGGACAGGGGGTCCATTTCCCAAGGTGGGAGAGCCTGGGGAGGTCGTGACGTGGGTGGAGGGAGGGAACCAAGCTCAGGCCCTGTTATCTTTGAAGCCACCAATGTGACATCCTAGTAGAAAGATGGGGCAGGCAGTTGGGGCTCGTTGGAAAGGTCGAAAGCTGCTGATGTAACTTCAGGAGCCTCTAGATTGTATTTAATACCAAGGGATTGGATGAGCTCACTGAGCCCAAAGTCCAGGCAGCTCAGTAACGGGAGGTAGTGAGGGTCCCATTGCTGCAGGTGTGCAGGGGAGCCGGGCTGATGTCTCTCATGACTGCTAGAGAGCAGGGGGGGCCTCTCTGAGGGAGGTGCAATGAAATGGCCTCTGAAGGACTCCGGGTGGCCCTGAGGCCGCGTGGAGGAGCTGGACATGCCGACTCTGCCTCTTTGCCTGGTGAGATCTTCCTTCCCAGTAGCACTTCCCCCACTGCCATCTGGCAGGGCCCAGAGACACAGACCCTGGGGTGGGACTGGGGGGAGGGCAGCCTCTGGGATGGGGCTGTAATTTCAGCTGGGAGCAGGGCTCCTGAGTTTCAGTGCCACCTGGTGTGAGGTTCCTCTTTCTAGCACCTCCCCCATGACTGTCTCTGCCGACATCCCCACCCTGCACTCCCCAGCTGCAGCTACTGAGCCTTCCTCAAGGCCCAGGTAGCATTCCACTTGGACCGACATTGAGTCAGGTAACAGAGCATCCCAGGGGAGGGGGTGTGGGGTGGTAATTGGAAGGGGCTGCCAAGTTTAATTAGTGGTTGTGAAGCCCTGAAACCTGCATCTGAGAGGCGCCCCCAGACTTTCATCTTCAAAACTTCCCCACCAGCCTGGATGAAGGGACGAGGGAGGGGCCAGGTATTAATAGTAATTATTAGTTTCACTAATAAAGAGGAGAAACGGGATTATCACCAAGCCCAACGCATCCTCCCCTCTTTGTCTACCTCTTCTGTCCTTCCTCTGGCTCCATTTCCTTTCTCTTTCCACTTTTCCTCCTTCTTCCCCTCTCCTCCCTCCCTCTATCTTCTTTTCTTTTTCTCCAGGCCTTGCCTCTTCTGTCTGTCCTCATTTCAAGGCCTCAGGATCCGCCTGCCCATCTGGATCTCATCAGCTTTCTGTGTTGGGATGTCTGGAGCACCAGGACATTCAGGGAGAACCCCTGTGCTTATCTGGGGTGCACAGGGAGGGTGTGGGGCAATGTTGTGGGGAGAGGGGGGTGGAAGGATGTCTATGTCCATTCATTCATTCACTGTTTTACAAATAGTTATTGAACACCTACTGTGTGCCAAGCACTGGCTTGGGCCTCTGGGATTCAGTGCCGACCAGGACAGACACGACCCTGCGCTGGGGAGCTGACATTCTACCGGGGAAGATGGATAATAGACAGTAAACTGACAAGTACACTTGAGGTCACAGATTGATGCCCACTTGGAAGGGATAAACAGCAGATATGATGAAGAGCTAAGTGGGTGGCCACTTGAGGCTGGAGGACCAGGGGGGCATCCCTGAGGAGGTGGTGTTTGGGCTGAGAGCTGAATAATGAGAAGGACCTCATGAGAGAATGATTGAGAAAAGTGTTCAGGGCAGGGAGAACAGCCTTTGCAAAAGCCCTGAGGTGGAGAAGATCATGGACCTTGTGAGGATGTGAAAGGAGGATGAGGTGGCAGGAAGGGAGGCCCAGAGGAAGAGGCCAAGGTGAGCTGAGGTATGCAGGCCCCCTGTGCACTCACCCGGGCCTCATGCATCATTGAATGCTCTGTTGTCCCTGTCTTTGAATTCTTAAGTTTTGAGCAAGGGGTTCTGCATTTCCATTTTGTACTGGGCCCCATCAATTATGTAGCTGTCCCTACTTGGGGAGGTCAGCAAACGACGTGAATGTCTAAAAAAAACAGGAATGTCTGTAGAAATATGAAGGTATGAAGGCTGGTGCGCTAACATTTGGTAAATGAAGGAAGGAAGGAAGGAATTTGTGTGCACACATGTGCAACCTCATCTGTGAGGGTGTCACAGGGTCACGTAGGCCTAGACCAGGTATGCTGCTCACACACAGACATGGCCCCAACATGTCCCAGAGTCCTGCAGTACCTGCTACATTTCCCAGGGCCCGTTGCCGGAGGGGCTCCGAGGGGCTATGTGCACCAGGCCCAAAGCAGCACCCTAAACAGGGGATGGTGAGGCCAGGCTTGCTCCAGGCCCTGTTTTGGGAAATAAGATGACTCCTCTACCCCAGGTGGAGGTGGCCCTGTCTTTCCTGTAAGACCTGAGACTTTGAAGCCGGACAGATTTGAGTTCAGATCTCGTTCACATCCTGACTAGTGGATGCAAATAACTGGACTTTGGGCGTGTGATTTGCTTCTCTGATCCTCAAGTTTCCTCATCTGTAAAATGGGGATCACTACTTAGAATTCCTGAGAGGATTAAAAGAGGTAATGAGAGGAAAGTTCTTGGCAGAGTCAGAGCTTGGTAAATATTTGCAATAATAATAATAGTTATTATAATCATACACTCTCTGGAGACTTGGGTAAACATTTGCTCCTGCCCCTAAATGTCTGCATAATCATGAACAAGTCCCTTAAATCCTCCTGGGCCACAGCTTCCTCTTCTGTTAAATTGGGGTGATAATAAACCAACTCATCTCTAACCAGGGTGGTCAGGGTGATCCCACACATTCACTGTGGAGCTTCTTTGAGAACTGATGTGCCCATGTGAGTTGTTGGCACTTTCCCGACCCCCACCTCCCCCATCTCGGGGCAGGCTTTCTCCAAATATGCCCCCTCCACAGAGAGAAAATAGGCTCCGCCTCCCCCATTCTTGGCAGCACATAGAACCCAGTCCCTGGATTCCCAGCCCTGAGTTCTTGTCCTCACACTGGAAAGTCTGCCTGGGAGTGAACCTCAGGGTCAAGGTCTGAGGTTGGGCAAGGAAGAGGAAGGTCCACAGCTGGGGCAGGGGAGGGGGAGGATAAGCTAAAGGAAAACAAAGGAGTTGGAGCCCAAGTACCAGGTGGCCTTACTTCCTGCCTCCCTCTGGGCAGGAAGTAGCCAGAAAGCTGTGAGAATTAATCTCTGACAAAGGACCGGGGTGACAGTCTTGGAGTGGGTAGAGCTCCCACTTCATCTCCCACATACACCCCCAAAGGCTGATTTGCGGGAGCCTCCGAAACCCATGGGAAGCCCTGAACAGCACCAGCACTAGCCCGGGAAGGGGAGCACCCTCCGTGACGGGAGTCCTGGCCAGAGGAGCCTGGAAGGGAGAGCTAAAGGGGTCCTCGGCCATCCGCAAGTGAGAACCATGGGGTCTGGGGGCAGGAAGGCTGGCTCCACGTCTAGGTGCTACGGCAAACCAGCAATGTGACCACGGGGTTACTTAGCCTCTCTGTGCCTCAGTTTCCTCATCTGAAACATGGCGATAATAGTCACACCTCAGAGTGTTGCTGGGAGAACTAGGTGCTCTTAAGGTTCTTAACAAAGCGTGACATAGTGAATGCTTCAGAAAGGTTAGTTATTATTAAGGGCTTTAAAAAATGAGGCTACCCTGTGAGCTGTGACAGAATCTGTCAGATCTCCGGAGAGACTAGTTCAAAGCCTTCCCCTATATTTTGCTATATTCTTGGCTGGCAAAAATCATTCATTCATTTCCTTATTCAAAAAATATTTATGGAGCATTTTTATGACAGCGAAGTATGGCAGATGGGGGCCCCCAAAACTGATCAGTTCTTGGAAGGGCATTTGAGCAAGAACTAACTATGGGCTTAGTTGATGTACACTCAGACGCCCACTGCCCTGGAGATGGGTATCAGCCAGTTCCCCCGGAGAGAGCCCAGCTGAAGTCACAGACACGAGATCACAGAGCTACTACATAGCAGTGCTGGGACTCAACCCAGGTCCACCTCACTCCAAAGCTGATGCCTTTCCAAATCAGGATTCCAGGGCTACCTTCCTGCGGCACGCCCCTTCCCCCCACCTCCGCGCCTCCACGTTGGCAGAACCAGATCCCTAGAGGCCAAAGGTCGGACTGTTTTCTGCGGCCCGTTGTAGCAGGATTTTTGTCATTTCCTCTCTGGTTCTCCTGACCACGCAGAACAACCTTGGGGCTTTCCTCCGAGGGGAAACCCAGCCTGGAAGCAGCCCAGCCTGGAAAATATGGCTACGGGTAACTGCTGACCTTTGTCTCCTCAGCTGCAGAGCGTCTGGGTGCCTGGGAGTGGAGCAGGATGGGGGGGCGGGGGTGGGGTGGGTGTACTCCCTGAATGGGTGCTGAGCCAATGATTCCCCAGGGGCCTAGACCCAGCCTCCCTCTGGCTCTATAGTCCGAGACAGGTCATAGCCCCACTCTGGGCCTCAGTTTCCCCACCTGTGAAATGTGGGGCAGTAACAAAACTCCAGCACCAGGTCCTCTGCATGGCCTTCGTGCTGGGAGTTGATGGGCTGACGGCACACCCTCCCTCCCACCTTTCCTCTTGGGCTCTCATGAGGTTAAATGGGACTGTGGCTGTGAAAGGACTTTGAAATAGAGGACAGAACTGGATACCAGCAGATGCAGAAGCTGATTGATGTCAACCGAGACCCTCCCCACCCAGCTCCAGCTTCTGCCTCACCCAGACTCCTGCCTGTGCCCCAGTGCCCATACTCGGGACCCTTTGTAGGGCCTACGGGCCTGCTGCAGCGGGAGCCTGGGAAGAGCCTGGTTGGAAGCAGGACACTCCGGGCCTTGCACAAGCATCCCGAAGCCAAGAAGTCACCCGCCTGGATAAACCCCTGTGGGGCCTTCCAGCAGCCTCGCTAACACCCTGCCATTCCAGGTTTGCGTCTTGACTTTCCCCACAGGCAGAGGTGGAACCGGGAGTTTGAGAGTAGGAAGAGGAGGCCCATGGCTAAGCAGGAGGCATCCTTCTGGCAGATCACAACACTCGACTTATGCCTGGGGGGGAAATCTCTTCTGCTTTTGGGCCTCACTTTCCCCATCTGCATTGTTGAGGCTATATCACAGGACCACTCTGAACCTTCTGAGGTGCAATGGGTGGGTCTCTGGGCCCTAGGCTCGAGCAGATGGAGACTAGATCCATCCTCAGGGGCTTCCATCTGGGATTTGAACCACACTCCCCAGCTCCATCTGCTCCAGCAGCCTCCCCAGATGCTCTCCAGAGTGGACAGAAACCAAGGCTGGGGGGCCGGGTCACGCCCCCTCCCCAGGAGGACTCAAAGGCAGGAGTCCCACTGCCAGGCTTGTGTGCACGGATGGAGAAATGACGAGCCGGAGGGATGGTGGGAGAGGCAGCTCCACGTGGAGAGGCCAGTGCCCTGGTCACACGGGCACGCCCACCCCTCTAACACCGGCTGGGCCAGATGGTGGAGGCAGCTGAGGGGAGGGTTCCTTGCTCCCCTCTCCCCCGACCCAGGGGCTTTGAAGGGGCCTAGATTTCTTTCCACACAAAAGACATGTGGGGAGAAGCCTTCTCCATACGCAGACTTGGGGCAACATTTTAATCTGGTGGAATCGCAGTTGTAGCATTATAGAACGTGAGTATGCTGCAGAATTCTAGAATCTCAGAGGCACAGCATCCCAGAATTTCAGACAAGTGAGTCATAGATTTTAGGTTTCCAAACGGTGCCATCCAACACTGTAGCCACTAACCACATGTGGTTATTGAGCCTTTGATATGTGACTACTCTGAATGGGATGGGCCGTACATGTAAAATACACAGTGGACAGTGGATTTTGAAGACTTGGTACAAAAGAAAGAATTTTAAACATCTCATTAATAATTTCTTTATATTAATTACACAGTGGACAGTGTAAAATACAAAGTGGACAGTGGATTTTGAAGACCTGGTATAAAAGAAAGAATTTTAAACATCTCATTAATAATTTCTTTATATTAATTACATGTCAAAATGATAATATTTTAAATATATTGGGTTCAATACAATGTATTACTAAAATGAATCTCACCTTTTTTTTTTTTTTTTGCTTTTAAAACATGGCTACTGGAAAATTTTTAATTTCATGTATTTCATTTCAGAATTTTAAATAGAATTTTAGAACCAGATTTCCAGATCTTTATATTGCTAGCTGACTTTGAGTCTTAGACACTAACTCTCAGAGCCTAAAAGAATCTGAGAAGAATCCTGATCCTTCTCCCACCCAGTGCAAGGATCCTCTAGCCCACCCTGACCAGCACTGACCAGCCTCTGCCTACCCCTTCCCCCCACCTTCCCCGTGGAGAACTCACTGCCGCCGTGGCTGCTGGGCTTTTGGAATGGTTAGAGTTCCTGGGTGTCGAGTGGGATCTGCTTCCTGCAGCTTCTTCCACCCTCATGGTTGGTTCCCAGAGCATCTTCCAGGGCCTCCCAGAACAGGTCTGCATCCTTCTCCCCATGAAAGGTGTGGAGTCTGAGTCCTGCCCCTCCCTCCTCTCCCCCCAGGCCACTGTTCTACAGGCTGCAGGGTCTACCTCGACACCTGTTCCTACAGGTGAGTTTCAGGGAGCCTCTGCTCCAGATGGCCCTCTCTGCTTCCCCATTCCTCAGCAGAACTGTTCCTGGGACGGACCCCAGTGACAGAGTGAGGATCCTTCCAGCCTCTCCCAGTTTGTAGAGTATTCTGTTTGTCTGTCTGGGTAACTGGCCTGCACTGCGTGGTCTCTGAGCCCCACCCTGTTCCCAGCTCTAGGAAGATGTGTGATGGGTGACTCCAGGTGCTAGGATGTGGGGTGACACAGGAATCAGCAGGTTGATTTAGGGTGCTTCAAATCTGCCTGTAGAATGCTGTTTTCAATTTTAAGAGATTGTGGGGAGGAAGAAGGAAGAGGCTTTCCTACTGACAGAGTCAGGAATTCCAAGGCAGTACTAAGTGGCAATGACTCACTCAGAGCACCTCAGCAATTCAGAGGAGGAAGATCAGAGGTCAGTCAGGGAAGGCGTCCTAGAGGAAGTGGGACTGGAGCTGGGACTTGAAGGAAAGGAGAGGGTAGTTAGAGTTGTGAAGAGGTGGAGAGGAGGGTATTCTGGGCAGAAGGAATGCTGGGCACACGTGGCCGGTACCCAGGCCTTGAGGGTCCCAGGCTGCCTGGAGTAGAGGGGTAAGAGGGCGGGCGGTAGGGCTGTGAGGGTGGGCTCAGCTGGCTGAGGGCAGCCTGGGAGTTGGCCTCTGGGGAGGGGTGTGTATGTACAATAGAGGGGGAACTCCAGTGAGCTATAGGGGAGTGCTGGATAAAACAACAGTAACAACTATAGCTATGCCAGGCATGGTGCTAAGTGGTTTCCTAATATTTCCTTTAATCTTCTCAATAACCCTACGATGTAAGTACTATTATCCCCATTCTACAAATAAACAATTGAAGCCACGTTAAGTGACAGTAAGTGAAGGCTGACCTTGGATTTCCACACAGAATAGTCTGGCTCCAGAGCTCTTAAGCACTGGAAGGAGGGCAGGTTGGGGGAAAGGGAGGTGGGTGGGGTGAGTGGTGTAT
Organism: Globicephala melas; assembly: GCF_963455315.2. NCBI lineage: Eukaryota > Metazoa > Chordata > Mammalia > Artiodactyla > Delphinidae > Globicephala > Globicephala melas. Next base: position 126,172,086 of record NC_083316.1, read on the forward strand.
GCAGTGGATGGGTGAATGCGTGTGACCATGTTGTGTGTGAATGGGGGGCGGTATCCCTGCCATTTCCCTCCTGCCCCCTCCCGCAACCCCAGCTCCATCTCAGGACAGACCCAGCCCAGACAGGTCTGTGTGAAGAGGAGGCCTTGGAATGATAAGAATTTCCATGCCTGTTGGAGCAGATAGCCCCAGACAAGAGTCTGGCCACCATGCCAGTTCCAGAGCCAACTTCCCACTGGGGTCAACACTGCCCTTCCCCCCATACGCTGGCACATCTCCAAGGGCCCAGGAATGATGTCTAGACTTGACCCTGGGCATCCTTGCCTTACTGGTGCCCCCTTCTTCTCAGCTTCTGATGCACACACAGCTGGGCAATGGGGAAGGGTCGTCGTAGCTCGGCTGCCTCGCTGGTGATGGGGGCAGACCCCTGTTCCTCTCTGGGCCTCAGTGTCTCCATATCTGTAAAAAGGCAGTTTGGATTAGTTCAGGAATCATAAACGAAGATGACAAGGTAGCCCAGGAGGAGAATGCAAACGAATGAGGGAGGCTGGGTATGTGTAAGGAGTGCAGGGACCCAGGAGAACTGGACAGCAACCTCCAGACCAGGTGGCCTGGCCCAGCCTCCCTGCTTCACTTGCCAGAGGTGCTGGGACCCTGAGCCACATTTTCTTTAACTAGAAAGTGGGGGTTGTGGTGCCCACCCCCTACCCCATGGGAGTGGTGAGAATTAACTGGAATAATTGATGGGAATCTTGAGAAGAAATGTCCCCCCCTGCCTTTGATGAATGTAATCTTTTGATCTGAGTCATGTTAAAAGGATTTAGCTCCAAGCTCATACAGCTCAATATCAAAAAAAAAACAATCCAATTTAAAAACGGGCAGAAGACCTAAATAGGCATTTCTCCAAAGATGACATACAGATGGTCGACAGGCACATGAAAAGATGCTCATCATCACTAATTATTAGAGAAATGCAAATCAAAGCCACAGTGAGGGATCACCTCACACCAGTCAGAATGGCCATCATCAAAAAGTCTACAAATAATAAATGCTGCAGAGGGTGTGGAGAAAAGGGAACACTCCTACACTGTTGGTGGGAACGTAAATTGGTGAAGCCACTATGGAAAACAGTATAGAGGTTCCTTAAAAAACTAAAAAAAAAGTTACCATATAATCCAGCAATCTCACTCCTGGGTATATATCTGGAAACAATGAAAACTCTAAATTAAAAAAGATACATGCACACCAATGTTCATAGCAGCACTATTTACAATAGCCAAGACATGGAAGCAACCTAAGTGTCCATCAACAGATGACTGGATAAAGAAAGTGTGGTATATATGCACAATGGAATATTACTCAGCCATAAAAAAGAATGAAATAATGCCATTTGCAGCAACATGGATGGACCTAGAGATTATCATACTAAGAGAAGTCAGAAAGAGAAAGACAAATGCCATATGATATCACTTATATGTGGAATCTAAAAGAATAATACAAATGAATCTGTATACAAAACAGAAATAGACTCACAGACATAGAAAACAAATTTATGGTTACCAAAGGAGAAGGTGGGGGAAGGATAAATTAGGAGTATAGGATTAACACATACACGCTACTATACATAAAATATATAAGCAACAAGAATTTACTGTATAGCTCAGGGAACCATATTCAATATTATTCTTATAATAACCTACAATGGAATATAATCTGAAAAATAATATATAACGGAATCACTTTGCTATACACCTGAAACTAACACAATATTGTAAATCAACTTTACTTCAATTTTTTAAAAAAGGAGTTAGCTCCTGGTGGTCAAGTGAAGAAATTGAAGAATGAGGAGGCCAGATAGTGGAGGAGTGGATGAGAAATGGCCTGGGGGTGAGGGCAAGGCCAGTGCTGAGCTCCTCTGGAGAGGTTTGGGAAGGAACAGTTCCGCCGCCGCCCTTAGCTTCTGCCCTCACATGTAGAGGGTTCTGCTCCCAGATTATCAGGCTGGAACTGAGCCCCGGACCCTGCCTTGCCCTCAGAGGACTTTGAGCCTATTGTGGTAGCGTCATTTAGAGACCACACACACTTGTATTTTTCTTTCGCCAGGTTGTAATTAGTGCATCACAATCAACACAGTAAAAAGGGAAATTAACCGATTTACATTTGTTTGCAGAAGCTATTATCTTCTCTGTGTGAGGATTCCAAAGATCTTTCACCCTTCATCTCCGTTCTCTTGGTCAAGTTGAACCTTCCAGGGACTTGGAAGAAGGAGGCGGTGGTCTGAAATGGTGTTTAGCTGCAGCTCGGCTCTCTGATCAGCTGAGGGGATCTCCCACGGTTTGGCCAAACCTCCATTTTCTCACCTTTGGGGGTGGAAAATCATCATCAAATGGGGGTGAAAAAGCCTCCACTGTGAAAAATCCTCAGGACTGCTGTGGAGTCCCCGGGAATTGGTTTACAGAATTGGGAAATGCTTTAGAAAACACAGGAAGAGTGCTGCACGTGCAAGGGATTGTGCTAGCTGAGTCCTTGGCCCAGGCAGCTCCTGGGAGTGAGGAATGGGCTGGGGAAGGCGGGACACACATCCTTGGGTGGGTTCTGCCTGAAACAGGAAACCTGGCCCCAGAGACGGGACTGCTTTGGAAACCAGCTGCAAGTGCTCTTCAGACAGCAGCAGCGTAGATGAAAGTGGGGGTGCAACAGGGAAGGGTGGGCGAACCCTGTGGAAGCGGGGGACTAGGGCACAGAACCCAGGTGGTCCTGCACAGTTTGGAGGCTCACTGCCCCCGGGCACTGGGAGGTGCGGTAATAGTGCTAAGAACTTAACCTTCGAGTTAGGTGGGGCTGGATTCGAAACCTCCTCTGCCACGCCTGTCTGGGTGACCTTGGGAAAGTTGCTTCACCTCTCTGAGCTACAACTCTCTGGGCTGCTCAATAACAAATGGCGGAAAGCAGGTAGTATGCACCAGAGTAAGCAATTAATTGCTGTTAATTACTCCCATCCCCCACCTCAGACAGTCTTTGGTTGCTTTTCAGAACAGTTTATATCCATTGTCCATCTGAAGCATGGATAACCTGCCCATTTCACAGATTTTTCTCCTTCATTTGCTTAACAGATATCAAGGTCTGCCAGAAAGCAAATAGTCCCTGTCCTTGAAGAACTGCGTGTGTGTGCGTGTGTGTGTGTGTGTGTGTGTGTGTGTGTGTGTGTGTGTGAGAGAGAGAGAGAGAGAGAGAGAGAGAGAGAGAGAGAGAGGGGAGAGAGGAGAGAGGAAACTGTTACACCATGTGGTCAATGCTGTAATTACGGTGACCATGTTCTCCAAACCACAAATCAGGTCACATGGTCTGACAGAGGCTATTTTCTGCCTCCACTGAAGTCCAAACCGTGAAATCACATGTAGTTACACATTCATTGAATCACCTTTTACTTTTTTAAGAAGCAAATGACATGAAATTTGGGTTCTCTGTGACAAATCCCACCATAGTCCCAGAAAATCACTAGAGCCGTGACGAAGTCCCATAGAGAGCCCTGGCAGGAACCGGAAGACTTCCCAGAGGAGGTGCTGCTTAAGTGGGGCCTTGAAGGCTGAATAGGAGGTCTCCAGGCAGGGAAAGAGGGGGTGATCTTAATGCCCTTGGGACAGGACCTACCCTTCCTGCTCTGTTATAGACAACCCTGCTAGGACCTGGCGGTAGGGGCTAAAGTAGGCAACAGTGTCTGTTTTCATTTACTTTTCACTTTCCTGTCCCAAAGACCTCCTGGGAAGCAGAATTGTTTCAGGCCAGTATAACGACATGGTTACATTGCGTCATATCTTCTGGTGCATTTACATGTTTGTCTCTGCAGTAGACCATACATTCCTTGAGGACAGGGCCCACATCTGTCATGTTCATCTCTATGTCCCTCTACTTTTCCTCCCCCACCAGGATGGTGTGAGGAAGACTATAGGAGAGGTACTAATCAATGTCAAATGACTAAATGAATGAAGTACCATGGATGGGCATGTTGTAGGGAGGCAGTGTTCTTTGTTTTGTGATGAATCTGTTGACTTTCATTTTATCTGTTTAGTTAGCAAATATGTGCTGGTTGCCTGCCCTGTGACTGTAGCTCTGTGTGGGGTTCCAGAGCTCAGCTGTGTCTGAGACAAATGTGGTCCTGCTCACACACAGCTTACACTCTAGAGAGAGGCAGCCGACAAGTAACTACAAGGATGATGAAGAGGGATTGTGACATGTAGACCAGGAAGTGGTCTGGGTTAGGGACAGAGGAAAAGCCCCAGGAGGAAATGAAATTTAACCTGATACCCCAAAAATAAAAATTAACCATTTAGCTAACATTTTAATAGTGCTTATCATGTGACAGACACCACTCTGAGGGCTTTACATGTTTAACTCATTTAATTCTCACGATTGTCCTAGGAAGTACAGACTGTTATCCCATTTTAGAGATGAACATAGAAAGTTTGAAAAACTGGCCCACCGGGACTTCCCTGGTGGCAAAGAATCCGCCTGCCAGTGCAGGGGACATGGGTTCAAGCCCTGGTCCAGGAAGATCCCATATGCCGCGGGGCAACAAAGCCCGTGCGCCACAACAATTGAGCCTGCGCTCTAGAGCCTGCAAGCCACGACTACTGAGCCCCCATGCCACAACTAATGAAGCCTGCACACCTAGAGCCCGTGCTCTGCAACAAGGGAAGCCACCTCAATGAGAGGCGCACGCACCGCAACAAAGAGTAGTCCCCACTCGCCACAACTAGAGAAAGCCTGCCTGCAGCAACGAAGACCCAACGAGCCAAAAAAAAAAAGATAAATAAATTTATTTTAAAAAAAATAAAAACTGGCCCACGGTCACACAGCTTGTAAGTGGCAGAGCCAGCATTCAAACCCAGGTAGTCCACACTCTGAACGAGGAATTAGTCAGGTAAAGGGGAAGGCCAGGCATACCACTTAGGACAAGAGGTAAGGCTGGACAACAAGGTGGGGAATTTATCCTGAGAGCAATGGGAAGGCATTGGTGGCTTTAAGTAAGAAATGGGCATGATTAGGTTGCATTAGAAGAGGCAAAGTGGGGGGGAGGGAGAGCAATGAAGGGGCTGTTAACACGGGCTGAGGCAGAGACAAGATGTTGGATTGGACTAGGGTGGTAGTGATGAAGAGGAAGGGATGGGGTTGGGTTAGAGCAGAAAACTGGAGGCGGAACCAGTGGCCCTGGCTCATGGATGGGATGTGGGGACAGGGGCTGGTGACAGATTTCTGGACTGGACACGTGAACTGGACACATAGGAGGAGGGAGAGAAGCGGGTTTGGGTGGATGCAGGTTTGGAAGTTCAGCCTTTGGTTTACAGAGTTGGATAAAGGGGACCTTGGGGCAGCCAAGGAGCATGTCAAGTGGCCAGTGGGGAGGACACTGGACTGAGGAGGGGGTGTGGGCAGGGGAAGTTACCAGAACAAAGAAGGGCCCCAAAGCTCTGGGAGGTGTGGGTGGGTCCTGAGGGGGTGGAGGAGCAGGGCACCTCGACAATCTTCCTCAGAACCTCCCAGGGTATGGTTAGAAATGCGAGTCCTCAGCTTCACCTAGACCCATGGAGGCCAATGCCCAGGGTGGAGCCTGGGCCTTGCCTTTTTGCAGGCTTTCTGGGTAACAGTGAGCTGGAGGGCCTTGGGCCCAACTTGGTGAACGGTAACTGAAGATTTGAAAAGAGTAGGAAGAGCTGTCGGTGATGGGGAGTCACCCCAGCTCACAGCTGTCCCCCCTCCCCCCTGCCAATGCTCGGGACCTGCAACTCCATTGGTGAGATACTGGCTTTCGCTCAGCTTGGGCAGGAGAATAGCTCCGTGACCTGACTGGCCTCCATCCCTCTCTACCCTCCCATAGCATCGCTCTTATTACCTCCCTCACCTACTTATAGCCTTCTCACTCCACCTGGCCCTCAGGATAATGTCCTTTCCTTTGGGCCCCTCAGAGAAGGTCACCCATAAACTGCTCCTAACCCACCTCTCCAGTTTTCTTGCTCATTCTTTCCTTCCTGCTTCCTCTACCCTTCCCCCCACCCCCCTCCATGCAACACTCAGCTTTTCCTGAACGCTTTCCATGTGGCCTGTAACAGGTTGTTCCTTGTACCAGGAATGTCCGTATCCCCGCCCTGATCCCCTCCGGTCCCTCCAGATCCTGCTCAGAGGCTGCCTCCCCCCAAAGTTCCCTTGTTCTGCTCCCCTCTTATTGTAGGCCATAGCACTTGCCCTGGGTCTCCCCAGCAGGCCCTCAGCTCAGCCAGCCTCCGGACACAGGGAGGGACATGCAGATCACCTCCAAACACACCCCGACACTTCTTGAGAGTGCAGACCCATGTCTCTTTCAACCCTGTTACCAAGAACACAGTGCCTGGCACAGGGAAGATGCTACAGGACCTCATGTGGATGAAAATAAGATTCTAGGGGCTTGTTTAACCTGCCCAAGACCCAGACAGTATTCAAGAACTTTAGATCATTGACCACAGGAACGTAGATTATAGAAGAGAATTTGCTAGTGGATGTTGCTTTCCCTGGCTAAATTGGTGGCATGGCTGGAGTGTGCACTAGGAAGTCACAAGCCTATCTTTGAACATCAGTGTGGGCCTGTGATCACCACCCTTAGGCTTAGTCCTACTGACTACACTCCATGCAAAGCTGTCACATGGGCATGACTGGGAGTCCAGAGCCTGGTCCCATTCCCCAGCATCAACCTTGCTCAGGCCTCAGCGTCTTTCCTCCTCCGAGACATGAATGGGCTGGCTGAAACCCCTTCCCCCCCTCCCCCCAGCACAGGAGGTTACCCGTTAGGGGAATTGGGATGATTCTGTCCTATTTTCGCATGTCAAGCTTGGCTTTTCTACCTCTCTTGGCTCTGCTTTGGTTGCTCATATTTTTTTTTAAGCTTTGCTCCTACAATTAGGTAATCTCGAGCCTCTGAAGGTCCTTCGGAAACCACCGATCCATTGTTTTCCAAATTTGCTAGTCTCACCCCAGGCCCACAGAGTCGGGATCTCTAGGGTGGCCTGGTGATCTACATCATTAGCAAGCTCCTTATGGCTCACTAATCAACCAATCAACTAATGACCCAGTCCCTCATTACAGGCAGGCTCATGGATGGTAAAAAGCCCCACCTGGAACAGTCAGATCTGAGTGCAGGCTGGGGCTCTCAGCCACTTCAGAGACTCCCAGAAATCATTTTGTGTTTCTGGGCCTCGCTGTTCTCATCTGTGTAATGACGATGACCAGTGTAATCTTGCCTAATTTGCAGGGTCCTTGAGATGGTTGCACTGGGGGTGGGAAACTGAGGCGCAGTGGGAGAAGAGATTTGCACAATGTCATCAACCTCTTCATTTGCCTGTTATGTGCCAGGCGCTGGGAATTCAGCTGGGAACAACTTGTTGGGGGAGATGACATTCTAGTAAACAATGCAACCAGTAAGTGAACCAGATAATCACGAAAAAGGAAATAAAGGGGTTTTCGAGAGTAAGGGCAAAGGGGTAGGTGGGGCTGGGAAGGACTGCCCAGAAGGGGTCACTCCAGCAGAGACCTGGCTGTTGGGGAGCCGTCTGAGGAGGCCCTGGAGGGTTGTCATCGGCCCAGTGTTGGTAGAGCCAGGAGGCCCCCTCGGGCCAGCCAGGGCGCTCCCGGCGGGCGCGGGTCTTTGTCTCTCTCGGTCTCTCTGCAGCCTCTCCGACCCCCAGTGCTGTTCCCTCTTTGACCCCCGAATAACTTGTTGGCTTCCCCCGGGCTTTGTTTCCCCAGGGTCACCGCCTCCCGGACTCCCGGCAGCCGCCTCGGGCCCTCGTGGGTCCCGCATCTGACACCCCCTCCGGCCCCCACCCCCTACCCGCTCTGAGACTGGGGTCAAAGGCAGCCTGCGTCACGTGGTCGCCGAGCAGCACCGAATCGGCCGGGAGAGCCGAGGGAGAATCCGGGTGGAAGCCGAGAAATCCAGCTCCGATAGCAGCGCCCGGTCCCGCCCCGGCCCCCGCCCCGGGGTGCGCGCCGCACGCCAGCCGGCCGCTCGGGCCTGTGGAGCAGATCTCCGGCCGGCACCCACGCTCCATCACGGGATCGAACCCCGCTCCCTCCGCCGACATTCGGGGAGGTAGGCGCCAGGGACGGAGTGGGTAAGGGGAGACAGGCTGGGGGCCCCTTGGCGCGCGGGTTCGCCCCTCTGTGCTCCGCGGGCCCGCGGTGAGCGAGGCGGCGCGCCCCAACTTGCAGTCTAAAGGGAGACCCCCACCTCCCACCGCGGGATGAGGGGGGAGGGTGCGCGCTGCCTCAGCGCAGTGCCGGGGACCGGGACTGGGGGCTGGGCACCGAGAGGGAGGGGGAGGGGGAGGGGGAGGAGAGCGGGCGGGAGGCGGGGCGGGCGGCGGCAACGCCGGCTGCGGCGTGGAGCGTGGGTGGGAGCTGCGGGAGGCGGACGCGAAGGGGTTAAGCCCGGTCTGGGCCACTGCCTGGCAGCGCACACACAGCCCAGGGGACCCAGGCGTCCGGCAGCTCGCCGGGAGTGCCCCCTGCCCCGGGTGGCGCCCCAGCCGTGGCAGGTAAGAGGCTGAGAGGGCCGGGGCGGGCCAGTCCCCTGTCGCCGAGCCTGCGGGGCCCGAGCCGAGCTGGGCGTGCAGGCCGCGCGGGGCCCAAGCGGCCGCCGGCGCAAGTTTGGTGCGGGCGGGCGCCGGGCGGGCTCGGAGAGTCTGCCGGGCCCCGCGCAACCGGGTGGGAGGACAAAGGGGTGGGGGAGCGGGCGGGGGCCGGGGGCAGGCCGGGGTGCCGGTGAGGGCAGCGCGGCAGCTGTAGGTCACGGATAATGTCACTCACGAGGAATGCCCCCTCCCCCTCCTCTACTCCCGAACAGGGGAAACTTTTGTCTGGCGAGGGACGGGGTTAGAGGCTAGGTCCCCGCTTCGGAAAGTGTAAGGCAGCCGGACCGGTTTTCTGTGGGCTGTGATCGGCCTGGTCTCTAACTCCCCTTCTCCCTCAGGTTCTCGGGAGCAACTGTACCCCTGCTTTGAACGCTGCCCTTTAACACCCTGGGACGGGGTAGGAGGGGGCGTACGTGGACGCGTGGGCTCTGGGACAGACTGGGAAATTGGCTCTTTCCCAGATTTAAGCACGCGGGTCAGCTAGGAGCCGTGCCAGGCCCAGGGGATACAGAATCCCACCATCACACCCGGGTGCTGTAAAACCGCCCCCACCCCCAACCCCTGCCCCAGAGCGTTTGGAATGGCCTGCGGCATTACTGTCCCTGGTTTGAGGTTCAGACTGACCTGGATGTCTGTCACTTCCCAGCTCTGTAGCCTTGGGCTGGTTCCTTACCTTCCCCTAGCCTCAGTTTCCTCACCTGTAAAATGGGCAAAGTATAGAATCAGCCAGAATAAGGATGAAATGAGAACCTGTGGTACCTTAGTAAATGGTGGCATGTTTATATTCAACAAGTATTTGTTGCATGTGTACTATATGTCAGGCCCTGGGCCAATTGCTTTAGATACATTATCTCATTTAATTCTCCCATGTTACTATTAGCAGCATTTTACAGCGGGGCAGAGGCACAGAATCCTAAAGGTCGCACAGCTGTGATGTGGTGGAACTTGGATTTGACTCCCCTCCCCCAGCCTGAGTCTCAACTACAAGGCTTTATAAGATCCTGCTGTGACCGAGCTCATTTTCCATTGAAATCATGAGGACACAGGCCGCTCTTCCCTTTACCCTTACCCTCAGGTGATGCTCCTTCTGTCTGGTACTGGTGTGGGCTGAGGTCTTGTGCCCTGGCTCTTGTTATTGTGGGCAGCTGGAGCCCAGGCCTGGAGCTCCGTTAAGGGTCCAAGTTCTGTTGCTGGCTGGGTCCGTGGTAGGAACGCTTTCATAGTATGGGTGGTGCAGGGAGGAGTGCTCCCTGGCTCTGGCTGGGGACAGCTGGTGGCTTTGTCAACAGGCCTCTCCTCAGCACCCAGGGGACCGAAGAGCCTTTCTACTCCATCCAGACCAGGTCACTTTCAGATCAGCAGGGGGCAGAGGTAGGGCCAGGAGTGGAGCCCGTGGGGTGATGGGATTTATATTGCAGGTGTCCTCTTGTTTGACTCATCAGCAGGGTCCTCATTGCGAAAGTAATGCCCCAGCCCCAAGGGTCCTTGAGAGCAGTAATGAAGGGTGGACTCTGAGCACATGTCTCAATTGCAGAATCCTTATGGAAAATGCATACGTGTGTGGGTTTCTGAGCCTAGGGCATGCATTTTCCATGTAAATAGCCCAGGAGTGAATGTGGGGTGGCCCAGACTTTCACTCACCTTAGTGCCCTGTGCTGGCCTAGCCTTTTGGTGGGGGTACCATCCCATGACTGTGGGTCAGGCTCTGAGCGGGGGCCTTGAGTAATTTCTAAAAAAATGGAAAACAAATTGCTAGTTAGTGAATGATATCTTAAAACAATGGAGTGGGAGCAGATAGCGAAAAAAAGTCCTGGGGAGAGGAAAGTTTGTGCATTACTCTTCTAACTTCTCCCAGGGCTGTGCCAGCACTGCTTCTGGAATTTGCAGTGTCCGTAGGCTTTTCCTGGGCCCTGAGGATAGGGGGTCCTCCTGGGCTGACGGTTCACTGCCAGCTGGTAGGAACAAGAGTGGAAATTCCACTACTTAGCTAGACTTTAAGGGGGCCCAGAAGTGTGGGGGATTGAGTGGAGGGGCTGAAAAGATTCCTGAGGGATGGGGATGACCCTAGGCGTGTGGTCAGACTCTCCTTGAGATCAGAGCAAGAGAATCAACAGGTGAAGGGAGGAGGAGCCAGCAAGAATGAAAAGATGGGTAGTGAGTCTCCTATCACAAGGGGTATACAAAGAACAGTTTTACAATCACAAGTTGAGAATGTGGTTAAGAATATGAAATCATAGGCTGGGGGTTGACCTAGGGGCCAACTGAGAGACCTGCACGTGAGACACTTAGAAATGGACTCTGGTCTTAGCAGCCCAGAGCTTTCTCTGCCCTGGGCTTTGGGCCTGCTTGACCCATCTTCTGCACTTTGGTGTCAAAGCCAGGCCTGCGAGTCCCTAGAGACTGGGCAGACTTCTGCTGGCTTGGAATTTGGTTTTGGGTATGGCTTGAAATATCTGGACTGTTTGGAGGACTTGGACATTCTTTACTTGGAACGTTAGGGTAATTTGTTAAATATGTATGGAAAATGTCTGTGGACGGGGGTGACTGGGAAATGAAATGAGGTGAGATGCTCCTGCTTTCTGGCTGGAGAGGCCGCTAATCTGACAGGTGAGGGAAGGCAAGGATCAAGTGATGGCGAAGAGGCAGGATGTGATCAGTGATAGACGGGCTTTGGAAGGTCAGTGGAGGGGAAAAGCTCTTCTGGTAGTTTATGTCGACAGGGCTTCCTGGGGGAGGAAGTGTTTGTGAGGGTGCAGGCAGTGGGAAAGGGGGCTGTGGGAGGCAAGATGGGGTCGTGGGGAGCTTGCAGTGTCCTCCTCGGGGGTTTGGATTTCAGTCTGTGGCTGGTGGAGAGGACAGAGGGTTGTAAGCAGCTCGTTGAGTCGATGCCTGTTACTGTGTCTTGTGCCAGGCTCCTTACAGACGCTCCATTGAGATCTCACAATACCCCGCAAAGTAGCTGCTGCTGGCCACCCCCAGCCCCACCCCATTTTCAGATGAGGAAGTGGAGGCTCCGAGGGGTCGAGTCACTTACAGAACTGTAAGTGAACAGGCTTGAACAGTTTCTGCCCTGTCGTGCTGCTCCTCTCAGGGGTCATTTGGCCAAAGGTGGTGCCAAGACTGGCAGGGTTGAGACCAGTTCAGAGATGATGCTAATTGTGGTCTTGCAGAAAGTTGACCAAAGGTCTGACTCAGGCCATGGGACTGAGAGGGAAGGAGAGGGAGGCTGCAGGACTTTGTAGGTATCTTGGGGATAGGGTCATCACAGGTGGTCTAGGGTTTGGGGAAGGACCCTTAAGTGGCAGTGTCACTGCTTTCAATTCCCTGCAGGGCTGTCTACTGGCAGAGGGCATAGTCTTGTCCTGTGTGGCTCTCAAGGGCAGAGACAGCACCAAGGGTGACAATGAAGCTAACGGGAATTAAGTGCCTGGGGAGGCAGCAAGGTCCCCATTGCTGACAGTATATGCAAAGAGGCCAGAGAGTTAGGGTGCCGGAGGCATGTACCGGAGGGTCATGGCTGGGTGACCTCTCTCAGTTCCCTTTTCACCCGAGAATCTTAGGGTGGTGCTCGGCCCACTTCTACTCCGTTTTTCTCATAGCTTTTCATAGCTGCCCCTTCTAGAAGTTCCCCTGCAGCGCTCTGCCTGGGAGAGCCCTTGCCCCATGGAAAACACTCAGCCCAGCTGACCTTTGAGGGGCCCCTCAGAATTTCTGGATCAGCCACCAAAGTCTGGGTTGCCAGGGACTGTGGTTTCACAGAGGACTGGAACCTTCTGCTTTCGTTTCTCAGTCTGTGAAATGGGTTCAGTCTCTCGTTCCTCAAATGTGAGGAAACAAGGCTGAATCACGGGTCAGGATGAATCAGTAGGGGCTGGAGGAAAGGGCTGATGGATTTGAAAGTGAGGAGTGGGAGGGGTGGGGTGCGTGGGCTGGGGGGCAGGGCTGTCCCCCTCCTTCCCCTCATTAGAGGGTAAAGCCGGGCCTCCCGGCCTGAGGGGTCACAAGCCAAGGTGCTTTCTCCTGCGTGTGGGGCTGGCACAAAGCTCTGTCCATCAGCTTCAGCTTGGAGGTTGGGAACTTCGAGGAAGGGCTGGATGTGGATGTCTTGGACTGTGTGGCCTCAGGGCTAAAGCCAGTCTGTCACCCAAGGAGTTACAGAGGGGCCTGAAGCTCTTATCTTGATGGAGGGTTTGTGTCAAGTTGCCTCCTGGCCCTTTTTATTCCTACCTGTTTATTTGTTGATACAGATTGGATTAGTCTAATTTTAAAATGTGCATTGCAAATGAACATTTATTTATTTGAGGCCAAGGCGTGGGAGGTGGCCTGCTCTGTGACCACAGTGCCTCACCTCCCAGTGCCCCTCACCCACTGCCACTTTTCCCTCCCTGTGTGCGCCTACCCCCTCCTGCCTCCACATTTCTGCTCACAGTGAGGGTGCTGCCCCCCAGTCACTTCCCCTCACCCACCCCAAAATCCCCCCCCAGCCCAGCTCCAGTGTGACCTCTTCCTAATTCCGCAGAGCTCGCGCTGCCTGCTCCCTGCTTTCCATGTGCACAGTCTGTTATCTGGGCCTCTTCAGGGCCCTTCACACACCTGGTCTTGAATTCCGGTTCTCATCTCCTCCAGGCTCTGTGCTCTGGAGGCAGTGGCTGTGGGCAGCCCATTCCTGCCCCACTGGGTGTGGGCAGCATTGCAGAGCGGAGTCAGAAGTCCTGGCTTCACATCCCAGCTCTGCCACCATTAACTGTGGGATCCTGATCAAAGTACCTAAATCTCTCTGGGCATCGTTTTCCTCAGCTGCAGAGTGAGGATAGTAACAGTCCTGTTTTGCTGGGGAGATTGAGCAGATCAGTGCCTGACCCACTGTAAGAACCCAGTAAGTGGGAGCTTTTCAAAGCTAACAATGGTTGTCATAATTACTATTTATACCTAGGAGATGATCTATCCTTTTAGAGATAGAGGGAAGAATCTCTGGAGTCTGAGTTTCTAAACTTTCTGTCTAATGACTTGAGGCTTGTATGGATGAGGAAACTGAGGCCTGGAGAGAAAGGGCAATTTGCCTAGGGTGTGGGACCTGCCCGTCTTATCCTGGAAGCCTGGCAGGATTTCCTCTCTCGGTTACACCTGTTTTTCCTCTTCTCTTCTTTCATCAAGGTTAAGGTGCTCAAGTTCTGTAGTGCCAGCCTCCTCCCTGGTGGCCACGTTGAGTGGTGTCTAAAACTTGGGCCAGTTAAGTTGGCCTGGCTGGCAGGCCTTGTGACTGCCCTCGAGACCAGGGACCCATACCCTAGACTGTGGACACTGTGGAGGCTGCAGCCTCCAGAGACCTCCTGCTCAGCCTCCCTGGGCCCCAGGAAGGGGGAGAGGACGGTGGCAGGGAGAGGTGCCCTGGGCTAGATCTCACTCAAGGTGGGTGACTAGGACACAGATAGAGAAGAGGCTGGGAACTAGGCTCTGGGGCTGGATGATCTGGGTTCAAATCTCTGATGGGCCACTTCGTACTTATGGGACCTTGGGCAAGCTGTTTTTAGTTTCTTCATCTGTACAAGGGGGATAATAATTGTCCCCATCTCACAGCATTTAGAAAGAAAATGCAGGGAAGGTGCTTAACTACAAGCCCAATCCATGTTAGTTATGGTTATTGTTGTAGTTGATGATGTAGTTAATGACTAAGAAGCTTATTTTAATCCTCCCAACAGCAGTAGGGAGACGGGCAGTGTTACCACCCCCTTTTAGCAGATACGGTGACTAAGTCCCGGCAAGGCGGACGGCTCGGCCTGGAGAGGTTCAGACACGGGGGACTGCCATCGGGGTCTGGTGATTTCGAGGGTCTGCTCTGGTCGGATGAAACTGACTTGTGTGAGGCACTGGGAACGAGGAAACAGAGCTGGCCAGGATGGAAGGGATTGTGTCTGGAGGTGTGGGGCAGAATCCTGGTGCTCACGCGGTTGAGCAGTGGTGGGGAGCCGAGGTCTGGTCCGCGAGGCGTAGCTTGGATTCTCCTCACCTGTGGGCTGACCGAGGACCGGCCTGTCCGGGCAGGTCCGGGCTGTCGGTCGCTGGAGGTTTGCTGTGGTTATTGCTCAGCCACTGCTGGTTTATGCTGCGTGCCCAGGCAGAGGCCAGGTGAGGAGAAATGAGTGTCATTGCAGGGCCTTCACTCAGGCTGCACCCTCTGCCCAGGTCCCCGCCCTCCTCTCCTCACACCTGGCAGCTCCTGCTTGTGCGTTTACAGGACTGTTAGCATCACCTGTTCACAGAAGCGCTCCCTGATTCACCTGCAGGTTAAGTCAGTGGTTCTCAAGGTTGGTCTCTGGATTAGTAACGTCGGCATTACCTGGGAATTTATTAGGAACGCAGATTATCTAGCCCCACCCCAGACCTACTAAATCAGAAACTGGGCGGGGTGGCGGGGGTGAGGAGGAGGACCCAACAAGCTGTTGAAGTTCTTCAGGTGATTCCAGTGCCTGCTAAACATCCACAAACACTTGGTTAGGTAATAAAAAAAAAAATTGATGCTTCTTTCTTTGGGCTCTTAACGTATTCAGACACCAGCAAAGGTCGGGGACCCAAAGGAAAGCCCAGTTTCTCTCTACCCTGTCTTCAAAGAGCCACCATCTTATAACAGCTTCTCCTGCCCAGGAAACGATCTTGTGCCACAGTGATGGGGTTCCGTTGAACAGAACCCCAACATGGTTACAGGAGACAGTGCTGGGGCCACTTAAAGAAGGTGGGATTGGGGGACTCGAAGGTGGGAGGCTTTGTGGGTGGCAAGGATGGGTGCTGGGAACAAGCTGGCTGTGTTCTAGGGTTGGGGCCAGGGCTGGGGTCAGAGAGTGGGTCCTGCCTCAGAGAAGGGTGTGTGCTGGGGCCGGGGGTATGTGCATGCATGTGTGATTACAGTGTCCAGATGTGGTCCAAGAGGGCCAAGGGGCCTTAGCTGTCACCAGCCCAGTGGTTTTAAGCATCTCAGTAATTTAATAATGGTGATCATATAATTGCTGCTCAATTTGTGGAGAGCTTGTCTGTGCTGGATAAGCACTTCCATGTAATCTTATCTGGAGTAATCCCCAAAGTAATCTTATGAGGTCAACATCATTATTGGCCCCATTTTATAGGTGAAAATACTGAGGGCACACAGGCATAAGGAGGTAGAATCTAGGAATCCTTGAGGGGTGCTTGGAAACATGATCCCATTGGAAGAAGGGCGGTGGACGGTTGTCTTGGAGTGTTTGGGTAGCAGGCTTTATAAAGCTGCAGAAATATATATTCTATCAAATGAGTAAATTGGGCTTTACCATGGGGGGGTGATGGGATTGTGTTGGGATGGTTAGGGCTCAAGCCTCCAAGTTGGGGCCTCCACTGCAGACACTGTCATTCTCCTCTTATGGATGGACCATTTGAGGCACAAAGAGGCACAGTGCTGACTTCAGGGTCCCACAGGGCAAGAGATGGAATCGGAGAGAAAAAACCAGGGTCTTCTCTGGTTCTCGCAGGAGAGGTGGGGTGTCAAGATCAGTGCCCAGTGTCCACCCTGCACTCCTCTTCTGCCTCAGTGTCTCCAGGATACGGTCCAGGAGCCCAAGGGCTTTCCTGACACAGTGCAGGAGCCCCTTCATCTCTCAGCGGGGAACAGAGGCCCAGAGAGGAGCAGGGACTCGCACAGGGCCACACACCGCGTCACGATTGGGACCAGACACAGAGCTGTCTCTGTTCTGACCAGGGAAGGGTTTGTTTCCTGAAAACTGTCCCTGTCCCCCACCCCTCCTTTGGCAGGCTGGGTAGCTGTAGCCCTCAGAGTGGCCCAGACCAGTGCTGGGGGTAGAGATGGGTGTGTCTGGGGGAGAGAGCTGCCGAGGAGGGTGGGGCAGCATCCAGGAGAAAGAACACCAAGAAGCCCAGACCCCAGACGGAAACCAAATGTATTTTCTAGGTCCTGAGAGGATATCTGGAACAATGGAAGTAGAATGGGGGAAGTCAGACTATAAAAAGGGCTTCTTGATATCCTTACAAAAAAAGAAAGTAGAGTCTTTAGGTTTGACTTTTGTTTCTCTGAAGGATGTTTATGTAACTTCCTGAAAGCAGGATCCCAGGGCTCTGTGAAGTTTCTCAGATGCTGTTGTTTATAGACTCAGGGCTGTGGAGCTGGGAAAGACTTGATAGGGTAGTCTTCCCACTTTACAGTTGGTGAAACTGAGGCTCTGAGAGGTGCGGTGAGGAGGCTGCTGCCTTAGGCTGCACAGTGAGGCACAGAAGACTTGGGATGGGAGCCTGGGTCTTGTGGCGCCTTTTAAGGGGCAGTTGTCTCGACTTACTGTTCCCGTGGCCTTGGCTGGCCTGGAGGCTCGCGGGGACTGTGAAGGGTCCCCTCTTGGAAACACTCAGAGCTGCTAGAGTCAGGACAAGGCCAGGTCCAGTCTGTGGTGAGGTGTGCCCATTGGATGGTGACCTGCATGGTGGGGAAGCGTGGTGGTATGCTTGGTGATGCCACCCCCGTCCAGATGCTGGGGCCCAGCTGTGCACTGTCTGCCCAGCAGCTGGGAGCTGAGAGTCACACCCAGTGGGTGCAGAGGCAGGGACTATTGTATATCGTGGTTCATTCTGTTCTCCTAGCCCTGAGGGGATGACTAGGCCCTGAGCCCTGATAAGTGCCCACGCCTGTGGACTAAAGTGGCCAACCGTTTGGGCTCCAAGTTCAGACATGAGGAGACCAGAGAACCTGGGGGAGTGCTCTTCCTCTGCTACCTCCTATCTCTGGAGTATTCCACGATCTGGACCCATCTGTTCTCACTAGTGCAGGGGTATGTAAGCCCCTAAAATCTTCTGCAACATTTTGTGGGCATTTCCGTGGATTCTTTTTCTGCAGAGAAAATCTGTAGGTCTCATCAGGTTGTCGGAGGGCTGGGTGTCACCCAAAGTGCTGATGGGAGGGCAGGGGGCCGAATGCATGCTCTACAGCCTTGAGAGAAGGCTGCTGGAGAGGCAGTATGGTTCTAGTCGAAAGTAGCGTGGTGGCAGTGTAGTGTCCTGGTTCAGAGTATGGTCTTGGAGGCCACTGTTTGCTTCGCTAAACTGGCTCTTCCTCTAAGCCAGCTCCTGTGTGACCTTGGATAAGTTACTGTGTCTGTGCATCAATTTCCCCATCTGTAAAATGGGAAAAATAAGAATAGTTATCTCACAGTGTTATAGGCTTTCAAATAAGATAATGTGTTTAAAGAATTTATCCTGGTGCCTGGTACAAAGTAACCACTTGGTTAAAGTTTGCTATTATTATCAGTTTCAGCTTGGCTGCTAATTTGCTGTGTGATCCTGTTAAGTGCCTTATCTTGGGGTCTTAGTCTCCACCTGCAGCTCTGTTGGGCTTTTCAGGAGCTGCAGGGCGAGGTTGGAGAATAGGGGAGGGAGGAGGAACCTTCCTCATCCCCCGGCTCCCCAGCCCAGGCCCTCACTGGTGCCTTGAACATAGCTTTGTCCTAAGGCAAGATTATGTAACCAGTGGGGCCCGGCCAGGCAGGACATGATTCTCAACCTCGTTTTGTCCTCCATTGTCTCTTCCTCTCCCTTCCCCCCACAGGGCTATTGCATTAGCTGACCTGTTCCCCAGGCTCCAGGGATGAAATCGAACCCGTGCTATTCTGCCACCAATTGATTTAGTCTGGAGGTTTGCTGGGCAAGCGGCCCCTCCCCTGGCTACCTGGGGACAGACAGAGCTGATGCCTCTGTGCCTGCTTTGGGGGTGGAGACCGGAACCCCTTTTTAGGGGGATAGGCAGGCTATAAGCTGGGGGGTGGCACCCTTGACCCATGGCCCCTATGGCTTGAACGGGTACCCTCCCCCACCATGACTCCCTCCCCACGAGTGACCTACCCATCCTTGCAGCCCAGCGCCAAGCCTCCTCTCCCAGAAAGCCTTCCCTGGTACCCTGGCTGCAGGGAAGTCTCATCTACTGAGCTTTGCATTCTCTTCTCTTTAAGAAAACAAAGGCCACAAACTGGCAGGCCATGTCCGCCCCACGGGCAGCTTTTACTTGACCCATGCCCAATCTTGAGCTAGTTGCTAACGGGAGATTTTACGTAAGAATCCCAACTTCTGGCTTCAAAAATGAGAAGATCATACAACTTTGAGTGTAGTGCTCCAGTGGCCACTACTGGAGATGAAGCACGTAAGCTCCTCTTTGCCCCACTCCCCCGCCCACTTCGCCCACTTACACAGTCTTTCTAGCCCCCAGGTGTCTGAATTTTGACCCCGTCCTGTAGGCACGGCCAGCTTTCTCTCCTGCGCCGTGGTGTGGTCCCCCGTCTGTCTGCTCTGTGGGCTCGTTGGTGGTGGTGGTGGATGGGGGTCTGACTCATCTCTGTGTCCCTCAGGCTCGGGACTGTGTACACAGCAGGAGCATAATAAGTGCTTCCTTTATGAATGAAGGCGGGGCATTGCTACTCCTCACCAGCTGTGAAGATTCCATTTAATGGAAGCCTCTGGATCAGCCTGTCCCATGGCCAGAGAATCCTCCTCCCAGATAAGCTGTGGCTGCTTAGCCACTGACCCAGGCAGCTTCTTAAGCTGCGGATAAACCGTCACTCAGAGGGTTGTCCCCATGGTGCGGTATAAGCAAGGAGAGAGACGTTTCTCCTGAAGCTGTCCCCACGTTTCACTCTCCCAGGGGGCTTGGAGGAGCTTGCGGGGAGAGGGAGGCTGGGATCAGCAGCCTTCAGGTGGCATCGAGTGCAGACCTCGGCATCCTGGGGAGACAGCGGGATGGGGGGAAGGATCAGTTCAGGTGTTTCGTGGACTAGGCTTCCCCTCCTTCAGGCCTTTCTCTGCTGTATTCTGCTCCTAGAGTGTGCGCTTTAGCCACCAGCTTCTTTGTCCAGCTATCTGTCTGTCCAAGGCGTATTTCACTCTTTTAATTGAAATCCGAACCTTCCCTAGAGGCCGGCTAAGCTATCTCCTCTTTGAAGAGGTCTTAGCTGAGAGGTCACAATTGTGCTGGGGACAAGAAAAACCTGGGAAGCTTGTAGAAAGAAAAAAAGCATGCAGGTTTCTGGCCCCCATCTTTGATTCCTTCAGGGTACAGTGTCCCCCTCCCTAGAAGATTCAGACGCAAGGGTCTGTGGACACGCTTTGAGGACCCTGCCTTAGCTCAGGGAGGCCAGGGCTGGTAGGGAGGACCCCTGAATGGCAGCTGTGTGACATCGCCTACCCCTTTCCCTCTGCGGGCTTCTCTCTTACCCTGGGTGCACTCATACGCTGGGCTCCTCCTGTTGGTTGTGGCTGAAAGCGTCTGGTGAGCCATCCTTGGACGGGATGACGGGGGATCCGGGCAGGTGCCAGTGTCTGGGCAGGGCCTACAGAGATTTCACATTGTTCAGCTAACAGCTCAGAAGAGGAATGCCCTGATGTCAGGGCAGGAGGCAGACTGGAAGCCCCGGTCTGAGTGGGCAGGGTCTGTGCCCAACGAGGTTGGAGGACTGGCCTGGGCTGCCCAGTGACCTGGCCACAGGCTGAGGGGCACCTTGATGTGTGATCCTGTGTCAGGCAGGCTGAGGCTTCAAGCACAAGCCTATACAAGCCATTTACAGAAGGGTAAACTAAGGTACATGGAGGGAGGGACTGCCCCCGTGTCACACGTGAGTGTGTGGAAAGCCGGGCTTGAACCCCAGATCTTCTGACTCCTGGGCAAGAACCCACTCCTCTGTCCTCACCTCACTCTGCAGGGTCGCTGCCAGATCTCCCAGCTGGGACAGTCTGCTTGTCTGTGACAGCCTTGAGGCTTGGGCCTGGAAAAGTAAAGCCACCATCGTCATAGCCACCCTGGAGGCATGAAACCGGTTGGGTGTGCAAATTACCTCTCAAACATCCTCCATCCCATTTTTTTTTTTTTTCCTTAAACTGTCTCTGATGGGCCGGCTGCCTCTGTGCCCGTTTCCGCCTGGCACTGGGCTTCACGCTCTTTATTCTGAGAACAAAGCTTCCTTCTGACAGTCCTCCTGCCGACAACGGGAAAAGGGCAGGCATGGCACGGGGCCTCCCTCCTCCGCCTCCTCTAGCTGGGAGCATGGGGCAGGCTTTGTCAGATGCTGGACCCCAGCAGCACTGGTGGGCTGGGAGGGAGCCCAGCTGCAGCCCAGTCCATGTTCCCGCTGGGGCTGGAGCTGCCCTGTGGGCCCAGCTGTCAGACCCAAAAGTGGCCAAAGTGGTGGGCAAAGGTATCGGACAGGGACCGACGTAAGTCCTGTTCTGGTCCAAGCAGTTACTTGTCCCAGGGCTGTTCATGTGACAGCCATCAAGATTCCAGCTGGCACAGGTGGAGTTTCATTTCCGCCTCCAGGCAACCCTGGTCTCCTAGGGGACTGCAGAAACTAAAAGGTGCTCAGATGAGGGCAGCCATAGTCCCTCATCCAACACATTTTTATTGAGCATCTACTTTGTTCCAGGCACTTTTCTGGGCACTGGGACACAGCAGTGAACAAAACAGCCCAGTCCCTGTTTTGGACTTGGGGGTGACACTCTGGCAGTGGGAGAGAGTCAACAAACCAAAGAATACTAGCTACCTGTCAACTGGCAAGAAGTACCTGCCACAAAAATAAAGCTGGGTTGGGGGTGGACAGTGTGACTTAAGGGAGTGGCGCTGCTGTGTTGGGGATCATGGAAAGTCTCTGGTAAGGGGACAGGAGACTCCAGGAGGGGAGCTAGGGAGCCACGGGGTATGTGGGGAAGAGCATTCCAGGCAGAGGGAACAGCAACGCAAGGCTTTGAGGCAAGAGGGTGCAGGGTGTGCTCGAGGAGCAGCAGCAAGGAGGCTGGTGTGGCAGGGGCGGAAGAATAAGAACCGTCCTGGGAGGAGATGTGGCCATAGGGAGTCTGCCCAGGGGCGGAGGGGATTGCCTAAGGCCTCCTGCCCTTCGAGAGGACTTCGCCATTTGGTCTGAGTAAAGGGTAAAGTAAAGAAAAGCTGCTGAGCGGCTGGGGCTGAGGGCTGCCTTGTTTTGACACATGTTTGAGAGGGATCCTGTGGGCTGCTGCGTGGAGAGAAGCCTGGAGGCTGGAAGCGGGATGCCCGCCAGCCAGTGGGTGCCACAGGTGAGGGAGGACGGCTCAGCGTGGAGAGTGGGAGGCGGCCCGGGGTCAGATTCTGAATTGGTATCACTGGATGTGCCGATGGATTAGGTGTGGGCTGTGAGAGGAAGAAGGTGTCAATGGCAAGGTTTCTGGCCTGAGGGACTGGAAGGCTGCAGGACAGCAGGTTTGGGGAGAGAAATGGAGATTTCAGGTCAGATGTTTTAGGTTGGAGCATACCTGGTGGGAGGGGAGACACATGGGTAGAGGTTGGTCCTGGGCCTGCACGTTCCTGTCGTTGAAGGGGTGTGAGGGGTGCCCTGTAGGACCTCCCGAACTCTGAGAATCTGTCTGTAAGAATCAGTATTTCCTGGGCCTCTCGTGTTCTTTTTCTTTCTTTGTAAACCTCCCCCTGGTTTTCCCTTCCTCCTGGACAGAGGAAAAAGGCCGATTCTGAGGACTTACTGTCTTGGTGGTGGCCCTGGCCTTTCTGCCTGCCGTGCTTCTTGGGTGGGGGGCTGGGGGAGCCCTGGAAGGGGAGGCCAGAGGCCTCAGGCCTTGCCCTGGCTCGGCTGCCAACAGAGAGAGGTTTCTCTCTGTGCCTTGGTTTCCTCTCCTGCACACTGACGTGCTAAGCTGGCCCCCCGGGTTCTGAGGGTGGCAGGGAGCCTTGAGGAGGCTGGATGCGCAGAGGTGAAGAACCTGGCTTGAAGTCCAGTGTGGGTGCGAATCCTTGCTTGGCCGCCTGGCTGTGAGACTCTGGGCCAGTGACATAACCTCTCCGAGCCTCAGTTTTCTCATCTGTGAAAATGGGCCAACCATAGTACGTGCATCCCAGAGTTGCTGTGAGGGTTAAATGAGAAAATGCACACGAAGCACTTAGCCAAGGCCCTGGTATACACCACACCCAGTTATCAGGGGCTGTTAGTGACTGTGCAGTCGGTCAGGTGAAGGGGTTTTGCCTGGTAGGTGGTGGGGGCCATGGAAGGCTATTGAGTAGAAACCTGGTACTCATGTGGTCTGAGGAGGCTGCTGTGAGTTTGGAGACTTGGGCTGAGCCCCTTCCACCTGCCGGAGTGAGAACTGAGGGCCAGCCCTGATGGACTCTCCTGCCCTTCCTTTAATTGTGGGTCTTCACTGACTTGGCATGGGCAACCTCTGTCTTTTTTTTTTTTTTTTTTTGCGGTACGCGGGCCTCTCACTGTTGTGGCCTCTCCCGTTGCGGAGCACAGGCTCCGGACGCGCAGGCTCAGCGGCCATGGCTCACGGGCCCAGCCGCTCCGCGGCATGTGGGATCTTCCCGGACCGGGGCAAGAACCCGTGTCCGCTGCATCGGCAGGCGGACTCTCAACCACTGCGCCACCAGGGAAGCCCTGGCAACCTCTGTCTTGAACAGGTCCCTTGGGGATGGGGGTGGTCATTTTCCCGAAGATCTCCTACAGAACCCTTTGTCTCTACGTCCCAATGGCTGACCTTAGGGAATGTGAGTGTGGGGCTCTGAGGGTGGGTGATGTTGAATGTACTCGAGTTGTCTGGACAGGATCAGCGGGGGCAGGGCAGGCCTGGAGTGACATTCCACTGGGCACTTGGATGTGACCTCGGTTGCTGGTCTGGGTCCCGGCTGGGTGGTGCTTGCTCCACTGGGACCATGGAGAGGTTGACAATGGGCGGAATGTGGCCCCCTTAGGACCCACACTTCAGTGGTGCCCAGGCATGCTGGCCGAGCCCTGTGCTTTTGCAAGCCTGTTACCCAGCAGTTGAATCGTGTCCGGACGGCCAAGGACATTTCAGATTCCGCCAGGGCTGGCAGCCAGGCTGTCACCAGCCATTGCTTGTTTTCCCAGGGTCCAAGGGCTTTTCGGGATGGAGAGGGCTCTGGAGATATTCCAGGAACTTTTCTTAACAGCTGGGTAAATTGAGATCCAGAGAGAGCAAGGCACTTGACCAAGGTCTCACAAGGCCGCCTCCCTCCTATCTGTCACCTCCCTCTGTTCCCGTGTCCCTTGCTCAGACTCCTGGCCTCCTGCCCGGACGTTTGAAACAACCTCCATCTTCTGGGCTCTCTAAGAGCTTTGTTTGTCTTCCTATTATCCTAATCTTGCCATAACCTGCCAGGCACACATGCTGTTCGAGTGTGTCTGCCTTCCTTTCCCCTCTGGTCCCAGACAAAGCACGGAGGCTCTGAGCGCAGGCCCCAGAGCCAGACCGACCTCAGTTTGAATCCCAGCTCTGCCCCTTCCTAACACGGCGAACTGGGGCAAGATACTCCACACTTCTGAGCCTCAGTGTCTCTGTCTACGAAATGAAAACAGTAGCAGTACGTAGTTTATGAGGTTGTCTTCATGACTAAATGAGATAATACGTGAAGTGCTGGGTATAATACCTGCCCAGAATGAGCTCTCAAAAATGGTCATTGTTGGGAGTTCCCTGGTGGTCTAGTGGTTAGGATTTGACACTTTCACTGCCGTGGCCTGGGTTCAATCCCTGGTCGGGGAACTGAGATCACGCAGCCAAAAAAAAAAAAAAAAAGGTCATTGTTACAAAGACCCATCAGTGCTGGTTGAACTGAAAAGTCAAGGAGGGCATGGTAGAGTAGACAAAGCTCTGGACCTGGAGGAAGAAGATGTGGGCTCCAAGTTCATTGCCAAACGTTGCCTCACCGTGTACTTTTGGGAAGTCACTCTTCCTCCAGGAACCCCACTTTCCTCATTTGAGAAGGAGGGAAGAAATCCCTGCCATGATCTTAGAAGCTTGTCATGTGATGCCAGAGCAGCATCTGTGAAAAAGCTTTGCATCTGTGCAGTGATTTAAAAATGGCACCGTGGTGGCTGTGGTGTGCCGATGGTGACGAGGACGTTGTAGCCACAGCAGTGGACAACTGGCTGGGTTGGAGGCTGGTCAGTCTGCAAATGCTCAGCACCCACACAGGCTTCCCGTTCCTGCCTGCCTGCTCCCGCCTCCAGCAGCCCGCCTTTAGCATTAGCCTCAGCATCGCACACTCGAAGATGTAGGAGGTGCAAAGACCCGATGGCATCTTCTGAGCCATAGTGAGTTTTGGGTTATCTGTGGCAGATCCCATGGAATGTAGGATTACAGCCAGGCACTGGTTCAAATCTCAGCTCCGCACTTCCCAACTGGAAGCTCGAGCCAGCTGCTTAACTTCCATGAGCCTGTTTCCACATTTGTAAAATGAGGCCTTGATGAAGCAGAGGCCAAGCG
The DNA here is from genome assembly GCF_963455315.2 of Globicephala melas. Taxonomy (NCBI): domain Eukaryota; kingdom Metazoa; phylum Chordata; class Mammalia; order Artiodactyla; family Delphinidae; genus Globicephala; species Globicephala melas. The sequence continues at coordinate 126,197,018 of NC_083316.1, forward strand.
TTTAGCAAAGGGCAGAGCACACGGTTATAGGGAGAGGTTGTATCGTGGTGGAGCATGGTGCCTGATGGGCTTACGGGTGGCGGGAGTGGGGGTCATTGTGCCCATTTCTGGGGATGAGCAGTGGAGGTCACTTACACTCCAGAATTGCCCAGCTTCGAGTTAGAAGGGCCCCTGGAGTCATCTGGCACCATTCCACTTTACTGGTGAACAGAGCGAGGCCTGACAGGAACAGGTACTTGGTGGGGTCACTGGCAGGTTAGTGCAAGGCTGGGCCTAGGGCGAGGCGAGGGAGGCCCTTAGAGGCAGACTGTGAGGGGGACTCAGGGGCCGCAGTGCGACTCTGACCAGTGTCATGCAGGTGCATGCCAGCGCCTGGGAGTGGGTGCCTCCTTCATGTTTGTGCCTGCTGCCTGGATGCCTCACCCTAGCCCAGTCTAGGACTAGAGCGCCAGTCTCCTGACCCCAGGAACTGGTCCCCGAACCTTGGGGGTCTGGGGACACCTGTCAGCTACCTTGTAGAGGCTCACCAAGGTCCCCTGGCCCCTTTAAAAAGGACCTTCGATAAATAGGTCACCTGCCCGGTGCTTTTTACTCTGTCTCTGCTCTCTAGCGGTCTGTGATGCAGAGAAAGCGAGGTCCTCCCGCCCCCTCTCCCAACCTGCTGCCCCTTCCCGTGCCAGCTGCGCCTCCATGTAAGCATTTGAGCCCCTCACCCTGGAGGGGAGGCATGTTAGCGGCGGGCTTCTGTCATGGGACAAGCCCCAGCGAGTCTGGAGGGACGAGGCTGCTTTCATGCGGGCCCTGATGAAGCTTCCCTGGTCTTAGCAGGCCTGGTTTGTGCCCACCAGGCCTCCAGGAGATTAGGGGGCTTCTGTGGCTCCAAGTGCCTCAAGGCTTTCCCTTCGTCTTTGTTGCCCCCAGTGCACCTGGCTTCCCTCCACTCTGGCCACAGGGCCTGGAGCCTTTTCAGTTTCCCCAAGGCTTCTGGGAACCTTGGTCTTGGGGTGTCCATCTGGGCCAATCTCCCCGTCACCACCTCCAGGCCTGCAGGCTGGGCCTCAGGTGACCTGTGAAGAGGTGGCCACAGCTGCTAATCCCTGCAGGGGTTCCTGGGATCACCCTGCACTGGCAGGAGCCTAGGCCACCCTTGTGGTTTGATGTCAGGGGCCTTGGACAGTCAGCAGTTTCCATCCCCAGGTCCTACATGTACAGACATGCCATTATTTTCCCCACTGCTGCTCTTGGGACCTGAAATTCTGCTACTTAGCAAGTTTCCTGGTACTCTCCTTGGTGTCCTCTAAAAAGGCAAATACCAGGGCTTCCCTGGTGATGCAGTGGTTAAGAATCCACCTGCCAATGCAAGGGACATGGGTTCGAGCCCTGGTCCAGGAAGATCCCACATGCGGCAGAGCAACTAAGCCCGTGTTCCACAACTACTGAGCCTGCGCTCTAGAGGCCGTGAGCCACAACTGCTGAGTCCGTGAGCCACAACTACTGAAGCCCACGCGCCTAGAGCCTGTGCTCCACAACAAGAGAAGCCACCGCAATGAGAAGCCCACACACCACAACTGTGTGATCATGGCCGAGTTGCTTCTCCTCTCTGGGCTTTGTAAGGCCCTCTTCAGCCCTAGCACCTCCGCACTCTGGCAGTTACCCTTCTTTCTTTGCGGGGGTTAGGGGACGGGGCAGGGAGGACAATGGAAGGGCCTGGCCACTGAGTGGGGTTGGGTCAGGGACCAAAAGCCAACATCACAGGCGCTTTGACCACCTGCTGGCCTGATAGGAGATATCAGTCCTTCTTCCTCTTCTCAGGACAGGCAGGGAAACTGAGGCCTGGGGTGGGGGAAGGGCCCTGCTTGGATCGCATAGGCAGTCAGGCAGGGCTGCAGCCAGAGCCCGGTTACCCTTGCTGACAGTGAGGGCTCAGCTGCTCCTGGCTGCCACCTTTCTTGAGAGGAAGCCTAGGGCCCATTGGCATCAGGGTCAGGGACATGCTTTCTCCTCTTCCATGGAAGGCACCTCTGGCAGGGCAGGGGTGAGCGAGCGGGATCCCTGCCTGCTGAGGGGTCCCCTGGGCATGGGGCAGAGTCAGACAAGACATCATCTTCCTGAGGTTCAGGAGGTAGGGGTCGGTGGCCTCTCGTAAGGGACATGGTGGTGAGGAGGCCTGGAGGCTTCTGGGAACGTGGTTGGTGGCTCAGGGTGCCCTAGGGCCACCCGCTCCCTCCCAGAGAGGGAATTGGGTGGACAGTCATGCTATTTGTCCTGGCTCTGGGATTAGTTGTGACTGTGTTACGTGAGGAGCGTGGAGCCATTAAGAGGATGCGGTGATGCGAAGTGGAGTGGAGCTGAGCGGCTACTGCCTGGAGCTCGGGTGGGTCCTGTCATTTTCTCCCCAGCCTCCCTGTACCCTCTGACCACAGCCCCGTGTCCCCTCCCTCCCGTCCAGTCCTCCCAGGTCTGTCTGATGTGTGTGTACCCACAGTGTGTACGTGTTCATACCAATGCAGGAGGGGGCCAGGGGGTGCAGGGGTTAGGGCGAGCTGGCCCCTAAGCCTGGCACCGGGTCCTGTCTGCATTCAGGACCAGAAGTGGGTTCCTCAAGTGTCCCAGCCCCCAGTACTGCACCAGGGAGATGGGCCAGGGCTGACCTGGCAGATTCCTGATGGAAAAGGAGACCATGGCTGAGGGGTGGGAAGGAAGGGCTTAGCTTCTCTTTGAGCTTCTCCTGACAGCTCAGCAAGTTCACAAATCCACCTGAAGCCAGCAGGTCTGCGAGTTAAAGATTTACTGCAAGGCCATGGGGGGAGCTGGAATGACGAGGTCCCCGGGGCTCAGATGTTACATTCATGGCTTCAGTCCTATCTTGACGGTGAGGCTATGGCTTGTTTAAGTCAGAGGGGCTGCTATAGAGTTTCCATTTGGCTTTTTCCACTTGGCTTTTGGAGAGGGGGGCGGTCACAACCTCCCTGAATTTGTATGGAGTATGGCATCTGTCTGGGGAGAGTCCACTAACAGCCTTCATGATACTCTCAAAGGGTTCTTGTTTTTAATTTAATTTAATTTATTTTTTATTTCTTTGGTTTTTTTGCGTTGGGTCTTCTTTGCTGCGCATGGGCTTTAGTTGTGGCAAGTGGGGGCTACTCTTCGTTGTGGTGTGCGGGTTTCTCATTGCGGTGGCTTCTCTTGTTCCGGAGCACGGACTCTTGGCGCGTGGACTTCAGTAGTTGTGGCTCGTGGGCTCTAGAGCGCAGGCTCAGTAGTTTTGGCGCACAGGCTTACTTGCTCCGCGGCATGTGAGATCTTCCCGGACCAGGGCTTGAACCCACGTCCCCTGCATTGGCAGGCGGATTCTTAACCACTGCACTGGTTAGGGAAGTCCTCTCAAAGGGTTCTGTAACCGCAGGAGGTCACAAACTTCTGATCTAATCTCTACCCCTTGCTGTCCAGGTAAGGAAACGGGCTCAGAGAAGGGAAGGGTATTGCCCAGAGGGAGCCAATGAAAGCACTGGAATGCTGATGTGGACTCCAGGCCCACGCGGAGTTTGCTTCCACATCCTAGAGATGGAGGGCTCCCCCACCCCCCATACACCTGTTTCTCTGTCAGGGATCATATGGCAACCTGGAGTGGGCAAGTGGGAGGGCAGGGGCCGGGGCTGACCAGCATTTCCCGGCTCCTCTGCAGGGGTGGCAGATGGGGGAATGAATAATGGTAAACTTGTCTGTACTTCTTTGAGAGAAGATGACAAATAACTGAGGTCGTGATTGGGAAGTGCTTGTACCTGGCGTGCAGCAGACCTGTGAGGCTGTCCAGTCACCATTGTCCTTTGAGTTGTGGCCCTTTTAGCTGAGATCTCCTGCGTCTGAGCCTCACCACCTCTCTCTCCCATTCCTCAGCATGAGGCCTCTGCCTGGGGCATAGAGGCAGCCTCCCTTTCTCATGTGGGGTCTCTGCCTATCTGGGGATGACACAGGCCCCCGGGGCGGGGGAAGGTGAAGACCCTGTGGCTGAGGTCCTGCCTCTGGGGATCTGTGGTGCCCCTGTCTGCCCGTGAAGGAAGGCTTTCCCATTGCCAGAGGAGCCAATCAGCCTGCGCTGAGGCAGCTGGGGCTGGTTACCTGCAGGAAGCCTGTCTCTGGGTACGTTCTGGGCCGCCGACCTGGTTCAGGAATGGTGTGGAATGCTGGGCAGCTGCCCGGAGGTTACAAGCAGGGGCTCCGAGGTGGGCCGGCTTGGGGTTGTCCTGGTTCTCCCTCTGCCCAGCTGTGTGACCTTGAGTCAGTTGCTTCGTACCCTCTCTGAGCCTAGGTTTCCTGCCTGTGAGAGCGCGTATATCGGCGACACCAGCTCTCAGCGTGAGGATTGGGTGTGATAAATCAGGGAAAGCTGGTGTGGGGCTGGCAGGTTACCAGGAGCTCAGTCAGTGCTGGCTGCTGTCAGCGAGGGAGGTTATGATATTTGCAAAGAAATATCTTTCTGTTTTTTTCAAGTGCCTGTGATCTGAGCCTAAGAAAAATAGCTAGGAATGGATTTGACTCTGCGTAGATGGATTTGGGGGTTGGGTGGAGAGAGTCCTATTTTGGGGAGTTCCGTGGGCTAACGAAGAGCTTGCCTTGTGAGGGTCCTGCCCACCTTGGTCTGCCCTAGAGCGTCAGTGGCACCAGAGGGCAGCTGGTCCTGACCTGTCTTGTTCCCCACTCTGCAAACCCCCTTGCCCCCAGCTGTCTTGTTTGTTTGCTCAGTAAACTCTTTTCTTCAGAGCTGGTGCAAAGATAAACTCTCAACTCAGGGCTTGTTGGAAGAAACACAAATTCTCAACAAGTGGCGGGTATAAGTTCTTGAGGTTTTTGTTGGGCATCCCCCTCCGGGGAACCCAGAACAAACGCCAGGTTGAGAACTGGGGAGTGAACCGGCGCTTTATGCTTTGTTTGCCTGTCAACTGATGCGTGATTTGTGGGTCTGCTTCCAAGAAGGATCGTTAGAGGCTGCTTTTGATGTTAAAACACACGTAAAATGCATGAAAATGAAAACGGAAAGTGGTATTCAAAGGGAGTGGAGCATGGGGTGTATGGGCGCTGGCTTATGTCAGCTGTCCTAGGTGAACACGGAGGGCGTGTGTTGCTGAAGGATGATGAGCTGGCGCCTCTGTGCTGAGACTCCCAGTTACCCGCTTGTTAGCTCTGTGGCTGGGCAAGTCATGGGCCCCCTCTGGGCCTCGGTTTCCTCATCTGTAAAATGAAGGGAACGTAGGTCATGGTGCTCTTGTAAGGATTAATAGTGGCATGTAGTGCAGGCATATCATGTCTAATAAATGGAAGTTCATGTTTTAATGCATTTAGCTTGGCGATTCCTCATAGCACATTCAAAAAGGGAAAGGTCGTCGGCAAGGGCACTTTGCTCTTAAGTACCTGCTGTGGGTGGGAGACCGCTTCTGCCTTGGAAGGCTTTAGGTGAAGTTGGGGACCAGTGTTCTAGTTATAATTGCAGCCGACATCTGGCAGCATAAATCCACTGCATGGTGGGGTGTGGAGCCGGAGAGCTCATCTAGGACTTCTGACATCCACAGCTGGCAGAGTCCAGCTCGCGGCTGAGGCTGGCCTCGGAGGAGGACGTGCAGGGTTTTAGTGGGTAAGAAAATGGGCCAAGGCAGGTGGGGGTGGGGCAGGCCTGGCAACGCCACCGGGGGGGGGGGTCCTTTTCTCTCTCTGGACCTCAGTGTCCCCATGTGTTCACTGCAAGATGGACTGTACACTCTGTCACCCTGAGACCCTTGAGCCAGACTCCTGCCAGTCCCTTGGTGGCAACCGTGGACTCCGGGGTGACTGATGGGCGGCACCTTAGCCCCCAGCCAGGCGGTACTGCGGGGCTATGGGGGATGGTGTGTGCAGCAGATTACAGCAGAGGAAGGGATTTGCTTCTGGTCTCCGCCTCCCAAGGGTGTAATTGCGCTGGAGAAACTCCTGCACAGCTGGGAAGCAAATGTGGAGGATTTTCTTTGCTGTACGTGGTGGGTGGGGCAGGCTAGGGCGGGGTAGCTGGTGGAGCAGCATGGCTGTGGGGTATGGCTGGGTAATGGGTGGTGGCGTGACTGTGCTGGGGGTGTGACAGGATGGGAGGGGCCCAGTCAGCTCTGGGGAGTGGCCCTGGGATTGCATGTGGGGCTACCAGTGCCTGGCTGGCAGCCACTCCTCCTCCCCGAGGCCAGGTGCCCATTCAAATAATTTTGAGCCTCCTTGTGGGGCTCTCCCTGAACTCCTCTCAGCTCCCTGCCCCATACTCGTGCCTGTGACCCAGATGCCCGTGATGACACCATTGGAACATCTCGGCACCATGTGAGTTTGCCTGTCCATTCGTGTGCCTGTGAGAGGGGAGGGAGTAGGGGGCATGGTCAGGAGTGACCCAGGCAGGGTGAGCATGGGCTGGGTGAGCATGCGGGGCTCTGGGGACCTGCTCCATTCACCCGGCAACAGCATCACACCAGATAAAACCTTGGAGCCCAAAGGCCTGCATCTTCAGTGCCCAGTGCCAGGCTTGGTACCTGGCGGTGCTCAGGTACACAATGAGGGAGCAGGGAATGGATCCTCTGCTTGTCCCCAACTTCCAGTGTGCTCCCGAGCCTGACGTCTCTTCCTCTTTCTGGATCCACTATCAATTTGATATGGGGCCTTGGGTCAGTTCCTTCCTGAGCCTCAGTTTCCAACTCCATTAAATGGATAATCATTTTGTTAGCCTGTATCACTATGTGCCAGGCACTGAGCAGCTTTACACATATCATCTCTCTTACTCTTGGCAACAGCCCTGCAAGATAGATTAGTATAAACCCTATTTTATACTTGGGGAAATGGAGACTCAGAGAGGTTGAGAGATTTGTGCAAAGGTCACAGGCTGGTAAATAATGGAGGCAAGGTTCAAGACCACGTAAGCTGGCTCCAGTCTGAGCCTTTAACAGAGATGCTAGCAGCCATTGCATCACTGCCCCTCAGACGGTTGGGGTGAAACAGCATGATGCATTCGGCCCGTCACAAGAGGCCTGCTGCACATGGCAGGCAGCAAGTACATGGGAGTTGGGTTGTTAAGTGCATTTTACCATAAAAGGCACAGGGAGCTCTTGGTCTCATTCCTGGAGCCCACCTGTCTATCCATGGCAGAGCTGGACCTCCTCCCCAGTCCTGCTCTCTAGACAGCTTGGTCTCCGCGAAGTCCCTTGTACCTCTGCCTCCTTTTCCTTTGGGTCCTAGAGAGGATTGTGGGGGCACCAGAGCATTTTGGAGTGATGGGTGGGGTTGTGAATGACTTTCAACTCCAGAGCAGTGGCCACAGTTACCGTGGTATTTCCCGAAAGTGCAGTGTTGCCATGGCATCTCCATGACAACCAGAGCATCTCATTCATTATCCCCAGCACCTTGGCAGGGAAAGCTAGGCCTAGGGCTGGGAGAGCACAGTGGAAGCCTGGCCGAGGGCTGGAGGCCTTGGTAGCTGAGGCCCCCTCATGCTCTCCCCTGTCCCTGCCAAGATTCCCCTATGGGCTCTGGATCCATCACCATTTCTTGGGGTCTGGGTTCAAATTTCAGCTCTGTCACTGACTAGCTATATGGTTTTGGGCAAGTGACTTAGCATCTCTGAGCCTTATTTTCTGCCACTGTAAATGTGAATAATGACAGTACTAGTTGTAAGGATTAATTGAGAGAAAGTATGTAAAAGTGCTTAGCACAGTGCCTGGCTCAGGGTAAATGCAGTTAAAAATAACAATGATGATAATTATAATGGTATTATTGCTATTATTTTTATTATAGAAACACCTGGGCTTCATGGAGGACTGAAAGTCACTTCACCTTGGGCCTCAGTCTCCTTATCTGTAAACTGGGAATAATAACAGCTGCTCATCATTTATATCCTGAGTATTCAGTAAGGACCATTGCTGGGAAAAGTGATGGGAGCTTCCACAATGAATCAGACTTGTCCCTGCCCTTTGGGGCACCCAGGCATGTGGGGAAGCCCTCTGTGTGCCAGGTACCAGGCAGGGCCTGCCCATGCACAGGTCAGTATATCCTGGTTCTGCCCCGTGATCTGCAGGTTCCAGGGCACAGAGCCATGTGTAGAAATGCCCCAAGTCTGCTCTGCATGGACCACACACTCAGATGTGCTCGGGCTGGGCAGGAAGCCACATGAGAGAGGGAGGTTGGTTATGGGACTGTGTTAACCCATCTGAGGTGGGCGCTTTATAGTGTCAGCTGATGGTGGCCAGTGGGCGCGTGTTACCAAAATGTGCTTTTTATATTTCTTTTTTTAATTTTATGTATTTATTTTATTTTTATTTTTTTGGCCATGCTGTGCTGCATGCGGGAGCTCTGTTCCCTGAACGGGGATCGAACCCGTGCCCCTGCAGTGGAAGCTCGGAGTCTTAACCACTGGACTGCCAGGGAAGTCCCTAAAATGTACTCTTTTTAAAGAAGTCAGAAGTTCTGACTTTTATATGAAATCTCCTGATTTTAAGATGTTGATAGCTAATCTCCAAGAAAAATGCTGTCAAGGAACAAGAATGCTGCATCCTGTTTTAGCTTGAGGGTCCTGGTTTTCAGCTTCCATGCTATAGCTTAGGGATGGGGTGGGAGCCTAAGGAATGGGACATGGGGGCGGGAAATGGGGTGATGGGTGGAGATGACTTCAGAGAGGTGATGACATTGGAACTAGGGTCTTGAAGGATGAGTAAGTGTCCCAAGGGGTAGGGGGAGGCGTTCCAAGCAATGGGAACTTCATTAGCAAAGGCTTAGATGCATGACCAAGATTGGTGACTGGTTGGGCGAGGCTGGAGTTGAGGAAAACGGCTGGTGATGTCGGCAAGGCCCAGGCAGGCCCACGGTGGGAGGGAGGTGTTGAGGCCTCAGCCCCCCAGCTGTCCTTGAGGCCTGGGTGGCTGCAGAGGGGTTAGAAACCCCCAGTTTGCCATCCCTTGAGCTACAGGGGTACAGGAATTCAGGCGGGCACGGAGGGCCTTGAATGGCTGGTGCCCGGCCTTTGAGGGGTCGCAGTGGGGCCAGTGCTGGAGGCCCCCGTTGCCAGCTCACTGGTGGTCAGCACTTTGCCAGGGTATTCGGCCTTCTCTGGGGACGGGGGCTAGTTGGCCCACTCTCTTTCTCCCTTTACCCTCTCTCGGGCCTGGGCTTTGCATGGCCTTCTCCCTAGCCTGCTGGCCTCTCTCTGGCCTCTGCTCGTCCATCCAGCTCCCGAGCAAGACACGGCTTCTCAGAATGGGGATTTGGGATTCCAAGGGCTGTTAGAGACTTGAGAGAGAGAGAGAGCACGGAACTTGATGGTGCTTTGTGCGCTCAGGTGTTACCCACATCGTGAGTATGTTAAATAGGCAACAGGAGTGCATGAAAACAGCGGCTGACCCTTGCTCAGCACTGTGTGCCAGGCACGGCACCTCCTAGGTATCCACTCATTTAATTTTCACAACTTTGGGAAGTATGTCAAGTTTTCCCATTTTACAGATTAGGAAGCTGGGGGCACTGAGAAGTTAAATAACTTGCCCAAGATTACAAAATTACTGGGTGGTAGGGCTTGGGTTTGAACGAAGCTGCCTGGCTCTAGTCTGCCCACGTAATCCTTAGGCTCTACTAACTAGGGCTTTAGGTCCATGGATGGGGTAGGGGACACGGGGTTTGGACTCTGAAATTGTTAAAACATTTTCTAGCATGTGTGCATATTTTTTATGGAGAAGTGTTGTCAGATTCACACAGGGGTCTGTGCCCCCGAGACGCCTGAGACTGCTGGTTGTGTCATCATTAGCACACATGTGGAAAGGCTGTTAATGCAATAGACCAAAGGCCGGAGACCCGCAGTGCCCAGGCCTGCAGGGGATGTGGGGCTAGTTGGCCCGAGTAGGCAGGTGCCCCCAGGCAGCAGGCAGGGCACCTTCGAGGCAGCTCTGCCTCCCCACCCACTGTGTTCCTGCCCTGGCCCCGGGCCAAGGGGTGGGGCTCGCTGTGGCTGCAGGGCAGAGGGCTGCCCTTACCAATGGGAAGTGGGACATGGGTGCCCTTTGGGAATAATTGCAGGGCCAGTCACCTCAGCTCTTGTGGCTCCACCCAGGAAGCCTGCCCCTTCTGGTCCTGCTCTCAGGTGGAATTGCAGGGACTCCCTGGAAAGCTCTGCCTACTGCCTTAGCTCCAAGCTGTGTATGTGTCCCTCACTGTTCCAACCCCTGGTCAACCCTTTCTTGGTCTTCTGGCCAGTTCAGCTACCACTTCCTCCAAGAAGCCTTCCGTTGTCCTCCCCCTTCCTCCTGCAGGGGGATTAAGTGCCCCTCAGTTCTCTCAAATACCCTCCCTTCCCCTGTCACACTCCCTGCATTGTAGGTGCTTGCTTTCTTGGCTGCCCCAGCTTCCCTGTGACGCTGGCACATAGTAGAGACTGAACTGTAGAATATCAGAGGTGGAAGAGCCCCCAGACGCCATCTGGCCCAGGCCCCTCTCTAACAGGCAAGAAGCCCAGAAAGGGGCAGGGTGTGCCTGGGGTCACACAGCACGTTATGGCAGAACTGGGAGCAGACCCGATGTCCAAGACATGTCCTCATTTCACACCCCTGCCTCTTGCTTCTGAGCACATCTTTTAAAAACATTTGTTTTCTTATATTCACAAAAATAATAAATGATTATTGTAGAAAATTTAGGAAACAAAGGCAAATAAAAACCAGAGATAATTGTTACCATTTTTGTTTTGTTTTTTGGATTCATACCAGTTTCTGGCTTATGCATAAAATTTTTCACAAAAATATGACCATGCATACGGTCTTATAAATGTTTTCCACTTTAACAATATATATGGTAATTATATTTCTTTCTTTTTTTTTTTTTTTTTTTTTTTTTTAAATTTTTGGCTGCATTGGGTCTTCGTTGCTCCGTGCAGGCTTCCTCTGGTTGCGATGAGTGGGGGCTACTCTTCTTTGCGGTGCGCGGGCTTCTCATTGCAGTGACTTCTCGTTGCGGAGCGTGGGCTCTAGGCGCGCAGGCTTCAGTAGTTGTGGCGCATGGGCTCGGTAGCTGTGGCTCACGGGCTTAGTTGCTTTGCGCGGCATGTGGGATCTTCCTGGACCAGGGCTCGAACCCATGTCCCCTGCATTGGCAGGCAGCTTCTTAACCACTGCGCCACCAGGGAAGTCCTGGTAATTATATTTCTATGTCAGTAAATGTCCTCCTTCAACATATTGTAAATGGCTGCCTGGGATTTCATCACATGCTTGCATTATAATTGCTAAAGACAATCCCCTATGGTTGGGCATTTGCTATTATAAACATCCGTTGCTGTTATAAACAGCACTGGGAGTCGTATTCTTGTGGGGAAATCTTGACACACTTCTGCAATTACTCCCTGTAGGATAAATTCCTAGAAGTACAATTGTAGGGTCTCTAGTATACTGTATCCACGCTAAGCATACCATATAGTCTTGGGCTGGGAGGGATTTTGAAGATCTTCCCTGCAACCCCGATTCTGGGTCTGAGGCTCACATTCCCTCCCTGGCAGCAGCCCAGTCCCTCACACCTTCTGTCCTTGTCCCCGTCTCCCATCTCCAGGGGAGCTCTTCTGCCAGCTTTCAGCAGCTGCCTCCACTCATGTTAAAGGGAGACTGGAGGACCGTGGTATGGGGGGGCGCTGTTTGGGTGAGGATGTTGGGCAACTTGGGATCCTCAGGTTGGGGGGCTCAGTCGCCTGCTGTCCTTGTGCCACTGTGGGCACGTACCCTGAGGATGAGAGATGCCTGTTGCGTTAAGGGGCAGATAGCGACAGCTGCGATTTCTTGAGTGTTGCTTATGCCAGGCTCCTCTGACAGGTTCACTCACTTGTCCCTTGGCCCCACCCCGATGCTGCAGGGGTGGTGCTTTCCAGATGAGACCACTGGTGTTTGAGAGGGGCTCCTAGCACAGCCAAGCTGTTGATGCCTCACAGCCCTGAGTTTTTTTTTTTTTTTTTTTTTTTAACATCTTTATTGGAGTATAATTGCTTTACAATGGTATGTTAGTTTCAGCTTCACAACAAAATGAATCAGTTATATATATACATATGTTCCCATATCTCTTCCCGCTTGCGTCTCCCTCCCTCCCACCCTCCCTATCCCACCCCTCCAGGCGGTCACAAAGCACCAAGCTGATCTCCCTGTGCTATGTGGCTGCTTCCCACTAGCTATCTACCTTACGTTTGGTAGTGTATATATGTCCATGCCTCTCTCTCGCTTTGTCACCGTTTACCCTTCCCCCTCCCCATAGCCTCAAGTCCATTCTCTAGTAAGTCTGTGTCTTTATTCCTGTTTCACCCCTAGGTTTTTCATGACATTTTTTTTTTCTTAAATTCCATATATATGTGTTAGCATACGGTATTTGTCTTTTTCTTTCTGACTTACTTCACTCTGTATGACAGACTCTAGGTCCATCCACCTCATTACAAATAGCTCAATTTCGTTTCTTTTTATGGCTGAGTAATATTCCATTGTATATATGTGCCACATCTTCTTTATCCATTCATCCGATGATGGACACGTAGGTTGTTTCCATCTCTGGGCTATTGTAGATAGAGCTGCAATGAACATTTTGGTACCTGACTCTTTTTGAATTATGGTTTTCTCAGGGTATATGCCCAGTAGTGGGATTGCTGGGTCATATGGTAGTTCTATTTGTAGTTTTTTAAGGAACCTCCATACTGTTCTCCACAGTGGCTGTATCAATTTACATTCCCACCAACAGTGCAAGAGTGTTCCCTTTTCTCCACACCCTCCCCAGTATTTATTGTTTCTAGATTTTTTGATGATGGCCATTCTGACTGGTGTGAGATGATATCTCATTGTAGTTTTGATTTGCATTTCTCTAATGATTAGTGATGTTGAGCATTCTTTCATGTGTTTGTTGGCACTCTGTATATCTTCTTTGGAGAAATGTCTATTTAGGTCTTCTGCCCTTTTTTGGATTGGTTTGTTTGTTTTTTTGTTATTGAGCTGCATGAGCTGCTTATAAATTTTGGAGATTAATCCTTTGTCAGTTGCTTCATTTGCAAATATTTTCTGCCATTCTGAGGACAGCCCTGAGTTTGAATCCTAGCCTGAGCCTTAGTCTTTTCGTCTGTCAGATGGGGCTGCTGGGTGCATTCAGAGAAATGGGTGGGGAAGCACGTGGGGAAGTGAGGGGAAGATGGTAAGATGGTGAGAACGCGGTGTTGGGTCGTGATTTAGAATTCCACCTCTAGCTCCTAGGCCTTGCAAATGTTTATTGTCTCACTTTGTCCTTCCTGCTTCTGGAGTTTTCTTGGTTTAGTCTTGGACTGATCATTATGGTAAATAGCAACTATCATTGTAGACATCATATGCTAGGTACTGCCCAGTGTGATTTATACACATTAGTGGATGTAATCTCCCAGCCTCTTGTGAGGCAGGTACTGTTGTCAACAAACGGGGAGGCTGAGGCTCAGAGAGATTGACAAGCTTGCCCCAAATCATGAACTCAGGTTGGGTAGCGGTCATTGAATCTGGGCCCACCGCGAGGTCAGTGTGGGTCCACAGTCAGCGGACCCCCGGAGCCCACACTCTGACTTTCCGCCTTCTGACTCTCCTCCTCTCTCCACAGCCTTAGCCCCGGGGGCCCCACCGAGCGAGCGGCATGCGGCACCCCCAGGCATGCCCAGCATCCCTCAGCCCACTGCCCAGCCCCCCCAGGAGGCCCTAACGCCCTGGGGCACTTCTGCTGTGCACAGGACCACGTGGGGGTTTGCCATGGTGACATAAAGGGGCGCGGAGGAAGGAAGGAGCGCAACCAGCCGCGGACTGCACCCCTGGCTGGGAGGAAGGGCTGGGGCCCGGATCCTCCACTGCCACTGCCACTGCCCACTTCGGGCCTTGCTCGCTGAGTCTCTGTGAACTTGTTGGTCGGTGGACAACTTGGGAGTCTTCTCCTGCGTGGGGCCTTGGGGCAGCCGGGGCGGCCGGGCCCCCGGTGGCCGAGGTCTCGGGGGCCAGGATGCCCGCCCTGGCGCGCCTCCGCAGGCTGTGTCGGCACATGTCCCCGCAGGCTGTACTTTTCCTGCTGTTCGCCTTCTGCCTGTTCAGCGTTTTTGTCTCGGCCTACTACCTATATGGCTGGAAGCGGGGCCTGGAGCCCTCGGTGGACGCCCCCGAGCCTGACTGTGGGGACCCGCCGCCCGTGGCCCCCAGCCGCCTGCTGCCACTCAAGCCCATACAGGTGGCTGCCCCTTCCCGCACGGACCCGTTGGTGCTGGTGTTCGTGGAGAGCCTCTACTCCCAGCTGGGCCAGGAGGTGGTGGCCATCCTGGAGTCTAGCCGCTTCAAGTACCGCACAGAGATTGCACCGGGCAAGGGTGACATGCCCACACTCACCGACAAGGGCCGCGGCCGCTTCGCCCTCATCATCTATGAGAACATCCTCAAGTACGTCAACCTGGATGCCTGGAACAGGGAGCTGCTGGACAAGTATTGCGTGGCCTACGGCGTGGGCATCATCGGCTTCTTCAAGGTATGTGGGGAGCGGGTCCCCGAGCTGTGGAGAGCTCCAGCTGAGTTTGATTCTTATCCCCACACTTGCTAACTGGGTGTCTGACTCTCCTCACCTGAAAAATGGGTGTAATGGTAACGCCTCCTCCTAGGTTGTCATGAAAGGTAAGTGGGTGAGTGTAGGTAAGGCACTTGGAGCGCCTGGTGCCTGGCGTCTAGTAGGTACTTTTTAAGTATTAGCTTTCATTGGGAGCACACGACAGGGGCATTGCCTTCCATGCATGGGGCCCGGCACACAGCAGGCTCGTGCCTAAGGGAGGCCCCAGGGATGGGTGCAAGGGAGGAGAGCATATGCCCTGCTGGGTTCCTCAAAACCTTTCATGTCGGTCCTCCCAGTGGATGAGGTGTGTCCCTGTTTTGCAGATGGGCAAACCAAGGCTCAGGAGGATTAAGTTAGGTCACAGGAGGCCATGTAGCCAGTAAGTGGGAGAGCCAGGGTCTGAACCCAGACTTAGACAGTTGGGGGCTCTGGGTCCCGCACCCTTTCCTCTTGGCTGTGGAGGGGTGTGGAGTTTATGTACCTCTTGAACCAGAGCCATTTTGCGTTGGAAGAAAGAAATCCCAGTGGACCGGTGAGCTGCTCTGGGCTCCGCGGGGTACCCAGAGCAACTGCTAGGACCACAGCCCTTGCTGAAAGTGTCGTGGAGGAGCTGTCCTTGGGGAGGAGGTTGTGAACAGCTGGATGGGGGATCCAGAGGCTCTGGTCAGAGAACTCTGACGCGCAAGCTGGGTGGTTGGGACTGTAGTTGGGTGCTCGGGGGTGTTTGTTCCATCATTCAGCAAATACTGAGTGCTTGCCATGTTCCAGGTCCTTTGCTAGGCACTGGGGACACAGTGGTTATCGAAGTGTGCAAAGTCCCGGCTGTGGTGCTGCGGACATTTCAGTGCAGTGGGTGACTAGACAGTGAACAGATAAACATACCATGTGACAGGTGGTGATAAGTACAAAAAGAAAAAAGAAAGCGGGGAAGGGCACTGGGTGATGGATATGGGCAGTTGGTGCTGGTTTTGATAGAATGCATTACCAGTGATGTCATCTTTGATAAAGTGACCAGAAGGGAGTGAGAGGAGCCCGCGGCTCTCTGTGCAAAGGGCCTTCCAGGCAGAGGGGACAGTAAACACACGGGTCCCAAGGCCGGCTCTTGCTTGGTGTGAGTGGGGAGAGGAGCAGGAGATGGGTCAGAAGTGGGCCGTGTCCACCGATGGCTGCTCGTTCGTCCCCAGGCGTTGGCGGCACAGCCTCGCCCTGGACCCGTGCTCCGTGCTGGGAGGAGCCTGGTCTCGCTGAGGGTTTCTCACGGCTGTGTTCTTTCATGCACTAATGGATCGGGTTGCTCTGCCACTAAAACAGGTTTTGTGGGCCAAGAAATTGAAGGCCCTTAGAAGTCCTGCAGTAGAGCAACCTGGTGAGATTTGTTCCCCGTCTGGCTTAATGACAAACCCTTTATTTCATGGCTCACTGTCTGGGAAACGCTGGCCCGGTTTATGGCTGGGTAGTGGCATAGCGTCAGACAGCTTCATTGTCTGTTTCCCTTTGCTCCTGGACTCTGTTCCCTTCCCTGCCATGAACTTCATTTGGCTTGATTCAGAGCCCCAGGCCTGAAAAACATCACAATGGCCGACACTTGCCGAGTGCTCACCCAGTGCCACGCACGTCCTACATGCTTTATGTGAATTAACACGTTTGACCCTCATAAACCATCCTCCAAGCCAGGTGGATGGCATCTGATTTGAGAGAAGGAAACTGAGGCAAAGAGGGGTGAAGCAATGTGGCCACACTCACACCTCTAGTAAGCACAGACCTAGGATTTGAACCCAGGTGGTCTGGCTCCAGAGGCTTATTCCTACACTGTGGGATGAGTCCAGGAACTTCAAATACCATTTATTCTATTTAGTAGAATTTGCATCAGAGGCCACAACTGGTGCACAGAGCTCCCACAGTCTGTGGGGACCAAGCAGTGGGCTGTGGTCATTGGGCACGGTCGGTACAACATAGCTTGGATCCTATCAGGCCCCAGTTCCTTGCTCTACAGAAGGTGAACACGAGGCCCAAGGAAGGGCAGGGAGGTGCTCAGAGTCTCCCTGTGGGGTCAGTGGCAATTCCAGGTCTCCGTGCTCTTCCTACCCTGCTGTGTAAGACGAGACCCCTCCTTGGTTTTGATCAGGGGCCTGTGACTTTCTGCTCTAACGGGAGCCATCTGGTGGTCAAGCTGCATCCTTCTGCTCTTCCGCAAGGCCTGCTTCAGTGCTGTGCATCGGGCTTGGGACTCCAGGGATCTGGAGACACTCACTTTCCAATGCCCGCTGGCACTGGATTCCCAGGTCAGTGGGAGAGCAGGGGCTGAAAAGTCCAGACTCTGGTTCAACTCGTTCTGTCACTTATAGGCAGAGTGACCTTGGGCAGGATATTCCACCCATCTGTGAAGTGGGGGCCAATCCCAGCACCACCTCACTGTGCCATGTTGAAGACGGGACAGTGGATGGGAAGCATTAGCCCAGTGCCTGGTACCCAGAGCCACCCAATAAATGGCAGCTGGCATGCCTTGTCATCTCACCTCGGCACACACAGCTGGTGGTAGCTCTTTCTCTGTCTTGTGGCTTGGCCAGCATGTGCCCCTGAGGACCCTGAGGGTGGGAGCGGCTCTTCATCAGTAGCCCCACTTCCTGGCTCAGCCTTGCAGCTCCAGGTGCCCCGGGGTTGAGCACATCCCGGTGGAGGCCTGACAAGGGCCACTGACGCTTGACTGCACACGTGCTACATGCCAGACCCTGAGCTCATGGCTTTGCAGACCTTATCGTATGTAATTCTCACAGCTACCCTGTGAAGTGGGCGCTTTATCTTCAGGTGAGGACTCAAGGCTCAGAAAGTTACATGGCCCTCTGGACCGACACAGCTCATCAGTCAGAGCCAGGACTCGACCACCACGCTCAGCCCTTCTAAGCCAACCACGGGTGAGCGCGTCGGAGCAAACTGACCGACGGATGTGGGACGTGAGGCCCTGAGAGGTAGCACCTTGGGGACCCCGAGGTTCCCAAGGTCACGCAGCCAGTTACTACCTAAGTCTGTACTAGGTCTCCCATTCCCTGATCAGGGCTCTTCCTTCCTCTGCCTGATGACCCCACTGGAAGATTTGGTGTCTCCTGCGTGGGTCCCCAGCGCCGAACAACAGGAGGGATTCCCCTCCCGTGGGACGAGGCCCGCAGTGGGGGTCAGTCTCTGCGATGCTTAGGCTTACTCTCCATTCCCTTCCCCAGATGGTTGCTTTCGCTGCGGACTGGGGTGGACAGTCGGCAACTTGGCTTCCTCCCTTCCTTCATGCCTCCCAGCTGGGCAGCTGGCTGAGCTGCCAGCGCCTGGCAGTCAGCTCAGAGTCGGGGCTTTGAAATGGGATCCCTCAGTGCCTGTGATCCAGTGTGGCCTCCCAGGCCACAGCAGGTGATGGACAGGGCCTGAAATGTCACTGGCCCCCCCTGCCTTTGTCCCCAGTGCTGGCTTAGTGGTCTTGGGGAGCCGGGGGCTGAGGGAGGGGCCTCTCAGTTTGGGGCTGTCAACACCAGACAGAGGCTGGCTCAGGACAGGGTGGGAGTTGGCAGGTACTCCTGGTGTGTGGAGAGTCAAATGCAGGCCCTTTATCTCAGTTTACGAGGCAAGGGCCCTGCAGAGCCTTCGTGGGAATTAGAAAAAAGCACTTCTGCATGAAGGTTATTACTAAAAGGCACCCTGGGCAGATGTCGCTCTACTTGAGGCCCAGGGCTCAGCCCTCAGCTGAGTGTCCTTGTTCAGTGCTCACGTGGTGAGCTCTCCAGGGTGGCCCTGTGGACCACTGTGCCTGCCTCTCCAACCTCATTTGCTGCCCTTTGTCCACTCTTGATTCATCCCACCCCACTCGTTCTTCACACAGTGGCCAGATGGACCTTTTTAACATGCAAATTGGAACCTGTCATCCCTCTGTTCACAACCCTTTGATGGAGTCTTTGATGGCTTCCCACTGCCACTTCAAGCCTCGAGGGTCCTGCAGGTCTGGTCCCAGCTGACCTTTCTGCCTCATCTCCTCTCCTCCCTCTTGATCACTCTGCTGGCCTCTTGATATTCCTTGACTGTGCTGAGCTCTCGCCAACCTCAGGGCCTTTGCACTTGCTGTTCTTTGAACTTGGCTCCCACCTCTCCCCTAGTTGATGCTTACTCAATCCCTTTCTCCAGGAAGCCTCTCTTGAGCCAGCTGACTATGCCCAGTTATCTACTCTTCTAGGACTATGAACCTCCTCTGTGTAGCATGTGTCACACTGAAGTTTACGTATATTTCTGCTATATTGACTACTCTCTCTCTTCTCTGCTCGCCTTTACAGTTCACGAGGGCAGGAGCCATGTCTGTTTTTCTCACTGTATCCCTGTTACTTAACACAGTGCCTGGCATAGTGAACAATTGTGGGATAAACAAATGAAACCCGTAATGAAAAGCTGTCATGTGCCAGGTATTTGGGATCTGTCTGTTCTTCTTTCTTTTTAAAAATCCAGTTACTCATCCGATATGCGTTTGCTCCCACTGGGTGTCAAGCCTGTGCTGGCACCAGGGATCCAAGGTGGAAGTGACATAGTACTTGCCCTTGAGAGGGTGCAGACTGGTGGGGGAGACTCTGAACAGATAATGCAGCAGCCAAGGTGAGAAGTGCTACAGCTGAGGCTTTAATGCCCCAGGGAGGCTCCTTCCTTCCTTCCTTCCTTCCTTCCTTCCTTCCTTCCTTCCTTCCTTCCTTCCTTCCTTCCTTCCTTCCTTCCTCCCTCCCTCCCTCCCTCCCTCCCTCCCTCCCTCCCTCCCTCCCTCCCTCCCTCCCTCCCTCCCCTCCCCTCCCTCCCTCCCTCCCTCCCTCCTTCCCTCCTTCCTTCCTTCCTTCCTTCCTTTCTTGCTGCGTTGGGTCTTCGTTGCTGCATGTGGGCTTGGGCGGGGGCTAATCTGCATTGCGATGTGCGGGCTTCTCATTGCCGTGGCTTCTCTTTTTGCAGAGCACAGGCTCTAGGTGCTTGAGCTTCAGTAGTTGTGGCATGCGGGCTCTAGAGCGCAGGCTCGGTAGTTGTGGCGCACGGGCTTAGTTGCTCCGTGGCATGTGGGATCTTCCCAGACCAGGGCTCAAACCTGTGTCCCCTGCATTGGCAGGTGGATTCTTAACCACTGCGCCACCAGGGAGGTCCTGATGCATGGGGTTTTGAAGGATGAGCAGTTTGTCAGGCCAAGAAGACCAAAAGGAGTTGGCACAGGGACAAGGACAAATTGTACTGTATCCAGAGGCAGGTGGCTGGGAGGGTGAGGGATAAGGAGCAGGGGCTGTGAGTCTAGGGAAGAGGAAAAGGGGGTGCTGTGGGTACTGCCTGCAGGTTCCCAGGGAGCTGACAGCAGCGGGTCCTGGGAGGAGAGGGAGGCACAGGGAGCTGGGCTCCTCTGGGACATAGCCTTGGGAGTGCTGGGGGCACATGGGGGTTGGGAGCACAGTGGGCAGAGTGTCTGCTCCTGCACTCCCAGAAGATACCTCGTCTTTGATCTCTTCTCTGTTGGCATCCGCCCAGGATTTCTCCTGAAGAAAAGATTGTGATAAAAGCCAGCTTGGAAACCCCAGGCAGGGGAGCCTGGTGGTCAGGTGTGTGGGCTCAGGGGTCAGCCATCTGGCTGTGAGGTGTGGCTCGTCCTGACCACAGTGCAACTCAGGGCAGCACCGCCCTCAGAGCCTGGGTATCCTCGTCTGTGAAGCGGGGATGACAGAGGAACCCTCCTCCTGAGGCTGATGTGAGGACTGAACGAGCAATGGGCGATGCCGCTGGCCCTGTTCTAAGCACTTTGCGGGAGTCAACGCTCAGCCTCCTCCATCACCCCTTGAGGGAGTTACCATTCTTGGCCATGTTTTACAGCAGAGGAAACTGAGGCGCGGGGAGGTTACCTGACTTGCCCAAGGCCACGCAGTCTGGTGGCAGAATCCATGCTCTCCACTGCTAGACTTTCCTGTGTGTGATTTTGGACAAGTTACTTAGCCTTTCTGGGCCCAGTCTCCTTGTCTGTATAATGGGAATGGCAGTGATGCCTCCATCGTGGGGTCACTGTGAGGATTACGGCACCCCTTCATGTAAAGTGCACGAGCTTGGTTCCTGGCTTTGGTGAGCACGGCATGTGTGTTAGCTGGTATATTACGATGACAGGCAGAGCGGGGTTTGCACCGCTAGGTCAGCACAGGATCAGGAATGTGACGAGCCCTCTGTGAATGTGAGTACTGTTGACATGACTGTTATGAGTCCACAACTGATACTCCGTGGTCCCTTGGGGCTGTGGTTCTGACGGCTCTCTTCCCCCCCTCCCCCGCCCTGCCCCACCCCACCCGGCTGCAGGCCAATGAGAACAGCCTGCTGAGCGCGCAGCTCAAAGGTTTCCCCCTGTTCCTGCACTCCAACCTGGGCCTGAAGGACGGCAGCATCAACCCCAAGTCCCCGCTGCTGTACGTGACGCGGCCCAGCGAGGTGGAGAAGGGCGTGCTGCCCGGCGAGGACTGGACTGTATTCCAGTCAAACCACTCCACCTACGAACCTGTGCTCCTGGCCAAGACGCGGTCGTCCGAGTCCATCCCGCACCTGGGCGCGGATGCCGGCCTTCACGCCGCACTGCATGCCACTGTGGTCCAGGACCTGGGCCTCCACGACGGAATCCAGCGCGTGCTGTTCGGCAACAACCTCAACTTCTGGCTGCACAAGCTCGTCTTCGTCGACGCTGTGGCCTTCCTCACAGGCAAGCGCCTCTCGCTGCCTCTGGACCGCTACATCCTGGTGGACATTGACGACATCTTTGTGGGCAAGGAGGGCACGCGCATGAAGGTGGAGGACGTGAAGGTATGGCTGGGGGCGCCAGACCGTGTAGGGTGGGCCTCGCCACCTTCAGACCTTACTGTCCCCATCGTGACTTTGCTGTCTGCACCTCCTCTGTGCTGTCAGTCCCCCTCCCTTGGCCACTTGGTTTTATTGTCTTATTAGGAGCAAGTGCCATTTAAAATTATTTGAAGTATTGAATATACAGGAATTTTGCATCTGGTTATATGGAGCTCAAGAATGTAACTACGGAGAGATGGTAGCTGTGCAGAGAGTACCTACCTCTTAATCCAGACATGATTTTTAACTCTCAAAAATGTTTGTGTCAGTACCAAAGCTCCTACAAAACTCATAAAACAAGAATTAGAGTGTGAATCATACACAAGGCATACTTTAACTGCGGTCTGTATAGATAGTGAAAGGCATGTGTTTAATTCAAAAAATGTTTACCAAACTAAACTACCTGTATGTAAAAGCATTTTGCAAACCATGAAATTTTACACATGTATCACTATAAAAGAGAAGCCTGCAAATTAAGACCATTTTCATCTACTCACTACTTTACTCAGAGTTGGATGCAAAAGGAACAACATCACTAGTGTAAATGGGGAAATCGGTATTAGTTGCCATAAATAGAGGGCAACCGTAACAATAGATCCAATGAAAACGAAACAGAGGATTAAATTCTAGCGAAGTACTGCTGCCTACCGATGACCTGTCCTCTCTTATACGAGATTAGTGAGGGTTAGAAACGTATTAGCACCAAACCAAGACTTCTTTTTGACGACAGGAGGAGGATGGAAAAGGGAACTTAATTAAGAGGAATGCTTTCTTCCGTGTGGGTGCTGTGTTGGGACTGGCCGTGGGTCCTGGAAGGAAGGCCCTGGGCTGGGGCAGGGGGCGGGGTCCATCGTCCTCCTGCCTTGGTCTGGAGTGAACTCTCTGCTCCTCCGTACACCTGCAGGGGAGAGCAGAGTAGATGCTGCTGAGGAGCAGGCACTGTCTGGGGAGTCAAGACCTGGGTTCCAGTCCCAATCTGCCCCTGACTGGGTGACTTGGGCAAGTCCCTTCCACTGTCTGAGCTTCAGCGGTGAAATGACAAGATGGGGTGGATGGGAAGGACCTGGCTGGCTGGGGTGAGGGGGCATGTGCAGATGCCAGGCTCTGAGCCCTTCCGGATCTACCTCTGGGACACAGCAGTGTTGCGTTGATCTGCTTTACCCATTGGGTTTGCTCCTGAGATTTCACTTCCTCAGGGGCTCCCCCACTGAAAGAAAGTTTTGAGACGACTCCTGTTGAGCCTTCCAGCTCTGAGGCGTCATGCAATGCCCCGACCCACCTCTAGCAAAGTAGATTACTCTGTTTTCTCCTTAGGATGTTCTTCAGGTGGCCCAACCTTGCTGTCTCCTGCTGTAACCTAGGTCTTTGCTTCGTGTCCAGGATGAGTCCTTGAGACTGGTCCAGGGTCAACCCCATGAGGAAATCAGGCTGCCAGGCTCACTGTGTCTCCTGTGAACCCTGGGCTTGCCCTTCTTCGTTTTTATTTTCCCCATTATTGGAATGAGAGGAATGCTAGCAGTTTGGAGCCTTTTCTGTAGAAGAATACCAAAAGAGATGCCCTCTTCAGTGTACTCAGCTCAGTGCCAGCTCAGTGCAAACTGTAGAGCTCTGTGCCAACCAGGTCCCATTTGCTTTAAACATCCTTTTGAGTCAGAAAGGGCAGGGTTTTTTTTTCCTTTAATCCCAAGGACTGGCTACAACTGAGCTTTCCTTGCAGAGACATGAATGTTGCCTCATTAACTTGTCCAGTACGGGCTGTACAGTGCAACTTAAATGATACCAACAGCAGTGCTTATTCAAGGCTTGGCAAGTGCCAGGCTCTGTGCTCAGCCCTTTCTGTGCGTTGCATCATCTGATCCTCACAGCAGCTCTGTGAGGTGGGTATTGTTTTAAAGCCCATTTTACAGACACTAAGACTCAGAGAGGTGAAGTAACTGGCCCAAGGCCACACAGCTAGAGCATGGGCGTCCACCAGGTAGTGCATGGCCTTGGTAAGATGCCGGTGGTGGCCCCAAGGAGGGCCAGGACTTTTTGTTTGCAAAGTGTTCTGATAGCGGGCTCTTCTTACAGGTTTCCTAGCAGGCTTGTGCATCATACCTGGTAGGGATTTTTTTGAGTCCTGACTCCAGAGGACAACTGTATGTTTGTTTCACAAGTGTCAGCATCCCTTCATTGACTTGCAAAGCAGTGGGTGAGCTGTGCCTGGAAACACTGCATTGCTGGGCACACAGTACGTCTCTGGAAAAGTCGTGGTCCTTTGACATCAGCCTTGCAGTCACCAACGAGGTGAAATCCCCCACATTTGACAGATGAAGACGTGAGGCTCACAGTGGCAGTGACCACAGACATGATAATGGCACTGTTTTTCATCACTTACCAAAATGCCAGGCTGTTTTACATGTAGTATCTCATTTAATCCTCCCAAGAGCCCCATAAGGGAGCTATTATTATCCCTATTTCACACCTGGGGAAACTGGGGCCTGGAGAATTTGCATAGCTTTCTCAAGGGCATGGCAGAACCAGGCTAGAGTCTATGTCTTGTCTTGCCAGAGGCCTGGTGGAGGTGGCAGCACAGGGCTGGCTTCGTGGGTATGGGACCTGTATAGTCACACAGGGCCCCATGCTTGGAAGGGGCCCATATTCAAGATAATGCTCTGCTATTTCCTTCTTGACATTTTCAACAATCTTTGAGCAAGGGTCCCTATTTTCATTTTTCTATGGGCCCTGCCAACTTTATAGTTGGTCCTGCAGGAGCTGAACCCTTCTGGGAGGAGCAGGGAACTTCTGGCTTCCCCTCACCCCTTTCTCCCCACTCTGCCTATCCTAGGCCCTATTTGATACGCAGAACGAACTACGGACACACATCCCAAACTTCACTTTCAACCTGGGCTACTCAGGGAAATTCTTCCACACAGGTAAGTGGGCCTGGCTCTGCCCCCACTAGCAACTTCCAGGGGCCCTCAACATCCAGACCCTCGGAGTGCTATGCCGTGGGGTCAGCAGGTGGGCGGATGGGCCCACTTAGGGCCACATTTGACCTCTGTGGCCTCTCCCAGAGCCAGACAGCCCACAGAGCAGTCGCAGCCCCAGGCAGAGGGCATTTGGAGACAGCGGTAACACACGACGGCCCCCACTCATCTGTCCCTGGGCCTCAGGCTCTGCTGTTCAGGGGGGTGGGCATCTTCTCCCTCCTGTCTCCCTCTCACCACCACCTTTTAATATTCTTTGTACTACTTCAGCCTTAGAAAGGAATTAGTTGAATTTTAAGAATTTTACAGAAATATGTAGCAGAGAAAATGAAAATGCCCTATAACTGTACCCACCCCAGAGATGAGCACTGTCACGAGTTTTTCTTTTTTCTTAATTTTATTGGAGTATAGTTAATTTACAGTGTTGTGTTAGTTTCAGGTGTACAGCAGAGTCATTCAGTTATACATATATTTATTCTTTTTTAGATTCTTTCTTCACATAGGTTATCACAGAATTTTTTTTGTTTTTTGGCTGTGCTGCCTGGCTTGTGGGATCTTAGTTCCCTGACCAGGGATTGAACCCAGGCCCTCAGCAGTGAAAGTGTGGAGTCCTAAACACTGCACCACCAGGGAATTCCCTCATCACAGACTATTGAGTATAGTTCCCTGTGCTATTCAGTAGGTCCTTGTTGGTTATCTATTTTATACATGGTAGTGTATGTTAATCCCAAGCTCCTGATTTATCCTTCCCCACCATGTTTCCCCTTAGGTAACCATAAGTAAGGTAACCATTTTTGATATCTGTAAGTCTGTTTCTGTTTTGTAAATAAGTTCATTTGTATCATTTTTTAAAAAATTAGCTTCCACATATGAGTGATATGATATTTGCCTTTCTCTGTATGGCTTAGTTAGTATGATAATCTCTAGGTCCATCCATGTTGCTGCAAATGGCATTATTTCATTCTTTTTTATGGCTGTGTAATATTCCATTGTATATATGTACCACATCTTTTTAATCCATTTGTCTGTTGATGGACATTTAGGTGGCTTCCGTGTCTTGGCTGTTGTAAATAGTGCTGCAGCGAACATTGGGGTGCGTGTATCTTTTCAAATTATGGTTTTCTCTGGATATATGCCCAGGACTGGGATTGCTGGATCATATGGTAGTTCTATTTTTAGTTTTTTAAGGAACCTACATACTGATTTCCATAGTGGTTGTACTAATTTACATTCCCACCAACAGTACAGGAGGGTTCCCTTTTCTCTGCACCCTCTCCAGCATTTATTATTTGTAGACTTTTTTTGGTTGCACTGCGTGGCATGTGGGACCTTAGTTCCCTGATCAGAGATTGAATCCACATCCCCTGCATTGGAAGCACGGAGTCTTAACCACTGGACCCCCAGGGAAGTCCCTGTTTGTAGACTTTTTGATGATAGCCATATTGACCAGTGTGAGGTGATACCTCATTGTAGTTTTGATTTGCATTTCTCCACTAATTAGTGATGTTGAGCATCTTTTCAAGTGCTTTTTGGCTTTCTGTATATCTTCTTTGGAAAAATGTCTATTTAAATCTTCTGCCCTTTTTTTTTTTTTCCGGTACACGGGCCTCTCACTGTTGTGGCCTCTCCCGTAGCGGAGCACAGGCTCTGGACGCGCAGGCTCAGCGGCCATGGCTTACGGGCCCAGCCGCTCCGCGGCATGTGGTATCTTCCCGGACCGGGACATGAACCCGCGTCCCCTGCATCGGCAGGCAGACTCTTAACCACTGTGCCACCAGGGAAGCCCTCTGTCCATTTTTTGATTGAGTGGTTTGTTTTTTTGACATAGAGCTGCCTGAGCTGTTTTGTATATTTTGGAGATTAACCCTTGTCAATCACTTCCTTTGCAAATATTTTCTCCCATTCTGTGGGTTTTCTTTTCATTTTGTTTATGGTTTCTTTTGCTGTGCAGAGCTTTTAAGTTTAATTAGGTCACATTTGTTTATTTTTGTTTTTATTTTCATTACTCTAGGAGGTGGATCAGAAAAGATATTGCTGTGATTTATGTCAAAGAGTGTTCTGCCTTTGTTTTCCTCTAAGAGTTCTATAGTGTCTGGCCTTACATTATTTGATCCATTTTGAGTTTATTTTTGTGTATGGTGTTAAGGAATGTTCTAATTTCATTCTTTAACATGTAGCTGTCCAGTTTTCCCAGCACCACTTATTGAAGAGACTGTCTTTTCTCCATTGTATATTCTTGTCTCTTTTGTTATAGATTAATTGACCATAGGTGCATGAGTTTACTTCTGGGCTTTCTGTCCTGTTCCATTGATCTATATTTCTGTTTTTGCACCAGTAGCATACTGTTTTGATTACTGTAGCTTTGTAGTATAGCCTGAAGTCAGGGAGCTTGATGCCTCCAGCTCCGTTTTTCTTTCTCAGGATTGCTTTGGCTATTTAGGGTCTTCTGTTTTTCCATACAAATTTTAAAATATTTTTGTTGTAGTTCTGTGAAAAATGCCATTGGTAGTTTGATAGGGATTGCATTGAATCTGTAGATTGCCTTGGGTAGTATAGTCCTTTTGACAATATTGATTCTTCCAATCCAAGAACATGGTATATCTTTCCATCTGTTTGTGTCATTTTCAGTTTCTTTCATCAGCATCTTATAGTTTTCAGAGTACAGGTCTTTTGCCTCGTTAGGTACTTTTATTCCTAGGTATTTTATTCTTTTTGATGCAATGGTAAATGGGATTGTTTCCTTAATATCTCTTTCTTTTTGGCTGCGCCATGCGGCATGTGGGATCTTAGTTCCCCGACCAGTGATCGAACCTGTGCCCCCTGCATTGGAAGCATGGAGTCTTAACCACTGCACTGCCAGGGAAGTCCCATTAATTTCTCTTTCTCATCTTTTGTTGTTAGTGTGTAGTAATGTAAGAGATTTCTCTGTATTCATTTTGTATCCTGCAACTTTACCAAATTCATTGATGAGCTCTAGTAGTTTTCTTGTATCATCTTTAGGATATTCTATGTATAGTATAATGTCATCTTCAAACAGTGACAGGTTTACTTCTTCTTTTCCAATTTGGATTCCTTTTATTTCTTTTTCTTCTCTGATTGCCATAGCTAGGACTTCAAAAGCATGTTGAATAAAAGTGGTGATGGTGGACATCCTTGCCTTGTTCCTGATCTTACAGGGAATGCTTTCAGCTTTCCACCATTGAGAATGATGTTAGCTGTGGGTTTGTCATATATGGCCTTTATTATGTTGGGGTAAGTTCCCTCTATGCCTACTTTCTTGAGAGTTTTTATCATAAATAGGTGTTGAATTTTGTCAAAAGCTTTTTCTGCATCTATTGAGATGATCGTATGATTTTCAGTTTATTCTTCAGTTTATTAATGTGGTGTATCACACTGATTGATTTGCAGATACTGAAGAATCCTTGCATCCTTGGGATAAATCCCCTTGATCATGGTGTGTGATCCTTTTAATCTGTTGCCAGATTCGATTTGCTAGTATTCTGTTGAGTATTTTTGCATCTATGTTCATCAGTGATATTGGCCTTTAATTTTCTTTTTTTGTGGTATCTTTGCCAGGTGTTGGTATCAGGGTGATGGTGACCTCATAGAATGAGCTTGGGAGTATTCCTTCCTGTGTAATTTTTTGGAAGAGTTTCAGAAGGATAGGTGTTAACTCTTCTCTAAATGTTTGATAGAATTCACCTGTGAAGCCATCTGGTCATGGACTTTGGTTGGGAGTTTTTTAATCACTGTTTCAATTTCAGTACTTGTGATTGGTATGTTCATATTTTCTATTTCTTCCTGGTTCAGTCTTGGAAAGTTGTAGCTTTTTAAGAATTTTTCCATTTCTTCTAGGTTGTCCATTTTATTGGCCCATAGTTACCTGTAGCATTGTCTATGATCCTTTGTATTTCTGTCGTGTCCACTGTAACTTCTCCTTTTTCATTTCTAATTTTATTGATTTGAATTCTCCCTTTTTTTCCTGATGAGTATGGCAAAATGTTTATCAATTTTGTTTATCTTTTTAAAGAACCAGCTTTTAGTTTCATTGATCTTTTCTATTGTTTTCTTTGTCTCTATTTCATTTATTTCTGCTCTGATCTTTATGGTTTCTTTTCTTCTACTAATTTTGGGTTTTCTTTGTTCTTCTTTCTCTAGTTGCCCTAGGTGTAAGGTTAGGTTGTTTATTAGCCTATTAATCTCTGAATAACCTTTATTCAGAGATTTTTCTTGTTTCCCGAGGTAAGATTGTATTGCTGAAAACGTCCCTCTTAGAACAGCTTTTGCTGCATCCCATAGGTTTTGGACTGTTGTATTTTCATTGTCACTTGTCTCTAGGTATTTTTTGATTTCCTCTTTGACTTCTTCAGAGATCCGTTGGTTGTTTAGTAACATATTGTTTAGCCTCCATGTGTTTGTGTTTTTTAAAGTTTTTTTTCCTGTTATGAATTTCTACTCTCATAGTGTTGTGGTCAGAAAAGATGCTTGATGTGATTTCAATTTTCTTAAATTTACCAAGGCTTGATTTGTGGCCCAGCATGTGATCTATCCTGGAGAATGTTCCATGTGCACTTGAGAAGAAAGTGTATTCTGCTGCTTTCAGATGGAATGTCCTATAAATATCAGTTAAGTTCATCTGGTCTAAGGCTTGTGTTTCCTTGTAGATTTTCTGTCTGGATCATCTGTCCATTGGTGTGGGTTGTAAAGTCCCCTACTATTATTGTGTTACTGTTCATTTCCCCTTTTATGGCTGTTAGCATTTGCCTTATGTATTGAGGTGCTCCTATGTTGGGTGCATATATATTTACAATTGTTGTATCTTCTTCTTGGATTGATCCCTTGATCATTATGTAGTGTCCTTCCTTGTCTCTTGTAAGAGTCTTTATTTTAAAGTCTATTTTGTTTGATATGAGTATTGCTACTCCAGCTTTCTTTTGATTTTCATTTGCATGGAATATCTTTTTCTGTCCCCTCACTTTCAGTCTGTCTGTGTCCCTGTGTCTGAAGTGGGTCTCTTGTAGACAACATATATATGGGTCTTGTTTTTGTATCCATTCAGCGAGCCCATGTCTTTTGGTTGAAGCATTTAATCCATTTAATTTAAGGTAATTATTGAAATGTATGTTCCTATTGCCATTTTGTTAATTGTTTTGGGAGGTCTTTTTTCTTCCCTTCCTCTTTTGTCCTCTTCTCTTGTGATTTGATGTCTATCTTTAGTGTTGTGTTTGGATTGCTTTTTCTTTTTTTGTGTGTGTGTCTGTTGTAGACTTTTGGTTTGCAGTTCCCATGAGGTTTTGATATAGCAGACTATATATGTACAAGATTGTTTTAAGTTGCTGGTCTCTTAATTTCCAGTGCATTTCCAATATCCTGCATTTGTACTCTCTTCTCATGATTGCTGGTTTTGATATATTTGTGTGTGGATGATTTCCTACCTTTACATTATGTTGCCTTTACTGGTGAGCTTTCCTATTTGTAATTCTCTTGATTCTAGTTGTGGCCTTTTCTTTTCTGCCTAGAGAAGTTCCTTTAGGATTTGTTCTAAGGCTGGTTTGGTGGTGCTGAATTCACTTTGCTTTTACTTGTCTGTAAAGCTTTGATTTCTCCATCAAATCTGAACGAGAGCCTTGCTGGGTATTCTTGGTTGTAGGTTTTTCCCTTTTATCACTTTAAATATATCGTGCCACTCCCTTCTGGCCTGCAGAGTTTCTGCTGAAAAATCAGCTGATGACCTTTTGGGGATTCCCTTGTATGTTATTTGTTGCTTTTAATAATTTTTCTTTGTCTTTAATTTTTGTCAGTTTGATTAATATGTGTCTCGGCATGCTCCTCCTTGGGTTTATCTTGTATTGGACTCTGCATTTCCTGGACTTGAGTGACTGTTTCCTTCTCCTGTTAGGGAAGTTTTCTGCTATAATATCTTCATATATTTCCTCAGGCCCTTTCTCTCTCTCTTCTCCTTCTGGGACCCCTATAATGCAAATGTTGGTGCATTTAATGTTGTTCCAGAAGTCTCTGAGACTGTCCTCATTTCTTTTCATTCTTTTTTCTTTATTCTTTTCTGTGGCAGTGATTTCCACCATTCTGTCTTCCAGCTCACTGATTCATTCTTCTGCTTCAGTTATTCTGCTGTTGATTCCTTCTAGTGTATTTTTCATTCCAGTTATTGTATTCTTCATCTCTGCTTGTTCTTTAAATCTCTAGCTCTTTGTTAAACATCTTGTGTATCTTCACAATCTGTGCTTCTATTCTTTTTCCGAGATCTTGGATCATCTTTACTATCATTACTCTAAATTCTTCTTCAGGTAGGTTGCCTGTCTTCATTTCATTTAATTGTTCTTGTGGGTTTTTATCTTGTTCCTTCATCTGGAATGAGTTTATTTTTTATTTTTGAGCCTTAAGGGTTGAGGTTGAAGGCTCAGGGTTGCCTGGTTCATACTTGCCCTCCTCTTGGGGGCTTTCCCAAGGTCCTCACAAGCTGCCCCTTGGGACTGGGCAGAAAGGAACAGCCTCTGAGTAGTCATCTGTAGTGAGCATTCCCTCGAGCTGCCTTTTGCGTGGGCCACAGTGAGGACAGCCTCTCTTGAGTTCTAGGCAAACCCTATTAGTCTGCAGTTCTGGGAGGAAAGTCTGCAGCATAGCTCCAAAGCCAAATAAGAGCGACACTTGGTTGTCTGTGTGTATTTTTATATTCTTAACCCTTAGCATATCAAATGTAGTTGTAGTGATATACACAAGACAGGGTTAAACATCTTGTACATATACAAAGAGCATCTACAAGTCAATAAGTAAAAGACAAATGACCCAGTAGAAAAATAGGAATAGGATCACAGCAGGCAAGTCAGAGCTAGAAGAAACCATTAGAATCATTGCCTCTGAACTGCATATTGCATAGACAGGCCCCAAGGGCCAGAGATGGGGAGTACTTAGCCAAAGTCACCCACTGAGTCAAGGCCAT
The DNA here is from genome assembly GCF_963455315.2 of Globicephala melas. Classification (NCBI taxonomy): domain Eukaryota; kingdom Metazoa; phylum Chordata; class Mammalia; order Artiodactyla; family Delphinidae; genus Globicephala; species Globicephala melas. The sequence goes on from NC_083316.1 coordinate 126,228,398, forward strand.
ACTCAAATCCAGGGCCCTGGACTGGGGCTCTATCTGCCCCACACTGTAGCTCACGGAACCGCTCTAAGCAGCTCTCAGGTGGGCTGTGGCCGTGCACACCCATCACCGGGCCTCATGGCAGGTGGGCCGGGCTGAGCTGCCTGTGCTCGGGCTGTAGGTACTGATGCTGAGGACGCGGGGGACGACCTGCTGCTGTCGTACGTGAAGGAGTTTTGGTGGTTCCCCCACATGTGGAGCCACATGCAGCCGCACCTTTTCCACAACCAGTCCGTACTGGCTGAGCAGATGGCCCTGAACAAGAAGTTCGCTGTCGTGAGTAAGATTCCCTACAGGGCAGAGCCGGGAGGGCTCGGGGCGGGGCTGGGGGTCAGAACTACTGGCCTTGTGCTGCTTCTGCAGTTCGTCTGACAGCTGTTTATTAACATCTTTATAGCTGCTGTCTCGTTGAAGCCTCACAGGGATCCCAAGAGGCTGGTATCTCAATAGCCTCATTTTAAACAAGAAACTGGAGCTCTGGGAGGCCATACCAGCTAATAAGAGGTCCGTGCAGGACTTAAACCCAGGCCTGTTTGCTTCCTGAGCCCAAGCTCTCATCTTCAGGCTAGAGTGGGTACCCCAGAAGGCTGGAGGAGATGCCCAGCAAGGAGGGGATGAAGCCTGCTTGCTGGCTCAGCCTGAGCCACCAGCCAGTCAGAGGCCAAGAGAGGCAGGAACAGCACCCGTCCTTGTTCCTCACTCCTGGTGCTGGAGGAAGTGAATGCTGGGCCGAACTGGAGTCCCGGCTCGGCTGGTGCCTCTTTCCGAGACTCTGGGCCCTGAGCCTCAGCTTCCCCATCTGCACCTCAAGGGCTCAGACCCGCTGCTCTGCCGTTCTAGCCTCTGATTTTTCTCTGCAAAGGGGAGATAAAGCCCAGAGGGGAAGAAATCCTCTGCTCACCCTGCCCTGGCCCTCCTCTCCCCAGGAGCACGGCATTCCCACAGACATGGGGTACGCAGTGGCGCCCCACCACTCGGGCGTGTACCCTGTGCACGTGCAGCTGTACGAGGCCTGGAAGCAGGTGTGGAACATCCGCGTGACCAGCACGGAGGAGTACCCCCACCTGAAGCCAGCCCGCTACCGCCGCGGCTTCATCCACAATGGCATCATGGTGAGTGTGGCCCAGAGCCTGGGAGGCGGGTATGCACATGCTATCCTGGGAAGCATGAGTCTGGGGAGCTGGTTAGGGGTTTCAGGCCACTTTGTACTGTCCCCTCTGTCACCTGAGGCTCTCTATCCCAGGGAAGGAGGACTACCAGTCTGCCTCTTTCGTGAGCTACTCCTATGCTTTTGTGACAGGGGATCAGGAGATGAGCATTCTTTAATGGGCCTCTAGTGAGGCCCTGGAAAGCCCTCTGTCTCATCCGTTTGTTGGCTTATGTAAAATGTGTGTTTATCGCTTTTCTACACACTGGGAATACTGAAGTGCACAAAATCAAAAGTCCTCACCTTTGTAGACCTGACATTCTAGTGGCAGGAGACAGTGCATTCATAACTGTGTAAAGTATGCAATGGTCAGATGGCATAAATGCTGTGGAGAAAAATCAAACAGGGAATGGAGACAGGGAGTACTGAGGAGAGGAGAAGCTTAAACAGGACGGTTAGGGAGAGCCTTCCTGGGAATGAGCCATGCTGCTACATGAGGAAGAGCATGCGTGGCAGAGAAAACAAGTGCAAAGGCCCTGAGGCAGGCTTGTGCTGCGTGGTTTTGAGGACCAACTAAGAGACAAGTATGGCTGGAAGGGAGCAAATTGGGAGGAGGTGGTAGGAGATGAGGTCAGAGGGGTGATTGATGGACCAGATCATGCAGGGCAACATAAGGCCACTGGATGGACTTTAGCTTTTAGTCTGTGATGGGAGGGTTTTGAATGGAGTGCTCTTATGATCTAACTCATATTTTAAGAGGATTTCCATCATTCTGGCTGCTATGAGTTGCAAAGCCTGTAGGGGGCCAAGTGGGGAGCAGGGAGACCAGTTAGGAGGCTGCTGCAGTCTTCCCATTGAGGCATAGTGGCTTGGACCAGGGTGCAATGCTGGATCGTGATCACATTCTGGACATACTTAGAAGTTACAGCCAACAGGAATTGCTGATGACTTGGATATAGAGTATGGGAGAGAGAGGTAAGGCAAGGATGACTCCAGGTTTTTGGCCTCAGCCACTGGAGTGGCTAGACGGTTCTCATCAGTCCAGATGGGCAGTCATGGGAAGGCCAGATTCATGCCTGCATCCATCTATCCTCTGACCTCCCAGGCGTTCCTACTGACTCTGGGGATGAGGCGGTGACGAGACGGGTGAGTTCTCTGCCCTCCTGGATCGCATACTAAACAGCTAAACTAATGTACAACCAAGAGTGCTACGAGGCAGGTTGTAAAGCCAGGAGAGAAGTCACCGAGTGTGCCTGGGAGAGCTGCTCTAGAGAGGGGCAGGGACCCTCGCTGGGCGCACAGTCCAAGTTTCCAGAAACATTCTCACTTGCCTGTCCCTGTTACTTTGGAGTCTGCTCATTTTGTACAGAGAAATATGAAAAGTGTTTACATATGTAAAATGGCAAGGGCCCCTGGGCTTACGTGGGGGAGTGTCACAGGCTGCAGGTCTTTGGTGGAGAAGACCCCCAGGGGTTGGGGTGTGTGTGGTCACACAAGAGGCTGCCTTTCTGAGGTCCCCTTTCTGGTGACCCTGCTCGTCACCATCCGTGCCTGGAGAAGCCATAGCTCCTCTCTCCCGCCCCATCCTCAGGTCCTCCCGCGGCAGACCTGCGGCCTCTTCACACACACGATCTTCTACAACGAGTACCCAGGCGGCTCCAGCGAGCTGGACAAGATCATCAACGGGGGCGAGCTCTTCCTTACAGTGCTCCTCAACCCTGTGAGTGCTCCACAGCCCTTGGCTGGCGGTGAGGAGGGGCTGCCGGACAGTCGGACAGTCGGCTGCAGCCGAGGCAGGCCTTCCCTGGCCTGGGGGGAGGGGCAGGAGCAAGTGTGCAGCCAGGAGTTGGGAAACCTGCACTCTAGCCCTGGCTGTGTCCCCGCTCCTCTGCATGACCTTGGTGGAGAATCTGAGCAGTCTTTTTGTCCCTTTTATAATCTTGCACTTCCATACAATAGTGTTGGCACTTTTTAAAAAATACATTTATTTATTTGTTTATTTATTTTTGGCTGCGTTGGGTCTTCGTTGTTGCACACAGGTTTTCTCTGATTGCAGTGAGCGGGGGCTACTCTTCGTTGCGGAGCACGGGCTCTAGGCACACGGGCTTCAGTAGTTGCAGCATGCAGGCTCAGTAGTTGTGGCTCACGGGCTCTAGAGCGCAGGCTCGGTAGTTGTGGCACACAGGCTTAGTTGCTCCGCGGCATGTGGGATCTTCCTGGACCAGGGATCGAACCTGTGTCCCCTGCATCGGCAGGCGGACTCTGAACCACTGTGCCACCAGGGAAGCCCCCCTTTTTTTTTAACTTGTTATTATTTTTTTTTAATTTTTGAATTTAATGAATTGATTTTTTTTTATACAGCAGGTTCTTATTAGTCTGCACCACCAGGGAAGTCCATTAGTGTTGGCATTTTTGTCTGTTCGTTTTCCAATCTCTGTGTTTGTGTATAAATATATAAATATTGTATAAATATACATAGTAAACTGAATCTGTTAAGCTATATATCAAACTACATATCTACATAGATAGATAGTTTAAAATGCACTATATATATAGCTCAGCTGAAAGTTCAGCTGAACTTTCTGGGTCTCTCTTTCCTTATCTGTAAAATGGAAATAATCATCCATGCTTTAATAATATTAGATAGATATCAAGTGGTGGTGTTATCAGCTTTATGGGGTAACCGTGTACCCCTTATCTTCCATGCACCCCCTCACCCTCCTGCCAAAAAAGTAGAAAAGAGCACCCATATGACTGCACAGGAGGTCAGCTTCCCCCTTCAGGTGTCAGACCAGATTCACCTGGCTGTACCTAGCCCAAGCTCACACGGTGAGTTTATTGACGGCCCCGGTGAACCTTGGACTGGTCATTGAGCGCGGCCCTACAAGCTCAAGCAAGACCAGAGGGTCAGAAGTGGGGGTGAAGGTAGTGAAAGGGGCTCAGAGGCTGACTGGCCCCGCCTCGCATCTTCCCTCCCCGGAGCAGATTAGCATCTTCATGACGCACCTGTCCAACTACGGGAACGACCGCCTGGGCCTGTACACCTTCAAGCACCTGGTGCGTTTCCTGCACTCTTGGACCAACCTCCGGCTGCAGACACTGCCCCCGGTGCAGCTGGCCCAGAAGTACTTCCAGATCTTCTCTGAGGAGAAGGACCCGCTCTGGCAGGTGGGTGGGATGGGTGGCCTGGGTGCCTCATTGCAGGGATGGAAGGCCTACCACCCACGGGCATGCATTCCAGGTATGGTCTCAGGGACTCAGTCCTCAGGCCCTCATGCTCTCTCAAGTGTAAACTCAGGGGCACACTTGCTCACCAGCGTGGGCATGCTTGCTTGTTCTTGTGCACACTAGACCTTCCATGCAGACCTGTGTGCATGCATACTCACCTCTGAAAAACAGCACCACAGAACTGTAGGTGAACACAGTGTACACAAGTGTGGAAAGCAGCTGCCCTGCCTGGCATGTACCTTCTCACTCCAGCAGGCTCTGAGCATGGGAAAGGGGACTGATCAGAGGGCTTGGGGGACAGTTCTTGGGGAAGTTGCCCCAGGGCGCTGTAAAAAACTGGAAGCAGAAGCTGGAATTGATGGTCTCAGGGGTCCACAAACCATGGCTTGTGAGCCAGTCTGGCCTGCAGTCTGTTTTTGTAAATAAAGTTTTATTGGAACATGGCCACACTCATTCTTGTACGTACCATCTGTGGCTGCTTTCAAGCTACAACAGCAGAGCTGAGTAGTTGCAACAGACCGGATAGTACCCAAGCCTAAAATACAATATTTACTAAACATTTCAAAAGATTTACTAAACTTTATAGAGGAAGTTTGCTGACCTCTTGCTGAACTTTTAAATTCAACAATAGGAGCTCGTGAGCCAAGTGTTGTGCTGAGCATTTTACTAGGCTATGTCTGGGAGCGTGAGACTGACTAGAAATGGTCGCTGCCTGCCAGCCGTTCAGTGTCCCGAGATGGGGATGTGACAAGGGCACATGCAGTTACACTTGTCATTCAGGGCTGTAAGAGCCACATATCCATGTGCAGTGGGAGTCCAGTGTCCATTCTTGGGCACCCCTGACATCTCTTCCCCTGTTGTTTTAGGATCCCTGTGAAGACAAACGCCATAAGGACATCTGGTCCAAGGAGAAGACGTGTGACCGCTTCCCAAAGCTCCTCATCATTGGCCCCCAGAAAACAGGCAGGTCTCTCCATTCTTGACCAGCCTCCCCCAGTGCCTGCTCTCTCAGCCACAGGATTCTGGGGGCCACCATGCCCTAGTCCCACTCCCCAGTAATCTGCCCCCTCTTTCCCAGGAAGTGAGAGTGAAGCTGGGGTGAACATGAATTGCCCATCAGTGTGGAGGTGGGAAGAGGATAGAGGATGGGCATTGGATTCTCCTATCTGTCCTGAACCACAGCCTCAGGGAGCTCTCCCTGTGTCCTGCTGGGAGTCTCAGAGTAAAATCAGAGAAGCCCAGATCGGCTACTCTGCATGTTGGAGCAGTGCCAGGCAAAACTGGTTCAGAGCAAAGAAGACTGTGATCAATTAGTCACGTCTGCCAGAGGTACAGGAGGGAGCAGAGAAGAGATGGTTGCTAAGTATTTACCATGTGCACTATATGGCATGGACGGGTACTCCCATGTTACAGACAAAACACTCAAGGCTCAGAGAAGTTAAGTGATTTCCCTAACACATTTAGTTAGGAAATGGCAGATCCAGGTCTGGAACCCTGGTCTCTGTGACCCCAAAACTTATACTCTTGATCACCAAACTCTGTAGTCTCCATCTCTTCTGGAACCTCTCATTATAGCATATTAACTGTAGACTCACATGTAGGAAAGGAATGAACTCTCTAAAGGAGGGGGTCGGTCCTGTACTGTCAATTAGGGGAGGGAGTATGAGTGAAGGAAGGGTACCCAAAGAGGAGGCATCTGAGCCAGATTTCTTAGCCCTTCAAGAATTTCATATCAGCACACTGGAGAGTCTGGAACTCCCTTGTCCTTGAGTTCCTCCCAAGTGCCAGAGAGCACAGAGGCCCAGAACCAGAGGGACCAGCAGAAACCGTCTAATTCCTGGATTATGAGGAGACAGTAATCCAGTGGACATGACTGCTGGAGTACAGTGGTGAGAGGATTCTGAGGCCAAGTCTTTGTTTAGTGATGAAGAATGCTGTGATGGTTTAGTGATGTCTGCAGTGGATGCAGGCGTTGGCGTGCCCACGTTCAAGCCATGTATTTGTCCATCCTGAGTTTAGTATGATTCCTTCATGGTAGAGATGAGGAAACTAAACCCAGAGAAGGGAAGGGACTTTTCCAGTATCTCCCAGTGAGTAATGGAGAGCCAGGACCAGAACCCAGAATTTCAGACTCCATCTTTGTGTTGGCGTGCTGGGCCCAGGTCTCACCTACCTTCCCTCCCCGCAGGCACCACGGCCCTCTACCTGTTCCTGGGCATGCACCCCGACCTCAGCAGCAACTACCCCAGCTCTGAGACCTTTGAGGAGATCCAGTTTTTTAATGGCCACAACTATCACAAAGGCATCGACTGGTGAGTGGGCCTTTCTGTCAACAGTGGGATGGGATGGTCACCATGGAGTTTGCCCAGGAGGAGGTCTGCTGTGGCCACAGCAGGAAGCAGCTGGCGCTCGCTTACACACAGCTAGTTCCTGTAAACAGGGACAAAACACGGTGACCCTTGAGTCATGATGCTGGAGCCTGGTCACAGATGGGATAGTTGATGAGGAAGCCCTTTGCCCCTTTACATTATTGCCTGGGCTCTGAGAATACTAGAAATCAAAGTCCAGCCCCTCCCTTGCCTGCACAGAAACACCCTGAGTCCCAGAGGAGAAGAGGAACATGCCCGAGGTCCCGAGAGCTGGGGCTGAAATCCAAGGGTTCTGACCCGAAGGCTGGCCCTTCCCACTGTGGATGGCTGACTGTGGAGCAGGAGGTGTTCTTGTGAGCCCTTCCGAGGTGGCCTTCTAGCCTTCAGGGAGTCTCCTGGGGAGGTGGTTGAAATTGCAGATTCTCACCAGAACCTGTCACCAGCGGTTGTAACACATGTATTACTCTTGTTTATTATTTTTATGTCAGTGGTTTACCTGAGTAGAGAGATCATGGGCATTCTTCTGTTTGTGTTGTGGTATTTTTCTGTGTGTATTTCCATCCGTCTCTTTCTAGCTGTCTTTCAATTAACCAATCATCTGTCTGTCAATCTACCTGTCTATTTCTCGCTCCAATATTGCCACAATCTCTTATCTAAAACCCACTGTAGCCAGATGCATTATTGAAAGTCATCTCTTTCCGGATTTAGAGAGACACAGTATATTTAACAGCACCTTCACCAAGGTCTGGGGCAGTGCCCATTAGCAAATACATTAATATATCTGTAGCAAAGTATGTCAATATTTATGCCAAGTAAGATTCATAAGTCCGGTTTTGCTGCCAAACGTCTTTGCTACAAACTTAGGAAAAAAGCTTCTTTCTCAGAGCTTTCTCCATTTAGATATAACAAACGATGGATCGTGGACGTAAAAATGCTATTTTGTAGAGAAAATTCAGAAATGTGAGAGAGCTAGCAGTTTCTCGGCTCCATTCTCAAGATTTTGATTTTGTTTGTAGGGGTGCAGAAATCTCACAAGCCCCCAGGTGATTCTGATTTCTGATAAAGGGGTCCCTGGGACCACCTAAGAGAAACCCTATCTCACAGGATAGAGTAGGGATCCTACGTCCTTAACTGGGGTAGGCTTTGTGGGGTTTGGCTCCCTCAAACCCCTGAAGTTGTACCTCTATTTTGCCTCAGTAGGTGCTCCTGGGAGGGTCTGGAGTGTTCAGTTAGTTTTCTGAGGGCCCCTCAACCTACAGGTGATCTCAAAGGACTGGTGTGGACAGTCACTCTGGGTGTAATGTGGGAGGTTCATCTGGGAAGCTATCAGGTTCACCCGTATGAGGCCGGGGAGGGGGTATGGGTGGCAGGAGGTGAACCCCGTCCCCGCCTTGTCTCCTGGTCCACAGTAGCAGCTTAGAAAGCACCATCAGAGGTCAGTCTGGAGGCAGCAGAGGGCGTCCCTCCCCTCAGTGCTGGCGTCCCCAGCTCAGAGGCATCCCCGCTTGCCCCCTAGCGGCAGTGAGAGTTAGGGCCCTGCCAGTTTCACTCTGGGACCATCCCATTTAGGATGGAAAGATGCAGCCCTCTTCCCATACCCTGCCACCCATACCACACCCACAAGTCTTCACATCCTCCTGACCCCAGAGTCTCCCCGAAAAAGGACTGAATTCATAAAAGGGAGACTGCCAAGTGACCACTCCGTCTAGGACCCCTGCCAGAAGTGAGTCCTTGTTTGACTGAGAGCCATGTGCCTGCTTGCTTTCTCAAGTTCCACCCCCAGCCACCGCGGCCCTCCCAGCTGCATCCCTCAGGCCCCTTCATCCTGGGTCTTGCCTGCGAGCCCTGCTCTCTGGGCTTCCTCTAGGTACATGGAGTTCTTCCCTATCCCCTCCAACACCACCTCTGACTTCTACTTTGAGAAAAGCGCCAACTACTTTGATTCGGAAGTGGCTCCCCGGCGGGCGGCTGCCCTGTTACCCAAGGCCAAGGTCTTGACCATCCTCATCAACCCAGCAGACCGAGCCTATTCCTGGTACCAGGTGAGCCGGGGTGGGGCCCTGGGTGGGGGTACGGGCTCTGTCTACCGCTCAGCCACCAATAAATACCAGCAAATATTTATTTAAAATTTATTTATTTATTTAAATTTTATTTATTTAAATTTTATTTATTTATTTTTGGCTGTGTTGGGTCTTCATTGTGGTGCATGGGCTTCTCATTGCAGTGGCTTCTCTCGTTGCGGAGCACGGGCTCTAGGCGCTTGGGCTTCAGTAGTTGTGGCTCACGGGCTCTAGAGCACAAGCTCAGTAGTTGTGTCGCACGGGCTTAGTTGCTCCGCGGCATGTGGGATCTTCCTGGACCAGGGCTCGAACCCGTGTCCCCTGCACTGGCAGGCGGATTCTTAACCCCTGGGCCACCAGGGAAGTCCCTCAGCAAATATTTATTTTGCGCCTCCTTTGTGCCAGCCCTCAGTAGGCTCCTGGAATGCCGTGGTGGGTAAGAATGGTCCCGCCTCCACTGCACTTCTAGCCCGGAGGAGAAGCCAGGCAGAAATCCATGTTGAATACCAGCCGAGTTACCTGCTCACCCTCCCAGCTTCGTCTGGGGACCTGCCTCTGACTCTGACACCAACAAGAGGTGGAGGCTGATTCCATCTTGATGAAGCCTAGATTCGGTGAACAGTGATCTGGGCTCATACTAACTGTGGCCTCCTTGCTGGGCACGGGGTGGAAGGGGGGTGGGACATCAGAGAAGGACAAGACACAGGACCTGCCATTCTTAGTGGAGAATGCAAATGCTCGATCAGGTAAGGAAGTTACGTGGAATGCGGTTTGTGCTAGAGAGTGTGACTCCTAGTTCCTACTTGACTATGTAAGAACTAGAATTTTCTTTAATTTCAATGACCTGACTTAATTTTTTCTGAACATCATTCCACTGGGCTTACAGGAAAGCTTAGGCTCTGGCCGTTTGGGGGTTTTCCTCCCCTGCCTGCCAGTCTTCCTAGGATTATGCCACAGTGCCAGGGTGTGGGGCTTCCTCGTCTAGAGCCGATAAAGGAAGGCCCCTCTAGGTCTGGCCACCCTCTGAGCCTCCTCTCTGGGGCCTCATTGTGGCCACAGGCTGGTAGGAGGCAGGTGCAGACCCTCTTTGCTCCCTGTTCCCACAGACCTCTCTCTCTCTTCTCACTCCCCAAGCCTGGGGACCCTCCTCGTCTGGTGGGCAATCTCTCTCCTCCACTTGCTTCTCTAGGACTTTCTGTCTATACCTCAGTATTCTCCTTCCCTCTGGGCTTTGTCTTTGGGGGAATAAAGGCCACTTCTCTTTTCTGCTCTGCCGAGTGTTCCCCACCTCCTGGCAATGAGCAGAGATTGGCTGTCTGCTCTTATCAGGGGAAGGAAAGAGGAAGGAGAAGGCTGTAGAGGGAAAGTGGCCCTGGCTGAAGTCCGTCCCCATTCTGTTCTAATGCTCCTGCTCTACCTCTTCACCTCATTGGAACGTCACGGCAGTTTTCTAGAGGGCAGAGGGCTTTGTGCATGTCCCCTCGCATAGATGAGAAGACCAAGGTTCAGCAAGCCAGGTGACTAGCTCAAGTTCATGTGCTGCCATTTTGAACCCAGCTCCTCGAGGTCTAAGACCCTGTTCTTTCTTCTGTCCATGGTCGAGGTGGGATAAGGAGAAGGGGGACTAATTCCTACCAGGAGGATCCAGGAAGGTGCTGGAGGGAGAGGTAGGACAGTGGCCTGCCTCAGAGGGGAGGTCAGGAGGGGGAGCTGTTATGCACCATTATTGCACCTCCCCCACCCGAGCTCTGTGATCCTCAGTGGAGGTGTAGGGGCTCTTGAGGGTTACCCCTGGTGGACAGGTTCCTGATCTCTGGACTTGGGAATTATGCAGATGCCGACTGCCCGTGGCATTATTTTAGGTGGTTCAAACCTGGTGTTTTCCCCTTTCCAATTCTTTCCCAATCCTTCTGTCTTAGACTGCTTGGGTTGCCATAGCAAAATATTATAGGTTGGGTGGATTAAACAACAGAATTTTTTTCTCACGGTCCTGGAGCCTAGAAGTCTAAATCCAAGATCAAGGTGACAGTCGATTTGGTTCCTGGTGAGAGCTCTCTTTCTGGCTTTTAGACAGCCACCTTCTGTGTCCTCACATGGCAGAGCAAGCAAGCAAACTTTGGTGCCTCTTCTTACAAGGGCACCAATCCCATCACAGGGGCCCCACCCTCATGACTGTATCAGGACCTGTAGCAGACATTTGTATCTGCCTGGTGTTTCAGAACATTGCTTTATTTTTATTGTATTTATGAATGATTACCTTTATATATGACAACTGATTCTAATTTTCTATTTATGGAGACAGTATTGAGTTTTATTTTGAAATACATTTACGTGAATAAGAAAGATGATTCAATGCAAAGAAACTTACGTTGACTTGTCACGTACAGGTGGTTTATGGATATGGCAGAAATCACAGAGGTGGTGTGAAGCAACCAGCATTTGGAAGCTCTGATCTAGTCCAACTCCCATCTCTCAAAGATGGGGAAACTAGGGCTCCCAGGGGCTATGACTTCCCTGAAGTCACAGGGTAATGACAGGTAGAACCAGAACTTGAACCCAGGGCTCCTGGTTCCAGCTCAGGGTCTTCTGGCTGCCTCCTGGTTTCTGTCCCACAAAAGCCTCTTCCCTTGGTCCCTCCACGTGACATGCTGACCCTCTCTCTCCCCTTGTCTGCAGCACCAGCGAGCCCATGATGACCCAGTAGCCCTGAAGTACACCTTTCACGAGGTGATCACAGCTGCGCCCGATGCATCCTTGAAACTGCGCGCCCTCCAGAACCGCTGCCTGGTCCCCGGCTGGTATGCCACCCACATTGAGCGCTGGCTCAGCGCCTTTCACGCCAACCAGGTAGCTGCCTGTCCCTGACCCTCGGGAGGGCAATCACGGCCCTGGCTCTGGGCGGTTAGCAGAGCGCCTCAAAATCTCTTTTACCAGTTACAGGGCCAGACATGGTGTCATTGGAGAGTTAGATCTTTGGGGCCTTCAAAGGTTTCAGTCTTGTTTATCCCAAGCCCTTGTCCCATCACAACAGGCTCTTTATCCCTAAGGGGACCCAAAAAGCTCTGGGATAGGCCCCTGGGAGTGAGGGAGACAGGCGTGTGTGACGGAGGGAGAGCCTGGTTGCAGAGGTAGATGGGGCCAGATTGCTGAGGCATTTTAGGGAAACCCTTGGAGGATTTAGGCAGGAGAGTGACATGTGGTCCAAAAACTTGGAGAGAGGCAGAGAGGGGGTGTCATAGGGATATGAGGGGCAGGCAGGGTTTTGCCGATAGCCTAAACCCTAGGAGAGGATGGCATTGGTCAGAGGAAGCTGGCAGAAAGCAGGGAGTTAGTTAGACTGCCCAGGACTGAGGCATGGGGGCACCTCCCGTCCACAGGTGGAGGAAGAAGCAGTCTACAGAGTGTGGGGTCCCCAATTTATAACCATGGCTGCTGACCCAGAAGACTGGGGGCCTGTTTGCCACTGGAGTGAAAACAGGTTCAGATCACACTCTCCTTTTGCTTTTTTTTCCAGATTCTGGTCTTGGATGGCAAACTGCTGCGAACGGAACCTGCCAAAGTGATGGACACAGTGCAAAAGTTCCTTGGGGTGACGAACACCATTGACTACCACAAAACCTTGGCGTGAGTGTTACCCTGGCCTTTCAACGGGGGGATGTCCTGAGCAGGCACCTGGGCCCAAAAGCCAAAGGCTTGAATGATTAGGAGAAAAACACAGATTAGTCAGCAAATGTGAGGAAGTACGCATGTCCCTGATGGCAGTCTAGCAGGAAAGTTAACGTGACTTGAGTCATATTAATAAAGATATTGACTCAGGAAAAAGGGAGGTGATGACTCTGTTCTACTCTGGTCAGTCCTACACCTGGGGTGTTCTTTTCACTCTGGGCTGAACATTTTCAGTGTTTTACCTAAGTAAGTTAGACCAGCAATGAGCAATTCCAGTTCCCACAAGGGTTTCTTATCATTAGATTATGACTTCAATATAATTTAAGGAAAAAGATACTATAAATATTGTCATTGACTAATCATTCCCATCACTCAAAACCCAGTGCAAGTGCACTGAGAACGCTGTCCCAAGATGGATAAGTGCCAGCCTGTGTTGAGGGGGCTCAGGGCTGGGGAGAGGCTGTCTCCTAGGGTATATCACAGACAGGTGACACACTCATCTGAATGAGGGAGTCTCAAGAGAAGGAGAAACAGTGACCTTCCCCAGCTACCTTCTTAGGAAAGCCCTTCAGCAAGAATATTCCCTTCTCCTTACTTTGGAAGTTGAAAACGGAAGGTGGAAAACGGTAGTCAGTCCTTCCCTTTGAGGGTAGAAAGGAGCAGCAGCTGCGGGTATGGCTGTGGCAGTAGAGATGCCTGGGTTAGGATCCCAGACCTCTTCGTTAACTGTGGGCCTCGGACATGTGTCGTAGTTCCTTCAAGCCTCACTTTCCTTCTCCGTAAGTTGGGGATAAAGGTAATAATTCCCACCTCCGGAGGGTCACTGTCTTGAATGAAAGCATGTGGGTGGGGCTCTTGGCTCAGTGCCCGGGATGTACTAATCTCAGTAAATGATAGCTACTCTCATCATCATCATCACCACCATTACCATCACATGTGCCTACCCTGGGACCCATTCAAAAATCCCTATCTCCCTCTCCTGCCAAATGTGAACTGTGTTTTCCTTCTGTCCTCATGCCCAAGAACCTCCTAATGGTTCCTGGTCTGGGACTGAATTCTGATGCCATTATCCCTCTCCTCCCCATGACAGCATCAGATCTCCTCTCCCCAAAATACCTTTGAAGGTCCAGCATGACTTCAATTCTGAAGGCAGTCTTGCTCTATCATTTCTGAAATTCATTAGAAAAAAACCACAACTTTCCAGTGATGCACATGCTTAAAGGCAACTGTAGATACAGCATTTCTTGATAAAGATTGAATTTATTAAAAAGCAAAAGAACCTCCACTAAACTTTTTTCCCCCTACTGGGTTCTCACCCCTGAGCTGGAGAGTGCTAAGAGGACCCCCAGAATAAGGAAGGATGGGAAGTGTTCATGTTAGGGACTTGCTGCAGCAACTGAGCCTGCCCAGTCAGGAGAAGAGAGATCTCAGAGCGTGCGGCCTGCCTTCTGCTGAGAAGAGGGGGCAGGTGTGTTTAGTGGAGCCCAGAGCCAGAGCTTGGGCAAACAGATGCAAGTATCAGTCCCACAGACCAGAGTTTGCCTATGGGAGTGGATCCTGTGATTTTCTAGGAGGCTCTGCCATTCCTGAGGTCTGTGAACATTGCCTGAAGTGGGAAGGGGCTGGGCTCGGCCGGGCCAGCTCCCACCCACAGGCTTTCCCCACCTTCACAGGTTTGATCCAAAGAAAGGATTTTGGTGCCAGCTGCTCGAAGGAGGAAAAACCAAGTGTCTAGGCAAAAGCAAGGGCCGGAAATACCCAGAGATGGACTTGGATGTAAGTAGCAGACCTGCTGCCTGTGGCAGGGGAATAAATGTTGGGGGTCCCTGTACTGGAGGGAGTCTTCTCTTTACCTGACACCCAGCACTCAATGGTCTTGGCATTTCTTGGGTGGTGTTCTTAACAGGAGGAAATGTGGGCTAGGGGATATAGTGGATCAGAATTGATTTAGTCAAATGAGTATTTCTTCTACAAGGGCTGAATGCAATGGGGCTTTGAGAATGAATCAGACCTGCTCTTTGCCTTCAAGGAGCTCCTAGTCTAGGAGGGAAATGAGTCACATGTGCCAATAAGTAGAATACAAGGGAGGAAGTGTTTTGTGTAGTTAGGTATGAACAAGTGCTGTGAGACTTCAGAACAAGGACATGCCACTTGAAGTTGGATGGGTAAGAAGGCTTCTCAGATGAGGTGGGGGGGTGGGGGGGTGTCTCTCGAGTTGGGTCTGGAAGGATGGGGTGGTATTTGGACCTATGGCATGGAAGGATAAGGCATTCTTGTAGGAGGGGATGGCATGTATAAGGATATAGGGGAAAGGGCACACACTGTGACTCTGGTTACATTTCCCTTTTTTTTCCATTACCCCTTGATAATTTTTTAAAACCTGAAGTATAGTTGATTTATAATATTGTGGTAGTTTCTTGTTCCCTGTGGTATACAGTAAATTCTTGTTGCTTATCTGTTTTATATATAGCAGTATACCTGTTAATCCCATACTCCTAATTTGTCCCTCCCCCTTCCCTTTCCCCTTTGGTAACCATAAGTTTGTTTTCTGAGTCTGTTTTGTAAATAGATTTATTCTTTAGATTCCACATATAAGTGATATCATACGGTATTTGTCTTTCTGTCTGACTTACTTCACTTAGTATGATATTCTCTAGGTCCATCCACATTGCTGCAAATGGCAATATTTCATTCTTTTTAATGGCTGAGTATTTTATAGTGTGTGTGTGTGTGTGTATATATATATATATATATATATACACACCACATCTTCTTTATCCGTTCATCTGTTGATGGACACTTAGGTTGCTTCCACATCTTGACTATTGTAAATAGTGCTGCTATTAAATTGGGGTGCATGTATCTTTTCAAATTAGAGTTTTTGTCTTTTCTGGATATATGCCCAGGAGGGGATTGTTGGATCATATTGTATAGATCTAGTTTTAGTTTTTTAAGGAACTTCCATACTGTTCTCCGTAGTGGCTGCACCAATTTATATTCCCACCAACAGTGTAGGAAGGTTCCCTTTTCTCCACACCCTCTCCAGCATTTGTCATTTGTAGATATTTTAATGATGGCCATTTTGACTGGTGTGAGGAGCTGTCTCATTGTAGTTTTGATTTGCATTTCTCTAATAATTAGCAATGCTGAGCATCTTTTCATGTGCCTCTGGCCATCTGTATGTCTTCTTTGGAGAAACGTCTATTTATGGCTTCTGCCCAGTTTTTGATTGGGTTGTTTTGATATTGAGCCGCATGGGCTGTTTATATATTTTGGAGATTAATCCTTCGTTGGTTGCTTCATTTGCAAATATTTTCTCCCATTCTGAGGGTTGTCTTTTTGTTTTGTTCATGGTTTCATTTGCTGTGCAAAAGCTTTTAATTAGTTCCCATTTGTTTATTTTTGGTTTTATTTTCATTACTCTAGGAGGTGGGTCAAAAAAGATCTTGCCGCGATTTATGTCAGAGAGTGTTCTGCCTATGTTTTCCTCTAAGAGTTTTATAGTATCCGGCCTTACATCTAGGTATTTCATTCTTTTTGATGCGATGGTAAATGGGATTGTTTCCTTAATTTCTCTTTCTGATCTTTCATTGTTTGTTAGTGTATAGGAATGCAAGAGATTTGTGTATTAATTTTGTATCCTGCAACTTTATCGAATTCATTGATGAGGTCTAGTAGTTTTCTGGTAGCATCTTTAGCATTTTCTGTGTATAGTATCATGTCATCTGCAAACAGTGACAGTTTTACTTCTTCTTTTCCAATTTGGATTCCTTTTATTTCTTCTTTTTCTCTAATTGCCGTGGCTAGGACTTCTAAAAACTATGTTGAATAAAAATGGTGAGAGTGGACATCACTGTCTTGTTCCTGATCTTAGAGGAAATGCTTTCAGCTTTTCACCATTGAGAATGATGTTAGCTGTAGGTTTTTCATATGTGGACTTTATTATGTTAAGGTAGGTTCCTTCTATGCCTACTTTCTGGAGAGTTTTTAATCATAAATGGGTGTTGCATTTTGTCAAAAGCTTTTTCTGCATCTATTGAGATGATCATATGGTTTTTATTCTTCAAGTTGTTAATATGGTGTATCACATTGATTGATTTGCAGATATTGAAAAATCCTTGCATCCCTGGGATAAATCCCACTTGATCATGCTCCTTTAAATGTATTGTTGGATTCAGTTTGCTAGTATTTTGTTGAGGATAAAGATCAGAGCAGAAATAGAGATGAAAACAATAGCAAAGATCAATAAAACTAAAAGCTGGTTCTTTGAGAAGATACACAAAATTGATAAACCAAGAAAAAAAGGAGGGCTTCCCTGGTGGCGCAGTGGTTAAGAATCCACCTGCCAATGCAGGGGACATGGGTTCAAGCCCTGGTCCGGGAAGATCCCACATGCTGCGGACCAACGAAGCCTGTGCTCTGCAACTACTGAAGCCCAGGCACCTAGAGCTAGTGCTCCGCAACAAGAGAAGCCACCGCAGTGAGAAGCCTGCGCAACACCATGAAGAGTAGCCCCGGCTCGCCGCAACTAGAGACAGCCCCACGCACAGCAACGAAGACCCAACACAGCCAAAAATAAAAAATAAAAGTTTTTTTTAAAAAGAGAGGACTCAAATCAATGAAATTAGAAATGAAAAAGGAGACGTAACAACTGACACCACAGAAATACAAAGGATCCTAAGAGACTACGACAAGCACCTATATGCCAATAAAATGGACAACCTAGAAAAAACGGACAAATTCTTAGCAAGGTACAATCTTCCAAGACTGAACCAGAAAGGAATAGAAAATATGAACATACCAATCACAAGTACTGAAATTGAAACAGTGATTAAAAAACTCCCAACCAAAGTCCATGACCAGATGTCTTCACAGGTGAATTCTATCAAACATTTAGAGAAGAGTTAACACCTATCCTTCTGAAACTCTTCCCAAAAATCACACAGGAAGGAACACTCCCAAACTCATTCTACGAGGCCACCATCACTCTGATACCAAAACCAGACAAAGATACCACAAAAAAAGGAAATTACAGGCCAGTATCACTAGTGAACATAGATGCAAAAATCCTCAACAAAATACTATGTTTCCCTTTTCTTGTTTGCCCCTGGTTTTAATTCTCTCTCTTCTCCCTGTCAATCACAAGAATTTTGACCTTGTGTGCTGTATTTTGGTGCTCCTACTATATGAGTTTTCTTTTGAAGGTTGTGATTTTGAAGAAGATTGTGAATAAATAATGGGAGTGTGGGATGATGCCAACAGAATGGTGGTTTTTAAAGAAGGGGGGGGGTCACTCTTGAGTCAGCACATGACCAAGATCTGAGCTTTCCTTCCTGTTACAGTCCCGTGCCTTCCTGAAGGACTATTACCGGGACCACAACATCGAGCTTTCCAAGCTGCTGTACAAGATGGGCCAGACACTGCCCACCTGGCTACGGGAGGAGCTCCAGAACACCAGGTAGCCACGGCCACCACAGCCAGACTGAATGTGACGGCAGGGACGTCCCGCCACACGCTGAGCCAGACTGACCTGCAGAGTGGGGAGCTGGGCCCGGGCTGGCCAAGTACTTACAAGCAATACTCTGCTGCAGCCCAGGTAGGGCCAGGAGAAGAGCCCAGGCAGGTCCACACGCACCTCAGAGCGTCCAGTGCTGGGTTGGTGGCCTCTAGGACCTCCTTCGCCAACCAGGGTCCATTCTGCTCATAGTTTTTCATGGGGAGGCCACTTCCTGTTGGTGGAAGACCACAAGCTGGTAGGAAGCAGTCCACAGGACTCTGTTTTCCGTCCCTGTGTTCCACCCACCCTACCCTCTCCATCCCATCACTCCCTGCTCCAGTAGGGTGTCCACTCAGTAGTATTTTCCCTGTCCTCCAGACAACGAGGAGAAGAGCCCAGCTGGGGCTTTTGCCAAACCGGGGAGAGAGATTGGACGTTTCCGTGATGGTTCAAGCCAGGCTCTTCAGAGGGGTCAGCTGGGAACCCAGAGGTGGTCCCTAGGCTGGGTGTGAGCGTGTCCAGCTCGAGAGAACGCTGGACCTCCACACCCATTCTGCTTCATACCTTCCCATCTCACCTTCCCTCTTTAGAGAGAGAATCGCTGGTCCCTACAGTACCCACCCGGTCCCAAAGGCCTCCTTCAGGGCCCTGGGGCACTGCCACGCTTTTGGACCCAGAGACCCAGGCCTCAACCCTACCCCGTCCTTCCCCCTGGGATGCGACATGTGTGGTGTTTCCTGTGGTAAAGGACTGAGGCGGTCGTGGAGTCGGCCGTATACATGTCCCAGTGTACATATGTTGTCCCTAAGCCCCCCTGGCCTTGGCCCCTGGCAGATGCTGGGCAGACTTGATGAGACTGCCATCCCTGCTCTGCGCCAACTGCCTGTGGCCAAGGGTTTCTAGAGAGCCCCTTAACCTCCCAAATACTAAGAAGCTAAAGTATTTTAATATTTTTTTTTCTTGGTGCCAGAGTTTATACCCTGGGTGCTGGGGTCGCACTGTGTTACATATATATATATAACATGTGTGTATATATATATATATATATATATATTATATTTTTTTTGGTTGGGTTTGTTTTTAATTCAGTCGTACAAAATGGTGGCAGGCCCCAGTCCCAAAGGGCGTCGTATCTCAGTGCTAGAGAATGGGATGGAAGGGGGGGGGGGCGTGTTCATGTGCGGAGGCCTCAAGGACACAGCATGGAAGTGCCCTGGGAGAGGGCAAGTGCCATGGCCGCCCCGGGGCTGCCCCAGGTGAACAGGTGGCGGGATGCATAAGGAAGACCTACTCTTTCCAGGAGATCTGGCTTCATGAAGCGCGGTGACCCTGGGGCACTTTTGGCCAAAGGAAACAGCCAGGCTGGGGTAGGAGACCCCGGGGCTTAAAGGCTGGCCTGTTCCCCTTCCCCTCACATGGTGCTAGGTTGGGAGCTGCCCTGGGAGCCACAGAACTGTCTCCAGGCCCCCTGCCGACAAGGGGGGGGGGTCTCTGGGCTATTTTCTGGTTGGGGCCTGCTCCTACCCACCCCTCCCGCCCCCATCTTTTAACAATGTGAAGTGACTAAGGCTGGGGTGCCTTTCCCCAGCCCCTCCCACTGCCAGTTCAGCTTTGAACTGACACCTGGGAAATCCTTTCTGGAGAGCCTTGTCTTGTTCAGAAGACTCTACCATGTTGGGGCTGAAGGGTCCTTCAATGGGTGTGGACACAGGTCCAGAAATGGGAGGTGGCCTCCGGGGCTGATGTCACAGAACCGATTGGGAGCAGGGCCAAGAATTGAACTCGAGGCTCCCAATGCCGCGCCCAGTGCTCTTCTTCCAGTGCCACACTGCCTCTGAGCCCGTCCTTGGGACCCTACTCTGTGCCAGGTTGCTGTCCCTCCTTTAGTCACGCCCTTGGTCATTCCAGGATATGGGGACAAACCACTCCTTCCCAGCCAGGGTGCCTTTGAGCCTTCTCAGTTCCAGATCTGCATTTGCATCCCTGTCGTGCTCTCCCCACCTCAAAAGGTTCTTTCCCAGCCTGGGAGCCTGGATCTTAGTTCCCAGGGTCTCCACTGGGATGGAGAAGTGGAATGTCCTACGGGGCCAGCTGCATCTGGCTCTACTGCCTCCCGAGTGAAGCGTTTCCATCATGCTTCTCATTGGGGCCTTAGAACCCGGGAACCCTGGTTGCTGCTAACCCTGCAGGGGATGAGAAGCAGAGTGTCTGAGGACAGGGTGGCATGTCTGCGTGTACGCTTGTGAAGACTTACCTGCACCAGGAACCAGACTCCCAGAGCAGGCAGCAGCTTCCATAGTGCAAAACCTGGGCCTCACTTCCCGTCTGTCAGCGCGGGGCTCTGCTGCATGACCCGTGAGGATGTCACAGCTCCCACCATCTGAGATCTTCCCTCTGGGCCTGGACACCTGGGCAGGCTGCCCAGAGCCTGTCCTCGTGGGGCGGGCAGGTCCGCTCCCCTCGTCCTCTGGCCTGAGGAAGAAACAGGCAGGTTTGAGGCCCTGTGGTAGCAGAGGAAGTGCTGGAGACTTTTGTCCAGGCCCTTCTGGGAGGCTGGGGACTTGACCTGTCACATGTTCTCAGTCTGTCTTGTCACTGCTACTTTTTCCCTTCCCACTAACGAATCTCTCTCGAGAATCCACTTCCAGGACCGGTAGGTACTGGAGAGAGGAGAGAAGTCCCTCTAGGTTCTCTCAGCTGCTGAGCACACAGATTCCCCACCACCACCACCACCACCACCACCACGAGAGGAGAAAACCAGAGGTCAGTGGGTGCAGTATCCTCAGCATCTTCCATGTTTACTAAGTCACTGGCCAAAAACAAGAAAAAAACCTCTACCATCCCTTCTGCCATCTCCTCCACACACCTGTGCCTCAAGCTCGGTGCAGGTGGGATGTGCAGCTGCCTCCGTCACTCGGGGCTCTAGAGCTGCCCACAGTGCGGGCATCTTGCACCTGGAGAAGGAGTCTGAGGTTTAAAGACTGGTCTCTTTCGAGCCCCTACGTAGGAGCAGCCGGTGCCTCTGGGGCCCAGCTGAGGGAGCAGTGGTCTGTTCCCAGTAGAAGAACACTACTAGGTTGACTCGCAGAGATTGCTGGTCCCAACATCGAGCCGTCCCCACAGGTTTGTTAGGAGAAAGAGCAAGTAAATAAGTAAGTGTTGTACCAAGTATTTTATCATGAGCTCCCACTGCCCACCATTCAGACTTAAAATTAGTGTTTTGCCACATTTTAATCTTTCCTTCCGTACAAGCATATTTTCTCTGAACTAGTTTAAAAGTTGCAAACAGAAGGAGACTCCACCCCAAATGCTTCAGCCTGCATCTCCTAAGAGCTAGGACATTCTCCTACAATTGGCCCAGTATCACACCCAGTATCACAACAGTAATTTCCCAGCAACATCTGCTAATCAGCCCATATTCACAGTTCTCCCAAATAACTTACACCTGGTTTTGGAATCGGGAACTAGTTAAGGTACACATGTTGCATCGAACTGTGTTTCCTAAAATCTCTTTCAAGTCAGTAAACTTTCCCTTCTGCTCACTCTGGTTGTTTGAGTGACATTATTTCGGAGGCTAGCAGGCTGCTGTCCTATAGAAGTCCCACATGCTGGATTTGTCTGTTTCTTCACGGTGTCACAGAACAAGTTCCTCTAACCCCTGTATTGGCAAGGGTGATTTAGGCTATGGGGATTGGTACCTTTTGTGCTGACTTGAAAACTTCAGTCCATCCTAAGATGCCCCTCTGCTGTCACCTGTACCAAGTGCCAAGTCAGCAGAGGGGCCTGCCAGAGCTGGAGAGGGCGAGGGAGGAGGCATCACAGCCGCGCCTGGGAGGGTCTAGAAAGAAGAGGCTGGACCACGCAGTGTGGGCCTGTCGGGAATGAGACATCCCGGACTCAGAAGATCCTGTGCTGCCCCCTTTGCTCCTGGTGATGGAGCACAGGGCACCAAAGAGCATCTCTCTTTCTCTCTGTTTTGTGGTCTCTGGGTTTTCATTTCCTGGAGGCCCATGGTCTGTGTGCACTGGAGCAGAGCCAGCCCCTGGGATGCACCAACGAAGGGCTCCGCGGGGGGCGCTGCCCCACCCAAACTGCGGTTGCAGAGAAGAGCACTGGGCTGGAGGCAGGAGATGTGAAATTTTGTCCCAGTTGAGTACACTGAGTAGCTGAGTGACAGTTTTCCTCCCAGGGACTCAATTTCCCCATCTAGAATGAGCAGATGGGCCTACAGCATGGATTTTCAGACCTCAAAGAAGGAAGCAGGTCTGCTGTAGTTGAAGTGAGGACGGAGGTCCCAGGCCCCCCGCACCGCTGCCCACGAGGCACTGCTGGGTCCCCAGGGCTGCCTGCCCCCAGAGGCTTTCCCTCGCCAGCTCAGACAGCCAGAGACATTTTTTAGTTCCCACAAGGGAGAGGCATGGGCTTTGTGTGGGGTCAATGTCAAGGGCCTGTGGGGGGACTCTGGCTGTGTTTTATCCTAATAAGTTCACCCCTCCCTCTCTCCTTCCTCTCTGTGGCCCTTGAGGAGAATGAGGGCCGAGAGGGTTTTCTATGACTGTGCTAGCTTTTGTTATCAGCAAGAGGGCTCCTTTTGTAATTTGTGCATGAAATTCATGTCATTTCCTGGGGAGAGGAGAGGGCTGACTGGAGAGGGTGCGGGGCACATTAGGGGAGCAGGCAGAGGTTTCCTTCCCTCGTGGGAGTGCGGAGAGGAGTAGAGAGGGGGGCGCTACCCCGCTCACCTGGTCAGGGCTCTCAAACCAGCCGTTTTGGGTTGTGTTAAAAGTGGGAACCTTCCCTCCATTAATGTACAATCTTGAACTAACTGCTAATAAAGTGGGGTTCTGTTTGTACACATTGGTCCTGTCTGTCCGTCTGTCTGACGTTTTTGCAAGGCCCGCAGGGGAGGGTGGAAAGAAGGATGTTCACATGCACGGCCAGTCTGGCCACCCCCGTACACACAAGGCGACTGTGAAAGATCAGTTCAATGGATTGTAAACTGAAGCTTCTCTAGATAGCAGAGGCCTGTCCCAGGACAGCCAGTGGGGTGTCTCAGGTGACAAAGAGCCCTCAGCCACGCTAGATGGTTGAGAAGTGCTGGGGCTGGAGCACTGCACTGAGAAGAGCCTCAGTCTAGAATTAGTTCTGCTATCAGTGTGTGAAGTGACCGGGCCAAGTCACTCTTATGCTTTGATCCTCGGTTTCCCTCATCCCTTAGGGGTGTGGAAGGAGTTGGACTCAGTGGCTACTCTGGCGAACTTGCTTAAAATGCAGATTCTCCGGCTGTGCCCCTAGAGATTCCTCTCTGGCAGATGTGGGGTGCGGCCCGAGCACCTGCATTTTAACAACCTCTCCAGCACTCTGGGAAACGCTGGCTCAGATAGAGGGCTTCTACGGGTTCTAATTAATTCAGAGTCCCACTGCCCGAGGAATGAAAACTTTGGGTAAAAACCAATGACTTCCTAGCCCTCCCAGCCTGGTTGAGTTTGAGATTTGCGGGGGAGGGGCAGAGGCAGGGAGCAGAGAGGCAGGAGCCTCTGTGGAACTTTACGAAATGCACATTCCCAGGCTCCCCCAGTCCCGTCCACTCAGTCAGAACCTCTGGCAGGGAGACCCAGAAATGTGGCTTTTAAACAAACTCCCTGCCGCACAGGAAAGTGTGGGAACACTGAATCAGGCCACAAAGGATGAGCCAGAGAAACTCCACAGAATTGTGGACGGCTGCCCTGGGGCATGCTGGGACACAGCTGGGAGCACATCAAAACACCAACCCCAATGGTACAAGGGCAGCACTTGCAGACCCCTGTTTGGGGTTTGTCAGCTGGGAGCTTGGTATGGGTCGTGGGGCAACAAGAACATGGGTGGAGGCTGCATTAATGGGAGCAGTGGATCTGCATGATACAGGTGCGCTTCGGTGCTGGGTAGGTGGTCAGGCTACATCAGAGATTTTTGAATTTTAAAACAGCCTTTTGTTTTTTAAAGAGAAACTTAATTAAAACCAGGTAGAGGCAGGAAGGGTGTTTCTGGTTGGATTTGGGGTGAGTATCTGGACTGTCATCAGTTCAACTGCTCTCTGTCACCATACTATCTTGGAACCCTAGAAATCCTTGAAACACACTATGAAAGCCCAGCCCAGGTGCTCTCAGAGGTCCCAAGAGTCCTGCAATTCTAATAGGTTGAGTGAACAAAGACACATCGAACCCTCCTCACCCCCTAAGTGAGGAGACCACTCAGGGGACATGGTGCCCCAGGAGCAGTGCTGGATCCTGGAAGTGGGCATTTCCCTCAGAGAAGCCCTGGGTCAGGTGCACAGGGCAGTGTGTTCCGTCGTAGCAAAGCCCAAGAAACAACTTAGATGTCCATCTAGAGGGGATCAGCTAAGTAGCCACTCGTGTGGCCACATGCTGAAACATGACGATGGAGGAGAGAATAATCAGCTCAGTCTCCAGGTCCCACCAGGAAATATCTTTGAGACTGACCTAAGTGTGACCATTTGTGGAAAGAGAATGCTCCCTAACTAAGTACACATACATACTCTGCTGGCTCGTACTGCTTATGCTATTCTGCATTTTTTTTCCTGGCAATGTAGCTATCTCTCTCTCTCTCACGCCAAACTGTTAACTGGTTAGTTCTGGAAGAGGGCGCAGGGAAAGGGGAGAAGATTTCAAAGGGGACTTTAGCTTTGGCTGAAATACTTTACTAAACACAATGAAAATGCATGTATCAGTTGTGGAATGAAAAAGTCTTGAAAGTAATTAGAAATGGGTGAAGCAGAAAGGGGGTCCAGGCAGCTGGACTGTTGTGGGATGCTACCGTGAAAGCAGCCCTGCTGTTCCCCCAGCCCACAGGCACCCAAAGTGTGGGGCCTGAGGAGGCCCTGGCTGTTGGGGGGAAGTTCTTGCCTTGCTGCAGGTACCCTGAGCACTTGTCAAGCCCCTGAGCTGAGGATTCCGACTCGCTGTGTGACTATAGGTGACTCAGCTCCCACATGCTCACAAATGGGGGAGTTAGAGTGAACACCAGTGTTGGGACAAACCGACATTGCTTGCCTGAGAAGGACACAGCCTAACGCCTGTGAAATTCCTGACAAACACATCAACATGAATCTACCCAAGGAGAAACACTGGCACATCCACGTTGAGGGACATTATGCAAAATAACTGGCCTGAATTCTAAAATTGTCAGGGTCATGGAGGATAAAGAAAGGCGGAGAAATGGTTCAAGATTAAAGGATACTGAAGAGACCTGGCAATCAAATGTCACTTATGATCCTGGAGGGGTCCTAGACCAGGAAAGAGTTACTATAAAGAGCACCATATTGACAACCGGCAAAATGTGAATATGGACTGTGTACACTGGGTAATAGTACTTTATCAATGTTAAGTTACGTGATTTTGATTACTGTTCTGTTAGAGTATGTCATTGCTCTTAAGTCGTACATGCTGAAATATTGATGGGTAAAAGGGAAAAATAAAGCTGAATTTTAACTGATGTTCTTTTTCCAATGGGTCAGACTTATCTGGTGCAGTTCACAACATGTCCACCAGGGGACACTGTCATCCCAGGCTCTGACGGGCTAGAGTCGGCCTGAGCCTCCCCGGGAAAGACTGGGCTGGTAGTTAATGGTGTTGAGGTGATGATATCATAAAGAATTCAATGACATGAATAATAAAAACTATTTCTCACTGTCGGGAAGGCCTTCTGCTTGTCAAGTGCTGTCTCTCTTCATCCTTGCCACAACTCTGAGGTAGGGATTGTCATCATTCCCATTATGTAGATGAGGAGTCTGAGATTCAGAGAGGTTAAGTGATTCTGCCAGGGTCACAGAGCTGCGAGTCCTTGGTCTGTGAGACTCCACCGCCTTAAGCCCCCTGGGTAGTCCTGCCTCCTGTCATGAGGCAAAGTGGGGAGAACTCACTGAGCCTGACCCTGTCCCTCTCCAGGCTGGACATTTAAAAGTATGTATGTATGTATGTATGTGTGTGTGTGTATGTGTGTGTATATATATCCACAAAGATAAAGCAAACACTGCCTACAGTGAGATCTAAGTCTCCCTCTAAACAGCTCACCCCACCCCCACCCCTCACCTCTAACCCACCCCCCTCTCACCTCTTCAGGGGAAACCACTACCACCAGTTTCTGTGGATCTTTCCAGAAGTTTTTTTTTTTTTACAAATATGAGTAGCTAAGTACACATACATCCTCTGCTGGCTCGTACTCCTCATGCTATTCTGCACTTCCCTTGTCACTGGTACTGGGGACTGGGTAGAGGGGTATTTGCTGCTTTGTGTAGTAACAGATGGAGGTTCTCCTCCGCTAGAGGTACCTGGGGAGGCTCCACTCTGTCAAACCTTTAGGGAGGGAGGGAGGGACAGGCTGGAGCTTAAATTCTCTAGCCTTTGCCCCATTCTAGGGTGTTGTCCCTCGGGAAGGGAGGAGGCTGCATAGCATAGTTGTCGAAATATGCACAGACAGGCAGACCTGATGTCAAATAGGTTCATATTGGTTATCTGATCTTGAGCAAGTACCTCATGTCTCTGAGGCTGTCTTCTCATTGGTGAAATGGGAATAGTAATGGGTGGCAGGTGCCAGGGCTATTGTGAAGAGTAAGGGGTGCCTTACTTTTCCAGTGCTTGGAAAGCCCTCACCTGAACCTGCTTCATGCTGAGCGCTCAGTAAAGCCTGATTCAGTTCTTGTCATCAGACTCATGCAGCTCCCATGACTCAGCCTGGGGGTGGCACTGCCACCTTTGTCCTGAGGCTGATGAAGATGGGGCTGAAGGGCCAAGAGGCACACCCAAAGTGGAAACTCATCGCATATGACTGTTCTTTCTGGGACCCTTGAAATCAAATTGGTTAGGTGATCTAGGACACTGAGAATGACCCCTCAAAATATACAACTACCAACTTCACAGAAATACAAAGGATCATCAAAGACCACTATGAACTGCATGTCAACAAATAGGATAACTTAGATGAAATGGGCAAATTCCTAGAAATACAAACAAAAGTGACTAACAAAAGTGACTCAAGAAGAAATAGAAAATCTGAATAGACCTACAACAAGTCAGGAGATTGAATCACTCATCAAAAAACTCCCAGCAAAGAAAAGCCTAGGATCAAATGGCCTTGCTGATTAATTTAACCATGTATTTAAAGGGGAATTAACAACAATCCTTCTCAAACTCTTTCCAAAAAAACTGAAGTGGTGGGAACACTTCCTAACTCATTCTGTAAGTCTAGCATTACCCTGATACTGAACTAGACACAGATTCTACAAGAAAATAAAACTACAACATCCCTTATCAAAACATATGCAAAAAATTCTTAACAAAATAATAATAAACAAAACTCAGCAGCTAACTAGAAGGATTATATGCCAGTATCAAGTGGGATTTACCTCAGGAATGCAAAGGTGGTTCAATATAAAAATCAAGGTAATATACCACATTAATAGAATGAAGGTGGAAAAACCACATGATCATCTCAATTGATGCAGAAAAAAAAAGAACATTTGGAAAAATCCAACACCCTTTCATGATAAAAACACTCAAACTAGGAATGGAATGGAACTTTCTCAACAAAGGCCATATATGAGAAACACAGCTTGCATCATTCTCGATGGTTATAAAACAGAAAACTTTCCCCCTTGGATCGGGCAAAGACAAGACTGACTGCATTTTTCCCCCTTCTATTTAAGATCAGGAATTTCTATTCAGTATACTGGAATTTCTAGCCAGAGCAAGTAGGCAAGAAAAAGAAATAAAAGACACCTAAACTGGAAAGGAAGTAAAACTATCTTTACTTGGAAATGACGTGATCTTATATCTATAACACCCTAAAGAATCTACACACAAACACCCTTAGAACTAATCAATTCAGTAAAGTTGCAGGTGACAAAATCAACACACAGAAATCAATTTTACTTCTGTACACTATCAATAACTCAAAGGAAATTAAAAAGAATTCAGTTTATAATACTATCAAAAAATAAAATACGTCAAGTAGGAAATCATCCACACACAAATATGATATCAAAACCAGCAGCCATGAGAAGAGGAGAGTACAAATGTGAGAAATGGGAATTGCATTTGAAATTAAGAGACCAGCAACTTAAAACAACCTTGTATATATATATAGACTGCTATATCAAAACCTCATGGGAACTGCAAACTAAAAAACTACAATAGATACACACACACAAAAGAAAAAGCAATCCAAACACAACACTAAAGATACTCATCAAGCCAAAAGAGAGGAGAACAGGAGGAAGGGAAGAAAAAAGACCTAAAAAAATAAATCCAAAACAAGAAAATGGCAATAGGAACATACATATAGATAATTACCTTAAATGTAAATGGATTAAATGTTCCAACCAAAAGATATAGACTGGCTGAATGGGTACAAAAACAAGACCTGTATATATGCTGTCTACAAGAGACCCACTTCAGGCCTAGGGACACATACATACTAAAAGTGAGGGAATGGAAAAAGATATTACATTCAAATGGAAATCAAAAGAAAGCTGGAGTAGCAATGCGTAGACAAAATAGACTTTAAAATAAAAATTCTTAAAAGACACAAGGAAGGACACAACATAATGATCAAGGGTTCAGTCCAAGAAGAAGATATAACAATTGTAAATATATATGCAACCACCATAGGAGAATCTCAGTATATAAGGCAAATGCTAACAGCCATAAAAGGGGAAATCAACAGTAACACAATAATATTGGGGGACTTTAACACCCCACTAACACCAATGGACAGATCATCCAGACAGAAAATCAATAAGGAAACACAAGCTTTAAATAACAGACCAGATGGACTTAATTGATATTTATAGGGCATTCCATCCAAAAGCAGCAGAATACACTTTCTTCTCAAGTGCACATGGAAGATTCTCCAGGGTAGATCACGTCATGGGCCACAAATCAAGCCTCAGTCAGTTTAATAAAAATTGAAATCATATCAGGCATCTTTTCTGACCACAAAGCTATGAGATTAGAAATCAACTACAGGGGGAAAAAAATGTAAAAAACACAAACACGTGGAGGCTAAACAATATGCTTCTAAACAACCAATGGATCACTGAAGAAATCAAAGAGGAAGTCAAAAAATACCTAGAGACAAATGACAATGAAAACATGATGATCCAAAACCTATGGGATGCAGCAAAAGCAGTTCTAAGAGGGAAGTTTATAGCAATACAATTTTACCTTAGGAAACAAGAAAAATCTCAAATAAACAACCTAACCTTACACCTAAAGCAACCAGAGAAAGAACAAATAAAACCCAAAGTTAGTAGAAAGAAAGAAATTGTAAAGATCAGAGCAGAAATAAATGAAAGAGAGATGAAGAAAACAATAGAAAAGATCAATGAAACTAAAACCTGGTTCTTTGAAAAGATAATAAAAATTGAAATTGATAACCCTTTAGCCAGACTATCAGGAAAAAAAGGAAGAGGGCTCAAATCAATAAAATTAGAAATGAAAAAGGAGAAGTTACAATGGACACCACAGAAATACACAGATCATAAGACATTACTACAGGATGGTTCAAGGTGGCGGAGTAGAAGGATGTGTGCTCACTCCCTCTTGCGAGAGCACCAGAATCACAACTAACTGCTGAACAGTCATTGACAGGAAGATGCTGGAACTCACCAAAAAAGATACCCCACATCCAAAGACAAAGGAGAAGCCCCAGTGAGATGGTAGGAGGGGCGCAATCACAATAAAATCAAATCCCATAAATGCTGGGTGGGTGACTCACAAACTGGAGAACACTTATACCACACAAGTCCACCCACTGGAGTGAAGGTTCTGAGGCCCACGTCAGGCTTCCCGACCTGGGGGTCTGGCAATGGGAGGAGGAATTCCTAAAGAATCAGACTTTGAAGGCTAGCAGGATTTGATTGCAGGACTTTGGCAGGACTGGGGGAAACAGAGACTCCACTCTTGGAGGGCACACACAAAGTAGTGCACACATCAGGACCCAGGGGAAGGAGCAGTGACCCCATAGGAGACTGAACCAGACCTACCTGCTAGTGTTGGAGGGTCTCCTGCAGAGGTGGGGGTGGCTCACAATGAGGACAAGGATGCTGGCAGCAGAAATTCTGGGAAGTACTCCTTGGCGTGAGCCCTCCCAGAGTCCACCATTAGCCCCACCAAAGAGCTGCGTAGGTTCCAGTGCTGGGTCGCCTCAGGCCAAACAACCAACAGGGAGGGAACCCAGCCCCACCCATCAGTAGACAAGCAGATTAAAGTTTTACACAGCTCTGCCCATGACAGCAACAACCAGCTCTACCTACCACCAGCCCCTCCCATCAAGAAACTTGCATAAGCCTCTTAGATAGCCTCATCCACCAGAGGGCAGACAACAGAAGCAAGGACTACAATCCTGCAGCCTGTGGAACAAAAACCAGATTCACAGAAAGACAGACAAGATGAAAAGGCAGAGGGCTATGTACCAGATGAAGGAACAAGATAAAACCCCAGAAAAACAACTAAATGAAGTGGAGATAGGCAACCTTCCAGAAAAAGAATTCAGAATAATGATAGTGAAGATGATCCAGGACCTCGGAAAAAGAGTGGAGGCAAAGATCGAGAAGATGCAAGAAATGTTTAATAAAGACCTAGAAGAATTAAAGAACAAACAAACAGAGATGAAAACTACAATAACTGAAAGGAAAAATACACTAGAAGGAATGAATAGCAGAATAACTGAGGCAGAAGAACAGATAAGTGACCTGGAAGACAGAAAAGTGGAATTCACTGTCACAGAACATAATAAAGAATGAAAAGAAATGAAGACAGCCTAGGAGACCTCTGGGACAACATTAAACGCAACAACGTTTGCATTACAGGGGTCCCAGAAGGAGAAGAGAGAGAGAAAGAACCCAAGAAAATATCTGAAGAGATTATAGTCGAAAACTTCCCCAACATGGGAAAGGAAATAGCCACCCAAGTCCAGGAAGCACAGAGAGTCCCATATAGGATAAACCCAAGGAGAAACATGCTGAGACACATAGTAATCAAATGGACAAAAATTAAAGACAAAGAAAAATTATTGAAAGCAACAAGGGAAAAACGAGAAATAACATAAAAGGGAACTCCCATAAGGTTAATAGCTGATTTCTCAGCACAGACTCTACAAGCCAGAAGGGAGTGGCATGATATATTTAAAGTGATGAAAGGGAAGACCGTACAACCAAGATTACTCTACCCAGCAAAGATCTCATTCAGATTTGAAGGAGAAATCAAAAGCTTTACAGACAAGCAAAAGCTAAGAGAATTCAGCACCACCAAACCAGCTCTACAACAAATGCTAAAGGAACTTCTCTAAGTGGGAAACACAAGAGAAGAAAAGGACCTACAAAAACAAACCCATAACAATTAAGAAAATGGTAATAGGAACATATTTATCGATAATTACCTTAAACGTGAATGGATTAAATGCTCCAACCAAAAGACACAGGCTTGCTGAATGGATACAAAACAAGACCCATCTATATGCTGTCTACAAGAGACCCACTTCAGACCTAGGGACACATACAGACTGAAATTGAGGGGATGGAAAAAGATATTCCATGCAAATGGAAATCAGAAGAAAGCTGGAGTAGCAATACTCATATCAGATAAAATAGACTTTAAAATAAAGAATGTTACAAGAGAAAGAAACAACATAATGATCAAGGGATCAATCCAAGAAGAAGATATAACAATTGTAAATATATATGCACCCAACATAGGAGCACCTCAATACATAAGGCAACTGCTAACAGCTATAAAAGAGGAAATCAACAGTAACACAATAAAAGTACAGGACTTTAACTCCTCACTTACACCAATGGACAGATCATCCAAACAGAAAATTAATAACGAAACACAAGCTTTAAATGACACAACAGACCAGACAGATTTAATTGCTATTTATAGGACATTCCATCCAAAAACTGAAGATTACACTTTCTTCTCAAGTGCGCACGGAACATTCTCCAGGATAGATCACATCTTGGGTCACAAATCAAGCCTCAGTAAATTTAAGAAAATTGAAATCATATCAAGCCTATTTTCTGACCACAACGCTATAAGATTAGAAATCAATTACAGGGAAAAAAACGTAAAAAACACAAACACATGGAGGGTAAACAATACATTACTAAATAACAAAGAGATCAGTGAAGAAATCAAAAAATACCTAGAGACAAATTACAATGAAAACATGATGATCCAAAATCTATGGGATGCAGCAAAAGCAGTTCTAAGAGGGAAGTTTATAGCAATACAAGCCTACCTCAAGAAACAAGAAAAATCTCAAATAAACAATTTAAACTTACACCTAAAGCAACTAGAGAAAAGAAGAGCAAACAAAACCCAAAGTAAGTAGAAGGAAAGAAATCATAAAGACCAGAGCGGAAATAAATGAAATAGAAACAAAGAAAACAACAGCAAAGACCAATAAAACTAAAAGCTGGTTCTTTGACAAGATAAACAACATTGATAACCATTAGCCACACTCATCAAGAAAAAGAGGGAGAGGACTCAAATCAATAAAACTAGAAATGAAAAAGGAGAAGTTACAACAGACACCACAGGAAAAAAAAACATCCTAAGAGACTACTACAAGCAACTCTATGCCAATAAAATGGACAACCTGGAAGAAATGGACAAATTCTTAGCAAGCTATAACCTTCCAAGACTGAAGCAGGAAAAAATAGAAAATATGAACAGACCAATCACAAGTAATGAAATTGAAACTGTGATTAAAAATCTTCCAACAAACAAAAGTCCAGGGCCAGATGGCTTCACAGATGAATTCTATGAAATATTTAGAGAAGAGCTAATACCCATCCTTCTCAAACTCTTCCAAAAAATTGCAGAGGAAGGAACACTCTCAAACTCATTCTATGACGCCACCATCACCCTGATACCAAAACCAGACAAAGATACTACAAAAAAAGAAAATTACAGACCAGTATCACTGATGAATATAGATATAAAAATCCTCAACAAAATACTAGCAAACAGAATCTGACAACAGATTTAAAGGATCATACACTATGATCAAGTGGGATTTATCCCAGGGATGCAAGGATTCTTCAATATATGCAAATCAATCAATGTGATACACCATATTAACAAATTGAAGAAGAAAAACCATATGATCATCTCAACAGATGCAGAAAAATCTGTTGACAAAATTCAACTCCCATTTATGATAAAAACTCTCCAGAAAGTGAGCGAAGAGGGAACCTACCTCAACGTAATAAAGGCCATGTACGACAAACCCACAGCAAACATCATTCTCAATGGTAAAAAACTGAAAGCATTTCCTCTAAGATCAGGAACAAGACCAGGATGTCCACTCTAGTCACTATTATTCAACATAGTTTTGGAAGTCCTAGCCACAGCAAAAGGAATACAAATTGAAAAAGAAGAAATAAAACTGTCACTGTTTGCAGATGACATGACACTATACATAGAGAATCCTAAAGATGCCACCAGAAAACTACTAGAGCCAATTAATCAATTTGGTAAAGTTGCAGGACACAAAATTAATGCACAGAAATCTCTTGCATTCCTATACACTAATGATGAAAAATCTGAAAGAGAAATTAAAGAAACACTCCCATTTACCACTGCAACAAAAAGAATAAAATACCCAGGAATAAACCTACCTAGGGAGACAAAAGACCTGTATGCAGAAAACTATAAGACACTGATGAAAGAAATTAAAGATGATACACACAGATGGAGTGATATACCATGTTCTTGGACTGGAAGGATCAACATTGTGAAAGTGAATATACAACTCAAAGCAATCTACAGATTCAATGCAATCCCTATCGAATTACCAATGGCATTTTTTACAGAACTAGAACAAAAAATCTTAAAATTTGTATGAAGACACAAAAGACCCCGAATAGCCAAAGCAGAATTGAGGGGAAAAAACGGAGCTGGAGGAATCAGACTCCCTGACTTCAGACTGTACTACAAAGCTACAGTAATCAAGACAATATGGTACTGGCACAAAAACAGAAATATAGATCAATGGAACAGGATTGAAAGCCCAGAGATAAACCCACGCACCTATGGTCAACTAATCTATGACAAAGGAGGCAAGGATATACAATGGAGAAAAGACAGTCTCTTCAATAAGTGGTGCTGGGAAGACTGGACAGCTACATGTAAAAGAATGAAATTAGAACACTCCCTAACACCACACACAAAAATAAACTCAAAATGGATTAGAGACCTAAATGTAAGACTGGACACCATAAAACTCAGAGGAAAACATAAGAAGAACACTCTTTGACATAAATCACAGCAAGTTCTTTTTTGATCCACCTCCTAGAGTAATGGGAATAAAAACGAAAATAAACAAATGGGACCTAATGAAATGTACAAGCTTTTGCAAAGCAAAGGAAACTACAAACAAGATGAAAAGACAACCCTCAGAATGGGAGAAAATATTTGCAAACGAATCAACAAACAAAGGATTCATCTCCAAAATATATAAACAGGTCATGCAGCTCAATATTAAAAAAACAAACAACCCAATCAAAAAATGGGCAGAAGACCTAAAGAGACATTTCTCCAAAGAAGACATACAGATGGCTAAGAAGCACATGAAAAGCTGCTCAACATCACTAATTATTAGAGAAATGCAAATCAAAAGCACAATGAGGTATCACCTCACAACAGTTAGAATGGGCATCATCAGAAAATCTACAAACAACAAATGCTGGAGAGGGTGTGGAGAAAAGGCAACCCTCTTGCACTGTTGGTGGGAATGTAAATTGATACAGCCACTAAGGAGAACAGTATGGAGGTTCCTTAAAGAATTAAAAATAGAATTAACATATGACCCAGCAATCCCACTACTGGGCACATACCCAGAGAAAACCATAATTCAAAAAGACACATGCATCCCAATGTTCATTGCAGCACTATTTACAATAGCTAGGTCATGGAAGCAACCTAAATGCCCATTGACAGATGAATGGATAAAGAAGGTATGGTATATATATACAATGGGCTATTACTCAGCCATAAAAAGGAAGGAAATTGGGTCATTTGTAAGGATGTGGATGGATCTAGAGACTGTCATACAGAGTGAAGTAAGTCAGAAAGAGAAAAACAAATATCGTATATTAACGCATATATGTGGAACCTAGAAAAATGGTACAGATGAACTGGTTTGCAGGGCAGAAATAGAGGCACAGATGTAGAGAACAAATGTATGAACACCAAGGGGGGAAAGTGGTGGGGGTGTGTGTGTGCTGGTGGTGTGATAAATGGGGACATTGGGATTGACACATATACACTAATATGTATAAAATGGATAACTAATAAGAACTTGTTTAAAAAAATAAATTTTTTTAAAAAAGACATTACTACAAACAACTATACACCAATAAAATGGACAACCTAGAAGAAATGGAGAAATTCTTAGCAAGATACAACCTTCCAAGACTGAACCAGGAAGAAATAGAAAATATGAACAGACCAATCACAAGTACTGAAATTGAAACTGCGGTTTAAAAACTTCCAACAAACAGAAGTCCAGGACCAGATGGTTTCACAGGTAAATTCTATCAAACATTTATAGCAGAGTTACTACCTATACTTCTGAAACTCTTCCAAAAAATTAGAGGAAAAACCACTCCGAAGCTCATTCTACAAGGCCACCATTAACCTGATACCAAAACCAGACAAAGATACCACAAAACAGAAAATTACAGGCCAATATCACTGATGAACACAGCCACAAAAATCCTCAACAAAATACTAGCAAACCAAATCCAACAGTACATTAAAATGATCATACACCATGGTCAAGTGGGAATTATCCCAGGGATGCAAGGATTCTTCAATATACGCAAATCAATCAGTGTGATACACCACATCAACAAATTGAATAAAAACCAAACGATCATCTCAACAGATGCAGAAAAAGCTCTTGACAAAATGCAACACCCATTTATGATAAAAACTCTCCAGAAAGTGGGCATAGAGGGAACGTACCTCAACATGATAAAGGCCATATATGACAAATCCACAGCTAACATCATTCTCAATGGTGAAAAGCTGAAAGTATTTTCTCTAACATCAGGAAGAAGAAAAGGACATCCACTCTTGCCACTTTCATTCAGCATAGTTTTGGAAGTCCTAGCCTCAGCAGTCAGAGAAAAGAAAGAAATAAAAGGAATCCAGGGCTTCCCTCATGGTGCAGTGGTTGAGAGTCCACCTGCTGATGCAGGGGACGTGGGTTCGTGCCCCAGTCCGGGAAGATCCCACATGCCGCGGAGCGGCTGGGCCCGTGAGCCATGGCCGCTGAGCCTGCGCATCTGGAGCCTGTGCCCCGCAACGGGAGAGGCCACAACAGTGAGAGGCCCGCATACCGCAAAAAAAAAAAAAAAAAAAAAAAGGAATCCAAACTGGAAAAGAAGTAAAACTGTCAAGGTTTGCAGATGACATGATACTACACATAAAAAAATCATAAAGATGCTACCAGAAAACTACTAGAGCTCAATGAATTCGGTAAAGTTGCATGATACAAAATTAATACACAGAAATCTCTTACATTCCTATACACTAACAATGAAGGATCAGAAGGAGGAATTAAAGAAACCATCCCATTTACCATCACATCAAAAAGAATACCTAGGAATAAACCCACCTAAGAAGGCAAAAGACCTGTACTGAGAAAACTATAAGTTCCTGATGAAAGTAATCAAAGATGACACAAACAGATGGAAGAATATACCATGATTTTGGACTGTAAGAATCTATATTGTCAAAATGACTCTACTACCCAAAGCAAAATACAGGTACAATGCAATCCCTATCAAATTATCAACGGCATTTTTCACAGAATCAGAACAAAAATTTTTACAATTTGTATGGAAACAAAAAAGACCCTGAATAGCTAAAGCAAACTTGAGAAAGAAAAACAAAGCTGGAGGAATCAGGCTCCCTGACTTCAGACTATAGTACAAAGCTACAGTCATCAAAACAGTATGCTACTGGTACAAAAACAGATATAGAGATCAATGGAACAGGATAGAATGTCCAGAGATAAACGTACACACCAATGGTCAACTAACCTATGAAAAAGGAGGCAAGAATATACAATGGAGAAATGACAGTCTCTTCAATAAGTGGTGCTGGGAAACTGGACAGCTACATGTAAAGAATGAAATTAGAACACTATCTAACACCATACACAAAAATAAACTCAAAACAGATTGAAGACCTAAATGTAAGGCCAGATACTATAAAACTCTTAGAGGAAAACAAAGGCAGAACACTCTCTGACATAAATTGCAGAAATATCTGCTTTGATGCACCTGCTAGGGTAATGAAAATCAAAACAGAAATAAACAAATGGGACCTAATTAAAAGCTTTTGCACAGAAAAGGAAACCATAAACAAAATGAAAAGACAACCCACAGAATGGGAGAAAATATTTGCAAATGAAGTGACCAACAAGGGATTAATCTCCAAAATATACAAACAGCTCATGCAGCTCAACATCAAAAAAAAAAAAAACCCAAACAAACAACCCAGTCATAATGAGCAGAAGATCTAAACATTTCTCCAAAGAACATACAGATGGCCAAAAAGTACATGAAAATATGCTCAACATTGCTAATTATTAGAGAAATGCAAGTCCAAACTACAATGAGATATAACCTCACACGATTCAGAATGGCCATCATCAAAAAAATCTATAAAGGATAAATGCTGGAGAGAGTGTGGAGAAAAGGGAACCGTCCTACACTGTTGGTGGGAATGTAAATTGGTACACCCATCATGGAGAACAGTATGGATGTTCCTTAAAAAACTAAATATAGAACTACCATATGATCCAGCAATCTCACTCCGGGGCATACATCTGGAGAAAATCATAATTTGAAAAGATACATGCACCCAATGTTCACTGTAGCACTATTTACAATAGCCAAGACACGGAAACAACCTAAATGTCCATCAACAAATGAACAGGTGAAGAAGAAGTGGTACTTATATACAATGGAATATTATTCATCCATAAAAGTGAAGGAAATAATGCCATTTGCAGCAACATGGATGGACCTCGAGATTCTCATACTAAGTGAAGTCAGACAGAGAAAGACAAATGTCATATGATATCACTTATATGCAGAATCTAAAAAAATGGCACAAATGAACTTATTTACAAAAAAGAAATACAGTCACAGATGTAGAAAACAAACTTATGGTTACCAAAAGGGAAGGGGGGAGGGGTCAATTAGGAGATTGGGATCAACATATAAACACTATTATATACATAATACATAACTAATAAGGACCTTCTGTGTAGCACAGGGAACTCTACTCAATATTTTTTAATAACCTATATGGGGAAAGAATCTAAAAATGCGTGAATATATGTATAACTGAATCACTCTGCTATACACCTGAAACACAACATTGTAAATCAACTATACTCCAATAAAAATTAAAAAATAAAATTAAAATATTACAGAATTTAATCAAGGAGGTGAAAGACTTGTATCCTGAAAACTACAACACACTGCTTAATTTAAAGAGGACCTAAATAAATGGAAACAACCCATGTTTAAAGATTAGAACGCTTAATATTGTTCAAATAATACTACGACCCAGATCAATATACAAATTCAATTCAATCTCTATTAAATCGCAGAGTTGTTTTCTTTAGAAATGGGAAAAACAATGCTAATATTCATATAGAGTTCCAAGGGAGGCCGAAGAGCCAAAATAATCTTGCAGAATTGTGGTACTGCATTAGCATAGACGTACAGACCATGGAATACACTTGAAACCCCAGAAACAAACCCTCACATCGATTTTCACTTGATTTTTGATAGGAGTGCAAAGACTGCTCACTGGGCAAAGAACAGACTCAACAAATGGTACTGAAAAACCTGGATCTCACATGCAGAACCTTGAGGTTGGACCCTACCTCATACCATATACAAAACTTAACTCAAAATCAACCAAAGGCCTAAATTTTAAAGCTAAGCTAGAGAACTATTGAAGAAAACATAGGTGCACATCTCCATGACCTTAGATTTGGCCATGGTTTCTTAAATATGACACCAGAGGCACAGAAAACAATGAAAAATAGATACATTGGTCTTCATAAAAATTAAAAACTTCTGTGCATCACAGGACATTATCAACAGAGCAAAAAGACATCCTACAGAACGACAGAAAATGTGTGCAAACGATAGGTCTGCTAAGGGTTTAATATCCAGTATATGTAAAGAATGCCAACAACTCAATTCAAAAATTGGCCAAAAACCTGAACAGACATTTCTCCAAAGAAGACAAACACATGGCCAACAGCACTTGAAATGATGCTCAACATTGCTGTTATTAGAGAAATGCCAATCAAACCTACACTGAGATATCACCTCACACCAGTCAGAATGGCCATCATCAAAAAATCTACAAACAATAAATGCTGGAGGGGGTGTGGAAAAAAGGGAACCGTCCTACACTGTTGGTGGGAATGTAAATTGGTATATCCATTATGGAGAACAGTATGGAAGTTCCTTAAAAAACTAAATATAGAACTACAATATGATCCAGCAATCCTACTCCTGGGTGTACATCTGGAGAAAACTATAATTCAAAAAGATACATGCACCCCAGTGTTCACTGCAGCACTACTGACAATAGCCAAGACATGGAAGCAAACTAAATGTCCATCGAAAGACAAATGGGTAAAGAAGTGGTACATATATACAATGGAATATTACTCAGCCATAAAAATGAACAAAATAATGCCATTTGCAGCAAAATGGATGGACCTAGAGATTCTCATACTAAGTGAGACAAATGTCACATGTTATCGCTTATATGCAGAATCTTAAAAAAATGGTACAAATGAACTTATTTACAACACAGAAATAGAGTCACAGTTGTAGAAAACAAACTTATTGTTACCGAAGGGGGTGGGGGGGATCAGTTAGGAGACTGGAATCAACATACACACACTACTATATATATATATATATATATATATATATATATATATAAAATAGATAACTAATAAGGACCTACTGTGTGGCACAGGGAACTCTACTCAATATTTTTGAATAACCTATATGGGGAAAGAATCTAAAAATGAGTGAATATATGTATATGTATAACTGAATCACTCTGCTGTACACCTAAAACTAACACAACATTGTAAATCAACTATACTCCAATAAAAATTTTTTAAAATATATTACATAATTTAATCAAGGAGGTGAAAGATTTGTACGCTGAAAGCTACAACACATTGCTTAATTTACAGAGGACCTAAGTAAATGGAAAATAACCCATGTTTAAGGATCAGAATGCTTAATATTGTTCAAATAATAATAACTACCCAGAACAATATACAGATTCAATTCAATCCCTATTAAATCTCAGAGTGTTTTTTTTTAATGGGATAAACGATGCTAATATTCATATGGAGTTCCAAGGGAGGCCAAAGGGCCAAAATAATCCTGCAAAAATGTGGTACTGCATTAGTGTAGACATCAAGGAAATTTATTATTAGTCATAAGGGAATTTAAATCAACACCACTTCACACCTGCTAGAATCACTATAATTTTTTTTAAATGAAAAGTTTTGCTGAGGATGTTGACAAATGTGAACCCTCAGACGTTGCTGGTGTGTCTCTAAAATGGTACAGCTGCTATGGCAAACAGTTCCTCAAAGAGTTAAACATTATTCACAATAGCCTAAGGTGGGAACAAGCTAAGCATCAATAGATGAACAGATAAACAAAATGTGGTACATACATACGGTGAAACGTTTCTGTCAAAATGTGGTATATACATACGGTGAAACGTTTCTGTCAAAAAAAGGAATGACATTCTGGTACATGTGAACAGTGTGAATTAACCTTGAGAGCATTATACTAAGTGAAATATGGCAGTGTTGGGCTGTACCCTACCAGCCAGCAAGGCTTGTATTTGCCCAGCCTCGA
Organism: Globicephala melas; assembly: GCF_963455315.2. Taxonomy (NCBI): domain Eukaryota; kingdom Metazoa; phylum Chordata; class Mammalia; order Artiodactyla; family Delphinidae; genus Globicephala; species Globicephala melas. Next base: position 126,269,400 of record NC_083316.1, read on the forward strand.
GACAGGAGAAAGAGCCTTGAGACGGTGACAGAGATAAAGATTTTGTGGACAGGGGAATCTTCCACCTCCAAAACTAAGGGTCCTAGATGGATAGCCCACCAAGTACGGCAGACGGCAGGCAGGCCACGGTAGCAATTTGCTACTGGGGGGCGGAGGCCACCATTTACAGGGAGAATTGACATTAGGTTGGCTCACTAGTTACCAGGGAAACCAGCAGCCTGGGCACCTCCCTCACAGCCCCTCAGGTTAATGACCGTCACGAGAGCAGGTGTTTCCCTTTAACAAACTAGCAGGTGGAGCGTCTCTGGCCTGGGGATTAGAACAATCACCAGCTGGGGCAGCGGGCAAGCACGTTCACGTGAGTAGGTGCAGGAGAAGCGGGCACTGGTCGAGCAGGGGATGTACAGAGAGCAAGAGAACAGCCATCTTGAGTGGCCTGACCCTACACTCCACCCGTGTATGTCCTGCACGACCCTTACTGTCTCAGTCCGCCCGTCTTCCACTCTATCCATGAGGTCAGGTGTGCAGAGGTGCACTGCAACCAAATACCACAAATGCAATACAGACACCAGCAGCTAGAGAGTGTCTAGAGTCTAAGAGGTGGGCAAACTTTGGAGCCAGGCGCATATCGGATCAATGTTTCATGGAATTCGAGGAGGCTGACAACAGCATCTCACTGTAGACCCAGCAAACAGAGTATTTTCGCAGTGAGGCCACCGTTGCCCCCCAGTTGGCCAACAGATTCCCTCCCCTCAGACTATGGACTGTAAGTGAGCAGGACCCAGTGGGGCCTTCCTGGGACAGAGTCTCCTCTGCCTATCTCTTTGTAGAAAAACTTGAGCCTCCTAGGCCTTCCCCAAGTTCCACAGCATAAATTTACTCAGAGAAGTAAGAAAATGCAGAAACAAAAGGAAAACAGTCAAGCAAGCAAAATAATAATTTAGCTATTAAACAAAGTCAAGGACCTTTAGCCCCTCCTCAAGGGCTATAGATAATACTCTGAGCCAAGTCCTTTGAGCTGTTTTGCAGATACTGAAATCCCACCCAGGTGGAAAAGTTAACTGTATGCTGACCACAAGCATGTAGACCCCAGACCCAGTGGAACCAGAAGGTGGATGGTGTTGACTCCCAATCACCTCTCCACCAACCAATCAGAAGAAGGTGCATACCCAGTAACCCCCTCCCTCACCCTGTCTTTAATAAAGCCCTGGGGGAATTCAGGCCTTTTAAGCATAGCTGCTGGACTCCTTGCTCGGTGCCCTGCAATCAACACTGCACTTTCCTTCATCGCAACCTGGTGTTGGTAGATTGGCTTTGCTGCAATGTGGGCAAGGGGACCCAAGTTTGGTTCGGTAACAGGACGAAATGTAAGCTGTTTAACAGGCACAACACAGGGACGGACGATCATGACCATTAAGCAAAATACAAGAAGTAAGAGGATTCTGAGATAATAGCAGCCCTGCCTGTGGTTTTTGTCCTGGCCTGCCTTACCATACCCTCCGTCCACCCTCAGTACCCACAGCCAGTGTGGAATACCGGGGAGGTAGTTTAACAACAGACCACAGGGTTAATATAATGGTGCCTTTCTCCGGTGAGGGGCCCAGGTTAATTACCTTAGTAGTCTTAGGCGGGGCCAGGTAGAACACAGGTGAAATCTGTAAATCCCTTTCTAATCCTATTCCCCACGAGGCGGCAAACCCAAACCACCAGACACTTACCTGCCAGTTCCAGGGCCATTTTGTAACGTGTTCCTCTGGGGGCAGATGCTGTGGCAAAGGGCAGAAGCTAGTTGTTGTCCTGATGAATAGTTGGCAACGGTCCTTTGGTGGTCAACAGCTGAACTCTGATTGTGTTGATTGGTTGCCTCTGGGTTAACACGGCATGAGCACTGGGAGGATTGCTCCTGCGATGTGTCCATGTGTTGACAGAGGGGGTTTCCCGTCTCTAGAGTCGTTTCAGTCCATTCATAGCCCGGCAGCAGTGGGCTTGTAAGGCAGCTGGAAGTGCCAGTGTGTCATTTTTATCGGCTCATTCCTGAACTTCACGGCTGGTAGAGTGGGTTCCTTGGTCGCTGTCAATGTCCGTGGAGGTCCTGTATGTCACGCACAGCTGTTCTAGATCCAAAATAGTGGCTTTTTGCATTGTTTGACTTTCGTCACGTCTTTCACCTGTTGTAACACATTGTAGACCGTGTATAGATAGTGTTCCATCACACTATACCACTGCTCTGCACCCTCCCATAGCTGGGACCAAGGGTACTCATATTATTTTGCCACTGCTGCAGGCGGCACCCAAATCCTTCCAGGTAACTGGCCATGTCCAATTCACAAGCTTGTCCCTGAGTTAATATCCCTAAAGCCTGTGTCTGTAATTGTTTAGGGATGGTAGCTCGGGGGTATGCTTGTTTTACCCAACCAGTTAACATCCAAGATAACCCAGGTTCTTACATTTTGTCTGTATTCACCAGCCAACCTCACGTAGTCAGATGAGCCACGAGCACGGGGCTGCTACTTTTAAACTGGGAAGGTTTAACAGGATAGCATCAACATAACGGAAGAGAAAGACGTTTCTCATGGTAGTCAGCTGCCACAGGGCTCCACATGCAAGTGGACGGCCACCCCGGGGATCACTCTCACAACCTTCCGTTCCCCGTCCTTATTTCCGGACATCTCAAGGCTCCCAGGAGTTTCCTTGGCTGGCTCGCCAATTGTTGGGCTGCACCCCAGCAAGTGTTGTAGTTGCTCAGCCTCGAGACGGAAGAAAGGGCCTGGAAACAGTGACAGAGACATCAGTGGTTTATCGGGTGGGGGAATCTTACACATCCAAAACAAAGGGGCCTGGAGCAACACCCCCACTGCGAACGACAGCCGGCAGGCAGGACGTTACAAGCTATCTGCACTGCTATGGGGAGATGGAGGCTGCCATTTATAGGGGAAGTGACGTCACGTTGGCTCATCAGTTACCAAGGAAACCAGCGGCTGGGGCACCTCCCTCACAGCCCTCAGGTTAATGACCATCACGAGGGCAGACGTTTCCGTTTAATAAACTAGCAGGTAGAGCCACTCTGCCTTGAGGATTAGAACAATCACTGGCTAAAGCAGGGGGAAGCACGTTCGAGTGAGTAGGTGCAGGAGAAGCAGAGACTGGTCAAGCAGGGGATGTACACAAAGCAAGAGAACAGCCATCTTGAGTGGCCTGACCATACAGGCAGACAGGCAAAAGGACAAATATTGTATGACTCCTCCTATATGAAATATCTAGAATGGGAAAATTCATAGGGACAGAAAGTAAATTAGAGGTTACCAGAGGTTGAGGGGAGAGGGAATGGGGAGTTGTCGCTTAATGGATCCAGGGTTCCTGCTTGGGGTGATGGAAAATGTTAGAAATAGAGAGTGATGGTTATACAACACTGGGAATGTAATTAATGCTTAAAAGTGGTTAAAATGGGAAATCTTATGATATATATATTTTTAGCACAATAAAGATACACATACATCATTAAAGGCAGCTCTGGTTTTTAAAAATTGAGATAAAATTCACATGCCATAAAATAATCCTTTAAAGTGTACAACCAGTGGGTTTTAGTATTCACAAAGATGTGCAGCCATCGCCACTATCGAATTCCAGAACATTTAATCACCTCAAAAAGAAAGCTCATATCCATTAGCAGCCATTCCCCATTCTTCCTTCTTCCCAGCCTCTGGCAAACACTCAGTTACTTTGTTTCTATGGGTCGCTTATTCTGAACATTTCACATAAATGGAATCCTACAATTTATGGCCTTTTGTGTCTGGTTTCTTTCACTAAAACATAATGTTTTCGAAGTTCATCCACGTTGTAGAATGAATCAGTACTTCAAACTGTTTTCCACAGTGGCCAAGCCAGTTTGCATTCCTGCCAGCGATGTACAAGTGTTCCAGTTTTTCCATATCCTTGCCCAAACTTATTTTCCATTTTTAAAAACTGTATCTATCCTAGTGGGTGCAAAGTGGTTTTTGATTTGCATTTCCCTGGTAACTAATGGTGTTGAGCATCTTTTCACGTGTTCGTTGGCCATTTGTATGCCTTTGGAGAAAGGTCTATTCAAGAACTTTTCCCGTTTTTCTAATTCATTCTTTTTTTAATGTAAATTTATTTATTTTTTTAATATTTATTTTTGGCTGCATGGGGTCTTTGTTGCTGCGCGCAGACTTTCTCTAGCTGTGGTGAGCGGGGGCTACTCTTTGTTTTGGTGCACGGGCTTCTCATTGCGGTGGCTTCTCTTGTTGTGGAGCACGGGCTCTAGGCATGCGGGCTTCATTAGTTGTGGCGCACGGGCTTAGCTGCTCCGCAGCATGTGGGATCTTCCCAGACCAGGGCTCGAGCCCGTGTCTCCTGCATTGGCAGGCAGATTCTTAACCACTGCGCCACAAGGGAAGTCCCCCTTTGCCCATTTTTGAATTGGGTTGTCTTTTTTTTTTCTTGAATTGTAAGAGTTCTTTATATATTCTGGATACTGGACCCTTAACAGATAGGTCATTTAGGTCTTTGATCCATTTTGAGTTGATTTTTGTATAGCGTGTAGGGTTGGGGTCCAGTTTCATTCTTTTGCATGTGGATAGCCAGGAAGAGAGGAGGATGTGAGAACTGTGAGTGACTCCCCACCCCACGTTCTATCCACAGACACTGGGAACTCTGGGCCAAGGTTCCCAAACACCCACCTGTGCCAGACACAGACACTTCTGGCCTCAGAATCAACTGGGCAATTTCCAAAATTCAAATACCTGGCGCTGCTGCTCCAGATTCTAATTCAGGAACTCTGCAAAGGGCCCAGGAATCTGTGTTTTACCAAGTTCCCCAAGGTTTCCGTTGTGCAGCCAGGTTTGGGAGCTGCTGGGGCTGGCAAGTCTTGATCATTTTAATCCAGTGTGCTTTCTTCCTGCCCTCCACTATACCAGGCTGTGTGTTTCTGGGGTGGAATATAGACATGGATCCCTGTCCCAGATGACCCCTCCAAAAAGACCCATAAATCTCTCTTTCAAGTCTCTTTCTTCCCTTTCTGCTCTCCTTTCCTCTGCCTGTCAAATTTATAACCCTTAAATCTCTCTTCCTACAGGAAGTCTTCCTGGCTTGCCTCTACATACTCTCTGATCACAGATATTCACAGTCACTTTAAAAATATAGAAATATAATATTAAAGAGTATGATATGGTAATATAATATATAATATAATGTATGAGTTATACTGGAGATAATTTATTATACCATGTTTATAGTATCACATGGTATATATTTTTATTACAGATAATTACAGGCATTTAGTCCCAGTGCCTAGATTTATGAGTCAAGCATGATGTGGTAGGGCTGAGAAGGCCCGTCTAGTCTCTTGGTTCCTCTCTCTCCCATTTTACAGAAGGGGATATTGAGGCCAAGGGGAATAGATAATAGAATTCAAATGACTTTGAGGATGCTTGGCCCCTACACCCCCAGCTCACTTAGATGTAAGCACACCCGCTCACCCACGATTGACGCACCTAGTTCTCTAACTGCCCAGCTCATAGCAGCTTGTGGTCTAAGGAGGTGAGGCCAAGGCAAGTCCTCAATGGTCAGCCCAGCCCCCATCCAGCTCCCAGTGTGCACAAGGGCCAGGGCCATCTACACAGCTGCAGTCACTTACCCAGATGTTTATAGTTCTGGTGTTTATAGTTCCGCCTTCGGGTCTGCTTTGCATCCCCACTCTAATTAGAACAATACTCCTGGAGGCGGCATGGGGTCCTGGGGGACCACTGGATGGGAAACCATCGGCTGGACCTAAGCCCTGGCTTCTGCCTAGCCTCGGTTTTGTTTTGTTTTTAATAAATTTATTTATTTATTTATTTTTGGCCGCACGGGGTCCTTGTTGCTGCTCGCAGGCTTTCTCCAGTTGCAGCGAGCGGAGACCGCTCTTCGTGGTGGTGCGCGGGCTTCTCATTGCGGTGGCCTCCCCCGTTGCAGAGCACGAGCTCCAGGCACGCGGGCTTCAGTAATTGTGGCTCGTGGTTCTAGAGCGCAGGCTCAGCAGTTGTGGTGCACTGGCCCAGTTGCTCCGCAGCATATGGAATCTTCCTGGCCCGGGGCTCGAACCCGTGTCCCCTGCAGTGGCAGGCAGACTCCCAACCACTGCGCCACCAGGGAAGCCCCCTAGCCTCGGTTTAACAAGGATTTCAGACCTCTTTCAAGGACGCAGGAAGGACAGCAAGATGGCACCAATTAAAAGTGGGTGAGAAAACAGGCGCACAGAGAAGGAGGGGAAAGTAGAGGCAAGAAAAAGGCTAAAAATGCAGGCTGCCGTGACTTAGACACTTAATGCAGGCAAAGCCTTGGGCCATATCCTTCCTTTAAAGAAAATACATTTTTTTTAATCACAAAAGTTATAGATGTCCATTGTGGAAAACTGAGAACATACAGACAAATTAGAATGAAAATGTCTGTACCCCATGACTCCAGGATAACCACTGTTCATATTTTAGGACTTCTCCTTTCTGTCTGATGTATAAAATCGTTTTTGTAGAAATGAGAATATACCAACATTCTATTTTGCAAAACACTTTTTAATCGTGATAAATTGTCAACATCTTTACATGTTACTAAATATTTTTCTACTACATCAACTTATTTCTATTATTATTGTGATACAAGATTATTGTGAAAGAATTGCAGTCATCAGTGAAGTGCACAAACTCCAAATCATAAGTGTCTCTCTTGCCCCGGTCCCTGGGCTAACACTTCTCTTTGGTGGGACTCCTTCACACGCTCTCCTATGCACACTGTAGAGCTGTGTTGTAGTTTATTTAAATGATCCCCTCACCCTGAACACTGGGGTTAGGTGCCTGGCTGTGGCTTGAAGCCCACGGGCAGCCAGTGTGATCAGGGAAACCACCTGGTACCAAAAACAGATCAGTTTCTCCCAGAAAAATCTCATCAGCGCATCATAATGAGCAATGTCCTCAACAACACGCTGGCAGGAAACACAGGCATGAGTCCCACTAGTCTGCTTCCTTAGGAAGTCATGTTTGTTTTTATTTTTCAAATTAATACAAGTAATACACATTCATTACAGAAAAAAAGTTAAATAAGCAAACCTAAGAAAATTAAAATCACTCATAACACACTTTGCTGTCTATAATCATAAAAGCAGTGTCATCCCCATCTTACAGGTGATACAACTCGGCTCTGAGGTTTGGTGCCTTGTCCATCGTCTCCTGGCTACAGGGTGGCAGACTCTGCCTGTGGACCAGGCCTTGTAGCTTCTGAGTCTATGCTTTTACACTGCACCTCCTGCTTCTTTTACTTCTACATGTCTGCATGGGGGTTTTCCTCTTTTGCTTTTTTTTCTCTATCTCCCGGTATCATTAAACATTCTTGGGATTCAGTTTTGTGACTGTCCCATTCTTATTTAATTGTTGAACATGATGGATTTTTAGTATCATAAACAAAGCCACTTCAATATTTTTGCGGCCTAACTCTTAAGCACATCCATAGTTATTTCCACAGGGCTGCTTTCTCCAATGGCCCTCGCTGACCCTTCACACCAAAGGGCATGGGGGTCAGGGTGAAGGAGGACAACGAGTGAGATGTGAGCACCAGCTGTTGGCTGCTTCAGCTCACTTTGAGGGAGATAGCGTAGTATATGGAACAGACAAAAGGGACGGCTCATCATAAAACCATCCTCCAGAAGTGGTTTCTCAGCAGAGCTGAGAGAACCGCTGACAGAACCACTGAAAGGCTTAGAGCTAGAAGGGACCCGTTCAGCAAATGACGCCCTGGACTCCCTAGATGGTTGAGTTAGAAGAGGCCCAGAGAAGACCGATCTAAAGAGGCAGTGCCCCATCTTCAACAGAGGGGAGCGGAAGCCTCTCATTCCTCCACAGAGATAGATTCGGAATTTGGGGCCAGGCCCATAGAATGGCCCACGAGGCCCCAGGGCTCTGCTCCTGGCCCTCGGAAGAGGGGGGAAGGCATGCTCTGGAGCCCAGTGGGGCAGATGGGGTATCCTGGTGCACCGGGTGCTTGGCTCAGTCTTGAAGGCCTGGTTAGCCTGGGTGGAAAAGGAAAGGTTCCAGGCAGGTGGAAGCAGGAGCAAAGCCTGAAGGTGAGGGACAGAGGACCAAGGGCTACCGAGAAGCTGAAGGCCTTAGCCTGGGGAGTGGAGGTTGGGGCAGGGGTGAGGGAGGAAGGGTGATGAAGCCAGAGACTTTTGCCAGGTCCTTGGGACCTCGTCCAAGGGGCAAGGAGTCTGCGCTTTATCCAGACGGGGGCAGGACTGCCACCGTGGTTTGGTACAGAGAGACGTGACAAGGTTTGCGCCTCCCCTAGACACTTCCTCCTCCCTCCGCTCTGTTCTCAGATGCCCAGGAGCCTCTCCTCTGTGCCAGGCTGTGCTGGGTGCTGGAAGGAGCACACGGGTCCTCCGGGCCTCTAGACTGGGCCTTGGGAAGCTCTGTGGGTGGGAAAGGAATCTGAGCCGGGACCACTGCCCTCCAAAAGCCCCAGGCACTGGAGACCCTCAGGGAAGGAGCTCTCAGCTCCCTCAGGCAGGCTGCCCTGTGCCGGCCACCCGTGCCGCAGGTGGTGTGGAAGCTCCAGCCCGGGCTCTGGAGCTCCTTGTGCGCTCGGCCTCTCCCCAGCTGTGTGGCTGCAGCCTGGTTGCTTACCCTTTCTGAATCCGTTTGGCTCTGTGTAATGCAAACATTAATCGAAGGAGGAGGAGAATTAAGTAAGATGCTGCATGCAATGCACAGAGCGCAGCGCCCAGCAAGGGCTCAATGGACATTCATTACTCCCGTCCTGTCTGCCCTGAGCCCCTCCCGCTGCAATGGAGGTGGGAGGCCAGCCAGCCCCTCCTGGCCCGCCTCCTCATGGAGCTGAGGTCTGCTTCTCAAGCTCCCTGGGTGAGGCCTTTTGAAGTGTGGAGGGAGCTGATGGAACTACAGAGGGGACTGTAGCCTTCCCCGCGTCACAAAGGAAGTCACAACGGAGACCAGCCCCCTTGCTCCAAGCTGGGGTCCTTACCCTTCCTCATTAAATTGAGTTTGCGAGCCCCTGACAGGCTGGACTCTGGGTACAAAGTGCACGCTATGTGCCAGGCCCTTTCTCCATGCCAAGCCCCGTCTCCCTGAATCCTCACAGCCCCGGGAAGGGGCTCTGTTACCCCCCTTTACACGGAGGTTGGTGCCACAGCCCAGAAAACTTCTGTGTGTCGCCCAGACGGAGCCTGTGGGTGGCAGGCCCAGGACCCCGCCCTCCTCTGTCTGACCACAGGCCCTGGCTCTTACCTGGGGTGCTGCCTTGTCGCCCCCAGCACAGCCCCCACTGAGGTCCCCCCGCCCCTGCACTCCTCCCTCTCCAAGGCTGCCCACCTGGCCCAGCCTGTGCGCAGGTGAAGCCTGCCTCGCTCTCACAAGGCACCATTCATCCCGGCAGGCTGCTAATTGAAACCATGTGTGGTGAGGCCGGCCAAGGTGGCGGCAGCTCCGGAAGCCGGGCCTGGCCGGGGGCCTGGGGGCCCTGGGGAAGGAGGTCCAGCTGACCCACAGGCCTGGCGGGCTGGCGGGAGCTCCAGTGCAAGACTGACCTCCCCGCTGCTATGCACACAGCAAGGGGTCCCTGGGCTGCGGCCCTGACTCCTGTGCCCAGGCTGGGAATGTGGGAAGTAGAGAGGCCCCTCCAGGTGAGGGTGGGGAACTGGGCCTGGAGCACCTCAAGGTCCTTCCCAGGGCTGTCCTTGGCATGGTTTGGCAACTGAGGACTGTGTGCTCGCGTGTGCCTGTGCGTGTGCCCGTGTGTGTGTGCACCCGTGTGCTGACCTCCATGGAGGGTGCCCTGAGCCCTTGGACTCATGGTCACTTCAGGGCTTCCATAGGGCTCTCTGATGGAATCTGGAGGCTCACAGGCCTGGGCTGGAGTTCCACCTCTGCTGCTTCCTGGCTGTGTGACCCGAAGCACGCTGCCCAGCCTCTCTGAGCTCCTCTCCTCACTCACCAAGTGAGGCCTGGGGCCTGGTCAAAACGCCCAAGCAAGGACACTCTGGGGTGGGGTTTGGGCCCTAGCCCCCAGCCCCAGGGCCTCTGAAGTCATTTTAGCCCTGACTCCTGACCTCTGAGCTGTGGCCTGTCTGGGAGTTGGGAGGGTGCTAAGCACAGGGTGTGTCTGGGAGGGTGTGTCTGGCTTTCCTCTGAGGCCCAAGGTGCCAGTTAGTGAGGGTGAGCCGGGGAGCACTGGATCCCCAGCCAGTGTGAAGTGCGGCTGAATTAGCCACACCCCCTCCCGGGCCGAGAACAGAGTGGGGCATTGTTCACAGGGCCTCCTCCCTGGCACCGAGGCCCCCAAAGGAAGGGGTGGGCAGGCCAGGCCACGGCCAGCACTGACCGCAGGCTTGGCTGAGCTGGGACCCTTCAGGGGCTTGGTGTCCCAGAAGGCGCCCTGGTTTCCCAAGGAATGCACATTCTGCTGGGCAGCTCAGGCCTTGTCTGGCCTGAGGCTCGGGAGACAGACACTCTGAGGGCATTTGGTCCTGGCTGGGCATCTCCCACGGGATGCCCTTGAGACATCCCCAAGGATGAGACTAGGCCCCAAATCGAGCTCCCTGGAGACAGGGGTCCCCAGACTCCACTCTGTACTCCAAGGCCAGGCCTTCCTAGGACAAACCTGGAAGAGCCCTGCCCCTCCTGACACAGGGCAATGCTGAGGCCAGGATGGAGCGGGGCCCGTGTCTCACAGAGCATCCAGGGGCAGAAGTATTTTCCTTTAGGGTGGGTGGCTGAGGTAGGGGGAGCGAGCAGATGGCTGTCTTGAAGAGAGGAACCTGAGCTGATGTGGAACAGCCCTCCACTTCCCAGCTGAGTGCCTGGGGCGGCCACGTACCCTCCTCTGGGCCTCCAGCTGCTTCTAAAGCAGAGAAGAGAAGCCACCACACAGGGCTGTAACGAGGGCTGTGATGCAGAACCGGAGAGAGGTGGGAGCAATGTGCTGGAGGGAACCTGGGTTCAAGCCCCAGCTCCCACCTCTCAGCTGTGTGAGCTCGAGCAAGTTACTTTCTTCTAGAAAAAAAGAGTTAAAAAAAATCTTCCTTATGGGATTGTTGGAAAAGCAAACTGGCCGGCTTGGGCTTGGCATTACATCTGACCAATGCTGTGGTGGTCAGTTTTATGTGCCAACCAGGCTGGGCTGCCGTCCCCAGTCAAACACTAATTCAGTCAAACACTAATCTAGGTGTTGCTGGGACAGTATCTTATACATGTAATTAAAGTCCATAATCAGTTGAGTTTAAGTAAGGGAGATTATCCTAGATAATCTGGGTGGCCCTGATTGAATCAGTTGGAAGGCCCTGGTAACAGAGCTGAGGTTTCCCTGAAGAAGATACTCCACCTGTGCCTGAGAGTTCCGGCCTGCCCTTCCTGACATCCTGCCCTACTGTATTACGCAGAGTCCTCCAGAGAAACAGAACCAATAGAATGTATACATACATATGTACACACAAACACACACGTCTAGTGAGTTGGCAAGCTCAGGAGAGCTGATGGTGTAGTTCTAGTTTGAGTCTAAAAGCCTGAGAACCGGGAGAGCCAATGTTTCAGTTTGAGTCCAAAGGCAGGAAAAAGCCAATGTCTTAGTTCAAAGACAGTCAGGCAGAAAGAATTCTCCCTTACTCACAAGGCTGACCTCAGACTTTTGTTCTACTCAGACTTTCAACTGATTAGATGAAGCCCACCCACATTAGGGAGGACAATCTGCTTTACTCAGGCTACTGATAAAATGTCAATATCATCTAAAAGCATCCTCACAGAAATACCCAGAATAATGTCTGACAAAATATCTGGGCACCAGATCAAGTTGACATGAAATTAACCATCACCTATGGATTTCATACTTGCCTAGCCAGCTGCTACAGTTGTATAAACCAATTCCTTGTAATAAATCTCTTAATATGTCCCTCCTACTGGTTCTGTTTCTCTGGCTGGACCCTGACTCTTGCACATAGTAAACTAAAATAAAAATAAAACAGTTACTATCATCTTCTCTGAGAAGTTCACAGCAGTGGGCCTGCACGTAGTAGGCTCTTGGAAAATAACATGGAGCCCCTGTCTTATAAGGGAGCAGAAGTCATGTCAGTTTCTTTCATGACTCCAAAGGGGCCCAAGCCACAAGGACAAGACCCTTCCCAAGTCCCCAGAAACAAGCAGCTTCACGACCCCATATCATAACTAGGTTGGCATCTGTGGGTGCCAAACACACACACATAGCCCCAGGACCTCTACTAAACACTTAACATATTAACTAATTTAATCTTCATAACGCCCTCTGAAGTAGGGACTATAATTCTCCCCATTTTACAGAAGGGGAAACTAAGTCACAGGGAAGCTCATTGTGTGCCCAAGATCCCACAGCCAGGAAGTAAAGGAGCAGGGCCCCAACCTGAATCAGATTCTTCCTCCTGCTGCCTTCATGACGGCTCTGGGCCTGCCCCTTCTAGAAACTAAAAGAGGTTTTGGAGTGATGATGTTAGGTTCCTTTTATGTTTTCCCTCTTTACAAGATGGTAAAGTGGGTTTCCTTGAGCTTTGATCTCAGTTTGAATTCCAGCTTTGACGCTTCAGTGCCTGATTCATCTTTATATCCTGACTATTCGGTACATAGCAGGTGTTCAATAAATATTACATCTTTTCTCTAGGCCTCAGTTTTCTCAGTTATACAGTGGGGATCCTGATACATTCCTTGAAGTTTCAGGTGTCCAGTTGATTTCCTTTTTTCTCATTTTACACTTGTCACCTACCTGTACATACATTCTCTCCTGATACCCCTAAACTCACCCCTGTTTGGGGTGGGAGGAGAGGAAAAGGCAGCTTGAGAAAGGAAGGGGAGACACGGTACAGACAGAAGAGAAGGGCCAAGGCAAGGATGCCTGCTCTTGCCTCTTCTCTCAGTGTTGTACTGGATATTCTAATTGGGACAACTAGACAAGAAAAAGAAATAAAAGACATCCAGATTGGAAAGGAGGAAGTAAAACTAATCTTCTTTTGCAAATGACGTGATCTTGTATATAGACAGCCCAAGGAATTCACTAAAAAACTATCAGAGGGACTTCCCTGGTGGCGCAGTGGTTAAGACTCTGTGCTCCCAATGCAGGGGGCCAGGGTTTGATCCCTGGTCTGGGAACTATTCCCACATGCATGCCATAACTAAGAGTTCACATGCCACAACTAAGGAGCCAGTGAGCTGCAACTAAGGAGCCCACCTGCTGCAACTGAGGAGCCCACGTACCACAAATAAGGTGGCAAGCCACAACTAAGGAACCCGCCTGCCACAACTAAGACCTGACACAACCAAATAAATAAATAAATATTAAAAAAGAATAATTATTAGAACTAATAAACGAGTTCCACAAGTTTGCAGGATACAAGTTCAATCTACCAAAATCGATTGTATCTCTATACATTTGCAATGAACAATCTGAAAATGAAATTAAGAAAACAATTCCACTCACAATAGCATCCAAAAGAATAAAATACATTCAACAAAAGAAATGCAAAATTTACCTCTGAAAGCTATAAAACATTGCTGAAGTAAACTAAAGATCTCAAAAAGTGGAAAAACATCATGTATTCCTGGGTTGGAAGACTCCATTAACATTATTAAGATGGCAATACTCCTTAAGCTGATCTACAGATTCAATGCAATGCCTATCAAACTCCTGGCTGTGTGTGGTATCACACACAGGTGTGGTATCAGCCCAAGGCTAGACATTTAGATCAATGGAATAGAAGTCAGAGTCCTGAAATAAATCCATACATCTGCGCTCTACCGATTTTTGACAAGGGCACCAAGACCATTCAATGAGGAAAGAGTAGTATTTTCAAGAAGAGAAGAGCAAGGAGTTTGGGTTGGGGTATCAGGCAGTCTCTGCCATTGTCTTGCTGTGTGACTCTGAGCAAGTGAGTTCATCTCTCTGAGCCTGAGTTTTCTCATCTGTTAACACAACGATATGAGAGAGTGCCCATCTCACAGGTATGGACATGCAAGATAACCTTATGTGAAGTGCTTAGCTTGGATCCGGCCCCTTGAGCAAACCCATGGACAGGGTGGGACATGCTAGTGAGGGTTAGGGTCTGGCGTTCCTCCTAGGTCCCCCCTGGGGAACCCCTTTCCCCAGGAAAAGGCAGGGCTGCTGAGGTTTGAATGTGCAGACTGTGCTTGGCAGAGCTCTGCGGGTTGGTAATAAATGGACAGGAAAGGAGATTCCATTACGCAGGAATGTCTGGGGAGGAGGTGGGAAGGAGCCGGCTCCCTTCCCAGCACCAGCCAGCCCTGCAGCCTTGATTGATGTGCCTTGCATCACAGCAGCGTTAGGGCCTGGCGGAAGGAGGCCCCTCCGCCGCTCACCCCTCCTGGAGCAAGGCCAGCAGCCAGATGTTCCTGGTCTTTGGGGACCGGGGATGGGGGCAGGGAAGGCTGGCAGTGGGCCAGGGGGCAGCCGCCCTGAAGTCGAGCTTCTGCCTCCTCCTCTTTGGCAGCTGGACTCAGGTGGCTTTGGTTCTGCTTTGAACTTTGGGCCAGTGGCCACATCTCCCTGGGACTTGACTCTGTTCAGAATTGGGGATGATGGTCTTCCCCTACCCTGTCCTGCTGGGAGAGGCACGTAGCTGCCCAGGAAAGGGCTTTAAGGTCCAAAGAGAAAAATGTTCCCCAAATCCTGCCCAAGGCTCTTGTGTTATTCCCCCCAGAGCCACATGGAGAGGTATGACCGGGGCCTGAGCCCTCCATGGGGTCAGGAGACTCCAGTGAGGCCCCCGGATTTGTGATTTGGGGAGTGGGGCTGAAGGCAGATTCTGGGCAAGAAGGTGGTTCCACCAGCGCTAAGATAAGACCCAAGGCTTATTGCCTCGTGCTCCTCTCAAGTCCCATGACTGTAGCAAAGACTTACAGGGCATCATCTCCAGGCCTGCTAATGATTTGTTGTATTAAACACGTAATAATTAGAGGAGAACAGGAAAAATATACATATAAGGAACAACAACAAAAAAGAGAACATCACCCCAAGATTCACCATGGAGAATAATTAAGTGCTAACATATTTGTGTAAACTCTTACTTATATTCTGGGCTTATGTATATAAACAGTTACGTTTGCAGTTTCCCCAAAAGTGGGCTCATCGTATGCGTCCAGCTTCCTGGACCTGTAACCTGCCTTCCTCCACTCAGCAGCCCACGACGACCACCTGGCCGCATCCAGGAACTCCACGGCAGCCTTGGTGCCTTTCCATTGTGCAGCTGCCCCATGTTGTCGGCTTTGGGTGATTTCCTAATTCTCCCTAATGTGGACAGTGAGACACTGAATCCCTCTGTATAATACCTATACCTTTGTACACATGTGGATTATTTCCTTAGGATAAATTCCAAGAAGTAAAATTGGTCGGTTGAAGAGTATGTTGTATGGGGTTTGGGAGACGCGTGATGAAACCGACTTCCTGAAAGCCTGAGCCTATTTCACGCACACACGCAGGCCCTTGTTCCCCCAACTCGGCTCACCTGCTTCATCCCGGACCTGCCCTCCATGTCCACCAAGCCTGGCTCCACCTTTGGAGGCAGGTGGCTGGCCGTGCCTGCAGGGGTCTGCCTGTGGGACCAGAAACACATCCTTCCCTGCTGTTCTTAAGAAGGCAGCTGGGGGTCGGGGAGTCCTGGATGGGAACTGAGGGGACCTTGGGTAAGTCCTGTCTGGTCCTCACTTTGCCCATCTGCAAAGTGGGGGAGCCGGTATCACAGTTCTCTTCTAGCTCATAGGGTCTGTGAACCACAGCATCTCCACTATGATCCCGCCCAGCTGGCAGGGACTTCTGTGACTCAGGTGGGGACGGTGGCAGCCACGAGGGCAGGACATCATCTCCTGAGCACCTACCCCAGGCCTGGGCCTGGGTACTGACAGGCCTGCTTACCCCCGACAGACACGGAAGACCAGGCTGGGTGAGCAGTGCAGCCTCGAACGAGTCGCTGAGGAAGACTCCCGGGGTCCTTGGGGAGAGGGGTGTGTGACAGTTCGGCAGGAGCCGTGATGTCTCGGAAAAACACTGGACAAGGCGAATGGTCTTGGAGGTGACCTCTCAAGAGTTCCTGGAACCCAAGAATCCCGTGAACTGCGTGGAACTCGCACCTTGGGTGACACACTCCCACTCAGCATCAGTTCCCCGCACCTTTCGTGACACATTCCCCTGCACACTCCCACTCAGCATCAACTACTCCCGAAGCATTCCAGCCATCTCTTTCCTTCACATGTGCGCATGTGCGGGCATGCGCATACATGCACGCTGAAGCCTATACTTGCCTTGCCTTGCACGCTCGATCGTACTTAGACCCACAATAAGAGTAATAATAATAATTAATAATAATGGTAAAAAACAATATTTTTACTAATACATTGATTGAGCGTTTACTACGTGCCAGGCACTTCCCAGGCACTGTTTGATCCTCCCAACAGCAGGCACCATCACTGGCTCCATTGCACAGATGAGAGAGGAGCCCCGCCCTTGGCGCACACACACCCGGCCCACTCCCATTCCCTGACTGCTGCCTTCCTGCTCAGGCTGGGTGCTGGCCACACAAATCCCTCCACACCTCTCCCAATCCTTGGTACACAATGAACAGACCTGGCTTGTCCAGATTCAGGCAGCTGGAGATGCAGTAAATCCAGGCTGTCAACCATCTCCTCAGCTTCTTGTGTAGACCCAGAGTTCTCCCCAGCCCTGTGCTTCTGAGCTGGAAAGGGGCAGCCCCACACCCCCAACCCCGTCCCTGAGTCCTTTACCTTCCCAGGTCTCCCCCTCCTCCTTCCCTTCTCCTTTCCTCTCCCTCCCTCCTCCTCTCCCCTCTTTCTCCTCCTTTGCCCTCTCAAGCCAACCTTGAGGACCTACTTCCTGTGTGCCTGGCACTGAGGTCAATGCTGGGCTATAGTGGGGAGGGTAGCCCAGGTTCCCATCCTCGAGGGACTGACAGCTCCGTCAGTCATAGGAGGCCCGGAGGACGGGCTTGCTCAAGGTCACACAAGGAGTGAGCGGCAGAGCCAGGCCTAATAGCGAAGTCTCCCCACGCCCAGGCTGGGGCTTTTATTTGAGGAGACATAGTACAGCCTCTCCCCGCCAGGAGAACTAACGGTTGTGTTGCTTTCTGAATTTGGGGCTCGGACATGGAACACTACAGGAGATCAGAGCAGCACGAACACTGATTGTAGCTGGGTACAGCTTGGTGGCAGGTACTTTTCACGGCTTCTCTTATTTACTCCTCCTAGGAACCCACTAAGGTAGATATTATTATTACTATCTTTCCCCCATTTTACAGATAAGGAAACCAAAGCTTACAGCCATTCAGGACTCAAACCCAGGATTGTTTCTCCAAAACCCAAGCTCTCTCGCTAGGCTGCACTCACTGGCTTGAATGAGGAAGAGACTGGGGCACCAAACAGTTGATGGCTTTGAGAAACTGGGATTTGAGCGGTCTTTTAAAGGGTTGGGGGAAAGGATGGGAGGAAAGAGAGGAGCATTCTAGGAAGTGGGCACGGCTTGAGTCAAGGGATAGGGATGGAATGTCCCTGTGAGCCCCGCACCAGCCAGGGGACAGACCAACCTGAGGGGAGGCTCGTGGCTGAGGAGTCACACAGACCTTTGTCCATCCTCCTTCTTTCTTGAAGGAGGGGCCGACAGGCAAGCCTGACCCTGGTACCCTGGTCTGGGTTGCTCCTGGGGACTCTGCCAGGGTTAGCCCTGGAGGAACCACAGGAGGCCCTTAGCCAGGCAAAGGTCTCCCTGGTGTCACTAACCAGGACCCATGGTTAGCGGACCATGAGTAGCCAAGAGGCCCCTAGTGGCTGTGCCACCCCCAGAGAGGGACACTGCCGGCTGGTACAGGTACCAGGCTCTGAAGGTCCTTGGGACACATTGACATCAAGCTCCCTGGCACAGGGCTGACTGCGGGCCAGTGTGCCAGGCAAAGGCTGGGAATGGAGGAGGGAGAAGGGGAACCCCACCTCCCCAGCTGTCTCCATCTAGGCCGGGGCAGCTGAGACCAGCACTGTGATGTGCTCAGCCTGATCCCCAAGGCACAGGGGTTAGAATCCATCGCACTGTAGGAGAAGCAGAGGGCAATTCAGGCAGGAACCCTCTAAACCACAACCTGTGGGGTCACTGTCCACCCCGATTTCCTGTCTTCTGGTTAATGCCCCCTCCTCTTTCAGGTCTCAGCTCAAGCGACCCCTCCTTGGGGAAGCCCACCTTGATACCTGCCCGCAAGCCCCACCACACACTGGAGGTGCAGCCAAATTCCTCTGGAATAGCATTTACAGAACCGGGGCTTCTCCTAGAACGGTTTGTAATTATACTCTCATCTGTGGGATTCTTCGGTTGATATTGGGTACCTTCTAGCTTCAAGCTCTGAGAGGGCAGGAGATGTGTCTGTCATGTTCACTGGGTGTACCTACAGCTCCCGGCAAATAGGAAAAACCTGATAGATATTTGCTGAACAAATGGGTGGGTGGAAGGGTTGTATGTATATATGGACGGATGGATGGATGGGTGGATGGATGGGTCCTGGGTGGGAAGGTAGATGAATGGGTGGATGGACAGAAGCATGAGCAGAAGGATGGTTAGGCGGAACTTCAGAAGTTAGATTGTTAGAATGTTTATAATCATACAACTCTAGATTGCTAAAGTCAGATGCTCTTTATTTATTATATCATTAGAATAAAACAGCTCAGCATTATAATTAGAAGGGACAATTACAGAGTTCAAGTCTCTCTTATAAGAGATGGACAGGCCCAGAAAGGTAAAGTAGATTTATCTAAGATCACACAGCAAATTTGGTGACTCTAAATCCCTGTTTTCTAACTATCATACAAAAACAGCCTCTGAAAATGGGGTCAAAATCCCTTGTGCCAGTCCTGTCTCTTCTGTGGTTTCTGTGTGATCTGGGATGAGTCACTGGACCTCTATTTTCCCTTTAAAAGAAGAGGTTGCAAAATCTAGGGTTTCCTTCGCATTCTTGGGAAGGCCAGCCTCTCTGGATTTTGTCAGGCCTGGTACAGACACCCTCCACCTTCGTCAAGGCCCGGTGGAGCTGTCGGGGTGGACTCCAAGCCCCTGGGAGTGTGGTGCATGAGGCCCCAGGTCTGCAGGGGGAGGACCAGCCTCCCTCTCCCTCTTGAGCCGGCCTGGCCATCAGCCGTATCTCAGCGTATGATTTTCTACTCTCAGGTGTGCCCTGAGGGCTGCAGGTTGTGGAAGGACCCCCCAGTGAGTTTTTCCGGCTCCACAGATCCTGCCTGGAACTTTCTCACCTACTTGGACACCTGCACCCCGGCCCCTGAAGCTGGGGGGAGTGTGTTTCATGGAGGAGAACTCCCCTAGAGCTGGCCTTGGGGTGCCTGGCCCAGCCCCAGGGAAAGGGGATCCACGTGTCAGCAAGGAAGGGACTTTGTGGCTGTACCAGAAGAAGGTAGGTCTTCAGTGGACTCAGAGGTCCCAGACACAGGACTGCAGGAGTCAGAAGAGGAGGAGATCTCGTTCTGTGTGTGTGTGTGTGTGTGTGTGTGTGTGTGTGTGTGTGTGTGTGTGTGTGTGAGAGAGAGAGAGAGAGAGAGAGAGACAGCCCCACGCCCCGTGGCAGAGGTGTGGGGTGGAGTGGGGTCGGAAGGGGCCGAGGAGAGGAGGCTGGGGTGGCAGTCATAGGGGTTCCTGGGTCCATAAAGTCATGTTGAGGCCTTTAGACTTTATCCTCTAGAGTAAGGAATCATTCTCTTAAAAAGGCTTTCACATTTTTCTTTTGACACTAAAAAAATTTATGTTGCACACTTATTGTGAAAAAAAAAAAGAAAATAGTACAACCGAATGTTTAGTAAAAAATAAATTTCTCTTCTCTGCCACCAGTTCCCTCCCTAGAAGGCAGCCTTATCGTCGGGTCTTATATATCCTTGAAGAGAATAGCCTAGAATACTAGGCTATGTTTGTTCAATGTATCCGACCCTCCTTTTTACACCATGGAAGCCTACCCCACACACCATTCTGTAGGGTGGTATGTTTTGCAGATTTCTTAGCACAGATCTTACCAACATGTGCCGCCGTCCGGCTATGCAGACACTCTGCACTTCATTACCTAGTCCCTACTGATGGACAGTGACATTTGTTTCTAGACTTTTGCTTCCACAAACAGTCCTGCAATGAATACATCCTTGTACCTCCACCTTTGAATACATGGGCGAGTATATGTTGGATGAATTCCTAGCCGTGGTATTGCTGGGTCAAAGGATACATGCATTCAGCGTTCAGTACACACCCCCCATTTATCCCCTCAGAAGGTTTCAAGCAGGGGAATGACAGGCCTCCACAGTCTGGTCAGTAGCTCCTGAGGCAGGGATGGAAATAGCAAGGTACTGGATTATGAGCCACACACTTTCGAGGTCTGAAATGGGCTAAAGGATCTTCAGATGAAGGTCCACTTGTGAGCTCCCAGCTCTGTACTCTCCGCAGTGCCTTCTGGAGCCTGGGAGAAAGGGACGACACGTTCCTTTGCTGTGGGGAGAGGCCTCCAGACTGGAGGCCCTGCATAGGACCCGCTCCCCTCCCCGCCCCCGAGGGGGGCTGCAAACAGCCTAGCGGGGAGAGGACAGGCTGCCGGCAGCTGTGAGGGACACGAGTTCAGCCAAAGCCCGTGCAGAGGGCTGCCAAGAGTTTCTTCTTTTCATTTTTCCAAGTCCTGCACTTTGGGCTGGGCACAGTGTCATCCTCATGTTTCCTATTACTTTACAAGGCTCGGCATCAAAGCTCCAGCCGTGCAGGCCCTTTGATGTCTGAGCCGAGCCTGCCTCTGCCTCTGGGAGAAGCATCTTTGCTGAGGATCAAGAGGGGAGTCAAACTGAGATGGTCCCCAGGCCTTCCCTGCCCAACGTGTTCCCCTGGCTCCACTCTCACTGAGACCGAAGGCTCCTGGAGGAGAGTGCAGGGACCATCACGGCCTGACCAAGACCCCTGTGATCGAGCCCAGAGGGGACACAGAGGCCCAGAGAAGGCAAGGGGCTACCCCAGGCCACACAGCGATTTGGTGAAGCGCTCCCTTGCAGGTGGAGCAGACACTGGTGGAAGGGATTCCGACTGGGTCGGTGGAGACCAGCGGCCCCTTGGTTGTTGGTCTCTCAGTTTCCCTCTTTGCTTCCTAGATACTTTCTGGTACTAACACCCTGCAGCTGAGGTGGGTGGTTCAGTGAAGGTGTCTGCAGTCACCCTTCCAGGGTTCAAATCCTGGGTTCATCCCTTTTAGCTGTGTGACCTTGGCCAAGTTACTTAACTCCTTTGAGCCTCAACTTTCTCCTCTGTAGAATAGGATAAAGACAATTCCTACCTCAGAGGGTCCTTGTAAGGGTGAAATGAGAAGACTCAAGAAAGTACTTAGCCGGCTTCGCTGGTGGCGCAGTGGTTAAGAATCCGCCTGCCATTGCAGGGGACACAGGTTCGAGCCCTGGTCTGGGAATATCCCACTGAGCCTGCACTCTAGAGCCCGTGCTCCGCAACAAGAGAAGCCACCGCCATGAGAAGCCCACACACCACAACGAAGGGTAGTCCGCACTCACCGCAACTAGAGAAAGCCCACGCGTAGCAACGAAGACCCAACGCAGCCAAATTAATTAATTAAAAAAAGAAAGTACTTAGCACAGTGGCTGATACAGAGTCTCAAAAGAAATGAGCTCTTATTACTTGTTGATGCTAAAAAGACTGGGGAAGGGCTTTCTAAGGAGAGGGGGGCTAGTGTGAAGTAGACTTGCTAATACAGGTCTCCACTCCTGCCCAGTGGTGCTCTAAGGAGGCGCTGGGGGCCATCACTGCCCTCCAGGGAATTAGGTTCTTCTCTGTTCCTCTCCCAACTCCCCACCTCCAATTCCACGGCTCTCTTCTGAGCTTCAGCTGGGGGGTGTGGATGGGGAGAGGGTGCCAGGCCTGGAGTGGGGGCACCGATGGGGTCTGGGCCGGGAGGCCTGGGGGAGGGGTTTGTGGGAGGATGTGGCCCTGCAGCCCCGCCCCCCCACCCCCCCATGCAGCCCTGACTCCAGGAGGCAGCCAGAGTGGGAAAGGAGGGGCGGTTTCCTGGCACAGCTGAAAAGGTCTGGATTTGACTTGGAAACACATTGAGAAGTCCCTGGCGGCTGCCTCCACAGAAACAGCCTCTCTGAAGTTGAGACCGGACTGGGGAGGCTGTTTTGTATAAAGGGGCTCCGGGGACCTCAGAGATGGAGGATGGGCTGAAACCTCTCCCCCAGAATTGCAACACACGCGGACGGGCGGACGGAACTGCTGCACTTCCCAAGGGCCTGCCCTGGGGGTGGGAGAATTCCATCCTCCAGCCGATGCCAGCAGGGGACCAAGGACTGAGCCAGGGAGGGAGGGAGCCTGCCCCTGGGAGCCCACTGATGGGGAAGGAGAGAAGCACCTTCTCAGGTAGCCCCAAGACTTATCCCTTGTTGCCACCGTACTGGTTTTTGGTCATGTCTGAGTTTAGCCTGTGATTTTATTATATAACTTTTTTTCTTTAAATTGACTCACTTTTAAAAACTTGAATACATTTCTTTAAAAAGGGACTTCGTATTTGCTACTGTAAATGGAAGACTTGTATCACTTGTTATACAGAGTAACCATATAAATAAAGTACAATAAACAATGTTAAATTCTAGCTAGAGCCTGAGACTTGCTTCCTTTGATTAAAAATAAAAGTAGAGGGAGATAAGCAAGTATGAGAGCTGTGTTAAGGACAGGCTAACACCCAGCTAAGACTTTCTCCTTGGTTAGTGCTGCCAGATAAAATACAAGATGCCAGTTAAATTTAAATTTCAGATAAACAATGACTAATATTTTAGTAGAAGTATGTCCTAAATATGGCATAGGTCATACTTAGACTAAAAAAACATTATTTGTTGTTTAACTGAAATTCATATTGAACTGGGCATTATGTATTTTTATTTGCTAAATCTGGCAACCCTATCCTTGATGAGTTATTCTCTTATCCTTTTAAAAGAATAAATTTCTCTCTGCTGAGAGATTAGATGTTTGCATGTGGTGTCCCTATGCTACCAAAAATAATCTTGAGAAAAACTGTTCTGATTCAAGGTGGAGCTAGAACAACAAAACACACTAGTGTGGGAATTTGGAGGTGGGGAAGAGCATTGCAGTTGGGGGAAATTTTGCAAGGCTCCCCAGAGGAGAGGGAGGCACTGGGGCTGGACTCTACGGGGGCCAGCGAGTGCAGGGCAGCAGTCTTGCTGGAGTTCTGAGCACCCCTCCCCCCATCGGCCAGGGCTTGAGCGACAGAGGACACTCCGCAGGGATCAGGTCTTGACTCTGCTCTCAGAGGACAGAGGGGCTTGTGTTGGCGTGACTGGGGCTTGTGGGTATGAATGACTGTGTGTTTGCCCAAATCACACCCTCTCAGGACACCAAAGGGCTTTTGAGGGCCTCTCCTCTCACACCACCCCCAGTCCCTGCCCGCCCTATGTGGAAATCTGAAACTTGCTTGCATTTCTCCAGTGGTGGGGCATTCACTACCTCCTAAGGAACCTCTTTCATCGTTAGGCGGGTTGATTGTGAGAAAGTTCTTCCTTAGTATGAACAGAAATCTGCCTTCCTGTAGACTCACTCTGACCCTCTGAACAAAATGTTCCCCTCTGCCCCATGACGGTCCTTCAGAGCTGTGTCATCCATAATGATAGCCCACTGGAGTCTGAATAGACCCATTTCTTTGAACTGCACCCTTTATGGCTTGGTTTCTGGCTTCCCCATTTGTAGGGAGATGTCTGGGTAGCCCTGACTTGTGTACAAGCAGGGAGCAGGGAAGAGGCTGTCTGCGGGGAATGCTGGGAGCTGAGGCGAGGACAGACCAGGACAGAGAGGGAAGTTCCTTTCTTGCAGATGTTCAGCCTCCGGGAGCTGCAGCAGAGTGCTGGAGCCCTGGGCTCCATTCCCTGTTCAGTCCCTAACTTGCTGTGTGGCTTCAGACAAGTGCCCTCTCCTTTCTGGGCCTCAGCTCTCTGCTTTATGCACTGTGAACGGCTCGGCCTATGCTTACAAGTAGAAACATCTGTGCCTGTTCTGATCGACTGGTGCTGTGCTGGCTTGGGTTTCTGTGATAAGAAGGATTCTGAGGCAACGTCTGGATCCAGAGGGAAATCGGGCCACGTGTAGGCAGTGGCATAGTAGTCCAGGAGCTGCATAGGACCAATTGCGGCCTTGAGGGGGCTGCCAGCTCTGGCAGTGCCTGGCTCTGGAATGACAAAGCAGGACAAAACGAGGTGCTCGGTGAACTCAGATATGGGGCAGTGGCCGTCCCTGCTGGAAGGAGGGAGGTACCTTGCGTGATTACGGTCGCCTTGGCCCTGTCTTTCTCCAGCCTGCAGACTATCACACATGTGTCAGCCCACGCTCTGCCACCCAGAGGGCCGGAGGACAGAGGTGCTCTGTGGAATCCTGTGAGCTGGCCAAGTCTCACGGCTTGAGGGTGGTGTGGAAGGCGGCATGGGAGGCTGGCGGGGTGGGGCGCAGGGAGTGCAGATGGGGCTCCTCTGCCAGGGGGCAGGTCTTTAGGAAACAAAAACACAGGTCAGAGCTGGGGCTTGGTTTCCACACAAAGAGGCTTTCTCCCCTTCTCTGCCCTGCAGGGCCAGGAGGCTGGAAAAGGGGAGAGCCCAGACTCTGAGTATCTCAGAGGGCTCAGATTGAATTTCCAAGCTGGGTAAAGTCTCTACAAATCGACAAGTCCTCCCTCCAGCCTGCAGAGAGGCTTTCCTGATAGATGGCATCTCTGACTTTGCAGATGGGCAAAGAAGGGGGTCCTGCCATCTCCCTGTCTCTCTCCTTTTGACCTCTGTTCTGCAGCCATCTCACCGTGTGACCTTTGTCAAGTTCCTTCCCATTTTTCTGGGCTTGAGTTTCCCCAACTGTATGAGGAAGGACTTGGATAGACAGCCTCTAAAAGCCCTGCCAGGTCTCACATTTACAGACTACAAGTTCTCAACAGTGATGACGACGATGATGAGTTCTTACGGTTTACAGAGCACTTCCCTATTTCCCACTTACTTTATCTCGCAACAACCGGGTGGTTAGTAAGGTGGGCATGGTGAGTGCTATTCCCCTAATTTTTTTTCAGATGACAGACTGACGCTCAGAGAGGGCAAAAGGGTCGTTCAAGTTCACACAGCAAGGTGGTGGCTGAGCCAGGGCTCCCATGGCCGTGTCCAGACCTCCGTCCATGTGAAACACTGGTTTGCACGCTCCCACAGTGTGGGAGACACGGGCCCTGGGTCAGAATGGGCACAATTGCTTCACTTGTCTGTTTTCCATGTGGATTTCTATGTAGGAAATATTTTGAGGAAAAAATATTTGTGTCTAAAAAAGAATTGAAAGCCCATGCTCTTCCGGGCGTTCTCAGATGGGAGCTGGAAAGGACCCGCTTCTCAGCTGCATAAGCTCTGGGTTGGGTTTAGGTAAGAACTTCACGTGTCTAATGGAAATGAAGGCGATTTGCACAGTTTTTAGCATGCGATGGCATTTGGGTGGAAGTTGGAAATTTTCACAACACAGAGAACCGCAAGGTATGAAAATGTCAGCATCACAAAGTGTTAATGCTGGAAGGATTTTTACAAAACATCTGGCTCATGCATCCCTCCCTGACCTTTACTGAGGCCCAGAGAAGGAAAGGGGTTTGGCCCAGGTCACACAGCATCAGAGACAGAGACAGGACCAGAACTTGGGTATCCTGACTTCCCAGATATTTTCAGCACAGGCCACTTTCTGGGGCGGCAACAGAGTAGAGGGGCAGGGGAGGGGAAAGAAACAGAAGGGGCTGCAGGCCCCGGGGACAGTCAGACAAGAGGTATGTAGGGCCCAGCCGCCTGCTGATAAGAGACCCACAATGCCATTCCAAAAGGATACTTTATCAAGATGTAATTTTTCTCACCGCAGACACTATTTTCTTTCTCGTGCAGACCAGGCTGGCCTTCGCGATAAGGCGCCCAGACATGTTCGCACTGAGGCAGCCAAAACATGAGGCAGGAGGAAAAAAATTCCCTTCTTAATCTCCCCCCAACCCTAGCCCACTCCCCCCTCATTTCCTCTCATTCTCTCCAAGTTCTCATGCCCCCCCCCCCCCCGCCCCGACTCCCTACCCTCCACGCCCCACGGCTGGCTGGCCTCTTCCTGCCTTCCAGTAAGTCAGCCCAAAGGAGTCAGGAAGGTATGTGGCCTGAGGAGGTCAAAGGAGAGAAGCACGGAGGGGCCTCCCCTGGGAAAAGAGGCCCAGGCCACAGGCTCTCCAGCAACGTGCAGGGGTGGGTGGTGAGGGGAGGGCTTCCCCTGCAGCCTTCCCCCACCGTCCCAATCCTTGCAGATGGAACGCAGAGCTCTCTCTGGTTTGGGGGTTTGAGCTGGAGGTCATTAGAGCTTCCTCCACCCAAAGATTCCCTACTCCCTGACCCCCGCTTCTGACCTCCTAATTCAAGGGCTGATGGGAATTACTGGGGAAGGGGCTACCCTGCCTACTTCCATCTAAACCCCCCAGATTTAAGAGATCTGGCCAGGCAGGAAATCTGGGACCCCCATTCATGGCTGGACCAGTCCCTTCTGCTTTCTAAGCAGTCCAGACCTCAGTTTCCCCATCTGCCCCTGCAGGGGGTTGGACTCAGATGCCCCGGCCCTGAAATTCTACTTCTGGCTTTTTCAGAAGACGATATTCTATCCCAGGCCGCCTGGGCGCTTGGCAACTCGGCTGCACGGCCCCCGTGTATCAGGACCCCGCCCCTGCTCTGCTCAGGAAGTCCACCCCGCCCTCCACATCTGGATGGAATTTACCCCCCAAAGCAACTCAATTACTGGTGATTTGATCAGGATGGCTCATGTGTCAGAGGGGGCCCTGGTGATGTTGCTCTGCCAGAGATGAGGGCTCCCCATCCCTGTGATCCAGCCCTCTCGCAGCGCCGGGGGGCCTTCCTTTGGCCCCTGAAGACACGGGGCCTGGTGAGCAGGAGACTCAGAATCGGCTGCCACCTCCTGCTCTGTCCCAGGCCCGATTCCTTCAAGACCCAGATCGACGCACAAAGGCTGAAGGGTGAAGGAAGGCGGTGTATCAGTTTTACACCAGTTGTTACAGCCGAGTGTCCACTCAGTGGTGCCTGTGAGGGTGGCGACCCTCATGAACCCTCTTTACAATCTGACCGCTTAGCAGGGCAGCCTGGAAGGTAAGGGCTGCCTCTCACTTGCAGGGCTGCGAGAGGGAGGATTTGGGAACCGAGGGTGGTGTCTTGGTGTACCCTCCTCGGGGGGTCCAGATAATCCCTGCCATCTTCCTGTGGCTTCTGCTAAATTGGTGAGTGGGGGGCAGTGGGCTTTGAGGTTTCCTGTTTCTTCAAGTCTGCGTTTAACACCCCTTATTCTGAGCCCATTGTTCAAGAACGGGTTTCCTGGACGTGGAGCCCCCCTACCCCTCACCATCCACATACAGAGGAGGGTCACCGAGCCCTACCCGCGCTCCAGGCGCTAGTGCGCTGTGCCCCTCCATATAGTGACCTCCTGGGAGCAGGGACCACCAGGTTGCCACGGGAGGGATGAACCGGCCAGGACTGAAAGCACAGTGGATGAAAACCCTCATTCTCGCAGTAGCAGGATCACATGTGAGTGCCCACTGCCTTCCAGGTGACACAGCAGCGTCACAGCTCCGCGTGGGCTGGGCTGGCCTCACCAGGCTGGAGAAGCAGCACGCATACGTGTACAGACACACCACCTCCTTCCATCAGAGAATCAGTCCAGTGTTCAATCCAGCCAGTTCACTCACGCTGGTTAAGAGCAAAGCACTGCTGTGGGGGGGACGAAAGCTCTGAGGCCGAATCTCACTCCCCCAGAGGCTCCCACTGTCAGTGAGATGGAAAACACTGACCTAAAAGCCGGTGAGGAGCCCAGGCTGGCGCTGGGCGGGCCGTGGGTGAGTGCGGCTCTGCCCCGTGCAGGTGGAGGGCTTCAGGCCAACAGGTTAGCCACCCTGCCTGCCTCTTGCCATTGTCAGGTTGTCAGGAGCAAGCAGACAATGCGTTTGAAACGCTAGCCAAGTGCCTGGCACAGAGTAAGTGCTCCGCGAATGGCTGTTTGATTATTATCTTATGAAATAATTAGCATCAAGGCAACAACCTCTCACTTGCCTGGAAACCTTCCTACCTTACAGAACCCAGCCAAGAACTCATCGGAAGACCCCTTTCTAAAAAGCCCTCTGAGCTGTCACCAATAAAGTGTGGCAAGTTTGTGCCCTGAAGCTCGTGGACCTTCCTCATCAGTAAACTGATGACAGAAGCGGGAGAGATGAGTGGGTGGTGGTGATGCTAGTTCAGATGACTAGGAGGCAGGAAGGCTTCCTGGAGGCCCAAGGATGCCAGGCCGACGTGGGTAGAGGGTCTGGGCTGGGAAGGAGGGGGAGGTTCAGGTGGGGACCAGGTTCCTGGGGGTCTTGACTGCCCCTCTAACTCGTTGGCTGCTGTAGGGCAAACGGGGCTGCTGTGGGGTCACTATGGGGGAGGGACGAGAGGAAGGGGCTTCTTCAGGAAGCTGAGTCTAGAGGCTGATGCGAGTCCCAGCGAGGGCCACTGACTGCCAAGGAGGCCAGTCACGGCGTGTTGGAACCTAGACAGGATTCAGTGCCAGGATCCATCCACAACATAAAATTCCAGACAGGGAAATCACCATGTACCTGGCAAAGCGCCCCCCTCTCGCATCCTTTATATCACATGATTTTCCTAATTCAGCACAACATCTCTCTCTGCTTTACAGAGGAGAAGAACCGTGTCCTTAGCAATGGGACCTCATACAGCTGTTAATGGCAGAACAAGGCCAAGAACCCAGGGCTCCGGCTCCCGCATCAGTGCTCCTTTTTAAGAAGGGTTTGGGGGTGCTCTGCCTGCCTGCTCTTATTGCATATAGAGACTTTCAATAATAACACAGTGCTGGGCAGTCTTGGGACCAGGGGAGAGGGTGGGGCAAGGGACGATTCAGCTCCCAGAGGGTTACAAGCACTGACTCTGGACTCAGGAAATCCTGGTTGGAGGCCCACCCCCAGTACCTACTACCAGCGTGGCCTGGGGAAGCATCAGAACCTCTCTGAGCCTCACTTGCTCCCAAAGAGGGAGGCTGGGAGGGTGTGGGCTCGTCTCCTGTGCCTAGCATGGGGCTGGTGCAGGGTAGAAACTCAGTCAATACCATCCTAATAAACTGTTCACATTTATGATGGGCACTTACTCTGTGCCAAGCACCATGCTAATTGCTCAACTAAATGGATGGTTAGATAGTTGGCGAGGACAGCCTGGACTCGAACAAGAGTGAGGGTTGAATAAACATCAGTGGGGGAAAGTGCAGACCAGGAGGAAGGGGCCCTCCTCCTGGAGGGAGCTCGGGGAATAGCTCACCAGCAAAGCATGCCAGCAAGCCCAGAGTCTGAAGATGCCAGTTCACTTTCCCACTCTCCCATCATCTTGCTCTGTGACTTTGGCCAAGGTCTGGCCCTCTCTGGGCCTCTGTTTTTCCTCACAGAGGACAGAGGGAAGGCACAAGGGAACTGGGAGCCGAGCTGTCAGGGAGGGAGGCTCCCTCACCTGAGGCCTCCAGGCCTGTTGGGATCTGCGAACCTGAAGGGGATTTCCTGGGGCCAGCCCAGCTTCCAGCCCTGCTGACGTCTCCCCTGGATGGGTGCCCAGAGCAGCACTCTAGTGGAAAAGGCAGGCGGGCACTCTCCCAGCCCACACCTCGGCCCTCCCTCTGGGGCCCTGGGGTCTCCCCCACCCCCTACACGAGATGGGGAAGTGTGGGATCCCTCCTGCTGGAAGAAGAGGCACTGCCCCTTCGTTCCAGCTCCTGATTTGCTGTGTGACTTCAGGCAAGTCCCTGCCCCTTTCTGGGCCTTGGACCCCTGTCTCTGAAATGAGGAGGGCAAAGATTTCCAAGCTCTCTGGGAACTCTGACACTCTGGGATCCTGCTGGGGGTTGAGGGGCCTGAGAAAGAGAATTGGGATAGGAGCTGGATTCCAGGGCCTTGCTCTTGAGTGGAAGGTGGAGGGGGTGGAAGGAGGGCAGTGGGAGAAAAGGAGCCCCAAGGCCTCCAGGTGGCTGTAAGAGGGGGCAAGGCGAGCCTGAGGTTTTGGAAACATTTATTTTTAAGTGTCCGGTGTCACCGGGGGCTTTTTCTTTGGGTTTTGAAACGCTCCAGAAGTCGGCACTCTGCATGTGCGTGTTTGCGGAGCAGAATATGGGCTGTATTTATTCATCCTTTAGCCCGAGCCCTTAAAAATATAGACGGCTAATGTCTTCAGTATGTATGAAATATCCCATATGCTCGGAAACAAAAGGGGCTCTGTTATTAAAGTTTCATTTCCACACGCCCCCTCCCCTCCCTCCCGCCCGCCCCTGACACCCTGCCCTCCTCCCATCCCGCTCAGCCTGATCAAGACAGAGCAGGAGCCAGGAGGCAGGCGGGCAGGGCTGGAGCCCGGGCACAGCCGGTCCCTGCGAGAGTGGGCGCGGATTCCGGCTCCAGGTGAGGGGGAGTCCATGGAGGACGGGAGCAGGGTCTTCCAGGGGAGAGGGGCCTCCAGGGTCGCTGGGATGGCCAGTGGAGGAGTGGGGACCAAGGTGGCCCTTCTTGCGGGCGCCTGTGGGGCAGGGCCCCTGGCAGGGCCCGGCTGTCTGGGACGGAAATGCCCGCTCTGCTGCTAACGGAAACCACATGTGTCTCCCAGGCAGCGGGACAGAGACGCCGCCAGGCCTGGCGCTTGGGACTGGGGGGAGGAGAGATTCAGGCTGGCCCCCACTGTGTGCCCCGGGGCGGCTGGGGGGGTAGGGAGGGTGGGGGTCATTTGCATGTGTACCAGAGCGTGCGTGACTCTAAGTTCTGTGTGTGTGCATGTTGCATGGGTGGGTGGTCTGTGTGTCAGTGGGGATGTGTGTGTGTGTAAGCGTGTCTGCAGATTGGTGGGGTGTCCCTGCTCGCAGGACCGAATGAGTCTCCCCCTTGGCCTCCTGTGGCCTGAGTCCTGGGCGGACTCCTACCTAACACCCGGAGCCTGGGAGCCCGCTGGCTGCCTCCTGGGAGGGTCCTCTGGGGTGAGGAGACACCCAGCCGAGCTGGTGGCAGTCCTTCTATGCTGAGACTACCCTGTAGCCACCGCCCTCCTTCCTTTTGCCTCCAGCCCAGTTCAGTCTCCTCACGCCTGCACAACCTCTACCCATTTCCCAGAGAGAAAGGCTGAGGCGTGGAGCAAGGGGCTGACAACAATCTCTTCTCCCACGTCTGCCGTCATCTTTTTTCAGAGTGCTCGCCTCCAGGAGCTTGGCATCTTCACTGTAGCCCTTGGAGGTGAGGAAACCAAGCCCAAGACAGGGGACAGCTTGCCCATGGCATGAGGGAGAGAGTATGGGGGCTGTCCGAACCCGCAGGGGTCAGGGGATGACTGGGACAAGGGCTCCTTGGAAAAAGGCTGCACTCAGATTCTATGGCAAATAGGGGCACCCTGCTCTGGGGGAGCTCTGTAACCTGAGTCCTGGGTCTTCTCTCCCTAAAGAGCCAGCCTTGCCGGGAGCTGGGCTCTGGGTCCTGGGGGTGGCCCTGGCACTGCCTTGCTCTGGAAGTTGGATGGGTCTCCTCCTGACTCCGGGTCTCAGTTTCCCCATCCCCACAAAGACAAGTGTGGACCAAGATAGTATTTCCCAAAGCGTGGTGTGCACGGCGCCAGCGGCTGAGGAGATGATGCCACGGGGACTGCCAGTTTTCATTTTAACAAGGGTTGTGTGTTATTTTCACCCCCTCCATTAGGGGAAAATACATAAAAGCGCCTCAAACCAGGGAGCGGATTTAAATAAAAATATAAACAACCCAAATGAATGAAGACTGAGTTCCGCTAGGAGATCCCTGGGGTCCTCTCCATTTTAGCAACAGGCCCGCTTTACGTTTCTACCATTTTAAATGCTCATGAGAGTGCTGGTTCCGGCTATCTGGGACCTAAAGATGTGATCTGCTGTATAGATCATTTTTTGGCCTCCACAGATTAGCAGCCCTGTTATTCTGTGTCACCTTGGAGTGTGGTGTGGTGTGGTGTGGTGTGTGTGTGTGTGTGTGTGTGTGTGTGTGTGTGTGTGTTGTGTGGGAAGGGACTGGGAATGAAATGGGCAGAGCTGGGGAAAAGATTAGCCCATCCAAGGTTGAGACTAGGTGCCCAAGGTCAGAGGCAGGGAGCTGGGGAAAGAGATTGTTCCCTGCCTGACTGACATTTTCAAGCGCTTTGTCCGCCCTCAGCCTTGCACTGAATCGCCGGGATGGGTGGGTAGGCGAGGGGCCGCCCTAACTTCAGCCTTTCCTGTCATTCAGCCCTGGCTCCCTGGCCACTTGGCTGCGTTTTATGTGCCAACCCAGGACTGGCCCAGGAAAGGTGCCCCGGGAGGATGCAGGGCGTGTGGGAGGCCCCTGGGCGGAGGCCTCATCACTCCTGCAGGCTGGGCTGCTTGGGTCTGGCGCCATTGAGCATGTGCTCCTCATGCCCCTCACCCCCAGCCCACTGTGTGGCTCGCTGTTACTGTTACTCAGGACAATGTTTGTTTTTTCATGGATCTTCATTGGTAACTTGTCTCGTCACCAGCCCTCTAGGCCAGCACGGCATTTCCCTGCGGCAGGAAGTGCACCTTCCCAGACTGTCTGACTTGTCTCATCCTGCACTGGGAAGAGGGCATCCAGAGGGCTCGAGGATGGGGATGGCATCCTCGGTGGGGATGAATGCATGGCCCCTTCTTGGGGAGGCAGCATGTGCCCACGAAGGAGCCCAGGGCAAGCTCCCTGACCTTTTGGGGTCTCAGTGTCCCTACCGCCCCCAGGAGACATCGTCCTCAGTGAGGCTAAAGTAATTTTCTAGTTCTGTCCTAAGATGAAGCAACACCCATCTACCTCTAGAGGGTTCTTGTTCCTCTAGAAGAGGGCCCTTCTAGGGAAGGAGCGGGGGACAAACCTTGTGAGTCTGGGGAGGGACTCCCTGAGCAGGGATGGGCCACATGGAGTCATCCATACTCCTTGAGCCCAGGTTCCCTTGTGGGCTGGACTAGCTGTCTCAAACTCTGGGGAAGCAGCTGGCCGGGGTCAGGGGCAAAGTCCCTGCTTGCAGAACTTACCACATTCTAACTGGCTTTCAGTGGCCCTGGGAGCTACCAGCAGCTACACCCAAGGCCAAGGGCAAGTGGAGACGTGGGCAGCCTCATGGGCATCGTTACAGAGAGATCAACCTGGCCAGGGAGTGGGAGGCGGCACTGATTACTGGGGAGGACACGGACTTAAAGAGCAACCTCTTCCTAAGGAAACATTCTCATTTGGAAAGTGAAACTCTTCATACGACCACTGTCTGCTTAAACATGTCCCCCATGGTGGGCTCTGCCATGGGTTCCAACGGAGGCAGAGGATTCCAGTTAAACTTGGCTCATCTACCCAAAGTGATGCCCCGGGGGCTCCACTTCCTTAGATTTCACCTTGATTTCTTTTTCCTGGGTTTGCTACACGCAGAGTGTGGAGTGGTGACAAAGCAGTCCACCTATAGGGTCACACCCAGATCTACTGACAATATTTTCAGGCAAAGGAAAGGTGAAGTTTGCTCTTGGGTTAGGAACAAAGAAAAAGGAGAGAGATCAGTTGGACCTGCGCTCTGCTCCGGCCGCAGCTGTGGGACCTTGCCAGGTCCCTGCATCTCTCTTAGCTTGACTTTCCTGATCTGTAAAATGGGTTGTCATGAAGAGTCAGGAGATGATGGTACAGAAGACCTGGCAGACACTGTAGCCGGCACTCGATAAATAGCAGCTCAAAGGTATCAGGCCTGAGGATAACTCTGCTGACTTAGGGAGGGTGTGTCATCGCCGCTTCACAGAGGGGAGCGGCCTCAGAGCCACGTGCAGTGAGATGAGGGTAGAGCACCAACCCTTTCCCAGGCCTGCGTTCTGCTGGCTCTGTGCCTGCTGGCAGGTTCCTTCACTCTCTGAGTCTCAGTTTCCTCAGCTATAAAACTGGGCCAGGGATAGCACCTAGGGACCTCATCGGGCGGTTGTGGGGATTAAACGAGCCAACCTAAAACTCCTGGCATGTAGTGGGCTCTCAGGGAACACTACTCTAGCTGAGCGGGAACCTGGAGGCCCGAAGCCAGGTCCTGGGCTGACCTCAGGGGCCAGGGCCTTCAAAATGCTTGCTTCAAATCATCCCACTCGTCCCCAGTTGGGGCCACAGCGTTTGGAGCAGGAAGGTCAGGCAATCAGAGGCTCTGCAGCCCTGGAGGGCATCTCCCCTCTGGACTGGTTTCAGGTCCTGCCACAAACACTACCAAAAACATCTCCTAGAGGGGTGCTCTGTCCCGGTCCCTGTCCCCAGGCAGAGGGTGGGCAGTAACAGTACACCTCACTATCACGGCCAGCAGGCGTGTGAGTTGGCTTCCTACCTGAAGGATCTTGAGAGAAAGGAGGAAACTGGGAAAACTGAGGCTCTAAGAGGGAAGGGGCCTGTGTGGGGTCCATGCGGAGGTGAGGCGGGGACTGGAGGGGTGCAGGCGAGAGGGTGGGAAACCTTGTGGGGAGAGGGAGGCGGGGAGGGCCCTGTACCGACCCAGCCAGGGCTTCCTTCTAACGCTGTTCCCTGGAAGCAGGAACCGATCGAAGGCGAACCGGAAAAGAGAGAAAGAAAGCAAACAGAATCAGAGAAAAGCCTAGAGCTCCAAGCGCTGGGGTTGTTTGGTCTGGTTGACCACCTCCTGGGCCACTCGCAGCTGCTCTGCAGACAGATTCCAGCAACCCTCGCCACACGCGCTCACACACACACACACACACACACACAGTCCCACACAGACACACACACACACACACACACACACACGTATGCACAGAGGCAGGGCGCAGGAGCTCCGAGCAGGAGGGCAGGTGCTGGGACGGAGGGCTTCCGCAGCCCCTTCCAGCTTGGGCGCCTCTCTTCCCACACAGCCACGGCACACAGCAGCCCAGCCCCTTGCTGCAATTATAGTAACACCTACCAGGCACTTACTGTCGAGCTCTAAGCCCTTTTCTTGGATGAACTTGTTTAAGCCTCACAGCAACCCCACGAGGTGGGCACTGTAATCAGCCCCAGTCTGCAGATAGGAAAGCGGGCTTGGAGTGGCAGGGCCCGGAGCGTGGTGCCCCTCCCTGTCTCTGTGCCAGGCCCTGGGATCAGCCCTTTCACCCTGCCCCCACTCTCCACACCATGTGACCAGCACCATGCTGCTGCCCTCTTCTCAGGCCCCAGGAAGGGGAGTCACAGAGAGTGGAGGGCACAGGGCTGGATGTCTTTGCGTGTGCGGAGAGGAGAGACAGGGGGTCGGGGTCGGACAAACTCTCGCGTCACAAGTAGGCTCAGTGTCCTCCAGCCTCCTCTTCCAGCGTCTCTGCCATAGCTCCCTTCCGTCACCTGCCCCAACCCCTGAGACTCACCTCTATCCCCTAGACCTCACCATCCAGCATCTCTCACCCTCACGCTAGTTTATCCAGCCAGCCATTACCTCAACGAGCGTGTCCTGAGCTTCTTAATAATAGCATTGGATGCCTGTTGACAAAACATATTTCCCTTCCATTATTTTATTTCATTTTGCATGTGTGTGGTGGTGGTTATTATTTTCTTTTACCCTGTCTCCACCATTCACTGAGAATCCTTTCCAGTCGAGGGCCAAACTCACTAAAATGCATATCAGAGTCCTCCACTGGGCTCAAAATGCCAACTGTACACGTACAGGGTGTAGGAGATGTGGCTCAAAAGCAGCAGTGGTATAGTGATGTCTTGGTGAAGCATAAAGACAATATAATTCAGCAGAGATATCACAGTTGAAAGGGGGGAAACGCTACTCTGACGTTAGGCTGCATTAATAAAGATAGAGTGCCCAGAATGAGGGAAGTCATGGCCTTGCCCTGGTCTACGCTGGTTTGATTTTCCTGGATTACTGTGGTCAGTTTAGTTCTGAGAATCTGACAGACTGGGTTGAGAGTAGAGGAGTGTGAACAGGAGAGAAGGGGTCGGAAAATTCTTCCCTATATAGAATAGTTGAAGCGACTGAGGTTTAGCTTGAGGAAGGGAATAGAAAATACTCAGAGGATGGGATTAAAATCAGCGGGGTAGAGTGGGGGGAGATTTCACCTCTCTAGGAAAGGGATGCGAAAGATGGAATGAATGAGCTGCCTCTGGGGAAAGTGAGGCCACTGACACCAGAGATGCACAAGGCTGGAGGCCTTAGTGAAAGGGGATTTGAGATTGAGATGGGGGCTTTTGTTCCCTTCCAGTCCCAACACCGAGCCGCTCTGAGTCGGTGTCTCCTCACTCCAGCTCTTCCCACAGGTTGTGCTGAAGGTGAGGGGTCCCCAGGGAGGCCTGAGCACATCCCACCCCCGGTCTCTCCACGCTGCACAGCCTCAACTCCCACGCCCGCCCCACGGCCCACCAGGACCAGGACATAAAGTCTTGGACAGGCTAATCCACATGGTTGGAGGAACCCTTGGGAAGCACCTTGTCCACCCCCTCCCTGTATGGTGGGGTGAATGGAGGCAAGTGAGGAGAGAGGGTTTGCCCGAAGTCAGTGGCTTGTACGAGGTGATCATAACTCCACCTTGAACCCAGACCTCCACCCCTGGGCTCCTGCCTCCGAGCCTGCCAGGTCATTAGTGGACCGACAATGTGGTTCCCCCAGTCAGGGAAGGTTCCCAGGCAGAATCAGTCCCACTCTTTTCCACACCCCATAGTGTCTCTCATTTGAGATCTGCTTGACATGCATTTATTGAGAACCTACTAGGTGCCGGGCATTATGCTAGCACTTAGTGATGTGATAGTGGCTGCACTAGAGTAGGGGGTGGGCTTCTTCCCTCACTTCCCTCAGAAGTGCTCACCTTCAGAGCACTTCTCAGTTTTGAAATTACTTGGTTTATTTATTCATCTAATGGCTTACTCCCTGCCTTCCCTGTGCCACCCTGCCCTGCTCTCAACCCATCCAAGCCCCCACTGTACTCCCAGCTCCCAGAGCAGTCCGGGTTCATAGGATATGTTTATAAACTGCTTGCTGAATGAGTGAATGGGGAGCAAAACTGACGCGATGCCAGCCCTTGTGGAGCCAGGGTAACAACCAACACTTCCTGAGCCCGTCCATAGGCCTGGCACTGTGCCAAGTGTTTCTCCCACATCATCTCATTTAATTTTCACAACAGTGCCTAGAAGGTAGTGCTATCATTGGCCCCATTTTACAGATGAGGAAACTGAGGCTCAGAGAGGTTGAATAGCCTCTCACGGCTCTTGCCACCTCCCACCTTATATTATAACTATCCAAGCCCCTGTCTCATGCCCCTCTGACCACACTAGACTCCTGGAAGGCAGGAACCACTTCTGCTTTCCCTCTGTTCTCCCCTGTGTCCTGCACCGCGCTGATCTTCCTTGGCACCTATAAACATTTATTACATTCAGTTGGGTTGAATAAAGATTTGGGAAAGGAAAAGAGGACATGGTGAGGAAGAGAGGATGAGTAGAGAACACCAAGCAAGGGGCAGACAGCAGCATAACGCAGCGTCAGTGCTGGGAGCCAGCTTCAAAGACCGTTTCACCCAGTGCCTCCCCCACCCACATTCAACTTTGGGACTCCCTCCAGAGCAGCCCGCCAAGGAGTTTCCCAGGCTCTGCTTGTTCACCACCAGTGATGGGGAGCTCAGCACCTATTGAGGCATGAGATGATCCAAGGATATCACTTAGCCCAGGGCCAGGGGGTTCCCTGACAGCTCGTCTTTCCTGAGTACTTTCTCTGTGCCAGGCACATTAGAGCCACAAGAGGTAGGTACTATTATTATCCTAGTTGGACAGATGAGAAAACCGGGGCATGGAGAGTTGTATAACTTGCCCAAGGTCTCACAGCTGGTAAGTGGGAGAATACAGAATACAATTTGAAGCCCAGGAGTGGGGCCCTAGAGAGCCTGCCCTCCTAACCTCTATGCCAGCGTTGTCCATTGAAATAAATGCAAACACACATGTAATGTTACATTTTCTAAAAGCCACAGTAAAAAAGTAAAAAGAAACAGGTGAAAAAAAAAAAGGAACCTGAGAAATTTATCTTAATAATATGTTCACTTAAATCCAAAATAGTATCATTTTAACATGTAATAAATCTAAAAAAACTCATTAATGTGACACTTTACGTTCTTCTTTGGGTTCTAAGCCTTGGAAACCTGGTATGCATTGTAGCACATCTCAGTTTGAACTCAGCACCTTTCAAAAGCTTAGTGG
Source organism: Globicephala melas (assembly GCF_963455315.2). Classification (NCBI taxonomy): domain Eukaryota; kingdom Metazoa; phylum Chordata; class Mammalia; order Artiodactyla; family Delphinidae; genus Globicephala; species Globicephala melas. The sequence goes on from NC_083316.1 coordinate 126,307,759, forward strand.
CACATGTGGCTAGTGGCCACCATACTGGACCACAGAGTTGTATACTAGACTGCCTTTCAAGGTGCTTGCTATGCTATATCCTAGTGCATAGGAACAATCCAATAAATGTCAGGCACCGTTATGATTATTTTTATCACTGGCTGTTGGTGGTGGTGGTCCAGGGAGAAGCTGGGCCGAGGCCCCAAGCCCTTGGCATAAGCACTGATGTTTCTGTTCTTAATCTGAGTCCTCCAAGCCAGCAGCCTGATGTCTCCCAGGCTAAGCCAAGCTCTGTGCACCCTTGGCCTCTGGGTTGGGAAGAGCCAGCCTAATTCTCTCTAGGAGGTGAGGGAGAGACCAGGCCGAGGTCTCTCCATCTCCCCAGCTGGCCAGCTGAGTACCACATGAAGTGAGGCCTCCTTGGGGTCTATAAGCCTGTGGCCCATCTGCTGTGGAGTGTGGGGTGGCCAGGTACACATCTGGAAGGAAAAGGACAAAGGCCCCTCCTTCTGTGGTCTCTGGAAGCAGCACCTCCTGCACGCCTTAGGCAGATTAGGTCTTTACACAGAACAAACAAACACACAAATCCCCACACATTGTTTTAATACTTCTTTTTTTCATGAAACCCCACGAGTTAAATGGAACAGAGATAAGGGGTTGGCATTGCCCCCTATCCCTCTGTGGTTCCTGGATGGTTGCTGAGCGCTTGCAAAGTGGTTCCCAAACCTGTCTGCACATGGAATCACCTGGGAAATTTTGAAATATACCAATGCCTCAGAGGTTGATTGAATTGGCATAGGGTGCGGCGGCGGGGCTTTGGAATGTGTAAAAGATCTCGGGAGATCTATCAGGCACACAATTTTGGGAACTGCTGTGCTAACCCTTTGGGGTACAAGCTCATCTAGTCCTCACAGCAGCTAGGATGCTGGTGTGGTTATAGTTCCCACTTTACAGATGGAAAGATGGAGGCTCACAGAGGTAAAATAACGGGCCCAAGTTCAGACAGCCAGGAAACAGGCATGGTAGGGATTTACTAGCCATGGTCTTAGCCAGTGGTGTGCTGTTAAATGTTTAACGACTGGCTCTCTGGAGCCAAAACAAAGGCCCTGATTTGTAGCATCTGCCCATATCCATGGTGGAATGACTCCCACCACGGCTGATTTCAAGCTACCAAAGTGATGTCACTGAGCACAGAGCTGGGAAGTGGTTCACACAATTGGCTGTCGGGTCAGTACATTGGGCTCCAGCATGTGGCTGGGCCACGCGGCACGGTGAAGAGGGGGGGATCCTGTTGAGTAGGAGGTAGATATTGTAGTAATTTGCTGAATTTTTAGTCATAGAACACTTTCTCAAATGAAAAATTTGCAAGCCCCCAATATTTCCAACAGATAAAAAGCAGTATGTTATCAGTAGAGGTTTATTTTATAAACTTAAATGATAAGATCTTGCTCTTGCTAAACTGGGTGAGCCCCAGGGCGGGGTGGAGACTTATGATAATGGGCAGTAGGTGGCGTGAACAGCAGCCTCCACTCAGAACCAGAAGCCTTGTGGTCCAGGCCTACCTCTGACCTCACTGCCCGGGTGGCCTTGGGCCAGTCCCTGCCCCTCTGGGCCTCCATTTTTTTGTGTGTCCAGGAGGAGCCTGGACGGCACGTGGGACCCGCAGGGTGTGGTTTTCTAAGCTGGTGTTGGCCCTGCAGCACCCCTGCCTGACCCCAGCCAGCCTTGGCCCTGTATTTATAGCCATGACTTCAGTCTCTCCAGTGCCACTGAAGCTAGTTCCCTGGACCACATATTTATAAACCCAGCAGGGCAGAAATAGATGTGACGTGCAGGGAACTTGGCTGATTTGGTGAGCAGACTGGATTTGGTGTGTCCATTTGGAATGGGCTCAAGCTCCCAGCATCCTGGCTACCAGGACTCAGGCAATCCAGAGCCAGAAGGGCGCTTGGAGACTCCAAGCCCAGCCCTGTATTTGTGTGGTTGGGGGTCACTCAGGCCCAGGAGTGAAGGGACATGTCCAGGTGTGCAGAGGGCATGGCAGAGACAGGCCCAGAATAAAGAATTTTTCTGCACTGTGCAAAATGGCCTCTCCCCGGACCCTGGGGAGACCTCCCCCTCCACGAGTGATCATATCAGGTGCCAGGTACCTGTCAGGTCCTGGTTTGGTTGTTTTTCTGCTCTGGGACCGTGGGCAGAGATTATCCTCCCTCGGCCTCTGTTTCTCCATCTGTTAAATGTGAATAGTAGTAGGTACCTGCCTTCTAAGGTTACTGTGGGGAATAAACAAGGTCATGCTTGATATCATATACCTGGACAGTGCCAGCACACAGTCACAGTCAGTGTTCGGTCAGTGGTGCCTTATATCCTCAGTCACCCCTTAACAAAAGTAACCTATAGGATATCATTATTATTATCCCCAAACTCATTGTATAGCATGTGTTTTACATCGAGGAGACACTCTATCCATTTAAAGAACTTGGAAAAGAACGCCCTCAAAGAAATAAAGCTAATATGTGAAATCACATTTTTATATACTGGACCATAAAAATGCTCAATCCTAGATGGTAGACAGGTTCGTAGTGGAACATGAAGGTTCTAAAGTGGTGAATGCTTGAATAATCAGAGTGTTAGCGTAAGACATCTCCCAGGGGCTTGCAGGGTTTGTGTTCCTGAGTTTGCCACCTAATGTTGATTTTACATATTTTTAATTGTATATGAGAATTTAATGTAATACTGAACCTGAAATACATATGCCATACAAAACAGAAGATAGCATCATAGTAATACCACTGTTTTTCCTGTCCTAATGATACATGCACTCCCCAGTCCCCTTTCCTGCTTAATTATTTTTCCATTGCACTTATCACCCTCTGACATACTTTCTTATTTATTTATTGTCCGTCCACCCCAACTAACGTGTGAGCTTCACGTGGGCAGGGTTTCTTTCTCTTTTGTTCACTGTGTACTGCCAGGGCTTAAAATAGTGGATGGCACAGAGCAGGTGTTCAGTGAATATGTGTCAAAAGAAAGAATGAATGAATAAGTGAATGTGTGCGTCTCCATCCTACCAAGAAGGCAACTGGAATTCAGTGAGATGAGTGACTGGTCCAAAGTTACCAAGCTATCATGAGGCCTGGCTGACACTCATCTCTCCTGAGACCACCCAGTGTGTCCATCTCAGGAGTTCTTCCCAGGCCCTCACAGCTACCTCTTGTCAAGGGATGGTTTCCTGACACTTCCAGAGCTCTCCCAGCTTCACATGACGCTCATCCAACACTGGTCCCTTAGGTCCCAGGAGTAGGACAGGAACAGTGGGGAGAAGGGAAGTGGGGAAGAAGGAAGAGCAGTCAGAGCAGGCTGGGCAGCCAGGGTGGTGATGGCCGGAGGCCAAGGCAAGAAGAAAGGAGGCCACGATCGGTCAGTCTGTCCTGCAGGTCTGGAGGGAGGGGTCAGTAATGTGGGGTCACATTTGCACATCCCTCTGGGACTGACTCTGCCCACTGGAAAATGCCAGGGGAGGGCAAGTCCAGGGAGGATTCAGGGACACCTTCAATCGTGGATACTGCCATCCCCACCAACCACTCTGCCCAAGGCCTTTTTTAGCTGGGGAAACTGAGGCCCATTGAAAGGAAGTGACTCTTCCAGAACACATAGCAAGATAATTCCAAATGCCAGGCTTCCTCATTCTCACCAGTTCTGGAGGTTGGAGGGGGTTGAGACTCCCCCTTTGGAGCCATGGGGAAGAGACCCCCACCCACGTTGGCTCCCATCCCCCCCTTGAGAGAAAAGCACTAAGGCAGGAACATACTCTCAGCTCAGACCCTTGAGGACAACAAAAGCTCTCTTCCTAGTGGCCAAGAGAACTCAGCTCTGGACAGTCCAGACACTACCCTCCACCCCACTCCTAATGCCAGGGTGCTGCCAGACAGGGGTGGGGTGGGTAGGGGCACCCTGAGCCATCTGGACCACTTCTGGGTGACCCCTTTCCCCAGAGTGACTCCAATTTTGTCCCTAGGCTATACATACAGTTAGTACCTCAGTTACTCCAAGTCCATTATTCCACTTGATAAATATTTATTTAGTGACTCCTCTGTTCCAGGCAGTGTACCAAGCACCGCAGATAATCTTCCCCTCTCTCCCTTCCACCCTCCCATCCTCCCATCTTTCCATTCTTCCTCCTCATTCATTCATTCGTTCATTTAGTAACTACTTAAACTATTAAGGCAGTGCAGCCTATGGAGAAGAGGGATATCTGGAGCTGGACTATCCGGATATGACCCCCGACTCAGCCACTCACTAGCTGTGTGAGCTTGGCAAGTCACATAAGTTCAATTTCCTTATCTGTAAAATGGGGATAATAATAGCATCTTCCTTATAGGGTTGTGATGAGGATAACATGAGTCAATGTACACTAAGTGTCTGGAATAACACCTGATGTAGTAAACACTTCATAAACTTCAGCCATCATCCTTGTCATTGTGATTATGTGCCTGGCACTGTGCCAGGTGCTGAGGAAATTGCTTCAAAATGCTCCTCTCACAGAGGCGTCTGCACGCCAGCCCTTGTTTCAGCCTCCACTTCCACCCCCAAAGCTGGGCCTTGCCGTGGCTCCCGCAGCCCTATAGGGCTACCCTCTACATGACCTCTCAAGCCAGCAGGAGAGAGGCCAGGCAGCTGAAGCCTGTCACAATTTGGCCACCTTCTCTCCCAGCCTCACCTCCCTCTGCCCTGCCACACGTGCCCTAGCCTCAGCCTATCCAGGCCCTTGTGGTTCTCCAGATTCATCCTCAGATGGTCCTTCCTTCTTGCCTCCACGGGGCCTTGATGGACGGAGTACCCTCCATTCATCAGACTGCCAAACGCTTCCTGCCAAAATCCTTCAAATTCAGCTGAAACATCGTCCATCATCCCAGGAAGCCCTCCTTCCTTCCCCTCAGCCAAGAATCATGAGATCTGCCTCTGAATCTGCATTTCCCTTTGTTTGCAACTTTTCTTTATTCCATGAGCAATGGGGAGCCACGGAGGGTTCCTGAGCAGCTGAGCAACACACTCAGAGGTACACTTTAGAAGAATGGGCCAGATCCTGTAGAGGATGGAGACAGGGAGAGATTGCAGGTAGGCAGGCCAGGTATGGAGTCCTTCAGAGGAATAAGGGTTTCACCTTCCTGGGCTGCTTATCCCCTCTCTGCCTACTCTAGTCTCCCCTTTACGAAATCAGATCCTGTGATTTCCCCAGCACTGACTCAGGAAGTCAGGGGGAAAGTCAAAACTAGGACCCCATGCCTGATGCTGCCATGTGTCTACTTAAGCCCTGATCCTCAGCATTCCTCACTCCCCTTATTTCCTCTGCAGCTGCAGAGCAGGCGAGGGCACTGAAGACGATGAAGAATCAGGGCAGGCCAGACTGTGCTTTATGTTCCCCTGGCCTGTGAGCCAAGCATCCCCAGAGCCCCATAGGTGAGCAGCACCCGGCCCTGCTCCCTCATCCCCTGCCAAGCAAAGGAACGAGCCTGTATCTTTCAGTTAATCCCTCAACAACCCTGTGAAGTAGGCTCTGTGTTAATCTGTTTTACAGAAGGGGAAACTGAAGCTCACAAAGACAGAGAGACTTGCCCAGAGTCGGGCAGCCACTGAACAGAGGAGTCGGAATTCAAACCCAGATCTGATTCCAAAGCCAGTGCCCTTCCTCCACCACATAGGGACGTGAGGCTCCCAAGGCCACGTCCCCTGGGCCCACTCATGGCAGAAGCCAACCACGGAAGGAGCCTCTGGAGATCTCGGTAGACCCTCAGAGCTGCACGGACAGGGGCTGTAGAGATCTGATGCTCAGCTAGGCCTCTGGTCCTGGGGGCCCTGCTTGGACTCCTGGGAGGCGAGGGGAGGGAGGACAGGAGGCTGACCGCTCAGGAGGGAGCAGGGCTTGTGCAAGAGGCTGGAGGCAGGTGTCTTGACACCTGGGCTCTAATGCCAGGCCTGTGTCTGAACCTTCTGTACAACCTAAGCGATACCTTCCCTGTTCTGGGCTCAGAGCTCCCCTCTCTGAGATGAACGCAGTGGGTTTGCTGGACTCTGTCAGCCCTATCAGCTGAGGGTGGATGGCCTGGAACCTTGGGCCTGTGGCCAGAGGAGGGCTGTGGATTTGGGGAAGCTGGTATCAGAGGACTCCCCCTCCCGTTTCTGTGGAGGCCGGAGCAGGCTCTCTCCTGCCCACGGTGGAGCCGTGCCCACACAGACAGGTGTGCTGCGTCTGAGCGCGCAAGCTCGGGGGCTGGGCGGGGTCCCTGGAGTCAAGTCTGCAGCCACTGAGAGTGCGGGTAAGAGCACGGGGCCCAGCAATTCTACCACTCAGCCCCCTGTGACCCTGGATGCAGAATTTCTCTCTCCGTGCCTCAGTTTCCTCATCTGTAGACAGCACTCACGTGGCTGTCCCACAGGAGCGTTAGGTCAAAGCCTTGTCCAAGCGCCAGCAGATGCTCAGGAAGGGGCAGCCGCCATTACTGTTCCGTGTCGTGACACCCCCGCCCCTTCCCCAGGCTCCGGAGCAGGGTGGGTGTTCCAGGGCTTGGGCCCACAATGGGGCCTGCCCAGACCCCCCAGCTGGGCTGGGAGCCTTCCCTCCTTGGGAGGGAGACTTGAATTGGAGCGCCCCTGCCAACTCCTCCCTCCCGGCTTGGCAGTGCGAAGACAACGCCGGCCAAAAATATTTGTGTGGGTGGCGGAAAGTTAACTTTTCCGCCTCTGTCTTCTTTCCTGGAAACCGTGGCCACCGTCAAATACAGCAAAACAGAAGCAGGCATAGAGTGAGGCGAGGCCCTGTGGGGCGTCCCAGGGAGCCCTGCCCCCCACACCCACTCCTGCCTCTTGCCATCTGGCTCCATGGTGGGGCGGGTGGCAGTGGTGATGGAGGGCTCCAAAGGCTTAGGATCATGGCATCCTGCAATGCCAGGGCTGGCTGGACCCTCCAGCATCCTCTGGCTCAAGCCCACCATGGTGCCTTTGGGCAAACCGACTCGAGTACAGAAGGCCCCTGCCCAAGGTCAAACAGCCAGCTAGGACTCTTCAGAATTCTACCAGCCCTTCATGAGGTTCTAAGATTCTTTGAAACTCTAATGGCAGAAATCTGGCAGCAGCTGGCGAGTGAGAAGGAATCTGGAGACGAATGAGGCCCTGGAACCTCTCTTCCCTGTGTCCACCATCACGGTCAAGGTGCCAGATATGGGTTCAGAGATCAGCCTTATCACTTGCTAGCTGTGTGACTCAGGCCAGAAGTCACTTCGCCTCTCTGATCCTCAATTGCCCCACCTCCGAAATGGGATAATAACAGTACCTCCCTCATAGGAGCCTACTGGGGTGGGGGATGCCTGACCCTGCCTGGGGGCGGAGGCATGGCCTCCAGGTACCACAGCAGCAGAGGTCAGCCCAGGCCCTGAGGTTGCCAACATCCACAGTCTTTCACAATTCTCAGAATTCTCACTGCCCATGGGGCAGCCAGTAGGAGGTGGGGGGGATTCTTCTCTTTCTGTTTTATAACAGGATAAGTGACATTCGGAGAGTTCAGATCCTCCAGAGTTCACACAGCTAAGCAGTGGTGGAATCCAAGATCTGTTAACCAATATCTATAAACTGCAAGGTTTCCTCCCGAGTGCAATTGGTCACTGACCCTGACTTAAGCTCTACCTGCCCATTCTGGGGCATCTTGCCCACCTCTGCCTGGGGCCTCCACAAATGATTTTTAAATCTTTGTCTCCAACCTGGACCTCTCCCCTGCTCTTCAGGCCTCCCTGTGGAGCTGACCGTGCTCAGCTCCCCCGGAAATCCCAAATCAAACTCATCTCCCTGCTCCCCTGAACACCTGCTCCTAACCATTTATTCCTGATCTCTATTAGCGAAATCACACTGTCACCAGAGTGACGAACTGGGCTGCATCCTAGCCTCCTCCCTCTTCCTTCACACCCACTCTCCATCTGCCTCCCCGCCCAGCCAATTCTTCTGCCCAAGTTTCTCTCCCATCTATCCCCTCCGCGTATCCCTGCAGAAAGACTCCATCCTCTCTCTCCTGGATTGCCATCATTTTTAACATTTCTAAATAATCATACTGTTATTATTATTGTCCCCGTTGTCATTCACAGCTCTCCCCACCAGATTTGAAGGCTTCTCAAGCCAGAGTACCATGTCTTCTTTAGTCCCACTGTAGCCCCAGTACATTTTATAGTGTCTAAAATGTAAACAGGAGCTCAAAAGTTTTTGGTGGAATGAAAGAATAGTCAACATGTATTAAGTTATGTCTCAGAAACTGTCCTAAGTCCTCTGCATGCATTTTCTCACTTAGTCCTCATTGCAACACTATGATGGAAATATTACGGTTCCCATTTTACAGATGGGGAAGCTGAAGTTCACAAAGGTCATGGGACTTGTTGCCCACCACACAGGTGGCAGAGGTGGGATTCTAGCTCAAAGCCTGGGCATGTAAGCACATCACTGCGCCCCATCCCTTGGTGCACAGCCTCCTCAGGGGGTCCTGGCCCCAGTCTTGCACCCTCTGCGCCACCATTGCTGTGATTCCTTGTGGCATACGTACCTTTGGTGACACACGAGAGAATTTTTTCTAGGAGGTGCCCAGATAAATATTTTTAAATAACTAGGTATTTATTTAATGTGTATTAAGGGGGAAAATGACTTAGCACAACATATTTGTGGTTTCTCTGCAATTATTGCTTAAGATAAGTCTAAAGTAATAGAAGTAAGTTATTTAAAGTTGATTTACGGAAAGATATTAAGCAAATAAAGTGTAAGTGGCATAAGGATATGGCAAAAATTGGGGCAAAAATTTGGGATGTCGAATGACTGAAGCTTGGGACTTTCCTATGGACACATGAGACCTGTACCCCCAAACACCAGTCAGTTCAGTTCTCAGGGTTCCCCTAAAGTGGAGTCAGAGGCTCATCCTGGAACACGCAGAGAACCATCTCATGCACTGTTTCTTTTCTCCCTCTGCAGATAGATCATCTTGAAGGGGAGGCCTCACAGGCGAGAGACGGGTGAAGGAGGAGGGCCTGGGGGGCCACCACCCACCCAGTCCAGGAAGTCTAGCAGTTGAACCCCACTCCAGCTCTGTGAGAAGGCCCCGAGAAGAGCAGAGACCAGGGCTTACTCGGGAGCCTCCAGTCCTGGCCTCAGCCCAGGCGCCAGCTTCTCTGTGTCCCTGAGGAGAGGCAGCACCATGCTGGGCCCTCACCTCCCGACCCCGCCCCTGGGGCCCAGCGAAGGCAAGTCCTCACCCTGCACATTTGGGCTTCCTGACGGGAGCTACAGGTGTCTGGCCTTGGAGGCCGAGGAGAGCGGCGGCGAGGAGGGCCTACAGGGAGAGGCGGGGCTCACGGACTTGGAGGAAAACGAAGTGGCCAGAAGGCGTGAGGACAATGCCTGCAGAGCCACCCAAGGGGCACCACAGCTTCCCAGACCCCGGGGCATCCAGTCACCCAGCTGCTCCAGGGAGGCACGAGGGGGTTCCCAGCATGACAACAGAGCCAGCCAGGACTGGGACACGGTGAAGGCCCAGCAGGTGATGACAGCCAGCCTCAGCCCCAGCCCTGGGCCCAGGGTTGCCCAGAAACCAGGTAAGCTCATGGCCCTTTTCCCCTGGACTGCCAGAGTCATGGGGGACCCCACAGGTGCTTAACACAGGCACTCCCGACCATATTTTCCCATGGTACACAAGAGACCATCAGAGTCCCATGGGCCTGCCCAGATTAACAGCTGTGGGGAGACAGGGGAGGCTGTACCATACGTGTCGTTCCAGCTGTACCACATCTAAGTCCACTCTCTTCTCTGCCAAAGAGGGCACGTGAGAAGGCAGCGAGAGAAAGCCACGTTATCATGCTTGGTTAAAAAAAGCCCATCACACACTCTTGTCTGCCCTTTTTTTTTTTTTTGTGGTTCGCGGGCCTCTCACTGTTGTGGCTTCTCCCGTTGCGGAGCACAGGCTCCGGATGCGCAGGCTCAGCGGCCATGGCTCACGGGCCCAGCCGCTCCGCGGCACGTGGGATCTTCCCGGACCTGGGCACGAACCCGTGTCCCCTGCATCGGCAGGTGGACTCTCAACCACTGCGCCACCAGGGAAGCCCCTTGTCTGCCCTTTGATCATTCGTGGTAACAAATGACCTTAGAGTCTGAGCAACTGATGGGGCAGGACCACCTTGCTGAACACACTAAGCGCCAACTACTTGCGGGCGCTGGGGATGCAGCACGGGGCGCAACAGATGTGGTCCCTGCCCTCATGGTGCTTTGGAGGTAGAGTCTGAGCCTTTGATCTAAACCGACCTCCTAATTTTACAGGTGGGAAAACTGAGGCCCAGAGTGAGGAAGAGACTGCTCCAGGTCACTCGGCCTGTCGGTGGCTGAGCCGAGCCCACATTCCTCATCCAGGCCTTGGTTTCCCATCTGTTAGAGGCGACAGAGGCTCGTCACCTGGGCTGCAGTGATGACTCAGTGACATTGTGTAGGGAGAGCTCGGTGTGCATGGCACAGGAGGAAGGAAGGAAGGGAGGAAGATCAATTTCCCACAGGCGGCAAGAGTCGGCAGGGCGGGACAGGGAAACCCACACTGAATCACCTCCACCGCTGGGTCCATGGCAACGCTGAAGTGGGTCCAGATGGGGAGGACATGAGCCGGGCCATGCTCGCTCAGGCGGGAGCCGCTGCCAGCAGATCCCGGGGGCGCAGGGCGTGCGGGGGACACAGGCCTGGGAGGGCTTGTGCGTCAGGAAACTGAAGGAGCACTTCATATCTGTGCAGGCGTCGCCGACACCCAGCCTGGCGTCTCACCAGCCTCCCACCCACTCCCTTTTCCGAAATAATTCTCTCCAGGCTCTGACCACACCCCACAGGCACCATTCCCCATGCCCGTGGCCCCCAGGCTTGGGTCACACAGGGAACCAGGCAGGAACAAGGAGGGGCCTTCAATGCATTTGGGGTAGGTAGGAGGAGGATCCCAGGGGGATCCAGCAGCCTTGAACTTGAAGACAGGCCTCCACACCAGAGTCGACACAAATCCAGGTCCCCTAGAGCTGGAAGCCTCAGGACCTGCTCCCTTCCCTCTCACAGACCATGGCTGGGGGTCAGGAGACATGGGTGCTGGTTCTGGACCTGATGCAACTAGCCAAGGCCCCAAAATCCCTTCCCAGTTTCTTCATCTGTGAAAATAAAATAGAAATAGGAGCCCTATCTACCTCATAGAGCTATCAGGAGGTTGCAGGGTAATCTAGATAAGCACGTAAGGGATGTTGATAACAACTACAATGATCATCGTCAGCGCAGCAATACAAGAGCTATTATTTGTTGAGCCCTCATGTGCCAAGTCCACTGTGCTAACAGCTTTGCACAGATCACTTCATTTAATCACATAACAATCCCCATAAGGGACATACTGTTACTATCTCCATTATACAGAAGAGAAGACTGAGGCTCAGAGAATATAAGTGACTTGCCCAAGACTCATGGCTAGCAAGCTGCAAAGCCATGATTCAATCACAGTGTTTTGAATGTGGGGCTTTGCTCTTGGCTACCACTGTGCTCTGGATCTACACGGGCGAGAGTTGTCTGCTGACACCCTTGAGGGAAAGAGACCATACATGGAGAAACTACCAGTACCGACTCCTGTTGGCTTCTCACACAGAGCTGGCCCATTTCATGGTATCTCATTCTTGCTGATCTTTCAAGGCAGCTACTATTCTCCCCATTGTACAGGTGAGGCAACTGAGGCTCAGAGACTTACGTCCCTTGCCCAAGGTCACAGTCAGCGCTGGAGCTGAGACTATGGTCTTGTTCTTCTTGCTCACAGTCCGGTTCATGCCTCTCTTTAACAACCAGCCAGATGGTTATCTAGTTCTGTCCTGAACATTTCTAGGGACAGAAGAGGTAGGAGTAACCTCAGGAGGATGGAGTGGGCAGGGGAGACTTCTCAGAAGTGGAGGCAGGAAGGAAGCTGGGTCTTGGGAGAGAGTAGAAACCCGGGTGGTCTTGGGTCAGAGCCTACACTGGCCTTTCTGCTCCCTTGAGAAAGGGAGTGGCCAGAGTCCCTTCTCTCTATGCGGAGATCTGGAGGGAAGGGGCCTGTGGCTGCCAGGTTATTAGCGGATTAGGGCGTCCTTTTAAAACTTCCTCCCGTTACTGCCAAAGGATTATAAGCATCTTCAGACAGTTACACCCATCCTTCCGCAATTATACCTGCCTCTCTTGAATGCTCCCTGACAGTTTTAACTATGGGTCACGGCATCTTCTGCCTTGGGTATCCACCACTTGGGGTGGGTGGGTTTCAGTGACATTTTGCTCAGGCCTGAGTACAAGCTGAGCAGAACAGAAGGGGGTCCTTGGCAGGCTGGAGGGTCAGGGGATGCAAAGAGATGAGGTGGGCAGCAGCCTGCAGCTCAAGTTTCCTGCCATCAGCTGCTGCCAACTTGAGAGAAGATACGTGGGAAGGAAAGTGTCCCATAGGGCTCCTCATCAGCGCTGGTTAGTCCATAGCTCACCAAGAGAGACCCACGCTGTACTTCCCACAAAGTCTCAGCTGGTCGTAACTGGCAGGGCTTATTGAGATTATTCTATAGATAATCTTGTGGAGATTCCTAAGTCCATAGATGGCAAGTGAATTGTCCAAGGTCACACAGTAAGCTGGTGGCAAAGCTATAGCTGGAACCTAGAGTTTCTGCCCCTCAATTCAGCTGCCAGGCCCTGTGTTAAATGCTTTGCATGGGTTCTTTCTTTTCATCCTCTAAACAACCCTCTGAAGTTCATCATTTTCTTATCTGTTTGACAGATGAGGAAACTAAGGCATAACAAGTTTAGGTGACTTGTCAAAGTATCAGGCCAGCGGGTGGAGGAGCTGAGATGTGAACCCTGGGAGGTCTGGCCCATGCTTTCAACCACCCTCTGTGCTGCCTTGTCTCCATGGAGACAAGGCAGCAGGCTGTGTTCTTCCACCCACCTGGGGCTGGGGAAAGGTTGTTCAGACTCTGAGGGATGGTGGACAAGCCATACCCCTTCCTCCTTGGAGACACTCAGGGAGACCTGGGACCCACTGCCAATCCAGCCCCTCCTCTGCCCCTGGCTTTGGGATTCCCACCTTCCCTCCTCTCCAGGCCATTGTTCTGGAGGTCCAGGTTATCTGGAGAATGTGGAGACCTTTCCAACTCTACTGGACACTGCTCCAAGCCTTTGGGGTGGAGATGGGGGTGTGGATCTGGGTTGTCAGAGGAGCCCGGCCCCTGGCCATGTCTATCTTGCTGAGGCAGAGGAGTCAGCACCCATGATGAGAGCTGATCCCTGGGCCAAGGACAAGGCCCCTGCTCCTCAGGCCCGTGGAAAAGAGGGCAGACAGAAAGGCAAGGTGCGGCCCACTCTCCCTCCCCCCACCCCCCGACCACGGTGACTCTAATAGGGGTGATGGTGTAGGAGCAGGGCTCACAGGTTCTCATAGCCCTCACACGTGTACCCACGCATACTCGCTCACACTCCCTACAAACACACGTGTATGCACAATGACATCTACACACCATGTTCTTATGCAAATGCTCATGTGTATATATTCACAACTGCACACACATGCACACACATGCATGCTCTCAGACACCAACACACCCGTGCATGGGGTAGACATTGGCACACACCCTCCCACAGATGCCCCCCTCATCCATGCATGCTTAACTTTCACATGTGGACACATGTGTCAGATTTGCATACATAGCAGTCCCACCTGAAAACATACAAGCACACATATTCCCTCCCTTAGGTACAGGTTAAAAGCATGTTCCTTTCTCCATTTTCTTTTGCTCACACACCTACACTGTGCAATCTCTCTTGCATGCACACACTCTCTCCTACAGGCATATCCACTCTGCACACCCACTGTCACATACCCACATACAGACCGAACCACTTTCTGTCCTTCCTTTCCCCCATCTCTTTCACTTTCATACCCACCCACACAGTAATCCTAGCCTCCCTCCCTCTCTCTCTCTCTTTCTCTCTCCCACACAGTTTGTTTCCTGGTTTCTCACAGGCTGGGCTATAGCACGTGCACTCACAGAGCAGGCAATACCCTGCCTGATGCCAATCCCCAGGACCCCTTCAGTGCCCACCCCCACCCCCCCACTGTCACCTGGGGCAGCCACCGGGTCAGAGGGATTCTCTGGAGCCATGAAGCCAAGCAGAAGGTCAGCAGCCAGGGAGGGTTTGTCCCTTCTGTCACCTGACCCCATGCACTCTAAGCCCACCCACTGGGGACAGGGGACGTCTCAAAACCAGGCCACTTACACCTCTGCATTTCGCAGAACCTTGGGTGAGTGGGCTTACATCAGCACATTTCTAACTTCCTCTAGCAGAAATCTAAACACAGAACCTTGATATAAAGGACACAAAAGTGGAACCACCCTGGTTAAAGGGGTGGGGTACTTGGAACCCAGGGAAACTTCGGTGAAAACCCAGGACAGCGTTTTTCCACGTGCTTTGTTGGGGGCGTGAAAGGTGCTTCTTATCAGCCCAGTTTCCAAGCCCATTGCTAGCCCCTCCACCACTGGGAGGGGGCACGTGATTGTGGAAATCTTGACTTTTCACAGCATCCCCACTAGATTCTGATGCACAATGACCCTTGCCATGGGGCTCTGAACGTCACTGCCCTTGTTGTTGCTGGCCCACTCGTTAAGACAGTGGATGGCCCCAGACTGCCTGGGAGGTGACAACCTTCCTCAACCTCTATTTGCCAAGGCCTACTTAGGCAGTCCTACCTGCCTAAGTCCTAGACAGTTATTCTAGTTACTGGGGCTGAGAAGGGAGAGGACGGGTCTAAGAGGGTACTGCATCTGGGTCTGAAAGGAAATGGGCTGGGGAGATGGGAGGTGGTGTTAGTTATGGGGACTCACAAAGACAGACTTAAAATGGGGTTAGTGGGAAGGATAGAGAAAAGAGGGGGGCATGAAATAGATGGGAGAGACATGAAGAAACTGAGTGAAATAGCAAGCAGAAGGATTCAGGGACCCATCGAGAGACACAAAAATTGAGGAGGAAACAGAGAGACAGACAATCAGGCAGCAGAGAGTGAGGCCAGGGAGAGAGAGGAAAGAGGCAGAGAGAGGGGACTGGAGGGGACATGGGAGGCCTAGCCCGTGGAGGAGGGAGTCGCACCTCCGAGGGCTGGGCGGGGCGGGCGGGAAGGGCGGCGCTAGGGCCCCGGGGAGCGAGCGGCAGGAGCGTGGCTCGCCAGCCCGCCCAGCCCTCCCGGCTCCCGGTCCCGGAGCAGCCTGCTAGGCGGTGGAGTGGGCTGTGGCGGAGGTTAGGAGGGGGCGCCAGGCGCGGGGGGGGGGGGGGTCGGCGGGGGTCTCGATCGGGGCGGGGTGCGCTGACGGACGTGGCCAGGTGCGCGGAGGTGGTGGCGCCGGTGAGCTCGGGGACCGCGCGCGGAGGCTGGAGGTGAGTGAGGGGCGCCGGCCGGGCAGGGGTGCCGGTGCCGAGCGAGCCTCGCCCCTTCCCACCTGTGCCGGTCTAGGCGCCGCCCATGTGGAGGTGGCACGTCTGGGCTCCAGTCCCCACACGCAGGGTGACCTTGGCTGAGTCGCTGCTACACTCTGGGCCTCAGTTTCCCCACCTGTACGGTGGGGTGGAGGCGGGGACCTGGGGAAATCTCGAAGCTCCGCGGCAGCTCAGCAGCGCGCCCCGAAGCCGGGCTGCGTGGGAGCTCCAGCCCTCGAGCCCCAGCCCGCAAGCAGATCGCGGCCGGGTCAGCCGCGGGCTGGCGGGCGGGCGACAGCCGGAGGTCTGCGCCCCCCGGCCCGCTCTGGGGAAGGGGGAAACGGCTTGACTCCGGGAAGTGGCGGGTTGGGTTCTGCCGGGGGTTGACCAACATGGGCGCCTGTGGGGCAGCGGGAACGGCGTGTGCTGGGCCCGGGCCCTCACCCCTTACCGCGGGCGGGGCGCCCGGGTCCGGCTGTGCGGGCGAGGCACGCAGGACGCGGAACCCGCAGACCGCGGGGATCACCGGCGCAAGCCCCACCTGGGGAAATCGAGGCCTTTCCTGAGTGCCTGTGGGGGAGAGGGGGACCTGTCCTAAGGACTCTACACCGCATTCTCAGTTTGCCCAGTCTGCCAAGGTGAGCGCGGAGGCCCTAGAGGTGAAGGGCGGGGCTCCTATCTAACCACTACACCGTGGAATCAGGGGGTTCCATCCAGAGCCCGGACAGGACCTTTCTGAGAACTCGGGAGAAAAGGTCTCCCTCCTCCCCACCTCCACCCCAAGTTATAGGCTAACTCTGGATGGGGACAGGACCTCGCGTGTTCCATGCCTGGGTTGTTCACAGGGACAAGAGCCAGTGGGGAAGCAGCACGCGCCCCAGTCCCCGTCCTACGCTGAGTGGCAGGTGGCACTGGAGTAAACCACCTTGCTCTGTGATCTTGGGGCAAGCCTCCTGCCCTCTCTGGCTCCCAGTGAGAGGGTGGGCGGGTGGCCCCTGAGGGGCTAACTGCGTTGGAGACAGCAGCACTGGTAGTGGCTGTAGTAGCAGTTGGAGGTTGTCCCAGCCCTGTCATGTTGCACGATTAGGATGAGATAGGATGCTGCTCAGAGGGACCAGGGTATGCTGGGGTAGGGGGCTGGGAGCCTTGCTGGTGCCAGCCTGACTGTCACCACCCCCGGGCCTGGCCCCCACCCTGTGTTGGGGGACAGCACCACAAACAAACTGATGTCCTCCTCCCAGTGCTTTGCTGTGTTATCTCAGGCAGTGGAATGGGACCTCAAGGGAGGTGAAAATACTTTGTTTGCTTGGGAGGTGGGGGAACACCTGCCTCCGTCTCCCTGTGGGATCTTGGGTTGGTGCCTCTTCCTCTCTCTCCTATCTGTACAACGAGGGGAACGGACTAGGATCATTCTGGTTTGATATTCAGAGAACTTCCCAAAAGCAAACTGTTTGCTGCTATGCTACCTTGGCTCCCCATCGCCACTTTGCAGGCCTTGAAACGGCTCCCCCCACTCCCCGCCCCCAGACTAGTACCTAAATTAAACTGTGGTTGGAATCAGCATTTACATTATTAAAATAAGGCCTTTTAACTCCTTTCCTCCCTTGTTATCTGTTGCCTTTCCTCTAAGGTAAAAAAAAAAATAATAAAGCAAAAAGAAAAAAATCCTGTGGCATTCGGGGCCTGGTTCCCAACTGATCCCTAGCCTCTGCAGTCAGCACTTTATCTAATCTCCCCATTTTAGAGTTGGGGAGACTGAGGCTGGGGAGGGGAAGAGATTTGCTCAGGGTGGTTCTGTGAGGAGAAGGCAGTGGAGCCCCCTTTCCTTGGGACAGAGCAGCTCCTTGACAAGCAGGAGGGGCCAGTGTGGCAGAGGAGCACCTGGAGAGATGGGAGAAGCACAGGAGGAACCTTTTCTCCATCTCCTCTCTACCCCTAGTCGTGCTCTATCTCCCTGGATGACACGTGTCTCCCTGAGCCCACTGCACAGCCCTGGGCGCTGGGATGGGCAGGGGTCATCACACTTTCTCCACCCGCCAGGGCTGCTATCCCACAAGGCTGAACACACCTCCAGACCTAGGGGCCCGGCCTGGGAGGCACCTTTTCCTTCAGGGCAGCTCCCAGGCCTCCAGACATGAGCTCATCGGAGATGCTGATGCCAGGAAGGGAGGGACAGAGGGGGAAGCAGGCTGGGCTGCCCAGAATGGGGCACCAAAGGCCCCTGGGGCAGTGGAGGGACGCTGTTGTCAAGGACTGGCAGGCTCTGGCCCCACTGTAGTGTGAAGGCAGGGACAAGATAGGCCAACAGAGGGTCAAGTGGGGTGGGGATGGGGACAGGCCAAGTGCTCTGGGCCGTAGTGCAGAGTTGCATGTGCTAGACCGACCTCTGCCACTTGCTTGCTGTATGACCTTGGGTGAATCCCTTGCCCTCTATGGACCTCAGTGTCCCTGTCTAGCAATGGGGTGCGTGGATCCTTAGGCAGTAGGGTTACAATAGTGAACAAGATAGGCTGGTCCCTGCCCTCAAGATTGCTCTTTAATTGGGGAAATAGACAAGAGAAAGGGAAGCAAAGAAATCAGCAAGATAGTTTCAGATAGATAAAAGTAGCCTGAAAAACAAACAAAAAGCCACATTGCTAAGATGAAGAGCACTTAGAGGGGTTCTTTGTCTTGGTGGTTAGGGAAGGCCTCTCTCTGGAGGTGGCGTTGGATCAACACCCTGAATGTTATTTGAAGGTGTGGTCATGGCTGCCTTTGTGGAGTTGGCATGTCCAGAACTTGGGTCTAGAAGAATGGGAGGGATTTGGTTGGGAGAAAGGGTGTTTCAGAGGCTGGTGAAAGGTCTAAACTAAGAGCTGGGGGAAGGGAGTGGGGTGGGCATTGGCTGTAGGTTATGAAAATGCCTTCATTCCTCAGGGCTTCAGGCTGTCCACCCAAAGGAACCCAGGCCTGTGATCGGGTCACAGGGGCAGCTGGGCTCTACCAGGCGCGCGCGCGTGTGTGCGTGTGTGTGTGTGTGTGTGTGTGTGTGTGGCGCGCGCTCAGAGTCCTTTGTGAACTGTCCCTGGACACTGTGGCTCAATTGCTACCCAGTGTGGCCAGAGGAGAAGTCAATGTGGGGACAGCCTCCAGGCCCTGTAATTCCAGAGGCTCACAAAAGCCCTCTCTCTCCGAAATGAAATCTTTACCAACTGGCCGCTGCCTGAAATTCCATCATCCTAGCTTCATCTTTTCCACTCAGTGAGGCAGTATAGTATAGTGCTGTGTTGACCCTACCCTACCCTACCCTTCTCTGTCCAGCCTCCCAGGGCTGCTGCAGGTGACGCAAAATTCGGTCTACTCCTGTGCTAGCTGTTTCCTGCGTGTCTAATACACAGATCCTGTGGTTGGACCCCTGGATTCTCTCCCCAGCTTGCTGGGAGATCTTGAGTGTGTTATATAACCTCTCTAGGCTTTTGTTTCCTCATCTATAAAATAGAAACAATAACAGACCCTACCTTGTACTGTTGTTCTGAAAATTAAATGAGATGATAAAAATAACTATTACCTATTAAATAGTATTATAATGTTTTGATCTCTGTTAAAATAGCAAGCCCTGGAGAAGAGGGACACTCGCTGAAGACTCATATCTCAGTATATGTTACTTTTTGACGTTTAGCCAGGAACAGGTTTGATAGTGGGAGGATGGGCACAGTATGGTGGAAAAGGGCCTGGATCGAGCTTCAGGAATGGATACTTGAACCTCCAGCCTTAGCCAACAAGCTGGTGGTCTTGGACAAATCATTTGCTTCCTCTGGGGCTCAGGCTTTGGGTCTGAGCTACTATGAAATGGACTAAGAAGGATATAAGGGGATCGTGAATGTGAAAGAGCTCAACAGACGCGAAAGCCACTGGGCTGGCAGGAAGGGTGGTTAGCAGGGTGGGTCAGGAAGGGGCAGGAGAGTGGGCTGACGTGAGACTCCTGCATGTCGTCCTCTGGAATAAAATCTTTTGGAGACAAAGAGTGTTCGATAGGTAAAAGCCAAAGTTCTTGAAAAATAGTTCACATTTATGGTAACTTACTATGTGCCAGGGTGTTTTACGTTCTTTACATGTCACCAACTCTATGAAGTAAGTCCTGTTATCATCAACATTTTACAGATGGGAAACTGAGGCACAGAGAGGTTAAGTGAGCTTCCCAAGGTCACACAGTGGTAACTGGCCAGGTTCAAACCTAAGCAGTCTGGCCTCTAAGCCCATGTGCTTAACTCCTGCACAACATGCTCTCTCCTGCCTTAGGTGGAGTGCCAGAGGCTCAGAGGGGCCAAGCCACGTGCTTAATAACACACCTCTTTGCCCTTTGATCCTCATCATCTCTGCCCCTCAGGTGCTGGAAGGGGGAGCCTCACTGGGTCTGGGGCCTGGGGTTCTGAGGTTGACCCTTGAGCCAGCTCAGCCTCTTATCTTCTCCCCTCATCCCCTGGGAGTAGGTCAGGGAGGATCATGTGTGCCCTGGGAATGCTGTGGGCAAAGGAGGCTCTGCCAGGGCCTGACAAGTGAGCGTCATTAGTGTCGTGAAGCTTGAGTGGATCCCAAGAGCCTGAGCTGTAATAAACTGTCATGGAGTCTGGCATGACTCTCTTCACTGTACGGACGGGGTAAACTGAGGTCAGAGAGTCCAGGGACAGGCCCAAGCCCACACAGCCTCCCTGAGTCTCCTGTACTGCCTTCTGGGCTGCTTAGGACTTGTGGGTTTCGTGACGATATGGGACTTGGGGACCCTCCCACCAATCTCCAAGGTGGCCCCTGGTCTCAGCCAGGACGTGGTTCCTAATATGTACCCTTTAGGAGGGCACATGAAGTTGGGGGATGGGGAGGGCGCTGATTAAAAAATAGACCGTCACACGCATGCGGAACAGGCCTGCCACCACCCAGCTTGAGCCAGTTGGCTCCCCTATGCCCAGCTGCCAGGCCCCACTCAGGGCTCCTGCTGGGGGCCCCGCCCACCCCACCCCTGGCTCTGGGCCTGAGGCTGGATGCTCCCAGCCACCTCCTCTCCTCTCCTCCTCCACCCCTGCCCCGCCTCCAGCCAGATGGTGCCCTCACTGAGTCTGGGTGGGCCTGTTGGCTTTAAGCTGTGCCACGGGGGGTCTGGCGTCACCACACACTGGCTGTGTGGCCTTGAATGAGGCCCTTTCCCTCTCTGGGCCTCAAACATGGATGAGTAGAGCTACCAGTTAAAGCTCTTTCTAGCTTTCAGAGCCTTTCCCAGATTCTACCTCTCATTTAGACCCGACAAACAGCGCTCCCCATTCAGAGAGGTGATATGACCTGTGAAGGCCACTCATCTGGAGCGTAGCAGAGCAGAGGGTTAGACCCACATAATCTTGCAAGTCCTGGTCCTTTACAGCTTCTCCAGGGTGAGCGAGGTCACTGGGAAACATGCAGGTAGATGTCAGCACTGGTTTTATTCATTTATTCCCTCATTCGGTCAGGAAATGTTTATTGAGCCCAGCTGTGGCCTAGGCACGGGGGCAGGAACATAGCAGAGAAATGATAGCCAAGGTCCCTGCCCGGCGGGACCTCCTTACCATGGGGCAGGGCAGACTGACACTAAAACAAATGACGATGGAATTACAAATCTCATGAGAGTTTGGAGGAGAGATAGAGGGTGCCGTGGCAGAGGAATGTGACCTCCCAGGATAGGCGCACCCTCCCTGAGACCTGTAAACATCCCTGAAGAAGGAGAAGTATGGCCAGAAAGGGACAACTGAGGGGTATGGGAGGAAAGGGTTCTAGGCAAAAGCAGCAGCCAGTGCAAAGGCCCTGAGGTGCGAAGTGCTTGGTTCCTGTCTGAGCACTTGAAGGAAGGCCAGCGTGGCTGGCGTGTAGGGAGGGCAAACACCACGAGGGGAGCTGCAGCCTGGCATGGAGGGGCAGTGGGGCTAGTCATGCAGGGCCTGGAGCCTGCAAAGGGGTTTGAGGCCAAGCCTAGGAAGGAGGAGCTGTTCCTAGTGTTGGTCTTAGAGGCTGATCTTGCCTCCTTTCTTTTCTGCTTTCCTTCCGATGCCCATCCTGATAGTGCAGTGGGCCCCCCCGCGCACTCCCCCAGCCACTTCTCAGTATGACTGAATGCAGAGTGCTCAGACCTCATCTTCCTCTGTCTGGATCTTGTTTGCATTTTAATAGCCCCCTGTTTCATCCTGCCTTCCAGGAGGGTACCAGCCCCTCGGGCCTCAAATGCAAACTGATGAGGGCATGATTTTGAGCAAGGGGCTGCAGTCACTTCAGCTGAGCGCCTCTGTTCCGGTGGATTCTTATTTCCTCTTATGGCTTGTGGGAGCCTGTGGACCCCAGGAGGTTCAGCTTTTGGCTGAATGAAGGCCCGCCCCCCGGACGACTCCTGCTGCCTGAAACTGCTGTCTGTCCCCTGTCCCACTCCAGCCACCTCCATTCAACCCCAGAGCCCCTCTAGGACCAAGCCCCAGGAGGATTCAGGAGGCCTGTGTTCTGAGCCTAGCTCTGCTGTGTGCTTTCGGGCACATCCCTTTTCCTTTCTGGGCCTCGGTTTCTCCATCTAGTTTATAGGGAAATACTCTAGTTTTTCTGTACTCATGGTATGGCAATCATGTATGCAATGTCAGCGTCACCCAGAAGCTTCTTAGAAATGCAGACTCTGAGGCCGCACCCCAGACCTCCTGAATCAGAATCTGCAATTTAACAACAACCCTGAGTAACTACTATATGTACATTAAAGTATGAGAAGCGCTAAGTCAGTCATTTTTCAACTTAAAAAAAATTTTTTAATCAAAAGCTTATAGAATCTTCTTCTCTCTCCAAAGTCTTACAGATGAAAACACATTAAGAGGGGAACCACTCACTCTGTTCATCACATGACTGGGGGTGGGGATCGTGGGGTATGGGCTAGGGGCACGGGCTTTATTGGGATGGGCATCAGAAGGGAGGAGGAAAAGAAACAGCCCCAGTGGGCGAGGGTGGGTGGTGCCCCGTCTCCTCAGGCCTCTCCTGACCAGGTGCCCCCAGGAGCCCTTTCAGCTCAGACCTCCAGGGTCATCAGTTTGATGGGTTTGGAAAGGTGGGCCTGAAGAAAGGACGCCTGATGGGCCACAGTCTAGCGATGCCTTTTCCTGCTTGTCTCCATCTTGGTGTCCTCCTCTCTCTTCCCTGAGAAATCCCTGAAAGGGTAGCTGGTGCTATTCTTAGCATGACAGGATGGCGAGCAGAGAATGTGCTAGTGCATTATTTATGCCTCTGAGTCAACAGGATTGCACTCAGGTCTCCCAGAACACGGCCCTCCCCAGCGGCCTTCATCAGTGTCTTCCCAGGACCCGTGACCCATCCCTCTGGCCCCGAGCATCTCTGCTCTGTGCATCCAGCCCCCATGCTGGGAAATGGGTCATGAAAGACAATGATGAGCTGCGATCAGGAAGAAGTTCGAGACGATATCTCATTTCTCACCCATTCGGGTGCGTATTAATCGAGCCTATGACACGTGGTAGGTGTGGGTGCCCTGATGACCGCTTTGTGGGTTCCTGCCTTCCAGGAGCTCATACTTTAGCCTGCAAGTTAGTGGCGCTCCAGCATTGCAGAAGCGTGTGTACTAGGCGAGATGCTGGGTACTTTGCACAAAAGACCTTATCCTCACAATCACCCCGAAGGATAGGAATTAGGAGACCCCTTCGCAGAGGAGGAAACTGAGGCTTAGCATATACAAGGTAGTGATCTGCGCAGATGGGATCTGGACTCAGGTTGGCTGGAACAGAAACACCATTCCAGATCAAACGGTAGCATGGAGCATAAGGGCTTTGGGAAGCCCCTGCCCTACCCAGTGAGAAGGGTATTTCAGCTGGAAGGAAATTAACCGGCTGAGGTTGTCCCATTGTCAGCGAACCCCAAGTGACTGGAAAAGTCAGTGCACCTGGAGTGGAAGGACTGTGTTTGCTGTGTACACAGTGCACACTGTGGGCTGGGCTGTGACAAGGCCCCGAGGTGGCGCATCTAACGAAGCTGGCCCAAGGACTCTGGCTGGGAGCCAAAGACCTGTGTTCTGTGAGATTCTGGCCAGGCCCCCTGACCTTTCTCTGCCTCAGTTTTCTAGTCTTTAAAATAGCATCACAATCCCTGCTCTACTTCTTTCTCTGACGGATGTGAAGCTGCTAGGAAAACTATAAACGTGTGTGCATGTTCAAGGATGGTGTATGAGCAGTACATAGAATTACTTATGTAAATATATTTTCTCACTTATTTTTTGTTGACGTGGGTCTATCTGCCAGCCTATGTTCCAAGCATTTCCCTATATGTTCATTTAATTATAAACACATTTATAAAATCATGAGCTCTAAAGCCCACTGGGTCTCCAACCTAGCTGTGCTTCAGAACCCCTCAGGGAGACTGTTAACGTGCATATTCTGTGGTCCTGGGTCTGGGGCGGAGCCCAGGAATCGGCATGTTGGACACACTCCCTGAGAAATTCTGCCGCACCCACAGGTTTCCGATCTGGGCCAGAGGGGACAGGACTCGCCTGAGGCCTCGCGATGTGTTGGAGACCAGGTTGCAACTAAAACCCGGGCCTGAAGCTCGCAGTCTGGCCTTTTCCTTCTACTCATCAGCTGCCCCCTGAGCTCCCTAAAGGCATGAAGCCAAGGATGCGGATGACTGTGATGAGCGATGATGCCAGTAGCGGCTGATCCTGTTTACAGTGCTGGGCTAGGCATTTTCCATGGCTTTTCTATTTAACTGCAGTAGGGGTAGAAAAGGGGACATGCTCTACAGCAACGTGCTCCCTTGGGACATCTGAGCAGCAGGTGGCCGATTTTAATGTAGCCCTGGAAATGGGAAACCATGACTGAGGTGCAGAGATACGGAGAAGTGAATTTGAAACCACGCCATCGGGGCACTTGCCCTCCAGGCAAGGGTGGTCTGGTAACTCAGAGACAGGGCAGGCTGGCAGGAGGGAGACACATATGTCCGCTCATAAGGTGTGTACCCGCTGCATGTGCATCTGCGTCAGTGTGCCACCTGAGTACCTGTGTGTCTCCACATGCATACCGACGGGCGCTATGCGTGCACACACGGGTGTGTAGGTTCTTCCCCCTCTACCGGTGCACACGCAAAGAGCACCTTTGTGTGTGGGTGTGTGTGCAGAGGAAGATATACTATTGCTGGCTAGGCTCTCACCAGCATGAGGGAGCTGTCCAGAATGTGCGTGTTGCAGGGGGTGTGTGTGTGCGTGTGCGCACAGGCACAAATGGTTGCAATGCAGGGGGATCCCTGAGACCCTGCAGGCCACTAGAAAGACCACTAGAGAAGCTGGTTTCCTTATTCATGTCCCACCTCCACATCACGTGCACCATCCTCAACCTGCCAGGTGCGAGCCTGCCTAGGGACCTTAGCACTAGCTGTTCCCTCTGCCTGGTCTTTCCTCCCCTAGAAATGCACAAGCCTCACTCCCTCACCTTCTTCACTTCTTCACTCCGATGGGACTTCTCAGTGATGCCTCCTTTGATTACCTTATTCACCTTTGCACACCACTCCCCACCCTGTGCAGTCTGTATATCTCCCACCCCTGCTTTATTTTTCTCTACAGAATTTATTATAGAATAGAATAAGATTATAGATATATAATATAATAAGATAATAAGATTATAGAAATAGTCTTATTTTTTGGCTCCCGTGCTAGAATGCAAGC
The DNA here is from genome assembly GCF_963455315.2 of Globicephala melas. Taxonomy (NCBI): domain Eukaryota; kingdom Metazoa; phylum Chordata; class Mammalia; order Artiodactyla; family Delphinidae; genus Globicephala; species Globicephala melas. Next base: position 126,332,930 of record NC_083316.1, read on the forward strand.
AGGGCTTTATCTGTTTCTCTTCATGGCTGTGAACAGTGCCTGGCCCTTAGTTGGTGTGCAATAAATATCAGTTGAGTGAATGAGTTCATACACGACCTATACTTGTTTTCTTTAAATTGTCTAACTTTTGTTGCTGAAATATCCACTTTTACCTCTCCCTAAGCAGTACTGTACCTTTGATGGATTTATTATCCTCCTTTTCTAATACACATGTGAAATTTACATAACTAGTAAGATGTTATTAAGTATCAGGGTACCACTTAAATCCTTTTGCTCCCACTAGAGGTGTGGGGGTTCCACACTCTAGGAATCACTGGTCCAGGCCAATCCCTTCTCTGAAACAAACACATGGACAAACTGAAACCCAAAGAGGGTCAGGAACTAGTCCAGCATCTCACCCATATTGTGACAGAACAGACTGGAACCAAATCCCCTGACCTCCAGCCTGCTTTCCTTTTGCAGTTTGAGGGACAAGGGGACGGTTCAGCCTCCCTCTGGCTGGAGACTCCTCCAGCTGGAGGGGAGCCACACATGCCTGGTAACCGGCGAATGGCATGAGGGGATGGCAGGGTCGGTAGCCTCCTGCCCGCTCAGGACCACAGCACCCTCCTGGCTGCAGACTGCGTACTGAGTGGTGGGAGCCTTGGCCATACCTTCCCTCCCAGGAGTCTTGGGTCTGGGGCCATCCAAGGGGGCCTGGGTGCTCACATCCAGTAAGAGGCAGACCTGGTATTCAAACCTGGTTCTCTCCTGCTACAGCACAGTTAGTTAGAGGTTGACACTGGGGTTCCCTTGCTGAGAGGATGCTGGAGGGGGAGGGGAAGGTTGGGCTGTGCCTGACTATGAGCAGAAGAGGGAGAACAGCCCCAGAGAGGGCTGGAGAAGGGAGGGAGACAGACAGCGCCCTAGCCTGGTACAGTTATACAAAGGTAGGTTTGTGCAAAAGGCTGAAGTTAAATCCCCCTCAGGTGTGCACAATGCTTTATGCTATAGAAATAATTTGTGCATCTCATTTGCTCAGCAGTGACTCTGCAAAGCAGCTATAATCATCCCTGGTTTACTGATGAGGAAGTTGAGACTCAGAGGTGAGGTGACTTACTAAAGGTAGCCCGCACAGGATGCTTTGTTGAGCAGGACGTGGGAAGGGAACAGGCTGCACCTCTGGTTGGATTTGGTAAAGGAGGGCTGTCTGGGGGAGGACAGACAGGCTGAATAGATATGGGAGTAAGAGGCAGGAGTGGAGAGGGTAGACCACTCACTGGCCAAACTACTTTCGCGAATCATAAAACCTTTCTGAGCCTCAGTTTCCTCATCTGTAAAATGGGTATGACAGTACTTCCAGTTCACAGCTTGCAAAGATAAATCAAAACATAATGTAGTAATGCCTGGAACATAAGAGGCGCTCAGTAAACAACAACCTGAGTAGTAAAAGTGAAGGGCGCCCAGCCTCTGGCGAGTTTGCCCTCGGAGGTCACCTGCCACAACCGAAAGATTCTCAGCACCTTTCCCAGCACCTTCTTCAGCAGATATGAGTGACCCTGAGAACAAAAGAGGGTTGAGAGGCCTGGGGGAGCGGTGAGGGGCTGCAGGCAGCTCGTCTATCCCGGGGCCTGGCAGTGAGGATGCCTCAGGGAGAAGCAGCAGCGTCCCCATCCCCGCCCCAGCCCAGGATGGGGCTCTGCTCTACAGGGTGGGGAGGCGAGCTGGGACTGCAGCGTGCTGGGGCCGTCATTATCATTCCTCCAGCATTTTTTTCTCCCCGTTATTTATTTTTCTGTGAGGAAGGAATGTGGGGAATTTACCACAGGGCGCTGGCCTTGCTTTGGGCAGTGCAGCGGCCTCTTCTATGAGAGGGAAGCAGCAGAGACAGATGGCTGGGGAGGTGGAGGCGGAGGAGGGTCCTGGCTGAATCTGTGGCCCCGGTGGGGCGGTTATGTAACCCACCCGGAGGCCCAGGGCAGATACCACGGTGCTTCTGAGCTCTAGGCATGTGCATTCCCATGTACATAGCTCCCTTGGAACTCTACCTGGACCACCCCAGTCACCCTTAGCTTCTGGGCAAGCCCAGTGGTGGACGTGTTCCTCTGTCAGAGGTGCCTTCCTTTCCAGCTGTCTTGACTGGAGGTGTGAGTGGAGGGGTGTAGAGGATGGGGTGGGGACCACCTTGAGCCTTCCAGCCTCCACTGGCCTGTCCCATTGCTTGAAATACTTCCACATCTCCATCTTTCAAGACCTAGGGCATATGCCACCTCCTCCAGGAAGACTTCCCAGATTTCTTCATCCTCGTTCATCTATCTCTTAAGCTCTGTATTCTCCTGGCACTCGATGGAATATTCTGCCTCTTGGATCTAACACTGCCATTTGAGGTTTCATCTCCCTCTTCACCCAAAGTCTTGTTGCTACCTCCCTCCTTCCTGTCTCCCCTTCCTCGAGGAACCACCCTCTAGATCTCTGACCTAGAATCTCCATAACTCTGGGATCTAGACACATCGAGAATTTGTCTCCTGGGGTGAATGGTGGAGTGACATGTGAAGGTAGATTTGGACTGTGGGAGTGCTCATCCTTCAGTCATTTGTTTAGTCAACACTTAGTGAACCCCTCCTGGGTGACGGCCTCTGCTGAGTCTGGGGAATTTAGAGAGAATGGGACCAACTCCAGCCCCAGGCTGCCCCAGGGCCAAGAGGAAGGGCTGTATCTTTGTCGAGGGCCTTGGGCTGGGTGCTGGGGACCCTGAGATAGACTAGGCTCAGCCCTGCTCCTGGCAGAGGCATAGTTTAGGGGAAATGCTCTCTCTCCCGCCCTGGCTCACCACCTTTACGTCTCCTGGATTCACTGTTTTCTCTGGAAGGGTAGGGTGTGGTAGTCCTTTCTGTACTCTCAAGGCTCCCAGGGCTGGGATGATGGAGGCTGATGCAGCAGGAGAGGGCTTGGGGGTCGCGGGGGAAGCCTGGCTTACCAGGGCTGGACTGGGGGAGGTGGGAGCCTGGGTCTGAACTCGGCTCCCGGTGAACCAGCCCCTTCCAGTTTGTTGTGCACCTGGAACTGAACCTGCCTCTCTCTGGGTCACCATTTCCAAGTCCCTGAAAACCTAACTGTAGATTAGTGTTTAGGCCAGTAGAGCAGGCAGGAGGAAGGTGGTGGCTCCCGGCCTTTGGGAGAGGAGGACCGCATAGCAGGGCCCTCGTCAGCCAGCAGTGAGCAGTGCCTGTGGCCTACAGGGATACCTGCTAGCCAACACCCATGCCGACCTGACTTAGCCCACCCACCCTGCCCTGCATGATCCTGAACCCCTGTCAGGGAGATACCAGGAGTTGGGCCAGTCCCAGCCTCCTTCCCCTTGGGCCTTGGCTCCTGAGCTTCCTCAACCCGTTGTTTCCTTCAAGCCCTGCTCCTGCTGCGAGACCCCTGGGCCCGGTCGAGTAGGGGAGGGGCACTGATCGAGGAGTCTGGATGGATTGATGAAAGCTTCCTGGAGGAAGTGGCAGTTGGGCTGGGCCTGGGACAATAGGTGGGAAAGTGAGTGTGCTTTGTGGGCTGAGCTCTTCAGAAGGAGGGACCCAGGCTTGGGATCAGTCAGACTCCCGGCTCCAGCTCTGCTCTGCCTGTCCCTTGCTGGCTGTAAGACCTGGGGTGAGTTGGCTAATTCTCTGGGTCTCGTTTTCCTCATCAATAAAACAGAGGTAAGGGGGCCTCTTTTATGAGTTGCTGTGAGGATTCAGTGAGAAAATATATGCTAAACCCTTAGCTTGGCAGCATCTGGAGCTCCTCATGTGTTGGCTGTTGTCATCTTCATTGACTCCATCCTTTCTGCAAGCCCCCGGGGAAGGTGTAGGGGACAAGGCGGAAGCAGTTGAGGGCCCTGTCCCCCGGCTCTTGCACTCTCTGGGGGAAGATAAGACCCAGACCCTGACTGCTGCAAAGCAAGATGTTGGGAGGAGGCAGCAGGGCCCATGTGATGGGTCCTGGGCTGGGTGCGGGGCCACCCTGGGTTCGAATCCCAACTCTGCCTCTGGCTAGCTGTACCACTTAAGTCACTTCACCTCTCTGAGCCCGTTTCTCCTCTAACATGGAGATGAGGGGACTGCTGACCTCCTGGCTGCTGTTAATGAAGCCAGGGCCTGGCATGGGGCATGTGGTGAGCACGCCCCGGTGAAAACTCTGACTAAAACAAATAATATGCCAAGTGATGAGGTTATTAAGCGGTGCAGATAAAACACTGATGATCTGGGGATTGAGCGTGTAGAAAGGATAGGAGACAGAGACGGGTTCCGGGTGGACAGATGGGCGCAAACCCACAGCGGAGGCTGGAACTCGCAGGGCAGGCGTGGCACCACGAGCCGCTGGACTCCCTCTGACGGTTGCTGAGGGCGCAGGGAGCAGGTGAGCGAGCTCTGACATCAGGGACCATGAATGCCAGGACGAGGACTGGCTGCTTGAGCCCCCATGTCCTGGAGAGGAGGAGAGAGACCCCAACACAGAGTGGAGCCAGGCAGGAGGAAGACGGATCTGGCAGCGTGGGGTGGGTAGATTGTCGGGGGAGAGACTGGGGGCGGAGGGACCATTTAAAAGGCTGTTGCGAAATCGGTTTTCCTGATAAAGAGCTAGGCTGAGTCATCTGTGGAGGAGAGAAGTCACATCCAGCTCCTCCGCGTTGCCGTCAACGTGGGATTTTCCTCTGTGTCAGCTAGTCGATTGGCTGCCTTTCGCGGAGGCTTTGAGAAGCAAGGCCGGCTCAGCATCCGGAGGGAAGCTGGGCTGCAGGGAGGACCCAGCCGGAGTGAGTAAAGCGAGCACCCAGAGGTGCCTTGGTGGTTTGGGGTGTGTAACTTAGGGCGTACAGCATCCTCCTGTGGTCTCAGTTCCCGCTGGGCATTAAGGGAGAGGCGTGCCGTGACTTCTGCCGGCCGGTGGGTGGCCAGGCTGGAGCTAGGTCTGGGGCTCTTCACTTCCATTCCTGTGCATCTCCCGTGACTGGCAGTCCTTCCCACCTTGGTATGAATTATTCTCTGCAAGGAGGCCTGGCAGTCTGCTGGGACTCAGGCAGGTTGCACTCACCAGGACTTTGGCATGGATGGAGAACTCCCCAGGGAAAGGAGGCTGTGTCATTTCCTCCTTTCAGCAGGGAGGATGCGGGGCAGGGGCTGGCAAGGTAGTCAGGCCATTACTCAGGTCCAGTTCATCTTCCTGCCCCCGGCTGAGGCCGAGGTTGTGCAGCAGCCAGCCATTGGTTCCTTCCTGACCCCACCAGGGGGGCAGTTATCCCAGCCTGTTTACCTGTCCCGTTGCCAAGACTCCCAGGCAGCCACAATGGGCCGTCTCCAGCCAGTCTCTCTTCCTACCTCTGGCTCCCTGTCCCACTCCACCCTGCCCGGGCCCTGGGCACTCCCATTGACGGCAGCCGTGTGAAGAAGAATTTCCTTGAATTCTCTCCCTGTCCTGACCTTCTGCTCTGGCCTCCGTTCCCCTGCCCTGCCTCCCTCCTCTGGATCCTCTGTCCAAAAGGCCTGATGGCCGGCAGAACAGGCAGCTGCCTACAGAAGTAATGGAGTGGGAGAAAGGGCTTATATACCCTGCCTGAGCACCACTTGAACTCAGGTCTCCTGACTCCCCACACCGTGCTCTTTCTACTCCACTAGTTTTTTATGTCCTAGCAGTCATCTCTACCTTAGTCACAATGCGTTTATCAGCTCTTCTCCCGAGAGGAAGAAGGACGACAAAGCATGAGTTGCTCTGGGCAGCTGAATATGAAGAGGCGAGGGCACTGCCGCGGGCACTGATCACGAGATGTGGAAACAGAGGGCTCTTCAGACCAGCATCCAGGAGCACCAGAGTCTCTGTGGGTGCCCCTCCCACCGGAGTCAGGATCCGGAAGGCAGGGTGGTTAAGAAATGAGATTCAGCAAAGCCAGATTTTGAGTTTTGAATCCCAGCTCTGCTACTTAAAAGTCATATGACCCCGGGCAGGTCTTTCTGAGCTCTGGTTTCATCTGCAAACTGGGAAGAGCGCTAGTACCTATCTCTTAGGGTCATCGGAAGGATCGAACAAGACGATGGGGCTACAGTGCGTGGCACAGCACTTTCTACGGGGCAGTAGTGAGGGCTCGCTAATTATAGCACCCGCTGCGATCTTCATTCGAAGGGCTGTACTCAGGGCTTCCTGTCCCCCTTCCCCACTTAGGGATTTAACCCTGTTGGACCCAGGTCTCCTGACGCTGGGCAGCTCCTCCTTGAGTCTGCCCTCACCCCTCCATCTCTGGAAGGCCGGTCTTCAGAGCTCCTCACCCGTTGTCCAGGGTGGGGCTTTCAAGGACCGGCCCTGAAGAGGCTGAGGGAAGAGGGGGTGTTAGGACTTGTACAGGTGCAGGCTGCAGCCAAGCAGACTGGGGGCTCAGCAAGGGGCCTCTCCCCTGTGGCCCTTGGCCACCTCTTGCCTCTCTGACACCAGGGACCACAATCTTGGACCCACCTGGCTGGGGCATCCCTAGAGGTGGCAGTTCCCTAGTCTGGGGAACTTTGAATGGAGCTGCCACCCCCAGTACCCTGCAGTGGGGGACTCTGGGATGCCCGTAGTTGGCCCAGCCCCCCTTCTCCCAGCTTTGTTTGTGCAGGGTGGCAAAAGTCATCTGGATTGCTGGCTGGGTCTGGTCCAAGCCTCCTGCCAAATTCCTTTTCCGTGGAGTCATTGCAGGCTGGGATGGGGGGCACGGGAGCTCCCTCAGAGGCAGGGCTCTCTCACCCCCTGGCATTTTCTGCTGGGTTCCTCTTGTCTCAGAACAACAGCGTGGGGAACGTTCCCAGCCTGGCTGGGGGTCAGCAGACCAGGTCTTGGCCCATGGCCTCCTCTGCAACCCCTTCCCTCTCTAAAGCCTCCCAGGCCAGCTTATCCCCGAGGGCCCTTCACTCTCTGACACTGGAGCATTTTCTAGCCCCATGGCCCTTAGAACCAACCTTGGGATAGGACTGAAGCAGAGAGGCGAAGAGAGAAAAGAGAAAAGTGCAGGGATTTGGGAGGTCTGAGTTACACAAACACTGAAGCCCTTTCTAGGAGCCTGGCACGGTGGGGACCCGCTAGCCGGGTACACAGTAAGAGCCCAATCTATGTGAGCTACGATGGCTGCAGTTGTGTCATAAGAGCCACTGGTGGGACCAGGGATGTTTATCCTGACCGTGCCCCGTGGGGATGTGATTTGTGCCTGAGTCTCTGCAGGGCTGTCAGGTTGCAAAGAGAAAGCTCTTTATCTGTGTGGCAGTGAGGGGCAGAGTCATGTCAAGAGGTGGGAGTTAACATGAGGAGTGACTTTATAGCTAAAGAAAGAATGTTAATTAGCAGAAGGTACATCTTCAGGGTAGTGAGCTCCCTGTCAGTTGAGGGTATAAACAGAGGCGTGTACACGCAGGGACATGGCTTTAGGGACGCAGGAATTGTGTGGGGGATTGGACCCGGTGACAGCCATCTCTGAGATTCTGAGGTTCTGTGATTTGGGGCAATGATCCCTGCCTCCCAATAACTCTAGAATCCCCTGTTCGGTGACCTTAAGACAGTCACCCCTCTCAGGACCATGATCTGTAGGGTGAATCTCCTTTGCTAGAAGAAGCGCTGACCCCTTCCAGGGTGTCACGTGGGGTCACCGTCAACTCCATCCCAGAGTAGCATGAGCCCTCGGTCCTCTCCACTTGGGCTGAATGACAGTAACCCCCCTGGCATCCACGATCTCAGTGTAGCCTCCTAACCCTAATGTCAGTGCTTTTATTTTTATTATTATTATTTTTTTGCGATACGCGGGCCTCTCACTGTTGTGGCCTCTCCCGTTGCGGAGCACAGGCTCCGGACGCGCAGGCCCAGCGGCCATGGCTCACGGGCCCAGCCGCTCTGCGGCACGTGGGATCTTCCCGGACCGGGACACGAACCCGTGTCCCCTGCATCGGCAGGCGGACTCTCAACCACTGCGCCACCAGGGAAGCCCCTGTCAGTGCTTTTATTACCTTCTTCTCAGCTAAGGAAGCTAGCCCCGAGAGATGTAGTAACTTGCCAGGGTCACACAGCTAGCAAATAGCAGAGCCTGGATTTGGGCCGGGAGGCTTGGTTTCTAAGCAGACCAGAGGAGATGGACATCACATGAGCTGAGCAACTCCTCCTGTGTTGCTGGCTTGTCCCCTACTTAAGTTCCCCACAGGGGAGCAGCCTGGCCCAACCCCCAAAGCCTTCATCATGGGGTGATCCAGGCAGGAGAGGAGCCCTACCAGGAGGAAGCAGGCGTCAGGGACGCATGGGCCAGGCTGTGTGCTGTCACTGTTCTGGACCTGTGGCCACAGGTGTGTGTGGTGGGGAGCCAGGTCGTGATGGGAGGAGGGAAGAAGGAGCTTGGGGCCAGACAGCCTGTGGCTGCTGGGCCTGGTCCCAGTGAAGCAGCTGTCGGCAGCCACTCTGTCCTATGTGGGCCTCCCCGCTGAACCTAGTGTGAGCTCTACCCTGCACCGCTCTCCGAACCTTGGTTTCTTCATCTATAAAATGGGGGTGGTAGTGAAACAGCTCCTCTATAGGGGCCCTCCCAGCTCTGAGAGTCCATGAATTCTGAGCCTCGCTGGCAAGATGCCTAGAAAAACTGTCCCTGGAGACCCACTCAGCATGTCATGGCCAGTGCTAATGAGGGCAAGATAGGAGGAAGGGCAGGGTCAGATTCCTCTAGAACTAATTAGCTTCCCTCGATGGGGGTGGGGTGACAAAGGGAGGAATTTTCCCAGCCACCGACTGAGCTGCTAGCCCGGCCACAGGCTGTCCCATCCATCTGTCCGTAAGTTCATTTGTTCATGCGTCCATTTCTTCATTCCTTATTCAATAAGCACAAATTAAACACTGACTCTGTGCCAGCTGGGCACTGGTGATATAGAAAGAAATGGTTGCCTGTAGTCAACTTACAGATTAATAGGGCCTGACCCCCAGTCTGATCCCTGACCTCAGGCCCCAGACTCCGGTCCTAGCCTGCAGCCCCAGACTGAACCCCGACTCCCACCGACTCTGTCCCCTATATGTCCCAAAGGGACCTTTGGGACAAGCAGGCAGCTTGAGCATGCACTGTGGACCCAGAGAGAAATGGTTCTGATCTGACTCCAGCCTTGCCACCCTTTGCTGTGTGATCTTGGGTGAGTTACTTACAAGTCTCTAGACCTCATTTTCCACTTCTGTAAAATAGGGAGCAAGTAATGCTTGTGTCCTAGTGTTCTTGTGAGGATAAAATGAGGTAATGCAATGTTCTAGTAGAGTCACTGCTGAAATTAGCCCAATTTATTACTTTTATAACATTAAAGTATGAGAATTTTTCAATGATTGTTTAAATGAAAATGGTAAGACATTCTGCAAGGACTTGGAAGAAACTATTAACAGTTGTTACCTGATTTGTGGTGTGGAGAACACAGAGGTAGAGAGACATTTTTTACTGTATACTTTTTTAGGTTTTTAAGTTAAAAAAAATTTTTAGTCCATGTAAATGTATTACCTATTCTAAAAAGAGGAAGTGTCAGTGTTAAGAAATGACTATACTGTGAGTTTGAAAGTGTAAAGGGCCCTAAGATATGCACTTAGGCATATGAATATCCTGCAGGTTCATTCATGCCCTCAGTAATGCTTCCTGAGTGCCCACTTTTTGCCAGGCACTATTCTAGGGGCTGGGGTTAGAGGGATGAACAAGTCAAGCAAGTTCAGTTCCCCCTTAGAGCTCGCGTTCTAGGTGAGGGAGACAGATAATAGACAAGGAAACGTGTAAAGAAGATAATACTGAATTGTCTTGAATGCTATGAAGAAAACAAAACAAAGAGATGGGTTGGGGGGGGTGCTGATTATAGAGGAAGGCCCCTCCAGAGAGGTGACATTCACGTGAGTCCTGAGCGATGAGGAACCAACATGGAATGCCACTTGGGAAAAGATCATTCCAAGCAGAGAGAACAGCAGGTGCAAAGGCCCTGGGGCAGGAACACACTTGGCGTTTTCAAGGAACAGAAAGCCAGCCAGGAAGAGCCCAGTGAGAGAGAAAGGTGGCGCAAGATGAGTCCGAGATGGAGTGGGGCTTTGACTGCTAGGGTGAGGTGTTCTTGCTGAGTTTGGTAAAGTGCCATGTCAACAACCTTCAGCGGGAATCCGAACAAGGGGGCAGTTAATACTAAAAGGGTAATCAGGGGAGGTTTTACATGGCTATTTGAGTTGGGCCATGATGGCTGGGTCAGGGATCTTTATGAAGAGATTCTAGGACACGGTGAGTAAAGATCAAATTCCGGAGGAAAAGGCCATCTGTAGTGGGGCATGGGTGACCATCTGTCTGTCTGTGTGTGTACCCCTGTGGCTCTGCAATCCCATTTGCTGACTCGGCCTCTGTCCCTCCTGCAGCGCTGGGCCGGAGCACTAGCCTCACCGAGAAGGATCTAAAAGAGGCCAAGGCGAGGAGCCAGCAGATCGCAGCCCAGCTGACCACCCCTCCCAGCTCCAACTCCCGCGGCGTCCAGCTCTTCAACAGGCGCCGGCAGAGGGTGAACGAGTTCACCTTGGAGAGTCACGGCCAGAGGGGACAGAAGCCCGGCCAGGAGTCCCTCAGGGTGCCCCCCGCCAGCCCCACAGGCCATGCCCCAGGGCTCAGCCTGAGTCCCACCTCCCTCCCTGAACCAGGCCCTCCGAGAAACCCCGCCTGCCAGAGCGCTGACACAGGGGTCCCTGGTCACAGCATGGAGGGCTCCTCAGAGGAAGCCAACTTGCTGCGGCACCTGGAGAAGGTGGCCAGTGAGGAAGAGGAGGTACCACTGGTGGTTTATTTAAAGGAGAACGCGGCCCTGCTGACGGCCAATGGGCTCCACCTGTCCCAGAACCGAGAAGCCCAGCAGACACCCCCAACTCCACCTCTGGCGGAGGTCCACAGCCCAGCCACAGATGCCAGCCAAAACCCTCCCTCACCCGGCGCCACGCTCATCACGCCAGCTTCCAACAGCAACCACAGCCTGCCCGCCACAGATGTCGATCAGAACCCACCGGCAACTGTCACCCCGCAGAGCCTGCCACTGTCCAGCGTCCAGCAGAATTCCTCACAGGCACAGCTCCCGCCGAAGGGTGCGGTGCCAGATTTCAAACCCAGCACCCCGTGTGCTGGTGGGCAACCCCAGGAGCCAGCCGCGGAGGTGAGATCCAGCACCCTGCTAATTGACAAGGTATCGGCTCCACCTACCACCACCAGCACCTTCTCCAGAGAAGTGACTCCCATCTCCAGCTCCAGGTCCCCAGCCCCAGATTTCATGTCCAGCTCCCTGCTCATTGACATCCAGCTTGGTGCCCCAGTGGCATCCACAGAACAAGAGATGTCCGGGCGGGCAGCTGCCACCACACCCACCAAACTGTACAGCGAGGTCCACCTCACGCTGGCCAAGCCCCCATCTGTGGTCAACAGGACGGCCAGGCCCTTTGGGATTCAGGCACCGGGCGGCACGAGCCAGATGGAACGAAGCCCCATGGTAGAGAGACGACATCTTGGAGAGAAGGGTCCCGCTCCCCGGCCCCCCAGCATGGCAGACAGGAGCCCTCGGCCACAGAGACACATCATGTCCCATAGCCCCATGCTGGAGAGGAGGCCCGTGGCACAGCGAAGCCCCGCCTTGGAGAGACGCCCCTTGGGGAACTTCACCCCGCCCCCAACCTATGCCGAGACCTTGTCCACAGCCCCCCTGACTTCCCGGGTTAGGTCTCCCCCCTCTTACTCTGCCCTGTACCCCAGCTCCGACCCCAAGCCTTCTCATCTAAAGGGCCAGGCAGTTCCTGCCAGCAAGACGGGCATTTTGGAGGAGTCGATGGCCCGCAGGGGCAGCCGGAAATCCATGTTCACCTTCGTGGAGAAGCCCAAGGTGACCCCGAATCCGGACCTGCTGGATCTGGTACAGACAGCGGACGAGAAGCGGAGGCAGAGGGACCAGGGGGAAATGGGCGTGGAGGAGGAGCCCTTCGCGCTGGGGGCCGAGGCCTCCAACTTCCAGCAGGAGCCCGCACCCCGGGACAGGGCCAGCCCCGCAGGTACCGAGGAGATTGTCCCCGAGTGGGCCTCATGCCTCAAGTCACCGCGTATCCAGGCCAAGCCCAAGCCCAAACCCAACCAGAACCTCTCTGAGGCCTCTGGGAAGGGGGCCGAGCTCTACGCCCGCCGCCAGTCCCGCATGGAGAAGTACGTCATCGAGTCTTCGGGCCACGCGGAACGGGCCCGCTGCCCTTCACCCACCATGTCCCTGCCTTCGTGCTGGAAGTACCCCACCCACGCGCCCGGCGGCTTCCGAGTGGCGTCCCGAAGCCCCGCTCGAACCCCACCTGCCTCCCTCTATCACGGCTACCTGCCTGAGAATGGGGTCCTGCGCCCAGAGCCCTCCAGGCAGCCGCCCTGCCAGCTGCGGCCCTCGCTCTTTGTCCTCTCACCCATCAAGGAACCTGCCAAGTCCTCGCCCACAGCCGCCTCGCCTGCCAAGCCGAGCTCCCTGGACCTGGCGCCCAGCCTGCCCAAGGCGGCCCTCCCACCGTCGCCTGCCCTGCCTCGGCCCTCCCGCTCCTCCCCCGGCCAGGATGGCCTCCAGCCCACTGCCCTGAGCCCTACCTACAGCAGTGATGTCTCGCCCGTGTCTCCCTCCAGGGCGTGGTCTCCCCGAGCCAAGCAAGCCCCCAGGCCCTCCTTCTCCACCCGGAATGCCGGGATCGAGGCTCAGGTGTGGAAGCCTTCCTTCTGCTTCAAGTAATGGACCCCACAGGGATCCCGCTGCCTGTCAGAGCCCACTCTCCGAGGGCTGGATGGAGAGCAGGAAGTGGCACAGGGCTGAGTCAGGAGTATGGGGACTCAGGTCTCAAGGGCTGATGCTGCCACCAGCTAGCTTTGTGACATCGGGCAAGTCACCTCCCCTCTCTGAGCTGCAGCCGCCCCTTCCCTACCACAGAGTGGTTCGACTCCATGTCTGAGGGATCTGAAGTCTGCCACTGCAGGGGGAGGAGGGTCACGGAGAGAGAACTCCCTTGGCAGGCCCTAACGAGGCTGGGGGGCTTCACCTGGCCTTGGTGAGCTGTAGGGATGCCAGCGTCTTGCTGAGGGGCTTCTGCAGCATACAGAGCCTGCCCTGGCCTGTGGGACCAGCCAGCCAAGGGTCTGCCTCCTCAGCCACCCCGGTGGGGCCGTCCTCACTGTGGCCCCAGCTCTGGCATCTCTCTGCCTCTTGCTGGATTCTCACCTCCACAGGTCTGTCTCTTCCACCCACCTCTGCCTTCCGGACACTGTTTCCTCTCCGCTGCTTCAGAGACCTCTGCCTCGGCCTCCACATTTTCTCTTCTCTCGGGTTCTGCTGGATGAGGACTCAGCCCACCACTGCTGTCTGACACTCTTCTTCCTGGCCCTCTGCTCAGCTGCCTTCATGCCCGCTCCAAACATCTAGCTCCACTTTCGAGACAGCTAACGCAGTTCATCCCAGACCTCAGTCCTGGTTCGACCTAGCTTGCCCTCACCGTTCTGGGATGTGGGAGGTCCCAGGGGACCCCTGAGAGACAGAGAGCCCTGTAGGAGGCTGCGCAGAGGTTGGTGTGCAGCTAGGAGAGAGGCCCCTAGCAGTGTATCCGTCAGCTGTTTTGCCTTCAACCTCAGCCAAGATCTGCACGACTGAAAGCAGCCGTCTACGTGCAGTGGAAGGGGCCGCAAGGAGAGAGGCATCTCAGCCTGCCGTTTGCTGTGCGACTTTGGCCAAGTCACTTTCCCTTTTTGTGCCTCAGTTTTCTCATTTATACGATGAGGGCCCTCCTAGCTGGACAATCTGTGAGGAATGAGAGGACAGGCTGGTGCTTTGGGAGAAAGGCCCTGTAAGTGATAAGACAGTTCCCTGGGAAGAGAGGGGAAGGAAATGGGACAGTTGCCATAGGACAGATGGTGAGTAGATGTAAGGGTGTCCTTGGGAGGGTGTGGCTGGAATGAGCTGCAGCAGGAGGCCAGGAGATCAGAAATTTAGGCTGGGACTGCTCAGGCTCAGGATCGCCTGGAGACAGTGGAAACACGGCAAGGGCTGGGGCAGGAGCACAGCAGCTCAAGGAAGGGACAAAGGAGACCTTAAGGTTTAGAAGAAAAGGCTGGGACTTAGGAGATCTGGATTCTCAAAGATGGACTCCATGTGCAGCTTTGGGTCTCAGTTTCCCCATCATACTATGAGGGTTTTGAGTCAGGTAGTCCGAGATCCTCACCACCTCTGACACCTTTGATGTGCTGCAGCCCCCCAAAACCACACTTTGTGGGGGTTAGAGAACATAGACGCAAGAGGCAGAATTCAGATGGAAGCTTCCCAAGACCGGGGGCGAGCACCACCCACTTTCTCTTTCCCAGCCCTATTTCTGGGCTCCCCAGAGGGGCGAGGGGTGGTGGAGGCGGTGCCCATGCCGGGCTGAGCCTGCAGTTTTCGTGAGCTCTCGGCTCGTCTCCATGGCAACAGGGGGTGCCTTCCCAGTGAGTTCATTCTGCCCAGAACGTGGGGGCATGCAATGGGAGAGTCGCGAGGGAGCTCGGCTCCTTCACGCCAAACCCCTCCCAGGGCAGAGTGAAGCCCGTGTTCCGGACCCCTGCTCCCTTCTACCCCTGAGGGCCAGCAATGGAAGAGCCCACCCTCCATCCTGCAGCTCCTGTGATCAGGCTGGCTGAGCTCTTCCCTCAACTTTGTTTTCTCTCCTGTTCTCAATACACTCTGCCTCAAATCTGTCTTGCTTCTTTCTTTCTTCCACACTCACTGGCTGGTGGTCAGGGCCCTCTCCCTCCTCCCCAATTCTGGCCTGAGAAGTGGGGTGGGACTGCTTAGTTACGGCGTGTGAGCCTGTGGTGTGTGTCCACGTGCTGCCTGCATCTGCTGAGTGTCTGGATCTGCCATGGGTACAGATGTGTGCTGGCTTGAAAGTGAGGGCTGCCCTCTCTCTTCCCTGGGTCAGCACTGAGGGAACCAGAATCCTGTGGAAATCATGTTCTGTTTTCTCCTTCCTTAAGAGTTTGGCCAAAAAGCCTGTAGAGCACGGGGGAAAACCCATGCCCCTTATGGTCCAGGTTTGTTCGAATTCTTTAAAAGTGGTATTTAAGTACCTTTAGCCAGAGCATATATACTTTCTGGTTCCCTCAGCAGCCGCCCCCCCCACCTCCCCGTCGCCCCCATTATCTAAATCCGGCCACTTTCCACAGTCATCACCGCCGGGCTCTTGCATAAAATGAGTTTCTGCCCTCGTGGAGAGGAGCGTACGGCCATCAAGAGCCAGAAAAATGGGTGCTGGGCCCAGATCTGCATCTGACTCCTTGTGTGACCTTAGACAAGCCGTGGGCCTCAGTCTCCCCTTCCGTGCAACAAGAGGATTACAGAAGCTGTCTGGGAGCTAGCTCTCTTTGATCTCTGATAGTTCCTGTCTGACTCTGCTCTACTCGCACCTTCAGCCCACACATGTGTCCTGCTTTGGGTCCGGTGCTGGGTTAAGTGGGTGCTCCTCTCTGAATTTTCACCCATGTGCATTTCCAAGGAGTTCTGGTGTATATGGTACATTGAGAACTTTTTCAGAAAGTGAATAATTCTGATTCCCTGCAGCCTTTTTGTATTATTCACTGCTCCCCCGCCCCCCAACACACACACACACACACACACACACACACACACACAGTCAGTACCCAGACATGGCAGTTTCGATGAGGTCAGGCCCTGGCCCACCTCCAAAGGGTGAGGAGCTGCTTACCACTGCCCCCAACATTCCAACCCAGGCATTCTGAGAAGTAAATTCTGTTACTCCTTCCACTTGCTGGCCCTAGCCTTCCCCTCGTGGCCACTAAAGGCAGACCATCCTTGGAGATTTCAGACAGTTATCACAGCTTCTCTTGCCCCAGCCTGCTTTGCTCCTGGCTGAAAGCCCTGCTTGCTCTGCCTCAGTGCTTGTTGATGGACTTGGAGCATGACCCCTTGGCCCTGCTCCCCCCAGCCAGGCTCACTGAAAGATTCCTGAGATGGCTCACAGACAGCAGCTCCCAGTGTCTCTGGCTCACATATACACAACTGACCCTGGGAGTAAAAGGGGTGGAGCCCATGCTGAGCTTTAACTTTCCTGCTTGATGATTGGGGCCTTGGATGTCCCCGGCAGGTTCCTAACATTCCCAATCCCGTGAAAAATCTGTTCAGACTGCTATACGTTCCTCTATAGGTTAAAGGGCTCCATTTCTGAGTCTGGGCTCATCTGGTAGCTGCTGCATTGTTTGGAGAATACATGTACTTTATTGCTTCCTTTTGATTGGGAGAAATTAGATTCTGATTGGATGAGAAGCTGACTGGCTTGGCTGCGGCTGGTTACTGATTGGATGAGAGAATGGATCTTATGAGAGGTTCTAGATTTTGATTGGGTAGGAGGCACTGAATGGACTGGCTAGTTCTGGACTCTGAGGGATGACTGCTGGTGAATTTGGATTGAAGACTGAGTGGACTGGCTTGTTGCTGGAATCTGATTGGCTGAACAGCTGGATGGTTTAGCAGATACATGCTGGGCCTGGATCCCCAAGCCCTGTACTTTCAAACCAGTTCAAACTGCTTAAGCCTGCCTCCCACCTTTAAGCAACAGATAGTCACACACATTTCCTGGTGGGGCAGAACACACCAGATAGTTATTTACATGTCTGAACTTCATTTTCATCACTGTAAAATGGGTGTGATAATACCAGCTACTTCACCAGGCTGTTGTGAGGATATGATGAGAGAGTAAGGATGAGACCGAACTTTGTAGACTGGAAAGTTCCTAAGGAGGTAGGAAGCAGGTATGATAGTGTATAGCAGAGCAGTGTATAACTTCACAGAGGTTCACCAACTTGGCCTCACGGAACCCACACTCCCCACCCCATGCTGGCAAGAAGTCCAGCGAGGGGAGTGTGCTGCCTAGGGAGGAACGACCCAACTTCCTTTTATGTTTCCATCTGTCAGTGGGAACCTCCTCCCTGTTCAAGGTGTCCAAGGAACAATTAGGAGGTGACCATGGCAACATGGCAGGGGAATTGAGACAGAGAGGGCCTTTCCCTAAGTCCAACTTTAGTAATAATGATCAATATTTTTGCTTGTAATATTTTGAATAGATATTATATCCATATGGTTCAAAACCTTAAACTTATATAAAAAGTATATAATACATTAGAAGCCTTATTCCCACTCCTGTGGCTGTGTCCCCTGCCCTGTTCACCCCATTTCCTAACAGAGAGGCACTCTGGTTAGTTTCATGTGTATCATTCTAGTATGTCTTTAAGGTAACTAACATCTATTGCGCACCTACTCTCTTCTAGGGAACCTTCTCATACTGTGATAGTCTTTGACGTAAGTTATCTCATCTACTCCTCACAACAATCCTATAGGATACATGCTGATATTATACTCCCATTTCACAGAGGAGGAAACTGCAGCCCAGGGGCTTCGAGTTGCTTCTTTTGCTGAAGCAACTTGCCCAAGTTCATTCAGTAAACAAAGGGGTCTGTCTCCAAAGCGAGCGTTCTTAAACCGCCAGTCATCTGCCTCCCTGCTAAGCGCAGGGGCAGGCAGCGTGGGCTCGTTCAAGCACCTGAAAGATGAAAGTTGGGGCACCTGCGTTTTTCTGCAGGCACTACCTGACTTTGGTCGCTGGCTTCCCGACTCTGTACAATGGACACAGCCAACTCGGTCCCTTCTGAAACCCCGGTATAGAGGATCCCAGCACTAACGCCTGCCCCCACCCTCTCTGTTCTCTCCCCAGGACCGCCGAGAGAGCCTGCCCACCTCCCCGCCCTGGACGCCGGGCGCGTCCCGGCCCCCCAGCAGCCTGGACGGCTGGGTGAGCCCGGGGCCGTGGGAGCCGGGCCGCGGGAGCAGCTTGAGCAGCCCCCCGCCGCTGCCGCCGCCGCCGCCGCCACCGCCCATGTCCCCCTCGTGGAGCGAGCGCTCCGTATCCCCTCTGCGACATGAGACCGAGGCGCGGCCCCCCAGCCGCCAGCTGCAGGCGCTCCTGGCGCGAAACATCATCAACGCGGCCCGGCGCAAGAGCGCCTCCCCGCGGCCGGCGGGCGCTGAGAGCCTTCGGCCCTTCTCCCCGCCGAGAGCGCTGCCACCGCCGCCACCGCCGCCGCGCATGCGCTCGCCCCTGCCGTCCCGACCCGGCCAGGCCGCGGACCCCGGGACAACGTTCGCTCCCATCCCCCGGAGCCCACTGCCCGCCGGGCCCTCGCCCTGCGCTAGCCCCCGGAGCCCGCTGCCCGCGCGACCCAGGCCTTTCCCCTACCGCCGCTCGCCCACGGACTCCGATGTGTCCCTCGACTCCGAGGACTCTGGGGCTAAGTCGCCCGGCATCCTCGGCTACAACATCTGTCCCCGCGGATGGAACGGCAGCCTGAGGCTCAAGCGTGGCAACCTACCCACGGAGGCCTCCTGCACCACCTAAAGGCTTCCCCGCCCACACCCCATCCCTGCCCCAGGAGAGCCGAGCCAGAAGAAGTGTCGTGGGGCTTGGGAGCTCCCAGCACCATGTCCCCAAGGGTCTGGCCTCTTTGATAGCCCCAGAGATAAGGGGTCAGGGGAGGAGAGCTCTGGGCTTGGGGGTGGGGTGGTGATCCAAGCTTGGGTTCTAGCCCTTGCTCTGTCATTCAGTCATTGTGGGAAAGACCCTTCTTCTGCTCCTCAGCTTTCCCATCTGTTTAATAGAGCTTTGGCCAAGGCGATCTCCAAACTTCTAAATTACCCCTTCTATCAGTACACACACACTAGTGCCTTGGAAGAGGCAGGGTGTTGTATGTATGGACCCCTAGACTTGCTGCATTGCAGGGTTCCATACTCTCCGCCCCTCCCCCCCGCTTCCTGGCTCTGATCTCTGGAGTCTGGTAAATGAGGGGTGTGTTCAGAGGATCCTACGCCTGAGTTCCTTGTCCAGGCCCTGGCTTGACCATCTGCCTCCCTGGCACCAAGTCCCAGGCAGGAGCAGCTGTTTTCCATCCCTTCCCAGACAAGCTCTATTTTTACCATGGTGACCTTTAGAGAGGGTCTCCCAGGCCAGCTCAAGGTGCCCGGCTGGCTTCTCTGGAGAGAAGAGGAGGGAAGATTCCTCCTCTCAGATCCCTCTCAGGCTTTTCTCCATCCCAATTCAGGCTTCCCAGGGTCTCCAGGAATGATGCTATAGGTGTCTCCAACCCATCTATCCCTTCCGGGCCCTTTCATGGCAGGCTCTGGGCTCAAAGCTGAGCCGGGCAGAGAAGAGTTGATACGGAGCTATCTGTTATCCTCTGGCTTTACCTGGTAGCCCTGAGTTTGAGGTTGCCCATTTGGAAAGAGGGAGGCAAAGAGTTCTTTGATATGGGTGGTATGCAAGCAGTGGCCAGGATGCATAGAGGAGATTCTAGTAGGGAATGGACTGGCTCAGATGACCTCTGGGGGCTCTTCCAGTCCTGAAATGCATTCCACAGTATTAGGAAGGGAGGGAGAGTAGTGCTGGAGGATTGGCTAGGGAGATGAGCTTGGGTGGGTGAGTGAGGGGTTAGACCAGAGTCTGCCTGTGTTTCTGGTTCCTTAGGAAGTACTCCACTCTTCAGTTTCAGGCCCCAGCATCCATATTGTGCCCAGATGATGGGGCCCTGTTCTGCTTCATCTCTTTCCCATCACACTCTGGCCTAGCCAGTGTCTGGTGCCCAGTGACCTTGGGGAGCCTGGCTGCAGGCCCTAGCCTGTCCCTTAGGCTATAGTGACTCTGATTCCAATCCCCAGGAGGGACACAGGGAGGAATGTACCTCGGTCCTATAGTTTCCAGAGTTGGCTGGTGGTGCCCTCTAGAGGTTCAGAATATCAGTTTCAGGAAACTAAGTGTGTGGGGGTGGGGGGTCGGGGGGGCTGGAATTGGCTGAGGATCAAAGGTATGTATGTAAGTGAAAGGATACCAGGATGTTGCTAAAGATGAGGGACAGAGGGTGATTTTGGGGTTAGGAGGAGACTTACCCATCCCTCAGGGTGATTTAGACCAGGAACCCCTAATTGAGGCTAGGGCAAGCTGGGGTTAGGATGGGAGTCAGGGTGAGGGTGGGGTGCTTTGGAATAAAGGACTGATCCCAAAGGATTCCCAGGGCCTAAAGATTGGGAACATAGGCCCTGTTGGTAGGAAGATGAGAGGGTGCTCCAACTTGTCAGTGATGAGTGATCACATTACTGAAGTCCCCACCTGCTTCAGGGACCCCTGTAGCATGGGAGGCTGGGGCTAGGGGCCCACTATCAGGCCACTAGTTGATGCAGTGGCAGAGAAAAAAATCCACTTCTACCTGCATTTCCCACAAAGAGCCAGCAGGAGGCAGCCTTGGGAAGTTGCAGTTCTGTCTGGCTGTTCTCTCCCTGTAACTGCTTTCTCTCCCAGTCCTCTCCTCTAACCCACTAGAAATTGCCTGTGTCATGCCTTTTGCCTCCTGTAGAATTCAGCTCTGCCCCTCAATAAATGCTTCCTGCATCTTTCTGTCTCCTGTGTCATTTTCAGCTATGTCTAAAGCTTTTCCCCACCCATGGAACAGTCCATGGGATGCTGGGTGGATGAGAATGATACACATGGGATGGGAGCTTGGGAAGTAACAATCATGAACAGAGATGGGGAACAATGAAAACACTCTGGGCCATAGAAGTCCCTGGGTTGAAGTTCTGGTCCCATCATCTACTAGCTGGGTGACCCTGGGTAAACCCACTCCTTCTCCAGGCCTCAGCTTCCCTATCTGTGTAATGAGTGAGTTGGTGAGGTGATGCCTCAAGGTGGTATTGCCCAGGCCCTGACCCCAGGACACTGTCACTGGAGTGGCCAGGGCCAAGCTGCATCAGGGCCCAGTGCTCTGGGGCTGCTTCCTGATGGCAGGTCGGGGCTTCAGACAGGAGGAGGAGCCCCTACAAGAGGTAACATCAGAGTCCAGCCAACCCTAGAGAACTCAGGATCCAGACCATCAGGAGTAAGCCTCTCCTGATGGGGGCGTCCTTTGCCCAGAGAAGGGGATTGGGGCTCCACTCCCAGGTGAGGCCAAGATCCCTCACCTTCCTCTCTAAAAGCTCAGGCCCTGCAGAGGCTGGGCAAAGGACTCTGACGGGCAGGAAGCTGAGTTCAGGTGGTCCACAGCAGAGTCCAGGCTTCTTCTTAAGAGAGATGCCCTTGGACAGTCTATCCAGCACACAGGTACAGGAGCTCCCTGCCCTGGACCCGGCGCATCCCTGCTGATCCCACCCTTCCCTGGTAGTGGTTAGTGCACTTCTGACTCAATCTTTATCTTCAGCAGGAACCTCTCCTGAGCACAGTATCCCCCTGCCTACTGGTGATCCTGGTGCCCAGACACACCAAACCAATTTCACCCCAAACTGAACTCAGTCTCTGCCCCCAACCCCAAGCTGCCCCCATCCCCCCTCCTCCTCACCATTATTTTCCTTGAATGACGCAATCCAGAAACGGGAGCGGCCCTTTCTTCACCTCCCACATCCAGTCTCTAACTGGGACCTGGAGATCCCTCAAATACCCCTCAAGCCCCTCTCCTCCTCTCCATGCCCTCTGTCACCTCCCTGGTCCAGCCACTCCCAGGTCTCACCTGACCACAGTGAAATCCTCCTGCCTGAAGACTAACTCCCGTCAACCCACTTTCCACAGGGCAGCCAGAGATATCTTTGGAAAATGATCATGTGACTGCTCCGTTCCACCGCCTTAAACTCCAACAGCCCTTTTATAAGATACACGGTACTTTTGAAAAGCCTGCTGTGATCTGGCCCTTGCCCACCTGTCTGGCCTCATCTCTCAGCACCACCCCAGCCCCCAGTTCTAGCTCTCCTCGCTGGCCCCTCACATCCTATGTGTGACATGGCCTCAGCCTGCAGTGCCCGTGCCCCTCTCTGCCTGTGAGCTCCCACTCAGACTTCAAGGCCCAGCGCAAATGTCTCCTCCTCTGGGAGGCCTTCCCCACCCCCAGGCCGAGCTGGTGGCACCCTTCCCTGGCCCTCCCAGATCATTTTCCGTGATGCGTCGCAAAGGCTGTTTACAGGTCTGACACAGGCCTGGCTGAGCTCCTTGAGGACAGAGCCCTGCCTTATTTATTTTCAGTCCATAGAGAGAGGCTCAGAGAATGTGAGAAGGTGGAGGGAGGGAGGGAGGGAGGGAAGAAGGGAGGAAGGAAGGAAGCAGAGGAAGAAAGGAAAGGAGGAATGAACAAGTCAAGCAAAGTTACTGGGGGAAAATTCATTCATTCATCAATCTACCCATTCAATCATTCATTCAACAAATATCTACTGAGTTCCTACCAGGCCCCGATCTAGGCCCTAAGGATACAATTCGCAAGCTCAGGGGACCGGTGACTCACTCAGCGTTTCCAGGTAACTTTGGTGTGTGCATATGTATGTGTACTGTACGTGTGCAAGGCCTTCTGTTTGCAAGGGCCTGCTGCCGGGGCACCTGTCTTCCCTGGGGCCTGGTGCTTTTAGCATCTGTCCCTGGATCCTGTTGCAGCCCGAAATAAGGCTATGAGCCACAACAAGGCAAGGACAACTCTCGTCAGCTGAGGCCAGAGCCGGAGGCAAGGCATACCCAGCTCACTGACGACCGCCTGCGCAGACACCAACCACTCAACTCTCAGCTTCCCGACGGAGGTGTTAATCTGAGGGTCTGACACTCCCTCCTGCCCACTGTGGTTCCATCTCTCAGGTACCAGGACTCAAGGGGAGCTCAAGGCGCTGTCGGGGGTGGGCAGTGGGGGGGAGCCAATTCCCAGAGCCCCTTCCCCCAAGCAGAGGAAGGGCCCAAGGGGGTCCGGGGAGGGTGGGGCCTCGTGGAAGCCTGGATCCTGAGTTGGGAAGGGAGGGATTCTAAGCTCTGGGTTACTCTGGGTTAAATGGAGAGGGGGTGGCTAGGGTTCAAGGTTGGGGTAGGTAATGGCTCTGCTCAGGATTCCAAGATCTTTCAGCAATAGAGGGAAGCAGGGTCCCTGTCTGTAAAATGAGGGGCGGGGTCCTTCCCAATGTCTGTGAATTTCTGTAAGGAGAGTGTTTGTCAAGAAACAGATCCGGGGACTGTGGAACCCTAAGTGGTCCCAGCTGGAGCACTGGCCACCAGCTCGTGGGCATCGCCCCCAAGGCATGCATGTGTACTCACGTTTGCACACAGTTTGAGGGGGTCCATGTACGCCCTGAAGCACGTCCATGGATACCCACGATGTAACCTCCTCAGGTTACAGGACAGCTACTTGCTCACAGTTACCGAGGGAGTCAGGGACACCGATCAGAAGCCAGGCCGCCCGGCTCAGCGCCCACGGACCCGGGGCTGGGTATGGGCGTGGGGGGCACAGATGGAGGCAGATTGTTTCTCTAAAAGAAGAAATATAGAAAAACCTGGAAGCCAAGCAGAGGGGCACAAGGGTTGGTAAGGCCGTCAGGAGGCTCAAGGACTTTGCCTTCTCTCCTGGGGGCGAGTTAGGGGATCTGGACTTGGGGCCTGCAGGGCTTCTCTGGGGCTTTGGACCTCATTTTATTTGTAAATCACCTCCAAGATTCCTGGGACACGCCATAAGATGCAAATGGGGGGATGGAGGAAGAGGGAGAGGAGCGAGGGAGGAAAGGACACCATGTAAGTGAGCTGAAGGACAGGGGTAGGAAGGGGGCTGATGGCTGTTTTCAGTGTCCTTGGACCAGCCTGCGCCCTCAAGCCTCAGAGCCGAGTCCTGAGGAGAGGAGGGGCGCACCTCTCAGACCCCAGTGCAGCGTCAGACTAACCACCCGTGCTCCCTGACTAACCACCCCCTGACTTCAACCTCCAACCTCTTTCAGCCTCTGATTAGCGCTCACTTGAGTCAGTGGACAACAACAGTCAGAGACCCTCGCCTCCCCTTCTCCTAATGTCCCAGAAACTACCCCCAATGCGTGTGTGCTTCCCTAGCGTCAAGGAAGCAGATTTGTGTGACCCTGAGCATCTCCTTTTTCTTCCATGGACCTCAGCCTCCTCTTTCCAGCTCAGACACCCTTGCTTGAGACTTTGGTGTGGGCCAAGGCTGCGCAGGGCCGGGGTTGGGTAGACCAAGGATTGGGAGGTCTGGGGAGGAACGGAGGCAGCCTGGACCATTTGTGGCGGTCTCTCCTCCACAGGATGATTCCCAAGGAGCAGAAGGGGCCGGTAATGACTACCACGGGGGACCTCACTGAACCAGGTAAGGTTGACCCAGCCCGTGAGCCTTCCTCAGATCCCATGCTTTCTTGCTCCCAGGCTGCAGCCACTCAGGCCTGCTGGCCCCAGGCCTGGGCAAACAGGTGTGAGTTCGAGGCCAGCCTGTGGAATCTGTCGCCTGGGCTGGGAAGCTTCCCGAAACACTGGGAAGGGCCTTGCTCTGATGCCCGCACCCCCAAGAGCTGAGGTTGAGTGCCCTAGACTGGGTCCTGCCCCCACCTAAGTCCTTACCTCAGCCCCAGATGGAGCTCTGAGGGCTCTGGCCCCAGATTCAATCCTAACAATGGCCCAAGCGTCCCACAGATTGCCCCTGCTTGTTTTAACTGGGCCGTCTCCCCGAGCCCCCATGGCAAGAGACAAGGGGTCAGGGGAGAGCGGGGCAGGGGGGCAGGAATAGGCTGCCTGATCTCAAACCATCTCACTTAAAAGCACATTCATCCGATGCATAAATCATCTAAGGTACATGATTATCAACTCTACAAGACCTCTCGGCATAATTGTGGAGTCTGTTGATTTGGCCTGCTTTAGAGCCTTTCAAACATTTTAAAAGCAAGCTAAGCTAAGTCAGGACTCTCAAACTTCACTGTGAATCGCAGCGACATGGCGTTATTGGTTAAAAATACAGATTCCCAGCATCAACCCCCAGGAATTCTGATTCAGGGGACCTGGGGAGGAGGCCATACATTAGCCTTTTAGCCAAGTACCCAGGTGATTCTGATGCAGGTGGGAAGTGAACCAAGCTCTGATAAACCCCCGTCTAAGGGCATTGCTGCACTTTTAACTCCTTCAGTGTTCTAGGAAGTATTTAATCATGTGTATGACTTTATGTGTGAGTCGTACTTTTAACCTGTTTTGTGTGTTCTCGCCTCCTTTTGTTGGTATCATTTTTTTTTTTTATTCCATGATTTTCTGTGCTGAAATACACAAGCTTTGTGAGGTACTGATGCTCTAACTAGAAGAATCAGGCAATGCATTTTCTTTTCTCTTGTCTAAGTAATTAATTAGTTACAGACCCCCAAATATTGACACACAACATTTACGCCAGACTGGAAATACGTGAGTTGTTGACGATTGCTAAGGTATTAATTAAGGACAATTTTGAAGCTAAAGAAAAGTAGAAAGGAAAAAATCTCATGCTGTCACCGCCGAAAGATAGCCATCGTAAAATAATAATAATAAAACACTTACCGTTATTGTGTACTCACTATGTCTCAGATACTGTGCTAAGAGCATTTGTACCTTTCGTTATATATATAACCCTCACAACAACTCTGTAAGTTAGATACGATCACACCCATCTTGCAGATGAGAAAACAGGGGTCAGAGAAGCTAGGAAGTCACATATATAGTAGGTGGTAGAACTGAGATTTGACCCCAGATCTGTCTCCAAAACTGCTCCTTTACCACACGGTTATATAAATAAAACATTCATTTTATAGAATATTCAGACAAAGCAGACATGAATGACTTTGAACGTGAAAGTTCCTCATAACAAAACCATCTGGAGAGAACCACTATTAACAGTTTTGTGTAAATCCTTCTTCTGTTCATATATAAACGTATTTATATAAACACACACACGGGCTAAATACTATACACTGTGTTCATCATCTTAAATTTTTTTCACTTAGCGGCACACCACAGACTTCTTTCCATCCTAGTATGACTTATCTCACACCTCCCCTCCCCTCGCTCCCCCAGCATATAAGATATTATATATATTTATACACACACATCCCCTAAGGGAGGCCATGAAGGCTCAGCCCAGGTTGGGACCCTTAGGAGTAGAGCCTGAGGATTCCCAAACAAGTGACTTGTTGAGCTCACATTCCTAGGAGAAGGGAAGTGACAAAAGCACAATCCGGCAGAGGAAATTGCTAAGTAAGGATGTGGGCTCCAAAGCATAAATTAATTGCCCTACAGAATTCATCTCATCTTCAGCAAGGGGGCTGTTGCAGCCTCTACTCACCGGGGCAGTTCTCTGTAGAGGTGGCAGTTGTGAGCTGTTAGTCACTGATAAAGGGCATCTGGGCAGCATGCACCGCAAGACTGATTCCCAGTTTCCACAATTCGAAAAGTCACTGCAGTAAACATCCTTGTATGTATATCTTCAGGCATGTTTATTCAACTTTTCTGCCCGAGGACGAACGCCTAGAAGTGGAATTGCTTAGTCAAATAGGTTTTATCTATAGCTTTTTTTTTTTTTTTTTTTTTTAATATTGAGCTCAGTTCATCTGAACAGCATTTGAGAATATGATGCCAGGGGACTTTTATTATGTATTTAGGTATATGTGGTCTTTCATCTGTTTAAATATGCAGTACATTTTCTTGTTCAAATACAAAAACAATGCACACAATTTCCAGCCCTCCTCCTTCCTAGGTCCCCAAATTGCCACTGCCAATATTTGGCATATCTCCTTGCAGATTTTTCAATGCATACATAAACATGTGTTTATTTTTAAAACTATACGAGTGGGATCTTAGAATACAGATTCTTCTGAAATTTCCTTTTTTCCCCCTTTTAATCTACAGTGGATTTCTTTCTGATCCTAACATGTAGAAGGTGCTGTCTCTATATTTGCTGTAAGAATGAAAGAAACATCAGCCTCCTTTTTTAAAAGGCTGTTTAGGATTCCATTGAATGGGATGAATCACAGCACCTGAATGGCCCTCAGTGTTGCCTGGTGACCACATCACCCATCCCTGACCCATTCACTCTCCCCTACTGTTCTCTGAGATAACTTTAGCAACCTCTCTTCTCAAATCTCCAATACCTCCTCCCCCACCTTCATTCTCAGCTAATGACCTTGCTTCTTATTTCACCGAGAAAAGTAAAGTGGCCAAAAGAGAACTTCTGCAAGCTCCCGCCTCCACATCTGTCCACTTGTTTGTATCTGTGTCCCTGTTCTCTGTTTTCCTTCCTGATATGATAGATGAACTCTCCTTGCACTGTGTGAAGCCAACCCTTCTTGCTGGGCACTGAACACCCTCCCTACCCTCTCTCCTGCTCAAGACATTCCTTCAGTAATTCTCCCCTCTCTTTATTGCATCGTCAGATTTTCTCATCAGCTAACAAACATGCTATTATTCCTCCCTCTTTAAAAACAAGCAAGCAAGTAAGCAAACCAACAAGCGAGCAAACCACTCTTGCTTCCACAGCTGCCCCAGCCATGGTCCTTCAGAGCACACCTCCTCAAAGCAGCTGTCTATACTTCCCTCCTCTCTTTCTCTCTTTTTCACATTTTATTAACCAACTTAAACACACACACACACACACACACACACACACACACACACAAGTTGAGAGTGCAAATCCCTGTGGCCCTCCTTTTATTCCTGGGTTCCAGAGCAAATCCCAAAGAGCATGTCATTTCATCCCCCAAATACTTCACAGAAAGTAATAAAAAGGACATTTCCTTACATGCCACAAAGATATTAACACATTGAACAAAAGTAAATGTTGATTTAATACTATCTAATAGCCAGTCCTATAGTCAACTTTCTCCAATTTTCTAGTTAACGGGGATCCAAATAAGAGACACTTTTTAACTGAGGTAGCATTGGTTCATATTTAACGTTACATATTGATAGTTTCACGTGTACAGAATTATGTTTCTACTTCTGTATACACTACAGCACGCTCACCACCAAAAATTTAGTTTCTATCCTTCATCATACAGTTGATCCCCTTTACCCCTTTCACCCTCCCCCACCACCCCCATTCCCTTCTGGGAACCACTACTCTGTTCTCTGTATCTACATGTTTGTTGATGTTTGGTTTGGTTTGATCATTTATTTTGGTTTATGTTTGTTTGTTTTTATATTCCGCATATAAGTGAAATCATATGGCATTTGTCTTTCTCTATCTGACTTATTTCACTTAGCATAATAACTGTACCCTCAAGGGCCCTTGTTTTTATTTGGTAGCTATGTCTCTTAAATCTCCTTTAATCTAAAACACTGCCCCCGCCTCCTTTTTTCCCATGTCATTCACTCCTTTGAAGACACCGGGCCACCTGCCCTGTAGAACGTCCCACATCCTAGATTTGGCTCATTGCTTCCTTGTGTTGTGTCAAACTGTTCCTCTGTCCTCTTCTCTCGAACCCTGTCTAATAAGGCTTTCACACCCAAATACTCCACAGGAACTGCTTTTGCGGAGACTGCCAATAATAACCCCATGTTACTAAATACAATGGTCAGTTTTCAGCCCTCCTCTTACTTGACATATCAGCAACATTTGACTCCGTTGATCCGTCCACCTTGCCTAACACGCTTTCATCATTTGGTTCTAGGACACCACAGTCTTTGGATTTCCTCCTAACTTGCTGGGTGTTTTCTCCCAGGCTCCAGGGCTGGGGCTCCTCTCCTCAGTCTAAATGTTGGAGGCCCCGGGGCTCAGTCTTTGGATATCTTTATCCATTCTCATATCCTTGGAGATCTCACCTAGCCTCCAGGCTCCAAATACCATTCAAAGAGCTGGAATATGAACCTATGTGTGTTTGATTGTAGAGATGACAAGTCTTCCCGTGCTGCCCATACGTATCCCTCTCCTACCAACGTCCTCACCATGCCTCACCTTTCTTCCAAAAGTCTTCCCTTGTGGCACCAACATAAGAGTATGTGTTTTGCTGGTGGGGAAAGCACCAAGGATATGGATGGGCTACCAAACTACTAAGGATGGTCATCCGCCCTGGAATCCGTCTACATGGCTATAATGACTGGTCCTAACTATGAGAAAAGAAATAAACGGGACAGTCTTCATTAAAAAACAACAACAGCAAATACCATTTGTATTTCCTGATGCCCCAAATTTTACGTCCAGGTCAATTTTCTCCCATGAACACTAGACTCATATATCCAGCTCCCTACTCGGCATCTCTGCTGGGATGCCTACAAGGCTCTGCAAACATTATACTCAGTTTTGGAGACAATTAGGGGAGTTTGAATATAGACTAGGCATTATATATATAAAAAAATTCATTCACTTGGAAAGGTGGAGATCTTTAACTGATAAAAGCAAGTTACTAAGCAGCTGTGCTATGATTTCATTTTGGTTAAAAAGTCACATATGAATACATAGTCAGTGAAAAAGACGGGAAAGGATATACACTAAAGTGTTAGTAGTGGCAACCTCTGGATGGTAGAAAATGGTGTTTTTCTTCTTTTTTTTTTTTTTTTTTTGCGGTACACGGGCCTCTCACTGTTGTGGCCTCTCCCGTTGTGGAGCACAGGCTCTGGACGCGCAGGCTCAGTGGCCATGGCTCACGGGCCCAGCCGTTCCGCGGCATGTGGGATCTTCCCAGACCGGGGCACAAAACCGTGTCCCCTGCATTGGCAGGCGGACTCTCAACCACTGCACCACCAGGGAAGTCCTTCTTTTCTTTTATGTCTATATTTTCTAACTTTCTTCAATGCACTTATATGCTGTTTCTATAATAATAAAAGGCTATTTTAACATTAAAAGAAGACATGTCTAGAACGGAATGCCTGGTCTTTCCTCACATCTCCTCCTCCTCCAGCCTTCCCATCTCAGAGAGCGGCTACTCCATCCTCCCAGCGGCTCAGGCCAGAAACCTTGCCTTTACCTCCCACACCTCTCTCTCTGTCTCTCACATCCCACACCCATGGCCTACCTTTAAAAGATACCTAGAATCTGATCATTACTCACTACCTCCACCACTATGAGCAAAGAGCTTCATGGGAAATGCATGGAATAAATATACCTGGCCAAAGAACACCTGAAATGATGCTCAATTTCACTGAGTGTCAAACACATGCTAATTAAACACAGAGGAGTCACTTCCGCCCATTGGGTGGGCAAAGATTCCTAAGAATAATGACACCCAGGGTCAGCAAGTGTGGGGCAAAGTCGGCACTCTCATACACAGCGGATGGTGCTGTGCGGAGGTCCCCTTACAGGCAGCAACCCGGAGTGCCCTGAGGGTTTGGTAGTAAGAGCTCCCTCTGGCCTCTCTGGGCAGTCCCTTTGCTGGACCTGGGCAAGAAGCTGAGCGTGCCCCAGGACTTGATGATGGAAGAGCTATCACTGCGTAACAACCGAGGATCCCTCCTCTTCCAGAAGAGACAGCGCCGCGTGCAGAAATTCACCTTTGAGTTTGCAGCCAGCCCGCGTGCGGTGAGTAGGCCTCCATTGTGTTCACAGGGAAACTGAGGCCCAGAGAGGGCCAATCGTTAGCCTAGAGCCAAACAATGCACCAGATAGGACTTCTGCCCTCTATGGGGGGGTCCCTCAAGTTCCAGCCGGGGACGGCTGTGATATTGCCATCAGATTGACCTCTGCCTTGCTAGGTGATCCTAGAAAAGGGTTAGCCCTTTAGGCACCTTTCCCCAGATACAATACATAAAGTGTATCGGACAGGATGCCCCATGGAGTGAAGGGACTCTGACTCCTACAAAAAATGCAGAAGAATAGTCAGGTGCTCTGGGCTGAATTTGCAGGAAGCAGGATTTAGATTACACTTGAGCTTGATCTAAGATGGAAAATGCAGAATGCCGTCCTTTTTCCCACTGGAAGAAGGCAAAGGCCACGAGATAGTCAGCTGGTAGAGAAAGGAGGCAAGAATGGCTTGTCCCCCGGCTTCAAAAAGGTGGCAGGCAGTTTCAGGTACTTCTAATGAACTCAGGGGACTTTCATCCTACTCCACTCAATTTCTGGATGAAACAGGAGATGATGAGAGGGATCGATGTGGCAGAATAATAAAAATGACAAAACACCTACCTTTGCTACGTGCTTATGACGGTATTGGCTAAGCAGTTTGCATGCATCATCTCATTTAATGATCAGAGAGTGATATTATCATCATCTCCACTTTACAGAGAAGGAAACTGTGGCTCAGAGAGGTTAAGTATTATATGCCCAGGGTCAATACTATAATAGCAACTAACGTATATAAGAGCACTTCTCTGTTCCAGGGTTTAGCGCTCTACACTATTAATTCATCCTCCCCCCAAAACATCCCTGGGAGGTGGGCTCTAGCATTATGACCTCCCACCACCCCCTGCCATTTTTTTAGTGGAGGGAGAACCCTGGCCTCCTGCCCCGCTGAGCCTTCCTGCGGTTTATTTGCCCCTCCCCTCCCCCCAGCTCGTGGCAGGAAGCGCCAAGGAGAAGGTGACTGGAACAGCGGAACCTGGGATGGTGAGCGTGCACAGAGACCCCGAAGTGGCGGAAGCCTGGGGGAAAGGGCCAGGCAGCTCAGACTCCCCGGTCCGCCACCTCTGAGCTCCCGCCCCTGTGCCTAGGTTGCCAATAGCTCCGAGGGGCAGAACTACCGCTCTGAGCTCCACATCTTCCCGACCTCAGGGCACGGGGGCCCTGAGGATGCCCAGCCCACAGCCGCCCGGCCAGTGAGTGCCCACAGCCCCAGTGCCCTGGCGCCAGGTAAGTGCCCTGCCCGCGTCCCAGGACCAGGGGACCGTAGCGTGGGCGAGCTCCACGGTGGGGCAGGAAGAGCATCCAGAGAGCGTCTAGTCCACCTCCTTCCCAACACACACACACACACACACACTCACCCCACTCCAAAGACCCAACACAAGCCCAGAGTAGCGCAGCAATGCGCCAAGGTCACAGAGCCAGCCAGGGTCCGCAAGACCAGAGTCTGCGCCCCAACTTGCAATTCCTCTGCTCCGTCCTCCTTGTTTCCAGGGATGGGGAAGGGTCCTCTTTGCTGGAGCA
This sequence comes from Globicephala melas, assembly GCF_963455315.2. Classification (NCBI taxonomy): domain Eukaryota; kingdom Metazoa; phylum Chordata; class Mammalia; order Artiodactyla; family Delphinidae; genus Globicephala; species Globicephala melas. The sequence continues at coordinate 126,364,830 of NC_083316.1, forward strand.
ACTTTAGCATCACATTCCACCCCCTCCCCCAACTCCCCTTTCCTAGTCCCCCCCCCAACAGTGTCTGCAGCGGGGCGTGGCGGCAAGGTTAAAAGGAACCCAGGCGTCTCGCTCGCCCGCCTCCCACGTGCCATGCTCCACCCCCTAGGCTATGCCGAGCCACTGAAGGGCGTCCCTCCCGAGAAGTTCAACCACACGGCCATCCCCAAGGGCTACAGCTGCCCATGGCAGGAGTTCCTCAGCTACCAGGACCACCTGGGCGAAGGCAGAAGTCATACCCCCAGCCTGGCGGAGTATCGAAATTTCAACAAGTAAGACGAGGCGGGCTGCTTAGGGAGAGACCTGGAGGGAGGATGCGCTGGAGCCAGTCACAACCACAGCAGTAGCTGCATCTCCTGAGCGCTTTCTACAGGCCGGGCTCTACCCCAACGCCTTATATACATTTATTGAGCCCCTGCTAAAACAGTAGAGCTCTTGCCTTAGCACAACTAACTAGTGCCCAATAAATGTACCGGGAATAAATGGGTGAATGTGGCACACACCTTGCTGGATTCTCCTCCACAACAGGGTGGGGCAGGTGCCACAGTTTTTCCTATTCTGCTGGAGAAGAGGATCAACAATCTGCCCAAAATCACAAAGCAAGGAAGCAGTGGCGGGGCTGGGATCCAAGTCTGGTTTTGTCTGACTCCAGAGTCCAGTTGCTTATTCTCCATCACTGCTGTGTGCCATCTCCTTGATGGACATCAAGGTGCGGGTCCTTCCCTGGGTGGGGGCCCCAGATCTCACTAGTCCTAGGCCAGCTCAGCGTTTTCCTCACTTTCATCAGTGGTCTGGAAGAGGCCTAGAAAGTGATCTTGAGGCTGTACCACTGTGGGGAGTGACAGTGAAATGTTGGACACCAGAGGTGAGAGCCACAAAGCAGTGACTCACAGTGTTTAGCACAGTGGGCCCTCCACGGAGGAGGGCTTAATGCAATCTCCACCCCTGGCTGTGTGACCTTGGGCAAGTGGCTTAACCTCGCTGGGCCTCCCTTTCCCCACCTGTAAAATGAGACTGTTACAGTACCTGCTTCATAAGATGGTCATGAGGATGGCATGAGAGGCCTTAGGCAAAATTTCTGGCTCTCAATAAGCTCTCAATAAGTGGTGGCTGCCATTATTATTATTCTTATTTACAGGTTGAAATGATGGCTGGAAAAGCCAACAGGGGAGAACTTAAAAGGGATAGATTAACATCCCGCCCTGGGGGCCTGAAAACAAATCACAGCAGTCAGGACAGGAGCTTGGCAGGAAGGAAGGCTGTGGGCTGGGGGACGCATTTCAACCGCATTTCAATTGGCTTCCTTAGTGTGCTGCTATTCGTGAAAAATGCTCCTCTGGCTTGGGCTGGATTAAGCGAGAAAGGGGAGGGTCCACAGAGAGGAGGCCACAGTCCAGCGCTTCTGGCACCTGCTCAGACCACACATGGAGACTGTGTCTGTCTTGCTAGCCTGGAGACCAAGCCCTCTGAGGAAGGGCTGAAGGAACTGGGGGTGATGGGCCTTGAGAGGAGACTGCTCAGGAGGGACGTGACTGCCCTCAAACAGCTGAGAGCCAGGGAGGACCATGATGGGAAGAATGGGCCCGACAGGCCTCGTGTGAACCACGAGCCACTGGCAGACATTTGGGGGTTTCCTGCCAGGCAGGACTTTGCTGTCCTCCTGGGGCCCTCACACCCTGCCTGTCCAGCTCTTTAAAACCCTCAGCTGACATTCAGGGCTAGCAGCCAGCTTCCAGGCTGGCCATTGCAGGTCGCAGCCCCACCCATCTCATGCCTCAGCTCTGACAGGCTAAGGCACGTTCCCACAAAAATAAGGAGGGTCTTAGGGACCCCTGAACCCAGACCCCTCCTAGGACGGAAGAGGCAACTGAGGCAGAGAGAGAAGGAACTGTAGTGTTGGTGGCCAAGCTGTGCTCAGGATCCAGGGCTCTGGCCTCCTGATCAAGGGCCCAACCGTGAGGCCTGCTTGACTTGGAAACAGCCCAGCCTGTTCCTGCGGGGCCCTGGCTGTTGCCATCACAGCTGTGGTGGTCCAGGCAGAAACACTGTCCTGGCTGGAACCCAGGCTCTGGCCCGAGGTTTGCCTTTTTACCCCAGAGCAGGCATTCCCCTCTCTCCATTGGTCCCAGGCTACAGGGAAAACACTAAATGAGCAATGCTCTTTATTCTCTTAAAATTAAAAAATAGTTTGAAAATCATGTATTTATATTATCTTTAAAAAAAAACCCTAGGCAACTTCAAATAAAGGTAGGGCCCCTTTGTTCCCCATGCTCCAATCCCAGCTCCCTTCCCAAAGGTAACACTGTTGTCAGGTTGGTATGTACGTTTTCAGAACATTCTCTACAAGAGAATATTCTCTACCAGCAGCTACATACCTATGGGGATGTAGCATTGTTTGGTGTGCATGTGTGTGTGTTTTGCTACTCTGTATTTCATCCTGTAACTTGCTTGCTTTTTTCACTCTACATTATGTCTTTTCAGTCTCCTCTTTCTAATACCTATATCTCTTTTCATTCCTTTTAAGTTGCTATATAGTACTCTGCCATGTGAATATACTATATTTATCTTATCCATTCCTCTGCCAGTGGGCATATGGCTTGTTTCTGGTCTGTCACTAATCGCTGCTCATATCTGCTTCCTTGTGCATACGCTTCCCTAAGCCATATGCTTACAGGTAGAGCGCTGGTCGACAGAATTTGCACATTTTCAGGTTTAAAAGATCCTGCCAGCCGCATAGCACAGGGAGATCAGCTCAATACTTTGTGACCACCTAGAGGGATGGGATAGGGAGGGTGGGAGGGAGAGAGACGCAAGAGGGAGGAGATATGGGAACATATGTATATATATATATAACTGATTCACTTTGTTATAAAGCAGAAACTAACACACCATTGTAAAGCAATTATACTCCAATAAAGATGTAAAAAAAAGAAAAAAAGATCCTGCCAAATTGCCCTCCAAGGGAGCAACACCAATTTACTCTCCAACCAGCAGTATATGAGTGAGACCTTGCCCCACCGCCTCACTAACTTTGCCCCATTACCAAATCACTTATTCTTGCCATTCTTATGGGTGAGAAGTGGCATGTCTCTGGGGTAATCTGTAGTCTCTGATCTCAGCGTTCTTTCTTACCCTCCTTTCTCTCTCCAGCCTGTGATATATTGTTTTAAGGGGAGATGACAAGAGGAGGGAAAAACTCTGTTCCAATTCTACACCCTTCTGGACCTTCCTTAACAGGAACCTAGAGTTTTGCCAGGACAAGCCAGTTCTCACTGAAAACCTCACTCCTATTTCAAAGCAAGAAGCCATCCCACTAGGGGCAGATTTGAGAATGGGCAGAGCTGGAGAAACCTGTTAAAGACAGTACAAAACCTTGCTGAGCAGCAGGGAAACTGAGGCCCAGAGAGAGGAGGGGAGGGGCTTCCCGTGGCGACCCACAGGTCTGTTCCGCCACCCTTTCCCACACAGCCTTCCTCCCCTGCTGCTCTTCTCTCCCCAGGACACCAGTGCCCTTTGGAGGAGCCCTGGTGGGGGAAACCATTCCGAGGGCAGGCACCCCCTTCGTTCCGGAGCTCACCAGTGGCTTGGAACTCCTCCGCCTCAGACCCAGCTTCAACAGGGTGGCCCAGGGCTGGGTCCGCAACCTCCCAGAGTCTGAGGAGCTGTAGCCCCAGCCGCTTCAATTCCCCCATCTCAGAGTTCGGGTAACACCTGGAGCCAAGACTCGTGGACAGCACTTCACAGTTTACGAAGGGCCATCACACACAAATGGCCTCAAAGGTCACGAAGTTCAGCAGTTCCCAAATGTGGTGTGCTTCAAAATTACCTGGAGGTGTTTTAATACAGACTTCTGGCCCGTCCCAAACCTGCAGCATCAGAATCTCCTGAGTGGAGGGTCTCTATAGTAACCAGTACTCGCAGCTGATTCCAGGAAAACTCGTCCCCGGTTTGTATCTTTAGGAATGCAAACCACCAATGACTTCACGTCCAAGCCTCCACTCTTTCCTGCTCCTGTAGTCTAGCTACGCTGCCCCAATGACAGGGAGCTCGCTAGCCGCCTATTTACCTGTGAATCACTCTGATAATTAGATTTTCCTTTTACTGAGACACAGATGGTCCTTATTTACGCTATTAACATTTACTAAGCACCAACTGTGCGCTAGCCGCTGGGCCAGCTCCAGGGAGAGGGTGTGGTAAGCCCAGGCCCTAACCTAGGGAGGAAAAGACAGTAGAGGAGACAGATTTGTAAAGCAGGAAGTCATCTTAATTTTTCCTAAAGCACGCTAGTTGACTACTGAGGAACAAAGTACCAGTGAAGCAGAGGAGGGGTTCTCTAACCCTGCGTGTGGGGTGGGATTCTGGGAAGCTTCCCAGAGGATTCGAGTGGGGCCGCAGAGGAGTGACAGTCCATCAGGGGAAGGGTGTGTGATGGGGAGAGTGTGATGGGGAGGGCATTCCTGGCAAGTGCACAGCAAGTGCAAAGGTACAGAATTGTCATGCGGGCAGGTGTTGTGGAGAAGGGAGATGGCAATGTCAGAGGAGTCAGTGACTCCTCAGGGGGCCAGAGTGGGGTGGGCTGCACTAAGGAGATGGGGAGGTTCTTAGGCTGGAGAGCAAGGGGTCTCGCTGGTGCAGCACAGACTGGAGAGGAGTACAGCTGACGCCAGGATCCTTGAAGGAACAAGGCCTGGACTAGGGAGGCGGCCATGGGGTCAGAAAGAAGGGGCAGCGCTCGGCACCTCACAGGACAGGCGCAGAGTAGGGTGCTTACAAGGATGACCCCTTTCCAGCCCCTTCCACTCACCGTTTAGAGCAGGCGCCAGGGTAGATCTTGTGCTAGTCTCCACCAGGAGTTTTTCGGCCTGTATGCTGGCTCGTTAGGAAGAGAAGGGCAAGGAACGCCTCCCTGCAGGTGGTGGTGATGATGATGATTGTGGCTGCTTCTTATTGGGTGCCTCAGGGCTTGGGCTGGTAGTAGGTTCTCTCCATATCCCATTTCTAATTTTCAGTACAACCTTGAGACGAAGGTATGGTCCCGTTTTACGGATGTGGATATTCAGGCTCACAATGGGGAAGTGACTTGTCCAGGGACAAGTGGGGATCTGTCCGATTCCAGCGGATGTTTCTTCTCGCCCCACTGGGCGGCCAAGCCCATTCACTCTGGAATCACCTAGTCATGGTGCCCTGCTTTAGAGTTCAGAGGTTAAGAGTACAGGCTGGGGGTCAGACTGGATGGGGTGGGTTCTCATGCCACCACTGGCTGTGTGAACTCAAGTCATTTCTCGCCTGTGGGCCTCTAATTCTCTACCTGTAAGATGAGGACGAGAGTAGAAGCCCCTGCATAGAGTTTTGAGGGCATAGTGATGGACACATACCTGATAAGCACTCAGTCATGATCAGATTCCATGCAGCTGCTACTCTTGGCTGATAAGATGTTCCTGCAGTGAGTGCACCTCGAGAAGCAGGCTCGTGGAAATGTCACTGGGGGTCCGTAAAGCTGAAACCTGAAGGAAAGCCTCTGATCACTGTAGGGCTCTGTTGGACATGGCTCACCTCCTTCCCCGCTGCTTCCCTCTGTCTCCACCCTGACGCCCTCTCCTGGGGAGATGAGAAGGCTGGGAATCTAGCTGGTTCCCAGGTGCACGGGATAGTGGTTGCATTTTCCTTTTGCTCTGGAGTTTCACTCTGCCCCACACAGTTTCAAGGGGCCAACAGCTGACTCAGATTTGCTTGCAGTTGATGTGTTGGCTTGAATTCGGGGGCTTCCATTTAAAGTCATGTTTCCAAGAGCTGAAAGCCAACCATTAAAGTGTCTGAAACACAGAAGAGAGGATTTGGTCTGCCTTGGGTTGGCTCTGCTGTGCCCTGAGGGTAACGGCAGCCACCAGGGACAGAAGAGGAGAGACTGGTAGGGAGCCTGCTGTACCCCAAAGTAAATTCTCATTCCTTCCTTATGCTGATGTGACTTTTGCTGATGTTGTTTTAAAAAAAAAGAAGCCTACTGTAAAAATAAATAAATGAAGAAGTAAAATGTGAAGGTATCTGCCCACATAGTCCTCCCATGCACATACATAGACTTTCCCACTCTCCTGCATTCTGCCCCGTTCCCATATACCAGAGGTAACCAGTGGTAATAGTTTGGTCACTCTAGAATTCTAGACTTATTTGAATAAATATTTACATGTATATAGATGTATAAATACAAAGATATATCTTTCTTTTAATGGGATCATACAGTATTTGTTGTTCTGTATTTTGCTTCTTCATTCAACAAGTAAAATTTCGATCCTGAAAAAGCAGGTCATTAACCTTTCATGTAATTTGGGGGCCTAGTAGCCCCTTCATATAAACTCTATGCTTTGGCCTGTTTTTGTTCTATACATGAATGAAGTCAGACCGTGACATGGAAATGAAAAGGGCTGAGAATAGCCCAAACGTTGGGAAACCTGACAATAGACATGGCAGTTCACATCAGTGAATATGAATGAACTACAGTTACATACAACAATATGGATGCATCTCAGAAACAAAATGGTGAGCAAAGGAAGGCACATATACAAACATATGTTTACTGATGCAAGGAGGTGTTGAATATAAAAGTCAGGATGGTGGTACTTTGGAGGAAGAAAGCTTTGTGATTGTGAAGGGACATAATAAAATGCTTCTGGGGAAAGCTGGACTATTTCTAGATCTGTGTGATTGTTACACAGATATTCACTTTAAAATATTTAACTTAGCTGTGCTTCTCTGTTTATGCACTTTTTCTGTACATGAGTTACATTTTACCAAGACAATCCCTCCTTTTAAAAAAGTTAATGGGGGACTTCCCTGGTGGCACAGTGGTTAAGAATCCGCCTGCCAATGCAGGGGACACAGGTTCAATCCCTGGTCCGGGAAGACCCAACATGCCACGGAGCAACTAAGCCCGTGTGCCACAACTACTGAGACTGCACTCTAGAGCTTGCGAGCCACAACTGCTGAGCCCACGTATCACAACTGCTGAGGCCCACGTGCTTGGAGCCTGTGCTCCGCAACAAGAGTAGCCACCGCAGTGAGGAGCCTGTGCACTGTAATGAAGAGTAGCCCCTGCTTGCCGCAACTAGCCCCCCACACAGAAACAGATCCAATGCAGCCAAAAATAAATAATAAATAAATTTATTTTTTAAAAAGTATACAAATAACAAATGCTGGAGAGAGTGTGGAGAAAAGGGAACCCTCCTACACTGTTGGTGGGAATATAAGTTGGTGCAGTCACTGTGGAGAACAGTAAGGAGGTTCCTCAGAAAACTAAAACTAGAGTTACTGTATGATCCAGCAATCCCACTCCTGAGCATATATCTGGCCAGAACTGTAATTCAAAAAGATACATGCACCCCAATGTTCATAGCAGCTCCATTCACAATAGCCAAGATGTGGGAACAACATAAATGCCCATCGACAGATGAATGGATAAAGAAGATGTGGTGCATATATACAATGGAATACTACTCAGCCATAAAAAAGTGAAATGCCATGTGCAGCAATATGGATGCAACTAGAGATTATCATACTAAGTGAAGTAAGTCAGAAAGACAAATACTGTATGGTATCACTTGTATGTGGAATCTAAAATATGACACAAATGAACTTATCTACAAAACAGAAACAGACTCACAGACGTAGAAAACACACTTGTAGTTACCAAGGTGGGGGCGGGGAGGGATGGACTGGGAGTTTGGGTTTAGTGGATGTAAACTATTACATATAGAATGGATAAATAACAAGGTCCTACTGTATAGCACAGGGAACTATATTCAATATCCTGGGATAAACCATAATGGAAAAGAATATAAAAAAGAATGTATATGTGTATATAACTGAGTCACTTTGCTGTACATCAGAAATTAACACATTATAAATAAAAATAAATTTAAGAAATCACCATTACTCAGTACAAAAATGGGTTTCTGCTTTTTTTTTGTGATCAGATCTGACTACATCTTTTATGAGAGTAACACTAGCTGCTGTTACAGACAGATCCCCAAGTCTCAATGGCTTACTGTAACAAAAATTCCTCTTATCACAATGCTCTCCTTGAAGCAGTGATAAAGTAACCCAGGCTCCTTCCATTGTGTGACTCTGCCATCTTCCAGGGATCATCCTCCTGTGCATTCAGCCAGCAGATGGGGAAAGAGCTCATAGGACTGGGTGGGTGAGATGTTTTTTACCGAGGTCTGGGAATGGCAAAGTTTACTTTTTGCCAAGTGTACCCCTGGCTGTATGCCCTAGAGAAGGAAATGGAGTTTGGTAAGCACCTACGAGTTTTTGCCAAAATCTAATTGCTCATAATTCTGATTTCCATAAGAAAGACTAATCAAGCATCTATTCTATACTTCAATTTATGTTGGTTTACGCTTTAAAAACAAATACACATCCACAGCCAGGTAAGGGCACAAAATTTAGAATCTTTCGCAAAAAGGCAAGAATATGCAAATTGGATAGTCATATTTACATGTGTATATAACATGTATAGATATAACTGAATTTAGCAATTATTAAAACACTATGTTTCACATTATTCGCAAATTGGCTAAAAACCTCTCACCTGCTCAAAAGTAAAAAACCCTACTCAAAAGGGTGTCAAAATACTTGGAAGTACCCCTACATTGCTTCACATCTGATATTACTAGAATTAAAATAAAAATTTCTAAGTGCTTCTAGATTAATTTTAGATCTTAAAAAAAGAAAGGCAAGATAAAGTCCTCTCGAAGAAAACAACAAAAATTCTCCAGAGAAGCTAAAATAGGGTAATAAGGGGTATATCCATTCTGTAAGTACGTATTTTAGATAAAAATGACATGGGAATTGGCTCCTGGAAAAATGCACTTGTAGATAAATTTTTCCTGTTTCCTTTTAAAATGACTTGTATAATACTAGGACAACTTTTTAAAGCTACCATGTATCAACAACCACATGACAGGCTCTGTGCTGTGCCTTCTGTGTATTCCTATTTCAAGCCCACAACTAACCTTTGACATAAGTACTAAAAAGGCCTGGTTCTTTCAGAATGGATAGAGATCAGAATCAAAACAGTTTAAAGCAAAAACATATTTATATATAACTTGTTTCTAACTCCCACTGACCTCAAGTTCAGTTACCAAGGATAAAGAAAACAGAAATAAACCTATGACAACATTTAGAAAATTGACCCGTTTTAATTTTTTAAAAACAAAACCACAACACAACATCAATTTTTTTTTTTTGCCATCTACAATTCAGGTATATCCAAATATTCTAAGACCGGAGTCCCCTGCCCAGAAGCAGGGAATTAAAACGAGACGCTGAAGTCACACAAAGGTGAATGCTGAAGATCAAAGTTCCAGCTATAGGTCACAAGTCTTCCATTCAAACACACTCTAATTCTTTTCCTTTCACAGTTTGTTCAAGTGTTTTACTGGAAGTTCTTTAAAATAATTTCATCCTAGACACCAGGTTTCTTCAATGATACAAAACCCCATGACATTTGTGTCTCCATCTGATTGACAGGAATAAAAAGTAATTTTTATCTTTGTCTCTTTTTGGTAGCATAAAGAAGTAAAACTATCAGCCAGATTCCTTTAGTAATAAATGAGGAAAGGAGAGATGAGAAAAGACCTGGGCTGTGCTGGGTGCTGGTTTCTACTTGTCTTTCTGAGTGTGACTTTAGAAGCGTTAAATCACACTCTTGCCACTACAATGATTAGTACTAGTAATCTTTTTTTAGATGATAAAAAGGAAAATATCCAATGGACATAAAAATGGTCAAAGTTGTTTGTTTTTTTACTGCAGGTCAACTTTTTCCCCCCAGAAAAGATACAAAATGAACATTTAATTGGGATGGTAACTCCGCTGGACATTCCAATTTACCCAGTTGCTTGTTCCCCACACAGATAAGGGGAAGAGGCATTAAACTTTATTAGTAATGTTATAGTAGTGACCAGATATGTTAATGGCAGCTTATTTCAGGTCCATCAATCCTTTGAGCACATGTAGGAAAGCATGGCTGTTGTTCTCCAACTGCCCACATCTGAATACATTCCGCTATCATGGAAACTACAAAGGAAGGAAAAATATATTTATTCCAAGATTCATTTACTGGGATTTTTAAGCGCCCTCTCTTCTGTAGAGCCCCAGAGTGGTGATAATGTGCTAGGGGCTGCTGTGTTTCCCGGCATGAGCTCCCATCCTCTGAGGGTCCTGAGAAGGATAGTGGATTGGTCCTGGAGCCCTCATGAAAGGAGGGGGTGGTCCCATTGGGTGGAACATGTGTGGCCCAAAACCTACAGATAGGAGAGAAAAATCTGTTAGGCTTGCAGTTCTCTTGACAACCTTTCAAACCCTGAATTTTCTAAGGTCAATACCACCTACACATAAATCAAATTGACATGGGGCTTCAGAAAATGTCAGTTCACAAGACTTGCTTAGGAATGTCTACCTGCATGACTTCCTTGGTTTTAGAAACCTTCCCCCTCAAGATGGCTTAAAAAAAAAAAAAAACTCCACATGTCTCAGGTATTGCTAGTATGTCATCTGAGCCTCTGCTATCTATCAAACATGCCAAGCCTATCACACAGGATTTGATCAGAATTGGGGAGGTGAGGGAGAAATCAGGCTGATGGCAACACCCTGTCATCATTAACCTCAATGCTTTATACTCGAGTGAAGGGTGTTCAGAAACCAGAACTTTCTCCAGAGTATGGGAACTCTGCCCAGGAGAACCTGCTGCTTGTGATTTACTTACACTGCTCATACTGGCATTGACAGTGCTATAAAGAGCAGTGCTATACAAAGTGCAAGTCCCTGAACTGTTTATTACTTGTCATGAACAAGATAAAGAGCTTGAGCCAAAATGTAACTTCATTACATGACCAAGCACACTGTTTAGTTCATCTGACAATTTTTTGGTAACACGACTTTCTTGACGAATTTACATTTTGGTGCAAACTCCTTACCTTGTTGCAGGCACGTAGTAAAGGCTTTGCAAGCTAAAACACACCCACAGCCTACAGGACTTCGCCAGGGTTTCCCGATTTCCTCAGAAGGAAGCTGGTTACCTGGGGGTGGGGGCGGGGCAATACCAGGCGGGGGTGGCAGGGCGATGTTCACCACGGCTGGAGGACCGCTGGGGGGTAGGTTGAAGTAGTTGGCTGAGGCCTCTTCTTCTGCGGCAGGAGGAGGAGGAAGAGCTAAAGAAGAGAAACAGCTGGTTAGAGCAGAGGACAACTGTGCAACAGCGCTTCCACTGCCTTGAAATCCTGGGAGGTCCTGCTGGGAGAACACAGCTGCTGGGAGCCAGAGACCTGGGTCTCTTCTAACGTCCGTGGGACACGAGGGCAGTGTGAGCAACTGAAGTTAGCAAGCTACCAGGTAGGCAGAAAGTCTGCACTCACCTCCTGGTAGCCCTGGAACGGGCTCTAGCTTGATTCCAGAGTCTGTGGTTCCGTCCTTCTCCTTTTCTTTTCCTCTGGCTGCTTGGGACCTGGGAGACACAGACCCTTACGCCATCAGCACATGGTCCCACCTTCTCTCACACCTCTGCTTCTCATGTTTCCTAGACAAACGGATTTCCTTCACTCCTTGCCTCCTTTTCGGCACACATTCTTTTCCCATAAATGCCATAGTGCACAGTGGATAAGAGCAAAGGTTTTGAAGCCAGAAAGACTTGGGTTCAAAATTCACTAGAACTGCTGTAGGGAATGGAGGAGGCAACACCCATGTGTTGAGCCCAGTGCTCAGAAAGCCCTCCGTGAGGACTGCTGCTGCTGCTGTGAAAGGTCTCCCTGGCTCCAAGCCAGAAACACGTTCCACCTTTGAATGTCCAGGGCATTTTACTTGTGTCTCTCTTATGCAATCACCACTTTCAAACTTATGTTAGCTATTCTTCTTCACTAGATAGTTGGCCTACAGAGGACAGAATCTAGGTCTAATTCCTGTGTAAACTCTCAGGCCACATTTCATGCCCTGGCATTACCCTTGGCCTGTAATAGCTGGTCAAAAAACACATGAACCTTCAAAGGATCAGATCACTACACCAAAACCCTGAATAAATTTCCAAAGTAGCATCTTCCTAATATCCACAGGAATGGAGTGCCAGACAGAATGAAAAATTCTTTGTAAAGGTCCTATTGATTTAAGCCTATTCACCGAAAGCTTACTAGTCCCCAGATAATGAAAAGGTTCTTGAAAATCTCAATAATGCTATTTTAATACAGTCTAATGCTCACCTTCCCCATTTCACGTTGAGCCTGCGGCCATTGACGATCAACTTGTTAAAGGACTTCTCAGCAGCCACTTCTGCAGCCTGCCTTGTGGCAAACTGGATGAAAGCACACTGCTGTCTCTGCACAACAGTGATTGTCCGGATCTCTCCAAACTGGTAGAAGTGATTTCTGAAGGGATACAGGTAGAGAAAAATGAGTTAATAACACAGACATTCCCAGGAAGTTGAATATGGATTATTAACTCTTTTTTTTTTTTTTTTTTTTTTTTTGCGGTACGCGGGCCTCTCACTGTTGTGGCCTCTCCGGTTGCGGAGCACAGGCTCTGGACGCACAGGCTCAGCGGCCATGGCTCACGGGCCCAGCAGCTCCGCGGCATGTGGGATCTTCCTGGACCGGGTCACGAACCCATATCCCCTACATCGGCAAGCGGACTCTCAACCACTGCGCCACCGGGGAAGCCCTGGATTACTAACTCTTTAACTGATTCACCACAAGGCAGGTGGCCCCATGGTGATCTGCCTAATTACCTGCAGGTGGTTCCCCCATACCTTAAACCCTATTGTGGGTGCTGTGTATTGAGGAAGGGAAAGAAAAATAATGAGTAAATAAAGGCTATCAAACATCTCAGGGTTTTTCCCATGGAGGAGAAGGGGCTCCAGAAGGCTCCCTAAAGACCTTAAACCCTAGATAAGGGGTTGGCAAACTACAGCCCCCATGGCTGATGAGCCAAGAACGTTTTTTAAAAATTTTTTTTTTAAGGTTGTAAAAAAGAAGAAGAGAAAGAGCAGGTGGGAAAAAGTCTGCCACCCCCTGGGGACACTCTCGCTCACTTAGGGTTTAATGCAGACAAGCTACCAAGGGCAGGTTGTACACCTATAAGAGTTTCTTCTCCCCTCTATCTCTTTGCAAGAGGCAATTTCCATCAGTATCTGCCCAGATATTTCATCTAGCCATGCAAAATACAAGCCAAGAATAACACAAATTTACCAAATACCAATCTCTTTAAAAAGCCAACAAGTAAACCATAAGGTTTTATAATTGCAAAGCTCTCCCTCCCCTACAAAATTAATCATACTTGGATATGTGCCATCTTTAGAAATTCTAATGGCTATTAGGCCAAACAGAAGCTCATGTAATTAATACCCTACACAAGCATGGAATAAGCACTGTTGAGGAACATTACGTGGCATCACAAAGGACAACTTTATAAAAATTCCAGTCAGCATGACACTAACTCTAGAGCAACTAAAGAAAAATGTACCTTATACAGAATTATCATGTTTTTGCCAAAAAAAAAAAAAAAAAAAAAAATTCTAGGGCAGGTGAAGGCAAAAACAACTCATAAAATTATATTCACAAACCTTAGATCTGTCTCAGTAATGGTATCGCCCAGACCACCAACATACAGTGTGGTGATAGTCTTGTCCTCTGGTGGGTCCAGACGAGGCATTGTTGATGCCCGCTTTAAAAGTTTATCTGCCACAGGGTCATTGATTCCATAATATCGGTCTTTAATGTTTTGATCAGCAAGGGGGTCATCTGGATCTGTTGGCTTCTCATGTCTATGGTTCAGGAAAGAACAATGCATAAAGGTGAAACAAGGGAAAAAATTTTACAGATACCACCCAACAGGAGCTACAAAAGTCCCCTTTTGATCTAGAAACCATGGCCATACCAAAACATAACTATTAAAACAGAGCTAATATCAAGGGATTTACTGTATCACACAAGGACTCGCTAGCCTCCGAAAAGCCACTTAAACGGCCACAGCGTGGCAGAGTTTCCTTATAAAGAAATGTTTTTGACACAATCCACTCCAAAACAAAAGGTAACAAAAACATGATTACCCTCCTCTAGGTCAAGGGTTCTTAATGTGTCTGAGGTCTTGCATTCCACTCAGAGTCTTATTAAATCTATGGACCCAACCCCAGAAAAAAACATAGCTAGCTTTTTGTTGGGTGTAGGCTTCACCAACCCCAAAGTAAGAACTCCTAATCCAGATGCCTGGCAGTCTTGAGTCAAACACACTTACACATTCTTTACAAGTCTGGTCTTAATCTGATTTCAACTATACACTGAGATTCAAGCCAATCATACCCTGATGGCAAAGACTTACATCTTAGGCAGAAACTTTTGAGGTCAACATTGATATTTTATGGCAGAGCAATTTAGTTTCCCAAGGCTTGGTTGTAAGTAAAAGTTCCATTATAAGTAAAAACAATTTGATCAAGCTCTAGTCCTAAGATATAAGACATATGACACTAGTTCTATAAACTTCTACATTTTAAAGCAGAAATACTTTAAGCTAGCACCTCCCCCTTCTTAGATGACTAATCATCTGAAAGCAAAAACTGAAAAAGCAGTTCAGCTCTTGCCTGTATGGACACTCCTCTCCTCTCTTACATTCTCCTTTCACCCAGAAGGAGCAAATGTGGGGCCGATTTCTTTTGTAGTAGGGCGTGGTCCGGGCCAGTTTGAGCAGCATGTCACTGGTGGATGTGGCCTTCCCCAACATGCCAACTGGCCGTGTTCCATCAGAGTTAGAAATCTATAAAGGAATGACACATTCAAAAGATAAATTACACAGGTTGTATCAATCCCCCAGGATTCTTTCATTAAATATAAAACTACATCAAGCAAGTGGCAACATACTTCTCGCTCCATATTCTGTGTATAGTATTCTTTGTTGACATCGGACTTTGGCATGTCATCCTTAAAAGACAATCCTGCGTCACGAACCTGGATGGGCAAGCCTACAACAAAGGAAAGGAGGAAAAAACTCAAAATACATTTTAAACCATATCCAAACTGAATATGTAGACAGAATACATCATTTTCTCCACTTTCTTATTTGGTACCAGAGGCTTTATTTATTTATTTATTTTGCGGTACGCGGGCCTCTCACTGTTGTGGCCTCTCCCGTTGCGGAGCACAGGCTCCGGACGCGCAGGCTCAGCGGCCATGGCTCACGGGCCCAGCCGCTCCACAGCACGTGGGATCCTCCCGGACCGGGGCACGAACCCGTGTCCCCTGCATCGGCAGGCGGACTCTCAACCACCGTGCCACCAGGGAAGCCCCAGAGGCTTTATTTTAATTCAAAATCTTTAGCACCATCAGGCCAATACTACTACAGAGCATTCTAAGAAATTATCCAAATTCCTGAGTTTTCATGAAATTTCACGAAATTTATGTTTTAGAAAATCTTTTAGATGAACAAACTTTTACTATAGTTAGATTTGACCTGCAATTAATAATGCATCTAGCTTTTAATATGCCATAATTTATTTAAAATAAATATAAAAAAATGAATTATTTTTAGGCTTGTCCTACACATCCTCTGGATAATCAGTCATGTAAGGGTCATTATATTCCAGAATCAGAACACCCCCTTAACAAACATACAGATAATATTAAACAATATGTGACCAGGACTCTGATTAGCAGAGTCAACTTTCTGAACTTAACATAGATAAACTTGTATTTTCCTTTTCCCTTTTATTTTACTGTATAGTAGAAACTTTTGTTGAAAGAATATTTTTCGCATAAATAAAAAGTCATCTGCAGTTAAAAAAATCACTCCCAAAAGCAGTTACTCTGAAACAGTAGCAATATAGTGTATCAGTCCTAACAATATATTTGATACAAAAATCTAGAGCACAATTAGCCAGAACTTTGTCAGGGATTGTGGGGAAAAAAGCTCTGGATTTAGAAAGAAGCCAAAGGCAAAGAAATTACCTATCATAGCAACAATGCCTTTAACTTACCTTGGCTACAAAGGTATACAGAAGGGAGGTTTCGGCCAGTGCTGATCAATTACCAACTTTTCTTTAAGTCCCTACTGTTGTTCAGAACGCTAGAATAAATTAGTATGGTTCTTTTCTTCTTGGGAAAAGCAGAGCACAGCAGACACTCCAAAGTGGGTGAGAACCAGAGGAGGGGTGAGAAGTGGGAGACAAGAAAACTGGTTTGTCGTGTAGAGTAGTTGCACACTTTCAGACCTATGGGACAGGGCAAACATACCATACTCTAGGTCCAAGAGGCAGGTCTGACAGACATTCTTCAATTTACTGCAGGTCTGGCAAACTTCAGTCTTCTTGAAACGCATGCGGACCCCGGGGCACCAACGAAACACTGTGAACGGCCTGGCACAGATCTGGAACACAAAATAAAGCCACAGCGTATTAATGGTCCTGATCTGGACAATCAATCCAGGAGATTTAATAAAAGGATCCCTGAATCTAGGGTGTAGAAGAGATCTTAGCAATCATCTAGTCTAAACACCATATGATGTTTCAATCCTTTACAACACCCTTCCTCAGTAGTTAAAAAATTCACATAGTACAGAAATAAAATACTCAAAAATCAAAGTCCTTCCCATCCTAGAGGTCACCACCATTATTGAGATAACCCTTAATCTTTTACGGGGTGAGTAGGGAGTGTCATATACTCCTCTGAGAATCTTACGATGGCTATGACCTTCCTCCTCAGCTAAAATGCTCATGTGCGTAATCAAACAATACTTGGTATATACAATCTCAGGGGGTTCAAAGCCCAACCACAGACACCAAGTTAAGAATCCTTACATTAAAGGGCTCATTTTCTTACCCCTACACTAAATAGTTAACAGCCAATGAGTATGTAAATGATACATGAATGTCTGTGTAGCGCTCACTTTTATAAAGGACTTCATACCTCAACAAGTGGAAGAGAAACGGAAAATAAAATTAAATCATTACTCTTTAAATATACTTACTTTGCATTCCTTCCCGTACTTTTCTTTGGTCTGAAATAGAAAAAATAGAAAAGAATGAGTTATGGAAAGAAGAAAACCTAATGCCTGCTCCTTCTCTAGACAGGACCTAAGAAATTTATCTGGAAATCCCTAGCATCTTGAAGAGAGGAGGAAAAAAATCCACCCTTTTGGGGAGGGACGGGGGGTAAGGGAGGGCTGGGGATATAATCTAGTCACCTACAAGTTATAACCTCTTAAGAATCTTACAGATCTAACACCAGGTAAGTATGTACCTTTCCACAACTGCAACTCTTAGATTCATTTCTGGCTCCGAAGTTCTCTCCCAAGAACAATTTCCTAATGGTTTCCACAGTCCCTAAATGGAGGATGCAGCCATGGCCAGCCCATTTTACAAAGTTTAGTCAGAGTTAACTACTACAGACTCATCCTGTGCTGGTCCCCTGCATATAGTCAACCAATACCTCCAAGACTGATCACAACACAGCCCTAATCTAAGTATTAAATGTTAACTGCTGCTAATTTTACCCTTATTTGTAAGGATAGAGGGTACCTTATACTAAACAGATTACAAGGTGCAGAGGCCAAAAGGCACTTGATTAGGAGTCAGGAAACCTAGATTTTTAGTCCTGGGTCTGCTCCTAATTTGCTGAGGTACCTGGAGTCAGAATATCTGAACTTAGATCCCAGCTCCACACCTTACTTGCTATATTGAAAAGACATAAACTCCCTTTGCCTCTGGTTAACAGACCTATCTCCTAGGTAAATGTGCAACGAATATTAACTATTATTATGACTCTTATATCACAGGACTGTTGCTGAGCTCCAAAGTGAGAGAACAAGCATGACAGTCCTTTGCAAATTCGTCGTACTCTTAGGGTTAGTAAAGGGGCATTATTACTTCTCAGCTAAGACAAACACATCACCGACAGTGTGCAAGTACCACAACACTGACAGAACACAGACAGTAAGTCCCGTTTCACACACGATCACTCACCATTCGGATATATGGGTTTTCTCCAAGACACGTCTGGCACAGAATAGGGAAGTCCTGGTGAAAATGGGAAATCTGGTCGAACGCCAGGCTCCGAAGACCCTGCCATCTCGGCCACAGTGATGGGGCGGGGGGAGGGGACGAGGAGCGAGGTTGGGGAACAGGGCATGAACCCGAGGTCCAGCACTGGCCGGGTCGCGGATGGGGTGCTGCCTGCACTTCCGGCAGACGGCGGGAGAAAAGAGCCGCTCAAAAAGAGTGGAGGGAGTAGGGATGGAAAGGGGGCTGCTGCCGGACCCTGGCTAAGCCCTCTCCCTCCAAGCCCGCAGGAGGGCCGCCCTTCAGCTTTCAGCCGTGGCAGAGTTAGGCCGCGGTGCTGGCTTCTCCCCGGAATTCCCTCGGCTGCGCCGCAGCCATGTCCCTGCCCGCCCGCTGGAAGCCTGGCTTCGCTGCCTCTTTCCGTCCTCCATCGGCAGGCATACTCACCGCATCCTCCCAGTTCTGCCTGTTGTAGGTGTTGGAACCCAGAGAGGTCGCCATCTTGAGAGCGTCTGGAGGTAGCCGCAGCTTCCGAGTTGGGAGAGAAGACCGCCACAATCCCGTCAGGCCCCGAAGCTGCCTGCCGGCCGTCGACGTCTTATTTACGCGTCTTGTGCGCCCTTGAGCGGGGGACGGGCCTTGTGCGTCATGACGTCGCCCGCTCAGAATTTCTTCGCTAGATAGTTGGCTTCCTGGTGCTTCTTCAGAGTGGTGACAGCAAGGGATGAAGAGTCACAAGTACAATCGGTTTATTTTAATATTTGAGTGAAAGAATAAAGGAACAAGGAATGAATGAGGGGTTGGGATTAAAACAGCGTTGGTCCCCACTGAGCGCTTATTATGCCAAACGGTGGGGTAACGTCTTGCCGTTACCGTGTCTTACTTAATTCCCACAATGAGCCCTCTCTCTGTAGGGTTGCCAGATTTAGCAAGGAAACCCCAGAACGTCTACTTAAATTTGAATTTCAGATAAACAGCGAACCCTATTTTAGTTCCAAATATGTTCCAAACATGCTTACACTAAATAATGACTCGTTTTTCTGAAAGTGAAATTTATCAGGATGTGTTGTACTTTATCTGGCAACCATTACCCTCTAGGCAAGTATTATTGTACCTCTTTTATAGAAGGAACCTGAGGTTTAGAGAGATTAAGTAACTTGCTTCTGGTCGTGTAGCTAGAAAATGGTGAAGCTACAAATCCAAAGACAATAGTGCTGTGTTTCCAACTTCTGAAATGAAAAGGGTCCTGTGGATCAACACATGTATTATTACATCGTTTTTGGAACAACTCATAACCACACTGCCGATATTTTATGAATTTCAAGCGTCCTGGTATCACTTTCATAGTTTTTGACATATCCTATCATCAAATACTTTTATTTATGCCACCTTATGTCTTAAAAATGAGGTTTAAAGCATAATTTGTGTAGAGTAAAATTTTACCCTTTTTACTTGAACATTTATGAATTTTTGCATATAGTCATACAAATATAGAATAGTTCTATCATCTGTCATCCCCAAAAGTTCCCTTGTGCTGAGTGAATCCACTTCTCCCCATGCTTGGTCCACGGCAACCACTGATCTGTGTTCTGCCCCTATAGTTTTGCCATTTCCAGAATATCATAAATGGAATCCTGTATTGCCTTTTGGGTCTGATTTCTTTCTCTTCGCATATTGTATTTGAAATTCATCCATATTGTTACATGTATCATAATTTGTTCCTTTTTATTGCTGAGAATTTCATTGTATGGATGCACCTGGGGTTAAACACACACCGCCCCCCCAACACACACACTTGCCAGTTGATGAACATTTGCGTTGTTCCAGATTTGAATGAATATAAATAAAGGCATAAGCTCATGCAGCTCAATATCAAAAAGACAAACAACCCAATCCAAAAATGGGCAGAAGACCTAAATAGACGTTTCTCCAAAGAAGACATACAGATGGCCAAGAAGCACATGAAAGGATGCTCAACATCACTAATCATTAGAGAAATGCAAATCAAAACTACAATGAGGTATCATCTCACACCAGTCAGAATGGACATCAAAAAATCTGCAAACAATAAATGCTGGAGAGGGCGTGGAGAAAAGGGAACCCTCTTGCACTGCTGGTGGGAATGTAAATTCGTACAGCCAACTATGGAGAACAGTATGGAGGTTCCTCAAAAAACTAAAAATAGGGCTTCCCTGGTGGCGCAGTGGTTGAGAGTCCGCCTGCCGATGCAGGGGACACGGGTTCGTGCCCCGGTCTGGGAAGATCCCACATGCCGCGGAGCGGCTGGGCGCGTGAGCCATGGCCGCTGAGCCTGCGCGTCCGGAGCCTGTGCATCGCAGCCAGAGCGGCCACAACAGTGAGAGGCCCGAGTACCGCAAAAAAAAAAAAAAAACCTAAAAATAGAACTACCATAGGACCCAGCAATCCTACTACTGGGCATATACCTTGAGAAAACCATAATTCAAAAAGAATCATGTACCACAATGTTCATTGCAGCTCTATTTGCAATAGCCAGGACATGGAAGCAACCTAAGTGTCCGTCGACAGATGAATGGATAAAGAAGATATGGCACATATATACAATGGAATATTACTCAGCCATAAAAAGAAACGAAATTGAGTTATTTGTAGTGAGGTGGATAGACCTAGAGTCTGTCATACAGAGTGAAGTAAGTCAGAAAGAGAAAAAGAAATACCGTATGCTAACACATATACATGGAATCTAAAAAAAAAAAAAAAAGGTTCTGAAGAACCTAAGGGCAGGACAGGAATAAAGACACAGACATAGAGAATGGACTTGAGGACACGGGGAGGGGGAAGGGTAAGCTGGGACGAAGTGAGAGAGTGGCACGGACATATACACGCTACCAAATGTAAAATAGCTAGTGGGAAGCAGCCGCATAGCACAGGGAGATCATCATCAGCTCGGTGCTTTCTGACCACTTAGATGGGTGGGATAGGGAGGGTGGGAGGGAGACACAGAGGGAGGAGATATGGGGGTATATGTATATGTATAGCTGATTCACTTTGTTATAAAGCAGAAACTAACACCATTGTAAAGTAAGTATACTCCAATAAAGATGTTAAAAAAAAATAAAAACAAAACCCAAAAATAAATAAATAAAGGCATTATAAACATTCACATACAGGTGGTTGTACAGACATAGGTTTTCATTTTGCATGTGTAAATACCTAGGAGTGGGATTACTTGATCATGTTTTTTTCCTGTATAAGAAAGTGCTTGCGATTATCTGAGCTTCATGCATCTGTGATTTGTTGTCCTTCATTGTATTTTGAAAATTCTTAATTGTCATCTCTTTAAATATTCTGCCCAGTTTCTTCTCCATCTGGGACTCCAATTACACGTTAGACTATTTGATATCATCCCATAGACCTTGAATATGCTGTTGTTTTCTTTTTGAGAGTTTCAGTTTGGATAATTTCTATTGATCCATTTCCAAGTTTCCTGATTATTTCCTCAGGTATGACAAGGTGTTCTGATGAGCCCAGAGAAAATATTCTTCATCTCTGATCCTGTGGTTTTCATTTCAATCTGTCCCTTTCTTATAGTTTCTACCTCTCTGCTGAAATCTGTCATGCATATTATCCCTATTTTCAACTAGATCTTCGACATGTTAATCAGAGTTTAAGTCCCTGACCAATAATTCCAACATCTGGGTCATACCTGTATAGGGTCTCATTGATTGTCTATCACAAATGGGTTGACTTTTCTTGCTTCTTTGTGTATCTCAAAATTTTTATTGAATGCCAATCATTACTTACGTAACAGTAGAGACTGAAGTCAATATTATTAATGCTTGGAAATAGGCAAGCCTCTTCTGTCAGGCCATTCGTGTGGGGTTTGGTCATCCTGGCCAGAAATTGAGCTAGGTTTGGGTTTTGTTGTTGCGATGGTTGCCTTCAGTGTTTGAAACCACAGGTTTCATATCCACTAATTTTGTGCTTTGGAGCTGAAGAATTTTTCTCAAGTGTTCATCCTTAGCTTTCAGCTGTCCTGCATACCTGCACCATATGGTTAAGTCTCTATGCCTTTGCCCATGCCCCCAGCAGCTGCTTGCTACGTTGGGAGTCAAGGAGGACTCAGGGATTCTTTGTTCTAATTACGCCTCAGTCTTTTTTTTTTTTAATTTTTAAAAAATTAATTATTTTTGGCTGCGTTGGGTCTTCATTGCTGCACGTGGGCTTTCTCTAGTTGTGGCGAGCGGGGGCTACTCTTTGTTGTGGTGCGCAGGCTTCTCATTGCGGTGGCTCCTCTTTGTTGCGGAGCACGGGCTCTAGGCACAAGGGCTTCAGTTGTGGCATGCAGGCTCAGTAGTTGTGGCTCACGGGCTCAGTAGTTGTGGCTCGCAGGCTCAGTAGTTGTGGTGCACGGGCTTAGTTGCTTTGTATCACACGGGATCTTCCTGAACCAGGGCTCAAACCCGTGTCCCCTGCATTGGCAGGCGGACTCTCAACCACCGCACCACCAGGGAAGTACAGCAGGCAGATTCTTACCCGCTGCGTCACCAGGGAAGTCCCAAAGCCTCAGTCTTTAGTAGGTCCTTCGTGCCCAGGCCTTGGGAATGGGTCTTTTCTCAGCATTCTTGCCCCTTCTCTCTGTGGCAGCCAAACCCTGATTTGTATCTGTGGTTGGTTGGTCTTAAAGGGGGAGTGTTTCTTGCCCTTCTTGCATTGGCAAGAGGCCTTTAATGGTATTGGTATAAAATCCTGGGGGGGCTCAGGACTGAATCCTGTCCCTCCCAAGTGTAGAGGTTTTTTCTTACCTTGTCCCAGCACCAACGGGTCTTTACCTGTGTTCCAGGGAGACAGGGTTTTCTGCTCCTCCCCCAGTGGCTTAGGCCTTTTTGCTCCTAACGAGGGAAGGGCCTAGCCAGGGGGAGGCAAGGTTTCATGCCTTTCCTACTCCTCCTTCCTTTGCATGCCTCCAAACCAAGGGAGGCTCTGTAGAGCTCCAGCACCCCACTCCCCCCAGGTTTTTCTCATGAACACCCGGTAGTTTTGTAAAGAGCTTGTCAGTGCATGCAAGGTCCCCTAGTATCTCAGGCTCCCAGGGGTTTTATACTGTCATGTTAGCCCCAGTTTGGCCTTTAGCAATTCTTTTAGTTGATTTCCTCTTACCTGCTTATATGTTGGTCAACACTTCTTCCTCCCATGCTCTGCTACAGGTGAGCCAGTCTACATCCCACCTCTCCTTGGAGGGGTCTGTCCTTCCTTGAAATTCAGGCTAGTTGACTGCCCTGCCACATCAGCTATCTGATATAGATCCAATAAAATTTATGATTTTGTCATCTATCCACTTTGAGTTAGGGTGACACTCTTTCCACACATCTACATCATAGGCACAAGTGGAACTCCTAAGTCTCCTCATGTTACTTAAATATATTTTAAGAGGAACATTTTTTATCACTTCTGTAAATGGAAAATTAGTGTCACTTGTGTAGATGTAGCCTTAAGAACAAGTACAATGAAAATGAAACAATATTTTTTAGTAGGTAAGCCTCTGTTGTCTGCCAAAGGCTCTGAGACAGAAGCCTATGTTTAAAAGAAAAAAAAAGTGCTACATAAGAGAACTGATACTTTATCCTTATTTGACAGAAGGATGGGGAGAGGGGAGCAGGGCATGAGAATGATACAACTTTCTCACTATTTGATTCCATATCATTTAATGTTACTTTCACTTAACACTTAAAGTCATTGTCTTGTGTAGGTGGTTTGTATTGTGAAATATATTCCACTATTGATGTCCCTGACCACCAGAAAATGGGGATAAATAAAGCTAACTACAGTTGACCCTTGAACAGCACAGGTTTGAACTGCGTGGGTCCACTTACACACACTTTTCTTCCCCACTAAATACATACAATACTACATGATCTGCACGTGGCTGAATGCATGGATGCAGAACCCTGGATACAGAGGGCCAACTGTAAAATTATACACAGGTTTTTGACTGCCCCAGTGTCAGTGTCCCTAACCCCTGCATTGTTCAAGGATCAACTATATTGCAATTGAGCAAGTGACTTGGCTCTGAGTTTCTGAGTTTATTCCAGGCTACCCTTTGACTGGAATATAGGAGAAAGAGATGACAAAGGGGCCTGGATTTGGCTCTGCAAGGGTGTGCATTACAGCAAAGGAACTATACACATACAAAACCCAATACTAGGCAGAGGTAAATGCCCTGGAGAGGTTAAGTACTACAGATTAAGACCACATCTAGATGGGAGTAAGATACCTAGGGAGTATCCTAGGTTGAGCTAACACTGGAACAAGAGAGCTCAAGGGAAGTTAAGATATTTGGCTTATGACAAAAAGAGGCATATGTATATATATTTTTAAAAAAGATAAAAGACCAACAGCTACGTGAACAAGGAAAAGGACGATGGTATTAGTTTATTTAACAAATATTGGTTGTCCGCTACTTGCCAGGCATTGCTCTACACTCTGCAGATACATCAATTTTTAAAAAAAGACAAAAATCCCTGTACTATGGAGCTTATGTTCTCGTATGATGAAACAAAAAATAAAGTATATAGTGCTGGATGGTAATCAGTGCTATGAGGAAAAAAAGCAGCAAAGAAGGGGGATACGTGTTTAGGGAAGGGCAGTTTACATTATCACATAGGGAGGTCAGGGAAAGCCTAAGAAGGAAGCATTTAAGCACAGACCTGACTGGCAGGGGTTTGAGTTGTACAGATATCTGGGAGAAGAGTTTTCTAGGCAGAGGGAACAGCCAGTGCAAAGAACCTGAGAGGGCGCAACCTGGGGTGACTCAGGAATAGCAGAGACTTGTGTGGCTAGGGTGTAGAGAGCAAGGGAAGTAGTTGATGAATCTACAGTAAGAGGAGGGAAAAAGTTGAGTACAGATGAAAGTGGACGAGTGGCTACCTGAGAGGGCTGGGCCACTCTGTACACTTAAAAGGATATCTTTGGGAGCAATGACCCAGGATAAAAGCTGGTAGAGTCCTAACAACGTAACATTTACACATTGGTTCTGATAATACGTTCATAAGGAGCTCAAGCAACATCTATCTATATAATATTACAGTGAACTACCTTGAGGTTTTACCTTAGTTCATTTAGACAAATGGAAGAAGGGAGCACGCCCCACTGACTCGCGTGCTAACCCTAACTCCACCCCTGGCATGCTACTCCAATCAGTCTTCATGAAACCAAACAAAAGACACTTTTCAAGCTTTTTCTGCTTTATTTCACCACACGAAGTTAAGCAATCAGGCAAAACAGTAACCTGTCATTCATAAAGACCAAGGAGTGCCTCTCATTCCCAAAAGGGACCAAAAAGGATGTTTCTTTACAAATATGCATTACATTTAGCTCATTAAACAGTCTGAACAAAAGAAAACTCTGGTGGGCTAATCAAATCACAAATTCAAATTAACTTAGCTTTAAGTTTCCAAAACTGTAGTTTCTAGTGCTAATGACATCTAATTTGCCTGCAGTGGTGCACACTGACTATACTTTAAAAATCTTGCACCTAATCGAATATAAAAAAGGAACAAATAAAATTCCAAATTCACCAGCTGCAGGTATTGAACCATTTCTACTAACACACAGATACTGAACCATTTCTACTAACACACGAAGTACCAGCTTGCACTGAAAACGATCTTGAGGAACCATTAAATCAATGGCTCTGTTATTCTGCAAGTTAATTTGGCTTCTGAGGAAAAAATTCTATGATCAATAGTGTTTTTGTGTTTCTGTGTCACATGGGGGTGATGAGACCCATTACTTCAACATTATTATTTCTGGGAACAAACACCAGCTATATGCCTTTAACACGTAACTGTGTGCAGTCGATGCAAACGTGTAAACATAGGAAGCTATCCTCTACCTTGAGGCTTATCTCCTCCACTGGCAAATGTGGAGCACTCACGTCACAGGAGGCTGTAGTGAGTAGTGAAATAAAAATTAATTTGACACTTCGTGGGGTCACAAAAAGTTAAGCTATTTCTATAGTCTGCAGATTTGTCATTATACAACACCCTGCCCCAACTCCTAACAGGCTAAGCCTTATTACTGTCATAATATTGGAGACATGAGTGTTTTTGTTCTCATACTGCAGCATATATATTGCTCTGTGGAATACTGTTTCATAATATTGGCTTGATCTTAAGAGTACTATTTAGTGTCTTTCAGAGGCTTCCTAAATATTTTTATCTTCCAAGGGGAACTGAAAAGTAACTATGTCCTGTCTGTACTCCAGATTACTATATATACCTTTAATTTTTTTTAAAAACTAAAGGCTTGAACTTAAAAACAAAACCAGAATAAACAGGAAATTTCTCTTTCCCCAACGGTCTGTTGGCTGCTTGCTAACAATACATTTACAGAAAATGTGGTGCAGGTGGTGGTCTACTTTGTCAAGTCTCAGTTGAGAAGACATCACAGAAATTAAGGTTAGCAACCCAACTCCAGGATACCAAGTGAAAACAGCATGTGTGCTGTTAGGCAAGTATTCTTTATGATTTATGGTCAAAATGCTCTTATTTGACAAACCGTATGATAAAAGTCTTAAATGCAGGAAGGGAGAAGTTTCTTTTTCTGAATATCCAGTTTTGGATTCAAGAGATTACAAATGTTAACTTCCCCTTCAAATCCATGGAAAGAACATTAGTTCAGATCATGATAAACATCTAACATTTAAAACGTTTTCTGAATTCCAGAAGTGAACTTGTCCACCAAGTTTTCTTTGGGTTCTTTCCAGGTCCCCAGTACTCAGAACAACTTACTGAGTTAAAGAGGCCGAGCCGAAGAGAAGCGTAGGGAGTAAGACATAAGGACAGGCTCGCTGCGGCAGCATCAGTCCCTGGATATTGTGGCAACAGTTAAAATGAACAGAATTTGCCACCCCCTTGACATGACACGTAACTGCTTGCTTCTCAAATTCTTCCTAGAAGAAAAAGTTCTGTATTCTACTGGGAAAAAATTTTTAAGAACAATTAATAAATAAGTATCTTATATTCACTTAAAAGAGGGCAAATTAAGGTGCCTTAACTATTTCACAGGTTTTTCCAATCATCACAAAACTAAAGACAACATGACGATTCTATTATCCTGTCAAATGGATGGGAGCCAAGATGGCAAGTGAAGAGATACGTTTAGAGTGCTAGATTATATCTAGTGGAATGCAAAAAGCAGCTGGTATACTGAGACCAATGCTGGGTCATTAATAGCGGGCCTACCTTTCAGTTATTTTAAGTTTCATCTGTGAGACTCTGATCCTTTATGAGATCAGATCGGGAGATAGTATGGTCAGTTTCTCAAGTGGTCAATCGAATGCCACTCCAAGGAACAGCCACCCCCTTTCTTGGGATGGAACTATGCTGTTGTTAGTCAACGTGCAGGGTTCAGTGAGGGAGACACAGACTTACGGGTATTAACAGAAGAGAGGGCCAGAGGAACAGCAGTCACCCAGTGTTCCTAATGCCTTGCCTATGCCCCCAACCTCCTAGGAACAGGATTCAGTAGTGCATGGGTACATCATTATAAACAAGGCCTAACGAAGCAGCGGCTTCCACATTTTAACGCGGGTTTGTGATGATACGGTCCTTTGGGATCTGCCCGCCCCTGGAACACTTTAAGGAAGAAGCGGGCCCAAGCTGAGTTCCACATGCTGGGTGAGCCAGATGACCTCTGTACCCTGGTCAGCTTCTTCGATGGGGCGGATGGGGGTGGCCAGGTTTTTAAAATCGTGCTTCATCTTAAAGCACACGGTCACTTCGCCCTCCTCACGCTGTGGGGTCACTTTGATGAAAATACCCACTTTGTTGGCCTTTCTGAAGGCTATAATGCTATGGAAGGAAATAAGCACAGTATTAGGCAGGTCGCAAGTCAGCCAAGCCTGTTAGACTCACAGTCATTTTATGCCCCACAGGAAATCTCTGTTGACAAGATATGACCACCACCCCATTTGTCAACAATGAAGAGTTTCTTCAGCAAAATGCTGACCTCCTTATTTTTTAAATATTACAACAGTAAAATATAGTCATAAAAATTTTAAATGGGGAAAAGTAAGTCTTTCCTCTTATTTTCCTCTTCAGTACAGAGAACAACTGTAAACGGCTTGGCTCTTAACCTACCAAATATTTTTCTGTGCACTTACACTTTTCTGCCTTTTTAACCAACACAAAAGGGACACTATTCTGTAACATGCTTTTTTTCACTGTTTATCACAAACACCTGTCCATATTGGTATATCTAGGTCTTCTCCATTCTACTTAATGGGTGCATAGCGACCATAATTAGTATACACTGATTTCCTCTGTTACAAACATCCCTTCACATTAACCTTTATATACATATGGTATTATTTCTATAGGATACAGACGGATGCTAACTCGGAGCTTTAAAGGAGTTTCTGGAATACCATAAATCAGTGTGTTTTGTAAATAGAGTCTGTAAATTAGGAATTTTTAGAATAGAAAAAAATCTCTTTAGTTGAATTTTCCATTTCAGTTTTCTGATATGCACTTGAAGTTTGTGTTAGCTTCAAAAAGTCAAAAGGCAATGAAATAAACAGAACTTGATCTACTATCCAGATGATACTCAATTACTTTAAGAAAAGTTACTCAATCAAATATTTACATATTATCCAGTATTAGCACTACTAATTTCCAGATATCTGGAAGTCCTATAAAGTACAATAATATGGAATATAATTAATTCAATCTTTCATTAATCTGTCATGTAATCTGGCTGGAATTTATCTCAGATGATCTTTCCAGAAGTTCACCTTGGCTTAACAAATTTCTGTACTTAAATTAATATAATTTATATAAACCAAGGATTATAGAGAATGCATTTTGTATTATATTAACACAATCACTTTGAAGTAACTAATCAAACCTTTGATTTACATCAGATTCATTTTAAAAATTCAGTTCAAAAATAGTAAAAAAGAAAAAGTCTTCCTAGCCTTAATTTCCCAGGCAACCACTGATGCCTGGGAAGCTTTTTTTAAAAAAATTCAGATTCCTGGTGCCTACCTAGACCTGTTAAAAAGAAGCTGTGGGGTCTGGTACTCTATACAGAATTAAAAAAAAAGATTAAGGGCTTCCCTGGTGGCGCGGTGGTTGAGAGTCCGCCTGCCGATGTAGGGGACACGGGTTCGTGCCCTGGTCCGGGAAGATCCCACATGCCGCGGAGCGGCTGGGCCCGTGAGCCATGGCCGCTGAGCCTGCGCGTCCGGAGCCTGTGCTCCGCAACGGGAGAGGCCACAACAGTGAGAGGCCCGTGTACAGCAAAAAAATAAAAATAAAAAAAAACAATTAAAAAAAAGATTAAAACACCCACGCTGGTGCTTTCTGAAGTTCACCCAAGTTTGGTAATCACCGTACTAACCTCCTCTTTGCTCTCACTTTGTCTTTCTAATTTGTCCCATGTTATTTCTTCTTTCCGGGATCTTGCGGAAGGAGCTTTTGATCATTCTGTTAAAAAACCTTAAATATTCCCTACACCAGTGTATTAAATGCTATTGCTTTTCAGCTCTGTAGCCTGCTTTGTGACACAGGATTCTGCTAACCACATTTCTGCTTGGTAGGCTGGTTCCTTACCAGGCTCCCTTTAGGGGCTCTAATGGAGACCAGAAGCCTGCAGGAAGAAGGGGCCTGGTTCTCCCGGTGAGCTTCCTGTCTGCATGCAGCTCCTGTGGGCAGCACTCTAGCAATGCCTCTTCACTCAGGAAGTGGCAGTATCCAGGTTTTCCAACTGCATAACCAGCTTCAGCATGCCACCCCTCCTCTGGCACCCTGTGATGCCAGCACCAGTCAGGCAGTGTCCCTGCTCCCATTTCCCAGAGGTCTGAGTTTCAGCTCCATGGGGCTCCTCCTTCAAGCTTCTAAATTTGAATCATTTAAACCATTTCCCTTTGTTCCCTCAGCCCTAGGAGTGGTAACCGCTTCATAAAATTACCATCTCTGGGATACTGCAGATTTCTTCTTAACCTCTGAAGTTACCCAGTTAACAAATCTTTATATTAAATTCTCTCTGTTCAAATAACTGATGTGATTTCTGTTTTTAGACTGGAACCTGACTGATGTATTCTTCATCTGGGAAAGGTTTGGTTTTTTACTTCTCAGTTATTAGGTATGAGAGAGTAAAATCTGTTACTCTAAGATGGAAAGGTTGGGGGGCAGGTAGACAAATCCAATGGTAAATCTTTGGGGATAGAATACGATATCCTGTCCACAACCATGAACAATCATGCACTTGAAAATTTTTTAACACAGGAAACATAGGTTAAAAAAACTGTGCTTACAGAATGATCCCAATGATGGAAATGTTAATGGTGCTAATCTCTGGTGGTGAAATTTTATTTTCTTCTTCATGGTTTTATATATAAAAATAAATATATATTCACCAAATTTCTATAGTAATTTTTTTTATAAATAGGAAGAAAAAATTACTTTAAAAATTCAGATAAGAAAATTGAGATCTGTGAGTGGGCCTCGTGTACCAACCAACTGTGGCGTGTGTGTGTGTGTGTGTGTGTGTGTGTGTGTGTGTGTCACAAAAGGATCACTCACTCAGGATCATCCTGAAAGTCCTGGGGTTCTGCCAACTCATCATACTCTGCTGCTGCATCCTTGCCGGCTAAAACAAGCTCTTTGGGAGGCACCACCACCTGGAGAGCAACACAAAGAGGGCTGCCTCAGAAGGAATCAGTGCGTTGTAGAACATTCATTCAGTGGAATACAGAAAAGTATTGCCCTGACCTAGACATGCAGAAGTAAGCAGCAAGTTTGAAGAAACATACATTATTTCACTTATAAAAAGTTTAACAAACATATTGTTTGGACATTTCTGATAAAAGTATAAGAACAAAGAAATTTAAGGGAATGGTAAAGTCAGGTGAGTGCTTACTTCATTGGCGCTGCTAAGGGGAATTTAAGTGGGCAGGATGCGAGGGCTTCAACTGTGTCTTTAATGTTTTATTTCTTAAGGGGCTGGGGGAATATGGGTGTTTGCTATGTTATTCTTTATGCTTTGTGGTGTATCTGAAACAGTTCTTCATTTTTTTTTTTTTTTTTTTTGCGGTACGCGGGCCTCTCACTGTTGTGGCCTCTCCCGTTGCGGAGCACAGGCTCCGGACGCGCAGGCTCAGCGGCCATGGCTCACGGGCCCAGCCGCTCCGCGGCATGTGGGATCTTCCCGGACCGGGGCGCGAACCCGCGTCCCCTGCATCGGCAGGCGGACTCTCAACCACTGCGCTACCAGGGAAGCCCTCATTTTTTTAAAAAAAGAAAAAACATAATGTGAAACAGTAGTTCCAACATATTTTCTGAAATGCAGATATTGGGTATGTTTATGGCCATGAAAAACAGTTAAGCGTTCTTTACACTTAGCCTTATGTTGTAACTAGGCTTCAACTTCGCTATGTTAGAAGTTAACAGATAACAATGTAAACAACATTACTAATTATGGATATAAATGTGGCTGGGGAGCTGTAAAGGGAGAGAAAAACGGCAAATCCATAAGCTGGGTATACTCATCAGGCACTTATTTCTGTCTCTATCCTCACTGGCACAGCTTATTAGTGTTATTTTAAAAAGGAGCAAGGACAGATGAGTGTCATCTCTCTTTGGAAGTGATGCTAGTAAATGAAATCATTAAAAAGCAGAAGTAAAAAAAAAAAGATAAATTCTCTACTAGTAAGTATAACTTGAATAACAGCTAATTAAAGATAACAGGCATCCTTTCTACCAACTTTTGTTATGAGTATCATGCTGAATTATGAGTCAGTAATAGATGGTCTATAGAGAAAAGTTCTTGTTCTAAAATTTCAAGTACTAGATGAGTCATGAAGTAGCAAAAAGCAGAAAGGCCTCATTTCATTCATTCAACCAACACTGAGAGTCAAAATTACCTATTTTAATATTTAGTACTTGGACTTCCCTGGTGGTGCAGTGGTTAAGAATCTGCCTGACAATGCAGGGGATACGGGTTCGATCCCTGGTCCGGGAAGATCCCACATGCTGCAGAGTAACAAAGCCCGTGCGCCACAGCTACTGAGCCCATGAGCCACAACTACTGAAGCCACGCACCTAGAACCCGTGCTCCGCAACAAGAGAAGCCACCACAATGAGAAGCCCGCGCACTGCAACGGAGAGTAGCCCCCGCTCGCCGCAACCAGAGAAAGCCTGCATGCAGCAAGGAAGACCCAACACAGCCAATAAATAAATAAACAGACTATTAAAAAATATATATTTAGTGCTATGTATACTCTGTGTAAGCAGAGGGCATCTAGTGGAGGCACATCAGCTTTTAAAAGGAAATGTTATTTCCTTTGTGTCTTGAAAAATGAGTATGCATCAGGCAGAAAGAGAGGTGTGGCCATGTATGTCAGAGGAGTGGGGATGGGAAGGAGGAATTCTAGATAAAATGAATAGCATATGTAGTCCTCTAGAAGCATGAAAGTTTATGACCCATTGGATATGCTTGGATCGCAACCATTAATATGCACAATTTCGAGAATGCTAGATTTGGGGGTTTCAGGGAAGATCATCCTGGAAGAAAAGAGAGAGGTGAGGACATCAGGGGGCTCTTAAGCTATGCCAAGGAATGTGGACTTCATCCCAACATCAGAGGGACAGCAAACAAGCTGCATGCCATGATCAAAGTTAGATATTAGAAAGATCACCCTAATGGCAAGATGGAAGATGGGCTGGCATGGAAGTGGGGGTGAAGAAAAAACAGGGAGTTAGGAAGTTACTGTCACAGCCCACGTAAGAAATGATGAGACCTTCTAAAAGGGCAGTGGCAGTGTGCTTGCGGATAAAGTAAAAAAACTCAAGAGGTGAAATCAGAAGAACTTGATGACTGTTTGGATGTGAAAATGAGACAGTGTGGAGTCCTTTAAGCCAGGGCAAATGAAGCCACTCCAGGAGAAGTCAGGGTTACTCAGGATGAGGCAAAGCGTTCCTACCTTAGCAGTGCTGTTGATATCATCAGGGTCCCCCTCCTCGTACTCCAACAGAGTCACGTGGGTGAGGTTTTCCACTGGATTCGTAAGAGTCAGGAGGACCTGGCTCTCCTGGGGAAAAGGAAAGGCATCTTTCAGATATGTTCCACTGCTGCCACCTAGGTCCACTTTCCTAGATGCCTAGATCACAAAATCATCACCCCCTCCGCCCTCCACGCCTCCAGCATTACTCTTGAACAGTAACAGCCACCTGTGCCTCTACATCACTGCATTCTCAAAGGGCTCACTAACTCCTATTCTGTTACTTATATGCTAGTCTACATACTCTCTGGAGCTGCTATTTCACTGAGGAAATAGAATAGATCCCACAGAAAGGGCCAGTTACTAGATGCAGAAATTCTGAGAAATACACATTATCTAAGTGATTGTTTAAAGTTTACAACTCTTGCCCTACCCAGGTCGCCACTTAAGGCTAAAAAGAAGGAAGCCCTCATAAATAAAATATGGCAGCCACAGGCTAGCCAGATATATTAGCATAGAAAAAAATGGCACATCAAGACTGTAAAAGACCTTAAGATTTCTTGAACCATAATTTGCCCTTGTTTGGTATGCTCTTTACATTAGCAAAAAAAAAAAAAATTAAAATGAACAGGGACTATAAAAGTGTCTTTATGAGCAGCATGAAAGAACTAAGACGCTGCTGCAGAACACTGTGCAATTCACTGTGGTGTCTGTGTGGGAGATAAGGGCCTCAAAGAAAAGAGGGGCTGTGGTAAAGAAGAAATCTAGTTGATTCCTGATATCTCACACATACACACACATGAGATGGTGGAGAATCTCCTGGCTGGAGGAGAGCTGAAGATGCCTGTGGGGTCTAACATCTCCTTTCTTTCCCTACCATGATTCTACCTCAATGTAATGTGCACACTGCTCCTTCTGCATATATTTCAAAGATGCTGTTATCAAGAATCCCAGCTTAATGACATTTAAAATCTCAATCCCTTTATTATTTCAAACTTTCTTCTTTATCCCTTGCTCATTGCATCCCATGTCAAATACACACAGCCACCACATACACATATGCACACATCTTTGATCAATTAATCCTTTCTCTTCCCGTAAATAAGCATGGTACTAACCTTCATGTAGCGAAGGTTGGGAATTGACATGATTCTCACTTCTGGGATATAATTGCTATGCGTGAATAAAAAAATGTATTAATGGTCATTGGAGTCTCTTAAAATTGTTACTTTTTTTTTAAAGCCAGTGCAGCAAAGAAACGATTTCTTCACGTTAATTAGAACATGTCAGAGAAAATTTTAAAGAATCATACCACTACGATAAGAACTTAAGACATGAAACCAAACTGGTAATGAATTCTTTCTGACATCTTACGTATACCTCTAGTTTAGAGCCTATATATGTGTGTGCATCATGGCAGATATCTCTACCTTATATGTGTATTAGATATATTTTTTGAGATTTTTAGTAATTCATTTCTGTAAATCTATAGGCAACTGGTTACAAGATCCAAGACTGATTTAATAATACATTATAGGGGTATAAAAACACTACCACATACTTACCACTTTTATATAGCACTTACTATGTGTAACATTTGAAGTATGTTACAAATATGAACTCATGTAATCTGCACTGCAACTGCGTAAAATAGATATTACTATTATCCCCATCATAAAGAGGAAGAAACTAGGCTTGGGAGAAGTAGCTTGCTGGTAAGCGGCCAGCATTCAAATCTAGGCAGTCTGGCTGCAGGGCCCTTGCTCTTAACCACTATGTTACGCTACCTCTCTAAATAAGACAATAGAATTTTGTACTTATATGTGCTTGTTCTGGACTCAAAACCTCAAAACCCAGGTTCAAATTCCAGCTTAGTGTTTATATACTGAGATACTTCTTTGTAAAGAGCAGGGCAAGATATTTACCTCTTTGTGTCTCGGTTATAAACTGAGAACATTGAAAGTACCTTTATCTTGAGGTTATTGTGAAGAATAAATTAAATAATAGTGCAAAAAGTGCTTGGAACAAAGCATGCATAAATGTTATCGTGCATATATTAACATAAGACAAAATCTATTGCAGAAACACTACAAGTGGGCAGGGGCAGGAGTGCATCTTAGCATTAAGGTATTTTAACTTCAGACTAGGTATTTTTCATGACGGTCATCAGGACTACCTGAGTAACTTGATACAAATTCAAGAGCCCCACTATCAAGGATTTGGATTTAGCTGGTCTGATGTGTGACCAGAACATATGTATTAAGATTCCCCAGTGACTCTGCCATGATGCCAGAAGAAAAGCACTTTTTTTCAAAGCAATCTTAAGAAACTGATGCAAAGCACATCCTGCCATTCAAGATTTCTGTAATAAGTGTAATTCTTAATTAAGAAAGGAGCTCGTACCACACTTCTCATGTCATTTTTGTAGTCCTAACCAGTCATGCATTAAATAATAGTTGGGAAAACAGAACATACTGTACGGTGATTTACAGTTACAAAGCATTTGTGAACATATAGCTCATTTGATCCTTCTCAACAACCACAAGAGAGAGGTAGGACTGGTGTTATGCCCATTTCAGAGATGAGGGAAATCAGTTTAGACAAATTCTGTAAGTGCCAGAACCCATATCTGGCCCTCCTAAGTCATGAGACCAGCACTTCTCTGCCATTTTGACTGACAATGATTTCTTTTTAATTGTTGCATAATATTCTACATAAGTGTATCTCAATTTAATCAATTTTTTTTTTGTTAATGGTTAATCAGTTTGACATTAAAATTGTTTCCAGCTTTTTGCCTTTAAAATGTTATAACACACATCTTTATGTATTGGTCTTTATATATTGCTTTGTTTCTAGAGAATAGATTCCTGAGACAGCACTACCAGCTTAAAAGGTCTATGTCATTTTGTCTTGATATTCCAGGTCTCTCTCCAAAAAAACTCTAGCAATTCAGTCTACCAACAATGTATGCAAGTATGTTTACCTACACGCTCACGAGCACTCAATACTACTTATTATTTAACATTTTTCCTATCAAGTCTCAGCATCTTTCCATATATTTACTGGCCATTTGGAATTTCTCTTCTGTGAGCTACATGTTCAAATCCTTTGCCCTACCTCATCCCCCCACCCCCAACAAGCCCATTCCAGGGATATTCAACTTTTATTAATCATGGAGTAGCAAATATTCTTTCTTGCTCTACTGTCTCAGGACTTTGTTGTCAATTTTGCTTTTACAACTCGTATCTTTCTGCTAAGGTCAAAGCTGGCTACTTTCCTTAGGGGCTTCTGGGCTTTCTGGCTTACTGGGAAGGGCTCTCTCACCCTAAAGTCAAGACAATAGTTTCCTAATTTCTCTTGTTTGATAGATGATTTTCACACACAAAATTCCCTTCTACTGACAAGTCTCTGTGAGTTAACGCTAATTTAATCACTTTTATCCCACTCAACAAAGCATTATCAGAATACAGTTAAATAGCATGAACATTGTTACAGGGATATTCTTCCATCTGCTATATTTTATTTTATTAATTTTTTTAAGAGATCATTCCCAAACGGAGGTACTTTATCATTTGTGATGAATGACTAGTGACTCTCCAACCAGCAACATACCACATTGCCACAGACCATACTATCACGTGCCCTGATATAACACCCTGGATTCTGTGTCTGTAAATCTGCTTTCAACTTCCTGGTATGTATTTCAAAACCAAAACAGGAACAAAACAGCAAGATTATTCTGAAGTAGTTTCTCTTTCCTTTTTTAAGCCAAGAGTAAGCACATGTCACAGTGAAAAAACAAAAAAAACAGTAACCCAAAACACCAATCCCAAATACTCACACAGCAACCAGCTGGATTTTGAATTTGATAGATGTTGGATTAAATTCTGGCTTGCTCAGATTATGTTCACATTTCTAAAAAGAAAAAAATATGTATCAGAGGAAAACAGGAACACACTCTGCTGATCCAGAGACCTGCCAAATCCAGAAGCATAGCATTTACTACAGTTTGGTTTTATTTTGCTGCAAGATCACAGATGTTTTGAAATAGAGTGTATACTACCCATAACCAAAATATACAAAAGATGTTTTGGACTTCTGGAAATAAGCAACCACACTATCAAATATTAATAACCTTGTAGTGCTTCAAAACTACTGAAATAATAACACAGACTTCTTATTAAGCATGAACGATGTGGATTTTTTCTGAGTTTTCCTCTTCCTTGTTTTGTTTTGTTTGTTTTTTTGCCCGTGCCTTGAGGCATGCGGGATCTTAGTTCCCTGACCAGGGATTGAACCCGTGCCCCTTGCAGTGGAAATGTGGAGTCTTAACGACCTGACCGCCAGGGAAGTCCCTTCCTTGTTTTCTTTTATATTATTATTAGTCCTTTTAAATTTCCTTTCTACTAGCCTAAAACATATGCATTCTTGGTTTAAGTGAATTTAAACATCACATCAACTTTACGAGGTAGGTGTAGGTACTATAATTATTATTGTCCCTATGTCACAGATGATAAAAATGGGACACAGGAAAGGTATATAATCTGTGTAAACTTCACAGAGCCAGTAAGAGTTGGAGCTGGGATTTAAATCCAAGTGGTGTGATTCCAGATCTCATGCTTTAAAATACAGTAACAATTACTTGGTTACTTTCTTCAATGGGTTCCACATGCATCCAGTTAAAACATTTTTTTAATGGTATAAAAAAGAAACAGTGTAAAGATACCAGTTACCCGTCCCACTGTTCCTCTCCCCAGAGCCAACAAGCTTCTCATGTGTTTTCTCACAGATAGCTGATGCACATAGAAGTATACACATACATCACCTTTCTTTTTCACAATAACACAAAAGAGAACATTTTATATTCTTCTGCCTTTTTCACTGAATCGATCTTGGAATGACATACCAGCACACACAGATGTACCTCTGTGTCCTACTGTAATGATTTCCATAACTTATGTAACCAGACCCAAATTGATAAATGTTTCCATGATTTTGCTACTACAAATAATGCAGCAATGAGTAATCTTGTATGCAAATCACTTCCCACACGTATAAATGTATCTGTAGGATAATTTCCTAAAAGTGAATGCATGCGTTTATTATTTTGATGGATATTGCCAAACTGCTAACTTTTGCCAATCTGATGATTATGAAATGGTTTCTCACTGTAGTTTTAATGTACATTTCCCTGATTACTGTACATGTTCGCGTATCTTTCCTATTTATTGGGTATTGGGATTTCCTCTGCCGTAAATTGCAAGTTAGTACCACTTGTTATTTTTATACTGGGTATCTTTTCCTTACTGATTTGCTATGCTTCTTTACATATTTTGGATACTAATTCTTTGTCAATTATATACCTTACAAATTACTTTTCTCAGTCTATGGGCTACCTTTTCATTTCGATATGGGTTTTCTTTGGAATGGGGGTATAAATTTTATTTTTTTTTTAAAGGTTTTTTGATTTTTTTTTTTTTTTTTTTAATGCGGTACGCGGGCCTCTCACTGTTGTGGCCTCTCCCGTTGCGGAGCACAGGCTCCAGACGTGCAGGCTCAGCGGCCACAGCTCACGGGCCCAGCCGCTCTGCGGCATGTGGGATCTTCCCGGACCGGGGCACGAACCCGCGCCCCCTGCATCGGCAGGCGGCCTCCCAACCACCGCACCACAAGGGAAGCCCTAAATTTTACTTTTAATGTGTCAAATATATAACTTTTCCTTTATGGTTTGTCTTATTTTCGGACTACTCCCTTAAGTAGAAGCCATAAAGAATATTCTCCCATATTTCCTTCTAGACATACTGGTCATCATATTTACTCTTTAAAGTTTCCAATGCTCCTGAAATTGACTTTTGTGTATGGTATGAGTTAGAGACCCAATTTTATGTTTTTTTCATAGAATCATTTGACCTAGCAAAATTTCAATAGTATTCTTTCCCCAGGGACCTGCAAGGCCATATTTAGTAAAATCAAGTTTCCTCACATGCATGAGTCTGTTTCTGCTTTCTCTATTCTGTTCCAACAGTCTATTAATCTAACATACACAAATAATTTTATGTTTATATATATATTTTCCCTCTTTTCTTATACAAAAAGTTATGTACCTGCTGCACACCCTGCTTTTTGCATTTAAAAATACATCCCACATTAGTACGTTCTGTTTTATAGGTTTTTGGTACTCATTGTGTGGATATACCCTAACCTCTATATATTTTGGTTTGTAGAGGTGTACCTTCAGGGTAGACTCCTAGAAGTGAGATCAATGGGTCAATACGAAACTGATTTTTTGCCTGCTGAATCTGTCCACTTCTGAGAGACAGGTGTTGAAGACTCCAACTACGATGGTGGACTCATCTATTTCTCCTGCAGTTCTATCAGGTTTTGCCTCACACAGCTTGACACTCTGTTGTTCAGCACATACACATTAAGAATTGTTACATCTTCTTGGAGAACTGACCCCTTTACCGTTATGTAATACCCTTCTTTATCCCTCATAACTGTCCTTACTTTGAAGTCTGTTCTGTCTGAAATTAATATGGCTACTCTTGCTTCCTTTCAATTAGTATTGACATGGTATATTTTTCTCCATTTACTTTTTTTTTAATTTTTGAATTTTACTTTTTTATACAGCAGGTTCTTATTAGTCATCAATTTTATACACATCAGTGTACACATGTCAATCCCCATCACCCAATTTATCACACCACCATTCCCCCCACCCCTGCGGCTTTCCCCCTTGGTGTCCATACGTTTGTCCTCTACATCTGTGTCTCAACTTCCGCCCTGCAAACCAGTTCATCTGTACCATTTTTCTAGGTTCCACATACATGCGTTAATATATGACATTTGTTTTTCTCTTTCTGACATACTTCACTCTGTATGACAGTCTCTAGATCCATCCACGTCTCCACAAACGACCCAATTTCCTTCCTTTTTGTGGCTGAGTAATATTCCACTGTATATATGTACCACAACTTCTTTATCCATTCTCCTGTTGATGGGCATTTAGGTTGCTTCCATGACCTGGCTAATGTAAATAGTGCTGCAATGAACATTGGGCTGCATGTGTCTTTTTGAATTATGGTTTTCTCTGGGTATATGCCCGGTAGTGGGATTGCTGGATCATACGGTAATTCTATTTTTAGTTTTTTAAGGAACTTCCTTACTGTTCTCCATAGTGGCTGTATCAATTTATATTCCCACCAACAGTGCAAGAGGGTTCCCCTTTC
This sequence comes from Globicephala melas, assembly GCF_963455315.2. NCBI lineage: Eukaryota > Metazoa > Chordata > Mammalia > Artiodactyla > Delphinidae > Globicephala > Globicephala melas. Next base: position 126,405,103 of record NC_083316.1, read on the forward strand.
TCCACAGCCTCTCCAGCATTTGTTGTTTGTAGATTTTCTGATGATGCCCATTCTAACTGGTGTGAGGTGATACCTCATTGTAGCTTTGATTTGCATTTCTCTAATGATTAGTGATGTTGACCAGCTTTTCATGTGCCTCTTGGCCATCTGTATGTCTTCTTTGGAGAAATGTCTATTTAGGTCTTCTGCCCATTTTTGGATTTCTCTATTTACTTTTAATCTATATGTGTCTTTATATTTAAAGTGGGCTTTTCCTTTTTTTTTTTAAATAAATTTATTTATTTATTTTTGGCTACCTTGGGTATTCGTTGCTGCGCGCAGGCTTTTCTCTAGTTGTGGCAAGCGGGCTTCTCATTGCGGTGGCTTCTCTTGTGGTGGAGCATGGGCCCTAGGCCTGCGGGCTTCAGTAGTTGTGGCTCATGGGCTCTAGAGCGCAGGCTCAATAGTCGTGGCGCACGGGCTTAGGTGCTCCGCGGCATGTGGGATATTCCCGGACCATGGCTCGAACCCGTGTCCCCTGCACTAGCAGGCGGATTCTCAACCACTGTGCCACCAGGGAAGCCCCTTCCTTTCTAAAAAGGTTTTTCAATATAGAAATTTTTTAACATATGCAAAAATACAGAGTAGTATTATAAATCTCTTGGTACCAGCCACCCAACTTCAACAATTAGCAATGTGTTAGCGACAATGGCCAATCTTGTTTCACCTAGACTCTTACCCACTCCCTATGCCTGACTATTTTGCAACAAATATCGGACATCATGTCATTTCATCCTTAAACATTTTGGTATGCAGCTCTAAAAGATAAAGATACTTTAAAAAAAAATAATACCATTATTATCCCTAAAAAAATGAATAATTCTTTTAATAGCATTAAAAAATCCAGTCAGTATTTAAATTTCCCCAAAGGTTTCACACATTTTTCTTTCCTCCCTCGCTCCTCCCCTGGTCCCTTTCTTTCTATCTTTCTATGCTGTGTTTGAATCAGGAATTAAAGTCTATACACTGCGTTTGGTTGATAGGCCTCTTCTAATCTAATGCTGTGTTATTTGATAACAGGAGCTACTAGTCACATGTGATTATTTAAATGAATTTCATCTTAGAAAGATTCAGGCCCTCAGCTGCACTACCATATTTCAAGTTCTCAGTAGCCACAGGTGACTAGTGGCTAACATGCTGGACTATGCAGATAAAGAACATTTCCATCACCACAGAAAAGTTCTGTTGGATCATACTGATCGCAAAGGTTTCCTTTCCATTTTTTCCCATACTTTGTTTTCTTTTACAATGTTTCTTTTATTTATTGAAGAAACCCTGCTGTTAGTTTCATAGATTCCCAGAGGCTTTTGCTGATTTTTCTTCTTTCTTGCTTTCTTTTAAATTGATTTTTTTTTATTAGTCCTTTTGTTCCCCTCTCTACTGGCCTAAAAGCTTTATATTCTTTCACTATTCTTTTAGGGATTAGCAGTATGAACTTAACCTTCAAATACCCCAGCTTCCACATCTGTAACAAGGGTAACAACAGTACCTACCTCACTGAGTTAGGGGGATTAAGTTTATCTTGAAAGTTTTAAAATAGTGCCTGGACACTGGAACGTTATCTACAAGCATTTTCTACATTTACTACATTCCAGAGGTTTTGATACTGACCAGATGCCAATCGTGTTTATTTTTGCTTTTCTCTTACACAAATGACAACTCTACAGAAAGGAATACTTACTCGGCAGCGCAGGGACCGTTTGATCAGAAGATGCTTGTGACGAGGATAGAGCTGTGAAGCACAGATTGGCTGGAAGTCAGGCTGTAAGAGGCGCTGCTGAAGGGTGGTCACTAGCATGAAAGGCAGAAACCAAGCTTGGTTTACAGTGACTTGCTCAAAATCAGACGTATATGAGATAATTACACAAAATAACACTGCCTTTGTGAACAGTGCTCTTCAAAAACTACAATATAGAAATCTGACAGATGTTTTAAAGTTCTTCAAATGATTACAGCTATCTTATTTTCTACATGACTCATTTTAGTACTAACAACTATGCTATTAAAAATCTCAAATCAAAAAAAATAAACCTCAAATCACAAGGCATATAAGTAACAAAAACAGAATTAGATGTAAAATAGAAACAAAGCAGAATCATGTATAAAATTACCCTCTGTTAAATTTACTGGTCTCGTATAATAGTCTTCAGGTAGAGGTTCCACTTCATCTACAGCCTGAGCTGGCTCAACCTTTATCTCTTTCTGGTCCTCTCCTTCTTTAAGGCTAAAAGATAAAAGCCATCATTTCTCAAGGGTCCACCTGAATATCTTCAAAGTCCATGATATCAATAATTGAAGTATTCCTCTACTGTAGAATATTCTTTCTGTTTAGGTTTTTCCTAAGTATGAGTATCTTCTTCCCCATTGGCAACTGTTATTAACTTTAAAACCACATTCCTTCAATGTTCATTTTGATATCAGCTTTTTCCCTCAAAGCCATTTAACGTCCAAACTTACGAAAGTCCAGCAAGGGTACTGATGGTTGTACCAGCTCGTGGTCGCTGAAGCCTGGTTCCAAGACCATATTTGTCCTAAACAGAGTTCGGAAATTCCTATTAGAAATTCTACTTTTAAATATCCTGTGTATCAAAATAAAGAATTTGGGGAGGGACAGCATGAGAAGCTCAGGGAAATAAGCCAAAAAAAAAAAGCTAATTTTAAAGCTTCTTTTAAAGAGAGTAATTGTAGCCCCACATCATCTTACTCTTAAAATAATAACAAAAGCACCAAACATGGAGATTGAAACTACATTAATGCAGTGAAAATGAGCAAAATGTGATAATCTAAGAATATCTAAGCTATGGCTTAGGCCAGAACTCTGTGGAGTATCTAAGACACACGATGAACGTCTTCTTGGAACACCAGTGATCATCTGCTAACTTCTTTAGGGTTAGCAAGAATCATAAAAGAGAACTTACCACTACATGAATAGTATGTTGCTGTAGGCCCCAAAATAGCAGCAGGTTGCAACAGAGACAAAAAAATGCAGCATAAGACAGAAGCAAACTCATACAGCAGGCAGGTTATATGGGAAAGTTGGCAGAATAACACATTTAATTTAAATTCCTCTCCTAAATACACTAGTGCATATGCTGATTATACCACTGAATTGTTCAAAAAATTCACCGAGACTTCATAAAAGTCTCTGGCAAATATGGATGCTTTGCAAGTTTTAATGTTTTATTAAATTCTAAACTAGATATTTTTATATGAACCTTACCAATTCTTAGGGTTTTAATGCCTTAACTAATTCTCATGCAGAGGTAGTACAAGAAGTTAATTAACCTTTACAGGTCTCATTCCCTTCAGTGTAAAATGGGGATATACCACCTACTACACAGGATTGTTGTGAGGATTAAACAAAATAATATGTATAAAGTGCTTAGCACAGAGCTTGACACATCATTGCTATTCAATAAACATTATTTATTAAATGCCAACCTGCTTGGCTCCAAGCAAACACACAGAAAATAAACTGTTCTGTGAGAGCAAATAAAACTTGGGGGACAATAGCAAAAGCTCCAAATCCTAATTTCTTGCTTCTAATTGGTAGTTTACAAATGAGTAGAGAATGACTTTTGTAAATAATTCCTATCAAAAATTACACCTGCATATATCACTACTTACTTAACCACAAAAAATGCTCTATGTAAAAGTCAGGGTTTTTTATACTGGAGAAATATTGGAAGGGGCCAAAAAATTATGGTAACTAAAGCTGGGAAACCACTACTACCAGGATGCTAAAGGTGGGTGGGCTACATAGGTAATATGGATAAAACCTACCACTCGCCCATATTCTCCTGTCTTTCTGTAATATCCAAAAGCTGTAAATGTGGGTGCCTACAAAACTAAACAGTAGCCGCTTTAGGAATAATCAGAAGAGAAAGGGGTGTGATGGAGAAAGAAACACAAATGTACTTAAAACTCAAAGAACTCAAACAGAACTAATGATATGGCAAAAGCATAACCGCTGGACTTAGACACCTATCAGCTGAGGAACCTTCTTCTGCTAGCCATCGTTCAGGAATCTAGGGACAATGGCCACTTTCTGAAATGTTCCCTGTTCTTATGCCACACCGGTCTCGATCCATGAATTGCAAACTCCTTTTTGTACCAATTTCTCACCGAAAAAGCCAAAGGCATATAGTTTCTACGCCGTGCCAGTTTCTTGCGATCTCGTTCAACCTTCTCCTTCTGAGCAAGCTGCTGGTAATATTCAATCAGTTTGTTCATCTGTAAGAAATCAAAGACTCAGTATTCGTTTCACGAAAAAGCTAACAAGAAACTTACAAAATTAATCAACTCCACTGACTAGACATATAATGAATAGACAAGACAAATAATTATTAAGGTGGGCAAGTTTGCCCTCTTCTTCAAAGAGAATTTGTCTTCATTACATGATCTATTTTCAGAATTGAAATGGAACCTTCAAGTTCAACAACAGGAAGAAATGAGCAATGAAAAGGCTTGAAAATTTCATGTTCTCTTTTCACTGCTCTTTAACTTCATTGCTTACTTCCCCTCACAACTGCTCCTATTTTCTCTGCATGACCAGAGGACCGCCTATTTCCAAGGATGTGACATTTCATACTTTATTTTCTCCCACTCTCCATCACGTATTTTCATTTAAAAATATATTTTAATCATAAAAGCAATATATAACTGTGAAAAGTTCAAACAATATAGAAACATAAAGAATAAAAAGTGAAACTTCTCTTTTATTTCTCACGCCCAAGTCCACCCTTCCCCTCCCCACGGGTATCCATCATTAGAGTTTAGATATCTTTCTTACACACTTACAGACACGGGTATGATATTATATCCTGCATACATTAAAAAATGCATGTATAGACATATCGCTTTTATATGTGTAAAATAAATACAGCTCTTTTTATTTTCATATAAGGGGAAAAAACTTACTATTTTAAAACTTTTTCACTGTAAGTGCCATGAACTTTCCATTCAGTACAAATAGATTTTTACCTCATTCTTTTTAAAGGCTGCATCTTATTAAACGGTACAAATGTCCTAAAGGTATTTAACCATTTGCTCTGAGAGCACTTAAATGGTCTCCTGGTACCCACTCTTGTCCTCTCAATTCAGCAGTAATTATTTTTTAGAAACGCTAACCTGATTCTGTCAGCTCTTTTGCTTTAAAGGCTTCTTAGACTCCTTAACTTGGTCCACATGGTTCTGCAGTCTGACCCCAAATCCTTTTCTCCATTCACCTACTGCTATGCTCTACTCTGGCACACTTGCCTCTTGTCTATAACTTGCTTTGCTCCTTCCACTTACAAGCTCTCTGCCTATGCTGTTCCTCCGCCCTGAATTCTTTCCCTTCTCTGCCTGTCATCCTCAGATCCTAGCGCAATCCTCAGATGTGGACCTACCTAATTGAAATTCCCCCTAAAAATGCCCACATGCACAATTTCTCCTCCTTCATATTACCTTGAGTTTTTCCTTTAGCTGGGGATTATTTAATTGATTTTTGTTTTCCCGTTAGACTTAAGCTCTTTGAGGGTAAGGACCATGTATTCCTATTGTTTAGCACAACCCCTGACACACAGTATGCAGCACATGCTTGGTAAGTGTTTGATAAATGAATATACATATTTTTGTGCATAAGTACAAGTATTTCCGTAGGTCAGAGTCCAGGAAGTAGATACTGCTGAGAGACCAATAAATCTGTACTAATTTACACTAACAATAGTATATGTGAAAAGGTCAAATTCCATACACTCCCATCCAAGATATTTTCAGTATTTCTAATTTTTGCTGATGTCATAAGTGAATAATTATAAATTATTATTTAATTTGCAGTCTGTACAACTTCATTTCGATAGCATTTTATCATCTTTCTAATATTCTACTTCCAGGGGCAACAAAATCAGTTCTAATGTATATACTGCAGAGATCAACTCACTGTGAACTATTAAAGGATGTCTAAATCATGATTCTATAAGCAACCACTACTGAGTCCAAGGGCATCTTCCAAATTAGTGGTGTTTCCAAGAGTTAAAATGTTTATATGTGGATGAGATTTCTGAGAACAAATGGATCCTTAACACAGTTGGTGCGTACGTGGAAAACAGAAACGTATCATTTCCCTTTTCCAATTCACAACCTGAGTACATAACTAAAACTACACCTAGGTTTCTCTATTAACTTAAGTCAGACTGGAAAAAACTGCCACTGTGATTTAATGTCTTACAGCGAGAAGCACTTTCTAAGTGTAAAAAACACCAAAATACACATCATGGATTTATAAGCACATGCCATATACACTGATAAAATGGTCTTTTTCTTCATCTTTTCTCATTTCATCCTCTCTCTGATGACCCTTTACTTACCCGTTGCGTGTGAGGATTTTCAGGTTCCTGCCAACCACCACTAGCTGCAAAATAAAGGAATATTAAACAAGACTTACGTAATTTGATAATTTTATTTCCACAAAAACAGGTCATCTGCAGGCCACAAAATAAAGCTTGAAGACATAAAATCACACAATTTCCAAGAAAGAGTCCTAGAAATTATACAGACTGAAGGGCTCAGAATGAAAATTTTTCTTTAAATATAATGATGGTGATAATAATAACCACCACTAGGACCACAACTACAACTAACACATGTATAACTTCTGTGCCAGGTATTTGAAATGTATCACACTTCATTTTATTCTCATAATAACCCTCTGAGGATTTCCCTGGTAGCTCAGTGCTTAAGAATCCACCTGCCAATGCAAGGGACACGGGTTCAAGCCCTGATCCGGGAAGATCCCACATGCCGCGGAGCAACTAAGCCCATGTGCCACAACTACTGAGCCTGTGCTCGAGAGCCCGCAAGCCACAACTACTGAGCCTGCGTGCTGCAACTACTGAAGCCACGCGCCTAGAGTCCGTGCTCCGCAACAAGAGAAGCCACCGCAATGAGAAGCCCGCGCACCGCAACGAAGAGTAGCCCCTGCTCGCCGCCGCGACTACAGAAAGCCCCGTGCACACAGCAATAAAGACCCAACGCAGCCAAAAATAAATAAATAAATTCATTAAAAAAAAAAACCCTATGTGGTAGGGACTCTCATTATTAGTCTTATTTTACAAATGAGGAAATTGAGGCTCAGAGAATTAAATAACTTGCTCAAAGTCATAGAGACAGTAAGCGGTAAAGCCAGGATTCAAACTCAGGCAGTCTGACTCCAGAGAACTTGCCCGTATCTGCAACACTGGGCAATTTCTGTGTTCTACGACCTCAGTTTAGAGAAGAGTTTCTTACATAAGAGACAAAAGCACAAATCATAAGGGAAAAGATTATTCCAGAAAGCTGAAAGTAAAACCATAATGAATACTTCAACAAATGGTGCTGTAACAATTTACAAAAAATTAGCCTTGACCCTTACCTCACAACATTTACAAAATTTACCCTGAAATGGTAATAAACTTATGTGTAAGAGCTGAAACTATAATATTTCTAGAAGAAAACAGAAGTGAAAATCTTAGCGACCTTGGGTTAGGCTAAAGTTTCTTTACTAGAACACAAAAGGCACAACTAGAAAATAAAAAATTGATAAACTGAACCTCATCAAAATTAGAAACCTGTAGGGCTTCCGTGGTGGCGCAGTGGTTAAGAATCCACCTGCCAATACAGGGGACATGGGTTTGAGCCCTGGTCTGGGAAGATCCCACATGCCAAGGAGCAACTAAGCCCATGCGCCACAACTACTGAGCCCACACGCCTAGAGTCCGTGCTCTGCAATGAGAAGCCACCACAATGAGAAGCCCAGGCACCACAACAAAGAGTAGCCCCCGCTCACCGCAGCTCGCCCAAGTGCAGCAACAAAGACCCAATGCAGCCAAAAATAAAATAAAAATAACAATAAGTTAGAAACATGTTCTTCAAAAGACACAGTTGAGGGCTTCCCTGGTGGCGCAGTGGTTGAGAGTCCACCTGCCGATGCAGGGAACACAGGTTCGTGCCCTGGTCCGGGAAGATCCCACATGCCGCGGAGCGGCTGGGCCCGTGAGCCATGGCCGCTGAGCCTGCGCGTCCGGAGCCTGTGCTCCGCTACGGGAGAGGCCACAACAGTGAGAGGCCCGCGTACCGCAAAAACAAACAAACAAAAAAGACATAGTTGAGAAAATAAAAAGGCAAGCCGCAGACTGGGAGAAAATATTTGCAAAATATATATTCAACAAAGGACCTGTATCTACAATACAGAACTCTCACAACTCAATAAAAAGATTAAAACTCAGTTTAAAAATAGGCAAAGAGGGCTTCCCTGGTGGCGCAGTGGTTGAGAGTCCGCCTGCCGGTGCAGGGGACGTGGGTTCGTGCCCCGGGCCGGGAGGATCCCACATGCCGCGGAGCGGCTGGGCCCGTGAGCCATGGCCGCTGAGCCTGCACGTCCGGAGCCCGTGCTCCGCGACGGGAGAGGCCGCAACAGTGAGAGGCCCAAGTACCACAAAAAAAAAAAAAAAAAAAAGGCAAAGATTTGTACAAACACTTCACCAAAGAAAATACATAGATGGCAAACAAGCACATTAAGGAAATGCAAATTAAAACCACAATGAGGTATCACTACCCACTAACTAGAATGGCCAAGATGAAAAAAGAAAAACAATACTAATAGTTGATGAGGAACTGGAACTCTCCTACACTGCTGGTGAGGACCCAAAATAGTACAGCCACTGTGGAAAACAGTTTGGCAGTTTTCAGTCAAGGAAAACATACACTTAACCCTATGACTCAGCAATTCCATTCCTAGGTATATACTCAAGAAAAACGAAAATACACTAAGATTTCTAGGCAAATGTTCATAGCCAGTTTTATTCATATGAGCCCTAAACTGCAAAAAATTCAATGTCCATTAACTGGAGAATGAATAAACAAATTATGGTATATCCATACAATAGAAGACAACTCAAAAATAAAAAGCAAAAACACCAGCGAACCTCGTAAGCATTATGCTAAGTGAAAGAAGACAGACAAACAGACTAAACTACTCCAATTATATAAACTTCTAGAAGAGGCACAATTACAGTGAAAGAAAGAAATCAGTGGTAGTCAGGGGCCAGGAGGTGGGGGGGAAAGAAGTGACTACAGAGGGGCATGAGACAACTTTTTGGGGTAACGGAAATGTTCTATGATTGTGGAGGTGGCTACATGGCTATACACATTTGTCAAAAATCAAAGCATTTTACACTTAAAATTGGTGAGCTTCATTATATGTAAATTATATCTCAATAAAGCTAACCAAAAAAAGGGGGGGGAACTGTAACGAGATACCATTTCACAACCTTCAGTTTGGAAAAACTTGAAAGAAGTCCAACAATGCTAAGAGCTGCCGGAGATCTGGAGCAATGGGTAGTCTACTCATACATTATTAGTGGGAGCAAAAATTGGTAAACCATTTTGGAGAGCTAAACATGTACACATCTTAAAACCACCAATTTTACTTTGTTATATAGAGAAACCCTTGCTCTTGTGACAGGAAACACACACAAGAATGTTTCTAACAGCACTGTTGTCAGAACCAAAAAACTGAAAACAACCTAAATGCGAAGAAGAGATCTGTGGTAAGTCATGCATGAATCACCCACCATCACAACTACATACCACAGACAAACCTGATAGAGATAAATTGTAGCAGGATGCACAAAGCATGGTTCTATTTGTTTCAAGTTGAGAAGCATTCTTTGCTAGTGGCTACATACATACATGAAGACGTGCAAAAGCATACATGGTTTTTTTCAGATGACAATCTGAATTCAGGACTGTGATGACTATCTCTGTCTAGAAGGCAGAAGAAAGATGCAGTGGGGGGAAGGCTATACAATGGGCTTACACTGTTTGGGTTATGTTTAATTTCTTAAGCTGGGTGATAAGTTCATAAAAGTGTATTATTTGTATAATTAAAAATAACTTTTTTTCCAAATAAAAAGGACTCCTGTTGAAGGTGACACTATAGCCCCTTGCAAGAAAAGGCAGCGATAATATCCTTAAGTACAGTATTTATATTTTAAAAGTTGCCTTAAGGCAATTATGAAAAATAATTATGTGAAAGAAATGTTTTAGTAATATTTTAGAAAATCTGAATGTTTTACCTAATAGCATTTTTAGAACTGGTGATTTATTCTAAATGTAAATTTGAGAGACATTAAAAAGTTTCTGCACATTACTGACACAATGGCTTACTTACAAATAAACAAACAGTTCTAACTAAAGTGGTTTCAGGGCTTCTCAGACACCAGTGACATCATGGAAGAAATGAAATTACCTGTACTCCTTAAGAACTCCTAGTATTCAATTATCACTGTCAAGATACCCTAGAGGAGCTAGATTTCTAGAAACAAGCACAGCCTTTAAATTCTGAAAAATAAATTCTCCAATTCTAATAGCTTACAGTCCAGAAAGTATTAAAAAAGCACTTACAGAGTAACAAACTGAGAAATCTATCTGGATTTCTAGGCTTCCTTTCTTTAACTTGATAAAAAGAAACAAAATACAAACATGGAAAAAATACACTTTAACTCACGAACTAAGTGCCACTTTGAGGTTGTTTTTTACATGTAACATAAATTCATAAACAAATTCAAACAATTTACTTGCTACACTGACATTAAAACACACACACAAATATTTACTGACAATCTAAGAAGACGCTACAGAAACTTTCCAATATAAATCACAGTTCAGGAAATGCCTACCCACCAATGAGCATTTTTAAGGGACTTGTTTAGTTTTTTGTTTTTGAAGAGTATTTTATCAACATAATGTATGAAGTTAGAAAAACAACCAAGAGCTCAAGCATTCTAAACCAAAGGGTGAACTCAACAGAACCAAGGATTAAGTTTTAAGAATAGAGTTGAATCTAAAGGAACTTCACCCATATTTACTTCCAAGCTACGTAAGAATCTGTAGAAAACTTTTAGCTGAAGTCCATCTTCATTTTAGTTATGTCAAATAACATAATGAGTTTTTAGTTGGCTTCCTCATGTAAATAGTAAGTTGAGTTTTTTTTTTTTTTGCGGTACATGGGCCTCTCACTGTTGTGGCCTCTCCCGTTGCGGAGCACAAGCTCCGAACGTGCAGGCTCAACGGCCATGGCTCACGGGCCCAGCCGCTCCGCGGCACGTGGGATCTTCCCAGACCGGGGCACGAACCCGTGTCCCGTGCATCGGCAGGTGGACTCTCAACCACTGCGCCACCAGGGAAGCCCCAGTAAGTTGATATTTTTAATGGAAATGTAAAAATGGGAATTTTTAACAAATCTAAAAAGTTTTCACAAAATTAAACAAACGAAATTTCAGAAAGAAAAAAGACAATGGGGAGTTAGCAGTGCTGCTGTTTATATAAAAAATAAACAGCAACTCAAGATTTTGAACTGATTATAATAAAGAGTGTTTCTACTCTCTGATATTAACCATGGAGTACAGGATACGGAAAAAAAAGGAAGTTTCCTAATGAAGGTAAATGCAACCTCTGCTTTGAAATGCTCAAATGATGGAAAGGTAATTTAATACCTTAGGTTTTCTTTAGGTCCGAACATACATAACTTTCCTGTTTCACTTATGATACATATAGATGTATCTTTGAGCATGTGTTTGAATGCTCCAGGATAGGTACTTGGACATGTAATTTCTGGGTAAAAGAATAAAAGCAATTTGAAATTTTAATAAATGTTGTCAAACTGCTCTCTAAAATGGCAGCAGACAAAAGAACTATTTTCCCATATTCTTGTCATACTACCAGATTTTTAAAATTTTGCCAAATCAATGGACGAAGTTTTAATTTGCATTTTCATGATTACTAGCAAAACTGAACTTATCTTTTTGCATATTTATTGACTTAAAAAAAATCACCTCACCAAGTTGTGTGCAAGAAAAAAAATCCAATGATTTGTGCACACTTTGGTTATTGACCATCTTTACTTCCATTTCTGAGAGCTGCAGTTCATATCCTCTGACAATTTCTTTCTTTCTATTGGGTAGCTTTCTGATTTCTAAGGGTTCCTTATTTTTGGTTATTTATCTTTACTGTTATATATGATCCAAGCTTCGTGACTTTTATCTTTTAGGTTTGTTCATGGTGTGTTCCACCATCAGGAGCATTTATTTTTTATGAAGAACATTAATCTTTTGATTCTAAAAAAGTATCAGATTTATAAATGCTATTTTACCAACTTTAAGAAAATGAAATAGTTTACCAAGTCTCAGATGAAACATCACGGTCCATGTGAGAATGTGGGAACATAGAAGATTTAATGACAAAATACTCTGAATTTATCGCCTACCTCCCAACAGGTAACAGAAATAATGATTTGTGTGCAATTACAGCACTGCCGATTTCACAAAATCTCATGTTGAAGTCCGCCTCACTCACCCACAGATTTGTCTGCCATGCCCACATCTCTAGATGTCCAGCGACAAAATCCACAGGCCAGGTAATAGGCTTTCTTCACCGTGGTCTTGGCTGGGTCATCTGGAAGCTGTGTGGAAATGCTTGTTGCCCGAGTGGAGAGGGTGTGCATACAGCCGGGACAGTCAAAGCAGTTCGCGCATCTAGGACACGACAAACAATCATTGATTCATTCAACAAATATTTACCGAGCACCTACTATGTGCCAGACGTTGTTCTACATGTTAGGAATTCAAGAGAGAACTATAAGGGAAGCGTGGCTCTCAAGCAAAAAGAAATTAAAAAGTACTCTGAAGAGGCTCCTACAAACTTCATTTTAAAATTTCAAAAGTATTACAATAATTATTTTTAAAAATACAATCATCATCAAAGTTCCTGAAGAGTTACAGCATGACCCAATCCTACTCCAGAGAGGGAATCACGGTTAACAGTCTGGAGTTAACTTTTAGACTCTTTTACAGACCACAAAGATTTCTGTGGGACAGAGAAATGTCACAGCTTATGACTTTAGAGAGAACAGACCAATTGCACAATGGAAAACTGAGAGGCAACAATACAATAAGCTGTGAAACTGGGTTTGGAAAATAACTGCTTGTTTGCTGTGCCAGAGAGCTGAAACAGATACCAAACAATGTTACCAAGATGAAATGTTTCAGAAGGGGCATTTTCAGGGTTTTCTGCTCTCTTTAGGCGTTACTCTTCCTAGTGAAACACTCAACATTCCCCTACAGTCCCCCCCATGCCTTGTTATTCTTAACTTTCCCACCATCTGAAATTATCAAGATTTCACCTCCAGTCCTGGACTTGTTCTTGTGTTCCATTCCATAACTCCAATTTTCTGTGATATTTTGCTACTAGGTAATATCCTCAGATAAGGATAATAATAGTACCCACCTCATAGGGATATTCTGAGGATTAAATGACAAAATTTAATGTATGGAAAGCATACAAAACTGGTTTATAAGGAGCTATTTCTCCAGGACAGGAAAGACAAAACAGTGGTTCATATCCATGGAGGTACAGAGGTGTGACTGGTTACAAAGGACTTCCACACCATGCTAAAAACCAAAATGGCACCAGTAGCAGTGAGTACCAGATCTTGCTTTTTAATACCAGATCTTGGTTTTTAATACCAATCTTGGTTTTTAATACTACCCAGATCTTGGTTTGCAATACCAATCTCGAATAAAAGGTACCAGGGCTCCTTGGAGAAATGGCTAATTCTAGGACTGGAGCAGAAAATATAGAGGATGAGCCTGGAGTAAGTAAGAAAGTTCTCAAACAACTGAATAACACTTCCCTCCTCCTCACTGCCATATAATGACGGGGGTATGCCAAAGGGAGAAGGAAGTCTACTAAAAGAGGTCCCAATGGCCAAAGCCGGAACAATCTGAATTAAAAAAAAAAAAAAAAAAAGTAGTACTGGATTATAACCTAAAGTATAAAATAAATATTCACAAGCCCACACTGCTTGAAGTAAATGACTAAATAAATAAAAAGGGGAGAAGAGAAAAATCTTCCATACAGAAGAATTCCAAGTAATACATGGAGATAGCCTTCGTGGAAGGGGATCATAACTCCCCACTATTTAAGTGTGGGCTGTAATAGTGCATTTCTTTCCAAAGAGTACAATATGGAAAAGGAGAAGAAAACAAATAGAGTAACTTTACGTCAGAGAAACCTGACAAACACTAGCTCAAGCCAGGTAATCAAAGTTAACATCAATAGTGATGTCATGTTGGTGGTATATACCTTTGATATGATGTGATGAGAGATGCACTTTACCTGTGTGGTTCTCCTCCCCACAACACATTCCCCCAGCTGATGAGAAAAACATAAGACAACTTCCAATTGAGGGACATTCTATAAAATATCTTACCAGTACTCCTCAAAACTAAGGAAAGTCTAAGAAAATATCACAGCAAGAGGAGCCTAAAGAGACATGACTATTAAATATAATGTGGGTATCCTGAATAGGATCCTACAACAGAAAAAGGAGATTAGGGGAAAATTGAGGAAATCTAAATAAAATATAGAGTTCATTTAATAATAATGTTACCAATAATGTTCATTAGTTGAGACAAATATACCAAACTAACATACGACATTTATAATATGGGAGACTGGGTAAGGAGTAAACAGAATTTTCTGTATCATCTTCACAGTAATTCTTAAGTCTAAAACTGTTCTAAAATACAATTTATTTTTTTAAAATGAAAGTTTCACCTTTGACATAAGTGATGCTAAAAAAACAGCTTGTTAAAAATGAGAGTTAGTTCCATGTGCTTTTTTACCAGCTATTAAAGGAATAGCTGGGGAAAATAGAAAAAATTGATCCCAGTCTTACCTATTCTTTTTTAGTTTGGCTTCAGCCGATGGCATATTTTCTAAACAACTGGGACAATAATGGGAGTCCACCTAGAAAGAAACGAGAAATCAAAAAATCGGAGGAAAAGACATTTAGCTTGGCTTGTATATATGCCTATGCCAATTAGTGAAATTTAAATTACATTATTCTGCAGCAGAGGTGAGAGACCATTGATCTGGCAAAGAACCTGGACTGTTTTCAGCATCGGGTTTATTCTTCAATCACCTGTTGTTTTCTTAACCTCTGGATTTCCTGAAATCCTTCTATTTTTCCTTTCTGATCTTTCCTATTCCCTTTCATCAGGGTTTTATGTATTAGACGTGTTAAAACATGTTTATGTAAAAGATCTCTATGATAATCTAAATAGATTAATAAATAAACCCAATTTATGAGGCTGTGATCAAATATCCTTCTATCTAGTCTAGCTTTGTGTGACTGCAATAACTTGGCCACACAAATTGTTAAGAGATTTTAAAAGTTTTCCCATTACTGAGGTATTACATGTTCACTGAAGAAAAGCATACATTAACATTTACAAAGTCAGCTGTAGCCAACCAATTAGAGATTTTTAAATGGCAAATTAAACTACTAAGTTAACAACATAGTCTTATTGTATTTAATGCAAAAACATAGTACAAAATTAAATTCATTGTACTTTTTTAAGGACTAAATATTTTCTTTAATGTAGTAGATCCTATTTGATAATTCTAGAACTCTAGTCACCTGCAGATGGACAGATTCACTTGAACATAAATACTATGACAGAAACTGTTTTCTTTTTTCATCATCTGCTTATAAACAGAACCACCTTTGAAAAGATAAAGTTACTGCTCAAATAAGTCTCCAGGAACACAAAATATAATACTGTTAACTTATATTTGCACTTACTCATCATAAAAAGCAAAATATAATTTATTCCTCCCTGTTCCCTTTCCAAATTATGCTCATCCCTTCATGTGCAGCTCCAATCCCAGGCTTGTCATTTGAAATTCCTGGACTGCTTCAGCCCTCACTAGCATCATCCTTCCCCAAACCCTAATGGCCTCCATTTCACAGGTGCACACCAGTCCGTAAAAGATTCAGTCACAGACTGAATGTCCTAGCTGAAGAGATCCTTACAGATTATGGAGACTCAGCTCCCTAATGATCACCAAATGAGAATCTAATCCAATAAATTCTAGAGGTGGAGCTGGGACAGCATCCTAAAGAGAAAGGACCTGCCAAAGAATAAGCATACAAAGTGCTAATGGAGATGGAGAAAAAAAAATCATGTATATAATACAGCATTGATTTTTCTCTTGTGTTATTTAACTGCTTTCTCTGACTATTCTTAATAGCATGAAAAATATTCCCAATAAAATAATAATTATTCATAATGTGTAAAATGGCTTATCGTATAGGACATATTCTCATATGCATTTTTAACCGTCCAGGGATCCTCACTCAAGTCCTCTGAATCAGGCTGCTTGGTTTCAAATTTTGCTGCCCCCTCCCACCCACAAATTTTTGGCTGTGTGACCCAGCGCAAACATTATGTGCCTCTTTCTTTAACTGTAAAGTGGTTTTTAAAAAAGGGTATCTATTCTAGTTTGTAGGATGATTAAAGATTATGTAAAGCACATGGCATATAGAAAGTACTGAATAAGCATTAACTATGTATTATTACTAATTAGCTTTTCCTTCACGAGACTGCAAGTTACTCAACAGCAAGATTTACGTCTTAACGCGTCTTTTAATCCGCAGAGCCTATTGAATGAACAACATGTTCCAAGTGCTGCAGAAGTTCTGGGGTTTTGTTATTTGGTGATTTTTTTTTCCGGGGGTCTTTTACATTTTGAGCAATCCCACTTCCAACGCCCACTTGCGCCAGTGAAGGTCAGAAATGTACCCTCAGGAGAAGCGCCATGAATATAACACTTTGAGCTTCTTAAACGACAGACCCGATTGTAAGCGCTTTTCACTCAGCTCACCCCATCCCAACCTCGTATCTGCTGCAGGCCTTGGGCTGGGTCAGGAAACATAACAAGGCAGTTGGAAGAGGGCCCAGTTTCTGCCCAAGCAGGGGCAGAACTTCCAGGATGGGAGGGGCTTGGATGAGAATGCCCGCGGACCTCTCCACTCCCTCAATCAATGCTGGAAAGACGATATCTCGCCCCTCAAGTGGCCTGAACTAAGCATCCCCATACCTTTTCTC
Organism: Globicephala melas; assembly: GCF_963455315.2. Taxonomy (NCBI): domain Eukaryota; kingdom Metazoa; phylum Chordata; class Mammalia; order Artiodactyla; family Delphinidae; genus Globicephala; species Globicephala melas. The sequence continues at coordinate 126,422,115 of NC_083316.1, forward strand.
CCCCGACCCACCCAATAACCAACACCCACCCCCCGCAGGAGATAGCCAGGGTCCCCAAAGTCAAGTTTGTCCCAGAGGGCGCTCTAGAACAGAAGGGCCGCTCAGCCCCACCCAAGGCCGCTCCTCCTTTCCAAGTGACAAATTACGTACGTATAAGCAAATTAAATCACAGGCAAATCTGAGTGACGGAAGGCAGAGCCAATCAGCATGCTAGGAAAATTACCACCCGCTGGTCGCGCTGACTAGGTGGAACCGCCTCCCCCCTCCCCCAACACACACACTCTTCATGGGACGACTACATTACCTCGTGAGACACACATTCCAGCGACCGCAGCTCGCTACAATAGCGGCAGAAGTAAAGCTGCGAGAGCGGGGCCCGAACCTTCTTTTCTCCCTGGACTACGTAGAGAACCCGCTCCGATTGCAGCAACGACGCCATCTTTAGGGGGAGGAGCCAACGACGCTCTCGTCGCGTCACGTGACTGGAGAGCGAGCGTTTCCCTGGCTTCCCTCCCTACGTCTTTCAACGTAGACTTTGACGTAAGGTTTCCGAGCTAGAGAGGCTTTGCGCCGGACGAAAGTCAAAGTGCGCATGCTCGTTTGGGGTTCCAGGTTTTCACCCCGCCTCCACCTTACCTCTGCAGCATGTTTGAGAGCGTCAGCCGTCTGGGCTGAGCTTAGACCTTTTTTTGATAAGTACGGAGTCGCAGAACAAATCCATACAGACCCAGTGCGCTCCTTTCCTTTGTTTCTAACAGAAAGGAAGGCTGCTCTTCTGTTTTATTTAACACTGCCTCTACCGCCCTCACCTTCCAGACAAACATCCGGAAGTTAGGGAGGATCTCTGAGACAGAGTTTCATGGGAACGGGAAAACTAAGAGTCCACACCAGCACTTTCTTCTGCTTGTTACTGACCTATAGGAAACTTTCACGGACGTTATCTCGTTTGAAGTTTCTTAGATTGAGCTCCTCCACGCAGAAGCCATATCTCATTCATTTTACGGTTTCGCATACTTAGCGTTAGGACTAAGTTTATACTGTGGGTGTTCAATAAATATTGCTTAGTGAAGGAGTGGAATCAAGGAATGAACAATGTTGCTAGGTGTCGTTTACATTTTTCTAGTGCGTAAACTAAAGCTTAGACATGTAAAATAACCACTTAGAACTGGGCTGGCAGAGACTGGAGCCCATGTTACCTGCCATCAGTTCAGTGCTTTTTCCTTTGTACTAGTGTTGTATTATTACCGATCTGATATTAGAGTTGGTGATTGAGAAGAAATAGAACCGAATAGTAATATTAGTTGACGTTTATTGAGCATTTACTGAATGCAGAACACTGTGTCAAAACTATACATACATTGTCTCATTTAATTTTCACCAGAACTTCAAAAGGCAGGTACTATCATTATCTCTATTTTACAGTGCAGGAACCTGAGATCGGGGTGCCCTTCTCTTCTCCCAAGAAAGCCTGGCCATCTCACCTGGGGCAGACTGAGATTCCTCTGCTCTGTGACTGGTAGTCAGCAGTAGCAGAATCCCCAATGTGTAGGTAGGGACCAGCTTGGGCCCTGGGCAGCAGCAAGGCACAGGCACTGGCACTGCAGACAGGCACTGGGAACAGAGGGAGAAAGTGAGTCATAGGAGGATACCTGGCTTGGTTTCTGAGGCTCCCAGGGCCAGCCTGCTTCAGTGGTGCTGGCAGGTTTTACCAAAACAGACAACAGCCACGGGTTGGAGTCTGCTGACGCCTGCTCTAGCCTCCTGGGTGGACAGGATACCTTAGAATTATCATATACTAGAAAGATCCTAGTTCAATACTTGTATTTTTCAAATGGAGAAAATGAGGTCCTGAGTGTCAACATGCCCCAGGAACATGCCGCAGGTTTTCTCACTCCTGGTACAGTATTCTGTTTTCTAATTCCATAAATGCAGTTCCCTGCACACTACAGCAGTTCATTCATATTCACAGCAGAGTAAGAAACCAGTTGCTCTTCTAACAACACTTGAAAAGAGAAGAAAGCAAATACAAGGGAAACTGGAACATTAATTGATGGCCTACTCATTTTTGCCCTGGAACTTTGCTGGAATTGCATCATTCCCATTATGGGCACATGAGTTTCACACCTCTAGAATGCTGTCTGCTTGGCTTCAACAGTAATTTCCCAAGCATACCTCAAATCTAACCAAGGCTTGTTCCCACCCCCACCCCCTTCTCTGCTTAGTAGACTAACCGGAAGCTAATGCTAATTCTGTGGCACCATGGAACACTTCCTCTGTGCTCTGCTGAGGACGCAGGAAGGTGAGATGGGCATCCTTTTCCGGCTGGAGGATGCACAGGGTGACTTCAGGTTAACCACTGCAGCTATTACCCAGTTGCTGCTAGTGCTTAAGGCAGACCTCAGGCCCCTGAGGTGCTGGCTTATAAGAGATAGCTGGTGGCCATGCACTCTCTGCCCACTCACTACTGAGAACTCGCAACTGACACAAGAGACCATAGCTCTCTGTGAAATAAGGGTAAAGTCATGGAGCTATAGAGCTAAACGTGATCTTAGAGACTAACTAGTTCCCTCCCCTTATTTTCAAGATGGAGAACTGAAGCCCAGAGTAGGGAAGAGACTTGCCCAGGTTCCCAAAGGAAGATAGAGGTGAAGCTAGGGTTTGAATGCAGGTCTTTGTTCCAAGTTTATTGCCTTCACTACACTTTGCTGGACCTCCGTCTCTCCACAATTCACCATCCAACCCTAAAGCTTGCTTCTGGGAGACCACCAGTGTATTGTTTGTTGAATTGAATAAAAGATAATTGAAAATTGAATTGCAGCCTAACTCAGTATACTATCTTCAACTATCTGGAATTTGCTGCAGATGGAATCCAGTAACTAAAGTTTTTTTTCTTTTTGGTCTTTAAGTAACTCCTTCTTTCAGAAGGTAAAGGAAGAAATAGGGGAAGGAGACTGGTCACAATTTTAAATAGGGTGGTCAGGGTTGGCCTCATAAGAAGGTAAGATAGGAACAAAGATTTGAGGGAGGTGAGGAGAGGGCTGGGTGGCCATCTGGGGGAAGAGCCTTCCAAGCAGAGTCTGAGCAAAGTCTCTAAGGCCTAACTGAGGCACAGCAAGGAGGTAGTGGGGCTGGTAAGGAGTGAGCAAGGGAGAGAGGTATAGGGGATGAAGTCCCAGAGGTAATGGGGGTGCAGCTCATGTAGGATCTTGAAGGCGTTTTAAGGATGTTGTATTTTGCTCTGAAGGAAGTGGGGAGCCATTATAGGATTTCACACAGCACAGTGATACAATCTAACCTACATTTAACAAGGGTCACTCTGGATACTGTTTTGGGAATGGACTGTAGAGGGACAAGGATAGAAGCAGGGGGTGAATTTGGAGATTACTGCAGTGACCAGGCAACAGGCAACAGTGCCATGGACTAGGGATTCTGACTATATTTTGAAGTAGAACTCACAGGATTTCCCAATGCCCAACCGTGGGAAGACATGTACATAGACTTTCATATGAAGGGTAGTTTGGAGTCTCAGCAGAGATGCCCTTGTTAGGCTGGGGGAAAATCCATTTCACGGTCCAGCCAAATTCAGAGGCTGGGAGTTTATTTCCTCAGAAATTATCAAGACTCTCTCTTCTCCTGGAGGTCAAAATAAAAACATCACAGAAAGGATCAGACACTTTTATATTTAGAGGAAGCAAACTTGTTTAGTCTCTAGTTTACTTTGTTCCAAGTCACAAAGCACGGTGATTGCCACACAGGGAAGCATATTTCACAAGAAGCCCAGAGAAAGAGCCAGCCCATTGCTAAACACATGAATCCCATCTTCGGAGCTCCAGCTCAGGCTGAGAATAGGAAACTGGTGTGGGCGCACCCAACACATTTGCAATGGTGCCAAGGGCTCTTCCAAACGAGCTTTACCTTTCGCCATGCAGGTAAAATGAGTTAAAAGTTAAAGTGGGGGAAGAGATATGGCAACATAAGTATATATATAACTGATTCACTTTGTTATAAAGCAGAAATTAACACACCATTGTAAAGCAATTATACCCCAATAAAGATGTTAAAAAATAAAAATAAAATAAAAAACTTAAAGTGGGTAGAGCACAGAATATAAGTTGCTACGTATTTGTTATTCGGCCACAGTTTAGTCCAGTCCCTTCATTTGCAAGTGAGAAAACAGTTTCAGAGAGAGGAAGTGTTTGTCTGAAGTTACATGGATCTCCAGCTTACTTAACGAGCACTAACTAAGTTGATTTCTTTTCTTATGTTTGGGTGATGGGGATCTCCAGGCTTGCCCACACTCTCATCTGTGACTCTTGAGTGCCTCTTACAGTGCATTTCTGGGAAGCTCTTTTAGACTTTGAGCTGTCACTTTACATGAGAGAATCTTTCTGCCCTCCCAGGGAAGTTCAATGGGATGCTTTGTTACTCTTGACCACCTGTAGAAGCCAGCCTGCAACTTGTCCTTCAGTGGTATTTATACCCTTGTGTATTCCCCTTCCACATTGTACTGGGGTTGGTCTGTGTGACCAACAGCATACAATAGAAGTGGTGCTGACCCTTCTGAGATTAGATTATGAAAGTCTGTGGTTTCTATGCTGGGTGCCCTATTGCTGTGTTGGGTGCTCTCTTAGATCACTTGTTTGGGAAAAGCAAGCTGCCGTTTTGTGAGCAGCCCTATGGAGACGCTTATGCAGTAGGGAACAGCCAGTGAGGACCAAGGCCTGCCAACAACTAGTGAATGAGCTTGGAAGTAGATTCTCCTGTTCCAGTCAAGTATTGAGATGACTACAGACCCAGCTGACAGACAGCCTGACTGCAATCTCTTGAGAGACCCTGAGTTAGAACCACCTACCTAAGCAGCTCCTGGACTCCTGACCCTCAGAAACTGTGAAATAATAAATGTTTGTTTTAAGCTGCTACTTTTTTTTTGAGACAGGGTTCAGTATCAGTTTTATTTTGATTCTTTCACTTTGAAAAAATGTAAATGCTAAGAAGTTTTGTTCACATGAATAGGTAAAAGGAAATGAAAAGTTTTTCTCACAGCATTGTCACACAATTCTTTGTATTTCCTCTGAGTTACGTACCAAGAATTCCATCATGAGCCTCAAAAATTAATTTTCATGATTTATTAGCTGACAATCCCATTAGTTACTGCAGCAATTTTGTTGAAAGCAAAGAATTATAAACCTCCTGTGTTGCAAAAGGTCTTGTTAAGCAGAGATTAGCGTCATTCATTTTTCCACATCAACACCCTTATTTTGGCTGGTCCTGTTGTTTGGTACCCAGAGGCTTCTGTCCCTTGGGGCAATGCACCAAGGTCAGATTAGCCACATGTGGGGTAGCGGGGAAAGAGGAATGTTTTTTTCTGTAAAATAAGAGAAGGGCTGTTGAGAAAGAGGAGGTTGGAAAGGAGACTCAGTGTTTTTAGGGAGATCATTTTAGGAAGTCAAGAGTCTAGAAATTGGTTTCTTTACAAATGAATGTGCCCATGGACTCCTGGCAATTCTTTGTGTGCTCCCAATGATATTCCTAACCTAGTGTGATTAATTTACCTCATCTCAGTTTCCACATCTGCCTTTTGGGACTGGCCTTATCTAAATCACAGGATTAATTTGAGGATGGAGTTAAATTACATACCACATGTAAAGCACCGAGCACAATGTCAGACATAGAGTAGGTATTCAGCAAATAATGGATTCCTTCCCCACCTTTCCAACTTGACATGCCCATTTCTTTTTTACATGCCCAGTTTTATGCAAGTACAATTAATAATATATTTTTTATTTAACAGACTAAACAGCATGTTTTGAAAGGTTATGTTGGGGGAATTCCCTGGTAGTCCAGTGGTTAGGACTCCACACTCTCATTGCTGAGGGCCCGGGGTTCAAACGCTGGTCGGGGAGCTAAACTCCCACAAGTTGCACAGCATGGCCAAACAAATAAATTAATAAATAAATAAGGTTAGGTTGGGACCTAATCAAACTTAAAAGCTTTTGCACAGCAAAGGAAACCATTAACAAAACAAAAAGACCAGCTACAGAATGGGAGAAAATATTTGCAAATGATATGACCAACAACGGCTTAATTTCCAAAATATACAAATAATTCATAGAAGTCAATATCAAAAAAACAAACAACTCAATCAAATATTGGGCAGAAGACCTAAACAGACATTTCCCCAAAGAAGACATATAGATGGCCAAAGGACACATGAAAAGATGCTCAACATTGCTAATTATTAGAGAAATGCAAATCAGAACCACAATGAGGTATCACCTCATACTGGTCAGAATGGCCATCATCAAAAGGTCTACAAATAATAAATGTTGGAGAGGGTGTGAAGAAAAGGGAACACTCCTACACTGTTTTTGGGAATGTAAATTGGTGCAGCCGTATGGAGGTTCCTTTAAAAACTAAAAATAGAACTACTATATGATCCAGCAATCCCACTCCTAGGCATATATCTGGAAAAGAGGAAATCTTTAATTTGAAAAGGGACATGTATCCCAATGTTCACTGCAGAACTATTTACAATAGCCAAGATGTGGAAACAACACAAATGTCCATCAACAGATGATTGGTTTAAGATGATGTGGTATGTATACATATTTTATAAAATATACAATGGAATATTAGCCATAAAAAATGCAATACTGCCATTTGCAGCGACATGGATGGACCTAGAGGATATCATACTAAGTGAAGTAAGTTAGACAGAGAAGGACAAATATCAGCTGATATCACTTACATGTGGCATCTAAAAAAATACAAATGAATCTGTATACAAAACAGACATTGAAAACACACTTATGATTAGAAATGAAAACAGAGAAGTAACAACTGACACTGCAGAAATACAAAGGATCATGGGAGATTACTACAAGCAACTATATGCCAATAAAATGGACAACCTGAAAGAAATGGACACATTCTTAGAAATGCACAACTTTCTGAGACTGAACCAGGAAGAAATAGAAAATATGAACAGACCAATCATAAGCACTGAAATTGAAACTGTGATTAAAAATCTTCCAACAAACAAAAGCCCGGGACCAGATGGCTTCACAGGTGAATTCTATCAAACATTTAGAGAAGAGCTAACACCTATCTTTCTCAAACTCTTCCAAAATATAGCAGAGGGAGGAACACGCCCAAACTCATTCTACGAGGCCACCATCACCCTGATACCAAAACCAGACAAAGATGTCACAGAGAAAGAAAACTACAGGCCAATATCACTGATGAACATAGATGCAAAAATCCTCAACAAAATACTAGCAAACAGAATCCAACAGCACATTAAAAGGATCATACACTATGATTAAGTGGCGTTTATCCCAGGAATGCAAGGATTCTTCAATATACACAAATCAATCTATGTGACACACCATATTAACAAGTTGAAGGAGAAAAACCATATGATCATCTCAATAGATGCAGAGAAAGCTTTCGATAAAATTCAACACCAATTTATGATAAAACCCTGCAGAATGTAGGCATAGAGGGAACTATCCTCAACATAATAAAGGCCATATATGACAAACCCACAGCCAACATCATCCTCAATGGTGAAAAACTGAAATATTTCCACTAAGATCAGGAACAAGACAAGGTTGCCCACTCTCACCACTATTATTCAACATAGTGTTGGAAGTTTTAGCCACAGCAATCAGAGAAGAAAGAGAAATAAAAGGAATCCAAATTGGAAAAGAAGAAGTAAAGCTGTCACTGTTTGCAGATGACATGATACTATACATAGAGAATCCTAAAGATGCTACCAGAAAACTACTAGAGCTAATCAATGAAGTTGGTAAAGTAGCAGGATACAAAATTAATGCACAGAAATCTCTTGCATTCCTATACACTAATGATGAAAAATCTGAAAGAGAAATTAAGAAAACACTCCCATTTACAATTGCAACAAAAAGAATAAAATATCTAGGAATAAACCTACCTAAGGAGACAAAAGACCTGTATACAGAGAACTATAAGACACTGATGAAATAAATTAAAGGTGATACAAACAGATGGAGAGACATACCATGTTCTTGGATTGGAAGAATCAACATTGTGAAAATGACTCTACTACCCAAAGCAATCTACAGATTCAATGCAATCCCTATCAAACTACCAATGGCAGTTTTCACAGAAATAGAACAAAAAATTTCACAATTTGTATGGAAACACAAAAGACCCCAAATAGCCAAAGCAATCTTGAGAAAGAAAAATGGAGCTGGAGGATTCAGGCTCCCTGACTTCAGACTATACTACAAACATACAGTAATCAAGACAGTATGGTACTGGCACAAAAACAGAAATATACACCAATGGAACAGGATAGAAAGCCCAGAGATAAATCCATGCACATATGGTCAACTTATTTTTGATAAAGGAGGCAAGAATATACAGTGGAGAAAAGACAGCCTCTTCAATAAGTGGTGCTGGGAAAACTGGACAGCTACATGTAAAAGAATGAAATTAGAACACTCCCTAATACCATACATAAAAATAAACTCAAAACGGATTAAAGACCTAAATGTAAGGACAGACACCGTCAAACTCTTAGAGGAAAATATAGGCAGAACACTCTATGACATAAATCACAGCAAGATCCTTTTTGACCCACCTCCTAGAGAAATGGAAATAAAAACAAAAATAAACAAATGGGACTTAATGAAACTTAAAAGCTTCTGCACAACAAAGGAAACCATAAACAAGACGAAAAGACAATCCTCAGAATGGGAGAAAGTATTTGCAAATGAAGCAACTGACAAAGGATTAATCTCCAAAACATACAAGCAACTCATGCAGCTCAATATCAAAAAAACAACCCAATCCAAAAATGGGCAGAAGACCTAAATAGACATTTCTCCAAAGAAGATATACAGATTGCCAACAAACACATGAAAGGATGCTCAACATCACCAATCATTAGAGAAATACAAATGCAAATGTAGTTTCTCAAAACTACAATGAGATATCATCTCACACTGGTCAGAATGAACATCATCAAAAAATCTACAAACAATAAATGCTGGAGAGGGTGTGGAGAAAAGGGAACCCTCTTGTTGGTGGGAATGTAAATTGATACAGCCAATATGGAGAACAGTGTGTAGGTTCCTTAAAAAACTAAAAATAGAACTACCATACGACCAAGCAATTCCACTACTGGGCATATACCCTGAGAAAACCATAATTCAAAAAGAGTTATGTACCAAAGTGTTCATTGCAGCTCTATTTACAATAGCCAGCACATGGAAGCAACCTAAGTGTCCATCAACAGATGAATGGATAAAGAAGATGTGGCACATATATACAATGGAATATTACTCAGCCATAAAAAGGAATGAAACTGAGTTATTTGTAGTGAGGTGGATGGACCTAGAGACTGTCATACAGAGTGAAGTAAGTAAGAGAAAAACAAATACCATATGCTAACACATATATATGGAATCTAAATAAAAAATGATCAGAAGAACCTAGGCGCAAGACTGGAATAAAGATGCAGACCTACTAGAGAATGGACTTGAGGATATGGGGAGGGGGAAGGGTAAGCTGTGACAAAGTGAGAGAGAGGCATGGACATATATACACTACCAAACGTAAAATAGATAGCTAGTGGGAAGCAGCCGCATAGCACAGGGTGATCAGCTCGGTGCTTTGTGACCACCTAGAGGGGTGGGATATGGAGGGTGGGAGGGAGGGAGATGCAAGACGGAAGAGATATGGGGACATATGTATATGTATAACTGATTCACTTTGTTATAAAGCAGAAACTAACACACCATTGTAAAGCAATTATACGCCAATAAAGATGTTAAAAAAAAAAAGAAAAAGAAAACGCACTTATGATTACCAAAGGGGAAAGGGAGTGAGGGAGGGATAAATTAGGAGTATGGGATTAGCAGATACGAACTACTATATATAAAATATATAAGCAACAAGGATTAACTGTATAACATAGGGAACAATATTCAATATCTTGTAATAACCTATAATGGAAAATTATCTGAAAAAATATAACTGAATCCCTTTGCTGTAAACCTGAAACTAACACAATATTATAAATCAACTATACTTCAGTTTTAAAAAAAAGCTTATTAACTTGGCCAAGATTACATGAAATCCATTCTATATATTATATATAAAATATATCTATATATATATACACACACACACACACATACATACATATCTTTCACATTTTCTTCATCCATTCACCCATGGAAACAACTTTTTCCATGTCTTAGCTATTGGAATGTTGCAACGAACACAGAGGTGCAGATATCTTTTCAAGTTAGTGTTTTCTTTTTCTTCTGATAAGCTGCTAAATTTTGAAATACTTTGTTACACAGCAGTAAGATAACTAATATAACCAGCTTCCCTTCCCACCACAAGAGTTAGCCTTTGTTGCACTGTACATTTGTCCTTTCATCTCTGCCCCCTCTACCATCCTTGTCATCACCTTGTGTACTTCACATCACCCAACTATCTGTGGCCAAACCCAAAAGTCATCAAACCTGATGAACCGCTTGTGGTACCAACAGGAACAGATCATGGACTAAACTTGGAATTCGAGGAAAATTTAATAAAGGGACTATTTGCAAAAAGTGTGAGTGGGGTGGAGGGTAATCACAAGGAATACTGCAGTACCCCAGGGCTAGTGGAGGTGGGCTTCTGTTTGTAGCCTGAGGCCTGACAGGGTAAGGGGAGGGAGCACTTGCTGGGATCTGGAGACAGAGAGAACTGTGTGAAGAAGGCCCCTGACAGGAGTTGGACCTTTGGATACGGGACAGAGCCAGGCATTGACATCCCAGGTGTAGAGGGTAGAATGCAAAACACCTCGGTTTCTGCTGGTGCTTCCCTCTTAGCTAAACCCAGCAGAAAGTCAGTCATCAAGGAAACCTATGTTAGTTTGGGTTCCCTTAGAAGCAGACTATGCAATAACAGTTTAAGTAAAAGTCTTTTATTTGAGAGGTTCAGGGTAAACTAGTAGAGGAGTGAGGAAGTGACACAGGGAAAAGAAGGTAGGCAATAAGATTGTGTTATTAAACCAGTTATCAGAGTGGGTGACTGGAGCTGAGTCCCACAGAGAAACTCAGGAAAACAACGTAAACACATGCCTCAAAATGGTTCCAACAATTTTTCTGTTAAAAAAATAATTCTATCAAATGGTGAGGGAGTTGGGGTATTTATACCTCTACAGTCTTTGGTCGAGAGCTCTCCTGGGGATGGGTGTTAATTCCTGGGTATGTATGGAATGCCAGGCTGGCAGACTGGCCTTCTGTGGTTCCTGGAAAAGCTCTCAGACACAAAGGTGCAGATAGTAGCAGTTGGAAGTCTGTGGAGAACAGAAGTGAGTGAGGTCCAAAGGATTTGAGTAAGGCATTGACAGCGTCTCCTACAGGGCCTATTGATGTGGGCTAGATGTGGTACAGATGCACCTCCCCGTATACAATGCAGAATGGAGAAGTGTGTGGAAAGTGAATCTGGAGGGACAAATAAAACTTACATGCATATCTAAAGTAGCTAAGTAATATTTACCAATACCCTGTAAAATTTAGAAGCACCGTTTGGATTTCAAAACAATTTTTCATTTTGATTCTCACAGTTACTGTCCTCTACCCTCTATCACTGTCATGCATCTAATGGTCTGATTGTGTACTAACTACAACAGGAATTACTCCAGTTCATGGATTAGAAAACAGAGGCATAGAGAGGACTTAACACAGTAAGTCAGTTAGGTGCAGGACATTTAGTCAGTTCTGCCACTTAATGGCTGGGTTATCTTAGACAAGTTAACTTATCCTCTTTGGGAGGTTAAGTTAATAACATTAGGGGTAATAACATTTTCACCATAGAATTGTTACAAGGAATAAGTGGTATGATGTATGGAAAATCCTAGCTACAACGTACACATTCTTAAAGAAATGTCTTTTAAGTAAGTAATCTTTTTTGGGAAAAAAAAGGCAAAGGCTTTTATTACATATATTTTTCTTGAGCTCACAGTTTACATCAAAAATTAGTCCAACTGTACTGAGATATCTTCCAACTGTACTGAGATATCTTCCAGAAAGGCATTCTCCTTTCTCTCAGCTACATGACTGTGTGATAATTGAACACTTTTGAATTAAGCCATGAGAATTGATTCAAATCATTATAACCACATTAATGAGACCATGTGACCATCACTCTGCTTGAAAGCTATAAAACAGAAACTTTCATTTCCTTTTCTTTCTTCCTGTCTGCTCAGAAACTTGTTTAATCTCAAATTCCACATGTTTGGAGAGTTCCATCATTTTACCTTCTTGACTAATCATTAGTTCAATTAGTTCTTTCAGCTACAGTATAAAAAAAAAAGTTGTAATTTAAAAACTTCCTGCATCTAGTTTTCAGGCTAAAAGCATATTTCTTTAGAGAATTAGCAAGTAAATGGGGCTTCCCCAAAGAGTAAAAAGGCATTTTGCCCAAGGATGTGTAGAGCAAAAAGACCTTGGGAATTTTTTCAGGGGAGAGGGGAAGGGAGGGAGCACAGTGATCTCAGGAGTCCTGGTGCCCAGTTCGGGACTTCCTGGAAAGAACTGAGCTGTTCAGGGGCCTGTAAAGAGGGAGCTTATGTCTGAGCCAGGACATAACCATATGTGGAACAAGATGGATCACCTCACATTCACATGCTTTTAACTCAAAACGGTAGTCATTTTATGATCTGTGAGTCTTAGCTTTAAAGGGATTTTGGAAGTGTAAGTGACTTCAAAGAATTCCTAATTTAATTCCTTTTTTTTCACTTTTGGGGTCAAAAAACCTAGAGAGGGGTAGGGACTCATTGAAAATCACATAGCAAACTAGTGATAGAGCCAGCAGAAGAAGCCATGGTATAGTATGATTTAGTGCCAGTTTCGTGCCCATTACCTTGTGCCCATGCTGCACTCACTTCCCTCTGTCTCCCAGGCCCTCCACCATTCCAGTGGAATCCTCTGCTTGTGTGCCTCCAGTGTAGGGAGCTCATGAACACCCCAAGAAAGCTTATTCTGTTCCATTTTCAGACAGCTCTAAAAAAATTGTTTCTTAGAGTGAACTAAGAGTTGCCTCTCCTTGGCTGACACTCTTTGGTTCTAGGTTGGCCCCTAAGATGGCTTGCTCTGTCCCAGTGTATCTTGGAGCTTTGCTCAGCGTCCACATGGCCTCCATGAACCCCCCATCTCTAGATCCTGGTTTCTTGCAATTCTGTATTTTTCTGGTCTGCTTTAGAAGCTGAGAGGAATCTTATATTCTACACATACGCAATTACCTAGTTAAGGTTTCCTCCGGACTGCGGGAGCACAAATGTGATGACTAATTTTATGCATCAACCTAACTGGGAAATGGTACCTTGATACTTGGTCAAACACCTCTTGGTATTGCTATGAAGGTATTTCTTTTTCATTTCAAGTCAGCAAACATTTATTAAGCATCTACTTTGTGGCAAGAACCATGCCAGGCACAGGAGAGGCAGAGACAAATGAAATCAGGTTCTCAAGGCACTTACAGCCTCCAGGGAGGAAGACTGATTGATTGATTGATTGATTTAGGTTGCGCTGGGTCTTAGCTGCAGCACGCGAGATCTTTGTTGAGGCATGTGGGATCTTTTAGTTCTGGCATGCATGCGGGGTCTAGTTCCCCAACCAGGGATCAAACCCGGGCTCCCTGCATTGGGAGTGCAGAGTCTTACCCACTGGACCACCAGGGATGTCCTGCTACAAAGGTATTTTTTTAGATGAGATTGACATTTTAATAAGTAGACTTTGAGTAAAGCAGATTACTCTCCATAATGTGGGTGGGCCCCATCCAATCAGTTGAAGGCCTTAAGAAAAAGACTGTCCAGTAGGTCTGTGTCTTTATTCCCGTCCTACCCCTAGGCTCTTCATGACATTTTGTTTTCTTAGATTCCATATATATGTGTTAGCATACGGTGTTTGTTTTTCTCCTGACTTACTTCACTCTGTATGACAGACTCCAGGTCCATCCACCTCATTACAAATAACTCAATTTCGTTTCTTTTTATGGCTGAATAATATTCCATCGTATATATGTGCCACATCTTCTTTAGCCATTCATCTGCTGATGGACACTTAGGTTGCACAGACCTACTAGAGCATGGACTTGAGGATATGGGGAGGGGGAAGGGTAAGCTGTGACGAAGTGAGAGTGGCATGGACATATATACACTACCAAACATAGGGTGGATAGCTAGTGGGAAGCAGCCACATGGCACAGGGAGATCAGCTAGGTGGTTTGTGACCACCTAGAGGGGTGGGATAGGGAGGGTGGGAGGGAGGGAGACGCAAGAGCGAAGAGATATGGGAACATGTGTATATGTATAACTGATTCACTTTGTTGTAAAGCAGAAACGAATGCACCATTGTAAAGCAGTTGTACTCCAATAAAGATGTTAAAAAAAAAAAAGAATACACAGTACAAAAGTTTAAAAAAAACCAGACTGTCCACCTCTGAGGAAGAGGGAATTCTGCCAGCAGATGGCCTTCGGACTTGAGCTGAAGCATCAGCACTTCCCTGGGCCTCCAGCCTGCTTTCTTACCCTACAGATTTTGAAGTTGTCAGCCTCCACAATCATGTGAGCCAATTCCTTAAAATAAATCAATCTCGTTCCCCCCATATCTCTTTATAATACACACACACACATACACACACACACACACACACACACACACAATTGGTTCTGTTTCTTTGGAGAACCCTGACTAATACCATGTTTTCAAGCATTGAACTTTGCCTTTAGGCATAACATCAGACCTGGAAAGAGAAGCCTTGGTTGATCTCTCAGCATCCATCATTCATTCATTCAACGGAGGGAACATTATTCTGTACCAAGTACTGGTGATAGAAAAGAAAATATTGCAATAAGAGTTATGAACTTAGGGTCTTGATAAAATCAGACCCTGGCCAAAATCATAGCGCAGAGTGACAGAGAATTTAGGCTCTGTAGTCAGACAGTCCTGGGTTCATGTCTGTCTTTGACAATTGCCAGTGACCTTGGGAAGTCACTCACCCTCCCTGAGCCTCAGTTTAGTTTACCCATCTGTAAGAGGGGATTAGATTAGACGATCTTTAGTTTTCCCTTTAATTTTGTACAAGCAGTGTCCTAATTTATCAAAACTTCAGGAAGTGAAGAACTATAAATAGTATCAGTCAACCAATAGGCTGACAAAGGATGCTGAAATAAGATTGATAAATTAGATGCAAAATGGGTTGATGCTCTATAAGGCAAGAAAAACATCTACTTTAGGGCTCAGGAGAAAAACCTATAGATGAATATAAAATTCATATTTACTATGTATACAAATAAGCAGTGTTATCAGTCATAAGCTCTTTCACGTTCATAAGTTGATCCTATTTCATGCTCACTAAAATCCCTGGAGGTAGGCACTGGCATTCACAGTTTGTAGAAGAGAAAACTGAGACTCATAGATATTAAATACTTTGCCCAAGTCACACAGTTAGTAAGTGCCAGAACTGGGATCTGTTTGTAATGCTCTGTTCTCTCCAAATAGTTTGTCCAAGTATAATTTTGAAAATGTTAAAAATATTCATACATATAAGTGAGTGTGTATCAAAGTTTTATTTAGATGTTTAAGGAAGGAAATAGTAGGATGACAAAGAATGCTGACAAAATATTGATGTTAGATGCAAAATTGGTTAATACCATATAAGGCAATAAAAACACAACTTTTGGGGTTATCTTTTCTATCAAATAGAAATAATTTGCATCTCTACTAGACAAACCAACCAACCAAATGACCAAACAACCAATCAACCAAACAAACGAACTGTACCGTATCAAATTTTCTACAAGTTAGCATCTAACTTTACAGAGTTGTAAAATGTCTGGACCCTAATTAACAGTAAGGGACTTCCCTTGGGGTCCAGTGTTTAAGACATCGCCTTCCAATGCAGGGGGTGCGGTTTCGATCCCTGGTGAGGGAGCTAAGATCCCAAATGCCTTGCGACCAAAAAAACCAAAACATAAAACAGAAACAATACTGTAACAAATTCAACAAAGACTTTAAAAATGGTCCACATCAAAAAAGTCTTCAAAAAACAAACAAAAATGTAAATTAGTAAATCCAACGTACATATTTCTAGAGAGTCAGATGATCTTTAGGCAGGCTTGTTAGGCCATGCTCTTGTATGATGTTGACAAGACGTCCGGTTAACCTTTTGGTTTATTTCTGAGCTCTGGGCAAGTTTTTTTATCAGTCCACCTCTATGACTACAAACTTCAAAAATTATCTATAATCACAAAAATGGCTGATTTCATTATATGTTGGGGATATTTGACCTGACTCATGTGCATAGAAGCTTCATTGTTGTATGGTCAGCAAATCTAGGGCGTGGGTACTGAACAACTACTACAGCCAGAGGATTGACTTCTGTTTGGAGAGTTCACAAAGAACTAGGATTGAATGTTCATTACCCACTATCATTCCACACATACTTTTAACTTGATGGAGATATAATTCACATATCATACAATTCATTCATTTAAAGTATACAATCCATCAGCTTTTAGTATGTTCACAGAGTTGTGCAATTATCATAACAATCAATTCAGAAGATTTTCATTATTCCAGAAAGAAGTCCCACATTCTTTATATGCTGCTCTGCACCCCCTCACTACCCCCAGGCCTAGGAAACCATTAATCTTTCCATCTCTATTGACTTACCTGTTTTTGATATTTTATGTAAATAGAATCATATAATATGTGGTCCTTGTGGCTGGCGTCTTCCATTTAGCATAATATTTTCAAGGTTCATGTTGAAGTCTGCACCAGTACTTCATGTTTTTTTATTGCTGAGTAATATTCCATTGTATGGTCATGAAGATTTATTCTATGTGTTCTTCTTAGAGTTTTACAGTTTTAACTCTTTCATTTATGCCTTTGGTCCATAGGAATCCAGTTTTATTCTTTAGCACTTGGATATCTAGTTGTCCCAGCACTTTTGTTGAAGAGACTCTTCTTCTCCCACCTAATTGTTTTGGCACCCTTGTAATCAATTGACTGTAAATGTCAGGGTTTATTTCTGGACTCTCACTTTTATTCCATTGATCTATATGCTTATCATTATTCCAGTACTACACTGTTTTAATTACTGTAGTCTTGTAGGTTTTGAAATTGGAAAGTGGGAAGCCTCCAACTTTATTCTTTTCTTAACTTTGTTTTGGCTACTTGGGGTCCCTTGCATTTTCATATGAATTTAATTTATAAGTTTGTCCATTTCTACAAAAAATACACTTGGGGTTTTGATAAAATCGCATCAGATCTGTGTCTGGTTGAGATAATCATGTTATTTTTGTCCTTTACTCTCTTGATGTGGCATATTACATTGATTTTTGGATGTTAAGCAACATTGCATTCCTGGAATAAGTCCCGCTTGGTCATGGTGTTTTTGTGTGTGTGTGGCCTTGTTGCTAGGTGCATATATGTTTAAAATTTCCTGACGGACTGACCCATTATAAAATGTGGCTCTTTTGATATAATTGGATTTACACCAACCATTTCATTTTTTAAATATCACATATGTATTTTTGTTCTTTTATTACTCCTTTACTGTTTTCTTTTGTATCAAGTAATATTTTCTAGTGTTAATATTGCAATCATTTAATGATTGATGTTTAAAAATTGCTCTTCTTTGCTCATCTATTCCAGTATGAGAAAACCAAAGCTAAGAAATTAACCTCTATCAGGCTTTACTTGCAGTCCCTAAAAATAAGTGAATTCATCTTTTCTCAAGGTCCTCAACATTTGCTAACGTTCCTGACCTGCCAGCAAGTGAACTTCTTACTGTCTTACTAGCATGATGCTGGGCTCTGTAAGCCATAAAATAGGTTTATCAGACCAGTCTCCTGGGAGCACTTCATAGTCTTGCTTCCACAAGGAGGTACAACTCTTGTTCCTTAATGGTTACACAATCATATCTTCTCAAATATAAAACTCTTTGGATGGCTTTGTTTGTATAATAGATTTATCCAATTGCAGCCTGATAAAGATTAAGGGCAGTTTCTTTGAATCTTGGCGGTTATTCTTTGCAAATAATTACATTACTAGGGGCTCAGAGAAAGTATTCACTTTTGAACTCCGAGGGATCAGTGGGAACAAAATATCATTTAAAAATATTTCCTTTTAGTTTGTATAAGCCTATCTTGCTAAACTGAGGGTTAGAGATAGATCAGGAAGAAAGCAAAGAAGCAAAAGAGAAAAACAGGACATCCTCGTAGGCATATCAAATACAAAACATTAAAAATAGTCCAACAACAATATTCTACAATGCATAAGCACAATCTACAATTATGTTCCCCTCATCAACTTATTAGGCTTTTGTGATGTATTCCTGACTCACAAATCTTGGACCAGAAGTGTACTTCCATGAAGTTTTCACTTCTGGACTAACAAGAGTCCTAGAAATCCTGATATAGATACAGATATCTACCTGTGGTTGCAATGTCAGCTTATGTGGAGAAGCCTAGCCCTATAAGTCTATTCCAGTTAAGAGTGCCTGGTGCAATCTTTCCCACCAAGTCATTTGGACTGTCCTATGTTGAAGACTTTAGCATGCAGCAGAAGACTTGAGGTAAGCATGCAAGGAAAGCAAAAGTCACTTGATCTTGTTAGACTGAAGGCTCTGTTAATTTCTTAGAGAAAACAATTATATCAGAATAGAGGAGAGTAAAATTCTATTGGGTTGTGGACTTTGTCAGTGTTTCCTCAAAGGTAAGAATATACTGTGGACATGGGGATACTGACAAATCTACTTTAAAAGATGAACATAGGGAAGATAGAAATCATTTTTTTGATGGGACAGCTTGTCCCAGTTTGTGGGCTTAATATTTAATGCATATCCTACAACAGGATTAAGCCAATTAAGAAATATGGAGCAGGCTTCCCTGGTGGCGCAGTGGTTGAGAGTCCGCCTGCCGATGCAGGGGACACGGGTTCGCGCCCCGGTCCGGGAAGATCCCACATGCCGCGGAGCGGCTGGGCCCGTGAGCCATGGCCGCTGAGCCTGTGCGTCCCGAGCCTGTGCTCCACAACGGGAGAGGCCACAACAGTGAGAGGCCCGCGTACCGCAAAAAAAAAAAAAAAAAAGAAATATGGAGCATACCGAGACTTCCCTGGTGGTCCAGTGGTTAAGACTACACGCTCCCAATGCAGGGGGCCTGGGTATGATCCCTGACCAAGGGACTAGATCCTACGTACTGCAACAAAGATCCCATGTGCTGCGACTAAGACCTGGTGCAGCCAAATAAATAAATATTAAAAAAAAAAAAGAAATAGGGCTTCCCTGGTGGCGCAGTGGTTGAGAATCTGCCTGCCAATGCAGCGGACACGGGTTCGAGCCCTGGTTTGGGAAGATCCCACATGCCACGGGGCAACTAGGCCCGTAAGCCACAACTACTGAGCCTGCGCGTCTGGAGCCTGTGCTGCGCAACAAGAGAGGCCGCGACAGTGAGAGGCCCGCGCACCGCGATGAAGAGTGGCCCCCGCTTGCCACAACTAGAGAAAGCCCTTGCACAGAAACAAAGACCCAACACAGCCAAAAATAAATAAATAAAATTTATAAAAAAAATGGTTTAAAGATTTAAATATAAGACATCATATCATAAAACTCCTACAAGAAAACATAGGTAAAACATTCTCTGAGATAAATCATACCAATGTTTTCTTAGGTCATCCTCTCAAGGCAAAAGAAATAAAAGCCAAAATAAACAAATGGGACCTAATCCAACTTATAAGCTTTTGCACAGCAAAGAAAACCATAAACAAAATGAAAAGACAACCTACAGAATGGGAGAAAATATTTGCAAATGATGTAACTGACAAGGGCTTAATTTCCAAAATATACAAACAGCTCACAGAACTCAATATCAAAAAAACCTAGCAACCCAATCAAAAAATTGTCAGAAGAACTAAATAGACATTTCTCCAAAAAAGACATGGAGATGGTCAAAAGGCACATGAGAAGATGCTCAAAATCGCTAATTATTAGAGAAATACAAATCAAAACTACAACGAGCTATCACCTCACACTGGTCAGAATGGCCATCAACAAAAAGTCTACAAATAATAAATGCTGGAGAAGGCATGGAGAAAAGGGAACACTCCTACACTGTTGGTGGGAATGTAAATTTGTGCAGCCACTATGGAGGTTCCTTTAAAAACTAAAAATAGAGCTACCATATGATCCACCAACCCCACTCCTGGGTATATATCTGAAAAAGATGAAAACTCTAATTTGAAAAGATACACGCACACCAATGTTCATAGCTACACTATTTACAATAGCCAAGACAAAGAAGCAGCCTAAATGTCCATTGACAGATGAATGGATATATATATATATATACCATATATACCATACCATATATATATATATATAATGGAATATTACTCAGCCATAAAAAATAACTAAATAATGCCATTTGCAGCAACATGGATGGACCACCTAGAGATTATGATACTAAGTGAAACAAGTCAGACGGAGAAAGACAAATATCATCTGATATCTCTTATATGTGGAATCTAAAAAAAATGATACAATTGAATTTATTTACAAAACAGAAATAGACTCACAGACAGAAAACAAACTCACAGTTACCTAAGGGGAAAGCAGGGGAGGGGAAAATAAGGAGTTTGGGATTAACAGATACAAGCTGCTATATACAAAATAGATAACCAACAAGGTCCTGCTGTATAACACAGGGAACTATATTAAATATCTTGTGATAACCTATAATGGAAAAGAATCTGAAAAAAATATATATATATATCTCACTTTGCTGTACATCTGAAACTAACACAGCATTGTGAATCAACCAAACTTCAATTTAAAAAATGGGATCCTATCCATTTCTCTTTTTTTCCAGCTTTACTAAGATATAAGTGGCATTTAACATTGTATAAGTTTAAGATGTACAAAATGTTGTTACAAACTGTAAAATTATTACCACCACAGTATTAGCTACCATCTCCATCCCATCATATAGCTACCATTCCTTTTTTTTTGTGTGCTGAGAACATTAAGTTCTACTCTCTTAGCATATAAATTACAACTTTTAACCAATGTAACTACCTTCTAGTTCCTCATGGAGGTAACTGTAGGCAAGTAACTGAATATGGTTTGAAATACACAAACATTTAGCTAGGAGCAAAGCAAACATAAAACTTCCTATGGCCGCACACATCCCTTTTAAATTTCTTAAAGGGGCAAAACTGAACATACACATTAATATACCCCAAAGGCTTATCTACTCTCAAACATAAAAATAAGAAGCATGTGCGGTGTGTGTGTGTGTGTGTACATACCATGCTTGGTGACCAATGTTTTTGTATTCTATCTTCCTTAGAAATTATTCAGCCATCTAAAGATTATTCACCAACTTACTTGATTTAATATCAGTCAAAATTCTTAAAGGCTTTGGAAATTATGTTTAAGCTGATATATTACAGAGTAACATAATCACAAATGACATAAACAATTTAGGAACTTCAGGTTAACTACAGTCTCCATGATAAAACACTCTCCATCACTGTATCACAATAACTTGTTGTGTAGTCTTCATGGCTTCACAAATTGATATCATCTCGCTTATTTATTTGTTTACTTACTTATTGTGAACATTTTACCACTAGATGTAAACACAATAAAGAAAGAGAATTTGGGGCTTCCCTGGTGGCGCAGTGGTTAAGAATCCGCCTGCCAATGCAGGGGACACGGGTTTGAGCCCTGGTCCACGAAGATCCCACATGCTGCGGAGCAACTAAACCTGGGTGCCACAACTACTGAGCCTGCGCTCTAGAGCCCACGAGCCACAACTACTGAAGCCCCCGCGCCTAGAGCCCGTGCTCCGCAACAGGTGAAGCCACTGCAATGAGAAGCCCGCGCACTGCAACGAAGAGTAGCCCCCACTCGCCGCAACTAAAGAAAGCCGGCCCACAGCAACAAGGACCCAACACAGCCAAAAATAGATAAATAAATAAATAAATTTAAGGAAGAAAAAAAAAAAAAGAAAGAGAATTCGCCTTCCTTGGTGACCAGAACATGTAGGAGACTTTCAATGAACAGTTTTGAATAAAGAAATATATGAATACTCAATAATTGTATCAGACAGGAGGAATAGGTCTCATTTTACTACTTTACAAGTGAGGCAACTGAGGCATTAATGATCATTTAGCTACTGAGTGACAGACTCAGAATTTTGGTTTCCTGATTTCTAACGCAACATACCACGTTATTTCTCACAACTAAATAAATGCTCATGTGCAAGTGAAAAATATACAAAAGAAAATATACTGAAGAAGAATATTCTTGCACAGATGTGATTCACAGAGAGGGTATCAGAAATGGATTGCATCCTAGTGGGGGCACCTTTAGGCAGTGCTTTGATAGAAGCCAATGTCATCAGACTACAGCTTCTTTTATTCAAACTCCCCCCACTATGCGGGGGGAGGAGGGTGGAATCTCCCAGTAAGTATTACTTATTTCTTTGAGTTCCTGTTGTTTTTCTCTTTGGTATACTTGTAATGGAGGATTAAGAAAGAGAAATGTGAGTTGTCCCCTGATTTTTGTTGTAACAAAAGCTTGTTGCTGAAATTAGCTATTCTCCCCCTCCTACTACCCCAACACAGCATCCATTATTCTTCCCTTCCAAAGCTGTCTTGGTGAAATCAGCCCAGCTGAGACACCAGACCTAATGTGGGATATCTCCCATAGGATATTCAAATTTCTTCTTCTGGCTTGCCTTTTGGGTGCCAGGGCAAATCATTACGAAAGAGAGACTGAGACACTGTCAAATGGGAAAGGCAGACCAAGCCTGGCTGCAACTGGCTCTGTTCGGGGCCTCTTCATTCTCTAAGAAGGAAGCCAGTGTTTATACAGGGCACATGGAGTTACCAGCTGTCCATGCAAAGGAACCTCTGCCCCCTTCCACTAACCAGGGAATATTTTGTATTAAGTTGAGATTATCCTCCTTTAACTTTTTATTTTTCCCTGTCAATAGTTTTGTATTAAACTACTCAGAATTGTGTGGTACTTGTTTTTAGGATCCCATACTTCTCTTTTCATTAAAATATGCTGTTGAGTGACAATTCCTAGAATTTTCGTCAAATAACTTCTCATGTCAGTCCCCTTCATCCTCATTGCTTGCCCTCTAAAAAACTGGCATCTGGTAGTGATGATTTAGAAATCATTTCTGCTCACCTCATTCCTGATTCAGAGAAAAGAGTAGGGGTTAAGTCCGGTGCTTACGCCATACGAAATTTGGTCCTGAGCAAGTATGGTTCCTACTGTACATATCTACTGGGCAAAGGAAGAAACTGAAACACAGCTGGGCTCCAAGACTCCTCAAGTTTGCACTGATGGTCAAGGCCTGAGCTCCTGTGTTTTAAAATAGTAAAACTGAAGAACGCTGGGCTACTGAATTAAATATTGTAGGTGCCGAGATGGGACTGGGAGTCCCCTTCACTGGGTAGATCACAGAGGTGTGTAGGACATTGCAGAGTTGGCACTGTCCTTGTGGAAGCTGGGTGGGGAAATGGTAGGGCCTGGGAGGCCTCTCAGACACTGAGCTCTCATGGGCCTTAGATTGGGCCATTTCACTGTTATCACAAAATAAACAGGAGGCACAGAGGCACGTTATAGCAGGCAACCAAGCAACGTCATTCATGCCGGCCCTCCAACCCTGTCCTCACAACACGACTGGGAGACAGGTGTTCCTGTCCTCATTTTACAGAGATTGCAACAGTCAGCGAGGTGAAGCCTCTTGTTAAGGATCCTACGCTCAGTACATTGCAAAAGAGGAGCTTTGAGTTCTGCTCCTCCATTCAAACCTCCTTCCAAAGCAAACTCCAACCAAAGGGCTAGACTTTCCCATGTGTAAGACTACAGCTGGAAAGGATCACAGAGGACACATTTTAGGTCAATTCTCTCTGTTTACAATACAAGAGAGTGGAGACCCTCGACAGAAGTGATTGCTAAGGTCACAAGGCGAGTGCGTGACAAGTGGCACTCTCGGAACCCCAAGACTCGGTTTCTTCTTTACTGTGCAGCCCGCTGGGGAGGCAGGGGGAGGAGTTGAGCCGGGCTGCAGCTGCCGAGGCCCCCGCGTTCCGGGGGCGGTCCCTGGCGGCCGCGCATTCCAGAGCCTCCAGAGCCACCCGAGCAGAGCGTGCCCCGTGCCCAGCCGCGCGTCCCGGCCACTGCTGCGCGCTCTCGCCTGCCGGGGGCTTGGAGCTACGGGGCACATTCGGGGCCGAGATCCCGGGGCTAGGGGTCGCATCCCACTGCTAGGACCCGTACCGTCCGAGGAGACCTGGAGAAGCGTTCCGGCTGCCTCTACCCCAGGAACTTTTCGCAGACCTGGCACGATCCAGCAGCGGCGGGGGCCGTGGGTTTTCAAAGGAGCTGTGCGGATCCAGGGTGAGTGGGGTTATTAAGTGTAGTGCCTGGGACTCTGGCTCTCGTGCTGCCTCTACCCCAGTGCCCTCCCAACTGCCCTCTTTTCTTCCACATTTCTCCCCCTTCATCACTTTTGCTTTTCTCTTTTCTCCTTCTGTCCGCCCCTAAGTTCCAAAGACCTTCGGCGCTCGATCTCGGGCTTCCCCGGAGGCCGGAGCTTGGATGGGTGGGCTCCCAACCCCACCGGAAACGGGCCTCTCTCGCGTTTCCCTGCTCCTGCCCGGGGTTGGGGAGCGCGACCCCTCCTCCAGCAGGCTCTGCTACCTCTGCTCTCCAGGCGCGGCGTCAGGGCTCAGCTCCCCAGCCTGAGCACCGCTGTGGGCGCTGTGCCGGCAGTTTGGGTCTTTGCACCACCCAGAGCAGCAGGCTATCTGTCTTACTTTTCTCAGAGTCCTGCGTGGAGGGCACCAGGGGTTTGGAGTCAGGGGTGGTGGGTTCCAGCCCTGGTCTGTCACGAGCAGTTTCTCTGTGAAATGGAGAAAATACCCTTTGCATACAGATCAAATGAAAAGGGAAAGTGCAAAGTAACTCGGAGAGAAGCCTTCCTCCCAAGCTCCCTCCTCCTGCCGCTTAGGACTTGGTTGTTCCAATTGCCAGTTCTCTTGCACCCCTGAACCCCCTTGAGTGTAGGGACTGTCTACACTCCTTGAGTGTAGGGACTGTCTCGCATCCTCAGCGCTTGGCACAGGGCCTGGTGAACCGGCGCCCGATACTGCCTGCTGAGTGAGAGAGAGATGTAAACCGTTAAAAACCATACAACTGTCAAGGTTGTTTTTTGGATTCAGTGGCCAGGCTGGGCTCTTATGCATGCAGCTCCACTTGTTTCTTCTTGACTCGTTTTAGTCTTGTTGGCACCTGGGAGCTCGAGTCTCACGTTTGTCTATAGATTCCCTCAAAGCTCTAGGCTGTAGTGTTGAGAGCTGCTCACTTATTCAAGGATGAAAGATTCCCTGATCATCTGCTATGATCTGTGGTCCCAGTGTGGTGGGTAAATAGTCCATAGTCCGGAAGGATTGTGAATGCTTGAATAGGGTGGGGCTGGGGGTTAGGTGAACCTTTCCCTGGGAGTCAGGAGACACTGAGTTACCTTGAGGGGTTTCCCTATCTGGACCTTGCTTCCCCCACCTATAAAATGAGGAAGTGGAGGTGGAAAAGTTGGGTGTCTGTGGTTAAGGGGGATGTGCTTTGGGGGTTATTCAGGGCACTCAGCAATCCTCTGAGCACATATGAGACAGCCCAGCTGAGCCTCAGGACATCATGTACTTCTGTCATAACAACAACCAAAAACAGCCATGAAGAAGCGTTTCTCTGCTCCAACCGAGACCTCCTGTTTCCAGCTGTCTCGGGGTTATGAATCTTGCCACGGGGGTTATAACTCATGCCCCATCAGATCTTCCAAACACTGACCTCTCAGACCGTCAGAGCTGTGGGCTCCGCCGTCCCATAAAATGTCTGGGGATTCCCTTTCTCTGGCCCAGCCTGAGAATCACTGAGCCGTGGTGAGGTGTTTGAGACATAAATCAGAGACTCTGGGGACCAAGTGTGGTTGGGTCACATATTGGGCCCAGGGGTGCCAGACCAAGGGGGTAAAGAGGTAGTTACAGCCTCAGATGCTTTCCCAGCCATATTCTGATCCTTTTTTTTAAAGAAAAGTGCTTCTCAGAAAAAAATGACTCACAAGCAATTTTTGTTAGCAGTAGCTAGAGAATGGGTAACTGACCATTCTGGTGAATGTAGTGGTGCATCTGGTCCTTCTTGTGGCGTTTCTAAAAGAGGCCCCCGCAAAGATCCACCTTGTTGACTATCAGGTAAAATAAAAGAACATATTCTAGAGGAAATAATACCTACAGGACTTAAAAAAAAAAAAAAATGCCTCCAGAAAGTGTAGAGTCTGCTCTTCCAGGGGAAAGCTCAGTGAAACACGGTATATTTGTAATAGATATTCTGTTCCCCTACACAGAGGTGCCTGCTATACTGCCTATCACACTCTAACGAAATATTAGAATGCTTTAGTGAGACATGTACAAAGTTTCAAATAAATACATGAAGTGCAAAAAAAAAAAAAAAAAGAAAAAGAAAAGTGCTTCTGTTTCTTCTCCATGGATTAAAGCATAAAAACACAGGAAATATTTCCAAGGAAAGAGGATCTTTATCTTGATTGTCTTACACTGCCACTATTGGCAGTGGTATCAAAGACACACGTGTACTCGCACTCACAGTTTATAAGAGTAAATGTTGGTATTACCACACATTGCTGACCCCCTCCCTGATTGGCCAGGTAAGCTGAATAATGTAATAATAATCATACTTGACATTTATTGAGTGCTTGCTATTAGCCAGGCATTATTTTAAGCATTTTACATAATGCTATGATATTTACCATAATCCTATGAGGTAGGGACCATCACTGCATCCATTTTATAGATGAGGAAAGTGAGATCCAGAGAGAGTAACTCACGCATGATCACACAGGAAGTAAGTGGCAGAGCTGCAATTTGAACCCAGGCAGTTTGGCTCCAGGGCCTGTGCTCTGAACCTCATTGCAGTTGGGGGGATCTGGATTCAGATCTTGCCTCTGCCATTTACTCACAGGGTGACCTGGGGGAGTTAAGTGAGAATTTGACAGCCACTGGACTAGTGAATCACTGCGGACCCTAGTACCCTTCCAACTCACTAGGGAAACAGACAGTGAACCTCAAGTGAGAGTGGTGTACATCTGGGAGTAAAGGCTAAGAGTTAGGGCAACTCTTAGCCTTAACTAAGGAAGGGCAACAGGTCAGAATTATAATTGCCTGGCACATTAAACAACAGCAGAACAGATTCAGTGACTAAATTGTGTGACTTTAAACTACTTAGTTGTGTGTAGATACAGCTTCCTTATTTTGTTGATTTGGACCCCGGTTGGCTGATTGGGCATGTGAATTGCTCGTAACCCACTACATAGGACCGGGGGAAAGAAATGGAGGAGGGAGAAGGAAAGACAGAGAAAACAACTGGGTTCCCCAAATCAGTTTCAATTAATGATGACATATATCTGTCACACACATCACTCCTCCTAATTCCCTGCCCCAGGCTGACCCTGGTACTCAGGACTTTTCAGCAAACCTCCACGGGGCAGGAGAATCCTTCTTAACACGGTGCTCTGGGCAGCCTCTACGGACTGATTGTGAAGCGTCTGTCTAGCCCTCTCAGACTTCCCACTTCGTTCCTCTGGGATATGTATGGTCAAGGAGGTAACGAGGGGCAAAACAGGAGACCTTTCTTTTTGAGTGCCCCGGGTGGCATCTTAGGAAACACCCTGGGGCTTTTTAAAGATTAATCTTCTTTTTCCCTCAGTCTTCTCTATGTTTTCTTTAATGGTTTTCACCCCAACACATCATCCTGACCTGGGGCGGAGCTCTCCGGGGAGCAGACTCAGTCTTTGAGAGCTGGCCCCTTAGGGGGGTCACCTTGTCCATCCTCTCCTATTGACCTACAGGAAACTGAAGCTCACTTTGAAAGAGGGACTTACTGAGGATCACGCCCTGCATTAGTTTTCTAATGCTGTAACAAATTACCGCAAATTTAATGGCTTCAAATATATTGTATTACAGTTCTAGCAATCATACATCTAGTATGGATGTACCTAGAATAAATTGAGGCATCCTCAGCCTGCGTTTCCTTCTGGAGTCTTTAGGGGAGACTTGGTTCCCTGCTTATCTGAGTTGCTGGCAGAACTCAGTTCCTGTGGTTGTAGGACCAAGGTCACTGTTTTCTTGCTGGCTGCAAGCTGAGGGCCGGCCATTCCCTGCTTCTCAGGCCACTGCATTCCTTGGCGCATAGACCCCTTCCTCCTTCTTCAGAGTAAGTAACAGCCAGTCAGGTCCTTTCTCTGACTCTGCTGCCTTCCGCTTCACTTTTAAGGACGCATGTGATTAGACTGGGTTCACCTGGGTAATCCAGGATACTCTCCCCATCTCAAAGTCCTTAACTTTAATCACAGCTGCAGAGTCCCTTTGCCTCTTCCCCTGACTCCTCCCTCTGAGCCATGCTTCCTTGTTCATATTTAAGGTTTGAGGACCGGGATATGCACATCTTTGAGGGGTCATTATTCTACCTACCATACACAGCAAGGTCCACTTCGGCAGAGGGACTTGTTCTGGATCACACATCTCGGCAGGGGATTCGCACCACTGGGGTGCCCTTGCAGCTCTATCACTGACACCCCTCCACCCCCCAGCCCCCCGAGAGCCGATCTCATGGAGGTCTCCTTTGTCAGCCCAGCAGCAGCAGGCACTTAGTCACTGGCAAATAACAATGATGGATGGTAGAGGCTTAAACAGGATGCTGTGGATTTGGCCCGGGTTTCTCCTCTGCTGGCTCCCTGTTGGTTTCTAAGACTCTGTTATTGGCCGGGTCAGATGGTACGTGCAGTCTTGAACAGCTCTGGCTGCTTTCTGATCTCTTTGAAATATCCTGGTGTTTTTCCATTTTTCCAGCCACAGAGAGCAGATAGAAACTCAGTCAGGGAACAAGTCTTTAGACTGTTAAGAATTTTGGAGGAGATAGAAGCCAACTGGGGTAAAATGAGAACAGAGTGCTCCTCAGGGACCTCGGGTCATTGGAGAAAGTCCTCTGATTTGCTTTATTTCACATTTTTGATAGTTGTGTGTCCTTCCACTGGCCCCTTTCTTTGGAACAAAGGTCCCTGGTGAAATGGACTCCTTGCTGAGTTGGTAAATAATTGAGGCTAACTATTACATAACACTGTTTCCAAGAGTAAATGTGAAGCTGGGATGGCCTTCTCACACTGGACTTGTCGTGAGAAATCCCCTTCCCTTTTATCAGCCTCTCTGTCCTCTTTGGAGAACAGAGAGAGAAAAGGCCATACTCCGGGCAGTAACCCCCCAACCCCTACACATCCACCTCAATGCCCAGCCCCTGAACACAGGGAATCAAAACCTGAATTTGACTCACCAGCCCAAGCAAGTCAGTAGGTGGGAAGCCTAGAGGACATTATTCTGAAAGGCCAGTGCTCCTCTGCCTTGCACGTACAAGGTGGACTGGGAAATAAAGAGGCCCCATAATCCTTCCTCAGTGTACAGAGATCAAGTCAGAAGGTGTTATTTTATTCAAGAGATAAGGTTCTGGGGGCTTCCCTGGTGGCACAGTGGTTGAGAGTCCGCCTGCCGATGCAGGGGACGCGGGTTCGTGCCCCGGTCCGGGAGGATCCCACATGCCGCGGAGCGGCTGGGCCCGTGAGCCATGGCCGCTGAGCCTGCGCGTCCGGAGCCTGTGCTCTGCAACGGGAGAGGCCACAACAGTGAGAGGCCCGCTTACCGCAAAAAAAAAAAAAAAAGAGATAAGGTTCTGACTTCAAGGTCATTGAACTCCTACAGGGATGAGGATCCTTTCTGGACCTCCCCCACTAACTAAGTTCTAGGAGTTAAGCTCAAATCTAAAGTTCCCTGTCTGTCCATATTCATTTCTTTGTCAATCTCACATTCATTGGGCACTACTGTGTGCCAGAGCAGAGCCTGTGATGGGTACTAAGTGAACAGCAGAGAACAAGAGATGATGCATCTACCCTCCTAGGACTTGCACTGTACTTTGAGTGGGCAAAGATGGCCAATAAAAACAAACAAACAAGCAAACAAACAAGCTCGTTTCAGGCTGTGAAAAGTCTATGAAGAAAATAAAACAAGATATGAGATAGAGAATGGCTGGTGGATAAGATGGTAATTTAATAGGGTGGGTCTGGAAAGGCTTTTCCAAAAAGGTGGCATTTAAGTTGAGATCAAGGCCACTGAGACACTGGATATTGAAGAGATCTGGCGGCAAGAGCATTTTAAGAAGAGGGAACAGCAGGCGCAAAGGTCTTGAAATGGAACAGCGCTTGGGACACAGGTCACTAGGTACCCCAGGCTACTAGGTGGCCAGTGGGGTCCCTTCTTGGTACATGAGTTGCCCTCTGTGTCTGGCCTAAATGCTCCATTCTTTTCTGACAATCTCACCCGCTCTTTCAGAGGGTAGAGCCTTACGAAGAGGTGCTATAAACTGGGCCTTGCTGGTAAACCCCCTAGTCTACTCCCCTGTGAACCATTACCTCATTGTTCACATTCTGCAAGCTTCTTCAAGAGATGCCTCCAGCCCAAGTGACTCAGAGCTGGTTCTAGCTGCCTCCTCCCTGGCCTCCGTGTCTAGTGGAAAGGAATCATCAGCACTGTCTGCTCAGAGCTCTGGCAGTGCCGGATAAAGGCCACACCTGCAGGAAGCCACCTGCCTCTATCTGCCTTTTCTCCCACTCTGGCATAATTAAGTTTGCCTGCCATCAGGAAGTCATTTCTTTTATTGCATTCTTCCTTGGAGAACTCCTTGGTGGTAAAACTGCTTGGATAACCACTGGCAGTCTCTCAAAAGTTAACTGTTAGCTGCAGTTCAGATGGGGAGAGTGTGCATTTCTGGTGGAAGGTCAAAGCTGGGACAGACATCAACGGCTGTTTGTTTATGAAACTATCACTACAGTTTCCTAGATCAGTCGCAGAGCAGTCATGGTGCCCAAACTAATGGTGGAGGCTCTGAACTTTGTGTGAGTTTGGGAGCTGTGTTCACTAGCTCAGTTTAACATTTATGAAGCCCTTACTGTGTACCAGGCATTGTCCAAGTGCTTTATGTGTATTATCTCATTCAACTTCCATGGCATCCCTATGAAGAAGTTACTATTAATAGTTATTATTATTCCCATTTTACAAATGAAACTGGAGCTTTAAAAGGTTAAGTTTCTTGCCCAAGCCACCAGGACTATATGTGCTCCCAACACACCAAGTATCTCATCAGCTCTGGGCTTTGTTGATGATGTTTATTCTACTGATCTTGCCTTTCCCCATATTTCTTTCTTTTGAACTCCTACTTATCTTCAAAGTCCATATCAAAAGCCCCCTTTTTTGCCTTCAATTTTACTTAGACAAAAATGAAGGCATGAGGATTAATATTTTTTTGAGCATCTGTTATTTTCCAGGACTCCATACATATTATCTCACTTTATCCTCGCAATAGGATATTGCAGTGCAGTGCTTTTAGTGTCCCTATTTTAAAGATGAGAAGACAGGTTTAGCGTTTTTAAATAACTTGTCCAAAGTCATACTTCTAAGGGTGGAAAGCAGGATTCAAATCAAGTACTCTACTTCTTTCCTCCTTGGAGATAGCATGTAGTTTGTACCTTTAGTCCACTTTTCTGCCTTGTATTGTAATTCATGTCTTTTCCTCCAGAAGAGCCTGAGCCTCCTAAGGGAAAACACTGTATTTCTCTCTGCCTCCTAAGGGAAAACACTGTTTTTCTCTCTATCTCCACACCCACTCCCCAGTGTTAATCACAGTGCCATAAATGTTTACTGAATTAGAATGAATTGCTACTCTACTTGGACTGGAGAAATAGGTCAGCTTAACCAGTGCTGCTGCTGGTTGATTAAAAAAAATTGCTGGGCTTCCTTGGTGGCGCAGTGGTTGAGAATCTGCCTGCCAATGCAGGGGACACGGGTTCGAGCCCTGGTCTGGGAAGATTCCACATGCCGCGGAGCAACTAGGTCCGTGAGCCACAACTACTGAGCCTGCGCGTCTGGAGCTTGTGCTCTGCAACGAGAGGCCGCAACAGTGAGAGGCCCGCGTACCGCGATGAAGAGTGGCCCCCGCTCGCTGCAACTAGAGATAGCCCTAACACAGAAACGAACACGCAACACAGCCAAAAAAAGATAAAATAAAATAATAAATAGCGTTCCCTTAAAAAAATTGTTAATATGGATTAAGCATCTATCTTCTTTGTTGATAAAGCGAAGACACAGTCCAAGTTAGGGATGCTAACAAACTCTAGCCAAAGGGGTGGATATTTGCAGAGAGTCCCTATGGTCAGGAATTATTAATCATAGGACGAACATTTGTAGAGTGCTTACTGTTTGTCAGAACACTGCTAAGTACTATATGTGATTATCTCATGGAGTTCTCCTAACCCTACAAGGCAGATACTATTACTTTCCCATTTTTGTTTTTGTTTTCAGCTGAGTAAATGGAAGCATTAGGAAGTTAAAGTAACTTATACAAGGTAGGTGAGCTAGAAAGTGGTACAGCCACATTTAAATCCAAGCCAACTGGCCTCTAAGACTGGGCTTCTAACACTACTTTGCAGTCTGAGTGTTTAGGAGCTAATTCCCTGCTGTTTCCAAGTATTCTCTCTACTCTAAGAGCTTCCATCACCTTACCAGATTACAGGAGCTTGGGGCTTTGCTGACTTAAGAAATGTTTATTCAGTACCTATACCACTGAGTAGAGAGGGAAGGCATCTGTGAGGAGAATGGAGCTGTGTTGGGTAAAATCAGTGCTGGGGCAGAGCTGGAACCCAGGCAAAGTCCATTCCTCTCCTAGTCTTTCGTCCTCTATGCATGTTGGCTTTTTTTTTTTCCAATTTGGTGGAATCTCCCACTACAAGTAGGATTCCATTGTCTCTCCCTCTCTTCTCTGATGTTCTTACCCAAGGTGAGGAATAAATAAGTTACAAGGCTTAGTCATTACGTTCCTCACTGGGTTGATCTGCATTTGGACCTTAAGTCAAAGGGATGAAATACAAACGCTGGAACTATATCCATGAGTGCTTCTGACAGGACACTGCTTTGCTTTGCTTTTGGTGTGTGTGTGTTTGTGTGTGTGTGGTC
This sequence comes from Globicephala melas, assembly GCF_963455315.2. Classification (NCBI taxonomy): domain Eukaryota; kingdom Metazoa; phylum Chordata; class Mammalia; order Artiodactyla; family Delphinidae; genus Globicephala; species Globicephala melas. Next base: position 126,455,306 of record NC_083316.1, read on the forward strand.
CTGGAAAACTATCTCCCTGCCTCATCTTTGGGGAAATTGTTTAGGGCTCTGGGCCTAAAGGTCCCCTTAGGTTTTTACGTAGTAAAAAAGCTACAGTCGAGAAGCCTGTACCAGCCACTATGGAAAGCAGTATGGAGGTTCCTCAGAAAACTAAAAATAGAATTACCATATGATCCAGCAATCCCACTCCTGGGCATATATCCGCACAAAACTTTAATCCCAAAAGATACACGCACCCCTCTGTTCATAGCAGCACTATTCACAATAGCGAAGACAGGGAAACAACCTAAATGTCCACTGACGGATGAATGAATAAAGAAAATGTGGTACATATATACAATGGAATACTACTCAGCCATAAAAAAGAATGAAATAATGCCATTTGCAGCAACATGGATGCAACTAGAGATTATCATACTAGGTGAAGTAAGTCAGAAAGAGAAAGACAAATACTATATGATATCACTTATATGTGGAATCTAAAATATGACACAAATGAAACAGACCATGGACATAGAAATCAGACTTGTGGTTGCCAAGGGGGAGGGGATTGGGGAAGGGAGGTTAGGGTTAGCAGATGTAAGCTATTATACATGAAATGAATAAACAACAAGGCCCTACTGTATAGCACAGAGAACTATATTCAGTATCCTATGATAAACCATAATGGAAAAGAATATTTTAAGAAAGAATATATATATGTATAACAATCACTTTGCTGTATAGCAGAAATTAACACAACATTGTTAACATTGTTAATGTTAATGTAATCAACTATACTTCAATACAAAAAAAAAAGAAGCCTGGCTGGCTCTCATTCATTATATTAGTTTATTCTCTATCACTGCTCTCTCCAACCCGATGCCCCACCGTCTTCTCCCAGCTCCCATCTGAAACAGGATAGTGATGGAATTGAAAAGAGCACTGAGAATCAGGAGGCCTGAGTTCTCCCCTGGGTCCTGCCATTAACTTGCTATGTGACCCTGGGCAAGTCATGTGCTTCATCTGTAAAATGGAAGGTAGATTGTGTGGTTTAAACAAGATAGTGTCTAAATTCTATGTAGATTTCTAGAATACTATTACTTTGTAGAAGTTTCACCTCCACAGAACAAACCCAGTAGGATACAGTATTGCTGTATGCGTTTTCTATTGCTACCATAACAAATTACCACAATTTTGTGGCTTAAAACATACATTCAGAATCTCACAGTTTCCTTGGGTCAGGATTGCAAGCACAATTTAGCTGGGTCCTTACAGAGCTTCAGTCAAGGTGTCAGCCAGACCTCATTGTCATCTGGGGGGTCCATTAGGGCAGAATCTGCCTGAAAGCTCTTTCAGGTTGTGGGTAGATTTGTTTCTTGCAACTCAAGGCCAGCAGGAGAGTATCTTTGACCTAGGGAAAGCTTCAGCCCTCTTTTAAAGGACTTCTACCTGATTAAGTCAGACCCACCCAGGGTAATCTTTTCCATTACTTTAAAGTAAGCAATTCTAGAACCTTAATTACATCTGCAAAATCCCTTCACCCTTGTTACGTGACCTAACCTAATCACAGGGTAACACCAGGGAACGGAGATTATGGGAGCCACCTTAGAATTCTGCTGTCATTGCTTTACAGAAATAGCCTATTTACAGTTGTCACTGGAGCATACTAGAGCCAGCTCTCTATTTTCTGAGTCAGGTCAAATGACTTAATGTATGAAATAAGTTCTAAAACTTACTTGTTCCTACACTAAAACTACTCTGCTTTGAACTTGCTTTTTGAATGCAATACGTTATGCTTCCTTTTATTCTAATATAATTACTCTCCAAGTTATTCTCTTCCAATACCATTAATGAATATATAGTTATTCATAGAGGAAATAATCTAAATGTTAACTTTTTATTTTAAATTAGTTTTTCTACTTGAAATTATATATTGTAGAAAACTACTAATTTAAGAAGTTTTCTGTGTCCTTAGGTGATTTCTAAAATCTTTTTGTTCCGTCAATATTTGAGAGAGATGTGTTGAACTCTCCCACTATAATTGTAAATTTGTCCATTTCTCCTTATAATTCTGAGATTAGGTATATTAAAATTAAAAATCATTTTATCTTTTGGCATCTCTAGTTATACTTTTTGCCTAAAAGTCTACTTTTTCCGATGATAAGATAGCTCTACTAGCTTCCAAAATTTGTGATAGATAGTATTTCTTTCGTTTCCATTTACTTTCAACATTTCTGAATCCCCATGTGTCTCTTGTAAAAAAAAAATTATATTTTTATATGCTCTGATAGTTTTTGTTAGTTTGGGTTTAAATTTACTATCTTTTTATGTGCTTTCTATTTGTCCCACCTGTTCTGTTTTTCCCCCCTTTTTCTTGTTTTCTCTGAAAATCATGTACCCTTTTGCTACTTTTAAATGGCTACCCTAGAGATTACAATATACATCCTTAATTTAACAAAGTCCAATGTTATTTGGTTATCTTGCCCTTTCCTAGACAATGCCAGAAAATCAGAACACTTTAATTCTGTTTCTTCTGCTATTTATTTACTGTTATTGAATATTTAAATCCTGTATTTTTATCCGAAATTTTATTTCATCTTAATACTTTTCAGTTATTTTTGTTCACTTTAAAGAAATCATTCTGCTTTCTAGATTACATTGTTTCTGCTGAGAAGTTAGCTCTCAGTCTAACTGGTTTTCATTTGAAGATAATCTTTTTTTCTCTTTGTCTCTGGCTTTCAGCAGATTTAGTATAATGCACCTAACTATGGATTTCATTTTATTTATCTCGCTAGGACTTCATGGGGCTTCTTTACTTTGTGAATTGATGTCTTTCATCAGCTTAGTTCTTTCTTTCTCTAATGTTGTTTCTGCCCCATTCTCTCTTCTCTCTTTCTAGGACTCCAGTTACGTGTATGTTGTATTGTGTCACTGTTTCCTCTATATCCCTTACCCAGTTTTCTGTATTTTTCACCCTTTTATTTGTCTGCATCATTATATTTTCTCTCTGATCCTCCACTTCACTAATTCTTTTTTCAGCTATGCTTCATTTGCTGTTAAGTCCATTCATTGAAGTTTTTTTCTTTCAATTAACTGTATTCTTCAGTTCCAGAATTTCTATTTGGTTCTTTTCAAAAATCTGTTGTGTTCTTTCTTATAGTTTCCAGTTCTCTGTGAAAATTTTCAATCTTGTTTTATTTTGTCCTCAAACATAGTAATCAACGTTACTTAAAGTGTGTGTCTGTCTGACAACTCCAATATCTGGAGCCCCTGTAAATCTTTTCTTTTTTTTTGTGGCTGCGTTGGGTCTTCGTTGCTGAGCGTGGGCTTTCTCTAGTTGTGGTGAGTGGGGGCTACTCTTCGGCTACTCTTCGTTGCAGTTCACGGGCTTCTCGTTGTGGTGGCTTCTCTTGTTGCAGGGCACAGGCTCTAGGCATGTGGGCTTCAGTAGTTGTGGCACGAGGGCTCAGTAGTTGTGGTGCACAGGCTTAGTTGCTCTGCGGCATGTGGGATCTTCCCGGACCAGGGCTCGAACCCGTGTCCCCTGCATTGCCAGGTGGGTTCTTAACCAAAGCGCCACCAGGGAAGCCCTGTAAATCTTTTTCTATTGTCTGTTGTTTCTGATGGTTCCATTCTAGGCATCTTGCCTTTTTTCACTGCTGCTTATTTTTGGTCATGATTGGACATTTGATTAAAAAATTTGAAATTTGAATGAAAGTTTGAATTGTGATGTTATCTCCTCTAGAGAGGATGTAAGTTTGCTTCTGCCAAGGACCTGAAGGTACTAGTGATCTGGAACAAACTTAATTCAATTTCAGGGACTGTGAAGATTCAAAGCTGGGTTGCAGTCTCCGGGATTGGTATACTTCTTGTTCACTCTTAGCACTAAGAGTGCTCTTTGAAGTCCAAACTCAAAATGCAGGGGTTTTGCATTCTCTGTCTTGGGAGTCTTGTACTTTTGAGTCTGTCAGAAACACTGCTTAGCCTCTATCCTCCACTAACAGAAATGCTGCTTCACATGCCAGGCTCACCTCCCTGAATTTCTGTCTTCTTCCAGATCTTAGCCTGGTAATTCTTCATTATTTTGCTACTTCTTAGTGTCTTTGAGCAGATTTTTGGGGGGCCTAATTTTTCCAGTCCTCAGTAAGAAGATTGGTCGAAATTATCTAGTTTGTCGTTAACAGAAGTGGAAGTCCTGATCTTTGTAGATTGCATCTCTCTTTTTTTAAACTGAGGTGTAATTAGCATATGACATTATATTAATTTCAGGTGTACATGATTCAAAATTTGTATATGCTGTGAAATAATCATCACAATAATTCTAGTTACCATCTAGTCACCAAAGTTACAAATTTTTTTTTCTTGTGATGAGAAGTTTTTAAAATTTATTCTCTTATCACTTTTCAAATATGCAATACAATACTCTTGACTATAGTTACCTTGCGGTATATTACATCCCCACAACTTATTTATTTTGTAACTGGAAGTTTGTACCTCTTGACCCCCTGCTCCCATTTTACGCACTCTCTGACGCTTCTTCCCTCTGGCAACCACCAATCTCTTCTCTGTATCTATTGGTTTGGTTTAGTTTAGTTTTGTTTGTTCATTTGTTTGTTCATATTTCACATATAAATGAAATGAAATGGTATTTGTCTTTCTCTGACTGGCTTATTTCACTTAGCATAATACCCTCCAGGTCCATCCACATTGTCACAAACGGCAAGATTTCATTCTTTTTATGGCTGAGTAAGTATTCCATTGTGTATATACACCTCACCTTCTTTATCCATTCATCCGTTGATGGACAGTTAGTTTGTTTCCATATCTTGGCTATTAAAAATAATGCTGCAATGAACATAGGGCTGCATATATCTTTTCAAATTGGTGTTTTTGTTTTCTTTGGCTAAATACCCAGAAGTGGAATTGCTGGATCATATGGTAGTTCTATTTTTAATTTTTTGAGGAAGCTCCGTACTGTTTTCCATCGTGGTCGCACCAATTTACATTCCCACCAACAGTGTACAAAGGTGCCCTTTTCTCTACATCCTTGCCCACACTTATTTCTTGTCTTTTTTGTAATAGCCATTCTAACAGGTTGAGGTGATCTCTCATTGCGGTTTTGATTTGCATTTCCCTGATGAGTTGTGATGTTGAGCATATTTTCATGTGTCTGTTAGCCACCTGTTTGTCTTCTTTGGAAAAATGTCTATTCAGATCCTCTGCCCATTTTTTAAATCAGATTTTTGTTGTTGTTGTTGCGTTGTATGAGTTCTTTATATATTTTGAATATTAACCCCTTACTGGATATATGCTTTGCAAATATTTTCTCCCATTCAATAGGTTGCCTTTTTATTTTGTTGATAGTTTGCTTTGCTGTGCAGAAGCTTTTTAGTTTAATGTAGTTTTTTTTATTGTTTATTTTTGCTTCTGATGCCCTTGCCTTTGGAGTCAGATCCGAAGGATCCTTCCCAAGACAAATGTACAGGAGTTTACTGTCTATGTTTTCTTCTAGGAGTTTTATGGTTTCAGGTGTTTAATCCAGTTTAATTTTTATGCATGTTGTAAGATAGTAATCTAATTTCATTCTTTTGCATGTGGCTGCCTAGTTTTCTCAATGCCATTTGTTAAAGAGACTGTCCTTTCCCCATTGTGTATTCTTGCCCCCTCTGTAGTAAATTAATTGACCGTATATGTGTGGTCTTATTTCTGGGCTCTCTATTCTGTTCTGGGCTCTCTGATCTGTTTGTTTTTATGCCAATACCATGTTTTTGTGATTACTGTGGCTTTGTAATATAGTTTGAGATCAGGGAGCATGATGCTTCCAGCTTTGTTCTCTCTCCAGATTGCTTTGCAACTCAGGATCTTTTGTTGGTTCCATACACATTTTAGGATTGTTTGCTCTATTTCTGTGCATACCTTTTCTTAATTCTCTAAATCTAGAATGCCCTTTGACCAAAAACAGTAATAGTCTGACCTGGGCTTAAAAGAGAGCTATGGATCTGGCATCTCCCTGTTCATACTCCTGGGTCTATGTGGGTGCTTTGGAGGTAGCTGTACGTAGTGGTGAATACAGGGTCAGGAGACCTGAGTTTGAATCTCGTTTACTAATTTTATGATCAGAAGCCAGTTAACCTCTGTCAGATTTAGTTTCCACATCTGTAAAATAATATATCCTGCACAGGATTACTGTGAAGTTTAAATAAATTAATGTATGGGACAAGGCCTAGCACAGTCCTTAGCAGTTGGTATCTGTTAAACACATGCTGGCTTGTGTAATTCTGTGTTTAAGGGGAGGGATACTTAACTTCTTTGTGCTCCTTGGAATTAAGAGTCATGTCTTTTGAGTAAATAATAGTAACTCCTAAGAGAGTATCTTGTATATAGCAAGTACTTAACGAGTGAATGAATGAATGAACACCCTAGACAGAGTTACTAGTCCTGAGAGTGCTCAACCAAAAACTATTAGTGCTCTGTCAGAGAGGTGAAAGTTATTTGTTGGGGAGTGAGTCTCATAATTGAAAGGTAGATAGATAGCACAGATTAGTCACTTTGAATTTGGTTATTCTAAAACTCCTGACTTGTAGGAAATTTTAATTTAAGAAATGTATATTTTTTTGTTGGCACTAGAAAATTTGCCATATGATAGAACTGACTGGAAGGATTCTTTTTTTTTTTTGTAAAAGAACTTTCAGTTCCTTAAGAAAAATGGTCCCAAAAGTAAAATTTGATGTTTCTGAAGCAGGCAGCAGGGAACCTCTGCTTTCCTTCCTAGACTGGACCAAACAGACTACTTGATAGATGGGATGAATTTCCCACTTTGGGAGAAGGTACAGTGTTTTCCTCCTTTGGAGGAACTACCATTTTTTCTATTTTTGCCCTTACATTTAGTCTTATTAATGGATACAAAATAGTCATTTTGGTATTCTTAACTTTTCCATTGCTTAAACTCATGGTCTAAAGTGGACCCATGATGTCTCCAGGTCACAGGGCAGGTGGTGTAGGGCCTAGATGGTGTCAGTGGCTGATGGAGCCAGTGGCTCCTTTGTTTGTCAGCTCAGGGTGACTTTAACATAGTTTCTTAGACAAACACATCGAACATATGTTAAAGTTTATTATTTATTAACGAGGTAAATAGATAAAGTATACCAGTTTGAAGTAACAAGAATTAAGGCCTGACTGCTGGTTTACCTTCCGTGGTCATAAAAACATTATATTTTTATCAATGATAAGGTTACATTTGTGACATGAATGGCTTGTACCATATTCCAACTTGATGTATTCATTAGAAATCACAAGTAATATATCTGCAAAGCAAACAATAAGCTTATTGATCTGTAGTTATTCATTAGATGTACCAAGAAACGGTTTTATGCCCTCACAAGGAGCCAGTCACCCAGATGCCAGATGAGGTCAAACAGAAGTCAGCGAGTCCTGCTTTTTCTCAAGCCAATTTTTCTAGCATGCCATTAATGGTGCTGAACGTATGGTTTGTGTAGTTCTCATTTGGGGGAAAATATCTTTTCTTTCACAGTGGGGAAAAGTGGAAGTTACTGGAACCTCTGTTACATGGGAGGGAGCAGCTCATCAGAGAAGACGCTGGAGGACTGAGAGGGTTGAAACAGGGAGAGGGAGCTCCCTGTGCCCTCTGACTGCTGGCCATGTGTATGGCCAGCCTTAGAGCCCTGAAGGGCCCTTGGAGAACATCACAGCTTGTGACTTTCAATCTGTGTTCTGAGGAGCCCAAGGGGTCAAGGAGCAGCTGAACAGCTGTGCTGTACCACGTGAGCAGGCTGTGCTAAGTGGGGACACCAGAAAAATAACTGGGAAAAGTTATGTTCTCAGATCTTTTCAGTTAGAAGAAAAAAATGACTTTAATTTCATTATAACATGTACATTTTGGTGTTATGGTTTAGTATTGCTTTGAGTTTGAATTATATATGTGAAGGGGGTGGGCACCCTAATCTCTAGGGCTTAGGGCCTCTAAGGGTTCAGCTCTGCTTACTGGATAGGACCCCAAACCCCTCTCGCTGAGCACTCCCCAGCAGTCTAGAGGAGCTCCAATTTTATCTGTTTTTGTGACTGGGTTTTAAACAATTTCATGTGTGAAAAAGTAATAGTGGTACAGTCTGGAATACAGGTTACAGACAAAGTTTCATTTATTCATCGATTTGTTCTGTTTTGTTTTAATTAGGGCCAGTGATCTGATCAGATTTATGTCTTTGAGTGATCATTCTGGAAGCGGGTGGGCTTGAAGGTGGGGGAAGACCTTTGGGCTTCAATGTTGCCACCTGTGAAACAAGGCTAGTTCTAGCTTCAGTGGTTTTTGGTTGTGGATGAGCCCTGAAGCCTGAGTTCCCGTAAATGACAGGTTTTCCTTATGAAAATCAGCCAGGGAGATTATGTGTTCCTGGCATTTGGAGTTACAGAGACTGTTTGATGTTAATGGGTTTACCGGAAAGGGCTTTTGTGTGGTTCTTTTGGCCCAAGGCAAGCTAGCTATTGATGTAATCAGGAGACCACAACGAATGATTTCCCCCACCCCGTCCCTCTTTAACAGTGTGCGTCTCCTGTGACTCACGCTTCTGCGCCTTAGACCTTGGAGAAAGTGACCACGTTTCTGAGGCTGAGGCAGGGCCAGCCTGTGCCTCTTCCTCCGGGGCAGGCCCCCTGCCTTATAATCCTGTGGCCCTGAGAGCCTCGCTAGAGGCTTCTCCTCCATCCTAGAATGTGCCCGCACCTGACTTAGACTGGCTACAGAGCACGGAGGAATCAGTTCCCAAATCATGGAGCTAGGAAGAGTGGTAGAGGCCTTAGGGATCAGGGATTCCCAAAGCTGGCTGCACATTCAAATCACCTGGGACATGGGAGTGGGGGAGGCCCCTCTGGAGTCTAATTCAGTAAGTCTGTGATGGGACCTCGAAGCAACATTTTTTAAACTGTCCATAGGTGGTTCTCACTTAACACGGTATATGGCATTTGGTGACCACTAATCTAGTCTCATACTTTAATTTTATTTGGCTTGAAAATTGTATGTGTGTGTATTTAGTCTTTTTTAATAAAGAAAAAACAAAAACAAAAAAGCCCATTTTTCCATCAACCGGTTGACTTGAAAAAAATTAAAAGTAAGACATGCTCATGTTTATAAAACTCAACAGTATAAAAAAAATGAAGAATGAAAAGCAGGAACTTTTCCCACTCCTAGTCCAACTCCCAAAGGTAATCACTATTAACATTTTCTTCGGATTCTGCTTATAAATGATTTTACTTTAATATATCCTCACCTATCTATCTACTTAATTCTACAAAATCTGAACCAAAGGAGTTATCCTATACACATTATCCTGCACTTTATTTTTTTCCCCACTTAGGACTATTTTGGAGCTCACTACAGATCATCATTCTTTTTGATAGTAACTATTAAATAAGTTAATATTTGTAACACACTTGGAACCGTGCATGGTGTGTAGCAAGCACTGTATATTTGTTAAATAAATGAATGAAAATTGCTGCCTGGTGTTCCATTATATGGATATACTCTACTATTTACGGATACTCCTGTTGTGTTAGTTGCTATAGCAGACAGAGCAGAAACAAACACCCTAGTATGTATGCATATCTTGGAGACTGTACCTTGGGTATGGTAATCAGTAAAATTACTTAATGAGGCCACAGTGGGCATGGAGCCAAACGCATTAAAAAGGAAAAGCTATTGATTTAGGTAAAAGCAGGAAATAGGACTGGAATTGGGAATTTTGCCTGGGACCTTGAATCACAGAATTATAAATCTTTGATCTAGAAGGAACTGTAGGAGATTGTTTATTCCGGCCTTGTGACTTCTGGGCAGGGAACACGTTGCACCTGTGGTTCCCGGGCTGTGCGCTGAGCCCTGGGGAGCCGCAGTGAATTCATTGGAAACGTGTGTGTCTGGGAGCTGTGGGATCTTTAAAATTTTTGACAGGAATATTGATATTTGACAACTCTCAGACGTTGTGCAAACTACTAGTTCAAGATAATTTACAGTCTAACATTAATCATCCTACATTCCTTTTGGTGATGCTATATTTTGTGATGCTGAGTTTTTAGCAGTTGCCATGATACTGCAAGCACAGCACACAAATGAATGTGGAATAGGAAGTGAGCACGGCATCGTCCCATCTGACTCCAAAGTTTGAAAAGTTGTGCAATGCCTCACAGTCGCACACATGCCGTAAGTAACTGGCTAAGAGTGAAATACAAATTTTTTCTTTCAACTTCTGTGTATTATATTTTCAAACAGCTACTCATTTGTTAGGACATAAATGTTTATTAAATTGAACCTAACTACGTAATAAATGGAACTGCGAGGTATATCTTTTGGCCTAGAGTGCTGTGAGAAAATTACTGAAGGTGCTGTGAATCGAAAAAGTTTGGGAACAGCTGATTTACATCTTGATCCATCAGAACTCTTTTAACTGCAAGTGAGAGAAACCAAACTGACACTGGCTTTAGCAAAACTAGAGGATTATTCGCTTATATATCTGGGCCGTCCGAGGTTGCAGATGATGTCAGACTGGCTGGGTTCAGGTACTCAAATGAGGTTGTCAGGACTCCACTTCTCTTTCCATCTCTAGGACATGCTGTCACATGTGGGCAAGACAGCCCCACGCCCATCCTTTCCAGACTCATATCCTTTCAGTTTAGCAATCCCAGCAGAAAGAATCATCTTTCCCAATACTTTGTGAATAAAATCCCTGGGAGGACTTTGGTTGACCTAGCCTGGATCACTTGCCTATTCCTGAATTGAGGCCATGGAGAGTTGTAATGGCCAAGCCTAGGTCACATGTGCTTCCCTGTGCTCAGGTGTGTGCCCTAACTAAACCACACAGAAAGGGTAGGTTCTTCAGAAAAGAGGGGGACCTGTTACCAGGAGAAAGGGAGAAGGGGTGCGGGACCAAAACCAATAAATTTCCCATTTTACAGATGAGGGAGCAGACTGGTGGTATGATAGTTTAATAGTTAAACATGAAGACTCTGGAGTCCCACCCACTTGGCTTTGCTTCCTTGGGGAAATTAACTACAGCTACATCTTTTAAGGCTTTAGAGTCTTCATCTCCAAAATGGAAATAACTGAAGATAAAGGCCAAGAAATAAAAAAGCATGACAATAATAGTCCCTACCGCAAAGGGTTGGTGGTTGAAGTGAGGACTAAGTGAGTTAATACATGTAAAGTGCTTAAGATAGGGCCTGGCACATAAGAAGCCCACAGTAAATGAGGCCGTTACTATTATTGATCAAGCAACATTAACGAGTACACAGCAGCTGGTAAGTGACCTACCTTCTGACTCCTGGGGTACAAAATGGTGAATTCCTCTTTCCTGCCTGTTGCAGAGTGAAGCAGCATGGATGCCATCAGCCAGGTCCCCATGGAAGTCGTGCTCCCCAAGCACATCCTGGACATCTGGGTCATTGTCCTCATCATCCTGGCCACCATTGTCATCATGACCTCCTTGTTGCTGTGCCCGGCCACTGCGGTCATCATCTATCGCATGCGGACTCATCCTGTCCTCAATGGGGCTGTCTGAGAACCTCCCAAGAGGGGCAGGTGACAGATGAGGACAGCGTCCCTGCCCCCAGCTTCTTTCCCTTTCTCAGAAGAGCCGCAGGAGGGACTTTGGAGCATGGACACTGGAGCTCGATATGTGAGGAGACCTGAGTTCTGGTTTTGATTCTGCCACTGGCCAGTGGTGTGAGTTTGGTCAAGGGACCTAATTCTATGAGTTCCAGGCTCCTTATTTTCCAAATGGGGATCATGATTCCTGCCCGTCCTACCTCATGGGGTTGTGAGAACCAATGACCTAGTGGAGGTTAAAGCTGTTGGTGAGTAGATACACAGGTGTTACTGTTGAATGCTGAGAAGCTTTGAAGAACCAAAGACCCTAGCTGCTGCTGAGGGGTGAGGGAGACACTGGGGCAGAGCAGTCTTCCCCAGTGCCCCTAAGATGAAGGCAAGCAAAGGCACCCTGTCATCATTCCAAGGGACCAACAGCATGTGGCTCAACGTTCTTTCCTTTGAGGTGCCACTCCCTTGAGTTGTCTAATTTGGGAGGGAATTGAGCATGGCAGGGGGAGGGAGATGGGTGGATCTTCCCAGCACACCGGAATCTGCAGTTTGTAGGGGCTCTGACATTTCTTGGCAACGCCAAGGGAGCTGGGGTGATGGGCTCCGTTCTGCATTAGCGTCCTATAGCTTTGACGCTCAAGCAGTGTTGGCAGATGCAGGGTGGCTGAGTTCCCTGGCCAGCTTTCAGGATACCCAGCGCCCGCCCCGTCCCCTGTGTGCCGCTCCGCCCCAGCCCCTGCTGTAATTAGGTCCACCGCATAATGTGTACTCCCTTCATCCCCTCCCACCAGCACTGCAACCATTCCAAGGTACGAGATGTTCCCAGCACCTTTGGAACTAACTCAAACAGTGATGTTTATTTTAAACGCTACAATTTATATTTATATGTATAGAGAGATTTCTGGACCACTCAAGCTCTTTGACCGAAATAAGGAGCATCTGGGGATTTGTTAAATTATGTAAGAAGATAGCACAGATTATCGGGATATTATTGTGTGAAAATGATGCTTTTAGGTTGATCTGATTTCATTGATGTACCTAATTTCCAATAAAGTGCTAGAATGAGCATGTCTGCAGTCTTCCTTTAAAGAGAACCTATTAAACTCAGTAAGAGGATTCCACTGAATTTATGGTCTTAGGGACAGATTGAATATAGGAATAGAAAGAGAAAGAGGACAATCAAATCAACTTCAGTAAGTGGGTGAATAGTTGTGCAGTTTACACAGACATAAAATGCAGGAGGGAGAACAGATTTTGGAAGTGAGATGACTTGAGTATCGGGTTTAACATGTTGAGTTTAAGGTGCTTGTGATATTCAGGTGGGTACTTTCAGGATGCAGTTGGAAACCTGGGAAAGATTTTATAGCTGGGATTATGTTTGGGGGGATTATCTGCATAATTAGACTGGGAGGAGTGAGGTACTAATGCAGAACTGGTAGAATGCTAAAGAGGAGTGGAAGGGGAAGGGGGGGAATGACAAAGCAAGGAGACGGAAAAGGTCATGTGATGTGAACTGATTATGAGAGGGATGCAGTCGTACTCTGTGAGCAAAGGAAGGATGGGGGGTTAGGAATTGGAGACAGCGGGAACAGACAACTCTTTCCAGGAATAGAATGTAGTATAGAGGTAAGAGAGGAAGGTTTCGGAGAAAATGGTCAAAGGGGGATAGATATATGTGACAAGATTCTGATTGGTTTGCTCAGCATCTATTCCAATTTTTTTGTTGTTGTTTTCTAATATGCCTTCCTGGGTGGCAGAGGCTAGAAAGTGAAAAACTATACTGAATGTGAAAAACTCCCATTTTCCTAACTAAACTTTAGCCAGAGATTCACGTGTGATTTAGATTTTGCTAATTGGATGCGTGCATTGGAAGCTGAGTTTGGAATCTATTTGGGTTGGGAGAGATACTGCCAGGTGTGAGGCATTCATGGTGCTGATGTGAATCCAATAAGAATCAGTAGACTGGGAACTGCTGGGTGTGCGGCCAAGGCCGTGTGTGCTGCCCAGTCTTTCTGAGTTGGATTCCTGGTCTGTAAGGCAGAGGGTATCAGAATTCAATGAGAAAATCCTTCCAAGGTTCTAGGTGACTGAACGTGAAGACTTTCAGGCAGTGCACCAGATGGTGATACAGCTCTTCTTTCACATGGAACAGTCAGCTCACAGAAGTTTCCAGAGTCAATCCCATCACATTCCTAGCAGCTCAAGAGTTTATTTTACAGTTCTGCTTTCAGACACTCTGGAGGTAACAGAGGGACCATCCAGTCCAACCTCCCCTGTAATGAAGGAATCCCCTTATTAACCCTGGGGTTGCCAGTTGTTGCCTATTTGGTATTTCCCTGTGTGGCCCTAGACCACCTGCCTCAGGTTCACCCAGGAGCACTTGCTTATACGTGCAGCTTCCAGGGCTCTGCTTCACACTTACTGAGAGTCCCTGGCAGAGGGTTCTTGCGTGTCTGCTTTGTAAAAACAAGCTCTATGGGTGATCAGTGAACAGGTCAAAATTGGAGAACCAAGTGCCAGGGAAAAGGAGTCCTCTTCTTGCTGAAATGACCCCTTGATAGCTGTTCTGTTAGAATTCTTCCTTCAGTGAGAGAGAGGTGGGGACCCAGGGGCACCAGCTCGGCCCTCTTGGGGCCACCCTGAAGAGATCAACTTCCTTTTCCTGTGACAATGTCTGAGCAATTTGAAGATAGCTATCATGACTTACCTCATCTTCTCTAAGTGACAGAGTCACACTTTGCATCAGGCATTGGCTGTCATCCTCCCTCCCTCCCTTTCCGGGAGACAGTATAGCCAGAGATTAAGAGCAAGGGCCTGAAGAATCTTGGCTTCGCGATTCACTAGCTTTATGATTGTGGGCAAGTAACATAGACTCTTTGAGCCTCAATGTCCTCACCTGTAAGACAGATGTAAAATTATACTTACATCACAGAATTGTTACGAGTATTAAATGAGGCCACAAATGCAAGGTGAAAAGGTAAAATACAGCAAATAATCAATGTGATCTATATGAATAGATCAGTTTCTCGAGCCTGTCTGATGGTCGTGACAGTTACTTCTGAGTGTGGGGAGGATTAAATGAGATAATGTAAGTAAAGGATTTGGCCAGTGTCTGACTCATAGGAGTCTCTCAATAATGGTAACTATAAGGTAGCCAATAATGTAAAAACACTAAAGACCTATGATCCTAATGGGTGGGATTTTAAAAATCACTAAAGCAGTGAGTTTAGCAGAAAACTTCCCCACTGGCACCCTGTAGAATTGGCACTACATTCACAAACGTCCTTAGAACTAATATAAAAATTGTACTTCTCCAGAAATTATTTCATAACTAACTCACAATAAAATACAAAGTTTTCCAGTTTTAATTCTTCACAGAAATTGCCTTCTAAACTTTTAAGAGTGCAAAAAAACATTTACGATCTTTAAGATAAAACTTTAATCAGGTCTCTACATAATTCTTGCTAAAGAGAAAGAATGGAAAAGTATTGTGAGATGAAATGATAAGAATAAAATTGCCTTTGAAACCCTTAATTCCAAAAGTTGAAGTAGCAACTTTTAAATTGTCCAAATCACACAAATAATTTAATTGAGGTGTATTGAAAGCTCTTCAATTCCCATAAAGATTTACATGCTAGAAAAAAAGTTTCTGTGTTAGCAGGTCTCTAACATTTTTTATGAAAATCATAAAAATTATTTTATGTATTTAAATTTGGACAGCTACCATTATACAGTGAATTGTTTACGTGCACAAACTTCTGAGTCAAGCAGACTGAATTCCCAGCTGGCTCCGCCAGTGTGTTCTTGAAAGTAGCTGTCTCGGAGTCTTACTGCCCTCATTAGTTAAAGGGAAGGTTTGTTGATCGCTGCAGGGCCGCTGGAAGAATTAAGTCAGGCTCGGTACCTAAAATATTTACAGAGAGCCGGGCCTGTGTAAATACTCAATGCTTATGTTACCTAAAAACAAAGCAGGATTGTTAGCTCTGTCGTAGAGAATATAGATACAAGTGGGGCAGTTCTGCTGGATTGGTCTCCCTAGATTGGTTTCACCCAAATACCTCAGGGAACACTCTTTCCCAGGGCATGAGCAGGAGAGTGGAAAGGGTGAGCAGGCTGGGGCGGAAGTGGGGTGGGAGACGGTAAGAGACAGCTTTTCTGTGCTCCTGGACCCAGTTCCAAAGTGCATGTGAGTTGTGGAGGTGCGGGCGTTCCCTGCACCAACAAGCAATGCTCAGACACCAGTAGGTGTCCAAGAGTTCAACTCAATTCTGGAACCTGGGAAGAGCACTAGATTCTACAGGTAAAGAACTCAGTCCCATAAGACCACCTTCTATTTTAGATGCCAGTGGCAAGCCTAGGTTGTTACCTGTCCTTCTGGCCCACTGGCTATAAATCAGGGGGTTTCCATGACCTCCTCCTTGGGTTTGATTAATTTGCTAGAACGGCTCATAGACCTCAGGAAATTTACTCCCTACATTACCCATTTATTACAATGGATATTAAAGGATTTGAATCAACAGCCAAATGAGGAGACATATAGGGCAAGGTCCCAAACAAAGGGGCTTCTGTCCTCGTGGAGTTCGGGGCTGGGTAAGGTAGAACATGAAAAATGTTCTCGTTCCCTAACCTGGAAGCTCTCCAAACCTCCTCCTTTTGGGTTTTTATGGAGGTTTCATTAATAGGCGTGATTGATTAACTCATTGACCATAGGTGATTCATACAACCTCTAGCCTCTCTCCCGTACCCAGAAATCAGGAGGTGGGACTGAAAGTTCCACCCCTCTATTCCTGGCAGCCAGCCCCCATTCTTAAGTGCTTTCCAAAAATCACCTCACGAACATAACCCAGAAGTGATGAAAAGGGGCTTGTTATGAATAATAACAAGACTTATTTCACCTTTATGCTCTGAAGGGTTTTCAGGAACTGAGAACGAGACCAAATATCATAACAAAAGAGTATTGCTCTTATTGCTAAGGAAATTCCAAAGGTTTGGGGAGCTGAAAGCGACAACTGTGGATGAAGACCAAGTAAAATGAGGAACATATTTTGGTCATCTGAACGACCAAGTATATATATTTCTTATAAATTACAATATCACAACAGCTAAACAGTCTGAGGAGAAATTAGGGTAAGGTAAGCTAGCTAAGGCTGAGTTGGAGGGTTGTGATTGGTGAATGTCAGGGTTCCTTGTGGGTGTTTCCAGTAAACGACTGAGGTTTTGATCTGTGATGTAGGCTGGGCTGTGGGCTCACCCTCCATTTTGTGGCCCAATAAATGAACTCACTTTATCACAACAGTATAAGAAATATATATTAATGAATCTTTAAATTGTTATTAGTGGCTTTAGAATTTCCACTACTGGGGTTTTTTATACTTCATTACTTTTAATCAAGATTTGTACCTCAGAAAACATACTTAAAGTTTTGTTGTTATTGTTGTTGCTGTTGTTAGAAAAAATCCAGTATGACTGCTGCTGTGTCACTTGTTCACGGCAATTATCTGGGACATGTATAACAAAGAATGCATAACTAAAAATGAAGATATTTTGTGCTCTAGGAATCGAACCGCAGTTGGCCAAAGAATGATTTATGGAATCCCTGAACATCAGGGCAGTAGATTGCTCTTATTTTCAATTTTTCCATACTTAGTACTAAATTATTTTGAACTTATGGGAAGTTAGGCTAATAAACCACAACTTTTCATTTTGTTGCAAGAAGCCTGACACTTTCAAAAGGGACTAATACTCTTTCTTGGTGTAATGGATTGAACGGTGACCCCCCAAAGCTTTGTCCACTTCCTAATTTTCTGAACCTATGAATGTGAACTCATTTGGGAAAAAGGTCTTTGTTGATGTCATTAAGTTAAGGATTTTGAGATAAAGAGACCACTCTGGATTATTTGAGTGGGTTCTAAATCCAAAGACAAGCATCCTTATGAAAGTCACATAGAGGAGAGACACACAGAGAGAAGAGGAAGAGGCAATCTGACCATGGGGGAAGAGACGGGAGTGATGTGGCCACAAGCCAAGGAATGCTCAGAACCAGCAAAGGACAGAAGAGCCAAGCAATGCATTGTCCCCCAGAGCCTCTGGAGGGAGTGTGGCCCTGCTGACACCTTAATTTCAGACCTCTGGCATCCAAAACTGTGAGAGAATAATTTTCTCTTGTTCTAAGCCACTAAGTTTGTGGAAATTTGTTAAGGCAGCCCTAGGAAACTAATACACTTGGTAAACTGATGTGGGACAACAAAGTTTTTCAACAACTGTATGAATGGACTAAAAATTCTAAAACGTAAACAATATTGGATAAGGAGAGATAACATTATACACACTAGAAAGGGAAAGGAGAAGGAGAAGGAAGGGGTTTGGGGAAGAGAGAAAAAGAAGGGTGGTAATCATAATGTGAGCTAAGATTTGTCAGGCTTCCAGCAAAAGTATAAACTGTTGGGGTCCAGGGCAGGCTGCTCCCAAATATTCCACAGTGGCACATTATTTTGAATTACAGTTATTTAAGAAGCGGCTAACACAATAGGGACATGTCAACCCTCCTGTCTCCCGGAAGGCAGGAAATAAATCTCCCATGTGAAAGGTGCCCTCCCCACGTCTGGAGGTAAAAGGACACACTTATCGCCAGAGATAGGGAATTCAGCCTGAGAATCCTGTATAAACAAACCTGGTTACTTCTTTAATTCACTACCCAAGCCCCAAATCTGTTTAGATTCTTCACTAATTAAGCACCCAAAGCCTAAGTTTGTCCTGTTGATTCCTCACAAATTTATTGTTTGTCTAAAAAGTATAAAAGCTGCTTCTTTTGTAGGAATATGCTATAATTTGTTTAGTCGTTTTACTGTTTATGGACATTTAGGTTGGTTCCCATTTGGGGCTATTATGAACCGGGCTGCTAACACTCTTCTTTGAATCTTTTTGTGAACATGCTTTAATTTCTCTTGGATAAGTGCCTGAATGGAATTGTTTTGTCATAGGGTAAGATGCAAATTTAATTATATAACGAACTGCTGGACAGACCTTCAAAGGGGCTGTACATTTTATACGCCCACCAGCAATGCATGAGTGTTCCAGTTGGGTTACATCCTTGTCAACATTTGGTATAGTCTTTTTTATTTTACTCATTAATTTTGACATTTCTGTGAAATGATATATCATTGGTGGTTTTAATTTGCATTTCTCCATTGACTGAAGATATTGAGCACTTTTCCAGGAGTTTATTAGCAAACTACTGTTCTTTTCTGAAGTAACTGTTCAAGTCTTTTGCCTATTTTTTAAAATTGGGCTTTTTGGGAGACCCTCAGATGGCAGAGGAGAAAGACGTGGCAATCACCTTCCTCCCCACAAATACATCAAAAATACATCTACATGTGGAACAACTCCTACAGAACACCTACTGAACGCTGGCAGAAGACCTCAGACTTCCCAAAAGGTAAGAAACTCCCCACGTACCTGGCCGTGTGGCTGACAGGGTATTGGTGCTCCAGCTGGTGTCAGGCCTGAGGTGGGAAAGCCGAGTTCAGGATATTGGTCCACCAGACACCTCCCAGCTGCACATAATATCAAATGGTGAAAGCTCTCCCAGATATCTCCATCTCAATGCTAAGACCCAGCTCCACTCAACGACCAGGAAGCTACAATGCTGGACACCCTATGCCAAACAACTAGCAAGACAGGAACACAACACCACCCATTAGCAGAGAGGCTGCCTAAAATCATAATAAGGTCACAGACACCCCAAAACACACCACCGGATGTGGTCCTGCCCACCAGAAAGACAAGATCCAGCCTCATCCACCAGAACACAGGCACTAGTCCCCTCCACCAGGAAGCCTAGACAACCCACTGAACCAATCTTAGCCACTGGGGGCAGACACCAAAAACAACAGGAACTACGGACCTGCAGCCTGCAAAAAGGAGACCCCAAACACAGTAAGTTAAGCAAAATGAGAAGACAGAAAATCACACAGCAGATGAAGGAGCAAGGTAAAAACTCACCAGACCTGACAAATGAAGAGAAAATAGGCAGTCTACCTGAAAAAGAATTCAGAATAATGATAGTAAAGATGATCCAAAATATTGGAAATAGAATAGAGAAAATACAAGAAACATTTAACAAGGACCTAGAAGAACTAAAGAGCAAACAAACAGTGATAAACAACACAATAAATGAAATTAAAAATTCTCTAGAAGGGATCAATAGCAGAATAACTGAGGCAGAAGAACGGATAAGTGACCTGGAAGATAAAATAGTGGAAATAACTACTGCAGAGCAGAATAAAGAAAAAAGAATGAAAAGATTTGAGGAAAGTCTCAGAGACCTCTGGGACAACATTAAATGCACCAACATTCGAATCATAGGGGTCCCAGAAGAAGAAGAGAAAAAGAAAAGGACTGAGAAAATATTTGAAGAGATTATAGTTGAAAACTTCCCTAATATGGGAAAGGAAATAGTCAATCATACCCAGGAAGTGCAGAGAGTCCCATACAGGATAAATCCAAGGAGAAACACACCAAGACACATATTAATCAAACTATCAAAAATTAAATACAAAGAAAAAATATTAAAAGCAGCAAGGGAAAACCAACAAATAACATACAAGGGAATTCCCAGAAGGTTAACAGCTGATCTTTCAGCAGAAACTTTGCAAGCCAGAAGGGAGTGGCAGGACATATTTAAAGTGATGAAAGGGAAAAACCTACAACCAAGATTACTCGACCCAGCAAGGATCTCATTCAGATTCGATGGAGAAATGAAAACCTTTACAGACAAGCAAAAGCTAAGATAATTCAGCACCACCATACCAGCTTTACAACAAATGCTAAAGGAACTTCTCTAGGCAGGAAACACAAGAGAAGGAAAAGACCTACAATAACAAACCCAAAACAATTAAGAAAATAGTAATAGGAACAAACATATCTATAACTACCTTAAACGTAAATGGATTAAATGCTGCAACCAAAAGGCGTAGACTGGCTGAATGGATACAAAAACAAGGTCCATACGTATGCTCTCTACAAGAGATCCATCTCAGACCTAGGGACACATACAGACTGAAAGTGAGAGGATGGAATAAGATATTCCATGCAAATGGAAATCAAAAGAAAGCTGGAGTAGCTATTCTCATATCAGACAAAATAGACTTTAAAATAAACACTATTAGAAGAGACAAAGAAGGACATTACATAATGACCAAGGGAGCAATCCAAGAAAAAGATATAACAATTGTAAATATTTATGCATCCAACATAGGAGCACCTCAATACATAAGGCAAAAGCTAATAGCCATAAAAGGGGAAATGGGCAGTAACACAATCATAGTAGGGGTCTTTAACACCCCACTTTTGCCAATGGACTGATCATCCAAAATGAAAATAAATAAGGAAACACGAGCTTTAAATGATACATTAAAGAAGTTGGACTTAATTGATATTTATAGGACATTCTATCCAAAAACAACAGAATACACTTTCTTCTCAAGTGCTCATGGAACATTCTACAGGATAGATCATATCTTGGGTCACAAATCAAGCCTTGGTTAATTTAAGAAAACTGAAATTGTATCAAGTGTCTTTTCCAACCACAACGTTATGAGACTAGATATCAATTACAGGAAAAAATCTGTAAAAAATAAAAACATATGGGGGCTAAACAATACACTACTAAATAACCAAGAGATCACTGAAGAAATCAAAGAGGAAATCAAAAAATACCTAGAAACAAATGACAATGAAAACACAGTGACCCAAAACCTATGGGATGCAGCAAAAGCAGTTCTAAGAGGGAAGTTTATAGCAATACAATCCTACCTCAAGAAACAAGAAACATCTCAAATAAACAACCTAACCTTACACCTAAAGCAATTAGAGAAAGAAGAACAAAAAAAACCCCAAGTTAGCAGAAGGAAAGAAATCATAAAGATCAGATCAGAAATAAATGAAAAAGAAATGAAGGAAACAAAAGCAAAGATCAATAAAACTAAAAGCTGGTTCTCTGAGAAGATAAACAAATTGATAAACCATTAGATAGACTCATCAAGAAAAAAAGGGAGAAGACTCAAATCAACAGAATTAGAAATGAAAAAGGAGAAGTAACAACTGACACTGCAGAGATACAAAGGATCATGAGAGATTACTACAAGCAACTCTATGCCAATAAAATGGACAACCTGAAAGAAATGGACAAATTCTTAAAAAAGCACAACCTTCTGAGACTGAACCAGGAAGAAATAGAAAATATAAACAGACCAATCACAAGCACCAAAATTGAAACTGTGATTTAAAATCTTCCAACAAACAAAAGCCCAGGACCATATGGTTTCACAGGCAAATTCTATCAAACATTTAGAGAAGAGCTAACACCTATCCTTCTCAAACTCTTTCAAAATATAGCAGAGGGAGGAATACTCCCTAACTCATTCTACAAGGCCACCATCACCTTGATACCAAAACCAGACAATGATGTCACAAAGAAGGAAAACTACAGGCCAATATCACTGATAAACATAGATGCAAAAATCCTCAACGAAACACTAGCAAACAGAAGCTGACAACACATTAAAGGGATCATACACTATGATCAAGTGGGGTTTATCCCAGGAAAGCAAGGATTCTTCATTATACACAAGTCAATCAATGTGATAAACAATATTAACAAACTGAAGAATAAAAACCATATGATCATCTCAATAGATGCAGAAAAAGCTTTTGATAAAATTCAACACCAATTTATGATAAAAATCCAGAAAGTAGACATAGAGGGAACTTACCTCAACCTAATAAAGATGACATATGACAAACCCACAGCCAACATCGTTCTCAATGGTGAAAAACTGAAACCATTTCCTCTAAGATCAGGAACAAGACAAGATTGTCCACTCTCACCACTATTATTCAACATAGTTTTGGAAGTTTTAGCCACAGCAATCAGAGAAGAAAAAGAAATAAAAGGAATCCAAATTGGAAAAGAAGAAGTAAAGCTGTCACTGTTTGCAGATGACATGATACTATACATAGAGAATCCTAAAGATGCTACCAGAAAACTACTAGAGCTAATCAATGAATATGGTAAAGTAGCAGGATACAAAATTAATGCACAGAAATCTCTTGCATTCCTATACATTAATGATGAAAAATCTGAAAGAGAAATTAAGGAAACACTTCCATTTACCATTGCAACAAAAAGAATAAAATATCTAGGTATAAACCTAACTAAGGAGACAAAAGACCTGTATGCAGAAAATTATAAGACACTGATGAAAGAAATTAAAGATGATACAAACAGATGGAGAGATATACCATGTTCTTGGATTGGAAGAATCAAGATTGTGAAAATGACTCTACTACCCAAAGCAATCTACAGATTCAGTGCAATCCCTATCAAACTACCACTGGTATTTTTCACAGAACTACAACAAAAAATTTCACAATTTGTATGGAAACACAAAAGACCCCAAATAGCCAAAGCAATCTTGAGAAAGAAAAATGGAGCTGGAGGATTCAGGCTCCCTGACTTCAAACTGTACTACAAACATACAGTAATCAAGACAGTATGGTACTGGCACAAAAACAGAAAGATAGATCAATGGAACAGGATAGAAAGCCCAGAGATAAACCCACACACGTATGGTCACCTTATCTTTGGTAAAGGAGGGAGGAATGTACAGTGGAGAAAGGACAGCCTCTTCAATAAGTGGTGCTGGGAAAACTGGACAGCTACATGTAAAAGCATGAGATTAGATCACTCCCTAACACCATACACAAAAATAAGCTCAAAATGGATTAAAGACCTAAATGTAAGGCCAGAAACTATCAAACTCTTAGAGGAAAACATAGACAGAACACTCTATGACATAAATCACAGCAAGATCCTTTTTGACCCACCTCCTAGAGAAATGGAAATAAAAACAAAAATAAACAAATGGGACCTAATGAAACTTCAAAGCTTTTGCACAGCAAAGGAAACCATAAACAAGACCAAAAGACAGCCCTCAGAATGGGAGAAAATAGTTGCAAATGAAGCAACTGACAAAGGATTAATTTCCAAAATTTACAAGCAGCTCATGCAGCTCAATAACAAAAAAACAAACAACCCAATCCAAAAATGGTCCGAAGACCTAAATAGACATTTCTCCAAAGAAGATATACAGACTGCCAACAAACACATGAAAGAATGCTCAACATCATTAATCATTAGAAAAATGCAAATCAAAACTACCATGAGATATCATCTCACACCAGTCAGAATGGCCATCATCAAAAAATCTAGAAACAATAAATGCTGGAGAGGGTGTGGAGAAAAGGGAACACTCTTGCACTGCTGGTGGGAATGTGAATTGGTACAGCCACTATGGAGAACAGTATAGAGGTTCCTTAAAAAACTACAAATAGAACTACCATATGACCCAGCAGTCCCACTACTGGGCATATACCCTGAGAAAACTATAATTCAAAAGAGTCATGTACCAAAATGTTCATTGCAGCTCTATTTACAATAGCCTGGAGATGGAAACAACCTAAGTGCCCATCATCGGATGAATGGATAAAGAAGATGTGGCACATATATACAATGGAATATTACTCAGCCATAAAAAGAAACGAAATTGAGCTATTTGTAATGAGGTGGATAGACCTAGAGTCTGTCATACAGAGTGAAGTAAGTCAGAAAGAAAAAGACAAATACCGTATGCTAACACATATATATGGAATTTAAGAAAAAAAAATGTCATGAAGAACCTAGTGGTAAGACAGGAATAAAGACACAGACCTACGAGAGAACTGACTTGAGGATATGGGGAGGGGGAAGGGTGAGCTGTGACAAAGCGAGAGAGAGTCATGGACATATATACAGTACCAAACGTAAGGTAGATAGCTAGTGGGAAGCAGGGAGATCAGCTTGGTGCTTTGTGACCGCCTGGAGGGGTGGGATAGGGAGGGTGGGGGGGAGGGAGACGCAAGAGGGAAGCGATATGGGGACATATGTATATGTATAACTGATTCACTTTGTTATAAAGCAGAAACTAACACACCACTGTAAAGCAATTATACCCCAATAAAGATGTTTAAAAAATTAATTAATTAAAAACAAAAAAAAAGAAGGTAAGAAACATACAACAAAATTATTCCCGATAAAGCAGTGGAAGGCACTAAGAGTAGATTAAGAAAACAAAGTAAACTAATAAAAATGATTGATTTAGAAAACAATGGTAAAATGGAGAGAATCAAGAAAGGCAAAAGAGAATTTTAAATATACATAACTACCAGGGCTTCCCTGGTGGCGCAGTGGTTGAGAATCTGCCTGCCAATGCAGGGGACACGGGTTGGAGCCCTGGTCTGGGAAGATCCCACATGCCGCAGAGCAACTAGGCCCGTGAGCCACAATTACTGAGCCTGCGCGTCTCGAGCCTGTGCTCCACAACAAGAGAGGCTGCGATAGTGAGAGGCCCGCGCATCGCGATGACTGCAATGAAGAGTGGCCCCCGCTTGCTGCAACTAGAGAAAGCCCTCGCACAGAAACAAAGACCCAACAGAGCCATAAATAAATAAATAAATAAAATTGAAAAAAAATATATAACAACCAATCCAGTATAGATTAAAATATAGTAAGAGAGTACCATCAAATAATTTATATTGATAATTCAACAGCTTAGATGAAATGACTGTTCCCGATAAAATATAACTTACTAAAATATATCAAGAATAAAAAACTAAATAGTCCTATAACAATAAATGAAACTGCAAAAATAGTTATTATCTTCTCTTATAGGAAGCACAAGTACAGCAGCCATATAGGCAATTCTCCAACAATTTCAAAAAGAGTTAATTCCAATCCTTTACAAAATCTCTGAATATGAAAAAGGAGGGAACTACATCTTAATTTATTCTGTGAAGCTAGTTTAACTTGATAACAAAACCAGATGAAGACAGGATAAGAAAGGCACACTAGAGTGTCTTTTTACCCATGAGTGTATATATAAGAATTAAAACAAATTATTGGCACAATAAATAAAGCAGTCATTAGATGATTTTTCATTTTGACAGACAGACAAACATAAATGCAACTGGAGTCCTACAGGCAGAAGAAAGTAGAGAACAAGGTAGAAGTAATATTTGACTAAGAATTTTCCAAAAACAATGAAAAATATCAAGCCAAAGGTCCATGTCTGGAAAACCTCAGGTAGAATAAATAATGAGCAATATAGACAACAAAAACCTCAAATAACCAACCAAATAAACAACTCCACCCACAAATCTAAACTCGTCATTTTTGAACTGCTGACAATCAATGATAAAGAGAAAATCTTGAGACATCGAGAAAATAAAGACATTAAATCAGAGGAATAAAGATAAGAAGTATATGTCATAACTGGAAGACAATGGTATGACATCTTTAAAGTTCTGAATCTCAAAACTGTCAGCCCAGAATTCTAGTCACGATAAAAATATTTTCAAAGTCAAGGTGTCAGGAGCACAGCTGAGCTAGAGACAGCTGAGCTGCCAGGTGTTGGAGTAGCCAATTTAGACAACAAGGCAAAATGAAAATAACAGACAAGTTTTTAATCACTTACTGTCACAGTACAAGCAAGAGGCTAAACAGGAGAAAGCACTGACTCCTCCATTCCATTTTCCCTCAAGGAATGGTGCCTCAGTTAAGGGTTAAGTGGATTAGCACAGATGTGGGCCTTGTGTCACTGCTGAGGGAGCCCTGATCAGAAAGCTCCCGCAATTTCATGGACCTGGAAGCCAGGGGCAGGGAGAGTAGGCTAGACTTGGAAAAGTACTGAGTGCTGAGTCAGTGCGGAGAACAAGGCTTCAAGATTCCCTTCCCTCTTCCCAACAAAGGGGTTTCGGCAGAAGTGTCTGACAAAGGCTTCTGCCAAGAGCCCCAGTGAAGAGGCCTCCAGAGGCACTTGAAGTAGGAATGCAGATATACATAAGAGCATAGGTGGACAGGGGATGGGGGGGTGGGGGTGGGGACGAGGGTGGGGGTGGGGGGGTGGGGGTGGGGACGAGGGTGGGGGTGGGGGGGTGGGGACGAGGGTGGGGGTGGGGGGGGCCTGCGTCACTGACTGCAATTCCTTTCAGAGACTGCAATGCACAGGCTGTGCTCCAAGTCTGGTGTGGGGAGGGCAGCCAGATAAAGCTATAAAAAATTAATAAACAGAAACCTCCATTAAATAGAGTTGGGAGACCAGAAAGGGGAGCTCTCACACCCAGCGCCATTGCAGAGCCCAAGAGGAAGAAGTCTCCTCTCCTTTCCTGGCAAGGACTCAGCCAAAGAAAACCACTGACTCTTTGTTAACTGCAGCCCTCCCAACTTCCTTTTCCCCTTTTCTTCTTTTGCTGTGTGGGGACTTGCATGTGGCTCGCCATGGTTGCAGAGCCCAAATTGCAGTTCCCTGCTGACCCTGAATACACCCATCTTTGCTGGAGAAATATCTGGCAGTCTATGTTTCAGGTCCAGAAAGACTTTGTAATTGCCTATGGCCAGATCTGAAAAAAAATCACACATAGGTTTTCAGTCAGAAACAGGACTACTTGAAAGGTAAAACAAAGACTCCATGACACAAATAAAAGTTGAGAGAATTCACTACCAGCAGAATGTGCTACAAAAATGTTAAGGACATTGTTTAGGGAGGAGGAATATTATAGTAGACAGAAACTGCAACACCAAGAGTGAACTGTAATGTAAACTATGGATTTGGAGTGATTATGATGTTCAATGTCCGTTCATCAGTTGCAACAAGTGTACCCCTCTGATGGGAAATGTTGATAATGGGGGAGGCTGTGCATGTGTGCGGACAGGGGAGTCTATGAGAAATTTCTCTGCCTTCCTTTTCATTCTGCTTCATATATGAAACTACCTTAAAAAAGTAAAGTCTCACAAAACAAAGAAACAGAAAACCAAACCACCACTCTTGCCATCATTTATGTTTTCATTAGTCTTGAGTCAGGGAGGCCTTAGACACCCCTGTACACCGGCTCTCCTGTGTCACGCTTACTGAGCACCAGGTGCTGTGTTAGGCAGTTTACTGACATTCTCATTAGATTCCTATGATAACTTATGAGCTGAGTATTATTTTACAGAAAACGGAAGTTTAGTTCTAGCTAACACAAGTTGAGCACTTCTTGTGTGCCAGGTATCGTGCTGTCTACTTTTCACAAATTGTCCTATTTATCCTCACCACCAACCTATGAGGTCACAGGTTCTATTATTTTCCTAATTCACAGTTGAAAAATCTTAAAGACAGAGTGTTTAAGTAACGTGCCCAAGCACATACAAGTAGGAAGCATTGGTGTCAGGATTCCAAAGACCCATGCTCTAAGCGCTAGCTACATGGTTGCCTGGAAAATGTGGGAATGACAGTAGAATACAAAGAGAAACTAAAGCAACACAGAAACAGGAGAAAAGCAGAAAACTGGGAACTTTTCCACCTGGAAAAAATAATAAGATTAAATGTGGGAAAACAGTGCTAGCTATCTTCAAATATTTCCAAATTCTGAAGGGGAGAGTTCTCTGTGGTGCCAGGAACCAGAGCTGACTTGGCTCACTGGGGGTATAGTTTCATTTAAAGAAGAACTTTAAAGTACAAAGGTCCCTAACATCTCAGTGGGCAGCTTCAGTAGGAGGTGTTCTAATGTGCTGGAGTTAACCATAGTGAGTGATACAGTAAAGGGGATTCCTGCAAGTCAGGCATGGAAAGGATATGAGGAGTCAGAACTAGGTAAGTTCTTGTTCCCTTATAACTCTCAGTTTTGATTTCAATACTAACACTACAAACCTTGGTTGGCTAAAAAAGTTGTGAACTTCGGGCTTCCATGGTGGCGCAGTGGTTGAGAGTCCGCCTGCCGATGCAGGGGACACGGGTTCGTGCCCGGTCTGGGAGGATCCCACATGCCGCGGAGCGGCTGGGCCCGTGAGCCATGGCCGCTGAGCCTGCGCGTCCGGAGCCTGTGCTCCGCAACGGGAGAGCCCACAGCAGAGGCCCGCTTACCGCAAAAAAACAAACAAACAAACAAACAAAAACCTTTGAACTTCTGGAGTGACAACCTGGAACCAATGGCAAAGTGCTCCATTTGAAAAAAGAGCCACGCTGCCATCTGGTGATCATAATAATTGTTATTTTTATTCTTTTGTTTTTGAGCGTTTGGAAGAAAATCCATTAATACCCATCAGTAATTAAGATATAAAAGTTTCCTTAATTGTTGACATTTTTCCTTCAGTGCATTGTCTCTGTAACATTCCCTGCTAAAAAGGTCTATTTTGTTTTTACTTTTTATTTCCATAAGTAATAAAATTTTGCATCTATATCCCTATACAGTTGTCTGATCATTTCTTTGCAATAATTTCCTAAGAAAGGAGATGCTGTCAAAGAGTATTGTTTAATTTTTAAACTTTTGACATGCATTTTCCAATTGTTCTTCTCAGAAATATTGTGCCAACATGCCATCATTTTATAAGGGAACGTTCTTCCCTGCACCCTCACCAGTTCTACATAAGATCTTCAAGCTGTTTCTTTGCCTATTTGAGTTTATTTAATTATATATAGATAGAATTTCCTCTACTGTAAGTCTGTAGTTTCTGAATACTACTTATGTTTAATATTCAGATACACATTTTGTAAATTTTCTTGGTTTTCTTTTCTGCTGGTCTTTTCACCTGTTCTTCTTTACTTACTGATTTGAAAGAGCTCTTTATAAAATAAAAGAGTAATACTGTATTTTAAAACATTGACTATCCTTACAGGCCAGGCATACTGCTGCTAAAGTACATATTTGAAAATAGCTCAAATTCTCTAGGGGAGTTTTGTTTTCTTCTCTACCCCATCACCATGCAATCAATTAAAAAAAATTAACTATCTAATATGCGCTAGGCCTATCACAGTGCTGGTGATAGGTCCATGCCTTATCACTCAACCATGCCCTCTTATATAATACAGGAAATATTCGTAGTACCTTTACTAAATTGTGAAACTTTGTAGTGGTTCCAGGAGTCTAAGGGACAAAATTTTTATTGGAATATGAGGACTTCAATTCAGACTCTCAAACAAAAATTATATGTCTATTTTGTGCCAGTTACTGACCACAAAGAAGAGATTTACATAGGTAAATAAAACACTGCCCATCTCATTATGGGCTTACAGTCTAGTGTGTGGAAGGGGGGGAATCAAGCACAGAAAGCAATAATAATAACTACTGCTTATGGTACAACTAAGAATCAAGTACTATGCTTGTTACTTTTGATGCATTATCTCTAATCCTTACCACAATTCTGAGATGTGATTTTTGTCCGCATTTAAATAATAAAAGGCTGGAGTAAGATTGGTCAAGTTGGACAGTTCAGGTGAAATAGGGTGGTTTTTCCTGGAAGTAGGGAGTTCAACCTGGAGGAGGTTTAATGAGGAAAACAGAAAGATATTTAAGCTATGATTTAAATTCTGGCTCCAATAAAGAGCCTGTGTGTGACTCTCTCTCTAGGGCAAAATGCTGGGGGGAAGTGGGGGAAAGCACAGAATGGGAGCTTCAGAAATTTTCACTTCAGAAGCCATTAAAGTTGATTTACATCCTTTGTGAGAGGTAATCTCTTTGAGAAAATTTTCCATTTTTTTCTGCCCTGACTTGAGTAAATGAGTCATTAAAAATAATTGGAATTATTGTTAAATAGGGAACAGTAAGCTAAGTTTGCCTCCTCTCATGTTCAAAACACCACTGTTATGACAAAAAATTTTTTTAAATTAATAAATCCTTAGAGAGAAAATATGCCACAGGGATTACAAAATTCATATGAAGATACTGTGAACTAGTTTGACAATAAATTTGACACCTTAGATGAAATGTATTAATTCCTAGAAAACGTGACTTGCTAAAACCAATTCATGAAAAAATGAAAATCTGAACAAGTCTATCCATTAAAGCAACTAAATGAAACATTAAAAATCATCCCAGGGAATTCCCTGGCGGCCCAGTGGTTAGGACTCTGTGCTCTCACTGCAGAGCATGGGTTTTTCATCCCTGGTTGAGAAAGTAAGATCCTGCAAGCTGTGGGAGCATGACCATCAATCAATCAATCAATCAATCCATCAATTTCTCATTGAAAAAAAATTAAAATAGGGCTTCCCTGGTGCGCAGTGGTTGAGAGTCCGCCTGCCGATGCAGGGGACACGGGTTTGTGCCCCGGTCCGGGAAGATGCCACATGCCGCAGAGCGGCTAGGCCTGTGAGCCATGGCCGCTGAGCCTGCGCGTCCGGAGCCTGTGCTCCGCAATGGGAGAGGTCACAACAGTGAGAGGCCCGTGTACCGCAAAAACAATAAACAAACAAACAAACAAACAAACAAATAAATAAATAAAAATAAAAATCATCCCATAAAGAAAGCTACAGGTCCAGATGACTTTCATGAGGAATTCTTCTAAGCATTTAAAATGGAAGAAACAAAAATCTCCCACAAACTCTTCTAGAGAATAGAAAAATATGGATACTCTTCACCACATTTTGTAAGGGCAATGTAACTTTGATGCCCAAACTTGATAAGACATTACAAGAAATGAAAATTATAGGGTACTACGTTAACAAAATAAATCAACTTATCTACTGATCTCTCTGTGTTACAACCATATTAAGTTTATTTTCGGAATGCCATGTTTATTAATATTTGAAAATAAATTGTTGAAAACCACCACAATGTTAGAGACAAAGGAGAAAAAACATGACAATCTCAATTTGAGAAGGACTTGGATGTAAGTATTTATTTGGAAGATGATCCTAGGAAACACAAATGAGGAAACTGGGAAAGTGAGACAAGGGTGGGAAAAAAGCTAAGGAAAATACATTAATGAGCAGGTTAATATTGTGGAAAATTGGAACTCTCTGAACACGTGTGAGAAAAATGGCTCAGAATCACACTAACAGAGGACAGGGATGCTGCGACATTTATCCACTGATTGCCATTCCCTGCACTTCTGGCTGCTCCTTCTAGCCGCTGAGAAAGCTCCCCTGGTGCTTGAGAAAGCTCTCAGGCAGAGAAGAGAGATCAAGGCTCCTGATGTGGAAAGCTGCCAGGGCAAATATCTCTTGTGGTTACTGCTGAACCCACGTGGGCCAAGGGAATATGGGACAGGGCACCAACAGCATATGCTACAGAATCCAAGAGGATAATGTAAGAGAAAAGAAGTCAAGCACAAAAATCTGATAAAAATTTTAAGAGCTAATTTTTCTTTGTGGAAAAGAAATACAAATGTCAATCTAAATGATCAGAAAACACTGATATGGAAGGTGACAGAGGGTGGCAGATGCAGCTCCTACTTTCTATGTCAGGGGAGCTATGGAAATGTATTAGCTTTAGAAATTATGTTTACTGTTTAATAAAATAATAGGTAAGATTAATAGAAAGTATATTATATAAACATTACGACAAAACATATCAAATGTTTTTTACCTGAGATTTTTAAAAACTAACTCTGTCCTGTCAGATAGTTATGATAATTGCTATTATCATCCCATTTTCCTGTTAAGAAAATGAAGCTTAGAGAGGTTCAGAAACATGGTTAGGGTCACACCTAGCAAGTAGTGGAACTAGGAAATGTTCCCAAGCTGTCTGACTCCAGAGCCAATGTTTTTACCTACAGTGCTGTATTACGGTTTGATGTTAAAAAGTTAAGCATAACTAAACAATAGATAAGTGAAATAGGAAACAAATATTGAGATGATGGAGCTAAACCAAAATAAACATTGATTCTATTGAGTGTAAAGAGACTACACCAAGTAGATGTAAAGATTGTTAGACAATAAGATACTGAACTACATGTTCCTTATGTGAGACATACATAACTTAAATATAAAGCAAACTAAAAATTTAGGTTAAAAGGTTTGGGGGGAAAAGCCCCATAAAAGGTCTAACAAAAGGAGAGCTTGGGTGGCTTGCTAAAATTAGTCAAAGTAGACTTTATAGCATTAAGTATAACTAGACTTATGAAGAGACACTTTACAATTGTAAAAAGTTCAATTCACTAGGAACATATAATAATTATTTCAGCCTAAATATCAGCAGTCATTGAATAATGGCACGTTTCTCTGTTGAGTGACAATATACTCAATTTCACTAAATCAAAATTGTAAATGAGATAAAATATACCCCCGATCAGGAAAAGATGTCTTTATGTCTTGAAGTAAAGGCAATGCATTCTATCAGGTGAACTCTGTTCTGCAGCTTAAGTTCGGTGGCTCTGTGATTCTGAGTTCCCATGGTGTTTGAGTCTCTGATTGTAATCTTCACCAAGTCAGTTGTTGAGGCAGCTAATTCATTCTCCCTGTCCTGTCTGGAAATTCCTGTAGCGGGAATGGACTCATATGGGTCCCAGTGTGGGAGAATTCATCACCCTAACAAACAGCTGGAGACAATGCACTTGCGAGGTGTCAGGATGACCAACTTGGGAAAAGAAGAGGACTTAGCAGCCTATGTGTTTTCTCCAGAGCACTGGCTTATCCTGATTTAAGACACGAAATTAAAACAGGCTTTGAGGGACTTCACTGGTGGCACAGTGGTTAAGATTCTGTGCTCCCAATGCAGGGGGCCCAGGTTCGATCCCTAGCCAGGGAACTAGATCCCACATGCATGCCACAACTAAGAGTTTGCATGCCACAACTAAGGAGCCCGTGTGCCGCAACTAAGGAGCTGGCAAGCCACAACTAAGGAGCCCACCTGCCACAACTAAGACCCAGTGCAATCAAATAAATAAATATATATATATATTTTTTAAAAGCAGGCTTTGAGAAGTATTGGAAGATTGGAATGTGTCCCTGTGGCTTGACTCAATGTGTCCCTATGGCTTAACCTCACAGTGAGGGACATAACTATGGATGAGTTGGATGATGTTAAATGTTGAAGACAGGGCACAATGACTGTGTTTTGTTAACCAAATGTGATTTAAAAAAAAAAAGCTTGACAAAGATACTGCTGACAAACTAATGGAAACTACACAGCTCTCTACAACCCATCTGGTCTACAGGGAAGGCGAAGCTGCTCAGGGGGTTGAACAAGTGAACTGCAATAGGCCTGGGGTGGAAAAGGCGGGGCGGGGGGCGAGGGGGGCACAGAATTCAAGTCTGAGGCCTGTGAGTCACTCTAGGGCCGGTAAGACCGTCCCATAATATTGTGTAGGTTGCTCACTGCACAAGGGCACCTGGTTCAGAGGTGAGGGTGAGAGTATACAATTCAGGCTGCATTACTTTCACCAAGCTGTATAGTCATCCTGGTGCTGGCTTGCCATAGCCTGGAGGAAAGGGCACCTGTCTACTAGCCAAACTGTGTGTCTGAGGGGCTGTGTCTGCCCAGAGGGCCCCTTTGTCTAAAAGGGCACTATGTACGCGTTAACTGCATTTAGTAGGTGCTGTGCTTGTAGATGCTAGGGAAACAGACCCTTATGAGGCTGTTAAGGAAACTGGGACAAGAGATAATGTGTCTTTTCAGCTGTCTTGACAAAATATAGCCTTAAGCAATAAATCTGTGTTACTGCATTACATGGTTCAAATGGCTCAAGCCTGCAAAGACCTTAGAGCTGACCAGGTGAGTCTAGGCATTTCAGTCCCTCCCTTTAAGAATGATACAGCAGAACAAAGACAGTATTGCAAATAATACACTCCGACATGGAACCCAAGCTGTTAGGGGCCTCCCCATGGGAGGACTCCCAAATATGGCATGGATTCAAAGGAAAGAGAGATCTGACACAGCCCCAGAGGTTCACCAAGCCTTCATGGAGGAAGAGACCTTTGGCTGAGTGTGTAAGGGGGACTGTGGAAAGTAACACCAAACAAGGAGGTTGGGGATGTACAGTGGGCCTTGCATGCCAGAGTGAGGGAGGGAGGGAGTGATTCGCACGTACCTTTTTTCAGTAGGTGGCAGGGAGCCATTAAAGGTTTTTGAGCTGAGGCATGATGAGATCAGTGATGTACTTTATTAATCTGAATTAGGGCTCAACCTCTCAAGAAAAAGAGATGGATGTGAGAGGTGAAGTAGAATGTACAGGACTTGGTAACTCTTTTAACAGAAGGAGTGGAATGTGGCTGGGCCTATTTGTTTTCCTTCCAATTTTTTTCCACCTAATCTCCCACTCTTTGGCTCCCTGTAGGCTGTAGCCCTTCAACTTAATAAAGATATCAATCTGTAGTCATGGAAAAACAACATCTCCATCTGAAGGTTGCCAATAGCTGCTCTTTTTACCTCCTGGTGTGTTGCCCTGAGATCTTTTTGTTTATTGGGAAAACCTCCTGAGACCACCAGGGGAGAGTTCTAGCAGTGCTCAGGCCATCCCAGCTGGGACACAATGGATTTAGCTCCCTTTGAGGCAGAGGACAGGAAGAGTCTAGAAGTAAGACTTAGCAGATACTCTAGAAAATGGGGCCAGGGTGTTTTGGTTCCTGCAAAGCAGGTGGTGCTCTGGGGCTCACCTGAAAAATGAATTGCATTTGGAAGGGTTCGAGACCAAATGAGCCACCATTCAGAGGCCTTGCCACAAGGTTCCTAGTGCTTCCAAAGTGAGACTTCTTAGATACCAGCTCCTCCATTCGAATACCCACTGTTGTAATGCCTTCTAAATCATACTGACCATCCAATCTATTCTTGAACACTTACAGTTCCAATACAGGCAGTCTGATCTGTTGCGGGACATTTTTAACTAATAGAAAGTCCTCCCTTTATTTGAGTCCTAATCCATCTCCCTGTGACTGTCACGTATCGATTTTTGTCTACGTCAGAGGTGGTACAAGCTGTGTGCGTGTGTACAATTTGTTAGTCGCTATCAAAATGGCCAGCAGTCTCACTTCTAGGAATATATTCTGAAGATATATGAACAAAGGTATATAAAATAAAGGTCTATTGTGGCAGTTCTCTTTCTAACACTGGAACTATTCAAGTAAAACTTGAATCACCATCATATGGATACTAGAGAGGGGATTAAACAGGAGATTGGACTTGACTTCAAGTCAAACTCTTGACTTATTCATCTACGGTAAGAGAGGGAGCAGGCCTTTCTGGTCTCACTCATTTTCTCTATTTGTTTTTTCCCCCTTGGCACAGGTCATGAGTATCTATGGAGAAGGGCATCAAGGTCAGGTCAGAATCAGGTGACTTCACAAGGTCTCTGAGATATTTAAGGTCATCTCTTCTTGTTATGCTTAGGTGGGAGCAAGGAGGAATCCAGTAGTCCTCCCAGACATACTGTGCTTATGGAAGCACACACTCTTTTGCAATCATGAAACCTATGCTGCCTGACTAAGGGGCAGCAGCAGGGGCCAGGGAGGCAGCACTAACAATAGGAGCCACAGCAGGTGCTATGGACATGGCATCCACCAAGTCTTCACACTCAGGACAGATCAACTGAGCACTGGCAGGAGCAGCCTTCATGGATCCAGGAGGAAGCAGAGCCAGCATGGCCAGGGCAGTTGCTTCTGACATGTCCCCACCTATGAGGTGAGGTCTAAACATGTTTGTGGCAATGGCTGTAAGCATCTTTTTGTCCTCAGAGGGCAATTCAGCATGTCAGAAGGAGGTACGAGTCTCTCCCCAGAGGGCAGCATGCATGTGGTGCTGGCATGCCTCTACTGGAACAGCTAAAGTTCCAGTGGTGGGACCCCCTCATCTCAAGCTTGCAGACTGAAAGCTGCATGATTAACAGATGGAAGCCAGAAGGTCTCCCAAACCATGCTGAAGCCTAGAGGGAAAGAAAGGAAAATGACAGAACTCCCAACAGAAGGCATTCCCGTCACCATATGACTGGAAGAGGACAAATCAAACTTAATATCATCCTCCTGCTGGCCCTTTGCCTGGCATGGAACCACTAGGGGTGGAAAAGAAAGAAAAAAGGCTGGAGCAGCCCAGGATGCAGAGGACACAGATCCTCCTCCCATGAAAAACAAAACAAAAACAAAAAGCCATCAGCCTCAGCCTTACCGAAAGGGAGTCTGGGTGGGTGGTCAGATTACTCTTCCTTTCCTACTTTCTACTGACTTCAATACAATTGTGAAAGGCTCTGTCCTCAGGTCTGGGTGGTGAATCAGGGGAAGTGAGAAACAGTAGTCCCCTTCTCAAGGAGCTCACAGTATAGTACAGTGTATTGCCATCTTTTCTCTTATTCTCTTTGCTTGCTCATGAGAATCACTAATGCTGAATCACAAATAGTACAAGGCAGATTGATGAGTGCCACAGGAAAGGAAATCATGTAAAGCTGAAGTGATTGGAATGGTCTTCTCTCTGGACTATGGGCTCCAAAAGGATAGGGACATAGCACATAGGTCAACTCAATCGTGCAGTGGGAAGGAAAACGGTCTTGCTGCTGCCTACTCTGTGCCAGGCATTGTACTTGGCACTTAACCTACATACCTAATTCTCACAACAATTTTATAATGAAGGTATCATCATCTCAGTTTTACAGATTAAGAAAATGGAGGCCCAGAGGACTTGAGTAACTGACCCACAGACACACAGGTAATAAGTGATAAAGCTAGGATTGCAACCTATGTCTTTCTGACTACTTAAACTATGTTCTTGGCAGCAGTCCACAAAAGCTAATTTAATAGGCAAAAACTGACTTACATTTTAAAAAGCCTTATTTTGACCTACAGTATCGTTGCAAAAATAGTAGAGAGTTTCCATATATTCCTCACCTGGCCTCCCCTAATGTTAATATCTTAATACCATAGTACAATGATCAGAACCAGGAAATTAACATTGGTAACAATATTACTAACTAAACTAAAGCTTTCATTTGCATTTCATCAGTTTTTCCACCAATGCCCTTTTCTACTCTAGGATTCCATCCAGGATCCCACATTCATGACTTCTTTTCCACAGTAGTTTCATGCTAATGAGGCTACAACTAATGTACATACCCTGCATTTTGCTGAAATCTTTCTTAATTTTATGACACAGAATGTAAATGACACTTTGTAAATGGTCTGTAGGCACTTGAGAAAAAGTTGTATTTGTACTCTGCTGTTGTGTTGTGTTGTGGGATGTCCTATAACCATCAATTAGGTGAAGTTGGTTGAGAGCCATCTTTAAGTCTACTAAAGTCTACTATGTCCTCACTGATTTTTCTTTCTACTTGTTCTATCAATTACTGAGATATTGTTATTGACATTTCTGAGTATATTGTAGATATGTCAGTTTCTTCTTGCAGACCTATCAGTTTTTTGCTTCATGTATTTTGAAACTCTGTTAATTGGCACACAAACAATTAGGATTGTCTTATCTTCTTGCTAAATTGGCCCTTTATCATTTCTACATGGTCCTCTATCCCTGGTAATATTCTATATTTTGAAATCTAATTTGATTGATATTAATATGGCTATTAATAGAGCCACTTCCGATTTCTTGGATTAGTGTTAGCATGCTATATTCTTTACTATCTTTTTACTTTTCGCAATGTTTATTTATATTTTTATTGGCTTTCTTATAGACAACATACTGTTGTGTCTTGTTTTTTTATCCAATTTGATTTAGTTGGGTCTTTTGGAACATTTATGCTTAATGTTACTATTGATATGTTTGTGTGTAACACTTTTCTATTTGTTTTCTACTCGCCATCTGTTGTTTGCATCCTCTTTCCTCTACTTATACTTTATTTTTTAATTTTTTTTGTTACACAGGCATCTCACCGTTGCAGAGCACAGGCTCTGGACGTGCAGGCTCAGTGTCCATGGCTCACGGGCCTAGCCGCTCCACGGCATGTGGGATCTTCCCAGACCGGGGCACGAACCCGTGTCCCCTGCATCGGCAGGCGGACTCTCAACCACTGTGCCACCAGGGAAGCCCCTTATACTTTATTTTTAATTAATTATGTTTTATAATTTTGTTTCACATAATGATGGATTCTTAGATAAATATTTATAGTATACATCTTTAACCACAGACCACCTTCAAGTAATATTAAACTTCATGGCACTTTAAGAACCATAAAATAGGACTTCCCTGGCGGTCCAGAGGTTAAGACTCCACGCTTCCAATGCAGTGGGTGCAGGTTTGATTCCTGGTCAGAGAACTAAGATCCCACATGCCCTGCAGCGAGGCCAAAAAAAAAAAAACGAGAACCATACAATAATACACTTCCATTTATCCTTTCCTTGCCTAAGTACTATTCTTGTCACACATTTTACTTCTGTGTATGTCATAAAGCCCACAAATATGTCATTATTTTTGCTTTAAGCAGTCGATCATCTTCTGAAGAGATTTAATTATTAAAGGGAAAAAAGTCTTATATTTGTCTCTGTATTTATTTTCCTTAAATTTCATTCCTTGTACAAATATGGATTTCCACGTGCTCTAGTCTCCTTGGGATTACAGGCCTTCCTTTAACATTTGTGGTGAAGCTCTGTTGGTAATTAATTCTTTCACCTTTTTTAGGGATGAGTAAGTATTTTACCTTTGCTTTTGAAATTTATTTCTGGTGGGTAAATTGTAGATTGACAGTTAAAAAATTTTTTTTAATACTTTAAAGAAGTTACCCTTACTCTCTTCTGACTTGCATTTTTTCCACTAACAAGTCTGCTGTAATTCTTATTCTTATTACAGAATAAGAATAATGTATCGTTTTTCTCTTTCTGGTTTTTAGATTTTTCCTTTATCACTAGATTTCAGTAATTTGATTATTGTGTGACTTTGTGCAGTTTTCTTCGTGATTCTTATGCTTTGGGTTCACTGAGCTTCTTAGATCTATGAGTGTTCACTATTTATCAGATTTGGGAAATTTTCAGCCAGTATTCTTTCAAAAAAATTTTAGCTATCTCAATGCAAAGCACAACAGTTAATCTACAAGCAAAGTCAAAGATGGATGGATAATGCTCATGATTACAATGCATTTACTTTGCACACAAGTCATGTCACTCAGACTGATGCAACAACAGGTGATTCATTACTGTGAACTGCAAATCATAATTGCCAACATCAGTTATCAGGGGAAAAAACAGTGACAGTGACTAAAGAAGGCAGATAATCTATGCTGTATTCATTTGATATTAAAAAGAGTGTTGCTTTCAGGGACTTCCCTGGTGGCACAGTGGTTAAGAATCTGCCTGCCAATGCAGGGGACACGGGTTTGAGCCCTGGTCCAGGAAGATCCCACATGCTGCGTGCCTGTGTGCCACAACTATTGAAGCCTGCGTGCC
This sequence comes from Globicephala melas, assembly GCF_963455315.2. Taxonomy (NCBI): domain Eukaryota; kingdom Metazoa; phylum Chordata; class Mammalia; order Artiodactyla; family Delphinidae; genus Globicephala; species Globicephala melas. The sequence continues at coordinate 126,495,044 of NC_083316.1, forward strand.
TAGAGTCCGTGCTCCGCAATGAGAAGCCACCGCAATGAGAAGCCCGCACACCGTACACCGCAAAGAAGAGTAGCCCCCGCTCACGGCAACTAGGGAAAGCCCTCGCGTAGCAACAAAGACCCAACGCAGCCATAAATAAATAAATAAATAAAAGCTAATAAGAAGCAAGTAATAAACAAAATTAAAAAAAAAAAAAAGAGTGTTGCTTTCAGACCTAGTTTTTGGGCTGCTGCACTGGTTTTACAGTTTTCCTCCAACCTTCTGTACCCATTATAGAAAACTGGAGATTTCTGCATCATGAAAAGGGGTTTCCTGGGACACATGAATGTCATTACTAAAACCAGGCTCATCCCAGACAAACTGGGATGATTTATTACCCTAGGGCCAACCTTCTTGAAGCCTGACTGGAGAGCACCAAAGCTGTCAAAGCACGTTTTCACCCACCTCCCCAAAAGAGAGCTGATTCAGCTAAGGAGAGCACTTGGATATGGACGCCATGAGTCAGAGCCTCACAGGCAAAGGAGGAGCTCAGTGAAAGAACCCAGCAGGGGAAAGAGAGAGAGAAGCACCTGTATTAAAAATTGGAATCAATGTAGGGGTTTCCACTGTGATTCTGAAAATCAACTACATGATGGCCCTTTCAGTGGAATTTATTACTGCAATGATGGAAAACTGACAATATCAATTCTATTCCCCAGTAGACATGTAGCCTTCACATACTTCTTGCAAAAAAAAAAAAAGGTAAAAATAAATAATTTTAAAAGAAATGAAAAGAATCCATATTTTTCAACAAGTGAGAGACAGGATTCGAATGGACAGATCAGAAAGTATCCAGAAGTTTGAGCCGTATTTCCACCAATCCCAGACATACATACTGTTATGGGTAACCAGACTATGCAATGTGAAAAAAGAGAGGGCAAAGACTATAACAAAAATAGTCTGCCAAAATTTACTGTTTCAGATAGCCAAAACCTGGTAGAAACTCAATGTACTGAAATGTCTGTAGTTTTACTTTAGCTAAAAATAAGCATATTACAAATTGATGGCTAGTGGGAAGTTGCTGCATAGCACAGGGAGATCAGCTGGGTGCTTTGTGATGACATAGAGGGGTGGGATAGGGAGGGTGGTTGGGAGGCTCAAGAGGGAGGGGATATGGGGATATATGTATACGTATAGCTGATTCACTTTGTTGTACAGCAGAAACTAACAGAACACTGTAAAGCAATTATACTCCAATAAAGATGTATAAAAAAATAAGCATATTACAGAGACTGATGAAGAGTAAAAAGATGGAGTTATTGATTTTCAGACCCAGGTCAACTGTGATGAAGACATTTCTAGTAGACCATGGAAGTTCAGAAGACATAGAGAATGGAGAGACAGAAAAAATAATTTGGCACACAAGTATGAGTAATTACTAGCTCTCTGCTACTACAATTAGCAAAGTGAAGCATACTGTGAATTCCTGGAAGTGGTCTCAGTAAGCTCCATAGAGAAATTTATTTTGACTATCTTTTGAAAGTTATGAGACTGTGAATCTAGGCATCAAAATGGTAACATTGCTTATGGCAAACAGATGATTAGATCATAAATTACATGTGATGTGTATTCAACTGAATATGAGGTTAAAGGTAAAACTGGCTCTTTCACACTGACCCGGCTGTGGATGAGAGGAAGTGAGAGGAAGGAAGGAAGCGAGGGAGGGGGAAAATGTTTAAAAAATTGTTCAACATGGTTTATATGAGATAGACTATGAAAACAAAGCTTTTGAATAATCTAAAATACAAAGGCCATATAGAAAAATGTAGAGAAAAAACTGGGAGTGAAGAAACTTTCCAAGTGTCAATTCTGAAGTAGCAAAAAAGGTTGGACAATTTTGGAGATGTGTTGGATAAAAGGAGAGGCTTGGGGAGGGGGTAATAAGTGCTCTAATTCAACTGGAGCTCTCTAAGCCCATCCAACCTTGGGGCCAGGCAAGCCCACTCCATGGAAGATGTTCATGTCCTCCAAAACTGAAGAAAAAGAACTAGGGCAAAGCCAGAGAGAGGTTTGCCCCAAACTACCCAGAAATCAAACTTCGGAAAGATGCAACAGAAACTATGCTTTGGGTAAAAGGATCAGTCCCAGAACAACTATTACAACTTTTAAAGCGTTTTGAGTCTTTCATTATATTGCAGAACATTTTCTCTCCCTATCGAAATAAGTGTGATAGGGAAACCACATGGCTATTTACCCCATCACTATTCTAAAATATGTGTTTTGCTTAATATGAATTATTTGGCCAAACTGGACAAATTAAACATATGAAGTCTTCCTCAATGGATGATAAGTGCCAATGCTAAGCCATGTTCTCCTGGATGACTGTTGAGGGTGACTTCACCTATTTTCTAGCTGTCACTCTGGATAACCAAGTCAGCACTGTGAAGTATAAGGGTCCATAGCAGGTATATTAGATTGAAGAGGATGTGGGATTAGGACAACGCAGCAGCATTTTGAGCACAGATTTACTTAGATCATGGAAAGAAGGAAGCCCCAACTGGCAGCTGCTGTTGAACACAAATATTACCAACATTGTATTTCAACTCAGAATTGCCCTTGCCTGAGACAGACACCACGGCAGAGAAGGGACTGCAAGACTGCAAGTTTGTGTGTTCAGAATCCCCATCTCAGTTCTGTTACTAGGACTAAATTGGTCCCTGAATGTCTTTAGACCTCAGTTTCCTCACAGGGAAAATGAGGGATTGGGTTCAACATGTAATTCAACACAACATTAATCAAGTGCTTCCTATGTTTCAGGAATTTTACTGGAAGAATAAATTGTTAGGATTCTTACCATTTGGGGCTCCTGTTACAATTTTATGATTCTGTAACAAGAAAACGGACTGTTGTTTACACCTTTATTTAGTGTCTGGGTGGAGAAACCACAAATCCAGTTCCGCATCCATGCTAACATTCTTTGGTTTCCATGCTCGGGATGCCAAATGTAGAGGAAGTGGTCCAGGATGGGAAAAGGCGATGTCATGTGAAACAACTGGACCAAATCATGAGAGAGGAAGCAGGCCCCTCTTGAGATAAGGGGTTTTTTGCCCTTCCTCATCCACCCCTTACCCTCTCAGCATTCTCAGGTGATCCTTCCTGGTGGGTCTGCTCAAGCAAAGGAGAAGGCAGGGACCCAGCAAGGAGGTCAGAGTCTGTGGAGAACTGTGGCTCAGCAGAACATCTATTAAATGATGTTTGCTTTGCAGCTGATCCACCATTCTCCTTAAAGAGGGATCCTCACCTTATGTCTGATTAACTGATATGCATGGAAAGTATAACTAGAAAAAAATTATTGACTCTATTTTTTCTACAATTTTTTTTCAGAGTATTATACATTCTTATTATGGATAATAGGGAGGATCAGAAATATATGGAGAGTGAAATAAATATCAGCCATGGATATAAAAAGAAAACTCTGATTCATTCCAACTTATGTATTTTTTCAAATTATATATTAACTTTATAAAATATGGACATTTATACATTTTAAACTTAATATTTTCTTAAGTATTTTTTCATGAAATTCAATGCTTTTAGAGATTCATAATTCATATTATCATTTAATATCTCTGATCATTTTTAAAGTAAGAAATTTCAACTTTATTTAATCAGATATTTCCCCAAATCTCCCCTAATTAACATCTGGGGAAAGTGTTCTCCAGGAGAATGTTTGAGAAAGTTTAAATTATCTCTAAGTTATCCCCTTATTCAAATATGGGTTATATCTATACTTTTGGCTTCTTTTTAATTAACTTATTTTGGTAGTTTGTTTTTCTTTTGCTGCTGTGTGCACAGTGGTGTCCCACACTTCACTGCTGGACATCTCATCTGCTCCATTATGGGAACCAGGTTACTCAGGGCCCCTATATAAATCCTAACTGAAGCCAAACTAAGGGAGGCTGAAGGACTAGGGTCCATGTGGTAATCTACTCTGTTGGGCAAATAGCATTTTTTCCACAATAGCAAGACTGAGAATAACATGCCATTCAGTACCAAGATAAAACCAAGATTCCCAACTGAAGAAGTGCTACCAAAAAATGACCCTTCATGTTCCTGCTTTCCAAGCCTTCAGTCTCTGTCACCTACATATCATTTAACTCTTTTAGATAACCGTTTTACTCTTCCAAGTCACCATCTTACTCCACCCGGTCCCAACAATGGACAAACTCAAATGACAGTCATCACATTTCCCCAGCCCACTTACTTTTAGATCTTCTTTGCACTGCAATGAAGAAAACAACCACGGAAATGCAGACCACAGCTAAAATAATACTCAAAGTTATCCATATATTATTTCTGTCATGAAGGAAAATATAGACATCAATTACGACAAGTGGCAATGTGTGTCAGTACATACTTAATTTCTCAAAAGAGCCAGCTATCTAGTTCATGCTGACCTTAAAGCATCTTACATTTTCTTTTTTTTTTTTTTGTAACATTTAAATTCTTCTCTACTGTAGCCCCTGTCTACACTAGATGGGATGGGTCAGTCCTAATCTGATCACTCCACACACACATGCCTCCACCATTTTTTTTGCCTCCACCATTTTCAAATCGACCAGTAAAATAATACAAATAACTTCCCTGGTGTCTTACAGACAAAACAATAATTTCAATGATTTTAATATAATTCAACTATTTACTGTGCCATTGCATAAATATTATGAATAAAAGAAGTGCTTATGTAAGGATAAAGGAAAGCTTCAACTTCACTGTGCTTCCTGTCAATTTATGGGGAGGGGGAAGGGTAAGCTGTGACAAAGTGAGAGAGTGGCATGGACATATATACACTACCAAATGTAAAACAGATAGCTAGTGGGAAGCAGCCGCATGGCACAGGGAGATCAGCTCATGCTTTGTGACCGCCTGGAGGGGTGGGATAGGGAGGGTGGGAGGGAGGGAGACGTAAGAGGGAAGAGATATGGGAACATATGTATATGTATAACTGATTCACTTTGTTATAAAGCAGAAACTAACACACCATTGTAAAGCAATTAAACTCCAATAAAGATGTTAAAAAAATGAGACTCTGGTAAGAAACCCAAGCTCAAGAAAGAATATTGTGAATTTTGAATTTCATATCACACCTCACTTAGCAAAGATATGCTAGCAACTCTAGTCCAAGTAGGAGACTTTGAATAGAATAGTTCAATTTGGTATTGGAAGGTTGCCTAAAAAAGTACAGTTCAGGGACTCAAAATCATTTTCCTTGCTATTAGAAATTCAACAATACACAAGAAACACCGCTTTTAAAACACTACTCAAGGCCAATGAGATGTAATAATATAGAAACTAACCTGACAACAGAAATAGTTATTTCCTTCTTCTCGTTGAGCCTGGGGTTGAGGACCAAAGAGGTCATGGCTACCAGGACTGAAGACTCAGTGGAGAACAGGCTGTTTCCACCTGCTCTGTTGTTTTCAGAGTGCGGCTTTAAATTCTGTCCTTAGGGATCTCCCCAGCTTGCCTCAGGCTCTGGGTACCAGCCTGCAGCCTGACACACCAGATGGACCACTCTGGCATCACTGTTCTTGATGAGAGGGTGTGGGGAACTTCCTAATCCTGTGAACTGTGAAGGGGACAAGGAGCTCAATTAAGAGAGCAACAACCAAAAATTGTTTTGATCCTAGGTTTTAGTACATTTAACCAAACAGAATGATTGCTCATCCCTTGTGTAACTTAGGTAGTAAGAATATTCTGTGAACAATTTCCTCAGAATGAATGATTATCCTAAGAGATCAAAGGTAGCAGAAAAAGGGACGAACAAGAAATCTTGAAGGAATGAGATATTAACAAATAGTCAAGCAAAGAAGGTAATAATGAGAAGTCGAGTGTTAGGATTTATGGTAATCTCAGAGGCTTGCTGAAGGACACAGCTCTGATTAAGTCATTACACTACCACAAATGTTCAACCGTCAAAACAGATTCACAGCAATCACATGCTGTACCTAGCACCAAACTTTACTATGATTAGTGATAGACACAAAAAGCAAGAACAGAGACAGCGACATCCACCTCTGAAATGGTCTAAAACCATCTGACGTACTTCTCAAAAAAGTCATTTTTCCACCCTGGGATGTATTTTGGTTTTACATTAAGAGATGAGTGCTAACAATATGTGTAACACATGTGATTTAAAAGTTAGAGCCTGAGGAAGCCACTTTAGATTCTTAGCTTTTACATTCCATCAATCACACAGGTAGGGAACCTACATGACTGACTTTCGCTCTCTAGTGCCCTCTCTAGTGCCCTATAAACCATAAATTCCAGTTTTATGTACAATAAGCAATGTAGAAAGATCAAGTATCCAGAGAGGCTGTTAACTCCTCCTTTCCCAGTTATGAGTGGGTGGATCAATGCTGTAGCCTTCCTTTTTGGGGATGTGCATGAGTTGCAGTCCTGGGAGTGGCAGGAGATTGAATCTGCATATGGAGGACGATTATCTACTCCCTAGACACCCTACTGTACATTGTGGACCCTGGGCCCTCTCAGGACTCCTGATGGAAGACATTGACAGATTTCTGAGCATCCATGAGATGGGCCTTGAGCTCCAATGAAAGTGCCTCTGGCCCTCTACTCTCTTACCTTTCTCCTGGGCTCAGAATTATTCAAGTTAGCACTTCTTTTTATACATCTTCCAAGTCTCCATCTCTGACTCACACTGAGGCCTATAATGCTAAACATATAATACTAAGAAAAAAGCAAGGCTACAGGCAACAGAAGAGAGTGTGAAAAAGGAATGAATACACTGGAGACACTAAACTGGTCCTTGGGATGCTCCTGGAAATGTAGTAGGGCTGCCCACTAGACAGTGCCCAGTGGTTTGGGAGACTACAAGGTAATAGACATTTCTGGATCTCAACACAATTTTTAAAGCACACAACACACAGAAGCACCATTCATGGTTGATATATTTGGCGAAATCAGGGAACAATGCTGTATTCTGTGTCTGGAGTGATATTTTGGAAACTAATAAAAGCAACTGAGGGAAAACAAATTGACCACTATACTTAGCTACTATTAGAATCCAGATGCTAGTAGCAAATTTGAGCTTTAGACTGTAAACATGGAAATATTTGGAGGCGGCTGTTAGACTTTGATATGATTTTTTGGACTAGAGGTTCAGGGCATTGTTTATTGTCAATGTCAAGATGATTGCTGCTGATATACCAAGGGTAGATCAGCAGCAGCAGCATTTATTGTGTACTTACTATGTACTATGAAATGTACTAATTTCTTTGCATGCATTCTTATTTAAATTACATAATATCTCAATGAAGTAGGTAGTAGAGTTGACCCTTGAACAACACAGGTTTGAACTCTGTGGGTCCACCTACATGCAGATTTTTTCCAATGATTTTTGTATTTTCATTTTACAGATCTTCATACTAAGTGTGGGGAAAAGTATATTCGATTAGAGATCATAATATGTGAAATCAAGAGAACCAGGGTTTGAGTTCTGATTCTGTTCACACTGGTTCAGCTTTCTGCCCTTGGGTGAGTCATTTATCAATTCCTTTGAGAGACAGCAGTACCCAATTTTCAAGGGCAGTGTTGGGGAGTGAGGGGTTGGTGCCTCAACCCTCACGTTATTCAAGGGTCAGCTGTATTTTTCTCACATTTGTTTAAATAATGGAAAAATGTTAAAGGTCAAGTAACTTGCATAAAAGTGTATTTCTAAAATATAGTAGAGCATGAACTTCTTCCCAATTTCTTTTTTATTCTTTGTTACAAAATAAGGAATGAATATTATCTTCTCAGAGGTGACTTCCTGTGAGTTTATTTGTGCTCCATCAGTAAGGTATAAAATCTCACCTTGAAATGATAAATAACATAATCTTAGAGGATTTCATCCCTGGAATTATACATTTTAGGCCAGTGTCCAGTTGTTCAACCCTACTAAAATCCTCTGTGCTGACAGGAAAGAGATGATGTGTTACTTCCTCCTACATTCTCTCAGGCCTTCTGCAGTGTTGTTGGGATAACATTTATTGATTGCAATCGTCAGTTAATAAAATTTAAGAAATGTACCAGTAAGTCACTTTGATATAAATATTTGATACTGAATTTATGAAAATATTTGTGGAGAGATTAAATTATAGACATCTGAGAATAGTAAACTTGAGACAGAGAGATGAATATAACATTTCACTGGTCTCATACAATGAGTTTATGGGGTTCTTACCATGATTCAAGGGGAGGAGGGATGTGCTACAAGAAAATTGCATAGAATGGAGATATACTGCACAAAATCACCAGGAGGAGGTGGAATTCCATTTTCTCTTGCCAGTTCTCCTTGTATGTGAGCAGAGTGGTCATGTGAGAAATGACAGGTCTTATCCTAGAACTCAGCCACACAGACTCCTATCCCAGAGACTCATCTGCCACATACACTTAAAGTACCATTACTGTGACAGGATAAATGCTCAAAGCTGCATCTGTACTGCTCTTCATCAGAAGGGTGTATCTTGCAGCCTCAGAGCAACACTCCCCATGGTGTTCCCTGATGATCAGACATTTAAAAAAACTGTCTTAGCTAAGGGGTGATCTTGAGTCCACTCACTCCATGCATTGGGCATCCACTTAGGGGGAGGGTCTGAGGTGACAGGGGAGCACAGCCTTGTGCCCCATCAGGGCAATGATTGGCTCGTTGGCTCCAGCACTGAGAACTTCCCTGGGAAAAAGGAGCTTTGCAAAAAAACACAAACAAACAAAAACTGTCTAAGTGAATCCTAACTGAGCCAAAGAAAGGAGGAGTCAGAACTCTCAGAACTTTTTGGACTCATTATAATTGGCAAGGATATCACTTGCTATTTCCAGAAAACTGCCCCATGTTAACCATTTTTCAAGCTCCTTTTGTATTAGCTAGAGCTTAGAAAACCTTTGTGGATTTTGAATCCACACCTACATAACTCCAAACATTCAGTCAGGCTGGAGTGAACCCTAGTTATAACTACAAGAAACACTAAAGTTTCAGAACCATATTTCTAGATGATAATCAAAATTTGACAATAATTTAAAAACAGAAATTACTCTGTATTATGATTCATTTAGCTCTTATCTATGAATAAGATATTTTATTGATGGAGTCATGATACTTAGCTTAAGAAAAACCCACATATTCTGGAATTCTACTTTCAGAATCCCAAAGAACTTATCTTACTCTGGAGACACTTGCAGCTTAAGGATTTATCTGGACTTTCTCTACAGACTTTGCAATTTGAATCAGATGCCAAACTAATTCTCTTATAATCCCCTCTCTGACAGTATGGGCATCAATGTCTCAAGAGCCACCCTCTCAGGCCAACAATAGCAGGTCTGATTCATGGAGCTTTCTAGTCAACAAAGAGGGCAGATACCATGAACATAAATAAGTAATTATACAGGTGAATTAACCTGCCATAATTAGTGGGTGATTCAGTCCCTTCACAGTTGCTGCTGGTTTATTATAGAATCCATCTCTGTCCTCCCAATATCAACAGATGCTCACAGACTCTTAGATCACTGTCTCTGAGCTCTCAGATCACCCTTTCTCCCAAGTGCTGCCTCCTTAGCTATATGGAATCCCAGGTCAAGTTCTCTGCTCTGACAAAATATATGTTAAATCACACTTAATAACCTGAAGAGCCTCAGCTACCAAAATCTCCATGTTCTCATGCTCAGATGCAAGAGACATTATTTATTCAAATTATTTGGCAAATTATTATTTATTGGACGTACAGCTATAGACTAAAGTTTGTGTCCCCTCAAAATTCTTATATTGAAAACTAGCCCCTAATATGATGGTATTTAGAGGTGGGGCTGTTGGGAGGTGACTAGTCATAAGGGTGGTGTCCTCATGAATGGAATTAGTGCCCTTATAAAAGATACCCCAGAGAGCTCCTTCACATTTTCTGCCTTGTGAGGACACAGTGAGAAGACCACCACCTGTGAAACTCTTAAGAAGAGGGCTCTCACCAGAAATTGAATCTGCCAGTGTGTTGATCCTGGACTTCCCAACCTCTAGAACAGTGAGGATAAATTTGTTTTTAAGTCAGTCAGTCTATGGTATTTTTGTTATAGCAGCCCAACAGACTAAGACCTCTACTATGTGGCAACCATGTTCCAAGCCTTAGGGACAGAGCGTGCATTGCCACGAACAGTAAGGAGGCCAGTGTGGCTGGAGCACTGGGAGCAAATGTGGTTAATCATGTCTATATTCCTGTTTCTTTCCCTTCAAATAATGCAAGTCACTGTTAATATTCCTTCAAGTACAGCTGAAGTGTGACTCCAGCACACTCTCTGTCCTCTTGCCTGGACTCCTGTACAATTTAAGTGTTTTCACTAGAAGTCTGTGGACTCACTATAACAGATTTTCCCTTTCGAAACTGAGACTTGATGCCAACTCAAGGACTTTTAAAATTAAGTTCCCTCTGTCTGTACCACTTTTCTCCATGCAGGGCTCACTCCTTCACAATCTTCAGTATCTGAAAGTCATTATAGCAAATATTTTTGTAATGAAAGTCCAGATAACAAGAGATCCCTATATTTGTGGTGTGCGCCCCCAGTGGTAGCCCCAGGATAGCGAACATACTGCCAGTTTGAAACTTTTATCTTAGTCCCTTTTATTTGCCAGACATTTTTTCTGTCTTTTACAGATTCTTCTGCTAATGCTATGAGAAAGGTGAGTACTATCATCCTCATTTATAGTTGACAAAATTGAGACAGAGGGAGGCTAACAGATTTGCTTAGTGTCTTCTTGGGAAAGAGTGGAAGAACAAGAATTCTGACCCTAGCTCTCAGCATACAGATTTAACTAAATCAATAACTGTATAGGAAAAACAACCAAACCAAACTAACCAACCAAGCCAAACCAACAAACAAAAGCACCTAGAATTCTAATATTTCATCACCATTAAATGAAAATAACTGATTCTGGGGTTATTGAGTAGAGACAATGTGGCTTCCATCATGAGTTGGGTGGAGCCAACCATGTCACTCACTATCACTCACTTACCCTGCCTCCTCCTGGATGCCACTTCAGAATATTGTGTCATTTTCATCCTAAGTAGTAGAACTTCCATCTAACACACACACACACACACACACACACACACACACACACACACGGTAAACACTTATTTTGCATAGATAGAAGAAAGAAGTTGAACAAACTCAATATATTTCTCTTCTGCTGAGCTTGGATTTTCTTGGATATAGATAAATAGTGCTTAAATAATATTCCAAAAATGTTCAGAGTTTTGGAGATGGAATGGAGCAACTCTGTTGCTGTTTGCTTTTTGTCTCTAAGCTGAGAGACACCAGCAAAGGGTGTAAGTGTAAACAATATGGGGAGGGATTGTTTGGTTCCTCTCAGCCCATCAGATGCTTTTCCATACTTTAAAGGCACATTTTAGCCAACATTTCACCTTCTACCCAGTACTAAAATCAGGCTTTCAAATGGATATCGAGGTCCAACCAATGATTCAAATGTAATGTGAAAAATGTATTTAAATACAAATAATAAACATTCATTGTAGAAAAAAGGGAAATAAAAACAAGAATAAAGAAAGCAAAATAATAAATAAAGGGAATTTAGAAACAAAGTGAGAGAGATGAAGTATTGCAGCCAGAGGAACATGATACAAGCAAATGCCCAGAAGTGGATACGTGTAGATGTTTTGAGGTCAGGGCACAAAACAACTGGGGAGTGTTGTAGGACACTTGCATCACAAAGGTAATTAGATGTGTCAGTTCACAGAGAACACTGAGTGTCAATAACAAAAGTTTTCAATTTACCATGAAGTCCTTAGGGAAATAATTTTTGAAGAAGAATTATTTGCACAAACTTGTCAGTGACTTCATTTTTTACGTTTAATGAAACTATATGTTCACATTTCCACTTTGGTTATCTAATTAATTCACCAAGTCAGTAATGCAATAATGCAATAATGTAACAGAAAATCCATTACAAGTAGACTGTAAGGAATTGAGAAATTATAAAAGCAAACGAAAACAAAAAAAAAATGTGTCCAAGAGCAGCTGTCCCTCCCTGTTTCCTCAAGTTTCAGTATTGTTTAAATAGTGCCTTTTTTTGAAGCAAGTGAGGTAATAAAGTAATAATAATACTTTACAGAGTTTGTAATGAAAGGACAAGACACTTCATTAGCTGGAACCTGGTCTAAATTTTTGTCTTATAGAGTGAAACCTCATTAAAATGTTTTATAATTGACTGTGCTTCAGTGGAGAAAGTACTTGGATTTCTATAGGAAATGATTTCATTTTAGTAGCTTGAAACATCATCCACTGAAAATCAAAATTAAAGTTTCCTAATTTACAAACTACTTTACAAATTATTCATAGAGGTTATCTACCTAAATACACATTGCTCATTTGGTACTAACTCCCCTGCCCACAACCAGATTCTCTGAGAAGATAAAGAACAAAAGCTAGACAAGGGAATACTCTTGGGAAGACCCCCCCAGAGCCAAACTGAACCACCAGGCAGCTGCAAAGTTGTTGCTGGGTGTGACATGCTGGGAATGATCCATGCAGGCAGCCTGAGGGTTAGACAAATGAGAGATAGATAGGGAGATGGAGATGGCAGGACGGCATGGATAAGAGAAAATAATTGTTTCAACATTGAAAAATTGGTGTCTCCAAGAAGTTTTGTGATACAAATAACAGAAGAGGGATGCTGATTTTAATAAAGCTGTGGTGGTATCCATACTTACACTATTTTAAATATTTTCAAAATAGATGATTAAAGTCATGACTAGGTGAGATATGGCTTACCAGCAACAATAGGGATTTGTATCTGTGTCTATATAAAGTGTTCCAAAACACAATTTTACTTTCTGAATATCTTTTCTACGCCAAATACCACAGGCTTTTCAAATAACTATGAAAAATTTGCACTGTTGTCATTCCCCTCTCAGTGTGAATGGTAGGAAATTCAGTTTTGTTTTGCTTGAGTGAATTTTTATCAAACTATAAGCAACACTAAGAGACCGCACGATCCCGTAGTCAGCCAAGGAAGCTCCAGTTAGCCTGGGTTATGATATACATCAGTGTAACTTTCTGGTTGTCCAAGGCCGAAATCAGTTGCAGTTGCAGGGTGGTCAGTGAAAGAAGATCCATTCCATTGTCTAGGATCTTAAGGGAGAAATATAAGAGATTGGAGGAAGGTGTAATTAAAACTATAAATATGGGTCCACTCTGTCACATTATAGACTAGATCCTCTCCATAGTGATAGGACTGTCTGAAGGAAAGGAGGGAATGCTGAGAAAGAACTTCAAACGGATTGTCCTTGAGGCTCAGTGAATAGGAAACCATGGTCAACTGAGTATCTACATCCCTTCCTTCCCAGTGACCTGAGTCCAAACAAAAATTCAACAGACTTTCTTGGGACCCTCACCTCCCAGTAGTGACCACCATCAGTAAACATCTCTTCACCCAATGTACATATCAGAGTTTCAAAGTGTTTCCTGTTCTCTGAAGGATGATGCTTTTTGAAACTGGAGAAAACCAGTTTCCTATAACTAAGTATAACAAAGTAGGGATCCAAAGTCACCACATTTTGAAAAGGAAGGTCATTTAATGTACTTTTACTTCCATCCATGCAAAGGTAACAGCTACACAGAAAGTTCTCTCATCATAAATGAGTAAACTGAATAAAATTTATGAGACAGCTACTTTCAGACAATGGACAACAGGTAATAGAGGACTGGGATCTTTGAGGAAGGGAAACATAAGCTGAGCCCTAAAGTCACCCCAGCTTTCTATCTCCTCGCCATCCATTATTTTTATGCAAATGAAAACACCATAATCTTACACTCAGGGATCACCACAAAGGTTGACACCTTATTATATGTCTTGGTGGATCTTCTTCTACACATGTACGTATACCTGTAAGTGTTGGTTTTTAACCAAAGTGAGAACATAGTGTCTCTGCTGTTTTGTAAATTGTATCCTGGTCGATAATATCGCCTCTGTGTTTCAGTAATTTAAAAAATTTCTCTCGTGATCTTGAAATGTCTTTACACTTATGTCCCTTCCTATTCCAGGATCATACTTTAATCATACTCTTAATCTAGCATAGTCCCTTTCTTCTGTTTCTGACTTACTGAACAGATTGGGCCAATTTTCTTATACTGATACCTGGCGATTTCCAGGCACCCGCACAAAAAGTGGGAATCAATAGATACCCTGCCATTCTTACTGAATTGAGTCCAAAACTCTTTAAGGGAATAAAACAAAACCTGTCACCCAATAATGTAAAAATCACACATCCAGCATCCAATTAAATTAAGTAGACATGGGAAGGAGTAGGAAAATGTGACTGGTAACCAGGAGAGACAAACAAAGAAGAAAAAGCAATGACGGAATGAGTAGAAAAGGACTTTACACATATGTTCAAGCATTTAAAAAATAAACATAATGAGATAAATGGACAGTATAAAGAAGAATGAAATGGAACTTCTAGAAGTGAAAATCACAATATCGGAAATTATGTCACTGAATGGAACTAAAAGCAGATCTAACTCTAAGGAGGAAAAAAAATCAGTGAAATTGTAGGTGTAATAACAGACATTTGGCAAAATAAAAGATTTTAAAACAAATTTACAGAATGATCAGTCTCAGGACCTGTGGGATATATCAAGCAGTCTAACATACATGTAACTGGAGTCTCAGGAGAGGACAAAAAAGAAAAAATAATTGTTGAAAATATTTAAAACAAGTTGAAAACCATAATAAAATTCTATACAAGAGATAAAAAGAAATTCTAAAGCATCCAAAGGAAAAAGAGAAATTACATAGAGAAGTAAGATAAGAATCACTGCAAACTTACGGTCACAAACAATGAAGGTCAATAGAGAGAGTTTTAAAGGGTTAAAATGGAAAAATTTCTACCTAAAATTCTATACCTAGCAAAAAATGTTGCAAAACACTTAGATTCACTTTCAAATTAGTTCTTTCAAGCTCAAACATTTTTAGGATCCAACTGAAAATGTGTACGACCAAGCTGAAGTAAGGGAGGCACTCCAAGATCAGCAAGTGGGTCTGACCTGAGGTCCTTTCAAATTACTGCCCCTGCATTGAGTCTTGGAGCATGTAAGATTTTGTGTGAACCCTATAAGATTGGAGTCTCTGTTTCCTACAGTCCTCTGGCTCTCCCATACACAAGCCCCACTGGTTTTCAAAGCCAGATATTCTGGGGGCCTTCCTTCCCATGCAAGACCGCTGGACCAAGGAACATGATGTAGGGCTCAGACCCTTTGCTCCTTGAGGAGAACCTCAGCAATTGTGATTCTCCCCCTGTTTGTGGGTCCCCCAACTTGAGAGTGTGGGTTTCGACTATACCGTATCTTTGCCCCTCCTACCTATCACTTCACTGTGATTCCTTCTTTATATCTTTAGCTGCAGAAAATCTTTTCTGATAGTCTTCAGGTCATTTTCATCGACAGTTGTTCTGTAAGTAGTTGTAATTTTGGTATGCGCATAGGGGGTGAGCTCAGGGTCTTCCTACTCCCCCATATTGGCCACCTCAGCTATTATTTCTTTAAATAAACTATGTGCTCCTTTCTCCTCTCTTTTCCTTCTGGGATACCTATTACCCTAACGTTGCTATTCCTAAAAAAGGTGGATAGCTCTTGTAGACTTTCCTCACTTTACAAAATATTCTCTTTTCTCTTCCACTTATATCATTTCTATATTTCTATCTTCAAGCTCTCTAACTCTCTCTTCCATATGGTCTGCTCTATTTCCAATGCTTTCTAATGCACTCTTTGTCTCATTTATTGAGTTCTTCAGCTCCAGGATTTCTATTTGGTTCTTTTTAGAATTTCAATCTCTTTGGTAAAGTATTTCTTATGCTCATTAACTTTATTCCTGAGCTTACTGAACTGCCTTTCTGAGTTTTCTTGTAGCTTGTTGAGTTTCTTTATGACACCTATTTTGAATCCTCTGTTCGATCATAATATTTCATGACCTTAAGTTTGGTTTCTGTAGAAGTGTCATTACCTTTTTGTGGTATAGTGTTATTATTACTGTTGTTACTGTACTGCTTGATGAGTTGTTCCTCTGCCAGTGCGTTGAAGTAGCCAACTTGCTACTTGATTTTAATGATTCAGTTGTTTAGAAATTAGAGGACTTTCTTTTCATTTCCAGTAAGTGGCGCTATAGCACACCTTTTTGGTTTCTCTTACCGGAGCTGCCTCTGATTCTATTTGGGAGTCTGCACTTTCACCCTCCACTGCCTCAGACAGAGGTGTCGCCCCATGCCAGCCTTATCACTGATTGTGCCTCTGGGGTTGTTCGGTTTGCTGGTGCCACCACTGTAAGTGAGGGAACGTAGGGTCAGAGTCATGGGTGTCTCTGCAGCTGCAGGGACAGGGTCCTAGGTCCTGCTGCTGCTGCTGCTGCCTGCTTACCTATGGCCTAGGGCACTGTTGCAATCAGGAGGCTGGAGTCATCTTACATTTAAGTCTTTAAGTCATTTTGAGTATATTTTTGTATATGGTGTGAAGCAGTGTTCTAACTTCATTGATTTACATGCAGCTGTCCAGCTTTCCAAGCACCACTTGTAAATTCTTGCCTCCTTTGTCAAAGATTAATTGACCGTAGGTGTATGGGTTTATTTCTAGGCTCTCTATTCTATTCCATTGATCTATGTGTATGTTTCTGTGCCAGTATCATACTGTTTTGATTACCGTAGCTTTGTACTATTGTCTGAAGTCTGGGAGGCTTATGCCTCCAACTTTGTTCTTGTTTTTTCATTGTTGTTGTTCTTTTGTTTTATTTTCAGGATTGCTTTGGCAATTCTGGGTCTTTTATGATTTCATATAAATTTTAGGATTACTTGCTTTAGTTCTGTGGAAAATGTCATGGGTAATTTGATAGGGATTGCATTAAATTTGTAGATTGCTTTCCGTAGTATGGCCCTTTTATCAATATTAATTCTTCCAATCCAAGAGCATGGGATGTCTTTCTGTTTCCTTGAATCATCTTCAGTTTCCTTTATCAATGTTTTATAGTTCTCAGTGTATAAGTCTTTAATGTCCTTGGTTAGGTTTATTCCTAGGCATTTTATTTTATATTTTTGATGTGGTTTTAAATGGGATTGTTTTTAACTTTCTCTTTCTGATATTTCATTGTTAGTGTAAAGAAATGCCAAAAGATTTCTGTATAATAATCTTGTACCCTGCTACATTTCTGAATTTATTTATCAGTTCTAACCGTTTTTGTGTGGAGTCTTTAGGGTTTTCTATATAGAGTATCTTGTCATTTGCACATAGTGATAATTTTACCTCTTCCCTTCCCATTTGATACCTTTTATTTATTTTTCTTGTCTGATTGCTATAACTAGGACATCCAATACTATGTCGAATAGAATTGGTGAGAGTTGGCATCCTTGGCTTGTTCCAGATTTTAGCAGGAAGGCTTTCAGCTTTTCACCATTGAATGTTATGTTGGCTGTGGTTTTGTCATAAATGGTTTTTATTATTTTGAGATATGTTCCCTCTATATCCACTTTTGCAAGAGTTTTTATCATGAATGAATGCTGAATTTCATCAAATGATTTTTCTGCATCTACTGAGATGATCATGTGGTTTTTGTCTTTTCTTTTGTTGATGTGGTGTATCACATTGATTGATTTGCATATGCTGAACCATCCTTGTGACTCTGGGATGAATCCAACTCGATCACAATATATGATCCTTTTTATGTGTTGTGGGATTCAGTCTGCTACTATTTTGTTGAGGAATTTTGCACCTATATTTATCAAAGATTATTGGCCTGTAATTTTCTTTTTTGGTAGGGTCTTTATCTGGTTTTGGTATCATGGTGGTGGTGGCTTCATAGAATGACTTTGGGAGTGTTCCCTCCTCTTCAGTCTTTTGGAAGAGTCTTTTCAGTATAAGTTATTCTTTGTGTGTTTGGTAGAATTCCCCAGTGAAGTCATCCTATCCTGGACTTTTTTTTCAGGGAGTTTTTAAAATTACAGATTCTATTTCACTTCTAGTAATCAGTCTGTTCAAATTATCTGTTTCTTTTTGATTCAGTTTTGGCAGGCTGTATGTTTCTAGACACTTGTCCATTTCTTCTAGGTCATCCATTTTGGCATATAACTGTTCTTAACATTTTCTTATGATTTTTTGTATTTCTGCGGTATCAGTTGCTATTTCTCCTCTTTTATGTCTTTTTTTAATAAGTAAAAATTCTTTTTTAAAAATTTATTTATTTTTGGCTATGTTGAGTCTTCATTGTTGCGCACGGGCTTTCTCTAGTTGTGGTGAGTGGGGACTACTCTTCATTGTGGTGCTCTGGTTTCTCATTGCAGTGGCTTCTCTTGTTGCAGAGCACAGACTCTAGACATGTGGGCTTCAGTGGTTGTGGCATGCAGGCTCAGTAGTTGCGGCACACAGGCTTAGTTGCTCCATGGCATGTGGAATCTTCCCAGACCAGGGATCGAACCTGTGTCCCCTGCATTGGCAGGCAGATTCTTAATCACTGTGCCCCAGGGAAGTCCCTATTTAGGATTATTTTTGTTTTTTGAGGAAGACCTGCATCACTACAAACTTCCCTCTTAGGACTATTTTTGCTGCATGCATAGATTTTGTATGGTTGTGTTTTGTTTTCATTGTTGTTTGTCTCGAGGTATTTGTTTTTTTATTTCCTCTTTGATTTCATCATTAACCCATTGGTTTTTTTAGTAGCATGTTTCTTAGTCTCCATGTAATTGCCTTTTTCTTTGTTTCTCCTCCTGTGGTTGATTTCTAGTTTCATGCCATTGTGGTCAGAAAAGATGCTTCAAATAATTCTTACTCTTTAAATCTGTTGAGGCTTGTTTTGCATCCTAGTATGTGAGCTATCCTAGAGAATGTTCTATCTCACTTTTGCGATCTAAAATCTGAAGATATTTACATTTAGAAGTAAAAGTATTTGTACTAAGTAAAATAATTCCATGTAGAATAAAGAAATAAAATTCAAGGAAAAAATAGCCACATGGATTATTGGGAACTCTACATAAGTCTTAAAATTTTCAAAGAAGAATGAATTCTCCTATAATAATACAAATACAAATTATTGGATGAAAGTCACTGCAGAAGACAGTGGAGGTTAGGATGTTAGATGTATTCACCTCTATCTTCCTTACTGACTCATTATTAATTAAATTCTAATTGACATTAGATACTGGAACTTAACCTGAGCCGTTTTCCTCAGTTGTGTAGATGGGTCTGAGTACAGGAAGCAACAAGTCACCTGCCAGGCTTGTTAGGAACACTGATGATTCATCAGTGGGAGAGGACCACACTGCACAATATTGCACTTACCTGAGCCAGGGCAGCACCAGAGGAAGGCAAGGAATGCAGGCGAGCCAGAACCCAGCACAACGGGGGAATTCCCTCAGCTCCCAGAGGCCTCGTGCTGTGGTCAGCACCATCAGAACCAGCCAATGTATGGAGAGAAGTTTGCAAGACATAAGGGCCTTGAGGAAGAGAGAAAATTGTAAGAAATATGATATTTTTGATTATGTTGCCAAACCCTGTGTTTATACACATTGACAAATTAGAATTCTGTGGTCACAGAGGTGAGTATATATAAGACACAAATTTGAGCAAATTTCCACTGGAGTAAATTAACTTCTAACTGTGCCTAAATTTTAACTATTGTTTGAAAGATTCTTATATCAAACAGGTCTATTAAGAGAGCAGAAGGAACATGTAATTTTCAAAAAACATTTGTATCATTTGAGTACAACGTAATTATACTACTGCAAATATTTTTTCTTGAAAATTCTCCAGTTTAAAATAGAATTACCTTCATTGTCTAAAACTAATGATCAAAACCATCTCATGAAAGCCTCGGACTCCTTCTCTATATCTAAAACTATCCCATTCCCTGAGCTCAGTTTATTAATTAGTCATCATGAATTAAGGAGAAAGCTCTACAAGTCATAGAAATTAGGTTCCCTGATCTCTAGATAGTAGGATTACTTAAAATACTCCTGAAATTCTTCATGCTACCTTGGTTCTTCCTGTTCAATCTATTTTGTTCTGTAGGCTAGGAAGCTCCCTGGCATGAACAGCATTTACCAAAACTTTTCAGAGTGGCAGAGTTATATATTTTACATCTGATTCCCTAAATTAGCTAGTCCATATGCTTCCGGTCACTTATTTCTTTTTTTGAATCATTCTGCCTTCTGGTGTTTCTCTGAAAATACTTTGAAGCAGTTACTGTACTCTCTGCTGTGTTTGCTGTGTATGAACTTACTGGACTTTTATCCACTGACTCAGTAACTGAGATCATGAGGTAAACACTGTTCTCTTACTCCCTCTCCTTGAAAAACAAAACCAGTTTCCAAAGACAGTCACATTGTCTAGCCAGTTTCAGCTTCTTTTTATAAAATTCCCTAGGACTCATTGGCTTGCTTAGGAAAAACGTATTGCTTATTTCTCTGATCCTTTCCTGCAACAACTAGAATTTCATCATATAAGATAACATAATCAGAACTTGTAGGTACAAGCCTCACTTCAGCTGTTTTAGTTTTGCTCTAAGATTGTACAGAGACAAAACATCCCCACGCCTCTCCCTCTGCAGATGGCAGAATGTCATCTGTTTTTATCATTTCTATGGCTTGCAATACTCAGAGCAGTATCTTTGGTCAAGTCTGTTTTCCACAGTCTAATTGGCACTCACTGTTAAAAACAACAGGTAATAATCACGTGCCAAATTTTAACTTATTAATGAAAAAACCAATTAGAAGACAATGGGGTTGGTGGCAAAAGCATTTGAAGAACATAGTTCTGTACTATGCAAAGGGAAAAGAATCAAAAATTGCTCAGTCAGATGAAAATCTATAAATATTCTTCAAGAGAACAAGCCTATAAACTTTAGGGTTATCTTCTCCACAATGCAGCAAAATATCAAACCCTATAATTTTCAATAAACTAACCGCTAACTTTACAGAGCTGTCTGTACCCTTGCCAACTGTTAATTGTTAGTTATATTCCAGAGTCAGATGAAAGCCTAATTGATTTCTCTGATGAAGCTTTAGCATGATATGAAGGAATCAAGCAATGAGCATTTTGCCTTTTTCCAGGTTTGGAATAAATTTTTCCTCAGCATCAGCTCAGTCCTTTCAACCCTCAGAGGATACTTCCTAGTTCCTTGGTCCACTGTCTCAAATCACCTGCCTGCTACTCATCCATGGACTGAGGTCTACAGTCCAACAGCTCTTGAGTAACTGAATGAAATAATCACTCAAGTGAACTTGGGAGCAGATCCTTCCCTAATCAAATCTTCACACGAGTCCTCAGCACCTGAAACCTTGACTGAAGTCCTGTGAGAAACTGTGAGCCAGAGGACTCAGCAAAGCCATGCCCAAATTCCTGTCCCACGGAAACTGTGAGATAATAAATGTTTGTTATTTAAAGATACTAAACTTTCACCCAAGGCAATCTACAGATTCAACACAATCCCTATCAAAATACCAATGGCATTTTTCACAGAACTAGAGCAAATAATTTTAAAATTTTTATAGGAGCACAAAAGACCCTGCGTAACCAAAACAATCTTGAGAAAGAAGAATAGAGCTGGGGGAATCATACGTCCTGACTTCAGACTATACTACAAAGCTACAGTAATCAAAAGAATATGGTACTGGCACAAAAACAGACAGAAAGATCAATGAAACAGAATAGAAAGCCAGAAATAAACCCACACACTTATGGTCAATTAATCTATGACAAAGGAGGCAAGAATAGACAATGCGGGAAAAGACAGACCGTTCAATAAGTGGTGGTTGGAAAGTTGGACAGTTACATGTAAAAGAATGAAATTAGAACATTTTCTGCGACCATATACAAAAACAAACTCAAAATGGATTAAAGACCTAAATGTAAGACTGGAAACCATAAGACTCCAGGAAGAAGCATAGGCAGAACACACTTTGACATAAATTGTACCAATATTTTTAAAAATCTGTCTCCTAAGGCAAAGGAAACGAAAGCAAAAATAAACAAATGGGATTTAATTAAACTTAAGAGTTTTTGCACAGCAAAGAAAGCCATCGACAAAATGAAAAGACAACATACCAAATGGGAGAAAATATTTGCAAATCATACATCTAATAAAAGGTTAATATCCAAAATATATAGAGAACTCATACAACTCAACAACAGAGAACAAACAATCCTATTAAAAAATGGGCAGAGGAGCTGATAGACATTTTTCCAAACAAGACTTTCAGATGGCCAACAGGCATATGAAAAGATGCCCAACATCACTTATCATCAGAGAAATGCAGATCAAAACCACAAAAAAAATCGCCTCACACCTATCAGAATGGCTATTGTTAAAAAGACCACAAATAATAAATGTTGGCGACTATGTGGAGAAAAGAAAACTGTTGTGCACTGTTGGTAGGAATGTACATTGGTGCAGCCATTGTGGAAAACAGTATGAAGGTTCCTTAAAAAACTAAAAATAGAGCTACCATATGACACACCAATTCCATTCCATAGTATATATCTGAAGAAAACAACACTAATTTGAAAAGATACATGCACACCAGTGTTCATAGCAGCATTATTTACCATAGTCAACAACAGATGACCTGTCCCTCAACAGATGAATGGATAAAGATGTGGTACGTACACACACACACACACACACACACACAGTGGAATATTACTCAGTTGTAAAAAGAATGAAATTTTGCCATTTCCCACAAGATGGGCAGATCTGGTGGGTATTATGCTTAGTGAAATAAGTCAGAGAAAGACCAATACTGTATGTTACCATTTATATATGGAATCTAAAAAATACAAATGAATGAATATAACAAAACAGAAACAGACTCACAGATATAGAAAACAAAGTAATAGTTACCAATGAGGGTGGTAAGGAGGCGGCAGCATCCCGGGCGGGCGGGAGGTGCACCAGCAGCGGCAGCGCGAGGGCTGTGAGGGCTGGGCCGGCCGGCTGGCAGACTACGATGCGGAACTTCTGCGCGGCCCCCAACTGCACGCGGAAGAGCACGCAGTCGGACCTGGACTTTTTCAGGTTCCCATGGGATCCAGCCAGATGCCAGAAGTCGGTGGAGAATTGTAGGAGAGCAGACTTAGAAGATAAAACACCTGATAAACTAAATAAACATTACTGATTGTGTGCCAAACACTTTGAGACGTCTATGATCTGTAGAACTATACATTTTGCAGAGGCATCAGAAAACTAAAGAATGATTGGGTTATTGTATTTCTCAAAATTAATTGAAGCAAATACATGTGAAGTCATTGGGAGAGTCCTTATAGGACAGTTCTTCGAGATAATGCAATGCCAACAATATTTGATCTTACCAGCCATTTGAATAATCCACACAGTAGACACAGAAAACGAATAAAAGAATTGAGTGAAGATGAAATCAGGACACTGAAACAGAAAAAAATTGATGAAACTTCTGAACAGGAACCAAAACATAAGGAAATAAACAGCAACAATGCTCAGAACCCCAGTGCAGAAGAAGGGAGTGAAGAGCAGGGTGAAGACATTTTAACTTTAACCCTTGAAGAGAAGGAAAACAAAGAATACTTAAAATCTTTATTTGAAATTTTGATTCTTATGGGAAAACAGAACATACCTCTGGATGGATATGAAACTGATGAAATCCCAGAAGGTCTCTTTACTCCTGATAACTTTCAAGCACTGCTGGAGTGCCGGATCAATTCTGGTGAAGAGGTTCTGAGAAGGCGCTTTGAGACAGCAGCAGTTAACACATTGTTCTGTTTGAAAACACAGCAGAAACAGATGCTAGAGAGCTGTGAGAGCTGCATTTGGGAAGAAACCCTAAGGGAAGTGAGAGACTCACTTCTTTTCCATCGTCACTGACGATGTGGTGGACTTAGCAGGGGAAGAGCACCTGCCTGTGTTGGTGAGATTTGTTGATGAAGCTCACAACCTGAGAGAGGAATTTGTGGGCTTCCTGCCTTACGAAGCGGATGCAGAAATTTTGGCTGTGAAATTTCACACTACGATAACTGAGAAGTGGGGATTCAACATGGAGTACTGTCGTGGCCAGGCTTACATTGTGTCCAGTGGATTTTCTTCCAAAGTGAAAGTTGTTGCTTCTAGACTTTTAGAGAAATATCCCCAAGCTATCTACACACTCTGCTCTTCCTGTGCCTTAAAATATGTGGTTGGCAAAATCAGTGCCTGTTATGGGAGTATCTGTCACATTAGGAACAATTGAGGAAGCTTGTTCTTTTTCCCATCAATCACCACAACTGCTTTTAGAGCTTGACAATGTAATTTCTGTTCTATTTCAGAACAATGAAGAAAGGGGCAAAGAACTGAAGGAAATTTGCCATTCTCAGTGGACAGGCAGGCATGATGCTTTTGAAATCTTAGTGGACCTCCTACAAACACTTGTTTTATGTACAGATGGTATAAATAGTGACACAAATGTTAGATGGAATAACTGTATAGCTGGCCGAGCATTTGTACTCTGTAGTGCAGTAACAGATTTTGATTTCATCGTTACCAACATTGTTCTTAAAAATGTTCTATCTTTTACAAGAGCCTTTGGGAAAAATCTTCAGGGGTAAACTTCTGATGTCTTCTTTGCAGCCAGTAGTTTGACTGCAGTGCTGCATTCACTAAATGAAGTGATGGAAAATATCGAAGTTTATCATGAATTCTGGTTTGAGGAAGCCACAAATTTGGCAACCAAACTTGATATTCAGATGAAACTCCCAGGGAAATTTCACAGAGCTCAGCATAGTAACCTGGAATTTCAGCTAACCTCTGAGAGTTACTATAAAGAAACTCTAAATGTTCCAACAGTGGAACACATTATTCAGGAACTGAAAGATACATTCTCAAAACAACACCTCAAAGCTCTTAAATGCTTATCTCTGGTACCCTATGTCATGGGACAGCTTAAATTCAATACATCAGAGGAGCATCATGCTGACATGTACGGAAGTGATTTACCTAATCCTGACACACTCTCTGCTGAGCTGCATTGTTGGAGAATCAAGTGGAAACACAGAGGGAAAGATATAGAGCTTCCATCCACTATTTATGAAGCCCTTCATCTGCCAGACATCAAGTTTTTTCCTAATGTTTATGCATTGCTGAAGGTCCTATGTATTCTTCCTGTGATGAAGGTTGAGAATGAACGCTATGAAAATGGATGAAAGCGTCTCAAAGCATACCTGAGGAACACTTTGACAGACCAAAGGTCAAGTAACTTGGCTTTGCTTAACATAAATTTTGATATAAAATGTGATTTGGATTTAATGGTGGATACATATATCAAACTCCATACAAGTTAAGTCAGAGCTTCCTACAGATAATTCAGAAACCATTTAAAATACCTAAGAGACTTTTAAAATAGGCTTTCTCTTATATTTGATATTTGAAAAAATCTGTAAGAAATTTGAAAATACCTTTCAGAAAAGTTGTAAGGTGTACGTAGGCCACTTAATCACTGAATATCTTGACCTGTAGGCCTCGCATTGAGTACATTAGTCATTGATAATCTTCCTGTTTAAATGGCCCGTTTGAAGTCCTATGCTTTGGAGACCTAACTGTTCTTCCAGAAGATAGCATTGAAAGTACCATGTTACACTCTGTGTGATCTCTGCTAATGGCACTTTGAAATTGTATTAGTTAAGTCATTTTAGATATAACATTTGTCACTGCGGATCCAATTGTCAGGTACTGAGTTATCAGTTCTTTGAAGAAATAAATTTTGAGGAGGTATGGGAGGAAGGAATACATTTTACAAAACATTACAAGGAAGCTCATGACTGACCTTTGAATAGTAGGAGTTTTAAGTATGCTGTTAAAAATCTGTAAGGGACAGTTAAGAAAATTATCAGACCGTAAGAGAAACGTGTGAGTTTGCCAAACAAGGATTTCAGTGTAGATTTTGTCTTTATCAAATGAAGTTGAAGGAACAAGTTATAGTTAAAGTTTGAATGGAAGAGCCTTCCCTTGTTGTTCCACATCTGATTGTTGCTGTTTACATTCCTTTATTGAGCCTACATCTTCATAAGCTTTTTGACAGGTATATGTTGAACACTTCTGTTTCATGGTCAAGACAGGATCAGAGGCCATGGATACTGACAACTGATTTCTCTGTTTTCTTCTGTCTTTTTCCATGACTATATCTACTGCCTCACCTTGGTTTACAAGCAAAACCTAGAAAACCTACAAAAATAAGTGTTTTGTGGTTTATCTAGGAATAATACAGAAAATATTGCTGTTATTTTTGGTGAAGAAAATCAATTTTGTATAGTTTACTTCAACCTAAATAAAATGTGAATTTTGTTTAAAAAAATAAAAGTTACCAATGTGGGGAGGTAGGAGATTAAGAGGTACAAACTGTGTACAAAATAAATAAGCTACAAGGATATATTGTACAGCACAGGGAATACATCCAATATTTTATAATAACTTTAAATGAAATATAATCTATAAAAACTTTGAATCACTATGTTGTACACCTGAAACTAATATAATACTGTAAATCAACTATACCTCAGTTTAAAAAAAAGGAAAAAAAGATACAGATTAAAATTAGCCAGGAAAAAGATACACAGGGAAGAGTCTAGAAGAGCCATCAGATGCGAGCTTCCATCTGTCCTCTCCCAGTGGATTGATACAGACAACATTTAAGTCTTCTATCAACAATGAGAGACAACATGCACAAAGTACTGCCAACCCATGAAGTTCACTTGAGCCTTGGTGTCCAGAGTTTTTATTCAGGGTCAGTCACGTAGACAAGGTGTGCATACATGGCTGACCTTCGTTACTTAGTCTCTAGCCTCTCAGAGGCCAAACTGATACTAAGTGTCCCAAAGCCCCATGTAAAAAAGATGCTTTTGTCAGGCAGGATATTCCAAAAACTTAGAGGTTACCTCCTGGGAGCCTGGCAAGTGGTCAAACCTTTCTTTGAAATGTGCAGGTTTTAGGCAACCCAGGCCTACTGAGTTTATCTTTTACTGCAGAGAAGCACACTCTTTCTTGAAATCCAGAGACTTTTGGTGCCTGACAACAACAGGAGTGGCAGTAGCAATGACAACAGGCACCATGCACCACTACAGGTGCTAGAGACATGAGAGCAACTGAGTCTGCAGACTCAGGACAGTTAATCTCAGCCCTGGCCAGAGCAGCCTTCATAGACCCAGGAGGAAGTGGAGCCAGCATGTCCACGGCAGGCACTGTGAAATATACTCAAGAATGTTTAAAATGGCTGCAGCAAGGGCCACAAGCCTGGCCTTCTAGTATGTCAGCAGGAACTGCTGATCTCTCCCCAGAGGGCAGCATGAGTGTGGTGATTACAGAAGCCTGTTGCAGAAACAGCTTAAGATTCAGTAGTGGGACACCTCATCCCAAACTTGCAGGGTTAAGGCAACACAAGTGAATGGAACAGAAGCCAGAGAGTTTCCCAACCCAAGAATGAAACCCAAATGGAAAGAAAGGGAAAGGATAAGTTCCAATTAAAGCCATTCCAACACCATAAGGTGGGGCAGTACAGAAAAACCCTCATATTATCCATATGCTGGTTAGCCTACCAGGGAACCACTAAGAGTTAAAAAGAAAAAAGGAGGGAAAGGCCAGGGCATCCCAGGGAAGAGAGGATGCAGCTTCTCCCCCATCATAAATACTGGACTCAACCTACCACATAGGAGTCTAAGTGGGTGGCCAGAAAGCCCTTCCTTCTGTGAAAGGGCCTATACTAAGGCCTCTGTGAAGAATAAGTGAAACAGTAACCCTCTTCTCAAGGAGCTTGCAGTGTAGTAGAGTGGATTGCAAACTTTCTTTTATTTTTTTTTCTTCAGCTGCTCATGAGGATCACAAATACCAAATCATGGGTCATGCAGGGTATATATTGATAAGCACAAGAAAGAAATTGAGTGAAATTGAAGTGATCTGACTGCATCCCTCTCTGGACTATGATCTCCATAGCACATGATCTCTGGACCATGATCTCCTATAGGGCACTGGGTCAATTCAATTGTGTAGTGAATTGACTGTCTCTTATGGGAAGAAAAACTTAGACTTGCTGCTACCTGTTCTGTGCCAGGTGCTACACCTGGTGCTTTACAAGCATAACTCATGCTTGTAACAATTTTATGCTTAAGGCATTGTCATCTCAGTTTGAAGAAAGTCATATGAAGAAAATGGAGGCTCAGAGGACTGAAGTGACCTGCATAAGTCACACAAGCTAATATGTAGTAGAGCTAGATATCAAGCTGTGTCTTTCTGACTATATAACCTGTGCTCTTTGCCATATACTGGGAATTATTTCTTTTAATTACTAATGTAATAAGTGAAAATGGGTATTCTTTTTAAAGAACAAGCATATAAAAGTTATGTAAAAGTTGCAGGACTTCCCTGGTGGTCCAGTGGTTAAAAATCCATCTTGCAACGCAGGGGGATGCCAGTTCGATCCTCAGTCAGGGAACTAAGATCCCACATGCCTTGTGGCAACTAAGCCCGCACACTGCAACTACTGAGCCCACGCACCACAACTAGAGAGCTTGCATGCCACAACTACAGAGCCCTGGTGCTCTGGAGCCCGTGCACCACAACTAGAGAGAAGCCCGCACGCCACAACTAGGGAGAAGCCCATGCACCACAATGAAGCACCTGTGCGCCACAATGAAAGATCCAGTGTGCCACAACTAAGACCCGACGCAGCCAAAAAAATAATAAATAAATACATAAATATTAAAAAATTAAAGTTGCAAATATAACAGTGTCCTGATATCTTTCAACCAGCTTCCCCTCATGTTAACATCTTACATAACCACAGTACAAGCATGAGAATCAGGAAATTAACATTAGTACAATGTTATTGACTACTGTAAAAACTGTATTTGAATTTCATAAGTTTTTCCACTGAAACTATTTTTGAAAAGGTCCAGTCCAGGATCTCACACTGCACTAGTTATTTCTCCTTAGTCTCCTCTAATCTGCAGCAGTTCCTCTGTCTTTCCTTGTCTTTCATGACCTTGACACGTTCTAAGGGTATTGATCTCCTATTTTAATGTTCCTCAATTTGGGTTTGTCTGATATTTCTTCATGATTAGTCTGAGGTTATGCATTTTAGACAAGAACACTGCAGAAGTGATTTTGTGTCCTCCTGAGGGCATCCCATCACAGGATTTAGGTTGTTGATATGTCTTATTACTGGTGACTTTGACTTTGATCACTTGGTTAAGAGGGTTTCCATCAGGTCTCTCCACTCTCAAGGTAATATATTTTCCTTTGCAGTTAATAAATATTTTGGAAGCGATGGTATGAAGCTCTACAAGTATATTTCTTCCCAAATTTTCACCTCCTAATTTTAGCATCCATCAGTGGATTTTATCTGCAGTTATTCCTGTGGTACTGACCTAATGGTGATTTTCTGTTTTCCTCATTCCTTTCACACTCATTAGTTGGAATTCTACAGCAAGGAAGAGCTATCTCTTCTCCCTCATTTATTTATTCAATTATTTATATCAGTATGGACTCATGTATAAGACTCTGGAATTTGGTTGTATCCAGATTGCCAAAGATCTCAAATACTATGTTAAGAGTTTGCACTTGATTCATTGGGCAATGGAGAGCCACTGTGGCTTTTTTTTTTTAAGCAGATAATTAATATAGACAATATTAATGGCTTTTGAATCAGAATCCATCAGTGAATTAGTTGAGGATCAAAGTAAGAATCCCTTCCTTCCCTCGTTGTCCCTGTAGGTCCTTTGTTGCTTATAGCTCTGGCTCTTCTATCTAGGGCTTCAAGTAAGAGCCCCAGTACAATTGGCTTTTTAAAAAAATAAATTTCAAAGCCTACCCTATTACACAAACAGTAGTCCCATGTTCTGAGTAAGAAGATACAGCAGTTTTGGCTCATTGTTAAAGAACCTCAAATCCCACACTACTCCATAGTGGCCCCAGGTTCTGAAAATAAGAGACCCAGAAGGACTGGCTCATTGCTGACAAAGCTCAAAGTCTACCTTATTGCACAGACAGTGGTCTGGGGTTCTGCAAGAACCTCAATGCCTACTGTACTGTGCATAATACAGAGGTGGACATCATCGGGTTGCAAGCTGTGGAGGAGAGCAGCACGTAATCCATCACACAGACAGAAGAGCATGGGGAAGGGCTGGAGGTCACTGGTGCCATCATATCTAAGACAAGGAGACAGTAACCTGTTAAGCCCATCAGAAGAAGAGCCAGAACATGAAACCAAGCTGTTTTCAGTTTAGCGTCCCTTAGTTTTAAATTCATTTTTAGAATGAATTACTACCTTCTTTTTGAACTTATGTATTCCACAGCATAGAAGTGACCTCACAGTGGATTCTGTGACATCAACCAAGCTTCAGCCTGAGACGACCCTAGTCTCCAGTCAAATGGAGCCTCACCTCATACCCATGCTCCATGGAGCTGATAGAAACACTCTACCTCATATTAACCCCTGTCTATCTTTGGTTCCTCAAGGTTATGGTTGAAAGTCACCTTCTGTGGGCTGGAAAGCACCACCACCTCCTTCTCTTGCTTGTCTTCCCTTTGAAGGTCCCTGAACATAGATACTATGTCTGGCCTGTAGATCAAGCAAGAACAAGACTCATGTTTCCTCAGTATACTCATGGGAGGGAGGAGGGGAACAGCAGTATTTGTCAGGCTACCATCTTGACTTGACTTCGCAATTCCACTTCTGGGTATATGAGAAACTCTAACACATGTGTACCAGGAGACAACTGTAAAATGCAACAAAATATAAGGGCAAAACATTGGAAATAGCCCCAAATGTCCATCAACTGGGGAACTGATAAATTATGGACTACATATACTGTTGGATACTATACAACAGTGGCAGACACACAGGCATGAATGAATCTCACCTATGGTAGGGTAAAAACAGTAAGTCACAGAACACATGTGCTTTAGTTCAATGTATAAAACAGTTAATAATAATACCTAGCAATAAATTATTTAGAGTATATATTTGGCAAAATTAGAAAAAAGGAAGTATCTATAGGGTATAAAGGAGGGAGATGTTATTAGGGAAGTATACACAACAGCTTCAATAGTGTTGGCGACTGTTCTATTTCATAAACAAGGTGGTGGGTACACAGGTATTTATTTTCTAATATTTTCACATTTCTGAAATCTGGATGGTCTTAAGATATAGCTGTCATTATCATGAATACACCTTAGTCAGTTTTTTAATACATTTTACTTTGTATGTATTCACAAGGGTGATAAATGTTAAAACCAAAGTCTGAAAAAAAATTTAATACGTATAAAAAATTCAAAATGACAAAAAAATCATTGTGTCAGTTTAATTGGTATAATTTTTTCTTTTTTAGTGGTACATAAAATACAATATGTATTATACTTGATGACATCTTATATTCAGAGGGATACTAAATTTTTAACCATATTAACTGTATATTGTATATACAGTTTTGCAAGTATGGTATATTTTATCATAAAAATCTATTGTCTGTTATCATTTTTCCATTTTTCACAGGGGTAAGAAAAAACACAAATACCTATGGGAAAAGGTATTTCATGTAAACAGTAACTAAAGGAGAGTAGGGTTGGCTATACTACTATTAGACAAAATAGACTTTTAAGTCAAAAACTGTTACATGAGGGAATTCCCTGGCAGTCCAGTGGTTAGGACTTCGTGCTTCCTGCTGAGGCCACGGGTTCAATCCTTGGTTGGGGAACTAAGATCCTGTGAGCTGTGTGGCGCAGCCAAAAAAAACTGTTACAAGAGACAAAAAAGGACACTACATATTGATAAAAGGATCAATTCACCAAGAAGATATAATAACTATAAACATATATGCACCAAATCACATACCTCCAAACTGTATGTAGCAAATATTATTAGAATTAGAGAGAGAAGTAGCCCGATCTACAATAATAGTAGACTTCAATAATCCACTTTCAATAATGTATAAGACAACCAGACAGAACATCAGTATGGAAGCAGAATACTTGAACAATACTATAGACAAATGGACACAACAGACACCTATACTCCTCTCAGCAACAGAATGTACATTTTTTTTCAAGTGCACATGGAACATTCTTCAGGATAGACCCCATATGTTAGACTACAAAGCAATTGTTAATAAGTTTTAAAAGATTGGAATTATGCAATGTATCCTTCAAATCACAATGGAATGAAACTAAACATTAATATCAGAAGAAAAACTGAAAAATTCACAAATATGTAGAAACTAAACAACATACTTTTAAACAACCAATGGGTCAAAGAAGAAATTGCAAGGGAAATTAGGAAATATATTGAGACAGATGAAAACAAAACACAATGCGCTGAAACTTATGAGAAACAGTAAAAGCATTGCTAAAAGGACAATTTATAACTGTAAATACTTACATTTAACAAGAAGAAAGATTTTAATTCAACAACCTAACTTTTCCTCTTAAAGAACTAGAAAAAGAAGAACAACCTAAACCCAAAGCTAGCAGAAAGAAGGAAGTAATATAGATTGGGTAAAGCTGCCTAAAAAGTACAGTACAGGGACTCAGTATCATTTCCCTTTCAATTAGGAACTCAACAGTATGCACTCAGTCTTAAAACACTTCTCCAGGCAATGAGATATAATTATAGACAAACTAACCTGAATCAGAAATATTTGTTTCCTTTTTCTGGTTGAGCCTGGAGTTGAGGTTGGAACAGGGCACAATCTTTTTGAGTTCAGTTACCAGAACTGATGACTCAATGGAGAGCAGGTCTTTTCCATTTGCTCTGTTATTTTCAGAGTGTGGTTTTAAACTATGTCTCTGGAGATCTATCCAGCTTGCTTCAGGGTACCATCCTGCATCTTTACATACCATACGGACCACTCTAGCATCACTGTTCTTGATGAGAACATGTGAGGAACTTCCTATTCTTGTGATATGAGAAGGGAACAAGCAGCTCAATTAAGAAATCAAAAAGTGGTTTGATTCTAGTTTCAGTATTTTGAATATGATGGACCAAATCAAAGGATGGTCCATCTCCTGTATAACTTAGGTAAAAACAATGAAAAATTTCCATCAAAATACATAATTATCCTAAGGAATCATATATAGCAGAAAAAGGCAAGAACAAGTAATTTTTAAGAACTGAGATAATTGAAAATATGGAAGAAAAGAAGATAATAATGAGAAGCTGAGTCTAACAATTTATAGTAATTTCAGAAGCACCCTAAAAGCTGGTTGAATGGCACAGTTCTAATCAAAAGTTATTATACCACAACAGAAGTCAAATTGTCAAAGCAGATTCAGAGAAATTAGGCACCTTACTTAACAGCAAATTTTACTAATGATGAATTAAGGATACAAGCAAAAAAGCAAGCATAACATCTATCTCTGGAAGGGTCCAAACTATCATATGCACCTCCAAAAAATAGATTTTTGTACTGGGATGTATTCTGGCTTCAGAGCTAGAGATGAGTGTTCACTGTGTGTGCTGGACATGTGCTGTAAAAGTCAGCTCTAGGGAGCTATTTAAGTTTAGAGCTTCTTAGTTTTTATATTCCACCAGTCATGCAGAGAGGGGATCTACAAGACTAATTTCTGTTCTCTAAGAGGTGCTCCATAATCAATAAATTCCAGATTTGTTTACAATAAGCAATGTAAAAATTCTGGTAAAAATATTCTCACATGAGACCTCCTTTGGCTATCCTCCTACTTGTAAGTTTACATGGAGGAGAGAGTTACAGAGCTGTTGAAGGATTCAACACAATTCAGCCCATATCACAGGAGCAAACCAACTGGGCCTTCAAGAGACATGCAGTAAGGCACCAAGGGGAGGTAAAAAGAGTGTGTGAAAAGGTATGTTTTTAGAAGTATCATCTCATTGTACCTTCTCAGAGGTAAGGTAAGGTTTGGGCAAAAGTATTTGTAGGAGAAGAACATTACCTTGTCAGAAAACCTCAATTGCTTGTCCTAGTCCAAAAAATATTTGAATAACAGGATCTTCTGTAAAAAGAGTGGATATTAGGTTGAGAAAGGGAAACCAGAATAATCCAGAATAAAGAGAAGGCTGAAGGCTCTTCAGCAATGCCTTTCTAGAAGTTCCAACGTTGGGCCTAAGAGTTAGTTAGTGAAAGAGGACAAACAAGAATATTTCTCATTCAAGGGATAGTATATCCCAATTCTGAGGCTCCTGAGAGGTTGAATATACAAGGTTATAAATTTTTAAAAATCTGTATTATCCAGAATTTTAAATGAACAATTATAACTGCTCATAGTATATAAATGTGCCACTTTGGACATTTATATTCATTTTCTTATTTGATATTTACAACAGGGTATGGAGTTGGCATTATGGTCCCCATTGTATAGTGCAAGAAATAAGATCCAGAAGGCTCATAACTGCAGAGGCTACCATGAACCCATGTTTTCTGTTCCCAAGTGCAAATGCTATTCCCTCTTAGTCTAATCGTCTAACATTTTCTAAACATTCTTGACAAGGAAAGGATAACGAAGCACTGCTTTGAGAAGGCTAGTTTTGAAAGTTTCTTCATTTTTGGAGAAATATGATTTAAGGGACAGATTTGGAGGTGTTAGTACCAAGCAGCCTATGACAGGCCTTGTGGTGCTCAGGTTGCACAACTCACTCTGGCTGCCTCTTCACCTTCATCTTGAGCCCACATGTAACAGCCAGGACCTAGTTTTTCTTAGCCTTTGGATCCACCTCCTACATAAATGCTACTGTACATTTCTCTTCCAGCCGTAGATCTTGGGCACAGGGTTGGGAATCTGTCTGGGGTCCTAAGGAAACACACAGGGCTACAGTACAAATTCTTTCACTGGGGGATTTAGACTTAGATCATTCTAGCCCTGCCAACCATCCATCTTCTGCTCTGGCCAGCCAGATACTTCACCTTCCTCCAAAACCTTATCTTGCCATTTTTTACTTTTGTTGATATATCTTTCATTATTCACTTAGTTATTGTATTTCCCTCTATTCACCTGCCCCATTAATGTTAATTTCTCCTGTTGTAAAAAAGAGAACCATTTGCTTCCCAAGATTCCCTTTCATGTGGATTTCCTTCTCTGCAGCTCTTGTACCACTTCTTTCCGAAGTGCTGTATTTCTTATTTCTCGTCTCTTTCACAAATACAGACTCATCCTAACTTCTGTATCTCTTCCCCATTGCTAGCCAACACTTTCAAATCTTTTCCCACTTTAGTCTCCTCACCTGAAGTTCCTCTCTTCCTTCAACAGGGCACACCCTGAGGGGCTAAGTTAAGGGGTCTGCTTCAAAGATATACATTTTAAATAGAAGATACAGAAATACTGAAAGTAATGGAAAGAAAAAATATATATCATTCATATACTAATCAAAAGAAAGCTGTTATATAGCTCTTCTTACACTGGACAAAATAGAGTTCATTAAAAGGGAGAGAGATCACCAGGCAATAAAAAGGGAAAACTCACTACAATATAACATTCAGTAAATATAAGCAATGAAGAAATATAGGCATGTTTATTGTTATGTGAAATGTACACATTTCTAAAATAAGGGTATATATAAGGTAAAATATTCTCTATCATCAGACAAAAAAAAAAGTCCTTTTAACTTCAAGATAAGAAATTATACTGTCTTGAGCTCCCTTGTGCCTTCAGTTCCAAAATTCCATGGTTCTGTAATTCTGAGTTTCCATGGTTTTGTGAACCTCTGATTCCAATCCAAAGCAGTTCATTTGGAGAAAATAGGGCTATTTTCACTATTCTTACTGAGAATTCCTGAGGCAGGTATCTTGGTTACACTGGTGTGGGACATGGGAAAGCAAAGAAGGTGACTTAAAAGTAGCAAAAAGTACACCTAAAAGGTGTGGAAGTAACCAAATTTAGGAATAACAGAAAGAAGAACCAACACATTAAACCACCAGATTGATTAATGTGGACACTGCCATACTCTAATTTAAAACTGAATGAAAACAGCCCTTGGGAAGTTTTTGGAGAAGATTCGGAGGTTCACTTCCTGCTTGACTTCTGTACCACCACTGCAGTGACTTTATCTTGAATGAGGATGTCATTAATGAAGAATATCATTACATATGGATGAGATGATCTGAATTATTTTGTATGTTAACCCCTTACCAGACATATCATTTGCAGATATCTTCTCCCATTCAGTAGGTTGTATTTTTGCTATGTTGATGGTTTCCTTATCTCTGCAAAGGCGTTTAAGTTTAATTAGGTCCCATTTGTTTATTTTTACTTTTGTTTTCCTTGCCTGAGGAGATAAATCCAAAAAAAATATTGCTAAGACTTATGTCAAAGAGTGTACTGCAGTCCAATGTTCCTAGTATCATTATTTACAGTAGCCAAGATATGGAAGCAACCTAGCTGTCCATCAAAAGATGAATGGTTAAAGAAGATGTGGTATATATAATACAATGGAATATTACTTAGCCATAAAAAAGAATGAAATTATGCCATTTCCAACAACATGGATGGATGTGGAGGGTATTATGCTTAGTAAAATAAGTCAGAGAAAGACAAATATTGTATGTTTTCACATATATGTGGAATCTAAAAATTAAAACAAAGGAATGATAGGGCCTTTGAGACAATATGGTATAGTACAATGGTCCTTAACACTGGCCTCACTTAATAATCACCTTTTAAAAATAAAATTACCAGTGCCACATTCCAAAGGAATTCTCAAAATTTTGTAGAAAATTTATATTTAAAATATAATATTATGTGGCAATTCTGGAAATCAGATTCCACCCTCTCCCCAGGGTTTGTTGTTGTTGCTGCTGCCATTGTTGTTGTTGTTGTTAGTATACTGACTTAAAAAATTGAAGTATACTTGATTTACAATATTATATTATTTTTGAGTGTACAGCATAGTGATTCATTATTTTCACAGATTGTACTCCATCATAAGTTATTACAAAATAATGGCTGTAACTCCCTTTGCTATGGAATATATCCTTGTTGCTTATCTATTTTACACATAGTAGTTTGTATCTATTAATCCCAAACCCCTAATTTGTCCTTCCCCTATTCCCTCTCCCCTTTTGTAACTACAAGTTTGTTTCCCTTATCTGCAAGTCTATTTCTGTTTGCATATACATTCATTTGTATAATTTTTAGATTCCACATAATAAGTGAACAATAAGTCTTTCTCTGACTTATTTCACTAAGCACAATATTCTCTAGGTCCATCCACATTGCTGCAAATGGCATAATTTTGTTCCTTTTACGGGTGAATAATATTCCATTGTGTGTGTGTGTGTGTGTGTGTGTCTTTGTGTGTGTGTGTGCACATTTGCACACGTGCACCACATCTTATTTATCCATTCATCTGTTGATGAATACTTAGGTTGCTTCCATGTCTTGGCTGTTGTAAATAGTGCTGCTATGAACACTGAGGGTGCAGTACACGTGTTGACATAAGTCTTAGCAATATTCGTTTGGATTTATCTCCTCAGGCAAGGAAAACAAAAGTAAAAATAAACAAATGGGACCTAATTAAACTTAAAAGCCTTTGCACAGCGAAGGGAAACTATCAACAAAATGAAAAGACAATACTGGAGTGCATGCATCTTCAAATTAGTATTTTGTTTTTTCCAGATATATGCCCAGGAATAGAACTGCTGGATCATTTGGTAGTTCTAATTTTAGTTTTTTGAGGAATCTCCATTCTGTTTTCCATAGTGGCTGCACCAGTTTACATTCCCACCAACAGTGTACAAGGGCTCCCTTTTCTCTACATCCTCTCCAACATTAGTTATTTGTAGACTTTTTCATTACAGCCATTCTGACAGGTATGAGGTGATATCTCATTGTGGTTTTGATTTGCATTTCCCTCGTGATTAGTGATGTTGACTTTCTGAACAAATTTTAGACGAATGAAATCAAAAACACAATACACCAAAACTTGAGTTCAGGTAAAGCAGTACTTAGATGGAAATTTATAGCTATAAAAACCTACATAAAGACAAAGATAGGCTAATGACCCAAGCAAGATGTCTGCCTCCAACAAGAGTTCAAGTAGATGAACACTCTCTGATATTTCTGCCACCAGCTTTTAGGACCCCAGAGAGAGCAACAGCCATCCTCTGCCTCTGCAGGACACACCCCAAGACCAGCAGTGGACAAATCTGGAAGACACCATCTTAACCAAGTGATTAAAAGTTTACGTCAACAATAATGGGACAAATCAACATCACGTGCCTCCTGGTATGAGAAGAACAAAGCACCACTTCTCAGAAGGCAGAAAGCAGAAGCAAGAAGAACTACAATCCTGCAGCCTGTGGAACAAAAACCACATTCACAGAAAGACAGACAAGAAGAAAAGGCAGAGGGCTATGTATCAGATGAACGAACAAGATAAAACCCCAGAAAAACAACTAAATGAAGTGGTGATAGGCAACCTTCCAGAAAAAGAATTCAGAATAATGACAGTGAAGATGATCCAGGACCTTGGAAACAGAATGGAGGCAAAGATCGAGAAGATGCAAGAAAAGTTTAACAAAGACCGAGAAGAATTAAAGAACAAACAAACAGAGATGAACAATACAATAATTGAAATGAACACTGCACTAGAAGGAATCAATAGCAGAATAACTGAGGCAGAACACATAAGTGACCAGGAAGACAGAAGGGTGGAATTCACTGCTGTGGAACAGAATAAAGAAAAAAGAATGAAAACAAATGAAGACAGCCTAAGAGACCTCTGGGACAACATTAAATGCAACAACATTCGCATTACAGGGGTCCCAGAAGGAGAAGAGAGAGAGAAAGGACCTGAGAAAATATTTGAAGAGATTATAGTCAAAAACTTCCTTAACATGGGAAATGAAATAGCCACCCAAGTCCACGAAGTGCAGAGAGTCCCATACAGGATAAACCCAAGGAGAAACACGCCGAGACACATAATAAGAACATTGGCAAAAATTAAAGACAAAGAAAAATTATTGAAAGCAGCAAGGGAAAAACGACAAATAACATACAAGGGAACTCCCATAAGGTTAACAGCTGATTTCTCAGCAGAAACTGTACAAGCCAGAAGGGAGTGGCATGATATACTTAAAGTGATGACAGGGAAGAACCTACAACCAAGATTACTCTACCCAGCAAGGATCTCATTCAGATTCGATGGAGAAATCAAAAGCTTTACAGACAAGCAAAAGCTAAGATAATTCAGCACTACCAAACCAGCTCTACAACAAAGGCTAAAGGAACTTCTCTAAGTGGGAAACACAAGAGAAGAAAAGGACCTACAAAAACAAACCCAAAACAATTAGAAAATGGTCATAGGAACATACATAACGATAATTACCTTAAACATGAATGGATTAAATGCTCCAACCAAAAGATGCAGGCTTGCTGAATGGATACAAAAATAAGACCCATATATATGTCATCTACAAGAGACCCACTTCAGACCTAGGGACACATACAGACTGAAAGTGAAGGGATGGAAAAAGATATTCCATGCAAATGGAAAACAAAAGGAAGCTGGAGTAGCAATACTCATATCAGATAAAATAGACTTTAAAATAAAGAATGCTACAAGAGACAAGGAAGGACACTACATAATGATCAAGGGATCAATCCAAGAAGAAGATATAACAATTATAAATATATATGCACCCAACGTAAGAGCACCACAATACATAAGGCAACTGCTAACAACTATAAAAGAGGAAATCGACAGTAACACAATAATAGTGGGGGACTTTAACACCTCACTTACACCAACAGACAGATCATCCAAAATGAAAATAAATAAGGAAACAGAAGCTTTAAATGACACATAGACCAGATAGATTTAATTGATATTTATACGACATTCCATTCAAAACCAGCAGATTACACTTTCTTCTCAAGTGTGCATGGAACATTCTCCAGGACAGATCACATCTTGGGTCACAAATCAAGTCTCAGTAAATTTAAGAAAATTGAAATCATATCAAGCATCTCTTCTGACCACAACACTATGAGATTAGAAATGAATTACAGGGGAAAAAACATAAAAAACACAAATACATGGAGGCTAAACAATATGTTACTAAATAACCAAGAGATCACGGAAATAATCAAAGAGGAAATCAAAAAATCCTAGAGACAAATGACAATGAACACACGAGATCCAAAATCTATGGGATGCAGTAAAAGCAGTTCTAAGAGGAAAGTTTATAGCTATATAAGCCTACCTCAAGAAACAAGAAAAATCTCAACCTTACACCTAAATGAACTAGAGAAAGAAGAACAAACAAAACCCAAAGTTAGCAGAAGGAACGATATCAGAAAGACCAGAGCAGAAATAATGAAATAGAACCAAAGAAAACAATAGCAAAGGTCAATAAAACTAAAAGCTGGTTCTTTGAGAAGATAAACAAAATTGATAAACCCTTAGCCAGACTCATCAAGAAAAAGAGGGAGAGGACTCAAATCAATAAAATTTGAAATGAAAAAGGAGAAGTTACAACAGACACCACAGAAATACAAAGTATCCTAAGAAACTACTACAAGCAACTCTATGCCAATAAAATGGACAACCTGGAAGAAATGGACAAATTGATAGAAATGCACAACGTGCCAAGACTGAACCAGGAAGAAATAGAGAATATGAACAGACCAATCACAAGCACTGAAATTGAAACTGTGATTAAATATCTTCCAACAAACAAAAGCCCAGAACCACATGGCTTCACAGGTGAATTCTATCAAAGATTTAGAGAAGAGCTAACATCTAACCTTCTCAAACTCTTCCAAAATATAGCAGAGGGAGGAACACGCCCAAACTCATTCTACGAGGCCACCATCACCCTGATACCAAAACCAGACAAAGATGTCACAAAGAAAGAAAACTAGAGGCCAATATCACTGATGAACATAGATGCAAAAATCCTCAACAAAATACTAGCAAACAGAATCCAACAGCATATTAAAAGGATCATACACCATGATCAAGTGAGGTTTATCCCAGGAATCCAAGGATTCTTCATATATGCAAGTCAATCAATGTGATACACCATATTAACAAACTGAAGGAGAAAAACCATATGATCATCTCAATCGATGCAGAGAGAGCTTTTGACAAAATTCAACACCCATATATGATAAAAACCCTGCAGAAAGTAGGCAAAGAGGGAACTTTCCTCAACATAATAAAGGCCATATATGACAAACCCACAGCCAACATCATCCTCAATGGTGAAAAACTGAAACCATTTCCACTAAGATCAGGAACAAGACAAGGTTGCCCACTCTCACCACTATTATTCAACATAGTTTTGGAAGTTTTAGCCACATCAATCAGAGAAGAAAAAGAAATAAAAGGAATCCAAATTGGAAAAGAAGAAGTAAAGCTGTCACTGTTTGCAGATGACATGATACTATACATAGAGAATCCTAAAGATGCTACCAGAAAACTACTAGAGCTAATCAATGAATTTGGTAAAGTAGCAGGATACAAAATTAATGCACAGAAATCTCTGGCATTCCTATACACTAATGATGAAAAATCAGAAAGTGAAGTTAAGAAAACAATCCCATTTACCATTGCAACAAAGAGAATAAAATATCTAGGAATAAATCTACCTAAGGTGACAAAAGACCTGTATGCAGAAAATTATAAGACACTGATGAAAGAAATTAAAGATGACACAAATAGATGGAGAGACATACCACGTTCTTGGATTGGAAGAATCAACATTGTGAAAATGACTCTACTACCCAAAGCAATCTACAGATTTAATGCAATCCCTATCAAACTATCACTGGCATTTTTCACAGAACTAGAACAAAAAATTTCACAATTTGTATGGAAACACAAAAGACCCCGAATAGCCAAAGCAATCTTGAGAATGGAAAACGGAGCTGGAGGAATCAGGCTTCCTGACTTCAGACTATACTACAAAGCTACAGTAATCAAGACAGTATGGTACTGGCACAAAAACAGAAATATACACCAATGGAACAGGATAGAAAGCCCAGAGATAAACCCACGCACATATGGTCACCTTATCTTTGATAAAGGAGGCAAGAATATACAGTGGAGAAAAGACAGCCTCTTCAATAAGTGGTGTTGTGAAAACTGGACAGCTACATATAAAAGAATGAAATTAGAACACTTCCTAACATCATACACAAAAATAAACTCAAAATGGATTAAAGACCTAAATGTAAGGGCAGACACTATCAAACTCTTAGAGGAAAACATGGGCAGAACACTATAGGACATAAATCACAGCAAGGTCCTTTTTGACCCACCTCCTAGAGAAATGGAAATAAAAACAAAAATAAACAAATGGGACCTAATGAAACTTAAAAGCTTTTGCAGAGCAAAAGAAACCATAAACAAGACCAAAAGACAACCCTCAGAATGGGAGAAAATATTTGCAAATGAAGCAACTGACAAAGGATTAATCTCCAAAATTTACAAGCAGGAATGTAAATTGATACAGCCACTATGGAGAACAGTATGGAGGTTCCTTAAAAGACTAAAAGTAGAACTACCATACGATGCAGCAATCCCACTACTGGGCATATACCCTGAGAAAACCATAATTCAAAAAGAGTCATGTACCAAAATGTTCATTGTAGTTCTATTTACAATAGCCAGGACATGGAAGCAACCTAAGTGTCCATCAACAGATGAATGGATAAAGAAGATGTGGCACATATATACAATGGAATAATACTCAGCCATAAAGAGAAACGAAATTGAGTTATTTGTAGTGAGGTGGATGGACCTAGAGTCTGTCATACAGAGTGAAGTAAGTCAGAAAGAGAAAAACAAATACCATATGCTAACACATATATATGGAATCTAAGAAAAAAGAAAAAAAAAAAAAGGTCATGAAGAACCTAAGGGCAAGACGGGAATAAAGACATAGACCTACTAGAGAATGGACTTGAGGATATGGGGAGGGGGAAGGGTAAGCTGTGACAAAGTGAGAGAGTGGCATGGACATATATACACTACCAAAGGTAACATAGAAAGTTAGTGGGAAGCAGCCGCATAGCACAGAGAGATCAGCTTGGTGCTTTGTGACCACCTAGAGGGGTGGGATAGGGAGGCTGGGAGGGAGGGACACAAAAGAGGGAAGAGATATGGGGACATATGTATAACTGATTAACTTTGTTATAAAGCAGAAACTAACACACCATTGTAAAGCAATTATACTCCAATAAAGATGTTAAAAAAAAAAAAAGAGGGCTTCCCTGGTGGCACAGTGGTTGAGAGTCTGCCTGCCGATGTAGGGGACACGGGTTCGTTCCCCGGTCCGGGAAGATCCCACATGCTGTGGAGTGGCTAGGCCCAGGAGCCATGGCCACTGAGCTTGCATGTCTGGAGCTTGTGCTCCACAATGGGAGAGGCCACAACAGTGAGAGGCCCGAGTACGGCAAAAAAAAAAAAAAAAAAAAGAGAGAGAAAAACAAATATCGTATACTAACGCATATATGTGGAACCTAGAAAAATGGTATAGATGAACTGGTTTGCAGGCCAGAAACTGAGATAAAGAAGTAGAGAACAAACATATGGACACCAAGGGGGGAAAGCGGCGGGGGGTGGTGGTGGTGGTGTGATGAATTGGGAGATTAGGATTGACGTGTACACTGATGTGTATGAAATGGGTGACTAATAAGAACCTGCTGTATAAAAAAATTTTTTAATTATTTTTAAAAAGATAGATGTTAAATCAATAATGTAACCTTCTCCCTTAAAAAGCAGAGGAAAAAGAACAGATTAAATGTAAAACAAGAAAATCATAGGATATAATAAAGATTACAGAAGAAATAGAGAACAGAAAAACATTAAACAAAGTCAATGAAACCAGAAGTTCATTCTTAAAAAGATCAATAAAACTGAGAAACTTTTAATTAGGCTGATTAAAAAAAGGACTCAAATTACTAAAATTAGGAATGAAGGTGGGACTATTACCACTGACTGAACAGAAATAAACATGGCTTTAAGAGAATACTATGAATAACCTATGCCAACAAATTAGATAACCTAGATGAAACAGAAAAAATTCTCAGAAACACTCAAACTATTGAAACTGACTGAAGAATAAATAGAAAATTTGAATAGAATTATAACAAGTAAAAGATTGAATTACTAATTTTTAAAAATCCACATAGAATAGTCTAGGCCCAGATGCTTCACTGGTGAATTCTACCAAATGTTGAAAGCATGAACACCAATCCTTCTCAAATTCTTCTAAAAGTAAAATAGGAGGGAACATTTCCTAATTCACTGTAATTATAAGGCCAGTAGTACCCTGATACCAAAACCAGATAAAGACACCACAATGAAAGGAAATATATCAATATCTCTTATGAATATTGCAAAAACCTCAAGAAAATAGTAACACACTGAATCCTGCAACATAT
Organism: Globicephala melas; assembly: GCF_963455315.2. Classification (NCBI taxonomy): domain Eukaryota; kingdom Metazoa; phylum Chordata; class Mammalia; order Artiodactyla; family Delphinidae; genus Globicephala; species Globicephala melas. The sequence goes on from NC_083316.1 coordinate 126,539,466, forward strand.
AAAATAGGTTTACACACTATGATCAAGTGGGATTTAACCCAGGAATGCAAGGTTATCTCAACATATGAAAATCAATGTAATACATGATATTTATAGAATAAATGATAAGAATCAAATGATCATATCAATTGATGTAGAAAAAGCATTTTAAAAATTCATCTCCTTTTCATGATAAAAATGCTCAACACACTAGAAATAGAAGAGATCTTCCTCAACCTGCTAAAGGTCATCTAGGAAAATGCGACAACAAGCACAATACTTAATGGTGAAAGAATGAAAGTTTTTCCCCTAAGATCTGGAACAAGATATGGATGTCTGCTCTCACCACTTCTATTCAACCCTATAGTTATGGTTCTTGTCAGGGCAAAATACTAGCAAATGAAGATACAGTACCTTTCCAACCATAAATATTTCACTATATATCTCTAAAAAATATAGAGGGGTTTTTAAAAATTCAACCACAATACCACTATCCAGAAAGTTAACAATCATTACTTAATATAATCATTTTAGTACCTATTTAGATTTCTTCCTTTGCCTCTTGATTTTTTTCAGTAGGTTCATGCTAATCAGAGTATAAACTAAGGTTATGTCTCTCAATGTTATGGCTTACAATGTGATTTGTCTTTGTAAATGTTCCATGCACACGTAAGAGAAATGTTTGGTGAAGTGTCCTATAACTGTCAACTAGGTCAAAATAGCTGAGTGTTTTTAGTTCTACAATATTCTCAAAGAACTTCTTTTTACGTGTTCTACCAATTACTGAGAGATTGCTATTAAAATATTTTTAATTGTGGATTTGTCTATTTCTCCTTGCAGGTCTATCAGTTTTGCATCATGCATTTGGAAGCTTTGTTATTTGGTACATAAAAATTTAGTATTATTTCATTTCCTTAATAAATTGGCCCCGTTATCATTATGAAATGACCCTTTTTATCCTTGGTTATATTCCATGCTCTGAAATCTGATTTGCCTGATATAGTTACTCCTTCTTTGGATTAGTGTTCACATGGTATATTTTTTCATTCTGTTATTTTTAATCAATCTGGTCTTTATGAATTTCTTATAGACAACATATAGTTGGGCATTGTTTTTTTTATCCAATTTGAAAATCTCTGGCTTTTAATTGGGTCATTTGGATCATTTATATTTAATACTATTAATGATATGTTTGTGTTTAAATCTATCAACTTACTATTCATTCTTTTTGGTCAATTTATTTTTTTTCTCTTATTCAGTCTTTTTTGGAATAATCAAGCATTTCTTTTATGATTCTGTTTTGCTCTTGTATTCTTAACCAGACATTTATAGCATACATCTTTAACTTATTTTAAACTATATTCAGGAACTATTGTACCACTTTAGGTACAGTTTACGAAGCACACAAGAATATACTTCCGTTTATCTTCTCCTTGCCTTTGTATCACTCTTATGCAGAAACATTAAGTTATACATATTACTTACACATATGCTAGAAAACCCTCACTACATTGTTATTATTTTTGCCTTAAAAGGTCAATTATCTTCTGAAGAGATTTTTAAATAAAGGGGAAAAGTCTTGTATTTATCTATATGCTTTTTTTTCTCCTATAGATCCAGATTGCATCTCCTCTATTTTCCTTGCAACTGCAGGGCTTTCTTTAAGCTCTCTTGTAGTGCATGTCTGTTGGTGATAAATTTTCTTTCAGCTTTTGTAGGTCTGAAGACATCTTAATTTCACCTTTGTTTTTAAAATGTATTTCTGATGCACCAAGAATTCTAGATGGACAGTTATTCTTTTTTCTTTTCTTTCAGTACTGTAAAGAAGTTACTCCACTGTCTTCTGACTTGCATTACTTCCACTGATGAATTTCCTGTCATTCTTATCCTTGCTCATCAGTACATAATACATCTTTATTCTCTTTCACAGTCATTCTGCCTGTATATCCAATGTTCTTTTCTCTCTGTTGAATATATCTAAGTTAGGCCTTGTTGCCAGTCATGCAAGATTAATAAAACCACCCAACACTAAGAAGACATTCAAAGAAAGCATCACTGTTATCTCCAAACTCATCCAGTTGTATGTATTACATATGCACAGCTTTTTTTCAGTCATGAAGTGGTCTTAGGAAAAAAAACACTATTTTTCATTTCATTTCTCTTTTGCAAAGAAGTAATATCTCACTGATACTTACCCTAGATCAGTATCAAGGGAAGAGTTCAACAAAGACAGGATGTAGGGAAGAGAAATAAAATGTATTGATGGCAACTTTTATGCCACCTATAAGGTAAATAATAGACGACCTTACTTAATGAAACTGTCATTTTGGTGAGCAGTCATACTATCAACACTATTTTACAAACAAAGAAAGCAGGACCCTGAGAGATGGAATGATCTATTCAGGGCGCACATTCAGTGACTTGCAGAGCTAGGATTTGAACCCAGTTGTGCTGATGGAAACTCTTAAGCCTATAGCACTAAGTGGATGCTGTTCACTCTTCCCCAAAAGTTACTGTGAGCTGCAAGGACAGGTAACGTGTCCACTAGTCACTCCTACCAGATCCCCTAATTCACAGAGAGCCTCTGTCCTGCTCACCCTCTGCCTCATTCATCTCCCTAATTCTCTTATCTTCCTATAGCATCTGCCTGGACTGTAAGAAAATCTCCTATCACCTGCATGAGTGCCGTCAAGAACCCAGACTCCCCCAAGGAGTCTGAAGAGTCAAGTTTCACCTAAATGTTCAATACAGAGACAAGGACTAACTAGGACTTTATACAAGTTTAGCAACAATCACATGTAGAGTGCCAAGCTGGACCAGCTGGAGACAGGATAGTGTTACTCATTTAACCTCTCCTGGCCTCAGTTTCCACCTGTCTTCTGAGAAATGCAGAAGAAAATAATGTACCCTAATCTGCCATGGGCTCAAATCTGTCTCTGCTCCTTAACATTTGTGACCCTAGGCAAGTCCCTCCTCTCAGAGTCTCACGCCTTCGAACAGTGTTCTGAGCCACAGGTGAAAGGATATCAATTAAGAGTATGTTTGAAATCCTGTGCAAAGTGCTAAATGGAGGTAAGTCTGACTGCATTGATTTGGACTGTTGATCCAGACTGCCATGATATTTTACACAACACAGTTTGGTGGTAAAGAATGTGACTGGAGCTGGAGTTCCCAGCTTGGATGCTGGCTCTGCTATTTGCTATCAGTGTAACCTTAGCAAATAACATAAATTCTATGTTCCCTAGTTTCCTTATAGTTAACATGGGGACAGTAATAGTATTTAAACAATAGGATTATAATGAGGATTAAATGAGTAAATACACATGAAAGGCATAAAAGTGTGCCTAGCAAAAGTAATCAGTTCACATATATATAAAATAGGTTGAAAAGTTGTTGGTAGAAAATGGAAAAACCAGGAGAGATATAGGGGCCATGATGGGATCTGCTAGGTTAGATAGTAGGGGATGGGGATTGGGTTCATCTTCCTCATTTTCCCCTCCCCCACATTCCAGAACCCTTTGTGACTGTTCCATAGCTCTGTGATGCAGGTCTGGAACTCCAGACTGGAGTGGGTAGTCTCTGTGCTCAGCTTCCTGAGGTGGTAGTGCGTTTTAGATGATGGAGAACTTTGGCTGGTTGTTTCTGCATTTTAGTGAGTCCTGGGACCTTGGTTCCATCTTTTACTTTTGTACAAAGTTGGGGTCACCTTTTTGTCTTGTTACTGCACCAAGTGGTGTGCATAATTACCAATGTTTGAATAAAAGCAGAGACATTAATCAGGTAAGGGAACTCGGCTCAGCCCACAAAAGAGACTAACTTGACTCTTATTTTTCCTTTTCCTACTCCCACTATTCTAAATCAATTATTGGAATGGAGAGATAACAGGAATGGGAATTCTCAGGAGAGATTAGCACATCATTTGACTAGGAAAACTGGTTGGGTGGACAAGGGGTATAGTGGAGACTAGAGTTTCTATCCAAAGTTCACAGACCATCTACCTAGATGTGGTAAAGAGTTCCAGGTTAAAATCCAAACGCTGTGATTCATGGGTCATGGATTGGATCATAAAGAGAGTTCAGGGCACATGAAGAGAAGAGGCCTTCAATGCTTGTTCAGCAGCTGCTTTCCCATTATAGTGTTACCTGGCCAAGCCTCTCTCTTGTGTTTGGGCTGACCCAGAGAGCAATGTTGAGCCTCTGATACAGATTCTATTCATGGAGCAGAATCCTATAGAATGGAGCAAACATGTTCCAGAAAATGTGAGTTTCTGTGCCCCTTTACAGTAGAGGACTACTATCTGAAATACCAATTGAGGACCAAAGGCAGTAAGCCCATTCTTTGAGAAAGATTCTTCTCAAAGAATTCTTTGTCATTCTTCTTTGACAAAGGAGAATCAGTAGAAAACATATCTACTTTTCAAATAAATAACATGGAAACAATACAGGACTCAACTTTATCAATATAGAATGTCACTTTACTCATTAATGAATGTCTGCTGCTTGCTTAGAATAAGGAGTATAAGAAATGAGTCCCACTTCTCATTTTTTTTCTTGTCTTATCTTTCAGCATCAACTCAGTGGCAGGAAGAGAAAGTGGGAACTTTAAGAGCTAAGGTTTTGCTGTTCAACCCAGGCCTCTCCCATTGATATCCTTTTTGCTTCTTTCATTGTGGAGCAAATGGTCTCAGGTCCACAACTGTTGGGATGTCACTTCCTAAAGCCAATCCTCAAAAAACATAGCCCTCTGAGGAGAGCTCATTGGAAGTAAATCAGAATTGGGGACACTTCTAATCCCTTCTCTCTCCTCCACAAGAATTTAAACTGGTGGAGCTGGGCAGTGGGTCGTGTCCATGGGGTGGGGTGGTGATGTGAGATAGTAGAAGCAATATAGGTTGTTTTGGAGGCAACATTTTGGGGCCTGACTTTGTACAAGTTGTTATCTTCCCTAATATTCAGACTCATCCTTTGAGAGAGCATCTGGCTTGCCAAGAGCACAGCAATGTTGTGATAATCAGTTGGGAACAATGTGCATGGAAGCACTTTGTAAATGACAGCATTGGACCTGTATCAGCCTTATGATTTTCTCACTGACCTTTTGACCTTAAGTCTTAATTCCTGGGGCTCTTAGGGTAAATTTTGAAATAGTCTTTTCTCAGTTGAACATTCTACAAAGGCTCCTATAAGATCCCTTACTCCTTCTTTCAACCAATAGGCTATTTTCCTAACTTGAGAGCTTCCCTTAAAGGCACCAGTTTTCTCTTTGGAAATGATTAATCTCTTATTTTTCCACATATCCCTCTTCCCGGCTTGCTTCTTGGAATTCCAGGACCCCATAGCAGTCTGGGGATGGCACAAAAAGGGGACACATAGAGAATGGAAAGTGAAAGGAAGCCTTGGGTTAAGTGATATAGGAATGAGAGAACAGGAATGTGGAGACACGTGACCTTTGCCAGGCCTGCTAGGCCAGCTTGTCCCCATTCTGCTCCTGGATGCTATTTTTACCTCTGGTCTCTTACAGGCGCCTGCTCAAGCTCTCTTTTGATGTGGCTTTCTAGAGCAGTCAGGGCAAGATCCTGCTCTGAGGAGTGTAACAGAGCAACCACAGAAGCAAATATTCTGTTATGGGAGAAGCTGGGGGAAATGTTGTTTTGACTCTACCACCTTTGGGATTCACTAAGTCATCACACACTCTGGCCTCCAACTTCCCACTGGACTGAACCACCTTCTCAGTTTCCTTATTTTCACCATCAACACTGGGTGGCCTACTTCCATCAGAGCTCCATTAAACGCTGAATGCAACAATATCCATGGACTTTCTTTCACACCATCTCTTCCCTTTTCCTTTGTACCCCTAGAGAACACTCAGATCCTGGACCCTATTTCACAACTAGGCCCCCTTTGCCTCTGTACCATATCTCCTTACCTGACCCCACACTTCTGAAGATACCTTTCCCTCTTCAGTCATCTATATTTAAAAGGCTGACTAAATAGCTGAAGCTCCAAAGTCCCTTGGAGGAAACATTCAAGCAGATCAAGGAGAAGAAAAAAATCAGTTTTCTGCATGCTTACCTGTGGGTGAAGAGGGCCAGATGGCCATGAGGTCATCCCCCTAAAATTTTGCTCATAGGCTCAGGCTGGGGAGGGGAGCAAACAGGACAAGAATCTATCACCAGCTTAATAGAGAAAAGGTCCTAAGTATCCTAGGAAACCCTTAGCTGGAGAAGAGCAAGAAGGGAATGCAGACTGGAGACCCCAAGGAGAAGAGTCTGCTCAGGATAGCCAATTGCAGAGACTCCTGGGAACAAGTCATCCTACTACCTATCATAGGGTCCACCAAACAGTACTTGGAAAACAGGAATAAGTGTGTGCTCCAGTGGTTTCATCTACTGGATAGAACATAGATTCATGGCACAAAACCAAGACACTGTCAACTTCTGTGCAGAGCTCAGATCCACTAGAAGTCAGAACTGCCTCTATGGGCACAGGGGATATTGAAACTCAGAAGAACAAGTCAGTCACTGGCTAGATCCTAAAGAAAAAATGGGATTATGTACAGAATCAAGGAAAGGAAGTCTGCCTGAGGAACTCAAGGCCCAGGCTGAGTTCAAAGATATATTTTCCTGTGATTACAAAGATCCCTACATCCCTGTGGAAATGAAAGGGCTGAGGAACACATCTTGATACCTACAAGTAGACTCTTAAGTTGCTAAATGCTCTAAACAATAGGCAGGTCACAGTCAGAATAATAAAACTCATGAAAATTGTGAGCTTCCAGAATGAGCTACTGTGTTTGAAGTTGATCAGGGAGCCTGGACCAAGAATGCCAGGTCTAACAGACCATCCTCATACCTGCCCCAGGATCTGTCTCTGGGGGTGGGTGTTTCTTCTGGTCAATCATAAACTCCTCCTCTATTCCCTCCCTGTTGCCAGCAAAACTTCTCTCAAATGTTTCCATACAATTAGAGAAAATTAACTGGATTTCTCATTACTGAAGAGGATGTGCTCAGTTTCTCATGATCTCAAATATGTTTGTTTCTTCTAAAAGGAGAATAATGTCCTTTGTCTCTGCTGCACTTGTGAGAAGTTTAGAGTATCCGAAGATCTAGAGCTTGGAGAAAAAAAGAGGCCAGTTTTATCTCTTATTGAGAGCTGGCTTTGACTTCTTAAAGCTGATGAGGGTTAGGAAGGGCCAGTGATGGTGGCATGGCACCTACTGTCATCTCAGGTTGCTCTATTTATCTCTCTGAAGATATCCTGCTTAATACTTATTATAATACGCCCTTATAAAACCAAAAAAATATATTCAGAAGCTTTGAAAAATGATAAAACCCATAAATACCATGCCCAGGAGCTGGACTTAGCCCTCCCCCTGTTCCATCATTATTTTGAACTGTATACTGCCATGGTTGGAATGGTTGGGGTTACACAGGCATCAAAGGGCCAGAATTTTCCACTGAACCTCCAGGAATAGTAAGCAACAAACTTCTCATGTCCCCAAAATGGAACTGGAGTTTGAGAGTCCTAAGTTTAGAAAGGTAAGGAAGAATTCTCCGTGACCCCGAATATTTTGGTGTAGAATAGCTTCCACCTGCCCTCCAGACCCCCTTACATTCCTGATGTAGGCTGGGAGAATAAGAATTGCTCTCCACTTCTCATATCTTCCTTAAAATGTACAATGGACCACTAACTCTCCTTTCCTCTCTGCATGCAAAAGGCTCTGGAGCAGCAGGAAACACAGAATGCCTGGCTGTTTTATAGTAAGTGGGAGACAGGAGGAAAGTAGAGGAGGGTTAAGGTCTTAGCAAACCTGATGATTGAAGGAGAACATAGTTTTATCAGGCTTGGGAAAGAAATCTCCTCACATCTCCAGGTAGCACTCAGGAAGTGAGCTGAATTCAAACTGAGAGACATAAAAATTGCTGCATGTCCTGAATCACGATCACCCATCCTGCAGAAGATAGCCCCACTCTGAAAGTGTTTGGAAATGAGACCGTTTTCCAGAAAACAGTGTTTTTTGAATGCTAGAGAAACTAGGCCCATCTAGTGTACACAGAACTGGATGAGCTTGAAGGTGTCAGTTGTTTGAGAGTTATGCTAAGATGGATCATCAGACAGGTATGGCAAGACCAAGGAACAAATTAAGGATTGCCTGAGTCTATGGTATTCATTGGTCTCAAAAAAACCTTTAAACTCTGTGAATTCTCCCTGCTGAGTAGATATCTTATGGAAGGAAGCCCCATTCTACAATGCTTGACTTGATGATGTCATTGCAGGGCAAAGGGATCATACAGCCTTCAGTGATGGGAAGATTCATGGGGCAGTCATACAGCATCTACAGAAGAATAAGGACAAGAGTGGGGAAAGGCTGGGGAATGAGTGGGAAGGGAGGAAAAATAACCCAGCTAGTGGGAAAAAATTGGAACGTTTTCATCGTCACTAATCATGACACACCCTACCCCACCAAACAACACATGCGTGTGCACAAAGACACACACACAGACACACACACAGACACACACACACACACCCTGACCTGTTTATGAGTGTCTTAGACACCACAGAGTGTGCCTCAGAGCATGGTGTTAATGTACCACAGAAGGTTAGGATGGAATTTAGATTTTTCACAAGGAAATAAGCATTTTTCTCTCTCTAGGTTAAGTGTAGAACATCAAATTTCTAAATGCTTCATTTTATTAGGTTCTAAATTTACATCTTAATATAATCCTTAATGTGATCATCACATTAAAATTATAAATGTAAAAATTACACAACAGAGTTTCACTTGGAAAAGTAGTGTCTAGCAGCATGCACAAAGACTACGTATTGCCACATCAATAGGCACATAAATAAGACTGGTAATAGTTGTGCATAATGCCCACTTCAAAATAGTGAAACAAAAAGGTAACAGTGGGTTCCGTGGTGGCGCAGTGGTTAAGAATCCGCCTGCCAATGCAGGGGATACAGGTTTGAGCCCTGGTCCAGGAAGATCCCACATGCTGCGGAGCAACTAAGCCTGTGCGCCACAACTACTGAGCCTGAGCTCTAGAGTCCACAAGCCACAGCTACTGAGCCCACGTGTCACAACTACTGAAGCCCGCACTCCACAACAAAAGAAGCCACCACAATGAGAAGCCCCCCACACCGCAACGAAGAGTAGCCCCTGCTCCCTGCAACTAGAGAAAGCCCAACTGCAGCAATGCAGACCCAGCGCAGAAAATACCTAGGGATAAAAGACATACCAAAGGAGGCAGAAGACCTGTACTCCAAAAACTATAAGACACTGATGAAATAAATTGAAGATGACACAAACAGATGGAAGGATATACCATGTTCTTGAATTGGAAGAATCAATATTGTTAAAATGACTATACTACCCAAAGCAGTCTACAGATTCAATGCAATCCCTATCAAATTACCAATGGCATTTTTCACAGTAGAACAAAAAAAATTTTAATTTGTATGGAGACACAAAAGACCCCAAATAGCCAAAGCAATCTTGAGAAAGAAAAATGGAGCTGGAGGAATCAGGCTCCCTGACTTCAGACTCTACTACAAAGCTATAGTTATTAAAATAGTATGGTACTGGCACAAAAATAGAAATATAGACCAATGGAACAGGATAGAAACCCCCAAAATAAGCCCACGCACCTACTGCCAATTAATCTATGACAAAGGAGGCAGAATAGACAATGGAGAAATGACAGTCTCTTCAATAAATGGTGCTGGGAAAACTGGACAGCTACTTGTAAAAGAATGAAATTAGAACATTCTCTAACACTGTACACAGAAATGGACTCAAAATGGATTAAAGACCTAAATTTAAGATGGGATACTATAAAACTCTTAGAGGAAAACATAGGCAGAACACTCTCTGACATAAATCAGAGGAGTATCTTTTTCAATCCATCTCCTAGAGTAATTGGAATAAAAACAAGAATAAACAAATGGGACCTAATTAAACTCAAAAGCTTTTGGACAGCAAAGGAAACCATAAACAAAACAAAGAGACAACCCACATAATGGGAGAAAATACTTGCAAATGATGGGACCAACAAGGGATTAATCTCCAAAATTTACAAAGTGCTCATTCGGCTCAATATCAAAAAAAAACAAACAACCCAATCAAAAAATGGGCAGAAGACCTAAATACACATTTCTCCAAAGAAGAAATACAGATGGCCATGAAGCACATGAAACAATGCTCAATGTTGCTAATTATTAGAGAAATGCAAATCAAAACTACAATGAGATATCACCTCACACCGTTCAGAATGGCCATCATCAAAAAGTCTACAAATAATAAATGCTGGAGAAGGTGTGGAGAAAAGGGAACCCTCTTGCACTGTTGGTGGGAATGCAAATTGATACAGTCACTCTGGAGAACAGTATGGAGCTTCCTTAAATAACTAAAAATAGAGCTACCATATGATCCAGCAATCCCACTCCTGGGCATATATCCGGAGAAAACCATGGTTCAAAAGGATACATGCACCCCAATGTTCATTGCAGCACTGTTTACAATAGCCAAGACATGGAAGTAACCTAATGTCCATTGATAGATGAACGGATAAAGAAGATGTGGTACATATATACAATGGAATATTACTCAGTCATTAAAAAGAATGAAATAATACCATTTTCAGCAACATGGATGGACCTGGAGATTATCATACTAGGTGAAGTATGTCAGACAGAGAAAGGCAAATAACATATGATATCACTTATATGTGGAATATAAAAAAAGATACAAATGAACTTATTTACAAAACAAAAAGAAACTCACAGGCTTAGAAAAGAAACCTATGGTTACCAAAGGTGAGAGATGGTGGGGAGGAATAAATTGGGAGTTTGGGATTAACGTATATACACAACTATATTTAAAATAGATAACCAACAAGAACCTACTGTATAGCACAGGGAACTCTGCTCAATATTCTGTAATAACCTAAAGGGGAAAAGAATTTGAAAAAGGATAGATAGATGTATATGTATAAAAGAATCACTTTGCTGTACACCTGAAATTAACACAACATTGTAAATCAACTATAGTCCAATATAAAATAAAAATTTTAAAACAAACATTTGTACAGGAAAAAAATAGCCTATTTGTGTCTTTATATTTAAAGCATGCTTCTTGTAGGCAGTACATAGTTGGGCTGTGCTGTTTTAGCCAATACGACAACCTCTTCCTTTAATTGGTGTGTTTGGACTTATATGTAATGTGATAATTTACATTGTTAGATTAAGTCTATCATCTCCATTTTATTTTCTATTTGTCCTATCTGTTCTTTTTCTTTTTTCTGCCTTCTGTTGGATCAACTGAATGTTTGTTTTGATTCCTTTTTAACCTGTTTTGGATTATTAGCTATAACTGTGTTGTTGTTTTAGTGGTTTATTTAGCATTTGTACTATATACCTTTAGCTTACCCCAATCTACCTACAAGTAATATACAACCTCATATATAGTATAAGAGCCTTACAATATGTTCATGGTCATGTTTTGCCATTATATGACCACGTGGCTCCTCCAAAGATTGGCTTGACCTACCTCTGGCAGGTATAATTGTGGATGATGTGACACTCTTCAGACAGCTACACCTGGGAGCTCTCCAAGGATCTCCTTAGATAAGGAATCCCAAAGCAATATGAGGCATTAGATTAGATTTCCTCTTGATCATCTCAACAAAATCTGGAGCCAGTGTCTGTTGGTACCACCTGCAACAAAGAGAGAGTATCATCAATCAGTACACACCTCCTAAGGGACTATATTTCTAGATGCTTCAATCTTAGAGGGCCAGAGCTTAGGGAGTTCACTGAATGTGTAGTATCAATGGCTTCCCCAATGTTCTTCAGATACCAATTCTCTGAGCTCTTTTAAAAATCCTACTTGATTTCCATGTTTATCAACAAGCTATCTCATTTCCAGGACCTAGGAGAGGTCCGCTCTGAACACCAAAACTTAAGAATTAAGATTAAATCTTTAAATCAATTAAAATAGTGATTTTTAAAGTTTTTTTTTTTAATAATAAATCTTGGCTAAATAGAAGGAGCATTTTAAGAAGAATTTTTCTGTTGATGCAACTGTTACTGGAGCTATTAATAGTATTTTATGGACTGACAACATTGGAATAAATCATCTAGAGCTGATGATTCTTATAGAACAATTTTTTAGAAAAGATTTAACTTTTTATACACATCATGTAAGTCTGAATTTAATTTTCAATGTAAATATACACAATGGCATTTTATTGTTTTCTCAAACATTTCCTGTAACTTGCAGAGGTCATATAAAAAAACAAAAAATGGCTTCAAGATTTATATACAATTCAAACATTTGTTTATATATTATAAAATATTCAGTTACAAGGGAAAAATGATTTTAAAATTGTCTGCCTTGTTAATGGCTAGTTATCCGAAGCTTCATGTGAGAATAATGTTTTTTGTTGACTAACAATCTTTAATTCCTGTATCTAAGTTTGTGGAGATTTGCTTTGCAATGCTGTAGAAGTTTTCAAAACCAGAGATTCTAAATCCTTTAAAGAATTTTAATAAGAAGTGAGTATGGTTTATTGCAAAAAAAAAAGATTACACACGTAAACAAGAACCACTTAAAAATAAATAAATAAATAAACAGAAGGAGCACCTTTGCGCAGGCATCACAAATCATGAACTAGTTCAAAACACAGTCTACAATGGAGAGTGAGGCAAGAGGGGCAGCATAACACAGTGGTCAAGAGCGTAGATTCTGGCATCAGAATAGTTGGGTTTGAATTATGATTTCTGATGAATGGAAACTAAGTTACTCTTTGTTTCTGTTTTGCTTTATTTTTGGTATCTTGATTTTCTTTTAGGTATAAAGGAAAGGAATTAAAGACAATTTTTGTTTGTTTTCTTTTGACGATGGAAAGTGTGTGCTGACTTTCAAAGCAGCTTTCTGGTTTTAAAATGTTGATATCAGCCTTTCTATAAAGATGCTCTCTTATTCAGTCTGGTGAAAAGATTCTGAGAGGAGGGTGTGATGACAATAGCATGCATTGGTAAAGAGATAGGCCATGATGGATGTGCTGCCTATTACCAACAAGATGATGAAGCTCCTCGTGGTGAGAAAGAAGTGCAGTCCATTAGGAGACTGGAAATGACCCCAGAAAACCATCTCAAGGATTACCTGAGATCCCCCACAGCTCCAGATTTGCAAAACTAGCTCCTGGACAGTAACAATCATTTCCTAGAGAATTTTGTAAATTTTCAGTCTCCTCACCAAGTCAGAAATACAGTATTTCTCTATCGCAGAAATGTATCAAAACCTCTGTAGTCCAGTTAGAGCACAAGCCATTAAAATGTAGAATCCTTAACATCCTCTTTTTTCTACCCACAAAATTCTCTTTCTAAGTCACATTTGCAGATGAACCCTTGACATATTTTCTCACGTTGATCATTTTTTTTAAGTTTTTTTTAATGGCCAATTTTAAAGTCTTTTATTGAATTCGTTACAATATTGCTTCTGTTCTATGTTTTTTGGTTTTTTGGCCATGAGGCATGTGGGATCTTAAGCTTTTGCACAGCAAAGGATACCATAAACAAGACAAAAAGACAACCCTCAGAATGGGAGAAAATATTTGCAAATGAAGCAACTGACAAAGGATTAATCTCCAAAATATACAAGCAGGTCATGCAGCTCAGTATCAAAAAAACAAACAACCCAATCCAAAAATGGGTGGAAGACCTAAATAGACACTTCTCCAAAGTAGATATACAGATTACCAACAAACACATGAAAAGATGCTCAACATCACTAATCATTAGAGAAATGAACATCAAAACCATAATGAGGTATCACCTCACACTGGTCAGAATGGCCATCATCAAGAAATCTAGAAACAATAAATGTTGGAGAGGGTGTGGAGAAAAGGGAACCCTCCTGCACTGTTGGTGGGAATGTAAATTGATACAGCCACTATGGAAAACAGTATGGAGGTTCCTTAAAAAACTAAAAATGGAACTACCATATGATCCCACTACTGGGCATATACCCAGAGAAAACCATAATTCAAAAAGAGACATGTACCACAATGTTCACTGCAGCACTATTTACAATAGCCAGGACATGGAAGCAACCTAAATGTACATCAACAAATGAATGGAGGAAGAAGATGTGATACATATATACAATGGAATATTACTCAGCCATAAAACGGAAAGAAACTGAGTTACTTGTAATGAGGTGGATGGACCTAGAGTCTGTCATACAGAGTGAAGTAAGTCAGAAAGAGAAAAACAAATACCATATGCTAACACACACATATGGAATAAAGAAAAACAAAACAAAACTGGTACCGATGAACCTAGTGGCAGGGCAGGAATAAAGATGCAGACGTAGAGAATGGACTTGAGGACACAGGGGAGGAAGGGGAAGCTGGGACGAAGCGAGAGAGTAGCATTGACATATATACACTACCAAATGTAAAATGGATGACTAGTGGGAAGCTGTTGCATAGTACAGGGAGATCAACTTGTTGCTTTGTGACAACCTAGAGGGGTGGGATAGGGAGGGTGGGAGGGAAGCACAAGAGGGAGGGGATATAGGGATATATGTATACATATAGCTGATCCACTTTGTTGTACAGCAGAAACTAACACAACACTGTAAAGCAATTATACTCCAATAAATAAATAAATATATATATATATATAAAAGAAGGGGAAGTTGAGCTTTCACAGATCTTCCAACTATATCTCCTTGAATACTTATCCTGTTGGCATTTTTAGCTTATTAATGTAACTATTTTTAATTTGGTTGAATTTTTATAGCCATTGAAATGGAAAAATATTAAAGCTAAGGAATAACATAAGAACAGACTTTGTTCATCTATTGTTTTTACTGTTTTAGTAATATTAGTGTTGAAAATTTGAAGTTTGTTTAAGCATACTATAAGCAAAATAATTTAGTAATTCTGCTAACGTGGTTGGGGAACATTATTTTCAGTGTAAGATGAAATACTAGTAAAATATTAAGGATTTTATGAAAAGTATGAATGGAACAGTACAGACTCACAATTTAAAACAGTATGTTCTGATCCCTTTCCAAGTCCACTGAAGGTGGTCTAAACTTAATGACTGGGGTAGTATAACTAGGCATTTTCTTAACACTGTATTTAGAAGAATAGATGTTATTATAATGAACTCTATCAGCTTTTAATGTCATGTTTTGTGGGGTTTTTGTCTTTGAAAAATCTTCGCATAATGAAAGTCACAATTACTTTGTTTTCTTCTAGAACTTTATAGTTTTCACGTTTACATTTATGCGCATGACCTTTTTCATGTTGATTTTTAGATATAGTATGAGTATGAGCTAGGAATCAAGAGTTTTTTGTATTGCTTTTTTCGCATATGGATTTCCAAATGTTCCAGCATTGTTTCTTGAAGACTACCTTCTGTCCATTAAGTTACCTTGACAACTTTGCTAAAAGTCTGTTATTCATATGTGTGGTTTGACTTCTATATTGTTTCATTGACCTGTCTATTCTTATGCCAATACTATATACTTGATTACTCTAGCTTTATAATAAGCCTTGAAATCAGGTAATATGGGTCTTCTTCTTTCTTTCCAAAGATGTCTTGTTTATTCTAGGTCTTTTGCATTTCCGTGTACATTTTTGAATCAGATTGTCGAATTCTACACAAATGTCTGCTGAGTTTTTTGTGGGTGATTGCAATAAATATATAGATCAATTTGAGGAAAACTGATATCTTAACAGTCAATATTGAATCTTTCTATCTGTAAATACAGTATATCTCCTCACTTTTTTAGATATTTTGTGAAACCCATTTATCAGGTCTAGTAGATTTTTTTGTAGTCTTTGAAATCTTCTGTGTAGAAGACCATGTTATCTGCAAATAAAGACAATTTTATTTTCCTTTCCTGACTGTATGCTCCACCCCCCCCACTCCACTCCACCCCCCACCTTATTTTGTTTTCCCTACTGCACTGGCTAAGATCACCAGTACAATATTCACTAGGAAGAGCAGAACAGACATCTTTAACATTTCCCAATCTTGGGGCACACATTTAGTCTTTCACCATCAAATATGCTAACTTTAGAAGTTCTATAGATGTCCTTCAACAATTTGAGGAAGCTGCCCTTTATTCCTAGTTGCTGAGTTTTTATTCTAAATTGATGTGGAATTTTTGTCAAATAATTTTCCCCCATCTATAGAAATGACCATATAGTTATTCTTTTTAGGCTATTGGTATGTTGAATTATACCAAAATTTTTTTGTACATTGGACCAAACTTGCATTCTTGAATTAAACTCTATTTAGCCATGATGTACTTTTTTTTTCAAAATATTTCTAGACTTGATTTGCAAATAGTCTGTTAAGGATGGTTGTGGCTATGTTCAGGAGAAATACTGGTCACTAATTTTTTTTTTCTTGTAATGTCTGTCTGGCTTTAGCATCAGGATAATGGTAGACTCATAAAATATGTCAGGGATCCTTCCTCTTCTCTTTTCTGGAATAGATATTGTAGAATTGGCTTTTTTCTTTTTAATTTAGTTGTATTCAAATCTTTTCAATAACTTTTAAGTATCTTTAGAATCTGAATATGCCTACTGCTTCTTTTTCTTGCCTCATTGCACTGGCTAGCTCCTCTAGTAAAAAGCTGGAAAAAAAAAAAGCTGGTGAAATGTTAAACCAGGAGGTGCTAAATCTGAAATGAGATTTTTATAGAAACCCATTATCAGATCAATGAGGCTGCATAGGAGCTGTAACAGTGGAAGGATCAAATGGGAAGTCTATGAGGTGGGAACTGTGAATCTTTGTTAAACCTATATAAGGTCCATACCTGTCACTATATAAAACCCCCTCTTCACTAAATTTCTCTATATTCCCAATATGATCCCTTGTCCTTCTCATGTCTCCATAAGAGCCAGTTAGGACATCTTCTATGAGGAACCCTCAGAGTAGCTCAACCCATGAGGTGTACTCTTAGGCCTTCTATCCCAGATCTGAATGGCCAGTTATATCTGATGACAGTGCTATCAAGTCAGTGTTAATAATGAGACCAGAAATTTGCCCACACAGGTTCCCACATCCCTCTCCATCAGGTATGCCCTCTCCCCTGCAGAGATTCTCACCCAGTTTCATAATAGATAGTTCAGCCATGCAGGAAGGGGATAAGGTGGGCATGAAATGTGAAGGAATCAAGTAGGAGCTAAGGGAAGAACAATGTGAACATGGGCAAACCATGTTTTACCATATAGACACCCTCATCCTTGCCAGGTATGCTCTCCTGCAGAGCAGCTCCAGCAGGAGTCCTCATTTTAAGTCGCTCATGCAGGAATATGTGGGACCACAGGAAATTTTAGAGGTATTAAGTTCTCAAATCTATGGCAGGCATGAATTCTTACCCCAAGGGTTTTCCTTTGTTAGGTGTCCTCAGTTCCGGGGAGAACAGTTGCAGCTGCAGGACAGGGGTCATAAAGGAACTAAAGTGACATTAGACAGGGTCTTTATGTGCAAACACAACGGCTTATATAAATGTATGTAAAAAATAATAAAAGTATAATAAAATCTCACTTTAACATACCAGGAATCAAGACTACCATGGTCAAAGACAGTTAAATCAATCAGTCATAGGAATGGGGTACATAAGCAGAGTATCCGGACTGCAAAGCAAGTTCAGATGTATCATATTACTCTTAGCATCCTGTTATAGGACAATAGAAAGATGAAAAGAACT
Source organism: Globicephala melas (assembly GCF_963455315.2). Taxonomy (NCBI): domain Eukaryota; kingdom Metazoa; phylum Chordata; class Mammalia; order Artiodactyla; family Delphinidae; genus Globicephala; species Globicephala melas. The sequence goes on from NC_083316.1 coordinate 126,557,184, forward strand.
AACATTAACTGAAAGTGTGCTCTACACTGTACATTTATTTACCAATAAGAAAAAATATTCAGATGGGTAAAGTAGGCTTGCCTGAAGTCACACAATCTTTTGAGTAGTTGAGCCAGGATTAAAACCCAAACCATCTGGTTCAGTACCAAAGTCTTTCCACTATACCAAATTCCCAGTAAGAGAGAGTAAAGAGGAGATTTGGTCAAGAAGCATCAATTTCAAGGTCCAGGGTCCTTCCAGAGATACAGATCAACTTATATGCTTGAGATGGGAAAATGTACAATTATCACCTTTACTGAATCTGATCAACCTATCTTTCCATCTTTGTATAAGAATTTTACATGTATATTTAGGGATCATGTTAAGCAACCCCCCACCCTTTTTTTTTTTTTGACTGCTCTGCACAGCTTGCAGGATCTTAGTTCCCTGACCAGGGATTGAACCTGGGCCACAGCAGTGAAAGCACCAAGTCCTACCACCAAGGAACTCCCAAGCCCCTCCTTATTAATACAGTTTCTAGGAATTGATTTTTTTAACTCAAGTTTTCTTCATGTCCTTTATAGGGAATTACTGTACATGGCCAAAATAATGGCAAGCTAATATTAGCAATTTCACAATGTGTTTATTGTTATGGTATAATAAGGAATATGTAATTTGACAATATTCTATATACATAATTTGTTCTACTGACCATTCAGTTCATGACTTTAAAAGCTTTACATGCCATGGTGAAATGTCCTTCATTTATGTAATTATTTCCCATCATCTTTGCTGAGTTAGGTATCACCACACTACAGACATGAATTCTCTTGTAAAATTTTCTCTATAAAGATGTTGTCCACAAATTTATCAAATTAATCACGTTTCTGTTGTTTATTAAGGCTTGAGCTAATACTGAAAGCTTGTCTGTGTTTTTAGTTTATTATGATTTTACCACTGCTGTGAATTCTCTGATGTACAGTGAGTTGTGATTTCTGGATGAAGGCTTTCCCACATACAGCACACTGATAAGGTCTTTCCCCTGTATGAATTCTCTGATGTAAAACAAGGTCTGATTTCTGAGAAAATGCCTTTCCACATTCAGCACATATATAAGGCTTCTCTCCTGTATGAATCCGCTGATGCCCTGGGAGGTGAGACTTTTGAGAGAAGGCTTTTCCACATTCAGTACAAACGTAAGGTTTTTCTCCTGTGTGAATCCTCTGATGTCCAATGAGATGTGATTTCTGACAGAAGGCTTTTCCACATTCACTGCATTTATAGGGCTTTTCTCCAGTATGCGTTCTCTGATGTATAATGAGCTGTGACTTCCGGGAGAAGGTCTTCCCACATGCAGTACATTCGTAAGGTTTCTCCCCAGTATGAATTAACTGGTGTGTAATGAGTTCTGTCTTCCTGCTGAAGGCTTCCTCACATTGAGCACATTTGTAGGGTTTCTCTCCAGTGTGAATCCTTTTATGTATGATGAGGTGGGACTTCTCACAGAAGGCTTTTCCACATTCAGTACACTCATAAGGCTTCTCTCCAGTATGAGCTCTATGATGTATAATCAGCTGTGACTTCTGGGAGAAGGCCTTACCACACTCTCTACATTCATAAGGTTTTTCTCCAGTGTGAATTCTCTGATGTATAATGAGGGGTGATTTCTGGGAGAAGGCTTTTCCACAGTCACTACATTCATATGGTTTTTCCCCAGTATGAACTCTTTGATGGATAATGAGGGATGATTTTTGAGAGAAGGCTTTTCCACATTCAGAACATTCATAAGGTTTCTCCCCAGTATGAATTCTTTGATGTACAATAAGGTGAAACTTCTCACTGAAAGCTTTCCCACATGCACCACAATTGTATGGTTTCTTCCCAGTATGAATTCGTTGATGTACAATGAGCTGTGACTTCTTAGCAAAGGCTTTTCCACATGTAATACATACACAGGTTTTCTCCTTAGTTTCAACATTCTGATACTGAATAAGGGATTGTTTCTTGCTGAAAATGTTTCCACACTCATTATCATCACAGGGAATTACTCGATTGTGAATTTTCTCAAGATCAGGATTGGACACACCATGGATGGATGATTTTCCACATGCAAAACTCTCATCAGGGTTTTTTCCTGAATTGCTCTTATTACAACTAGGTAGGTCAATACTAGATTTCAAGTCATTTTTAAATGTATCACAGTTATGAGGTCTTTGTCTTGAAGTGTCTGACCCTATGCATTCTTGAAATATTTTGCCCAATGCATTATATTTGTGGTCTGACTCCACAGTCATTGTTTTGTTGTTGATGACTGTTACTTGCCTGAAAAGTCTGTTTTTCTGACATCTCTGTAGGTGGCCATCACCTTGACAGACTTTTAATATGGAGTAAAATGAACCATCCTTTGTGACTCCTTTCAGTATCTTATTATGGAAGGAAACAGACCCCAAAATACATGATTGGGTGTTGTCAAGGTTACTTTTCCTGTCTAAAGGAAAGAAAGATAAAATAAAACAGTCATAAAGAATAATTAATAGAATGCAGAGGAGTATAAAAAATGACTGATCCAATGAAGGTGATGAACTCAAAACAGGGATGAGACAGGCCATTTCATAAGACAGACAGCAAATAGTATGATGAGGTAAATGGTTAGACAAGGATGTTAAAGCGAAATATTTATGGAAAAACTATACCTAAAGGAGATAGAAAACTATCTGAGTTATTATCACTCTAATCTTGGATTACTCTTCTAGAGTCTTCCCATTTCTCCTGCTTTCTGAAGGGAAATGCTTTTCACCTTTCAAATGCGTTTATTTTATAATTTGCTATATATACTTGACTAGTATTATCCTGCCACCACTAGCCAAAGAAACAAGGTCTCTTCTGTATTCAAAATACTTTAACTCTCCTCAGTCTACTTTCTTAAATAATGACTAATACAAACAGTAGAAAAACCCAAAATCCTGCTGTGGATTCAGTATCAGATTCACACCAAGAATCCAAGCTTGAATTCCACAGTTCCCCATAAATTCTTTCTCTACATTATCAAATAAAACTAGCAAAGTTCTCCCAGAAAAGCCATATTTCCCTAACTTCAAGGTTTTGTTCATATACTCTTCATGCCCATCCCCCATCAACAGTTTGTCTTCACCTTCCTCTCTCAGCATCATCAATACTCAATATATCTTTCAAAGCAGCTACAGCTGCATGCTCTGAAAAATGCTTTTTCAAATTCTGTTTCATTTCTTTAGACTCTAATTTTCTCTGAACTTTTAAAAACAGTAGCAGTATTTGACATTTAATTCTGTAATGCAACCTGTGTTCTTAGAAGGAATTTGTCTTCTTTTGCCTATTAAGCCTTTTCATAAAATGCATTAAATATATATTAAATATATTAAACAAATATATATTTAATACATAATATATACACATACAATCAATAAGAAATAGCTATCCCCTATAAAGGTTCACAGTTATTTAATTGATTAATTATTTGTTGAATGCCTACTAAATTCTCAGCATAGGAACAAAGAATAAGAGAATTCACTAAGGAGAGAAACATAAGCCTCAGGCATCAATCAATTAAAAAAAAAACCTGATATTTCACTTCCCTTGTCGCCCATCTGCCTGATCTTCATATGGATAGATCCAATTTGGTATGTCTCTCTTTATGATCCATGGATCTTCTCCTTGTTCCAACTTGGAGATGACATCTGGTTTGGAAACTGGATGCCCTATTAAATGGAAATCAGAGGAAATGGGATAGACTGCACAGAAGGCAAAAGAGAAGGTGCAGTTTAAGGAGGTCTACAATGAAGTAGTACATTTGGCCCTCAGCAAAGTAATTACCTCCATTGGGGAAGGTACGAAGATCATAAAAGTCATTATATATGTCAGGAACCACCTAACCGCAGAGACTGATAAGGAAAGGCACTTGATTGGACAAGTCTGAGTTATACAGGGAAGTCATCCTTACCCATTGAGACCAGGTGGCTGTAGTTCTCCAGCATCACATCCCTGTACAGGGTCTTCTGAGCAGGGTCCAGCTGCTGCCACTCCTCCTGGGTGAAATCCACAGCCACATCCTTGAATGATACTAACCCCTGTAACAGTATATTCCTGTTAATCTAAAGTGATCATTCTTATCATCTCTAATATAGTATGCAAAACTATACCTACATCTAGTTTTGTATCAGAGTATTTGGGAGAACCAATGTAAAATCCTGCCTTTGGCAAGAAGACCCAGACAGTACAGGAAAACAGAAAAGGTAAATCATAAAATGCCTACCTAATACAAATGGTAATTTAAGGGCAGCATTAAAGCAGCTGAGAGGAATTTTGGAAAACAATTCAAGTATGTAATAATAAAGAAACAATTACTTAAATTTGATGGAATAATATACAGCTCTTTCAACATGTGGAAATACTTACATGAAAGAATAAATGAAGAAAAACAGCATAAGTTAATATGTACACACTGAATATAACTATGAAAATGTATCTCTGTGCACTAATAAATTAGAAAAGAAATAGCATTACATAAAGATATGAGTTTAATATAAAAAAAAACACACAGCTGAGAGGAAGATGTATTATTCAATGAATAGTACTGAAACAACTGGACAGTTAACAGGAAGAGAATAATGTTGAAGCCATATGTTAAAGGATGAATTGTATACCCTGAAAATTCATAAGTTGAAGTCCTAACCCCTAGTACCTCAGAATGTGACCTTATTTGGAAATAGGGTTACTGCAGATGTAATTAGTTATATGAGGTTATTAGGGTGGACCCTAACCCAATATGACTGAGGTCCACATCAAAAGAAGAAATCTGAACAGAGAGAGACACACACACAGAGGGAAGACAGTATGAAGAGACATGAGGAGAAGATAGTTATCTACAAGCCAAAGAGAGAGACTTGGAACAGATCCTTCTCTCACAGCCCTCAGAAGGAACCAGTCTTGCTGATACCTTAAGTTTTGACTTCTAGTCTGCAGAACTGTGACACAAAAAATTTCTGTTGTTTAACCCACACAGTGTGTGGTATTCTGTTAGGGCAGCCCTAGCTGCCATAATAAAATACATCAATTATAACTAATACAATGATATCTTATGTCTTGGAAAAGAGAAAAATATATATTCTGGATGGAGTAAAAATTTAAACTCTAAAAATACCCAAAATTATATAACAACAAAACAAAACCTGGCTGGGAAGATTTTTATTAATAATTTTTTTAAATTAATGTATTTATTTTTGGCTGCATTGGGTCTTTGTTGCTGCACGCAGGCTTTCTCTAGTTACTGGGAGCAGGGGCTATTCTTCCTCGCGGTGCACAGGCTTCTCATCGCGGTGGCTTCTCTTGTTGTGGAGCATGGGCTCTAGGGGTCACAGACTTCAGCAGTTGTGGCACGTGGGCTCAGCAGTTGTGGCTCGCAGGCTCTAGGGCGCAGGCTCAGTAGTTGTGGCGCACGGGCTTAGGTGCTCCGCTGCATGTGGGATCTTCTTGGACCAGGGCTCGAACCCATGTCCCCTGCATTGGCAGGCATGTTCTTAACCACTGCACCACGAGGGAAGCCCTTTATTAATAATTATAGAGAAGGATTTTTAAAGTATAACACATAAAAAAGAGAAAAGCCGCATTTAGAGAATCAGAGAATGTCAGAGTTCTTGAAGATTCTAATCCAATCCCCTCATTTCATAGGAAAGAAATCTTAGCTTCTTCTAAATCTAACAGTTCTCCTATATATATGCAATAGCTAGGAATATAATGAAATACATCAATTATAACAGCAATATTGAAAAACACACTTAAGAAATATGCAGGAAACATTCACGAGAAAACTATAACAAATTATTGACATGACACTGAAATAAAGGACTTGGGTAACTGCAGAGCCAGAGGTGTTTCTGGAGGGTAAACTATTTTAATTATGCCACCATTATGTATGTTCATAATAGTTGTCACCTAATAGTGGAATCTGAGTGATTTTTATTATTTTAAACTACTTTTGAGGGTTTTGCCCTAATTATTCCATTATTATCAAATATTGCTTTCAGAATGAAAAAAAAATTAAATATCAACATTCCCCTGCTTAAAAGACTCCTTTGGGTCCATCCTTGCATATATAATTAGTCTCATCTCAATCATCTCAATGTTAAGGTTTCTCTCACCCCACATCAAGTCTCATATTCACACCATCAAGCTGCCAAGCATTCAGTTTGTTCCCATAACAACCCCTTTAGTTTTCCCACTTTACATATGAGAGAATTGAGGATTACACTGGTTAAGTCACTTCTTGCCAGAGGTTACACTGAATATATGACTGATTAACTGTCAGATTTAAAAGCGGGTGTCCTGACTCAGTAGCTGGGTTCTTGACCACTGTACTTATTCCACAATGCCTTCCTTGATACTGTAAACAAGACCTTTTATATTTTATTACCTTAATGCCGCCTTCAGACAAACTTGCCATGAGACACCCTCCGCTTTAGTTTTCTTCAAATTCTCAGCCTTTTCTACTTTTTCAAATGCTGTTTCCTATCCTCATCCTACTTCCTTCATGATCCAGAATTTAATAATCTTTTAAGACTCTTATCCTTGACTTATTTATAAAGCTGGCTGCTCCCCCTTATCGACTATAAAAGTCCCTTGCTCCCATGTCTATTATAGAGCTTTTATGTGTTAATGTTAGTTTCCACATCTGTTCACCCCATTTTTCTCTGCATTCTTCCCAAGAAAGAACCATGTGTAACTCTTGAGATATTTCACAGCCAGCCAGCACCTGTGACATATATTGACTACTCAAGAAATGTTTGCTAAAAAGGAATGAATGAAAATTATAGAGAATAAAATAAATTTCATGCTTAGTTAAGAACAGTTTTGTGCACTGTCAATAATATTCTTGTGATCTAAAGAACAGTAACATGAGGAAGATAAATGTAGAATGTAGAGGGAAACCATTCTGATAAGAAAATTAATAAACGTAATGCTGACATTCTAACTTTGCTTTATCAATGATACTAGAATGCTTTAATATACTAAATATGTATAAATTTTGTTAATTTTGAGTAAAATAGTGCATAATCAGTGGAAAATTGTACTTTCCAATCAGCTACAAGCAATTTTTACTGCTTGAGTGACTGGAAGAATGGAAGAGATGGAGGAAATAGAAGCGGAGTAGGTGTTAAGAGGGAGAAAAGAAAGATAGATACGTGTGAAAATGATGACTTCACTTCTGGACTGTATGGAAAAAATATAAATCTTTCTTCCTGAGCTAATAAGCAAGTTAATTAGCCATGATAGTTGGATTTATTGGGCCAATAAAAAATCCATTTTCATCTTTAAAGCAGCTCTAACAGAAATATAAAGCCAACCAGGTAAGTAATTTTAAATTTTCTAGTAGCAACATTCAAAAAATTATTTTCAATAATATATATTTATCCCAGTATATTCAAAATATCATTTCAACATGTAATCAATCTTTAAAAGTTATTAATGAATTTCTGCAATTATATCTTCAAAACCCACAATGTACTTTACACTCAAAGCACACTTCAATTCAGACTAGCCAATTTCAAGTGCTCAATAACCACATGAGGCTGATGGCTCTATATTGGACAGCACAGCTCCAAAGCTACTGAGACCCAAAAAGGAAAAAAAACCTGTCTTTTCACAATAGAACTCATTTGTTAAGCTCCACTGTAAAATATACATAAGAACTCCTAATGCAAAAGCTGATTCCAAGATTTGACAATAATAATGATGATATAATAATAATAGCTAATACTTAAATATAAAACAAACCATCCCCAGTTACTGTTCTAAGTGTGGTTTTTACTCAATTTCCACAACAACCCTATGAGGATTACAATCTCCATTTTACAGATGAAGAAACAATTCCAGTCCACAGGGTATATTATGGATCTGCTAAAATAATAAAGGAGAATTCTATATACCAGCATAGGAAGATATTCAAAATGCATACAAAAATTTTTATACTGGACAGTAAAGTTAAAAATCAAGTTGTAAAACAGAATGTTTACTATAACATTATTTTTCCCCAAAAAAGGAACAAGAAAGTAAGAGACACCCCTGGCACTGGTACTATTTTACACATGTATGCTGCATCACAAGGTTAGAAACAAATGGTTAATACTGATAATCTCAGGAGGAGGGGAGTTTAAGTTAAAAGGTCCCTCAGTGTTTAAATTTTTATCTTTTCGTATAGTTAAAGATTTTTATACCGTATATATAGTGAATATTGGCAGGGAGAAAAAATAACAGACTGTTAAAAACAGGAACACAGAGAAGGAACTAGCCCCAAGTTAGACAGTAATCCTACAAACTCTGAAACCATAGTAAAGGGTACAGAGCTTCAGTGACCCTTGCTCTCCAAAGCTCTGCCAGACAATTATATTTCAAGAACTACTTTTTGAAAGAAATATGTATTTTGGAAGACCATTCAAAACGTACCCATCCTATATTATCTAGACTTTATCAGTAGAGAAAGCTGGCCAATAGGAAGCCTCTATAATCAATCTGGTCCTCTGAAGAGGTCAACTTTTTCAGTAAAGTATATATTTTACTGAAATTATATATTTTTACTGAAAATTATATATTTTTACTAAAAGTATATATTTCAGTCAAACTTTTTCAGTAAAGTATATATTTTCAGCATTGCAGGCCATATGGTGCCATTGTACTACAAAAAAAGCCATAGACAATATGTAAACAAATGGCATGGCTGTGTTGCCAATAAAACTTTATTTACAAAAACAGTTGGAGAACTGAATTTAGGCAATAGTTTGATGACTCCAGCTCTAAAGGATAAAGTTAAGGAGTTTGGCTATGACATTATGATAACTTCCCTCTAAAAGAAATCATTCTGTGATACAGCTACAAGAAATTTATAATTGCATTTACCACAGGAGTGTTGGTGAGAACACTGCACACTCCACCACCTAGAGAAAGACCCAAAAATGAAATCTTAGTCTTATATGGCAAGAAATAATTTCTTCCCATGGGAAATGTATCTGTCTACATATTACCTAGCAACTCTTTCTAGGTCTGGATCTTTATTTTGGCTGTCTTTCCCTGATCCTAATTTTAGCTATCTTCATTTTTCCATTTGATTGTATGAAGAACCAAAATAAGAAATTTAAGAAATTAAAAATTAAAGCAACTCACCTGGGACTTCATCATTTTCTGTTCTCTTCTAAAAAGGTAGATGCCTGAAAAGGCAAAATCGGTGATCAGAAGGATGTTTTCACAGATCAGACGCAGACTGCAGGTTCCACATTCACCAGTCTAGAAGCAACTACCACAGAAGTCAGGTAGATGTTAGGCCAACCTGTGGGAGAAGACTGTTCGGTCTTTATACAAAGATCAGCACGTATCATGTGAAGGAAGTCCTCTTGTGGCTATGTACTATGATCATACAGAACTTGGACAAGGTTTTTTAATTTAATTGTATAGATGTGAACATATGTTTCCTGTTGATTTATTAACAATTTATTTTCTCCACTATGAACCAGCAATTCCACTCTAATGTTTTCATAAGGCAATACACACACACACACACACACACACACACACACACACAAAGATGAAGCTCCCCGGCAATAAGAATGGGTAATGAGCAAATGAAAAACTGAGGAATGTATTCCCTTATTCCCCAGAAAGGAATCAGCAGCTGAATTCTAATAATCTCCCAAGAGCTCTCATATTTTCCTTCAACTCAGCAGACTTTCCTGCCAATCAATATTCATGGACCAAAATGTTAATTTTAAGATGTTTTCCGTTTAAATTTTTATTGCTGCTTTCAACAGTATGGTTGTCTGCATATAAAAATGGTGGTATGTTGGAACCACTGATACAACGGAATATACCCTAACGTAAGAAGGTACATACCTGGGAAATCCTTCTCAGTCCCAGGAGTCAGGTAGGTAAGACTTAACTGGTTCTGAGGAAGTGGGTGCTCCCATGATAGACAGACTGTTTTATATGGGGTATTCCAGGCTTTGTCAAAATAGATCTGGAAGGAAACAACCATGAGAAATAGTCATACTTATCTCTGGGCACCCAACATGTGTTCAATAAATGTTTCTTGAATAAAATATAAAATGATTTCTATAAACTTAGAAAGAGGTAGGACGAAAATCACACTTTTCATAATAATCCCATCTTTTTTGATTTGTTTGGTCTTGTTTCAAAATGATCATTTTTATACGGTGCACCAGACTAAGGGCATAATGGTTGAGAAGAGATTTGACCTTTAAGGTTGCGTATGACCTGTGGAAATTTTAATGTATGTAAGAAACAGTAGGGCTGATCATCAAGATTCCCTGATCCCGTTACTGCTCCCTCCAAATCTCTGAATCCTCGGACCTAGCAATCACATACCCCACAGATCTGCCCCATGCCCACCACATCACTGACTGCCACATGGATGCCCTCATCATTTAGTCCACAGCCTCCCTCACCAATCACTGATTCCTCAGAGTCCCCTAAATCCCTGACCCAGTCATCACCAGTCAGTCCCCCTACACACCATTTCTGATCCCACAGACAACCCCGTCACTGACACACCGTTATCCAATTACTAACCTCACAGCTCACCCCATCCCTGACTCCCAAATAAGCCCAACCCTAATCCTACATACCTTCCCCACCAGTGACTTCATCAGTCTCCAATCACTGACACTCACGGACCCCTCCCGTCCCATTACCAATCCAAAAGACTCACTCCTCACCACACATGTCCGCCTTCTGACCTGCAGTTCCGTTATCAGATCTAGAAACGCCCGTCACGGCTTAACCCGGGACAGCTGTCACATCCATAGCGGCGAACTCTCCCGCTTCCTGTCTGGGTGAGCAAAGCACTGGGCTCCCGGGCCTGCGCTGTTCGGTACCGGGCAGCTTTGCCCACTCCGCACCCTGGTCGGCTTTGTTCAGGAGGCAATATGGCCGCTCCCATGCGCTGTGTCTCAGTGGGAGCCGCCATCTTGAGAGGCCGGCCGGTTCCGTACAAGCAGAGGAATTCGGTTTATTCGGAGGCTAGGCTGTACCACCGCGGCAGCGAGGGGAGGGGGAAAAGATGACATAAAGGAGAATTATACAAACCAGTAACATGCAAAATTTTGCAGAGAGATTTTATAGGAGGACTGGGTAAGAAGTTTGAGTGAACGTCCTCTATTAGAAAGCTTCATTTGGTGGAAGAGGAAGAATTTAGAACAGTAAAATATTCTCATTAGAGACTTTACCTAAAAGTGTTTGTAAATGGCAAACAAACACTTTGTAAAAGTGTTTGTAAAAGTGTTTGTAAATCGCCTCTACCAGGCGATTCTACTTGCTGAGAGGGGTGAAAACGTGGAATGGAGATTCCACTGTGGGAAAAAGGGGCCAGAGTGATGGAAGAGTTCACTGAGGAGCAGAGAAAGAGGACACACAGAAATAATGAACTTTACGCTAAAAACGACTATATGGAATTCTCTAGGGGAAACTACTACAACTGCAGTAACAAGTTGCAGAGGCCGACTGAAGAAAATAAAGTGAGAGGGAAGAGGAGATGAGAATCAGAGACTAGGAGAAAACAAGAATAATGGGGGAAGGAGAAGTTTGTGGAGACAGAGAGATGGGAAACTTAAGCGTGAAAAATGGAAGCACAGGAACAGAAGTGGGAAACCGGACACAACACGGGAGACTGAGACCGAGAAGGAGGAGACTAAAACAACAGAAGGAAAGAAAAGAGAGGAAGAGAGTGAGGAGGTTAGACTTTAGGGAAAATAACTTGATTAAAAAAAAAAGAACCAACGAAACACTTATCATAACCTTTACCTTACATCAAGCTTTTTTACTTAAAAAAAAGGCATACTAACAAAGTGATGTTTCCTGTACATAAATAGATACAATTTTGAATCATCACAGATTTCACAACAGCCATGATTTCTGGCTTGTGTGTAATTAAGTGAGCAGCAATTTTACATTAGCAGTTTTGTTTCCCATGTCAAATAAAAACATGTCTGGATTTAGATATGAAGAGATTTTATTCAGAAAGATTATTGCAATAGGGAGAATGCACCAATCTCAGAAAGCTGCAAGCACCTCACAAAATCAAACAGAAAAAGGCTTTTCTTTAGTAGGGAGGTGTAAGAAGGGTTAGCAGGAACTTTCAAGAGATGGAGGTGTGCAAGTGACAAAACCAGGGTACTTTAACAGGAAATGTTTCTAGGGTCTTCGGATTCTGAGAGTAAGCTGCTGAGGGAGGATGTTGCGCATATCCTTACCCTTTAATGTATGTTTAAACTTGGGGGCAAGCCAAAATTTAGGAGTATGAGGGGAGGAAAAAGGCCTAAAATTTCGTTAAGGCAAAGAAGAGGGTAAGAAATGGGCAACCAACAGCACTCCAATTTAAACTTCCACAGTTACATCAATCTTTATTGAACGTCTTGTGCGTAAGACACTGTAGTCACTCACTGTGTTATGCACTAAGGGTATAGTGATGATTAATTCAGAATCCTAAAGCAGTGATACCTGTGGAAGTTGATATGGGAAGGGATCAGATTGTGCAGAGCCATGTAGAAATTGTGAAAATGTTAGCTCTTTATCCTAAGCATGATGGGAAGCTGTCCTTATTTTAATATTTAATTTAAAAAGAAGGTAGAGAGGAGTCCTCTCCTATAATAAAATAAAAATTAAAGCCACAGTAATTTACTATTTCTCATCTATTACCTTGTTAAAAAAAAAGTATTCTTAGTTTGGAAATACACAGTGTTAGTAGAGTCATGGGAACCTGGAATTCTCATATATTACTCATGGGACAGAAAAATGGTATAGCCCCTATACAGAAGATTTAGCAATAGTTAACAAAACTATATGTATTCATTATCTATTGCTGTGTAACAAATTACCTGAAATTTAGCAGTCTGAAACTATATACATTGTTGTAGTTAACTGTTTCATAGTTTCTGTGATTGGAGAATGTGGGAATAGCTTAGCTGGGTGGTTCAGGTCTAGTCTGTCATGAGGTTGCAGTCAAGCTGTCAGCCAGGGCTGCAATTATTTCAAGGCTGAACTGGAGGAGGATATGCTTCTAAACTCGATCAAGTAGCTGATGACAAGCCTCAGAATTTCAATCTCCAAGCTCGGTTATTCACCATGGGGGAATTTCCTTCGGCTACTCTATTATCCTCATGACATGGTAGGGGTCTTCCCTCTCAAGCCTCCCTCTTAGTATGGAAGCGGGCTTCTACCCACACCAGTGAGTCAAGGGAAAGATAGTGAGAGAGCACACACAAGATAGAAGCCATAGTCTTCTTATAACCTAAATTAAAAATGACATCTCATTACTTCTTTTGTATTTTATTTCCTGAAAGTGAATCACTAAGGGTGCCCACAATCAAATGAATGGGAATTGAGCTCTACCTCTTAAGGGGAGGATTATCAAAGCGTCTAAAACCACAACACTACATGTAAGCTTTTGCCTTTTAACTCAGAAACTCCATTCCAGGAATATATCCCAAATACACATTGGCAAAAAAAAAAAAAAATTACTCATTACGCTACTATTTTTAATACCAAAAGACATCAGTCAATCCGAACATCTACTAACAGGTCTAGCTGTATAAATTACAGTATACACACAAAACAGTACTATTCAGCTGTAAGAGAGAGACAGAGAGAAGTGTCTCTATGTACTAATATGGAGGTAACTTCAGGATATAATGTTATATGAGGGGAAAAAAAGTAGAAAAAAATAAAAATAGTTTGTTATTACCATTTATTTTCTAAAAATGTGAATATGTATACAGTTAATTCTACTTATTCATGGTAGCTATGTTCAGTTAAGTTGCTGCAAACACAGAATTAGTGAATACTGAACCACTTCTCCAAAGGGGAATAAATCAACATAAAATAGATTATAATCTTAAATTACAAGTTTGTATAATTAAGATTATAACCTTAAAAACAACTTATGTTGGTGGATTCTATTTTCTTTATTTTACCAAAAAAAAACCCCAAGGTTCAGAACAGTTAAGTAATTTGCCTGAGGTCCAGTAACAAAGGCCAGAGTTAGATTCAAACCCTATCCAACTGACTCCAGAGCTGGAGTTTCTTGCACTACACTGAATTGCCCCTACCATCCCCGTCATCTGTTCATCTCTGTATGAGAGCTGAAACAGGAAGGCAAAGCATCCCCTTGTTTAAACTCAGCCGGGAATGTGCGCATGTGGTAACTCAAATTTTTTGCTACTCTGTGCATGTCTGCCAATGACTGAAAAAGCACTGTGAGTATCGATTTTGAGATTATAAATACATTTTAGCAAGTAGGTGAATTTGCAGATACAGAATCTGTGAATAATGAAAATCAACTGTATATGTTTACCTTAAAAATAAAAAGCAAATGATGGAAGAATAAGCCATCAAATAAAATATAATCTACAAAAGGTATTATTAGTTATCTATTGAATTGTAGCAACCTACCCCAAAACTTAGTGGCTTAAAACAACACACATCTATTGTTTCACAGTTTATGTTGGCCAGGAATCTGGACATGGATTATCTGAGTCCTCTGCTTCGGGGTCTTCTACAAATCTATAATCAAGGTATTGGCCCAGGCTGGGGTCTCTTTCATCTGAAGACTCAAATGGGGAGAGATTCATTTCCAAGCTCAACTACATGATTGTTGGCACAATTTAATGCCTCAAGGATTGTTGGACTAAGGGCATTCATGTCCTTGCTGGTTGTTGAGAGGAAGCCACCCACAGTACTTTGCCATCCAACTTACAACTTGCTTATCTATGGAGTCAAGAGAAGAGTCTGTAAGCAAGATGGAAGTCACAAACTTTTATAATCTTATTATCAATATATAAGTGACATCCCCTCTATGTTGCCATATGCCATTGGTTAGAAGCTGCTTACTTATGCAGAGGGTATTACAAAAGGCCATGAATATCAGGAGGTGGGAATAACTGGCTACCTTAGACACTTCCTACCCCAGGGAGGAAGGAAATAAGATAGAAGGGACAGAAATCATACCTAATTTTCTTTGAATATACCATGTTCTGTTGATTTGACTTTGTAACCACAAAAAATTTTACATAATTATAAAACAAAATTAAATTTTATAAACCAATTCCAAACTTCTGTTTCTGATCAAAGTGAAGTAATAGGGAATGGATGGGAACTTTCACCTGAACCAATGGAAAAACCAGCGAAGTGTATGAAGCAATGGCTTTAAAGGTATTAGACATCAGGCTGTGAAGGACAGTGACCCTTGAGAGATGGGAAACAAATTGAGGTGACCCCTCTGATTGCCCAGTTTACTGCCTTGAGAACACTTCTAGGTATGACACAGGACAAGAGAGTCCAGGCAGGGGCCAACAGACTTCCAGAGTGGAGGAGAAAGAACTAATAGTACAGAAAGACCAAGGCAGCTATATTCACAGAGCAGAAGCCAAAGAGGAGAAAGCTGCACAGAAAGAGAGCTCCAGAGACTTGCAGAGGGTCCACTTCTAGTATTTAGGAGAGTACTGGTCAGTGCATATATGTAAGGAAAATCAGAGTCTGGGAAAAGAGACACCAGAAAGGAAGGAGGAAACAGTAACTGAAGCTCACAAAAAGTCAAGATTAATGCCTGTCCCCACCAGCCAGACTGGAAAACTTTACAATTCCCTGGGAAGAATACACAGAAGGGTCTTGCCTCAATAGTGGGAAATTATTAGCTCTATATTTAAATCTTGCTCTGGTGCCACCTAACAATTGTTTCCAAGTAACCTAACTGAACTACAGAAAAAAGCTTCAAAAATATGTATTGGAACACAGAAGTATCTATCATCCAACAAGGTAAAATTCACAATGTCTACCACTAAATCAAGAATTATCAGGCATGTATAGAAACTGGAAAATGATACTCATAATGAAGAGAAAAATCAGCAAAGAAGAAAAAACAGACCAGAATTGAAAAAGATGTTGGAAATTGTAGAGATAGATATTAACAAGTCACTATAGATCTTGCAGTCATTAAAAGGATAATGTGAGAATATTATGAACAACTTCAGCCTCATAAATTTGGCAAGGTAGAAGAAATGGACCATTTCTTCAAACATCAAAACTCAACTAAGATGAAATTGATCATCTGCATGGTCCTATAACTATGTAAAAAGTTGATTTTTAAAGACCTCACAAAAAAGGAAAAATGGTTGCACTGGAGAATTCTACCAAAATTTAAAGAATTAACACTGATTTTACACAATCTCTTCCAGAAAATAGAAGAGGAGGGAATACTTCCCAAATCATTTTATCAGGAAATTATTACCAAAACCATACCAAGACTGTACAGTGAAAGAAAACTACAGATCAATATCTCCAATGAAAGTAGACATAAAAATCCTCAAAAAATATTAACAAACAAAATTCAACAATCTATAAAAAAAAATTATACACTATGACTAAGTGAAATGTATTCCAAGTGTTCAAAGCTGGCTCAAAATAGAAAATTAACCAACAAGATACAAAGAAAAAGTAAATTATTATACCAATTGACACAGAACAGGCATTTGACAAAAATCCAATACTCATGAATGATAAAAAAAAATTCTCAGCAAAATAGTAATGGAGAGGAATTTCCCTAACTTAATGAAGAGCATATACCAAACAAACAAAAATCAAAAAAATACAACCCACAGAAAATATAATACTTAATGATGAAAGATTGAATGATTCCCCTTTTAGATCAGGAACAAGACAATGATGTTTGCTCTCACCATTCTCCTTCAACATAATACTGGAAATTCTACCCACCAAAATAACACAAGAAAGAAAAATTAGAAGCATACAGATCAGAAAGGAAAGAAATAAAACGGTCCCTATATGCAAATGACATGAATGATTGTCTATGTAGGAAATCCAAAGGAATTTATCAATATTATGCCTAAAACTAAGTGAGTTCAGCAAAGTAAGAGGATACAAGATCAACACAAAAATCAATCACATTTCTCTATACTAATAAAAACATGCAAACACAAATAAAAACAGTACCATTTTTAATCACTCCAAAGAAATTGAAACACTTAGGCTTACGCTTATCAAAACATGTAGGATTTTAGGAAGAAAATCACAAAATGTCATTAAAAGAAATCAAATAAATAGAGATATACCATGGTCCCTGATATGAAGACTATAAACAATAAAGATGTTAATGATCCCCAATTGATCTATAGGCTTAAAGCAATTTCTCTTAAAAATGACAGCAAGTTTTGTTTTGATTTTTGTAGACTTAGACAAAATTATTTTAAAATTTATATGGTGTTCCTTAAAAAAACTAAAAGCAGAGTTCCCATATGATCCAGCAATCCCACTCCTGGGCATATATCCAGAAAAGATGAAAACTCTAATTTGAAAAGATACATGCACCCCAATGCTCATAGCAGCACTATTTACAGTAGCCAACACATGGAAACAACCTAACTGTCCATCAACAGATGAATGGATAAAGTAGAAGTGACATATATACAATGGAGTATTACTCAGCCATAAAAAATAATGAAATAATGCCATTTGCAGCAACAAGGATGGATCTAGAGATTATCATACTAAGTGAAGTAAGTCAGAAAGAGAAATACAAATATCATAAGATATGACTTATATGTGGAATCTAAAAAAAGATACAAATGAACTTATTTACAAAACAGAAATAGACTTACAGACATAGAAGGCAAACTTATGGTCATCAAGGGGAAAGGTAGGGAGGAATGTATTAGGAGTTTAGGATTAACAGATAGACACTACTATATATAAAACAGATAAACAACAAAGACCTATTGTATGGCACAGGGAACTAGACTCAATATCTTGTAGTACCCTATAATGGAAAAGAATCTGAAAAAGAATACATATATATATATATATATATATATAAATGAATCATCTTGCTATACAACTGAAACCAACACAACACTGTATATCAACTATACTTCAATAAAAAGTTGCTTGTTGGGCTTCCCTGGTGGCGCAGTGGTTGAGAGTCCGCCTGTCGATGCAGGGGACACGGGTTCATGCCTCGGTCCGGGAGGATCCCATATACCGCGGAGCGGCTAGGCCCGTGAGCCATGGCCGCTGAGCCTGCGCATCTGGAGCCTGTGCTCTGCAACGGGAGAGGCCACAACAGTGAGAGGCCCGCATACCGCATAAAAAAAAAAAAGTTGCTTGTTTTGAAAAAAAAACTTACATGGAAAGAAACAGGCCCTAGAATAGCTAAAACAATCTTGACAATGAAGAAAAAAGTGGAAGGAATTACTCCCACAACTTCTATTAAACATTGTACTGGAGTTTCTAGTCAGTGCAATAAGGCAAAAAAGAAATTAAAACCGTCTGGTTGGGAAAGGAAAGGGTAAAACCACATTCACCTGTAGATAACATGATCTTCTATGCAGAAAACCCAATGTATTCTACCAAAAAATGGTACTAGAACTAATTAGTAAGCTCAGGAAGGTTGAAGTATACCAGATCAATATACAATAATTAGTTGTACTTCCATATACAATCAATAAATAACCAGAAATTAAAATTTAAAACATCTACAGTAGAATTTTTAAGTATGAAAGGTTTGGGGGCAAATCTGACAAAAGATGTGAAACACCTGTACACTGAAAACTATAAAACAATGCTAACAGAAATGAAAGACTTAAAGGAGCTACATCACATTCATGTGTCAGCTCATTATTTTTATAATGTCTAATTCTGCAAATTGACTTATAAGTTCAGTGCAATCTATTCAAAACAGCAGCAAGCTTTAGAGGAGAAACTGACAAGGAAAGAAATAAAACTGTCACTGTATGAGAAGGACAGTTTTATATTCACACGGAAAGGAAAAGGACCAAGAATCGCCAAAACAACTTAGCCAAAAAAAAAAAAAAAAAATTAACTTTGAGGCTTAACACTACCTGATCTCAAGGCTTATTATACACACACTGCAATAATCAAGAGTGTGGTATTGGTGTAAAGATAGAAAAATGTATAAATGAAACAGAATAGATAGTTCAGAAATAGATCCAACTGATACAATAACAAAGGCAATTCTGTGGGGGAAAGAATCACCTTTTCAACAAATAGTGCTGGAATAATTGGATATCCATAATTTAAATTGAAACCTTAATCCATTCTTCATACTACATACAAAAAAATTAACTCAAAATGGCTCATAGCCCTAAATATAAAATCTAAAACTCCTAGAATAAAATGTAGGAGAAATCCTTTGTGACCTAGGATGAGGCAAAGATTTCTTAGTTGATACCAAAAGCACGAATCATAAAATAATAAATGATAAATTGGACCTCTGGTATTCAAAAGACACAATTTAAGAGAATAAAAAGAGAAGCCACAGACTAGGAGAAATTGTTTCCAAGTCATATATCTAATAAAGAACCATCAGCCAGAATATATGAAGACCTCTAACAACGAAATTATTTAAAATTGACCAAAAGATTTAAACAGACACTTCACTAAAGATATACTGATGGCAAATAAGAATAGGAAAAGATGCCCAACATCATTAGTCATCAGGGAAATGCTATGGTATCATAATGAGATGCCATTAATCACTTACTAAAATGACTATAATTTTAAAAACTAATATTACCAAATACTGGCAAGGATGTAGAGAAATGAACTTTTACACACAGCTAGTGGGAATGTAAAATGGTGCAATCCCTTTGGAAAACAGGCAATTCCTCAGGTTAAGTATTCACTGACTATATGATCCAGCCATGCCACTCCTAATGTTTATCCAAGAGAATTAAGTATTAGGCATGAGCACAATACAATATACAACATCCAGTACATGTGCATGCAAACATTTGTACAGGAATGTTCATAGCAGCTTTATTTGTAAAAGCCAAAAACTAAAATTAACTCAAATGTCCATCATAGGCATCCAAACGATAGAATACTAATCAGCAACAGAAAGGAATGAACTCTTGGTACACATAGAAAATCGTATTAAATTCAAAATAAGTATGCTGAGTGAAAGAAATCAGTAAAAACAAGAGTGCATACGTTATGATTCTACTTATATCAAATTCTAGAAAATGCAAATGAATATATACTGGCAGAAAACAGGTCAGTCGTTGTCTGGGGATGAGGCAGAGAGCCAGTTGGGGAAGAGGAATTAATTTCCAAGCGATAAGAAGAAACTTTGGGGGATGATGGACATTTTCATTCTCTTGACTGTGGTGACAGTTTCACTGGTGTATACATAAACCAATGTTATCAAATATGTGCGATTTTTTGTCTATTAAACCTCAATAAACCTGCTTTTAAAAAACCCTACAGCATGCCTTAAAATGCCCTACATTATCTTCCTCAATTTTTTTGACATCATTCATTCCACTTCAGACATTCTTGTTCTTCTTCAACTCACTTTCACTTTAGGGCTTTTGAGAATGCTCCTCTTACTAGTATACAGATTTATCACTACTCTCACCAATTACCATAGCAAATAAGAAATATTTAGATTATCTCCCCAAAATGAAAATACCTTTTCCTTCTGGTCTTCCCTTCTCTTCTCATCTTTCTTACTCCCAACTTACTCACACCTTAAAAGCTTTCTGATGTATAAAATTTTGGGTAGGGCTTCCCTGGTGGCACAGTGGTTGAGAGTCCGACTGCCAATGCAGGGGACACAGGTTCGTGCCCCGGTCCGGGAAGATACCACATGCCGCAGAGCGGCTGGGCCCGTGAGCCATGGCCGCTGAGCCTGCGTGTCTGGAGCCTGTGCTCCGCAACGGGAGAGGCCACAACAGTGAGAGGCCCGTGTACCGCAAAAAAAAAAAAAAAAAAAAAAATTGGGGGGTAATTCCACTCAGGTTATTAAATGAGTAAAACTGTTCATTCACTCTATAATTTAGTTGTTCAGCAAATATTCAGTGAACATCTACTATGTGTCACGCACTCTTTTATAGCTTCAGCTATATCATTTTAATACAGCTAAATATTCCTGTTCCATTCATACTTAAATGCTACCAAAATGGATAGACAATAAACAAGATAAATTGCAATATGACAAAAGTACCATTTAAAAAGTGAAATAAAACAAGGAAAATTAGGAATGCTTAGGGGAGTGTTGTTGTATCACACATGGAGGTCTGCTACTCTTAGAGAATTCTGATCTAACCAGTCATCTAAGAACTCAGACTCATAATACAGTGTAATTCTACAGTGATAGAACACTGTATAATGATAATTAAGAGTGTACGCTCCCTAGCTCTACCAGAAGAAAGAGAATAATAAAGATTAGAGCAGAGATAAACAAAATAGACAACAAAAACCAACAGAGAAAATTAATGAAACCAAGAGTTGGTTCTTCAAAAAGATCAACAAAATTGGCAAACCTTTAACTAGACTTACTAAGAAAAAAGAGAAGAGATTCAAATAACTAAAATCAGAAATGAAAGAGGGGACATTACAACTGATTTTACAGAGCTAAAAAAGATTGTAAGAGAGTACTATGAACAACTGTACACCAACAAATTGAATAATCTAGATGAAACAAATTCCTAGAAACTCAAAACTTACCAGTACTAAATCATGAAGAAATAGAAAATCAATAGATTTAAAACCAGTAAGGAGATTGAATAAGTAATCAAAAACCTCACAATACATAACCCTGACTACAACTGTTGGGGGCACTTTCCTCCACAGTAGAGGTCAAGGAGACATGAAGGTCATATTTCACCCCATTAGAGATGAAGAGTCTGAAACGCAAAGAAAAACAAGATCTAGACAAGCAAGACAGTCTAGAAGATCGACACAGCATAGACTGATCTTTAGGAAGCTGAAAAAACAATATGAAGAAGTCATTGTACCCAAATCAGAGAACAAGAAAAAGAAAAAGGGGGAAAAGGAAAGCAGGATAAAGAGAAGGAAGAAGGAAAGAAGCAGAAACATCTAGAGAAGATAAATATGAACAAAAGTACTTCAGAACATATGATAAGATTTATCAGCCTTGTCTCCCAAGGCAATAGAAATAAAAGAATAAACAAATGCAACCTAATCAAACTTATAAGCTTTTGCACAGCAAAGGAAACCATAAACAAAATGGAAAGAGACAACCTACAGATGGGGAGAAAATACTTGCAAATGATGTGACTGACAAGGACTTAATTCCAAAATATATAAACAGCTCATACAACTCAATAACAAAAAAACAACCCAGTCAAAAAATGGGCAGAAGAGCTAAATAGACGTTTCTCCAAAGAAGACATACAGATGGCCAACAGACACATGAAAAGATGCTCAACATTCTAAGTATTAGAGAAATGCAAATCAAAATTACAATGAGGTACCACCTCACACCAATCAGAATGGCCGTGATTAAAAGGTCTACAAGTAATAAATGCTGGAGAGGGTGTGGAGAAAAGGGAACCCTCTTACACCATTGCTGATGTAAATTGGTGCAGCCACTATGGAAAACAGCATGGAGGTTCCTCAAAAAACTAAAAATAGAGTTGTCATATGATCCAGCAATCCCATTCCTGGGCATATACCTAGACAAAACTATAATTCGAAAAGATACATGCACCCCTGTGTTCATAGCAGCATTATTTACAATAGCCAAGACAGGCAACCTAAATGTCCACTGAGAGATGAATGAATAAAGAAGATGTGGTATATATATATATATATATATATATATATATATATATATATACACACACACACACACACACACACACACACAATGGAATACTACTCAGCCATAAAAAAAGAACGAAATAATGCCATTTGCAGCAACATGGATGCAACTAGAGATTATCATACTATGTAAAGTAAGTCAGAAAGAGAAAGACAGATACCATATGACATCACTTATATGTGGAATCTAAAATATGACACAAATGAACTTATCTATGAAACAGAAACAGACTTACAGACATAGAGAACAGACTTGTGGTTGCCAAGCGGGGGTGAAGGGGTGGGGAGGGATGGAGTGAGAGTTTGGGATTAGCAGATGCAAACTACTATATATAGAATGGATAAACAACAAGGTTCTACTGTATTGCACAGGGAACTATATTCAATATCCTGTAATAAAACATAATGGAAAAGAAAAAAAAATTTATCAGCCTTACAGACAAGAACTGACTTCAAGTTCAACCACTCCATCCTGTTCACTTTCTTTCTTTCTTTCTTTCTTTTTTTTTTTGTAACTTGTTAGCTTGTTTATGTCTCTCTGGGCATCATTCCCCACATGTGGGGCCCAGCTCTCTGGAACCTTCACTGGCCATCTTTTCCTCGTTTCTCCCCTGGGCACCAGAACCATAGGTAGATACAACCATGCGTCTCCCGCATCTGTAGACGCCTCCTGCCTCTTGTGCTATTTGGCCAAACTCTGAGGCTCCCCCGGCACCTTCATCTCCGGGTCTGTCCTGGTGGAGCCTTCCTCCCTAGGGTAGTAGTGCAGGGGATTGGGCCACAGTTCCTCGCCGATGATCTCAGCAATCCTGTTAGACCCTGGGCAGTTGTGGTCAGACAACCAGTTGAGGAAGTTAAGGCTGGTGGTGTCCTGCCTGCAGTTGGGGGCTCCTCATTCATAATCCCAGAACCACTGGACGGGAGTGGAACGAGACGCCCTATATCCAGCAATGCTAAGGTGATATTCCTTAATGATCATGTCATTCCAGCAGCAGGTGTTGTTCCGAAAGAAAAACATCAACCTGCAGTGGTGCCTGGGATGGCCCAGTTCCTGCACCTCCAAATTGATCATGCAGCTGAGCGTGTCTTCATCTTGGTCACTGATCATGGCCGATATCTGGGGTTGGTTCATAATGGCTCTGGCCCATAAGCCAGGAATGCCCTGGATGATGGCCCTTCTGCGATCCAACTGAGGATTCTGCCTCTGACTGATCTTGCACTTGCCCTGCTGGCTTGGGCATTCAGAGTGCTCAGCTCTAACTGCAGGGCCCCCAGTGCCTCCAGCAGGGGCCGGGCAGTCGTGGGTCCCAGTTCTGGCTCTTCCTGCCCCTGCTCCTGGGGCTTCTCCTCCCACTCCTCTGCCTGCATCTCCTCCTGCTCCTCCTCCACCACCACCTCCACCACTTGCAAGATGTCCTCCACCAGCAGCCCTAACTCCTCCCAGATCCCCACCACCTCTCCCTCCTCCAGGGCCACACCTTGCTGCATGACCTCCACCCTGAAGATGGTGGCCTCCTTGCCTGACCCACCAGCTAGTGTCCGTGCTGTACCCACCTCCCCCACCGCACCTGGGGACCCACAGGCCCCTGCTTCCTGAGCACCCCCTCCCACAACTAGGATGACCCAGGGTCCCTGGGCAGCACTGCCTTCCCCAGACCCCGCCTCACTCACCATGTGGCCCTGGTCCTGAGCTGGGGCAGCTGCGAAGGAGCGGGAGGTGGAAGCACAGCACGTGGCCTGCAGAGCAAGCAGGCCCAGCGACCAGACTCACCCTGCGCCACGGACCTCGGGGTGGGGGGTGAGGGCATCCTGTTCACTTTCTACCATGAACAGTTCACTCTACGATTCAAGTCATCTAAACAGGCCAAACAATCTTGTAGGTATAACTTCTGCGTATTCCAGAAGATTAAAAAAAGAAAATGAAAAAGAGGGAGAAAAGAGAGAAGAAAAAGGAGAAAACAAGCACACCCTAAATCAATCAGAGAGCAACAGTGACCAAGACAGAAAAGAAGATCTACAGGAGTTTCATTTTGGACACAAGATAGAGACGAAAATGAAAAAGAACAACAATCAGATACAGATGGGAGATCCAATAAGAAAGAAACTTAGGTGGATTCCATTTCTAGATGTGAAACAAGTTCTATGTCATCTAGTGATTGGTATTAATTCCTTGCTGGGTTGCTCTGGATCATACAGTTACTTTAAAAAAAGAAAGACTTACAGTAGCAGGCTAGAAAAGGATGACTTACCTGACTTTAAAAAGCTTTATGAACAAATTCGAACTGAAAATGAAAAGCTGAAAGCATAGCTACATGATACATATATGAAACTGACAGATCTTAAACTGCAATTAGAAAAGGCCACCAGAGACAAGAAAGATTTGCAGATAGGTCACTATTGGAAGTTGGGAAAAAAGGGGACAGAGAGCTCTAAAAAGAATATCTCAAGTGAAAGAAGAGCTCAAAATGTTAACAGATCTAAAAGCAGACAACCAGAGGCTAAAGGATGAAAATGGGGACTTGAGCAGAGTCACAAGCAAACTTTCCAAATTAAATAAAAAGCAGCAAGTAATGGAATTGTACATATTTGTAATCCCATGGACCATAACTGAAAGTCACTGGAAACTGGGAAGGATCCTTGGAGGCTATCATTTTTGGATATGCTGCCAATTGCCTACTTATCTAGGATTTCTGTTTCATTTTGTTTTTCTTTTTTTTTTCCTTGTATCGAGGTCATTGTTTCATGTTAATGCAGCTGCTGAGAAGTGGGGTTTTTCATTTAGTTATTTTAAATAACTGAGAAAACTTGTGTACAACTCCAGCATATAAAGAAAGTGTTCAAGGCCAGATATGCCTCAGATATTTAACCAGCAAGCCTTAGTTGTACGTAAATACTTTTGTGTCAACAAAAACTTTCGGCTCTCACAGAAGACAGTTATTCAGCATTTTTTGATCTGCCAGTTTTCAGTTTTTCAATATTTAGGTTTTTTTGCTTTACATCTAAGTTTGGGTTTGTATTTTTTCTTTATAACTCTTCATGTGGCAGACATTTCTATGTTTTCATACCTTTATCATTTACAGAAAAGAACATGTGCTCTTCTGAGATTGTTGTTAGGTGCAGGCTAATGCTGTGTTGTCCCCCAGCTGGAACTGAGTTGCTTGGAGGAACATTTTTTTCTCATTGTTTGTGCAATATGCATTTATTTCTTATATGAATGCTTTAAAGTCAATTGAGAAAGTCCTACTTTCTGCCTTCACTGGTAGGATGTTGTTTCTGTTGTTTATTATTGTAGAATAAGAGATTAGACCCTGTAATCTTCACATTCATTTTGCAGGTACTGAGTGATACTGTATATATAAGTGTGTGTTGCTTGATATTTAGAAAACCCCGTGGCACACTTGACTATTTTCTTATTTCAAAAATCTGTTAACACAAGTAGGCTATTCCATAATAGTGTTAAAAACAAAATTTCCTAACAATGTGATATAAAGACTTTAAAAAGTACCCTATCTTTACAAAACTTTTCTACTGTAAAGTGCTTTTATTTTCAGTTTTCATTTGATAGTTTTCAACCACAATTTAAGTTGCATAGATAAATGCTTCACATTTCAAATACCTATATTTATCTGAGTGTTGTCTAAAATTGTTGTGCTAGCCAAAGTAATGCTATGAAGTCATTTCCAGATTTAACCCATGAGTTAATGTTAAATGCATTGTTATTGCCATGGGAAGAGGCACTGACTTTGATACTACCAGCATGTCCAGACTATACATGTACCAGTGACCTTTAAAAAAAAAAAAACCAAGTACATAATGAATATGGCTTTTATTTGGACAAATAGCTTTATATTTTAATTAAACCATGCAAAAACTATTACATCTTTCTAGCATGTAACTGTCTCCTTATCCACTGAACATTTCAGACTTTTGAATAAATTGTACATTGGAAAGCTTATGGTCACGAATTGCATTACTGATTGTAGTGTATATTACACAAAATGTGAATTTGTCCCTCCTCATTTTAGAAGGTCACTGTGTTCTACTGCCTATCTGAGATTATTTTGGGGTTGGGAAAGAGTGTTTTCCCAGAAGGATTGTAAGTCTTCTCTCTCGATGGGTTTTATGAAGACGTGAGGTTATGTTCTTACCACCAAGCTCAGGATTCTAGATATTTAAAGGTACAAGGATAGTTATGGGAATTTTATTTTGATTTGAATTGTATGAATAGAACATCTGAATATAGAGAATTTCCATGATCTTATGAGGGCATAAAATACATAGATAATTGAACAGTTTGAGTGACTGCACAACATTTACGTATGAAAACAGGAATAAAATTAAGAAAACAATTTCATTTATAGTAGCAAGAAAAAGAATAAAATACACGGGACTAAAGTTAATCAAGGAGACAAAAGACTTGTACATGGAAAACTACAAAACATTGCTGAAAGAAATTAGAGAAACACACAAACGGAAAGAAATCTCATATTCATGGACTGGAAGATTTAATACTGTTAAGATGTAAATATCCAAAGTGGTCTACAGAGTCAACATAATTTCCATCAAAGCTCCAATAATGCTTTTTGCCGAAATAGAAAAATCCATCCTAAAATTTATATGTAACCTCAGGAAACCCTGTATAACCAAAACAATCTTCAAAAGAAAAACAATGTTGTAAGTCTAACACATCCTGATTTCAAAACTTATTACAAAGCTACTGTAATCAAAAGAGTGTGGTATTGGCATAAGAAAAGACATATAAACCAACGTAATAGAACAGAGAAGCCAGAAATAAACCCTTGCATATATGGTCAAATGATCTCAACAAAGATGCCAAGACCATTAAAAGGGGAAAGAACAGTCTTTTTCAATAAATAGCATTGGGAAAACTGGATAGCCACATGCAAAAGGCTAAATTTGTACCCTTATCTAACACCATATATAAAATTACCTCAAACTGGATCAAGGTCCTAAACAAGAGCCACCTGTCAAAGCTGCCTTTCAGAAATGAAGGGGAGATACTTTCCCAGACAGCAAAAACTGAGGAGGTTCATCACCACTATACCAGCTTTACAAGAAATGCCAAAAGGAATTCTTTAAGCTGAAATGAAAGGATACTAGCTAGTAACATGAAAATATAAAACACAATTGTAAAGGTAAGTACATAGTCAAATTCGGAATATTCTAATACTATCATACAATGGTGTATTAACCACTTAACTCCAGTAGAAAGGTTCAAAAAGATAAAAGTATTAAAAATAACTGTAGCCAAAATAATTTGTTAATGGATATACAAATAAAAAGACATAAACTGTTACATTAAAAACATAAAATGAGGGGAAGTAAAGGGTAGTTTTGTATGTAATCAGGTTATCATCAGCTTACAATAGAATAAGATATTTTATGTGAGCCTCATGATAATCACAGCAAAAACCTATAGTAGATACACAAAAGATAAAGAGAGGGGAATCAAAGAACACCTCTAAGGAAAATCATCAATTAACAAAGGAAGACAGCAAGAGAGGAAAAAAAGAAAAATAGAAATACAAGACAGTCAGGAAACAATAAGATGGCATCAATAAATCTTTGCTGATCAACAATTACTTTAAATTGATTAAATTATCCAGTCAAAAGGCATACAGTGGCTGAATAGATTAAAAAAACAACAACAAAACAAGACCCAATTATATGCTGCCTACAAGAGACTCACTTCAGCTTTAGGAACATGTATAGGTTCAAAGTTACAGAATGGGAAAAGATATTCCAAGCAAATGGAAACCAAAAGAGATCAAGCATAGCTATACTTATATTAGACAAAATATACTATAAGTTAAAAACTGAAACAGAGACAAAAAAGTTCATTATATAATGATAAAAGGGTCAATTAATCAAGATAATACAACATTATAAATATATATACACCCAACATCGGACTACCTAAATATTAGGCAAATACTAACAGGTCTGAAGAGAGAAATAAAACTACAGTAATAGTAGAGGACTTCAATACCCCACTTTCAACAATGGATAGATCATCCAGACAGAAAATCAACAAAGGAACTTGAACTACATTTTAAATCAAATGGACACATACACAACATTTCATTCAACAGCAAAGGAATATACATTCTTCCCAATGGCACACAGGACATCCTCCAGGATAAATCATAAGATAGATCACAAAACAAGTCATAGCATATTTATGAAGAGTGAAACCATATCAAGTGTCTTTTCTGACCACAGTGGTATGAAACAAGAAATCAATAACAGAAGCAAAACTGAAAAGCTCACAAATATGTGCCCACTCTTGACACTTCTATTGAACATAGTACTAGAAGTACTAGCCAGAGCAATTGTCAAAAAAAAAAAGAAAACAGCCATCCAAATTGAAAAGTAAAAAGTAAAAGTGTCTCTGTTTGCAGATGACATGACCTTATATACAGGCATACCTCAGAGATATTGAGGGTAAAGTTCCAGGCCACTGCAATAAAGTGAAGAGCGCAATAAAGTGAGTCGCACAAATGTTTTGGTTTCCTAGTACATATAAAAGCTATGCTCAAAATAGAGTCATGTACCAAAATGTTATTTGCAGCTCTATTTAAAATAGCCAGGAGATGGAAACAACCTAAGTGTCCATCATCGGATGAATGGATAAAGAAGATGTGGCACATATATACAATGGAATATTACTCAGCCATAAAAAGAAACGAAATTGAGCTATTTGTAATGAGGTGGATGGACCGAGAGTCTGTCATACAGAGTGAAATAAGTCAGAAAAAGAAAGACAAATACCGTATGCTAACACATATATATGGAATTTAAGAAAAAAAATGTCATGAAGAACCTAGGGGTAAGATGGGAATAAAGACACAGACCTACTAGAGAATGGACTTGAGGATATGGGGAGGGGGAAGGGTAAGCTGTGACAAAGCGAGAGAGTGGCATGGACATATATACACCACCAAACGTAAAATAGATAGCTAGTGGGAAGCAGCCGCATAGCACAGGGAGATCAGCTTGGTGCTTTGTGACCACCTAGAGGGGTGGGATAGGGAGGGCAGGAGGGAGCGAGACGCAAGAGGGAAGAGATATGGGAACATATGTATATGTATAACTGATTCACTTTATTATAAAGCAGAAACTAGCACACCATTGTAAAGCAATTATACTCCAATAAAGATGTAAAATATATATATATACTGTAGTCTATTAAGTATGTAATAGCATTATATCTAAAATCATGTAATACTTTAATTTAAAAATAACTTATTGCTAAATAATGCTAACCACCATCTGAGCTTTCAGCGAGTCTTACTTTTTGTTGATGGAGAGTCTTGCCTCAATGTTGATGGCTGCTGACTGATCAGTGGCGGCTGCTGGAGGTCGGGGTGACTGTGGCAATTTCTTAAAATAAGACAACAGTGAAGTTTGCCACATTAATTGACTCTTCCTTCACGTATGATTTCTCTGTAGCATGCAATGTTTGATAGCATTTTACCCACAGAACTTTCAAAGTTGCAGTTAATCCTCTCAAACCCTGCCGCTACTTTATCAACTAAGTTTAAGTAATATTCTAAATCCTTTGTTGTTATTTCAACAATCTTCACAACATCTTCACCAGAAGTAGATTCCATCTCAAGAAACCACTTTTTTTGCTCATTCATAAGAAGCAACTCCTCATCCGTTACAGTTTTATCATGAGATTGTAGCGCCTCAGTCACATCTTCAGGCTCCACTTCTAATTCTGCAAGAATTACCAAAATGTGACACAGAGACAAAAAGTGAGCAAATACTGTTGAAAAAATGGCACCAATAGATTTGCTCAACACAGGCTTGCCACAAACCTTTGGTTTGTAAAAAACACAACATCTGCAAAACATAATAAAGTGAAGCATGATAAAGCAAAGTATGCTTGTACAGAAAACTAGAGACTTTACCAAAAAACTTGTTAAAATAATAAATTCAGAAAAGCTGAAGGATACAAAATCAATATGCAAAAATCAGTTATTCATCTATATACAAACAATGAACTATTGGAAAGAGAAAGTAAGAAAACAATCCCAGGGAATTCCCTGGCAGTCCAGTGGTTAGAACTTAGTGCTTTCACTGCTGAGGGCCTGGGTTCGATCCCTGGTCAGGGAACTAAGATCCTGCAAACCACACAGCATGGCCAAAAAAAGAAATCCCATTTACAACAGCATCAAAAACAATAAAATACTTAGGTATAAACTCAAACTGTAAACTGAAAACTATACGATACCAATTTAAAAAACTGAAGAGGACACAAATAAATGAAAAGATAATCTGTGTTCATAGCTTGGAAGATTTAATATTGTTAAAATGTCTATAGTAGCGAAACAATCTGTAGTTTCAATGCACCCACTATTAAAATTCCATTGGCATTTTTCACAGACATAGAAAAAACAATCCTAGAATTCATCAGGAACCACAAAGACACTGAATAGCCAAAGCAATACTGAAAAAGAAGAACAAAGCTGGAGGCAACACATTTCCTGATGTCAAATTATATTACAAATCTATAGTAATCAACAGAATGGTACTGCCATAAAAACAGACACATAA
Source organism: Globicephala melas (assembly GCF_963455315.2). Classification (NCBI taxonomy): domain Eukaryota; kingdom Metazoa; phylum Chordata; class Mammalia; order Artiodactyla; family Delphinidae; genus Globicephala; species Globicephala melas. Next base: position 126,588,438 of record NC_083316.1, read on the forward strand.
ACTAGCAGAACAGAATAGAGAGCACAGACATAAACCCATACACATATAGTCAGCTAATCTTCATCAAGAACACACAATGGAGAAGGGATAATCTCTTCATTAAATGGTGCTGGGAAAACTGGGTATCCACATTCAAAAGAATGAAACTGGACCCCTACCTTACACTACTCACAAAAGTTATCTCAAAATGGATTAAAGACTAAATTTACCTGAAACCATATAACTCCTAGAAGAAAACAGGGGAAAAGCTCCTTGACATTGGTCTTGGCAATGATTTTTTTTGGATATGACACTGAGAGCAGAGGAAATAAAAACAAAATAAACAAGTGGAACTACATCAAACTAAAAAGCTTCTGACTACAAGTAACTCAATTTCGTTTCTTTTTATGGCTGAGTAATATTCCATTGTATATGTCATACAGAGTAAGTCAGAAAGAGAAAAACTAATACCGTATGCTAATGCATATATATGGAATCTAAAATAAAAATGAACCTAATGGCAGGGCAGGAATAAAGACGCAGACATAGAGAATGGACTTGAGGACATGGGTGGCAGGGGAGGGGAAGCTGGGGTTAAGTGAGAGTAGCACTGACATATATACACTACCAAATGTAAAATAGATAGCTAGTGGGAAGCAGCAGCATAGCACAGGGATCAGTTCGGTGCTCTGTGATGACCTAGAGGGGTAGGATAGGGAGGGTGGGAGGGAGGCTCAAGAGGGAGGGGATATGGGCATATATGTATGCATGTGGTTGATTCACTTTGTTGTACAACAGAAACTAACACAGCATTGTGAAGCAGTTATACTCCAATAAAGATGTATAAAAAATTTTAAAAATAAAAATAATTATAAATCTAAATTAATTAATTAAAAGGCTTCTGAAAAGGAAATAATCAACAAAATGAAAAGACAACCTATGGAAGGGGGGGAAATACTTGCAAATCATTGATCTGGTAAGAGGTTAATATCCAAAATATATAAGGAACTCATACAACTCAATAGCAAAGAAACAATCTGATTATAAAATGGGCAGAGAAATTGAATAGGCATTTTTCCAAAGAAGACATCCAAATGATCAACAGGTATATGAAAATGTGCTCAACATCACTAATCATCAGAAAAGAGCAAATCAAAACCATTCTAACCTCATACCTGTTAGAATGGCTATTATCAAAAAGACAGATAACATGTTGGCAACGATGCAGAGAAAGGGGAACCCTATACACTACTGGTATGAATGTAAATCAGCACAGCTATTATGGAAAACATATGGAGGTTTCTAAAAAAGTCCTGCTTGTGGGCATATATATCAAAAGGAAGTGAAATCACTACTTGAAGAGATACCTACACCCCCATGTTCACTGCAGCATTAATCACAATAGTCATTTTTATAACTACATGACAGGACTTCCCTGGTGGCACAGTGGTGAATCTGCCTGCCAATGCAGGGGACACGGGTTCAAGCCCTGGTCCAGGAAGATCCCACATGCCGCGGAGCAACTAAGCCCATGCGCCACAACTACTGAGCCTGCGCTCTAGAGCCCACAAGCCATGAGTACTGAGCCCGTGTGCCTAGAGCCTGTGCTCCACAAGAGAAGCCACCGCAACAACAAAAGCCACTGCAACAAGGAAGCCCCTGCACCACAACAAAGAGTAGCCCCTGCTCACCGCAACTACAGAAAGCCCGTGCACAGCCACCAAGACCCAATGCAGCCAAAAATAAATATATAAATTTATTTTTAAAAACTACATATGACTATATATATATATACATATATATACACATATATAAAATTCAGCTATAAAAAATGAAGGAATTCCTGTACAGCACGGTGGCTATAGTTAACAATACTGCATCATATGTCTGCAAGTTGCTAACAGAGTAAATCTTGAAAGTTCTTAGCACAGGAAAAAAACCTGTAGCTATATGAAGTGATGGATGTTAGCTAAATTTACAGTGGCAATCATTTCACAATATATGCATATCATTATGCTGTATACCTTAAACTTATACAATGTTTGTTATATGTCAGTTATATCTCAATAAAACTGGGGAAAAAAAGGAAATCCTGCCGTTTGTGACAACATGGATGGACCCTGAGGGCATTATGGTAAGTAAAGTCAGATAGAGAAATATAAATACTCAATGACCCCATATATATAAAATATGGAAATGCTAAACTCATAGAAATTGAGAGTAGTTTGGTGGCTGCCAGGGTCTGAGGGCCAGGGAAGATGAGATACTGGTCAAATGGTACACACTTCCAGTTATATAATAAATAAGTTCTGGGGATATAATGTATAGTATGGTGACTACAGCTAACAATACTGTATCATATACTTGAAAGTTGCTGAGGGTAAATCTTAAATGATCTCACCACAAAAATAAAATAACTATGTGAGGTGATGAAGGTGTTGACTAACCATATTGTGGTAAATGTCACATTATAAATATATATTGCATGTATCAAATTATCACTTTGTACACCTTAAACTTACATAATGCTATGTCAACTATATCTCAATAACTCTAGGGAGAAAAACAAATTTAGGATTATAAGGTTTTTACTTAACATCTTTGGTATGTAATTTTTTATCATACACCTGAAATCTTTGGTTCCTAAAGACATTCATAACTACAGTAGTTCTCCCTTGACCACAGGGGATGTTTCAAGACCTGCAGTGGATGCCTGAAATTGAGCTCTGTTTTTTCCTATACATACATCCTATGATAAAGTTTAATTTACAAATTAGGCACAATAAGAGACAATAAATAAAAATTAAACAATTATAACAATATACTGTAATAAAAGTTATCTGAATGTGGTCTCTCTCTCAAAATATCTTCTTGTACAAATTTAATGTCTTTTCCATCTTAACTTAAGCACTTATCATGCACTGTGGCCATAACTTTTGAAGTCTGAGGTGTGACAGCAAAACCAGCATAAATTATTTTTCCATCTTCATAATTTCACAGATTTGTTCTTACCATAGGTCTTAGCAATCTCAGCATACAATTTTTTTCTTTCCTTACTAAGTCAAAAACTTTTACCTTTTCACTTTAAGAAAATATTTCACAGCCTCTCTTTGGCATATCTTAATTGCCAGCATCACTACTATTGTGCTTCAGGGCCATTACTAAGTAAAATAAGCGTTACTTGAACACAAGCACTGTGATACCATGACAGTTGATCTGATAAACGAAATTACTACTAAGTGACTTCACAGACAGGATACACTGGACAAAGGGATGATTTATGTCCCAGGGAGTGGGAAAGTAAAAGACTTCTTCACACTACTCAGTATGATGTGCAATTTATGAAGTATTTACAGAATTTTGCATTTAATATTTTTAGATGGAGGTTGACAACAGGTAACTGAAAACACAGAAAGCGAAACCGCAGATAGATAAGGGGGGACTACTGTATTTGATCCATTCCTTCATTTTTTTCCTTCTCTCTGTATATGTATCCAATATTATTATCAATACCAGTATTATGAGTAACAGAAACTTACTGAAAAAAACCTTCTTTGCCATTCCTTTATCCTTATGATATATCCCACCAGGAAAAACAGACAAACAGTTTAAAGTTACTTGAAATTATTTCTCGGTATGGTTAACCACCAATGCTATACGTGTTTAGTTTCATTTTGCTAAATTTTTAGGTGTCACTTCATTTTGACTTTGTTTTGTTACTATCTATACTATTTACCTGGTTCCAAAGTCAATTATACAAAAGCAACTTACATTTCATGAGAGGTCTAAGGGATATCACTATCCTTTCCACCATGTTCAGTCACCTTAGAACAAAACATTTTAATTAATATTTGGGTCTTTCCTTTCAGCATCTGTACTTATATATAAGAAAATATGTCCACTTGTTCCCACCACTACCTGCCTTTCTTAGAAGACAGTGTACTGTAATTCTCTGTGCCTTGTTTTATTTAAGAACATGAATGGAGAGTATAAAAAGACGTATCTCATTCCTTTTTAGAGTTGCACGGTCCCCAGTGTGCAGATACACTATATTTAAACATTTTCTATCAATAATCATTCAGGCTGTTTACTGTCTTTTTTCTGCTGTGAATAGTGCTATGATGAATAAACATAAGTATGCACCTCTTTTTTTTTTAAGATTTTTTTTGATGTGGACTATTTTTAAAGTCTTTATTGAATTTGTTACAATATTGCTTCTGTTTTATGTTTTGGGTTTTTTGGCCCTGAGACATGTGAGATCTTAGCTCCCCAACCAAGGATCGAAGCTGCACCCCTGCATTGGAAGGCGAAGTCTTAACCACTGGGCTGCCAGGGAAGTCCCAAGCATGCATCTCTTAATATTTCTCCAACATATCTTTAGAAGATTCCTAAAAATGTTTAGAAATGGCATATGTAATTTTGCTAGATACATCCAAGTTTATTCCAAACTAATCACTTCTTTTAACACAGAAGAAATTTTAATATTAATATAAGCCATTTTATCAATCTTTTCTTCATGCACAGTGTTAAACATTTTTCCCTATCCTAAGGCTATGAAAAGTCTCCTATATAACTACCTGGAAACTTTGTCATTTTGCATTTCATATTTATATTTAGATTAATTGACCCAGAACAATTTATTAAAAAAATTTTTCCCCTTCTGATTACAATACCACTTTTGTCATAAAGTTACTCATATATAATTTTTTCATTTTCAGGCTCTCATTTCATTCATCTATTTTTGTCACTCTTGTGTCAATACTATATTGCCTACATTACTACAGCTTTGTGGGAAACCTCAGTCTGATCAATTCTCTAACATTTGTTCTTAATGAGTGACTTGCCTATTCTTGTCCCTTAGTATTTCCATATATATATTAGAATGAATTAGATACAGATATAGATATATCACAATTTGTATGTGTTTGCAAAATAAAATAAATGAAAAGTAATTGAGGTCTCTTTAACATAGCATGAGTTATATCACCAGACACAAAGGCAGTGAAATGGACAAAGGAGAGGACAGGAAATCTGAGATCAGAAGCAGTGTGTCTTAAATGCAAATCAAATTTAAATGTGTGCACATTGGAATTAGTAGCCTATTTCAAGAGAAGAGAGAGGGATAAACAGGACAAATATTAGCTAAGAATGTGCTGTCTGCAGATTTAGAGAACCAACATATGGAAACCAAGGGCGGAAAACCGTGGTGGGGTGGGGATGGTGGTGTGCTGAATTGGGCGATTGGGATTGACATGTATACACTGATGTGTATAAAATTGATGTCTAATAAGAACCTGCAGTATAAAAAAAAAACAAAAAAAACAACTAATATTAAATTTTCTTTGGGTTATTTGTATGTAAATATGTTAATATAAATGTTTCAGACATTACATGAAATTTCTAAAAATCTTATATGTTCTGGTATAATGATGTAAGTCATAATTCTAGTTATTACTTTAAAATGCATATATCAGAAGTAACTAAAAAAAAAAAAACATGTGCTGTCTGCCAGGATTTCACATACAGATGAGCAAACAGACACTGAGGGTTAAAAAGGTCTTCATAGATGTCACACAATCTATTAATAAGGGAACAAGGGTTAAAACTCATGGCCATCTGACTTTAGAACCAATGTCTTTCCACCACACCAAGCTCCTAGAAGGGTGGGGTAAAAGGGAGAAATGAGCAAGCAGTGTCAATTCCAAGGTCCTGGGTCCATCCACAGACACAAATCAACTTATATTATCAAAATTAAAAAACACAAAAAGACCACATTTATTGAACCTTTTCAACCCATCTTTCCATCATTGTATAAGAAGAATTTTACATATACTTTTAGGGTCTGATGGTCAAGTCCCCTCCCCTTAGTGCAGTTTCTAGGTCTTGGCACTTTTTGACTCATGCTTTCTTCATGTCCTCTTTGGGGAATTACTGCATGGCCGTAATTACGAGAGGCTAACATTAACAATATTACCACATGCCTAACTTATTATGTAGTATAAGCAGGAACATGTAACTTTAAAATAGACTATATGTAATTTGTTCTGTTATGCTAATCATTCAGTTCCAAATCTTAAAAGTTTAACATGCCAAAGTGAAAATTTATATAAACAAAACTTTTTTATTCTCTTGTATTATCTTTGATAAAAAAATTAATTACATTAGAAATATGATTTCATTTGTAAAATAGTACCAACAAAGATGCCTAGAAACACATTAAATCTGTGAGTTTTGTTGTACTTATTAAGGCTTGAACAGATACTGAAGGCTTTTCTATGCTTAGTCCATTCTTATGATTTCACCACTATATGAATTCTCTGATGTACAGTGAGTTGTGATTTCTGGATGAAGGCTTTTCCACATACAGCACATTGATAAGGTTTCTCCCCAGTATGAATTCTCTGATGTACAACAAGGTCTGACTTCTGGGAAAAGGCTTTTCCACATTCAACACATATATAAGGTTTCTCTCCTGTATGAATCCGCTGATGTCCTGGGAGGTGAGACTTTTGAGAGAAGGCTTTCCCACATTCAGTACAAACATAAGGTTTTTCTCCTGTGTGAATCCTCTGATGTCCAATGAGATGTGACTGCTGACAGAAGGCTTTTCCACATTCACTGCATTTATAGGGCTTTTCTCCAGTATGCGTTCTCTGATGTATAATGAGCTGTGACTTCCGGGAGAAGGTCTTCCCACATGCAGTACATTCATAAGGTTTCTCCCCAGTATGAATTATCTGATGTATAATGAGTTCTGACTTTCTGCTGAAGGCTTCCTCACACTGAGCACATTTGTAGGGTTTCTCCCCTGTGTGAATCCTTTTATGTATGATGAGGTGGGACTTCTCACAGAAAGCTTTTCCACATTCAGTACACTCATAGGGCTTCTCTCCAGTATGAGCTCTATGATGTATAATCAGCTGTGACTTCTGGGAGAAGGCCTTCCTACACTGATTACATTTATATGGCTTTTCACCAGTATGTATTCTTTGATGTATAATGAGGGGTGATTTCTGGGAGAAGGCTTTCCCACAGTCACTACACTCATATGGTTTTTCACCAGAATGAACTCTCTGATGGATAATGAGGGATGATTTTTGAGAGAAGGCTTTTCCACATTCAGAACATTCGTAAGGTTTCTCCCCAGTATGTGTCCTCTGATGTACAATGAGATGTGATTTCTCACTGAAGGCTTTTCCACAAGCACTACAACCATAAGGTTTCTCTCCAGTATGAATTCTTTGATGTATAATGAGCTGTGACTTCTTGAGAAAAGATTTTCCACATTCAATACATACACAGATCTTCTCCCCAGTTTCAACATTCACATATTGAATAAGAGATTGTTTATCGCTGATGATGTTTCCATACTGACTACCTGCACAGTGTTTCACTCTATTATGAATTTTTTCATGCTTAGAATAGGAAGAACTAGGTGTTCTCCCACATCCAAAATTCTCATCTGTGTTTTTTCTTGCATAACCCCTATTACAACTGAATAGGTTTACAGTAGGTTCCAAGCTCTTTTCAAATGAATCACACTTATACAGTCTTTGTCTTGAAGTATCTAGGTCTGTGCAGTTATGAAATATTTTTCCAAATGCATTATATGTATAGCTTGACTCTTCAATAACTGTTTTGTTGTTGATGATTGTGACTTGCCTGAGAAGTCTGTCTTGATTTTCCTGATCTCTCTCCAGCTGGTCACCTTGCCAGACCTTTAAAACGGAGTACAATGAATGATCCCTTGTGACACTTTCCAGTATGTCCTTATGAAAGTAAACATCTCCAAGTGTATCCAATTGATGTGTGTCAAGTCTAGTCTCCCTGTCTGAAAGAATAAAATTGTAGAGGTAAAATCAAACAGATACAAAGATTGAGTAGAGGACAGAAGAGGTGATACAAATGGATGATCCAGGATGGTCCATGAAGACAGAGAACTGGGCGGGCAACAGCCCATTTAAAACACAACAAAACGTAAATTTATTGGGTGAGTAACTAAAGATGGACTTTACTTCTGATAATGGTGGCATGAGGTAGTCACGGACTTCCCCTCCTCAGAAAACAAGTATAAAACTGAATAAAATAATTTTAAAAACAACCAATTCAGGGCACTGGAAAACTACCAAACGCAGGCCACAAGGTGAAAAGTGTTTACTTGTCAAAAACTTCTACTTCATTAGGTAAGAATGGGGAGTTTGTGGCATTCTTTCCTAAGGTTTTCCTGTCTTGCACCCCTAGTTTATGGGGCATTGAGAGATAACTCAAATCCACAGGATACAGTTTTATGCTGATAGTAGAGCAGCTAGTAATTTAACAAGGAGAATTTGTACGCAAAAGAATCATAGAAAGGTTGAGATAATGAACTTGCCATACATTCCTACCTGACTGCTAAAATATTTGTGAAGAGAGATCCTAGTGAGCCCAGCAGTGATTGAAAGGCTGGGGAAACATGCAAATTTCCTATGCTTTTAAAGTGTTCTGAGACATGCACAATCCAGGTGGCAGAGAGTAAAAGTCATACTGGCTTTAGGTGTCTAATAAACCTGTCCAAATCATTAGTTCACATCTATAGCCAGGCTTAATCAAACAAACAAAACTAAGCAGAGATATTAGTGATGACACTCCACAGGACAGAAAGATGTCACAGTTTAAGCCCAAGCAAGTGCCTCTAAAACAAAAACTCTCAGAAGGAACAAAAGGATCCAAAGACGCTATAACGTACTGTCTACAATGTAGAGCTTTCAACCAAAAATTACTACACATATAAGGAAAAAAATGTGACCTACACTAAGGAACAAAATCAGTCAATAGAAACTGACTCCAAATGGGTGCAAATGTTGAATTTAGCAAAGACTTTAAAGAAGCTATTATAAACATATTCAAAAAACTAAGGGAAAATATTCTAAGGAACAAGTGAATAAACTGACAATTTCAAAAGAGGAAAGAAAAATATAAAAGAACCAGTTTGACTATAAGAGGCAGGAAGAAGAATTTTTGAGAGTAATGGAACTTTTCTGTATCATGATTGTGGTGGCAGTTAACTTACTCTATGCCTTTTTCAAAATTTAAAGAAAGAGTAACATTTATTTTATGTAAATTAAAAAATAAAAGAACCAAATGAAAATTCTAAAGTTGAAATGAAGATTTCACCAGATGGGCTCATTAGTGGATTTGAGATAGCAGAAGGCAAAATCAGAATCAGTAAACTTGAAGAAATATCACTAGAAATTATTCAGCCCAAAGAACAAAAAGAAAAATTATTTTAAAAATAGAATCTCAAGATCTGTGGAGCAGTTAGGCATTCCAGTATACGTGTATTGGAGTTTAGAAAGGGGTGGGCGGGGAGAGCCAAAAGAAATCTGGAGAAATGTCTTTAAAATTACCAAATTCGGTGGAAAACATTAGTTTGCACATAGAAGAAGCTCAACAGACCACAGGAAGGATACCAAGACAACCAGCCAAATCAGAATTAAACTGCTGAAAAATAAAGGCAAAAAGAAAAATCTTCAAAGCAGCAGGAAAAAAATGACACATCATGTATCAAAGCATAACAGTACTGTTGGCTGAATTTTCAACACACACACACACACACACACACAAAACTGAGGTCAGGAAATACTGGAATGACACACAGTCAAAATACTAAAAGAAAGCAACCTGTCAACCAAGAATTCTACATTCAGTGAAACTTTAATAATGGGAAAATGAAGACATTTCCAGATAAACAAAAAAAGTTACCAACAGAACTGATCTATAAGAAATACTAAAGAAAGTCTTTCCTGCTGAACAAATAATACCAGATGATAACTCAAATCTACAAGACAACAGAAAAATTTTAAACTATTTGGGTAAAGTATTTAAATATGTATAATTTTAAAAATATTTCCTTCTAATTTCTTCAAAAGACTTTTTAAAGCAAAAACAGTAACACTATACTGTCAAAGTTATGACAAATACAAACGTAACATACATGACTAAAAGAACAAAACAGCACAAGGTGGTTCAGGAGGGCAGAAAATGGAGCTATGCTAGTGCAAGTTTCTATAATTTGTGAGAGAAAAAAAAGCAGTATCAACATAAGGTGGGTTATAAGAAAATAAATATATTGTAATCCCTATAGCAACATCACACACACACACACACACACACACACACACAACTACCAACTAAAAAATAAACAGGGGAATGAAAATGGTCTATTAAGGACTTCCCTGGTGGCACAGTGGTTAAGAATCCACCTGCCAATGTAGGGGACACGGGTTTGAGCCCTGGTCTGGGAAGATCCCACATGCCGCGGAGCGACTAAGCCCATGCCCCACAACTACTGAGCCTGTGCTCTAAAGCCCGCAAGCCACAAGTACTGAGCCTACGTGCTGCAACTACTGAAGCCCGTGTGCCTAGAGCCCATGCTCCTCGACAAGAGAAGCCACCACAGTGAGAAATCCACCCACCGCAACAAAGAGTAGCCCTCACTCACCACAACTAGAGAAAGCCTGTGCGGAGCAACAAAGACCCAGCGCAGCCAAAAATAAATTTTAAAAAATAATAATTAACAAATAAATAAAATTCAAGTCATATTTTAAAAATATATTTTAAAAAAAGACAAGTAGACAAAGAAAATCAGTAAATATCAATGAACTTAACTGACATCTACAGATGTCCCATCCAACAACAGAACACACATTCATTTCAAGAACACATTAATCAAACATCAGAATAGACTATATACTGGGCTTCAAAACAAGCTGCAATAATTTTATAAGGATGGAAATCATACAGAGTATATTTTCCAACCATAATGGAACTAAATTAGAAATAAATAACAAAAAGAAATATCAGAAATCTCCCCAAATGTTTGGGAATTAAATAACATATTTGTAAATAAACTATGTGTCGAAAAGTCCAAAGAGAAATTAGCAAATAACTTGAATTGAATGAAAATGAAAACACAAAATATCAAAAATTGTGGGACACAGCTTCATTCTTAGAGGACAAATTATATGCAGGTAATCCTCATTTTGCAAGATTTCAACAAGCATGAAATTTAGTTACCACAGTTTAGTTAAATAACACCAGTCTGCCAACAACATAGTTCACACTTTAACGACCACAGTATGTCTAACAGCATAAAGTACAAACTTCACTGCTAGCTCTTCAGTCCATAAATCACTAAATAAATAACAGATACACATCATGATCAGTACCCAATCATTTCACTTCTTTCAAAGTCTGTTGGTGACTATTAACTTCACATCTGTTGTCCAATATATATACAGACAGCAAAGTGTGTAGTTTGTTTCTTCCTTGTATCCCATTGATAAACCCACGTGACATTATCCAAATTACCCTAATCATCCAAAAATGTGTAACTGAAAGAGGGAACTGACCAACAAAGATGTAAATGCAGCAAAGAAACAACACATAACAACACTGGATGTGATTAGAAAATAGCTGACCATGTTGGCATTGCCACTATTTATGAAACTTTATAGATATGCAGCCAGAGGAACTTAGTGAAGGCAAACTTATCAACATAAATTTCTGGGTTGTGATGGAAAGGATAAAAATAATTCAAAGAAAGTGATGCCTACATTTTCACATTACCTTCGACATATTTCACAACACTGAAAGCACAAAGGAGAAAATGTTGGAAGCTGACCCAACCTTAGAAAGTAATATGACAATTCACTAAGGCACAGAGAACATGTTAACTCCTTATCATAAGTTATACAATTATAAGAAGGCAAGCACTGTTCAAACCACTCTACATAGAGTTTTTTAAAAGAAATAAAAGACATTTTCAATGCTTCCAATGTTTTAAATTGCAGGGTAGTAAATAAGTATTAGTTTTACTACATTTTCATCTCTATAAACAGTTATAACCAACAGCAAGATAGCATTTTTTTTCAATTTTCTTTTTTTTTTTTTTGATGTGGACCATTTTTTTTTTTAAGTCTTTACTGAATTTGTTATAATACTGCTTCTGTTTTATGTTTTGGTTTTTTGGCCACAAGGCATGTGGGATCTTAGCTCCCCAACCAGGGATCGAATCTGCACCCCCTGCATTGGAAAGCAAAGTCTTAACCACTAGACCACCAGGGAAGTCCCCAAGATAACTTTTAATGTTTTGACGAAAAATGTTTAAAGGTCAAAATCAATTACAATTTTTCCCGTCGATTATAAAAATTACTTGGCAAAGTTCTGGCTTCCGTGGTAATTTTTACGGCCCCTCACTACCATACAAAGTAAGGACTATCTATTAAATGTTCATACTAGAAAACAATAAAGGTTTCAAATTAATGATCTAAGCTTCTACCTTAAGAAGCTAGAAAAAGAGCAAATTAAACCTAAAATAAATAGAAGACAGGAAACAATAAAGATCAGAGTGGAAATCAATAGAAAATAGACAAACAATAAAGAAAAATAAATGAAATCAAAACCTGATTATTTGAAAAAAAATTAATGAAATTGTTATGTTTTAGCTAGTGATGAGGAAAGAAGAAAACAAAGTATCAGTGTCAAGAATGAAAGACAGAACATCTCTAGAGATCCTATAGACATAAAAGAACAAAAAGGGAATATTATGAAAAAAATTTATACCAATAAATATGACAATTTAGATGAACTGGAAAAATTCCTTGGAAAAAAAAAAACCTACCAAAACTGACTCAAGAAAAAGTAAATAATCTACATAGATCCACATCAAGGAAAGAAACTTAATAAATAAAAATCTTGCCACAAATGTCCATATCTAGACTGGTAAATTCTATCACTGTAATAAACCATAACCATGAATGTATCGGTTTTTCTCAGTCTGTGAGTCCTTCTAGCAAATCAGCAGAACTGAAGGTGGTCTTGCAGACCCCCAATACAACTAGTAAACCAAATCCAGCAGCATATAAAAAGAATTATACACCATCACCAAGTGGAACTTATCCAGAAATATAAGGTTGGTTTGTTGTCCAAAAATCTATTAATTAAAATTCATTAACACATCACATAAATAGATCATTTCAACAGATGCAGAAAGAACATTTGTCAAAATGCAACACATTTTCATGATAAAAACACTCAGCAAACTAGGAATAGAAAGGAACTTCCACAACCTGCAAAGGGCATGACAACCTACAGCTAACATAACTTAATGGTAAAAGACTGGATTTTTCCCATAAGATCAGGAACAAGACAAGGATGGCCATTCTCCATTCTATTCAACATTGTACTAGAGGTTCTAGCCAGGGTAGTTAACCAAGAAAAGAAATAAAAAGCATCCAATGTGTAAAGGGATATTTAAAACGATCTCTATTTACAGATGATAAATTCATTTATATGGGAAATCCTAAAGAATTAGCTAAAAACTATTAGAACCAGTAAACTTTGTGAGTTTGCAGGATCCCAGACCAACATTCAAAAATCAATTGCATTTCTATGCACTTGCAATGGACAATCCAAAAATAAAGTTAATGAAACAATTTCATTTACAATAGTATCAAATAGAATAGAATACTAAGAAGTATGTTTAACAAAGATGTACACAACTTATACTCTGAAAACTATAAAACATTGCTGAAAGAACTTAAAGAGGATCTAAATAAATGGAAAAACATTTCATGTTCCAGGGATCAGAAGACTTAATACTGTTAACATGGCAATACTCCTCAAATCGATCTACAAATCCAACCAATCCCTTTCAGAATCTGAAGACGTTTATTTGTGGAAACTGATACTCTGATTCTAAAATTCATATGGACCCAGAAGAGCCAAAACAATGCTGAAAAAGAAAAACAATGTTGGAAGAATGATACTTCCCAATTTCAAAACTTACCACAAACAACAGTAATCAAGAGAGTGTGATACTGGCTTTAGAACAGATTTATAGATCAACAGAATAGTATAGACAGTGCAGAAATAAACCCTTTCATTTATGGCCAACTGATTTTTGGCAAGGGTACCAAGACCATTCAATGGGAAAAGGAGAGTCTTTTCAATAAATGGTGCTGGAACAACTGGATTACCACAGGCAAAAGAATGAAGTTGGACCCTTACCCCACACCATATGCAAAAAGTAACTCAAAATATCAGATCAAAGACCTAAATGTGAGAGCTAAAAGTACAAAACTCTTAGGAAAAAAACATAGGGGTAAATCTTCATGACATTGGATTTGGCAATGGATTCTTGGATATGACACCAAAGCACAAACGACAAAAAAAATAGATAAACTATACTTCATCAAAATTAAAAACTCTTGGGACTTCCGTGGTTGCACAGTGGTTAAGAATCTACCTGCCAGTGCAGGGGACATGGGTTCAATCTCTGGTCCAGGAAGATCTCACATGCCGCAGGTAAACTAAGCCCATGCACCACAACTACTGAGCCCACATGCTGCAACTACTGAAGCCTGGGCACCTAGAGCCTGTGCTCCGCAAGGAGAGAAGCCACCACAATGCGGTGCCTGCGCACCACAACCAAGAGTAGCCCCCGCTCGCCACAACTACAGAAAGCCCGCGCTCAGCAATGAAGACCCAATGCAGCCAAAAATTTTTTAAAATTTTAAAAAAAGAGTTAAAAACTCTTCAATGTGTGCTTCAATGACACAAGAAAGTAAAAAGAAAACATGGGAGGAAGTATGTGCAAATCATTTATCAGATAAGAGATTTATATCAAATAAGAATTCTATACAAAGAATTATATCTATATAACAAACTTTACATGGAAGTTCTATACAGGAACTTTATATAAAGAGCTCTTATAATTCAATAATAAAAGACAAATAACTCAATTCAAAAATGGATGGGGGGCAAGATAGGGATAGGGGATTAAGAGATACAAACTACTATATATAAAATAAATAAACAAGAATATATTGTACAGCACAGGAAAATATAGCCATTATTTTGTAATAACTTTAAATGGAATATAATCTATTAAAATGTTGAATTACTATGTTGTACACTTGAAACTGAGATAATATTGTAAGTTAACTATACTTCAAAAAAAAGGACAAGTGATCTGAATAGACATTTCTCCAAAGAACATAAATAAATGGCCAATAAGCACATGAAAAAATGCTCAACCTAATTAGTCTTCAGGGACCGTTTTGGTTCAACATACAGTTGCTATATTACCCAGCAATTCTACTCCTAGGTACACACCAAAGGAAAAAAAAAGATATGTCTATACAAAAACTTGTACATGAATGTTAATAGTAGCATTATTCATGTAGCTAAAAGGTGGAAACAAGCCAAATATCCAACAACTGATGAATGGATTAACAAAATGTAGTATATCAATACAATGTAATATTATTCAGCCAAAAAAGGAATGAAGTACTGATACATGCTAAAATGTGGATGAACCTTGAAAACATTATGAAAGAAGTCAGTCACAAAGGACCACATATTATATGAATACATTTATATGAAATATCAAGAATGAGGCAAATCAATACAGACAGAAAGCAGATTAGTGATTGCTTAGGGCTGGGGAGATGGGAAGAAGGGGTGTGATAGCTAAAGGGTATAGGGTTTCTTTTGGAGGTGATAAAACTGTCTTAAAATAGACTGTGGTGACAGTTGCACAAATCTGTGAATATCCTAAAAACCACTGCTGACTTTAAATGGGTGAACTGTATGGCATATGAATTATATCTCAAAGCTGCTTAAAAAAAAATAATAACAGAAAATTTCAGGGTACAGCTAGTGAAACACAGCTGTAGTCACAATATGTAACCAACTTTATATTCCACTATTCTCCAATAAATATCTTTTATTTAAAGTCAAGTAAGCCCAGAAAATTTCTATCAGATAAACCATGTTGATTTCTAACTCCAAGGATTTGTACATGTCCTTTCCTAGAGCTTGCCCTCACCTTCCTCCTTCTGCCTAAGCCACACTTCAGATATGCTTCAAAGTAGCTGGTTCATGCTTTGAAAAATGCCTTCTTAAATTATGCCACATCTCTTTAGACTATAATTTTCACTGAACCCCTGAAGCAGTAACTATATTGGACATGCAATTTTATATAGCTGTAAATCTTGATGTCTTGTCTTTCTATGTATAACCTATGTTCCTGAAAAGCATTTGCCTTCTATTGTCTTTGACTCTTTTAGAAAGGTACTAAAGATATGATTGTTGAGTGGATCAATAAGAAATTTCTCTTCTGTACATGGCTCACTACTACTGAATTAACTAGTTGTCGAATACCTACTACACGCACAGCACAGGAGCAAGAAGGAAAAGGAGTTATCAATCTGGGTGGAAATGTAAGTCTTAGTTGCCAACCAATTAAAAACAAAAACAAACTGATATTTCACTTCCTTTGTCTTCCATCTGCCAGATTTTCACCTGGATAGATCCAATTTGATATGTCTCTCTTCATAATCCATGGCTCTTCTCCTTGTTCCAACTTAGATATGACACCTGGTTTGGAAACTGGATACCCTATGATAAAAAAAAATTGAGGAATTGAGTTGACTACACTGAAGAAAGAAGAAAAGATACAGTTTTAGGAGCCCTACAATGAAGTCCAGCTGGCCCTCAGAACAGTAATGACCTTCCACTGGAGAGAAGAAAGAGAGCAAAAAGTCACAAGTAGGTCAAGAACCCACCCAACTCAATCAAATTCCAGTGAGAGGCACTGGATTGGCTAACTCTGAGTTATGTTGGGAAGCCATCCTTACCCACTGAGACCAGGTGGCTGTAGTTCTCCAGCATTACGTCCCTGTACAGGGTCCTCTGAGCAGGGTCCAGTTGCTGCCACTCCTCCTGGGTGAAATCTATAGCCACATCCTCGAATGACACTGGACCCTGTAATAGCATGCTCCTGTTCAATCTGAATTGATCATTCTCATCATTTTTACCATAGCATACAAAACTACATTCCCAGTTCTACATTATGCCTATTGAGAAAAATGATGTAAAGATCTATCTTCAGCAAAAAGAGTCAAACACAGCAAGAGAACAGGAAAGTAAAAGAGACCTAATCACAAATGGAAATTTAATCAAGGCAGCATCCACTTCAAATAAGTGGATTATTCAACAAATGGTACATGAAAATGCAAATCATGCATATGATATTCTCTAACTTTCCACTGTGTCTTCTCGAAATTTATATATAACGAATATATATATATGAACTATAGTTTAATAGTGGTTTCATGTGGTTTCAAAATATATAATCTGCATATTACATAGTAACTCTTTTCAAGTCTTTATCTTTCGTTCTCTCTACATTTTCCCTAATCCTAATTTTTGACTTTCCACTCTTTTCTATTTCATTGTATGGAAATCAAGTACAAAGTAAGTAAGCAACTCACCTGAGACTTGGTCATCTTCTGCTTCTCTTCCAAAAGGGAAAAGGTCTGAGGAATCAGGACTAGGAGATAGAATGGAGCCTCCTGGAGCCAGAACTGACATTCACCAGTCTAGAAACACTACCACCAAAAGTCACGTGGATAACAGGCCACCCTGTAGAAGAAGGTCATTTGGTCCTACGGAAGAGTCCTTACCGAACCACCATGTGAAGGAAGCCCTCTTGTGATTATAATATGATCACATAGAACTTGGACAAGGTGTATTTTTAATTGGATGAATGCTGATATGTTTTCTGTTGACTTACTAACACCTTATTGTTCCCCTTTGGACCAGCAATTATATTTGTTATTCTATATGCAGAACTACCATAAGACAATAATCATGGATATATATGTAAAGATTTAACTGAAGATGGAGCAGATCCCTGGCAATAAGAATGGGAATGACGAAGTAGAAAACTGCTTCTGTTTAGGGAATATGCATTCCCATATTCCCTAAACAGAAGCAGCCAGTAAAATCCTAAGAGTTCTTTCATGTTTTCCCCTAACTTGGCAAATTCTCTTGCCAAGTCAGTATTCATGGATTAAAATTGTTGATTTTGTTAATTTTAAGATGTTTTCTGTTTAAATTTTTATTGCTAATTTTTAATAGTGCAGTTTCTATATTAAAAAATATATAGTTATAGGTTGGAACTACTGTTAAACATGAACATACCATAATGCAGCGAGATAGTTACCTGGTAATCTTCTCAGTCCCAGGATGGGTCATGCAGACATGGGCTGAACTCATTTAGAGGAAGTGAGTCCTCTCATGATAGGAAGACTGTTTCATATAGGGTATCCCAGGCTTTGTCAAAATAAATCTGGAAGAAAACAATCAAACAGTCATGCTCATCTCTGAACGCCCAGCTCTGCAACAAGTAAACAGCAGGCATTTAATAAATGTTTGTTGAACAGAATGTAGAAGGACTGCAATAAACTGAGGAAGAGGCAGGGTTGAAATCAAATCTTACATGAGAAAGAGAAAAAGCAGCCCTTCCTATCTGAGAACAGGCCTGGCACTCATAACTCTCCTATTTAACATGAACAATTACAAGAAACACTTACATCAGACAGGCCACTCCCTGACCAGGACAGAGCTAGACAAAAACAACACCTCTCTTAAATCATACCTGAACACAGACAAAACATCAACATTCTCCAATTCACAAAATACCAAACATCCCCCTCTCCCAACTAACATGAAGGATTGCTACTTTTTTACCTATCACACCTTTAGCTTCAACCTAGTCATTCTTCTCTCTAGATAAGATTTATTAAAATTTCCACTCACTGAATTACCCCACTTCCTGACAACATCCAATTCAGAGCTAGGCCCGTTCCCTACACCCTCCTCAAAATCACCTAACACAAGGCCATATCCTATAACAAGTGTTTTCTAACACCCTCTTATCGAGACACCCTTAACGCTCCCCACTGTGTACGTGTTCCTAACTAGATGCAAGAGCAGTAAACCCAACTTACTCAACTACAGGGTGTTCCTGGTAGTTTTTGGCCCGACGGAATTGACAGTAACAATCCTGTCCCTTTAGATTTGTTTGGTCTTACATTCAAAGGATGTTTTCTTCTGTGATGATATGAATGATGGAAAGAGATGACGGCTTGAAAAAAACATCTGAGGAGGGGCTTCACCTTGAGAGTAGCCTCTGACCTACACAGACTGTAAAGTGAGGCATTTCCCAGTAAACTGGGACTAACCTGTATCAGCTCTGGGCCCCATTAATAACCTCTAAAAATCACTGAATCACCAGGTGCAGAAATCAGAAATCTCAAAGAGCACCTCCAGCCCCACTCCCATCACAGCACTGGCCATATAGGTCCACAAATCACTGGCCACACGGATACCCCATCAGCGCACAGGTCCGCGGTCCCTGACCCACAAATAACACAGCTCTCCCTATGACTGATCCACATACATACCCAACACTCATACTAGAGACTCCCCACCACTGACCCCATAGACCTTCAATTATTGACCCTCATGGACCGCCGTCCCAATAACAATTTCAGTCTTCCTCAGGTCTCAACCCATAAATCCCCCTTCTGACCCCCAGCTCGATTATCAGGTCCCAAAACGCCTGCCACAGCTTATCCCAGTACGGATGTCACATTCATAGCGGCGAACTCTCCCGCTTCCTGTCTGAGTGATCAAAGCACGAGGCTCCCGGGCCTTCGCTGTTCCGTACCGGGCATTTGGCCGCTCCACACCCTGAGCGGCTTTGTTCAGGAGGCAATATGGCCGCCCCCAAGCGCTGTGTCTCAGTGGGAGCCGCCATCTTGAAAGGCCGGCCAGTTCCGTACAAGCAGAGGAATTCAGTTTATTCGGAACCTGAGGCTGGGCTGTACCACCGCGGCAGCGAGGGGAGGGGGAAAAGATGACAAAAAGGAGAATTATACAAATGCGTAAGGTAGAAGCTATCGCAGACTTTACAGGATTGGGGAAGAACTGCAGTACGGCAGTACTTTACTGGAAGACTGTAACTGGTGTAAGAGGAATTTGGAATGGTGCAATCCTTTCGTAGGAGAGTCTACTGAAAAGGTCCGCTAAATGGTCCAGGAGATTCCAGTGTGGGAGAGGGGCAAAAGTGATGGAAAACTTGGGAGGCAGAGAGGGGCATGAACAGTTACTTATGCTAATTATTATAGGAAATCCTCCTAGGGGAAATTACAGTTATGGTAATAAATCGCAGGGGGTGATTGACGAAAAAAAGGAAAATTGATGGATAAACAACAAGGTCCTACTGTATAGCACGGGGAACTATAGTCAATATCCTTTAATAAACCATAATGGAAAAGAATAGGAAAAAGAGTATGTGTGTATATATATATATATATATATATACAT
Organism: Globicephala melas; assembly: GCF_963455315.2. NCBI lineage: Eukaryota > Metazoa > Chordata > Mammalia > Artiodactyla > Delphinidae > Globicephala > Globicephala melas. The sequence continues at coordinate 126,608,637 of NC_083316.1, forward strand.
AACTGAATCACTGTGCTGCTTTCCTGTAAGGCACAAACTAACACAATATTACGTCAATAAAATTATTTTTTTAAAAAAAGAAAATTGAGACAGGGAAGAGGAGACTGAAACACAAAATAAAGGAGAAACTGAGGAAAAGAGAAAGGAAGCCTAAGGGACAAAAAGACCTAAGGCATAAGAACAGAGAGTGGAGACTAGAGGACAAAAGGGGGGAGAATGAGGGACTGAGAGTGAGAGACTGAGGACAGAGGCAAAGGAGAATGAAGGAGAAGGGGGGATTGACAGATAGAAAAAAGGAGAAATGAAAGGAGAAGACTGAGGTGGAATGACCCACCATAAAGTTTTGTTTGGAACTGCCCCAGGAAATCCCTCCCAGGGACTTCAAAAGTCCTGCTTTGGGAGGATGGCTGGGGAAAGTTGGAGAATAAGTACAAAACCCATAAGGTGGTCCCAAAAGTAAAGGCGTAAGCAACACTGTTATCCTCTCAAGTGGATAAGGCAACGATTTTATGCCTTTCCTGGTCGTTACTATTGCTTTTTTCTTCCCTTGGCTGTTGATGCTGGCAGTCATGATTTGCAGTTTACAAAAATGCAAATCCACTGTTGCATCACTCTGGAGTGATACAATTTAAGTGCACTGCAATCATAAGCTTTAATAATTAGTCTGTGGCCTTGTCTGTGGATTAACTGCTGTGCTTTGTACTGATATAGTACTAGTTTAATTTCTAACAGTGTGACTATTATGACCATGTTTTCTAAGAGTTCAGATAACGAAAACGAGAACATTTTTAATACCAATGACAGCATGACCCAGACATCACCAACAAAGACTCTTATTTTAATAACAGATGTAAAGACATATCCACATCTAGATTAGGGAAGTAAATAACTAAAACAGTGCAAACTGCAAAAGATGAAAAAAGGAATTTGGGATTGGGCATGGTGGAGGAGGGGAATAAAAGCACATACGGAGAATTAAATTTAAAAGTCAAGGATGAGACAGACAAATACTTCTAAGTAAATGGGTTTTTTTGTTTGTTTTTGGTCCCTCGAAAAGACACCAATGCGAGTTGAAAATAGTGGCCGTTGAATTCGACTGGACAGATCACTCCTAAAGGGAATCTAGGCAGCAGAAAAGAAACCTGTCAACTGGCCCAAAGTGCCCCCAACACTAGGTGTACTTCTCACCTGGTTAAGGTTGCCTACTGGGTGTTTAAAAACCAAAATATAGAGGATAAAAAGGCCTGGAGGCAAGCCCACCTACTGGTTGTTGCCCTTCAGTGTCAACCAGACGGCATGGGAATTTGAACTAACTACCCACGGAGATTCTCGACCTGGTGAGTGGTCCCCAGCCTCCACCAAGGTATAGCAAGTCAAGAAAACTAGTACCCAATCAGTGCGCCATATGTAAACAAGAGGGACACTAGAAGAGACAATGCCCTCAGCGCCCCCCAAGGTGGATGGAAATGGCAGAACCCGGCCACAACCCTCGAAGGCAGATGGTCCAAATAGATGAAGAATAATGGGGCCAGGGGCTCCTAAGCCAGCACTCCAATTGACCCCCGAGAAGCCCCGTCTGAGACTGGACACTGGGGAAAAGTCTGTTGAATTCTTAGTCAACACTGGTGCCACTTTCTCAGTTCTGAACACCAGATCAGGCACTCAGTCATAAGAGTTGTAAAATTATGGGAGTATCAGGGAAGGCCCAAGAACGGGCATTCATAGAGCCATTAAAATGCAAATTGGACAAACACATCACCCATTCCTTCCTACACATTCCCAAATGTCCTATATCCCTGATAGGAAGGGATATCTTACATAAATTAGGAGTTACTATCCACCTAATGGGAGACAAACTGGAGATTGGCATTCCCCTAGACGGGGGGCACAAGATGGTAATGTTAATGGCTGAGGACAAACTTCCCTGGACAGATCTGAACAATTAGATCAAACAGCTAAAGGATGGTCTCCTTGCCTACGGGCAGTAGTAGCTAAAGGAGGTTGAGAAGTTAATGTTCAGACAGCAAATCACCCTATGAACTCCACACCAGTTTCAAGCATTTAGTAAGCTCTAAGGGAACAGGTCAATTCAAGTCCAGGCTACACTTTTGGATACCTTAGTGGTTACTATGAAAACCTGTCATACACTGGGAGTTCCCTGGTGGTCCAGTGGTTAGGAGTCAGCACTTTCACTGGTGCGCGGCGCAGCCAAGAAACAAAACAAGACAAAACAAAAAACCTGTCAAACCTGTCGTACATTAAATCCTGCCATCTTACTACCTACAGAAACAGGGCCCTTAGAACATGAGTGTATAGAAACAACAGACACAGTCTATCCCAGTCACACCGACCTAGGAATCAAGCGTCTCCCAAACGCTGAAGAGTAGTTTTATGAGGGAGGGAAAAAGCCTGGTGGGATATGCAATAACCCCCCAGACCCAGGTCATAGAATGAAGAGGCCTACCCCCAGGGACTTCAGCCCCAAAGGTGAAACTGATGGCCCTCACCCAAGCCTTAGAGCTCAGGACAGGGAAGGCCTTAAATATTGACACAGATTCCTGGTATGCATATGCCACCCTACACAGACACAGGGCTATTTGAAGGGAAAGAGCTATGCTTACTGCAGAGAATAAACAGGTGGTACATGGCTTAAGCATACTGAAACTCTCAGAAGCAGTACAGATTCCAAAAAAGGTGGCAATGATTCATTGCTGGGGTCACCAAAAGGAGGATGCAGAGGATAATGGGAAACGACACGGTGGATGCAACTGCCAGAAAGGTGGCCCTAGAACCAGTAACTTGGCAACTACCCTTCGTACTTTGAAGGTCAGATCCATCCAATTATTCCCCAATCTACACAAAAGAAATATTAGACAAAACCCCAAAACGGGGCTTCAATAGGGATTTGGGGAGTCATGGGTGGCTAGTTAATGCCCCAAACTGTAGCTTGCCAAGCCATCAGGGAGGACCATTAAGGATCTCACTATGGGAGGGAAGTCCTAGATAACTACCTGGTGGAGATCATGGTGACCCCAAGCACGAAAAACGTAAACGTTGGGTAGTTGAGACCTGCCCCAATGGTACAATAAATAACCCCAACACCAGAGCCCCCAGAGGCCCCCAGATAAGACCCATTCAAACCAGAGGGACAGACCCTGGAGAACACTGGCAGATAGATTTCACTGTCACACTGAGAATATCGGACAATTTCAGATATAAGCATTCCCCACTAGAACTGAAAGGGCAGCTGAAGTGACTAAGGCATTACTAAAAGAAATAATCCCCAGGTTTGGGCTCCCAGGATCCCTACAAAATGATAATGATCCAGCGTTTGTGTCTCAAGTGACGAAGGGGATAGTGAGTGCCCTGGGCATAAAATGGACGTTACACTCAGCCTGTCAAGAAAACTGGATGAAGATTCTTCTGACTGCTCTGCTCTACGTGTGGTTAGTCCCCGGTGGGGATAAGTTAAACTTAAATGCACCTGAACTCATGAATGGTAGATCCATTCCCCAAGCCCAAGAAGGGACACCCTAACCCCCTTGGAATGAAACAACTCAAGCTCTCCACGTAGGAAAAACCATGAAAGCTCTCACAGAATATGGTAACCATGAGCGGCCTGCACACACTGACCTGGTCCTATATCCCTTCCAGCCAGGAGAGTGGGTGTACCTAAAAACATGGAAAACAGGCAGCCCAAGACATCAACTCGCTCCTAAGTGGAACGCACCGCACTTAGTGATCCTAACCACCCATTCTGCCCTGAAGTTGCAGGGGATCACTCCGTGGGTACATCACACTCCAATGAAGAGGGCTCCTGAGCCCCAACCTCTCGAGAAATAACCCAAGACAACAGACACCATCCCCCACCCCCACCCCCACCCCGCTCCACACTACTCTTGTGAACCTCTCTCCAACCTAAAACTCCTTTTTCAAAAAAAGGCAAAAGATAAGTAATTGTATATGCCAAGCAATAGGAATTTTAGGATAACTGGATTGCCCTAGATTATCTGTTGGCTGACGAGGGAGGGGGTCTGTGCAAGTCAATATAACATGTTGCTTTTACATCAGTGTAAGTGGCCTGATTAAAGAAAGTGTAGACAGGCTACTAGAAAAACCAACTTGGTTAACAGAAGCCAGCCAGCCTAATCTGGCCAAATTTTGGAACAGGGTAAAACAAGCCCTCCCCAGCATCCTTGGTTTCTACGTTTCCTGGGCCCCTTAAGAACCATTGTCCTCTAGCTGATACATATTTGGGCCATGTAGTTTAAATTGTCTGGCATCCTTTGTCTCCAAAAGATTAGAATCTATAAAACTTCAAATGGTGGTCGCTCAGGGATACAAAGTCAGGGCTGAGGCCAGTCAACAATCAAACATATCTCAAGGCAGCAGGGGAGAAGTTGTGCTCCTCCACCTGGGGTTATGACAACACCCAAACTCGGCAGGAAGCAGTTGCAGAAGACAGACCCTCGCCCCTCAGCACCCGTCAAGAATGAGGGGCAGGTCAAAAGAAAGAGGGGGGATTTGCCACTTTGCCAAAGGCCACTAGGGTCCCCTGGGAAAAATAAGATGGAATCTAAGTGATAAGGTCCAACCTCTTCTTTTGTGCTTAGTCTAGTTTCACTGGCCTGTAGAGGGCCGTGTGCAGAGAGGCCTTGCACCTAACCCATCGCATCAGAGCTCCCAGAGCAGAAGCACCGTGCGCTGTGCTGGACACCCCATCTTGGCCTGAAGTGAGCGGAAGCCTGCGCAGGACATTCAATTCAAGATGGCGGTGGCAGCAGCGGTCGTGTGCAGACGCTGTACCCGGCACTTCAGTCTGAGGTGCGTGACCAACACGCCTAACCCTCACCCAGGAGATCTCCACCCCGCCCGCCACTGACAAGAACCCTATAAAGTAGCCCCGCTAATGGTCCTTCCAGGAGAACATGTGCTCTAGAGCGCCAGTTTGCACCTCTCCATTCTTTGACCACAGAATAAAGCTTTCTTTTGCTTCTGAAGTAGACCCTTCTTGGGGCCCGACTCCAAAGGGTCGGGAACACACCTTCTTAATATTGAACTCCCCTGAGAAGTAAATCTGTCTCCAAGCTTTTTCAAATTTTTCTCTTTAAATATTACCCAGACGAGTTAGCTATTGGTCATCATATTTGTGTAATCAATATAAATTTGTTTGTGTTCTTCGGAATTATCCCACTCAGTACTAACTTCAACCATTGTTAGCTTCAATTTGCAGGCATTTTAATAAAATCTGTAAGATGTATTTCCCATTTTGTCGTAACTTCATACTCACAGGCCCACAAAGAAAAGCCTTGGGTTCAAACTCAAATTCCAGAGTTAAGCCCTCAAACTTCTAGTGAAAGCCGATCCTGCCGGGAGAGTTCTTGAAACGGGGTAGGTACGGACGCCTCCTGGCACACTGCGCCTGTGCGTCATCCCCCAGTGGACCTTTCGCCGGGAAGGGGGTTGGGGACCGGGGCGGGAAACGCAGTGCTGGAATCAGGTGGAACGCGCCGGGGCCACACCTCACGCGCGCCTGGCCTCTCGCTGCGCGTGTGCGGCACCTCAGGGCGGGCGTTCTGGGAGATGTAGTTTGCAGTCGGAGGGAACACGCTCCAGCGAGCCCCGCGCGAGGCGGCTTCTTCTGCGCATGTGTGCGCTCCAAGTCCTCACGGTGGTGACCCCGCGCGGGGGTGAGGCCCGAGAGGTTAAGCCCTTCACCTGGCTGGCCTCGGTCGGGGCTGGAGGTGCGCCGTGCAGAGGCAGATGGCGCGGGTATGAGGCGGGTGGGGAGTAATAGAGCTCAGCCGGACTTCGGGGTAGAGGCGTGGACCGGCGTGTGTCAAAAGCTACGGTGACCCTTCCCAGCCCGAGTCCGTGAGCCCCGGGTGGGCGGGCTCCCGGGACTGCGTTCTTGCGGGTCGGGGATCGGGCGATGCAGGGGCTCTGCAAGTGTGGCGACCCGGAGCGCATCCACCAGTGGCCGGAGCGCACAAGTGTTTAATGCCCTCTGGGGTGTGGAAAGAGAACCAGGCTTTACTGAAGGTCTGAATTGTTGCCGGTGGAATGCTGCCTGCTTTTCCAAAGGTGTCTAGCTTTAACCCCACAGCAACCCTGTAAGTCAGTTTTTCAAACTATGAGTTGAAACCCAGTACGGTCGTGAGTATGGGTGATGAAATCTGTTCAGTTAGTAAAGACTAGTATTTTTATTTGCCAGTGCTTTTTAAAAGTTGTGTTATAATTTACGTAGAATAATTTGCACGTAACTTACAGAGAATAAAAATGTAAAAATTGTTGTATACACCCATTTAACCACCACACCATCAAAATACAAAACATTTTAATCCCCCAGAAAGTTCTGAACCTTCCCAGTCAATCATTCCCCCCGTATGCTGAGAAACAACCAGTTTTCCACTTTCTACAGGTTAATTTTGCCTTTATAGAACATCATATAAATGGAATTCTATAGTATGTACTCTTGTATGTGAACATTTAAAAAAATAAAATACTGTAAAATATCACATATGTATCCCATGTAATAAGCATTGTTTTATGAAACTTACTATAGCTACATATGTATTTTTTTTCAATGACTATTTTTTTGAGCATCTATGAGCCAAACACTTTCCTGGTGCTGGCTATTGACTATTCAGACAAAAATCCCTGCCTTTACGAAATTTTAGTTTTAGTTAAGTAGAGACAGTCAATAAACAATAAGCATAATAAATCAGTAAATTATGTAGTATACTAGAAGGTGATGTGTTATACAAAAAGAAAAAGTAGATCAGGGTAAGGGAAATGGGAGAAGGGTTAATTTTAAATTAGGTAGACAGGGAGCCCTCCTTGGTATCTGACGAAAGTCTTGATGAAATAGTGGAAGTGGGTGCTGGCCAGAGGGAACGGCTAGCATGGACGTGAGTGCGCACACACACACACAAACACGCACACACACCCCTACATTAACATTAGGTTGTTTTGTAAAATATATTTGTTAGCTTAATTTAAAAAGGGGTGGGTGGGTAAAGTCACTGGTACAACACAGGTATTATTTCCAATTTTACTGAGGCTCAGGAAGGTGAAGTGACTTGCTCGAGGTCAAATAGACAGCAGGTAAATTCAAGCCCAGATATTTGTTTCCAACTCTCCTACTTTTTACAACATGTCTCCCAGACTAAAACACAGCATTTGACTGAACTCTGCTCCTCCTCAGCTTAAACCACAGGGACCTGCACCTCAGTTCCCCTGGGGCAGATTCCAGACAGACTGTTGAATGAATCTCACCATGTGGACACTATATTTCCAAGTCTATAGATGTCTTTGCCTAGATCCTTGGTACCACTGAGAACCCAATACTGGTGCATCCTACTTTCAAACTGTAGCCTATCTGTAGTCCTACAGCCCTGGTTGGAGTCCACAGAACGCATGACTAGAGGGTCAGAGAAGGGTGTACATCAACTACCACTTAAATTTTGATAAATTTCTGACAACATCATTTTTGATGATTACAAATTTACTTGGGGGGTATATATCTATTTGACTAACCAGTTCTTTAATTTGCTCCAAATTTAAGTTTGTTAAAAAGTGCTACAACAGATATCCTTGTAGCTAAATCTTAGTGCAAATCTGTGGTTTTCTCAATGAATTCTGGAGGACCCCGGGGGAAATTCTCCCACAGTGTCTTCTTCAACCCAACTGTTGAGGCAGCTGTGTATGGGTTGTTATGGTCACCTGTGTCAGGGTTTATTACACCAGTGATTCTGGAATCTTCAAGTCATACCTGGTCTTACATGGCTCATTCTCTTAAACCTATCTCTGTCTTCATAGATCTCTGCCTTCACCCAAGGGTTACAGAAAATGACCAAGTCCCAGGTGAGTTAGTTTGTTTTGCTATACAGGACCAGTAGTACAGGATTGTAAAAATGACCACATGAGCTGAAATAGTTCAAAGCAATCTTAATAATCAATGAGATTTTCCCCATTGGTTACAATTATTCTGTGACCTTAAACTTTTTTGTCAGAACATTGAATCCTCTCTTGGTTATACAAGTATAGGGAAATGAAAAATAATAAAAACAAATATTTAGTGCACTGTAATTTGAAACATTGAGAAAGTGTTTTATTCTTCGTTAAAAAGCTTATCAAGAGCGGTTTGAACAGTGCCTTCTCATTGTATAACTTTTGACACTGAGTAAGCATTTTTTCTATGGCTTGACATACTGGCAAATTGGATCAGCTTCCAATATTTGATCCTTTGCATTTAGGACAGTCAGTTCTGGACATGTAGTGGGTACTCAGTAAATATTTGTTTAATGACTTATTATTAAATGAATGGCCTAATGGGTAATTATTTCACAAGTATGAAGTATTTCAAATATGAGTTTTGTGTCATGCACAAAATAGAACATAAATCTAGACAAACAGGCATCAAAGCAGTGCTGGGGAAACAGAATGAGACCAGTTTAGTGTAATATCCCCCCAAACGAAGTGGGACTAAATTTTGGGAAGCATTGTCAACTAATGAACATGGTTAGAAACAAGTTGCCATGCATTTTTTTCATTTTATGCGTCATAGATCATTTTAGTTGGAATAGAAATATGTCGTTACAGAGACCAGTAACTTTCAAGGACGTGGCTGTGGATTTCACCCAGGAGGAGTGGCAGTATCTGGACCCTCCCCAGATGGATCTGTACTGGGATGTGATGCTGGAGAACTGTATCAACCTCATCTCAGTGGGTGAGGACCGTTTCCCAGTGTTGATTGGTATGCACCTGGTTGACTGCTTTTCCCTTCTCAGTTGCTCCAAATTGCCAGCCCTCTGAAATACTTTTACTAGTGTGGCTCTGAGTCTCAGTTGATGACAACTGACAATCTTTGGGGAGATACGGCTACACGTTTGTTTAAAAAACCTCTTTTTAAGGTACAAGTGAGCACCTTTATCAGGCAGTCCCTGATGAAGCTGAGAGTTCTAAGGACCTGAAGCCCAAGTAGCTAGGTCCAAATCCCTTATCATTTCTCATTGACAGGATATAAAACCACCAAGCCTGCTCTGATCTACAAATTGGAACAAGGAGAAGAACCATGGATGGTGGAGAGAGAAATCTCAAGTTGGAGATACCCAGGTGAGTTAGGTGAAGAGTTGTGTGGATGGAAGTGAATGAAATGAAGTTCACAGTTGGTTAATGAGGGCTGGCATCTTTGAGAAATATGCTTCAGATTCTCTTCTTAAAGGCCTCGGACCTTTGGAAATAACTTGGGACAGTTAACATAAGTTTCATATCTACCTGAACACCATTTCTGTGTACCACCTTCACATATTAATGTGGGTTTTTTTGCATGGCTGTTAGAGACTTACAGTTTCTCCTTCAGGTGTATTCTGCCTGTGATCCCTATCAACTTCATTTAGGACCTTGAGAAGATTTTTTTTTTAATTGTGACAAAATATAGACAACATAAAATTTACCATTTTAACCATTTTAAAGTGTAGAGTTTAGTGGTATTAAGTATATTCACATTGTTGTGAGACCATTACCACCATCCATCTCTAGAACTCTTTCATCATCACAAACTGAAACCATTAAACAATAACTCTGTTCCACCTTCCGCCAGCCACTGGTACCCACTATTCTACTTTCTATAGCTACGAATTTGACTATTCTAGATACCTCATATAAGTGGAATCTTAGAATATTTGTCCTCTTGTGTCTGATTTATTTCACTTAGCATAATATCTCAAAGTTCATCTATATTGTAGCATGTGTCATTCCTTTTTATGGCTGAATAATATTCCATTGTAGTATATACCACATTTTATTTATCCATTCATCTACCAGTGAACATTTGAGTTGTTACATTTTAGTTGTTGTGAATATTCCTTCTATGAACATTGGTGTACAGATATCTGTTTGAGTCTCTGCTTTCAATTCTTTCAGGTACATACTCAGAAGGGAAATTGCTGGATCATGTGGTAATTCTCTATTTACATTTTTAAGGAATTCCCATGATATTTTCCACAGCTACTGCACAATTTTACATTACCACCACAATGCACAAGTGTTCCAATTTCTCCACATCCTCACCAACACTTGTTATTTTCTAGTTTTTTTAAATAAATAGTCATTCTAATTGGTATGAAGTGTATCTCATTATGGTTTTGATTTGCATTTCCCTAGTGATTAGTGATGTTGAGCATCTTTTCATGTGCTTATTGGCCATTTGTATATCTTCTTTGAAGAAGTGTCTATTCAAGTTCTTTGCCTATTTTATTTTATTTTAATGTATTTATTTTATTTTATTTTTGGCTGCACTGGGTCTTTGTTGCTGCGCAAGTTTTCTTTAGTTGTGGTGAGCAGGGGCTACTCTTCCTTGTGGTGCATGGGCTTCTCATTGTGGTGGCTTCTCTTGTTGCGGAGCACAGGCTCTAGGCACATGGGCTTTAGTAGTCATGGCTTGCGGGCTCTAGAGCGCAGGCTCAGTAGTTGTGGTACACGGGCTTAGTTGCTCCGTGGCATGTGGGATCTTCCCGGACCAGGGCTCGAACCCATGTCCCTGGCACTGGCAGGTGGATTCTTAACCACTGTGCCACCAGGGAAGCCCCCCTCTTTGCCTATTTATAACTGGGTTGTTTCTTTATATATTCTGGATATTAATCCTTTACAAAATATATGATTTGCAAGTATTTTCTCACATTCTGTGGGAATGTAAAATTGTGCAGTAGCTGTGGAAAATATCATGGGAATTCCTTAAAAATGTAAATAGAGAATAGAGAATTACCACATGATCCAGCAATTTCCCTTAATAGTGTCCTTTGACACACAAAAGGTTTTAATTTTGATGAAATCCAGGGGCTTCCCTGGTGGCGCAGTGGTTGAGAGTCTGCCTGCCAGTTTACCTATTTTTTCTTTTGTTGCCTATGCTTTTGGTGTTATATCCAAGAAATCATTGCCAAATCCAACTCCATGAGGCTTTTTTCTGTATTTTCATCTAAGTGTTTTATCTTTTTTTTTTTTTTTTTGGCCACTCTGTGGTCAAGTGGGAAATTAGTTCCCCAATCAGGGATCGAACCTGCACCCCCTGCAGTGGAAGTGCGGAGTCTTAACTACTGGACCACCAGGGAAGTCCCAAATAAGTGTTTTATCATTTTAGCTCTTTAAGTCTTTGCTCCATTTTCAGTTAATTTTTGTATATGACATAAGATAAGGATACAACTTCATTCTTTTGCATGTAGGTATCCAGTTTTCCTAGCACCATTTATTGAAAAGACTGTCCTTTCCCCATTGAATGATCTTGCTACTCTTGTAGAAAATCATTTAACCATATACATGAGGGTTTATTTCTGGGCTCTCTATTCTATTCCTTTGCTCTGTCTATCTGTCTTTATGTCATGACAACACTGTCTTGATCACTGTGGCTTTGTAGTATGTTTTAAAATCAGGAAGTGTTAGTTATCCAACTTTGTTCTTTTTTTGGAGTGTTTCACTACTCGGAGTCCCTTGAGATTCCATGTGAATTTTAAGATGGATTTTTCTATCTCTGCTAAAAAGTCACTGGAGTTGGACCTAGAGTTTTTGATCTTCATTTCTCTAGCATTCTAGCCTACCCACCATCACCCTTGCGTTGTCATAGTGTCTTTTTTTTTTTTAACATTATATTAATTTCCCAGGGCTGCAATTTAAAAATTACCACAGGGCTTCCCTGGTGGCGCAGTGGTTGAGAGTCCGCCTGCCAATGCAGGGGACGCGGGTTCATGCCTCGGTCTGGGAAGATCCCACATGCCGCAGAGTGGCTGGGCTCATGAGCCATGGCCGCTGAGCCTGTGCATCTGGAGCCTGTGCTCTGCAACGGGAGAGGCCACAACAGTGAGAGGCCCACGTACAGCAAAAAAAAAAAAAAAAAGAAAAAAGAAAATTACCACAAACTAGGCTTAAAACAGCAGAAATTAATTGTCTTACAGGTATGGAGGTCAGAAGTTCAAACTCAAGGAACTTCTGGCCTCATGGAGTTTGGGGCCCAACATGGTGGTACATGAAAGCACTCTGGTTCCCCAACCTGTGAACTTTCTGAACCCCCTCCTTTAGGGTTTTTATGGAGGCTCCATTACATAGGCACGATTGATTAAATCATTGGCCACTGGTGAGTACTTCAGCCTCCAGCCCTTCTCCCCTCTCTGGAAGTTGAGGCATGAAACTGAAAGTTCCAGTCCTCTAATCACATTGTTGGCTCCACTGGCAACCAGCCCCGATCCTAAGATGCTTCCCGTAAGTCACTTATTAACATAACAAAAGACAACTTTATGACTCTCATCACTTAGGAAATTACAAGGGTTTTTGGAGCTCTGTGCCAGAAACAGGGACAAAGATGAAATATATATTTCTTATTATAAATCACAGTATCACTGGGATAAAAGATATGTGTTGAAGCCTCTGGGGTTCCAGTGGTAGATATAGAATAGAAATTTACTCACTTTCTTTAAAGAGTGATGACTTACATGTTGGGAACTGGGCCAGGAAGCTCGGTAGGATTGTCAAATTCTGAGCCAAGGGGTGCCTTTATTGCTCTGGATATAGGTAGCATAAGTGTAACAGTAGTCAGGTACTGTCAGAAGTTTATAAAATATCAATAGATAAAAATGAAGATTGATAGGAATTTAGACACAGGGTGAGAAATCTACTGCTTAAGGTTACATTAATAGAATCCAGACGCTTGGAAAACATGATATAAAGCAGAAAGTGGCAAGGACATAGTTGTCTGAGGATCAGTAATAATAAATATAATAATATATAACTAGTGAAACATTACATGCTAGGCAGTATTCTGAGTACTTAAAGCAATTGACTCGTTTAATCCTCACAAAATCCTGTAAGATAGGTGCTATTATTATCCTTTTTTATAGAAGGGGAAATTGAGGCCCAAAGAGATTAACTTGACTTGTGCCACACATCTAATTAGTGATGAAACTAAGATTGTAATCTGGATTCAGAGCCCACGTGCTTAATGACAATTCATTTTCCATCTGTGGTAGGTAGAGAGCAAGGTAGGGAGAACATTTAAAAGTCAGGATTGACTCACTATCTATGAACTATTATAGAATAATATGATACACTCAGTAATCAGAATTTAGCAGTGACTCTAATCCTGAAGCAAGCTTGGCTTATCCTATGGCATATTTTCCTCTTACTGGACATAGGAATTCCTGCGCCCTCACACCTATACAAGAATGAATTACCATTATACTGGCTACAAAATTGTTCCTGTTTACAAGTAGAATTGATGGTTTTATAAAATCAGTTTCATGCTGCTGGATGAATAGACAAGAGCTCAAAGACACTGGAAGCAAAGAGACAAGTGAAGATTAAACTACAGCAATCCAACAATGAGTTGATGAGACACTAGCTCAAATCTCTCTGTTCCTCATCCAGTCCTTCCTTTATTTCCTCTAATCACCATTTTGCCCTAGTCACGTTTATTTCTCCTAGATGGGCTCTTCCCATTGACCCTGTAGCAGCTGTTCTTCTTTGTTCCTTTTTACTACTTCTTGGCATTATTTCCATTTTTCTCCCCAGTTTACAAAGTCTTGTTTGCATATAGTCAAATATATTTATGTTCATTGTCATATTATCTAGTTCTTTTACTACTACTACAGGCTTTTTAAAAGTTGTGGCTTTCCTGCTAAGCTCAGGGGTATAGATTCCATTTAGCCTTGGTATTTCTTTTAGATATGGATACTGGGTCTGCAAGTAAAGATTCAATCTCACAATAGGGCAAAAAGCTATGAGTCATAATACATTAGCAGAAATATTCACCAACATATAGTTTATTATGCTTCCTTCTAGAAGAAGTCTGGCAAGTTGATGACCACGTGGAGAGGCACCGAGAGAACCAAGGAACACTTTTCAGGCATGTTGCATTCATTGACCAGAAAACTGTGACGGAGGAAAAGCGTAACAATTGTAATGCACTTGAAAATAGATGTCATCTTAGCACAGCCTTTGTTTCTTCAAAACAAAGACTCCAAAGACATGACCCGTATGGTAGAAGTTTTAACTATTTAGACTTATTTAGTGGTAACAGAAGATATGCAAGAAAAAATGAATGTAGTGAATGTGGGAAAGCCTTCTTCCAGAAGTCAGACCTCATTATACATAAGAGAGCTCATACAGGAGAAAAGCCCTTTGTATGTACTGAGTGTGGTAAAGGCTTCAGCAAGAAATCAAATCTCGTTATACATCTGAGAATCCATACTCTAGAGAAACCTTATGAGTGTACTGAATGTAGAAAAGCTTTCTCCCATAAGTCACACCTCATTGAACATCAGAGAATTCACACTGGGGAGAAACCCTATGAGTGTAATGAGTGTGGGAAAGCCTTTTTCCAAAAATCACACCTCAATATTCACCAGAGGACTCATACTGGAGAGAAACCCTATGTGTGTGATGAATGTGGGAGAGCCTTCAGCATGAAGTCACACCTCTTTGTACATTGGAGAATACACACAGGAGAGAAACCTTATGTGTGTACCAGGTGTGAGAGAGCTTTCAGTGAAGTGTCCTGCCTTATTAGACATAAGAAAATCCATACTGGGGAGAAACCTTATGAATGTAATGTGTGTAAAAAAGCCTTTTCTGAGAAGTCTGACCTCATTATACATCACAGAACTCACACAGAAGAAAAACCCTATGAATGCAATCAATGTGGGAAAGCCTTCAGACATAGCTCAGCCCTCTGTCGCCATAAGAGGACTCATAAAGAAAAAGTTTCTTAAAAGAGAAACTAATGTGGGAATATCTTCAACTAAAAATTACAGTGACAGAAAGCCTTCATTAGAAATCAAACCTTATTATGTATCAAGAAGTCTTAAGAAGAAGCCTATTAATTCAACAAATTTAGAAAAGTATGTAGCTATGTTTCTGTAGAAATCATATTTCAGATGTGATGCCAAAGTATGTCTAGAAGATATTACAGAAAGTACACCTCCTTGTTAAAGGATACATGCTTACTGTGGACTACAAAGACTTTTGAAATATTAATAAGTGGGCTAGTCAAAACAAAATTAGAAAATCATATATGGACAGTCTGCAAAATATGAAAGCATTATATTCCAAACTGTTCTACATTACATTATGCACCACATAACGTAAATCATATAGGTATTGGAATTGCTTATGTGAAGCTAACAATTACGAACATAAAATAAGCATTATATATGTAGAATGCCATTACCAATTATTTTCCACATTAAATAATACTATTTTTTCTTTTTTTAAATTTTAAATTTTTTTTTATTTTTTGGCTGTGCTGCACAGCTTGCAGGATCTTTGTTCCCCAACCAGAGATTGAACCCAGGCCATGGCAATGAAAGTGCAGAGTCCTAACCATTGGACCACCAGGGAATTCCCTATTTTTTCTTTTAACAAAGTATGAATTGTAACAAAACATAGGGCATCCTAAATAAGAATTCTAAAGTATAAAATAAACTTTTTTCCTGTTGTTTGTTGGCATATATAAGACTCCTGCTACCTCTTGATCAGTGATAAGAGTATGTAAATGTATTGTTATTTACATAAAGTATATATGAGATAGATATCATATGAGAGTGAGCAAAAGAAAGTAGCCATGGCCTCTTACAACACTCACTACAATTTAAATAGTTGTTTTTGGTGACTAAATTACCCCCCTCCTTTTTTTTTTTTTTTTTTTGCAGTATGTAGGCCTCTCACTGTCGTGGCCTCTCCCGTTGCGGAGCACAGGCTCCGGACACGCAGGCCCAACTGCTCCGCAGCATGTGGGATCTGCCCACCCCAGCTCCATGTTACAGGAGCTCAATTGTAGTCAGCTCCAACTGAGAAGACTTGGGCTCCCATTCCCAGCCTAGCTGTTTCTTATACAGTAGCTCTACCCAAGACAAGGTAGGCCAAGAATACTGGGGCCCTGATCCACCCCCCTCCAGGCTTTATGTTTGTAGGGCAAATGTTCCACGCCAGGGGGTGATGGGGGACCGAAAGCTGAAAGGACAGCAGGCTATTTTCCAAACTCCCATTTATAGAGCAGAGGTTCCATACGGGGAGGAGTAAATCAAAAAGACCTCGGGCTTCCATTTCTCCTCCCAAATCCCACTTGCAGGGAGGAGTTTCCATGCCAAGAGGAGAAACCGAGACGCTTCCTCAGCTCCAATGCAATAGTGTAGACATCTGTCCAGGCAAGAGGAAGGACTGGAAGCTCCAGAGCTCCACAGAGGGACCTGACTTTATTTAGTACACAGTGTGAAGGAATGCTTGACTTCAGACATTGTTGAAAACAGAGATCTTAGTGGCAAGCAATTAGAATTCTATTCCATAAAATAAGTAGCAACAAATGAAATAGCAGGCCACCCGAAAGTTTAACAGAGGGAACCAGAGAAATAGCTTAAAAAGTGCCCTGGAAGATCACAGTTATCCCTGTCTGGAAGGCTGTGCACACATCTAGGTTTCACACTCAGAACCAACCGGAGCAGGCACTTGAAAGGTATAGTCACTAACTGAACATAGGCCAGACTTGAAAGAATTCTCTAAGTCACACACAGATCCATTAGCAGAGAGTGGAAGCTTTACTGGCTCAAGGAACTTAGGGACACCTCTGACCAATCACTGGCTGAACATTACAATAATTTGGGCCCAGGGGTGACTTCTTGGAAGCCAGGCTTGGGGTGGGAGATGGGAGAACTGAGCAGTAACATCAGAGATTATACACGGTGGAGGAAAATAGACGTCACAAGATTAGTCCAGGCAAGGTACTTTAAAAAACTAACAAAATAAAACAGCAAATTCACAAGCCCTGAAGGGGATGTATCAGAACCCAAAGCTCCTACAATATAGTATCTCAAAAACTATGAGAGATGCAAAGAAACAGAATAGTATATCCCTTGTACAGGAAAAACAGTGGCAATAGAAACTACCTTTGAGGAGGCCCAAATGTTAAACTTTTAAGGCAAAAACTCCCAAAAAAGCTATTATAAATATGTTCAAAAGCTAAAGGAAACTATGTTCATGAAAGTAGCTCATGAATAGAGAATGTCAATAGATAAAATTATTTGAAAGAACCAAACGAATTCTGGAGTTGAGAAGTACAATACCTGAAATAAAGATTCACTGTAGGGGATCAACAGTAGATTTAAGTTGGCAGAAGAATGAGTGAATTTGAAAATAGATCATTAGAGATGATACGATCTGAGAACAGAGAGAAAAAAAAGAATGAAGTAAAATGAACTGAGCAGACTTCTGGTTTCTTATCTGACAGAAAAATCTTAGAATTTGTCACCATCATCTTCACAACCAGAAAAAAAAAATCTGAACAAGTTGGAAATCAACAGTTCTTCTCACTTCCTATAGAGAATTTAGGTTACAGGACAAACTCCTTCCCTGAAAACTAGAGAAAATGGAAGATACTGAGAGGTTACTAGGAACAAGCTCACCAGAGGAGCCAGTATAGGTAGGAACACTTAGATTGTAATTGATGAATGGCTGGAAACTCAGTGTGAAGTAGACTGAGAGTTAAAAACTCTGAGGGTTCAGTCTTAGGGGGACCTCCACACTTTCATGAGTCATCTCCAGGAACCCCCCCCCAAGTTCTTCAGGTAACAATCAGAAAAAAGTTCCTTCCTGCCTCTGACAGAGGGAGCAAAAATGTAACCATTTTGAAATAAACCCAGAGGATTCTGTTCTTTTTAAGATAAGACTTGCATCCAAAGAAACTGTTTTCACTAGAGCCTAAGGGAAGAACTATTTTTAAGAAGGGGCTTGCATCAAAAGAAACTATTTTAACTTGAGGGAAGGAAAATATTCCACTCCGCCCCTCTCTAGTCTTTGACATGGAGGAAAAGAAATATCCAACACGGGCCCCCTTTAACCTTCATGTCTCACCTGGGGGGTAGGAGAAGCTAAGAACACTTGTAAAAGTCACAGCCGCAAATCACAGCCTCACTAAACGACTGGCACCTAATCATAGGATTATAGAATGCTCTCCTCCCTCCACATCTTACCATCACATCAGTCAACCTGTATAATAACAGTGGGTTACAGCTAAAATAACTGCAAAGCTCAGATGCTATTTGAGCAGAAGTGTTTAGAGAAAACTAAAGATAACACAGGAGACAAAAATAAGGACACTGGAGGAAATTTTACCTCTCACATCTACAGCTACAGCAAACAAAAAACTCGGCCAAACTGCTAGCCAGGTAAACATAAAATTGGTGTTGGAGAATTAGTGTAGAAAAAACCTGCACATCTGGCATCAGGAGTCGTGTCAGAAAAAAGATACCAGACCCTTCAAAAGTTTAAGGAGAAATGCTCTCTCAAATAAAATTTGAGGTGCCAGTAGACCTGTCTTGCAAGAAAGGTTAAAATATCTTCCCAGAAAGAAGGAAAATGATATAGGTCAGAAACTCAAGATCTCGGGACTTCCCTGGTAGCACAGTGGTTAAGAATCCACCTGCCAATGCAGGGGACACGGGTCCGATCCCTGGTCCAGGAAGATCCCACATGCCGCAGAGCAACTAAGCCCATGCGCCACAACTACTGAGCCTGCACCCTAGAGCCCATGAACCACAACTTCTGAAGCCCGTGTGCCTAGAGCCCTTGCTCTGCAACAAGAGAAGCCACGGCAATGAGAAACACGGGCACCGCAACAAAGAGTAGCCCCAGCTCGCCACAACTAGAGAAAGCCGGCGCGCAGCAATGATGACCCAAGGCAGCCAAAAATAAATATAGAAAAGAAAAGAAAAGAAAAGAAACTCAAGAGCTCCATAAGGGAAGGAAGAGTGTTGGAGAAGGAATAAATTAAGGCAAAATACAATTTTTTATTTTCCTTAGTCTTAATTGATCTAAATAATAAGTTTGTTCAAAATAATGGCAGTATATTGGTTGATTACAGCCTATGGGTAAGTGAAAGGAATGACAGCAATGTCATAGGGATGGGAGGGAGGAATTATCTTTTAATCTGTGTCTTTATATTTAAGTGAGTTTCTTGTAGGCAACATGCATTGCTTGCTGGTGGGAATGTAAAATGATGCAGCCACTTTGGAAAACACTCTGCAAGTTCCTCAAATGACCAACCATAGAGTTACCATAGCACCCAACAACTCCACTCCTATGTATATACCCAAGAAGAAAGAAAACATATGTTCATGTAAAACCTTGTACACAAATGCTCAAAGCACTACTCTTCACAATAACTAAAAGGTATAAACCACCTAAATGTCCACCAGCTGATGAATGAATAGCAAAATGTGGTATATCTATGTAATGGAATATTATTCGGCCATAAAACAGAATGAAATACACAACACAACATAGATGAAGCTTGAAAACATGCTAAGTAAATGAAGCCAGTCACAAAAGACTATGTATCACATGATTCAATTTATATGAACTGTCCAGTATAGACAATTCTGCAGAGACAAAGAGTAGACTAGTGGTTGCTTAGGGTTGGAGGAGGAGATGAGGAAATAAGGGGATTATGGCTAAAGGATATCAAATGTCTTTCTGAGGTGATGAAAATGTTCTGATGTTGACTGTGGAGATTGCTGCACATGTCTGTAAATATACCGAAACCATTGAATTTTATTCTCTAAATGGGTGAATTGTGTGGTGTGTGAACTATATCTCCATAAATCTGTTTTTAAAGATTGAAGTGTTGGGCCTATAACATATAGAGGTATAATATATTTTACAGTGCAAAGGAAGGGAGAAAGAAAGAAGTTCTAGGGGAGTAACGATGTGACAACAGGTGGTAACTTGAAACCACAGGAAGAACTGAAGTGTACCAGAAATGATAAATGTTTGGGGTTTTTTTAAAGTTTATTTGTGTGCATCCTTTCTTCTCTTGGTTTCTTCAAAAAAACATAAAATTAGGGACTTCCCTGGTGGTCCAGTGGTTAAGACTCGGCACTTCCACTATGCCGGGGGCATGGGTTCGATTCCTGGTCGGAGAACTAAGATCCCACGTGCCCCGTGGTGCAGCCAAAAGGACATAAAATTATATAAAGCAACAATTATAACACTGTACTGTTGGGTTTTAACATACATAGACAAAATATATATTAAATAGTAGCACAAAAGTGGGCAGAGTGGAGCACATTTTCTATATATCACTGGAATTAAGTTAGTATTAATCTGAAGGAAATTATGATAGAGAGAGATTGTCTAAATCCTAGAGCAACAAATAACAAATAGTTTAAAAATCAATAGATACTCAGCCCTCAAAAATGGAGAGCCTAACTTCTCAGTCCTTACGTGTATGCTATGCCTAGCGATTTCCAAAGTGAATAGTATAGAAAGAAATGCTGAAATAGTAACTTTACAGTGGAGAAACATGGACCAACACTACCTTAGACAGATGACCAATGTCAATATCAACACTGATAAGTCATGTTGATAGCATGAACCCTTGATATAATATGATGAAATGGTGCTTTACCTCTGTGGTCTTCCTCCCTTTGCAGTCTAAGCATGAGAAAAACATCAAGAAAATCTCAACAGGGGGACATTCCACAAAATCCCTGACCAGTACTTCTCAAAACTGTTGAGGCGGGGCTTCCCTGGTGGCGCAGTGGTTGAGAGTCCGCCTGCCGATGCAGGGGACACGGGTTCGTGCCCCGGTCCGGGAAGATCCCACATGCCGAGGAGCGGCTGGGCCCGTGAGCCATGGCCGCTGAGCCTGCGCGTCTGGAGCCTGTGCTCTGCAACGGGAGAGGCCACGACAGTGAGAGGCCCACATACCGCAAAAAAAAAAAAAAAACAAAACTGTTGAGGTTATGAAAACAAGGAAAGTCAGAGAAACTGCTTCAGCCAAGAGGAGCCTAAGGAGACATGATGGCTAAATATAATGTAGTATCCTAGGTGGAATCCTGGAACAGAAAAAGGACATCAGATAAAAACTAAAGAAATCTGAATAAAGTGTGGACTTTAGTTAATAATGATGTATCACCATTGGTTCACTTATTGTAACAAATATACCCTAGTAATGTAATATGTTAATAGTAGAGAAACTACTTAAAATAATGGGATCAATGGTATATAAAGTCTTGACTTTAGATCTACATGCTAGAGAATCCACAAATGGAATCACTCTCTAGAAGTTGCAAAGACAGCCTTGTAGAGTGGAACAAAAGAGGCAGGGTAGGAGGGTGCTGGGCCCCTTCCTTTTTCCTTTAACAGAAATTACTTGAGAAGCATCCTGACACCTCCCCATACACAGGACATGATGGAAAAAGAGAGTTGGCAGGATTGGGGAGACCTAAGTGTATGAAGATTAAAGCATGATACACCTGTAGAAGATGGTATGAAGAACGGCATGAAGTCATTGGGGGGTCGATGTGTCTAGGTGAACACATGAGCAGGAAAGGTTTTCTGTGATATATTTCTGTTAGGTTAGAAGATGGAATGCACATGTGAAGGGGGAGGCAGGGGAAGCATGTGGGGGCGGGAGTGCATGAGTCTGGGATTAGAGTGATTTTAGAAATAATTTGAAGCCTGGGTCTTACCCTCTGTTCACCTGATAGAACAGAAAAATCCCTTGGGGTAGGACAAACCTTGATGAAAGACCCAGACCTCCATCTCTTTCTCCCCCGAGTGACCAGTTTTCCTTCTGGCCCTGGTCTGCTGCAGGGCAGAAATCTGCTGAGTCTTCTCCCCTCCCAGGGAGTTATACCATCATGCAGCCTTGGCTCTTGGAAAGAGTCACCATCTTGTATTCTACTATGTGTCCCATATATTCTAATATGGATAAGGCCATATTGACCACTCCATTCATACTTGCATCTCTCCCCACAAAGGCATCTGACTCTAGTGGCTAATAGACTATTTCTCTTTCTAAAAAAAAAAACTTACCCAGGGTACTTTATTCATGTCCTTTCTTCTCACTGGAATTTGCCTGCCTTATGGAACACAAAGATGGTTTTTGTGGTCTTCTCTTTATAAAGTAGGTCACATAGACCTACAGGTGGGCTGTATTCACTTTCTCTAAGAAGATGTCACTTGGCTTGGGAATACCAACCAACCATGTCTGAAATTCCAGGTACAAGAGAGCCCAGAGAACTGGGTGAGGCTGCCTATAACTGCCTTGACAACTAAACCACCGATGGATTAGAATTTTTTAAATCACAGCACCGTGGAAACAGAATCACAGAATTTTGGATCTGGTTGACAAAAATCTCACATAATCCAACACCTTAACAACAATGAAAAATCCTTATTTACTGATTGGAAGAAGTTTTTGCCCGTGGAAATTGTTTGTTTGTCTGAACTTGAATACACAGGACAGGAACAGAAATATCTTTTTGGTTGCTTGATGAAAAAAATAAAATAATCTTGAAACCCTGACAAACAGAAGCTATGCGGGAAAAGGAAAATTATTTGATCATAAGAGTCAAAAGCATTTACTCTATCAGGGTTTGAAGGTGCTGAAAGTGGAAAATTGAAGGTGAATGAGGTGGGGTGAGGAGATCAAGACAGCTACTTCCTTCATCTCTTCCCTTGAAATTTCTTCATAATTAAGACTTTCATTTATCTACCTTTGGATTTAACATATAAGGTATGAACTTTATTTTAACATGGAGGTGTGAATACTGCTACTTCTGAAATCAAGTTATAATCCCAGTCTAGTGGCAGCTTGCCTGGTGTGTCTCATGACCTTCCGTAGACAATGGATACTTAAATATGACACCAAAAGCACAAGCAACAAAGTGAAAAAGTAAATAAATCGGATATTATCAAAATTTTAAAATTTTGTGCTTCAAAGGATACCATCATGTAAGTGAATAGATACGGAAGAAAAGAATGGGAGAAAAAATTTTGCAAATTATATATATGATAAGGGACTTGTATCTAGAGTATATAAAGAACTCCCACTGAAAAGAAAAATAACCCAATTTAAAAACAGATATAGAATCTGAATAGACATTTTTCCAAAGAAGATATACAAATGACCAATAAGCACATGAAAAGATGCTGAACATCACTAGCCATCGGGGGGAAATGCAAATCAAAACCACAGTGAGGTACAATCTCATATCCACGAAGATGGCTATAGTTGAAAAGATGGACAACAGTAACTGTTGGAAAGGATGTATAGATATTAGAACCCTCATACACTACATTGCTGATAAAAAGGTAAAATAGTGCAGCTGCTTTGGAAAAGTCTGAAAGTTCCTCAAAAGATTAATTCACTTCTAGATACATATCCAAGAAAAATGGAAACATATATCCACACAAAAACTTGTACACAAAATATTTATAGCAGCATTATTCATAATACCCAAGAAGTGAAAGAACTTAACTGTCCATAAACTTATGAATAGATAAATAAAATATGGCATATCCCTCCAACGGAATATTATTTGGCTATGAAAAGAAGTAAAGCACTAATGCATACCACACTATGGATGAACCTTGAAAAATTATGCTAAGTGAAACAAACGAGTCACAAGGACCGCCTGTTGCAATATTCCACTTACGTGAAATGTCTAAATTAGGCAAATCCAGAGTCCAAGTATATTGGTGGTTGCCTAGGGCTGGGGGCGCTGGGGAGGTATGGAGAGTGACTGATAATGGATCCAGAGTTTCTTTTGGGGGTGATGAAAATATTCTAAAATTGATCATGGTGATGGTCACACCACAATACACTAAAATATACTAAATATGCATACTAAAACCATTGAAATGTACACTTTAAATAGGTGAATTTTATGTATGTGAATTAAATCTCAATAAAGCTGTTATATAAAAAGGAAACCAAGATCTGAGTGCTGGGTGTGCTTGTTGGTATTGTAGTGTCACAGCTTCTAGGCCCTCCCAGCTGAGAGAGCAAGATACATACGTGTTTATACTAACCCATGGATATACACATACCTATAAATATCTGTATATGTACCCATCTCTACCTTCATTAAGCTAAACATGATTTCATACTGATGTCTCCAACTCTAATCCAATATCACGTAGATCTTTCTAGCCTTCCCCACTAGCTTAACTGTAACCTCTCACTCCTGGGTCGCACCATCTGCCATCCATTTATTTAATTGTTCAGTTCCAGTATGCATGTGTAGTAGTTCCAGGATTATTAACCTGAACCCCTGTGGAAAACAACTTTAGCAACCAGAGTACAGTACTTATGTGTAGTTTACTTGCCTTTGGTCTTACTTCTCCACTCATATCCCGAGTTTATTATTTTCCCATCACCCCCTACGGTGAAGTTATTTCATACAGAGATTCTTTTATCAAAGTTTAAATTCCATCATGAGATCCCCCTACTGCCTAAATTTTTTTTAATTATTTATTTATTTATTCATTCATTCATTCATGGCTGTGTTGGGTCTTCATTGCCGCACGCAGGCTTTCTCTAGTTGCGGTGAGCGGGGTCTAGTCTTCGTTGCAGTGCGCGGGCTTCTCCTTGCTGTGGCTTCTCTTGTCGCAGAGCATGGGCTCTAGGTGCGCGGCCTTCAGTAGTTGTGGCGCACGGGCTTCGTTGCTCCGCGGCATGTGGGATCTTCCCAGACCGGGGCTCGAACCCGTGTCCCCTTCCTTGGCAGGTGGATTCTTAACCACTGTGCCACCAGGGAAGTCCCTGCCTAAATTATTTTTAAAACTTGATTACATAAGGTTCAATTCTTATGCTGCTAAGTTCTATGGGTTTGGCAATTTCATAGTGTCATGTACATCCATTATTATAGTATCATACAGAATAGTTTCACACCCTAAAAATCATCTGTACGTCACCTATTCAACTCTCTCCTCCTCTTTCAACATCCCTGAAAACCACTGATGTTTTTACTGTCCATATAGTTTTTCCTTTTCCATTATGTCATATAAATGGGATCATATAGCATATTGCCTTTTCAGATTGGCTTCTTTCATCTAGCAATATACATTTAAGAGTCATCCATGTTTTTGTGTGGCTTGATAGCTCATTTCTTTTTGTCGCTGGATAATACTCCATTATATGGATGTGCCAGTTATTTTTTTTTAACTTTAAAAAAAAATTTATTTTTCTGTGCCGGGTCTTAGTTGTGGCACACGGGATCTTCATTGCCATGTGTGGGATCTTTAGTTGCAACATGTGGGATCTTTAGTTGCAGTATGCGGGCCCTTAGTTGCAGCATGCAGGATCTAGTTCCCTGACCAGGGATGGAACCCAGGCCCCCTTCATTGGGAGCGCGAAGTCTTAACTGCTTGACCACCAAGGAAATCCCCAGGTGTTTTTTGTTTGTTTGTTTTTTGCTTATTTTTGGGTGCGTTGGGTCTTCCTTGCTGCGCGCGGGCTTTCTCTAGTTGCAGGGGTGTGCTACTCTTTGTTGCCATGTGTGGGCTTCTCATTGCGGTGGATTCTCTTGTTGCGGAGCACGGGCTCTAGGTGCATGGGCTTCAGTAGTTGTGGCTCACAGGCTCTAGAGCACAGGCTCAGTAGTTGTGGCGCACGGGCTTAGTTGCTCCTTGGCATGTGGGATCTTCCCGGACCAGGGATCGAACCTATGTCCCCTGCATTGGCAGGCGGATTCTCAACCACTGCGCCACCAGGGAAGTCCCCCAGTTATTTTTAATAGACTTGATTCTTTTGAGTAATTTCAGGTTCACAGCAAAATTGAGAAGAAAGTACAGTTCCGCTACACAGGCACAGCCTCCACCACTATTAATATCCTACCAGAGTGGTACATTTGTTATAATTGATGAACCTACACGAACATATCATAATCACTCAAAGTCCATAGTTTCTATTATGGTTTACTCCTGATGCTATATATTCTGTGGGTTTTTACAAATGTATAATGACATGTACCCACCATTATGGTATCATATAGAATAGTTTCACTGCCCTAAAAAATCCTCAGTACTCTGCCAATACATCCCTCCTTCCCCCTAACCCCTGGCAACCACTGATCTTTTTTAAATGTCTCCATAGTTTTACCTTTTCCAGAATGTCATATAGTTGGAATCACACAGTATATAGCCTTTTCAGATTGGCTTCCTTCACTTAGTAATATACACTTAAGTTCCCTCCATGTCTTTTCATGACTTGATAGGTCATTTCTTTTTAGTGCTGCATAATATTCCATTGTCTGGATGTGCCATTTCTCTTCAGTTCCTTTTTTTTTAAATCATATATAGGTATTGAATTTTGTTGAATACATTTTCTGCCTCTATAGATATGATCTCATGGTTTTTCTGATTTCGTCTGTTAATAGGATGAATTACATTGCTTTATGAATGTTGGACCAGGCTTGCATTCGGGAATGAACTCTATAAGATTTCCCTGGGGCTTCTCTGGTGGTGCAATGGTTGAGGGTCCGCCTGCCGATGCAGGGGACGCGGGTTCGTGCCCCGGTCCGGGAGGATCCCACGTGCCGCGGAGCGGCTGGGCCCGTGAGCCATGGCCGCTGGGCCTGCGCATCTGGAGCCTGTGCTCCGCAACGGGAGAGGCCACGGCAGTGAGAGGCCCGTGTACCACAAAAAAAAAAAAAAAAGATTTCCCTGGCTTGCAGATATTATCTTGATTTCTCAGTGTTCTGGACAGAAGCAAAGGGCAGGAGGACACTATGTCATAAGCTCTGGAGAGTAGGCTAACTCTGCTGCTTGTACAAGTCTGTGACTTGGAACTCTGAGATCACACTTCCTGTTTAATGGAGAATGAGGTTCTGTTTGCAGTGAAGACACCCAGCACCTACACTTAAGCTTGCCTCATATATTCATGGCTCTATAAATGGCTATTCTCCTTGAAGCCACTGAATGTAACTGTCAGTTATGACATTCACTGGCCCTCTGGTACTACTGGAATCAGCTTTTGTCATTCAAGTTTTAAAAGCTCTCTGGACAGCTGGGAAGGTAGTATTGCTCACTGGTTAAGAGCACAAGTCTGAGTCCCTGCATCCAATTCTTTTAGGTATATACCTAAAAGTGGAATTGCTGGATCATATGGTAATTCTGTGTTTAATTTTTTGAGGAACCACCATACTGTTTTCCACAGTGACTGATGACCCACAGTTTTAAGTTCAGATTTTTCTAATATAGCAGAAAGAAAAAGAAAACAACCAGAAGTAAAACTGACCTTCCCTCGTGGAGCCAGATATACACACTTCAGTTAAAGACTAAAAGTAGTATCATCCCTCTCACTGGTAGGAGAGTATTACTTTTATATAATTTAAATTTTGTTTTAAATAGTGACTAACAAAAAACATAAAATGTATAATCTTCATATGCTCTGGCTATCCATTAGGTGGCCCTTGGGTGCTGAATCTTTGAAAAACCCTGGGTAAAATGCTGAACAAATGTGTATTCAACTTATTTGCAACCTCCTCCAGGAACTTCCTCAGCCGCCCGACTCCCAGGAGGTTCCTTCTGTCCCCTGAGCTCCAGAGGTCCTCCTGGTCTCCAACACTTACCACATTTGTCCTCTTCATGCTCCACTGTTTCCCCACTCTAGACTAGAGCCCTAGAGGACACACTTGCTCACTGGTCAGTGTCTGCAGCAAGGCCTGGACGGTTCTGGGATTTTGTCTAGGCTGCATGTCTGACTGGGGCTGGGAACAGAGGGTCAGATTCAGGACTTCAGATCAGCCTGGCCAAGAACCGTGGATGCACAGCTCCCATCGGCCCACTTATGAGAGGCTCCCAGAACTCCAGCCCAAGATCCTTTATTCCCCTTGGCTTGCTGTTCCCACCCTCTCCTGCCCGGGCTCTCTGCATGCAGCAGGCCCAAGGAGCAGATATGTATCTGTTATCATTTGACGGTTGATGCTGCCTCTCAATGGGATCTGCATATCTGGGGTTGACTTCAGCACTAGTTTGCTGTGTATGAGCATGCACTGCACTGGAGCATGAAATATTTTTAGAATCCATGACTCAGACTACTCCCTGATTCAGACTGGCCTGTCACAACAGGTAACTAAGGGGTTTCTTGTTTTACAGGTAGTTTCCCCCACAATTAAAATTTTCTAATAGCAATAAGGTCATTGTTAACAACTCAGACATACAACAGTAGAGAAGGTGAAAAGCAACTGAATTTCACTACCCAACATAAGCACTATTAACATTTAATGTACTGTCCTTTCACATGTGTGTAGACACTTACAAAACTGTGCAAAGTTTGTGTGTTTATAATTAGGGTTTTACTTAGAAGGACACCCTAGACATCTATTTCCTTATACTCAAATGGCTCGATAATTTCCCCCGTGTGCATGTATATGTAGCGAAACTCCTGTTTGAAGGCCTGGTTTGTTTTCAGTTTTTCAGTGATATAAACAATGCTGAGATCAACCTCTGGCTCCCAGATTATTTATACTGACTGATTTTAACATGTAATTTGAATTTTTTCCACAAGGGGGAAGCAGGCTACTGTGAGAAGACAAACTAAGATTCAAAAAACAAAAACAACTAAAAAGTTCTTACTCTTTTGCTTTCAGGAAAGAAAAAAAAAAAAGGAAGAAAGAAAGTTCTTTGGCACACAGAAGCTCACCCCAAGGGTGAGGCTGGTGGTAGTATTTTCCTCGTTTTATGGATACGGAAACTGGGTGGTGTGTATGGATTCTTACCAACCAGTGAGTGCCAAGGTGGAATTCAAAGCTGTCTTCTGGTTCCATATAGCTGGCTCTCTTTCCTTCACAGCACTTCCAAATTGACACTGGCATTCTCCTTACATTCAGTTCAGGTCTAGGCACTGTGCTGGGGACACTCTGAGGCACGCAGAAATGAATCAAAGGGACTTCCCTGGTGGTGCAGTGGTTAAGAATTTGCCTGCCAATGCAGAGGACATGGGTTTGAGCCCTGGTCTAGGAAGATTCCCACATGCCATGGAGCAACTAAGCCTGTGCGCCACAACTACTGAGTCCATGTGCCACAGCTACTGAAGCCTGCGCGCCCAGAGCCTGTGCTCCGCAACAAAGAGAAGCCACCACAATGAGAAGCCCGCGCACCGCAACGAAGAGTAGCCCCCGCCTGCCACAACTAGAGAAAGCTCGTGCACAGCAACGAAGACCCAACGCAGCCAAAAATAAATAAATTTTTTTTTTTAAATGAGGGACTTCCCTGGTGGCACAGTGGTTAAGAATCTGCCTGCCATTGCAGGGGACACAGTTTCGAGCCCTGGTCCGGGAAGATCCCACATGCCGCGGAGCACCTAAGCCCGTGTGCCACAACTACTGAGCCCACGTGCCACAATCACTGAAGCCCACATGCCTAGAGCCTGTGCTCCACAACAAGAGAAGCCACCGCAATGAGAAGCCCACGCACCACAATGAAGAGTAGCCCAGACTCGCAGCAACTAGAGAAAAGCCCACGTGCATCAACGAATGCGGCCAAAAATAAATTTATTTTTTAAAAAAAAAGAATTAGAGGATCCCTGATCCTCAGGGGGTCATTATCAGGTGTGAGGACAGACTTAGACATAAGAAACTGAATGGCTAGATAGATGCCCACTAGAATAAAGAGAGCGCCGGAAGTCAAGAAAGTCCCTTTGATGGTGAGACCAAGCACAGCTTTATAAAAGAAGCATGACGCCAATAAGAGTTAAGGTTTATTTAGCATTTACTCTAGGAGGCACTGTGCTAAATCCTTTATATGCATAATCTAACTAAAAGTTCCCCACAGATCTGGAAGGTGTTAATGTCCTTTTTATAGGGAAGAAAATGGATGATTAGAGAGGTTAAGAAACTGGCTACTTGTGTCAGAACCCTGGAACCCACATCCTTAATGTGTATTTGGCAGGTCCTAGAA
This sequence comes from Globicephala melas, assembly GCF_963455315.2. NCBI lineage: Eukaryota > Metazoa > Chordata > Mammalia > Artiodactyla > Delphinidae > Globicephala > Globicephala melas. The sequence continues at coordinate 126,638,364 of NC_083316.1, forward strand.
GGAATGGTAGACCTTCAATAGGCAGAGCTAGGAGAGAGACTTCTAGGAGAGGAAACAGAGAAACAAAGTCTTGGAGGCAAGAAATACGGGCACATTTGGGAATGCAAGGGGATCGGTGTGCCTGGATATTCCCACTTCAGGTTACTCCAGGTGAAAGAGGAGGGATCTGGAGAGATAAAAACTAGAGGGAGAAAACTGAGCCAGATTGGAGAAACCTGTGAAGAGCAAGCCAAGGAGATCCTACTGTGTTTCATAGCGGGGGGAACCAACCAAAGAGAATGACATCACCTGTGCTTTGTGAAGATAAATGTGATGCGTTGCATAAGGGAACAAGGAGACTATTAGGGGATTGTTAAAATAATATCCTGGCCAAAGGTAACCGGAGAAGAAATGAGAACTGAAAGACATTACTGAGATAAAATCCACAAGATATGACATCTCATTAGACAATGGGGAGAGAGGAGAGAACCATCATTACGGTTTACACGTTGGGGCAACTGGGAGAATGTAAGCGTGTACACCAGGAGGGGGCCATGGGGAGAGAAGGTGTCTTTTCCTATATAGGATTGAGGAACCTGAGGGACTTCTGGGTAGAGATGTTCAGTGGGGAGTTAGGAGCAGGAAGCTGGTGATTTAGATGTGGTACCCGAGAATCAGTGGAAATGACTGGGAGCAGGCCAGGGAGAATCTATGCTTAGGATTCAGCAGGGGATGTTTGTACCCTGATAACCTGTAATTCCACTGTCAGATTTCTGTTGTAGAGAAAAAAAATCCCAAGTGCACAAGAAAGTGTATGAAGGATGTTCACAGCAGCATTGTTTGTAGCAGTGAAAGGTGGGGTGAGGGGAGGAGTGAATAAATAAACCATAAAACAGCCACATTGTGCAGTGGTTAAAAATTAAGTAGATAAAAAAATGCTAACGTGGACAGATTTCCAAAACATAGAGTGGGAGAGAAAAGCAAGTTATAGCACAATAATAATAATGTGTAGTGCTACTTACTAAAAAAGAAGAAAAGAAGCTAAACAAAAAATGTTGTCACATATATTTTAAATATTGTGTGTGGGTGTGTGTGCACACAGAGAAAATTCTGGAAGGATTCTGGAAGGATTCTGGAAGCATCATACTGTTAATTATGCTGGAGGAAAAGAGTTGTGAGAAAAATGAAGAGCAAGAGGTGACCTAAATGGGAAGGAAATCCAAAAAAGAGGGGGTATATGTATACTTATAGCTGATTCACTGTGCTGTACAGCAGAAACTAACACAACATTGTAAAGCAACTATACTCCAATAAACATTAATTTTAAAAAATGAAGAGCAAGAGGGGTGAAATGGGATTTTAGCCTTAGTTTTAATTTTATAAGAAGAATGCAATCATAATGACTTATGTGAATAAAAGTACTAAAAAATATATAGATTCAATGGGAATAAGAGAGAATGGAAGAGCTGGGGACATATTCCAAGGCTATGGGGGGTAGGGAAATAGTATTGGGAACACTGGGAGAAGTTTCTGGAAGTGCAAAGGGGAGGGGGGAATCACAACACACACCAACTCTGCAGAGGCAACCAGCAGGATGAGCGCTGTGAGCTCAGTTAGTTTTCAACACCTTTCAATTATAGCCACAAGCTCCTGTGTCCTGGAAAGGTCACCGTGTCCCACCACTAGCCTTGGAATGAGCCGGTGTTTGTTGTTCTCTCCTGAGTTGTAAATGTCCTATGACCTTTCATCCAATTCTTGTGTTTGCACATGCCCTCCCTTTCCCAGAAATTCCAGCATTCTTGGTGTTCTCATTCCAGTCCTTCAAGCTACTGGTGAAGTCCACTTCCTTCTGTTCCAATCCCAGCCAGTTCCTGCCTCATCTCTTGTCCCCCATTCAAAAATATTCCCACTCCAGGTTACTTACAAGAACATTGTAGGAGGCCTTTTATGGATTTTTTCAAGAGACACCTGGCAATAGATGTTGCTAACACTGATTGAGTACAGAGAGGTGCCGGGCGTGGTACTAAACTTTATAGGAAGTATCTCATTTGATTCCTCCAGCAACCTAGTAGGTCAATACAATTATAACCCTCATTTCACAGCCGAGACTTGGTGTGTAGTGGTAAGCATGTAGTGGGTGAGTGTTAGGACAAAATCCATAAGCGATTGAATGGGGGTCAGAGAGATGGGGGAGGTATAAAGGACTGGGTGAGGGAACAACTTCTCAGGTGCTGGACTGGAGGTCGGGGCGGTTCATTTTGCCAAGTGCCTTTAGAGCCATGATTTCATTTGGTGTCACCACATTGATCTAATGATGGGGATCATTAGGGAAGATAATGAGTGAATCAAACTTTAATTCCCTTAACGTGGCAACCATTGGGTCAAGGGCTTTTCCGGCCTATTAACCCACCGTGCTGACTTGAGCAAGTCTGCAAGGGGGTGGAGTGCAGACAGAGTGGGGACTGTCTGTGGCTGCTTTTGGCACAGTTCTTTAAGGATCATCAAGTTCCTAGCAGCTGCTCCTCCCCGTCTGGAAACTCTTGGCCAGGCAGCCCCTGCTCTCCAAGCCTGCCCATTCCAGGAGATAAAGCTAAGTGGCGGAGGAGCCAGTTTCCTGGGGTTAATAAACAGGCTGTTTATAGCCAGAAGCGGTCACGGGGCAGGGACAGACAGGCTGGGAGGTCACGCTCCTTCTCAATGTTGAGGTTTCTCATAAACATTCTCCCAGTGAGCCTTCTGGGACGCAAGGACAACTCTGGGCCCGTTGTCCTTGCAGGGGGCAGAGTGCCAAGACACCCACACCTCACTGCCTCCTCCTTTCTCCCCACTCCCCTCCTCTTTCCTTTCTCCTGTCATTCCTTTCCTATCTTCTATAATGAAAAGAAGATACATTTTCACAATAGACACACCCCATAACTTTGGGCAGGTAAACCATCCCTCTGAGTCCCAGTTTCCTCCCTTACAACATGGGGGTAATGACAGGGCCCTCCCTGCAGGAGGTATGGGAAGGTCTCTAGCACTGTGTTTGGCACACACAGTGAGTATTTAAAACACGTTTGTCTGGACTTGAGGACACGGGGAGGGGGAGGGGTAAGCTGGGATGAAGTGAGAGAGAGGCATGGACATATATACACGACCAAATGTAAAATAGCTAGCTAGTGGGAAGCAGCTGCATAGCACAGGGAGATCAGCTCTGTGCTCTGTGCCCACCTAGAGGGGTGGGATAGGGAAGGTGGGAGGGAGACGCAAGAGGGAGGGGATATGGGATATATGTATATGTGTAGCTGATTCACCTTGTTATACAGCAGCAACTAACACAGCATTGTAAAGCGATTAGACTCCAATAAAGATGTAAAAATAAAACAGCACACATTTGTCTTTCCCTTTTTCCCTCTCCACCCCATCCCTTCTCCCTAACTCTGGTCCCTGCCCTTTTTACTTTCTAATTTCCTGCCCCAGTCCTGCCCCAACTACCCCCCCACCCCGCCCCGGGGCACTTTCAGCCCCTCTGACTGTGCTTCTGCTGCCTGGGCGGATGGGAGAGGCAGTCAGGCTTGCCCTGAGGAGGGCGGCCCACCGTAGGGCCAGCCAGCCAGCCTTGGCACTTACCACAAGGCCACACCCTAGCCTCTCTGCTTTTAGTAAATAGCCCACAGGATTTGGGGGTGGAGGGAGGATGTGGAAAGGGAGCGTCGAAGATGCTTTACTCTTTGGCTTGTTGTTGCCGTCAATATGACTATTCCAGTGGCTTAATGGTCAGAGATCATTGCGTAAGTTACTGTGGGGTAACTTTTGGGCGTTACCGAAGGGGACTCTGGGCAAGTCCCCTTCACTCTCTGGACTCAGCACAGCGTGCAATAAAAGTGGAGAGAATCAGGCCCTGGAGCCAGATTATCTGAGCTGGAACCTTGTCTCCACCACTTACTAGCTTGGGTTACTAACCTCTCCATGCCCCAGTTTCCTCAATTTTAAAATGGAATTTATGTGTATTTTATAGGGTTGTTATGAGGATTAAATAAATTAGTCTGTTTAGATCACTTAGAACAGAGCCTAGCCCATAGAAGGCATGCAGTTAATCTTAGCTATTCTGCGTAAATGGGGAGGTAGAACAGGGTGGGTACAACATTATGTCAAACATATTTCAATTATTAAAAAAAAAAGCTTTAGTATGTAAAAAAAAAAAAGCAAAGAACGGGTGGTGTGCACGTGGGAAGAGCAGGACATCCTCTCAGAGTGTTACAAAGTCCTGAAACCTCACATTCCTCCCCTTTGTTGACCTCTGGACAAGAACAGATCAGACTCTTGTACACAAGATTCTGCCTAAATAAAGGCAAAGTACAAGGATTAAGGGATGCTCCCAAATCTATGTCTCCCCTTTCTATTTCTCATTCATTCATTCACTCATTCATTCTTTTTCTTTCTTTTTTTTTTTTTTTTTTTCCGGTACGCGGGCCTCTCACTGTTGTGGCCTCTCCCGTTGCGGAGCACAGGCTCCGGACGCGCAGCCCCAGCGGCCATGGCTCACGGGCCCAGCCGCTCCGCGGCATGTGGGATCTTCCCGGACTGGGGCACGAACCCGCGTCCCCTGCCTCGGCAGGCGGACTCTCAACCACTGTGCCACCAGGGAAGCCCCCACTCATTCATTCTTAAATAACTGTTAATTAAAAACGCTCTGTGTGTGCCTGGTACTTTTTTAGGGCTGGAGTTGCAGCAGAGAATAAGACATAGTCTCTGACATCGTGCTGCTTACATTCTAGGTACACAAAGTACTTGACTGTCCCAGAGAGACCCTAGGAAACTAGTCAAAGACTTTCAAAACCAGATAGAGCCCTTAGAGGTCATCTGGTCCAACTTCTCACGGGGCAGAAAGGGCAGAGACGACCAGAGACACTCTAAGGACTGGTCTGAGATCACAGAGCAGTGCTGAGTTGTAGAATTGCAGATGGAGATTGGAGGGGACAATGGGATGGTCAGAGTCTGAGGGTCAGAGCCCCAGCCTCCATGCCCTCGAGGAGGCTTGTTTCAGGCATCCCCTGCACGGCTAGGATACGTGGGGTCACCACTGGCATCTTTAATAATAATAACCAGGGGGACATATTGCACACCCTGCGCCAAATGTGTTCACAAGCATTCTCTCAGTCCACATAAAATCTCCATTTTACAAATGAGGAAAGATGCCTTACCCAAGGTGAAATAACTAGAAAGGGGCAGATCTGGGGCTTGCATACAGGTTTCTCTGATGCCAAAGTCAGCAAGACTCTTTTATGCTTCCCAGTGCCTGGGGCTTAAACCCACAGCCCAAAACACAAGAACCTTTCATTTGTCTGACTGAGCTGGCCAAGCAGATAACACCAATGAGCCTGGACTCCCAGTCATCTTTCCAACCCTGTCCACCCTGATCCACAAGCCACAGAGAGAGACCAGACCCTGTGTGGGAGAGATATGTCCTTTCTTTTGGAGGTCCCGCCTTAATGCCATCTGTCCCCACTAATTGTTTTTTCAACTTTGAAAGATTATAATATATTCTCTGGAAAACATTCAGCAGCAGGAAAGCCCTCCCTGGGCTCTCCTACTCTCTCACAGGTCCAAAACTCGTGGATGGTTCCAGAGATCCTTGTGTTCTGGAAAGTTCCCTGGTCAGTCCTTAGGGAACACGGGTGGCTACAGAGGAAGACCCTGCTCAAGCATGGTTCTTGATGCTTGGGCAATTTTGAGGGGAAGATCACTTCAAACTCAGTCACGAGGTTCCCACATTTCTTGGGCATTTGGGAGAGGAAGAGCCCTTCTCCAGGAACTTTTTGCTGCATGCTAGGCTTGACGTCTTTGAACACGACAGGTATGGTCCTGCTGTCTAGAGTTGGGGGAGAAGCCAGTAGCTGGTTTTGGAAGAGGCAGAGAAGTAAGGCTTAGAGCCTGGGGTGAACCTTCAGGACCTGACTTGCCCAGACTTCATCCAGAGCCTTGACTTGGGAGGACCATGAATGGATGGAAAGTGGGAGGAGAAGCAAGGCAAGGGGTAACCTGAGAAAGAACTTCTACCTCTCAAAAACATAAAGTCTAAAGCTGATATGAATTCGTCAACTTAACGTTGTATAAGAAGCACCAGGAGCAGGGTAGGCAGCAGTGGGAATGTCTGTCAGTGGAGTCTAAGGACCATACACTTGGAGTCGAAGGAACTGGATCATCTCCAAGGACCCTTCTGGGCTGATAGTCTAATGAGGTTGAGAGATCAAAGCCTGAGAAGTAGGAGAAGGCCGGATTCTGACCCAGATGCCCTAAAATGTTTTGGAGTTCAGTGTGAGGGCCAGGTTATTTCCCATGGACCACAGAGCCTTAAGGAAAAGGAATTTGATGTCCAGACCTCAGTTAGGCTTTCAACTCCAGGGTCAGCCATGATCCTTCTCCCTAGCCCATTTCTCACCCTCACCTGCACTTCACTTCCTAAAGAGACAAAACTTTCTGAGCTGCAACCCTCCCCTATGGAGGGTGGGGAAGGGGAGGCTTCTCCCTAAATAAAGGCAAAGTACAAGGAACACCCCCAAACCTATGTCTCCCCTTTCTTTTTTTGCATTCATTCATTCACTCTTAAACAACTATTAATTAAATATGCTCTATGTGTGCTTGGTTCTTTTCTAGGGCTGAAGTTACAGCAGAGAATAAGACATAGTCTCTGACATCATGCTGTTTACATTCTAGGTGGAAGGAGAATGGGATAGACCATAAGTAGGTAGATAAATTAATGAATGAGAGCACTTAAAATTGTGGAAAGTAATAAAAGAATAGCAAAACAAAATGATGGAGCGGGGAGTTTTCTTCTGTCTATTGTCCTCAAAATAAAGTCCAAGGCTGCGAAAGCCCATCTCCATCTGCCCTTATTTACCTCTCCAGCCTTACCTCTTGTCACTTTCACCTTGAACTCTCTGCTTCAGCCATGAAAAACCTGCGTGTCAAAGTTGGAAGGGGCCCACTTGACCCTTGATCTATTGGTTCTTTTAGCCCCAAACACGATCTCTTTTTTGCTACTTCTTTCATGTCTCTCACCCAGCTAACTCTTGCTCCTTCTCAGTCACTAGTTACTTCCACCTGGAAGCCAGCCCTGCTCCCATGAATCCAGGTGAGGTGCCTCTCTTTGTGCTGCGCTTTCTCCTTCAAGAGCATCTGTCACCCTGTGTAGCCAGTTTGCTGTTGTCCCTACGCCAGACCGTGAGCTCCTGGAGGGCAGGAATCACATCCTGTTCTCCCTGAATCATAGAATCCTCAACAGTTGGCACAGTGCATAGTACGTAGTAGATGCTTAAGAAACACCTGTTGGGCTTCCCTGGTGGCACAGTGGTTGAGAGTCCGCCTGCCGATGCAGGGGACACGGGTTCGTGCCCCGGTCTGGGAGGATCCCACATGCCGCGGAGCGGCTGGGCCCGTGAGCCACGGCCGCTGAGCCTGTGCATCCGGAGCCTGTGCTCCGCAACGGGAGAGGCCACAACAGCGAGAGGCCCACGTACCGCAAAAAAAAAAAAAAAGGAAGAAACACTTGTTGAATTAATTAACACTCAGTTTAGTAAGTTTTAAGAGCTCATTAATATGAGGAAAAGACATGGACAAGGCATGGCTTTGGAGACAAAGAATTAATTGGAAGAAAAAAATTATAATTTCTCAGTCCTTTATGGAGCTCATATTCTAGCATCTTGCAGCTCTAATACTCCACCAGAGCCTCCTAAAAGGCTTAAGAGCAGTCAGGGCAGAAATTATTGACCCCACTTAACAGCTGGGGAAGGTGAAGCCCCAGAAAGGTGAATCTAGCAGAAGTCACCCAGCCAGGTGGCAGTAGAGTGCATCTGAACAAGTTTAGGGCCCCAGAGACATCAGGCCCAACCTCTTCATCATACAGGGAACATGGATGGGGGTGGTAACAGGCAGACTCTGAACTAAGTGTCCTGGCTCATCTAAAGCTCAAAATAACTGCTTGAGGGTGACAGTGATGGTAGCCACAAAGGAGGAGACAACATGATTTACCCACAGTCCACCCTCACCCTGTAACCCAACCCGACTAGGCAGATTCTCCAGGCCACCACTCCATTTGTCCTCAGGGACTCCTTCCTGGGGTCAGTTCATGAGACACTGCACAGTCAGAGACTGACTAGGATGGACAAAACCTTAGAATTCTAACTTGTTTCAGAGTTGGGGACGTCAGGGCTCAGAGAGATGGGACTAGCCTATGGCACCTACGGAGATAGGATCAGGACTCCAGACTCTCAGTCCAAAACTTTCTCAAGTATACCCCTGACATGAACCTCTGAGTTGGGGAAGGGGTGACGATGATGTGGACCAGACCTGGCCATTTGTTATCTGCGGTCATGTTGGGAGAAGTGAGGGAGGAGGGGTGATGGGCTACCCACTCCATCTGCTTGTCCTACTCTAGAGTTTATTAGTTCCCACTAGTCCTCATTGGTTTTGTGCATTGTCAGTTAACCAGAGGAAGTAGAATACGGGTTGTCCACTGTTTAGTGACTGTTTATGAAGGTCATTATTGCTACTCCAGCACAGTAGTCTCCCAGCCAAACAACAACATAGAGAGGATGGAGGGCAGGAAAAATGAGGCCAGCAGAGACATAGGTAGGGCCTCCTACTACTAAGAAATGGGGAAAAGGGTACACATTTTAGGTTCCAAGAGAAGGGAAGGGACATTTTGTCTGAAAGCTTGGAATTGTATCCAGCATAGGTGTGACTCTTGCAGATGCCTGTCTTTGCTGTGGGTCCCTGGACAAATCACTCAGCCTCTTGGAACCTCAGCCTCTCAGATCAGAGGGTTGAATGAGATAGTTTCTAGGGACTCTTCCCGTTTTTTATAATCCTCCCTCCAATGAAGTGGGCATTAGAGGAAATGAGAGTCATTAACTCCATTTCAGGTAAATTCAATAAACCTAGTATTTGCCAGGCCAGGTCCTGCTGAAGTTTAATTGCAAGATCTGAGGAAAAGAGTTAACATGCAAGCCTGAAATTGCTATGCTTAGAAAGATCTGCTTGCACAACGGGCCCTGGGTTGATGTTCAGCGACTCTGATTTCAGGAGGATTTCCACCATTCCCAGAACTGATAAGAGTGGCTCACTAGGCCTAAACTATTTGGACAAACAATGTGGCCTGTGCTGAATTCCTGCTCTCCTTCTGGGAGTCTGGCATCTTGGTACATGCTAGGCAGAGGATGCCTACATGGCCAGCTCCCAATAAAAACTGAGCACTGAGTCTGAGGGGCCTCCCTGGTGGACGCTTTACATGTGTTGTCACACTTTGTTGCTAGAGGAATTCAGTACAGCCTGTGTGACTCAGCTGGGAGAGGCCTCTTAGAAGCTTGTGCCTGATTTCACCCAGTCTTTGTCTCATGTACCTTTTCCCTTGGTTGATTTGTTCTGTAACCTATTACTGTAATAAGTCATAGTGTGAGCATGATTATATGTTGAGTTCTGTGAGTGCTGATGGCAAATCATTGAACCGGGAGGTGGTCTTGGGGACCTCAGACAGGGGATAAGCCTAGATTTCACAGAGACAACTATAATCCTATAGCAATGTTGGATGAATATACAGCTCAAACCCAGCACGATCCAATAGAAACATCATGTCAGTTGTGTATGTAATTTAAATTTTTCTATTGGTCACGTTTTACAAAGTAAAAAGAGAGAGGTGAAATTAATTTCAAGAATATAGTTTCTTTAATCCAATATATAAAAATATTAACGTTTCAACACGTAATGATATAAAAATTTATCAAGATATTTTTACATTCTTTTTTTCTTACTAAGTCTTCAAAAACCAGTGTGTATTTTACATTCACAGCACATCTCAGTTGGGACTAGCCACATTCCAAGTGCTCCCGAGCCACATCCAGCTATTGGCTGCCATGTTGAACAGCACAGGCTTACAGATAATGACAAGGACTCTGGAAACAGGACATCTGGGTCAGAATCCTGGTTGTGCCACCTACCAGCCGCATGACCTTAAGCGACGTGATTTAACCTGTGTGTTAGTTTCTTCATCTCTAAAATGGGGATAATAATGTTAGCCACCTCATGAAGTTACAGGGATTTTTCCAAAAGTCAATAAATCTAAGGCAGCACCTGGTACATACAGGATGTTGGGTGAATGCTGGCTGCTCCTCTTATTATCCAAAAGGTTGGCCTTTGAGGTCAACTTGTCCAACTCTTTATTCCATAGATGAGGAAACTGAGGCCCAGAGTTTGGAAGGCACTGGTTTGAAAAGCAAAGGCTCTAGCCACCTCTCTTCCTGTCCCCTGGCTAGCTCTAAGACAGCACCTGCCAATTATTTAGGAAACCAGCAGCTTCAGGGCCCCACCTAGGTTCTGCAATCCTGTCTTGATTGCAAAACAGTGCCACCATTTGAGTTGGCACTGAAGTGGTGGGGCTGGGCCTCCCTTCTGCCACCGCCATCTGGACCCATCAGTTGGGCTGGCTGACTCAGTCACTGAGTCCACTGCTTACTCAGCACCCATAGGGCTGGCTTCCATTGTTTTCACTTTTTACGCCCTTCTTATTTATTAACTCATGCTCTATCTTCCTCAAAGACGCAGAGCATCATCACTTTTTTAAAAATCTCCTTTTAATCATCTACAGTCCCCATCCACCCACCAAGCAGGTAGATAGGGAGCTCCCCAAATACGTCTAAAAAAGAGAGAGTGAAGGGGTACTGGGTGCCCACTTATCTGGGATGCAGTAGGGCATGTTCTCAGGCTGGGAACAAAACTGGCTTATGATTCCTCTAGAGTATCTGTCTCTACCCTTCCTTTCCTGAGACCCAGATGAAATCATCTGCTCTCCTCTGACAAACTCACACATCTCAAATCTTACTAGCAGCTGTAATCAGACCAGTTTCGTGGGCTCAAACTTGATAGCACATGCTGACCTCAAGATTTGTTTATTCCATTTGCGAAACAGTGTTTTATTTGGCATTTGTTTATTTAATAGATAGTTACTGAGCATCTACTGTGTATTAAGCCGTCTGCAAAGTGGTGAGAATGAAGCCTTTGTGGACCTTATGATTTGTTGTAGAAAACAGAAAAAGAAGAAATGATGGTAAAGTACAACAAAGGCTTGATGTAGAAAATGTCAAATACTCTAGGAACTATAATAGAATAAAGCAAGGGGACCTGAATAAAACTCTTTCCACGGTGTTGACAGGCTGCTGAAACCTGAAAATGGTGGGAGAGAAGCAGTAAAAGAGAGAGAATATGGAGAGTTCCAGACAGAACTCAACAACATAGACAAGACCTGGAGGTGAGAGAGAACGGCATGTTGGAAGAACTGGAGAACAATCCAGTACAACTGGGTAGAGAGAATAAGAGGAGTGTGGCAAAAGATGAGGAAGTGGCTGGATTTGGAGGATACTGTCTGAAGCGCTAAGGAATTTGGACTTTAACCTGAGGGCAAGGGGAAACATCCTGGCGGAGAATAACATCTTTCAAAACATAGGGTTCCTGAGAACAAATCAACCAAATGTGCTAGAAAGGCTTATGGTGAAAAGACTGGCAAGTGTTGTTTTCAACCTTGTCTTCATGATCTTTGTACTGAGGCTCAGACCTCCTTTGAAAGTAGTCTGCAGCATGAAGGCCCAACCCAACGGCAGGCCGTGCTCCCTCAAACTCCCAGCCCACTGTCCATGCGATCAGTACTCCCGAGTCTGGTGCAGCACAGGTCTTCCTTAGACCCTTGGAACTGTAGAGCCACAGAGACCACCATGGAGAGATTGTCGAAGACTCTTATCTAACAGATTGACCAACTGAGGCCCAGAGAAAGAAGGTAACTTGTCTGTGGCCCCACTGCAAGCCTCAGGCTCTGACTCCTTCTTGTCTCCCCCAGGGAGACCAAACAGCAGGTCTAGGACTAGGGTGAGGCAAGTCAGGCACTCAGGGTGCACCATTTAAAGAGGCACTCGCTCGCGGGTGCCAGCTCTGCACTTGCCTTACCCTCGTCCTGGCTCTGTTGGACACACTTCGAAGGCAGGGATTGTAACTTTCAGAAACCTTTTTGACATCTTTCATCGTGTTGACATGAGGCTAGGCACATTTTTTTTTTTTTTTTTTTTGCGGTACGCAGGCCTCTCACTGCTGTGGCCTCTCCCGTTGCGGGGCACAGGCTCCGGACGCACAGGATCAGCGACCATGGCTCACGGGCCCAGCCGCTCCGCGGCATGTGGGATCTTCCCGGACCGGGGCACGAACCCGTGTCCCCTGCATCGGCAGGCGGACTCTCAACCGCTGCGCCACCAGGGAAGCTCCTAGGCACATATTTTGAGGGATCCTAGATGCCTGCTGATGTTAATGAACAGTGGATTTCTGACAAACTGACATGTATACAGATGTTTGTATCTTTGGTTAAATATGACCTTCAGGAGACACTAGAACAAAGTCAAGAGGGCCTCAGAATGGAGTCTAGACCTGGATTCTGGTCCCCTCTCTGCCATCAGTTTGCTTTGGGAACTTGGGTAAATTGTTCCCCATCTCTAGGCTTCAGCAAAATGAGGTGGTTGAATAAATAGCATTTATTGACTACATACTCTGTGTCACCCCCTGTTCAAATGCTTCTGTGCTTTAACTCATTTAAAGAATTCCTGGCCTTCAACACTCCCTTCACTTCAACAGGCTGTGGTTTGAGGTAAGGAAGGCTTCCCAGAGAATGTGGGATTGAGACAGACCTTCCAAATTCCCACGGGGACAATACTATCTTAAATCATCGTAGAGGCATGGTATCTCAAGGCACTTCTCCATCAGAAGACAGAGAATCACCTGCCTCAGAATCACCTTTGGAACACGTCTGAAGGTGGAGCCTCAGCCTCTGCCGCTAGAGATTCTAATGCACTGATTCTGAAGAGGGACCTGGGAATCTGTATGAAAATCTTTTCAGGTGGCTGGTAGTCTGATTTGGGAAGCACTGATCCCAACGCAGTCCCCTATCGGTGGAGAGAATCATACCTAGACAGCACAGACCTAGAGCTCCCTGAACTGATCATCAGCATCTTGAAGCAGAGAAACGAAGTCATGGATTGATTAATGCTGCAAATATTAAGCACGTGTTGTGTTCTAGGCCCTGTGCCAGGGTGATTATGGTCCCTACTCTCAAGCGACTCCTGGTCTAGGTCTGTCACTTATTTTTAGAAACAAGTCATCTAGCCAGAACCAGAAGGGACGTAGAGAGCATCGGCCAATCCCATCATTACACAGTTGGGGAAACTGAGGCCCAGAGAGGGAAAGCAACATGTTCAAGGCTACACAGGGAGCAAATGTATTTTCTGCTCTCAAACCAGCTGAGGGATCCCAATGTTCTTCCCAGGAGAGGGCTGCATTCAAAATCCTAGGGCATTCACCCTTTGCTTTTTAAGCACTAAACCTACATAGAGTAAATAAATGTTCCTGGAAGTCTCACTTCAGATCTTGCTGACATTTTAGGTCCTTAATATCCCTTCAACCAGAATGGAGGCAGGAGGGAACAGGGAACACCTTGCGGGTGTCATCAACTCTTCGGTGCTTTTCAAAGCCCTTTCCCCGGCTGTGCTGAGTACACTGTGCCTGCCTCTTCCAGCACTTTAGAGTCTAAAGAAGAAGAGGGTCCCGCCTCACGGGTTCACAAGGAACTGGCTCCCATCTCTCTGTTCAGACTTGCTTATGTCACTGTCGCCCAGGGCCTGGGGAGGGGAGAAGCGGAGGGTAAGTTGTGTCCGCCCCTGAAATGCCAGACGCCCTGCGATTGGCTACAAGGACTCCGGCCCGGCCGCGGATTGGTCATCGCTGAGGGCTTGAAAGGTGGATGAGAGCGGACGACACCTCAGACGGACTGTGGCCCGGGATCAGACAGTGTCTCCGGCGAGTCCGAGACGCGGCCCCCGCCCACCATGGCCCGGCTCTTCCGGGCATCCTGCCTTCTCTCCCTGCTCCTGGCCGGCTTCGTTCCGCCGAGCCGAGGACAGGAGAAGTCGATGGTGAGTGAGCCTCGGGGATGGGTGGCCGGGGGATCGAACGTGGTCCGCAGGTGTCCATCTCTCGGTGGTGAGGCACCCTTCTTCCCGGGCTCCCCACCAGTAGGGTGACACCTAGGTGCGAGAGACGCCCTAGCTCCCTTTGCCTCCCTCTTCAGCATACCCAGACCGTCGTCAGACTCTTCGCGGTTCCATCTGTTGGAGACCTGGATGCCCCGGGTGGGCAGAATGAATGAGGGAGGAAGGGTCTTCTCTCCCGGTCCACACTTTCAAACCCACGGCTACCTGCGGGTCGCCTTGCTACCTCCAAGCCACGGTCTGTTTCTGAGATGTTCCCCTCCAGTGGGGCCTGAAGGGGGTGGGGGGCACAGAAAATGGCCTGGAGACTCAGGGTCTGGGTTGGCTGCAGAGGTTCCCAGGGAGAATGGCTGGCAAGGTGAAAGGGAAGGAACACGCGGCTGTGTGGTCCCCGTCTAGCCCAAGCATAAACGCAGGTAGAATTCTGGGATACTGGTAGAAGACGCAGAGGTCTGTGACAGAAGGAGCTCTGAGCTGGCAGCACAGAATGCCCAGGATGCTGACTAGATTCGCTTTTCCTTTGTGGACATCAGTTTCTCCACCTGTAGCAGGTGGGAGGACAGGGCACAATGAGGCTGATGATTTCAGAGGGGCTGCTTGGAGAAGCTGCAAAATCCACACGCTGTTCTCTGAAGTGTCTCCTGTTTGAGGGCAGCCTCACTACTCACCACCCACTGCCCATCTTGGCCTGAGCAAACCTAGTAGTTGGAGAAAGCTGGGGACTGCCAGCTCGATAGGAGAGGCAGAATTCTCCTGAGCCTCAGTCTATCCCCAGCAGAGTGTGTGGCCCTTAGCTAGAGTGGAGATGCTGAGGCCGGGAGCAGGGGTGACCACACATGCTTATCTCTTTGGACAGTATATGCCAAAGTGGGCGCTGTAGACCTCTCCTCTTCCCCAGGGTGGGGAGGCAGAAGCCAGGCATAGACCCAAAGAGAGAGATTTATGTCTCCAGCATCCCAGTACACACACACACACACACACACACACACACACACACACACACACACACACACACACACACACACACACCCCACTTGTATAAGCTGAAGAAGAAGCTTTGCACTTGCTGTGTTTCTCAAATCTTCCAGATCTTAATTCTAAGATCTTATGACTCCATGATTCTGTTTCCAAAATCGTATCTACTGTTCAGGAAGCCCATTCCAAACACAAGGTTTCTTCCGTCTGTTTCTATCCCCTGTCCTGTCCTCAGCCTAAATGCCAATCAGTCTGCTCCTGCTTGGAGTCAGCCTTGAGACTGGATGGTTATGGGGCCACTTCCTCTAAGCCTCTGGCTTTGTATCCAGTCCTGTTCATAATCTCCAGCTCAGAAGGTGTTTTCCAGGGCAGGGATGGTACTGAATTTCAATATTGGGGTGTGGAGTAGAAGTGAGGGTAGACCATGTGTAGGGCAGTATCTTGGAGTCCTATAACCTCAGTGTGGGGAGAAGCAGAGAAGGGAAGATGGGCCCTGCTTCAAGAAGGCTGGAGGTAAGAACATGGATCCCATGGATAACTCATCATAGCCATGTGTTCTCTGTAGAACTCTGGGGAGTAGATGGATTCAGAGAAAACAGGATGGGTATGGTCTAGAAAAGTCTTAGGGTGAGGTGTGATCATATCAGATACAACCAGCTAGGACTTGCTAGCTAATGACAGTCTGGGCATGCCTATTTCTCCTCCAGGTCCTGAGAGAGCTGAAATGTCATAGCCCTTGGTTCTAGGACTCAACCACTTATCCTACCCCAACTCCAGGGCCAAGCAATGGGGCAAGGGGCAGGTGGAGAATGGGATGGACAAAGGATGAGAGCCCCAAAGGGATGTTTGCCTCCTCCCAATTCAAAGGGAGGGGCTGGGTAACAGAGGGAATCCTCCTTTCCTTGCCGTGTCCCCTCTCCAGTCCGGTTTAAGACTGCCCAGCCTCCCTGTCCTTCCTCTACAAAAGGACTTTGCAGAGACTAGAGAGAATAACAACCGCTGACGTGCGTGGGATCCTAGTAACCGCTGGTTTCTAGGTGACTAAACCAGGCAGAGAGAATCATGGAACCACCGGCTGACAGTCAGGGCTGAAGAGCCCTCAAGACAGCACTGAATCTGACCCCACCTCACAGCTGTGGAGCCAGAGCCCCAGAGAAGGGACAGGAGTCCTCACACAGAATCAGAGGCCCAGCCAGGCCCAGAACTCAGGTCTCCTGCCCCCAGTCCAGCTCTCCTCTCACACTTTCACACTGATGGGAGTGGGCAGATGGGTGAGGAGAAAGACACAGGACCAGCAACCCAAGCCAGCTAGGGTCCTGGCGGGGTCCCCCCTCCAACTCTCAAGCCATCGAAACTCTCCTGTCTTGTGCAATTGTGGGAGGATAGAGGCACCCTCACTCCCTCTCCCCCACTCAACCCACAGCTCCTCCGACATCCGGGTTAAGGTGCAGGGTTCTGGGACTCCATGGGCCCAGAAAAGGGGAGGGGGCTTCCGTAAGGACTGGACGTGTGCTCAGTGGTGAATGCAGGCCATGGCTTCCCCCACCATAGGCGCTCTCTGACCCCTCTCGGTCGGAACTCACAGCACTGGCTTCACTGGCCCAGTAGAAAGGATGGAGGCTTTGTCACACATCCCTTCTCCTATAAACACCCTGCCCAGTGCATCATCTTCTTCATACTGGCTGGGGAACATCAAAGCCCTCTTCACAATAAGGTAGGAACGTCAGCACCCTTTACCCTATCCCTTGATGGGTGGGTGGGGCAGGGGGCAGGTACAGATTTCTCTCTAAGAGGCTTGCAAGACAGTTTTGACCTGCTAGTAAATTCTCGCAGCCATTTTGGGAGGCAGGTGGTATTATCCTCTCCCGTCAGCAGATGGAGGCTCAGACTGAATGTGACTTGCCCAGGGCCACACAGCCAGCAAAGACTCAAATCTAATGAGAGGAGATTCCCACCCTGAAACTGGTTTCAGAAGCTGATCCTCCCGCTGTTTACAAGCTTCCATTATTTAGACAACCTCTTGGCTGTTTTTCTCCCCATTTCACAGTTTGTTTTCAGACCGGGGTGGAGTAGAGAGGCAGGCGGGAGGCCTTTCCTTCTGGCTGCTAGACCTCTGTGGCCAGCTAGGGCGTGGTTGTTGTGCCCTGGCTGTTTGTATTTGAGGTGGAGCTGACCCCAGCTGGGGCCCACGAAGCCCAGGGGCTGAAGGAACGTCAAGCTTAGGTCTCAGGCCGGCCTCCAGCAGCCACTAGAAGTCACGGGGCATGGAATATTAGACTCACGTGTAGCAGGGAATTCGTACTGGAGCCAAGAAGAGAGCTTGCAGCTGTCAGGGAATGGCCGCGTGAAGGGAGTTCCGGCTCCCCTGGTTCAGCAGGCTACGGAGTCTTCAAGACAGAGCCTGCTTTTTTACACCCTGCTGGGGCCACGCCTTGCCAGCCCAGATGGCTCTCTTCACGCAGTTGGGCAGAGGTGTAACTGGCTGCAACAGCAAGTCTTCCAGGATTGGTGGGAAGAGAGGGCGTGAATTTGCTTCTCTAACTCCAACCACCTGGCTCTGTCTCTCTGGTCTATAATGCTAGTTTGCATTCGATTTGTTTATTGTCTTCTCACCTCTTCTCAGATGTCCAGGCTAGGACTACCTGCCCAGCTGCTAATTATGGTAGTGATGCCATGACACTCTTTCAAGAGTAGACCCAGATTTTTGTAGTCTGTACCAAAAATTGGCAGAGATGAGATGGGGCAGAGTGGGGTAAATGGAGCATCTCGCTTGCCGGCAGTAATCCATTCCCCCCTCTTCCCCTGAGAGTGACGCTGTCAAGCCATGGTGGTTGAGAACAGCTGATCAAGTTCAAGGTTCTCATTTTATAAATGAGGAAACTGAGGCCCACAGAAGAGAAAGGGCTAGTCCGAGACCACACGGGGAGTTAGTGGCGGAGTTGGTCATGGAATCCAGGCTCCCCAGCTTGCAGCCCATTTAATGTTCTCTCTACTAGTTCTGGAGGCTGACCGTGGAACAGCCTGGGCAGAGGAAGGTATAATGGTCATCGTCACAGCTGCTCGCCCCCAGGGAACACTGAATCTATGCCAGGCAGTGGGGCATTACCCTGACCATCCCATTTAATCCTCATGGCAGGCCTTGCCCCATTCCTGGCTACTATCCTACTTCCCTATTTTCTAACAGCCTCAGTTTTCCAGTCCCCCAGATTGGGAACCTCTGAATCACCACTGTCCATACTGCTGCCTCCTCATTTCTGTTCAGCTCGTCCTTCACGATGGTCTAGTTCAGGCTCTCACCACCACTTGCCTGCATTATTGCAATAGCCTCCCCATCTCCACCAGCCCATCCAATAACATAACACCAGCACTGGGGGGAGTCTCCCTCAGAGCCTGCCCAGTGACTGTTTATAAATTGACACGTGATGCAGAAGTAATGACCAAAGTAAGTATTTCTCCAAGTCTCCACAGCACCCACCAGCTCATGAAGCACTTTCAAAATTATTGTCTTGTGCAAGGAATTAGGAGACCTCACTTCTAGTCTGGTTCTAATTCTTGGAGTGGTCTTGGGCAAGTCAAGACCACTTGGGCAGATCAGTTCCACCTCCTCCCTGTTATCTTGCAAATGGTGGAGTCCAAGTTCCCTTCCAGCTCTAACCGCTCCCCGGCACTGGTCTTCTCTTCCAGATGGACTGCCATGCTGGGGTGGGCAGCAGCATCTATGAGTACGGAGCCCTCGCCATTGACGGGCAGGAGTACATCCCCTTCAAGCAGTACGCTGGCAAATACCTCCTCTTTGTCAACGTGGCCAGCTACTGAGGCCTGACGAGCCAGTACCTTGGTAAGAGCCCATCCCTCTTCCCCTGCTTTATTTGGGGCTGTTTCTGCCAGTTGGGCACATTCCAATCACAGGAGCCTTCCCCGTGCAAGGGGGAAGGGGCGACGGTGATCATGAGATTCCAAACTCCTTATCTTAATCCTACTGTGTTCCATGGTTCTTTGAAAATGATTATATAAGCCTGAGGTCTGATCACCTTCAAATGTGTTCTGGAAGATTCTCAGTTATCCTTCATCCCTGGGCACCTCAATTGCTCTAAAAGCAGGAGGAGGGAGGAGATTGGGTTTGTGCCTGGAGTGTCCTTTCATTGGAGTAAGAAATAATAGCTTTGTCTTGCTGAGAATCCCCCACCTGTCCTCAGCCCCATCTGCCTTAGTGCTTCTCTCGGCCCCTGGAAAGCAGGCAACTGGCCTGAGTCCCCAGAGTACGGGTGTTAGTGACAGGACCAGGTGTTGCACCCAGGTTTCACGATCCCTTGTATCCTCACTTCTTTCTCCTTAGCTGGGTCAGAGTCAAGAGCCTGAAGGAACAGGCAGGCGAAAGGCATCTGACAGCACCCACAAGAAAATGCTTTGGGGGCTGGGGTGGGGTGTGAGAAGGAGGCATGGGCAACCTGACCTAGAATGTCCTGCCTGGGAATCATTGGACCTGGGCAGTGGGTGACTGATGACTCATTGGATGAACCATATTGCTCTCTTTTTCCCCAAACCTCCAACCTATCCAGATTGGAATCCATAGCATGGGACTTGCATCCCAGCATTGCCGCACTCAGCGGATGATCTTGGGCAAGTCCCTTCCCCTGTCAGGCCTCAGTGATTTCAGCTGTACAGTGGGTGAGCGGGTGGAGTGGTACACAGGCGGGAGGGCTCCTCCTCGGGCTAGCCCAGTCTCTTCTCTCTCTCTCTCCCTGGCCCAGAACTGAATGCACTACAGGAAGAACTTGCACCATTTGGTCTGGTCATTCTGGGCTTCCCCTGCAACCAATTCGGAAAACAGGAACCAGGAATGAACTCGGAGATCCTACCCACTCTCAAGTGAGTGCTCACTCAGTGTCCTGAGAAAGCGCCCCAGCCTAGCCTCCAGGCATCTCTTGCAGCCGCCCCTGCTCATG
The DNA here is from genome assembly GCF_963455315.2 of Globicephala melas. Lineage (NCBI taxonomy): Eukaryota > Metazoa > Chordata > Mammalia > Artiodactyla > Delphinidae > Globicephala > Globicephala melas. Next base: position 126,658,318 of record NC_083316.1, read on the forward strand.
ATGGGTATTTATCAGCCTCCAAGAACTACTCTCCCCTTCCAGGAACCCTGTTTAGTGGAACGAGTGGAAGAGGGGCCAGGAGAGGGACAGAGACAAGGACGATGGTTGTGAGCGCATGACCGGGGAGGGGGAAGGGGAGTACAGGTGGAGGGCAGGGGTTATTGAGAAGGTACCAAACTGGAAAAAGACTGTAGACCCACATTATGCCTGTGCCCATTCAATATTCACTGGCTCCCACTGCCCACCGTAGAATAACATCCAGACTCCCAACACCCCCTCCCCTGTTCTGTCCCTGCCTCTCATTTCTGAGCCCTGTGCCCATTTCCCTGGGACCTACATAAAAACATTGCTCTTAGGTATGTCCGACCAGGTGGGGGCTTCGTCCCCAATTTCCAGCTCTTTGAGAAAGGGGATGTGAACGGGGAGAAAGAACAGAAGTTCTACACATTCCTGAAGGTGAGTACACAGCCACCTCTATCAGAGCCTCTCTGCCCAGCTGATGCTGGCTCTGGACCAGGCTGCAGCCGCTCCTGTCTCCAGCCCACATAAAGACAAGGCCTGTGCAACCCTCCTCTGCGCCTGCGCTCTTGGGGAATTTCTTGGCATCTGGTTATTATTCCAACTAGAGGGCTTTGCAAACCCTAGGGTCTCATCAGCCCATTTTACAGATGGGCCCCAGAAGGGACAAGATTAGGGTCTCACAATCTGCTAGAGCCAAAACTGGTTCTGGGATTCAGTTTTCTAACTCCCAAACTGGTGCTCTTTTCTCAGTGCCAGGCTATTCTCCTTCCTCCAAGAAGCCCTGGGAAGGAGGCGGGATAAGAGGGTGGGAGGGGTCCCAAGCAGGGTTGACTCTATTCTCATCTCTGCTCCAGAACTCCTGTCCTCCTACCTCAGAGCTGCTGGGCTCCCCGGACCGCCTCTTCTGGGATCCCATGAAGGTCCATGACATCCGCTGGAACTTTGAGAAGTTCCTGGTGGGGCCAGACGGTGTTCCCATCATGCGCTGGCACCACCGCACCACGGTCAACACTGTCAAGATGGACATCCTGACCTACATGCGGCGCCGGGCCACCCTGGAGGCCAGGGGGAAGTAACTGAGGCCCACCCCACCCCACGTCCACCACGCAGGGGCTGGGGAGGACTCTGTTCAGGAAGGAATCCATTTCTCCACCCACACCATACTCCCACGCTAGACCCCTTATGATTACGCAAGGCCTCAGCTTGACATGAACGTGTGCATACAATTGTGTCTGTACTGCTGTGCACGTGGGTGTCTGCACGCATGCCTACAGCTGTGTGTGACCAGGCACGTGCACACACTTAAGTGTACGGTCACATGGGCTGACCTGCATGAATACCCAGGAACGGGTACCGTGTGTGTGACGACAGCTGTGTGCCGTGGAGAGTGCCAGAGAGTAACTCCCCTCTTTCCAGTTCTCTGTTCCAATGACAATTCACTTCCTTCTGAACCCAAAGAAAAAAACCAGCTCTAGATTCAACCGTTCTGCTCTAACCTGGACCTCAACCCTTGGAGCTGGTACCTCCCACTGCCTCCAAACACCACCCCTGAAGTGCCCAGAAGTTTCTGGGGCTGTCACACTGCCCGACCTCCGTCCTCTCCATCACACAGCCTCCCTCCTTCCTGAGGGCCCTGCCAAGCCCCCTACCCCGCCCCGCAGTGTTCCCTGAGAGTAGCCAAGGCAGATGTGAGAGCAAGGGCCACGTTCCCTGTGTCAGGGGTGGCATCTCCATGAAGGAGGGGCCCAAAGCCCTTGTGGGCGGACCTCCCTTGAGCCTGTCTGAAGGGCCAGCCCTTAGTGCATTCAGGCTGAGACCCCCAGGCAGTGATGCCACCCCCGCTCCTTTGAGGGATGTGCCCTCTCCTCTCACCCCGACCCACTGGCATTAGACTCACCCCTGTCTGCCTACACCCCGACCCACTGGCATTAGGCTCACCCCTGTCTGCCTAGTAAAGGCCTTTCTGCAGCAGCTGAGCCTACTGTGATGCTTCCTCAATGGGGCCACCCTCGCCGGCGGGAAGGGAGAAGAGGAAGGGGAAGAGAAAAGGAATGAAGGGAGACCTTTGGGCCCTTGCTTTTTGGTTTCCACCTAGGCCCACTCTGCTTCCTCACTCGGCATTTGGAGTTTATAAAACCAGCTCACATCTACTCTCATCCCACAGTTCTCCACGGCAGCTAGGGCTCGGGTGAGGTGTTCATTTGACAGATGAAGAAACAGGCTCGCAGGAGGTCCAGGCCTTGCCCAATGTCTCCTGACAAGTGAGGGGCAGGACTAGAATGTAAACCCAGGTTGCTTGACCCCCAGCCCCTGGATGACCCTCACGGAGGCTCTGAGCAGGGCCCCAGGGGATATCTGCCAAGAGTAACGGTGATGCTCCTGGGGGTGTCTGGGAGGAATGGGGTACGGAGGGAGGGGGCCAGGAAAGCAGCACGCTGGTTGACTAGGAGGGGAACATTAATCAGGGCATAAAAGAATACCAGTCACAAAATGTTAATCTTCAACTTGGATTTATGTCCAAGATTCGTGCAAACAGCTGCCCGGGGATCAACAGCCACCCCAAACCGGGCCTCCAGCACCACAGGCCTCCAGCTGAGGGCCTGGCAGCTTCAGGCTGGGGCCCCTCAGCCGATGTGGCTGGCATGGGCTTCATCCCAGGCTGCAGTGGTGCTGGCAAGGCTGCCGTGGGCGGAAGTGGAGGGCCCAGGAGTAGAGCATCCTGTCTCTTCTGCTCCCAGAGGAAAACCCGTTCTTCCCGCAGCTCCTCAGAGCGGGAGGGGATGTGCATGGGGCAGGTCCTGCTACCGCAGAGCTTGAAGCAAAAACTAAACACACACATGAACTGAATGTGGTCCCCAGAGGGGCTGCTGAACCACTTCTGGGGAAGTTGTGAAAGGAAGGGGCCTTGACTGCACCCCACTTGAGATTAACATCTGCCAGCAGTTTCTGCAGAGGATGGTAGGTCAAGGCCGGATGACACCTCTCTCCAGCCAGTGGCAGAGTAGTGAGTTCTTCCCAGTCACGCCAAAGGAAAGGCCCAGACGGACGCCTTCTGGATGGAGCCTCCCCAGTCTCTAAACAGTTCAGGTTGGGGCCAGGGCTCAAGCTGGCCATCCATCTCCGCCTCCCGAGTGGCTGAGGCTCGGAGAGCCCGTGGCCTCTAGTTTTCCAGTAAGCTGAAGTCAGCTGGCTCTGCAAGACGAAGGTGGAGCCAAGGGACTGGTCTCACTGAGGTCCCTCACGGTCATTTTTGGTGGGCTCTAAATAAACAAAAATTTTGAGGATTTGAAGATGAGGTGGTACAGCAGGTTTCAAAGTCCTATGGAAACCAATATAGTAAGAGTGGAAAGAGACCAGTGAGGGTTGTTGGGTATCACCAAGTGCCAGGCCCTGGGCTAAGTGCCTTAGGGATATCTGTCATTCAGTCCTTGCCCAGCCCTATGAAGCAGACACATTATTATCCCTTTATGGGGTGCGGGGGAGGGAACTGGGGCACAGAGAGGTTTTTAAAAACTTGCTCAAAGTCCCAGGTCTAGGAGGTGCTGGCACCTAAGTCAGTCTGGTTTCAGACCCCAGAAATGGAGTAGTTCTGGGGGAGGGGACAGTCCTGCCCACTTGGCCACCCTCTGCCCTCATCAAAGCAGGTTCCGAGGGGCTCCAGAGAACCTCTAGGGCTCCGCAGGGAAACATCAGAAAATGACCAGCCCAATACCTCCTCCTTCCAACCACGAGATCCTCCACACCACAGCCCTCTAAGTCCCCCTGTAGTCTCTGCTCCCACTCCTTCTGCAGAGGGGCACTCGACCTCCTGGCACAGCTGCGACCCTTAGAAAACTCCTCTTCCTGCTGAGATGGACTTGGCCTCTCTATTGCTCCCCTTAGTTGCAATTCTGCTCCCAGAAGCCCCACAGGCAAGGCAGTGTCTTCTGCCCCATGAGAGCCTCGCAGAAAGTGAGGGAGTGACCAAGGGCCCAGGGTGCTCCTGTGACTAGCGAACAGACCTCCAGTCCCCAACTGTTTATGGTGGACACCGTGGCCAGAGGGAGCTTTACAAAATGCAAATCTAATCTCTCATGCCGCTCTGATTTTATTTTATTTTTTATTTTTTTATTTTTTTGGTCGCACGGCAGGGCTTGTGGGATCTTAGTTCCCCGACCAGGGATCGAACCTGGGCCCCCTGCAGTGGAAGCACAGAGTCCTAACCACTGGACTGCCAGGGTATTCCCATGCCACTCTGATTTTAAAATGTCCAAGGACTGCACATCATCCGTAGGATAAAGACCAGCCCTCCTGCCGTGGCCTGCAAGGCCCTCTCGGCCAGGACCCGCCAACCTCCCTGACCTTGCCTTGCCCATCCCCCCCCTCCCCACCTTGTTCCTGGCTCCAGCCACGCCGGCCTTCTCTCAATCCTCAGGTTGGCCACAGTTCTTCATCCCCTCCCAGCAAGGCCTTTGCATTTGTCCTTTCTCTGCAAGAACACCCTTGGCTTCTGCCTCTTTACCTCGTTAATGCCACTCATTCTGAGGGTCTCAACTCAAACACCATGGCCCCCAGGCTGGGTCAGGTCCCTCTGCTGTCTGCTCTCATAGAAACCTGCTCTTCTTCCTTCAGGGCACTTGAGTGTAGCTGTATGCCCATTGGTGTGATTTTAACCATTCATTTCTGCCCGCCTCACTAGACAGTAAGGCCATAAGGGCTGGGACCATATCCGAGCTTCCCCAGAACCTCGTACAGCACACAGCATTTAGACCCTGAACCGTAATGAAGGAAGGAATGGTTTCAACCCCCTCATGATGCAGTCACCATCCCTTTCTTCTCAACACTATTTCTGAAAGCTGGGCCTCCTCCTCCACCTAGATCAGAAGGTAGCAACATCGTCGTCCCCAAACGGGGGTGATACTGGCAGATAAGAAGTTATCTCCCCCCATGGAAGACAAGGCCCCTTACCAGGGGATCATGCTCACCTGGTTCCGTAGGCCTGGCCGTGGGTGAGCCCATCACTTGGGAGCTCTGATTGTGTATCCCTCCACAGGGCAGCCGCCAGGTGTATTCTGGCTGCAACAACAATGGTGCTTAGTAAGCAATTACCATACTTGAAAATCACAGTAGCAGATAGTGTGCCGGAATAGTACTAAGTTCATATGAATCGAGTATAACTGAATCCTTACAACTACCCAGGTTGCCACCCCCATTTTACAGGTTAGCAAACTGAGGCTCAGATGGGTTAAGCAACTTGTTGAAGGTCGTCCAGTTAGGCAAGTGGCCAAGCTTTGATTTGAGTCCAGGTCTCTATAATCCTGGAGCTAATCTCTTAAGCCCCGCAGTACACTCCAGTGTTCAAAGATGCATGTAAGGGACGGTCATGGGGGAGAAGCTGGATGGAAGGCAGCTGTCACCAGGTGAGAGCGGGGGTGCCTGAGGGGGCTGTGGCAGAGGCACTGCAGAGGATGGGACAGGTGACAGCAGCTCTTCAGAGACAGAATGATGAGCAAGAGAAGAAAAAAGCAGCCAAAAAAATGGAAGAAAAGAGAAAAGGAAAGGAAACTGAAAAGGGAAAAGAGAAAGAAAAGCAAAGGGAGAGAATGCATGGTGAGGATCTGGTACCTGGTTCCATGCGGAGGTTATAAAGAAGGTCAAACCCAAACTCCAGTACCCCTGGCCTGGTGGGCGGGAGAAAGCCCTCCTTCTGGGCCCACTCCCTTACTTGGCCTTTTCTGTCCTACACCAGTGACCCTGAGCAGCCCTGGGCTGGAAGGTCCTGCCCCTGCGACAGCAGGCCGCACACCACAGTGCTGTTCAGAAGGGGCCGAGGATGCAGCTTCTGACTCCCTCACTTGACCTTGCCCTCTGGAATGTGTCTGGGTGGCCTGTGTGTGTGTCCTGGAGTGAAAGAGGGGCACAGACTCACCAGGTGGAAGAGGCGCGAGTTGGGAAGCTGGGGTGGGTGCTCCATGGCCGTGGGGGGAGGCGGGTAGCGGATCTGGGACCAGTCCTCAAAGCCACGGTGCGGCACAACGGGGGGCACGGGCGGGTAGGCGTAGGGGTAGGCCCCGTAGAGATGCTCCAGGTGGGGCTCCAGGTGGTAGCGGTCTGCCGAGGTCTGCAAGAAAGGCTGACATCTGGCTCTGGCCTGTGACAGGCTGCATGGGCCGTCCCAGCGACACCCATCCCATCTCCCGTTCTCTACTTAGAATCTCAGTTCTCTAAAGACTGGCACGTGGCCACGGAAGGCTGGCACATGCAGACAAGAGTGGCACATGGGCATGGAAAACTGGTACATGGGCACCGAATATCAGCTACGATAACAGTTAGTGTGTCCTGAGCACGTATTCTGTACCAAGTACTGTTATGAATGCTCCACCCGCATTACCTCATTAGTTAGCTGGGCACCTGAGCAAACGTTGCGCCCCCCCCCCCCCCCCCCCCCGCCCAGTGACTGCAGCACCCTGAAGGGGTAAAATGCAGTCAGTGCTGCTTCCTCCCTCAAGCCTCCTCACCTTTGCTTTCCTCTTCTGCTGTCTCAGGGCATCTTTCGCCCTTTCCTCATCTTTGAAGGCTTTTAGCTGAGAGAAGGAGGGAAGGAGAGAAGACCGTTAGCCTAGGTGTTTCCTGGCCAGGCCTGGATCCAGGGCCTAACCAACCGCAGGGTTGACCAGCCAACGCGTGAGGCACCGCTCTGGGCTGCCCTGCCTGGCCCAGCCCCGGGAAAGGGCCCTGTGAGACACAGCACAGCCCAGGCTGCCGGCTGCAGGTAAGGCCTGCTCACCCATCACTGGGGGTGGTCTGAACGCAGGTCAGGAGGGCTGCGTGAGCCTCACTGCTTCCGTGCTTTCGCATTAACACCTTTTAGTTCCAATGTGGGAGAGAGTGGATGGTTCAGAGCTAACTCCTAAATTTGCTCTTTTAAGGCATGAAAACTGATTGTGGAAAATCAAAGCTACAGGTCAGAGAAGGGAAGGGCCTTACTGAGGGCCACAGAAATGTGGCAGCAGAGCTGAAAGGAGGATCAGTGAGTGTCCTGACATCCAGTCTCACCAGGGACCCTCCAATCCATGCCCCCTCCCCGTGAGGACAGCCAGCTGCCCCCTCCTTGGTCCAGCTCTTGTCACCTGGGCATGTGACAGGGTGACCTGGGCTTGCAGTTTCTCCACCTGCTTCTTCAGCTCTTCCTTCTCCTCATTCATGCGCTCCCGGTCGCTGCGCTCCCTCTGGAAGTCCTCCTCAAAAATCTTCACCTGAAGGGGTGGGAAGGGGTGGGGAGGTGGGTAGAAAGGGATGAGGCAGGAGGGGCAGTTCTGAGTGGAGGCTCAGACCTGCTCGGGCCTAGAACCCTGGGCCTCCTGATGGGAGTCAGACATCAAAACTGGTTTCACCGCATCTCAAAAATCCCCGTGGAGAGGGGAACAGGTGTACCTCTGAGGATCTGGTACCTGGTTCCATGCGGAGGTTGTAAAGAAGGTCAAATCCAAACTCCAGTACCCCTGGCCTGGTGGGCGGGAGAAAGCCCTCCTTCTGGGCCCACTCCCTTACTTGGCCTCTTCTGTCCTCTGGCCCCCCACCCCCAAGTTCAAAGAGAGTAGTTCTGGGTCTGTCTATCTTATATTCTGGGCTTCAACATAGGGCTTTATTTGAAAAAAGGATCCATGCCAAAAAAGAAAACAACAGGTTGACAGCCATCAACCAGTCCCATCCTCTCCTTCTGCTGAGGCCCACAGAGAGGTGGAGGCCACAGAAAAAGAATATGAGTGGAGGACTGGAGCTCCAGTCTCCTGGCTCCCAGAGCAGAGGGCCTACAAACTCCCCCAAGGCTTTGGGGTGCCCTGGCAAGGAAGGGACGGGGTGGGGCCCTGTCTCTGCCTCTGCAGTTTCACATCCTTACTGCAGATCAGTGAGAAGCCGACCAGGCTCAAAATGATTGAGAAGGATCGAAAGCATGGCACCAAACACCACAGAAACACGTGAGAGAACCAAAACCTTTTCAACTTCCTTTCAATTCTCTGTGTCCCTCAAGAAGAAAGTCTGCATTTTATGCTACTGTGTCTTTAACAGGTTTCTAGTACTTAACTTCCCTTAAATAAAGGGAGAGACGACTCAAGCTCAGAGTCTTCATCAGGCAACAGTGTCTAGCTAGAGTTCAACCACACTATTTTATCTTTTACTGTATTTATTGCTTATAGTTACTTTCTATTTATGGCAAATAATAAACAGGTTTTCCCATTTATAGTAGAAATTTAAGCTCCCTTTTAAATATATTTATTGAATTTATTTTAAAATTTGTTTTCAAAATATTAGGTAAATAATAGCACAGCTGGGGCACAGAAATGTTTAAGCCATGATGGTGGTAGAGGAATGACCTAGATAGGGATACACTGGTAGTGAGGATAAGCCTATATCCAGACAGGGGTCCTGGCCAATGGCCAGAAAGTGGATGACAGATTACAGCTCCCACATGGTTCAAGGCCCAGCCTGGGCCCTCAGGAATGCTCCAGCTCCCACTGGGCACCGCCTACCTGACCTCTTCCCCCTAGCCTCACCTGCTGTTTCAGCAATTCATTCTGCGTGACCAGCTCCTGTTTCCTTAGCAGGCCTCCAGCTCCTTCCGGGTTCCCGAATGCTGCTGCTGGAGATGATGGGGAGGCCTGGATACTCAGTGCTTCCTCCAGGGCCTGGAATCAGGAACAGAGGAGACGGGCCCATCAGCAGAAAGGCCCTGGAAGTCAGGCCTCATTGGAAGGGTCAGGCCCCCTTGAAAGGCCCCTTTCCTGATAACAATAATAATAACCACCACTATTTAATAAGTGCTATCTTATTTATGAACACTATACACACATCATTTCACTGAATCCTCGCCACAGTCCTATGAAGAAAAGATTGTGACCATCATCCCCATTTTATGGATGTGAAAACTGAGGTTCAGAGACCTGAAGTGATTTGTCCAAAGTCACACAGCTAGTAAGTGGCAAAGCAGGGATTCAAAGCCAGCGTGTGCTCTTAACCAGCAGCCTAACCTGTGGTCTTTATGTAGAAGGGAGAAATCTCCTTTCCTGAGGACGAGTGGCTCAATTCTTAGCACCCAGACCTAGAAAGAATACTAAGTCCTTTGGGGAAAGAAATTTCAGTCCCCTCGACAACTGCCTGCCCTGTGATTCTTCAGCTTCCGTAACCCATTCCCACCAAGCCAACCTCTCCATCCCCAGCTCTTCTGTATTAGATTAGCCTGGATTTTAATTTTGAATTAATTAATATTTTACCTTTCCAACCCTGAAAATGGGCTGAAACATCACCAAATAGCATTTTGAAAATTTTAAAAGCACCCCTATTTTACCATGTCCGCAAGATACCTTTCCTTACGCAAACAGTGTGCTTACATTCTCTTAAAAGTTTTCCATTGACTGATTTTCTCCTTCAACCCTGTTAACGTGTTGCTTGAGAACTTTGGAACACCTCTCAAGACTGAACATCCTCATCACCACCTGTACTTTAGCTCCCTGGACAGCAGGGCCTCTGCTGGCCATGCGTCAGCACTGCTCACAGTGCCTCCCTGGACCTTGGGGAGATAAAGGAAACCTTCCCCAACTTGGACTTGGGCCCCACTTGGTCTCCAAGACTCCCCCAGAAACATGAGGAAACTGCTGAGCCAAGAGTAAATTCCGGATGCTCAAGGGGCGGCTATGGCTGCACCGCACCCTCCTCCTCCGTCTGCCCCATCTTTCAGATGAGCAGGCTGAGGTCCAGAGACAGGGAGAGCCTTGCGTTAATCATCCCTACCAGTGTCTGTCCCCAGCTATGCCACAGAAACCTGGAGGGCAGCGACCCTGTCTGAGTCATCCCTACAACCAGCAGCGTGTACAACATTCTGCCTGGATTTAGACCCCCAATTCCCCCAGCTCAGGACAGATCACTCTTTTCCCTGAGAACAGGTCCCAGGGCCCCACACTCAGCATCATCAGCGCTTACCAAACACCAAAACCAAACAGAAAAGGTCACCCCCGGGGCCTAGTGAATGCAAACTCACAGCAGAGCCCGCTGTGAGCAGGAAAAGCAGGCAGAAGGGAAAGGCAGACAGACAGGACGGGAGGAAACGCTGAGCACAGGCTCCACAGCAGGAAAAGCTGAGCCTTAGGAGAAAGTTTCCTTTCAAAGCCCCTCCTGTCAGCTTGTTCCTTGAGCCCCTGCACTGGAAGGTGGGCAGGGGCTATAACCTGGGACCAGAAACAGCCCCCAGCCCAACCCGGCCCACTGCCTCTCACCTTGGCTCAGAGCAAAGCGTTCCCGTTTAACCTGCGCTCTCCCACCCCCACCCCGAGCCCCATATCTCCCTGGATCCCCCTTCTCGAGGGCAGGAACCTCAGGCCAGCGACCATCCATTCCCTTCAGTGAGTTTTTCCTGAGCACGTACGGGCTTGGCGCCAGGTGCTGGGGGATACGTACTCTGGTGAAGACGCACACCTCCCACAGTCAGATGGGAAGACAGGTCATCGATAAGTAATCACAAGAAAATGCCAGAAGGGGTGTGAAAGAAGCTGCCGGTACTTTAGACACACAGAATAGGGAGCTCAAAGGAGACTTGGGTTGGGAAGGCCTCAATGAGGAGGCAGTGTTAAAGCTAAACCTGAACGATGAGGGGGTGGCACTGTGTGAGCGACCAGCACGTCCAAGGGCCTGCAGGGGAGCAAGCATGGAGTCGTCCCAGCCTGGCACTCAGCGTGCGGGGAGGGGAAGGCAGAGGTGGCGGAAATCACGGGGCAGCTCCGAGAGCCTCAGCGCCTTCACCCTGACCCAGGAGTTGCCCCTCCTGAGCTGAGGGTCTGAGGCACCGACCACAGGGTGGGCACTGCGGCTGGCTCAGGGAAGCCCTGTCCGCCCAACGGATCATAGCTGATGCGCCCACCTTGTTGAGCCGCTGAATCTCCTTTTCCTGGTACTCCCGCTGCCGGGTGAGCGGGCTCAGCTGATCCTGTAGGTATTTGACCTTCTGGCGCAGCTCCTTGGCCTCTGCTGTCAGCTGCTCCTTGTCGGTCTGCAGGGAACACAGGACTGGTAAGCAGGGAGCCTCTCCAGGAGGCCTAGACTCCCTGACTGCCCGCCCTGCCCTGCGCAGCCATGCCTCCCCTCTCGCTCTCACTCTGCTGCCCCACTATGCTCACGCACAAGGCCCCAGGCGACGCACCCGGGTGAGAGCGGTAAGGTCTACATGGTCCTGTCCTCAAGGAAGGGGGGGCTCAGTTGAATGAAAGGCCCCGGGTTCTGACACCAGCTCCTCCAACAGTGAGCTGAGCCCTTGGGCACTGTCCCAGCCCTCTCTGGTCTAAGCTCTCCTATCTGCCATAGGTAAGGGGTTTGTAACAGGAGTCACAGGTGGGCTTCAGGAGGTCTGTGAGCCCCTAAACCGAGCACACTTTTTTTTTTTTTTTTGCGGTACGCGGGCCTGTCACTGTTGTGGCCTCTCCCGTTGCGGAGCACAGGCTCCGGACGCGCAGGCCCAGCGGCCATGGCTCACGGGCCTAGCCGCTCCGCGGCATGTGGGATCTTCCTGGACCGGGGCACGAACCCGTGTCCCCTGCATCGGCAGGCGGACTCTCAACCACTGCGCCACCAGGGAAGCCCCCAAGCACACAATTTTGACTGTGCAACTTTCTAGGGAGAAAAGCCACAGTTTTCACCAGATTCGCACAGGGGTCTTCTATGACGCACAGAAAGCGGTAAGCCACCGAAAGTCTCCAAAGGAGCTTTCAGCTCTTACAGTCTCTGAGCCCAAAGGAGATAAGACCCTCACAGAAATAAATGCAGCACAAGGCAGAAAGGGTTCCTCCACGGAGAAACAAAGTACTTCTGTGAGGTTAAAAGAAAGAATACTACAGCTGAAAAGAAACCAGGGAAGGCTTCAAGGTGGAAGCACTGCTTCCATACCTACTATGGAACAATCCAGGTTCTTCATCGCAAAGAGCCACATCTGGAATGGCCCTCAGAGAGCATCAAGTCCTAGCCCCTTTACACGACAGGAAATGACTATCCAGAGAGGGGAGGTGACTTACCCAAGGCCACGCTGTGAGCTGGGGCTAGACTAGAACCCAGGTCTCCTAATTCTGGTGTTCTCTGTCCCCTTGCAAGTCAAAGCGAGTGTTTAAAATAGAAGAGGGCAGCACAGTGCAGAGGAAAGACCAGACACACCCATATTAAACTGTCTATTTCTGTGTGTTTATTTGTGATAAGAGGCCTGGAAAGATACACCCAAATGGTAACCATGGTTACCACTGGGAAGAGCCTGGAATTGGGGTGGTGGGGGTGGTGAGGGGAGATGGTCCAGGGAAACTCGCACTGTATCTGTATCGTGTGAACATGTCAATATCCTACAAACTAGCTGGTGAGCTGCTTTCAGCCAAAGATGGCCAAGGGCAGCCTTGGCTGGACCTTGTGGGAGTTGTTGCAGACTCCCCGCTTAAGAGGCTCCCGGGTCAGCACGGCCTCTATGGCCATGTGTCCCTATCCACAGGGCCACGCTTTTGTCTTGAAACATCCCGCCTTTCCCCCAGCTGACAGGGAAGAGTGTCAGATGCCAGAAACTTATCCCACCCACTAACGTGAGCCAGGGTCTGGCTGACAATCCCAAGCTGTGACTGTACACTCACCAGAAAAGACAGGCAGTGTCCTCCCTAACACACATCTCCAAGGTACGGGGCGGTCGGCAAGGCAGGCTGACCACTCAGAGAAGGCCCCTGGGTGTTGCATACTGATGGGAAGGAACTCTGCTGGAAATGGCCATTTCTAAGTCAGGCAAAAGCACCCCGTACACAGTTCTCATGAAGGAGAAGGCATGGTGACAGAAATAAAATCTCCAGAGAGCCTGGGGGTCAAATGGCCCTTCCTCTTTAAGCTGCTCCAGGATCCTGAAGGGCCTTGGCCGGTGTCAGTCACACACATCACAGATCAGATGCTACTTCTTCAGGGGACCTGTTCCTGGGCCCCCCCCCCAGAATGAATCCAGGCCCCCTTTATGCTCTCGCCCTGATCCCTGTAACTTCTGTGTCGTGCTTAACACACGTCTACTCATTTGCTTCTGTAATTAGATGTCCCACGTCTCTTCCCCTGAGGGCGGGGTTGACTGTTCACTGCTGAGTCTGTGTGCCCAGCACAGTGCCCAGGGCATGATCTGTTGAACAGTGACCAGAAGAAGGACTGAAGGAAGCTCTGTCTAATGCTGGAGCCCCTCGCCCACAAAGAGCCCTCACCACTGTACACATTCAGCAGCACCCAGCTCATCAAGTGTACTGGAGCAGGCCTGCGGAATCTCTTACATTCTGTGCTTCCCTGTGCAGTTCCCTAGATCATAAGATTTTAACTGAACCAAAGCTCTTCGGTATAAAAACAAGAAAAAAAAAGAAAAGAATAACTAATCCAATCTCAATTTTCAGATGGGAAACTGAGGCACGGGGAAGGAAAGTGCTTTTGCCTCCGGCCACACAGCCCTTGAGTACTGGAGTCAGAGATGGAACCCGCGTCTCCTGAGTCCCACCCCTGACTGTTTACTCCCCTAGCTCCAGACTGCTGGGGAGGAGAGGGCTGGCCCCCCGGAGCTGAACCTGTGGGACCAACAGTCACACTTGCCTCCTCCATTTCTATCTTGGACTTGGCCAGGAGGAGCTTGCGGTCAAAGTCGCGCTGCTTCTGCTCCCGCTCGGCCTCCAGGTCAGTCACCTGCTTCTGCAGGTCCGCCAGCTTCTGGCGCAGCTCAGTGATCTGAGTTCAGAGGCAGAGAAAGGGAGTGTGTGAGGGCCGGGGTGAACGTCCAAGGTTCAAGGCTGCTGCGAGGGAAGCAGCATGCTGCCCAGAGAGCCCAGCTGTGAAGCAGGGCTCCAGCCTTGAGTTCCCATCACCCCCACAGTACCTTCTGCTCATACTGCTGCTTCATGGACCGGAAATGCTGGTCCCATTGCTTGTTCACTTCCAGCAGCTGCGGGGGAGAGATTGGGGTGGGCAGGAGATAAGCAGAGAACGACCAAAGAGAGCCAACTCCTCCAACACCAGCTTCGCAGGCGTGTGCAGCGTGCGTGGACAGCAGCTACACACACTGCCTCGATCCTGCGCTTCTCAAAAACGTTCCTCAGAGCAAATCACCTTTATCAACCGCCACATTTTACCCTTGCCAGGAAGGCAAGACTAACACCAAGACACAGAAAGAGTATATAATTTTTATTGTAGAATTATTGAACACACACCCATGTGGAGGGCAATTTGGGACTCCGTATTTAAATTTCAAATTCTCGTTCTCTTTAACCAAATAATTCCACTCTGAAAAATGTAACCAAAAGAAGCACTTGTACAAGTGTGTAAAAAATATGTGTACTGCTGATCATCTCAACAATATTTATATTGCAAAAAAATCCAGAGGTCAACCTGAGCATCAGAAACAGGTTAAGGAAATGATAGAATAAACAGAAAATGGAGCACAGCTCTTCAGAAATTCCGGTGCCTAGTACATTGCCTCCGTTCTGAGATGGTACTAATTATTTGCCATAATCTTGATATAAAAATAATTCGAGGAAGAAAAACAACCTAACATCATTAAATTAACAATGGAAAGGTTATCCCAAGTTCAAAAACATTAAAATATGATAAAAAGTACTCAGAATTAAAGAAACACAGGGTATGTTTTACATATAAATAAATACCCTCAAAGATATAGTTAATTTTAAGGAAAGAAAGGAAAAAAGCAATCTGCAATGTGGTATGTATGATATTTTTACAAACATCATACATTAGTAAGTATACAGACAAAATTGAGGAATATGCAATGAACTGTTATCAACTGTGGTCATCTCCAGGAGGTGAGACTCTCGACCTTTTTATAATGAAAAAAAAAAAAACTTACAGTAATACAAAAAGAAAACTAAAATGAATATGCATATAAACAAAAGACTAAGAGAACATGACTTTCAGATGTGCTGGAGGACCAGGGAGGGCAGAAAGGCCCAGGGACTGGGACAAGGATGGGGCTGTGTGGAGAGGAGGGGCTCAGAGAATAGAGAGGATGGGGCTCCCACCTCTGGTCCAGAAATACCGGGGGTGGGGGACGGAGGAAGACTATGCACGAGACACAAGGAAAGAGCCTCAACTTCTGGAGACTCTCAACTGATTAGAAGCAGTGCTGCAAGCAGGTATGGGATCTCTCTTTCTGTGACAGTTCCTCCCTGAACCAGCTGCGTGGTGACAGATGAACCCCAGACTCCCCATTCCTGATGCTAAAACTTGCCTCTTATCACAACCTCTCTCCACCATCCAGGGTTTACCATGGGAGCCTTCCTAAACTACCACCCGCAGCAATTTTAGGCCATACCCCAAATGCCACCTCCTCAGAGTGACTCCTGTGGGTAGGGGAACTGATCAGGAGACAAGAGCCAGGGAAAAGCAGCATCTCTCACCCATGGGCAGATGGTTCAGTAGTCACCATGGCAACGCATCACAGAGACCCGGGCCTAGCCGGAGCCAGAGGGCCAGGGAGGGTCTTTGTCCTGCTGGTCCCAGGAGTGAGGAAGGGTCTTCCCCGACCACCACCACTCCCTCCAGCCACCTACCTCCGTGCGCTGCTGCTCCAGCATCCTCACCTTCTTCTCAGCAGCACCCAAGGCTCCCACCTCTGGGACTTTACCTGCTGTCACACCAGCCTGAGGAGAAACACAGAGGGGCCTTCAGCAGAGCCTCAAGTAACAATTCTCTCCCCTACTCAGTGCCCCTCTAAGGCTGCTCACCCATGAGACCCAGCCCTCCGTCTCTTGCCTCTCTACCCTCCCACCCACCAGGACACTGATACTCGTCCCATATATGACTGAGTCCCTTCGGGAAGTCCATGGAGATCATTATTCCCCCTCCCTGACCCTCAGGGGCTCCCAGACCCTTCCCTCTCCCTCCCCCGCCCCTCCATGGCCACTTCTTTTCCTGCTCAGGCTCTATCTCTAAGGCATTGCCAACTGCCCTCTCCTCCCCTACCCATCAGCCAAAAATGCTCCAGCGTGGAAGGCAAGAGTTACACATTTTATAAAATGTTTATTTTTAAAATGTTTTTAAAAAGATACACAAATAAAGATATGTGTGCATGTGTGATTAGTACATGTATTTCCTAGCTCTGACCTCTGAGAGGGCCTAAAGCAGTGTCACTCCAATAGCAATGAGCACAGATCTTGGTTTCTAAATACCATTCTCTAACAAAAAGAAACAGGACTCCTTGGAGAAGTGGTTAATTTCAGGCCTGGGGCAGGGAAAATATAAGGTGATTATGGAGAGACTTGTGGTGCCAGAAAGTAAGGAAGTGCTCAATCATAATCATAATAATAGTAAGAAGAAGGTCATATCAAATGGGCATAGGAGACAACTTGAAAGAGCTTCCTATGACCAAAGCTGGAACAATTTGAACAAGAAAACAAATTGCAATAGTGCTGGATTATAAGCCAAAGAATAAAATAAATATCCTTGAGTCCCTATTAATAGAAAAAAATAAATGAATAAATAGATGGGGGAGAAGAAAAATTCCAATTAGTAAATAGAGAAGGAATGAGGGAAGCACAAAATCACCATTAGAAGACTATATTAATAATCACTGCAGGTGAGATCCGCCAGTGGATACTAAAATTAGTATAAGGAGAAACAGGACATCTGCAGTCTCAAAGTGTCTCCTCAAAAGTAAATATTTATTAACTACAAAGGGAAAATTAGTCCCTTTATTATGGAGAAAGCTGACAGACACCCCTTTAGCCAAATGATCAAGATTGAATGTAAACAGACACATCGATATCATGTACCCTTGACATGATGCAAGACGTCACTCCAGTGATCTTCTTGTCCAAATCCATAACAACAGTCTAATCATAAGAAAACATCAGAGGAACCCAAGTTGAGGGACATTCTACAAAATAACTGGCCAGTATAACTCAAAAGCCTCAAGCTCATGAAAGAACCACTGGGTGCTGTCACAGACAGAGGAAACTAAGGAGACAGGACAACTGTTGATAAATGCAATGTGGGATCCTGGATTCGATCCTGGTACAGAAAAAGGACATGAGCGAAAAACTGGTGAAATCTGAACAAAGACTGTAGTTTAGTTAATAGTATTGTGCCAATGTTCATTTCCTGGTTTTGATCACTGAACCACGGTTAGGTGAGATGTTAAGGCGATGGGGAGATGGGCACTCTGGGCTGCTTTGCTACTCTTCTGTAAGTCTAAAATTATCTCAAAATAAAAAGTTAAAAAAAAATTTTTTTATACATAGGAAGTGTTGGCAATTCACTGGCGGTCCAGTGGTTAGGACTCTGCGCTTCCACTGCAGGGGGTGCGGGTTCGATCCCTGGTCAGGTAACTAGGATCCCACGTGCCGCATGATGCTAGCAATTCAGAAATTGAACACCAGCTCTATCTCCAAGGCCCTGCTTGATATAGGCCAAGACCCACACCCTTTCTGGGCCTCGGTACGAAGAGATCAAACAGGATGGGCCCCAACCTCTGACATCCTGTGGGTCCGACAGCATTTGTCCTGGAGTCGTTGCCCACATTCTCTTTGTTCCTTGCCTTCCCATTCCCGTCCACACTCCCCTGTGGCTGGTGGGGGGGGCGAGCACGGTGCTGAGTGAACTTGTGAGGCTCAAGCGCCCCTACAGGCTAAGGTCTGTAAGTACACCCTAGAGCCCGGGAGTAAGGAGAGGAGGCTGGGGGAACCCTCCAGGGACGGTCTCACCTCCTTTAGGAAAAGTGAGAGATGGGCCTGCCCTCACTGGGGAAGGAGGAAGGGGGGTGCCATGCTCCTGGGTGCACCCTTAACCTCCACAGAGAAGAGAGGCATCAAATCTGCCATTAAGAGCAATAGCCAATGTTCACTGTTTACCACGTGCCAAGTGCTAAACCTACTGTACAGGCATCACATCACTGAATCCTCCAATGACCTTCTGAGGTAGGTGTCATTATCTCCATTTCACAGAGGAGGAAACTGAGGTCAGAGAAGTTATGCAACTTGTCCAAGGTAGCAGCACTGACCAGAGGTAGAGTCAGCATTCAACCCACATGCAACTCCAGGGCACAGGCTTCACCACTGCCCAGAACGCACGCCTCCTACGGGAACTTCCTCCCCGGCAGGGCAATAAGGGCATCTGGCCTTTCGAGAAGTCAGTGACGTTAAGAGCTTTGGAAAAGTGAAGAGGCCTGCCCACACACTTCCGAGAACCCAGGGGAGATCAGGAGAGTCCACAGGTCACTTCCTCAAGAGGGCAGACAAGGCAAGCTCTGACTTGAGGGGTAAACGGAAGCAGAGAGGGGCTTCATGGGCTGGGATTCAGAAGGCCATTCATCAGCATGTTGCCCTCTCACACCCCACATCTGCCTAATAGCAGGTGGATGCAGGAATCTAGATGATGTGATGTCACAGGACCTCTCCAAACCTCCTGCCATAGCTGTCTCACGGAGTAAGAGTCCCAGCCCTGCCTCCCTGACATGTCGAGAGGACGTCCAAATCACATAATGAGTTTGCAAATCCCAGGTAAACTCTACATTGCCACAGAGTAATAAGGAATTAAGTTATTAGGATAATTATTACTATTACACAAGTGTGGGGTTTGTTAAAGACATTGAGTCCTGCTGTACAGCCATTAAATCCCATTAAAGAGGAAAAACATGTCAGTAAAAAGTTGGGACTCAGCTCTGCAGCACAGCACAGACCAGGCGAGGGGCCAGCCAGCTCCTAGCTGGGAACTGGATGTGAGCCAGCGCTGGGAGCTGTGGTGGGAAGGGGGCAGGTGGGCCAGCCCAGGGCATTAGCAGGCCTTGCTGAGTCAGCCCACACCCTGTTCTCTGTATGTCAGAGGCTCCCAGGCAGGAGCTTAACAGAGTCCCTTCAGGGGCTTTCTCAACCTAACACCCTAATACCACCAGGGGTATCTGAGACATTAAACTGATTTTTGGGAGCCACCCTGTAAGAGAGACCTTGACAAACTGGAATGTGTTTAGGGGATATGCCTAGACTGCACAAATGACACGACACCACCTTTGTAAGAAATGACCCAAGGAACTGCAGCTATTCAGCCTGGAGAAGAGAAGGCATGTGGGGGCCAGGGAGCCAGAGTCACAGCCAGAAGGCTGAGCGTGCGTCCCAGGGAATGGGATGCTCCATGTGGCTGGTAGCAGAATAAGGGCTGAGAAGTGGAAGCTACAGGGAGGTGGACTCTCAGGACAAGCCAAGGAAACGCCGTCTACCAACTAGAACCTTCCAGCAGCGGGGCTGGCTCACTGCCTCTGGAGGCTGGGCACCAGCCACTGCAGTGCTGGGGAAGGAGTTTCTGACCACATACCTGCTGCTGTGCGGCTGCCCCCTTCTTGCCCGTGCCTTCCGTCTTTGGTGAGCCTGGCCATCTGGAGGCACCATCTTTGCCGCTGCTCATCAACAACTTCCTGAGCTCCAGGTTTTCCTCCCTGGTTGGAGGCAAAGAGAGAGGTCATATTGCTGGCCCTGGGTCGAGGATCCTGGGGACCTCAGACCTGCTACTCATCTGAGTTGCAGCTGAGAAGTGGGGAGTATGGCGAGTCCCTGAGACCTGCCCTCAGGTGCAACCAAAAAGGGCATCCTTACGTCACTTTGCTCAGCTTCCCTAGAAGTCTCTGATGCTCACCAACAGGGTTTCCCCAACTGTGAGACGTCTGTATACATGAGATCTCCAGGCTACATCCACACTGCATTAAAGAACCCTGGATCACACTGAGAAAATTCCACCCTTTCCAATTATCCTCAGACGTCCTGTGCGGAGCATGGGGAAAGTCTCAGTTTGGTGCTGATAGGTCCTGAGTGTCTCTCTAGTGCTTGCTAGTCTCCCGTGTTAACAGAGAAAGAGCAGCCTTCAGCCTCAGAGCCTTGAGCGGGCAATTCGCCAAAACGAATTAACATCCTTCCGTTTTTGTTGTGTTCATTATTGGAGGTATCTTCTATTTATTCCAGGTCATGCTGTTTTCCAGTTACTCTAGTGCAAGTTTTCATTATAATAATCTTAAGCAAAAACATGATGCAAATTAAATTCTTAAGTAAATAATAAGGTAGGTGATACAGGACATAAGAAGAATGGTGATGTGGACTCAGGTGTGACTGAGATATGGAAACTATTTCTTTGTATTCTATTTGCCAGCTGGTTTCCATGTGATAATAGGAAAACAGAGAAGTAAACGGGCTTTCCCAAGGTCACACAGTGGGGACTTGCATCCTCACCTTCTAATCATGGCTCTTTCCTCCAGCCTGGGTTTTTGGATCCATGGATGGAGTCATTATGGCTATAAAACTCCAACTGCTTGGCCATCCAGAAGTCAATAAATACATGCTGATTCAAAACAGCACAGTAGATCAGCAGTCACACCTGACTCCCTCTGGGCCTCACAGGCCTCTCCCTGGACCTCTGTTTCCCTCTGCAGGGTGAGGGGTTTGGCCCACATGATCTCAAAGGGCCCTTCAAGCTCTGACAGTCAAGATCAGTGCCTCTCAGGTGTGATCCTGGGTCTACCTACATCGTAATCACAGAGGCCTACTGGAAAATGCAGATGCCTAGGTCTCACCCCAGACCCAATGAATCAGAATCTCAGCACGGGAGTGTCAACTTGCAATGCCTTTCCTGACCCTCAGTGATTCTGATGCACAGTTAAGTCTGAGACCCAGTAGTATAGCCCAGGTGAGCAACCCCTGACTGTTCTCAGGAAACAGAGCAGGTCAGGATGGTGACCAGCAGGGGGCAGCAAAGTCCAGAGCCCTCTCTCCAACAGCCAGCTAGCTGCTGTTAACAGGCGGAGGGGGTAAGTTCCCAAGGAAGGAGTACACTTTGTACAGACCTTCTTCTGAAGCTCTCAAGGCACTTTATACACAAACACTCCCCAAGGTATTAAAAGGACCAGAGAGGAAACACCCAAGGAGAAGGACCAAGAGACCTGACATCCAAAGCAGGGTTCTGGGCACAGGCCTCAGAGCACTCAGCCCGGAAATCAGTGCCATGCACCACCATTTTCCTCCTGCCCATCCGACTCCTCACCCTTCCTCTAAGGAGCCTGGTCTTACCGGAGCCTCTCAGCAGCCTGATCCCGCTGTTCTAGGCCCTTGTCCAGCTTGGCCTTAAGGGCCTCATTCTCCTTCCGAAGCTGCTCACACAGGGTCTGCAGGGCAGAGAGGGAGATGCGGGCAAGGTGAGGGAAGGGGTGCACCCCAAATACAGGTTGATGCTAGGGGGCGGGAGGGGCACTATAGCCACGCCAGGTCCTGACACGGTATCCCCTTTGCAATGGCCT
The DNA here is from genome assembly GCF_963455315.2 of Globicephala melas. Taxonomy (NCBI): domain Eukaryota; kingdom Metazoa; phylum Chordata; class Mammalia; order Artiodactyla; family Delphinidae; genus Globicephala; species Globicephala melas. The sequence goes on from NC_083316.1 coordinate 126,679,631, forward strand.
CACCCAAGCCCTCTTGGGATAGCAGGAGCCAAGCCACAAGGCTCACCCAGGCTCCTCTCTGCATCCTCTCCCTTAGGAGCCAGCCATGAGGACGCTGGACCAAGAATCAGCCACAGCGCCTTCTGTTCCTCCAAGGCAGAGAGCACCATCCCTCCTCCTCCTTCACTGCTGTTCCCACAGCCTAGAATGCTCTTCCCCACCAGCCTTCCCCTGGCTGACTTCTACTCCTGCTTCAAGTCTTAGCCTAAACGTCACCTCCTCCAAGAAGTCCTCCCTGACTCCCACATCTCAGGTGAGTTAGGTCACCTCCATTATCCTCACTCACAGTCCCCTGCTCTCAACCTTCCTGGTACCTCTGACAATTACAGCTAAAGAACCATCAGTGTCGTTACTTTCTTAATGTCCCCCCCACCCAACTAGTCCATGAATTCCCAGACGGCTGGGATCCTCTTGCCGCTCTGTTGTCCACTGTGGGATCCTCAGCCCAGGGCCCAGCTCAGCTCGACACTTTGTTGAAGGAATGCAGGACTGATTGGCTGAATGGACCTGAGTCGTAGTAGGCCTAGAGCTTAGGCAATCTGGAGAGTACTCAAGGCAGCCAGGGAGCAAGGTTGTCAGCCGGCAAGTCAGAAGACAAGGCATCGGGTCAAGACCTCACCAATTCCCAGTGTGGCTCAGAATTCCCTCACTTCTGAGACACAGTTAGTTCCCCCACCCACAAAGTGGGGCAACTGCTCCTCCCCTGCCTCCTTTATAGGGCTGCTATGAGGACAAATGAGACCGGGAGAGTGCAAGTGCCTCGTGAGCTGCCAGGCGCTTGGTAACCTTTGAGGACATGTGTTTGAAGTGCTGCAAGGTGGAGGGGGCATGGAAGATGGGAAGCCAGACTCAGGGCCTCACAGATGGAGGGAAGGGAGGTTCTCACTGGTAAGGGTGATGCACCAGGTCAGTACTAAGCGACTCAATCTCTCAACAAATCCATAGTGAGCACCTAACCCATGACCTGTAAATGGCCAGGTGCTCTTCCACTCACCACCTCAGTGGAGCCTCACAGCTTCCCCAAAGCTACGTAACTCATCTCTATTTTAAATGTAGGCTAAGGAATTCCCTAGCAGTCCAGTGGTTAGGACTCGATGCTTCCACTGCCGAGGCCCCGGGTTCAATCCTCCATCAGGGAACTAAGACCCCGCAAGTTGCACGGTGTGGCCAAAAAAAAAAAAAAAATGTAGGCTAGTGCACGTGAAATAATGTGCATGAGGTTGTACAGCTCTTGGGAATCACCAAGGGGACTAAACTCCATCTGGCAGATCCTAAATGGTACCTCTTTCGCCTGTGATGAAAGAGCAGAGAAGGGAGGTGGCAGGCTGTGAGCCGGGCTGAGGGCAGAGACAGTGAGCGATATTCACCAGACCTTCTACCCGCTCCCTTCCATGTCCATTTCCCAGACTTGCTGTGACCATGTGACCAGTTCTGGCCAATGCAAGGTGAGTGGTAGTGACAAGTGCCACTTCTGAGCTGGCTCATGCACAATCCTCTGGTCCCTTTTTCCCTATCGCTGCCGAAGGGCACAAGACGGCTGGGGCCTCAGTGTGATTGTGGAGCAGAAACAAGTCCCTGCCACACAGAATATGAGGGAAAACTTTCATGTTATCCAGGGAGATTTCAGACTTGTTTGTTTCCACAGCAAAACCGAGCCCTTTCTGACTAACCCAGGAAAGACTTGAGAAGCTGGATGGAGAACAGAGCCTGGAACTGGTGAGTGGTCAGACATGGAGGAATAGAACACCATTATGACTGGCTGCAATGCCCAGCAGAGGCACCATGCCATACCTGGCCTTGGAAATGCTGAGTGAACTGAGAAACAAATCAGTGAATGAATGAGGAGGAACCAGATTAATCTACCTCCACCCACAGGCTGGGCAAATACCCAGGATGCAACAGCCCTGAGTGGGGCCTCCAGGGAACAGAACGCCCTGCTGTGGTCTCTAAGGGAAGACCAGGACAAGGCCTCATGTGCTGTCCTTCTAGGCAAGAGGCAAACGCTCTGGGCACAAAGCAGATGGAGAGAGGTCGTCACAAAAGTCATCACCTTCCATCAAAGGGGTTAATAGAGCTCATGTGTGAGTTCATTAGTTCATTCATTCATTTGTTCATTCACCAAACATACATTCAGCACCTATGAACTGCCAGACACTGGGATGCAGTGGTGAATATGACCGACAAGGCACCTGCCCCTCTTGTGAGGCCTACATTCTAGCAGGGAACACAAGGGAAAAAACCAAACACAAAGTAAAGAAACCAACTAATAAAATTATTACAAACTATGATAAGAGTTAAGAGGGAAACAAACAAGAGCCTGATAAAAAATAACAGTGGGGGGCTTCCCTGGTGGCGCAGTGGTTGAGAGTCCACCTGCCGATGCAGGGGACACGGGTTTGTGCCCCGGTCCGGGAAGATCCCACATGCCGTGGAGCGGCTGGGCCCGTGAGCCATGGCCGCTGGGCCTGCGCGTCCGGAGCCTGTGCTCCACAACAGGAGAGGCCACAGCAGTGAGAGGCCCGCGTGCCGGAAAAAAAAAACAACAACGGTGGGGGCACTTCCCTGGTGGTCCAGTGGTTAAGACTCTGCGCTTCCACTGCAGGGGGCACGGGTTCAATCCCTGGTCAGAGAACTAAGATCCCACACACCGCACAGCACAGCCCAACAACAACAACAACAAAATCTGAAAAAGAATATTTGCGTATGTGTGTATATGTATTTATATATAAAACTGAATCACTGTGTTGCATACCTAAAACTAACACAACATTGTAAATCAACTATACGTCAATAAAAAAATTTTTTTTAAATAACAAGGGTTGGCAGGACCCCTTTTATGAGACCTAGTATCAATCCTTATTTCAAAGCTGAAAAGTTGGCACTCCCCTGGTGGTGCAGTGGTTAAGAATCCGCCTACCAATGCAGGGGACACGGGTTTGAGCCCTGGTCCGGGAAGGTCCCACATGCCGCGGAGCAACTAAGCCCGTGCGCCACAACTACTGAGCCTGCGCTCTAGAGCCCGCGAGCCACAACTACTGAAGTCCACGTGCACACGCCAAGAGCCTGTGCTCCGCAACAAGAGAAGCCACTGCAACGAAGAGAAACCCCTGCTCTCTGCAACCAGAGAAAAGCCCGCACGCAGCAACGAAGACCCAATGCAGCCAAAAATTAATTAATTGAAAACAACAACAAAGCTGAAAAGTTGACACTCAAAGTGATCCCACCACAAGCAACGCACCAGGTTCGCCTCCCCAGTGGCTCAGCCTTGACACTTGACATCTCCGGGCCCTGCTGACACCTGAAGGCGGTCTCCCTCGGCCTGGCCCTCCAGGCTCCAATCACTCCTCCAGCCTCCCAGTGTGGCCCCTCACCCAAGGTGGGGGTGGGAATCCTCTGCTCCCCCCATCTCTCCTCACACCTGTCTCCAGCCTGGACGCCCCTCCTGCTTTTGTCAACCCAGGCCCTTCCCAAAGCTGCACACAGTGGACACTCCAGCACCTCATCCATCAACTGGGCACTTGCATGTTTGCTGACATGAGTGAGACAACAGGGCGGTGACTGGCCCAGAGGAGGGTCTAGGAAGGAGGAAGGCTTGGAGTTACAGCTCTGTCACTAAGGTGACAGATACTCAGGTCCTGAGAAGGTTTTCTCGGAGCCTCAGTTTCACCATCTGTGATTCCTTCCCCACCTCCAAGCCCTCAAGGCTCAGATCCCCTGCCCAGTGTGGATGAGCCATCACCATAAAACCTTAACAGTGACCACTTTTTGAGCACTTACTATGTTCTAGACTGTACAAGGGGCTTCATTTAATACTCAGAGCAATTCCACGAGGGAGGCATTTCCAGCCCCGTGTTACGAATGGGGACAGGGAGGGACCGAGAGGATAAGTCACTTGCCCAAGGTAAGAGAGCAATAAGGAGTCTACTGGCCAAGGACCATATGGTTCCAAGGCCTGGCCTGGCCTAGGAAGGAAATCTGACTTCATTCCCACAGCACAGGAAGAGTTATAAAAGGAAGCCTCCTCCATTGGGGAGGCAGGTTGGGATGGGAGTTAAGAGCATGGACTTTGGAATACCACAGACCGAGGTTCAAATCCCAGCTGCACCATCTACTAACTGGGGGGCCTTAGGCAAAAAAAAAAAAAATCACCTCTCAAGGGCTGTGGCCCCACCTGTGAAGTGTGGATAATGATGGTCCTGACTCAGGGGGCAGGGACAGTAACATACAAGGGGCCGGCCTCTGTCCCCTCCCTTTCCCCACCTGTATGTGAAGAACAAAGGCAAGGCTGCTGCCAACCTACCACACCCCAGCCTCGAGAGTAACCCCAACCATGAAATCTGCACCACCCACACCATTATTTCCCGGTTTCCTGCCTCTTCCTCGGCCCTTCTCACAACTTCCTTACCCTGCTCACTGCCTTGAACAAGCAGCCCAAGTCGGGTCCCCATCCTCACCCTCGGAAGTCCCCGTGGTACCCTGGACTCGCCAGAAGAGCTGGAGGAAGCAGAGGGGGAACCACATGGCAGACCCCAGGCCACCTTCCCTGGGCCCGGCCTCACCTGCAGGATGGAGGTGCGCTGCTCATTCTTGTGCACCTTGGAAGCCAGCCGGTTGAACTCGAGGGCCATGCGGCCCAGGTGCGTGAAGAGCTGGCTGTGGTCAGGCTCCTCGGCGCACACGCTCAGGGTGGTCTCCAGGCGCTGCAGGTGCAGCATCAGGTTGCCGTCCTCGTGGGGCAGGGGGCCCAGCTCCTGGCGGGGGGAGGGGATGCGGGCCGCTCTTCACCACAGTCTGAGTAGGTGCCGCCAGCCTTCCTCCCTCTGCTTCCCCATTCCTCATGACTCAGTTTCCCCCTCTGATCCCAGCTCAGCCGAGGGACATTCTCCAGTTATGCAGGTTCCCTGTCTGGGGCTGACTCACAGGGCAGGACCCGGGACTCCCAGGCCACTGGCTGGCTTACCAGTGCCGGAGCCACCTTCCTCCCACACGTTGGGCCTTGCTGAGTGCCTGTGGGTAAATCCCTCGTCCCCAGGGCCTCAGAATCCTCATCTACTACACGTACGCATCCCGCTTCTTCTCTTCTACCCCATAGGGTTCTTATGCAAGTGAAATGACACACGAAAGCAGCAAGCCCAGGAAGGGGTGTCACTCAGTACACAGCACTGCTTCTTCAGCTTAGGAAGGCTTGGCCAGCAGACATCAAAACTGTCTGACTGCTATGTCTATACATGTGTCTTCTTGGGAGTGGTCCAAGCATTCATCAACTTTTCAGAGGACCCAAGACTCAAAACACGTTAGGAATCATAGATAGTTCAAAGAATCCCAATCTAGCAGAGATTTGAGATAGGAAGCAAACTGTGGGCAATATAGTCCAATCTCAGAATCTATCACTCCCTGTCTCTCTCTTTATCTCTTTCCTCTGTCTAGAACACTCTTGGCAAAGACAATGCCTTAGCTATGCAAACACCACGTCCAAGGACCCACAGGGGTAGCTGACAGCTGACTGCATCAAGCCCCTGCCAGGCGTCCGAGTCCCCCTCTTCCCCTGCCTGAGACCCCACCCATCAGGCCCCACGCCTCTTCGGGCTTCATTCCTATGGTGTCCCCTCTGTTCATCCTTCCCAGCACCCCCGTGTTTCAGCTGCTCTAGCAGGCCTCCCCTACCACTTATGGCAGTCGCAGGCCATCAGAGCTACAGGGAGCCTCAGGATTCCAGTTTGGAATCTTCGGGGAGAAGATTCGGGGAGAAGGAGGCTGCTCAAAGTTGCCCAGTGAGCCAGTGGCAGAGCCAGGACTGGAACGTGGGCTTCCTGACTCTCCATCTATGGCCACTTCCCTCATCTGAACTCTGCAGCAGGGGAAACGCCCTGACAGCCACAGCGTGCCGTCCAGTGAATGCCTCCATAACACTCTTAGCACCTTATTCTATCAGAGGCTCTTCAGTTCTGTCTTCATTCCCCCACTGCCTCTTCCCACACAGGATATGAGGTGGTGAACGGTGCTCTGTTGAAGGCTGGTGAATTGTTTCATCACCCTGACTTCTCCGACTGGCCTACAAGCTCCCAGAAAGCAGGGAGGCTGTCTTGTCTTTGCTCAGCACAGACTAGGCACATGGTGGGGCTAAGGAGGAATCTATTAACGAGGTGAAGGCTGAGGTCATAGAGTGAAATGCTTTCTGAGCAGGGGGGTCTTGCCTCCTTGGCCAGCTTCTCAGAGCCCTTGGGGATAGAACAGGACAAGGGGACAGAAGTTCCCAGGGGACAAAACACAGAACATTTCTGATACTCAGGGCAGCCCCTCATCACTGAAGGCATGCTAGTGTAAGCTGCATAACAACTGATGAGGACCTTGCACTGGGGACTGACAGACACAAGATGCAATCAGTGGACTAAAGAGCAACATTTTTTTTTTGCCTTGTTAATTCAATATTTTTAATTTAATTATATTTTCACTAATTTTTTGGCTTTTAACTTAAAATTTTAACATTTTAATCAACTATTTGTAGCTTAAAAAGTCAAATTGTTTTACAAGGTTTATAATGGAAACCAGCAGTTTCCTGTCTCACTTCCCTCCACGTCCCAGTTACCACTTCCCAAAGCCATTCACTTCACATGCAAAGAGCAACATTTGTGCCCCAAATCCTTGGTAGAATGAGGCAGTGGTGACCAAGGTATCCGGGAAGGGTTATACCACTCATTGCCTGTATAACAATCAAAAAATCTCAAAGTGAGGGAGGAGGAAGGAGGAGGAGAGGGCAGGACTTGACTTTTGAACAACGTTCCACACCTTTCTCAGTGGTTCTCCAATAAGTCTGCCATTTTAAGAGAAAACAGGACAACACAGTTGGAATAAAGGCAGCAAGTAGGGTAAAGTAGAGAATGAGGATGCCAGGTGGACACCCCAGAGCTGGAGGGGAGTGTGTGTGTGTGCGTGCGCGCATGCGTGCGTGTATGTGTAAGTGCAAGGTTTAACCTCCTACCTGCATGCCCCAAAGGGGAGCCTGGGAGCAGCCAAGAGCCTGCACAGAAGGGCCACATCTGCCTCAAGCTGCTCTGGGTTTCTCTGACCCTTTCTACCCAGGCTACGAGCCCACAGGCCCAAAGGCTGAGTCAGAGCCTGCGGAGGTGCCCAGCGCTTGGCGGAGGCCAGCGGGGCTGGCAACGTGCCCGGGCTTTCACAATGGTCGGGTGCTTGTGTGGCTCACACGGAAGTCACCAGCCACAGATTTGCATATGTGAGCGAGAAGCACCCCCTGGTGCTGGCCCCTCAAGCGTATCCCTAGTGACTCCGGGGTGCCCAGGGGATATAAGCGGGTCCTGTGCCTCTCACGCGGGGCCAGGTGACTGAAACAGAGAGGAGACGGGGGATATGCCCAGGGACCTGCCGTCCACTCACCATGGTATTTCTGGTGTGGCCACCGCTCTCTGGTGAAGAATGCCCCTCGGCAGGGACCACTTCAAATTCAGAGGAGGTGCTCTGTGCAGAAAAAGGGGGTCAGGGGCTGCCTGAGAGAAAAACGCCTCGCCCGTCCTCTGGGGCCCCATGGCTGAGAGTACAGCGGGGTCAGAGAATGGAAGGAGGAAATCCCTCCTCACGTCCAAGTCCTCTGGGCAGGAGGAGAGCCGGCCCAGGATGAGCTCACAGACCACGAAGCAGGAATGACTCCCAGCAAGTCAGCCCGCAACCCACTGTGTGACTCAAGGTCACATCCCTCTGTGGCCAGTTTCCTCATCTGTAGAACAGGGATACTGGACTAGCTGACTTTAAACCGCTAGCACTTTAGGATCGTATCTTTCTTAATGGCTTTGCACTTTTAAAATGTTTTCATGAACTCCATTTTTTCTCAAAGCAACCCATGGAGTGGTCAGAAGGTTATATCCCCATTTGTCAGATGAGGAAACTGAAGGCATATCATTAATAAATGCAAAAGTAGGACTGCATTTAAGGACTGCAAATCTAACATTCCTGCTATGGCACCAGAGCTGTCTCTTGGGCCTAGGTGTCTCTGACTGGTCACCTGGAGAACACAGACAACAGTTAGTGTGGCCACAGCCATGGTGGTCCTGTGCCAGCCTTGCCAACCCAGCCCCAGAGATCCCAGGGGAGTGGACTGATCTGGGACAAGTCCCAACAAGACATCCACAAACTTGGAGAGACTTTCAGGACACACCTAAATCCAGGGAGGCCAAGGACTCCAGTCTCCCCCACATCACCCAGCCACTCCAAGTAGAAGGTACTGGTTGTGCCACCAGAGGATGGGCCAATGGTCCCTCTGGACCAGCAACTGGCTCTAGGATTGCTGTTAAACCTGGTCGAACAGCAGAAGCCCCATGGCCACCAAGGGCCCAGCTTTGGATCTCGGCGCCACCCTAGACAGTTTCCCTTTCACCTCTCCGTTTCCTCAGCTGTCTGCATGACCTCACAAAATGTTCTTCTCTCTCTGGATCTGATCTGATCTGTGGGATGGAGACTCTAACTGATACGACTGGGACTTCCCTGGTAGTCCAGTGGTTGAGAATCTGCCTTCCAATGCAGGGGATGCGGGTTCAATCCCTGGTTGGGGAACTAAGATCCCACATGACGCAGGGCAACTAAGGCCCTGTGCACGCGCGCGTGCCACCTACAGAGCCCACGCATCACAGCTAGAGAGAAGCCCGTGCACCCCAATGAAAGAGCCCGCGTGCTGCAACTAAGACCAGATGCAGCCAAATATAAATAAATAAATAAATATTTTTAAAAATTTAAAAATAAAAATATATGATACGACCACCTGGGTCCCTTCCAGTCCTAGGATACCAAGCAAAACTTCTCAAGGCAAATCTGCAGAAGACAGTTTCTGAGCCCCTGTTGAGAAGGGGAGTTCGCTGTCACATCCGCCTACTTTCTGAGCACCGTGCAGTCGATACATGCTTAACATTATGCAACCTAGCAAATGGGAGGAACTCCTTGTGCATATCAGGGTCTTCCTGGTAAGATTTAACTCTGACCTTCATTTGAAAATGGGTAAACCGAGGCCCCAGAGAGATTGAGATCAACTTGCCAACATCACCCAGCAAGTCAGAACCCAGGTTTCCTGACCCCAAACCTCTCTCTTGCTGTTCTGCCAATGGGACCTTGAAATCCAGGCAACTTTCAGCCGTGACTCCAAATGCAACTTACACTTGCTGGAGGTTTGGGGACTGGCTCTGGCTTGTCGCTGGGGTGTGCAGGGTCAGCGGGGGTTGCTGGAACATCTGCATCCTTTCCTGGACAATTGAGAAAACATGGGTGAGCAGCAGGGAAAGGGGAAAAGCCCAGATGCTGCCCCCTTAAGGACAGCCTTGGCCAGGAAAGTTCTCAGACAGAGTTCCCTACACGAGTCTGGGAAAATGGGAGGTGGTCCCAGCAGGGCCCGGTAGCCTGGGAGAACGATTGGCTCTGGAATGACGGGGTAGAACCTGGGCAGAGAGACCATCTTCCCTGGATTTGCTGGGAAAATCCCAAGGTGGCCACTGCTCCTTGCTACCCTGGACCTGCCTCAATGATGACAAGGATGACAATTTACAATTAACAAAGTGTTTTTATATTTATTATCTCAGCCAATTCTCAAGACGGCTCTGTGTCCCCATTTTAAAGGTAAGAAAACTGAGGCATGGAAAGGTCACCAACTGGCCCACGGTCACACAGTTGGCAACTGCAGACAGAACCAGGACTCAAACTTAGCTCTCCTTCCCCAAATTCTTGGCACTCTGGCCACAGGGGGCCCCTTGAGGGGAGTTGCACGGCTCCCTCTAGGGATAGGCCCGGCACCCAACCAGGACTCAGAAAGCGCTACTGAATGGACAAGTGGAAGCTGGAAACATCCATTGCCTGCAGAACAGTGGACTCTGTGAGCATCACTTTCCTCCATGTGTCCATTCACTAAATATAGCCAGCAGCCAAATGGAAGGCTGGCACACTGGCATGGGCTGAGACTGTAAGGTGGGGCTGCAGCAGGAGGCATCTAAGCCCCATGTCGGGGGGCACCTTTTCCTCCCTAGACCCAGACCTTGTCCTGGACTTGGAGACATGCCAGGGGAATGCATGGTGATCACACACAGGACTTTAACCCTAAGTCATAGTCAACGCTTTCCTTTAATAGGTAGCATATGGGGCTTCCCTGGTGGCGCAGTGGTTGAAAGTCCACCTGCCGATGCAGGGGACGCGGGTTCATGCCCCAGTCCAGGAAGATCCTGCGTGCCGCGGAGCGGCTGGGCCTGTGAGCCATGGCCGTTGAGCCTGCGCGTCCAGAGCCTGTGCTCCGCAACGGGAGAGGCCACAACAGGGAGAGGCCCGCATACCACCAAAAAAAAAAAAAAAAAAAAAAAGGTAGCATATGGACCTGACATCTGAAAGACACTGCAGCAGGCTGATAGGCAAATCTAGTTCTTCCACAAGCCTCAGCTTCCTCACCTGTAAAATGGAAGGAGGGGGGCCAGACCAGAGAGCTTCTGACTCAGATGCCAACTCTAGTGACCCAAAGTGGCTGCCTGGAGCATGATGCCGGGCACATAGTAGCTGCTCATTAAATATTTGCTGAATAAGTTACGCTGATAAAGATCCTGAGTCCACATCCTGGGTGCAGTGGATTGTTGTGATCCATTTCTAATGTCTGCCAGGGCCTCAGGACTGCTGAGTCACCAGCTATCTTTGGACAAGGTTATTTTGAAGTCCTTTCCAAATCTGACCTTCTGGGGGATTCTATAGCCAGAACATGACTGGGAGGATGGCCTGCGGCCTAAGGATAAATGAAGGAGAGGTGGATTTCTGATTAAGAAGGGAGTCCACGGTTAAGGGATTAGAAAGTAAGGAGTACGGGCAAGGCAGAGGACCGCCTGGGCTCCTCTTGTACCTGTGAGCTCAGCCAGGTGGTCGAAGGAGGCCAAAGAGGGAGACGGTGGTGGGAGCAGCTCACTGTCCTTGACCAGCTCCTCTGCCTTCTGCCGCAGCCTGGACGCTTCCATCTGGGACTCTTCCAAAAGCTCCCCTGGGGAGACAATGGGGGAAGGAGGAATAAAAGGAATTACTCAGTTCAGTGCGCTCGTTCTCCCATCCCTAGCCTCTAAGCCTGCTTCTACCTGGGTTCTGGAGCTGCAGGCCCTGGGTTTCACTCCCTGCATCACCTTGTGGGCTGAGTGGGACACACGTCATTCTAGCCCACAACCAGAAAGAGGCCTGATGAGGAAGAGCCCTGCAACCAGGGGAAAAGGAGCAGAGGGGAATCTAGAACAAACTCCTGGTCCCTGGCACCCTCTTCCTGCCCCACTCCCACTGCACCTGGCTGGGGACTCCACAAAGCCAGGGGGGGCTACCCACAGCCTACGGCCTGCAGTCAGGGACTGCCTGAAGGGAGGAGACCCTCCATAACATCAACCACCCCTCTGGGCCTCGTTTGCCTTCTTTTGTAAGTGGAGACAGGGAAACTCCATCCCTCCTCCCCAAATCTGCCATTCCAAGGAGAGATCTGCCAAGCAAGGAGAAAGCATTTGGAAAATTGGGAGCTGTGCTCCCAATCCCAATCTTTGGCACCCCCAAAGCCTAAGCCCAGAGAAGGTGGCAGCAAGGCAAAGGAGGAGTTTGGAGGAAAGAGAGTCCCCTCTGGATGGGGAAATCAATGAAAGCCTCTCATGGAGGAAAAGACGGCATCTGAGCTGGGTACTAACAGATGGGGACCAGTCAGTCATGTGGAGGTAAGCAGGCTTGTTCTGGGCAGTGGCGACAGCTTGAGGAAAAGCCAGGAACAGAGAAACCAAGGGGCCTCCTCCCGCCTTGCTTCAAGCCAAGCTCAGCTCCCTGCTCTAACACTTGGGGACCGTACCCTGGTTGCCCTGGTGATGCCAGCTCTCCCCATTTCTGGTGCTTCTGGAAGATGGGCCATTCTGTTTCCCTGTCTGCTAATTGGGCCTGCCAGCTCCCTCTCCGCCACCCCAGGCCTCCTTCTCAGTCCCTCAAGGTATTCTGAGTCTTGTCATCATGGTTCTGGGGTGCTAGGGACTCAGGGCTGGGAATACTGCCACCGTGCTACAGAAGTACACAAAGACACAGCTGTGGGGCAGGAGGGAGAGGGATGACTTGGGCAGAAGCATATGCCAGCTGGCACTGCAGGCTGCAGGGGGGGGGCTTGCAGGCAGAGTGCAGGGTCTGCTTTACCTAACATCTTTATCCCTTGCATTTTTTCCTTCAGTCTGGAATTCTCCTCCACTAGGCGCTCAAAAGCTGCGGACACCTCACCCAGAGGTACGCCGCCCCCAGGGTCGTAGATCCGGTATGGTCCTCTCCCTTCCATGATGGTGGCTCAGCCCCTGCCGTGGTGCCCGCCTGGCTGTAAGGACAACAGCAGTATGTCAGGGGGCTGGCCAAGCCACTGAGGCATCCTAGTCAATCAGTGCCCCAGAAGGCAGTCACCATAACCCAGAAGAGAACACAGCACTTCAGACTGCCTGGCCACAGTACAGCAGAGCAGAACAGCCACCTCCTTTGATCTGGAAACTTTGCCTCTATTAATGCAACCTAAGAATGGCATCAGTTTCTTTCAGCAGCCTCACTGTACCACCGGTTCATTTGGAACAGCAGTCAACTGTGAGGTGCAATGTGGAGTACAAGAAAGAGCACTGGCCTTGGAGTCAAAACACTTGAGCTCATGTCCTTTTGACAGGGTCCAGAAGAAGAGGACCCTGCATCACTGCATCCGCAGCACCCAGCATGGTGTTAGCTATGACAGGAATGCCCAATAAACACTTATCAAATGAATAAATAGTCTAGCTATTAACTCACTGTGGGATTGTGGGCAGTCCCTTCCCCTCTTGGAGGAGGGGAAATGAAAGTCTTACACTAAATCAGTGATCTTTAAAATGAAATGTTTGTGACCAAAGGGATAAGCAAGTCAATCCAATCTGAATTTCCATTTATATGTGCACTATCTTTTTTAAAAGAAAGAACAAGAAGAAAACCCCCTGACTAATATTTACTATATGAATTGACATTGTCAACCTCCTCCTTCCAGTTCTAATGAACAGATGGATTTTCCATCAAAGCACCATCTACTTGTGCAGCAAGTGTTCTGCATTACTCTGTTCAATTTCACCAGCTTTATTTCATTTGAAACCACTGTGCAAAGTGATTTCAGAATCCGAGTTCTGTGACTTAGCAGAGAAACTTCTTTCTTGCATTCATTCATTCCACAATTACTTATTGAGCATCTATTCTGTGCTGGGTGCTAGTCTAGGTGCTAGGTAATTATCAGCAAACAAAATAGACAAAAATCCTTCTTGGAGCTTACATTCTAGTGATGGAGGTAGACAAGCAGATACATAGTGAGAGAGATGAACATAGTATTAGGGGTGATAAAAACATCTACGGACAAAAATTAAGCAGCAAGTTTGAGGCAGGGACTTTATAGAAGGAGGTGAGGGAACTAGCCATGCTGGTATCTGGGGGAATAATATTTCAGGCAGAGAGAACAGTAAGTGCAAAGGCCCTGAGGCTGAAAAACTGATTCAGCCTCCAGCCCTACAAAGAGCTTACTAACCACGAAAGAGCTCCAAAGGCCTCCACCGGGGACTTCAGAAGGACTTGGGGCCCCGAAACCTCCCTCCCAAGATCACCACCCCCAGGGCCAAAACGATTTCAGTCACGAGTCCTCAAAGGCCCTTTGAGCACCCACAAGTGCTCACTGCAAGAAAAGAGTAAAAAGGGACTAATAATAACAGCCACCATTCATTAACCTACTTGCCAGGCACTGCATTAAGCCCTTCAGATGCATTATCTCAGTCAAACTGCACAACAACCCTAAAATACATAGGAAATTATCCTCACTTTATAATGGAGGCTTGGTGAGGTTAAGTAACTCAGCCAGGATTACACAGCCCGCAAGTGAGGGCCAAGATGAAAATCCAGTTCCACCTAAGAAAGCCGAGCTAATCATCTGCTGTCCTCACCCAGCTGCCAAGACTCAGGCCAGACGGGCAAAATGCAAGTTCAAGCCTATTTGCAGGGTAACATGGGTACCTTCTGGGCTGTTTCCCCTGCCTTGCAGCACAAGAGATAAACAAGGATTTTGCCCAGAGGGTCCACATTACCATGGGATGCCATGAGCCAGAAGGAAAAACAAAATTCTGGTGAGAGGGACCTTTCCCCCAAAGACTAATGAAAAAGAGAAACACACACTTGAGAGGCACCCACGCCCTGCTGAGCCCCACAGAGGCAAAGGACAGCTGCCCACACACCCAACACAAAAGTCACCAGCCTGCTTAGGGGGGACTTATTTTTAACTTGAAAGGTCAATGTTACACAGCAGAGCAATGAAGCTTTGAAGTGGTCACTGAATTAAAAGACAGTGTGGGTAAGGCACTTGACACAATGACTAGCATATAGCAAGGAGCTTGAAATGTTGGTAGATGTTGGGGGCATCCTTCCTCTATGCTCCCCTTTCTCCTGTGTGCCTCTCCAGCAAGCCCTTACGCCCAGTATGGAATATATATGACTGAGGTAAGCCTATGTGCATCTGACTGAGAACCTCCTGGAGGCAGGGGCGTGCTCTCCTCATCTCTGTTGCCAACACAGGCCTGGCACTTGGGAGGTGAGCCGTGATTAAGAGCTGAATGGAGTTCACAGATGCGGAGACCAACAGCCGGAGGGGCCATAGCCACCTTTGGTGATAAGTGACAGCAGGTGTCCGGGTTCCTGCTCACCACTCCACACTCACCCTACATGGAACTCACAGCTGACATTATGTGATGATCTGGGAATGTTTTTACTCCACATCTGGCTTGCCCAATAGATTAGAAGCTCCACGAGAGCATGGGCCGAGATCACCTGGTCTACCAGGGTATCTTCAGAGTGGTCCAGAATAGAGCCCCAATAAACCTCTGATCAGAACAGAGAGACAGAAAGGGCCAGAGGAACCCTTGACCCTACGCCTGCCTCCTGACAGGCCCTGTGCAAACATCCTGAGAGCCTAACCGTGATCCACGGACCAGAAGCACCTGGACAGCCATACATATATACTTCTAGAATCGAGGCTGGCACAGCCAAGATCTCTCAGAGATGCCCAGATGTAAGGCCAAGCGATAGAGCAGGATGCAGGATACAGGAATTGAAACCCCACCTCCACATCCTCCAAACCACGCGTGCTCTCCCTCAGCACTGGGGAGCCAACAGGGAAGCGGACTCACGGGAAGCAGCGGAGGGGCAGGCAGGGCTCTTCTCCTGACTCCAGCCTGGGCAGCTGGGGGGCAGGGGGAGAAACAGGCTACAGGCAGAGGGAGCCCAGACCAAACAGTCTACTGTGAGAAAGTCCTCTCTGGAGATGAGAGGAGCTGCCCAAGGGAGGGTCTGGACTTCTGGAGGAAAGAAACACAAAGACAGGAATGGGGAATTTCCACGTCCTGCTGACCTCATGCCCAGATGGTCAGCGGCAGTTCCAGGATGACCGCCGGGCAGATGGGAACTCTCCTCCTGGTATGTGTGGTTTTTAGGCCTTTCCTGGAGAGGGGACTCTTTCCCAGGATGACAGAGCTGGACGGGAATCTCCAAGGGCAACAAGGCCAAGCCCGTTACCAGGCGCCCCAGGGGTCTCGGAATGCGGGGCTGCATCACTGTCCTGCCTCCCTGGCTGACAGCACATTTCCCCTCTGTCACAGACCGCAGGAGTGGGTGTGGAGAGGGGAAGGAAGCGCTGACCACCCACACGCCTTGCATGGGGCAGTACGGGAGCTCAGCGCCTAGGCATCCCGGGGCGTGAGCTAACCTGACCCTCCCTCATGGTGTGAGGGCAGCAGTCAGGCCCCAGAGCAGGAAGACCAAGGTCACACAAAACGTCAGGATGGAGCTGGAAGGTGCCTGCTCTCTCTCCAGTCTGCCAGTGCTCCCACCCTCCATTTCTGCTCCTGTGCTGCAATCCCACTGCAAAGCAGAGGCCCCACCCACATTCTTGCCACGTCTGGCCTGGACTCCATACCTACCTGAGCCTGGTTCCTTTAAATTTAAAGCTACAGATCAGGTGACCCGCCAGCAGTGGACACCAACCTGCCTTCCGAAAACAGAAACCGTCGGTGGGGAAGAGGCAGCCAGCTCAGACCTTCTTCCAAGACAAGATCTTGGCTCAGGGCAGGGGGGTGGGATCCCACAGCCCACCCTGAGAGGCCTGGGGGTGCCCGCTGGAACCAGGAAGTCCCGATTTAGGGGCAAAAAAGGGCCCAGAGAGATGGCAGGCCAGACAGCGACCACAGAGTGAAACGACGGAGGTGATCCTGTTGAAACTGAAGGAGCCACCAGCCCAAAAAAGGAGGAAGAGCCGGCGTGACAGGACGACAGGTGAGCAGCTAAGGGGATGGGGGGGTGGGAACGTGGGCCCAAATCACAACCTCCACCCAAGAGGATGATGACGGTTGAAAAAGGCTAGATTCAGAATTAAATTTACATTCCAGCTTCTGCACTGAAATGCTTCAGCCCATCAGAAGCTGCCTTGTGATCAGCCACGTGCTGGTGCCAGAAGTAGGGGCTCCTAGGTATGAATGAATGATATGAATTTGCATAGCCAGTAACATTTGCAAACTACCTAGAGTTTCCCAAGCATTGTTTTTCTGTCACGACAGCCTTGGAAAGAAGGCATGGCTGATGTCTGTTCGACAGATGAGGAAACTGAGGACCACTTGGGAACTTAGTCTGATCTAATGCTACTGGGCACTGGCTGCATCCTGAGGTCAGTTAGACGTTGCAGCTCTGGGGGAAGTGAAGTTCTCCCTGGACCAGAGGAAAACTCCTGAGTAGATCTCTGGTACTGGGAGTTGGGAGGCCCCGGTGGCCAGCAGCCTCATCCCCAGGCAAAGGCAGGGGCTGGCAGGGATGCTGGTGGGTGGGGGTGATAGCGTGGTGAAGGGAAGGGAGTCAGGAGTCAGAAGCCTTGGAGTCAGGAAGAAAGGGGCCCAGTAGGGTGGGATCTGGGGGTAAGCAGGTGAGGCACGCAGGGTGCAAAACAAAAGGGGGCGCCCAAGTGCACGCAAGAGACCCTGAGCGGGAGCCCTCCTTATACACTGCACCTGGGGCCTCACCTGCGCCTGCCTCCCCCTGGTCCAGCTCTGCCCACCCCTGCAGGCTGTGTGATACTGGCCCAGTCCCTCACCTTTTCTGAGCCTCAGCTGCCTCATCTGCAAAATAGGAATAATAACAGAATCCACGGCAGGTCAGATTAAGGAAGTTAAATGAAATAATATATGTATAATTGGAAGGGAGTTCTCACTTTCTACTTCCCAATTGTTTATTTAACAAAGAAATGTATTCATTTTGTAATAAGATTTCCTAAACAATAATAATAATAGTACCTCACTAAGTACCTGGCACTCAGTAGGTTCTTACTAAAAGGTTGAGGCAGCCCCATAACTGTGCCCAGCTGATTGGTTATGGCATCCACTTAATTTCTGTGAACTGCAAATAACTGTTAAGCAGGGACACTGGGACAACACCATAGCTGGTGAAGCTGAAGCTACAAGAAGCCCATGGACCAAGGCGATGCTCATGAACGATTAGGAATCATCTGAGTCTCATTTTCCTCAATTGCAAATGGGAATATCTTCCAAGTCCCCCAAGGGCTAACGGGAAGTGAGGCATCATGAAAGCACCTCACAAACTAAAGCAAAAATCTGTCCACATCTGCACTTCGTGATGACCTCCAGTCCTCCTCACCCATTTCACAATCAGGGAAACTGGGGCTCCAGGTCCATCCATCAAAGAGCAGGCGGTGCCCTCTTGATGGCTGTCAGCAGAGAGACAGCACCTATTTAGATGGTCTGTACCCAGGGAGCCCGCCTTAGCATCCTCCCCAGTGAGGAGCCAAAGATTTAATCAGTCTTTCCAACCAACTCAGTAATAAAGAGGCTGCAGGCATGGGGTGTAATATGAGGAACAGGTGGGGCTCAGGAATCGTAGGATCTAGTCAACGTACACCAAGGCAAATATCTTCCATCACCCAACCTCAGTTTTCTAAAAGGAGAGGTTAGCAACAATAGCAATAATACAACAAAAGGGGGAAGACTAGACAAACTTTAAGGCCCCTTCTAGTTCTAACTTTCCAGAACTTGCAATTTATTGTCATCCCTTTCTAAAACCTTTTGACCTTAAAAAGCCTGCTCTCCCCAGCTACAATCCCTCCCAATGCCCAAGCAGATTTCCCTGCCTCATCGATCCTCCTGCAGTGCTATCAGGGGTGCTGTCGCCTCCCCAAGAGCAGTGAGAAACCCCTGGATGATGTCTGCAGCCTTTCCCCAGGTCCTGCCCTCCTCTCTGGCCTGCACCCAGGCTCTCCAGCTCAGCCCGAGAACTGCGTCCTTCAAACATGGCACACGTCTCTGTGTCCTTCTTCCCCTCCTCCCTTCCACTGACTCACCCACAGAGGGAGCCCCACTGCCCCCACTTAGCCTCCAAGACCCAGGCTCTACACTATCAGCCTAGGGACAGTGGGGAGGACCAGGGCCATCAGCTGGCTGGAAACGCTGCAAAAGTCGACCAAAGAGCATCTAACTAAAGCTGGGAGAGGGCCTGACAGTTGTGTGCTACCATATGCCAGGCACTAGGCTGGCATCATTACCAACATTATTACCTCATTTTATTCTCACCACACAGAGATAAAAATTCTTATCCCTGTTTTCCAGCAAGGAAACCAATCCTCTCGGCTAGATGGCATAATCTCTATTTTCCAGATGAGGAAGCAGACTCAGAGAGGTTAAGTCACTTGCCTAAGGACACACAGCCGGTTAGTGGCAGAACAAAGAATCCAGCCTTGATCTATCAGACTTCAACACTGGTGCCCTTTCCACTGGCCTGCACTGACTGAGGGGCACAGGGCTCTGTGCCTCAGGGGGAGGACACCAGTCCTGCCTGTTGTCCCACTATCAGAAACATGCCCCAGGTTCTAGGTCCCTACCTCTATGTGTTGCTAACTGTGCCTCAGGTACCAGTCTGCCCTTGATTGCCAGCAGTCAACAAGGCTTAGACTCTCAGGATGAAAGGAAGCTCAGGGGAAATTCGGTCCTGTGCTTATCCGGTCCCCAGGGGAGCCAGGGGACTCTGGTTGACCATCTTTAGTGACCCAGACCAACTTCCTCCTCCAGGAGCCTCCCCTGGGCAGCCAGCATTGGCTGTAGCTAGGCTACTCCCAGTTCTGCTTCCACTGACCCTTGCTCTGCTTCCTGGGGTTCCCTAGAATAAGGAACAAGATGACCCTCTTCTCCATCTCAGCCCTGAGGAGATTTGGAACCTGCAGCATTCTCTCAAAGCAGTTTAGCCCTTGTTCCCTGCATCGCCCTTTGTAGGGACTGGCTTCCAGATCCCTCCGCATCCACCCCCTCAACCCTCCACCCCCACCCTATCTGCAGCTGGCTTTGAAACTGGACACAACACTCCAGGTGTGGTTTGCCTGACCAAAGAGAGCAAGTTTCACCTCCACCCTTTCAGGTATTATGTTTCTACTGATGTCGCCTTGTGGACATTTGCTTTTCCTATAGCTGGCTGCCCACACTAAAGAATGTCCTTTCTCAATGACGTCAACAATCAGGCTTGTATGCCTGATTGGCTGAGAAGAAAGTTCTCTTGTAGAAAAGTATGCTTGAGGAGGTTTCAACTATCTAAAGGGTCAGAGGTAACTGACTGGGTAATCGCCTATTTAAGTAAGCTAGGAATCTCTGTGTCACTATACACAGAGACTGGACAAAGATGTGCACTGCCACGCACTCTGTAACAGCAAAAACGTCCTGAATGTTCATCAAGTGGGGACTAGTTTAATAAGCTATGGTGCATTCATTCAATGTACTACTTATACAGCCATCAAAAAGAATGGGGCAGACTGCTTTGCAATGGCAGAAAGGTGCCCATAAAATATTGTTAAGGGGACTTCCCTGGTGGCGCAGTGGTTAAGAATCTGCCTGCCAATGCAGGGGACACGGGTTCGAGCGCTGGTCTGGGAAGATCCCACATGCCGCGGAGCAACTGAGCCCGTGTGCCACAACTACTGAATTCCGTGCGCCTAGAGCCCGTGCTCCGCGACAAGAGAAGCCACTGCGATGAGAAGCCCGCACACCACAATGAAGAGTAGCCCCCGCCTGCCACAACTAGAGAAAGCTCGTGCACAGCAACTAAGACCCAACGCAGCCAAAAATAAATAAATAAATATTTATTTATTAAAAAAAAAATTGTTAAGGAAAAAAGCAAAGTATAGATTTATATGTATAATAGGATACTATTTATTAAACAACACACAACTACGTGTGCATATATGTGTGTGTGTATATGTATACATATATGTATAAAATCTTAAATGTGCATAGATAAAGGTCTGGAAAGATACACACCGAACTGCTGCTAGTAGACAGATCTAGAGAAGGACTTGGGCTAGGGGACTGTAATCAAAACAAACCTTTTTTTTAACCTAGTTTTTTAACTCTTTACAATGGAATCTAGTCCTGTTCTATTTTTAAAATTAATTTTAAAATACAGGCTGGAGAGAAGGAGGAGAAAAGAACACAACTTTCATTTTTTACGTTATACGTTTGGTATTGCTTGAGTTTTTGGAGTTTTTTCTCTAATGAATACATGTTATTTTGTAACACTTTTAAAGGGAGAGTTTAATGTTTTGTTTGTTTTTAATTTAAGTGGCTTGACAAGGCCAGAACAAGAGGAGAGGGCTACTGTTCTGGCACCAAATGAGGCTGGAGGGCTGCGGGCAGGGATGAGAGCCTCCTTATTATGGATCTGCTTCACGTGGACAGACAGGCTATAGGGACTGAATCATAAATAAGGAGGGAAAGCCCAGGGACAAGTTTTCTAGTCAAGGAATGTGGTAGATGGAGACCTGGCAACTGTAAAGGAGAGTTTCAACCTGGAACCCGCCAGAAAGGATCTGGTTTCAGGAAGGTCAGGGCTGGGCTTGAGGTGACAAAGGCGGGAAGAAACGCACCGGACTTTGGTGCTGGAAACAAGGGCGAAGCTTCCCACCCATTGCCTGTGGGCCCTCACACGGGGACTTATACCTGTTTTGCTGGAGAGGAAGCCGAGTCAAAACAGGTGCAGAGCTGGGCTCAAGGTGGCACGGTTCCCAAGGGACAAAGGAGAAGAGCCCCACCTGATCATCAGTCCCCAGCCTGTACTCCCCACTGCCAACAGCCCCCTAAGAAGGGCTGGGAAGGCACCCCAGCCCGCTTTCTTTCGCCTCCTCACGGTTCCTGGGATCCACAAGTACAAATATTCTGCGCCGAGAAGCCCGGTTTCCCGCCCAGCAGCTGTGACTCTCTTAACCTAGGAGGAGCACATCCACTATCAGCCACAGGGACAAAGAGCACTAGGCCCAACCTTGGGACAAAAGGGAAGGGAGGGCTTCCCTGGTGGCGCAGTGGTTGAGAGTCCGTCCGCCTGCCGATGCAGGGGACACGGGTACGTGCCCCGGTCTGGGAAGGTTCCCACATGCCACGGAGCGGCTGGGCCCGTGAGCCATGGCCGCTAAGCCTGCGCGTCCCAAGCCTGTGCTCCGCAACGGGAGAGGCCACAACAGTGAGAGGCCCGGTACCGCAAAAAAAAAAAAAAAAAAAGGGAAGGTAGACTCGACTGTCCTCCTGTCTACCTGACCCCAAAAATGCCCAAAGCTGGTTTATCCAACAAAGGCTTTCTCCAGCCCTGTAACTCCCTCCTCCAAGGGGGAAGATGACAACTTTTGAGAATTCCCCTCATACCAAATATGGTGTAAAGAGGGTTTAATGGGTTCAACTCCTGGTTCTGCTCCCTCACCAAGTGACCCTGAGCAGTCCTCACTTTCCTGGTTTCTTCCCCCTATGGAAATGCTGTGAGGACCAACTGGGAACAACACTCTGTAGACTATCCCAACAGGAGCCACAGTGGTTAGGAAGAGAGCTTCCGGGGGCAAGACTACCCAGATAAAAGCCGGAGATGGCCTATTTTAATAGCAAAGGCTGGAAACAACCTAATGAAGAAGAAAATGAATAAAGACACCGACGCCATTTCACACCAGGGAATGCTAATACTATACAGCTGTGCAAAACAAATAGGCACCCGCTAGAGACACAAACAAGGATGAACCTCACAGATATAACACTGAGCGAAACAAGCAAGTTGCAGAAGAACACAGGCAGTATGATGGCATTTAAATAACATTTTAAAACAAACAAAACAATACTAAATATTGTTTACAGATGTATATGTTTATAATAAAACTGTAGAGAACTACAAGAGAATAAGCTCTAAATTCAGAACACTTGTTTGCTTCTGGAGGGGTGGGGAAGGAGATGATCGGAGAGAAATTTCACATGAACAGAAAATACGTTCTTTCTTAAGCTGGATGGGTGGATGCCCAAGTGTCTGCATGTTACCTCTGTGTCTGAAAGATTCCTTCGTGTTTTCTAGAAGTCAGGTCTGCCATCCTCAGACCCCCACTCCTCTTCCCAGAGGTTGGGGCGGGGAGTGGCAGCACCTCAGAGGCAGCAGTGGGGGTGTGGCAGGAACTGGGGTCCCTCAGACCACTGAGATGAAGCTGGCCGTGAGGAAGGCACAGGACCAGGGTGTGCTGGCCAGCTGAGAGCGGTACAGGCGTCCTCCACTGCGGGTGGAGACAAAACCAAGGGCCCCTGACTCATGGGACACCCCCACGCCTGCCCTAAAAGCACCAGCTCTGGTCTCTGAGTAGATGACTCCCTGGTGACACGACACCCCAGCCCCCAGCCCCCTCCCCCCCCCCCACACACACACACTCACACATCTGCCTGGGCCACCGGGTCTCTCCACTCCACAGGTGCTCAAGGACACAGGCAACACGCTCGGGGTGGGCTCCTTGGGGAGAGGAGAGTTCAGCCCCACCCGGGGACAGCCCCCAGACAAAGAGCCAGCCGCCCCTCAGCCCAGTCATCTGTTCCTATCGGAAGAGCGACTGTCCCGGGCCGGTCACGGGGAAATACAAGGACTTCCTCCCACAAGCGGCCGCCCAGGTCTGTCTCTGCGGGCCAGGGACCCTTGCTCCCCACAGAATGAGGGGCGCTTCTCCCTGCTTCCCTGTGCCTTCCTTCTGGCCACTCTCCAGGGGGCTCCAGACACTCTCCAAAGAGGAACAGGAAGAGGAGGGGCAGGTGGGGGGTGGGCAGCAGCAAGAAGCCGGGAGGGTGGGCACAGAAAGGCCTGGCCCTGTGGGAAGAACTCGGCAACTACCGGAGCCATAGAGGGCGGCCCAGTCACTGGGCTACAGTTTTCTGGAAGTAATGCCCTAAGACGCCTGCCACTGCAATCCCTTCATTTTGCAGCTGGGACACCAAAGCCAGCAAAGGGAGGAGGACCTGCCCAAGGCTGCAGGGACGGCGGTGACACAGAGGGGAAGCAAACCCAGTCTTCTGGTGGCCAGCTGCGCGCTCTTTTCACCACACCTCCTACTGCTCTCCCTCCATGTGGTCAGGTGAGCAGTGAGGGGAAAAAAGAGGGACGAGAAAGGAGGTGGGCCCACAACCACCTGTAACAACACTGGAAGGGGCCGCCTACAAGGCAGTTCACTCCTGACGCTGCACTGGGGGTGGTCAAGCGGAGGCTGGCTCATCACCTGCTGGGGTGCTGGGTGCTGTTGAGGAAATTCGGGCCAGATGTCCTCTGCGGCCCTCCCACATGTCTACTGCCACTATTCCAAACAGGGATGGAAAGACGTCTGAGACAAAACAAAGGATGACCCATCGAGAGAGGACACAGCATGGTCCAGAGGTGGCAGAGGATTAAA
The DNA here is from genome assembly GCF_963455315.2 of Globicephala melas. NCBI lineage: Eukaryota > Metazoa > Chordata > Mammalia > Artiodactyla > Delphinidae > Globicephala > Globicephala melas. Next base: position 126,703,440 of record NC_083316.1, read on the forward strand.
GGCAAGTCACCCCGAAGCCTGAAAAATCGGACCATCTGCATCATCTCCTACTGAAATCCCTTCAACAGCCTCATGATCAGCCTCATTAATGAGATTTAATGATGATTTAATGAGATTTCTCATTAATTTAATGAGATTTAACGATGTTCGGCAGCCAGCAGCGATTGATCACTTACCCCATGCCAGCCCTGTGCTGAGTGCTTGACACACACTGTCTCATTAATTCACACCACTCTGGAAGCAGCACTTACGTCACATAAACTTATAGAAGAGGAAGCAGACACAGCACGCACCCAGGTGTGCTGAACTCTAAATCAGGCACACTACACCACGGGTTCTCAGAGAGCAGCTGGACCGGCAGCATCAGCATCACGGCCACCAGCTGGATCAGACACTCTTGGGGGCGCAACCCTGCAATCTGTTTAACACGCCACCCAGGGGACTCTGATGCACGCTTGGGCTTGCCAATGCTCTGATCACTTCCCAGTGCTGCTGACGGGGAAAAACTGACACTTCTCTGCTTGGTAGTCAAGACCATTGGGTTTTTCCTAGCCCAGCTGGTCAGCTCCCCCAGTGCAGCAGAGCCTTAGCCCCAATCCTCTTACCCTAAGTTGCAGAAGGGGCTCAGGCCCCACTCTGCACCTCATCATCTTGCCTGGGCCCGGCCTTGAAGTCGCCTCCTTCCAGAAGCCCCCTGACCATCTGGCACCCCCAAATTGCTCCACACCCCAGTCAGACTTACTGCCGGGCACGTGCTGGCACACTACGCCTTCCAGCTAGCGCTCATGGCACATTTCTGCCCAGTCCACAACGAGTTCCTGGAGGGCAGAGCCAGTACCTTATTCACCTGAGTACCACGCCACTCCACACAGCACCAGGCCGGAGGGCTGTCAGGAAATGTTTGCTGACTATCAGAAGAAAAGAAAAATGCCTTGGGAAGCAAGTTCTGGCTCTCACCCTGACTCTGCCACTACCTCTCTGGGACAAGTGCCTTCCCATCTCTAGGACTCAGTTTTCTCATCTGTGAAATGCACCATTATTCTAGTTTCTTCTATTCTACTCATCTGCTGAACAAACCCAGCAAAGCCTTACCCCAGACACTCTTTATCTAGTATCAGGAACGCACACGTGAAGACTAAAGAGGTCCCTGCTCTCACCCTTCTATTCTAGGAAAAGAGGAAGACAACAAACAAGCAAACAGTAAAAATTACTGTATGCCTGACACATACCGTGTCTACACACATACTTTCTCAATTGCAAATAAGCAAGATCATTTCAGGGCGTGATGAATGTATTAAAAAATATATATAATAGTAATATGACAGAAAGTGAAAAAAGGGGTTACTTTGCATAGAAAGGTCAGGGAAGGCCCCTCTGAGGAGGTGACATTTGAGCTGAGACTTGACAGATAAGGAAGAACCAGCCATGAAAAGAGCTGGGGAAAGGTGTTCCAGGCAGAAGGAACAGTACATACAAAGGCCTCAAGGCAAGAATAAGCTTGGCCTGTCCGAGGGGAAAAAAAGCAGGCTGCTGTGGTTAAATCACAGTGAGTACAAGAATAAAATAGTACCCAGTAGCACCCAGAGAGGGAGGCAGACAGCCGACCTCCTACAATTCTGAGGTGTTCAAATCAGGTCGGCCAACCCAACCCAGAACATCCGGGGCCCAAGTCACAGGCAGCACTGGGGGTTAGGGTATGAGTCAGACCCCACGGCTTCCTGGGGCCCCAAAGGCCCTGATGTGGGAATAGGGGCAGGCAGCAACCCTCAGCGTGAGTGCCATGCCATACCCACGGACGCACATGGGTGGGAGAAAACAGGGTCACATAAGTAGGTAGAACACAGGACACTCACGGCTGCAGCCTCCAGAGGGACATGATCAAGTGCTTCAGCGAAGTGCCAGGCCCTGATCACATTATCTTCCCAGGACACAGCCAGGATAGTGGAAAGGAAACAGGGCCCAGGGTTCAAGGCTTACTAGTCTTGGGCAAGTCTTAACCTTTTGGGGGTTCAGTTTCCTCACCTCAAAATTGAGGCTACTACTAGTGACTCTCTCCTAGGGTTGCTGAAAAGAGTAAATGAGATACTCAACATAAAGCACTGTGCCTGGCACACAGTATGTGCTGATAAATGTAAGCTGTTATTATTACCATTATTGGTTTTTCACTGCCTCAGTTCTCTCTGCTGTAAAACAGTGATATTAATACATCATAGGATTGCTATGAGTTTGTGCTAATAAACATTCCAGCCTCCTAATGCAATATCCATTGTCAGGAATGAAAAAAAAATTGAGAGTCCTCTTTCCGGATCTCTCATCAGGTGTTGAATTCCCCTCTACCCTACCACATTGTTTGGAAAATGAGTAAGAGCTGATTAAATTCTATTTTGACAATACTGTGAAATAAAAATGATGCATTAGGAATCCATAGATTTCTCTGCACTGTCATTCTGCAAGGGGGTGGGGATAAACGTTGCTGATTCTTCTGCATCATCCACAAAAGTCCCCCCCTCAAACCAAAACACGAAGTCTCACTCAGCTGCACAAAATTCCCACCCACAAAATTCCCATACAATTAATGAATATATAATACAGTCACTTTCATGTACACACAACTTCACACACTCTTGCAGACAAATGTTCTACAGCGGAAAACTCACGCATATGTAGAAACTCCACACCCCAAATCGCTCCCCAAAATTCACTACAGCTACCCTGCAAATGCACCCAAATGTTGTCTCCGACAGTGGGCAAAATATGTTCAACAGAAACAGTATATAGCACAGAGTCTGGAGTCAAACGCCAGCGTTCAAATCCTGAATTTGCAACTCTCTAACTGTATGACCCCAATCTCCAAGTGCCTCGGTTTCCTAACCGGTAAAATGCGGATAATAATAATCATACTCGTTTTGAGGATGGAAGTGGCAATTAAACGAGTTTAATACATGTAAAGAGCTTAGTTCAGCACTTGGAAAGCGCCCAATAAGAGTTATTTTCCTCTTCATTACGTGTGCACACGGCTTCCAAAACTGGTCTCCCACACTATAAACAGACCCACGCCCGCACACACACCCTCCAACCCGCGGGTCCGCACACCCAGCACACAGCCCGCCTGCAGTTCCCAGACACGCTTGCCCACTCAGTGCGCACGCGCGCCCACCACCCTCAGCGCAGGTCAGGGAGTCCCCACTCGGCCGGACCCGGCCGCCCCTGGAGGTGCCCTGCGCCCGGGGACCTCGGGCGCCGGAGCCCAGGAGACAAGAAACCCAGGCCACCAGTCCGGGCCTGACCTCCCCCCTGCCACGCCCGGTGGACTACCGAGGCTGGGACCGGCCCAGTCCCAGACTCCATTCCTTTCCATCCCCGCTCCGCCCGGCCGGCTTACCTGAGGGTGGGGACCCGGGGAGACAGCACCCCGCTCTCCGCGTCCAGCCCGAGTCCAGGGACGCGGTAGAGGCCTGGGCCAGTCTCTGGCCCCCCAGCACTGCACAGAACCCCGGGTCGGGGAAAGGGGACAGGGCCGGTGACTAGGAAGTGCTGGGGGCCGGGCCGCCCCACCCCTGGGAAAGTCCCCAGTGATTGACAGGCCGCTAGCCCAATCACGCTGCGCCATCTGGGCGGGTCCGCAGCCACCGGGGTGGGACGCAGAGAGGTAAACAGCCGTCGCCGGAGCAGGCCGGTTCCTGGGTAGCCTTTGCCTCGGGCTGCAACCTCCGCAGGTCCGGGCAGTCCCTCGCCGCCCTCCCTGCTGCGGAAACTCCGGGCGCCGGAATGAGGCTGGGGCCACACTGAAAGCCGGAATTTCAGAGTAGAGACGCGCCTAAGAGACCACCCACCCTTTCCTTGCGCCGAGGGGCACAGGGGCCGGAGCCCGGTGGGGGAGCGGGGGAGACTTGCCAAACGGCATGTAAGCATTTGTAGCTGAGCCAGAGCTAGAGTTCGGGGTCCTAGAGTTCGGTCCAGGGCTCCCCCGGACTTCTTACAGAGCTCACAGAAATTCTGAGGTGAAAGTACCCTTAAAGAATCTCATTGTCACAGCTGACATTTTTTGCGTACTTACTGCTCCAAACTTGGTAAGCACTTTGCATGCTTTATTTATTTAATTCGGTCAGCCACCCTAGTGAGATGGTTTTTATCCCCCCCCTTTTTTTTTAACCGTAAATAAATTAATGTACAAGGCGCGTGGAGGTTAGATGACCTCAGTAAGTGGCTGAACCAAGATTGAAACCCAAGTGAGCAAATCCGTAGCCCACTTTCTACACGGTCTACCTATATGTGGGCCAGATCATGCAAACAGGCTGTGAGATTTCCCAGACCAGGAAGGAGCAGTAACTTGGTTTACGCTTGGGAACACTTGTTTTTTTAAGCCCACCATTTTATTTAAAAGAGGGTAAATTTTAATTTCAAAAAGTGTCAAGTCCTAACCTTGGAATATAGGACAGCTCTTCAAATTGGGTTAATATAGCTTTATGAAAAACTTATTCCGAAAGATTCATTTCACCGGAACTATTGAAAACTTAGTCATTGACAGGCCCTCATCCTCAGAAAGGATTTGGGGAACTATTTCATACAGGCCCTCATTTTACAGGAGAGCTCTGTAAATTAAGTGTGACTCTGTGTGAAAACACACACACACACACACACACAACCTACACAACTATATGCCTAATCCAAGAACTCTTTTTCAGGCTTTGTGACATCCTGGGATGCTTTTAGTTACTTCAAAGGGGTTATCAAAGTCTCAAAACGATATTAATTCTAGTTCATTTTAATTATGAAAATAAGTACACATATTTTGAAGAGAGGGATGCGAACACCAAACAAAGCACCACTGAGTGTGACCAATCACCAGGAGATTACGATCTTGGACTGGTTCATACTGCAGCTCTCAGGCATCACCTCACCCATTTGTGCGCTGCCCCCGCCTGCCCTGTCCGGTTTTCTTCCTGCTCTTGTCTGTAATTCCCAGTTTGCTTTTCCTGGAATGCACTCTTCCTAATCCCAAACAAAGTCCTTCTCATGAACACTGAAATTTACTTTAAAAAATGAAGAGTCTCCAACTGTTTGCATTTTGTTTCCAAACTATTTCAGCTGTTTTTGTAAATGTCTGACCTTAGAGAATTATGCAAATGGTTTCATTCCCCAAAGTGCCGGGTGATTCCTAGAGGTGGGCTTGTTGGACAGTGCTCTAGTATGGCACAAAAAGGTCACACAGTCATCTTTTTGCCCGATTCCCTCCTTCTGGATAATTTTTCTTAACAACTGCAATATGTGAGAAGATGCATCTCTTCGAAGTCATGACCACATCCACCTCGTCCATCCATTTCAGTCTGAGTTCTAAACATTCCATGTTAGGGGCCATTGGACCGTTGATCACAATCCCCTATTTGGCAGATGGTAAACTGAGTCCTCAGAGTAGTAAAGAACTTACTTAAGGCCACGCACATGGAGTGATGGAACCAGGGTTGGAACCCAGGTCCTTGGCTCCCGGTCATATGTGCTCTTTCCACTGCATCATGTTGTCTTTACAGTGTCCTGATTTTTCTTACTTTCTTACAGAAACTCAACACTCATGATGAACGTAGGCCATGGACCTAATTAATGGGGTTCTAACCATTCAACCACTGCCTTCCTGGGTGGCTTCTCTAAGTCTCTGTTCCTCTCTAAAAAATGGAGATAATGATTACCTACCCCTTAGGTGATCATGAGGATAAATGAGATAATGTAAGTAAAGCCCAACGCTTGGCACACAGTAGGCATTCAGGAAAAGATAGTGGTTTGTAGATGTGGATTGCACGCATTGAGTAGAACTTCACTGTTAAACTCCCACCATCCCACCATCCACAAACTCTCTGGGACCCTAGACTCTGGGGGCTAGGCAGGGTAGGAGACGGGCCCCCTAGCCTGGCACCCCCTTCTCCCCCCAGCCCTGGAAGGAAATTTCCAAGCTGGGAAGCTGGGCCTGACACTGAGAACTGAGTGACTTAGTCAGCTGGGAATCTCTTGCTCTTCCAGAGTGAGGACAAGCAGCAGTGCAAAGCCCCACCTGGCAGGAGAATCAAAAGGCCTTGTGTGTTGTTTCGTTGTTTCGTTTTGTTTTAAGGCAGGCGGTTTCCCAATCTCTTTTCTACCACTCCCCCGCCCCCTTCCACCACCTCCACCAAGGCTGCTCCAAAGTTTCACACCTAAATCCACATTTGAGGGATATGAAACACATACCAAAAAGCCCTCAACCTATAAGTGATTTAGCTCTAAATCAAGGGCCTAAAAAGGAGTGAAAGCTGCATATTAAAAACATTAGAAGGTAATATTTATGGCATATTTGCTGTGTGCTAGGTCTGCACTTTCACATATCTCCCAACCAGCCTCTGAGGGCAGAACCATTATCACCCCCACTTCACAGATGAAACTGGGGCTCTGAGGCGTTAGGTGACTTCCACAGGGTCTTCAGCAGCAACAGATCACTGGAACATGAAGATCCCGGTTCTTAATCTCTTCACGCTCTTGAACATTATACTATGGAGTCTTGCCAGCTAGCAAGGCACAGAACTCAAAATGCCAGTCCTTAAAGAGTCCTTAGAAATGATCAAGCCTTTTTCTTACAGGGATGAAGCCACGGAGGGCCAGGGAGGGCCAGGGACTTGTCACAAGTCTTACAGCAAGTTTGGGATAGTACTTAAGTCTCCTGCTCCCAGAGCAATGCTATTTCCACACATCTCAGTCATGGAAAACAGAGCTTCTAAGACAAACGAACATGTGCCTCACTCTGATAGGTGAATTAGTGAGTCTGGGCCTTCGCTAGGGGTGATGAGCAGCTAATGAACTAAGAAAGGAGCAGTCCTGGGTCTGGGTCCCTTCCTTAGATCCAGTCCCACATCTCCATAGCCGGAGGCAATCTCAGGAATGGAAAATCCTACGATGGATTCTAGGTGCTTTTTGGTGTTGGGTGTGTGTGTATATACGAGAGGGAGATTTCAGTGATAAATGAGAAATGCATGTCAAGCACATGGTGTTGGCTGAAATTGTATTAGGTAATTGTATTTGGGGGTAAAGAGTAAATAAGTGAGCAGTCTATGGTCTCTGCTTCCCACCCTAAGCCCCAGAAAGCATTTAGTTCTATCTACATCCCAAATAACTGCATGAGAGGATGGATACAACGGCGCTAAGAAATCCATAACTTTGGGGCTTCCCTGGTGGCGCAGAGGTTAAGAATCTGCCTGCCAATGCAGGGGATACGGGTTCGGGCCCTGGTCCAGGAAGATCCCACATGCCGTGGAGCAACTAAGCCCGTGTGCCACAACTACTGAAGGCTGCACGCCTAGAGCCCATGCTCTGCAACAAGAGAAGCCACCGCAATGAGAAGCCCGCACACTGCAACGAGGAGTAGCCCCACTTGCCACAACTAGAGAAAACCCACACACAGCGATGAAGACCCAACGTAGCCAAAAATAAATAAATAAAAATTTATTTTAAAAAAAAAGAAATCCATAACTTTTCACATTCATTCAGCACTTTAAGGTGAATTAAACCGTTTCATATTAACAGTTTGCCCCACTTCCAAGAGGCATGTCATGCAAGGGTTAGGTGGTGGACCCTGGAGTCTGATAGACCCTGGCTTGGATCACAGTCCTGCCACTTACACCTCACGATGACTCTCCTCCAGTTTCCTCATCAATAACAAGAAAGTTAAAACAGTGCCCAATACACAGCGTAGAAAGAATGAAACGTCACAGAACCTGGCATCAGTGAGAGGCAACAATGATACTTATGATCAGCCCTATAGGGTGGGCAGGGACCATTCATCTACTCTTTCCAGTGAGGACCTCAGGGCCCAGAGCTGTGGAGGAACTTGTCCTAGACTTCACAAAGTGTTCTTGGAAACACCAGGCTTAGAAGGCATTTCTCCTTTTCCTCCAGGGTCTTTCCTGTTTTCCTCTTTTTTCATCCCAACTGTTTCTGCTGCGTCCCTGGGCTTGCCTCTTACTCTAGGCTTTCTAGGGCACCGCTGGAGGAGAGGAAAGGGCAAAGTGACAGTGGGGGAAATTCCCGCCTGTAGCAGACGTGGCCTAGCCAGGCCCCTCCCACAGTTCCTGGGAGCCCCAGGCCAGCTCCTCTCCCTCTGTCCTCCCTGTCTCCAGCTCAGAATGTCAAGCAGATCTGGGTTTGGATCCAAGCTTGCCCCTTGTCATCCTCCTGGAAGTGGGAAGAGGTCAGCCAGGCTCAGCCCAGCCCCTGAAGGAGGCAGACCCATGGGAACCAGAGCATTTCCTAATCCTGGGAAGCCCTGACGGTGCTGTTCAGCCTCACCCTAAGTCCTCTCCCATGCACCCTCTTCTAGGGCCCCTCCCACTTCTCCCTCCATTCTTCTCCAGCCCAGAAGCCACTGTGACAGCGACTTGGCCTCCACTCCTTGCTCCTCCTAGCCAGGGACTTCCCTGGGCTGGGCCTCTGACCAGCTTTGGAAAATCTGGACTGACTGTGATCAAAGAGGAGGCTGCACCACCACTGTCTGCCAGCCCATCACCCACTCCTAGTGCCTCAGGCTCTCTCTGTGTTAAAGCCTCAACCACAGAAAGGTCCAGCTGACGCTGGAGGAGAGCAGGTGGGAGAGCCCTCCAGACGTCCTCTCTCCCCAGTGTTACAGAGGGCCCCAGCCTTCCACCATGTTCCCAGGGGAGGCAGGGCCAGACTCCCACCTGGTCTCTTCCTGTCTAGCTTTAGACCACTGAAGTGCCCAACACATGCCCACACACTCACCCTCAAAAACTCACAGACGCATAATCGTGTAATGACCCAGACACAGACGCCCACGGACACACTCACGCACAAACACATAGACAATGCGCACACGCTTTTGCTCACACAGTCGTACACACAGGAACCTCGGGAGACGTGACACACACTCACAAACGTAGACACACGTTCTCACACATGCACACACACACATCTGCCTTCACACTTGCAAACCTACCTAACCCCTTTTCTTGGGAGAAGGATAAGACAAAAATAGACCTTTCTTTTCCTTCCCTTTGGAAAAATTGGCAGCGACCGGAGAGAAAAAGACTGGCTGAGAAGGCAGAGCAAGAAGAGGAGGGCAGGAAGAGGAAATAAGAAATGCAGGGAGAGACGCAGGAGGAGAACCAGGCCAGGCAAGGAGGTAGAGACCCAGAGGCCAAGCCCTGAGCGGGTGAGGGAGCTGGGCCGGGGCAGCCACAGATCCCAGCTGGCAGGAAAGCGGAGGGGGGCCAGGTGGCTCATGGCTCAGCCAGGAGGGTCTGGTGGCCCCGGCAGTCTTGTGCGGTGAGCCCTTGCCCTGTCCTGGCTCACGGCCCCCGGGCCGGGTCACTCACCTGGGGAAGGGCAGGGGAGGACGGGGTCTGTGCAGCGGGGCTGCCACCCGAGAAGGCTCCTCAGCTCACTGCGCTTCTGCAGGAAGGAGAGCTGGGCCAGGCTGACTTTTAGGCAGGAGGGGAATTCCCCACAACAGAGACGCAGGCAGCCCCGCAGACTCGACTGAGGCCCATCCCGCCCCCTGGCAGAGCACAGGGCCCTTCTTTGTCAGTTCCCCACCTGTCACTTCCCAGACGGGCTGTCGCTTGCTGTGAATTCCAGGGCAGGGAGGGGGGTCTTGGTAAGAGCCCGCCCGGAAGCCTGATGATTCTGTGGCTGGACTGGGAACTGGCCCAGGGGCAGAGGCAACCCGGCGGGCCCACCCTGCCCCAGCATCAGTTCTCCCCGAGGACCTCGATCTCTTCCTTTGCCTAAGGTGGGGGGATTCCAGCACCCAGGGTCCTGGCCAAAATCACCAGCCGCCCAGCGCACATCCTCTTGCCCATCCCCCCTCCCCGTTCCTCTCCCATCTGTTTCCACTTAGTTTCTTCTCCACAGGGTAGGAAAAAGCCCACTCCTTCCCTCTGTGCCGGATCTCATTGAGATGTTGAGTGGGGCCTTAGAGACCTACCCACCAATGAGCAGCCCAGCTCTGCACTAACTCCTGAGGCTCACTTCCCCATCCTGAGCCTCAGTGATCTCCTGCTGTAAAATGGGGATAATGAGTCCTGCTTTGCCCGCCTCCTGCGATGGTAATTAAAATAAAATGATGGTTTACAGACATTCTTTGTAAACTATTGACTGCTTTACAAACGTAAGGTCTCAGTTCATTATCTGCTGAAAAAATGCCGAGGAGGAGAAGGATGGGGACCATCTGGATGAGCTGGCCTTTCTCCATCATTCCCGGTTCTGGAGTTTCATCATTCTTGCACAACATTATAGACCACCGAAGACCTAGGAATGGACAAGTCACACCCACTTTCTGCCCACTCAGAGCTCACAGGCTCTGGGCTGCGCTGTCCAGTACAGTAGCCATTAGCAGTACATGGCTATTTAAATATAAATTCGTTGAAATTAATAAAATTAATAATTCAGTTCCCCAGTAGCACTAGCCACATCGCAAGTGCTAAAGAGCCATGTGTGGCTACCACCTTAGACTGCACATGTATAGAATATTTCCATCACTACAGAAAGTTCTATTGGATAGCTTTGCTCTGGGGGCTACAGGCAAATCAATAGGTAACTACAGTCAAGGGTGGCAGAGTTATATTTTGACAGGAGGAATACAAGGAGCTATAGGAGCCAGGACAAGGGAGCGTCTGGTCAGGATTTGGGATCTGGGAAGTCTTCCTAAAGGAAGGGACACTTTGGCTGAGACCCGAAAGTAGCCAAGCAAGAGCATAAGGAAGGGTGTTCTCAGCAAAGGGAATAGAATATGCAAAGAGAAGAGAGAGTACATTCAGGGAACTGAAAATTGTTCACTCTGAGTGGACCATGGAGTTTGAAGCAAGCAAAGGGGAAGTGACAGAGGTGGGTCTGGAGAAATACCCAGGGTCAGATATCAAGAGGCCACATCAGTCCTGGACAGGGCATTGGGAGGTAGGGGGACAGGGGGTGACGGAGTGGGAGAGCCCACTGACTCTGATCCTCAACTGCTTCTGTGCCCTTCAGATTGGGATTGCCCGGGGAATGCTAGAGACACACCTCCTGGCCCAACAGTCTCACTTTACAGATGTGGAAGTAAAGAACAGACAGGGGAAGTGACTTTCCAAGTGAGTTAATCGCGGGACTTCCTGACTCCTAGTCCAGTGCTCTTTCCCACACCACACTCAGTCCCCCAGTTGCACAGGCTGCTTTTTAAATGTTTCAATAGCCACATCTGGCAAGCAGCTACCATACCAAACCGTGCAGAAAGTCCTACAGGACTAATGACACCAGTCCCTGAGCTAGACCAGGCGCAAAGGGTGATACGCTTCCATGCATGTAAACTCTTTTCTCTGCGGGGAGTAAAAATATACCTTCTCACACCCACGTTGTCAGATGCTCCCATCTCTGTCCTCTGATACCAAATTGCAAGGCCTCCCTTACTCATGTCCCCAACAGCTCAGAAACTGGCATTTGGGATGATGGCAGGACTCAGCATCAGGGAGAGAGATCTTGCTCCTGGCTCCCTTTGTGAAGCCCCCTGAGTCAGCCAGAGCCTTCTGTGAAATTGAGGAATGTCCCTCAATTTCCTAGAGGAAATGGAGTTTCAGATTCCTCATTAGTATAATGTGTAATTCAGCCCTGATGTTCCGGGATTGTGATATTTCCCCTATACACAGTAGTTTCTCTCCAGAGGCCACAATCATCATAGATCCTCTGTGAATTTACAAAACTCAGCTTAGACTGGGTCCTGCTCCTGGAGTCCTAAATGGTGGAGGGACCTTAAAGGGCTAAGGAGGCTCGAGTAGCTGGACCCACATGAGCTGCAATCTCCAGTTAGAACACTTGGTTTGCGTACCCAGTGGGAAGATTAGCTCTGGGCTTTCCCTGCTCAAACGCTGAGAACAATCAGCTTCTCCCACCTTCTCTTCCCCTTCTTCCTTCTTCCAGCCATGGATTTCCTGAAATTGCCTTCCCTGTTCAGGCCAAGGGTTAGACATCAAGGAAGAAGAGGCCCTTGGACTGGGTATCGGAAGACTTGAGTTTGAGTCCTGGCTCTGCTGTGTGGCCCTGGGCAAGTTCCTTCCCCTCTCTGGTCCTCAGCTTCGCCTTCCATAACATGAAGGAATCAGACTAGATGATCACGAAGCGACCTTCCCTTCTGACACTGTAAGGAAGTCTAAAAGTTCAAAGGAAGGAGAAATCAGAGCAGGCCAAGATGGTCAGGAAATAATAACAGTAATATCTGATACTTAAGATTAACATGTACCAGGCATGGTACTAAGTGCTCTTCAATGCGTTCTTTTATGCATTCCTCATCAGAACCCCATGAGATTGGTACTGCGGTTTTACAAAGGAGGAAACTGAGGCTTATAGTGGTTTAAGCCGACAGCTACTAGGTGGCATAGCTGGAGTTCAAACTCAGGTAATTAATGTCTCCAGAGCTTACCTGGGGGAGATGAGAGCTTTGCTGAACTTCTCACCCAAAAGATGGGTGAGATTTGGATATACAGGGGGAAGCTCTCACAGGCCCACTCCTTTGCTACTTAATTAACCGGACACCCCGCCGCCCACCCTACCCTTAATTTCCTCTCCCACCCTGATGTCTCTGGTCTCGTTGCTGATGTTGTGGGAATAGCATTGAGCCCGTCTCATAATAGTCAATCAATATTTATTTAGCGAATGAATAGATTTGACTCTGTGGGCTTCCTGATTCATCAATTCTGTTGAAAGCTCCCCCAGTGTTATTTGAACCTAGACCAGGACTCTGGGCAGATTTCTGGATCCCACCATAGACCTGAGGTATCAGACTCTCGGGGATAGAGCCCTAGAGATAGCACTTTAAATAACCTTTCAGGGGTAGTCTTAGTACTTAGCAGTTTGAGAAGCCCAAGCTCCCTAAGCTGGGTCTTCCAACTCCAAAGTGAGAATTACCTGCTCAGATACAGACAGCCAAGAACTCACTGTCATGAACTAGCGGGAAGTACCAAGTATGCTAGCACTTCTCTGGGTCACCCAAACATCAAATCTGTGACTTTTGCAAAAATGCTTTGAGTCCACAAGCATCCACTAGGTGCTAGGCCCATTGCTGTTGCTGACTCACTATGTGACCTCAGTAGAAATTTCCTCTCTGTCTCTCACCTTCCTCATTTGTGAAAAGCGGTCAATTCTCTTTGCCCATCTATAACTCAGGGAATAGCTGTGTGCGTAGAGGTGTGCCCATTAGGATGATTTCATAAAGAATATCATAGGTGAGGGGTTTGTCAACTTTAGTGTCTGTCAGAATCATCTGATCCATTTGGTCTTGGGTGGGGGCCTTAGATCAGTGTTTCTCAATCCAGGCAGCACATCAGAATCACCTGGGGAGCCTTGTAAAACTACAGATGCCGAGGCCCCACCCCAGAGTAATTACAGCATAATCTCAGGGGGGTGTGGCCTGGGATTGGTATTTAAAAAGCTCCCCAGGGCTTCCCTGGTGGCGCAGTGGTTAAGAATCCGCTTGCCAATGCAGGGGACACGGGTTTGAGCCCTGGTTCAGGAAGATCCCACATGCCGTGGAGCAACTATGCCCGTGCACCACAGCTACCGAGGCTGCGCTCTAGAGCCCGCGAACCACAACTACTGAGCCCACGTGCCATAACTATTAAAGCCCGTGCGCCTGGAGTCCGTGCTCTGCAGCAAGAGAAGCCGCTGCAATAAGACCGTGTGCTGCAACGAAGAGTAGCGCCCGCTCGCCGCAACTAGAGAAAGCCCGCGCACAGCAACGAAGACCCAATGCAGCCAAAAATAAATAAAAATAAAATAAATTAAATTTAAAAATAAATAAATAAATAAAAAGCTCCCCAGGTGATACAAAGTTGTGACCACTGCCCTCAAAGGTCTTTTCTAACAGTTGGTTCTGATGCAGGTGGTCACAGGACCTCACTGTTTCCTTTTTTTGTACCAGGGAAGGTAGCTTCTCAGTACCAGGGTCAGAGTCCAGGAGGAGAACAGATCTTAGCATCTGGAGAGCTCTATCCCTCTTCTGTGGGTCACAGGACATCATACATGGTGGATGTGAAAGGAAAGATTAAAACTCAAACCAAGTCACTACGAAGAGAGGAGGTACATATAATTCTGTCAACACCTGAAAAATGGAATTCAGGGATGCATTTTGCAAAATTGTTGTTTCCAAGGAAACAGAAACAGGGCAGGCGGTATGTAGCAAGAGTCAAAGCAAGAAGATCCAAGGACAAATGTTGCAAGACTGCGCTGCTGAAGGAAGTGGTTTCTTAGCATATCAGCTCTGGAACAAAGCTTTGAGATTATCCAGACCAACCCCCTGGCCAGACGGAAGGAGACCTAAGGCCCAGGGAGGGGGAGGCATGTGCCCAAGGTTGAGTTAGCTTTACAATCCAGGCTTCCAGAACACCTCCTGCCTGCTGCCCTTTGTCCCTCAAGCACGTATCACTTCTGCTTTTGTTCCAGATTCCCAGCCCACCCTCTACCCTCACACCCTCTTGGATAGCACCCAGGATCAAAGGATGGGACTAAATCTGTGAGCCTGGATCTACACCGGCCAGATGACAGGGATGAAAGCCAGCGGGAGACTGGGGGGAGCTGGAGAGGAAGGAGCAGTGTCTGATGATGTGGCCTGACCTCAGAAAGGAAGCCTGGTCACCAGGGGGAATTTCCCCGGGTGAGGTCTCATGTCTACGCAAATATTGCACTCCAATTAACCTGGACCCCAAGATGGGAGAGAGGCAGGGGAGAGAGGGGACCCTGGGAGAGGTAGGGAATTGGGAAGGCAGGTAATAGGGCCTGAACTTCCCAGGTACCAGGCACTGTGCTAGGGTCTTTGTGTGCTTAATCTCATTTTGTTCCTGAAACATCCTCCTAAGTAGGAAGGTTGGGAGCCTGAGACCCAGTAAGGGGAAGGTACATTTGCCCATGAGAAAGCACAGCACTTCTGACCCTGAGGGGAGAGGTCATGATGAGGATGGGTCTGGTGTTGCAGCTGCTGACTAAGGTGACAGTAATGGGGCCCAAGTCTGAGAAGTCTGGCAGTTTCGTTTTAGGTTTCCATCTCACTCACCTGGGGAGTTTTATTCTGGAAACAGCAAAAAGGCATCAGGAATGTAGTGACCCTGACTTCCTGTGGGCAAATCCGAGCCCTCAAGTTTTCCCAGGTTCAAGGGTAGGAGGTTGGGGGTGACAGCTGGCGCTGTTAACCCTTTCACCACCAGCTTCTTCTAGAACACTCCAAGAGAAGTGGAGAACGGGCTGGAGGCTTTTGAAGGAAAATCTCTCTCTCCCTCCCGCACCTTTACATTTCACTCACCTTGAGGCTCACTTCCTCCAGGAATTCTTTCCCGGGGATTCTTCTCCATTGCAAGGCTGACCCCCCAGCTCCTCCAGGGAGCTGGTCTTGCCTCCCCAGAGCTCAAGGCAGGGTAGTTAGGCCCAAAGTCTGCCCGCCAGACAGCCTGGTTGTTCCTCCTCCTATCGAAGAACAGAACAAAGAATATACACAGGAACAGGCAGGTCACAGGTTCCTGGAGTTGTGTGCTGCACAGCAAGGCTGTGTGCCAGGAAAAGCATGAGCTCACACGTGCCCTAGCGAGTGCGTGTGAAAAGCAAGTTTGGGTGCTTGTGTGAGGCCCTTCCTGTGTGGCCAGCAGTGCATCTGTGGGCAGCGGTGTCTGTCTTTCTATTTGTGACCAACCGTGTTTTGGAGGCCTAATCATTTTTCTCTCTATGGTCAAGAATGTGTGTTTCTGATTCTGGGTATACAGTGTGTGTCCCTGTGGCTGTGTCTGGTGGTGATTTGGAATTGTGTGTGTGTGTGTGTGTGTGTGTGTGCGCGTGTGTGTGTGTGTGTGTGTGTGTGTGTGTGTGGTAAGTAGTACTTATGGGCTTTGAGTGGATACCCGATGTGTGGGAAAGTGGAAATGGAGATCCCTGGCTCAGCACAGGCTTGGGATCTCTGTGTCATCCCCCGCCCTCCCTGCTCTCCTGTCAGGCCCTCCCATCCCCACCCATGGCTATCTCCAGGTAAAGGTCCATGGCCATCTCAGTGGGGTAGCCACTAGGGGGTTCTGGCTACAGCTGGCAGCACTGAAGGCAGGTGGTGGGGCTAGAGGAAGGGGTGGGACCATCCCACAGAATCTGTTAACTGCTAGACACCTGGGCCTGGGGGAAGGGCCAGTTCCCAGATGGCTCTGGTTGAGGGCCTCCTCAGTCCTCACCTAGCTGAGCGGAGGGCGATGGGATGGCCCGCACCAGGGGCCTTGGCCTCTTCCTGCCTTTAAAGCACTTCCTGCTGCCTCTAGGCTCCCAGGTGATGACACCTGGCTTCACCTCGGCCTCCCTCTCTTGTTCCCCATGGCAGGTCAGGCAGTTTCCTTGGTTTCTTGTTCCCTCTTGTGTCTTTCTTTTCTCCATCTCTGCTTCCCCCTACCCTGGCTCGGGTCCTCATCCCTCCACGTCAGGGGAATAACTGCAAGCCTGTCCGATGGTCTCCCAGCTGCTGGGCTGGTCTCCTCCTCCACGCAGGGCCCCAGAGATGGCTTTCTAAAGGATGTCTCTAATATCCTACTCCCATCCCCAGCACATTCAGGGGCTGGCTAGGGCCCAGAGGGAAAGGGCCACAGTCCAGCCCAGACTCTCCGTGACCTTCCCAAACGTTGTCTTCACGCTGGGTGCGGGGCCCAGGACCTCCAGGGGCACACCCCACTGCCTCCAATTCCCACCTCTGTACCTTTACTCAAGTTGTCCCTGCCTGCGACTCTCTCCCTCCTTCAATATCTTTTACTATTGAGAGCTTCTCTACCCATCTTTTGAGGTGCTTCTCACATGCCCTCTTTCCAGGGAGATTTTTCAGGCCTCTCTGTGGTTAATCTGTGGCCTCTGCACTTGGTACCCCCTCCTACTGCGTGTTTGGTTGAATTTTTCTTATAATCTTTCCCGACTTAGCTCTCCGAAGGTAAGGAGAACAGTTGTAGGCACTCAGTTAATCATCAGAGGCTCTTTTTTTTTTTTTTGCGGTACGCGGGCCTCTCACCGTTGTGGCCTCTCCCTTTGCGGAGCAACAGGCTCCGGACGTGCAGGCTCAGCGGCCATGGCTCACGGGCCCAGCCGCTCCGCGGCATGTGGGATCCTCCCGGACCGGGGCACGAACCCGTGTCCCCTGCATCGGCAGGCGGACTCTCAACCACTGCGCCCAGGGAAGTCCATCATCAGAGGCTCCTGAAAGAGACTCCTCTCTGTCTTTCTCTGCTCTGAAATGGAATCCAGCCTATTTATTAATAACAAAGAGGTGATATTTATTGAGTCTTTGCTGTGTCCTGGACAGTGTCCCCAGAGATAGACATGCATTGCTTTAGTTCATCTTCACAACAACCCTGTGAGATAGAAACCTTGGTTGTTCCCATTTTACACATAAGGACATCAAGGCATAGTGCGGCCAAGCAACTTACCTACTTCTCAGTGGTGGGCTGGCATTCAGATCCAGGCTGGTCTGCCTGCCTCCCTCCCTCCATAGATCTAACTAGGCTCAGTGACAGAACTAGAATTTCCCAATTGCCTAACTGCAGCTCTGAAGTGGGGAAGTCTGCCCTGGGAAACCTGAGGTCTGAGGGGAGCGGGGAGGCCCGTTAGAGGGGTGATTTACCGCTCTGGGTTCTGAAATTTGGACTGCGCAACTTGACGCTTCTCCCTCCTGTTCTCAGCTCTGCCATCAGGAGGAAGGGGGGATGTGTCACCCGAGAGAGCAGAGCCGGAATCAGGAGACCCGGGTGCTAGCTGCAGGACTAGCCCTTGCTGACAGCGCGGCCACAGTCTGCTCTCTGGGCCTCGATTTCCAAACTTGGGAAATAAGAGGGTTGGTTTGGATGATCTCTAAGACCATTTCCAGCTCAGTCAACCCATGACGTGCTGCCTTCAGGCAATTTGCGTCACCACTTGGACCCTGAGTTTCCTCGTTAGTAGAATGAGGTGCTCACCCCTGCAAAGCAGCAGAGGATTATTGAGGCGGGGAATCACTCCAGTGGGATCACTCTGGTGATGGTGACTCGCGACTCTCAGCAAAGCCAGGCACAGCAAGTTATCAGGGTGCTGTAAATAGCCAACAGTTCCCACAATGTTCTCCGACAGCAGGAAATGTGATGGCAGCGATTCCCAAAGAGTCGCTCTCTGCTCAGCTTAAAAGGGCAACCTCCTCCCAACCAGCCACTTCCTTCAGACATTTCCTCCTGGCCCCAAAGACCAAGGTGGGCGCATACCCGTCCAGGGCTGCCGAGAAGCGTTTGCCCCGAGAGAAAAGGCACGGCTCAGGGCAGGAGGGGAGCCGACTCTGGGCTGAAGCCCTCTCGGAGGGAAGACTGAAGAAAGTGGAAGGACGTGCAGGGTGTTGACAGAAGCACTGGACCGGGGCCAGGACTGCACGGTTCCAGTTTTCTGCCGCTGAAAAGCTACGTGACCCTAGGCCTGCTGCTTCCTCTCTGTGAAGTGACAGTTGTCTGTCTGGCTGAGAGGGAGGTGAGAATTTCTGAGGGTCCCTTCCACACTAGAGCATCACGACCATCCTCCTGTGCTCCCACTTTGAGACAGCAGCGGTCTGGGCTTCTGCTTTCTCTTTCCCTTTAGTTTTAATTTAGTCCCCACCACTTCTCTCCGTTGAACTCTGGCCACAGAAACAACCTCCAGTGTTGTTTAGTACAGTTTTGGAGACGACTGGATGGGAGGGACACTTGAACATAATCTTTTAAGGATTAGGACCACAGCGGTCTAAGCTGTTCTATCTTTAGCATCTTGCACACGGCATGGCACATAGGAGGCATTCAGTACGCATGAGGTGCATGAGTGGATGGATGAATGAACGAATGAGGTGCCTTGGATTCAGAACAGTGGTTACTCCCTCCTCTGCCACAGCTCCAAGAAAAAAGCAGGGTTTGCTCTGCAGGTACCTGGGACTTAGCGCAACTGTTGTAGTAGCCTCCCAATTGGCCACCCTCCCTTCATAGTCTTTGCTTAAATTCAGAGGCTTACCTTCCCCGGCCAAGAAGCTCCAAAGGCTCCCCCTGGGTTATGAGATAAAATCCTGACTTACAAGGTCCTCTAAGTGGATGCAAACTCCCATTTCGAATCTCATCTACCTCCCCTCAAAACGCTGAGGGTCTCCCTCCTACTGCTGACCTATCCCAGAATGCACATACCTTAACTGAAAATTCAAGTTAACAAGTGAACACTGCATGTTGAGGGATTAGTGTGGTGTCCGGTACACGGCCAGTGCTCCCTTTGAGCTATCCTTCTTCCTGCTTTCCAGGAATTCTAGAAATTCCTGGTTTTTCCACTTGTGTATTCCCCTCAGCCTCATGAGGTCTTCCCATGGCCTCAGATTCCATCACTCTTTCCTTTCCATCCCCAGCCTATTTTTCCCTCGGAGGTTTTATTTATTTTTTTTGGCTGCGCTGTGTGGCATGAGGGGAATCTCAGTTTCCCGACCAGGGATCGAAACCCGTGACCCCTGCATTGGGAGCATGGAGTCTTAACCATGGGAGCAGCAAAGTCCCCCCTCGGTGCATACTTTCTTTTTTTTTGTGGGATCTTCCCGGACTGGGGCACGAACCCGTGTCTCCTGCATTGGCAGGTGGACTCTCAACCACTGCGCCACGAGGGAAGCCCCCCCTCGGTGCATACTTTTAAGGCGCTTCCATATTTGTCTTCTGATGCCTCTGTGATGCGCGGCTGATGACTTTTTGAAAACAAAGCTCAAGGAAGCGTCTTGGGAGCCACCTCCCGGCTTCTACAATGGGGCCTGGCTCAGGGAAGGTAGTGCTGGCAGCTGACTCCGAGCCAGATGGCCCCAAACTTCTACGAATCATTTCATTTACCCCACAAAGGCTGTGCCACAGGTAGGAATGGGACCTGTCTTACAAACGAGGAAACTGAGGGTCACAGAGATAACATGGTCACAGTCAGTTAGTGGCAAAGGTCTGACTCCACAGCTCTGAACCACTGTGTTAATTTATCTTCGGTAACAGTTCAATTAAGTTGGGCAAAGCGTCAAACAAGCTCGCAGCTGACCCTCATGGGGGTTTGGGCTCACAGGGTGGTAGAGGGAAGGAAGTGGGAAAGACACAAGGTAAACTGCCTGACTTTCAGACTCATTACATCAGAGATGAAGACAGGGCTCTTCGAGACTGTTAGGTCCAACCCCTCACTGTACAAATGGAGTCACTGAGGCCCAGTGAGGGCAGGGGCTGGTCCAAGGTCACACAAGACCAGACTCGGGACTTCCCTGGCGGTCTAGTGGTTAAGACTGTGCTTCCACTGCCAGGGGACACGGGTTTGATTCCTGGTCGGGGAACTAAGATCCCACATGCCATGCACAAAGCAGCCAAAAACATAAATAAATAAGAAAAAAAGAAAAGAAAAAAGACCAGACATTTCCCAATGTCCCCACACCATTCCCTCCTCAGCAGCTACAACAAACACATGCTGAACTGCAGGAGAGGGCAGGTCAGCCGGGCCAGGGAGCAGAGCCCTCCAGCCAGTAGGCACCCACATGCCATGGTCACTGGATAACCGTAAGTCCGTGGTCGCTAGATAACTTTAGATCTGAGTCCCAGAGCAGAAGCAGAGCTGGGGGAAGGGAGATGGAGAAAGTGCAGCTGACCTCCCGTTGACCACTGATCTTCACAAACTGGAAGCTCTCCACAGGCCTCCCCAGATCACGATCACATCTGGTGCCCCTGGAGAGTTCAAAAGAGGAAGTCTGGGCTCGGATGTCATGGATGAAGCGTGCACAGAGAAACATTCTGGTAGCAGAGGGAGGAGAGCGGACCCGAGACCCAGACCCGGCTGCGCCAGCCTTCCCAGGCTGACCTGAGCTCAGACCCTCATTTGGGATTCCCAGGAAGGGATGGGAAGATAGAAAGTCACTCCTGGGCAGGTTAACACCTCAGCTCTAATGGCAACAATCTGGGCTTGCAGGTTCTAGGTCAAAACCACAGATCCCTCTTGGAAATGTATTTATGTGTCTGTATGTCTCTTTTTATTTAAAGAGAGAAGAAATGGAAAGGGAATGATTTGGAGGCACATCCTAGAATGTCAATGTTAGAAAGCCAAGATCTTTTTGTTGAACTCTCTCATTTTGTAGCCAAGAGCAAGGAGACTCAGGGAGGGAAAGAGACTGGTGCAAGGTCATGAGGCAAGTGTGTGGCGGATACAAATTTGAACACAGGTATTTGGACTCCTGGTTCAGTGGTCTAGCACAATAACCGGGACAGAGGCGGTGGTAAAACGGTGGGAGGATTGTCAGTTGGCCCGAAGATATTTCTTCCTCGCCCACCGCCCCCAGAACTGGCACCTGCCACCACACCCCACCATGCAAAGCACACACATCACTCGCTTCACATTCAGAGCCTCAGAATGTTTTTGGCTTCGACAGAGCCCAAACCAGGGCAGGGACTGTGACAACGGACGGAAGCTGGGAAGGCAGGAGGAGGAAGATGGGGAGAGGAGGTGGACGGGATCAATGGCTACGGTTCTTCAGCCACTCAGACGTGAGTAGGAGTGACCGTGCCGCGCCCTTACTGGCTAGTGGGAGTGGGAGCTTTTCCTAAACCCCAGTTGAAGACAAGAGCCCACCCTGGCCCCTCCCCCCACCCCTGTCCCTTCTTTAGTCTCTGAAGCTGGAGCATCAGGCTGGGTCGTGGCGGGGGGATGACCACTTCTTAGCAGAGGTGCCCGCCAACGCCAGCGGTCCTAATCCTTGCCTCCACAGAGAGCCAGCAAGGCCTTCAGGAAGTGACCGGAGGTGTCGCCCTGGCAGGGACAGAGGGAGAGCAGAGTGAGTGAAACAATCTTGATGACCTCAAGGCCCCCTCCTCCCAGCCGCTGGCAGCCTGGATGTCTCCCTAGTACGTAAATGTGACCATGTCCCTTCCGTGGCTCCCCATCAACCTCAGGAAAATGTCCAAGCTCTAGGCCTGGCTTCAAGGTCTTGTGTGGTCTGACCCTCATGAAGCTCTGTGGCTTCACCTCCCCGCTTCCTTCCGGGAGCATCTTGGTCATCTTACTACCTACATACCTACCATTGCTCCACCCAGCACGCCCTCCACACTGCCCCCAAATCCTGTCTGCCGTCAGATGCCCCCTCCTCTGTGAAGCGTTCCTGCCTCTATTCTTGTCTCCTCCCATGGCTGCCTTGCACCCTGCTAACCCTCCCCCCACGGCCATTAACACAAGTGTTACAGCAGTGGTCCCCAAACTTTTTGGCACCGGGGACCAGTTTCGTGGAAGACAATTTTCCCACGAACCATGGTGGGGGGTGAGGGGAGGGGGATGGTTCAGCGGGAATGCGAGCGATGGGGAGTGACAGGTGAAGTTTCACTTGCTCGCCCACCACTCACCTCCTGCTGTGTGGCCCGGTTCCTAAGAGCCCGCGGACCGGTACTGTTCCGCGGCCCAGGATTGGGGATCCCTGTGTTACGGAATTCCTTATTTGAACAAACATTATTGAGCACTTACTGGGTAACAGGCCCTTGCAAGAATTTATGTGACCATCATTGGATTTATGTTGTATTGTCTGGCATACGACAGGGCTATGGGGGGGAGGGAGCAGACTTTCTCCCTCCTTTTAGAGGGTTCCTGTCATTTTTATATTTTTTGTTTCTGTAATTTTTGATATATGATTAAAAGTAATATATTAGGACTTCCCTGGTGGCGCAGTGGTTAAGAATCCACCTGCCAATGCATGGGACACGGGTTCGAGCCCTGGTCCGGGAAGATCCCGCATGCCACGGAGCAACAAAGCCCGTGGCCACAACAACTGAGCCTGCACTCTAGAGCCTGCGAGCCACAACTACTGAACCCACGTGCCACAACTACTAAAGCCTGTGTGCCTGGAGCCCGTGCTCCACAAGAGAAGCCACCACACCACAACGAAGAGTAGCCCCCGTTTGCCACAACTAGAGAAAGCCCAAGGGCAGCAACAAAGACCCAACGCAGCCAAAATAAGTAAATAAATAAAGTTATATATAAAAAAAGAGGAACTTTCCTCTTAAAAAAAAATCATTGTTGTAAACAATTCAAATCAAAGGATTATACAATAAGTCTCCCTCCTACCCCAAACCCTAACTTCCTAAATCAAGAGGCAGCCACTGTTGTATTTACTTGTGTGATCTTCTAGCAATGCTTTTCCATATGCATATACAAATATGTATATATGTATAATGTCCCTTTTCTGCAGAGCATTCATACTATTCTGGGCCATAATTTTTGACTTAGAGAAGATCCCAAATCAGCACATAGAACCTCCTCATGCTTTTTCATGGCTGTACTGTACTCTGTCATATGGATACACTGTAATTTATTTAACCAGTTCTGTATGATGGTAAATGTCTTCATTTATTTGATTGTGGCAGTCTCCAAAAGCAGTAGCCAAGAAAAAAATGGGGAGGGGAAGTAATAATACCCAAAGAAAAGCTCTGGAAGATATCTGACCCTCCCAAGGCATATTGGAACAGGGAACAAGAAAAGCTGAACAGGAGGTACAATCCCATTTTGAACATGTTAGCCAACCAGACAGGGGAAGCGTAAGGATTTTCCAACATAAGCCATCTGAATTATGGTGAACCTAACCTGAGGGTCACGTCAGTAGTTTCAGGTTTCGACAGTTTGCCAGACAGATTTAAAGACTTTCTGTTGTATTTGAGATGTTGAAATTATTCACTGCTTATAGATCAACCAGGTAAGTACGCAAAGCAGCCCTTCTTATTGCTGGCGATTAAGTCCCTTACTTCACATTTCGATAGAAGGCAAGCGATTTGGGAATCTTGGGGCAAAGAAACCAATGTGGGGAACCAAACAGTGGTGCGAGTCTTCTTACTGGGCCAGACCCCTGCAGGGGACAACCATCCTGACCTTTCAGATGTGCTGAAATTCGAGAGTGAGAAGCACCAAGGCATTCTTATGTGGAACTACAGAGACACCTTCTTCAATTTATCTCTGAAAGAAGTACTCCTTCTCAGGTGGGTGAGCACTTCCTGCCCAAATGCTGAGTTCGTGTTCAAGGGCGATGATGATGTTTTTGTGAACACCCGTCACATCCTGAATCACTTGAATAGCTTATCCAAGAACAAAGCCAAAGATTTGTTTATAGGTGATGTGATTCCCAATGCTGGACCCCGTCAGGATAAGAAACTGAAGTACTACGTCCTGGAAGTTCTTTACACTGGCGTCTACCCACCTTATGCAGGGGGAGAGGGATTCCTCTACTCTAGCCACCTGGCTCTGAGGCTATACAATGTAACTGGCTAGGTCCTTCTCTACCCCATCGATGCTGTTTATACTGGAATGTGCCTTCAGAAACTTGGCCTCATTCCAGAGAAACACAAAGGCTTCAGGACATTTGATATAGAAGAGTAAAACAGGAATACCATTCGTTCCTAAGTAGGTTTGATGTTGGTACATAGTAGAAAACCTCAAGAGATGATTGATATTTGGTCTCGGTTGCAAAATGCTTATTTAAGTTGTTAAATTATGTACAAACTAAATTTTGCATAGAAAGATGTATCTCGAATAGTTCCCATGTGATGTTCTCTCACATTAGAGGTAATTTCTATGTAAAACCATCAAAATTGCCTTTATGAGTAGTATCCATATGAGGGTCTCTAAACCTTTCAGTATAGTATTTTCTGAAGAGGGAAAGCAGAAGACACTAATGTTTATGTAGGATATGACAGGACGAATGGTTCTGACCCTTCCTGCTGGCTAGTGGTCATTGTTTTCTAACTTGTCCCCCTTGTCATCTGAAATCATGTTTCTGGAATTTGATCGTGTTATCTTTGTTTTATTTTTGTTTTGCTCTCATATGATGATAACCCTATTTCCCATTATAATGAGTGAACTCTCTGTGATTTAGGTATTCATAAACGTATAGGCTACAAAGACATTGTTATATATGACTCAGTGCTTTCTGTGGAGTGGAATAACATTTTCATGAAATTTGGATGAATTTTTAAAAATTGTCTAGAAAAATTTGACTTCTTTCAAAATTTCCTGCCACCGCAACATTTCCTTGTGTTAATCTAATCAACCAGTTTTGCAAAATGGGAATCACTGTGTGACATTCATCCAGTTTATCTTGTTATGGTCTTATGGTCATAATAAGGAGGAAGCTTAACTATCTTGTATTTGGTTTGCTGGGTGGTGGTGTGATAGTTCTCTCTTTTTCAGTATTTGAAAATAATGAGTATGATTCCATAATCTTCAAACTGAAGACTGAATTGACCCTGACAACCATATTGTGTTTTTGATTTTTCATTGTGAACCAGGAAAGCATATGTAACTTTTGAACTTTAAGTGAAAAGACTGAAGTGGCAGACCTTTTTATCAGTGGTTTGTCAGTTTAAAACTGCAGAATTCTATTCTTGCCATATGGTTACGTGTTGCTTATACAAAATTATTATCCTGAGTAGTGACTGCTTTCCTGTCTCAGTGTAGAAGTGCCTGTGTTTTTATTTATTGTTCAGATCAAATACCAAAACATTTTCTTAAATATATTCTGTGTAATATTTTATTTGTATACAGTGTTGTTGATGAATTATTTAACTAGAGCATGGTATTTTAAGTAGTAAGTAGAACATATGTTAGATAAAGTTAACTGTCATTTTTGAATTAAAAAAATTTTTTTGGGGGTGGGGGACATGAACTAGAATTCTGCCAAACTGTTGCTTATATATACTGTCTTGTAACATGCTTTCTTGAGATATTTTTGTGTTACAGATATGAAGATTCTTACCAGATGTGATACTGGGGACTGTAAGAAGATAGAAATAAAGTCACCATATTTTTAATTGTCATGTGAAAAAAAAAATTGAAAATAGAACTACCGTATGACTCAGCAATTTCAATCCTGGGTATTTATCCAAAGAAAACAAAAATATTAATTAGAAAAGATATATGCATTCCTATGTTCAGAGCAGCATTATTCACAATAGCTAAGATATGGAAGCAACCCAAGTGCCCATCAATTGATGAATGGATAAAGAAGATGTGGTATATACATACAATGGAATATTACTCAGCCATAAAAAATGAAATCTTTGCCATATGTTCACTTAGAACATATGCTAAGTGAAATAAGTAAGAAAGAGAAATGCTGTATGGTTTCACTTATACTCGGAATCTAACAAACAAAATAAATGAACAAACATAAGAAAAAAAGAAACAGAGTCATAGATACAGAGAGCAAATAGGTGGTTGCCAGAGGAGAGCTGGTAGGGGGAGGAAAGAAAAAGGTGAGGGAGAGTAGAGGCACAAGCTTCCAGTTGCAAAATAAGTGGGTCATGGGTATGAAATGTACAGCGTGGGGAGTATAGTCAACAACTACTATCTTTGTATGGTGACACGTTGTAACTAGACTTATCATGGTGATCATTCTGAAATGCACAGAAAAAAATCACTATGTTGTATAACAGGAACTAACCTAGTGCTGTAGGTCAATTATACTTCAAAAACAAACAAACATACAAACAAACTCATAGAAACAGAGATCAGATTTGTGTTTACCAGAGGTAGGGGGTGGGGGAGGGGCAACTGGATGAAGGCGGTCAAAAGGCACAAACTATAAGACAAATAAGTATTAGGAATGTAATGTACAACATGATAAATATAATTAACACTGCTGTATGTTACATATAAAAGTTAAGAGAGTAAATCCTAAGAGTTCTCATCACACACACAAAAAAATTTACTATTTCTTTAATTTTGCATCTATACAAGATGATGGATGTTCACTAAAGTTATTGTGATAAGCACTCCATGATGTATCTAAGTCAAATCATCATGCTGTACACCTTAAACTTATATAATGCTATATGTCAATTATATCTCAATAAAACTGGAAGAAAAAAATAATGAAGATTTGCTACCAAGTTACATTTACACCAAGTCTGTATGAGACTGCCTGTGAGCTTCCTCATGGTCTTGTCAACCAAGTATAGCATCAAACTTTAAGATTTTGGTCAGTCCCCAAAATCAAAGAAATGGGCTTCATAAATGAAAAAAGTCAGATGCAAAAAATCACATATTACATGATTCCACTTACATGAGATAATCAGAAAAGGCAAATCCATAGAGACAGAAAGTCACTTGTAGGTTGCCTAGGGCTGGGGGTGGAAATAGGTAAACAGGTACAAGGGACATCAGTGGGATGATGAAAATGTTCTAACACTGGATTGTGGTGAAGGCTGTACAACTCATTAACTTTACTAAAAATTACTGATGCCCTTAAACGAGTAAATTTCATAAAATTTATGATACTTAAATTACACTTCAATAAAATTGCTTTTAAAAAGCCAAAAAAAAAAGGCTCTTTTTTTTGCGGTACGTGGGCCTCTCACTGTTGTGGCCTCTCCCATTGCGGAGCACAGGCTCCGGACGCGCAGGCTCAGTGGCCATGACTCACGGGCCCAGCCGCTCCCCGGCATGTGGGATCTTCCCTGACCGGGGCACGAACCCGTGTCCCCTGCATTGGCAGGCGGATTCTCAACCACCGCGCCACCAGGGAAGACCCAAGACTCTTGTTTTATTTGGAAATCTTTATAAGCCTTTGATCCATCCATCTGAAATCTATTTTGGTATAAAGAGTGAGGCAGGTCTCCTCTCATTTAGCAACGTCTTGGCTGTTCTAAGAGGTAACATTCTGGGAATAAAAAGGACTTCTAATCTATGTTCAAGCATCTGACACTCACCGCTCCCCCACTGACCTCTCACCCCGCCCCTCACCTCAATGGCTTGGTGGAGAGACTTGTCATATTTCTCAATGAACTCCCGCCGGATGTTGAGCAGGTCGATCTCACTCCGGGAGACCATGATCCTGGTGAGGGTCTTCTCCTCTGTGCCAGCACCCTGGTGGAGCCAGGCGACAGGGAGAAACACAGGGCAGGAGGAGAAATGGGGTTAGGTCAGGCAGGAACTCATGGGTGTCCCTCTGCCTCTCTCCCTTTTCCCTCCAAAACCAGGATGGGACATCCTGCCTCCCTCTTCCACAAACAGTCCTGACTCAAACTCCCCTGTGCCAGGACTGGCCAGACAGAGGCAAGAACAGCCTGTATGAGTTGAATAGTGTGCCCCCCAAATTCATGTCCACCTAGAACCTTACAAGGTTATCTAATATGGATATAGGGTCTTAGCACATGTAATCAGTTGAGGTTATACTGCATTTGGGTGAGCCCTAGATCCAATGACTGGTGTCCTTACAGGAAGAGGACACATGGACATACACACAGATAAAGGCAGAGACTGCAGGGACTCATGCTTAAGTCAGGAAACACCAGGATTCCAGACGCCCACCCGAAGCTAGGAGAAAGGCATGGGAGAGTTTCCCCCTCAAGGCCTCCAAAAGGAACCAGTCCTACCAACACCTTCATTTTGGACTTCTGGCCTCTAGAATCGTTAAAGAATACATTTCTGTTGTCATTGAATTTGGGACAGCAGCCCTGGGAAACTAA
Organism: Globicephala melas; assembly: GCF_963455315.2. NCBI lineage: Eukaryota > Metazoa > Chordata > Mammalia > Artiodactyla > Delphinidae > Globicephala > Globicephala melas. The sequence continues at coordinate 126,731,912 of NC_083316.1, forward strand.
TACAGGGCCCAAGGAGCAGACACAGGACACGGACTACATGGGCAGCCAAGGCCCACCTCTGCTCCCCAAGGAGCTCTGAACACCAGCTGAGGAATCAGAGCCGGCACACGGCGGGGGCTCAAGAGACGGCTGTCACGTTTGTGGACAGCAGGCTGACAGGGCTCTCAGGCTCACTCCCACCAGACTGCCTGCGCAGGCTCTGTCAGCAGCTGAGACTCCACTTGCTGGGCTGAGAGGATGGCCAGAGTGGCTTGGGTTTTCAGGAAGCCAGGGCTAGTCCCAGAGCTGAGCACTTGCTTCCTTTCGTGATCGTTGGTCATAGGAGACACTGTGTCATCTGCTAGAATGTGAGCTCCAAGGGGCAGAGACTGTCCTTTTCAGCCCTGAGTCCCCAGAGTAAGTTTCTCAACCTTGGCGCCTGGGATCAGATCGTTCTTTGTTGCAGGGATCTGTCCTGTACGTTGTAGGATGTTCAGCAGCGTCCCTGCTCTCTACCCACCAGATGCAAAAAGCAACACTCCCCAAGTTGTGACAACCAAAATGAGTCTGAACATTGTCACATGTTGCCCGGGGGGCAACGTAAACCCTGGTTGAGGACTACTCTCCTAGAACCAGGCACGAGGCAGATGCCGATACCTATCAAATGGGCGGAAACAAACACAATTCCTGATCCAGGGGATGGCGCACATCTGTGTTTGTGGGGGCAGAAGTGCTCGAAGGGAAACGAACAGACAAGTTTTCTTACCTTCATAGATTTGTAAAGTTTGTCGGCAAAGAAGAGAGGCTTATTCTTGACACTTTGAACTGGTAGGAAGAGGAAAGAGATGCAGGGAACTTGGTCAGAGGAGATGTGCCCAGACCATGGGCTGCTACTGCTGCTAGAGAAGTAGCATCTCCTCTATCCGCAACCTGGGCCCAGGATCGTTGCCAACGCCAGGGTCATATCCAGGGCCTGACACTTTCACTCCCTCTTCCTGACGCTGCCTCCTCTGTCTCATCCCTACACCTGGCTCTCACTGGGTTGCAACTCGCTTCCTGCTAAGGTGCTTGCAGCTAACTAAGGCTAGTAGAGGACTCAAAGGGAAGAAACCACTCGTGAACCCAAGGTACAGGGCCTCAAACTGGTAAGGGCATCAGAATCAAAGAAGAACTTGTTTAAAACTCAGGTTTTGGGCTCTACCCTAGAGACCCAGATTCAAGAAATATTTCAAGCAGAAGTTCTCAAAGTATAGTTCCTGGAAGGCATCCGCATCATCTGGGAGCTTGGTAGAAATGCACATTCTCATGCCCCACCCGAGATGTGCTGAATCTGCAACTCGGACGGTGGGTGGCCAACTCATCCCACTTTTCCTGGGACATTCCTGGTTTTAGCACAAACCCAGATGGTTGGTCACTCCATTCTGGTGCAGCCTAATGTTTGAGAACTACTGATTGAAATATGCCAAAGAACGTCTGTCAGTATAATTTAGGGCACGGTGCCAATCTCTAGGGCTGAGCGTTGCCCACTCTTCCCCATTGGCAGCCCCCATCCCTACCCCAGATACTGCCTGCCTAGCAACCTCCCACACTTTCGCAAGGCCTGGGGGTCTCTAGTCCTCAGCAGCTGCTGGATTTCAAGGCTCCAGAGCTCACGGGGGCGGGAGGGTGTCTCAGATAGCTTAAGGAGGAGGAATCAGACGCCAGGACCAGAAAGCCAGAATGACTCTGGATATAAAAGTATCTCTATCAGGAAGGCAGGGGGTGAGAGACTGGAGCTGTGCATCCCAAGGGCACAGTCATGCAGGAGACAGGCCTGTACCCTCCCCTGCAGCAGGCTCGGGAACTGTGGGAAAGATCACATTACATACCCACCTTCCCAGGTCCTTATGTAGCTCCCTACCACCTCCCAGACAAACCCTAAGCTCCTTGGCCTGAAAATCAAAGCTCCTGCCTGCCTCTGCTCTCTCATTGCCTCTGTTGCCCATTCTCTGAACATTCTGTGAATTCCTTTGTGCCTCTGTCCTCCTGGTAAGGAGAAGTCTGCTGTCTGCCTTCCACTACTTTACCTCCCGAATCCACATCCCCAGGCCCATCACCTCCCCCTAGGAGCCTGCCCTGACTCGGAGCCTGGGGCTCAGTCAGTGTGGTTAAGGAGCAGACTGGGCAGGAACTTCCGTCCTCTGCAACCGTCCCCGAAAACCTTCCCCAGAACCTGAAGCCCGCCACCTGCCTCAGAGGACCCCGGGGCCTGCCGTGGGATGGAGTGAGGTGGAGTGGTGTGTCGGTACGCACACTCGTGCACACGCGCATACACATGGTCTAGGTGGGAGGAGAGAGGACAGAGGGAGAAACACGAGGAAAAAGAGGTCTAGACGTGTCTCCATAGACCAATTACTCTGGTGATTAATCCTAGCGTGAGCTTTGGGCTCGGGCGGCCCCTGGTGTGAGTCCTGCCTCCACCAGTGACATGTAACCTTTCTGAACCTCAGTGTCCCACTTTGTAAAATAAGCAGATAAAAGCACCTCGTAAGGATTCAACCAAAGCTGTGTGCAACTGGCTTCACACAGTGCCTGGCAGGAAATAATAATAGAAGCTAACATTCATCCAGTGCATTCTATGTGCCAGGGGGCAATGCTTTTAAGTGTTGTATAATTAACTCATTTAAATCTGTGTACTATGATCACATCCACTTTACAGAGGAGGAAAACTGAGGCACGGGGTTTCTGTGACTTGCCAGTGGATGTGCTATGCTATTCTGCCTCCTAGGTATCGTTCCCAGGTGGTAAAGACCCATTGAAAGTTAGATGATAACATCACAACAATAACACCTCTGCTCCATCTGTTCTAAAACACCTTTTCCTCGAAGTTGAAGTCCCTGAAATCAAGATGCATCCTGTAATTGAAGGCAATTATGTGAAAACCTTCCACTGACACCTCCAGGTAGGATGAAAAAAAAAATGTGCGTCAATACAATGCATTTTGTAGTCATAAATGAGACGCTGCTAATCACTAATACTAAGAAAAACAAGTTTGACTTTTGCTCATATCTACTCATCCGTTTATACACATGGAGAAATTGAGATCCAAAAGGGGAAAGACTTCTTCAAAGGTAAGAACTCAAATTACACAATAAGAGAGTAATCAAAGAGATCCAGGTGCTGGGAGGAGGGAAAGGTAAGTGTGTGTGTGTGTGTGTGTGTGTGTGTGTGTGTGTGCGCGCGCGTACACACCCAAGTCCTGCAGGACACTGCACCCCCTACCCAGCCTGGCCATCACCCTCCCAGCCACCTCCCCAGAGAGCACTGTTTCCTCACCCTGCCCTGCAACCCAGAACACGTTCTTGTGTTATCCTGCCAATCACACACAGGCAGAGCCCAAGGAGTGGCAGTGCTTATTTTCCAGTACTAGTAGCTTAGGAAACTATAGAGGCCACACTCATCCAGTGAATCTGGCCATGTTCCCTGTGCCCCCCAGCCCCTTCCCTTGGTCCCCACCAGTTACCAATGGCCACAAACACATCTCGGACATCCCCGGACATCCCCTTCTTGATGGTGTGCTCCACGTCATAGTTGGTCATCTTGACGAACTCCTGGAAGACTGGCCCCAAGAGAAGCCCCGGAGGTGGGAGGTGAGCTTTGACTCAGAGGAAGGGGGGAAGATCACCCCTCCCCAACCCACCCAGCAGCAGCAGGTATGGCTGCAGCCCAGACCTAAATGCATTGGTCAGGACTGCTGTGGAAGCGATGTTCTGACCTCAGGGCTCCCTTAAGCTCAGCGCCAAATCTCTATCAAGTCAGACAGTGCCCCAGAGCTTTGGACAAGTTCCAGGAACCCAGGCATGGGTAGCAGAAGGAGCATGCATCCTATTCCCAGCTCTGCCACAAGCTCATCAAGTTGACCTGGGGTGAACCCCTCCCCCTTTCTGGGCCTCCCCTTCCTCCTGGATAGAGGTTTGTTTTGTTTGTTTGTCTGTTCGCTGTGCTGAGGCATGAAGGATCTCAGTTCCCTGACCAGGGATCGAACCCGTGTCCCCTGCAGTGGAAGCGTGGCATCTTTACCACTGGACCACCAGGGAAGTCGGGATAGAGACTCATGTAAGTAATCACAATGATAACACTAAGGAAGTTACCAGGTGCTAAGTGCTTTTTGTGTATTTATTTTTTGTACCCTCACAACAGTCATGCGAGGTAGAATTAAAATCCTTAATTTATAGGTAAGGGAAGTAAGGCACAGATATTCAGTAACTTGCCCAGGGTCACACAACTGATAAGTGGGAGATCTGAATGAAGGCATTCCAGCTCCCAAGTCCGTTCTTTTAGTGACTGTGCGAAAGCACTTTTACTGGCAAGTGCCAGGCATACGCGTGTCAAAACGTCCATGTCTTAGTGGTAAGGGCACTTCATCATCACCTAGTGTCAGGGCCGCCACATACGGGTGTGCCCTGTGCACCTGGCAGCCTGGTGTGTGTACATGGTCCTTGTGGCATTATCACCCCTCACCGCCTTGCTCCTGGCAGACGTTACCAAAGAATCAAGACACAGAACCTTCGAATCCTCAACGCAGCATTCTAGGCAGCCACTACCAATCCACTGGAGTTGGCCTTGGAGGGAAAAGCCACCTGCCATCTCTTATCCCAGGCATCCCACATGCTTCCCAAAGGAGGTGAAGAGAGCTGGCCCGAGGCTGAATGATGCCGTTAGCAGCAGAGCCAGGACTAGACCTGGCTCCCGGTCCCCATTGGCCACCACACTCCCTTGCTGGGGTAAGGAGTGGGTGCGTGGGCAACTAGCTCCTATTGTCAAGACTAGGGGGTCTTCCTGCTGACTTGGGAGGGGGAGGGAGTCAGGCCTCACCTCTCCGGAGGTGCTGATAGCTACGCGTGCAGAGGATCATCATGAAACGTGTCTCCAGGGAAGATTTGTCTCCACTGGGCGTGTCTGCTATTTCCTGCAGAGCCCGGGTCCAGGAGAGAATTTGAGAGGGAAGACACGAGAAAGCCTCGTTTGTTATTCACTTTCATGTCTGCCTGGGCCGAGGGCAGTTAGAAGCTGGGCTAACTCAGCCACCCAAGGAGGCTGACGTTGGCCCCTTCCTTCTTCCTCGGACTCCACATCCCCCCTCCAGTTCCCAGAGACCCCGTGGACTCACCCAGAGGAGCTGAGCACAGAGCACTTCCACCCTGGCCTCAGGGTCACGGGACTGGGCCCAGGGGAGGGGCAAACAGGCACTGGGCATGGACACTCAGACTTCTCCTTCCATCTTTAAACCCCTCTGAAAGCCCCTCTGGGGAAGTGTGTCTGTGCACGTGTGCAAGGAAAAATGGCCTAGCCAGTGTTTCCCCAAGTGGGGTAAACAGGCAAACATATTTTTACACATCACATATGTAGGCTTCCACAGTGATCTTCTAGCCAGCTATCAGTTCTATTTACATCGATATGAAATTTCCTTTAAAATAACTCATTTTGGGTTAAAATAAAAAGAGTCCATTTAAAGAAAATTATTCACATCTGGTGGTATGTAGCACAAATCAGGCAGATGGTGGGTAGTGAAGTTTTGGGAAACACTCGCTTGGCCCATATGTCACCCACCGGGGTTCTGTGGAGGCCCTGAAGGGGAGAGAGAGAACCTGGGGGGGCACGCCCCCAAATCACTGCCTTACTCTGCCCCTCAGCTCCGCCCAGAGGCACAGCCAGACTCAGACCTTTAAAATCCACGTGAAGAACCGGGCACTTACCAAGATCTCAGCAGCCACCTGAGAGCAAGGAGGAGACAGGAGAGAGAGGGGGGAAGGCAAGAGTCAGAGGAGGCCCAGAGAGGGGGTCCTGGGGTGCAGGTGAGGGAGCCTGGCTCCGGGTGGCAGAGGTCCCACAGTTGGGGGCAGGGAAGGGGCTGGGAGGAGGCACCTTCCCCCGACCTTTGGGCTGGAGCTCAAGATGAGGACAGGTCTGGGAATTCACGATGAAAAGTGTTTACTGGAGGGGTAAGAGGAGGGCACAGGACAGGACACTCTACCCCTCACGCCTGGCAACCTAGGGCGGCTCCTCAGAGCCACGGAGAAGTTCGACGTGAGATGTGCCCTGTTTCCTACACCTTTTACCACACTCGGAGTTGAAGGGTCCTTAGGAGACCTGTCATTTACCCCCTCATGTTACAGGCAGGAGACAGGAAAGCTGAGGCCTGGAGGGGACGTGCAGCCGATCAGGTGGGAAGATGCCCGTTGTTCAAGTCATCTTACAAGGGTGAATTTTCATCATCACGTTATGCTGAACACAAAATTCTGAGGTTAGGACACTACTTTGTTAGGCAAATAGCTGTGACTCGCAGGGCCTGGGAACAGAATATAGCCAGTCCTGTGTACCCCAGACTGAGTTTTGCCTTTTCTTTTTTTTTCCGAAACTCTGCCAACTACTTTATTCTATTGGGCAGACTGAAATCATCCTCTTTATAAACATCTCAATAGATTTGGGCTTTAGAAACCTTGGCATTAAATAAATTTGTAATGTCTATCAAAATTCAAAATGCACACACCGCTTGATCAAGCGACTACACGTTGCTAGGAATTTCTCTTACATATAAACCAGCAGAAGTCTTTGGAGATATTGTTCACTGTAATAGAGAAACACTGGAAACCATCACTAGATCACTTGTTAAACAGGCAATGGTTCATTTAGTAATGGAAATCCACGCAGCGAGTAAAAAGAATCAGACTGGTCTACAGGGCTGATAAGGAGAGAGTTTCCATTTAAATTAAGCAGAAAAGTAAAGTACAGCATGCTGTGTATAAGTGTTCCTTTTATCTAGATGAGAAAAGATAAATGTATGCTCACTCTTACATATTTACTGGGAAGTCGTGCTAGAGGGGTAGTCAAGATACTGTTAACAGCGGCTACCTTCAAGGAGAAGGACTGGGGGGAAGAGCTTTTGCATTTTGTTTTATTTTTCCTGAAATTTTATGTTTACATTTCTTCAACATGCAAATACGTTAATTTTTTTTTTTTTAAGTCAAATAGGAGTTATCAGAGCTACTAGGATTATGGGATGCTTCTGGTTTTTATTTACACTTTTCCATATTAAAAACAACCTGGTTGCACCTTGAGGACATTATGCTAAGTGAAATAAGCCAGTTACAAAAGGACAAATACTGTATGATTTCAAATATATGAGGTCCCTAGAGTAGTCAACTTCATGGAGACAGAAAGCAGAATGGTGGTTGCCAGGGGCTGGGGGGAGGGGGAGTAGGCAGTTGCTGTTTAATGGGTACAGAGTTTCAGTTTTGCAAGATGAAGAGATCAGTGGATGCACGGTGGAGATGGCTGCACAACAGCGTGAATGTACTTAATGCCAATGAACTGTACACTTCAGAAAGGTTAAGATGGTAAATTGTACAATGTGTTACGTGTATTTTACCACAGGTTTTTTTTAAAAGTTATGCTAAAAAGTCTAGTATTGCTATTAAAAAGAGGGAGATGTTTAAAAAATGAAACAAAATGGAATCTAAAGTGTCAAGATTCTTTACTTATTTGGATGAGAAGAACCCCCAGATATACTTGTTTTTTCAAAGCACTTTAAGACCATCATATTTGTAATATGAAAAATGCAGTGGGTAACTACAATAATTTTCCAGATATTCAACACAAAAGCTTTTCCTTATTAGCTGAGCCACTTCATGCCAAAATTAATCTCCAAAAGTTAGAGTTACCACATGACCCAGCAATTCTACTCGTAGACATACACCCAAGAGAAATGAAAACATACGTGCACATAAAAACTTGTACACAAATGTTTATGGTAGCATTATTCATAATAGCTAAAAACTAGAAACAACCCAAATGCCTATTAGCTGATGAATGGAGGTTAAAAAAAAAAAGTAATATATCCATACAATGAAATATTATTTGGCAATGGAAAAGAATAAAGTACTGATATATACTATGATATGGACAAACTGTGAAAACATTACAATAAAGTGAAAGAAAGTAGCCACAAAGGGCCGTATATTGTAGGATTCCATTTATATGAAATGTCCAGAATAGGTAAATCTATATAGGCAGAAAGTAGATTAGTGGTTGCCTAGGGCTGGGGGGTTGGGAGGAAATGAGAGGAACCACAATATGTACTGGGTTTCTTTTTAGGATGATGAAATTGTTCTAAAATTACTGTGGTGATGGTTGCACACGTCTGTGAAGACACTAGCAACCACCGAATTGTATTCTTTAAATGGGTCAATAGATAGTATGCAAATTATATTTCAATAAAGCTGTTATATTAAAAAATAACCTGGAGATTGAATTATCTAAAAATGGCTACAATTTTCATTTCACTCTGGGTCTATAATAATTAGATTATTTACATGATTTACTGCTCACACTGGAACACTGAGAGTAAAGGGCAAGCTATTTGCAATACTGTGGGGCAACAGGTAAACACTGGCCATATGTCACCTGATCATAACAGACCCAGATTTCCAAGAGCTTGAGGTTGTTCTCGATGCCCAGAGTGAGAGCCTGGGAAGGAGGAGGTGTAAAACCAGCAAGCACACACCGTCAAGCACTAATGTCATTATTTTTCTGGGGGACCTTGGCTCTGCAGGTGAAATGCCTTCAATTTTTGTATACATTTTCCTCCAGCATTCCCAATTCACCTCTAGAAATCTATTCTAAGGAAAAAAATCATGAATGTGATGAGAGTTGGTTACCAGGGAGAGGGCTTTTTAAAAGAAGTTTGGTAGATTCTTAAGTATTTAGCCATTAAATGATGCTACTGATTTTTAAAAAATATGTTACCGTATTCACAGAATACTCATTTTTAACTGTTATAAATCAGGAATCCATTTTTATAAATACATAAAAAGACAACTAGAATAATATATTCTAAAATAGCTATTAGTAGTAGTAGGTTATGGGGTTTTGTTTTTGGTTTTGCTTGTCTATTTTCTAAAGTTTCTACAAAATAATATGCATTACTTGAGAAACAAAATATTTCTAGCTATAAGGAAATGAGTCCACATTAAGATCAGGGTCTAGCAACTGTGAATCTGGAGAAGCAGCTGAGTTGGGCGGGGTCTGGCTCTGGCTCCCTTGGTTGACTCCACCCAGGTTCTCTCTCCCGGCTTCTCTCCTGAAAAGTAGCTGCCAGCGAGGCCCACCATTGCCCCCTGCTGGCAGCAACTAGAAGCATAGCCTCCTAGGCGGACCAGGCACCAAGTAGAATTCCCCGGAGGATGAATTTCAGGGTGATGGATGGATTTGGGTTGAGCTTTCAGGAGAAAGCCAGGTTCAAAGACCCTTAACGGCACAATGGGGCTGCTCACAGCAGTACTTAATAAATACCTGCTGAATGAGGGGATGAAATGTGGTCTCAGCAAGCCAGTCTAGTGGGGGGCTTCCCTAGACTGGGTTCCCAGGCTAGCCCCCCTAAACATATCTATAACACATTTGGAATACCTTATCTGAATGGAACCCTGTAGCTTCTGACAACTGTATTCCAAACAAGGGGCAGGAAAACTAGATATCAGCAGCTACCTGGTTTGGAAGCTGCAGGGAAATTACTATACTGGGTCCTGGAGGATATTAAATGGTATTAAGTGCAGGTTTTGGAGTCAGGCAAGCCTGGCTTAAAATCACACCTTGGCCACTTACAAACTGTGTCCTTGGATAGGTAAGGGGCTTCATTTTTCCTCCAGTAAGAAAATGGGGTCATACCAAAGTATGAAATAGCCTCAGCATCATACTCAGTACACACTGTAATAGTTCTGTAGTTGTCAGGTTACAGCTACAGATTCTTCAGCTCAGAGGGTGCTGTAACATTTCATATCCCTGTTGGTAGAATTCAGAACAGGGCTGCTGCCCTGACTCCCAGTCTATCAGGGCTCTTTTCAACCCACCAACTGTAAAAGAAGGGGGCTGGAAACACTGGCTGTGGTATCTATGCCTGACCCCTGGACCTGGGCCGGGCCAGAGGATGCCGGGAAAAAGGCACAGGTGAGTGGGGACAATGCAGATGGCCTCAACAGGGACTCCCCATCCATGGGGACCCAGAGGGACAATGGATTTGGGGTTGTCCAGCCTCCATGAGAAGCCATCTCCAGACCTCAAGCTCATCAGCCTTAGAAGCAGGGTAGCAGCAGAGCATCCAGGAGACCCTATAGAACCCCCTGCCCCCCTATTCACTCAACAACAGATATCTATTGAGTACCAACCATGTGCCACTTTGGATACATCAGTGAGCAAAACAAAGACCCCAGCCCTCGATGAACTCCCTTTCTAGGTCTCCCAGGACATTCTCTTCGACTTGGTCACATTTTATGGATAATAAACTGAGACCTTTAGCACTCAGGCCCCCTTCCCAGCAAGCTCCCAGACCAGCGCCCTCTGGGTCAATTCCACCTGGCCACTGATTTGCTGTGTGACTTTCAGAAGCCATTCACGCTCTCGGGGCCTCCATTTTCCAACTGTAACATGAGGGGCCTGACCTGGACAATCCATAGGTTCCTTCTAGCTCTGAGGGTCTAGGGCTCGAGCTCTACTCTTCACATAGGAAATGTCAGTAGAATCAGCACCACCCTCCCAAGCCTCTCTCTGAAAGTTCTGGAAAGTGTCCTAGTCTCACTTCTAAGGGTGGAGAGGTGCAGAGGCCAAAAGTCTAAGCGTAGCCGGTCACACCAGCCATGTCCTGCCAGATGCCTTCCCCACTCCCAGATAGCCAGGGCCTGGCATGGACAGATGTCAGCCGGAGTCACTGGGCAGGGGATGGGGTGGGGTGTCTCACCTGGGCATCTTCCCGCACCCGGTCCTGATCTTCTCCTCCCTCCTCACGGTTCCCCTGTAGCAGGACCAGTAAGAAAGTTCAGCCTCCGAACATCCACCCTCTCTGTCCCTCAGTAGCCACAGGACTTTGCTCAGCCACTCACCTCTCTGAATCCTCTCCCTCATGTGTAACATGGGGACAATAAACCTGCCTTCATAAGGTAGGCAGTCATGAGCATTAACACAAACATTGGGAAGGCGCTTAGCCCGATGCCTGACTCAGACACACTGAGCTTGCCATAACTGTGCGTCAGGGCCTGGCGCCTGGGTTACGAGAATTCAAGAGATGGTAACAGAAGCTCTTGGATGATGACACAGGGAAAGGTCACCTACATGGCTTTGTCCTGTCAGCTGGGGGCCCAAAAAGCCAGGTTGAGGGCAATCAGGGAAGGCTGCCTGGAGAAGGGGGCACTAAGCCAGCTTTGAAAAGTGAACAATGGAGAAGGCATTGCACAAGTAGTAACTGCCTCAGTGGTAAGACTCTGAGGAGGCAGCAGGGGAAGACATCCTCTCCTCATCAGGAGTGGACTCCTAACTCCCTGCCCTTCCCTGCAGCAACCCTTCCCCCACTCCCAGGGCCCCAGAGGGCCAAGCAGGCCTGGGGCCGTGAACTCACACACCGTGGCCAGAGAGATGAGGATCCTCTTGAAAAGGCCGGACGTGTCTGAGCTCAGATCATCTTCCAGGGACTTGTGATAGTCTGAGACAGAGAAAGGAGGTGTGGGCACCTGCTGGCCAAGAAGGACATGGGATGGGGAAGGGGTCCTAGAAGGGCAGACTGAAGTCAGAGCAGTGCTGGCGGGGTGGTGGAGATGAAGGAGTTTGTAGTTGGCTCTTGGGGGCATCCAGCTACCCTCCTGTTGATTTTGACAGTGATGTGCCCATTGGTCCATCATCTCCCTCTGCTCCTGTCCCTGCTGAGGGCTCAGTGCCTCTCCCCCCTCCCATACAACAGCCTCTCTGTCTTCACTCTCTTTCCTACCTTCGCTTCTGCATGGCAGTTGCTGGACACAAAAGCACAGCTCTGATCATGTCACTTCCCTGCTCAAAGACTCTACCATTTTAAAGCTGCTCAGAAGAGAAAATGCTTAAAACGTTCTTGACTGACACGCAAGGTTCTTCAGGATAATATGGGATCATTTGTTAAAAATTTATTAAAAATTTCAAGACGGTGACAGCAAAGCATGTAACCAGGCACAGGGCCTTCTGAATGTGGGGCCCTGTGTGACTGCACAGGCCAAACGCCCATGAAGCCACCCTCTCTCTCCAGTGGCCTGGGTGCTCTCTCTCCCACTCCCAGTCAAACCCTCTTCTACCTCCAGGCCTCTGTCCTGCTGGGACTCCGTCTGGGGAACCCTTTTCCCAGACACAGGGCTGGGCACACCCAACGGGCTTATCAAAGCCTCGTGGCCTGAGAGCAGGGAGATGGGGCAGGGCTGGAGGGTGAGGCCAGGAGCTGGGGGACCTGCTCTTCCGCCCACACCTCCCAGCGGCACTGGCCCCAGGCCTCCCACACTCACCCTCCTTATAGGCCTCATTGATGGCCCGGATTTCGGCGTTGGTCCGAGTGGCCAGGATTTCGATGAGAGCCTTTTCGTCTGTGCCGGCTCCCTAGAAGGTCAAGGCAAAGAGGATCTGAACCACAGCCCCGACCCCCGTACTGAGGCCCGACGGGCCCAGGTCAAAGAGACCCCTGCTCCAAGAATCCACGCAGGAGGTCAACGCTCAGACCAAGCCTTCCCTAATTTTCTTTTTACCCTCAGATGTGGCCCCAAGACCAGACCTTGGCACAATCAAGGGACCATACTAGCTTGTAAAGATTTCCAGAACCTCCCATGAGAAGTGCTTTGGACCAAAAATTTTAAAAAGAAAAGAATATACAGGATATGGGTGTGTGTGTGTGTATAAAAATGCTTAGATGCATACATATCTGAATATAAATATTTATATCTAAGTACATAAAAAGGACAGAGGACATGCATCACAGTGTAACAGTGATTGCGGTCTCCGGGTGGGTGAGGGATCACAGATGATTTTTATTTCCTTCTTTTTTGCTCTGTGTATGTTTTCCCAAGCTTTCATGGTGAACACATATTTGTCAGAAGAAAACAACAAGTTCCGTGCTTTAAGGAAAACAACAAGGTACATCTGTTTACATCTGGATTTGACGGATGATACATGGACTGAGGCAGCTGAGGAACCTATTATTCTAAGGTCTCCACCTTGGGGGAGGGAAGGGAGGCAGACAAGACTGGCTGACTGACGGATTCAAATATCTATTAAACACCCATTATGTGCCAGACACTGTGCAAGCTGCTGGGGCAACGGCTATAAAAAAAGGTAAGACGTGTCTCTGTCCTGGGAGGTTACTGCCCAGTGGTCAACTGGTCTCTGGGTTCTCTGACCTGAAGGAAAGCTTCAACAGTCTCTTTATTAAAAGCCGGTGTGTGATGAGGACAGCCTTATCCTCAGAGTGTTCTGAGATCCATGGTCTAGCCCCATCCTTCTCCTAATTCCATGTTTTTAAGTCATTCATTTTTTTGTCCAGGAATTTTAAAAGGACAATAATCTCAATTTGCTTTGCCCAGGGAATGTCTGCTCTCCTCTTAATCCTTAAGGAGCCGAAAACTCTAGTGGTTTCATGTGGTTGTCAAGTCAGGCACTCGAATCAGACAGACTTGATCCAAATTCTGGCTCTGTTACTTCCTAGTGCTATGACTTTAACCAAGTAACTTAAGCTCTGAGCCTCAGTTTCCTCATCTGTAAAATGGGGACAAAAGAGAAGCCTTGCCTTTGTGGGTTGATGAGACAGGGAACTGAGCTAAGACACTGAGCCCAGGATAGGTGTAGGAGGGGCTCTACCAAGGAGTTACACCCAACACACCTGGGCTTGGGAGGAGTGCCTGTGTCACCCACAGCACCCACAGAGACTGGACCCTACTCCCTTGGTGCCCACACCTTACCTCCATGGCTTTCTTCAACTGCTTGGCATCATAATGGGCCGGTGGCATCATGAGCCCCAGAATCAGCCTCGCCAGGTCTCCAGAGAGCTCAGACTTCAGGTCAGCCATCAAGTCCTGCAGAGAGCAGAACCAAGGTCACGCCAACATCAGCACTTGCCCACATGTGACTTGGAACAGGGAGGAGACGTGGAAGGAGGAGACGGGGCTCCACGTGGATGCAGGGATCGTGGGAGCCTGTGTCTGTCTTGGCTGACACTGGGTTCACTGTTTTGAGGAAGCCAAAGAGGGTGGGGGAAAAAAACCAAGCTGGAGGAAGACCTGCTTGTTCTCCTTGGAGGCAGGAGACACAGAAGGAAAGGGGGCAGTGCCATTTCCATCCTGGGGAAACTGGTCAGCCAAAACTAGATGCCACTAACACAACTCACATCCCTGATCGAAGCTCTAAGTAGAGCCAGTCACACACGTGTTCCTGACCACAAGGAACCCGGGGTGCAGTGGGAGGGAGAGGTGTGTGTGCAGGCAGCCCAAATCCAGTGCCGGAGACACTCCAAGAACACGTGGCCACAGCGGGGGGTCCCACTGCCATGAAGACCCAGGTGCAGAGCTGGCTGTGACAGGCCGAGCTCCCTCCAAGGAGGAGCGTGGACGCGGGGCCCAGGGCCCAGGCTGAGGCCCTTACCCGGCCAAAGTGAGACTTGAAGGTCTGGCGGATCTGCTGCCGCTGGGCGTTGCTGCGGTGCGTGATGATGTCAATGATGGTGTCCTCGTCAGTTCCTGAGTCCCCAAAACCACAGTTCAGAGGAAGGCCTTGGCCCAGCTCCCCCATCTCCCCCAGTGATGGGCCCCATCCACTTTTGTCAGGGTAGAGGCCAAGATAGGCAGTCTTATGCCCCCAAGTCCCTGCAGGAGCCTTGCTTCTGGCCCAAGACACTAACTTCCCCTGGATTCCTTCTGCACTTCTTTCTGCTGTGTCACTAGTTGAGGAAACAAAGACCCTTGGGGGAGCAGAGAGCACTGGGTGGAGAGCCAGGGTTTCTGAGTTCTAGTCCCAGCTCTGGCAATGGCCATCCCCTTGGACAAGTCCCCTCCCCTTCTGTTTCACGAAGAGCTGGAGGGGTTACTAAGGGATCCTTCCAACCTGACAACCTAAGTCCTTTTGGGGACCCTGCGTCCTTTCTCTGTAACGCCCTGAAAGCTGGACCCCAAGTCCCTCTAACCACAGCAGGTTGACTCTGGAAGGCATCAGGGTACCATTTCCTGCCCCTCAGATCAATGCCATCAACCTCAGACCTGGCACAGGACTCTGTCTTTATTTATTTGTTTATTTATTTATTAAGGACTCTATCTTTCAAGAGCATTTTTACCCCTGTCATCTTACAGTCCTAGATATGCTTGGTAGATATTATTCCCATGAGACAAATGAAAATGAGGCCCAGAAGGTAAAAGACTTAGCCCAAGGTCCCCTGGGAGGTGCTGTTAGACAGACGGGGGAGAAAGGGCAACGGAAGCCAAACCCAGATGCTCTGTCCCCGCTGGCCTTCCTGAGGACAGGCCACCCACCCACAGGTGGTTCTTCTCATCTAAGCCAAACGGAGGCCTGGATGTGGGCAACCAGCAGGGGGTGTTCCCACGCCAGAAATGGCCTCTTGGGTTACAGGGTCCACATCCCTTATTTTATGCACGGAGATACTGAGACCCCCAGGTGGGTTACGGGACTTGCCCAAAGTCACACAGTGAGTCCGCAGCAAAGCCAGAGCAAAAACGCAGCCTTATCACCTAGTACTTTTTTCTATACCAGGGCCTGGGAGCACCTTGGTCTCTGGGAATGTTCCTTACAAACGCCCTCACTCCTCTCCTCCCTAGACCTAGGGAGCTGGAGGCTCCAGGGTGGTGGAGACTCAAAGCAAATAAAGTGCGCGTCATCCTGCAGATCCCAGTCTGAGGCCTCAGCTCTTGCCCCTGCCAGGCCCATTGCCAGACCTGCCACCCCTGCTGCTCCAGAGGCCAACCTGGTCCCTTTCACGTGCCCCTTACCAAGTCCCTTCATGGCTTTCCGCAGGGCTTTGGCATCTGTGTCAGGGTTAAAGTCACCAGCTGGGTGCACAGTTCCTTTCACCTGCAAGAAGCAGAAAGTGACTCAGCAGGTGCCTGGAGGCCCCCCGGGGGCCAGGCCAAGAGAGGAGCATGCGAGGGAGGGGAGGCTTTTTCCCCATGAGCCCCAAACCAAGCAGCTTGGGGGGAAAGAGGCGGGGGTGAAGGCACAGCAGACAGACCCCTGCCCTAGAGCTGAGAGAGGGAGGAGAGCGACAGACACAGGCCTGGGAGCAGGTCAAGTGCTGTCAGGGGAAGAGAGGCCGGGCTCCTGCCCCAGGAGTCAGCTCTGGCCCAGCTGCACTGGAACCCAGTCCCTCGGAACCCTGCCCTGTTGCCAAGATCTTTTTGCCTCTTAGAGAAACGCTCTCCCTGAAAAGGCAACTGAAATGTTCTGAAATACCAGAACAGAGTTGCCCAAATTTCAGTCACTCCTGAATGACTTCATAATGTTTTCTATATTTGTGTACACCCTATGTTATTTCTTAATATTTTAACTTAATTCAGCTTCTTTTCTGTTTTATTTAAATGCATTCATTTTGAAGGGTATTTAAATATGCCTAAAGGGCAAGGATTTTGGTCCATTTCGTTCTTTGATATACCCCAAGAGCCTGCAGCAGTGCCTGACACAGGGGTAAGCTCTCAAAAAAAATTTGCTCAATGAATTAATGAATGAAAATAATTTTATATCACTATCATGAATAGAAAGTTGGTGTCATGTGCCATAAACTGATAATAACCCATGAAAATAAATGTCATAGAAACAAAACACATGTTTTCAAATACCACCTAATTTAACAAGACACCATTGCTTGCCAGCAGCTGTGAACCTGAAGCTAGCTCTCTCAGCTCTTTGTGAAAAGGGGAAATTAGCGACTATGGCAAAGCCGTGGCACCAAACTGAGACTCCTTCTTTGACATTAACAATAAGGTTGATGAAAGTGAAGTGGGGCAGCTTTCTCACTATGGGGACTCAGTGTTATTTAATGCCATGGAGGTCCCCCTCCCCAGAAGAAAAACGCAATTCACTTCTCATATGACTTAACATCATCTGCAATGACAGCTCTTGCCTTATGATTGGGGAAACGCCGTCCTATAACATCAGAGCACAAGAGCCCTTGGAGGGCATCCAGACTGCCATGTCGAACAGCCTCGTCTGAGAGATGGAGACAGAGAGAGGTGGGGACCCGCCAAAGGTAGCTAGCGAGTGAGTAATAGAGTCCTAGGTTCCAAACATTTTCGTAGGGGCCAAGTGCTACCAGTCCCTGGATGCGTTTGCCCTGAGTACTTCTGTGAAACCTTTCCTTCTTGCCCTGTGTGGACCCTGGGTCTGAGGATGGTCAGGATGACCAAGAATCCCCCAGTGCACCCAGGGGTGCCCAGCTGTTCTCAGTTTTCATGCCTCCAAAACCCAACTGTCGGACCCAGGATGGGACAGGCCCCGCTACTGAACCAACCAAGTCTCCATTTGGCAAGGTCTGTTAGTAGTTAGTGGGGCAGAACACCCCCCAGCATGTGAGAGGTGAACGCAGGAATCAGATGCCAACACCAGAGTGCCCACCCACCCATCCATCACTCCGCGGAGAACAGGAAGCTTCAAGACGTGAGACTCAATGTCTCGGGTTGGCCACCAGGGGGCAGCTGGGTGCCAACCAGAGCAGCAGGAAGGTGCGAGCAGAAGAGTGGAAACTGTGGTCAAGAGGTCAAGCAGGCGGGGTGGGGGGAGGGTCTGACCTCTACTCGGGCCACTGCACTAAGTTCCCACATCTGATAGGCCACCTGCGCTGCCTCCGGGAAGAACTTGCCAGCAGCACTGGAACGGAGGGTGTTAGGGAGAGGACAGGAGGGAAGGTCATCGTGGGCAACACTCACACACAACACAAGCACGCACGCGCACACACACACACACTCTCATGCACACACACTTTAAGTAAATCCATCTGGCTTTCCCTTCTCTGCAGCCTGGGCCTCACCCATTCACCATAGCCCTCCCTCCACCTCTGAGAACCTTCTACCCTCTCTGGCGACCCCCCCCCCCCACCATGCTGGCTCTGAGCAGCAGCCTTCCTGGCGCCAGGCCCCACGCAGGAGATGATTTCTCTAGTCCCTCAACCTCCCCTTTCCTCTTTATAATTTGAGTGACTTCTATCCAAGTCTCCCCTCTCAGACACGTCCATGACCAGCTTAGGGCCACGCCATCTCTACCTCTCCTTCTGCCAAGCACCCCGGTTTATTAGTTGCCAGGTAAATATCTGCTGAACTGAATCAGCCCCTAAGGTGCTTAACAAAGGTAAACGGGAGGCTCTCGTATTCCCTACTTAACTGGATCATTAGAAGCCCCAGAGAAGGGAAATCGGAGTACCTGTAGCTCCTTTCCTAGCACCCAAATCTGGTCAAGTCACGCCCCAATTTAACGCCTCCAATGGCTGGTTCTCTGCTACCCTTAGGTGAGGTTCGTGTGCCAGGAAGAGGCCCCAGACCCTGCCCACCTCTCAGCCTCATCTCTCCCCAGCATGCTACAGAAGTGTGACCTCAGCTACATAAATGAACCAGGCTGTGCCTTCTCCTCTCTAGGCCCTCTCTCCACCCCAAACACTCTCCCTCCAGGCCCTGTCTTCACCTCTTCACCTTCCTCCTTGCATCTCAGCCTCATTGTCTCCAGGAGCTTCCCCGCCCTGTCTGGCATAGTGCACCCTCTGAGGGCTCTCAGAGGCTCGTATACTTCCCCATCATGTACGTACACCCTGGTCTGTATGGTTTTCTAGGCCGGAGGCATCATCACTGTGCTTCCCCTCAATGCCTGCACATGGAGAGTACTTAATAGAGAGACTGAATAAACAAGTAGTCAGAGCAGGCATCTGTATTTTTTCCATCTAACAGATGATGAAACCGAGAAGCACCTGTGAAGAAAGTAGCAGGGCCTAGACCCTCATATTCTGATTCCTGGTCCACACCCCCAGGCTGATTTCCAAGTTCACAGGATAGACGTCTCCATGTATGGGAGACCACACTCATGTGCACATACATGGACACGCAGACTTTTACCTGTGGGGTGCTCTGACCTTCGGGGAATCCCCAAGCCCATCCAATCCATCATCCATCCATCCATCCACCCATCCATCCAGATGAGGCCAAGAGAATCCTGACCGGCCACGACTGCGGCCACGCCCGAGGCCACGCCCTCCAGCCCTGGGCCAGGAGGTCACTTACTCATCATCTCCCCCACACAGCTTCAGCAGAGTCTTCTTGTACTCGCCAGAGGTGTCGTTCTGGGGAGAAAGACAGAGAAAGGTTACCTCTCACTCAGCCCTGAGATCCTCTCAGACAAGGAGGGGAGGTTCTCCCCCAAACAGGGGGAGGCTGTCCACGTATTCACAGCAGCCCTGACTCTCCTCCTGTCTGGAGGTGGCTGAGACCAAAAAGTGGTGTACTGGTAAGTAGTAACAACTGGCTCTCTGGGAAAAAAAGAAAAAAAAGCCCTGATTTGTAGCATTTGCCAATTTCCATGGTGTAAATACCTCCAATGGACAATTCCAAGCTACCGATATGCCTTTACTGAACGTGGAATTAAGAAGAGATGCCTTCCCCAGACAGCTGGCCTCAGCACACCCCTGCCACCAGATAAGCCCCAGCCGTGCTCTCCCACATGAAATAGTCCATAAGATAGGGCTCCCTGAGCAAAAACATTGGGAGTGCCAAAACCAAACAAACAAATGTACATTTGATAGACACGGCATATTCCACATCCCTCTTGGAGCCTCATAATGGACATACTAAAGTGAAGGCTGTGAGAAGTGCTGAGGTAAAGAAGCTGACTTATCTTTGCTTATTCTACTTTTTCCCAAACGTTTGCCATGGGACATTTTTGCACACAATGCCTATACAATTCCTATTTAGAAATACACTTTGGGGGGCTTCCCTGGTGGCGCAGTTGTTAAGAATCCGCCTGCCAATACGGGGGACACGGGTTCGATCCCTGGTCCGGGAAGACCCCACATACCGCGGAGCAACTGAGCCCATGTGCCACAACTACTGAGCCTGTGCTCTAGGGCCCGTGAGCCATAACTACTGAAGCCCATGTGCCTAGAGCCCGTGCTCCGCAACAAGAGAAGCCACCGCAATGAGAAGCCTGAGCACCGCAACGAAGAGTAGGCCCCGCTCGCTGCAACTAGAGAAAGCCTGCACACAGCAACAAAGACCCAACGCAACCAAATATCAGTAAATCAATAAATAAATTTATAAAGAAAAAAAAAAAGAAACACACTTTGGGGAGCTCAGCTTGAACTCAGAAAGCTTTATCCCACTCACCTGAAACAAGGAGAACTCAACCAGCTCTGCATCTGTCTCCTGTCTCCAGTCTCGTGGGCTGGACAGCCCAGAGTCATTGCCTGGCCCAGGGCCAACAGGCCCCAAATAAACCCTCCTTTGTGTTCTTCAGTGCCTCCTGCTGCCTTCAGGAGGCTGACCTCTCACCGCCCTAGGGATGGAGCCCTCAAACTGGATTCAACTTCATGCTCTTCATGGCCCCGCCCTGCCTTCCTCTAAAGAGGTGCCTCAGGTCTTACAAGCACCCTGGACACTTGCTCCTCTGCTGAGCTGCCTTAAATTTCCTGAAGATGCCACAGGCTGAGGCTCCTGGAATCCCCATGAGATGCCCAACTTTCCAGGACAGTGCCTTTTCTCTTGGGAGAGCTCCTCAGCCCTCTCTGTACCCCCGTGAGCACCTCACCTTGATCATGCTGTACAGGGACTTTTCATATTTCGTCCGGAATATCTCCCGGATGTCGAGAATGTCCAGCTCACTGCGGGAGACCATGATGCGGATCAGGGTGTTGTCCCGGGTCCCCAGCCCCTGCAAGACAAGCGGGTTTGGGGGACGGGGAGTTGAGAGGGGGCTGGAGTGCTGACAGCCCCCAACTCAACTGAAAATACAACTTTTTGAGACAAAATGTTAAAGTTAAGAACGAAAGCAGCAAATTGCCAATCCCTCCGAAGCTCCCTGTGTGTCCCTCCTGCTTTTATCTCCTTCCTCCCCCACCTCATGTCATTCCATCCTTGATACCCTCATAATTTTACCTAACTTTGTAACTCTAAGCAACACGTGGTTTAGGTTTGCACATTTTGGAACTCTGTAAATACACCCCTATGCATTTATTTGTCCATGATGTTCCTGATGGACACTGGGTTGTTTCTAGTTCTTTCATAATATGGACAACACTGCTATGAACGTTCTTATGAACACATCATACAGGCAAACGTCTCTGCGGGGCCCAGCTGTCCAGCTCACTCTGGCGCTGGAAGACAGAGGATGGGCTTGTGGGATGGCCATGCAGGGACTTTGGGCCTATGGCCTCTGGCAACAAATGATTCATTCAGCCTGGTGCACTGTGGGAATATCACCACTTTCTGTGTGTCATGTGTGTAAAGTCCTGGGAAGCACTACCCTCAGTACCCGGGTCTCAGGGATGAACATCACGAATCTTGGCAGAAAATGCCAAACTGTTTTTCACTTATTTACGCACATAGTATATAAACATTCTGTTTAATAGTATTTAAAAAGCATGGGCTTCCGATTGGGATTGACATATACACACTGCTATGTATAAAATAGATAACTAATAAGGACCTACTGTATAGCACAGGGAACTCTACTCAATACTCTGTAATGGCCTATATGGGAAAAGAAGCTAAAAAAGAGCAGATGTATGTGTATGTATAACAGATTCACTTTGCTGTCCACCTGAAACTAACACAACAGTGTAAATCAACTATACTCCAATAAAAATTAAAAAAAAAAAAAAAAGCATGGGCTTCCAACCCAGCTGGTTAGCTGGATCGGCTGGACAGGCTGTCACTGCACCCTCTGATCAATCATGAGGACAGGGCAGGTATTGGGGGGACAGGTGTGTGACCAGGCAGCACTCCAGGCTCTGGAGCTCACCTGGGACCAAGTGGCATCACGCTGTCCTGTGGTCAATGCCTTGAACACTCGCTTTGGCCGGTGGACCCCAAGGATTTGTCAGACTCCCAACAGTCCTGTGGAGGCGTGCAGAGCCCCCATCCCCCTACCTCACTCACATCAACCCCACCACGCACCTTCATGGCCTTGAAGAGCCTTTCAGCAAAATACTCTGGGGTGCTCCGGACGCACTTCACTGGGAAGAGGGAGGAAGAGGTAGTTATTCCGGCTGCCTCGGAGGGACGAAGGGGTGGCCCGAGCCCTTTTTTGTTTCCGTTCCTTGGGGGTCACCAAGTTCAAACCTGGGAAGAACCTGGCTCCTGAAAAGCCGCAGTCCTAGAGCACCCCAGACCCACCACTTTTATCACAAACCCAGGGGACAGAGAAATCAGAAAATGGGTCTGTTGTAATGTGGGGAGTGTACTGCAAGGACCCCCTTCCACTTTCTAGTCCTTTGGGGTTTCACAGGGAACCGGGTCAGGTGGGGAAGCATCTGGGATGGGGCTGGGAAAGGTAGTTCCTCAACAGAAAGGTACCAGCTGAACCTCTGGATCTTGCTGGCAGAGCGGGCTAGAACCTGACTACTTTAAATAGGGTTGGTGGGGGATAGCTCTGGGCAAGATGAGGGCTGGGCCGTAGCTCTCCCCCAAGAAACACATACACACAACCTACCCCAGGCTCAGACATACTGACTCTTGAAATATCTGGCTTGCAAACAGACAATCTGGTTTTCTCCTTCCCACCTCCATACCACACAATTCCCCGCTCCTGTGTCAGAATCCCTGAATCCCTCAAAGGCCCCAGGAATGCAATGTCAGGACGTACCCACAGCAAGCATCAGCTTCTCAAAGTCCCCGGACAGCTCCCCTCGGATGCTGGCTTCGATCGGCTTCCCCGTGGTCTTCAGATACTGATCAAACACTGTGTCCGACAGACAGAAAGGGGTGTCAAGAGTACCCCCATAACACTGGGAGGAATGGGGACTTCAGAAGGGGAGGCACAGTGGCCAGGACCGGAGTGCCACCATGAATGTAGGGCTGGCACCTAGGGAGGGGTCAGGGAGGTCGTGCACATCACCGGCCACCATGCAGCCTCTCTGCGTCTGCTGTGAGGGACTGTGTACACCTCCTGCTCCAACATGAAGACAGGACTGGTACTGAGATGGAGGGGCTGAACATCCTGTTAAGCCTCTCATGAGGGCCTATACAAACCACCAACTAATAAAATCAAGACTAGTGTTTGGGTTGTGGATGGGGCAGCTATCATGCTCCCTTAGCAGAAAAGGAAACGAGAAAGGGACTCTTGGCATAACTCGAAGGGGGCAGCGGTAGGTCTTTTCTGGCGCTTACCCAACCGAAGGTGCTGCTTGCTACGATTTCCCAAAATGTAAATGAACTGGGCTTCATCTGTTCCCCATTTCAGTTCCCCTGCCTCATACAGGTCCTGAAGGGGAAGAGGTGAGACTTAACTAAAAGAGGAAACCGCAGGAGACAGAACTCACCAGCCAAGCCACTCAGAACTGCTGCCAGATCCCTGAACATGCCATTAATTGGTGGCCTCAGGACATTTGCATATACCTGTACAGCTTTCTCCCTTTCTTTCTGGGGAAACTCCTACTCAAACTTCAGGGCCCAGATTAAATGTCCCATTTGTTCTCAAAGCACTTCCTGATGTCCCTAGGCAGAGTTCTCTTTCCTTCCCTCTCTCTTCTAGGCTTCCTGTTTCTTTATAGCTTTGATCTAGTGTATATTATAATAGTTATATGCCTTGCTTCCCACTATGACATGGGCTCCTCGAGAACAGGAATTATGTCTTACATTCTCTGTATCTACTGCTGCAGTGTTACTGGCACATAGTGGGGGCTCAAAACACCTGGAATGTATGGTATATCCACAGAGAGGGTGTTTGTGTGATTAATATATGCCTGTCTCCCCAGTACTGTCCAACTTTGTTCATTTAGGATTCCCCAATGCTTGGCAGAATGCCTGGCACATAGTAAGTGTTCAATAAATATTAATTAACTGAATGAATAAATGAACAAATGATGAAAAGCTCCAAAATACATCTCACCAACTTTACATACTGTGTACCTTTGAAAGCTAACTTAAGTCCTTTCTTCAACAAAGCACTGTATAAATGATGGCTGTGAGTCAGTTATTTCTGGCATCTGATGCAAATTACTCTGCCTCCAGCCCTTCCCTGCATGCCCAACCTCTCCCCTCTCTCAGGGCTGCCTCGCTGTGCCCGGGGACCTCCACTGGTGCTGATTTACCTGGACGTCCTGCTGCACCAGGTCCTCGCTCACTACATCATCCTCCTCCCTGGTTCCCTGGGCAGAAAGACAAGGAACACATGGTTCAGATACCAGAGCCAAGACAAAGCCTAGATGCCAGTGGTAGAGACAGGGAGGACTGGGAAAACCGTGGTGGCCCAGAGTGTCCAGGAGAAGAGACTGACAGCAGCCACTGGATCAAGACCACAGCACCTGGGAATTCCCTGGGCGGTCCAGTGGTTATGATCCGAGCTCTCACTGCTGAGGGCCTTTGTTCAATCCCCGGTTGTGGAACTAAAATCCCCCACGCCACGCAGTGCAGCCAAAAAAAAAAGAAAAAGAAAAAAAAAGACCACGGCATCTATTTTGCAGCAAATCATAAGGCCCCTCCCACTGGCTTCCCCCTCATCCTTGGAGCTTGGACCAAACAGAGGAGTCCTGAGAATAACCAAGGTCTTCCTAGGTGCCTCCACCCCATACTGGGCTCCTAGTTATGTGGGCAGAGGTCAAGCCTATGCTTATCTCCTGTTCCCCCTGAACTGTGCATTTCACGATCTCAAACCCCCTGGTTCTCTTTGGGAGCGAGCCTAAGGAGACAGAGCCGGTACGCTTACAATCCGTGCCATGTAACCGCCTGCTGGATGTTAGATATTGAGGAGGCCACACCTTTGACTCCAAGATACAGGCTGGCACGCTCCTGTCCGGAACATGAGCTTTGAAAATGGGGGCAAAGGCCACGCTTTCCCACTCTTGAAGAGCATCTCCTGATAATTCCGCAGCTGCTTAATACCGAATGAGGATAGTTATGGTAACAAGAGGAAAAGAACTGGGAGCAGCTGCTGTAAGATGAGGGGAGGGAGGGCAATGAAAGGAACAAAGAGGTGGCTTTATATATAAACCTTCCTAAAAGTTTGGTCCTTGGAGCTGGACTTGAGATACCTCAATGCCTGTTCCCAAGGGGCTGAGCAGGGAGAGGAGAAGCAGCAGGGTGGGATGTGTACTCCAGCCACTGCAGTCGCGCAGAATGCAGGCCTGCTGTTGCCAGAGCTTTCGATTATTCAAAAGAATCTAGAGATCTGGTTTTGGACCAAAATCTCCCGAGTTTTAAATGTTAGCAACTAACTCAAAGTGTTTTTTTAAAAAAAACGTATGTGGGGGGAAATGAACAAAGGAAGAAACCCAACTTGGGCAGGCAGAACTCAGCCACGGACACCAGTGTGCAGCATCTTTACGCTCTTTTTTATGTCATCCGTGGGTGGGAGGGAGTAGCAGGGCTTGGCTATGGGGGAATGCCACGCAGGCAGCTCCAGAGATGCTATGACCCCGCTGGCGCCCCTGCTGGTGAGCTCAGGTAGGTGCAGCGGCTGGGGAAGCCTTGGCAGGAGCGAGGCTGGAGAGGAGGGGGAAGGGGTACGTGCGGAGAGAGGAAGGAGGACACAGGAGCACAAGAGAGACAGGGTATGTGAAAAGAAATGCAGGTCACCTGCCTGTGCAAGCCACGGGGGACAGAATAGACCCTGGACGCTCAGATTCCACACCCAGGTGAGCCAGAGAGAAACCATCTCAAGTTTGAGGATAAGATGGGCAGAGGGAGCGGGGAGGCCACAAAACACCAAGGAGGACTTTACATGTGAAGAACCACCAAGGAGGCCCTCACGGGCCACCCTGTTTGGGAAAACAGGGAGAAGGTGCTCACAGCCCCCTGCACCCTGGCAGAGAGCTCGGGGAGGACCCCAAGGTGGACCAACCTGCAGCAGGACCACGAGCATCTTCTGGAAGTGACCAGAGGTGTCCCCAATGACGTCAGCCTCCAGGTCTCGCTCGTAGGCTGTGGGGAAGGAACACAAGCTCTAGTCCCATCCCCAGGACACCCCAGGAAACCAGGATAAAAGTCCCTGCTGCCCCTAAAATGATCAGATATTTGTTACAAATCCCAGTCTCCGTGACAGCCATGGCAAGACCTGGGGTGTATTTTCACAGTTCTCTGTACTGATCCATGATGTGATGAGATGGAATCTGCCCACGTCTCTCTGTCCCTACCTGCGCTGTCCTACCCCAGACACCGTCGTTGCTCACCTGGAGAGTGGCTACGGCCTTCTGACTGTTCTCTCTGCTTCTCCAATCCACAGCAACATGGGTGACTGTCTTAAAGCCCACATTCATCGTGGGCGCCTGTTTCCCACTGGGCTTGGAATAAACACTGTCTCTCTCTCTTGGCCTACACGGCCCTGTGTAATCCGGTCCTGCCCTAGGCTCTAGGCTCGCACTGGATACCAGGCTTATTCTGCTCAAGGGCCTTTGGTCTTGCCATTCCCTCTCCTGGGTCTTCTTCCCCACTCTGTGTACAACTGGATCCTTCTCATTTCCTCCCAAGACAGGCTTCCCTGACCACCTGTCTGAAGCACGTCCTCCCCAGTTAAAGTCGGATGCTTGTTCTCTGTTTGTTTCTTTCATAACACTTCACCACCACAAGTCATCGTCATGTTTGTTTACCTGTTTATTATCTGTATCCCTCACTACCTCGTTAATCTATAAGCTCTCAGGCAGGAACTATACGGATGCCCACCGCCATATCCTGAGAACCTAGCACACTGCCCAGCACGGAGCAGGTACTTATTGGATGGATGGACAGAACAGAGGGAAGGAGAAAAAAAAGGTGAATGGGTAGAGTCTTAGGGTCCCTACTCTTGTGATCAACTTCATTATGCATCTGAAAAACCCTGAATGGCCCCTCCCGCTCTTCTCACCATCTTTGTACGCTGCCACCAGCTGGTGGATCTGCTCGTTGGTCCGCGAAGCCAAGATCTCAATGAGGCACTTCTCATCGGTACCAATGCCCTGGGAGAGGGGAAGGGGCATGTGAGTCAAGGGTTGGGATGGGAGGCCACCAGCCCCGAGATGGGAACCTGGGGTGGTCAGAGCAAGGAAACCCGCAGCACTCAGGGTGCCCCTAACACAGCTCTTAGGCACCACGCTGGAGCTGCTGCCCTGAGACGGGGTTCTAGCGCCACCTCTGCCTGAAGCTTGCTTTGTGACTACTCATTAAAAAACTCTATCTTTCTGCACCTTTCTTTTCTCATCTATAAAATGGAGATGATACTAGTTGCAGATGATACTAGTTGCTCTACTGAACTCACAGGAAGAATGAGAAGGTGATAACCTCTTACATGGCTACGTTTAGTAGTTAGAAACAAATTCATGTTTACTAGCTCATCTGAGGCAAAGATCATAGCACTTTATAAACTGTAAAGTGCTAAGTACACTCGAGGGCATTTGGTCTCCCGCCGCTTGGTGGGGAGCGACTTTCTACTTCCAGTAGCCTGGGCTGCCCCTCAGATCCTGAACACACCTCCTCAGCCGCTGCTGCCCTTTCCTCTCCAGCCCACTCTGATCAAACCAAATCCTCTCCAGGCTCTGGGCCCAGCTCGATCCTCTCATCTTCTGTGACGCCCTCTCCAGCCACCCCGAGCCCAGGGCCTGTCCTCATGACCTCCTTTAACATGCCCTTGCCCTCTGGGTGTTGGACACAATCTGTCTCCACTTCCCTGTGTCCTGCTTCCTCGGGACTGTAAGCTGCTGGGGTGGGCGTGTGGGCCAAGGGCCCCATTTCACAGGGTGGGCCTCACACCGACACCTGTCCCACCTCTGTCCATCTGGAAGAGACCGTGGCGCCCCTCTGGGATAGGATTTGGGCAAGCTGCCTCCAAGCAGCGCACACACGCGGGGTGGGTGCACGGCTCACTGAACGCTTGCTGGAGAGGTTGGAATCTCCCATTAACCACGCCCCCAACCCTCACACATGCGCAGACCCACGCTTCATACCGAGATGGCGTCTTTAATTTCTTTGGCATCACTATAGGCAGGTGGCCTCATGAGACCCACAATCAGTCGTTCAAACTTCCCTGTCAGCTCGTACTTCAAGTCTGCAATGAGGTCCTGGTTGCGGAGCAGAGGGAGGAGGAGATAGAAGAGCAGTTATAATGATAAGGATTACATTTAATGAGCACTTACTCTGTACAGGCACTGGACTAAGTAATCTCACTTAATCCTCATTCGTGGAGGTACGTACTATCATCAGCCTTCAGAAATGGGTTTAGAGACATCAGGTAACCTCCCCAGAGGCACGCAGCTAGCAAGTGGCAGGATTCAAGTCCACAGCACTGTGCCTCTTCCCCGCCGTTGTCTGTTTATTTGTTCACTGTGTGTCTCTCCCACGGTCCGTGAGTCCATAGGGTTAACACCCTCAGGTCATATTCACCTGTGTAGCCCTAACCCCTAACACAGTGCCCAGCGTAAAGCAGGTGCTCTAAATGTTCCCATGGCTGAATGGCCCCTGCCTGAGAGAAGAAAAAAGGAAGGGACTTCCCTGGTGGCGCAGTGGTTGAGAATCCGCCTGCCAATGCAGGGGACACAAGTTTGATCCCTGGTCCGGGAAGATGCCACCTGCCACGGAGCAACTAAGCGCCACAACTACTGAGCCTGCGCTCTAGAGCCCGTGCGCCACAACTACTGAGCCCACGCGCCCGCAACTACCTAAGCCCTTGCTCGGCAACAAGAAGCCACTGCAATGAGACGCCCACGCACCGCGATGAAGAGTAGCCCGTGCACAGCAACAAAGACGCAACACAGCCAAAAGAAAAAAGGAGGGCGGAAGTGCCAGCACAGAGGCTGACCTGGAGTAAAATACTCAGAAAAGGCCCTGAACACACAGGTGAATGAAATCATTCACCACCACCCCCATCCCACCCGCCCTCTGGTTGCCATGGTTACCTTGCCATAGAGGGACTTGTAGTTCTGGCAGATCTCCTGCCTCTGCCTGTTGCTCCGGGAAGTAATCAGCTCCAGTATGGCCTCCTTGTCACTGCCTAGAAGAGGGGAGGCACCCGTCACCCTACCCCAACCTGCCTCCAGGAAGCCCACCAGGGCTGTTCCCTGCAAGTCCTCAGCATCAGCCTTCTGCTCACGTGAGGCAGTGACGTTGGAGGGGGGAATCTATGGGGACCTGACAAGCCACCACTGAGAGAGATCCTAGCACATGGAGTATCTGAGCTCAGAGGGCCCGTGATCTAGCTCATCACACGGATAAGGAAACTGAGGCCCAGAAAGGAGCAACAACTCACCCAAGGTTTCTAATGAGCCTGGCTTAGAAAAACCCAGGTGTCCTAACGCCCAGGACAGGGTTATTTCAGTGATAGGGAAAAGAAAAGAGAATAAGCAGCAAATTCAGGGTAGTGCTTACCCCCAAGAGAAAAGACAGAGTGATGCTATCAGGAGGGCGACCCACCATGGAGGTTTCAACTATAGGAGGAAGTAAGTGCTATTTCTCAAGTTGGGCGGCAGGTCTATGGGTAAAGTTTCTCCTACTCTTTAGATCTTTTTATTCGAATAGTTCATTATAAAATTATAATAATAAAGAGAGGAGACCAAAGAATGACCGAGGACATCTCACCATCCCACCCCACCGCCCACCAAAAGGGCTATCCTTTTGGTATGGGGACACCCTCAAGCCCAGTTGAATCCCGCTTCTCTTCCTGAGGGCCCCACTCCTGGGGGCCGAGCACCCACCGAAGCCCTTCATGGCGTTGTACAGAGTCTCGGCATCCTGGCTGGGGTCAAAGTCGGGGAAGTCGTGAATGGAGCCGCGGTACCTGGCGCCCTGTGGAGAGAAGAGCAGAGGGTGAGGTGCTGGCCCTGAACGGGGTTCCCAGCCCTGGCCACAGGATACAGGTCCCCGCTGTCCCTAAAATGATCAGATATTGGTTACAAATCCCAAAACTCAGCCTCCATAATGGCCACGGCAAGACCCAGGGGTGTATTTTCACAGTTCTCTGAAGAGACCCGGGACGTGGTGAGATGGAATCTGCCCACTTCTCTCTATCCCCACCTGCACTGTCCTACCCCAGACACCGTCGTCGCTCACCTGGAGCGTGGCTGAGCTCCCTGCCTCTTTCTGGCTACAGAAAGCCCGGGCAAGGGTACGGAGGACTCTCCCTGTACCTCCTGCCACCGCCTGCCCCAAGGGTGGTACCATTTCCCCACGGGAGGAGCGCTCGGCCAAGCCCCCGGCTCTGCACCACTTTCCCAGGAGCCGGGAGAGATAAAACCCAGACTGAGTGCAGGGGGTGGGAATGATTCCTGCAAAAGTAACCAGAGCTCCACATATGTCTATGTACAAAGCCCTTTCACCTCCACGAGTGTGATTTTTTTAGTGTCTTGTAGAAGCGCTTCAGATGATCTCTATCATGGAAACAAAGAAACCAAGCCCCACAAAGGGAACACTTGCTGGGGTCACACAGAACCCACATCTCTCTCCAGTTCCTCTTTGCTCTCTAGCTCCAGAAACCTTGCAGCTGCCAGCTTCTGAGGGTGGGGTCCTGGCCCAGGGTGGGGGGCCCAGAGCCACCCTCAGAATCAACACCCAGATGAGGTGCTGCTCTTCTGGGCCCAGTAAACTGAGCCATGAACTGGCATCTGAGGACAAGCTGGCTGGGTCCTTGGGACAAAGGCAGGGAGAGGCAGAGCCAGAGAATCTTAGACATCGAAGCTGAATGCACAATGGGCTGGTTCACAGAGAAGTCAGATATGGGTCAGCCATGGGGCCCCGGAGAGCAGCGAGAGCTGGGATAGCCGTGGATACCAGAGCCCAGGGCACTAAGCACACAGTGCAGTGACAGGGCACTTAGCCTGTGCCAGGTCCGATGTGAGGGGCCGAAGATTCAGGGAGAAAGAAGACCCGAGCCTGACTTTCATGAGCTTCTGACCCAGTGGAGGAGAGAGACTAGAACACAAATTAGCATAGAGCTCGTAATAAATACCCCACGACAGAGGCAAAGCGACTTGGGAAAACAGTGGAGGGCAATTCCAGGTGCATGAGGGAACCAGGACAGGCTTCATGGGAGGGGCAGGGTGGCTCGCATAACTGTGCCTAGAGCAGTAAGAAGTGCACGGCAGCAAATGAGCCTCCGACCACCTCCTGTGTCTCCCGGCACCTGCACTGCAGGACCCGGCCTGGCATTTGAACGCTCTGTTGGTTTATGTCAGCCGTTGCCGGCTCCTCCAAGGTATGCATGCGTGGGTGCAGGGTTGCTATTTAAAGTTCTGGCAGGGAGGATGACCAGAAAGGGAAACGGCCCTCTTCCCGCCACCCGTGAATCCCCTGCAACCTGATCACACCGCTGGGCAGAGAAAGAAAGAGTGACACACGCCAGATACCCAGACCAGAAAAGAGATACTCCCTTTAGAAAGCTCCACGCGTACCTGTCTTGATGTATTCCCAGCAGCTAGCTCAAGGCTTGCCACAACTAGGCACCATTTGTTTCCTAGGTGGATAGGTGTACGGGCAGACACAGGACTGTGAACATACCCTGAGCAATCAAAGAAGACTTCCTGGAGGAGAAGGCTAAGCTGAGCCCTAAAGGATGAGCAACAGCTGGCCCAAGGGGTGGGGGAGGGAAGGAAAAGGCTTCATACAGAGAAACAGCATGGCAAGGGCCTGGCGCCAAGAGCATACAAGAACAGTCAGGAAAGCAAGCCCAGATTCTTCAGGGCTCTTGCAGATGCCCAAAGTTGCCAAGATCGTGGGATTGTAAGTGGGCAGGAGGGAGGGAGGAGGAGAGGGGAAGGATGGAAGCGGAGCCCCCAGGAAGAAGGGAAGAGGTCCCAGCAGTAAGCTGACACCTTCTCTCCTGCTTCTGCTCCCCCCTCTTCCCTCCTCACCCAGTGCAGTGGTTGAGGCAGCATTTGGGGCAGAGGCTGCAGCTGAAAGATGAGGCCATGCCATGCTGGAGAACAGGAAGTCCAACTGCTGACACAAGTCCCGATCAAAACGCTCCCTTAGGGCTTCCCTGGTGGCGCAGTGGTTGAGAGTCCGCCTGCCGATGCAGGGGACACGGGTTCGTGCCCCGGTCCGGGAAGATCCCATATGCCGCGGAGCGGCTGGGCCCGTGAGCCATGGCCGCTGAGCCTGTGCGTCCGCAACAGGAGAAAACGCTCCCCTTAGAGGCGGGCTTGGCCAGCTGCAAGTCGGTCTCTCTCCCATGTGGCTCTTTGCACAACAATAGTAAGTAGCCCGTCAGACTAGTTATCCCAGCACCCTGCAGGATCACAGCCACGGGGAGAGGGCGGCGCAGGGGGGCCCCAGCACTGGTCACATTTAGAGACGCAGGGACAGTCCTTCAAATCACCCAGGTTTCCCATCATTGGTCATTCTCACACCAACCTGGTGAATTTACATCTCCCAGTGCCACCTGCACAGCTGTCCCCACTTCTCCACCTCACCCTGACCGCCTGCCACTCCTCTGGCACACAGGTTCCTGGCCTCAAGTACCGGCGAGGGGAGGGGAGAGAAGAGGAGAAAGGACTTTCTACCCTGAAATATTCAGCAGGCCCCAGTGCCAGCTGGTGAGCAGCCTGGACCCCAGGCTCCACCCAGGCTGCTGCTAGAGCAGGAGTCCCGAGGCCGCTCGGAAACCTAAGCCACATGAGTCAGAGAGGTGGCTGCCCCACCAGGACTCCACCTGGAGCAGGCCCGACCCAGGTCTCCCACCAACACCTGCCACTCTCGCCCTGTCCCCTCACCTTCACGTCAAACCCAGAACATCCCTGTGAAATGAAGGCCACAGAGCCATGCCTCTGGGCCTTTCTATGACACCACACTATTTCTTTATGACTTTGGGCCTCAGGGTCCCCCCTTCTGGAAGGACAGAGGGAGAACTGACACAGAGATCACAGTAGAAGTAACTGGGGGCGGCCTGGACCAGAGAAAAGAGGGAGTGGCTTGTTCTGTGCCTCTGTGTGTGTGTGTGTGTGTGTACACGTGTGTGCACGCATGTGTGTGTTGGGAAGGGGTGCACAGGAGCAGAGTTGGGGTGCTAATAATTGGGAGCATTAGACACAAACTTCAGCTCAGTGGAAGGAAGACCTTTCTCACTCTTCCCTAGCACAGGCAGTACCCGACTAATCCAACTTCGATTATTCGAAAAGTGATACACTTTAAGTAGAAACTGTACTTCGAATTGTACATTTTGATCTTCTCCTGGGCTTGCGATATGCTGTAGGGTCGTCTCTCACGATGCTGGGCAGCAGGGGCAAGCCGCAGCTCCCAGGCAGCCACGCGACCACGAGGGTGGTCATCGAATACACCGACGGCGATTCTGTACCCAACCATTCTGGCTTTCACGTTAAGTACCGTATTCAATACATTACATGAGATATTCAACACTTTAGTATGAAATAGGCTGTGTGTTAGATGACTTAGCCCAACAGTAGGCTCCTGTAAGAGTTCTGAGCACAGTTAAGGTAGATGAGGCTAAGCTCTGACGGTCAGTGGGGTCGGTGGATTAAATGCATTTTCAACGCATGATGTTTTCAACTAACCATGGGTTTACTGGGAGGTAACCCCACTGCAGGTCAAGGAAGACCTGTATTGTCTTCAGCCACCTTCTTCTTTCCCCCGACCCTTGCACTCCAAGCATCCAAATTGCTTTTACTGACCTGCACACATGTTCTCTCCCCTCTGCCCCTCTGTTCCAGCATCCCCTCTACCTAAAGCACTCTCAGCTCCCTTGCTCTTCCTCAAGTAACTCTCTCCGGGCAACTTTTCCTACTTCCTCAACCTGCGTGCCCCCAGAGCTCCTTTACTGCTCCCACTAGAGCATTAGCACTGTGCATGGGGGCTCCAACGCATCCCATAGGATAAGGGACGCCCTAAGGCTCTGCCATCCTAGGACTCTTGCTTGTAGGATGTCTGTGGCTGCTGGTCCGTGGCGACAAGAAAGCACAGGTCTGCTAGGCAGACAGCAGGGTCTGGGAGCACTGGTGCAGGAGTCCAAAGATATGTGCCCTAGGTCCTGGCCACCCTGGTCTCCCAGGACCTGATCTGTCCACTTGGGTCATCCAGAACCCTGCAATTCGAATGCCTCTCAGGAAGTAACTCTGGGATGATTACTCATGGGAAATGGGTAGCAACAACAACTACGCCTTGGATCTTTGTCTATAACCACTAGCACTCTCTCCTGGTCAGAGAGGCCACTTGTGCAAAGTGTGCTCCTCAGAGGCCGACAGGGAGGCCACGGCTAAGTCTTTTTTGAGTACTGATCCTACATCATATAACACACTGTGCTCTTCAAAAATTGTGAATAGACTTCCTTAAGGCCCTTGTTCATTGGGTGGCAAGTCATGAAGATGGGGACAAAGTTTAGCTATCACTGAGCTCAATCACCTCCTAATGGAAACTGGGGCCACAGAGAAGGTAAAGGACTCACCCAAGATCACACAGCTCCTGTATTATGTCTGTGGCCAATAGCTCTACGATTGACATGAGGGACCAAAGGGGCCAAGTCAGGGGTCCCTTTGTTTTATTTTCCCTTTTCAACCCCACTGTTGCAGTGACCACGTCTTTTTCTCTAAGGCCAGCCAACAGGGCAAACCCTGGCCCAGAGCAACACCTAGCTCTGACCAAGGACGGAACCTAATCCTGGCCACACACAGGAGTAAAAGCTTTGATACACCTCAAATTCCACAGCCCAGCAAAGCGCTCAGACAGCATGAAAGACTGGTGTCTCCCAAGCCAGGGAAACTTAATCCCAAATGCATGTGACAGAGAGGACCCAAATCCACCTCCAGAGCAGAGAGGACCCTCTCTAATGCTTTTGCCTATCCAGTATCCATCTCCCTTCCTGGGGGAACCACTCTTGGGCCAGGCAGTTCAGGTGGGACCAGCTCTACCACCTGGATCCAAGTTACCCAGGCCCAGCCAATGAAAACCAAACCCAAGACTTTCCCTGGAATCGTTTGGTATAAATTATGTTGTATCCTGCACGCTGCCCAGGAAGCAGAATGGAAGCCTAGAGCTGCTGCTGATGGCTAGTATGAATAATTAAGGAAGAATGTGTCCAAGAATGAAGCCACCCAGAGGAGGCCCAGTTCACGGAGGCAGGATCATGACAATATCACATGGGCCCCTGGATCCAGCCAGACCTGAAGCCCTGGGCTTCTCAGTCATGTGAGCCAATACACCTCCTTTCTGCTTAGGATGTTGTGTGTTGTCATCGGTCACTTGCATCTGAAAGAGCTGTGACTTATATAATAGGAGCAAGCAAAGCCTGAGAACCTCTCCAGCTCTTTTGTAACTGAAGGTACCAG
The DNA here is from genome assembly GCF_963455315.2 of Globicephala melas. NCBI lineage: Eukaryota > Metazoa > Chordata > Mammalia > Artiodactyla > Delphinidae > Globicephala > Globicephala melas. The sequence continues at coordinate 126,767,124 of NC_083316.1, forward strand.
GGATCTGTGCTGCAGGCACAGTGAGAAGCCCAGGCCCAGGGGAAGGACTATAGGAGGGGAAAGCCTCCTTACCTGTGCTAGCTTGGCCATGGTCTCGAGTTCTGCAGCAGACAACACTGTGGAGAAAAAAGAATTGCCATGAGATTCCTCTGCACTCTGATTCCCTCCATTCTTTCCCCTAAATTTCCTCAGCCTCATTCCCTTCAAGGGAGAGTGTGCTCCCGCAGCTGTTTTCCAGCTGCCTCCAGCCCTTCAGGTTAAATCACACCCAAAGACCCAGCTCAGGGCCAGGTGCAGTTTTTGGAGGATAATGGATGGACTAGCCAGTGTCCAGATGCTCACAGCAGGATGGGAAAGACTCTTGGAACCAGGAGAACTTGAAAGAGGGAAAGGGCACGACCACTAACCAGCACACTGCATAGCACAGGGAATTATATTCAATATCTTGTGATAACATAAAATGGAAAAGAATCTGAAAAAGCTGAATCACTCTGCTGTACACCTGAAACTAACACAACATTGTAAATCAACTATACTTAAATTAAAAAGAGACCCTGGGGCTTCCCTGGTGGCGCAGTGGTTGAGAGTCCGCCTGCCGATGCAGGGGACACGGGTTCATGCCCCGGTCCGGGAAGATCCCACATGCCGTGGAGCGGCTGGGCCCGTGAGCCATGGCTGCTGAGCCTGCGCGTCCGGAGCCTGTGCTCCGCAACGGGAGAGGCCACAACAGTGAGAGGCCTGCGTACCGCCAAAAAAAAAAAAAAAAGACCCTGAATTCAACAAAGTCTAGATCCCAGGGTCCATGCCATCTGCACCATGCATGCTCTCTTTCCAAGTCACCAAGAACAGTTCCAGAATTCGGGGCTTAACAGTCTGTAGATGGGCACCCTCAAGGGGCTCTGGGTCACCTGTTGCAAATATCTGACGGGCTATGGTTTCTTTAGCATCTACTCCTCTAAGGCACTGCTCTGGGCACTGAGGATATACCAGTAAATAAAAGAGACTTTCTAAAACATGTGCTTTGCTGGAGCTTCCTCTATAATGGGGAAGGATAACAAACATATGATAAAAACTAAGGAGAAAAGATGAAGCTTGGTTGGGAGAGAGTGACAAGGGGTGTGATCTCAGGTGGAGTGGCCAGAGGCCTCATGAACTACATGGCTACCTGAAGGCAGTGAGGTCAGTGTGGCTGATACAGCGGCAGGGAGTGGGGTGGGGACACTGGTAAGACGTGGCATCAAGGGACCAGTGCCTAAGGCCACTGTAAAGACTTGGGTTTTTCTCTGATGGGACAGATCATGGGTGAGGGTGGGCAACTGAACAAACAGGACACACGACCTCACTGAAAGGGGTGTCAGGACACAGGGTCTGCAGTGAAGGAATAAGAAACAAAGATATCTTATCTAAAAAGAAAGGTAAAAAGGGACATTGCTGCTTTGGAAAGGGGTTAGAGAAGGGGGAGCGGGGGAGCTACTGAGCACTCTCTGCAGGAGGGCAGAGATGGAAGAGCCACAATCTTCTTGGGATGTGAGGAGAAAGAAGGACCAGTGCTGTCCAGTGTAGTCAGGACTGCACGGTTTGATCTTTTTAAACCATGTCTACGTATTACTTTTTTAAAGTAAAAATAACAAACTCTATCAGACTTATATCCAGTAAGAGCTACAAGGAACTGAACCAGAACAGAGGGTAGAAACAAAGGAGATGCGTAACCTCAGTGTTTTCCAGTTCTTCACATACCATCACCCCTACGCCACCCCACCCCGCCAAAAAAAAAACAAAAAACAAGAACAACACTGAGGGGAAATCAGCCCCTGATCTCAGCCCATAATCCTGCTCTCTCACTCTGGGGCCACAGGAGACATGTGACACAGCAGGGAGAACACAGGTTTGGAGTCAGACAGACAGACCTGGATTCAAATCTGTTTTGTCCCTTACCAGCTATGTGACCTTGGGCACGTTGCTCATCTCTGAATTCAAGCTTATCTTAAGTACAGAACTGGGGCTTTCCCCTTTCTGCCTTGGAGAGTTGGAGGATGAGACCCAACTTATGTCAAGGCCAGGCCAGAGACGTAAATGGTGGCATTCAGTGTGCTAGGGGGACATTCTGAGGACAGGGCTTTGTCATGTTTACCCATGTGTCCCCACTGCCTGAATACAAGTCCCCCAAACTACAGTCAGCAGACAGATGTGAGATGATGGGCTTGGGGGTGAAGAGCAGAGGGCAGTGATCTGCCTGTAACCGCAGCGAGCTGACAGCAGAGCTTGAGGAAACCCTGCTGTTTCCCTGACAACCAGGGGCCCTTTGGTACAAACTTGAGCTCTCCTTAGGAAATAGAAACTCCCCCGAGGGGGAGCAGGAACCCACATCTACCCTAGGGTCTGGCCAGGAGCCAGCTCTGGGTTTCCCCAGGTCTGGGGGATGGTATGGGCAAAATACATGTGACACAGCAGGGAGAACATAGGTTTGGAGGGAGCTCCAGGGCCGGCAGAGAAAAAGGGACTGCATGAGGCCCAGGAAGTCAGCTGAGGCCCGTCTCCTGCACCTCCAGCCTCGAAGCATTTTCCTTTGGCCTTGTTGCTGGAAACTTCAGCTGCTGGCGGCAGCCCAGGCCCATCTGGACGGCTCAGAGGAGGAGCCTCCAAGTCTTTGGGAAAATACTCTCAGCTCTGAGAGCAGTTTATATGTGCCTCTTGTGAGTGCACGTCTTGTGTATACATGGAAAGCAAACTTCCAGAACTAGATGTTCTGATTGCAGTTCAGGGGGGCCAGGCTCCCACAGCCCCTCCTCTGAGGTTTCAGGGAAGCTCTGGAGCTAATCACAGAGGCGCCATCTACCCTGGCTTTACGAGGGGCTCTGATCCCTCCCAGGGCGACCCAGACCACACTTCCCAGGTTGCCTGAATAAATGTTTTATATCCAATGTTTCAGAACCCCAGAGGGCCCTTAACAATTACTTCCAAGCCCCTCACTTTCTAGATGAAGTAAAGGCATCTCAGGGAGGATAAGTGACTTGCCAGGCCCAGACAATGGCTCACATCCCTGCATCCCACCCCCGGGTAATAACACGCTGGGACGTTAGGAAGAGGCCGAAGGAAAAGACCCAGGTTCTGGTTCCCAGCCTGCCCCTCTGTAACCACAGACAAGCCAGGTTGTCTCTCTAGACCTCAGTTTCTTCATCTGCAGAATGTGGATAATATCACTCCCTCCTTGGGAAAAGCCAGAGTGGATGTGAGAGGCTTTTGTAGGTATCAACCAGGGATTTTCACAGCAAAATCTCAGAATAACAGTCCTAGGAGAGTTCTCCCCCAAGGCCACAGGACTCCTCTCTATCCCCACCCCACCCCCAATAGGCAAGTTTCACCATCTTGGTTGAAATAGCTTCTCAAGACTGGCAGGTATGGCCACTATACACCAGTGCCTCTCTCCTCTCAGGAACCCTAAATCTCTTTGGACCTGGATTTCCATGAAGGCTCATCATGGAAGATCATTCCAGAAACCCATTTTCCAGAAACCCATTCAACGATAGAGCTGATGGTGGCCTTGTGCTGCTGTGGCCACCTCCTGCCTCAGTCCTTTAGGCTGCAAGCAATCAGGACTCGCTCCAGAAGGAACACCCTGGGGTAGAGAATACCAGGGCTGGCTCAACCACCACTGCCTAACTATAGCATTGGGGAAACCGAGAGCCAGACAGAAGGTCTTGTCCAAGTCCTGCAGAAGGACTGAGTCACAGCTCTCCTCCCCACCAATTAGTAATTTTGTAAGTTACCTAAATATGAATCTCAGTTTCCACATCTACAAGATGCATATGAAGTCCCAAACATTTACAAAGGAGGCAGGGTGGCATTGTAATAAAGAATGTGGGCTTTGTAGTCATGGCCTGAGTTCAAATCCTGACTGCTCATGACCTTGGGGGAGTTACATCATTTCTCTCTGACTCGGTTTCTTCATCTCAGAAATGATAATCTCATAAGGTTTTTGTGAAAATTCAATGAAGTAAGGCAGGTAAAATACTTAGCATGGTCAGGTTCAGAGTAGATGTTTAATAAGTGGTAGCTTCTGTTATCACAATCACCGTTATTAGAGCAGTTGTCTCCAAAGTGGGGTACTGGGCACAGTGATCCATTGGGGTGCAGAGTGAGAATATTACAACTTTCTAAATTGATCTTGCCCTTTCATGTTCCATTGTTGATGTTCGCTATACATACATAAAGTTAAAGATGCGTATTAGGGCTGATACAAGTACACAATCAAGAGTTTGGACTTGGGACTTCCCTGGTGGTACAGGGGTTAAGACTCCACACTCCCAATGCAGGGGGCCCGGGTTCGATCCCTGGTCAGGGAACTAGATCCCACATGCATGCCGCAACTAAGAGTTCACATGATGCAACTAAGGAGCCCGCCTGCCACAACCAAAAAAAAAAAAAAGTTTGGACTCGATGGAATGAAGCAGAGGAAGGAGAAGAAAGAGGGGAGAAGAAACACCGGCATAAGAAAAAGCATTTCTGTTCTCAAGACGTAGCCTGTGGGCTTTGGTGGAACAGAGCGTACTTCTGAGAGGAGAGAGGAGATGTTGAGTATTAGGGGGTGAGATCAGGTGTGGAGGGTAAGGGCAAATTGAGAAAAATTTTATAACCTGGAAGATCACGCAAAAAACAATCACCCAGACCCCTGCGCCCCAAGAGTGCCGGAGGGACTCTGCCCACTCATCTCCAACGGCCCCCCTTCGATGCAGGCCCTCTGAGCTCCGCACTCATGGCCGCTGACACCCGTCCTGATTTGTCTGCCTTCGCCTTCCACCTCTTCACCCACTACCACACCCTCTCCCCCTAAACCAGGAATCTCTTCCACTGGCATTTTCTAACCAGCCTTCTAGCAACAAAACCAGTGCTTTTTCAATTCTGGCTTTATTAATACCACCTGGGGAGTTTTTCGAACTTACCAACACATAAGGCCACCCCCAGAGATTCAACAGGCCAGGGATGAAGCCTGGGCTTTGGTAATTTTTGAAAACTTTCCTAGGTGATTCTGCTAACTTTTCTAGGAAGCCAGGAGGGATTTCTCCCACCTCTGAACCACAGTGTGACTGTAAAACCATCTACTCGTGAGTGGCTTGGGTCAACCGTTGTGGATTTATCATTCCTCAATGAGATGGAGGCTGCTTGTCTCCAAGGTATTGTGAGAAGAAAAAAAAATCTGTAAAAATGCACGATAATTCTTAGAGACATGCTCATTCTGTCCCATCTGATAAAGGTTCAGTGGACTTCCCTTCCCTTCCCCCACCTCTGGTGGAAAAACAAGTTTGCCTCCATTTGTACATTCCTTTCAATATAAAGGCATCTGCTGATTCTCTTCTGAGCTGGTTCTAACATCTGCCTGGTCCAGTCACTGATTATTGAGTAGAATAAAATCTTTCACACATGATCATTTTTATATCTGAGGCATGATTTTACCTTTTCTTTAAAATTACTGTATATGCTTCCTTAATGTACCCTTACTACTAAGTGTGGTTCATAAGCATTGTTGAGTGAAAGGTACTGAGTGGTTTTCAGGCTTTCTTTAGTGACTCCCTTGAAAAATCATAGAATAAAAAGGAATCACCTTGCCTACTGGTTTTCAGACTCATTAAACAGCCAGGAGAGGAAATAACTTGAGGGGTTAAGTAACTTGCCCAGCTCATAAAGAAAGCTAGTGATTAAGCAGAGGCTCACTTTTCAAAACCTATTTATTGAGGGCCTCCTGCATGCCCATTGGCAGGAGGTGGGGGTAGAACAGACAATGAGACAGATGAATCTCCCACCCCACGAAGCTGACAAATTTTTGTGCAGTGATCTGCAAATTTTTTTGATCCTATACACCGCCAGTAACTAAGGAAAAAAAAAGATCATGATAAACAAACATATACATTTTTAAGCATAAGATTAAAAGCATATATAATAAGAAGTCTAAGTTTCTTCCAGCATCCCAGAAAATCATCTTAGTGCCTCCCAGGTTGTATGTACCCCCCTTTGGAGGCCCCTGGCCTACAAAATCTAGATCCTTCCCTTTCCCCTTTCCTGATGGCTCCTCCCCCAGTCTGCAGGGAGACACCAAAGACCAGCCCCTCCGCCCTCCAGGACCTGCCTTTAATGAAGCCAGAGTAAATGCCATTCCTGGCCCTGTGCCCGGGCACACCCCCCAGCTCACAGCACTAGGGTTTCTTAGAGAGCAGAGTCTTTCCCTCTCCTGACCCAGAATCATTGATCCTCAGGCAGGATAAGGCCCCAGGATATGGTCCAGGGGCCCCAGGTTTGGAGTTGGACTGGCCTGGGTTGGAATGCTCAGGTCACTTTTGTGAGAGATAGCAAAGCACAGTGTCTCCCAGTACAGAGGCAGGAGCCAGACTGCCTAAGATCAGAGCCTGACCTGTTATTTAGGAGCTGTGTGGCCTTGGGCACACACTTAACCTCAAATGTAAAATGGGGGATAAAAATTATGCTCACCTCAGAAGAGTTGTGGTGAGCGTGAAAAGAATTAAGACATATCTAGTGCTCAGAAGACGCCCTGGCACACAGGACGCCCTAGGTAAGTGTTAATATTCTTTCTATCCTAAACTTTTGAGGGCTGAGTTTCCACATCTGCAAAACGGGCGTGGTGACAGCATCTAACATAGGGTTCAGCCAAGGCCTGGTGAGTTAGAAGCGCTCAATAAATAATAAAAATGACTGTTTTACTATTATTTACGAGGACACCCATTTTGCAGATGAGGAACCTGAGGCTCGGACCACCTGCTTTCTCAAGCACTACACCCTTCTGGGGCACCACACCACAGAGCACTCGATTCTCTGGGCAGGGCACTCTACAGTTTACAAGGCACTTTTTCACATCTCCCATCTTATAATCTCATGAGGGGGCTATCAACCTCATCCTCATTTTACAGGCGGGGGATCTGAGGCTCTGAGAACCCAAGGACAGGCACTCCTCCTTAGCTAGTCTGGGGGTGGGGTGAGTGGGGAGGGTTCTCAAGCCCAGGAGGAAGGGGAATATGGCTGGATTCCAAACCAAGAAGTTTAAAAGGATGAATAAAGGCATCCTCACCCAAGACTTCCTCTCCTCTTTTGAGAGGGAGGTAGACAGACATGCTTGCTCGAAAATCAGGGTAGAGACCACATCCTGTGCTTTGTCCCCACCCAGGAAGCATCTTAGAGGGGTTGGGTGGGGTGAGGCTGGTGACACTACTGGACCTCCCTGGAAAATTCTAGAATGGCCATGAAGAAAAGCCAGGCAACTCCAACCCATTTTACCAGCTGGGTGCCCTGGGCACAGCTCTTGTCCCTCTAGAGAGGCAGGCACTAAGGCTCAGAGGGGTAGGCGTGTCCCCAGGGCTCCAGGTGGCTAGTGGCAGGGCAGAGGCTGGGACTGGGTGTGGCTGGAGCCTGGTGGCCCAGGGCTCCCTCTGGGTGCTGCAGTGCAGATGGTCCAGACGCTGGCGGCTACCCAACACTGCAGAGCTCCCCGACCCTGTCCCAGGAACAAGCCCCAAGAGGCCAGGTCCCCGACTTCCCAGGGACAGCCCCCTCCTCTGCACATTCACATCCACAGTCTGCCCCAGCAACAGCTGTGACCCTTACCCAGAAACCACAAATATTTTCTGTATCCCAGCAGCCCGCGCCTCGGGAACAAGGAGTGGAAGGCAAAGAAAGATGTCTGAGTGAATGTCACAGCTGCATAGGGGGATAGAGGCCTCTGCCCCACCCTACTCCCACCATCCTAAATCTTAGAACAGTTGAATTCTAGAACACCAGCGCTGCAAGGGGCAGCCAGTTCAGCAGACTTCGCCACAGAATGGTAACTGAAGCACAGAGAAGGAAGGGGCTTGCCCAAGGACCCCTGGCTCCTGGAACTGTGACCCAGCTTTCCACCGGCCCCTAGGCCAGTGCCCTCTGCCATGGCACAGGGCCTGCCAGCCAGAGGGGCAGGGTCCATGGCAGCTGAAGCTGCGCAGTCATTCACCTCCAAAGGGAGGGCTAAGCAGGTCACGATATCCCATTTGGGTCAGTGGGGCGGGCAATTTAAGGTGTGCTTTGGGTAGAGGGGAGAAGGGGAAGTGAGGGAAAAGGGCAGACCAGGGAAACCAGAGTTATTTTACAAACCCAGAAGCCATATGTCCAAATTTGGAATTGTCGGGGAAGACCCATCAGAGTTTAGAGAAAAGGAGGGGGAGGGAGGAAGCAAAGGGTGGATCCTCCCAAAGGACCCCCACCCCCACCCCGTCCCCTTGCACGGCCTAGCTGGGTAGGCCAGGCTTCCCAGGCCTGTAGTCAAGACTTCCAAACCTGTAATCATTCCTTGCAGCTGACAGATAAATCAATTTTCACAGCCATTGTTTCCTCTGAGAGGCTGGGTTTATCAGCTCTGGACTTGGGGAAGGAAACTGAGGCTCAGACAGGGAAAGCTACGGATTCAAGGTCACACTGCACGTTGTTGGTGGAGCTGGGATTCCGACTCAAGGTATTTCACGCCCACGCTCGCATCTGCGGAGTCATCTGAAGCCCCCAAGCTTTGGAAAGGCCGAAACTGGGCTGAGGGGGCGCAGGAAGAAGGGTGGGGCCTCTGGCCCAACACAAGGCCCCTGGAGCCCAGTTGGAGTCTCCTTTAGAGGCGAGGAGTGGCCCCAAGAGGGCGGGAGGGTCCACTGGGGCCCTGAGGTGTGGACAGCCGGTCCCCCATCAGCCTGCACACAAAGAGCCCTGCCCCAACGACCACCATTTCAGGTGCAGCGCAGGGTCCGACTCTTCTTGCCCTCAGTCTTCGGCTTCCGCTACACCCTTACCTGCGGGTCCGTCCCCTGTCCAGCTGTCTCCAACCCCGGGCCTTCAGAGTCGCTTTAGTCCCGCAAAGCACGGCCAGCAGCTTGCGTGGCCCCGGCCCAGGTGCCCCCCCGCCCCTCCACCACACCCTCTGCAGAGCCGGCCCTCCCCTCGCCTCGCCTCCCCTCGCCTCCCTTCCCTTCCCCTCCTTTCTCTTCCCTTCCCTCCCGCCCGCCGTCCGCCTCCGCTTCCCCGCCTGCGGCAGTGGATTTGCTCCACTATGCTGCGCAGACGCGCCCTGCCCGCGACCCACTCGGGTTCCCGCGCCCTCGGGTTCCCGGTCCCCGCGGCCCCCACCTCCCGCGCCCCTCCCCGGAGCCGGCGGCAGGCGTGGGTCAGCGATGACTGGGCATTTATGGCTCGCCCCCCGCATCCCTGAAGCCCGCCGGAAGGGGTGGGGGTCCACTGGAGCGATCCCGTCTCCTACCTCAACCTTCTCACCGCGCGGCGGAAGCCTCCTGTAGCGGACGGACAGACGAGCAGGCGGACGCGGAGCTCGCTGGGTCAGAGCCCGTTAGCAGCAGCAGCCGCAGCGCAGGGGCGGGCCGGGAGAACAGTCCTCGGCTCCCGGGCCGGACACGTGGCGCGCAAGGCCCAATCGGGCTCGTCCCGCCTCCCCCCCTCCCCGCCGACCCCACCCCCCCACCCCCCAGCCCCCGCCAAGTTCATTCGCTCCTGGAATCTTAGAATGTCACCAGCCGGGAGGGGCCTCGCCAGGAAAAACTCCGTCTCTGCTCAGACCCCAGACCTGCGACCTGAAGAGGGGAGGAGGATTTGGCCAAGGTCACTCGGCCGTTCAGGGCTGGAAGTCAAAGCTCCCGACTCCAGTTCTGGACACTGTCCCCAAATTCCTACTGCTCACCAAAGATTTGTTGAGAAACAGAACCTTGAAGCTTGATAAAATTAAAGCCAAGCACTTAATCTGCCTGATCAGATTCTGTCCCTCCACAGCCCCTTCAGGTCTGTGACATTACTTAGCCACTTTCCAGAGGAGAGCCCAGAGAAGCCCAGTTTTTAAACGGTCACACAGCTAGTAAGTTGTGGAGCCGGATTCAAACCTGTGCCAGGTGACTCCAGAGGGGCGCTTGCTCTAGCTTGGCTCAGGAGAGTGCATAGTCCAGAAGAAAGGGAGACAGACCACCAGTCATAATCCGGGGCTGTGGGGAAAACCATAGAATAATAAAAAAGTGATAAACTCTTTGGGAATCCAGAGGAAACTGAGAATGACTGTCCCCCAGGGGATTTGTAAAGACTTCCTGGAGGAGGTGATGCTGCAGTGAAATCAGTAGTACTTCCCACCCACCCACCCCTTAGAAATTCTGCTTTGATGGAAAGATGGCAACCCTGGGCTGCTGAGTCTTCATAGGCAAGACTCTTAGATGCTCTGATTTTCAGTTAGCTCAAGCAAAAGATAGGGATAATCAATGCTCTTTCCAAAGGCTGTCTTTAACCTCTCACTAATTAGAGAACTCTAAGCCTTTTTAGCAAGGGAACCTAGTATGTTCTTTCATCTATACATCCCCCCAACATTTATTGATTACCTGCTGCATGCTGGGCACTGAGCTGGGAGACTAAAGTGAGCAAATGGGAAATGCTGCCTAGACCTGCCCGCATGGAGCTTCCACTCTTATGGAAGACAGATGGTTAGGTCTTTGTTACAATACGGTTTAGGCAGTTGTAATCTGGAAACTATAAAGTGCTATGATGGCCACAGCAGATGGATCCCACATAACCTAGACCTTTGAATGAGAGTAGTGTTGTGACCAAAAGATGAATGCAATCTAGTAGGAGACTAAGAAGAAATTAAAATAGATAAATAAATAAATAAAGTAATTACCTTAAGATGAGATCTGCTGTTAGTATTCAACAGAAGTGTTACCGATCGCAAGTTCATGTGTCCGAAGTAGAGTGACACCAAACACACTGAAACATCAGAGTTGGAGCAGAGAAAGGTTTATTGCAGGGCCAAGCAAGGAAAATGGGTGGCTCATGCTCAAAATCCCCAAACTCCCCAATTGTTTGGGGGGGAAATTTTTAATAGGCAAAATTTTGGGTGAGGGCTGCAAGGTGTGTGACTTTCTTCTGATTGGCTGGTGGCGAGGTAACAGGGTGGTTCCAGGAATCTTGTGCTCAGGCTGAAGTTAACATCCTCCTCCTGGGTGGGGGCCTTAGTTCCTGCAGAAGAACTCAAAGATATTGTTATGAGGGACTTCCCTGGTGGCGCAGAGGTTAAGAATCCGCCTGCCAATGCAGAGGACACGGGTTTGAGCCCTGGTCCGGGAGGATCCCACATGCCGCAGAGCAGCTAAGCCTGTGCGCCACAAGTACTGAGCCTGCACTCTAGAGCCCGTGAGCCACAACTACAGAGCCCGCGAGCCACAACTACTGAGCCCGCATGCATAGAGCTGGTGCTCCACAACAAGAAAAGCCACCGCAATGAGAAGCCTGCACACTGCAACAAAGAGTAGCCCCCGCTCTCTGCAACTAGAGAAAGCCCGCGTGCAGCGATGAAGACCCAACGCAGCCAAAAATAAATAAATAAATTTATTTTTAAAAAAAGAAAAGATATTGTTATGTATATTCCTTCAGGAAGAACCAGGACCCTGACCCAAGGCTGCACTGTTTCTTCACTGCTCCTCCCTTGTTTCTGCATTCCCTCCCTTCCCTGATTAGCAACTGTTTGAACCTGCTTCTAAATAAAGCCTATTTTCTACAAACAAGAAATGGGGACACAGAAAGGATTTGTACCTGGGAGCCCCACAGGGTCCTGCTTGGCTTCAGAAGCAACACCTTCTGAGATAGGATATGAGGAGGCTGGCCCCAGCAAGGATAGAGGTGAGGTTTCCTCAAGCATCGTAATCGTATGTACTATTTATTGAGCATTTTGTATGAGCCAGGCACTGTTGTAAGTGCTTTACTTGCAATGTCACATTGAATCCTCACAATTCATTAGTAAATATTTATTCAGCACCTACTGCATGCCAGGCACTATTTTAGGAGTTTTATTAGTAAACAAAATGAAGATCTCTGCCCTCATGGAATCTGCATTCCAGCAGAGGGAAGATAGACACACAATAAGTAAACATGACAATATGTTAGGAGGTGACAAGTGGTGTGGACAGTAAGAAGAAGAAGCAGATGAAGTGTCCCAGGATGATATGGGAAGTTGCAGTATTATGTAGGGTGTTCAGCAGAGGCCTCAATGAGAGGGTGAGATTCGAACAAAGACATGCAGGAGGTGAGGAAGGTAGCAGAGCTGATGGGAGATCTGTGGGAAGAGTGTTTTAGGCAGAGGAAACAGCTGCAACAAATGCTCCAGGGCAGGAGCAAGCCTGGAATATTGAAGGAACAGCAAGGAGGCCAGTGTGGCTGGAGTGAAGTGAGCCAGAGGGAGAGTAAGGGGGCAGGAAGGTAGTGAGGGGACAGGGATGGGCAGGGGGATGAGAAGACGTAGCTCTTAGGTGTAAAGGCAGGAACAGAGAGACATCCCAGCTATAGAAGAGACAGAGAAATTTGCCCTTCATTTACCTTTTGTTCCATTTGGTCCCTCAGTGGATTGGATGATACCTACCCCGTTGGTGAGGGCAAGCCTCTGTACTCAGTCTACTGAATCAAATGCTAATCCTCACAGATACACTCAGAAATAATGTTTTACCTAGCTCTCTGGGCAGAGCAATGTGAAAGGAAAATCCAAATGGACTTGGTATTGTTAAGAGAGCTCTCTAAATATGGAGCCTGGAGGCCGTTGAGGAAGTGTGACTTACGCTTGTCTCAGCCTATTTGGAATCCGATCTTTTGACGTATTGTTCTCCAGAATATCTATTGTCATCCAGAGCCTGGTATTCAAAGTACTCATCAGACCCTTACCCTGAAACAACTCATAATAGCCATCCCTTAAGGACAAATATTTACTTTCTTATGTCAGAGTCCAGCCTCATGGCTGTTTTTTTTTTTTTAAATACAAGTACAATTTTCCCTTACTTTTTTTTTTTTTTTTTGGCCGTACCACATGGCTTGCAGGATCTTAGTTCTCTGACCAGGGATTGAACCCACGCCCTTGGCAGTGAAAACGTGGAGTCCTAACCACTGGACTGCCAGGGAATTCCCAGCCTCACCGCTTTTGCCTTTATAAGCCCTGATTCTTTCTCTTCCTTGGAGCACTCTTTCAGTTCTACTGGAATCTGTGTCTCCCAAATTGCAGTTCTGAAGACCAAATAAACTCTCTTCTTATCTGCAGCCTTCTGCATGTCTTTGGTTGACCTGGTGTCAGACAAATGGGATACAGAGTGACCTGCCTTCTCCCGAACTCCAGCATCACTATGATGGGAATAAGGTACCTCTAAGAGTCCTTTGTGCTCTGTTGTTTCTTAGGAGGTCCTGGCTCATAGTGGTAAGTTTTATACCTGAACCTCCCACCTTGGCAGAAGTTCTACTCTATTTGGGTATCCTCTGTGCTGGCCTCTGTTTTCAGGACTTTGTTTCCCACGTTGGTCTGGTGACTAATCACTCTTAGAAAAATGGAAAATTCACTCTCTAAGGGTAAGGCTGTAGAGCAGCCCCTTTCTGGAACTCCTGTTGGATTTATGTGTAAAAACTATGTATCCTAGTCCTGCAAGTATTGATCTTACTGGACTATGATTACCTGGGATGATTTACAATTAAATTGGCCAAACTGGGTCTCACTTGAAATTTCTAAATTAGTTTATCTGCACAGTTAATTAGAAAAAGGATGTAACACAACAAATAATGGGAAGCCTATTTCAATTGGTATTGGAAGCCTCGAAACATCATAATGAACCCACTGTTGCTTCCCTCAGAGAAACTCCTAATTATGTCAAAGGATTTCCACATTGGAAACATCTTCTGAGGCTGCTGAGCGCTCTCTCTCCAGCTTCCTCTGTTCCTCCCTGTTCCTCTGAATATCTACCACGATGCTCTCCTCCCTGCTAGCCATCTCACTCTGAACTTCCTTTTTTTTTTTTTTAACACTGAGATTTATCCCCTGCAGAAGGCTAGCCATACTGACTTTTCTGTAATGACAGCCCCCTCTTTTTTTTTTTTGCGGTACCAGGGAAGCCCTCTGACAGCCTCTTTTAAAACCAGATATAATGCTTTTAGATGGGTGGATCAACCTACAATGTCATTTAAGTTACATCTTACAAATCTTTGCACAACTGTAAATGCAGCTGTAGAGACAGTTCAGATTCTACCCATTCTACCCATTCTTTTTCATGGATCCCCTTTTAACTCAAAAGGCTTGTAACCTCTCTGAGAACTCTTACCTAGGCCATCTCCAATTTCCAAGACAGGAGGGAAAAAAAAAAAAAGGAAAAGAGGCCTTTTTAAACACAAACTGCTTAAAGGACACTCTTGCCCAAATAGCCTCCTTAAAACTGCTTGTCAAGGGCACATACAGATCTTAAAAATCTTCTCTACAAATAGTGAAAGACTTTAGTCATCTGAGTGAGTAGGCAATTTATTCCAACTGTTATTTATAAGCTAGTGAGGTGTTGTGGGGTTTTTTTGTTTTTTTTTTTTGTGGTACGCGGGCCTCTCACTGTTGTGGCCTCTCCCGTTGCGGAGCACAGGCTCCGGACGCGCAGGCTCAGTGGCCGCCATTGGCTCACGGGCCCAGCCGCTCCGCAGCATGTGGAATCTTCCCGGAATGGGGCACGAACCCATGTCCCCTGCATTAGCAGGCGGACTCTCAACCACTGCGCCACCAGGGAAGCCCTAAGCTAGTGAGTTTGTATAATTGATTTACAGTGTTGTGTTAGTTTCAGTTGCACAGCAAAGTGATTCAGTTATATATTCTTTTTCAGATTCTTTTCCTTTATAGGTTATTACAAGATACTGAATATCGCTCCCTGTGCTGTACAGTAGGTCCTTGTTACTTATCTATTTTATTTTTAAAAATTTTTTATTATTTATATTTGGCTGTGTTGGGTCTTCGTTGCTGCGGGTGGGCTTTCTCTAGTTGCGGAGAGCAGGGGCTGCTCTTTGTTATGGTGTGCAGGCTTCTTATTGCGGTGGCTTCTCTTGTTGTGGAGCACGGGCTCTAGGAGCGTGGGCTCTAGGAGCGCGGGCTTCAGTAGTTGTGGCACGTGGGCTTAGTTGCTCTGCAGCATGTGGGATCTTCCTGGACCAGGGCTGGAACCTGTGTCCCCTGCATTGGCAGGCGGATTCTTAAACACTGCACCACTAGGGAAGTCCCTATCAATTTTATATATAGTATTCTGTATCTGTTAATCCCAAACTCCTAATTTATGCCACCCCCTTCACCTTTGGTAACCATAGGATTGTTCTCTATGTTTGTGAGTCTGTTTCTGTTTGGTAAATAAGTTCATTTGTATCTTTTTTTAAGATTCTACAAATAAGCAATATTAAATATTTGTCTTTCTCTGTCTGATTTACTTCACTAAGTATAATAAACTCTATAAACGAGTGAGTTTTATACCTAGTAGTATAATCAGTATTATACCTGATTCATGACTAAAGTTTTAAAATGAAAACTATGAGATCTTTGTGTCTATTTGTATATATATCTACGTATGCACATTATAGATAATGGTATTTTTTCTACCTTCAGATGGTGTTGCTAAAACTAATTTGTAAAAGAACTCTATTTAATTGGCTTAAAACAAAAAAGCAGTACATAAATTGAGTATACTCGCCAAAATATAACAGAAACTAAGCCAAATGTTTTTCAAGTCCACATGATCTAGGATGAATCTACAGTAAATAAAGCTAATTTAACTTTGTTGTTTTGATTAATACAGATGGGTCTTTAGAGTTATCAACATTAAGTACAATACTTTTATTGTATGTAGATTAACTAAAAGTCAAATAAGTTCATGTTATCTCTGTTACAAGATTTGTCAGCAAGAATAATAACTTGGTATGGTAAAATTTTCTTAAGTAAATGTAAATGTGATAAGAGTTTAGGTGAACTCTTTAAGACTAATTATGTTTTATGGTATGTCTACCTAAAAACAGTTTCCTTAAATCTTTTTGGGAACTTGAAACTGTAGAGTTTTGCTAAATTAAGTTGAATGATGGAAATTTATTGAATATCTAGATCAATCCCAAATAAAAAAGATACTGAGACATTAATTACTGAGCATAGACATCCTTTAATAAAGATGTTTGGAACTATTAGTAAATATCTTTGGTGCCATGCTGAGAAAATTTTCTGTGAGAAAGCACATGTTTCTAGAAATTATAAAAAGTATTTATAAGTTTGCCAATCTACAGAATACTAATGTAAATGTTCATAATTGCTTACTTCTTAGTTTTCACTAGAAATTAAGGTTTTTAAGGGTTAAGAATTTTAATTAATATATATAATTAAAACTACTAAAATTAATAAGGAAAACATCTTTGTATGCAAGGGTTTTTTTGTAAAGGTGTAAGGAATGGAAATGCATTTGTTAAGGGAAAAGAAGGTGATTTTGTCTTAAAGCTGGTTATTTCTAAATGGGAAAGAAAACAAGGGACAAATAAAATGGATATAGAAGGTTATAAAAGGTTTACGAAAAAAGGAATCTTGAGGAAGAACTTTTTGTCTGATCGGGACTGGCTAAAATTGGAATAAATTTAATTAAATGAATGCATTTTAATACCAAAAATAAGCTGGTGCAAAATTTAAATTTGGTTTTTCTGTCTGTTAAAAGGACAGCTTTTTCCTATTGGTCTGCTCTTGATAATAAGAGATTATAAAAGGTAGATCTTATGCTTTGCCAAAATTACACCTTATTTTCTATGTTGTCTTTATCAGGTCTTTAATTACTTAAGTAAACCTAGTCTTCTCGATATTAAAAAAGCTAAGTTTTGCTCAGAACTATATAACCTTTTATGTTTGCCTATGAAGTCTTTGTTATTTTGTTTAAATGGATAGCTAAGCATATTTTCACGGTGACCTATGATCCTGTTTGACCAAGTGTTTTGAAAACTTTTGGTATTTTTAACTAACTTTCCAAAATCAGATTCTAAATGAAGTCTTTCTGACTTAGAACTAACTCTGAGATTTGAAATATTTCAGAGGGCCCCTAAAATGTACCAAAGATTTGTTCTCTCTCCTTGTAAAAAGGGAAATGTTAAACTAATTAGGCTTATTTGATATGTTACATTATATGGGAAGCATTGTTTCCTGTTCTGTGAAGAGCAGACTCAGTGCATTGTTGGTGGTATGGACCTGATAGGAATGGGCTGAGGATAATAAGTATTAGCTACTTATTCCAGGAGCTTTGCTGCAAAGGCCAGCAAAGAAATGGGGCAGTGTCTTGCAGGGGGATAGGGATCGAGAGGAGGGTTTTGGTTCATTTGTTTTTTTAAGATTGGAGGCATCACAGCGTATTTGTGTGCTGATGGGAATGATCAGATAGAGGGGGGCAACACGGATGATGGAGAAAGAGTGGGAACTAGTATACAAGTGTGGGAACTAGTTAGTATCCTTAATTCGCAGTAAAGTTAACTGAAGTTCAGAGAAATCATGGCCTTTGCCCAAAGTCAGCCCAAGGGACTAAAGGCAGGCGTGAAAGCCAGATCCCCTTAACTGCAGAGCCCAGGGCCTTATTCCCTGAGCTACAGAAAAAAGTCTAATATACTCCTGATATTTTTGAGCTGATCATCTCATTTCTGGGAATGAGTCCTAAGAAAACAGTCCTAAGAAATTAGTCCTAAGAAAATAGTTTGAAATACAGGGAAAGCTTTTTTAGGCCCAACAATGTTTTGTTTTTTTAATAAATTTATTTTATTTTTATTGTTTCGCTACGTTGGGTCTTTGTTGCTGTGCATGGGTTTTCTCTGGTTGCAGTGAGCAGGGGCTGCTCTTCGTTGCCGTGCACAGGCTTCTCATTGCAGTGGCTTCTCTTGTTGTGGAGCATGGGCTCTAGGCACGTGGGCTTCAGGAGTTGTGGCTCGCGGGCTCTAGAGCGCAGGCTCAGTAGTTGTGGCGCACGGGCTTAGTTGCTCTGCGGCATGTGGGATCTTCCCGGACCAGGGCTCGAACCCGTGTTCCCTGCATTAGCAGGCGGATTCTTAACCACTGCGCCACCGGGAAGCCCCAACAATGTATTTTTTAACCGCAAAAAGGAAACAACCTAAACATCCAGGGGCTGGAATAGCAAATAAGCACATGTCACACAGCCTCACTGGCTGGTGGAAACAAAGCCTGGAAGGAGGGACAAACAAAGGATGACTATGATAGGAAGAGAGAACAGGCTAAGATGACTTCATCTTTTTGGCACTGACCCAAGCCCCTTCCTCCATGGGGTGGCCCTTCCAAAAGTGTTTGTAAGAGAGACTGTGGTGCTGTGATGCGTACCAGAACAAGGGACTGGGATTCCAGATTTTCTCACTTCCCTTAGCTGGGTTGTGGTTTCTGCAATTTAAGAGAGGAGTTCAAGATCTCCTGGCTGCCAGCTGGGGAAGCTGGAAACAGTCACATACTGCCACCTACTGGCAGTTCCCAGTTCTGCCGGCCTCCGTCCAGAGAGGATGCCCAATGTTGGGTGTTCCCAGAGATGGGTCTCACTTTATTTTATTTTATTTAAAAATTCTTTTTATTTTTGGCCGTGCCATGCAGCTCGTGGGGTCTTAGTTCCCCGACCAGGGATTGAACAGTTTCAGGCCCTGGGCAGTGAAAGTGAGGAGTCCTAACCATTGGGCCGCCAGGGAATCCCCGGGTCTCACTTTAAATTCACTGGAGAGGGACTTCCCTGGTGGCGCAGTGGTTAAGAATCTGCCTGCCAATGCAGGGCACACGGGTTTGATCCTTGGTCCGGGAAGATCCTGCATGCCGCGGAGCAACTAAGTCTGTGCGCCACAACTACTAAACTCTGTGCCCTGGAGCCCGCAAGCCACAACTACTGAGCCCGTGTGCTGCAACTACTGAAGCCCATGCACCTAGAGCCCGCGCTCTGCAACAAGAGAAGCCACCGCAATGAGAAGCCCACGCACTGCAGGGAAGAGTAGCCCCCGATTGCCGCAACCAGAGAAAGCCCATGCACGGCAACGGAGACCCAACGCAGCCAAAAAAAAAAAAAAAAATTCACTGTAGGAAGGGGCCCTAGTCTGTACTGTTCACATGGCCACCAGGAAGGCTCTCTTTCTTCTAACACAATTCCTCTTAAGGCCTGTTTCAGGGGAATTCCATGGCAGTCCCATGGTTAGGGCCCTGGTTCAATCCCTGGTTGGGGAACTAAGATTCCACAAGCTGCGCAGTGCGGCCAGAAGGAAAAAAACCAAAAAGGCCTGTCGCAATGCCTGGCATTTCTCCATAGACTTGAGGGTCGCTTCTGCCTATGGGAGAGCACATAAAGAGCTTCACTTGGCACAAAGCAGATTATTTTCTGCTATGGGGTCTTAGCAACATGAGGACACTTAGTTTCGGGTAGGCATGTCACTTAGAGGATGAAGAGGTGGAGAAGCAGTGTTCAAATGGAAGACAGGCTTAACAATTATCATTATAGATAATCAAAAGATGAAAAAAAATTTAAGTCATAAGTTTACAATCTAAATATGGCCTACATTATCACATCATTCTTTTTTTTTTTAATTTATTTTTGGCTGCATTGGGTCTTCATTGCTCTGCGTGGGCTTTTTCTAGTTGCAGCGAGCGGGGGGTACTCTTCGTTGTGGTGCACGGTCTTCTCATTGCGGTGGTTTCTCTCTGTTGCAGAGCATGGGCTCTAGGTGTGCAGGCTTCAGTAGTTGTGGCACGTGGGCTCAGTAGTTGTGGCTTCTGGGCTCTAGAACACAGGCTCAGTAGTTGTGGCGCATGGGCTTAGCTGCTCTGTGGCATTTGGGATCTTCCCAGACCAGGGATCGAACCCGTGTTCCCTGCATTGGCAGGCGGATTCTTAACTACTGCACCACCACGGAAGTCCCCATCACATCATTCTGTATTATAACAACAACAACAACAATAATAGCAACATTTATGGAGCACTTATGCACCACACACAAACTTTTCTTTGCAAAAAAATTGTAACATATTGCAAATATTATTTCATCTTTTATAAATCTTTATTTTGAACATCTTTTTTTTTTTGCGGTACGCGGGCCTCTCACTGTTGTGGCCTCTCCCGCTGCGGAGCACAGGCTCCGGACGCGCAGGCTCAGCATCCATGGCTCACGGGTCCAGCCGCTCCGCGGCATGTGGGATTTTCCCAGACCGGGGCACGAACCCACGTCCCCTGCATCAGCAGGCGGACTGTCAACCACTGCACCACCAGGGAAGCCCTGAACATCTTTTCATGTGATTAAATATTATTATTCAAAACATTTAAAGTAGCTATATCAAATTCCTTTATATGGTAATACTATTTACCATATACCAGTAAAGTACAATTTACTTATCTAATTGCCTATCGTTGCATGTTTAGGACGAGAGTGTACTGTGGACCTTACAGGCAGTTCATCACTCCACAGCAAAGCAGAGCTAAAAGATTCCCTTGACCCCCCAAGGAGAGAGTTCTAGGAAGCCTGGGTCACAGTGAAAGGGGCAGGCCTGAAAGCCACTGTAATGAGAGAAAGCTATGTAGTACAGTGCTTTAGAGCCCAGTCTTTAAGTTAAAAATAAAATAAGCATAGGGACTTCACTGGTGGCATAGTGGTTAAGAACCCGCCTGCCACTTCAGGGGACATGGGTTCGAGCCCTGGTCCAGGAAGATCCCACGTGCCGCGGAGCAACTAAGCCCATGAGCCATAACTACTGAGCCGCGTGCCACTACTACTGAAGCCCGCGCGCCTAGAACCCATGCTCCGCAACAAGAGAAGCCACAGCAATGAGAAGCCCATGCATCACAACAAAGAGTAGCCCCTGCTCGCCGCAACTAGAGAAAGCCCGCATGCAGCAACGAAGACCCAACGCAGCCAAAAATAAAAAATAAATAAAATTTAAAAAATAAAATAAGCATAAAAGCCTGAGGGGTCTGGTTCCACCACATTCTACCAGAGTGACCCTGAACCATTTAGTTATTTACTTTTCTGAGATTCTGTTTTTTCAGGTTGGAATTCACTGATATAATGATATAAATCATTTAGCAGCAATTAACACTTAGCAATGAGACAATCAATATAAGCATTGTTATTATTTATTAAATGGATACAGTTCTGGTCTATTAATAATAAGAGGTGAGAGCTAATCTGGCTGGGTCATATGACCTTGCACTGTAGTTTTTGTTTTGCTAGAAGGGGATGGGAAGAAATGATCTCTTAAGATTCCCTTTGTTCTTATCTGTGATGCCTCTTAGTCTGTAACATTCTAAGACTCCATTTGCTGTTGAAGAATCTGTGTTTGTCTCAAGATTCTGTAATCCTGAGACCTTCTTTCTGGGATTCCAAGATCCCATGACTCACTCAAAATTCTACTGAAAGATTCCATTTGCATGAAATGAGAGCTCTTCTTCTAAGCCTACCTGACTAGCTTACTGTTCTTGTGGGTTTCTCCTTAAATAGCACTTCTTCAGAAATTCCTTCCCAGTTCTTCCTCCAGAGCATACCCCTCTCCATTGCCTCTCCTGGAATCCTGTTTTCCCATCAAAACAGGTCCCAGCTGGTATTTATCTATTTATTTGTGATTTTGGTTAATGCCTGTCTCCATGTCTCCATTGCTTGGTAAAGTAGATTCTCAATACATATTTGATGAATGAAAAATAAATGAAAGAATGAATCCTACAATTTAAAGATTTCAGGAGTATTTAGTCCCAAGGTCTACCATTCCAGAAACTCCCCACCTGGGCTGACACCTGGGGAGGGAGTGACCTTTCCAATTCCATGATGTTGCCTGGATCATTTGTGTCCTGCCCCCCTCTGCTCCCTGCCCTTCTGTCACTTGCCTCTTTGGGAGCCCTTGGATTAGACAGAAGCCCTGGGCCATGTCTCCGCTATTGAAACTAGCCTGGAGCAGTTCATTCAGCAGATGTTTGTCTAGTGCCCACAAAGTGCCCAGCAGTGTGCTGGGGGGCCGGAACAATGGGGGAGCAAAGCAGACCTGGTCCCAGCTTTCACAGAGCTCATGCCCTAGAGGGACAGAGGTGGACATTCATGGCACGATCACACAAATTATCATAAAATTACAAACTGAGGTAAGTGCTGTGGGACGGAGAGGAACAGGGCTCTCTGAGAGTGTGTAACAGCCTGTGGTCTAGACCCAGGATCTTGGGTGGATCCCCTATGCCCCATTATCTGGGACACATGGCTGCGATCCTGGTGAAATCTCTCCCCTAGGGAATGGTCAGAGAGAACTTGAGTCCAAAGTAGTGACCTGCCCAGCTCCTAGCCCCTCGCTTGAGAGCACTGTGTCCATGAAGCTGGCAGCTAAACCATTACCTCTCAGAATCCTGCCCCTCCTCGCAGGACTCAGCCACTGAAAACAGAATGCGAAAGCCCTGGAAGGCTGGAGCTCTAGGTGTCTGTCACCCTCTTGGAA
This sequence comes from Globicephala melas, assembly GCF_963455315.2. Classification (NCBI taxonomy): domain Eukaryota; kingdom Metazoa; phylum Chordata; class Mammalia; order Artiodactyla; family Delphinidae; genus Globicephala; species Globicephala melas. Next base: position 126,789,406 of record NC_083316.1, read on the forward strand.
CAGACGGGGAAACTGAGGCCCAGAGGGAAGAGGCTGCTCACAGTCGCACAGCGAGTGGCAAAGTGAAAACCGGACCCCAAGCCCCCCAGGCTCCCCGTGCTCTGCTGTCCCCCAGCCCTCCGCACTACCTCCCTCCTTCCAAGAATGATGGTTACGTTTGTACAGGGGGATCCTGTGTCAACCAAGAGACAGGAAGGTTTCTGCCAGCTTACAAACAGCAGTTAGAATGTTGACCAAACTCTGCAGGAGAGCAAGAGCCCCAGGCTCCGTTTGGAGCGATCTACGCTGCTGTATTCACTTAGGTCACAAACATACATGAGTGAAAACCCATCCATGACATGCCTGTGTTGAATACCATTCTTTCCATTTCACAAACATTTTCTCGGAGTAAACGTAGTGATTTGAGTCTTGAAATGCTAGCTCTTGCTCATTGCAGCGTGGTTTCCTGTAGCAAAAAAAAAGGAAACAACCTCTGAAACAGCCTAATTAACATCCGGTGGTAAGGGAATGGATGGATGGTATAGAACCAAGGCATCAGACACTATGTAGCACTTTACAAGTATAGAGGTAGGTCTACCCAGGGGCCTGCAGCACATTGTTTTGTTAAAAAAACTGAAAAGCAAGTTTAAGAAAAATATGTACAGTGTAAAACTACGTACAGAAAAAAAAAACAGCTCATAAATCAATCCTGTATTCTTCTACAGATACACACGTGCTTATATAAATGCAGGAAAAAATCTGGAAAAACACACACCAAGGCAATAAATAACCTCTTAGGCAAGGGGAGGGGGGCCATGTGTTGGGGGGAAGGGCTGGTCAAATGAAACCTCATCGGTAATTTTTTTTTGAGAATGAATTTTATTTACATATTATTTACTTAAATAAAACTATGTTTTAGAAATACCATACTTTATTTTTTTATTTTTATTTTATATTGGAGTATAGTTGATTTACAATGTTGTGTTAGTTTCAAGTGTACAGCAAAGTGATTCAGTTATACATATACATGTATCTATTCTTTTTCAGATTCTTTTCCCATTTAGGTTATTACAAAATATTGAGCAGAGTTCCCTGTGCTGTACAGTAGTAAGTCCTTGCTGGTTATCTATTTTATATACAGTAGTGTGTATATGTCAATCCCAAACTTCTAATTTATCTCTCCCCCCACCTTTCCCCTTTGGTAAATTTGTTTTCTAAGCCTGTGAGTCTGTTTCTGTTTTGTAAATAAGTTCATTTGTATCATTTTTTTATATTCCACATATAAGCGATGTCATATATTTGTCTTTCTCTGACTTACTTCACTTAGTATGATAATCTCTAGCTCCATCCATGTTGCTGCAAATGGCATTAAGAAATAACATCCTTGGGCTTCCCTGGTGGCGCAGTGGTTGAGAGTCCGCCTGCCGATGCAGGGGACACGGGTTCGTGCCCCGGTCCGGTAAGATCCCACGTGCCGCAGAGTGGCTAGGCCCGTGAGCCATGGCCGCTGACTGCGCGTCCGGAGCCTGTGCTCTGCAACGGGAGAGGCCACAACAGTGAGAGGCCTGCGCACCGCAAAAAAAAAAAAAAAGAAAGAAAAAAAAGAAATAACATCCTTTAGAGCAAGGGTTGGCAAAGTTTTCCTGCCAAGGGCAGCAGTAAATATTTTAGGATCTGTGGGCCACATGTGCTGTCATAAGTGCAAACACAGCCCTAGACAGTACATACAGGAAGGAGTGTGGCCGTTTTCAAATATGACTTTATTTATGGACACAGAAATTTGAATTTCACATAATTTTCATGTGTCACCAAATATTTTCTTTAACCATTTAAAATGTTAAAACCAGGGACTTCCCTGGTGGCACAGTGGCTAAGACTCCACACTCCCAGTGCAGGGGGCCCAGGTTCAATCCCTGGTCAGGGAACTAGATCCCACATACATGCTGCAACTAAGAGTTTGCATGCTGCAACTAAGGAGGCCTGGATCCGCAACTAAGACCCAGCGCAACTAAATATCTAAATAAATATTTTTGGAAAATAAAATAAAAATGTTAAAACCATTCTTAGGCCACAGGCTCTCTAGAAGCCAGCAGCAGGCAGATCTGGCCCTGGGGCACTGGCCAAACCCTGCTCTAAATCCAGTTCAAGCTTTTCCCTCCTACCACACTCATTTGTTTCGTCCTCAGATATTCCTGTCCTTCAGGCCCCCTCATGACCCTCCTGTGACCTGCAGTGGTCCCTCCAGCTGCCTCCCAGCTCTACCTGTCTGCCCTTGGAGACCTTCTCTCAGGGCCGCAGGGCTAGTTTTTCCTGAGCAGGGCTCCGAATGGCTCCATTCACCTTAGCAGGGGGAACCCAGAGAAAAGAATTTTGTGTGGAGTCCACTGGAGAAGAGCCAGAACTTTGATTTGCCTTTGAAATTAGCTCCCCTCCTCTCCCATTCCCAGGGGTCCCTCGCCACTTCCCTGATCACACCTGGCTGGCACCGACCATCTCTCCCCTGCAGCCCCACGGTCTCATCAGCATCTCAGCTCCAGGTGGCTCCACCATGTACCCCAGAGCCCTCTGCTTCCTGTGCCTGCTCACCTGAGTCATGTCAGGTATGGGCATCTTCTTCCATCTTGGCAGATCTTTTTCCTCCCTTGGGACTCTTGAGGACACCCCGCCCCATTGTCTCTGCCTTTCCCAGGACTGCCCTGTCGACAGCAGGGGGAGGGAAGTGAGCCCTGGATCTGAGCACTCAGCTCAGCTCCTCCCCTCACTGTCTGTGCCCCGTGGCTGGGTACTGTCGCCTCCGTGAGCTCAGCTTCCTCCTCTTATGGTGACAAGGACGGACCGTGTGTGTTATCACCCAAGTCCTTTCCAGACCCAACAGCCCTCTTTGATCTGAAAGTCAGAGGCTATAATTTTAAGTCTAGCAATGTGGGATTCATCGGTGGTACAGTGTGTGCAACTCTGAAATCTGACGGTGTAAACCCTGGCTCCTGCGATCCCTGGAAAGATTTAATAAAACCAAGACTCAGTTTATTCAGGAGTAGAGTGGGAATAACAGTAATCTTACAATTATAGGGTAGTTTCGACGATTAGATGATGTATATAAACATCTGGCCTGGAGCCTAGCACGAAAACAATAAGTGGTAGCAGTATTATTTTAATTTAAAGGAACCTGATTATACCAAGATTATGTAATTCTAAGAGTTTGAGTGTTTATTTCAGATCCTTTGACTCTAAGAATCTATGATTTTGCTTACAAATATCAACAGCTGTAGGGAGGGTCCAGCAGGGGCACAGCCTGAAGGACTTCTGGCCCAGTAGGTAAATACCCAGGGGAGGCTGAGGCCCCAGGGAGACTGTCCCTCTATCTCTCTGCTTCCAGCCATCCCAGGAAGAGGTTAGGGCTGTAATAATCTCTGCAAGAGAACAGCTGTGCTTGAAACAGGATTTAGAGAGCTGGTGTCATCCCAGACGTCCTCTTCCAGATCTGTCACGTCATTGGCAATAGCTATTCCCACGTGGTGCTATCACATGCCCTTTAGGGAGCCTCAGGTGGAAGGGAAGGGACAGGCACCCTCCTGATAAGAAGTAGCAGTTTATGAAAGGGCTGATGGTTGAGATTGGAGGGTTTATTTGAAGGAGTAGGAGTTGGAGGATGGGGGATACTGGAGGTGACGTGATCATTCATTTAGAACATGGGCACTGAGAAGGATGCTTGAGAGCTCATATAGTCCAGGAATTTAAAAACTATGCTCTGAGGAATTAATGCTATTGCCTTACTGCCTGCCTTGGGGTGGGGACAAGAGAGGAGGGGGAGAGCAGTGATTGAAAAGCTGATTGGGTGAGTCTCAGCCCCCCATCTTCTTCAACCAGAACAATCCTATTACTATTTTTCGACATTTCAAGAGAGGGTTCTGTTATCTAGACTCTGTCTATTGCTTGGTTTGTTTTTAAACTTGAAAATCTCAGTTTAGTCTAACCTCTTCATTTTATAACTGCAAAAACTGAGATCCAGGGCCAGCAAGATGAAGAATACAAAGAAGTAGCATAAGACAGGATCTCTCTAATTTGGTGACCTTGGGCAAACTATGTAACTTATGTGCTACTCATTTTTCTCATCTGTAAAACGGGGCGTGAGTGAAAGCTTCCTGGCAGGGCTTCGTAGGGTTAGGTCAGATAATGCATGGAAAGCACTCTGCACAGTGCCTGGGTTCCCAATTTTTGAGTTATGATCGTTATCATCCAAACCTGAAGTCAAGCTTGACATCTTCCTTTAATTTGCTTCAGCGACTTGTTGGCTTGGCGAACCCGTGAGCTCCAAACCTGTAGGCATCTTGTGATGGCTCCCGCAGAACCCCATCTTCCATGAAAGCGCTCCATCCTGGGAGGTAGGGCCTCTGCTATTGAAGTGTTTGCAGCCACCCTGTAATCAGGGTTTGCTGTGGGCCCTGGCAGAATCCAGCCAGGACAGCCCCAGCTCTGAGAGCTACAGGATTCCAGATTCCAAAGGTACCTCCAGCTGGCTGCTCAGACAACAGCTTCTCAATTAGGGCAATCAAAGAACCAGGGGGCGTTCCTGGCCCCTCTCTCATCCTGCCCACTGACTGGCTGGCTTCTGTTTCATGGAAGGCCCCTATCCATAGACGTTTGGCTATTAAAGCATTAGCGTTATATTTAGATTTTAAAAAATATACTGTGGTCTTGCAAAGATATCCACATCCTCACACCCAGAACTTTATACAGCAGAGAGGAGTTAAGGCCGTAGATGCAGTTAAGGTTGCCAATCAACGGACCTTAAACTAGGGAGCGTATGCTGGATTATTCATTCAGGTGGGCCTGATGTAATAACAAGCATCCTTAAATGTGGAAGAAATGAAACCATGGGTTAAATCCAGTTCACCTGCCTTCACTGATCCAGGTCATGTCCTCCAAGCAGCACGTAGCCTAAACAATGTTTGCCCGAGTTATTTTCCGGGAACTTGGAATCAGCCGTGTCTAGCTCGAGCTGGGTTGGTTTGGACTGGATAGGACCACTGACCCTTCAACAGGACATGCGCGAGTGATCTTTCGCCCGCAGAGGGCCGAAAACGCCTCAGAACGTGCAGAACGTGTAGCCTAGTTACGCCTGCGCAGAAAAGCACTTATCGCACCTTTTTCCAATCACCTTTCCCCAGGCTTCCCACGCTCTCCCCGCTCCGCACGCCTCAGACCGCGCTGCTGCTTTATCCTTTATTCGATACGTACTCTGAGCCACTTTGCCTTTGGGGATGTGGATTCGAGACTTGAACTCCCTGTTCTCAAACCCCGCGTCTCAGCGTTTTGGCTGGCTGTTCGATGAGATAACAAACCTGGTTCTGAAACCAAGGGACTCACATCAGAGAACCAGAGAGATGGCACCGTGAGGAAGCCTTGGTTCAACGATGCTGGCTTTGAAGATGGAGAAAAGGGGGCCGTAAGCCAAGGAATATGGGCAGCCTCTAGAAGCCAGAAAAGGCAAGTTAAAATCTCCCAAGAGCCCCTGCTGACGCCATGATTTTAGCCCAGTGAGACCCATTTCAGGCTTCTGACCTTCAGAACTGTCAGATAATAAGTTTGGGTCGTCCTAAGCCACTGAGTTTGTGGCGGGTTGTTACAGCAGTGATAGGAAATGAATGAGCTATTCATGATAACTGTTTATTGAACGTGTATCATAACCCAGGCATTGTGCTGTTTCACGCTTATCATTTAATACATACAGTAGCTCTGCCAAGCAGGGGTTCTTGTTCCCATTTTCTAAATGAAGCAAAAGAGACTCAGGGAAATTATTGACCTGGCCAAGGTCACACAGCTAGTGTGTAGCAGAGCAAAGGTTCAAAGCCCGGCACCACCGGCTCTAAAGGCCATATTGCCGTCAGTTCGCCCAGGCTTATCCCCACTTCTCTGGAGTGACTTAGAGAATACCTCCTTAGAGAATCTTTGTTTTCAGATGCCAGACCTCAGTGTTCTAGGCCACCTCTTCAGTATGTTGAGTCCAGCTGTTCTCTCGGAGGCTTAGTTTCTCAACTTGTAAAAAGGGGATAATAATGCTCATTGGGTGCCCTTTTGGGGCTACAGCAAGGGTTAAACCAGAATGTGGGTGGAAAAATTCTCTGCTCTGTGAAGTGCTCTCCATGTAAGAACTTCAGGATAAACCTCCCCCAAACTACCAAAACTTGCCCCACACCATTGCAACTTCCTTTCCCTCCAAGGCTGGGCATGGCTCTCAGGATATATCCCTGCCAGGGACACTAGGGAAACCTTTTACACTGTAGTGAAATTACAGAAAAAAGAAATATTGGTCTCTGTCCCCCGTTCCTGGCATGAGCTTCTAAAAACCCTTGGAATTTCCCAAGTGACAGGAGTGTCTTTTGTTCTAATGAGGTGACTCTTGGGGGCTCCTGGATGAGGGCTGGTCACCATCAAGAGCAAGCCATGACTAGAAGCTTGGAACTTTCAACTCTACCCCCATCCTCTGGGAAGGGGAGAGGGGCTGGAGAGTGAGTTGATGGATCATGCCTACGTGAAGAAGCCTCCTCCATAAATATCCCCCAAGTATGGGGTTTGGAGAGCTTCTGGAGCTAATGGGCAAGTTCTGGGAGAGTGGGGCACCACAGGAGGGCATGGAAGCTGCAAGCCCCTTCCTACACACCTCGTCCTACGTATCTCTTCCATCTGGATATTTATCTGTATCCTTCGTCACATCTTTTGGTTTTTATTTTATTATTATTTTTTAACTTTTATATTGGAGTATAGTTGATTTACAATGTTGTGTTAGTTTCAGGTGGACAGCAAAGTGATCCAGTTATACGTATATTCTTTTTCAGATTCTTTTCCTATTTAGGTTATTACAGAATACTGAGCACAGTTCCCTGGGCTACACAGTAGGTCCTTGTTGGTTATCTATTTTAATATTTATTTATTTGGCTGTGCTGGGTCTTAGTTGCGCAAGTGGGATCTTTAGTTGCGGCGTGCAGGATCTAGTTCCCTGACCAGGGATCAAACCTGGGCTCCCTGCATTGGGAGCATGGAGTCTTAACCACTGGACCACCAGGGAAGTCCCGGTTATCTACTTTAAATATAGCACTGTGTATATGTCAATCCCAAACTCCCAATTTATCCCCCCCTCCACCTTTCCCCTTTGGTAACCATAAGTTTGCTTTCTAAATCTGTGAGTCTGTTTTGTAAATAAGTTTATTTGTATAATTTTTTTAAATTCTGCATGTAAGTGATATCATATGATATTTGTCTTTCTCTGTGTGACTTCACCTAGTATGATAATCTCCAGGTCCATCCATGTTGCTGCAAATGGCATTATTTCATTATTTTTAATGGCTGAGTAATAGTCCACTGTATATATATACCACATCTTCTTTATCCACACCCCTGTCCATGGACACTAAGTTTGCTTGCATGTCTTGGGTATTGTAAATAGTGCTGCTATGAACATTGGGAGTACATGTATCTTTTTGGATTAGAGTTTTGTCTGGACATGTGCCCAGGAGTGGCATTGCTGGATCATATGGTAGCTCTATTTTTAGTTAGTTAAGGAACCTCCATACGGTTCTCCATAGTGGCTGTACCAATTTATATTCCCACCAACACTGTAGGAGGATTCCTGTTTCTCCACATCCTCTCCAGCATTTATTGTTTGTAGACTTTTTGGTGATGGCCATTCTGACTGGTGTGAGGTGATATCTCATTGTAGTTTTGATTTGCATTTCTCTAATAATTAGTGATGTTGAGCATCTTTTCATGTGCCTTTTGGCCATCTGTATGTCTCCTCTGGAGAAATGTCTATTAAGATCTTGTGCTCATTTTTTGATTGGGTTGTTTGTTTTTTTGATATTGAGCTGCCTGAGCTTGTAGATTTTGGAGATTATTTCCTCTTCAGTCACATCATTTGCAAATATTTTCTCCCATTCTGTGGGCTGCCTTTTCATTTTGTTGATGGTTTCCTTTGCTATGCAAAAGCTTTTAAGTCCCATTTGTTTGTTTTTGTTTTTATTTCCATTACTCTAGGACATGGATTGAAAAAAGATATTCCTGTGATTTATGTCAAAGAGTGTTCTGCCTATCTTTTCCTCTAAGAGTTTTATAGTGTCCAGTCTTACATTTAGGTCTTTAATCCATTTTGAGTTTATTTTTGTGTATGGTGTTAGAGAATGTTCTAATTTCATTCTTCTAAATGTAGCTGTTCAGTTTTCCCAGCCCCATTTATTGAAGAGACTGCCTTTTCTCCATTGTATAATCTTGCCTCCTTTGTTGTAGATTAATTGGCCATAGGTGCATGGGTTTATTTCTGGGCTTTCTATCCTGTTCCATTGATCGATATTTCTGTTTTTGTGCCAGCACCATACTGTTGATTACTGTAGCTTTGTAGTATACAAAGTCAGGAATCATAATATCTTTTTTTTTTTTTAACAAATCCTGGGCACAAATTTTGTTTTATTTAATTTTATTTATTTATTTTTGGCCGTTGTTGGGTCTTTGTTGCTGCGCGCAGGCTCTCTCTAGTTGCAGCAAGCGGGGGCCACCCCTCGTTGCGGTGCGCGGGCTTCTCATCGTGGTGGCTTCTCTTGTTGCGGAGCACGGGCTCTAGGAGCACGGGCTTCAGTAGTTGTGGCTCGTGGGCTCTACAGTGCAGTCTCAGCAGCTGTGGCTCACGGGCCCAGTTGCTCCATGGCATGTGGGATCTTCCCAGATCAGGGCTCGAACCCGTGTCCCCTGCATTAGCAGGCGGATTCCCAACCACTGTGCCACCAGGGAAGCCCCCATCATATCTTTTTATAATAAGCTGGTAAACATGTTTCCCTCAGTTCTGTAAACCATTCTAGCAAGTTAACAAGCCCCCAGGAGGTGGTTGTGGGAACCCTGATTTGCAGCTGGTTGGTCACAAGCATAGGTGACAGCCTGGGACTTAAGTCTGTCATCTGAAGTAGGGGGGCAGGGGTAGTCTTTTAGAACTGAGCCCTTAACCTATGGTGGTGGTGGTGGTGGGGAAATCTGATGCTCTCTCCAGGTGGATATTGTCAGAATTGAGTTGAATTGTAGGACATGCAGCTGGTGTCCCAGAATCGTTTAGGGTAGGGGTGGAAAAATCCACACATCTCGTGTCAGAAATGTTGTGAGTGTGGTCATAGTGTAAGAACAAAGGAGAAGCAAACAGGAGTGTAGTTTTTTCTTAACAGTGGTGAAAACCAGAGGACTCAGGTTTGAAAGTGGTGGTTTGGATCCTTTGTTGTTTTGTTTCTGCCCATTGGGTGCCTGTGTGTTGGTGATGGTGGTTTGGGACCATAAAAAAAGGACGATTGCTAAACTCCATTGGGACTTTTTACTATTACTGATGCCCAGACACTGTACCAGAGTCTCCTTGCCCCGATTGGCCCCTACCATCCATACCAGTGAAGGGGTTGCCCAAGGCTTTTGTAACATGGTGGTTTAAGAAGATGCATCTGATGTTGTGTGTAAGATAGTAGAACAGAGGCGAGAAGACTAGCTGGGAGGTACTGCAACAGTCTAGATGCGATCTGATCACAGGTTTGACTGTGTGGTGTTAACAGTGGTGATAGAAAAGGATGAATCTGGTAACTATTAGGAAGGAAAAGAGCCTCGGGACTTAGTATAAATTTACAACTTCCTCTGTATGAAGAGAGATTTGGGGGCTGCCGTGGCAGGCAGGCATGTGGAATGATTCCACTTCCTCTTCCACAGGGAAGATAATTAGCTCAGTGGTAAAAGCTGGAGATAGTGAGTCCATATCTGAAAGGACTGCTTTGCAGCCAGAGCCACTCAGCGTCAAGATCACTGCTGGTGGAATTACCGTGGGCTCTGGAGTCAGGCTGAGCTAGGTCTGAGTTCTGGGTCTCCTACTTCCCCACATACCCTGGGAAAGTTAGCCTCCGTGAGCCTCAAGTTCCTCATCTGTAAAATCAGAATAATACTTTGCAGCCATTAAGAGGATGAAATAAGATGTATATAAAGGGCTAGTCCTGTTCCAGAAACACTAACATTAAAGGTAGCTATTGGTATATTTAAATACCAAGCTCCCGATCATGAGACATATCTAAGTGCAGGTTAAGCTCCCTCTTTTGGAACATGCTTAGAAGGTTTTGAAATACTGGTGGAAGCTTGGGTACGAACACGTGTAAGGTCCCTTGCATAGCCTACCATCAGTTCCGCTTCTAAGGAATTCGTTCTAAGGAAGCAACCTGACTGAAGGTGCATGAACAAGATGATAATTGCAAAATGGTTTATTTGGGCTAAGAATGAAAACCCAAATACCCCCAAATCAAGATACATCACTGTCATGAAATACCATTCAAGTTATTAAAAATGTTGGTCCGCATGTGTTTGACATGGAATGGTAATCACATACTAACTGAAAATGCAGATTATTAATATGTATTATATTCCATTTTAACAATATTTATTTAAAATATTTGCATTAGAAAGCCCTGGGAAAATATGCTTCAAATACTCATGGTGGTTATCTCTGGATGGTAAGTTTTGGGGCAAATTTAATTCTTTTTCTTGGTTTGTCTGTATTTTATAATTTTTCTTTAAAGAGTGAGAATTACTTGTGTAGTAGTAGTAAGTATAAAAAACAACAGAGCTCTGTGGTTCTGTCAACTGCTCGGGTGAGGAAAGGACAGAATGGTGGAGGCTGACCCCAGACTCACCCTTTCTTCCCTGCAGCTGAAATCCAAGAGTGTGGCAGAACTCCAAAGCCCAGAAAAGAGGAGCCTCAAAGCAGCCAGCCCTGGTGAGGCGAAGGCCCCTGGAGCTCCAGGTGATAGAACCCAAATCAGACCAGAGCCAGAAGTCCCTGCAGATGAAGACGCCTGTGGAGGCCGCAGCCCCAAGCCGCCCAGCTCCCTCCATCCTGACCCAGGTGCTAAGGAGAGGCCAATTCCAAAAGGTGGGGGACTCTGAGCCTGTGGGCTGGGGAGCCCCCAGAGCTGCCAGCGGAAGGTGGTCTGCTGGAGGGCCCCTGTGAACCTGGAAGAGGAGGGTTAGGGATGCCTGAGGTATGGGATGGAAGAACTCCTGTGACAGCCTAAATGGATGCAGGGGGTGGGTCAGAGGATGTCAGGCAGTAGTTGTCAAGCACTTTGATAAGTCTTTACAGGGATTAAAATGGCCCAGAACCCACACTGGGCATCCCATTACAAGCAACTATAGGCATTTAAAAGGCACAGTAAGATGGGCTCACAGGACCCGTCAGATGCCTAGTGGTTTTACAGAATGGGAGGTAAGGCTGTCCACAGTCTTGGGATGTCAATTGTGGAGGCAGCAAACAGTGCCTGTGGGGAAAACGGTGGCAATGGTAAGGCCAAAAGACTGACCTATCTGTGCTTAGAGGTCAGGCTGGAGACCACCCTCCTGTCAGGTGCTCCATCGCAGGGAAGGCATAAATAAAGGCAAAGTTGGTCCCACAGTGTTGCCCACCCAAGTCCGGAAGAAAATCGGGCAAAGGTTGGGATATAAAACCGGGTTCAGAAAATTTGTCCTCCCTTAACTGAGTCTTTTTTTTTTTTTTTTTTTTTTGCTGCACCACACGGCATGCTGGATCTTAGTTTCCCGACCAAGGATCGAACCCATGACCCCTGCAGTGGGAGCTTGGAGTCCTAATCACCAGACCACCAGGGAAGTCCCTCAACAGAGTCTCTTAAAATGAGAGTTCTGTGGACTCTGCATCTTTTGGCAGGTGGAGGCATTCAGAGGGCATTTGCTGGCCTGAACAAAGGGACACAAGAAAGGAGCCAAGAAGGGCAAAGGAGTTTGGGAGATTTCATTTGCAATGTGTGGGCAACGTCAGTGCGGGGGAAGATGGACCAATCAGAAGTTGCACTTGAGGTCAGTGGGATAGGAGAGCCGATCAAACTGTGGGTAGGGCCAATACAAATCCTGATAGCTCGATCGGGGAAGACAGGGTGGGTGGAGTGATAAAAATTGGGGAAGGGCACTGTCAGCTAAACAGACGCTGCTCACTCGGTGTCTCAGGTTATCCCCATCTCCTGCCCGCCCCGGCCCACTGCCCACCGACTGTCTTTCAGAATCAAGCCCTTCAGCCAGCACAGTCACTTACAGCTGGTGGAATCTAAGGGCACAGAGATGGGAATACAGCTGGTGGGCTTGGCACTGCCAGGACAGCATGTGTGTAGACAGCAAGGACCTCCAGGGGAAGACCTTCATCTTCACAGGTGCCCTGGAGTCAGGGTCTCCAAGAAACAACTCAGAAAGCCCTTCAAACCTGTCTTCAGTATTTCTCCTTAGACCCACCTATAAAATGAGAGGATTGCACTCGTGGATCTCTAAGGTCCTTCTTGTGACATTTTGGGATTTTATGGCTAGTTGCATGTAGAATGGAGGAATCAGAGTCCACCTTTGTGCAACGGAGGAAAGAGATGACTCTTCTAGACTCAGCATGGTCTCTCTCTTCCTCAGTTCCAACCCTAGCAGTAATGGTAAGCTAATCTAGAGGGTCTTGATCATGACTGTCAGCTTCACCTGGGAGCCTGTTAAAAACAGATTCTTAGGCCCCACTGCCATTAACTCTGGACAGAATCTAGAAGCCTACCAAGTCCTATAGCTGATTCCAATCTTCAGGAAGATATGGGAACCAACAGCCAGTGTGTCCCAGCTATGGCTGCACATCAGGGTCACCTGGGGAGCTTTAAAACCGCTGATACCAACCCCCCGCCTCAAGCCAGGTCCCCATGGACTTAGTCTGCAGCTGGGGCCCAGGGACTGGTTACCTTAAAAACACCTCAGGTGACTCTACTGTGCAGCCAGGTTAAGAACCTTTGCATTTGTCTAATTCTAGAGCTTCTTCACCCAATACAGAAGCCACTCAACAGATAGGGCTATTTAAACCTAAATGAACTAAAAGCTGAAAATTCAGTTAAGTTGCACTAGCTACATTCATAGAGCCCTATAGCCACATGTGGCTAGTGGTTACATCTTCAACAACACAGATACAGGTACAGAAAGTTCTATTGGCAGCACTGCTTTAGAAAGCTAGTCCCCAGTTAATTCCTACTCAGTGCACCATTATGCACCGAAGAATCTGACTTGAGATTGTGTTGCTAAAAGTACCGTGAAAGAGTTTGATGAACGTTTGCCTCCCACAGGCCTGGTGCCTCATATCCAGTATCTCATTTGCTTGTTATCAACTCTGCAAAATAGGCCAGAGTGGAATTATTGCTCCTACTTGATGAAAAAAAAACAAACAAGAACCAAGGCTCGGAGGAAGAAAGTGATTCGCTTTAAGATCCCACACGTAGTGGGTGGCAAGATTAGGAAATCTGGACTTCTACTTCAGTATTTCCTATGATATTTTTCACAGAGAAGGGCCCTTAGAGACTGAGTGGTCTGAACCCCTTGTTGTACAAATGAAGACACTAAAGATCAGAGAGGGAAAGAGACTGAAGATGCACAGCAAACTGATGACAAAACTGAAACTAGCAGACTGGTCTTTAGCCTTCAGTACAGGACACCATGTGAGCCAAGAGCGTAGAGAATGGGGATAGGCAGGTAAAGTAGGATTTCAAGTCCCCACCAGGGACCTTATGCTTGTGGGTGGTGGTAGAGCATCAGGAAGCAACAAATCTGTCAAGCTCATTCTCTCTCCTTCCAGACCCAGAGGAACTCTTTGTCCTCACAGAGGATTATATGAGGTGGTGCAGCTATCAGCCAGTTCCAGTTCTCTGTCAGGTGACCAACGCCCTGGCCCAGGTGACACTGCATTGGGAGTTAGCCCCTAAGGAGGTCCCCATGGATGAGACCGACGTCTCCTTTTCAAGTTTTACTATTTTTTTATTGAAGTACAGTTGGTGTATAAGTTACAAGTGTACAATAGAGTGATTTACAATTTTTAAATGTTATACTCCATTTATAGTTTTTGTAAAATATTGGCTATAGTCTCTGTATTGTACAGTATATCCATGTAGCTTATTTACTACATGATAATTTGTATCTCTTAATCCCTTACCCCTGTATAGTAACCCCTTCTTCCCTCTCCCCACGGGTAACCACTAGTTTGTTCTCTGTATCTGTGAGGACAGACATCTCCTTTGTTGTGAAGAGGGCTTCACCATCCACTGGCCCTGAGCTTCCTTGGCTGGCTCTCTCTTCTGCTTGGCAAGCCTGGGTGGCACGAGACGAATCTCTACCAAGTACGTGCTGATCTGCATCCACTGTGCATGAACCTAGGGCTCTGGGTGGGCAGGGAAGGGGGAGGTTATGGGGAGAGATGCCTCCTTTGGGCACCTCAGGTTGGGGTTCTATGGATTATGGAGCTCTAAACAACCAACCAGATTTAACAATGCTCCACATGTTCAACCACCTTGTCTGACTGCCAGCCAATCAGCTTAAGCTAGCTTGCATCAGGTCATCCTGTTTATTCACCCACCCATTCTCCAACTGTTCCACTGATTCACCCTTCCTCCAACCAACCATTCCATTCATCCATCCTCCATTAATTCATTATACCCATTCACACGGCCTCTATCAATTCAACCATCTCAACCATTGATCCTCTTATCAATTTAACTATTCCACCTATTCATTCTATTCAACTATTCTCCCATTCTGTAGGTAGTCTTTCCATTTTGTCAGTGGTTTCCTTTGCTGTGCAAAAGCTTTTAAGTTTAATTAGGTTCCATTTGTTTATTTTTTGCTTTTATTTTTTTTTGTCTTAGGAGACTGATCCAAGAAAATTGCTATGATTTATGTCAAGGAGTGTTCTGCCTATGTTACCCTCTAGGAGTTTTATGGTTTCAGGTCTTACATTTAGGTCTTTAAAACATTTTGAGGGTTATTTTTGGTATATTTTTGTATATGGTTTGAGGGAATATTCTAATCTCATTGTTTCACATATGCTTTCCAGTTTATTCAGCACCGCTTCTTGGAGAGACTGCCTTTTCTCCATTGTATATTCTTGCCTCCTTTGTCATAGGTTAATTGACTGTAGGTGTGTGGGTTTATTTCTGGGCTCTCTGTTCTTTTCCATTGATCTATGCGTCTGTTTTTGTGTCAAGATCATGCTGGTTGATTACTGTAGCTTTGCAGTATAATCTGGTGTCTGCAAGGGTTATACCTCCAGCTTTGTTCTTTTTTCTCAGGATTGCTTTGGCAATTCTGGGTCTTTTGTGGTTCCATACAAATTTTAGGATTCTTCTAGTTCTGTGAAAAATGTCCTGGGTAGTTCGGTATGGATTGCATTAAATCTGTAGATTGTTTTGGGTGGTATGGCCATTTTACTAATATTAATTCTTCTAATCCAAGAGCATGGGGTATCTTTCCATTGCTTTGAATCATCAGTCTCCTTCATCAGTATTTTACAGTTTGCAGAGTATAGGTTTCTCACCTCATTAGTTAAGTTTATTCCTAAGTATTAATTTTTTGATGTAATTTTAAATGGGATTTTTTTTCTTTTTACTTTCTCTGATATTCCATTATGAATGTATAGAAACACAACAGATTTCTGTATATTAATCTTTTATCTTGCTACCTTGGTGAACTCATTCTCATAGTTTTGGGGTGAAGACATAAGCGTTCTCTAGAGTATCATGTCATAAGTAAATAGTGACAGGTTAACCTCTTCCCTTCCAATTTGGATACATTTTATTTCTTTTTCTTGTCTGATTGCTGTAGCTAGGACTTCCACTACTATGTTGAATAGAAGTGGTGAGAGTGGACATTCTTGTCTTGTTCCTGAATTTAGTGGGAAAGCTTTCAGCTTTTCACCGTTGAGTATTATGATGGCTGTTGTTTTGTTGTAAATGGCCTTTATTTGTTGAGATATGTTCCCTCTTTGACAGTTTTTATCATGAGTGGATGTTGAATTTTGTCAAATCCTTTTTCTGTGTCTATTGAGATCATGTGAGTTTTGTCTTTTGTTAACATTGTGTATCACACTGATTTTGCATATATTGAACAAACCAGCCTTTTGTGACTCAATCATGGTATATGATTCCTTTTATGTATTGTTGAATTCAGGTTGGTAATATTTTGAGGATTTTTGCATCTATACTGAAAGATATTGACCTGTAATTCTCCTTTTTGGTAGTATCTTTGTCTGGTTTTGGTATCAGGGTAATTGTGGCCTTGTAGAATGACTTTGACAGTGTTCCCTCCTCTTCAGTCTTTTGGAATAGTTTGAGAAGGATCAGTATAAGTTCTTCTTTAAATTTGGTAGAATTCCCCAGTGAAGCCATCTGGTCCTGGAATTTTGTTTGCTGGGAGTTTTTTAAATTACAGTTTCACTACTAATGATCAGTTTGTTCTTTTTTTTTTGGCCATGCCACATGGCTTGCAGAATTAGTTCCCTGACCAGGGATCCCCTGCACTGGAAGCGTGGAGTCCCAACCACTAGACCGCCAGGGAATTCCTGGTCAGCTTGTTTTAATTGTCTGTTTCTTTTAATATTTTATTTATTTATTTATTTGGTTTCACTGGGTCTTAGTTGTGGCACATGGGTTCCTTTGTTGTGGCATGCAAACTCTAGTTTGGCATGCACATGCGATCTATTTCCCTGACGAAGGATAGAACCTGAGCCCCCTGCATTGGGAGCACAGAGTCTTAACCACTGCATCACCAGGGAAGTGCCCCATCTGTTTCTTCTTGACTCAAGTCCTGGCATGCCATTTGTTTCTAGAAATTGGTACATTTCTTCTAGGTGTCCAATTTGTTGGTGTATAATGTTCATAGTGTTCCCTTAATGATTTTTTGTATTGCTGTGGTATCAGTTGTTATTTCTCCTCTTTCATTTCTTATTTTATTTGAGTCCCCTCTTTTCTTGGTGAGCCTGGCTAAAGGTTTGTCAATTTTGTTTATCTTTTCAAAAAAAACAGTTCTCGGTTTCCTTTCTATTTTTTTTTTTTTTGATCTGTTTTATTTCCTCTCTGAACTTTTATTCCTTCTTTCTACTGACTTTGGGCTTTGTTCTTTTTATTATTCTTTTAAGTTGTAGGTTAGGTTGTTTGAGATTTTTCTTGTTTCTTAAGGAAGGCGTGTATCACTATGAACTTCCCTCTTAGAACTGCTTTTGCTGTATCCCATAGATACTGGAAAGTAGTGTTTTCATTTTCGTTTGCCTTGAGGTATTTTCTGGTTTCTTCTTTGCTTTCATTGCTGACATGCTGGCTTTTTTTAGGAGCATATTGTTTAATTCTCACATGTTTTTCCATTTCTCTTTCTGTAGTTGATTTCTAGCTTCATATTGTTGTGGTCAGAAAAGATGCTTGATATAATTTCTAGCCTCTTAAATTTGTTGAGGCTTGTTTGTGACCTAGTATGTGATCTATCCTGGAGAACATTCCATGCAGGCTTAAAAGAATATATATTATGCTTTTTTTTCTATGTAGTGTCCTGTGGATATCAATTAAGTCCACCTGCTCTATTGTGTCTCTTAGGATCTCTGCCTTATTGGTTTTTTCTGTCTGGATGATCTGTCCATTGATGTCAGTGAGGTGTTATAGTCTCTATTATTGTATTATTGTCAGTTTGTCCCCTTATGTCTGTTAGTGTTTGCTTTATATATTTAAGTGTGCCTATGTTGGGTATGTATGTTAACGAGTATAATATCCTCTTCTTGTATTGCTCCTTTTATCATTATATAATGCTCTTTGTCTTTTGTTATAGTCTTTGTTTTAAAGTCTGTTTTGTCTAAGTATTGCTACCCCTGCTTTGTTGTCATTTCTATTTGCATAAAATAGCTTTTTCTATCACCTTGCTTTTAGTCTGTTCGTCTTTGACCCTGAAGTGAGTCTCTTGTAGGCAGCATATTAAAAGGTCTTGTTTTTATCCAATCAGCCACCCTGTGTGTTTTGATTGGAACATGTAGTCCATTGACATTTTTTCATACATATTAATTTTAATTTTTATGGGAGTATAGTTGATTTACAATGTTGTGTTACTTTCAGGTGCATGGCATATATATATATATATATATATATATATATATATATATATATATATCCATATCCATTCTTTTTTTTTAGACTCTTTTCCCATATAGGCCATTACAGAGCATTGAGTAGATTTCCCTGTGCTATATAGCAGGTTATTATTAGTTATCTCTTTTATATATAGTACTGTGTATATGTCAGTCCCAGTCTCCCAATTTATCCCTCCCCCACCATCCCTGGTAACCATAAGTTTGTTTTCAACATCCATGACTTGACTTGTGTTTTGTAAATAAGTTCATTTGTACCCATTTTTTTAGAGTCCACATATAAGGGATATCATATTTCTCTTTTTCTGACTTACTCAGTATGACAATCTCTAGGTCCATCCATGTTGCTGAAAATGGAATTATTTTGTTCTTTTTTATGGCTGAGTAATATTCCATTGTATATATATATCATATCTTCTTTATCCATTCCTCTGCTGATGGACCTTTAGTTTGCTTCCATGTCCTGGCTATTGTAAAAGTGCTGCAATGAACATTGGGGTGCATGTATCTTTATGAACTCTGTTTTTTCCTGGGTATATGCCCAGGAGTGGGATTGCTGTGTCATATGGTAGTTCTGTTTTTAGTTTTTAAGGAACTTCCATACTATTCTCTGTAGTGGCTGTACCAGTCCTTTGACATTTAAAGTAATTTTTGATAGGTATGTGCTTATTACCACTTTATTCCTTGTTTTCCAGTTGTTTTTGTAGTTCTTTGTTCATTTCTTCTTTTTGTTTCTCCCATTGTGGTTTGTTTGCTTATTTATTTAGGCAAAATCACATGGTTTGTGGGATCTTAGTTTCCCTTGGCAGTGAAAGCACAGAGTCCTAACCACTGGACCACCAGGGAATTCCCTCATTATGGTTTAATTTTCTTTTGTAGTATGCTTGAGTTCCTTTCTTCTTGATTTGTGTATCTGTTATAGATTTTTGATTTGTGGTTACCATGATCTAGTTTAAATTGATAATCATTTAAGTTCAAACACATTCGAAAAGATCTATATTTTTACTCCCCCTCCCCAGATTTTGCTCTTGATGTCATATTTTACATCTTCATCCTTAACTATTTACTGTTTGTTTTAGTTGTAGTTGCTTTAAAATTTTTTTTGATCTAAGTACTGGCTTATTTAAGTGATCTTCAATCTTTATATTTGCTTTTCTTATTGGGATTTTCTCTTTCCTGCAGAGTCTTACTACTTTTCCATTTAGTGAAGACCCTTCAACATTTCTTTTAGGGTAGGTTTAGTATTGATGAATTCTTTTAGTTTTTGCTTGTCTGAGAAATTCTTAGTTCTGCCTTCTATTCTAAATGATAATCTTATTGGGTAGAGTATCCTAGGTTGCAGCGTTTTCCCTTTTAGGACTTTGAATATGTCATGCCACTTCCTTCTGGCTTGCAAAGTTTCTGCAGAGAAAGCAGCTGATAGCCTTATGGAGTTCCTTTGTATATGAATCTTCGTTTTTCCTCTTGCTGCCTTTAGAATTCTCTTTAACTTTTGCTGTTTTGATTATGATATATTTTGGTATGGGTCTGTTTGATTTCATCTTGTTTGGGACTCTCTGTTCTTTCTGTACCTGGATATCTGTTTTTTTAGACTTGGGAGGTTTTCAGGCATAATTTCTTCAAATATATTTTTGATCCCTTCTCTCCCTTCTTCTTCTCTGGAACCCCTGTAATGTGGATGTTAGCACATTTTATTTTATCCCATAGATCTTGCATATTTCTTCCTTCCTTTCTCCCTCCCTCCCTCCCTTCCTTTCTCTTTCTTTCTTTCTCTCTCCCTCCCTCCCTCCCCCTCCCTTTCTCTCTCTCTCTCTCTCTCTCTCTCTCTCTCTCTCTCTTTCTTTCTTTCTTTCTTCTCACTTATCCTTCTGCCTGCTGTTCTGATTAGGTGATTTGCATTATTCTGTCTTCCAGATCACTTAGGCATTCTGTGTCATTTAGTCTGCTATTCATTGCTTTTAGATTGCTTTTAATCTCAGAGACTGAATTATCTATTTTTGCTTGGGTCTTTATAGTTTCTAGTTCCTTATTAAAATGATCTGTGCATAGATCAATTCTCTTAACTCAGCATTTTTATTACCAACTTTTTGAACTCATTGTCTGGTAGTCTGATTTATCTGTTTCATTATTTTTTCAAGGGTTTTCTCTTGCTCTTTAAACTGGGAGTAGTTCCTCTGCCTTTTCATTTTATTTAACTTTCTCTCTGTATGAATTTAGGCAAAACAGTTACTTATTGTGGTCTCAAAGTGGTGTTTTTATGTGGGAGCATCCCTATGTAGACTGTGTGTGCCAGTGTCTTCAGTGTGAGGGCTGGATTTGATGTGGACACCAGCCACATCTTTCCTCAGGGTGTGCTGACCACTATGACCTTGAGAAAGGGGTGTGATTGGTATTGGAGAAGCCAGAGCCTGCACAGGGTGTGAGGTGGGACTCACTGTCTGCTCAGTGGTGGTCATAGGCCTGTTGGGTGGGGCCCGCTCCCAAGTTGATGGAGTAGATGACTTGAGGGTCAGGCTCAAGCTGGCTCTGTTGCCTTTTAAGTGTGTTTTCCTCCTCCCTGCACTGGGGCCTTTGCCCCAAAGGAGGGTAACGCTGAAACAAGTGGGGCTCCCGTGCTTACAGGGGTCTGATGCACTGCCTGTGTAGGTGGCTGCTGCTCCATTCAGACCCAGCCCATGATCGCGTCGCTCCCGTTGTGTTCGTCTGTCCCAGATCTAGTGCAAAGCTGTGGTACGGGGTGGGTGGAGCTGGAGCATTCACTAGGCTGCTACTGGGGATGGTGGCCTTGTGGTGGCGGGAACTGAAGTGGCTGCGCTGCAGTCAGAAGTCTGGGCTGCTTCTGTGGTGCTGTTTAAGTAAGCGCCGGCAGTGGCCACTGCTACCCCACTTGGACCACACCCCAGGCCCCCAGGTCACCTCTGCAGCCCTAGATAGTCTTTTCCCAGGTCCGGGCTTTCCTAGATCCAGCGCCAGGCCGTGGTGTGGAGCGAGTGGGGCCAGGGTGTTCGCTCAGCTCAGGTTGGGGATTGTGGCGAGGCAGTTGCTGCTAGGGTAGACCTCTCCACCCTGTCTGTTGGCAGGCTGGTAGCCCTGTACTCCTCATGAGTGGAGTCCTGGCTTTGCCAGCATTTCTGTCCGTCCCACTGGTTCTGCAAGCAGCCAAGAGGGCTTGTCCCCTCCGTGTAGGACCCCAGGACTGGGACACCCAGTATGTGGCTCAACCTACTCACTCTCCAGGGCAAGCATCCACCTCTCTGATTTACCTTAGTCCCCTCCCAGGCTCACAGGTGCTGACCCAATGCTTTTCTTCTCACCCTACCCGATTCTGCAGGAATCTTTTCATAGCCTTGATTATACAGGAACTCTTCCAGTTTCCAGTTAGTATTCTGAGAGACTTGTTGCACACGTAGATGTATTTTTTTTTAATTTTTTAAAAAAATTATTTATGGCTGTGTTGGGTCTTCATTTCCATGCGAGGGCTTTCTCTAGTTGCAGTAAGTGGGGGGGGGGGTCATTCTTCATCGCGGTGCGCGCGCCTCTCACTATCATGGCCTCTCTTGTTGCGGAGCACAGGCTCCAGACGCACAGGCTCAGTAGTTGTGGCTCACGGGCCTAGTTGCTCTGCGGCATGTGGGATCTTCCCAGACCAGGGCTCCAACCCGTGTCCCCTGCATTGGCAGGCAGATTCTCTACCACTGTGCCACCAGGGAAGCCCCGCAGATGTATTTTTGATGTGTTTGTGGGAGGGACGTGAGCTCCATGTCCTCTTGCGCAGCCATCTTGTTCAGGCTCTGACCCAGACCTTCACTCCAGCCATTCTAACAATAATCCAACATATGTGTCCCCATCTCTCTCCCCTACTCTCCATGGCAGACCCTTCTTTCTCACCCGAACCCACCATCCAAGCTTCAGCAACATCAGTACGACTGGGAGAGAACTTCAGTGTGATCTACATAGTTCTGAGTGAGCCAGAGGTGGCTGTGGACTTGAGTTGGGAATATCCAGGGCAGAAGGTAAGAGGAGGCAGAGTGTGTATGTGGTGGTGGTGTATCGGGGCAGGGGCGTGGGAGTGAAGGCTTGGGATCAGGGCCAGGAGCCAGAGGGGAGACATGGCTTGACTGGGAATCTGAGCAATCTGCATTCTAGTCCCAACTCTGACACTGCTGCTTTGAGTGACCTTGGGGAAGTCACTTCCTTTTCTGGGCCTCAGTTTCCTCATTTGTCAAGTAGAACTACTTATCAGCTTATTGTATAAAAATATATAATTTGTTTTAATTTGTCTGACAATTATTGAGCACCTACCACAGAGCAGACGCTGAACTAGGTGCTGAGACTACAATGACGAATTAAAGAGAAAGATGGCTGCCCCCGCTCTGCAAGCTTACAGTCTAAATGGGGAGGAAGAAGTGGGAGGTGAACAAACACGATCATCTACACAATACTAAGTGCTCTATCGAGGATACAATGTGAGAGGGTCTACTGAGATAGTGGTCAGGGAGTCTTCTGAGGTGACACTCAAGCTGAGACCAAAGTGGCCCAAATCCCATGAAAATGGGTCTTGAACAAATGCTCATGCCCTGAGGCTGGGTGTGTATGTGATGGGAAATGGACTAAATGCATTAGTAACGGTTTCGTGACCAACCCATGTGGGCCCAGACCTTCCCCAGGTGGTGGTGGTGATGTTCTTTTCTCTCAAAGAACTTAACCCATAACCTCAAGCATCTAAAGAACTGTGCTAAGCAGTAGGCTACCAACCATGCGGACTTTAGGAATTCTTAAAAGACCTTCCTGGAGGGGCCGGAATTTGAGGTGCAGAGACTTGAAGGTGAGGCCCCCAGAGGCCTTAGGAAGTAGAGAGAGTGAGGTATTATTCTCCCACTTGTCAAAAGTGGAAACTTGAGACCCAACAAAGGGAAAAGAACACCCCGATGGCTGGGAGACACTGGCTTTGCTGGGCCAGCATTTCCACAGACATGTTCCTTGGAATGGCAGAAAACCAAAAAAATCATACCACCCCCTTCTCCAAAAAAAAGCGTCTTAGGAAAACACTGCCTCTTAAAGGCATTTGCCTTGGAGCTTCAAAACATACAGGGACACGTGCTAGACTCAGTGGTCTGAGTCTCCCCAGTTTCACTTTGCTTGACTATTTACCAAACAATTTTGCCCCCGCTCTGCGGAGGGAACACCCCTTAACATCCCCACAGAAGCAGAGTGCAATAAAACCCACACCGGAAAGTGCTGTTACCTCCTGCTTCTCCTTGAGTCGGGGAGGAGACCCCAGCTTCCCCCCAGGGACTTGAACAGCTTGTTTTTCCACAGAGAACCTGGCCTTTCAGGTGCTCTAATACTGAGGTATGACCTTGGCCAAGTCGCTCCTCCTTTCCCTGAAGGGGTACATTGTGCCTCTAACCTGCCCACTGTGCCCCAGTCAGAGATGGCACCTGGGGCAGCTGATGGACAGGTTTTTTTTTTGTCTCTGCAGCTGGATCCACCCGCTCATGTCAGTGAGCAGGCCCATGGCGATGTGAACAGGTACGCCAGGAAAGCCAGGTAGGATGCAGGGAACACCCTATATGTGGAAGAGACCTGGGCCGGGGACGCTGGCATTGACACCTGCCAGGCCATGAACCTTCAGGGCCCAGGGACAGCTACCACCCATGTCCTTGTGTTCCCTCGCTCCCTGGCATCCAGGTGTAGAGCAGTAGGTAGAAGCAGGGGTAGGTGACCGTATGAACCTCGGTGGTTTTGATGCCAAGGAGGTGCCCCTTGCAGAGCAGAAAGAACCTTCACGTTCACCCCCTACACTCTGCCAGCCCATCACTGCTTTCACCTCTTGTTTCAGCCTCGTGGCCTCACTCCAGGCCTCACCCTATTCTGACAGCCAGCCTTTATGCCAAGCCTGAGCAAAGCCAGGGCCCGTGGGGCCCCAGTACCTGAGGAGGAGCCCAGAACTTCTGGTGAGTCCCCCCAGGCCCCAGGACTTACTCCTCAAGGATCCCTGCCCCTAGCAGAGGCCTTGAGTAAGGACCCACCTCCACCCTCTCCCAGAAAAACAGGGGCCAAATCAAGGCAGTATCACGTGGTTTTTTTTGTTTTTTTGTGGTACGTGGGCCTCTCACTGTCGTGGCCTCTCCCATTGCGGAGCACAGGCTCCGGACGCGCAGGCTCAGCGGCCATGGCTCAAGGGCCCAGCCGGTCCGTGGCATGTGGGATCTTCCTGGACCGGGGCATGAACCTGTGTCCCCTGGATCGGCAGGCGGACTCTCAACCACTGGGCCACCAGGGAAGCCCTATCACGTGTTTTTTAGTTTCCATAGCTTGCCTGCCCCAGGGTGAGGGTAGGACCTCAGTTCACCTCCTCACAACCACCACGGGCTGCATGAGGGAAACCCCACTTCCCACAACCTGCCCCTTTTCCAGCCCTCAGCTCTCTCAATTAGAACGATGTTTTCTAAAGTGCATTCTGCAGCCTGAAGTGCTCAGGTTGGGGGAGAAACTTGTTTAGGAGATGCTGGACGCTTTGCTTCCTCCTTGGGAGTTTGCAGTGCATGTTAGCATCTTAAAGGCTCTGAGAAATCCTGCGGTTTGCAGAGCTGTTTAACTTGAGTGAACCTAGAGTTTCCCAAATTACTTGGCTACCCATTCTTTTCTTGGTTGTGACCATTAACGTCCAATGAACTAGCCTATCCTAGTCAGGCTTTGGGAAAAGTTATAGGAAGAAGTATGTGTGTGTTTCACTCCAGAGCTGTCCCCAAGGCGCCTGGAAAACCTGTTTGCCCAGGGCTGAAGAAACAGAGTCACATCTGAACCCCTAGAACTAGAAATGGATGAAGCCCACATCTGGGGGAATGAAGAAGGCAGTCTGGGATGACAGAGGAAACCTCAGTTCCTGTGAGTTGACTTTTCCTACGTGATGGTCCGGGGGGCTGGGGGACCCCAGGCATGGCCCATTGGCTCCTGTGATCTCAGTTTGCTCTCTGCTAAAGCTGGGTAAGAACCTGCTTTGAGGATCTTCTGCAAATCAAGGAGAGAGGTGTGTATGAAAGCATTTAATTAAAATGCTTATAACAGGGGTGGGATTGTTATTGGTTCCAGATGACCCAACACTTCCTGAGAAGAATCTTGAATCCACAGTCAGGATTGGACAGGCCTGCTGGGGTTAGTTATTTGAGCCACCCCTTTGCACTGACGGGAAGGCTGAGGGCCAGGATCCGTGGGCCTGGGGTCAGGGGTGGTAGAAGGAATTAAGTGGAGAGCAGGAATGAAAGAGAGCACTGGTAAGGGTGGGGGGCAGTCAGAGCAAGGAGGAGAAAGACCAAGTCTCAGACGTGACCTCCCAGAGCCTGGGGAGGAAGAAAAAGTATGATAAGGTGAAACCTGGATGACAGGTGAGGCCCTAGTCCTGGCTCTGCGGGTCCCACTCCCCGCCTTGGTTTCCTCATCAGTACAGGGATGAGGTACCAGCTCTGGCTGTCGAGGGTACTTAGATCCACTAGGTGGCCCCCGTGTCCTGATGGCACTGAGGCCGAGGGACCGGGAGTGCAGGGCAGTGAGCCTTGCCCGGTCCAGGAGCAGCAGCTCTGCCGGTAACCCCTAGACTGACCGGATTCTGGGCCTGGGACCGGTGCCATGCCCGATTCACTGCCCAGTCGGCAGGGCCTCCAGTGCCCCCCTCCCAGCCACTCACCCGCCCCAGTTTGATTCACAGCATGTGGCCCCTGTCCTCCCCTGCCCCCCAGCCCCTAGTCTAAACTTCAGACAAGCCTAGAATGGGACACTAGGGCCTTCTGTTCAGTTCCCCCAACCGGTTCTGCGGCTGAGAAAAGACCGGGGTGGGAGTGGGGCTTGGGGGGATGGCTGCGGGAAGTGAGGACCAGTGGGTTGTCTCCTCTTGGTCAGATGACCAATATGGCATGGCTGCCCCTGGGGAAAGCCTCAGAACCCCCCGATCTGAACAGACAGAAGGGGAGGGAGGAAAGGGCTCTTCTTCCTTGTCCGCTGCGCCAACTTGAGGGGCCTCCGAAGCCCCGAGGGTGAGTGTACGTGGCCCAAGCCCCCAGGGCTGACTGGCTGCACATCCTGGCTCCCCATCTCACTCTCACCCTTGTCCCCTCCTAGGGACAAGAGGCCCCTGCTGTTTTCTCTGCCAAGTCCTCGAGAGAAAGCTGTGACCACAGCATCCCGGCGGTCCAGGCGCTATGTGGCGAGGTAGGAGACCTCAGTGGGGGTGAGAGAGGCCAGCGGGAAGGCGGGGGAGGCGTCGGCCCCGAGGACCCGGTACAGCAGCTGCTCCTTCTCCTGCTGGAGCTGCCGGCGCAACTGCGACTCCTTCTCCAGGGCCTCTCGGGCGAGAAGCAGGTCCTCAGAGAGCTGCCTGTGGACACAGACAGAGCCCAGGGTTGCCTGCGGGGAACTGCCCCTCGGGGTCTCCATCAACTGCAGCGACCAGCCCACTTCTCCAGGAAGCCTTCCCCGGGGTCCCACCGCCCCGTCTGCCTGTCCCAAAAGGCAACTCTGTTTGTCTCCATCCTGGCTAAGTGGGCTCCACGGGAAAGCCCAATCCAGGAAGAAGGAAAGGAAGCTTAGGGTTCAAGAGGCCCAATGAATGAATGAATCGGTTGTAAGGGATCCGTAAATGAGAACTAAGATCATGTGTCGGATGTAATTTGTTGGTCTGTTGAAAAAAAAGCTGTTGACCAAGGAGTGTGGCCCTCAGCCACCGCCCCCCCACAAGCCCCACTCCCACCCCGGCCTTTTCTCAGCCTCTGAACCAGTTGGGGGAACTGAACAGACAGCCCTAGTATCCCATTCTAGGCTTGTCTAAAGTTTAGCAGACAGCTCTGGGTTCAGATCTGCTCCACCACTGAGACGTGTAACTCTGGACAAGGTATTCAGTCTTGGTGAATTTGTAAAATGGGAATGATAACGGGACTGGCTGTTAGAGTAATTACGAGGATTCGATGAGATAATATGTAGTCAACAAATTACATCTGACATGTGATCTTAGTTCTTATTTACGGATCCCTTACAACCGATTCATTCATTCATTGGGCCTCTTGAACCCTACGCTTCCTGTTCCTTCTTCCTGGATTGGGCTTTCCCATGAAGCCCACTTAGCCAGGATGGAGACAAACAGATATTAATCAGCCCTGTGACTTCT
This sequence comes from Globicephala melas, assembly GCF_963455315.2. Lineage (NCBI taxonomy): Eukaryota > Metazoa > Chordata > Mammalia > Artiodactyla > Delphinidae > Globicephala > Globicephala melas. Next base: position 126,816,516 of record NC_083316.1, read on the forward strand.
GTTTCCGGGCAGAGCCGGTCCCTTGGGATTTCCCTTTGCTGACCCCCCAAGCAAAGAGGAGCCGCCTTCCCCAGACAGGCCTGGGCCCACGTCAATCCATTCCCAGGGCCTCTTGGAGACTCTCCCAACTGGAAGGTCACAAAAAAAGCGGTGGGGATGGGAGGAGGGGGGTGGGAGCAGCTACCTGGACACAGCCATCTGGTTGCGGCCTCGGGCATGGAGGTCCTCGTTCTCCTGCTGCAGGGTGGTGATTTTCTCCTCCAACAGCAGGTTTTTTTCTTTCTGTGACAAATAAGAGCGAGCTCAGAAAGCCACCAACCTCGCTCGACACAATGTGTGCTGTCACCTCCCTCTTATCTGTGCTCACTGAAAACACTGATTTACTTGAGACCAAATGTCACATTTCGTGAAGCAACAAGATTACTTGGAACAATACAGCTAAGGCATGAACACAGGACTGCCAGCTTTTCGCTTTGCCAGATGAGTATTAAAAAAAGAAGAGCGCCACTACTATTTAAAATCTCCATCAGTTCACAGGAGTCTTTTGGTTCTCCAAAAGTCGGAAGTATCTAATGTATAAAAATGTAAGTGTATCTGTTATGCTATTCCACAGAAATGGTTGAAAAAAATTTATAGGGAAGCTCTGAGGTGGTCTGATTTAAAATTTAGGTTGTGCACCACACAAGAGGACAGGGAACTTCTTCCAGGACAACGTAACATAATCCGTTTGGATTCAACCCTAGGTTCCCAAGGCCTCCCTTCTCCTGGAGACAAAGCCACCTGTGTCCCCAATGCCCACCACTGCCCAGGCCTGTCCTTGCTGACTCTGGCTTTCCAAATCTGTCTGACTTTTTTTTTTTTTCAGCCTTGACTTCTTCCTCAGCCCCTGCCCGACCTGTGACATCTGCCAGCCCCTCCTGATTAGCCCGGCTACCTGCCCAGCGTCACCCAAGTGACAGCAACATGAGCAGTCAAGAAATGTATAGGACCCGGATGACAAGGAGTCACTGTTGGACCCAGACCAGCCTCAGCGGCTCAAGGGCCGGCACAGGTGGCAGGTCACAGCTGGTATGGACCAGGCTGGGCCCTCCTCAAAGTGCCTTCCCTCTGCACACCTGACAGAGGAAGTGCCCAGAAAGTAGAAGCATGAGCTGCCCCCGCTACCATCCCCCACCAGCCGCTGCCAGCCACGGACCACTGTCTCCATGAGGATGAGCCGCTTGTCTAGCTCGTGGATTCGCTCGTTCTTCATCTCGATGACAAAGTGTAAGCTCTCCAGCTCCTGCTCCCAGAACTGGCTGGGGCTCCCGTACTCCTAGACAGGAGCACAGAGCGATCTCAGCAGACCATCCGGCAGAGGGGGCAGCGGGGCACGGGCGACCTCCCTCCTCCCCACTCTGCCCCCAGCTCTGACTTTCACAAGTCACCTCCCTCTCTTGGCCCATGGAAAGTGCTTAATGTGCTTTATCTTACTCTATTCAATAGTGCATGTTGTGCTCACACCATCACAGATGGGGAAACCGTGGTTCACAGAGGTCAAGTCGCTTGTGCTAAGTGGTAGGTTTGCTCTTTGCGCCTAGTTCTGAGTCCAGAGCCTGAGCTCTTGACCATCCTATATGCCTCTCTCTGAACCTTACCTTCCCCCTCAGTGACACGGGGACACCGTTTCTTCCAGACCCTTGTGAAGGTAAGAGTGTCAGGTCTGAGCCCTGTCCTTGAAGAGGGACTGGCCTTTCCTGTTGCCCAGACCTGGACCTCCCTGGAGATGGAAGAAGGAGAAGCTGCGGGTGAACTGCTGCCTACCTGGATGTGCTTCTTGTAGTCCTGGCTTAGGATGGACTCCTCTACCCTCTTCACCTTGGCCTGGAAGGCCTCCAGCTGTGCGGTCAGTCTGTCCGTGGTCTCCTGGAGAAGGGAGGTGATGAACCCCTGGCCCATAAGGCTGGAGGTGGACTTCTCCACCCCACAGAGAGGGGTCAGTATTGGGTTCTTCAGTCTGTTGTTGCTCTGCCCAACAGTGCAGGCTCTAGCTACTTCAACCACTGCTCGAAACACACAGCCCCACCTCTCCATACCCTTGGGGACGATGTCAGGGCATTCAAGGCCGGTGGTAGTCTGGCATTCAAAATACATGCAAACCGGGCTCAGTGTCCTTGCCCTTTCTCTTCTCTCACTGCTTCCTCTACACGCTTCTCCTGCAGCCAACGTCACATCACTCTTCCAGCTGCCAGGTGCATTCCTGTCTCCATACTGCTCCCCTGCCAAGGATTTCTTCCCCCCGAACCTTGCCCATTGCCTTTAGGACAGTGCACCCCCTTACTATGGCTCACAGACTCCCACCGTCTGCTCCTTGCCTCCCTCTCTGGCCTCAGCTGTCTCCCACTTACACTCTATACCCAGTCATCTTGGACTTGTTTCAGTTCCACAGGTACTCTATATTTTTTCCCTTTCCTCATGGCTTTAAACACTTTTTATTTTATTTTTCCTACCTAAGGCACTCTTCCTACCCTTCTTCATCTGAAAAATTCTAACCCACCCTCAGACTCCCGCTTAGATCTCAATCCCTCTTGGAAGTCCCTGACCAGCCAGATTGGCTCGGACACCTCCTCTCCTGCTTCCACAGGTCCCTGTGCATCCACCCATCGCTCTAATCACACTGTGGCCCCAGGCCCATGAAGTCTCCAAGATGCTCCCAGCGGTCCTTGAAAAACAGGCCAACCCTCATCTCAGACCAAGTCCTCCTGAGCTAACATAATAGTGTGGTGGCCACATCACAGAAACTGACATGGCCCAACCCGTCTCACCTGCAGGGCTGCCTTGGCCTCCTGGAAGGAGCGGGTAAGGGCTTCTTTATCCTGCTCATGGGAGGCCTGGAGGACTGGAGGGAAAGGAGACCACTGTGAGCTCAGATCCCTGACACTTCACCCTAAAGCTGTCCGGCAGGCCCCATGAGCTTCAGAGAGCCCAGGTGACCCCCTGGGATCATGGGGACCAGGAGTCTGAGAATGCTTTTATTCCTCCTCCTATCTCATGGGCTTGGGGCTGTACCAGAACTATAGTAGATATTTAATAGAAGCTCATGGAAGGGGAAACAAATGAGATCCTGGGAAGAACTGTGAACCCTACCAGATTGTGGGTGCCACCCACACCTGGCTGAGGGGAAGATCCAAAGGTCTGCGGCAGGCTGTTAATCTCAGGCCACAGCGTGCTGTGGAAAATGCACAGGGCCAATGTTCTATAAGTTGGGTTAGCCAAATCAAAAAATCATTGACTCATTAGTTGTCAAACTGTGGCACAAAACTACAGTAAGTACATTAGATTTGGGGCCAGGAAATCTACCTGGTCCTAATTCTGCTTCTCTAAAACTGGAGGAGATCACTTGAAATACCTAAAACTCCTGTTGACTCAGTTGTGAAATGGGTCAAAAGAAGCCTGGCCTAGTTGTCTCTAAGGGGTGAGAAAAGGACATGCAAGGGCTCTCCAGGCTGGGCAGTGCTGTGCAGAGCTGGACTTATCACTCTCCAAATTCACAGAGTTTACTTTTCATCCTGCCTCCTCTACAAAGTTCCTTTTGGAAAATTCCAACCTTCTCTTGGCTGAAAGAAGATAAGAGGGAAATGACTAGTCACTGGGTGGGATGGGAAATAGGACAGACAACAGGAAAGTGTAGTACAGCCAAAGGCCCAGGTATATAAGGGGCCTGTGTCACAGTGGGCAGTGACACAAGGAAAAGAATGTTCAGTAACATAAATGTGATCGAGCTGTCAAAAATGGATAAGATCAGCTATATAAAAACCACAGGCTTAATTTTTATAAATTATGGGCTTAATTAATTGGCCTATCAAGACAGGTTTGTTTCCAGGTAAGATGGAGGAAGCACACTCCATGCAGTCTACTGAATTTAGCTATAAAACCAGGACAGAATGAATGCAACAACTATTTTCAGACTCTGAAAGGTAAATGGTAGCAGGCAGACTGGGCAAGAAGATCAGAATTCAAAGTACCACTCAACCAGTACATTTAATTTAAACAAGACCCAGAATCTGATGTATTCAAACATCCAATATATCCAGAATGCAATACAAAATTGCTCAGCTTGCACTTCTCAATACTCAGCATACAAAGAAGTGGGAAAATCTCAATCCTCCTGAGAAAAGACATTCAACAGATGCCAACAGTGAGGTGCCACAGATGTTGGAATTATTAAGGGACTTTAAGGAAGCCACTATACAAATGCTCTGAAATAAGGGTGAACACTCTTCGAAAGGATGGAAAACTAGAAAGTGTAACCAAACATTAAAACTAGGAGGGGGCTTCCCTGGTGGTGCAGTGGTTGAGAGTCTGCCTGCTAATGCAGGGGACACGGGTTTGAGCCCTGGTCTGGGAGGATCCCACATGCCGTGGAGCAACTAGGCCCATGAGCCACAACTACTGAGCCTGCGCGTCTGGAGCCTGTGCTCCGCAACAAGAGAGGCCGCCATAGTGAGAGGCCCGCGCACCGCGATGAAGAGTGGCCCCCGCTTGTCACAACTAGAGAAAGCCCTCGCACAGAAACGAAGACCCAACACAGCCAAAAATTAATTAATTAATTAATAAACTCCTACCCCCAACATCTTCTTAAAAAAAAAAAAGGAGGGAATTTTACAACAAAAAAATGAAGTAAAAAACTCACTTGGTGGGCTCAATAGAAGAACAGAAATGACATAAAAAAGAGCTAGTGAACTTTTGAAGATCAATAGAAATTACCCAATCTGAAAGAAAGTGAAAAGATATTGGAAAAAAATGGACAGAGCCTCAGGAACCCAAAAGATAATCCCAGGATATCTGACATTTGAGTCAAAGACTCAGAAAGGATGCAGCGCAGAAAAACTATAGGAAGGAATGGTTGAATGCTTCCCAAATTTGGCAAAACATAATCCTACAGATTAAAGATGCTCACTGAACATCAAAGTAAACCCAACGAAATCCACACTCAGACGTATCATTTTTAAAAACGAATAACAGCCATAAAAAGCAACGAAATTGAGTTATTTGTAGCAAGGTGGATGGACCTAGAGACTCATACAGAGTGAAGTAAGTCAAAGAGAAAAACAAATACCGTATGCTAACACATATATATGGAATCTAAAAAAAAAAGGTTCTGAAGAACCTAGGGGCAGGACAGGAATAAAGACGCAGATGTAGAGAATGGACTTGAGGAGGGGGAAGGGGAAGGTGGGACAAAGTGAGAGAGTGGCATGGACTTATATATACTACCAAATGTAAAATAGATAGCTAATGGGAAACAGCTGCATAGCACAGGGAGCTCAGCTTAGTACTTTGTGTCCACCTAGAGGGGTGGAATAGGGAGGGTGGGAGGGAGATGCAAGAGGGAGGGGATATGGGGATATATGTATATGTATAGCTGATTCACTTTGTTAAAAAGCAGAAACTAACACACCATTGTAAAGCAATTATACTCCAATAAAGGTGTTAAAAAAACTAATAAAAAATCTGTAACAGAATCAAAGAAAAATGGTGCATTACATAGAAGAAGTAAGTTTGAATGAGTTGTGGATTTCTCATTAGAAAGCTTAGAGACTAGAAGGCATAAGAACATTTTAAAACTGCTGAAATAAAAGAACTGTAAATCAAGAATCCTATCTTCAATAAAAATATCCTTCAGGAAAGAAGGTGAAATAAAGACATTCTAGATGAAGAAACACTAAAAATTCATCACCAATGGACCTGCTCTAAAAGAACTGCTCAAGGAAATTCTTTAAATAGAAGGCAAATGGTACCAGAGGGCAACTTGAAACTTCAGGAATTTAGGAAGAACAACAGAACTGGTAAACACCTGGGTAAATGTAATAGACTATTCTTTTTCCTTTGAGCTCTTTAAAATATGATGGGTAAAAGCAAAAATTATAACATTGTCTGACGGGGTATTCAGTGTATGCAGATGTAATACATAAGACTAAGTACAACAAAAAGGAGAGATGATAGACCTATATGATGATAAGGTTTGTACATTCCACTTGAACTGGTAAGATATTAATTCTAAGTAGACTGTTACACATATTGTAATTCTTAGTGCAATCACTAATACATACATACACATACACACACACACATATATACATACACAAAGAGATACAGTAAAAGAGAATAGGGGGGCTTCCCTGGCGGCAAAGTGGTTGAGAATCTGCCTGCTAATGCAGGGGACATGGGTTCAAGCCCTGGTCTGGGAGGATCCCACATGCCACGGAGCCACTAGGCCCGTGAGCCACAACTACTGAGCCTGCCTGGAGCCTGTGCTCCGCAACAAGAGAGGCCGCGATAGTGAGTGGCCCCGCTTGCCACAACTACAGAAAGCCCTCGCACAGAAACGAAGACCCAACACAGCAAAAATTAATTAATTAATTAATAAACTCCTACCCCCAACATCTAAAAAAAAAAAAAAGAGAGAATAGGTAAGTTAAAAAGGAATACTAAAAAATGTTCAGATACTCCAGAAGAAAGCAGGGAAGGGAAAATAGAGGATAAAAAACAGAACAAACAGAAGACAAACACCAAAACAACATCCATATCAATAACAACATTAAACTGCCTAAACACTCCAAATAAAAGAAACCCCAACTATGTGCTATTGACATGATATAACACCTATTTTTTTGTTTGTTTTTGGCCGTGCCGTGAGGCTCACAGGATCTTAGTTCCCCGACCAGGGATCGAACCCATGCCCTCAGCAGTGAAAGCACAGAGTTGTAACCACTGGACCACCAGGGTCCCTACAAAAACCTACGTTAAATGTCATAGGTGGGTTAAAAGTAAGAGTGGAAAAGAAACATTTAAAAATAAGGAAGATTCTCGGGTCTTCCCTGGTGGTGCAGTGGTTAAGAATCCACCTCCCACTGCAGGGGATGCAGGTTCGATCCCTGGTCAGGGAACTAGATCTCACATGCATGCCGCAACTAAGGAGCCTGCGAGCTACAACTAAGGAGCTGGTGAGCCGCAACTAAAGAGCCCTCCTGCTGCGACTAAGACCTGGCACAACAAAAAAATAAGTAAATTAAATTTAAAAAAAAAAGAATAAGGTAGATTCTCAGGGATGAAGACGTACACTACATCATGATAAAGGGGTCCATTCTCCAGGAAGACATAACAAACCTTAAATATTTATACATGAACAGTCATTCTTCAAATTACATGAAGCAAAAACTGACAGAACTGAAAGGAGAAACAAATACACAATTACAGTTGAAGATGTCAACACTCCTCAGTATTCGATAGAAAAGGTAGACAGAGAGTAAAAATATAAACTGAACAATACTGTCAGTGACTTGTTTTAATTGATTCATTTATAAAATACTCAATACACATTCTTTCCAAGTGCACATGAAACTTTCACAAGATAGACCATATCCTGAATCATAAAACAAGCTGAAAAATATTATAAAAGAAATGAAATACAAACTGTGTTCTCTGACCATAATGGAATCAAACTGGAAACCAGTAACAAAAAGAGAACTGGAAAATGTCCAAACACTTGGAAGGAAATACACTTCTAAATATTCAGTGAGCCAAAGAGGAAGTCTCAAGGTAATCTCCCCTGAATATATTTTGAACTGAACAAAAATAAAAATATAAAACATCAATTTGTAGGATGCAGATAATGCAGTGCTGAGGGGGAAATTTATAGCACCAAGTGCTTATGTTAGAAAAGGAGATAGGTCTCAAATCAATAAACTTCTAGTTTAAGAAACTAGAAAAAAAAAAGAGCTAACTAGATACAAAGCAAGCAAGCAGGAGGAAGGAAATAAAAAGAGAAGTCAGTGAGATTGAAAATAGAAAAATAGGAAAAAGAAATCAATGAAACCGAAAGCTGATTTTTGGAAAGGATTAATAAAATCGATAAACCTCAAGCAAGACTGACAGAGAAAAAAAATTAAATGCACAGATTACCAATTACAGAAACTTAAGAGGGGATAGCATTATAGATACAGAAGATATTTAAAACAATACTAAGGGACCACTATGAACAATTCCTATGCACATAAACTTGACAACTTAGATAAAGAGTACCAATTACTGAAAAACTACAAACTTGCAAAACTCATCCAAGAAAAAATACATAACCTGGACATTCCTCTAACTATTGAAGTTAAATCTGTACTTAAATACTTTCTGGAAAGGAAATGTCCAAGCCCATCTTTTCTTGTGTTTATTTGCTGTCTGTATATCCTCTTTGGTCAAGTATCTGTTTAAATCTTTAGGTTTCTCTGACAAATTCTACTGAATATTTAAAAATGATATAGGACCAACTCTATACAATCTCTTTTAGAGATAGAAGAGGAAGGAGCATTTCCCAACTCATTCCATGAGGCAAGCTTTACCCTGATACTAAAACCAGACACATGGTACAAGAAAAAAACTACAGACCAGTAGCCCTTATGAACATAGAAACAAACATCTTCAGTAAAATATTAGCAAATCAAATTCAGCAATATATAAAAAGACCAAGTGGGGTTTTGTAACACAAGTCCAAAATTTGAAAACTCAAATCAATGCAATCTACCATGTTGACAGTATAAAGAAAAATCACATGATTATATGGATCATAGATCTAAATGTAAAACTTAAAACCATATATCTTTTGGGAGAAAACATAGAAGATCTTTGTTACCTAGAGTTCAGCAAAGAGTTCTTAGATATGACACCAAAAGCATAACTGATAAAAGAAAAAATAACTTTGGAATTTATCAAAGTTAAAGCTTTGCTTTGTGAAAGTCATTAAGAGAATGAAAAAGAAAACAAAACAAAACAAAACCAAAACACCCACACAGACTAGGAGAAAATATTTGCAAATACAGAGGACTTGTAACCAAAATATATAAATATCTCTCAAAACTCTACAGTAAGAACAAACAAGCTACTTAAAATGGGCAAAGGATTTGAACAGGCATTTTACCAAAGAGGTTATACAGACAGCAAATAAACACAAGAAGAGATGTTCTACATGATTAGTCATTACTGAAATGCAAATTACACCCACAGTGAGTCATCATGCTTATTTATTAGAACAGCAAAAAATAAAAAGTATTGACAAGTGTTGGTGAAAAGGAACAGTGGAACTCATCCGTCGCTGATGGGAATGTAAAATGATGGTCCCTTAGGAAAGCAGTTTAGTCATTTGTCATAAAGCTGAACATATATTTATCATATCCATTCCACTCCTAGGTGTTTACGCAAGAAACTAAAGAACACACAGAGACATGTACACAAATGTTTATGAAATTAGAACACTCCCTAACAGCATACACAAAAATAAACTCAAAATGAATTAAAGACCTAAATGTAAGGCCAGACACTATCAAACTCTTAGAGGAAAGCGTAGGCAGAACATTCTATGACATAAATCACAGCAAGATCCTTTTTGACCCACTTCCTAGAGAAATGGAAATAAAAACAAAAATAAACAAATGGAACCTAATGAAACTTCAAAGCTTTTGCACAGCAAAGGAAACCATAAACAAAACCAAAAGGCAACCCTCAGAATAGGAGAAAATATTTGCAAATGAAGCAACTGACAAAGGATTAATCTCCAAGATTTACAAGCAGCTCATGCAGCTCAATAACAAAAAAACAAACAACCCAATCCAAAAATGGGCAGAAGACCTAAACAGACATTTCTCCAAAGAAGATATACAGATTGCCAACAAACACATGAAAGAATGCTCAACATCATTAATCATTAGAGAAATGCAAATCAAAACTACAGTGAGGTATCAACTCACACCGGTCAGAATGGCCATCATCAAAAAATCTAGAAACAATAAATGCTGGAGAGGGTGTGAAGAAAAGGGAACCCTCTTGCACTGTTGGTGGGAATGTAAATTGATAAAGCCACTGTGAGAACAGTATGGAGGTTCCTTAAAAAACTAAAAATAGAACTACCATACGACCCAGCAATCCCACTACTGGTCATATACCCTGAGAAAACCATAATTCAAAGAGAGTCATGTACCAAAATGTTCATTGCAGCTCTATTTACAATAGCCCGGAGATGGAAACAACCTAAGTGTCCATCATCAGATGAATGGGTAAAGAAGATGTGGCACATATATACAATGGAATATTACTCAGCCATAAAAGGAAACAATATGAGATATTTGTAGTGAGGTGGATGGACCTAGAGTCTGTCATACAGAGTGAAGTAAGTCAGAGAAAAACAAATACCGTATGCCAACACATATATATGGAATCTAAGAAAAAAAAAAAGGTCATGAAGAACCTAGGGGTAAGACGGGAACAAAGACACAGATCTACTAGAGAATGGACTTGAGGATATGGGGAGGGGGAAGGGTAAGCTGTGACAAAGTGAGAGAGTGGCATGGACATATATACGCTACCAAACGTAAAATAGATAGCTAGTGGGAAGCAGCCACATAGCACAGGGAGATCAGCTCCGTGGTTTGTGACCACCTAGAGGGGTGGGAGGGAGACGCAAGAGGGAAGAGATATGGGAACATATGTATATGTATAACTGATTCACTTTGTTATAAAGCAGAAACTAACACACCATTGTAAAGCAATTATACTCCAATAAAGATGTTAAAAAAAACACAAAACTCTACAGTAAGAACAAACAAGTTAATTAAAATGGGCAAAGGATTTGAACAGACATTTTACCAAAGAAGTTATACAGACAGCAAATAAACACAAGAAGAGATGTTCTACATGATTAGTCATTACTGAAATGCAAATTACACCCACAGTGAGTCATCACTGCTTATTTATTAGAACAGCAAAAAATAAAAAGTATTGACAAGTGTTGGTGAAAAGGAACAGTGGAACTCATCCGTCGCTGATGGGAATGTAAAATGATGGTCCCTTAGGAAAGCAGTTTAGTCATTTGTCATAAAGCTGAACATACATTTATCATATCCATTCCACTCCTAGGTGTTTACCCAAGAAACTTAAGAACACACAGAGACCTGTACACGAATGTTTAGAAGAGCTCTATTCATAATTGCCTCAAGTTGGAAACGACCTGTCCCCCCAGGGACAAGGGGATGAGTGAACACTAGATCACAACTCAGCCATGATAAAGAAGGTACTATTGACACACCCAGCCACTTGGATGACTCTCAAAGGCATCATGATGAGGGAAAGAAGACAATGTTAAAAATTATATTGTATTATTTTGTTTCTCTAACAGCCTCAAAAAGACAAAACCATAGTGGTGGAGAACAGATCAGCGGTTGTCAGGGGTTGGGGTGGGAGAAGATGTGAATACAAATGGGCAGCCTGAGAGAGTGTTTTGGGGGTGATGGAACTGTTCTATATTGGATTATGGTGATGGTTGTACGAATCTACACATGTGTTAAAGTTTATGAAACTGTATATCAGAAAGTCAATTTTAATGTATAATAATTAAAAAATAAAAACAAAAATAGAAAATAAAAGACAACGAGGTTATCAAATGTGAATAACCACCACTAGCCTCTCCCAGTTATACTTCCCCCATGCTGTGCTTTTAGTCATTCATTTAATACACACTTAGGCAGCACCTAATTGGTGCCAAGCAATTCAAAAGTAACTATGAAAGAATTCTGACTGATGGGAAGAACTCGAGACAGGCAGTCCCTTCCCCTCTGGGGTTGTTACAGTAGGAAAATTTTCTTATCAATATATTTACAATGCTAAAATTAATATCAAAGCAATGCTCTGCTTGGAGAAGAAAGTTCTTTTCCCATAATAGCCTTGAGAGGGAGGGAAGGAAGATTTTAGAGATACACATACTGAAAGGAGATTCAAGGTAGGTTTTAGAGATACAGAAAGTGAACTAAGGTCCAGTGACAGACCCAGTTTCACGGGGTGTATTAGTATTAAAGTGCAACCCTTCAAATTCCCAGGGCAAGGGCTTCAATTCTATTTCAAAATTGCGCTAATGTTGCAATATGTTTCAAGATTCTTAAAATTGTTCAGACCTCTGTTCTAGTTATTCCATTTCTGGAAATCTAAGGATATAATGTAAAATGTGGGCACATCTTTACGCAAAACACGTTTAGTGCAGTGTTACTTACAATAGTTAAAAATCTATATGTCTAGACTCACAGGAAATAAGGAAAACCATGTATGCAGTGGTCTAGATTTTACATTTTAGTAGCAGAAGAATTACTTGGAAACATGTTTGATACAATGTTAAATAAAAAGAACAAGATATAAAATTTTACATATAAAATAATCTTAACTGTGTTTTTAAAAAGATAAATAACTCTGGGGGAAAGTCATACAAATACTGATGATTAAAGAAAAACTGGCTTAACATTTTCAAGGTCAATTTCAATAGCATCAAAAATCTAGATAGGGCTTCCCTGGTGGCACAGTGGTTGAGAGTCCGCCTGCCGATGCAGGGGACACGGGTTTGGGCCCCGGTCCAGGAAGATCCCACATGCCGCGGAGCGGCTGGGCCCGTGAGCCATGGCTGCTGAGCCTGCGCGTCCAGAGCCTGTGCTCCGCAACGGCAGAGGCCACAACAGTGAGAGGCCCGCGTACAGCAAAAAAAAAAAAAAAAAAAATCTAGATAACCTTCCCCAAAGAAGCTATACAAATGGCCAACATGCACATGAAAAGATGCTCAGAAAAATTAGTCATTAGGGAAATGCAAATCAAAACCATGATGAGATACCACTTTGCACTCACTAGGATGGCAATAATAATAATAGCAACAACAGTGGAAACTAACAAGTGTTGGCAAGGATGTGGTGCAATTGGAACCCTTGTGCAATGATGTTGGAACTGAAAAGTGGTGCAGCCACTGTGGAAAACAGTTTGGTGGTTTCTCAAAAAGTTAAGCATAGAATTACCATGGGACCCAGCAGTTCTACTCCTAAGCGTACACCCAGGGGAACTGAAAGCAGGTGTTCAAGCAGGTGCTTGTCCTGGTGGCACTGGTTCATAGCCCAGGCATCCATCAGCTGATGAATGGATAAGAGAGTGTGGGGTGCCCAGGCAATGGGATATTATTCAGCCACAAGAAGGAATGGAATAATTTTAAAAATGGGGGGAGAAAAAGGAATGGAGTGCAAATGCACACTGCGGCATGGATGAGCCTTGGAAGTGTTATGCTGGGTGAAGGAAGCCAGATGCAGGGGTTGTATGATTCCATTTACACGAGTGTCCGCAGTGGCACAGCCATGAGACTCAGAGCAGAGTGATAGTTGCTGGGGGGTTGGAAGGGGGAGGGTGGGGTTTGGGAGTGACTGCTTAGTGGGTATGGGGTTTGCCTTTAGGATGAGAGAGTTCTGGAAGTGGACAGTGGTGATGGTTGCAGGGCACTGTGAATGGAGTAAATGTCACTAATGGTAAATCTTAGGTGTATTTTACCAAACTAAAAGATATATGTACATAAACTTTGCCATACCAGCCCTACTAGGATGTTATTCTAATGATAAAATCATGAGTGTGGCAAAGATTTTACAAAATGAGGTTCACCGTGTAAGAATCACTGCTATTATAAACAATGGCAAAAGTTTGAAACTGCCGAAATGCCTAACCAGAGGGGCTCAGTTAAATGAGCAAAGGTACACACCGGAATGCTACGTAGTTACTAAAACTGTGCTACAGGAGTTTAATGACAAGATGTTAATACAGTTCAAAGTGAAAAAATCCATTTATCTCCTCCCCCCAAAGTGTGTGTGTGCGCACAGATATATATTCTAGGTAAATACACACAAAGGAAGTAAAAGGGATCTATATCAAAGGGGTAGCAGTGATTAGTTCTGGGTGGAATTACACACAATTTTAATTTTCTCAGTAATAAAAATATACTAATAAATACTTGCTAAGTATCTTGTGAACTATCAGGGACTGTTCTAGATTCCTTCATCTACCTATCTATCTATCTATCTATCTATCTAACTAACTATAAATTAAATTGTTTGATTCTCATAAAGACCCTATGAACAAGGGTTAACTAACTTCTTCAAGGTTACACAGCTGGTAAATGGTGAAGCTGGGATTCACCAGCTCTGGGATTCACCAGAGACCATTTGCAGAGTCTGAGATCCAACCATTATGCTGTAAGATGTTTTTGTTTAATCCATACATTCTAAATTTTCTTTGATGAGCACATCACATGTAAAAGGAAAGAAAGTTCCTTGAAAAAAATAATCAACCTAACCATAAATTGTAAGAGCCGTCATCATCGTGGGGAAGGAAAACAGATATTTTTAAATTCTCCTATTTGTCAAGGTTTTCCAAATGTCCTGTAATGCATACAAATTGCTTTTAAAATGGAAAGGAAAAACACCTCTCAAAACAAAGGATGGGGTCAGATTTTACATGCCTGAAAGGACAAGTCGAAGGACGCTGCAAACTCCAGCCCTGAAGTGACCAACTGCTTATGGACCAGAGCTGGGAGGGAGGGGACAGTGGGAGTCCCGTGTGAACTCAGCTGGTGGAACAGGAGTCCGTTCCACACCCTCCCAAGTGCATCTTGTCCTTACCTCTCAGGGCCTCCGCGTGCTCTCCCTCCAGGACTCTTCGCTGTTCATTCAGTTTCTCTCCAAGCTCTAGTTCCCTCTCCTTCTCCACCTGGGGGCGGAGGGTCCAGAGCAGGATGAGATTGAGTAGGTTCAGGGCAGCCTCACTTATTCACTCACCGACACTGGAGCCCTTTGGAGGTTGGTGATCAGAGTCCTACCCGCTGATCGGAGTGATGGGAATGACATGTGCCCAGAGAGGGCACAAGGCCTCCAAGACACAGCAGGTGTGGCTGACTTTGCCCTCTTTAGGGCTTAGAAGGGGGTTCCCAGAGATTTACCAGGTGGAAGGGATTTTGGAATCTTCTAATCCTGATGCCACTGAGGGCAGGAAGACCTTTGTTATGTTAGTGTTTCCCCACCTTTTATTGCATAGAATGAATATAATGAATTATATGCCAGCAGTTACAAATATCTGTTCAACAGATAAAGGACTCTCTTCCCGGCAAAACAAGTAAGAGATACTCACACCAACAATAAGAACAAAAGATGGCCTCACTCTGGGATTTAACATGGTCAGCAGAGCAGGAGGAAAAGAGAGGGGCTGGGCCTTACCTTCTGTGCCCATTTCTTCTTGTCCTCTTCGTGTTGCTGGAGAATTCTGGTGAGAGCCTTCTGGTGCTGCCCAGCCTCCTCAGATGTACAGAGATGGACAGTTGTGGCTATAGGTGAGGGAGGAAAAAAACAATCACAGAGCAGAGGCTGGGACCAGGCCCAGCAGAGAGGGTGTAAGGGCTGGGGAGCCTGTCTCCTCCTCAAGAATGGTCTCAGCTCGGGGGTCAACCTCCAGAGGCAGCTCCTTAAATCTCCCTGGCTTTGGAGACCCTCCTTCATAAAGTGCAGAAGCCAGGGGTCTCATTTTGCCCCTGGGATCTATAGCAGAGCCGGTAACTCACGGGACACATTCAGCCCATAAAGGTGCTATTTGCTCTACCCCAGGGGTCCCCAACCGCCGGGATCTAATGCCCGATGATCGGAAACGGAGCTGATGTAATAATAATAGAAATAAAGTGCACAATAACAGTAATGCACTTGAGTCATCTCAAAACCATCCCCCCTGCCCCCGTCATGCCCCAGTCGTTGGAAAAATTGTCTTCCACGAAAACGGTCCCTGGTACCAAAAAGGTTGGGGATGCTGCTCTACCCAATATCTAAATTAAAAACAAATAGTGGCTGACGCTTAATAACTGGCAGATTCTACTTAATACGACAGATTTCCAACTTATCTTGAAGAAGCCAAAGAAGTGGCGGTGTGTGCCTTAGTGTCGAAGCAGGAGCTGGGCTGAGGGGCAGCTGCCTTCCCCTCCGTCCAGGATGTGGCTCTGCCCTTTGCTCACAGAGGACGCGTGTAAGGGCCACTTGGTCACACACGTTACCTGCTGGACCCTGTGTCTGAGTGTGTGACCCCTCACCTTCAGCATCCCCCGAAGCGGGGGGCAGAGAGGCTGCTGTGAACAGTGAGGAGACGCAAACAGGAAACCCCCAAACAGGCCTGGTGATGCCACTCTGAGTCCAACAGGCTCTGGGTCTCACCTAAGGCAGGGACCCACCCTCTCGGGGCTTCAATTAAATCAGGATAATGATAATACCTACCTCATGGGGCTACTGAGATCGTTAAGTCAGAAAACAATGGCGATAAAAATAACAACAGCAGGTAAACAATAAAGAGCGCTTACCATGCTCAGAAACACGCCCAGCTCTGTCCCAAGTATCTCACAGGTATTACTCACTGAATCCTCACAACCACCCAGAGTGGTGGGCACTGTGATTATCCCCATGTCACGGATGAGGGAACTGAGGGACAAAGAAATCATGCAACCTGCGCAAGATTACCCAGTTCACAATCGGGATAAAGGACTGTGAACCTACACGATGTGATTCCACAGCAGACATTCTGAACTACCACCTTGTTCTACCAGCTTATGCATAACAAGCAGTAATTGTACAACAGCCAACACGTGGAAGCAACCTAAGCGTCCATCAACACATGAATGGATAAAGTAGATGCAGTATATACGTGTAAAGGAGTATTACTCAGCCATAAAAAAGGATGAAATTCTGCCATTTGCAACAACATGGATGGACCTAGAGGGTATTATGCTTAGTGCACTAAGTCAGAGTAAGGCCAATACTGTATGTTACCACTTATATGTAGAATCTAAAAAATACAACAAATGAATGAATTTTAAAAAGCACTAAGTGTAGTGCCAGGCATTTGGAGGTGATCAATAAGTACTCTTCATTGTTCACTAAATGTTCTCTAAATATTCCTCGGTGCTCATGACAAGCATTGGAGGCTAATACTAGCATTGCTAGCATTATTATAAATATAGTAGTAATAGGGACTTCCCTGGTGGCACAGTGGTTAAGAATCCTCCTGCCAATGCAGGGGACACGGGTTCGATCCCTGGTCCGGGAAGATCCCACATGCCACGGAGCAACAAAGTCCGTGTGCGCCACAACTACTGAGCCTGTGCTCTAGAGCCTGCGAGCCACAACTACTGAGCCCACGTGCCACAACTACTGAAGCCTGCGCACCTAGAGCCCATGCTCTGAAACAAGAGAGGCCATTGCAATGAGAATCCAGCTCACTGCGACGAAGAGTAGCCCCTGCTCACTGCAACTAGAGAAAGCCCGTGAGCAGCAATGAAGACCCAACACAGCCATAAATAAATAAATAAATAAAAGGAAATGTAGTAGTAATATTACTACAGAACTTCATAGGCCAGGTTGGGTACAAGATATGACGAGAAATGTGAGGAAAGAGGCTGTGGTCAGTCCATCAGATAGGAAGTCTGAGCCCTGGGTCCTGGGCGGAGGCGGTGGTCATGATCAGCTCTCATAAATCATCTGGCTCGGGGTCCCAAACGTTGGTCAGCAGTACCAGACTGGCCCCAACTGGGGAGAAGCTTATTAAAAAGATTTATCATCCCTAACAATGCAGAGTCTTCAGCCCCGCTCCCAGAGATCCTTATTTAGTTGGCCTGTGGTGAGGCCCCAGAATCTGTACTTTTGAAAATCACCCACCCCAGGTAATTCTTATGTACATTCAGATTGGAGAACCTCTGAATTCTGACCCAGTTGCTTATCTGGTACTTGAACTTCATCTACAATATCCCTGACAGCCTCCAGGTGTTCATGAAACACTTTCAGAGATGGAGAGCTCATCCTAGTAGGAAGTACCTCTGATGATGTTAAACCAACAACCGCATGAAAAATCCTTTGAGATTAAACTGAATTCTGCCAGCCTGTTTCTGCTACACTGAGGCCCTAGTACTGATCTCTGGGTCACTGAACAAGCCTCATCTTTCTTCTCCATGAGGACACTTCAGTCACTTGGAGAGAACTGTTGTGTTTTATTGCAACATCCTCTGTTTCTTTAACTGTTCCTTCAAGACATGGTTTCCAGATTCCTCACCAGCCTCATCTTTCTCCATTGTACTCTCTCCAATTGTTCTGGATTCCTCTGAAGATGTATTTTCCAGAAATAAACTCAGCACTCCAGGTGTGGTATGAATAGTCAGGAACAGGGAAGAACTATCACCTCCCTGATTTTAGACATGATACTCCTATTAATGTAACCTAAGTAAAATCTTGTGAGATAATTAAATAGCCATATCATGTCTGCTGATTATAAAGTAGGAAATCTCATAGATGTCAGGGAGGGCATTTACAGGGCTGCCTACTCACCTGTGTCACCATTGAGGGGACCCAGTTCCTGCAGCTCTGGTTTGGGAGGCTGATCTGGTCCTTGGCACCTCTGGAAGAGATGAGACAATAATGAGGATGAAGGAAGAAGGTAGGAGGTCAGTGTGAGGATGGATGCTATGGTAAGATTCTTCTAAAGGCAAGACAGGAATTCCAGTCGTGCCAAACCCGGCTCTAGGCCCAGTTCACTTAGGCTTCCTTCCTCACCATGCCGAGGCAGCACTCCCTTTGTGGGGAAAGGGTTCTCAGAGCAGAATTTCTCATCTTGGCCAGGGAAACCCTCCGCGGGGAGTTTGATGCTGGTTGGTCTCTCCTTAGATTCTTGTGATTTGGCTTGGCCACCAACCATGGGCCCCTCTCTGCCCTTATCTTCCTTCTCTAGGGACTTGGCCAGACCTTCTGCTATTACCCTCACCCCAGTTATGGCCTTTAGGTGTCCTAAAACTTCCTAACCCCCAGTTCAGAGACAATTCCCCTTCCCTCTCGGGGCTTGTGGCTACCACAACTTCCAGCCAACTTCCCTGTATTGAAAGCAGAGCTTCAAAGTTCGTGCCATGTTTTACTATGCTTCTTCTCTGCTAGAAGGGCTGTTTCCCCAACTATAAGGAGACAGCAGTACTTAACGTGACAGATGGGGGTGAGATACTGCAGCCAGGATGTACCAGGCACTATGCTGTCTTATCTATACTATCTCAGGTAATCTTTAGAAGGACCCTGGGAAATACGAATGCCCCCCAATTTAAAGATGACAAGGCTGAGGCAGGTGAGGAGCCCATCAAGGTAAAGCAGGGGACAACTAGCAGAGTCAAGGATTTGAGCCATACCTAGTGGGCACTGTAACCAACCTTGGCCAGTGTGGGTTGAATCTGATCATAGGAGAGAACTGAGGCAAAAGGGCCTTCTGTACCACAAGGCCGTGTCAGTGGCTCCCAGATTTCAGTGTTCATAAATAATATTTTGAAATAGGAGAATTGATATGGGTTGACAAGAAAGGCTGCTGACAAAAATTATTTGCAGACTATCACTATCATTTCATAAAACAGAAGACATTTTAACCTTCCAAAGTATATTAAGGAAAGCTCAAGATAGTTCTTCCAGGAAAGGTGAAGTAACATCTTACTCAACGTTACACACACATTCACACCTTTCATTTTCTCATTTCACCCCAGAGAGGTGAAAAGTTGGTCAAAGTCTGGCACTGGCCACTGGACCAGGATCTGGGGTAGAAAAAAAATTTAAGCTATTTTGTATACTTTTCAAAATGCTCTAGGATGTTAGCTAGACTTATTGTGATCATTTCACAATGTACATAAATATTGAATCCTTAGGCTGTACACCTGAAATTAATATGTTACTTCTCAACTATACCTTGAAAAAGTGTTCTGATTTTAAAAAAAAGATATTCTAGGCCCCATTTAATTTTTATTAATTAAAATTTATTTATTTTTGGCTGCGTTGGGTCTTCGTTGCTGCATGCGGGCTTTCTCTGGTTGCGGTGAGCGGGGGCTACTCTTTGTTGCAGTGTGCGGGCTTCTCATTGCAGTGGCTTCTCTTGTTGCAGAGCACGGGCTCTAGGTGCGTGGGCTTTAGTAGTTGTGGTGCATAGGCTTAGTTGCTCCACAGCATGTGGGATTTTCCCAGACCGGGGCTCAAACCCGTGACCCCTGCATTGGCAGGCGGATTCTTAACCACTGCGCCACCAGGTAAGTCCCTAGGCCCCATTTTCAAAATCACTTCAATAAGTCAGCCTGTGAAAAGGCTATGAAAGCATTCAATTGTGAATTATCATTGTGAAGGAAAAGCTTTACTTTTTTCTGTAATAATAGATTGCTAAAATAAAAATTATTAACAATTTCCTGAACGTGAGAATGAATGAAATGCTGCTAGAAAGCATACTTCCGGTTGAGGAAGGAAGAGAAGGGAAGGCTTCTAGAACATTCTGCTCCTGCCCCACAGTGCCTGGCACAGGGCCTGGTGCTGCGTGAAATCCCGGCAAACTGAGCAAGGCACAGTGCTTCCCCCAGGCCCTGGTCCCCACATCTGCTCAGTGGCTGGCACGCCTGTCACCCTCCCTCCACCCACCCTGTGAAGTCTCCGCCCTCCTGCCCATGGGAGAGGGGACGCCTGGCCCAGGCACAAGCTGTCAACACAGGATTCTGGGGAAATGACAGGAGGCAGCCTCTCCACCCTGGGCCGGAGGAAGGAGGGAGATAAACACCAACGGTTGTCTTGTCCCTGTTGCCACCACTCGTTACGCTAATCTGGTCAACGTTTTTATGAGAGTGAGATTTCCAGAATTCCAGTCTTGGCTTTTCCACAAATTTGGACAAGTCTCCTTCCTCCTCCGGGCTCCCACTTCCTCCTTTGTGAAGTGGAGGTGAGGAGGTCTTAGTTTCACCCAACGACGCCCATGGCATTCAAACTCTGAGTGTCTGATTTCAGATCCTCTCAACCGCACTGAGAGGCAAGGGTTATTACAAGGGAGGAAACTGGAGCTGGGGAGGTAAGACACCGTCTAACGGGACCTCGATGTCAAAATCAGCATAAGAACAAGGTCTCAGAACAGTAGAGACCAGAACAGTATGGTTAAGAACTGTGGGAGTCTAAAATCACCCAGATCTGATTCAAATACTAAATCCAACACTGTGTGACTACATGGCCTCTCCAAGCCTTGGTTTCCTCAGGAGGTTATTTTAAGGATTAGATGAGATAAGGCACCTATAACGTCTGGCATATTCTAAGATCTCAAACATGGCATTATGACAGTTATCACGTTATGTTTGAAAAGCACGGCAAGAGCAAAGACGCACAGCGCTTTCCTAGATCTTCTGGGCTGCCACTGGCCTCAGGTTGCCTGAAAAAAGTTCATAAAGCTCATGAGAAACTGTCTTCTCCCAAATAACCACCACAGAAGGTGGAAAACTCTTCTCCACTAACAGCTTCCAGACCTTAGGCAGGACATGGCCTTGTGCTTGAGTCTCCAGATCCTGATGGTACCCCTGCCCCCAGGATAACTCCTTCAGAATGACATTCAACACTCATAATCTGTCCACACTCTACTGTTCTCCTCTCCATTTTCTTGATATTTAAATATTGGTAAACATCTTCTTCCAATTATAGTGGTAATAAATAATACATATTTATTCATTATTGGAATATTATACTTTCTTACATCTTACTTTTTCAAATATGAGCATTTACTACATGGCATTAAATATTCTGTAAATATATTAATTTTAATGACTTGAGTATGACATCCTTACAGGTGAATTTAATCATTTAATCAATAAACCACAGTTGAATGGTTTTTTAATCCATACAACCTCCACTGGTTTTAAATCATTAATTATTACTCAATATCTAATTGAGTGTTTCATTTTCAAAATAGTTTGCAAGAATATGTTGACCGCAAAGAATTTGCTTTTTAAAAAAAATAATGCCTTCATGTATCTCCTTCCACTCTCTAACATTTCTATGAAGCTCCCACTTTGAGTAGCTTTCTGATATTTGTGATCTAACTGTAAAATGTTATTCCCTCCCACATGTGAATAAACATAAATCCAGATGTGAAAAAAAATCCACATCTTTTTTTTTTCACATTGAGGGAAAAAAAGTTGAGGGACTTCCCTGGTGGTCCAGTGGTTAAGACTCCGCGCTCCCAATGCAGGGAGCACAGGTTCAATCCCTGGTTGGGGAACTAAGATCCCACATGCCACAGCCAAAAAAAAAAAAAATCCACTGTTGAATATATACATTATTTCCATTTTTTAATTTCCAAATCATGCTTTAGAGAACATACTGATTTATAAAATTTTTCACACATCTAAAATTACTGGCTCCGCCTGTGCTCTGCAACAAGAGAAGTCACCATAATGAGAAGCCCGGGCACCGCAATGAAGAGTAGCCCCCGCTTGCCTCAACTAGAGAAAGCCCGCGTGCAGCAATGAAGACCCAATGCAGCCAAAAATAAATAAAATTTTTAAAAAAAGAAATATAAGATTAAAAAATAATAATAATAAAATAAAATTACTGGCTCTACTCTCCAGAAAGTTCTATCAATTAACTCACCCACTAATAACACACAGAAGGCCAGTTTCACTGCAACCTTGTCTACATGGACTAGTGTCTTTTTTTTTCTTTAATTAAAAATTTTTTTTTTCATGTTGACCAATTTGCTAGGCCAAAACCAAACCAAAACAACCTACTGTGCTCCTGGCCACAAGATGCACAACTGTGTGTTCAAGACCATCCCAGCATGACACATGGTCAATAATTTCTCAGGCCTCCAGGCCCCGCTCATCTATTATTTCTACTTGGTCTCTCCCCAGGGCTGAGTTAGCTCCTGTCAGCGCTACGCTCCAGGGTCTGTTCAGACACCTATGTGAGTAGCTACCCAGTTACCTGTACTTCTGCTAGTCCAAGGGGCTCCCTGAGGACAGGGACCATTTTTGAAATTGACTTTGGATTTGCCCCAGTATCTGTTATGATGCCCAGAACAATATTTCTAGGAATTTCCAGGCCTAATAGAGGGTCTCCTGTATTAGAACCACCTGAAGTCCTTGCTTAACACAGCTCCCAGGCCCAGTTCTAGACCTACAGCATCCGAGGGTGGTGTGTGTGTGCTGGGAAGCTCTGATCTACCAACCCATCCAGGTGATTTTGAGGCTTGCCAAAGCCTGAGGACACACAGCCCAGAGCTGAGCGGGAATCGATAAGCAACTACTGCATGGAAAATTCCCACGGTGGGGCCTTGGCTACTTCCTCCTCAGAGGTCATGCAGCAGAGTTCACCCTGCAGTGGGAGAGGACAGGAGCTGGGAGGGGGCCACAAAAATTTTCCCTTCCAAAAGCAGAGTGAGGCAGGCCTCAGACTGGGAGGGGCATCCGGTCTGAGCTCTGGAAGAGGAATGGCAGCTTCCTGTGTCAATGGAAACTTGGGCGAAGAAAGCTATGAGGTGGCAGCTGGCAGCACGGGTTAGAGGGAGAACCCAGGACTGGGAGAGAGGCCAGGAGACCCAGGTTCCAGCTTCACTGTGTGACTTGAGGGAAGTGCTGTCCCCTCTCTGGACCTATCTGTGATGGGTCAGGGTTGGAACAGACGTTCTCCTCAGTCCTTCTGGGCTCCAGGGCAGCCCTTCAACTAAGAGGGCTGGAAACAGGGCCCCTCTATCTTGGTGACATGCACCGTTCGGGGGCCCAGCTCCTTGCTGTCAAGCAGACCAGAGCTCTGCTCTGGGGTCAACCAGAAGCAAACCTGGTCCGCGGTAGAACATGGCTCCGAAAGCAGACAGGGTCCAGGCAGAGCATGAGGACAGGGCCCAGAGCCATGAGGAAACCAGGTAAGCTCGGACTGGGCCTGGTGAGACCCTCTCGAATATGCTTGCATTTTGGAGGGTAAACTGACCGAATGGAAGGTGTGCAAGAGTAGCTGACAGGATGTGGTAGGAGATTCAAACTAAGTGACAGGAGGGACTGTTAACAATAGTTGATCAGCCTCGAGAATAGGCAAAAAACAAAAACAAAAAGAAAAAACTCTGGACTCCGTCTTCAAACCTCTGCAGGACTGCCATGAGGTAGAAGCTGCTAGTGTGTAGTCCACAGCCTTGAAGGGCAAGATGGTGCCCAAGGACTAGAAGTTTCAAGTGCAATATGAAGAATCTCAGAACTGTCCCAAATAGAGAGAGGCTGCCTTATTGGAGGGTGGGGTGGTGGTAGTGAGCTCTCTGTCACTGGTAGCATACAAGAAGAGGCAAACTTCATTTTGCAGGTTGGACTGACTGAGTGATCTCAGAGGGCCCTCAACTCCAACCATCAATAATTCTATAAAATATCTCTGATGTTCAACAAGTAAAGACCTCTGGTAAGCATCAAGTGTTTAGCTAGTGCAGGCGGTACGTAAAACCCACCAACGTTAACAGAGTCCCAGGGGGCTCTGTTGAGTATTATTCAGGTTGCAGTACTTTGGGGTGAATTTTCATAGTCTCATACTGAAGTGTCCAGGATAGACCCCTCACTTCCCTCAAATTCCGAGCCTCATCAGGAAAGAATGAGGAAGGCAGAAGCAACTTGGATAGAAACTTCCCAGCTATTCCTTCCCTTGGGAATCCCGCTAGGATGGAAGCCAAGCCCTGAAGCTGGCTCGGCCTTTCCTGAAGACACTTGGTCTAACCTTGCTTTAGGGACCATCACTCCATCTTCTTCATGGGCCTTTAGGCATTGTGTATTTCTGATTGAACGGCGTGATTTATGGCCTCATTAATCCTGCTTAGCTTCCAGAATTTAGTAATCAAAGGACCCTTAAGAGTTCACCAAGCTCCTCTGCCATCCCCATAAACCACAGCCCTGGCTTCCCGTGGCCGCATAGTTCTGTCACACCCACCTTACTGTCACACCCAGTAAGCTGAGGAAGGCTTACTGGGACCCAGAAGACAGGGATGGAAGGGCCCCTGGAGACAGTTTATTCCAATCCTCACCTCCTATTTCCAGATGGAAAAATTGAGGCCCAGAGGGGAGGTGAGCAGTGCTTGTCAGAGGCCACAAAGCAGGGAGCAGAGCCCTAAAGGGAATCCAGACTCGAGGCGGAGCCCCTTCCGCGTCCTTCGTGCACGCGCCAGATTGATCCAAGTAGCCAAACGATTAGGGGATTCTGAGCCTCAAGGGACTCATGTCACAACCCTCTGCAGTATCAGAGCTGCTTTCCGGTGTCAGGACTCAGCGTGGGTGGGGCCCCTGGCACCACCACTGGTTTCGGGATCTGAACAACCACAGCAGAGCCCATTGGCTGAGGGTAGAGGCAGGAAGGAGGTGGCGGCGGAGGCCTGTGGAGGCGGAGGCCCAAGGGGCCCCTCCAGGACTTCGGGTGGGGGAGAGGCAGGACCAAAATATTCAGGGCTGTTGAGAAATGTTAGCGTTCACACCCAAACTACAGAGCCTCGGATGTAAGAACACCATAACCACAGGCCTCAGCTTCCCCATCTCTAAGATGGGCAGAAGTATTTTGCCAAAGCAATGCCTGAATGTGATTTCACTTTCACGCGGCCAGGGACGCCAAAGATTTACTTCAACTTGTTCATTTTACACATGACGGCGTCAGCATCAGCCAGTGCCTGCCTGGGGACATACCGACGTGACCACGCAACCGAATGAAAGGTAGGAGCACCAGCCAGTACCTCTCAGCTGTGTCAGGAGGCCCCGCCTATTCTCTGAATAACTGCAATGCCCCTAGGACACCCCAAGTCAGAGGCGGATGTGGCCTCCATCCCTCCCATCTGACCAGCTGACGAAAGAGATCTCAGGGGAGGACAGAACCACTTCCCTCCCACGCACCTGCTGAGCCCACCCATGGCAGACAGTGAGCGCAGGGCCCAACCCCTCATTCACAGATGGAGGGGCTGAGGCCTAGGAAAGGGTTTCCAGTATACCACATCCCCTTCCTTCCTCCCGAGAGCCCACCTTTTCCTGTCCTGTATCAGCCTCCCAGGGGGTCTGCCAGCTCTGCTCGCCTGAGAGCGCCTGGAGCTGGCAGGAGCACTCGGTACCATCTCCAGCATTTGGGTCAGTCCGCCAGGCAGAAGGACCCTGAAGGAGTGGGACAGAAAACGGTGTCAGTGGCCACAGCGGGGGAAGGGACGGGCTGAGGGCATAGATACACAGCTGGATATCCACCTGTCTCAGCAACCCAATGGCAAACTCCCCAGTCAGAGTCCAGAGTCAGGCCCCTGACTTGCTACTTGCTTGCTGTGTGACCTTGGGGAAGCACCCTCCCCTCTCTGGGCTTCTGTTTCCTCCTCTCTCTGGCATGGAGTTGGGCAATGGGATACATCAGGGTCCTTCTGGTTTTGGTATGCTGTGGGTTGAAAACAAGGGGCAGAGTGAGGTCACCCTGACACCTCATCCCCTATCAGTCCTGTCACGCTCGCTGGCTCCAGGCATGGCAGAGCTGACAGTTGGACACACTCAGCTGTCAGCCCCTGCACGGAGAGGGCTTCTCTGCAGGACAAGGAAGGAGGGGCCCTTGCTCAGAAGGGTCTGGGGGGTGTCCTGAACCCTTCATACCACCCTCTGTTCTTGAGCAGCTCCTGTGGAGAGGATGTAAAAGGGGGGGCTGCAGTGCCTGGAGCAGATGACAGAGCCCAGCAGCCACCTCGCAAGGTACACGCGGCAAGCACCCCCACCCCTGCCATAGCACAGCCAGCAGAGACCGGCACCCATTAGCGAGGATGGTGGCTCCTCCAGGGTGCTCAGGGCGGGGTCACTTGTAACAGGGAAACGCTGGCAACCAGGCTCATATCCACAGCGGGGCACCAGCTCAATACACTAAGGTATATAACACTACGCAATGCCACTCATATGTTTAAAAAAACCAAGTAGGAATTTACCGACAACAGTGGAAAGCCATTTGGTAGAATATGAATAGGCAAAATAAACTATTTCTACTGTACGTAAATGCACAGGAAAAACTACCTAGAAAAGCGCACACTGATGGCAATCAGTCATCATCTCTAGAGAAAGGACTAGAATTACTGCAGTCAAGGAGGGGGAGCTTCAGTTTTGCCTAAATTCTTAGAATTTTTCAAACAATAGTGTACTCACGTTTGACTTGCATACAATGAACAACAACAGGCAGAATAAATACCTCTCTTGGAACCTAAAAGCAGCCATGGCGATCATTTTACTGGTGGGGAGATCAAGGCCCGGGGACAGAACCAGCTGAGATCACACAGCAAGTTAGTGACAGAGGCAGGAGTGGGACCCACTCCTGACCCCTGGCCCAGTGCGCTTTCCTCTGCAGATGCTGCAGCTGGTGTCCAACAGCATTTGGGCCTTGTCCAAGCACCTCCTTGTTTGCAGTGCTCCCTACCTTTCTGCCAAGCCACGGTTCCAAAGGGGAGGCACTGGGCTCTTCCTGCCCATTTCTACTGGTGGCAAGGTGGGGGAGGGGTGAGAGAGGGTGGGGAGTAATTAACCTTAAAATATATGTTTCCTAGGGCTGCTGTAACAAATCACCACGAAGTTGGTGACTTAAAACAACAGAATGGTTGGGGGTCCGCCTGCCGATGCAGGGGACACGGGTTCGTGCCCCGGTCCGGGAAGATCCCACATGTCGCGGAGCGGCTGGGCCCGTGAGCCATGGCCGCCGAGCCTGCGTGTCCGGAGCCTGTGCTCCGCAACGGGAGAGGCCACAACAGTGAGAGGCCCGCGTACCGAAAAAAAAAATAAAAATAAAAATAAAAAATAAAACAACAGAAGTTTATTCTCTTCCAGTTCTGAAGGCTAGAAGTCCCAAACCAAGGTATCAGGTGGGTTGGGTCCTGCTGGAGGCTCTGAGGGAGTTTCTGTTCCATCCCTCTCTCCCAGCTTCCAGTGCTTGTCAGCAATCCTTGGCGTTCCTGGGCTTGGAGCTGCATGACTCCAATCTCTGCTTCTGTCATCACATGGCCTTCTCCCCGTGTATCTGTGTCCAAAGTTCCCTCTTCTTACAAGGACACCAGTCCTTGGATTAGGGCCCACCATCATCCAGTATGACCTCATCTTGACTGATTACATTGGCAAAAACCCTGTTTCAAATAAGGTCATACTCATAGGTTCTGGGTGTACATGAGTTTGGGTAGGGACACTAATCAACCCATTAAAGGGACTTCCCTGGCGGTCCAGTGGTTAAGACTCCGTGCTTCCACGGTAGGGGGTACGGGTTTGATCCCTGGTCAGGGAACTATGATCCCGCATGCCACGTGGCACGGCCACAAATAAACAAACATAAAAAAATCCATTACACATAACTTTTCTGATGTCAGAGCTGTTTTCTCAAGGAGAGGGCAGGGGGTAGGGTTGCACGGGGCGGTGGAGAAATGACAAGGTTCGTTGTACACTCTGAAAAAGAACTTCACTGCTGGGGAGTGAAGGAAAACTGGAAGTAGGTCAGTTTGTACATCATGTATCTGGGGGGAAAGCATGGGTGTGGGATGGATGTATTGTGAGGCATTTGGCCTAGATGTTCTGGAAGATTCAGATTTGAAAATAAAGTGACACAAGATAAATGATTTTTAAGGATTCACATTTACTTGGTGAGAAGTCGATGGCTTGTCTTCGGGTGATGGATAGATTTAGATCTATCTATGCTAAAGATAGGTGGAATTTCTCATTTTCTCTCTCTCCTTCTCTCTGCCTGGGGCGGGGCCCTGGGAGCTCCCCCTGCACCCACCTGCAGGTCCTGCTCCCTTCCTGGCCCAGTCCCTGGTCGATCAGTCATCCGGGGTGGCTCACAGTGCTCTGAGGGCGGAGGACACTGAGAGGACGAAGTGCAGGCCTTGAGGAGGGAAACCCAAGTGCACCCCGAGATGTCAGAGCCAGGACTCAGGCCATCCATCAGACTCTTCCTTTTATTGGGGCTACCCAAATTTTTCCAAGTTTGGTTTTTGAACATGAATGCTCATGAATGTTACACTGAGGTCTCTTGGAACTCTTTTTCAGACCTTTGCTTACTAGCCAACCTACGAACACTGAGATGTCTAGTGGCAGCCCCTCCTACCAGGAGTGTCACCATCTTGACTTATATGGCATCCTGTTTCCGGATGAACAATTTGAAGTTTTATCTTTTCGGCCCTTTTTATAATAAAAAAAACATACGTGATGACGTGAAGCATGGGCCCCAAACTCAACACCCAACTGAGGCAGCAGTGGAAGTCCTGAGGTGCCTGGGGGCATCTCAGGCTCTCAGGGACCTATGGTAGCTGATTGGGAATTCAGCTACAAAGGAACAGAATTAAAAAACATGTACATGTGCAGAAAGTGTGTTACCAAAGGTTGTGTGTCCAAGGCAAGAGTTTATTAGGAATTATTCTGATGGGTTTCACGTCACAGGGCACAGGTGTCTCTTTATAACATAGAAATCTGGCACTGAACCTCACAAGGTCGTCAGAGGTCATATATATGGAAGCCTGTATTGACTTTAACTAGCATGATTTTTCCGGTGTGGGGGGGCATCATTTGGGGGGTTGGGCAAAGCTCAGAGGCCACATACACAGCAACGTCCCCACAATGTTTGGGACAGAGGACTCAGTGCCAGGGAAAGGCAGTTTCCTTTCGTAGACCCTCTGTCCCACCCTCAGCAAAGCAAGTTCAAAGGTCAGATTTGCCCTGCTCCTACCGACCAGGTGTCAGGGGCCCTGCCTCTTGTGTACCTCATTCACCCTGACACAGTGTCTGGCCCCCATTCACCTTCAAAACCCAGCCAAGATGACATCTCTCCCTGGAGGCCCTCCCTCCCCCAACCTCTCCCCTCTGACAAAAAGGCACAGTCTCCCGGCTTAGGAGGAAAACACAAGGGTGGGTAGGAGTGGGGAGTGTAAATAACCAAGTGTCCAAACTGGTTCAATAAGCCACAGAACATCCACAGGACATTAGGTGGCCATTAAAAATCACATTTCCGCGGACTATTTAACATGGGAGAACGCCCCCAACAAAATAGTAAGTAACTAGAATATAATCATTTAAAATACATTCCCAGGGACTTCCCTGGCAGTCCAGTGGTTAAGAATCCACCTTCCAATGCAGGGGACGCGGGTTCGATCCCTGGTCGGGGAACTAAGATCCCACACGCCGTGGGGCAACTAAGCCCCCGCACTACAACTACAGAGCCCACGAGCTCAGGAGCCCTCGCGCCACAACTAGAGAGAAGCCCGCACGCTGCAACCAAGACCCGACGCAGCCAAAAAACAAATGCATAAATATATATCAAATAAATAAATAAGATAAAATATCTTCCCAATTCTGCAAAAACAGTCACATTCACATACATCATACATGGAGGAAAACAGTAGAAAGAATGCCACTGAAATGTACACAGAGGCTACCTCTTCGTGGTGAGATTAAAAACTCCTTTAAAACTTCTTTATACTTTTCCAAATTCTGAAATTTTTAGTCATCACAATAATGAGGTGTCTTGCGTGGAATCCTAAGTGCTTCCTCGTCCGAGGCTTGCGTCCCCTCTTCTATTTTTGCCACAATCGCAGCTGACCTCTGCTTGAACTACTCCAGGATGGGGAACTCACTACCCTTCTTCCTGGTGAGAAGTAGAATCTGGCTCCCTGTAGCTTCCCCTCATTGGCCACAACTCTGCCTCCTGAAACCAGAGAACAAGGCCGTGCCCTGTGCCCGTGCCTCTTGACAACACTTCAGAGGTTGGAAGGCAGTGGCCAGGCTCCAGGCTTCATCTTCCTAACCCAACAGCCTGCCAAGGACATTAACGTCCCCCTGTCTTCCGCAACCCTGTTTGCTTTCCTTGGGTACAATCCAGGCGGTGATGTCCTCACCCACATTCTGTCTTATCGAGGGTGTGCCACTTACCAGTTGGTGTATCAGGGGCTCTACTACATGCATTCTTTCATCTAATCTTAGAACCCTATGACTCAGGAGCTAACATCACACGTATTTTACAGATGAGGAAACTGAGGCACGGAAAAGCCAAGTCCCTTCCACGGTCACTTAATGGATCCATGACGGAGCCAGGACTGAAGTGGCACCTGGCCCAGAGTCGGACAGCTGAGTTAATAAATGAATATGTGGACCCAGTTCTAAAGCCCATGTCCTTAGTGTCTATGGTTTTGTTTCAGAATTAGCTGTGCCCGTGCCAGGCTCTCCCATGGTGTTCACTTCTGCATCTCTGCCTCTCACCTGGCCTGCTACAATGGAAACCCTCCTGAAGGGCTACTGACCACAGAGAACCTGTTGCACGAGGCATGTCTCCGGGAGCAGTGCTGAGCCAGGGTCTCTGATGCGCTGCTCAGAGCTGTGGCACCAGAGCTGAAGCCCTGGGGGCACCAGGCACACATACAGGGGACTGACCATGAGGCACTAGCTGTCCCTCCCCACGTTGGGCCCAGACGGGTAACCTGTTGGGGATGGAAGGCCCCTGCGTACTCTCCATGTCACTCCTACAGGCAAGTCCGTGGGCTTGCTTCCTCGGCCCTTCCCCTTTACGTCCGGCCTTCTCCCAAATCCTCCCAGGGATGTGGCCACATCAGCCACAGTCTCTGCCAAAAAGGGTTTCGGAAGGACCACACAATGCAGGTGGTTCTTTGGTATCCACATCCAGCCTGCTAGGCATCCTCACTCATTTTTTCACCAGGATTTCAACTTTCCCCAAAAGTCCCCGTAACAGCCCCAGGTCAGGCCTCTCCGTGGGATCTAGGACGGCTGGTCAGCTAAGGCCACCAGGCACTGTTGACCACAGGACTCAGCAAGCCCTCAGGGCCTGGCCCCTGGAGGGACCTTGAGAAGTCCTAGTGGTCAAGCCCGTCCCTGGCCAGCGAAGTCCCCGCTGAGAGCGCCGGCCTCATTCCTCACAGCTGGCCACGCCCACTCTCCACAACCAGCACTGTCACTCTGCTTCTCGGGCTCAGCCGCTGCTCAGACTGACCTTTCTACCTCGACTGGGCAACTCCTACCAAGCCTTCAACACTCAGCCACGGCGTGCTCAGCCCTCATCCAAGACGTCTTCCTGTGTCTCTCAAAGCCGGATGAGATACTCCTGCTGCACCCTGGGCTAACCCCTAGTCTGGCTCTCCTGTGGCCCTCATTCACTCACTCAAATATTTATGTAGCACCCGCTCTGGGCTCTGTGCGGGGCAGTGGGCACTAGCCGGGGAGGGCAGAAAACCAGGCCCCACTGCAAAGCTTGGCCACCAACTGGCTAGGGGACATCACTCCTCCCTTGAACCTCAGTCTCCTCCCCCATAAAGTGGGGAAGATTCGGCAGCTCAACCTGGCTTCCAGGCTGCCGTGAGGTCGGCAGGATGTGAAAGTACTCTGTCAACTGCCACTCAGGGTGAGTCACTGTTGTGACCTGAGCCTCCTGCGGTCTGAGCTCATTTTTGTACATCCCATCCTCAGAGGCCCCCTCCCCCCCAGGGGGCTGAGAGCCTACTGGGGATGAGCTTGGAAGCTCACGCCTTCTAGCGGTTGGCACTTGGATGAGAAACTGGGCAGAAGCACAGCACAAAGGGATGGAAACGGGCGTGAACTTTAAACAAAATCAGCTTATAAATCCTGCCACTCAGGGGCAGGGGCCTGGCACTGCTGGGGCAGGAAGAAAAGCCAGGCTGCTCTGAGGCAACAGGGTAAAGGCTTTAAATGCCAAAGGGCTTTGGAATCAACAAGAAGCCACTGGAAGCACCGAGTAGGGGCAGAGACAAAGAACACTGGGCTAGGGGACTGGACACCTGGGCTCTACTCTAAGTTGCTCTGTGACCTCAGTCAAGACCCTTCCTTCTCCAGGCTTTAATCTCCTATCTGTATGTTGGGTGCATCAGCCCAGGTGGTACCCAAGGCCCTTTCCCACAGGGATAGTCTCTGCTGACTTCACTTGCCCTTCACAGCTTGAGACAGGGGGTCCAGTTCAGGCTGTGCCAGGGACAGACAGGGACAGCTGGCGAGGCTTTCAGAAAGGCCACGAGGCCAGGGAACCCATGCTCACTGTGGTCTCCTCTTCTGGACTATGGAAGAGTCAAGGCCTGGAACAGGGCTCCTCCTCCAGTCTCCTCCCACCACTGTGTAGATGGAATTCACCCTTGGCCCACTTTGCAGACTGAGAGAGCAGAGAACACCGGTGCAGAGAACACAGATTCTCAGACTCTTAGAAATCATCCTGCTCATCGCCCTCCCTCTCCATATAGAGGGAGAAACTGAGGCCCAGAGAGTACTAATGGCTCACTTGGGGTCACACAGGATGCTTGTGGCAGAGCTAGGATTAACACTGCGGATCATGCCCACCTATCACCAGTTTGTTCTAAGTCTCAAGCCAGGCTCAGGTTTACGTGCGCATCATCCCATCAGCCAGCCTCTGCTTCCACTGATGGAGGCAAGCCTCAGTTTCCCTGTTGGAGCCAGGGAAGACAGGAGGGTTTCTGGGTCAGAGCTCGGTGAGGTTTCTTGAACTGGGAATAAAGGAAGAGCAAGGAAAGTGGAGGAGGCACTGTACTTGGGACAGAAACTCTTCTCCCTGGACTAGGCACAGGGCAGGAAATAGAATCACCCAGGTTGGGGACAGTCCTGCATTCTCAATAAGTAGAAAAGCTTGTGCTCAAGCACAGGCAACGCAGCAGACACTCAAGTTCAATGAAAAATGACTAAATAGTGTCACAGGGTGTGTGGGGGGGGCGGGGGGGGGCTCTTGAGGTCTCAGGGGACTGATCATCAAGTTTATAGGACCACCTATTCCCTCCTGGCTGGAGGGCAGGCAGTCGTAGGAAAAAGGCTCAGGACTTGAGGGTCCTCCCTTCCCTCTCTGTGCCTCAGGGTGTCCTCTGGTTCCAGACTCTGAACCTTCTGGGCTTGTCAGAACCCAAGGGGCAGCTGGTCCCACTGCAAGAAACCCGAGTAGAGTCTCCTGGGCCCTGCCCCAGCTCGGAGGCCTCTTGGGGGAGGGACAGGAAGGGAGGGAAGGGGAGCAGAAGGCGATAAATCTCCCCCCTCGTTGGCCCCTCCCAGCTACCCTTAGGACAGCCCACATGCACCGGCTCCGGGGCCTGAAAAGGCTCTATACCAGCACTTCTCAAACTTGTAATCACCTGGGCATCTTGTTAAAAGGTTCTATTTTAGTAAGTCTGGGGCACAGCCAGAGATTCTGCATTTCTAACAGGTCCCAGGTGATGCCGATGATGTAAAGCCGTGGACCACTCTGCGTCCGAGTAGCGGCCCTAGAGATAATCTGCCTCTTAAAGGTGGGAAAACCCAAGGCCCAGAGAGGTCGAGTCACATGTCCACGGCCACACAGCGAGCAGCCCCAGACCGAAGGAAAAGGCACCTGCCATAGGCACTAGACATTTCCCCAGCCCACCAGCCGGAATCAGCTGCCCTTCCCGGGCCCTGGGGCCGTGTTTGTAAACTCGGCTGCCCCGCGCGGCTGAGCCCAGGGCCGTGAGGGAAAGAGCGCCGCCCGGCCGAGTCTTCCCCGCCTCCCTCCGCGCCGGCCTCTAGCTGTTCTGCGTCCGGCATCCCCGGCCGACCCGAGGGAACCCGGGGCACCGAGGGTCCCCTGAGGCGGAGTGGTTCCGCACCCTCCTTCCCCTCCGAAGACAAACTTCTCCGCCGGCGCCCTTTACCTTTTTGGGGGGTTTGCAGCAGCTCAGCCTGCTGTCTCCGCAGCCCATCCTCCTCGGGGGACTCCCGGACGCCGCCTCCCAACTCCGGGGCCCCCAGAGGACCCTGCCGTTCTGGCCCCGCTGCCGGCTCCGCGCCCGCCGGCCGGGGCTGCCGGCGAGACCCTGAGACTGAACCTGGAAGCGCAGACTTGAGCGGGAGCTAGGACGGCCGCGCGCCGTAAATACTCGAAAATCAGGGCCTCAGCGAAGCCGGCTGGGCGCGCGGAGCCGCCGCCTGAGCAGGTGACCAGAATCCTTGTAAATGATAGAAAACTCGGGCCAGGGCCGAAAAGATCCCTACGATCAATGGATTCCTTTCCAGGCCCGCAGCAGAGAAAAGGCCAGGAAAAAAAAAATTAAAACAATTATTTAGTAAACGCAACAGCTACCATTTATTGAGTTGTCTCTGTCCCGGCTTCTCTGCACATATTATTTCGATTTCTTGCAATCTCCTTGCAACAAAGGTATTAGTTCCTCCATTTTACAGGTGAGGAAAATCAGGCTCCGATATGTGATTTGCCTAAGCTCACAAAGCTAGTAAGTATCAGAGCCCAGATAAAAATCCAGTTCTAACTCCAGAACCTAAGCTTCCAACCATTTCCCTACAAATACATAATAATGGGAAGTTTAATTGTAATGCCTCCCCACTTCTGGGTCCACAGCTCCTTCCAGCTCACAAACACCTGTAATATTCTACTCTATCCATTTTGAATCGATGTTGCCCATCACAACTTCGTGAGGCAGACAGGCAGATGCAGGGAGAATAAGGGATGTAACATGTCAGAGTCTGGAAAAAAGAACTTTTGTTTACCCTTGCTTTGTTACTAGCTGAGGTTTCTGGGAGTGGCAATGCAGGAAAAAGACACCTAACTTTGAAAATCAGTGTGAGTGTGTACCACTTGGAAAGATGTGCTGATGAAAGGGACTTACAGTCTTGAAAGGGAAAAGAAAGTGAGACCACTACAGAACTTTCCCCTCCACAGAGTAAAAACCCAATTGCAGCAGGTTCAAAGAAAGGAAACTGAGGACACAGGTGATATTAGTTTCTCGGGAAGAAGAATAAGACGGTGGTTCACAAGGTGTGGCCCCCAAATCAACAGCATAAGCACTACCAGAAATCTTTGATAGAAATACAAATTCTCAGACCCCACCCAGACCTACAGATCCTAAACTCTGGAGATGGGGCTCAGCAATCTCTAGCTTCCTAAGCCCTCCCAGTGATCCTGAGCCATGCTTATGTGTGAGAACCACTGCTGTAGGACGCGCTGAACAGGTAATGAGTAAAGAGTATCTATTTAAATTAACAATGATTATGAAACAGTGCTCATGATTTACTAAAAACCCAAACCAACAAACAAGCAAAAAACCAGAACAAAGTAAATATCCAAGAAAAGGAGCTTGGTTAAAAAAATTATGATATATCCATAAAAATAGAATATCATGTAACCTGCTAAAATACTTATGAGGATGAGGTTTTTAAATGTCATAAAATGTAACAAATTCATTCTTATTTTTAAAAAGTGTTCATAGTGATTACCTATGAACACCCTCTCATGAGGGTGAGAGTTTGGATATTCATTTTCTTATGTTAAAAAAATGAGTATACACTTCTATTATAATAAGAAAATTATTGTCATAATAAGAAAAATGTTCTCGAAAAAATATGTTTTTAGGGCTTCCCTGGTGGCGCAGTGGTTAAGAATCCGCCTGCCAATGCAGGGGACACGGGTTCAAGCCCTGGTCAGGGAAGATCCCACATGCCGCGGAGCAACTAAGCCCGTGTGCCACAACTACTGAGCCCACGTGCCACAACTAGAAGCCACCGCAGTGAGAAGCCCACACACTGCGCAGCAACGAAGACCCAATGCAACCAAAAATAAATAAATTTTAAAAATATATATGTTTTTAAACCCAGGCACGAGATTGAGACTAGTTTTTCACCATCAAGTGGGTAAGGATGTGAAATCCCAAGGAAATAGACAATGATTGTGAGGAGCTAGGTAGGAAAGCAGTGTAAAGGACAAACAGGGCCAAAAATGTGTAGGGAGATCATAACCAGTAATGTCTTGGGTGATCCTGAACCTGTTGTTTCTCTTTTTGGAGAGTTTCCCATCTGAACATCGAAGAGTTGAACTTTCTAAAAATGATCTGGAATTTTAACGTCAGCAGTTGGAATCAGTAACTTGGGCTGGTGGGTAGGAACCAGGAAGGCAAATTCTGTTCCCAGAGACTCTGTTCTCAGGAGCTCTTGCCTCCGGCTTCTTTAAGCTTCCTGGGAGACCAGGCTCAGATTTCCTATGTTCACACAACTGGCTTTTTGGTTATGTGCTTTGAAGTTCCACCTGAGAAAAAACCCTAAGGAGTTTTTTTTTTTTTGCTTTAGGAACTTGAGTTTAAATAAGTTACTAATGAGATTTCTGGTGGTGGTCGTGCCAGTCAGGTTATGTAAGGTTTTGCTGCAGTGATGAAAAACATGCAAATCTCAGCAACTTATGAGTGAAGCTAAGTTTTGCTCACACGACCCGTCTGGCATGGGGAGGCCGAGGCCTCTGCTTCACAGAGATATCCGACACCATTCTAAGATGCAGCCATCCCAACTCCATGGCTTCAGGGTTTGCCAGGCCAAGAGAAGACAGTGTATGGAGAATGGCGCATGGGGTCTTAAATTCTTCCACTCAGGAGTGACACACATTAAGTCCACTCACATTTTATTGGCTAAAGCAAGTCACATGGTCATGCACAACTTCAAGGGGATGGAGAAGTGTAATGTGTGCCCAGAAGGAGAAGAGAACCAGAAATACTGGTGAACAGCAGAAATGTCTACCACAGTTAGCCATCAACAAGCAGGTACTATGATGTGCCCATTTCTTGGGCAAGTAGGGTAACTGACTCATCCTGGTCTGCTCAGGATTTCCCCACTTTCAGCACTGAAAATCCCATGTCTCAGGAAACTCCTCAGTCCTAGGCACACTGGGATGGTTGGTCACCCTATGGGCAAGGACAGTGAAGACTCAGTTCTTATCTTGAATTAGTTATAATCTATTTTCTTGACATTAGACCTATACATAGGAAAAAGATGGGAAACTTACAAAAACAGGTTACAAAGCAAATGTCAAGTTGAATATTGCATGCAGGAAGTATTAGCATTAAAAGGAGATAAGAGACAGTGGTGGATGGGGATGGGAAAGGAAGACTTCCTGGAGAAATACTAAAGCCAAAAGCCATTCATGGCAAAAGGAATCCTAGAATCTCAGGCTGGGATGGGATCTGATGCTTCACTTCTGTTGCTTCTAACTCAGATAAATCTCTTTTATAATTTCCCTTCTATAATTACCTTTCCTACTGTATTTGTGCAGTCTATGTTTGAATACTTCCAGTGATGGGGAAATCACTACCTATCTTTCCATATCTAGGGGGAAGAGGAGAAGCAGGAAGGAGTAATCACAAGAGGGAGGAACAGCATGGGTCAAGTGGGGGTAGAGTGTGGAGGCTGGGGAGTTGGGGAAAAAGGAGGAATTAGTGTTGGTGACTAAGTTGTGTGTAAAGGGACAAAAGTGGAGGATGGGGTGAGCAATTTTGGGGAAAGATTGGAAAGAACAATATGGGAATTATCTTGAACACCTTTCATATGAAAAGTACAATACACTCACACATAAAAAGTTTCGCCTAGAATTTCAGGAATTTCAGGGCTCCCTGCAGCCCACACAGTGGGGCTGTGTGTGGATCCCAGGTTAAGAACCTCTCAATGCAATGGTCGCTAAACATCATTCTAGCCCTGAAAGCTTTCTCTATGTGGGTTCCGACTGAGCCCAATTGTTTCCCAAACATGTTGTCTGCCCAGGGTAACTTTCTTTACTATCCACCTGTGTGAGTTACCATTCTACCTGTACATCAGGAAACAACTCAAATGCCCTCTCCTGACAAAAGCCCTGCAGCACCTGTTCTACAACTCTTTTACTTGTTTGTGTGCTCTGTGAGTCCTCCCTAATGGACTACGGGTTACACAGCTCTGCCTCCTGCCTCCTTATGCCACCTGGTCCTTAGTAGGTCATGGCAGAGACTTCCAGTCACCTTACTCAACTTCCATTCTTCTCTCTTCCTTAGTGATGGAATCCTGATAGTCTCTGGGTCAGGGGTGTGCTACTTCCTCAGCTTCACTTGCATCAAGGGGTGCTCAGTGATATGTAAGGGGGCATTACTGGTTGGGGCTTCCAGGACAACAAGGACAACATTTAACAGAAGAATGACTCAGCTGGGAGCAGGTCTCCCCCTTTTCTTGTCCCCGCTTTTCCTGCCTAGAATACAGACATGATGGAATACAGCCATTTTATTACCCTGAGCAAGAAGGTGGAAGGAGCCTTGATCTCTGATGAACTGATGGAGCCCCAGTCCCAGCTTTTTTTTTTTTTTTTTTTTTTGCGGTACGCGGGCCTCTCACTGCTGTGGCCTCTCCCGTTTCGGAGCACAGGCTCCGGACGCGCAGGCTCAGTGGCCATGGCTCATGGGTCCAGCCGCTCCGCGGCATGTGGGATCTTCCCGGACCGGGGCACGAACCCGTGTCCCCTGCATCGGCAGGCGGACTCTCAACCACTGCGCCACCAGGGAAGCCCCCAGTCCCAGCTTTGATCAACCACTTCCTAATATTTTCACGTAATAGAATAAACAACAAATTTGTTTAAGCCACCGCCACTGAGATCACTGCCACTGAGATTCTGTCCCTAGCAGCAGAATGCAATTTCTAACCAATTCATAGGTCACTAATTAACATTTGTTATATTGAATTTAATTAGAATAATTTACTCTTGGAGATACTGTAGGTACCCCAGCTTCAGTTCTGGAAGTGGGACACGAGGCTCTGCTGAGAAAGTTATCCTGGATTTGCCAGACTCTTGATGGAAATGTTGGTTTTGACAACTTCCTCCTGGAAATATATGTAAGAGAAGGAAATGAGTGGGG
Source organism: Globicephala melas (assembly GCF_963455315.2). Lineage (NCBI taxonomy): Eukaryota > Metazoa > Chordata > Mammalia > Artiodactyla > Delphinidae > Globicephala > Globicephala melas. The sequence continues at coordinate 126,855,846 of NC_083316.1, forward strand.
ACCTAAAATTGTCGAGTTCTTAGGCTTCTACTGGAGTGTTTCTCAGGGAACGGGCAGGCTCATGTGCTTCAGAATCACCTGGATCCTTTTCCCATCTATTCAGTCAGGCCCTGGAGGGCTGAGTCTGAGGAATTTTCACAATAACATTTGAAGCTTATTGCTCCGGTTGTTGTGGTAGGTTATCTCACCAGGGAATCAAATTATTACATTAATTATATCGAATTGTGTTGAACTGAATTAATAGGGAGGTCCTTGGAAAGGAGAATTGAGTCTGAGTAATGCTAATGAGCAAGAAGCCATCCCTGCCAATTTTCCCAGAAGACCTGTGGCTTGAGTCTTGGGGCTGCCTTGGGAGAGGAGGCAAGATTCACTTTACCACTTTCTTTATGCCAAGAGTGAATTCATGCCACCAATCATTGGTTAATGCTTTCTCTGTTCGATGAAGTTTGGATGGAGGTCTTCAAGGAGCTTCTGTGGTGATGCAGATTAGGAGGGTACAGAGCATCACCTAGGGATTCTAGGGAAAATTACACATCACCTCTTTAAGTGGGCTCTAGGGTCTGGAGGCTGCTAGTAAACATTTCTTTACATCAGTAGTTCTCAAAATGTGGTCTGGGGATCAGCAGCATCGGCATCTCTTGGAAATGGTTAGAAATGCAAATTTGGGGGCTCCACCCCAGATGAGCTGCCTCAGAAACACTGGGTATGGGGCCCAGGAATCTGTGTTTTATGAGTCCTCCAGGTAATTCTGATGTGTGCTTATGTTTGAGCTACTTCCAGCCTTTATGTCCTCCTGCCAGCCATTTAAAAAAAATTAATTTTAGGGCTTCCCTGGTGGTGCAGTGGTTGAGAGTCCGCCTGCCGATGCAGGGGACACGGGTTCGTGCCCCGGTCTGGGAAGATCCCACATGCCACGGAGCGGCTGGGCCCGTGAGCCGTGGCCGCTGAGCCTGTGCCTCCGGAGCCTGTGCTCCGCAACGGGAGGGGCCACAGCAGTGAGAGGCCCGCATACTGCAAAAAAAAAAAAAAAAATTAATTAATTTTATTTATTTATTTTTGGCTGTTGGGTCTTCCTTGCTGCACACGGGCTTTCTCTAGTTGCGGCGAGTGGGGGCTACTCTTCGTTGTGGTGCGCGGGCTTCTCATTGCTGTGGCTTCTCTTGTTGCGGAGCACAGGCTCTAGGCGCACGGGGTTCAGTAGTTGTGGCACGCAAGTTCAGTAGTTGTGGCGCGCGAGTTCAGTAGTTGTGGCGCATGGGCTCTAGAACTCAGGCTCAGTAGCTGTGGCACATGGGTTTAGTTGCTCCACGGCATGTGGGATCTTCCCGGACCAGGGATCGAACCCGTGTGCCCTGCATTCGTAGGCGGATTCTTAACCACTGCACCACCAGGGAAGTCCCTGTCATCCATTTTTTAATGGGCACAGAGATGAGAGATGGAGTGAGGTCCTGGGCTCAGTGAGTCTCCAGTAAGCCCCATTTTCCATGTTTGAGACATCCTTGGCTGGGCTGAGTGTCTGGTTTCCAGGCCACTCCTAACCGTGCCCTTCCTGTGACACACAGAGGACTGTTCCATGGGTTCTGAGCCAGGCCCTGAGCCATCTCACATCTAGGGACTAAGGGTGAGTCCTTCCAGATAGAGTCCCCTGATGATCAGCTTGTTCGTTTAAATGTAATTGAATCATGGGACTTCCCTGGTGCTCCAGTGGCTAAGGCTCCACGCTCCCAATGCAGGGGGCCCGGGCTCTATCCCTGGTCAGGGAACTAGATCCACATGCCGCAACTAAGAGTTCGCATACCGCAACGAAGATCCCGCATGCCACAACTAAGACCCGGCACAGCCAAATAAATAAATATCAAAAAATTTTAAAAATGTAATTGAATGAGCAGGACTTCAACACTAGCTGAGCTTTCCGGGCCTACCTATATCAAGGATGGATATTGACTTGTCTGGCTGGAAGTCGGCCATCTACCTGTCCCCTCCTGTATGCCCCAGACTGTTTGCACCTTCCGCACGTTCCCACCCAACATCATGTTCTCAATTCCATTTGGTTCCAAACAAACTTACTGTATATTTTTAGTGCAATCCCAGTTTCCACCAGCCCATCTCATTTGAAAAATGAATATTTTTCCACCTATATCATTTGCTATGTAATCAAAATTTAAGCAACCCTTTTTGAACAGATAACTGCCCTAAACCTCTCCTTTCTGGAAAACTCGTGTTTCCTGCCCTGTGCCACCTTCCTTGCTCCACTCCAATGGGAGCATCTTACCCACAGGGAACTAACTGCAGGGAGAGTTGGAAGATGGTGAGGCAGGGACTGTTTTCCAAGTCAAAAATTGGAGCACACGATTTAACAAAGGAATTTGTGACATTTATATTCTTTATTGATCTGATTCTATTCATTTACTCTTTGCCAACATATTGGAATTTCTAGGACAGCTAAATGGTTTATGGGGACAAGGAGGTGGAATATTTGTAAACGGGAACAGAACACATGAGAAGCATGATCCAGCTCCAAGGCTTAAAACCTAACTGTCTACAAGGCTGGGCAGGTACGTAAATGAGAAGAGGGCATAAGACAGGGGTGGGGTTAAACTGGGGCCACACACCCCTCTAAAAGGAGCACAAGTGGATGTGTTGCGGTGGATGGTTGTTAGAAGGAAGTGAAACTCCAAGCTGGCCTGACCTTCCGATTTGTCAAGAGAAATTAGAAATCTGGGGTTTTTTTTTAATGTAAAATTTTTCTCTCTCTCTCTCTCTTTCACACACACACACACACACACACACACACACACACACACCATCATGCAAGCTAAACAAAATATTTGCAGGAGGTTACATAGCTTCTGGTTTAGGTAGACAAATAATGTAACAAGGGGTATGGAAAAATACCATGGAAGCAAAAGGAGTAACGAACTCTATCTGGGAGGAAAGGGAAGGGCAGGCTTCCTCAGGGATGTGATGGTTGACCTGGGCTGTGTAGATTAGGCCAGGATTCTTCTTGTCAAGAAAGTGGGGAAGTGTAACTCTGTGAGGGGATGACTGTGTTAACTTACATTATTGTGCTGATCATTTTGCAATATATATATATATATATATACACACACATACATACTTATGTATACATATATGTATAAAATTTTAAAAAAAAGAAAGTGGAGAGAACATGCGTGCCCAGTGAGCAGTACTGCATTGGTTTTTAGGGGGGCTCAGCCACTCTGTGTGGCTGGAGTACTGGGTGAGGTTAGGGAAGGAGTGGGACACAGATGGAGAGGACAGCCTCGAAGGCCCTTCTCATGCCGCATGTGGGATCTTAGTTCCCCGACCAGGGAATGAACCCATGACCCCTGCAGTGAAAGCGCAGAGTCTTAACCACTGGACCGCCAGGGAGGTCCCTGACCAAGACATTCTTTTTTTTTTTTAACATCTTTATTGGAGTATAATTGCTTTACAATGGTGTGTTAGTCTCTGCTGTATAACAAAGTGAATCAGCTATACATATACATATATCCCCATATCTCTTCCCTCTTGCATCTCCCTCCCTCCCACCCTCCCTATCCCACCCCTCTAGGTGGTCACAAAGCACCAAGCTGATCTCCCTGTGCTATGCAGCTGCTTCCCACTAGCTATCTATTTTACATTTGGTAGTGTATATATGTCCATGCCACTCTCTCACTTTGTCCCAGCTTACCCTTCCCCCTCCCCGTACCCTCAAGTCCATTCTCTAGTAGGTATGCGTCTGTATTCTCATCTTGCCCCTAGGTTCTTCTGACCATTTTTTTGGTTTGCTTTTTAGATTCCATATATATGTGTTAGCATACGGTATTTGTTTTTCTCTTGCTGACTTACTTCACTCTGTAGGACAGACTCTAGGTCCGTCCACCTCACTACAAATAACTCAATTTCGTTTCTTTTTATGGTTGAGTAATATTCCATTGTATATATGTGCCACATCTTCTTTACCCATTCATCTGTTGATGGACACTTAGGTTGCTTCCATGTCCTGACTACTGTAAATAGAGCTGCAATGAACGTTGTGGTACATGAGTCTTTTTGAATTATGGTTTTCTCAGACGTTCTTACTTTATCCTGTGGGCAATGGCAGTGGCACGATCAGATTGGCATTATTCACGGTCACTCTGGGGACTCAGGTGGAGGGCAGACAGAAAGCTCTCTCCTGGAGCCGTCAAACATCTCCTGGAATGGTTCAGGAGGGAACCGGGGCGGTTCCTAAAGGCACTTCGGTCCAGAAGGCCTGCAGCCCTCAGGTCCAACTCTGGCCCTGCCCCCACTGGGCTCCCAGCCTAAGATACTATGGTAATGAGGCAGGTACTGCAAAGGAGGCAGCGGAGCTTGGGTGCCATGGGGTAGGCAGTGGGCAGTTTCCTTTCCTCTTGGCCTGGGAAGTGGCTGTAGCAGCCAGCAGTGCTGTGGTTACCAGGGCCTTGGGTTTCAACACGTTTGTTTTTGAAGAAACGTTGCAATACCTTTTAAATCAGCGCCTTGGACAGGATCCAAGGACAGTAGCAAGGACCAGCCTCTGTGGTACTTCTTAAAGAAGTAGCTGCAGAGGGAGGGAGCCTCGGAACCTGGATTGCTGGGAGAGCCCGAGTTCAGGCAGGGCTTGGAAGGTGGGCAAGGTGGAAGGAGCTCAGATCTCCAGGTCACCCCATTTCCACTCTTCCTTCCTTAGGACACTTTTGCATCCAGAGCACTTGAAGATGAACAGTGTTCCGAGCTGTCCTGGAAAACCAGAACTAGTGGGTAGGGTAGCCCAGGAATGTGGGGTCCAGCTCCTTGGGAAGGAAGACCTTCCAACTGGTCCAAGATTCAGGGGTCTGGCTTGACAGGGAGTGAGGTCCCCATTGTGGGAGGTATGCAAGGAGAGGCTAACATTGATAGGGCATGTTGGAGAAAGTACTGCAAGGGCCTGCTGAGATAGGGGTCCTGGGGGAATGGGTGCTCAGATCCACTGTGATTGTGACTGGAAGGGGTATTTATTGTGGTCCCCCTTCAGAGACAGTAGTTCTTCCTCAAAGGAATCAAGATTGGCATTCAAGGGGTTTCCCTGGTGGCGCTGTGGTTGAGAGTCCGCCTGCCGATGCAGGGGACATGGGTTCGTGTCCCGGTCTGGGAAGATCCCCCATGCCGCGGAGCAGCTGGGCCCGTGAGCCATGGCCGCTGAGCCTGCGCGTCTGGAGCCTGTGCTCCGCAACGGGAGAGGCCACAACAGTGAGAGGCCCGCGTACCGCGAAAAAAAAAAAAAAAAGATTGGCATTCAAGAGACTTTCATTTTGGGCCTCCCTGGTGGCGCAGTGGTTGAGAGTCCGCCTGCCGATGCAGGGGACGCGGGTTCATGCCCCGGTCCGGGAAGATCCCACGTGCCGCGGAGCGGCTGGGCCCGTGAGCCATGGACGCTGAGCCTGCGCGTCTGGAGCCTGTGCTCCGCAACGGGAGAGGCCACAACAGTGAGAGGCCCGCGTACCGCAAAAAAAAAAAAAAAAAAAAAAAAAAAAAGAGACTTTCATTCTAGTACACGTTGATGGGAATGTAAAATGGTACAGTCCCTATGGAAAACAATGTGGACAGTTCTCAAAAAATTAAAAAATATGGTAATATGATCCAGCAGTCTCACTTCTGGGTATATAGCCAAAAGAATTGAAATCAGGACCATGAAGAGTTATCTGCACTCCCAATGTTCACTGAAACATTATTAACAAAAGCCAAGATATGGAAACACCCAAATGTCCACTGACAGATAAATGGTTGTATGCATACAACCAAAGTTTAGTTAGCCTTTAAAAAGAGAGAAATTCTGCCACTTGTGACAACATGGCTGAACCTGGAGGACATTATGCTAAGTGAAATAAACCAGGCACAGAAGGATACTGCATGATTCCACTTGTATCTCAAACAGTCTCAGAGAAGCAGGGAAAGGTGGTTCTAGGGACCTGTGGTACAACATAGGGTCTGCAGTTAACGATACTAAAGTATTGTGCTCTGAAACACTTGTTAAGAGAGTGGATCTCATGTTTCGTGTTCTTACCACAAAAACGAAACCAAAAAACAAAGGGGCACAAGGAAACTTTCGGAAGTGATGGCCATGTCTATTACCTTGCCTGTGGTGATGGTATCAGGGGTGCGTGCATATGTCCAAACTCATCTAATCATGTATGTTAAATATGTACCTTTTTTTTATATATCATTTATACCTCAAGAAAGTTGTTTTAGAAAAGAGAGAGACTTTCATTCTGATCCTTGGCTTGCTATCGATTTGCATTTTGACCCTGGATAATTCACATACATTCACTTCTCTAGCCTCACATCTCCCCACCCCACACTTTACCCAGTGCCTGGCATGGAGTAAGCACTAGCAAAGATTTGGTTTTTGTTTGTTTTGTTTTTGTAAATTTTAAAAACTCCTACAGTATATATACATATATTTTTTGGCCGTACCACACTGCTTGTGGGATCTTTTTTTTTTTTTTTTTTTTGCAGTACGCGGGCCTCTCACTGTTGTGGCCTCTCCCATTACGGAGCACAGGCTCCGGACACGCAGGCCCAGCGGCCATGGCCCACGGGCCCAGCCGCTCCGCGGCACGTGGGACCCTCCGGGACCGGGGCACAAACCCGCATTCCCCGCATCGGCAGGCGGACTCTCAACCACTGCGCCACCAGGGAAGCCCAGCTTGCGGGATCTTAATTCCCTGACCAGGGACTGAACCCGGCCCCCAGCAGTGGAAGCGTGGAGTCCTAACCACTGGACCACCAGAACATTCCCAGCAAAGGTTCGTTGAACAAATGAATGAATGGATGAATTAGCTGGATTGGGTCCGAAGTTGGACTGGGATCAGCAGGCCTCAGAGGCTGCCTGAACCTCCTGAAATTACATTTACAGCTCTGCATGTATGAGCAATTCAGGTTTTTTCTGGGTAGAGGGTCTGTAGCTTTAATCACTATTGCCATCATTTATGGAGGATTTGTTACAGCAAGCTAAGGTCTGTACATATTTTATCACATTTAATCTTCAGGAACCATGAGGGAGGTTGGAGGGGTTACTATTTCCACTGTACTAAAGTGGAAACTTGGGTTTGGGGAGTGTAAGGACTCGCTTAGGGTCATATACTGGAGTCGAACCCAGGTGCACGAGACTCCACAAAATAAGCTGTAAGCCACTGCGGTAAATTACTACAGCTTCTCAGAGGGATCTGCGACCGCAGAAGATGAAAACATTCTAGGACCCTGGAGTTCTATTTCTCTGTGGGACTGTGGGGAATGGGGAGAAAGGGGTGGAGGTGGAGGAGGAAGCCAGCCAGCCAGCCGGAGCAGGACAGCGCCCATGCCAGCAAGGGCTGCTATTTAGAGCAGCCCCAGAGCCCCCAGAAAGGATGATAAGGGGTAGGCAGGGAAGAGCAGTTGTAAGAGGAGCCCGGGGAGGGGGAGGCAGCCATCTCCTCCCCCGCCCCTGCTGCCTCCAGCTCACCCTGCCGCCTGATGTCTAAATAAGGCTTAGAAGCACATTCTAGGCAGCTAAAAATAAACTCTGGCTCCCCCTCCTGCCCTTGGGCTTTGGCGACCTCCCCAGCCCCGTCAGGGCTCCCCTGGGCAGGACCAGCTCTCGGAGCCCGCCCTTGCCGGAGCTATAGAATCTTGTGTCGCTGAGGACCCCAGGGTTCTGGTGGGAAAGCTTCCCACCGCAAGAAGACCTGGACCAGAAGTCAGGACGCCCGACTCCAACTCTCGGCTCTGCCCTAACAAAGCTGGGCAAGTCCCTTTTTTCTTTGAACCTCAGTCTCCCCACATGTCAAATGCGGGCGCTTGACAATGATGTAAAGCGCTGGCATTCTTGAATGAATTCAGGATCCCACACTCAAAACTTCAGAGAGTGCCCACCAGAGTTCTTTAGGGTACATCTGTCCTGCAGACCCATGCCGTCTTTTACTAGGATCTTAATTCGCTGCCCAGTCCTTAACGATTTGAAACATTCACATAAAAATCTGGATTTCCAGCTTCTCTTGAAATATCGGGTCTGTCCACACTGGGCCAGTGTGTCAGGAAACAAGAAGCCCGAATTGGGTAGCTGTCGCCTCCTGCTGGCAGAATTAACGTACTACAGGTGGCGGCTGACGCCCTCACTCACATTTCCGCCCAGCCTTGCAGTTGTGCGAGGCACCTGGAGCAATACGAGTGAGTACTCTGCGTGCTGGCCGGTTCAGTTTTACAGCCTAGGGTCGGGACATTGGCATTGCTCTGCCCAGCAAATGCTAACATGTTATCGACAACAGCAATTTTAGTTATCTGACTCTAGCTGATTAGTGTTCAGTTAGCACAGCCTTGAGGTCAGAGGGGACAAGAAAGGGAATAAAGTTTTGGATAGAGAAGGAACTCAGTTTTAGGCGGACTCGGTTTCAACTGTCAAGGTCCCCATGAAGGAGTTTTGACCGTGGTGCTGCTCGGCTGAAATCTGTTGCCAGCGCATTGCAAGCCTGTCCCTGAGTCCAGGTCCCAAGCCCTCAGAAAGCACAAGATCCTCATACCCTCCCCCTTAACCCCACCCCTGGTGGGAGTCATCAGACAAGTAAGGTTCTTAAGTATTGCCCTCCTTCCTGATAAGTCAGTAGGATTGTCCTTGGTTGAAAAATTACTGGCAAAAACAATCAGGGTCGGGCTTCCCTGGTGGCGCAGTGGTTGAGAGTCCGACTGCCGATGCAGGGGACACGCGTTTGTGCCCCGGTCCGGGGATATCCCACATGCTGCGGAGCGGCTAGGCCTGTGAGCCATGGCCGCTGAGCATGCGCGTCCGGAGCCTGTGCTCCGCAACGGGAGAGGCCCCAACAGTGAGAGGCCCGCGTACCACAAAAACAAAAAAGCAGAACAGTCAGGGTCTGTTAAACTCAAATTATCTTTAGCACCACTTTGGAGACCAGCCAAGGGGCAGGGAAGGAATCAGGAGGGAGGGTAGCAAAGGTTGAGCAGACCTGTTCAAAGAACAGGCTTCGGGACAGCCTGCTTGGATTCACCCAGCTCTCCTTGAGAAACTCACTGAAGCTAGACACTTCACAGAACCAAAGGATGTTGCATGTGGACTGACCTTCAGACATCATGGAATCCATCCTGCCTCTACAAGCAGTAGGGCGATGAGGTGTAGAGTGAGAACCTGTGAACAGCTGAGGCTTTGTCCTTTCTGCTGGGTTTCAGTAAACAGAGGAGAAGGGGAAAGTTCACCAGATGCCTTCCTTGGAAGGAAATAGTGACTCCATCTGTATCCCAACCCTGCAACTCAGTGGTGGAGACAGTGTCTGGTACTGACCCTTGCTACTCTGTGGTCTTCTGGGTAACAGCCTTGGCCTCATCATCAGCTTCTTAGAAATGCAAATTCTTGGGCTCTGCCCAGCACTGCTGAATCATAATCTGCATTTTAATGAGATCCCAGGTGTTTTGCATGTGTATTACCACTAGTGAAAAGCTGCTTTAGTCCAGTAGTTCTCCAAGTTGGCTGCACCTTGGAATCCTCTGGGGGTTACTTTAAAAAATGTTGCTGCATGTGTCCCACCATGGGCAGCAGTCTGGGCCTGGGCTCCCAGGTGATTTGTTTAAAGCTCTCCAGGTGCTACAGCCATTAAAAAGAAGGATTTAGGGACATCCCTGGTGGCGCAGTGGTTAAGAATCGCCTGCCAATGCAGAGGACACGGGTTTGAGCCCTGGTCCGGGAAGATCCCACATGCCGCAGAGCAACTAAGCCCATGCGCCACAACAACTGAGCCTGCGCTCCAGAGCCCGCGAGCCACAACTACTGAGCCCACATGCCACAACTACTGAAGCCCGCGCGCCTAGAGCCCGTGCTCCACAACAAGAGAAGCCACCGCAATGAGAAGCCTGCGCACCACAACGAAGAGTAGTCCCCGCTTGCCGCAACTAGAGAAAGCCCGAGCGCAGCAATGAAGACCTAATGCAGCCCAAAATTTTTAAATTAAATAAATAAATAAATAAAAATAAAGCTCTCGAGGTGATTCCAGCATGTAACCAGCATTGAGAATCACAGCTCCAGGCAAAGGCTCTAATGAGATGAAAATCTGGGGGTATCAAGGCAATGCAAATTTGGGTGGGGCTTCCCACCCTGGGCCTTCCCTTGGCACCTTTCCCAGCCCTGCTGGGCCTGCCCAACCAGTCCAACCCCTGCTCCCCAAGGCACTGTCAGGCCTCCAGCTGCTCTCAGGTTTCAGAAGGGTGAGGTGAGAAAGGGGTTCGTGCTCTTATTAGCTTTGCAATTCTGCCCAGGGGTGTGGCCCTGAGCCGAGAGGCCAGAAACCTGGATTCTCATCCCATTTCAGCTGGGTGGCCTTCAGCAAGGTCTGTCCCTCTCTGGGCTTCAATTTCTTGATCTCTAAAATGGGCTAGTCAGAGGAGATTGAAATAACTTCTAGTGTTCCTTCCAGTTTTCTACTATGTAGACAGACTCTCAAAGTTGAAAGGGAACTTGGAGGTCATCTAGTTTAATCGGACCTTCTTACAAATGGGGAAACTGAGGCCCGGTAAGGTTAAAGGCATTGTTTAAGTCAGAAATACCATTACCTTGGCTTCCTTGGTGGCGCAGTGGTTGAGAATCCACCTGCCAATGCAGGGGACATGGGTTCGAGCCCTGGTCCGGGAAGATCCCACATGCCGCGGAGCAACTAAGCCCGTGTGCTACAACTACTGAGCCTGTGCTCTAGAGCCCACGAGCCACAACTACTGAGCCCGTGTGCCACAATGACTGAAACCTGCGCGGCTAGAGCCCGTGCTCCGCAACAAGAGGAGCCACCACAATGAGAAGCCCGTGCACCGCAATGAAGAGTAGCCCCGCTCGCCACAACTAGAGAAAGCCCGCACACAGCAACAAAGACCCAATGCAGCCATAAATAAATAGATACATTTATATATAAAAAAAGAAATACCATTACCACTGAGAGAAAATTTTTGACTTCAATGGAAAACCCTTCATTGTCTAGAGCATACCCTTCTACATATCTGCTTCTGGTTCTATGGAGGCTCTGTGTCTGTCATTGAAGGTTATCTACATCTGAAGTTGTAGATAACCCATAACAATAGAAAATAACCTTTGCCTATAGACATTTCATTTTTGTCCTGTGGAGGTTAAATTGACTTCCCTCCCCCACTATGGAAGAGGCTGATTTTGCCTCCATTTCTACTTTTATCTCAATATTCCTGATCCATATTTGTGTTTGTTCTTTGAACTCTCCTTTGCACTGGTTGTAACATCTCACAGGTTCCCTCATTGAAGGAGTTAAAAATAAAATCACTACTGCATTTCATATCTGTACGAGAGTTATGATTTTACCTTCTTTTTAAAAATTACCCTTGGGCTTCCCTGGTGGTGCAGTGGTTAAGAATACGCCTGCCAGTGCAAGGGACATGGGTTTGAGCCCTGGTCCGGGAAGATCCCACATGCCGCGGAGCAGCTAAGCCCGTGCGCCACAACTACTGAGCCGGTGCTCTAGAGCCCATGCTCCACAACAAGAGAAGCCACCGCAATGAGAAGCCCGTGCACCGCAACGAAGAGTAGCCCCCGCTCGCCGCAATTAGGGAAAGCCCGCACGCAGCAAAGAAGACCCAATGCATACAAAAATAAATAAATTAAGTAAATAATTTTTTTAAACAAATAAAAAATACCCTTTAGGGCTTCCCTGGTGGCACAGTGGTTGAGAGTCCGCCTGCTGATTCAGGGGACGCGGGTTCGGGCCCCGGTCCGGGAGGATCCCACATGCCGCGGAGTGGCTGGGCCTGTGGGCCATGGCCGCTGGGCCTGCGCATCCGGAGCCTGTGCTCCACAACGGGAGAGGCCACAGCAGTGAGAGGCCCGCGTACCGCAAAAAAACAAACAAACAAAAAACCTTTAATAACAAAAAGAGTTAAGATTTTAAAACCAGAGGTCCAGGCTAAATTTGTGATTGAAACCCACAGAGACCAGGCAGTAACAAAAGTGAGAGATGCACAGCTTGTAGGGGCTGTTGGAGGCTGCAGAATCCCATCAGTGACAACTCAGCTTCAACAGACTGTTGCCCTGTAGAAATGCAGGCCAGTGTTTCCAGATTCTCTGAGTTTTTCAGGAAAGCTGGAAGTCCATAATTTAATGAGAAATCACCTGCTTTTTTTATACACTGACAACCAAGTAAAAACCAACTACACACACCACTATCTATAAAATAGGTAAATAACAAGGTCCTACTGTATAGCACAGGGAACTATATTCAATGTCTTGTAATAACCTATAATGGAAAAGAATCTGAAAAAGAATACATACATATATATGTATATACATCTGAATCACTATATGTATATAGTTTCTGAATCAGAAACTAACACATTGTAAACCAACTATACTTCAATTAAAAAAAAAAGTAAAAATTCTAAGAAACACCACATAGACAAACAAATGATATTTGAGGCTTGTGTTGCTGTCTGTGACGTCTTCACATGCATTTGAGGTGGTAAGCATTCCTCACTAAATCTGAAATTGAGCAGGACCCTGCGGGACACTCCCGGGTACAACAACCTTTCCATGTCCCCCGTTTCTTGTTTGTAGAAAAAGGGTTTTAGTCTCCTAGACCTTCCCTGAGTTCCAAAGAGCAGATTCAAGCAGCTACTAATCAGGGAAGTGAGGGAGTGCAAAAACAAAGGAAAAGTAGCCAGCAAAAAGTAGTTCAGCGATGAAACAGAGTCCTAGCTTCTCAGGGGATGGACACAACAATCTGACACATGTCTCTGAGTTGTTCTGCAAGAACTAAGGCTCCCACCCAGATGGAGGGTGGTGAGGACCTGCTGAGACCCCAGACTGGTCAGAGCCAGGAGGCTGATGGTTGAGATTCCTGGGACACCACCCTGTGACCTCACTACCAACCAATCAGAAGAAAGTCATGCACCCTGCAGCCGGCACCCAAATGTTGCCTTTAAAAACTATTCCCTGAAAACCACTGGGAGGTTCTGGTCTTTTGAGCAGGCACTGCCTCTTCACCTTGCTTGGCCCTGCAATAAAACTTTCTCAGCTCCACACTCCAATGTTTCCGTTTGTTTGGCCTCACTGTGTGTCAGGTGCGTGACCTTTGGGTTCAGCAACAAGGGCACTTCCCACACCAGGCTTTGCGCTCACACTGGGTCTCCAACCACACACAAGCAAGGCTGGGAGGTCATCCTGAGCCATGTTATTCCAGGGCTCAGACCCAGTTGCTCCTCCAGGAAGCCCATGATGATGAACATTAGAGTGGCAACAACTTTCAAGTTGCAACCCATCACTCGTAGAGTGTGGGTTCTTCAAGGATAATGGTCTTGTTTTAGTAATTGTCACTTTTGTTTGTTTGGGTTTTTTTTTGGCCGCACCATGCAGCATGCAGAATCTTAGTTCCTGACCAGGGATCGAACCCGCGCCCCTTGCAGTGGAAGCGTGGAGTCTTAACCACTGGAACACCAGGGAAGTCCCGTAATTGCCACTTTGATGTACGTGTGCGTCTATTGTATGCCAGGTGCTTTATGTCAACCTTGGTCATACATTTGAATCATCTGGGATTAAAAAAAAAAACAAAAACCAACCTTGGGTCCCACCTCCAGAGATTTAGGTGTAGTTGGTCCGGAGTATGGCCTGGCGATTGGGAATTGTAAACGTCCTGCAGAGAAGTGCAGTGTGCAGTCCTGGCTAAGAATGATGGCCTGATGGTCTGGACCATTTAAAATTTTACAATGGTTCTTCTCCCAGATGTTTCTATTTCTCCCAGATGGTCTGAGAGTTATTAGACTCAAGAATGCCGACCACCTGCACTTTGTATTACTTTAACCTGATTTCTTGTCTTTTGGTATTAATACTCTTGGATAGTATCTTGTTTGTCTTGTCAATAAGAAAAAAAAAACAACCAATCAAACAAACCCAAAAATGAGAGTTGTGAGTTTCAGTTTTCTTTGAGGACTTACTGAGGACTGTAGCCGAGGAGACAGCCTCTCAGTCCTGAGCAACTGCTCTGAAGAGGTGGAGGGAGTTGAGGGAGAGGTCAGTATATGTGTAATTCTGGTGAAAGTGTTCATGCAATCAAGCACACATCTCTTGAATAGACCCTAGTTTTTGTGGAGGTGGGGTAGGGTTATAGGAATGGGGGCAGGGCCTTTATTTTGTCAATTCCAAACTCCCTAACTATCCCTTCTGTTCACCCTTCCCCACTGGTAACAATAAGTTCATTTCCTAAGTCTGTGAGTCTGTTTCTGTTTGGTAAATAAGTTCATTTGTATCATTTCTTTTTAGATTCCGCATATCCTTTGATATTTCTCTTTCTCTGTCTGACGTAACTTCATTCAGTATGACTGACAATCTCCATGTCATGCCTGTTGCTGCAAATGGCATTATTTCATTCTTTTTAATGGCTGAGTAACATTCCATTGTGTATATGTATAAGGTGAAAGGTTAATCAGCAACTACCTGCATGATCGGCTGGACACCCAGCTAATGATGTTTCTAGTCCTCGAAGTAGAACGGCTCCAGTATGTTCAGTTATCAACAGGAAACAGTGGCCCCCTTGCAAGGGTTACTAACCCAACGAGCTGGGTGGGGGGGAGGCTCCAACAGTCCCCCTGGCAACTAAGGAGCCCTTCTGACGTCATGCCCCCTGTAACTAATAGCCTCCTCCTCCCCTGCGTAGCGGAGATTGCAGCTGTGCCCTGCCAGCTGCCATCCGTACACAGTGGGGGGTCGTTCCAGGACATTTGCCTCTGACTTGCAAGATTCCCTGTCCAATAGTTGATGCCTCTGCCCCTGACTCCCTCTGGGTTCTTTCTTCAGTCTCATGGCTGGGCGACTGCAAGGACTGCAGGACTTCGGGGTGCAGCCCTACATCATTTCCTCCCAGCTCCTAAAGTCTCCATTCTCTCAGCCTCAGGCACACTCCTTCACACAAGAAGTCAATGGTCTTGGGCAGTAAAAGGTCAAATCTCCTGGCCACTTAGGAGAACCTCTCAATGAGGGGGCACATCCCTTGGGAATTAGAGTGCCTGACATCTCCATCTGGAGGGCTTTGGAGGAGATTGTGCAAAGCCAGAGACACAGTGACTGGAAACCAAGACCATAAGGAAGATGCAAGAAAGAACAGGACAGTAGCTTGTTCAGGGTGCTTGCTTCCAGTCAGGCAGACCCAGGCTTGTCTTGTAAGAGCCTGAGCAGGGGCCTTAACCTCTCTGGGCTCAGTTTCCTCATTTGCAAAACAAGGATTAATAATAATAATAATAACAACAACAAACTACCTCCCAGTACTAAGCTATTCACTCATTCAAAAAATATTTATAGATTCAAGTCAGACAAAATAAAGGCCCTGCCCCCATTCCTATAACCCTACCCCACCTCCACAAAAACTAGGGTCTATTCAAGAAAAGCAATCCGCAAGTAAAGAGTAAAACAAAGAATGTTGCCCACCATCCAGTTCTACCTACAGTGCAGCCTGAAAGGGGTTCAGGGAGGAGATTAGGATGAGACACTCTGTGCTCTGGGAAAACTGACAGAACAGGCCTTAGATATTTAGATATGTTCAGGAAGAATTTTTATGAACCTGATTCTTGCATCTTCCTGTAATTAGAAAAGCACTAAAACCATTGACTAAGATATCTGTTCTTTGTGACTAGCAGCAACCTTCTACCGAGATGTGTGCTTGATTGCATGAACCCTTTCATTAGTTTGACACCTCTTATACCTCTGAGGGAACAGCCTCAGGAGAAGTGAGTTCCAGTTTTGCTTCTGCTATGTGACATTGGACAAGTCCTCTCACTCAGGGGGCCTGAAATTGCACTTGTGTATAATGAAGAGGTTGTGCTAGATGAGAGAGGGAAGGGATTATCAGAATGGGAGGAAGGTGTGCAATTAGAAAAGCATATTAAAAGATCAGGTAAAGTCTAGAGCTTAGTTAATACATCAATGCTGGTTCCTAGTTTTTATAAAAAATACCCTTATATCTTAATGTTAAGAATGGGGAAACTAGGAGAGAGTTTTGCACTATTTTTGCAACTTTTCTGTAATCTAAAATTAATTCCAAAATTAAAAATTTATTTTAAAAGATGATCAGGTTGTTTTAAATTCTATTAATGCGTTCATTTACTCAACAAAGATTGCCTATTATGTGTCACATTACTAGTGACCAGAAGTCATGGTTCCACCCCTTGTGGGGTTTACAATCTAGTGGTAATTTGGCAGGAATAGGGTCCCTATTGCTTTTAAAAAAAATTAAACCTCAACTACGAAGTGTAGTAGCTTAGGGAAATCTTGGTTGATGAGGTATATATAAGCAGAATCCTTGCTCTATCTCTTCTTAGCTGTGTGACCTTGGCAAAGCTAACCTGCCTTATCATGTATGTTTGCTCAGTGGTAAAGTGGAGCAAAAAAATGGATCCCCTCGTTAAGTGCTTAACAGCGCTTGGCATGCATTAAAGCACTTACTAAAAATTATCATTATCATTATAATAATTATTTAAAAGACACAGTGATTTGTAACACAGCTAAGGGGAAGCGTAGTATCGACAGGGAGCATGATATTTTTGTCAAGAAGGACTTGGGCGAACAAAAACATGACGGCCCTTCCAGCAGCGACGGGTCACAGCGCGAGTTCAGAAACAACAGCCCCGCCCCGCCTCGCGCTCCGGCCCCGCCCCGCCCCGTACTCGACCCGCCCCTTTTCTCCTCTGGCTCTTCCTTCGCCACTGAAGGCGGGGCCTGTCGCCCACGGGCGAAGTGCGGGGCTAAAGGAGGAACCTTTGGGGGGCGGATCCGGGAGAGTTCTGTCCAATCCCCGGCCCCGAAATCTCAGATCCGGAGGGGACGGGACGCACGGGGAAGTGGCCGCACTCAGCTTTGCCTAGAAATGCACAGCTTTGCATAACCAATACAGGCAGGCATTTAAAGGCGTCGTCGCCTCCACGAACCTTGTAGTTAACCCGGTGAGGACTCACCCTTTGCGATGAACCCTCTGATGCAGGCTCCTCTCCTCATCTCCCTAGGCTTGCTTCTCGCCGGCCCAGCGGCTGCTGCACGCGTCTTCTCGAACCGGGTGAGCATCCTATCCTTTAGGAGGCTGCTTCCAGCATCCCAGCCCAGCTCGGGATGTGCGGGCTGGGGTGGGATATGGGGGTGGCCTTTCCGGTCTCTAGAATTACTTCTTTTCAGCAGAGCCTCCCAAAGTCACTAACTGTGGGATTCTGAGTGGGTCCTTTGCTCTCTGCGGGTTTCAGTTTCCCCATCTGTACAGAGGGGTGGGCTGTAAGGCTTTGCTCTGCTCCAGACTGTTTTGGAAGGGTTAATCTCAGTCCCGTCTGTACTCCTGTCCTCTTTCCAAACGTCTGAGTGAAATTTTACGGAACTGCAAGACCAAGGCTCTAATCCCAGGCCCAGAGACGCAGCCCCGTTTACGTGCCCTCTCTTTTCCGCCATGAAAATGCCTGGAACCTTTTCCCTCCCCTCTGTACTGCTCTGAGGCGCTGCTCCTCCTCGTGGGTGGGTGGGTTTGAGAGGCTTTTCAGGCCAGAAGGTCCATTCTTGCTCCTCTGGCGACAAAGGTGCAGCCCTGCTCCTGGGTGTGAGGCATGCAGAGGCAACAGCCTACAAGCTTCTCCCTTATCTTCTCACGCACCCTGTGCTCCAGACCCTGGGAAAGGGGAAGTTCTGTCATTCTGAGAAGTAGAGAAGCCTAGTTCCATGGCCTCTTTGCTGCATACCTGGGGGCCAGACACTTGGTATCTCTGGCAGCAGTCAAAGAGAGAGGCCCAGCCTAGGTCCCCTCCTGCCAACCTCCTTGGAAATATTTGTCAGAGCCAGGAACAGGGCGGTGTGAGGGAAAGTGGGATAGGACTAGGAGGCTTGGCTTCTGATTCCTCCTCTGTCTCTAATCCATGGGAGTGGCATTTGGGTTCCTTAAGCCTTGGTCTCCTTATCTGTACAATGGGCTGGATAGTGCCAACCTGCCTTTCTTTGATGGTTGTGGGTGAGGGGAAATGCTTCCGTGGATGGAAAAGCTCTTATATCTTAAACTCATAAAGTGATAGAAGCCAGTGGGCTCGGCCTCACCCTGCCCCAGGGGCAAGGAGTCTATTTTGCCTATTGAATGGAGGAGCAAAGAACTCTTGGCCTTATTGGCCCGGAGGGTTCACAGTTAGTCCCTGAGTGTAGGTTGAGAATGTTCCTCTTGGCTCCAGGTCTGACCACTATGAGGTGGTGTGGCTAAGTCTGGAACCAGTCCTACATCCCCGCTCTCCTACACGTCTTGGCTCTGGATGCCGTCCCAGACCAGAGGGTCTTACGTTGACAGTTTTAGAGAGGCCATGAGACATCAGGGAGTTCACCCACCTTACCCAGCCCCATAGAGGATGGGGGACTCATCTGAGGTTACACAGCAAGGGGCACTTTCCATTCTTATCTGCTATCACCGGGTCTTCTCTGGGCTCATGTGATGCGGAACTTTACCCTGAAACCCTGGGCCACATGAAGGCTGTGGGGTGATAGTGAGTGTTTGAGCATCAGGAAACGGGCAGTTCCAGTTCCTCCAAAAGCATTAACCCGGTCTCATGCCCCTGGGCTGTGGTGATCCTTAGATAAAAGGGGAGAATGTCTAGCCCCAGGCTGGGTGCAAAATAGGTACTTAATAGACTCTCTGATAACTGTCTAATAGACTCTCTTATAGCTGTCTAATAGACTCTCTGATAACTGTCTAATGTCATTTATTGTGCACATACTGTGTGCTATGTGTTGAGCCAAGTGCTTTGCTCTTTATTTCCCTAA
Source organism: Globicephala melas (assembly GCF_963455315.2). Taxonomy (NCBI): domain Eukaryota; kingdom Metazoa; phylum Chordata; class Mammalia; order Artiodactyla; family Delphinidae; genus Globicephala; species Globicephala melas. Next base: position 126,874,639 of record NC_083316.1, read on the forward strand.
TAAACGTTTTTAGGGGAGTAATTTTAGACTTACAGAAAAGTTGCAAAGACAGTACAGAGTTCCCACACACTCCTCACTCGGTTTCCCCTAATGTTAACATTTTGTATTACCATGGTACATTTGTCAAGACTGAGAAACCAGCTTAGGTACATGACCACTCGCTAAACTCTAGACTTTATTTGAATTCTACCAGTTTTCCCATTAACATCCTCTTTCTGTTCCAGGATCCAGTCTCGGGCACCACATTGCATGCGTTGTCCTGTCTCCCCAGTCTCCTCTGGTCTGTGACAGTTTCTCAGACTTGTGTTTTCATGGCCGTGACAGTGTCGAGGAGTTGTGACCTGTACTTTCTGTATACAAACTTCTCACTCTTACAGTAGCCCTGTGAGAAGATATAGTTATGCCCATTTAATATATGAGGAAATTGAGCCTCAAGAGGGGTCAACTGACGCATGCTCTCAGCTAGTGAGAGTGGCTGAGGTGTGGTTTTAATCCAGGTCTGTGATTTGGACGCATATTTCCGCCTCCACAGCTGTGCCTTTGCCCTCTGCTATACGTTGCCTCTTCCCACGTTAGCCTAGGCTGGGATGACAAGTATCTGGTGCCAGGCTTGCCCTTAGTGGGCATTGCTAACACATCATGCTTCCTTTTCCGGATGAGACTGGACTCAGCTGCAGAATTCACTGCGACAGAAGCCTCTAGTCAGCCATCGAGAAACCACCTTGTTAAGTCTCCCCAGAGCCTGAGGGCGGGAGGAATGGGGTACTCTGGACACTTCCTCCAGCCTGGAATCAATCCTCGCTGTGAATCAGGCTGCCTTGGAATTTGTGAAAGCAGCTCTAGAAGATGGCTAGTCCTCCTACCCATCCTCCAGCCCAACTCTTAATCCCAGGCATGCTTTCATTTGATAGTGGCCTTCTCATTGATCTCCCGTGTTCTAAACGTAACCCTCTGCAGTCCATTCTCAACCATAAACCAGAGCGTGGCCCTCTCCTGCAATGGCGTTCCATTGCACTTATAGGAAATCCAGCCTCCTGAGGATGACCTATGAGGTCTGGCAGGAATTAAATGACCCTGCCACCCCTCTAAGCTTACTTGGGTGCCTCATCCACTACATCTAGCCCACTGGCCTTGCAGGGCCCAGAGCAGCTGAGCATCTTCCCAGTGCGGGGCCTTTGCCCATGTTCCCTCTGCCTGGACATTCCTTCAGTACTTGCGTGGCTGACTCCTCATCCTGCAGGATTATAACTTCCTCATCACCCTATTTAAGTGAGTCTTGTTACTCTCAACACGACCCTCTGTTTGTTTCTTTTATGGCACCCAGAGATCATAGTGGGTAATAGTTATTTACATTGGACTGTAAGCTCCTCACCGAAGGGCAGGCACATTTCTAATTGTTTACCTCTGTGAACAGCCCTTGGCCCCGGGCCTGTGATCACTGTTTCATAAATATCTGCGCAATGAATGTTGAAGGAAACATTTGTTGGTACCTACCCTGTCTAAGGGGCTGTGGTCAATGCAGGCATGAATCAGGCCTTTCTTAGTCATGGCCCAATGCTTCATTCCAAGGGACAGAAGCCCATTTCAAGAAGCTCAAGTAAAGGGAAGTTTATTCCAGGTAATCTCGTGGAACTAATGGCAGGAAGTGGCGGCTGGGATGTCTAATGGCTATCATTTAGGGAGCCAGCTCATGCTTTGTGCCTGGCATTGTGTTATGAGCTTTACGTACATGCTCTCACCCTCGCACCAGGTCTGGGAGGAAAGTAGAAATGACTGCACTTAAAAGATGTGGAAGTTGCAGCTCCAAAGGGGAAACTGGCCTGTAGAGTCACATGATATGGTGGTCGAGCTATGATTTCAAGCCATGTCTAACTAAAGCCTTGATTTACCTATAGCTTAGTCTAAAACCATGCCCCTGGCTGTCCCCCCTCACTGCCTATTTAGATAGGGGGCCGGAGGCAGGGGGCGACTCTGTTCTCTTTTCCACAGACCAGCAGAGCCCTTAGTTCTTGTCCCTTTGGCTTGGTCATGAGTCTGGGTGTTCTGGCTCTGGCTTAAAGCTTATGACCCCATAACAGCTCAAAGCCCAAAGTCCTCTGAATGATTTTGCCTCTGTCTCACTTCCCAAATTGGAGGCAGGGAGAATCTGTCCACCTGGCCTGGGTTAAGTATTCTCTTTTGGCCCACCTACCCGTGGCTGTGTTGATGACGGGGGTCAACTTGGGGACGTGGTACTGGCAGGTTTTCCTTCTAAGATGGGATGTGTGTGGTGGGAATGTTGAAAGTCTCGCAGGTGGCCTTCAGGGGGCTGGGAAAGGTGTGAGTGGGTGGGCAGAGTCTGCATGGTATAGGAAGTGTTAAAGATCATAGACAGGGTTCTGTGGGAGTGGGGAGTCAGTGGTCATGTGTAGTTGGACGCGATGGTGGAATGAGGAATCAGGAGACCTCTTGGGGGATGTGGAGGAAGAGGAGGAGATATGGCTCAGCAGAGGGGAGGGGAAGGACGTGGGGTGTGGGACAGGGCAGGGCATGCGCAATGGGAGTTAAGAAAGCACTGGTTAGGGCTTCCCTGGTGGCGCAGTGGTTGAGAGTCTGCCTGCCGATGCAGGGGACACGGGTTCGTGCCTCGGTCTGGGAAGATCCCACATGCCGTGGAGCGGCTGGGCCCGTGAGCCATGGCCACTGAGCCTGCACGTCCGGAGCCTGTGCTCCGCAACGGGAGAGGCCACAACAGTGAGAGGCCTGCATACCGCAAAAAAAAAAAAAAAGAGGAAAAGAAAAAGAAAGCACTGGTTAGGATTGTGCAAGTTTGTTCACTAGGGATTGTTCATCAACAGATGGCCCACTGGGGATCTTTTCAGGTGTGTCCTAGTCCCTCCCTGGGCTTATTGTGCCTCCTTGAGGGTAGGGTGTTAGATGTTGTTATGTTTCCCACTGTGTTTTGTGTTCCCTATTGTTCCTGGCCCTGGATTGGGCCTGGGCTGTGACGTGAATAAGGTTCTGGGCATGGGCTGCCAAGCCGAATCCTCCAAAAGCCTCCCTCTAAGGAGATGCCAAGACTAGTTGGAGAGGAGTGGAGAGCAGGGAGGTGAGAGATCAGAGAAGGTATCTACCAAAGGTGGATATGGTTAGTCTCCTATTTTGAAGTTCAAGGTCTGTGATTCTGTGCTCCATAGTTCACGGCACACTTTTGGGAGATTGTCTTTTAGTTTAGTCCTGCCTATGGAATGGGTAGGACCGATGTTATTCCAGGTTTACGGATGTGGAGTTGCAGATGAAGCTCATAGAGGGCAGGTACCTCGCCGATGGGCACACTGTCAGTAAACTGCTCTGTTAATCCTTCTAACCTGTGACAGTTCCTTTTGTCAACTTTTCTTTTCTCTTCTTTTCTTGCTGCCTTATTGTCCTTAGCTCTCCCAGCTCAGTAGCTTTTCCTGGGATAACTGCGATGAGGGGAAGGACCCTGTGGTGATCAACAGCCTGACTGTGGAACCTGACCCCATTGTCATTCCTGGGAACATGACCGTCAGTGCTGAGGTCAGGACCACTGCGTACCTCAAAGATCCTCTGAAGGTGAGCTCAGGGGTGGGCAGGTTCAGGGAGGTGCTGGAGGGAAGGTGCTATGGGCCAGAGGGAGGGCCCTGAGGCATGTATGCTCAGGGAACTGAATAATTTTGGAATGCTGGAATCCCAGAGCAGCAAAAGCAGCATAGATTTGTTAAATGTCCTTTCGTAAGTTTATTTGCCTTTTGTGTTTTTGTTTAGGAATAACCAGTTCATTCATGCCTGTTGCCTGCTTTGGGGGTGGATATTTGCATGTTTTCATACAGAACAATAGAAACTTTCTGTGTATCCATTGCAACTCCATATATTGTAGTCCTTTCCTCACTGGTTTGCATTGCTACCTTTATACCATATTATTATTTTTTTAATATTTATTTGTTTATTTGGCTGCATCAGGTCTTAGTTGCGGCATGCGGGCTCTTCATTGCAGGGCACGGGGCTTCTCTCTAGTTGTGGCACGCGGGCTCCGGAACATGTGGGCTTAGTAGTTGTGATATACACTGTATTCTTGTATGCCTTCAGCCGGTCCTGGTGCAGATCTCTTCTGGCACCAGTTTCCTTTTGACTCTTTAAAAGGATTTCTGATTTGGAATCTGTGTACCTGAAACTACCCTTTGACTTGGTTAATCACAGCCCCTACCTCATACATTTCTCTGAGCGATTACTGAGTTAATAACATGGATAGTTCCTTGCACAGGGCCTGGCACACAAGACCAGCTCGGTACATGTTAGCCCTTGTTAATATTTCTGTTAGTATCAATCTCTTCCTGTGGCTTCTTTGACCCAGACAGAGTCCTGTACGTGCAAACAGCTCTCAGGCTTTGCTTTGCCCAGCACCTCTTCCCGAGTCTTCTCCAGGCTAGGTCACTGCATTTTCTTTAGCTGTTCTTCAAGTGATTTTCTACCAGGGTCACATTTCTACACTACCTCCACTGAGTCTGGAGCAAAGAGCTCTTTAGCGAGCTGGCCATCATGCTTGCTCTTCTGCCACTGCCATGCAAATCAGTTTCCAGGAACACTGATGCAGTACAACTGACTTGGAAGGAAAAAGCTGGTGAACTCGTTTTTCTCCCCCCAGCCTTTTTCTGGCTTCTTTGTAGGCCATTAAGATGGGTTCCCCCTCACCCATCTTCTATTATAGATCTTCCTCAACTTACGTCCCAGTGAACCTAGCATAAGTTGAAAAATCTCGTTAAGTCAAAAATGCATTTAATACACCTAACCTACGACACATCACAGCTTAGCCTCACCTACCTTAACCACACTCAAAACATGTACATTAGCCTACAGTTGGGCAGAATCATTTAACACAAAGCCTATTTTATGATAAGGTGTTGAATATTGAATACTGTACTGAAAGTGAAAACCAGAATGGTTGTCTGGGTACAGGATGGTTTAAGTTGTTTACCCTCGTGATTGCATGGCTGATTGCGAGCTGTGGCTTCCTGTCACTGCCCAGCATCACCAGAGAGAATGGAACTGCATATTGCTAGCCCTGAAAATGATCACAGTTCATAACAGGAAGTACAGTTTCTACTGAATGTGTATTGCTTCTGTACCATCGTAAAGTTGAAAAATTGTAAGTTGAACCATCGTCAGTCTGTACTTTATTACCTGTCCTAAATTTGGGCCGTTGAGCTTTTTAAAACTGGACTCAGATTCCCACTGCCCCTTCCCTTCCTCCTGCATTTCTCTTATGTATATAGTTTTGATTTGGTTCCTTTATCTCTTTAGGGTATGTGCATACTAGCTATTAAATGAAAGCCTCTCACCACTTGGGTAGGAGAAAAGATGATGAGTCTCCTTTTACAGATAAGGGACACTGAAGCTCAGAGAAGGATGCAACTTGCCCCAGGTCAGCATTCAAGGCTGGTGTCCTTATCTGTCTAATGTTTCCTATTCCTGAGCTCTTTCTGGCAGGGAGGTGGAATTAGTGCTTGGAGTTTTAGCAGGGGAGTATGCCAGGACTTTCCCCTTGACAGCAAAGAACCCCGCCCCCCAGGAGAGCTGCTAGGATGCAAGCACTGTATGAGCCTGAAGGGCTCTTAAGGTTAATGGCTTCTCTCCTTGTTACTGGGGCCCAGAGAGGAGTGACTGGTCCAGGCCACGCACCTGTTAGTGGCAAGAGAGAAACCTCCTCCTCTTCTGACCTTGTTGAAGTGAAATTTCTTCAATCAAAAGTCCCATCTGGGGCTTCCCTGGAGCCCGAGCTCTGCAACAAGAGAAGCCACCGCAGTGAGAAGCCCAGGCACTGCAACGAAGAGTAGCCCCCGCTCGCCGCAACTAGAGAAAGCCCACGCGCAGCAATGAAGACTCAACGCAGCCAAAAATAAATTAATTAAATAACAAAAAATTAAGAGGAAAAAAAAGTCCCATTTGGAACCTGGATGGACTTGATGCCACCTACAATTTTTAGAAGTTGGATTCGCCAGATTCTGTGAGCCATGGGCAAGGTTAGAGTCTGTCCAGGAACGCCTTTTTCTTTTGATGTGTTCCACAGGATTTGGCATAATTTAGAACTCCCTTCTTTGAGCTCTCAAGTTCCAGCCTCTGAGACCTTGGTTTCCCCATCCTCAGGAATCGTAAATTGCTACCACATTTGGCATGTACACTTATTTCAGGCTTTTAGACATGTAGCTTTCAGCCCTGATGGTTTACCTTTTTCTTCCCCTCTAAAGTCCTGTACCTGCAATGCCCCTGCCTGAGCCCTGTGATTGAGATATAACTGCCCCTTCCCTGATCTCATCAAAATGTCTCCCCTTCAAGTCAGTTGCCAACAGTGGGTCTTTTTTTTTTTTTAATTAATTTATTTTATATTTGGCTGCATTGGGTCTTTGTTGCTGTGTGTGGGCTTTCTCTAGTTGCGGCGAGCGGGGGCTACTCTTCGTTGCGGTGCATGTGCTTCTCATTGCAGTGGCTTCTCTTGTTGTGGAGCACAGGCTCTAGGAACGTGGGCTTCAATAGTTGTGGCATACAGGCTCAGTAGTTGTGGCTCGTGGGCTCTACAGCACAGGCTCAGTAGTTGTGGCGCACAGGCTTATTTGCCCCACGGCATGTGGGATCTTCCTGGACCAGGGCTCGAACCCGTGTCCCCTGCACTGGCAGGTGGATTCTTAACCACTACACCACCAAGGAAGCCCCTATCAGTGGGTCTTTATCTAGAGCCTTGTGTGCCTAGCCCTGAGCTAGAGGCCAAGAGAAAAGTCATTGTTTTCAACTTGCAAGAAACTTGGACTCTTAGGATGTCAGAACTGGTAGGTCTCTTCAAGATCATGAGATCCAAATACTCCATGGTCAAGATGGAGGAGCAGAGGCCTGAGGGGGGAAGGGACTTGCCCAAGCACCCTGGTGGGTACAGGGATCGTGATTCCATTACCCGTCAGTGCCTCTGTCTGTCTTGTGGAACCAGGTCCCATGACACAGGGGTTTATTTAGGTTGAGCTGTGGAGGTGCTAAGGTAGTCCTGGAGTAGAGGGATTGACGGTCCTTTATTACTCAGCTTTGCTTGAATTTTTTTTTTTTTTTTTTTTTTGCCCACGCGCACGTCTTGTGGGATCTTAGTTCCCCAACCAGGGCTTGAACTCGGGCCCATGGCAGTGAAAGCACAAAGTCCTAACCACTGGACCGCCCAGGGAACTCCCCCTGCTTGCTCTTCTGAGCCCTATGAACAAGTAGACTGAGAACAAGGACTGGAAAATCAGCCATGGTTTGTAATCCCCAAACGGCAGGCATGGCTGTTGCCTTAAGTTCGGGGTGCCCCCGCTGAGTACCTCCTGTGCTGTGCTTGTCCTGGCTGGGAGAGGCCTGGCTCCTGGTGGATGCAGCCCCACAGGCTTCCAGTGTGGTGGGAGGAGCCCAGGCAGGACTTGGTCCCCGCTGGTCCCCTCAGCTGGGTGTTCTTTCTTGTTCAGGGCAGAACTGGCTCAACCATTTTCATTGGGGTGTTAGCAAAACAAGGAGGGGTATGGAGGGGAGAAGTCCAGCAGGAAGTAATTTTTGGATTTCAGGCACTATGCTAAGTGTTTGACAGGCATTGTCTCACTCAGTGGGACCTTGTGAGAGAGGCAGACACTCTTAAAATATCCCATTTTGGAGATAAGGGAATGGAGACAGAAGAAATTCCGCAAGGGCACAAGAGTAGGAAGTGGCCGAAGTAGCATTCTACTCCAGGCCCTCAGCTCTTTCTAGGCAAAGGGGTTGAAGCAGGCTTGGCAGGAGAGGAGACAGGAGGGCTGGGAGGGGACCGTGCATGACTCGGGGTGGGGAATAACATGTGGGTCAGCAGAGTGGGATGAGGCAAATTTGAGTTTGTCCACTCAGGATACAGGCTGCGCGGACTTATCCCTTCCTCCTGGACCTGGATCCTGACACCTGGGGCAGTTGGAAGACTGAGTCCACAGCCCGGGGAGCCAGTCTGAGCCCAGCAGGCTCAAGGGGAATAGTGCCCATCCAGGATTTGTCTCTTAGAAACAAAAGCCCTGAATCAAGTGAGCTTGGGGGCTGGGATTCACAGAATGCTGTGATGTTACAGCCGAGAGTGGTTTCCTGCCATTACACCGACAGAGAATCAGACTTCCTCCTGCCCTTTCCCGACACTTTTCCCTGACACCTTTGGGGGGATACGATCATGGTCCCTAAGACACCACTCATTTGGCTCTCAGGCAGCTAATACTTAGTGAATGCTTAGCCCGTGCCATGCACAACTGGTCAGCCCCCACCTCCAGAACAGGAGCAGAATCGTGGCAGCATAGAGGTGTGAAGTACTCACAGGTCTCCCCATCCAGCTTCTCTCTGGGTGCAGGAGTCCTTTTGTAGCTTCCGCAACAGGGTCCAGGCAGCCCATCTCTTCTTCAGGTAGTTCCATCTGTTGTAACTTCACTATGATTGTTAAGATCTTCCTAATAGCAATCCCAGAATGATCCCTCTGTAAATTCCTATTGTTTTCAGTTCTGTCTTCTATGGCTGTACAGAGAAAATAGGATCCAAGAATAGCAGATGGGTATTCATCTTGGTAACCAACTCCAATCAGTTGGTGGTAGCTGCCTGAAGTCCTCTGAAGGAAAAGGTTCTGAAGCCAAGATTGGGCTGAGAAGGAAAGTCTAGAAGCAGTGCCACAGTTAGCCAATTAGCAGTTAGATGACAAGTGCATTTCAACTTCAACCAATGGGTAGTGACTCCCTAAAGAATTATAAGACTGTGGTTCAGTGCAGGGGGAAAAATGTTACATTTGATTATTAATGTCAGCCACGGGCACAGGAAAGGATAGTGTTGGAGCATGTGCCACAATACTGTCATTTCTCGATCAGAATATCTCCCAGATCCCATCCAATTAAAGACTCTGTTAAAATAAAAGGCTGACCTTTTAAAGAGGCGGAGGAACTGGTATGTTTGCCTTGGAATTTTACACTTTCTCCAACTCTCTCACCAGGTGGTACTAACTCTGGAGAAGGAAGTGGCTGGCTTTTGGGTCAAAGTCCCATGTGTGGAGCAACTTGGCAGCTGCACCTACGAGAACTTCTGTAATGTGCTTGAAGTGTTAACTCCCGATGAGAATCCCTGCCCAGAACCCCTGCACACCTATGGGCTTCCCTGTCACTGTCCCTTCAAACGAGTAAGTATAGGGAGGGGAGAGCATTCCCACCGTGACTAGAGTAGAGACATGGGGTTTGGAGACATTCTCTTGCAGACCTGGATGTCTGTGGGTGTAAATTGATATGATCTATCCTGAATCACTTATCTTTTGGGGGCCTCGGTTTATCCAACTGTGAATGGGAGACCTGAAGCTCGATCTGACCTCTGGTGTCCTTTTGCTGTCACATTCTGTGCTCTGCCTGGCTCTTAGGAGGGTGGGAGGAGGGGCGGTTTGCAGCTGCATTCCTAGAGGTCACTCCAGGAGAGAGTCCCATCTGTAGGTTCTCACTGACCTGTGGTCCACTGCCTTTCCCACAGGGTACCTACTCACTTCCCAAGTCTGACTTCTTCCTGCCTGACCTGGAGCTGCCCAGCTGGCTCAGCAGTGGGAACTACCGCTCGAAGATCACCATAAGCATCAACGGGGAGCATCTGGGCTGTGTCAAAATCTCCGCCTCCCTAAAGAGCAAATAAGGTGGCACCTGCCACAGCAGAATGAAGGGGATGTAGGAAGGCATCCTCTTCTTCTGTCTTACGTTGGCCAAGGCCAGATTCTACTCTCTGTCCTTTCTCAAGCCCCTTTCTACAATGATGACACTCTCCCGCTGAAAGTCATTTTATGCCACCTACAAAATTTTTAGGTGTGGGCCAGCAGCCCTAACCTAAAGGAGAATGAGCCTCGTGGTTTTTTTGTTTGTTTTTTTGCTTTTTTGTTTTGCGGTACACAGGCCTCTCATTGTTGTGGCCTCTCCCGTTGCGGAGCACAGGCTCCGGACGCGCAGGCTCAGCGGCCATAGCTCACGGGCCCAGCCGCTCTGCATGTGGGATCTTCCCGGACTGGGGCACGAACCTGTATCCCCTGCATTGGCAGGCGGACTCTCAACCATTGCGCCACCAGGAAAGCCCCGAGCCTGGTGGTTTTTGACAGCCCAGGACATCTACTGGGCTGGCCACTGCATTTTCCTCCTCACCCCCATGGCTTTCTCTCTAAGAGCTCAACTCATTTTCTAAATGGTCAAGGAAGGGGGCTAACACATTTTGTGACCCCACGTTCAGGCTGACCCAGTCTTGGTCTCCTGAAGTACCTTTATGATTTTTCTCATTGATTTTTTGTGTGCATCGCTGACCTAAAAGCAGAGGGAGAGTACTAACAGTTTTCATTTTACTCCCACCCCCCTCTTACAACGAAGGGTCTGAAGGAGTCAATCTCAGTCTGTTCCTCCATTAACGTCTATGATTTAGTATTCTTTTCTAGACTTGCCCAGTTAACAGTGGGGCACAGTGTATCCTGGAGAGGCAGGGCATGTGATGGGAGAGATATCTGAGAATGCTCTGTGTTTAAGATAGTCTGCGAACTCAGGTACCTGCAGGGCAAAGCGCAAGACATCAGTACGTGATGAGACCACAAGGAACATGTTGTTTGCCAGCACATGTTCCATTTTTTCCTTTGTATAACATAACTGATCTGAGGCAGCTGCTGCCCAGTCTCGAGCTGGGGGTATAATCAGGGATGTGGGGAGTGGGGTGAGTTGGGAAGGGCACATCTGGTCCGTAGGGACAGCTGCTATCTAGCTATAGCTAGTGAGTACCACAGGAGAGTATGGGCCCAGCATTGCCAAATATTCTCAATTTCTTTTTCACTCGAGAAGCCAGAAATCCAGACTTTTATATGAAATCAATTTTTAAATATTGGCAACGAATTATTTTTTTAAATACTGAGCAGGCAAAAGGGGCCAAACAGACTTGTCACTGGGGAAATCTGGTTGGCTCATGGGTGGCCAGTTCGTGGCCTTGGATATAAGAACATGCATGCCTTGTCCTTTTAACCTTGAGACAACTCCTCCACCACTGTGTCTCCCTCCATCGGGTCAAAGCCATAGTGCCTGACCCTAGAATGCTCCTCCAGTGCTGGGGGAGTGGAGGCGGCCTCAGAGCTGTGAGCTCAGGGATCACGAGGCTGCCTGCCCTGGCCTTGGAGCACTGTCAGGGTGAGTGGGGCAGAGGCTGAACAGGCGGACCCACCAGCAGCCACTCTGTGGAGCAGGGATCCAGCGAAGAGAGGTGGACTCATGTCACGTGCCTGGCTTTGTTCACTGTCCTGTCCTCTCATGACAACTTAATCACCCATGACCAGCCCCGGGTTCTGGGCTCACATGAAGGCTAGAATTGTAATAAATCTTTTTAACTTGAGGAGAATTCCTCCTTTGTTGTGGCTGCATATTTTCTCATTGATCACATCTCAGGATTTTTTTCTTTTTCTTTTTTAAACATCTCTACTGGAGTATAATTGCTTTCCAATGGTGTGTTAGTTTCTGCTTTATAACAAAGTGAATCAATTATACATATGTTCCCATATCTCTTCCCTCTTGCGTCTCCCTCCCTCCCACCCCCCCTATCCCACCCCTCTAGGTGGTCACAAAGCACGGAGCTGATCTCCCTGTGCTGTGCAGCTGCTTCCCACTAGCTATCTATTTTACATTTGGTAGAGTATATATGTCCATGCCACTCTCTTACTTCGTCCCAGCTTACCCTTCCCTCTCCCTGTGTCCTCAAGTCCATTCTCTACGTCTGCGTCTTTATCCCTGTCCTGCCCCTAGGTTCTTCAGAACCTTTTTTTTTTTTTAGATTCCATATATATGTGTTAGCATATGGTATTTGTTTTTCTCTTTCTGACTGACTTCACTGTATGACAGACTCTAGGTCCATCTACCTCACTACAAATAACTCAATTTCGTTTCTTTTTATGGCTGAGTAATATTCCATTGTATATATGTGCTACATCTTCTTTATCCATTCATCTGTTGATGGACACTTAGGTTGCTTCCATGTCCTGGCGATTGTAAATAGAGCTGCAATGAACATTGTGGTACATGTCTGTTTTTGAATTTTGGTTTTCTCAGGGTATATGCCCAGTAGTGGGATTGCTGTGTTGTATGGTAGTTCTATTTTTAGTTTTTAAAGGAACTTCCTTACTGTTCTCCATAGTGGCTGTGTCAATTTACATTCTCACCAACAGTGCAAGAGGGTTCCCTTTTCTCCACACCCTCTCCAGCATTTATTGTTTGTAGATTTTTTGATGATGCCCATTCTGACTGGAGTGACATCTCGGGATTTCTGCAGCTTGTTTTCTGGGCTGTTTCTGCCAGAAGAGTTTGTGGCAGTGGGACAGGTGAGCTGAGGTGATGCCAGGGACTGACTCTTCTGTTTCTGTCTCCTGTGCTGCTTGTTATCTCAGCTTCATTCTGTCTCATCACCATCCAGCTTCCTTGGTTGTTTTTTTGCCTTCCCATCGCACTGTGACCTCTCCAGCCCTTTTTTTCCCCCTCCTGGATCTTTGAGTTGAGCCTTATTCTCCCAGTTGCATCCTTGCACGGAAGGAAGCTCGATAGTTCGGTTAGTCTTTGTGTGCCATGCCATGCTCTCGGCTCAGATGCTCCTCCAAGTCTTGGTGGGGGGCAGTGAGAGGTTGTGTGGGGAGATGGTGAGAATCTCAAATCACAGGGAAAAGTGAACTTTTTAATAAATGGTGCTGAGCCAAATGGAAAGCCATTTGGAGAAAGTTGAAATTAGATCTATACTTAATGCCGTATGCAAGAATAAACTCCAAGTGAATCCAGGGTCTAAGTGTTAAAAATGAAACCATACAGATACTAAAAGGAAACATGGGTGAAACATCCAGAGGCAATAAAGACTGATACATTTGACTACATATGAAAAAAAAATGCTTGGCAAGAAACACCAGTCAAAAGACTGGAAGAAAATATTTACAGCACATATCATAGACAAAAGGTTAATAATATTCCTACTATAAAGAATTGTCGGGGCTTCCCTGGTGGCGCAGTGGTTGAGAATCTGCCTGCTAATGCAGGGGACACGGGTTCAAGCCCTGGTCTGGGAAGATCCCACGTGCCGCGGAACAACTAGGCCCGTGAGCCACAACTACTGAGTCTGTGCATCTGGAGCCTGTGCTCCGCAACAGGAGAGGCCGCGATAGCGAGAGGCCCGCGCGCCGCGATGAAGAGTGGCCCCTGCTTGCCACAACTAGAGAAAGCCCTCGCACAGAAACGAAGACCCAACACAGCAAAAATAAATAAATAAACTCCTACCCCCTCCCCCCCCAAAAAAAGAATTGTCAAGGGATCAAAAACCTGATAGAAAAACTGGGAAAAGAATTGAACAGACAAACTCTCACACAAAGGTATAAAAATGACCCTTAAACATGAAAAAAAATGTTGAAACTCACTTCAAGATCAGAAAAATGTAAATTGAAACAATATTGACATAACATTTGTCATTTCTTGGGTTGGTAAAAAATAAGTACACCACCACAACCCACCAGGCAAGGCTGTGTGGAAACAGGTCCTCTCATACACAGCTGGTAGGAATGCAAACTGATTCAGTCCTTGAGGGGAATTTGTCAGTGTTACTTGTCATGTAAGGAAAGAGTGTAAGAAAAATAGACGTGTGTCTGCTCATTTGTACATAAGGAAAAATGAGCCAGGAACTAATGAATTGCTTATTTACAGAGAGTGGAAAGAAGAGGGAAATGATAACAGTTTATAAAGGATGAAGAGGATGGGATGCTTCTGAGTATATCTTTGTTTGTATCTGACTCTTAGAACCATATAATGTTTCTGATTCCCAAATCATGATTAAAATCAACCAGGAGATAAGAGAAATTTAACATGGAATACAAACTAACAAAACCTATTTCAAATGAAAACCCATTTCAAATAATTCAACCACACTGAAGTGGGTGGGGAAAAAATAAAATTACAGTATTTTGATGGGGTACTATAAAGCAACAGAAAAAAGGAACTGCACACAAATACTGAATGTACTCTAATTAGTCAATTAGTTTTTTCACAGGAGTAGCAGTTAGCAATTTTGAAAGTATTTCATGTGTATATTAGGATTGAGAAAATGAATAAGTATATTATGGACACTGAGAGCATAGGGGCATATTGAAAGGACACAGGAATCAACCTGAGCTCTCAGTGGCCAAATCTTGGACAACTTGAGCAAGAAAAGAAATATTGACAGTAATGGGTTATAATCCATTGAATAAACATCCTTGTGTCCCTACACAACAGAATCCCAATTAAATGTAGAAGAAATGGCAAAAATGGGAAAAAAAAACAACGTCATTAGGCAAATGCCATTTTAAGAATTGTTGCAGACAAGAAACATCTATGTGTGCTAAAATTATTGGATAAACGTATGATGAGAAACAGGATTTTGCATGGTCTCAAGATATCTCCTTACAGGATACAATTACAAAGGGGAAAAATATAGTGGAGAAATCTGGCAGACACCACTTAACCAACTGATCAAATTTAACATCACCAGTAAGACATACTGACATTGTGCACTTCCCAATATGGTACACTGATAAAGGACAGTGACACTTCTCTGGTATTGTCCAAAACGTATAATCTCAATTTCATCCCAAGAAAGAGCACACATGGAGAACAGTATGGAGGTTCCTTAAAGAACTACAAATAGAACTACCATATGACCCAGCAATCCCACCACTGGGCATATACCCTGAGAAAACCATAATTCAAAGAGAGTCATGTACCAAAATGTTCATTGCAGCTCTATTTACAATAGCCCGGAGATGGAAACAACCTAAGTGTCCATCATCGGATGAATGGATAAAGAAGATGTGGCACATATATACAATGGAATATTACTCAGCCATAAAAAGAAACGCAATTGAGCTTTTGTAGTGAGGTGGATAGACCTAGAGTCTGTCATACAGAGTGAAGTAAGTCAGAAAGAGAAAGACAAATATCATATGCTAACACATATATATGGAATTTAAGAAAAAAAATGTCATGAAGAACCTAGGGGTAAGACAGGAATAAAGCCACAGACCTACTAGAGAATGGACTTGAGGATATGGGGAGGGGGAAGGGTAAGCTGTGACAAAGCGAGAGAGAGGCATGGACATATATACACTACCAAACGTAAGGTAGATAGCTAGTGGGAAGCAGCCGCATGGCATAGGGATATCGGCTCAGTGCTTTGTGACCACCTGGAGGGGTGGGATAGGGAGGGAGGGAGGGAGGGAGACGCAAGAGGGAGGAGATATGGGGATATATGTATATGTATAGCTGATTCACTTTGTTATAAAGCAGAAACTAACACACCATTGTAAAGCAATTATACTCCAATAAAGATGTAAAAAAAAAAAAAAGAAAGATCACACAAACCTAAATTGAGAAACAATACAAAATAACTGGCTAGTTGTCTTCAAAAGCATCAGGGCCATGAACAGTAAGGGAAGACTGAGGAACAGTCACACATTAGAAGAGAATATAGAAATTGTGAGAACTTGGATTGGATGTTGGATTAGAAAAAGGACCAGAAATAGGATTTCACCAGTGTTAATTACTTAGTTTTGATCACTGTGCTCTGTTTGGGTAAGATGTTAACATTATTGAAAGCTAGGTGAAGGGTATATGGGGACTCTATTATTTTTGCCACTTTAAAGTTTTTTCAAAATAAAAAGTTGTAGGGAAGCAAGAAGAACTACAATCCTGCAGACTGTGGAACAAAAACCACATTCACAGAAAGGTAGACAAGATGAAAAGGCAGAGGGCTATGTACCAGATGAAGGAACAAGATAAAATCCCAGAAAAACAACTACATGAAGTAGAGATAGGCAACCTTCCAGAAAAAGAATTCAGAATAATGATAGTGAAGATGATCCAGGACCTCAGAAAAGGAATGGAGGCAAAGGTCGAGAAGATACAAGAAATGTTTAACAAAGACCTAGAAGAATTAAAGAACAAACAAACAGAGATGAACAATACAATAACTGAAATGAAAAATACACTACAAGGAATCAATAGCAGAATAACTGAGGCAGAAAAACACATAAGTGACCGGGAAGACAGAATGGTGGAATTCACTGCTGCGGAACAGAATAAAGAAAAAAGAACGAAAAGAAATGAAGACAGCCTAAGAGACCTCTGGGACAATATTAAACACAGCAACATTCGCATTACAGGGGTCCCAGAAGGAGAAGAGAGAGAGAAAGGACCAGAGAAAATATTTGAAGAGATTATAGTCAAAAACTTCCTTAACATGGGAAAGGAAATAGCCACCCAAGTCCAGGAAGCACAGAGAGTCTCATACAGGATAAACCCAAGGAGAAACATGCTGAGACACATAGTAATCAAATTGGCAAAAATTAAAGGCAAAGAAAAATTATTGAAAGCAGCAAGGGAAAAACGACAAATAACATACAAGGGAACTCCCATAAGGTTAACAGCTGATTTCTCAGCAGAAACTCTACAAGCCAGAAGGGAGTGGCATGATATACTTAAAGTGATGAAAGGGAAGAACCTACAACCAAGATTACCCTACCCGTCGAGGATCTCATTCAGATTCCATGGAGAAATCAAAAGCTTTACAGACAAGCAAAAGCTAAGAGAATTCAGCACCACCAAACCAGCTCTACAACAAACGCTAAACGAACTTCTCTAAGTGGAAAACACAAGAGAAGAAAAGGACCTATAAAAACAAACCCAAAACAATTAAGAAAATGGCCATAGGAACATACATATCGATAATTACCTTAAATGTGAATGGATTAAATGCTCCAACCAAAAGACACAGGCTTGCTGAATGGATACAAAAACAAGACCCATCTATATGCTGTCTACAAGACACCCACTTCAGGCCTAGGGACACATACAGACTGAAAGTGAGGGGATGAAAAAAGATATTCCATGCAAATGGAAATCAAAAGAAAGCTGGAGTAGTAGCTATAGTCATATCAGACAAAATAGACTTTAAAATAAAGAAGGTTACAAGAGACAAGGAAGAACACTACATAATGATCAAGGGATCAATCCAAGAAGAAGATATAACAACTATAAAAATATATGCACCCAACATAGAAGTACCTCAATACATAAGGCAACTGCTAACAACTATAAAAGAGGAAATTGACAGTAACACAATAATAGTGGGAGACTTTAACTCCTTACTTACACCAATGGACAGATCATCCAAAATGAAAATAAATAAGGAAACAGAAGCTTTAAATGACACAATAGACCAGATAGATTTAATTGATATTTATAGGACATTCCATCCAAAAACAGCAGATTACGCTTTCTTGTCAAGTGCGCACAGAACATTCTCCAGGATAGATCACATCTTGGGTCACAAATCAAGCCTCAGTAAATTTAAGAAAACTGAAATCATATCAAGCATCTTTTCTGACCACAACGCTATGAGATTAGAAATGAATTACAGGGAAAAAAACGTAAAAAACACAAACACATGGAGGCTAAACAATACGTTACTAAATAACCAAGAGATCGCTGAAGAAATCAAAGAGGAAATAAAAAAATATCTAGAGACAAATGACAATGAAAACACGACGATCCAAAACCTATGGGATGCAGCAAAAGCAGTTCTAAGAGAGAAGTTTATAGCTATACAAGCCTATCTCATGAAACAAGAAAAATCTCAAATAAACAATCTAGCCTTACACCTAAAGGAACAAGAGAAAGAAGAAGAAACAAAACCCAACGTTAGCAGAAGGAAAGAAATCATAAAGATCAGGGCAGAAATAAATGAAATAGAAACAAAGAAAACAATAGCAAAGATCAATAAAACTAAAAGCTGGTTCTTTGAGAAGATAAACAAAATTGATACACCTTTAGCCAGACTCATCAAGAAAAAGAGGGAGAGGACTCAATTCAATAAAATTAGAAATGAAAAAGGAGAAGTTACAACAGACACTGCAGAAATACAAAGCATCCTAAGAGACTACTACAAGCAACTCTATGCCAATAAAATGGACAACCTGGAAGAAATGGACAAATTCTTAGAAAGGTATAACCTTCCAAGACTGAACCAGGAAGAAATAGAAAATATGAACAGACCAATCACAAGTAATGTAATTGAAACTGTGATTAAAAATCTTCCAACAAACAAAAGTCCAGGACCAGATGGCTTCACAAGTGAATTCAATCAAACATTTAGAGAAGAGCTAACACCCATCCTTCTCAAACTCTTCCAAAAAATTGCAGAGGAAGGAACACTCCCAAACTCATTCTATGAGGCCACCATTACCCTGATATCAAAACCAGACAAAGATATTACAAAAAAAGAAAATTACAGACCAATATCACCGATGAATATAGATGCAAAAATCCTCAACAAAATACTAGCAAACAGAATCTAACAACACATTAAAAGGATCATACACCATGATCAAGTGGGATTTATCCCAGGGATGCAAGGATTCTTCAATATACACAAATCAATCAATGTGATATACCATATTAACAACCTGAAGAATAAAAACTATATGATTGGGCTTCCCTGGTGGTGCAGTGGTTGAGAGTCCGCCTGGCGATGCAGGGGACACGGGTTCGTGCCCTGGTCCGGGAAGATCCCACCTGCCGCGGAGTGGCTGGGCCCATGAGCCATGGCCGCTGAGCCTGAGCATCTGGAGCCTGTGCTCCGCAACAAGAGAGGCCACAACAGTGAGAGGCCCACGTAATGCAAAAAAAAAACCAAAACAAAACTATACGATCATCTCAATAGATGCAGAAAAAGCTTTTGACAAAATTCAACACCCATTTATGATAAAAACTCTCCAGAAAGTGGGCATAGAGGGAACCTACCTCAACATAATAAAGGCCATATACGACAAACCCACAGCAAACATCATTCTCAATGGTGAAAAACTGAAAGCATTTCCTCTAAGATCAGGAACAAGACAAGGATGTCCACTCTCACCACTATTATTCAACATAGTTTTGGAAGTCCTAGCCAAAACTGTCACTGTTTGCAGGTGACATGATACTATACAAAGAGAATCCTAAAAATGCCACCAGAAAACTACTAGAGCTAATCCATGAATTTGGTAAAGTTGCAGGATACAAAATTAATGCACAGAAATCTCTTGCATTCCTATACACTAATGATGAAAAATCTGAAAGAGAAATTAAGGAAACATTCCCATTTACCATTGCAACAAAAAGAATAAAATACCTAGGAATAAACCTACCTAGGGAGACAAAAGACCTGTATGCAGAAAACTATAAGACACTGATGAAGGAAATTAAAGATGATACCAACAGATGGAGAGATATACCATGTTCTTGGATTGGAAGAATCAATATTGTGAAAATGACTATACTACCCAAAGCAATCTACAGATTCAATGCAATCCCTATCAAATTACCAATGGCATTTTTTATGGATCTAGAACAAAAAAATCTTAAAATCTGTAATGGAGACACAAACGACCCCCCCCAAAAAAATAAAAAATAAAATAAATAAAAAGTTGTAAAAATATACTGCTGAAGTTTTTCTATGACAACTGAGGAGTGTTATGAAATAGAAGCTTATCAGGAATGGCAGAGCCTGGGTCAGTGGGTGAAGTCAGGGAGGGTTCTCCTGAGGAAGTGATAACTGAGATCTGACAAATGAGTAGGAATTAAGTAGGTAGAGAGAGGGGGAAAAGAGTTCAAAGTGGAGGGAATAGCATATGCCGGGGCCCTGCAGGAAGGAGGAGCTGCTTTTTGGAAACTGGACAAAGGCTGGTGCGGATGGAGAGAAAAGGTGCTACTCGTGCCAGAAGAAGCAAGAGAGGTGGGGAAGGACCAGATCACAGGGCCTGTCGTTCACATGTGAATCTCGCTGACCGGCAAGTCCAACTTCCTAAGTTATGGTCCACCTGAAAATTTTCCCTTAAGAAAATTTTCAGTGCAATATCCTAGCAGTGCAATTTCACTTCCAAGTGGTGTCAGATGCCAGGGAGAGGTTCTGTGCTCCCCCAGCCCCCTTTTTATAACATTAGAGCTCAGAGCTCAGGGAATTGCTTGAGGCGCTCCTTCGTGGGTTTGAGTCAGGCACTGTCTGGACATTGTTTGCTAGTCACAAATCTTGTGCATCTTTATAGAGTTCTCTGTCAGTTTCATTCTCAGGGTCATGGTGGCTTATACGCCACTCATGTCACTTGTGTCCACTTGGTAGCCAACTCTTAATGCCTCAGTTTCTCACAGGAAACTTCTGCTGCCACCCCCACGCGGGGCTTGTGTTGCTTAGCAATCTCAACTTTCTCATTCCTCTTTCTTTCGATGAGTTGTTGAAGATCCGAATTCAGCCTCTCCTGAAAGTGATTTTGTATATCATTCCCCTCAATGTCCCAACCACAGTCCATCTCAGTCATGTTGAGACAGATCATGCTCGTGGAGCCAAGAAATGCAGTGGGAGATGATTCTGAAGGTTCTGGGGGTCAGGAATCCCCCTACAGCCTCTGTATCCTCCCAGACATCTCTATTCCAACTACCAGGTCCCAGTTTTTGCCAAAGAAGCACATGGCAGCAGAAAATTCAGTATACACTGATGAAACTGGAAAGGCCAATTTGGGTCCTGTCAGTGCTGGCTGCAGTAAGTGTGTTCTGTACCAGTCATATGGTGGCCTGGGTTTCCTTGTCTGGTAGGTTACCTCCCTCATCTGATTTTGCATATTGCCCCATTCTGCATTCAAACCTTAGTGCCAGGGTTGGCTATCCACCATCTGCAGATGGTTCAATGCCACAAGAAGCAAATATTCTTGCCTTCCTTTTTCCAGAGGTTCTTTTGCAACCCAGGGTCTATTTGTTTCATTGGGTTTGTGATTGCTCCTAAAGTTGCATGCAAAATTTAGTATGTATGCATAAATGTGAATTTTATGGAAGGAGGATCCATGGATTTCATTAGAATCAACAAGGTGTATGACCCCTCCAAAAGTTATAAACCACTGTCTTATATGCATTTTATTGTTATATATTCTATAGTAAGGCTTCCATATATTCCCTAAAGCCTCACCTGCTCCAGGCTCATGGTCTGGGTCCCCAAAGAGCAAAGATCTTATTATTGGCATATAGCTTTCTTATGTAGTGATAAGATGCTCCTCTCCACCGCCCTTTCCTTCATGATGCCATGGCTACTTCACATCTCCTCTGAGAGGTTGTTGCTTGACACCTGACCATCGGTAAATGAATGAAGACGCATTGCAGGATGAGAACTCTGCTAACCCCAGCTGGGATTCCTGTTATTTAGGCCATAGAACCAATCATCAAATAGAAGGTGAGGTTGAAAAGTGATGTTACCTAGAAATACTCATTATACTGTAAATTTATGCTTTGCATACTTTCCTGTATGGGAATTATAGTTCACTATAAAATGTTTTTAAAAAGTGGTGCTTTGGGGCTTCCCTGGTGGCGCAGTGGTTGAGAGTCCACCTGCTGATGCAGGGGACACGGGTTCGTGTCTGGGAGGATCCCACAAGCTGCAGGGCAGCTGGGCCCGTGAGCCATGGCTGCTGAGGCTGTGCGTCTGGAACCTGTGCTCCGCAGCGGGAGAGGCCACAGCAGTGAGAGGCCCACGTACCGAAAAAAAAAAAGTGGTGCTTCCATTAGAGTGAAACAGATCATTAAAATTTTCCCTCACATGAAGTTTCTTTAGTTATAAAATCAACACAGGGACTTCCCTGGTGGTGCAGTGGTTGAGAATCTGCCTGCCAATGCAGGGGACATGTGTTCGATCCCTGGTCTGGGAAGATCCCACACACCGTGGAGCAACTAAGCCTGTGCGCCACACTACTGAAGCCTGTGTGCTGCAACTACTGAGCCCACATGCCACAACTACTGAAGTCCGCACGCCTAGAGCCCGTGCTCCACAACAAGAGAAGCCACTGCAGTGAGAAGCCTGCACACCGCAACAAAGAGTAGCCCCCGCTCATCACAACTAGAGAAAGCCCGCATGCAGCAGCAAAGACCCAACACAGCCAAAAATAAATAAATAATAAAATCAACACATTACTGTTAAAATTGCAACAACACAGGTAAGCAAAAAAAAAAAAAACCCATAAAATTTCACTCATAACTGAACCCACTTGGAGAAAATTCCTGTAACATTTTATGTTGTGCATATCCTTCAAAACTGTTTGGCTATATGCATATGACTGCTTTTTTAAAAGGAACCAAAATGGCATCATGCTTCACATTCTATTTTTCACAGCTTTGAGTTATAATTGTTATATAATAAAACTGTACATACTGTACAATTGAATAAAATTTGACATATATGTACACACCTGGGAAACCATCCTCACAATCAAAATAGTGAACATATTATCCATCACTTATGAAAGTTTCCTCATGCCCCTTCTCACCTCTCTCACCTTCAAGCAACCAGATTTGCTTTCTGTCCCTACAGACTAGGTTGTATTTTCTAAACTTTTATATGAATAGAATGATACAATTTGTACCTGTTTCATTTTTAAATCTGTATTCTGTCACTCAATATAATTATTTTAAGATTCATCCATGTTACTGTGTGCACCAACAGTTTGATCCTATTTATCACTGAGTTGTATTCCACTGCTTGGATATACCACAGTTTGTTTATCCATTCACCTGTTGATGGGCATTTTGGTTGTTTCCCACTTTTTGCTACTGTAAATAAAGTTACCATAAACATGTATGTACAAGTCTTTTTTTTTTTGGCCGCACCACACAGCTTGTGGGATCTTAGTTCCTCAACGAGGGAATGAACCCATGCCCTCGGCAGTGAAAGCTTGGAGTCCTAACCACTGGACCACCGGGGAATTCCCTGTACAAGTATTTTTATAGGTAGAAAATTCCTTTTCTTTCAGGTAAATATCTTGAGGTAGAATAGGTGGATCATATGACAGGTGTGTGTTGAACTTTTAAAGAAACTACCAAACTGTTCATCAAAGTGGTTTCACCATATCCATCCACAGTAGCAGCATATGGGAGTTCCAGTTTCTCCACATCCTTGCCAACACCAGTATGGTCAGTCTTTAAAATTTTAGTCATTCTAATAGGTATAGAGTAATATCACATCGTGGTTTTAATTTGAATTTCCCTAAATACTAATGATGTTGGGACATCTCTTCATATGCTTATTTACCATCCATATATCTTCTTTGGTGAAGAGCTGCATTCATATTTTTTTGCCCGTTAAAAAAAATAAGTTGTTTTCTAATTGCTGGACTTTGAGAGTTCTTTATGTATTCTGGATATGAGTATCTCATTAGACACAAACTTCACAAAGATTTTCTCCCACTTGGTGGCTTTTCCTTCCATCCTCTTAACAGTGTCTTTTGAAGAATAAAGGTTTTAATTTTAATGGAGTCCATTTTAGCAATTTCTTCTTTTATGGATTGTGCTTTAGGTGTTATATCTAAGAAATCTTTGCCTAGTCCAAGGGTCACAACATTTTTCTCTCCTATATTTTCTTGTAACAGTTTTATAGTTTTAGATTTTACATTTAGGCCTAAGATACATTTTAAATTGATTTTTTTTTTGTATATGATGTAAAATATGGATCCAAGTTCTTTTTTGGATGGGGGGGTGGGGAGAGCATAAGGATTTCCAATTTTTGCAGCACAACTGCCTTGAAAAGGTGATTCTTTCTCCACTACATTGCCTTTGCCTCCGCATCTTTGACAAAAATAAGTTGCTCATATGTGTGTAGTTATTTCTGGACTCTTTATTCTGTCCATTGAATCATGTGTCAATTTTGGCACCAATACCATGCAGTTTGATTATGGTAGCTTTGTTACAGTTCTTGAAATCAGATAGTGTTAGCTCCTCAACTTTGTTCTTTTCCAAAGAATATTTTGGCATTCTAGGTCCTTTGCATTTCCATATGAATTTTAGAATCAGCTGGTCAATTTATTAAAAAAAAAAAAACCTTGCTGAATTTGATGAGGATTGACATCTTAACTATAATGTGTCTTCTGAGCCATGAAGAAGGTGTATCTCTCCATTTATTTACATCTTAATTTCTTTTAGCAATATATTATAGTCTTTATTGTACATATGTTTCATATCTTTCATCAGATTTATCCCAAATTATTGCATATTTTTGGTGCTATTGTAAGTGCAATTTCTGATTGTTCCCAGCTAGTACAGAGAAACACAACTGGATTTTATACATCGACCTTATAACCTGAAACTTTGTAAAATCAACTAGTAGTAGCTTTTTTGTAGATTCCATTGGATTTTCTACACTGATGATCATATCAACTTCATATAAAGACAGTTTTACTTTTTCCTTTCCATTCTGGATGACTTTATTTCTTTTTGTTGCCGAATTTCACTGTCTAGACATCTGGTACAATGTTGAATAGAAGTGGTGAGAATGCACATCTGTATTTTGTTTTTGATCTTCAGTCTTTCCTTATCAAGTATGATGTTAGCTATAGATTTTTCACAGATGCTTTTTACCAGTTGTAAAAGTCCCCTACTATCCTTAGTTGCCAAGAGTTTTATTCTAGGAATAGACACTAGATTTTGCCAAATGCTTTTCTGTATATATTGAGATGATCATATATTTTTCTCTTTTTAGTTTGTTAATATGGTAAATTACATTGATTATATTGATTTGCTAAAATTGTGTTTAGAATTTTTACATCTATGTCCATGAAGGATTTTGGTCTGTAGCTCTATTTTCTTGTAATGTCTTTGCCTAATTTTGGTTCACAGAGTGCTTTAAACCAGTTTTTTTTTTCCACTGATAAATCACAAATATATTTGCATATCAATAGGTGCATTTTTGCAGTGTTTGGGGTCATCACAGAATTCTATTCTGGATGAATCATAATTTAACTTAATGTTGGATATTTGTTTCCAACATAAATAATGCATAAATTTTTGCAAACATAAAAGATTCTTAGGATAAACTCCCAGAAGTGAAATTGGGTCAGAGGGCTATGCATTTTAAAACTTATGTATTATAAAAATTGTCCTTCAGAAAAGCCATAAAAATGTATTCTGCCATCTGCAGAGTATAAGATTGTTTTTCCAAACCCTTACCAAAACTAAGTATTATTTTTAAAAAGGTCAGTAGTCCTTGCACATGATGAAATCCTTTCCCTCACACAAACTGCTCATCCCCTTTAGCCTAAATCAGCTCTAAGTGGCCTTAAGATATCCGAGAAGGTGGGGGTCGGGTGGGGGGAGAGAGAAGAAGAAAGAGACAGAGAGGTGATGTCCTTCTCAGTAGGGAGGTCACCATAATGAAAGATTGCTAAGAAATATTTTTTTATCCCTTAACCTACTTCTGGTATGCCTGTGTCTCCAGGGCAACAGGGTAACTTGCTGACAGAAAACACTTCGACTTTTACACATGTGTTAAAGGATAAATTCATTTCTTTTCTTTTCTTTTTTTCTTTTTTTTTTCACTTTCAGAATGTCAGAGCTGGAAGAGTCTGTAACAGCCAATTAATCCAATCCTTCAATTCATAGAATGGGAAAGTGAGATGGACAGGGAGAGAAACTTGCCAAAGATCCCATAGGATAAAAATTAAAAAAAAAAAAAAAGATGCCATAGGAAATCAGTGTCAGAGCTATTGGTTAGAAAAATTACTGCTAAGTACTATTTTTGTTCTGTGACTCTTCCACTTAGAACCATACCTAAATAGAAACTCCTCTTTCCCCAATATACACTTTTCTAAACCTGATGCTTTAAGGGTAGTTACTGCAGAATACAGAAAACAACTCCTTTTGCATTTATATTTTTGCTTGGTCTCTGTTTCCAGGGATATCATGGGCAAATGGCATCCTTTTTCCCATTAAATGAGGCTGATAATACAAACGGTTGAATGTGCTTTTGGTTCGGAGGTACAAAAGGCCTCCAGAGAAATCCAAAAACCAGAAAAGACATAGCCTGAGAGGTATCAGTACTGACTTGTGTCACCTACGTTTCTCTTGGAAAGATAAAGAAGCCACTAATTAATATAGAGATGTTGGGGTTTGATGAATGTATATAACATCCACAATAGAAGTCAAATTGGGGATGGGAGTAAGGGAGAACTATCAGAATAAAAATAGATAATTATGCATAGACAGCTGTGGAGTTGGCTATGGAATAGTTGATGGGTTGGATCAACTCACAGAGGGCTTGGTACGTTCCAAATACACACCCCAAAAGGCCCAGGATGCTGATCATGATGTCCTTTGCAATGGTGACACAGCTCATGTCTTCAGGGTAAAAGGTGATGAGCTCCAGGAGGGGCGGGATGATGAGGGCCAGGGCACTGCTGCTCACAGAGCCCACCAGGGAGATGACCAGGTCCAGGCGGGGGATGAGGATGGCTGAGACACCTGCGGGGAAAAAGGAAGTTTAGAATTGCTGAACGTTCCTGCAGAAAGGGAGCCCAGAAACAAATCATTTCTTTGGAGACTTGTGTAATTCTACAGGTGCCTGACAGACCATTGAAGAGGTGGGAAAGGAGCCCATTGTGAACTGGAGCAGAACAGGCACGGTGGCTCTGGACTCCCACCTCTGTTTTAGCTGCCAAAACATGCTCTCCTTTTATGTTTTATCTATTGGGTTTTTCACATATAATATTTATTGAAAAGGATCCTCTACCACCTATCTATTATAACCTTGTCATCACAGAGCTGGGGAAATCTAGAGCTCTAGAGGGAATGGGTTGTGCCCAAGGTCACACAGAGCTGAGATGAGAAGCCACTGAAATGTCCAATCTAAGGCCCTTTCCACCCTACTAGTTTGCCTCTAATGTACGTGAAAGAACTTGATATACAGTAGGTGCTTGATAAATGCTTGACTCTTGCCCAGGCACTGCATCTACAGTGAATTTGTACTAATCTACACAATATAGTCGCTGTCTAGAAGCAAGGATGGATAAACAATGAGAGATGGCTCTGCTGCTCTCAGACTCTCAACCACTGGTTTTCCTACTCTTAGAAGGAAACTGGTAATTAAGGAGGATATAAAACATGCAGACAGCATTAGGCGGCTCACTCACCATCTCTTCTCTTCCATAGACACTCTTAGATTTCCACCTTTTATACACACAATGAACATATATCATGGATTTTCAAGGGGAGTCCAATTTTGATAATATTTGAATGAATAAACATATAAATTATGTGACTTAACTTTATACAGCCATATGATTTTCCTATGAATAAATTAGGGAAAACCAGCTCTGGAAAGCACTCAGACTAGCTTTCTGGGTCTTGAAGAAAACATCACCTCTTTCTGAAATCGCTCCAGCACATCTAATCAGAGAACAAGAGAGACTCATAGACTCTCATGGTTGAGAATCCATCACCTCTCTGATGGGATGATCCTCGTCCACAGCTTTCCTTTATCAGATATTTAATAAATTGCTTACTGGAGGAAGTACAGAGAAAATTCAGTGTCTGTTCTTTAGGAGAGCTCATGCAGGCAGGGCAGAGAGAAGATATGCTCAAGGAAAGCTACAATGCATGGTGGACTGGAGGAGTGCTCTAGAAGGGTCAGATCTGGTCATGCTAACCCATTGCTGTGGGCCCTTCCCCACTGCCTGATCTCCTTAGCACAAGGTCCCTTAGGACTTGGGCCCTGCCAAATCCTCTGGCTTTGCGTCTTATCACTACTTATGCTTTCAGTTCTCCAGAGAGGCTGTATGTAAGTACTTGCCTCCAATCTGTGCAGAGTCTGCTCACTGCACATGGTACATTCTCCACTGCTCCACCTGCCTCCTAATTATCTTTTAGGTCTTAACTGAAATATCACTCCAGTGGCGAGGACTTCCTGACCTGGCCCAGGCTAAGTTATAGGACCTTCTCAGGTGCTCTTAGGGTAGCCTCTTCTTACAGTCTTAACTATCCTCTGGTACATCACTGTGTACCATCTTAACATTCATCACAGTGTGCTATAATTATCTGCCTGCATATATGTCCCACTCAAACTATAAGCCTCATGGGGGCAGGAGCCATGTCTTTTTCATGATTCGTTATTGTATCCGTAGCACCTAGCACAATGTCAGGCACATAGTAGGTGTTCAACAAATGATTACTGAATGAAGGATAACAGAATTGGCAGATGAATAAAAGAGGAAGAAGTGGTCATTCAGCACAGAACAGAAGCAGGACATGTCATTGAAAGTCAGCTGTCTCTAGTGATGCCCTTTCCCTGATACCAAGTGGCCTGAACTACTCAGTGTTTCTCTTCAATGTACACCCTTCCTATTGGGAATGATCTCAAAACAATGTATTTACAGGTTCCTGATGTCTTGGTACAGACTGGGAACTCTCTGTAACAACAAGTTGGCCTAACAACACCTTAGGCCAAGCTGTTTCTGCTTATAGAACTCCAGTTATGTGGAGTATAGCATCTGGTAGTATATTGTTCTGCTGGTCTGCTCCAAGATTTACACACTTTCTCCTGACCCTGAACTGAGATGGGATTCCCTCAACTGTAAACACTGACTCCTGGAGACTTTAAGATGAAATCTGCCCTCTCTCTTGCACAATAATCCCACAGGTGTTTGAGAACAGATACAGAATTTCCCCACGCCTTTGCTTCTCCAGGCAAAACCTCCATAGTTCTTTCCCTCATTCTTCATGGGACACCTGTTTTGATCTTCTTTCTCTGAACATGCTTCAGAGAAAGAGTTTCCCAGCCCTGTTCACAATGTTTCCCAAACATCTACAATGGCACCTGATGTAGAATGAATGAGGTAATGAATGGATGAATGAATGGAAGGAAGCAGGAAGGAAGGAAGAAAGGGAGGGATGGAGGAAGGGAGGAGAAAATGACTTCCAAGACTGTAACAAATCAGCCCCTTGGGGGTTTTCTCTATAGTTAAATGCCACTTTAAGGAGACTTGACCTTAATTTATGATAGGAAGGAATATGGCACAATGGAAAACACAGACTTTGGTGCTACACAACCTGCATTCAAATCCCAGCTCTGTCGCTTAGCAGCTGTTTATGATGTTAGCATGTTACTTAATTTCCTGGGTCATAGTCCCTTCAATTGGTCATATTACAGTTAGGCTGTC
The DNA here is from genome assembly GCF_963455315.2 of Globicephala melas. Classification (NCBI taxonomy): domain Eukaryota; kingdom Metazoa; phylum Chordata; class Mammalia; order Artiodactyla; family Delphinidae; genus Globicephala; species Globicephala melas. The sequence continues at coordinate 126,903,686 of NC_083316.1, forward strand.
ATGAGTCTTAGATAATGTCAGTGCTGTGCCTGACATATAGGAGGCATATAGGAATGAATAAATGACGCTTCTTTCTCCCTCAAACCAGTCAATGTATTCTTTCTATGTGTAGACAGTAGAGATTACTATAACATTTACTATGTGACAGTTCTGTTAAGCCCATTTTTCAGTTGGAAAGTTGCGGTTCCGGAAAGTGAAATATCTTGCTTGGCTAGTGGCCGAGCCAGTGATGGGGGTAGCTGTCAATGTGGCTCCCGACCATAGCTTTGGGCAAAGAGAGCCCTTTTATCTTACTCACAGGTCAGACAGACCAAGGCCGTGCGGACAGACAGGTCTGCAAACAGCACCCAGCTCTCTGACGCCTGGGAGATGACGACGGGGATGATGATCTCAGCTGGTACGTGGAACTGGAGGGCATAAGTGAAGAAGATGCCGATGGAGTACATCAGCTTGACCGACTGGTACAACCTGCAGAGAGAGGGACAGCACGTGAAATTCGACGTGGCTCCTGGGCAGGGCCGCACAGGACTCATCCACTGCTTGGAAGCTGGGACTAGTTGAGTTATAGAATTGCCTAACTTCCACTGACTCAGCCTGACCCGCCACCAGAGCCACCTGGGAAGCTTATTAAAAGTGTACATTCTTGGAGATTCTCGTTCAATAGGCCTGTGGCTCAGGAATCTGTGCCTTTCTTTTTTTTTTTTTTCTTTTACTTTTTAAAAAAGGTATACCTGTATGGAGTAAAATTCACAGTACAAAGGTCATACCAGGACTCCCTCCCACCTTTGATTCCCAATCTCCAGTTCCTCTCTCCATAGGCAACTCTTCAAACAATTTTCTTGAAGCCCTTCCAGAAATAGTGCAGATACAAACTTACACAGAATGTAGGTGTATACACACACACACACACACAGAGAAGCATCGTCTACACACCATTGATCTCTGTTTTTAGTCATTAAATATTTCTTAGAGATTGTTCCCTAACAGTACACATAGATACATAGATCTGGCTCTTCTATTTAATAGCTGCCTGATATTCCAATTGCACGGATATACCATAATTTTTTAACCAGTCTCCAATTAATGGATATTTAGCTTATTCCTAGTCTTTTGCCAGTAAACAATGCAGTAAAGAATATGCTTGTACATCCGCCCATGCACATACAGTATACGACCCCAGAAGTAAAAATGTTGGGTAAAAGTATATGTGATTTAACATTTTGATAGCTCTCAGAAAAGGGTACTGTCATACAGTGCTGTAAATTAGTGCAGCCACTGTGGAAAACAGTATGGACGTTCCTCAAAAAACTAAAAACAAAACTACCATATGACCCAGCAGTTCTACTCCTGGGTATATCACTGAAAAAAAAAATTGAAACACTAATTCAAAAAGATACATGTACCCCCATGTTCAATGCAGTGTGTATATACGTATATATATATGTATGTTACACACACACACACAGATACACACAATGGAATACTACTCAGCCCTAAACAAGAATGAAAATTTGCCATTTGCAAAAACATGGATGGACTTGGAGGGTATTATGTTAAGTGAAATAAGTCAGACAGAGAAAGATAAATACTGTATGATGTCACTTATATATGGAATCTAAAAAATAAAACAAACTAATGAATATAACAAAAAAGAAGCACATTCACAGATATAGAGAACCAACTAGTGATTACCAGTGGGGAGAGGGATGGGGGAGGGGCAAGATAGGGGTAGGGGATTAAGAGATACAAACTACTGTGTATGAAATAAATGAGCTACAGGATATATTGTACAACACAGAGAATATAGCCAATATTTTATAACTAAATGGAATATAATCTTTGAAAATTGTGAATCACTATGTTGTACACTTGAAACTTATATAACATTATGCATCAACTATACCTCAATAAAAAGAAATAAAATAAAAAATAAAAGTTTGGGAGGCTTCCGGGAAGATGGCGGAAGAGTAAGACGCGGAGATCACCTTCCTCCCCACAGTTACACAAGAAATACATCTACACGTGGAACAACTCCTACAGAACACCTACTGAACGCTGGCAGAAGACCTCAGACCTCCCAAAAGGCAAGAAACCCCCCACGTACCTGGGTAGGGCAAAAGAAAAAAGAATAAACAGAGACAAAAGGATAGGGACGGGCCCTGCACCAGTGGGAGGGAGCTGTGAAGGAGGAAACGTTTCCATACACTAGAAGCCCCTTCGCGGGCGGAGACTGCGGGTGGCGGAGGGGGAAAGCTTCGGAGCCACGGAGGAGAGCGCAGCAACAGGGGTGTGGAGGGAAAAGCGGAGAGATTCCCGCACAGAGGATTGGTGCCGACCGGCACTCACCAGCCCGAGAGGCTTGTCTGCTCACCCGCCGGGTTGGGCGGGGCTGGGAGCTGAGGCTCCGTCTTCAGAAGGAGCGCCGGGAGAGGACTGGCGGCTTGAGCACAACCTGCAGGGGGTTAGTGCGCCACGGCTGGCCGGGAGGTAGTACGGGGAAAAGTCTGGACCTGCCGAAGAGGCAAGAGACTTTTCCTTCCCTCTTTGTTTCCTGGTGCGCGAGGAGAGGGGATTAAGAGCGCTGCTTAAAGGAGCTCCAGAGACTGGCGCAAGCCGTGGCTAAAAGCGCGGACCCCAGAGACAGGCATGAGACGCTAAGGCTGCTGCTGCCGCCACCAAGAAGCCTGTGTGCGAGCACAGGTCACTATCCACACCTCCCCTCCCAGGAACCTGTGCAGCCCGCCACTGCCAGGGTCCCGGGATCCAGGGACAACTTCCCCGGGAGAACGCACGGCGCGCCTCAGGCTGGTGCAACGTCATGCCGGCCTCTGCCGCCGCAGGCTCGCCCTGCACTCCGTGCCCCTCCCTCCCCCCGGCCTGAGTGAGCCAGAGCCCCCAAAGCAGCGGCTCCTTTAACCCCGTCCTGTCTGAGCGAAGAACAGACGCCCTCCGGCTACCTACACGCAGAGGCGGGGCCAAATCCAAAGCTGAGCCCCTGGGAGCTGTGAGAACAAAGAAGAGAAAAGGAAATCTCTCCCAGCAGCCTCAGAAGCAGCGGATTAAAGCTCCACAATCAATTTGATGTACCCTGCATCTGTGGAATACATGAATAGACAATGAATCATCCCAAATTAAGGAGGTGGACTTTGAGAGCAAGATTTATGATTTTTTCCCCTTTTCCTTTTTTTGTGAGTGTGTATGTGTATGCTTCTGTGTGAGATTTTGTCTGTATAGCTTTGCTTCCACCATTTGTCCTACGGCTGTATCCGTCCATTGTTTTTTGTTGTTGTTTTTGTTTTTCTCTTAATAATAATTTTTTTATTTTAATAACTTTATTATATTTTCTTACTTTATTTTATTTTACTTTATCTTCTTTCATTTTTCCTTCCTTCCCTCCTTCCTTCCTTACTGCCTCCCTGCCTCCCTCCCTCCCTCCTTCCTTCCTTTCTTTCTTTCTTTCTACTTCTACTAATTCTTTCTTTCTACTTTTTCTCCCTTTTATTCTGAGCCGTGTGGATGAAAGGCTCTTGGTGCTGCAGCCAGGAGTCAGTGCTGTGCCTCTGAGGTGGGAGAGCCAACTTCAGGATACTGGTCCACAAGAGACCTCCCAGCTCCACATAATATCAAACGGCGAAAATCTCCCAGAGATCTCCATCTCAACACCAGCACCCAGCTTCACTCAACGACCAGCAAGCTACAGTGCTGAACATCCTATGCCAAACAACTAGCAAGACAGGAACACAACCCCACCCATTAGCAGAGAGGCTGCCCAAAATCATAATAAGCCCACAGACACCCCAAAACACACCACCAGACATGGACCTGCCCACCAGAAAGACAAGATCCAGCCTCATCCACCAGAACACAGGCACTAGTCCCCTCCACCAGGAAGCCTACACAACCCACCGAACAAACCTTAGCCACTGGGACAGACACCAAAAACAACGGGAACTACGAACCTGCAGCCTGCAAAAAGGAGACCCCAAACACAGTAAGATAAGCAAAATGAGAAGACAGAAAAACACACAGCAGATGAAGGAGCAAGATAAAAAGCCACCAGACCTAACAAATGAAGAGGAAATAGGCAGTCTACCTGAAAAAGAATTCAGAATAATGATAGTAAAGATGATCCAAAATCTTGGAAACAGAATAGACAAAATGCAAGAAATATTTAACAAGGACCTAGAAGAACAAAGAGGAAACAAACAATGATGAACAACACAATAAATGAAATGAAAAATACTCTAGATGGGATCAATAGCAGAATAACTGAGGCAGAAGAACGGATAAGTGACCTGGAAGACAAAATACTGGAAATAACTACTGCAGAGCAGAATAAAGAAAAAAGAATGAAAAGAACTGAGGACACTCTCAGAGACCTCTGGGACAACATTAAACACAACAACATTCGAATTATAGGGGTTCCAGAAGAAGAAGAGAAAAAGAAAGGGACTGAGAAAATATTTGAAGAGATTATAGTTGAAAACTTCCCTAATATGGGAAAGGAAATAGTTAATCAAGTCCAGGAAGCACAGAGAGTCCCATACAGGATAAATCCAAGGAGAAATACACCAAGACACATATTAATCAAACTGTCAAAAATTAAATACAAAGAAAACATATTAAAAGCAGCAAGGGAAAAACAACAAATAACACACAAGGGAATCCCCATAAGGTTAACAGCTGATCTTTCAGCAGAAACTCTGCAAGCGAGAAGGGACTGGCAGGACATATTTAAAGTGATGACAGAGAAAAACCTGCAACCAAGATTACTCTACCCAGCAAAGATCTCATTCAGATTTGATGGAGAAATTAAAACCTTTACAGACAAGCAAAAGCTGAGAGAGTTCAGCACCACCAAACCAGCTTTACAACAACTGCTAAAGGATCTTTCTCTAGGCAAGAAACACAAGAGAAGGAAAAGACCTACAATAAGGAACCCAAAACAATTAAGGAAATGGGAATAGGAAGATACATATCGATAATTACCTTAAATGTAAATGGACTAAATGCTCCCTCCAAAAGACACAGACTGGCTGAATGGATACAAAAACAAGACCCATATATTTGCTGTCTACAAGAGACCCACTTCAGACCTAGAGACACATACAGACTGAAAGTAAGGGGATGGAAAAAGACATTTCATGCAAATGGAAACCAAAAGAAAGCTGGGGTAGCAATTCTCATATCAGACAAAATAGACTTTAAAATAAAGACTATTACAAGAGACAAAGAAGGACACTACATCATGATCAAGGGATCGATCCAAGAAGAAGATATAACAATTGTAAATATTTATGCACCCTACATAGGAGCACCTCAATACATAAGGCAAATACTAACAGCCATAAAAGGGGAAATCGACAGTAACACATTCATAGTAGGGGGCTTTAACACCCCACTTTCACCAATGGACAGATCATCCAAAATGAAAATAATTAAGGAAACACAAGCTTTAAATTATACATTAAACAAGATGGACTTAAATGATATTTATAGGACATTCCATCCAAAAACAACAGAATACACATCTTTCTCTAGTGCTCATGGAACATTCTCCAGGATAGATCATATCTTGAGTCACAAATCAAGCCTTGGTAAATTTAAGAAAATTGAAATTGTATCAAGTATCTTTTCTGACCACAATGCTATGAGACTAGATATCAATTACAGGAAAAGATCTGTAAAAAATACAAACACATGGAGGCTAAACAATACACTACTTAATAACGAAGTGATCACTGAAGAGATCAAAGAGGAAATTAAAAAATACCTAGAAACAAATGACAATGGAGACACGACGACCCAAAATCTATGGGATGCAGCAAAAGCAGTTCTAAGAGGGAAGTTTATAGCAATACAGTCCTACCTTAAGAAACAGGAAACATCTCACATAAACAACCTAACCTTGCACCTAAAGCAATTAGAGAAAGAAGAACAAAAAAAACCCAAAGTTAGCAGAAGGAAAGAAATCATAAAAATCTTTATCAGAAATAAATGGAAAAGAAATGAAGGAAATGATAGCAAAGATCAATAAAAGTAAAAGCTGGTTCTTTGAGAAGATAAACAAAATTGATAAACCATTAGCCAGACTCATCAAGAAAAAAAAGGAGAAGACTGAAATCAATAGAATTAGAAACGAAAAAGGAGAAGTAACAACTGACACTGCAGAAATACAAAAGATCATGAGAGATTACTACAAGAAACGCTATGCCAATAAAATGGACAACCTGGAAGAAATGGACAAATTCTTAGAAATGCACAAGCTGCCAAGACTGAATCAGGAAGAAATAGAAAATATGGACAGACCAATCACAAGCACTGAAATTGAAACTGTGATTAAAAATCTTCCAACAAACAAAAGCCCAGGACCAGATGGCTTCACAGGCGAATTCTATCAAACATTTAGAGAAGAGCTAACACCTATCCTTCTCAAACTCTTCCAAAATATAGCAGAGGGAGGAATACTCCCAAACTCATTCTACGAGGCCACCATCACCCTGATACCAAAACCAGACAAAGATGTCACAAAGAAGGAAAACTACAGGTCAATATCACTGATAAACATAGATGCAAAAATCCTCAACAAAATACTAGCAAACAGAATCCAACAGCCCATTAAGAGGATCATACACCATGGTCAAGTGGGGTTTATCCCAGGAATACAAGGTTTCTTCAATATATGCAAATCAATCAATGTGATACACCATATTAACAAATTGAAGGAGAAAAACCATATGATCATCTCAATAGATGCAGAGAAAGCTTTCGATAAAATTCAACACCCATTTATGATAAAAACCCTGCAGAAAGTAGGCATAGAGGGAACTTTCCTCAACATAATAATGGCCATATATGACAAACCCACAGCCAACATCGTCCTCAATGGTGAAAAACTGAAAGCATTTCCACTAAGATCAGGAATAAGACAAGGTTGCCCACTCTCACCACTCTTATTCAACATAGTTTTGGAAGTTTTAGCCACAGCAATCAGAGAAGACAAGGAAATAAAAGGAATCCAAATCAGAAAAGAAGTAAAGCTGTCACTGTTTGCAGATGACATGATACTATACATAGAGAATCATAAAGATGCTATCAGAAAACTACTAGAGCTAAACTACTAGAGCTAATAATAAAGTAGCAGGATACAAAATTAATGCACAGAAATCTCTGGCATTCCTATACACTAATGATGAAAAATCTGAAAGTGAAATCAAGAAAACACTCCCATTTACCATTGCAACAAAAAGAATAAAATATCTAGGAATAAACCTACCTAAGGAGACAAAAGACCTGTATGCAGAAAATTATAAGACACTGATGAAAGAAATTAAAGATGATACAAATAGATGGAGCAATATATCATGTTCTTGGATTGGAAGAAACAACATTGTGAAAATGACTCTACTACCCAAAGCAATCTACAGATTCAATGCAATCCCTATCAAACTATCACTGGCATTTTTCACAGAACTAGAACAGAAAATTTCACAATTTGTATGGAAACACAAAAGACCCTGAATAGCCAAAGCAATCTTGAGAATGAAAAACGGAGCTGGAGGAATCAAGCTCCCTGACTTCAGACTATACTACAAAGCTACAGTAATCAAGACAGTATGATACTGGCACAAAAACAGAAATATACACCAATGGAACAGGATAGAAAGCCCAGAGATAAACCCACGCACATATGGTCACCTTATCTTTGATAAAGGAAGCAGGAATGTACAGTGGAGAAAGGACAGACTCTTCAATAAGTGGTGCTGGGAAAACTGGACAGGTACATGTAAAAGTATGAGATTAGATCACTCCCTAACACCATACACAAAAATAAGCTCAAAATGGATTAAAGACCTAAATGTAAGGCCAGACACTATCAAACTCTTAGAGGAAAACATAGGCAGGACACTCTATGACGTAAATCACAGCAAGATCCTTTTTGACCCACCTCCTAGAGAAATGGAAATAAAAACAAAAATAAACAAATGGAACCTAATGAAACTTCAAAGCTTTTACACAGCAAAGGAAACCATAAACAAGACCAAAAGCCAACCCTCAGAATGGGAAAAAATATTTGCAACTGAAGCAACTGACAAAGGATTAATCTCCAAAATTTATAAGCAGCTCATGCAGCTTAATAACAAAAAACAAAAAACCCAATCCAAAAATGGGCAGAAGACCTAAATAGACATTTCTCCAAAGAAGACATACAGACTGCCAACAAACACATGAAAGAAGGCTCAACATCATTAATCATTAGAGAAATGCAAATCAAAACTACAATGAGATATCATCTCACACCAATCAGAATGGCCATCATCAAAAAATCTAGAAACAATAAATGCTGGAGAGGGTGTGGAGAAAAGGGAACCCTCTTGCACTGTTGGTGGGAATGTAAATTGATACAACCACTGTGTAGAACAGTATGGAGGTTCCTTTAAAAACTGCAAATAGAACTACCATATGACCCAGCAATCCCACCACTGGGCATATACCCTGAGAAAACCATAATTCAAAGAGAGTCATGTACCAAAATGTTCATTGCAGCTCTATTTACAATAGCCTGGAGATGGAAACAACCTAAGTGTCCATCATCAGATGAATGGATAAAGAAGATGTGGCACATATATACAATGGAATATTACTCAGCCGTAAAAAGAAACGAAATTGTGCTATTTGTAATGAGGTGGATAGACCTAGAGTCTGTCATACAGAGTGAAGTAAGTCAGAAAGAGAGTGACAAATACCGTATGCTAACAGATATATATGGAATTTAAGAAAAAAAATGTCATGAAGAACCTAGGGGTAAGACAGGAATAAAGACACAGACCTACTAGAGAATGGACTTGAGGATATGAGGAGGGGGAAGGGTAAGCTGTGACAAAGCAAGAGAGAAGCATGGACATATATACACTACCAAACGTAAGGTAGATAGCTAGTGGGAAGCAGCCGCATAGCACAGGGAGATCAGCTCGGTGCTCTGTGACCGCCTGGAGGGGTGGGATAGGGTGGGTGGGAGGGAGGGAGACACAAGATGGAAGAGATATGGGAACATATGTATATATATAAAACTGATTCATTTTGTTGTAAAGCAGAAACTAACATACCATTGTAAAGCAATTATACTCCAATAAAGATGTTTAAAAAATTTTTTTTGATAGCTCTTGACATATTGCACATTTGTTGTCCCAGCATAATGGAGTGCTTGCTTCCCTCCATCCTTGGCAAAACACAGTGTGTGGGAGGGTGGGAGGGAGGGAGACGCAAGAGGGAAGACATATGGGAACATATGTATATGTATAACTGATTCACTTTGTTATAAAGCAGAAATTAACACACCATTGTAAAACAATTATACCCCAATAAAGATGTTAAAAAAAAAAAAAACACAGTGTGTGAACACATGCTGGTTTGTGCCGTTGTGTTTTGTAAAATTGGCATTGCTATGATTATGAGGAAGACGGAGTAGCTTTTCAAATATATAAAATGTCACTTTCTGAGTTGCATGTGAACTGTTTGCTCAGGCCCATTTCTCCTTGGGTTGTTGGTCTTTCGTTCATTGGGAGGGGATATTTGTTCATTCCTTCTTTAAGGCTCTTCTGGAGAATCTCATCACCAGCCAGGTTCAGAGAAGCTGTGAGGTTCTCACAGCACCCGATGCCCGTTTTTTTCCAACTGATATCCCAGAAGGAAAGCACCCGCCCTGCCCAAGGTAGCTAGTGGCAGCCCGAATTACCCAGAATAAGAACAGCATATTAGGCTGATATCTTACTCGTGTAAAATAAGTCACCCCTTCAAAGAAATTACACGTTTATTATCTCATCTAGTCATTACCACAACACAGTGAAGTGGGTGGGACTGGTGACATTTTTCTCATTTTACAGCTTTGGCCTTATGGGAAATGAACGCCCCACCATCCTACTCACTTCCAAAAGACCAAGGCTGCGCGGAGACATAGCAGTGATAATAGCTAACATGCAATGAGCATTTACTGCGTGCCAGACATTTTTCTAAGCATTTTATGTATATTAAGCCAATTCACCCTCACAGTCACTCCCTGAGATAGCATGGCGGTCATTTGCGCTGCTCGCCAAATACCTCCCAGTCTTCCAAACACATGGTAGAATTTCACTTCCCTGCCCCTTGGAGTGAGGCGTGGCCACTTGCTTTGACGGATAAGTGTGAGCAGAAGAGACATATGTCACTTCCTAGAGAAGCTTTAGCAGCTTCATGGTAAAGGGTATGATTCAATGTGCCCTTTGCCATGGAAACCACCAATGTTTCAGGGAGTGGCTATTCCATCAGTCTAGGTCTTGGAATGGGGATAGTGCAGAGCTGAGCCCCAGCCATCCCATAACGGACATGTAGCATGAACATACAATTAAGCATTTGTGTGTTCAGCCATTGAGACTTTGGAGTGGTTTATTTTATTACCAGAGCACAACCTATCCTGACTGATACAAATAGGCGAGAGTATTATCCTTATTTTATGGAGGATGGAAATGAGGTCTGCAAGATTAGGTTAGCTTATCCAAGGTCACGTGAGAACCAGGATCAAATCCCATTGCTCAGGTGTAGAATCTGTGCTCTTAAACACTTGGTTCTACTGACTGCTTAGTCATTCTGCCCCCAATACTGCCAGAATAATGACAATAGCTAATACTAGATGAATGCTACGTGCCAGTCCCCAAAACACTTCCTGGATGAATGAATGAATGAGTAAGTGAATCAACGACTGAATGCAAGAACTCCAGTCCAAGAACCAAGTGGGGCATAGCAGTGGCAGCTTAGGCCCATTTCTGGAATTGGGGTCCTGAGTAGCAGTCCACTTGCAGGCCCCTCAATCATTACTCTGGAGTTATACTTTTTGTTGTTGCTATTTCTGTTTCATAGACACTCTCAGATCATTCCTGTTTGACAGCCTGTGAACCATAGAGTCAGAGAGATTGAGTTTCAAGTTTCAACTTCTCATGAGCAGTGTGAGCTGGGCAAGTTACTTACAGCCTCTCCACATATCAACTTCCTTATCCATTCAATGGAGTTGATAGTAATAATGCTAACCCATAGGGCTGTTGAGAGACTTAAATGAGATAATACACAATGCCTGGGTTATTAAACGTACCTGTTATTATAATACTAATACTAGCAGTTAACATTTGTTGCTAATGGTAACTCAGGGATGCCACATTCTGTTGCCAAGATTCAGACCCTGTGACTCCTCTCCCCTTCCCCCCAACCCCAGATGGGCAGGGACGTACCAGCAATTGGGCAAGTTGCGGGTGATGCTGGCCTGGGTGTTCAACCCAAACTTCATGTAGCCCAGTGTCCCCAGGCAGATGTAGAGGACGATGACAAGGGACATCCCGAAGTACAGAACAAAAGAAAACTGCTGTGGACGCTTCATCTGGTTTTTGAGAGACAGAACCTAGAGATGAAAGGAGGTTGAGAAAGAAAAGGTAGAAAGAAAGCTAGCAGGTTCCCCCACAAGCACAGACATCCTTCACCAGGCAGCCCAGAGTCAGGAAGGGGCCACACCCCCTTTCATCTTCTCCCACATTTTCTACAGCCAGGAGTGCCCCACTCCCTCTGGCCTGATGGTAAATGCTCACTCAGTCTTCAAGGCTTGGTGTGGTGTATGGGGCAGGTGGCACCCTGTAAATGGGTACTGACTTTCCCTTCCACCAGGAGAAGATCATATTCTGCACTTTTCATAAATACTACTATTTAGACACCTAGACCAATGACTGGCTTTCATAGAGAGCACTGGGGAACATTCCCTCAAACCCTATACCCGTCTTACCATACCGACGCCTTCAAACGTGAAGATGGCTGCACCGAAGAACAGCAAGAAAGTCTTCCAGCTTGCCATCAAGGGTAGGTTCCTGGGATCTGGAATCTCCTGAAAGGAAGTAGAAGAAGGGCATTCATTTTGCCAAGGCGGAGAAGTCTCCCCAAATCTGGTAGAGAGCTGGGCTTGCCTGACGTCAACAGAGACAGTGTTAGAAGCACCCATGAGGTATCTACAGCTGAGTCAGCCTTCTCATCTTTTAAACAAGTTACTTATTTTTATTGTGGTAAAATATACATGGCATAAAAGTTACCATTTTAAACACTTTTAAGTGTATAATTCAGTGGCATTAAGAGCCTTCACATTGTTGTCCAACCATCACCACATTCCATCTCCAGAACTTTATCATCATCCCCAGCCGAAACTCTGCACCCATTAAATAATAACTCCCTATTACCCAGCCCACTGGTAATCCCTATTCGACTTTCTGTCTTTATGAATTTGACTATTCTAGGTACCTCTTACAAGTGAAATCATATAGTATTTGTCTTTTTGTGGCTGGCTTATTTCACTAAGCATAATGTCCTCAAGGTTCATCATGTTGTAGCATAAATCAGAATTTCATTCTTTCTTAAGGAATACATTGTATATATTTACATTTTGATTTACCACATCTTTACATGTGGTGAAAATGGAACCCAGGGAGAAGAAGGGGACTGCCCAAGGCCACTCTGCAAGTGAGTGGCACAGCCCAGATAAGAATTCAGGTCTTCTGTTTCCCAGTTCTCTAATACCTCTTTCCCATCACTTCTCTCGGAGCCGTGAAGTCTTCTGGCTGGCACAGTAGCTATCACAGATCTAGAGGGAATGATTATTTTAATAGACTCCTGTGGGAAGAATAATGTCTACATCCTACTCCCTGGAACCTTGAATATGTTACATTACATGGCAAAGGAGAATTAAGTTTTCAGACTGAATTAAGGTAGCTAATCAAGCTAATTTTATTTAGTTAGTTAGTTCACAGTATTATATATTTTATTTGAGAAGAAATTATTCCTAAGAGATTCATGTCGTCCCTTGAGATAAATGGGAATTTCCAGATATTTCAAATCCAAGTTTGGGAATACAATTGGGAGAGTATGAAAATGATAAAGGGAAAAAAACTCTTGGATATCAGAGTTATCACAAAACTTAAAGGTAAGTTACGTGAATTGTATAGAGTCAAAATCAAAGTAGAAATTCCAAGAAAAATAGAAGAGGCATGTTCTACTTCCAAGAGGCATGTTCTACTTCCACAATCTGACCAAAGACTGGCAACACTGGGCTCAGGCTTTGAGCTCTGCTATCACAGGCACTTCTTAAGCCCTTAGGACAATAGGACCTTTTATAGTTTCTTTTCCAAAGAGCAATTTCAGGCCCCTCTTTAAGTCTTTATCTCTCAGACTAGATGGAGGAGTTCAGCATGGGTGTGATCACAGCGTACATCACTGAGGCTACTGCACTTGAATGTGAGCCGTGAGCAGCAGCAGAGCTACTGTACACTCCTATGCCTGTACAATAAAATAAGGAGACAACTGAGAGGTGAGATGCACAGGTGGATAATGCTTTATACTTCCCCTGAAGCTAATTTTAAAATAACGAGATTCTCCTGGATTACCTGGGTAGATTCAATGTAATCACAAGGGACTTTAAAAGTGGAAGAGAGAATCGGAAGAGAGAACCAGAGATGGCAGCATGAGAAAGACTTGGCCTGACATTGCTGGTTTTGAAGAGGGAAGTGGGCCATGAGCCAAGGCATGAGGGCAGCTTCTAGAAGCCGGAAAAAGCAAAGAAACAGATTCTCCCCACAAGCCTCCAGAAAGAAATGCAGTCCTGCCCAGTGAGACTTCCAGAACTCTGAGATAATTTTGTGCTGTTTGAAGTCACCAGATTTATGGTAATTTGTCACAGCAGGAAACTAATACAACCCCAGAGACTTTCAAAGAAATGAAACTATAATGGTGAAATTTCAGGGCCTGTAATGATAGCAAAGCATGGGCTTGGGAGGCAAAATGACTGTAATTAGTGGAAAAATTACTTTCTGTTTATCAGTTTTCTTGTCTGTGGACTGAGGATAAAGTAGTATTACTTCCAAAAAAGCATCATTGTGAAGATTTAATCTATGTAAAGAACTTGGCACAAAGTAAATCGAATTCCTTTATCATCCATGTATCCCTTGTCAACCTATCACTGCTACAATTTTGGTTGGTTATTTGATTGAGATTTATTACCCCAAGTGATTGTAACCTCCATGAAAGCAGACACCTCATCAATTTTACTTACTACTGAATCCCCACCCCTTGCACAATGCCTGGGTCATAGAAGCTATCAATAACTATTTGTTGAATGACCCATTGTCCAGTGTGACGATAATGATGATGATGGTGACTAGCTTTTATAGTTTGACGGGCAGGTGTTCACGGACATCATTTTGGCAGGGGCTGCTCAGAGCAGGAGGTTACCTTCCTCACTCTCATCTGCCCATGACAACAGTGACCCTCCCCAAGGGTCTCAGAAGCCCTGGACACTGACCCCCTTCTGTGGTAGTTTTGGGCACAGACCTGCACGATATACTCAAAGATCAAAGCCATGCTCCACAGGGTGGTGATACTGGCCAGTGTTGAGAAGACGGACAGCACCCTGAGGTTCTGGATAAACACCAGTAGGATCAGAAAGGGCAGGATTGCCAGCATGTAGAAACGAATGTCCAGGGTGGGGGTCAGCACCAGGATCTTCCTGGGTTGGCAGGTGTTGGAGGTCACATAGGCTTCTTCCACCATCTGATGTGGAACACAAGGAAGGGCAGTGTAGAGGTGCCACATTAACACAGGATGCCATTAAGTTTCAATTTCAGATAATTAACAGATAACATTTTAGTAAAAGTATGTCCCAAATATTACATAAGGACATACCTGTAGTAAAAAAAAAATATGCTGCTTATCTGAAATTCCAATTTAACTGGGTGTCATATATTTTTATTTGCCAAATCTGGTAACCCTAAATCATAGTACCCATGACTGTGACAACCAGAAACCCTTAGAATCATCAAATCTCAAGCCTGAAGGGTCCTTTTGTTATCTAGCCAAGCTCTTCTTCCGTACCAAATGGTTTTCTTTCATACATCCAGAGAATAGGAATTGATTACACAGGAATATCTTCTTCAACTTTAGATAGCCCTAAAAGTTAGAAAGTTCTGAATAGTGAGCAAAATCTGTCTGCTTGAATATTCCATCTATAATGCCTTTCATAGTTCTGGCTGTTTGAGTGCACAAAAACAAGTATGCTTCCTTTATTCCATGAAACCAAGAAAGAATGCTGTGATTGATTTATAATGCCTGTTAGGAATGCAATGAAGGCAATGTTGCAACTTGTTTGCCTTAATTTAAGTCGTCTACAGGACAACCTTGAGCTGCCTAAAGAAAAGCTCACCAACACTTTTCAGGCTAAAAATTCTCAATTATTTCTGATTGGACAGGATTGCAAGCCTCTCTTTCCGTCCTGGTTACACTCCTCAGATGTTGCTTCGGCTTCCCTATGATCCGTTTAAAGAGTGATTCCCAGGACTGAAAGAACTCCCAAGTGTAGTCTGACTAGGGAGTAGAAATGAAGCCCTCTCTTCCCATGATCCAAAAACTATAATTTTGCTAATGCAACCCTAGCAGCAGGAGGTCTGCTTTCCCCCCCTCTGCCCAGAAGGGGCCTCTTTACCTGTTGTAAATTGTCTGCCATAAACATAAAATAAACACTGCAGAAGCCCAATTGGGTGATGATTAATAAAAAGCTGACAGTGTACCTGAGAAGGAAAACAAGAGGCAGACAGAGGGAGAAACAAATTATTTTTAAATGCATTTTTTGAGACAATTATTTCTTTTACTATTTTTAGTATTTCCTCATTTTTTAATTTTGAAAAATTTGAAGTCCACAGTAAAAGTTGAAAGACTAGTATAATTAACATCCATATACTCTTTAACTAGATATACTGATTGCTAAAATTTAGCCCTAACTGCATTAAATATGTATGGATGAATGTGTTTATCCATACACACACACACACACACACACACACACACACACACGTGCATTTTTTCAGAACTACTTGAAAATTAATTGCAGATATTATAACACGTCAACCCTAAAGATCATAACATAGTCCTCCCTTAGGACTATGATGTCCAGAAAATCAACTTCAATATACTCAGATATATAGTCTATATTTTAAATAACCCAATTCTCTCCAAAGTATCTTTTATAGCTGTTTTAAAACTTTTTTTGATTCAGAATCTAATCACGCTTCATATATGGCATTCGGCTATGTTTGTTTAGTATTTTTTTTCAGGTAGAGCTGCCCTGTACATATACACCTTTTTTGTTTCCCGTGGCATTGGCTTTTTGAGAAGAGTCTAAGCCATCTGTCTTGTAGAATGTCCCACATCGTGGACTTAAGTGACTGTTTCCTCATGATTCAGAGAAGCAAGCACACACATAGGTGATACTGTGTACTTGTGTGTCATCACACTGGGAGGCACAGGATGTCCACTGTGATGGCGAATGCTAGGCCTCTCTATTGAAAGTGTACATTTCCTACGTTGCAACCTGGAGGGAAAAACTTTGAGATGCCACGAATAGCCTATCCTCCTCAACCCAAGGGTTTTAACATTCATTGACGATCCTTGCTGAATCAGTTATTTCACTGGTGGTCGCAAGGTGGTGATTTTCTAGTTCTGTCATTTCATCTAAGTTTATTAGCTAACGTCTAAGAAAGATATATTCTCCTTTCCTCTTTTTTTATCATAGGAAATTCAATTAATTATTCTCTATTTAATATATTAAACTCTGTTATTGTCGTTATTCTTTTGGATTCTTAAATTGTCCCGTATTTGGAGATGCATTTATTTATTTACTTTAATAAATTTATTAATTTTATTTATTTATTTTTCACTGCGTTAGGTCTTCCTTGCTGTGAGCGGGCTTTCTCTAGTTGCGGTGCGCAGGCTTCTCATTGCGGTGGCTTCTCTTGTTGTGGAGCACGGGCTCTAGGCGTGTGGGCTCAGTAGTTGTGGTGCATGGGCTTAGTTGCTCCGCGGCATGTGGGATTCTCCCGGACCAGGGCTTGAACCCATGTCCCCTGCATTGGCAGGCAGATTCTTAAACACTGCGCCACCAGGGAAGCCCTGCATTTATTTTTTAAGAGAAAAAAATATGTTCCTCTACTTAGGTTCTAAGGTTTAGATCCATGTTTTTCAAGACTGGGTTGTAGTAACCATTGCATCAGAATCATCTGAGGTTTATGGTAAGAATACAGAGTCCTGGCTCTCATATCAGCCTATTGAGTCAGAAGCTTGGCAGTGTCATGTGAGACTTCAGAATAGGGATTTTTTTCTCTTTATTGTTGAGATTTTCAAACATACATGAAAACAATGATAATAATTCAATGACTCCTCGTGTGCTCATCCCAGGTTCAACAATTAACTTTTTGCCAATCCTCTTCCATCTATTCCTTCACCCCCACTGCACACAAGCTTATTTTGTTGGTGTATTTGAAGCGAACTGGAGATGTCAAGTCATTCCACCTGTAAATAATTCAGTATGCAGCTTTAATGGGCTAGAATTTAAATAAAATATAACCATCATGTCCTTAATCACCTCTTACAAAACTAACAATAATTTCTTATATCACTTAATATTCCATCCATAGTCAGATTTTTCCAATTTTTTCAAAAATGTCTATTTCACAGTTGGTTTCTAAACAAGTCTATTCATTGCATTTTGTAATTAAGTCTCAAGTTTTTTAATCTGCTATATTCTCCTTGCCTTATTTATTTTTTCCCTTGCAACTTTAATTTTTTTGGTTGGTGTTGAAGATACCAGAAAATTGCCCTGTAGTATGTTTCACTTTCTAGATTCAGATGATGAATTCATAATGTCGTTTATCTTGTTCTTCTATCCCCTGTGTTTCCTGTAAACTGATATTAGATCTAGTGGTTTGATAAGACTGAGGTTCTTCATTTATCTTTCTGGCAAGGGTATTTCAGAGGTGGTTCTCTGTACTCCCTACTGTATCCTATTATAAGACACATCATGTCCACTTGTCCCATGTCTAGACATGAGTCGATGACTACATGGGGTCAGGTGATGCCAGTGTATTCTTGCTTTATAGTTTTCCAATGACCTTTCACAATGAGCATCAATTGATGACTGTTGCTTATGTGGAATAGGTAATTTTTAATCAAACTCCCCAGGTATTTCTTAGCATACTAAAAATTACAAATCATTCGTTTAAATAAAATAGTTTCCCAATTCTTTCTCAGCTGCTGGGTCTCCAGAGAAATGGCACAGTATAGTGGATGAGAGCTGAATGTTCTGGATTTCAGTCCTTGCTCTGATCCCTGGGTAACTTGAGCAGCCTTACTGTTCTATCTGGTCTTCATTTTCCTCTACTTGAATAGGCATGGATATAGTGATCTCCAAGGAGTCTTCCTGCCTGAAAGTTTTATTCAGGGTGTCATCAGAAGCTGATAAATCTTCGTGAGAAAGGATGGACAATTGCGAGATCTCTATTATTACTGCCCCGTGCCTTTCCTGTCTGACAATCAGAGTGACTCCTGATTGGGAGATCAGTGACCTACTGACATTCCCAAGAGAGGAGCTGCAGGAAGGATCTTGGCAGGTGAGGGACTAACTCCTGAGGGGCTCTGCTGGGAAAGGCTAACATGTTAGGTGCTTGGTCAAAACTCTGCTTCACCAGTATCTATACCTGTGACCTTGGACACATTATTCTGTCTCTGTGAGCCTTTATCACCATATTTCCTCCCAATAAAGATATACCTGCCTACCTCACAAGGTCATAGAGATGATCAGAGGAGATCAGACAGAGAAGAGCATTCTGTACACCATAAACTTTTTATCCAGCGAGGGTTACAACCTAAATGTTCACCATTAGGGGAAGGACTAAATAAAACCACAGGATCGGGCTTCCCTGGTGGCGCAGTGGTTGGGGGTCCGCCTGCCGATGTGGGGGGCACGGGTTCGTGCCCTGGTCCGGGGGGAACCCCCATGCCGCGGAGCGGCTGGGCCCGTGGGCCGTGGCCACTGAGCCTGCGCGTCCGGGACCTGCGCTCTGCAATGGGAGGGGCCACGACAGTGAGAGGCACGCGTACCGCAAAAAAAAAAAAAAAAACCCCACAGGATCCATCTATACTGGGGAAACATCGTGAGCCTTACAAAATAATGAGGTCAATCTCTATGTCCCAATGTGGAAAGAAATTAATCATATTATTAGATGAAAGAGCAAATTTGCAAAAAATATTCCAATTAATATACAAGAAAATACAAAACAATATATATATTTCCATTTGTACACATATATACAGAGAAAAAGTACATGCAGAGAAAAAGTCTAGAGGAATGTTTACTAACTAGATATCAGTGATTACTTCTTGGGTGAAGAGTGGGATGGGGGATGGAGCTACCAGGGGAGATTCTCTATATTGTTCAATAGTTTTCAACAAGAACATATTCATTTAAAACTTGTGTTACTAGAAATAAAGAAAAAACAGGTGAGGATTATTATTATTGTTGTTGTTATTACTACTACTACTGTGACATCTATGACTACTACCTTCCCCACACTGAGTGGGTCCTCAGCCAGGCACTTGGGCAGGTTTCGAGGCTGTACATCATGGCCTCT
Source organism: Globicephala melas (assembly GCF_963455315.2). Lineage (NCBI taxonomy): Eukaryota > Metazoa > Chordata > Mammalia > Artiodactyla > Delphinidae > Globicephala > Globicephala melas. The sequence goes on from NC_083316.1 coordinate 126,923,200, forward strand.
CCATAGTTCACAAAAGTCTTTTGCAGTCTAGGGAAAGGACAAGCAATGAATAACTTAAAACATTTTTTTTTTAAAGTACAATGTACTTCCAAAGTGAGTAATTATTATATATTCATGTATTAATATGGGACATTCTGGTAATTTTCTAGCAAATTATACTAGTATAATTTTTATACTATTTTTATAATGGTATACTTTTAAAAGTTTCAGAATTCTGCCTTTTTTGTGTAGTTGTCTTTTTTAACACTAATATTTAAGTGGATATTATTATTATTATTTAGGTAGACAGTAGCTGTGAATTGATTAGGTCTGCAAACAAGGGCAGAGAGGATACGAAAGTTGTGAGGTGTGCACACCTGGTTAGAGGGAGGAGAAGGGAGGGGGACGGGGTATGAGTATGGCCAAGACAGTGGTTCTGTCTTTTCTGGACTTACATTCCCTTCCTCCCACTGTTGAGGGTGTTGGAACATTTGGGATGCTTGCCCTGGACCAGACACCATGCAAAGGTAATCTTTAGCCTCCTGCCCAGCACCCCTATAGGATGTGACACCCCAGTTCCAGCCTATCCCTCTTCCTTCATCCCTCCTTCCCTAGGTGGCCGGCCCTTCCTAAGGGACAGGAAGGCCCTGCTGAGGACTGTCAACAGAGCAAGTGGGAGCAAGTTGCCCAGGTCCCTGGAGTTAATTGCATGACTCAGGGGAGTAGCTTGGAGAGGGAAAGGGCCCCAGGCTTGTCAGGGACTAGGGTTTAAGTCCCAACACACCCCCTTAGATGGCTGGGAGACCTTGAGCAAGTCTCTTGATACTTCCAGGCTTCAGTTTTTTTACATACAGTCTGGGTTTTGGGGAGGAGCCAGTAAGAGATGAATATGGTGACGCACTGAGGACACGGCATGATGCTTCTGTTTTTATTATTACTCAGTGTGCTTGGCATATGAAATATAGACGAGGTCACATTGCATAGGACTGGCAAATACATTACTCTGAGGATTGCAAATTCAAAAGCAATGGGGATCAGAAAGGTATCAGTAATGTGGTGAGAAGTGCTGGATATGAGACAGAATAGGGGATAGTGGAGACAGTATCCTAGGCTCTGGTACAGGTCTTGCTCCAAAAGGAGTTGATCAGGATGTGGCTCCAGCTGAATGATGAAGGAATGAAGCCGCAGAGGTGGCAGAGTGTCTGATTGGCAAGAAGGTACAGATTTTTTTTTATGTGAAATCTACAGGTTTTTAAACACTGGCAAAAAGCAAAAAACCAAGGGACTTCCCTGGTGGTGCAGTAGTTAGGACTCTGTGCTCCCAATGCAGGGGGCCTGGGTTCGATCCCTCATCGGGAAACTGGGTCCCACATGCATGCTGTAACTGGGAATTCACATGCCACAACTAAGGAGCCCATGGGCCGCAACTGAGGAGCCCGCCTGTTGCAACTAAGACCCAGCACAGCCAAATAAATAAATAAATAATTTTAAAAACCCAGTAGAAGTCCTCCCAAATATATCTGAAAACCATTGTCAGCTCTTAGGCCATGGGTCTATAACCTCTGTATTAGAGAGAAAAAAAAAAAGGAAAAACAAATAATCAAAAGCAAAAATCAGGAAAAGGTTGTCATAAATGACAGAGATGTTGGAAACCTGCACAGTGATAAAATGGTCCTGGCAGGCTTGAGGGAAGAAAAAGATTTGCAGATAGGTTAAGGGGTAGAGTGAGACAGGTCTTAGAATACTGGCTCTGCCTCTTCCTAGCTGTGTGACCTTGAGCAAGGCATTTAACTCACCTAAGCTTCAGTTTAATCATCTATAAAATGGGAAAAATAGTGCCTACCATAAAATTTTACTGTAAGGAATAAATAAAAGAAGACTTGCAAAGCTCTTGCCATGTACCTGGCACAATGTAATTGTGCAATAAATTTAATTGCTGAATGAGTAAATGCTCTTAACAGTGTTTCGTGGGCTGGAAAGTACCACACAAGTTAGGTGTGATTGATATATACTCCAGATGCACCTATTTGGGTTATGATAATTTGACTTTATGAGGAGCTTCATTTAATATCCCTACTTTGACTCATGAGGACTTTCTCCACATCTATGAGGACATATTTAGATTTGCCTGCCTTGGGAGAAGCTGAGCCCTGTGGACAGAAAGCCATAATCCTATTGGCTGTAAAGAATTGCTAATCACCATGAATTGCTAGTTTATAAATATGAAATTTTCAGCATTGTTTGTTTTCACTGCATTTGTCTTTTCCTTCTGGAATTTTGTTTTGCATTACAGTTTTAAATATATAAGCGTTGAGTGTTATATGTATACTTTATTAGGGATTGAAGTGAATGACCCCTGTATTAGGGATATCCCTAATATCCCTGTGAGCTATTCATCTCATTGTTAACTATGTTTTTTTACTGTTACTAACTTGTCCCAAGAAGGGTTTACCTGGAAGAAATTCCCCTTCGAAGGTGTATGTATTGGAGTTGGGGGGAGATGGGGGTGGGGAGATTAAGAGGAAAAGAAAGACATCTTAAGTATCTCGCATATTCATGAATATGTATGAGCACATTTGCATCCTTTATCCCTTTTGATTTCTCTAGATGGGGATATTTGGGCTCAGAGAGTTCAGGAGATTGGCAAAGTTGTCCAGCTAGTTAGCAGCAGAGTTGGGTCCAGACCTAGGAGTTCCCAGGTGGGATTTTAATCACTCCCTCCACCGCCTCTGCAGTATCTAGAGGAGCAGGGGTGGTGGCCTGGAGAGGGGGCCAGCTAATTGGGTCAGCGATCCAGGGAAACTTAGCACACCCTGAGATGGAACCCGGCACCAAGTGACAGAGAAGCAGGACTCTCACCTCTGACTTAGGCGGTGAGCACAGTTCAACAGGATGACCATGCAGTGCACAGTGAGGATCCCGATGGCAAGCAGGCTGAAAGGACCGACCTGGAGGGGAAAGGAGACGTGGGCACAGTGAGCCACAGGTGGATTGCTCCCATACCTGGCCCTCTCCCTGCCTGGGTGCTAGGGTCCCTCTCATAATAGAGATTTAGGGATGAGAGCCCCTGCCTGAATGTCCTTGTGCCCCCAGATGCTCTGGCCTGAATACCCTTCTTGGCATCACTGCAAAGTGGCTGCCCAACCTGTGCTACAATACTTCCAGTAACAGAGAGCTCACTACCTCCCAGACAGCCCATGCCTTTCCTCATCGGCCTTTAGTTCCGCTTCTAGATCTCTCATTCCTTCTCACACCCCAGCCCTTACCTCCTCCAAGATGCTTGAAGACCAAGGTTCCTTTTAGGGATTGGCTTCCTTCTTTTAGTACAAAGTTATCAAAAGGGGCACTACTGATATTTTGGGCCAGCTGATTTTTGTTGCTGCAGGGGGCTGTCCTATACATTGTGGGATATTTAGCACCATCACTGGCCTCCACCCACTGGATTTCAGAAGCACTCCCTCCCCCTCCTCTCCAAGTTGTGGCAACCAAGAATGTCTCCAGACATTGTAAACGTCTTTGGGTAAGGGGGGTGCAAAATTACCCTCAGTTGAGAATCACTGCTCTCGTATGTCTACTTTCCATGTCCCTTTTATTTTTATAACTAAAAATTGTATGCATTTAAGGTGAACAACATGATTTGATATACATACACAGAGAAATGATGACTAGAGTCAAGCTCATGAACAAGTCTCCTCCTCACAGTCTCCATTTTTTTTATGTGTGATGAGATTAAAAAGCAGGGCTCATCATTCATCATTATCTCCCAGATGTGATCACAACAGCACAGAGCAAAGAGGGACTCTCTCACCCTCTTTGTGCTGGACACCTGTGACTTTATAGATGTGACCTGTGCTAATATCACAAAGAAATTTGAGAGATGAAGAGCACCACTAGATTGCACCAGGATGTAGCCTCCCTATAGCAGAGACTCTTTTGTCTTGTTTATATCTATATTCCCAGGGCTTAAGAATAGTAGGTGCTCAATATATATTTCTCAAATGAATCATGAGTACAGGTTCTGATGGGAGATGGAGGGTAAAGAAATCAACTAATAAGTCTTTGGAACCAAAAATCAAAGGATAAAAGAGTTATCTTAAAAAGCAAAGACCACACTGGCAAAGAGAATTTGGTTGAGGGCCATGTGGTAATAATGCTCTTCAGAAGTTCTAGAACCCTGAGAATTCTAAAGGGGAACTTCCCATCTCTGGGTTGGAACTGATTCAGATTGGAAGTCATGTCAGTAGCCAGGGTCTCAATGTGACTTTTTTAGACATGAGGGCCACTTTGCAGGCCTGGAGAGAAGGAGAAATTCGTTTCCACTAAATGGAAATAATCTATCTATTCAATTCCATGGACACAAACTGGGACTTCAAGTGTGCCAGTCTCTATAGCAGGTATTGTGGGGAGGTGTAAAGATGAATTAGAGAGCCCTCAGAGCTTTCAGGTAAGTGAGGAAGATAGGTATTTTTCAAAATAAGCATGTTTCATCTTTGTAAGTGCTGGGAGGATTCCAGGTTAGGTAGATATAAGTTCTAGAAAAACACAAGGTGAAAGAATTTTAATCGGAAACAGTCAAATTTTACAGAGGAGGTGGAGTTCAAAAGACAGAAATAAGGGAGGAGGTAACAACATAAGCAAGAAGACAGAGGTGGGAGGGCACAGGAAGTGTCAGGGGATTGGTAGAGAATTCGTTATCCTCATCTTCCAAGCCACTTTCTCACCATCAATCACAAACAGGAGTCACACACTCAAATGCCTGGCGGGGCCAGGCTGCTGATATAAATGAATGAAATAACAAGGATATAATCCTAGGGAGCTGGGAGAACTGTGGCAAAGTAGATTCTGCATCAGTATGCGAGTATGGTGAGTCTTTAAGACCAATAGTGGGGAAGGGGAACTGGATGGAGGTGGTCAAAAGGTACAAACTTCCAGTTACGAGATAAAAGGTACTGGGGGTGTATTGTACAACACAATGACTGTAGTTAACACTGCTATATGGTATATTTGAGAGTTGCAAAGAGAGTAGATCCTAAAAGTTTTCATCACAAGGAAAAAACATCTATTTTTGTAACTCTATGGGGAGATGGATGTTAACTAAATTTATTGTGGCAATCATTTTGTAGTATACGTATGTCAAGTCATTATGCGGTACACCTTAAATTTATACAAAGCTGTATGTCAATTATATCTCAATAAAACTGGAAAAAAAAAAAAAAGAATGGCTTGTCTCCTCCAGGCATGCTCCATTTAGCTCTGGGTTGGCTCCAGTGGACTGATGCCAATAGGCTCATTTCCTATTCCAAAGGGTGACCCCCTAAGCAATAGGCTTATTGCCCATTGATAAACAGTACTAAGGCCTTAGGGACCCACCAACCCTTTCCCCCAAATGGGTAGACCTGGTCCCCATTGCACAGGTCCATCTTACCAATAAGCCGGCATTTTTCATGGCCAGAGGAAGTCCCAGGAGCCCCGTGCCAATGTTGCATTTCAATAAGTGAATCAAGGTTTGCATAATCCTGTAGGGGGAGCATAAGGCAACAAAAGGGTATGTTAGCGGAGGGAAAGGAGACGCAACTGCTCAGGCTTCTTTCAGCCTCTCCAGGCACCCTGTGGTGGGAAGACAAAACCAGATGAAGGACACTCTGGTTTAACTCTTAGTTCCCAGGATCTGTTCTGGAACCTCTGATCAAGGGCTGGTGCTTGTTCAGGTGACTCAACAAATATTTAACACACACTAGACTCTAAAGAAAAAGTTAATAACCATTGCTACTATTCTGGATAACTCCCTAGTACCAGTTTATTCATCAATGCATTCAACGATTTCTTTCGTGATAGTTTCACTCAAAATGTATTGAGACCTACTAGATGTTTGGCATTTAGATAGACAATGGAAAAAATAATAAGAATTTTCTCAATTTACAGGTAATTATCGCTGCCCAGTCATTTATTAATTCATTCACTAGAGAAACAACCGTCTGCCACCACATATGGAGTATTTATTGGTTCTAGTTCACTCTTTCATCCATTTACTCAACAATATTCACTGCAAACTTATTCCATGCTATGCACTGGATACAATTTAATAGCAGTTGCTAAACGTGTGTATAGAACACTTACTATGTGCCTGGCAGGGTGCTAGATACCAGGGTTCTAAATGTTCTCCACACCAGTGCTGGCAGCGCCTGCTCAGGCACCACCAGTCCACTAGGGAGGGGGAATGTGGAACAGGATCTTGAGAAGAGAATCAGAAAGGAATTGAAATGAAAAGTTGACTGCAAAGGACTGAACTGCGGTAGGACCACTGGATTCTGAGTTCTAGCTCTGCCATTAACCGACTGTGTTTGATCACTATTTTGGGAAGGCCCCTCGGCTGCTTACATCTTCTCTTTGTTCATCTTGACCTGCCTACCTCCCAAGGATATAATAAGAATCAGAAGAGGTAATGACGTAATGAATCTTGGAATTGTGAAGGGCTTCACAGATGTGAGGCATCATCACCATCAACATCATTATCATCATCATCCTCATCACCACCACCACCTTTGGTTTGGCCTTATGGTGCTCACCTGTTTGAAACGGCTTCCTAAAGAGGAGGCTTCCTAAAGAGGAGGCAGAGCTGGGGTGATAGAAAAAAGGCAAGCAAGGGCTGGTTTAAGCAGGTAGTGGGGCCCCCTCCTCCTGTAACAAAAGGTACCTGGAGGAGGTCATTGGAGGCACCTCCTTGTGCAGCCTTTGGACTGTCTGGAGGCAGCCCGGAGGGTGGAAATAAACTGACCAAGGTCATATGGCGAGTCAGGGCTCACGCCTCCTGGTCTTGTCCTGTTGGTTAGGGTGTCAGGGCTGGGTCAGGTTTTGGCATTTCAGTATTGCCCAGGGAGAGGGCTGGGGCTGAGAGAAGACAGTGACTTCCTGCACCTCTGTGAGTTCAGACTTTTCACCTAAGCAAAGGGGGGGGGTGGTGGTACAAGCTGTCCCTTCACTTCCAACAGAAATTTATATTTCTTGGTAACTGCAATTTTTGAAAAATATGTCAAAGTCAAAAAAAAAAACCCACCCTATTTAAAACAATCTTTTGTCAATTCTTTGATAGTAATTTCTCCACAAGATGTGCCCCCTTCCTGTTCTCCATCCCTCCATCTCTCATTTCTTTCCTACAGCAGCGTCTTGCCCAAGCTGATCAAATCTCTTGGGAAGGGTGAGATAAGGGTTTGGAGAAAACATGGCACCTCAGTTAACAGCATCATAGATCAGGGCTATGAGGAGTAAAACACATGTTGGGAGCTCCCAGGGACTTAAAAAAAGTTCCTATTTTTTTTTCCTTGAAAAATGATACATTGTCATTATAAAAGGAAATACTCAAATTCCACCAATTGGAAAAAACTACTTTTAACACTTTAACATTCCTCTAGGCATCCTTACTTGTCTATAAATGCACACAGATTGTACACAAGGAGAACCATTATAATACTGTATTTTAATTTTCTTTATGACTAGTATGTCCTACATATTTTCACACAACCATAGATTTCCTTCATCACTCCTAATGGCTGTATTGTATCCCACTATGTGTATCATACTTTAAATAATCTCTCGTTGTTTCTCAATTGTCAGTATTACAACCAGATCTGAGGTTAAGATCTGGCTTCAGTAAAATTATCATTCATACCTGCATTATTATCTCCTTAGGAAAAATTCCTGGAAGTGGTATAACTGATCAAAGGATTTATTTATTTATATTTACTTACACTTAAAAAAGCCCTAAGTAGGGGAATTCCCTGGTGGCGCAGTGGTTAAGAATCCACCTGCCAATGCAGGGGACACAGGTTTGATCCCTGGTCCGGGAAGATTCCACATGCCACAGAGCAACTAAGCCTGTGCGCCACCACTACTGAGCCCGCGTGCCACAACTACTGAAGCCCACAAGCCTAGAGCCCGTGCTCCGCAACAAGAGAAGCCACTGCAATGAGAAGCACGTGCACTGCAACGAAGAGTAGCCCCGGCTCGCTGCAACTAGAGAAAGCCCACGTGCAGCAACGAAGACCCAATGCAGCCAAAAAAAAAAAAAAAAAAAGCCCTAAGTAACACAGTATGAAATTCAAAAGGTAAAACAAACTAAAAAAGAACCCAAAAAAACCTTATGTAGTGAACATAAATGTCTCTTCTATCTCTGCCTCTCATTCTCCCAATTCTCGTAGCCAGAAGCAGCCACTACAGCCAGTTGTTTGTGTGTGTACTTTAAAAGAAAGAATAGGCCAAATAAGTATTTGTATGTTTTATATAAATATGTGTTAGGATTCGACATATATTACAATATTGCCATCTAGAAAGGTACTAGCTTAATTCTTCCCAAAAGGACACGACAGAGGGCGTTTCCTGACATCCTTTCAACACTGGGTATTGTCATTTACAATCTCTCTATACCATGGATATTATCTGATCTGATTACTAAATAATAGTCTGATTGGCAATACAGCCCTGGGGAAAAGAGCCACATGTCTGAGTTTATGGGAGTAAAAGTAGGGACATGGGTCTAGGAGGTGAACTTCTATTTCCTGGATGGGTTTGTATGAGGAAGGGAGAGGGAGGCTGGTGGGTGGGGAGAGAGGGAGAGAGGGAGAGGGAGAGAGAGAGAGAGTATGAATGATAGCAGAAGTCGACAGAGAGGCAAGCAGCTTGAAACTGCTGAAGAAAGAACAGTCAGCCTGAGATAGAAAATTGTTGTGGGAATAGAGAAGCTTACGTTGGGGACTTCCCTGGTGGCCCAGGGGTAAGACGCCACTTTCCCAACGCAGAGGGCCCGGGTTTCATCCCTGGTCAGGGAACTAGATCCCGCATGCTGCAACTAAGAGTTTACATGCCACAACTAAGAAGTCCGCATGCCACAACTAAGATCCCAGAGCGCCGCAACTAAGACCTGGCACAGGTTAAATAAATAAATTACTTAATTAAAAAAAAGAAGAAGCTCATGTTGGGGATGACTCTCTGCGATTTTGCAAAACCTGTGAAACAGGTGTAATACCCAGAGCCACATGGGTCAAACTTCTTAGATTCTGAAGGTTTCGTCTTTAATCCACGTGTCTCCTGTTCAGTGGGAATAAATGTGTTACGAAGAGAGAAGTAGGAAGTTGTGGCCCAGCTCTGTGAAGGCAGCAGTGCCTGACTGCTGTGGGCCGTGCAGCCACTTACGATAATCCATTGGCTTCCTCTTCAGGACGGACACTCTCTGAAGTGATGCTACTTCTACTCTCCGAGAGTGACTTGGACCCATCATCCAAGGACTTGGGCTCGCTGTTGTTGTCCCTTGCAAGCAATGAGATCTTCAGCATGGTGGGTAGGTGGTGGTGGCTCAGGGTTAAGGACTGTAACAGCCTTGAACCAGCCTCCCATGGGTTTTTCTCCAGAGGAACCAAGGCTGCAGCACTGAGACGCTGGCTCCTAATTCCCAAGGGTGCCTGGCCCTGGCGCTGGTGAGAGGGGGACGCTGATGTCGATTATATGCTTCACTTGGCTCTGGCGACTTACGAGAGTCTCATCTCGGGATGATTCTCAAGGCTCCTTGTGATTGCCCCCGCCACACGCTGGGACTCGCCCGGGCTTTCAGCCCCTCCCAGTTTAGCCCTTAGTGCTTTAGGGCAAAGTGAACTGTGTGACTGGGAGGAAGAAGACAGCATTGGACTGGAGGTTCTGGTGCCTGGATGTAGGGCCAGGCTCAGGGCTTGTCTGTCTTTGGTAAGGAGGAAACCAGAACTACCTCACAATGGAGGCTGCCCGGCCAATAAGGTGCTGCTGACTCGCAGGACGCAGGTGTGGCTCAACAGAGGGTAGTCTGGCTGCCGCCTTCGCTGCGTGGGGGTGGAGTGGCTTTGTTTTTAAATTGATGTGTAGTTGATTTACAATATTATATTAGTTCCAGGTGTACAACATAGTGATTCAAATTTTCTATAGATTAGCCTCTAAAGTTATTATAAAATAATGGCCATATTTCCCTGTGCTGTACAGTATATTATTTATTTTATACATAGTAGTTTGTACCTCTTAATCCCCTATCCCTGTCTCATCCCTCCCCCTTCCCCTCTCTCCATTGGTATCCACTAGTTTGTTCCCTGTATCTGTGGAGTCTCTTTCCTCACAGTTTGTTATAGTCATTCATTTGTTTTATTTTTTAGATTCCACATATAAGTGATAACATACAGAATTTGTCTTTCTCTGTCTGACTTATTGCACTAAGCATAATACCCTCCAGGTCGATCCATGCTGTTGCAAATTTTCCTTCTCTTTTATGACTAATAGTCCATTGTATATACACCAAATCTTCTTTGTCCATTCATCTGCTGATGTGCACTTAGGTTGCTTCCATCTCTTGGTATTTGTAAATAATGCTGCTATGAACATTGGGGTGTATGTATTTTTTCAAATTAGTGTTTATGTTTTCTTCAGATATATACCCAGGAGTGGAATTGCTGGATCATATGGTAATTCTGCTTTTAGTTTTTTGAGGAAGCTCCGTACTGTCTTCTATAGTGGCTGCACCAATTTACATCCCCACCAACAGTGTACAAAGGTTCCCTTTTCTTCACACACCCCCAACACTTGTTATTTGTGGTCTTATTGATGATAGCCATTCTGACAGGTGTGATGTGATACCTCATTGTGGTTTTTTTAAAAAGCATTTATTTATTTGGTTGCGCTGGGTCTTAGTTGCAGCAGGCGGGCTCCTTAATTGTGACTCGTGGGCTCCTTAGTTGTGGTGTGTGAGCTCCTTAGTTGTGGCATGCGAACTCTTAGTTGTGGCATGCATGTGGGATCTAGTTCCCTGACCAAGGATCGAATCTGGGCTCCCTGCATTGGGAGTGTTGAGTCTTATCCACTGCGCCCCCAGGGAAGTCCCTGATTGTGGTTTTGACTTGCATTTCTCTGATGATTAGCAATGTTGAACATCTTTTCATGTGCCTGCTGGCCATCTGTATGTCTTCTTTGGAAAAATAAAGATGTATATTTTTAATGGCTATTAATTTTTGCCTTTAAATATCTAATTTTTAATTCTTAATAGAATTCTGGGTTTGCCACTTACTAGTTGTGTGGCATGGCCAAGTCACTTAACCTTTCTGTGCCTTACATTCCTCATCTGTAAAATGAGTATGATAGTAATACCAATGTCAGAGCATTGTTAGGAAGATTAAATGAATTAACAGGTGTACAGCATTTAGAACAGTGCTCAGCATCTGGTAAGCACCAATAAGTTATTACTGTTGCTAATACATTTTCTAAATGGCTAGCTAGTTTTCCCAACACCATATATTGAATAATCTATCTTTTCCTCATTTTATTTGAAAGGTTTCCCTCATATTAATCAAATTTCTCTGTAGGCTTGGATATGTTTTTTTGTATTCTCCTTTTCCATTGGTTAGTCTTTTCTAATGCTAGTACCAAATTGTTTTAATTATGTAGTATATTTAATATCTGATAAGAAAGGACCACTTTACCTTTTTCATGATTTTATTTCCCCCCTCCATTAATCCTTCTAGATAACTTTAAGAATCTCCTAACCCCCTCAACCCCCCACTGAAATCTAGTTGGGTATTTTTATTGAGATTAAGTTAGATTGATAGATTATATTGGGCAAAATGGTCATATTTACAATCTGAGTTTTCCCATCTAAAGCATGCATTATGACTCTATTTATGGAAATCTTAATTTATGCCTCTTAGTAGACTTTTTCTTCACATAGATATAGCACATTTTAAAAGTTTGTTTCTAGGTGCTTTTGTTTCCTGTTGTTACATGTAGGATTTCTAATAACTCCTCTTTTATTTATTTTTATTACTATTTTTGAATTGAGGTAATTCTGATTTATAACATTATATGTTTCATGTGTACAAAATTATAACATTATATGTTTCATGTGTACAATATTAAATTTCTACTTCTCTATACACTACAGTATGCTCACCACCATAAGTTTAGTTTCCATCCATCACCATACAGTTGACACCCTTTACCCATTTTGCCCTCCCCCATCCCTCCCCCTCTGGAAACTACTGCTCTGTTCTCTATATCTATGTGTTTGTTTTTGTCCAGTTTGGTTTGTTCATTTATTTTGTTTTTGTTTGTTTATTAGTTTTTAATATTCCACATATAAGTGAAATCATAGGGTATTTGTCTTTGACTTATTTCTTTTTAAAAGATTAATTAATTGTTGGCTGTGTTGGGTCTTCACTGCTGTGCGCTGACTTTCTCTAGTTGCGGCGAGCGGGGGCTACTCTTTGTTGCAGTGCATGAGCTTCTCACTGCGGTGGCTTCTCTTGTTGCGGAGCACAGGCTCTAGGCACGTGGGTTTCAGTAGTTGTGGCACGTGGGCTCTGTAGTTGTGGCTCGCAGGCTCTGGACTGCAGTTGTGGCTCATAGCCTTAGCTGCTCCACAGCATGTGGGATCTTCCTGGACCAGGGCTTGAACCCTGTCCCCTGCATCGGCAAGCAGATTCTTAACCACTGCGCCACCAGGGAAGTCTCTGTCCGACTTATTTCACTTAGCGTAATACCCTCAAGTTCCATCCATATTGTCACAAATGGCAAGATTTTATCTTTTTTGGTGGCTTAGCAGTATTCCGTTGTATATATATATATATATATACCACTTATTCTTTATCCACTGTTTCCGTATCTTGGCTCTTGTAAATAGTAACACAGTGAACACAGGGGTTCGTTTACCTTTTTAAATTGGTGTTTTTACATTATTTGGATAAATGCCCAGAACTGGGATACATGAATCATATGGTAGGTCTGTTCTTGTAGAATCTGAAGAATCTTGGAGAATTCTGAAGAATCTGCATACTGTTTTCCATAGTGGCTGCACCAATTTACATTCCCACCAACAGTGCACAGGAGTTCCCTTTTCTCTACTTCTTCACCAACACTTGTTATTTCTTGTCCTTTTGATAACAGTCATTCTTACCAGTGTGAGGTGATTATCTCATTGTGGTTTTGATTTGTATTTTCCTTATAATTAGTGATGTTGAGCATCTTTCCATGTGCCTATTGGTCATTTGTATGTCTTCTTTGGAAAAATGTCTATTCAGCTCCTCTGCCTATTTTTTAAATGGGTTGTTTGGGTTTTGTTGTTGAGTTGTATGAGTTCTTTATATATTTTGGATATTAATCCCTTAATGAATATATCATTTCCAAGTATTTTCTCCCATTTAGTTGGTTGTCTTTTCCTTTTATTGATTGTTTCCTTTGTTGTGCGGAAGCTTTTTAGTTTTATGTAGTCCCATTTATTTTTGCTTTTGTTTCCCTTGCCTGAAGAGACATATCTAGAAAGATATTGCTAAGACTGATGTCAAGGAGGGTACTGACTCTGTTTTCTTCTAGGAGTTTTGTGTGTGTGTGTGTGTGTGTGTGTTACGCGGGCCTTTCACTTTGTGGCCTCTCCCGTGCTCCGGACGCGCAGGCTCAGCGGCCATGGCTCACAGGCCCAGCCGCTCCGCGGCATGTGGGATCTTCCCGGACCGGGGCATGAACCCATGTCCCCTGCATCGGCAGGCGGACTCTCAACCACTGCGCCACCAGGGAAGCCCCTCTTCTAGGAGTTTTATGGTTTCATGTCTCATATTCAAGTCTTTAATGCACTTTGAGTTGATTTTTGGGTATGGTGTAAGATAATGGTCTAGTTTCATTTCTTTGCATGTGACTATTTATTGACCACTATTTATTGGCCGCAGGCACAGCTACCTGTGGCCGCAGGCACAGCTGTGGTCAGGAGGCTGGAGTTGTGTGCTCCACCTCCCCTTCTACTCTTGGGTTCTCTGAAGCTGTGGTTTCGCTGCCACGGTCAAAGGGCTGGGATTGCAGGCACCAACTCTGCTGGTCCCTCAGTTCTGCCTCCTTTATGTGTTTCAGTCTACCCACCTTTAGGTATACAGATGTTTAGAATTCTCTAGTGTCCTGGTGTGTTGGGCAGAGGAGCCTTTGTTGAGTTGTGGATGTTTGACTGATTGTAGATTGAAGGGGGGAGAGAGAGAGGTAGGTCTTCACTCCATGTTGCTGATATCATTCCACTCATTTTGTTTTTTTGATGACAATTAGTATGTAGGAAAGATAATGATTTTACAGATTATATTTTAATTAATTAATTAATTAATTTTTGGCTGTGTTGGGTCTTCGTTGCTGCATGCGGGCTTTCTCTAGTTGCGGCGAGCGGGGGCTACTCTTCATTGTGGTGCACGGGCTTCTCATTGTGGTGGCTTCTCTTATTGCGGAGCACGGGCTCTAGGTGCGTGGGCTTCAGTAGTTGTGGCATGTGGGCTCAGTAGTTGTGGCTCATGGGCTCTAGAGTGCAGGCTCAGTAGTTGTGGTGTGTGGGCTTAGTTGCTCCGCGGCATGTGGGATCTTCCCGGACCAGGGCTCGAACCAGTGTCCCCTACGTTAGCAGGCGGATTCTTAACCACTGTGCCACCAGGGAAGTCCCAAAGATGCTTGTATTTATGTTTATATTTGCTCATGGTTTTTCTGTGTGCTTTGTCAGATTTTGGTATCAGAATCAGGATATCTTTGTATAAAAAGTAGGGAAGACTTTTTTCTCTCTAGGCCTGAGAAGAGTTTAAATAGCATCAGGCAGACTTGAAGGGTGGCAAGGAAATCCTGCTTTGCTCCTGAATCACCATACAGTCTCCAGAAACCCCCTCTTCAGTTCACAGCTGATTTATTACTTATAAAGAGAGGCTGTGGGGTTTCTAATTTTTTAAAATGTGTAATCCACTGGACACATTTTTCCCATTTTTACTTTAACCACCATCATTCAAAGGTCTCTCCTGGGCTCTCTACAAAGCAGTGAGGAGTGACGGTGTGGAAAGTCTTCAGTCCTGAACCCATTTGTCACTACATGTTTGATCGTCAGCAAGTTATTCAATATTTCTAAGCCTATTTCCTTATCTGAAAATGAGAACAATGACAATACATACCTCATGGTTTCATTGTAAGGATTAAATGAGATAAGCACATGCAAAACACTTAAAAAGTGCTCACTGAGGAATGGAATGATTTTCTCTGATCCTTGATTCAAAAGCAAGCTCCCAAAGTTAAAGAATCAGTAGGGGGGTAGGGAGGGGGAAGCCTGTGTGTGTATGTGTGTGTGTGTGTGTGTGTGTGTGTGTATGTAAAAACCCAGTATCAAACAATTAAAAAATTTTAATACCCCCAACACTCACACAATTCTAATAGTTGGTATCTTTAGTGTTGCTGACAATTACTAATAAGTCTCCCCAGATTGCTTTTATTGCTTATATCCATGTTGCTAAATTTCTTTCTTTCTTTCCAAGATTTAACTTTAGCCAGACTGGTCTAAATGATAAGATTAACCTGATCATCTTACACAGTAGGGACTTGTCCTTGGAGAATGAGAGTGACCATTTTTTAATAACAGAGAAAACAATCTTAAACTTAGCAAGGTTGGGTGGGGTGACAGTTGAGCCAGGTGGAGGAGACAGGGTCAGAGAGAGGAAGACCACTTTGCCAAGCCTCTGAACCAATCGGTGGAAGTCCTTTGGGTCTTTTACATTTCTGATGTAGAAATGATGACCCAGCTCTCTGGCCAGGTAGGCTGTGGACCACTGCAGAGGCTATGAGTGTCCCATCTCCCAGCAGGTACTCTGCAGACTATGGGATCTGGGTGTGGAGCTTGTGTTCATGAAGTACCTTCTGGAATCCAGCAGGTAGAAAGTAACACACAAAAACAGGAGACCAGGACTTGGGAATTGGGGCAGACACGCCCCTCACCCCTCCGTAACTTCCCTAGGCTGCAAAGGGAGGATGATGGATAAAAATAAGCAGGAAAGGGCTGTTTAAAATGGTATCTTAAACCTGAGGCTGAAACAAGCATGGGTCACTTTCCAACACCATAGAGAGTGTAATAAGAAACATCCTTACCCCCCACTAAACTACAGATCTGCCTACAACATCTCATTTATCTATATGCCTTTCCCCAATTTTAGTGATTTTAGGGAGGAGGGAGGGAGCCGTCACCACCAAGAAGGGTGAAGTGCTGTGCTGGGTTGAGGGGCTCCTGGCTGTCAGCCAAGGTCAGACATGACAAAATGCACAGGAATGTCAAGGCAGCAGGATTGAGTGGAAGCACAGTCAGATTCAGTGTTGGGAGACCCAAGTTCTACTCAAAATCCAGCTCTAATGGTGCCACCGGTGGAAAGACATACTCAGTACTCCAGAGCAGTTAGTGTCCCCCTGCCCTCAAACGGACCTATGATGGTATTAACTTAGTTGATGACCTGTCATTATTCCCCAGTGGAGAGCAGACTAGCTGGAGGACGGAGATTCTTTTCTCACTCATTAGTGTATCCCCTTTAGAGAAATGTATCAGTTAGCTTTTGCTGCATAAAAGCTTCCACATCTTATGGCTTAAGACTAAAAACATTTATTATTTCTCATAATTCTGTGGATCATCTGAGCAATATTTATGGTCCAGGCCAGCTTGACTAGGGCTGTATATAGTCTAGGATACATCACTCACGTGTCTGGAAGTCGGCAGGCTGGCTGTTCTGGGAGATGGGGCTCAACTGGGATGATTCATTTCTGCTCCACATGGTCTCTCTTCCTCCAGCAGGCTAGCCCCGGCTTCTTCACTTGGTGCTCTTATCTACACAGAGCATCACGATGAAAGTTCCACTGCATTAGCCGTCACGAAACCTCTGCTCGTGTCACATTTACTAATGTCCCATTGGCCAAAGCAAGTTACAAGGCCAAGACAAGTTTCTAGGGGTAGAGATATAGATTTCACTTCTTGATGGGAGCTGCAATGTCACATTGTCAAGAGGAATTTGTCGCCATTTTTGCAAACTATTACAAGAACTTTGAACTATGCTTGGTGTGTGGTAGGTAAGAAAGAACGCTTGTTGCAAGAATCAAGAGGTTAAAGAAAAAAAAAAAGAATCAAGCGATAAATAATGAAATAATCATTGTCCATCCCCACCCTACCCCCCACCCCCCGCCATTGGCACATCCATTTCTGTGACGACTGTCCCTTGTTGAGATCTTTGAATTGGGCCAAAACTTTATCCAGTTGTTTAGAAAGTTTATTGCCCTTGACTTAAATATGGTGGTTCCTTTCTGTCTGAGAGTTGCAGCTCACCATGGACCTGTGGATCCTGTCCATCTTGACGCTGGAGCTGTGCACACCTTGCTGGATTATGGATTATGTCCCCACTCTTAATCTTTGCTCTTTAAACAGATCTGGAAAAGAGGACACCCTTTGTCTACCAAATCACCATCAGCCTTAGCTGGCTGCACCTCCTTCTGTCAGGTGCTGCCTCTTGGATGCCCCCTGGTGGCTTCCTCTTGCATAGCCCCACTCAAGGTGTGAAATTCATCGTGTGAATTGCCAAAAACCCGAATGGAATCAAGAGCCTTCAGTGAGAGAGCTCTCAGTGTAGTGGAAAGCTAGAGACGGAAAGAAAATAAATTAAAAAAAAATTTTTTTTAAATTACCATCTAGACCTTGTAGCTGGTGAGTCCGTGCTTGTTTCACTGTGACTTGACTCAGAGAAAGGTAAAGCAGCAAAATATAGATAATGCATATAGAAGAGATTTATATCATTAAATGTCAGGTGCTGGTGGGTAAGAAGCAGTGCCATTTTCACTGAATAAAAATGGTGGAGTTGGAAAAGGTGAGAGGGTCTTCTGACTGGATCAGCTCGTCCAGGGCCTGGTAGGTCCCCATCACAAAGCCCACGAAGCCCAGGATGCTGATCAGGGCGTCCTTGATGATGGTGATGGGACTCATGCCCTCTGAGTAGTAGGTGGTGATCTCCAGGAGGGGTGGGATGATGAGGGCCAGCGCACTGCTGCTCAGGGAGCCCACCAGAGAGAGGACCAGGTCCAGGCGGGGGATGAGGATGGCCAAGATGCCTGCGGGAGATGATACGGGATAGAAGGCTCTTCCCAGGCTTAGCCAAAATTTTAAAGTTTGTTTTAAAAATCTTTTTCTTAAACCATATACCAGTTGTTTCTCATACATTCAGTTACTTAAAGAAAAAGTTGAAACTCCTGTAATAACCCCAATCACAGTCACTAGAGGTTTATACATTAAAATTTTGGTGTGTCTCCTTTCAATCATTTTCAACCAATTATTGTTCAAATATATACATTCATATTGTTGGGGAGAAAAACCTTCCCTCTTACCATTCAGATTCAAGTGTTTGGGGGCCTGAGAATTTAACTGACAGTTAGGCAATTAACAGGCGGAAAGACAAAGTTTATTTAGGGCTAGGGAGCCTTCAGATGAACTGGCTCTCCAAACAAAGAAGGGGAACTGGATGGGGGAGAATTAGCTTCCATGCAAGAACAAGTGGAATGTATGACATTCTCTGATAATTTACGTAATTACTCAGTCTGTGATGATGGTTAGTCTTCTTTCTGATTGAAAATCTCCCAGAAAGGGGATTTATGGTGCCTGTATTTTTCAGAAGTTCCTGCTTAATTCAGCAAAGGAAGTTTAGATAAGGGTTTGCACCCCCTGTGGCTGCCTGTTCTAATGCTTTTAGCCTAAGATAATTTTTATGCCACAGAAGTACATTTCGAATCTCTACATGTTCAATGATTAAGCTCTTACTTAATAAATAACACTAAATAACAGTGCTGGGAACTGTCCAGCTGTTTGGAATGTGTCAATGTACAAAATAGACAAAAAAAACCCTACCTTCGTGGAACTAACATTAATAAGTAACATGACTGCAAGAACCTCTTACTTGCAAACAATTAGAATGTGAAATTATTTATAGAAAGGGGTCTTCAGTGGGAACAAGATCACAGGGTCCCTCTAAAGCAGTATTTTCTCCAGGTTTTATATACATGTCAGAAAACATCTAACAAAGAAACACTAAAAGCTAAAGTAAAGATTTTGAAATTATATATAATATATACGTATATGTGATTATATAATTATATTTTATAATTATATAATTATAATATGTAATATATAATATATATAATTATATGTTTAAATTTTTATATATAATTATATATTATTTATATATGTATATAGTTTTTTTTGTAGGCTGTTTTATAGGCCTGGGCTTTTACATTTTTTATTTTACCTGATGGACAATTTTCCTAGTTACAAAGAAAGCCCAGAAGGCTCCCCCAGGTTTCCTAGGATGGAGTGTGGTAGAACAGAACAAAACAGGACTGGAAGGCAGGATTCTGGTTTCTGTGTGGCCTTGGGTAAGTCTCCACCCGTTTCTCAGTTTTTTCCCTCATCTGCCAAATGGAGACGGTAGCTATCCTTTTAGGTATTATGGTTCATACTGTAAATGGTGTTAAAGTTGTTTTTTGGTTTGTTTGTTTTTTTGCGGTACGCGGGCCTCTCACTGTTGTGGCCTCTCCGTTGCGGAGTACAGGCTCCGGACGCACAGGCTCAGCGGCCACGGCTCACAGGCCCAGCTGCTCCGCGGCATGTGGGATCTTCCCGGACTGGGGCACGAACCTGTATCCCCTGCATCGGCAGGTGGACTCTCAACCACTATGCCACCAAGGAAGCCCAGGTGTTAAAGTTTTAAATGAGTTAATTCGTGTAAAACACTCAGAAAAGTTATTTTTGTTATAATTTCATTATTACTTGTTTGCAAGTAACCATTTGCATATGTACTGACTGGGGCAATGCATACAGAAGCTTAAGGAATTGTTATCTTCATATCTGGGGCAAATTCATTGATCTTTCTGGAGTCTCTAATATTCTGAAGGGTAGTGTCCCTGCCTCCTAGGACAAATTGGGAACAAATAACTTCAAAGGAAGAAAATCAGTGTCCCATGATTTATATGGGCTGGTCTAGCACAGCAAGAATCACAATTAAAAGGAGGCTTAGGAACAGCTGGGCCATGGCAAACACAACACAGGAATCTCTATCATCTTCGCCTCCACTAAAATACTTACAGAAAGGGGTACCCTGAATCATAGGGCCTGGAGCACAAGGAGGGCTGCCGAGGGGGTGAGTGGGGACAGTTGAAGCCAACAGGTGAATACCAGCCCATCGGAGGCCAAGGCACTGCTGCCAATGGGGATGTGACCCTAGGTTTGCCAAATCATTTTATTTTTCCCCCAAACATTAGAAATCTGCATTTGTATGTGAGACCTCTCCCACATTTTTAATGTTGGCCCAAATTTATATAACATTATGAGGGTGAAACAACATACCTCTGATGCCAGGTTAGACTCACTGGCCACCATTTTCAACCTCTGTCCTGGAGGTGAAGGGTGATGGGCCTGGACTTGGGTTCAAATCCCACCTCTGGCACTTCCTGCCCAACTACTTATCACTCTCTGCTTCAGCTTTCTCATTTACAAAGTAGGGTTTATCACAGTCCTACCTCATAAGAGTTCCTGCAAGGACTGAATAAAATACTATGAAATATGGAACAGAAAGAGCTTAGCACAGTGGCTGGCACATAGTTGGTGTTTAATAAAAGTCAGTTCTTATTGTGATTATTATTTGATAAGTTGTCACTCCCTCAAGCTGGACACCAGTAAATCTGTCTAATTAGGTACATGTAAGAATTAAGTTGCCCCTAAAGCATAAATGAAATGAATTACTACTTGGAAAGCCTTAGAATGGTCCCTGAAACACAGTTAGTATGCAATCAATGCTGGTTATCATGACTATTGTCTACCATCTGGCTGATTCCTGATAACCCTCAGGAAAACAGCAACGAGGTGCTCTGCCTCCTACTCACATGTCAGGCTGACCATGGCGAGGCGGATGAACAACTCCAGAGGCAGTGCCCAGCGCTTTAACACCTGGGAGGTGGCGAAGGGAATGATGATTTCTGCAGGGACGTAGAACTGCAGGGCGTAGGTGCACAGGATGCCAATTATGTAGAGGATCTTGACCGACTGGTACAGCCTGCAGGACAAACCAGAGCAGTGCTCTCAAGGCCAACATGCTCTGACACCTGACCTCCTTGTTATTTTGTTTTTGCTTTTTTTTTTTTTGGCCTCTCTGCAAGGTATGTGGGATCTTAGTTCCCCGACCAGGGATTGAAAGCCTGCTACATTGGAAGTGTAGAGTCTTAACCACTGGACTGCCAGGGAAGTCCCTGGCCTCCTTGTACATTAACCTCTGACCTTGGAACAGTCCCATAGGCAAATGTTTCCTTGTCTGAAAATGATGGGGAGGGACCTTCTATGAGAGGAAGTCACAGCAGAGCATGCAGTGGAAATAGAGTGAACCATCACAGATTCAAATGGAAACCGCTGAGAGGGTCATCTCTACATAAAAAGAATCTCAGGTATGGGTATATATAACACCTTCATAAACCATCATCACTTGATGCTGAATTTTAGATTTTAGGAAACAGAGGCTCAGGCCCGGTACCTTGCTCAGGGAGATACAAGTGATAAGGGGTGGAGACCAAAAAACGTGGGTCTAAAAGATCTGGTCTTCTGTAATCTCTTTTCTTAGGAATTCTCTGGATCCCCCAAAGCACCTGGCATATAACAGGCTCTCAACAAATGCTTCCAGGTGGTTGAATGAACTGCAGAATCCCAAATCCTTGAGGGAAGAGGTAGTCTACACAGAGGATTGTGTGAGGGTTGGGGGATAAAAGGAGAGGCAGGGTTACTTGCAGGCCTCAGACTGGGGGCAGGAGAGCATGTGATGGGGGATGCTGAGTTTTATCGATGCCTTTTTTGACCAATGGAGATAAGGCTTTTTTCATTTAGCCCACTAATGTGGTAGATGCATCTGGCACGTTAAATAAACCTGTATGACTGTGTCTGTGTATATTTACTCCATTCCTTAAAAAGGCAAACTTCCACATCTCTGTGTTTCTTGCTCACACTATTTCTGCTGCCTGGAACACCCTCTCTACTCCCTTTCCATCTGTGCAAACCCCACCTATTTTTTAAAATTCCCATCTTTAGAGGAGGTACTACATTGCAGATGCTTTTAGGCATGCCCAACTTAATCCACATGATAACTCTGCTTTTTAGAAGAGGAAACTGAACATCAGAGAAGTTAAATAAACCATCCATGACCATGAGCTAGGAGTTGGTGTAACTGGGTCTTGGATTCAGAGGTGCTGTCGTTGTCCTTGTTTGGACAGAGTTCTCATTGGACAGGGAGATTCCCTGTTCTCCCATTCCAATGTACTTTCTTTCCTTGGGAGTCCCCAAGTCCTCTCCACTATTCTGGAGGGCTTCTTTTTCTGTTCTATGTTGTATTTGTGTACGTACACTATCCATTCCCCATTCCCATTGGACCATGAGCTGAGGAAGATAGTGAAGCTCAAAATCATAGTCTACTCACATCAGCACCCTCCACACCACGTGTCTAGACTGGCATCTGTGTGTAATTGGGATGCAGTAAATGATCGATGAATGATATTGATCAACTTGGGAAAGGAGCCCCATTTAGACAAATTAAGCCTCCAAGTGACCCTTAAAAAGACAGGCACCTGGTAATTAATGACATGCCTCAGTGTGGGAGAAAGTGCTGCACAATGTGATAGGGGTTCATCTGTCTATTTAAATATCCAGTGTTGAAGTCTGGGTCAGCTAACTGTTATATGAATTGGGTCACTTGATATAAACATTTTCCAGATTCTAATGGTCTTCCCCAATTGGTTCCTGTTTTACTACTTTTTCATCCTAGCTACTCTGCAGGACTTGGTAGTGCAGCCTTAGTATATGTAATTGGAGCCACCCACCGGCTCCACTCTCTGCCTCTTGCCCTTCTCTGTGCCCCTCCTTTCTCTCTTTAGGTGACCAAGGACTCTGACTTCTCCCCTCTCTTCCTAAATCATGTCCTTCCTCATACTAAGCTAGCTATCAAGGCCTCACTCAACATGGGAGGCTGTTGTTGAAGAAGAGCTCCCTGGACAGAAAATCCAGAGCCCACGGTTCCAGTGTCAGCTCTGCTTCTCCCTGTGGAGACCCTCCAGACCTCAGTTTACCTTCTGCGGAAAGGAGGAGAAAGTGACCTATATGTTCCTGTTCCCACTGGCCCTGAGTCCCTACCGCCTGAGAGCCCATAGAGTTACCAGCAGTTGGGCAGGTTAAGGGTTATGCTGGCCTTGATGTCATTTCCGAACCGCAGGTAGCCCAGAGTCCCGATGCTGATGTAGAGGGCAGTAACGATGGACATTCCCAAAGACAGGATGACTGGGAAGCGGCGGGCATCCTTCATCTTGTTTTCCAGGGGCAGAACCTACAGAAACGCCCAATGTAAGAAGAGAGGAGGAGAAAGAGGAACACAAGCATAAAGAAGAAAGGCATGCCCCTTCCGGGCGTATGTACACAAAATAATCGGAAGCAGGAACATGCACAGATACTTGTATACCTACGTTCATAGCAGCATTATTCACAGTAGCCAGAAGTTGGAGGCAAGCTGAGTGTCCACTGATGAAGGAATGGATAAACAAAATGTGGTCCATACATACAATGGAATATTATTCAGCCTTTCAAAGAAGGAAATCCTGACATATGCCCCAACATGGATGACTCTTGAAGACATTAAGCTAAGTGAAGTAAGCTAGTCACAAAATGACAGATACTATGTGATTCCACTTACATGAGGTAACTGGAGTAGTCAGATTCAGAGTCAGAAATTAGACTGGTGAGTCCCATGGGCTGGGGGGAGGAATAAATGGGGAATTATTGTTTAATGGGTACACGGTTTTGGTTTTGCAAGATGAAAAGAGATGGATGGTGATGATCTTTGTACAACAATATGAATGTACTTTATGTCACTGAACTGTACACTTAAAACTGGTTAAGATGGTAAATTTTATGTGAGGTATATTTCACAATTAAAAAAAAAAAAAAAAGAGGGACTTCCTCGTGGTCCAGTGGGTAAGACTCGGCGCTCCTCATGCAGCGGGCCCGGGGTTCGATCCCTGGTCGGGGAACTAGATCCCACATGCATGCTGGAACTAAGAGTCCGCATGCAGCAACTAAGAAGTCCACACGCCGCAGTGAAGATCCTGCGTGATGCAACTAAGACCCAGCGCAGCCAAAATAAGTGAATAAATAATTAAAAAACAAAAAAAAAGGAAAGGAAGGCCTGCAGTCACAAGATGATCCCTGGACCGTTCAGAGCTGGAAGCACCCTGCAGGTTGACCAGACCAAGGAGCTCAACTCCCTGGGGCGGCCGATCTGGCCAGCAGGTGCATTTTGTTTGGCCAGTCTTTCAGACAACTGAATATGAATGCCTTTAAGCACAACATTCTTTCTCCACCTACCAGGCCCACCTCTCCCTCTCACACTGACATATACCTGGCTTCTCCACCCACGGTGTCTTCCAAAAGCACTTGAGTTTGAGGCTCCCAATTCTAGTGCACTTGCCCCTCTCTGTACGGATGGGAAGGCCAAGACTCAGGTTATGCAGTGGGCTGGCAGCAGCACTGGGACTAGAGCGCCCTGGCTCCCCAGAGGCACATTTCCCCACATACCATGTTCTCAGGATCCTTCTTCCCCAGATGCATATCTGGCTCTAAGAGAATCCAAACTGCGACCAGCCTGCCTCTTGGGCCTGTTGGGCATTCCAAGGTCTCTTCTATCTTTGGTACCAACTCTTTGGCCTCATCTCAAAATTTCCTCCTCAGACTTCTACTGACCGAGGGCCCACCCTCACCTTCCCCTTCTCCTTGATCCAGCCATGTGCTAAGCACACTTCATGCACCATTAGGGTGATCTGTGCCTCAGTTTCCTGATCTGAAAACTTACCTGTTAGAATCTTTTGGAGAATTACATGAGCATTGAAATGGCGCACAGTAAGGACTTAGTAAATGTTAACTATAATTATTTTGTAATACTGCAAAGACCACAACTCTATGAAGCTGGTACTTGGTGTAATTCTTATTTTATAACAAGGCTCTGAAGATGATATAACTTACACTAAGCTATACAGCTTGGAAGTGGCAGAGGAAGGCTGCAAACCAGGGCTGTCCTCCAAAGTCCAAGTACTTCTACCTGATCTTGCCTAAACTCCCACAGCCCTGGGCTTGTTTATTACTCAGTGAGAACTTAGCACCTATTCCTTTGTATTGTTAAATCCTTCTCTGTCCTGTATGCACTTCCCCTCCCTCCCCATGTGAATGGCAGACGCTTGAGGGGAGTGCATGTCTGGGACTTTCCACTTTCTTCTGGGTTAGGTGCACGTTCCTAGATGCAGCAGGTGCTTGGGAAAATGTCCAGGGGATTAGGTGAAGAGCAATCCAACGTGAGCTTTCCTACCCTGCAATACATTTTTGTTGCATATATTCCCCAGGCTAAAGATGATCTTTTTACAAGGCCAGCTCATACTAAGTAGAGTAAGTTCCCTACATAAGAGAGAGTTTCATTCTGAGAGCGCGTTCCTAAGTCCACTTTGTTCATAGATCCAACAAAGTTAGCCTAGGTACCCAACTAACACAATCGGCTATATAGTGCTGTACTATAATAAGTTTATAATACTTTTCACAAAATAATACATAAAAAACACACAAAAAATAAACATTTTTAATCTTACAGTACAGTACCTTGAAAAGTACAGTAGTACAGTACAGTACGACAGATGGCATACAGGGGCTGGTATGGAGTAAACAGGCAAGAAGAGTTACTTACTGGAGGAGGGAGAGGAGGTGGGAGATGTAGAGCTGAAGTATCGTCAGCAATAGGAGACAGAGGGCAAGCTGCACAGTTTCACTCCTTGCGTTCGCATCTTTGAAAGTTCCCAACTTGAAGGTTTGTATGTAGGAGATTTACTGTAACTGGCTTTCTCCCTCCGCCCCCCGCGCCTCCCCACAATCAAAGAGATTAAATGGCCATTCACATAAAGTGGGAAGGTCTCTGGCTTGGGAGTGAATAGTACCAGCTGTAGCAGTTCCCAGCTGGTGACGCAGCTCAAGACCCTGTCCCTCTTTGGGGTGAGGCTCCTCTTCTGTAAAATTAGAGACTGGAATAGAAGGTTTCTAAAGGTAATTTGAACTCTGATACTAATAATCATTAGCACATAGTAGATGTTCATAAACACTTACTGAACATGTAGAATCATCATCTTATAGTTGAAGAATTAAGGTTCAGAGATTAGCCTGTGACTAAAGTTAAGATTCCAGCACATTCTGCCTCAAAAGTCATTTGCTCAACCACTCTTCTTTTTGCCATGACTGTTCAAAATTCTATATATAAAGTGCTTCCGGTCCCATTAAGATGGTGTAAGCACATTGCACCATATCTCTCTCACTAATTAAAACTAAAAGCCCTGGACAGAATACATAAAGCAACTATCCATGGACTCTGAAAAGTATATAATAGAAGGTGAATTGCTCAAAACCAGTAAAAATGGCCATCATGGCAGTGAGCTTCCTGATTTTTTTTCTTCTTGTTTCTCCTAGTTTAGACTCAAGGAGAGCCCAAATCCTAGAACTATGTAGTGGATGCAGAGAGAAAAAACTCAAAAAGAAATCCTCTTTCTGGCCAGAGGGACCTAAAATAGGGGACCCTGTGGGACAGAGAGCATGGAGAAAATCCCTATTATTCTGTTTCCTTTTTTACTCTCCAGGCCATACTCCCCAAGGCAAGTCTCAGTCACAAAGCAGCAATCTGTTGTATCAGGGACTGTGGTGGTTACGTAGGCACCTAAAAATCTGAGACAAGACAAACTCTTTCTCTTGGAGCAGAGGAACAGGGAAAGAGGACTTTGGGAGTCCAAAGAGTAAAGGGGGAATCGGATTGGCTACATAATTTGTGGGGCCCAGTGCAAAATGACAATGCAAGGCTACTTGGTCAAAGATCAAGAAATTCAAGATGATGAACACAGGGCATTAAACCAAGTGTGAAATCCTTTTAAAGGCAGGGGCCCATGTGACCACACAGGTTACATGCCCAGGAAGCCAGACCTGGAAGGAATCCCTGTTGCTCTTTTCTTCTCTTTTTACTCTCAGTGGTCACCCTCGAGTTAGGCCCAGTCACAAGAAGTGTATAGGAGTATAAGGAGACTAAAACCCTGGCTTTGTAGCCAGAGGACCAGAAAAAGAAGCTGCTGGGTGAATGTGCAGCACACTGGTGAGTGTGCAGGAAAACACGGAAAGGAGGGAGCCAGAGAAAGTGATTCCCTTCATCCCTGTGAATGAAGTCTGGGCTTAGCCCTGAGCTGTACACGTATGGAACTGATGTGAAGCATCAAAGTAAAGGCTTTGAGAACTACTGTGTAGACAGACCACGGTCTGGCCCCTGGGTAGCATATAAGCAAGGTGAAGCCAAATATCACTTCAAAGTCTTTGAAAACTAATCTGATACTCAAACCATGGTCTACTGAAGGTATATCAGGACTTGTAGTTTGAATCTAATCAGATTGACTGCTCGCTAAAATACAAAAGTCAACATGCTCCAGAGGATTTTAACAGGCTCCAGAGTCTCATAAAATAATATTCAAAATGTGTAGGATACAGTCTAAAATTAATCAACATACAAAGAACCAGGAAAATCTCAACACTGTTCAAGGGAAAAGACAACAGATGCCAACCCTAAGATTACAGAAATTATGAAAATATCAGACAAAGACTTTAAAGCAAGTGTTATAACCATCCTCTGTGAAGTAAGGGAGAACACTGTTGAAACAAATGGACAGATATAAGTTCTTGGCAACGAAGCTGAAGGAATAAGAACCAAAGAACCAAATGGAAATTTTAGAACTGAAAAACCCCACTGGAGAGGTCCAATGTAAATGACAGAACACAGTCAGTGAACTTGAAAATAGATCAATAGGAACTATTGAATCTGAACATAAAAGAGAAAAAACGATTTTAAAAAATGAATAGGGCCTTAGAAAATAGTGGGACATATATCAAAGTGTCTAACATTCAGGTCACTGGAGTCCCAGAAGGGGAAGAAAAAGAGATTGGTACAGAAAAATATTTTTGAAAAAGAAAACTTCCCAAATTGTAAAAGACATATATTTACAGATTCAAGAAATTAAGTGAATTTCAAACAGGACAAATTCAAAGAAAACTAATCCAGACAATACAACTGCTGAAAACCAAAGATTTTTAGAAAAGTATCTTGAAAGTAACCAGATAAAAACCAACATCACATATAAGGGAACAATGATTCAAATAACTGCAGAACCACTGAGGGCAAAAGGAAGGGATACCATATTTTCAAAGTGCTAAAAATAGACTGCCAACCTAGAATTCTATATTGTGCAAAAACATCCTTCAGGAATAAAGGCAAAAAATAAAGATATTCTGAGATTAAAAAAAAATGAAAAAAATTTGTCACCGGTCTAAAAGAAATAATGATGGAGTTTGTTCACGTTGAAGGGAATGATGCCAGAGGGAAACTTGTGATTTCAGGAATAAGGAGAGAGCAACAGAAATGGTAGGTACCTGGATAGATACATTAGACTATTTTTCCCTTAGTAAGTTTATCAAAAGGGCCATGTGGCACTACTGAAAGCAAAAACTATAACATTTTTCTGATGGTGTTTTGATATATTTAGATGTATTGGGTTGGCTGAAAAGTTTGTTCGAGTTTGTCCTAAAAAAATCCGAACGAACTTTTTGGCCAAACCAGTAATACATATGGTCATTACAACAAAAAGGGGGGAAAGAAAAAAAAACTCTACAACTATAAGATTTCTATAGTTTACTAGAAATGATAAAATATTAACTGTAAGTAAACTGTGAAAAGTTATATATGTATACTGTAATCCCTAGAGCAACCATGAAAAGTATTATAGAAAGAGATATAGTCAAACCTCTGACGGGCAAACTAAAGTAGAATACTAAACAGTATTCAAAGAATCCAAAAGGAGGTAAAAAGAGAAAACGGGAAAGCAAAAGGAAGGGTAGAACAGAAAACAAATAATAAAATGCAGACCTAATAAACATAATAATTACATTAACTGCAAATGGTCTAACCACACCAATTAAAAGACAAAGATTGTGGTTGCCAGGGCTGGGAGCAGAGGGGAATGGAGATTGACTGCTTACTGGGCATAGGGTCTCTTTTTGGGATGATGAAAATGTTTTGGAATTAGACAGTGGTGATGAATGCGCAATATTGTGAAGGCAATGAAAACCACTGAATTATATATTTTAAAATGGTTAAAATGGTGAATTTTATCTCAATAAAAAAATAAAAAGGATGGAAAAAAATGTATCACACAAATATTAATCAGGACAAAGTTGGAGCTCTAATATTACATGATTTTAAGGTAAAGCTTGTGTTATCAAGATATTTTGGTATCGTGAAAGGAAAGACA
The DNA here is from genome assembly GCF_963455315.2 of Globicephala melas. Taxonomy (NCBI): domain Eukaryota; kingdom Metazoa; phylum Chordata; class Mammalia; order Artiodactyla; family Delphinidae; genus Globicephala; species Globicephala melas. Next base: position 126,952,423 of record NC_083316.1, read on the forward strand.
CATTGATCAATGAATCAGTATAGGAAGTCCAGAAATTGACCCATATTCATATATCGATTAGCTTTTTAAAAGATGCAAAGGTAATTCAGTGGAGAGTAGATAGTCTTTTCAACAAATGATGAAGGAATAATTGGCATCCTTAAAAAAATTGAACTTCAACCTATAAACACTTTTAACAGAAATTAACTCAGAATATATCATAGATCTAAACGTACAATGAAAACAAAACATTTAGAAGAAAATATAGGAGAAAAGTCTTCGTGACTTTGGAGTAGGCAAAGTGTTTTAGATAAAACTAAAGTTTTAGATAAACTAAGTAGGATCCATAAATGAAAAATTTTGATATGTTGAACTTGATCAAAATTAAAACTTTTTCTCTATGAAAGACAATGTTAAGAGAATGAAAAGACAAGCTACAGACTAGAGAAAATATCTGCAAATTACACATCTAATAAAGGATTTGCATTTGGCATATATAAAGAATTTTTAAAACTAAGCAATAAAAGACAACAACTCAGTTCTTTAAAAATTCGCAGATTTGAACAGACACTTATACCAAAGACGATATACAGATGTCAAATAAGCCCATACAAAGATGCTCAAAATCAGTGGTCATTAGTAAAATGCAAATTAAATCACAATCAAATAGCACTACACACCTATTAGAATGGCTAAAATTTAAAAAAACACTAAAAACACAGATAAGAACCAGCAAAGATGCAAAGGAATTCTAACACTCATACATCTGGTGGGAATGCAAAATGGTATAGCAATTCTGGAAAACTGTTGGGCAATTTTCTATAAAGTTAAAGATACATTAACATGTCACCTAACAAACCTACTCCTAGAGAAATGAAAACATATGTTCACACAAAACCCTGTACACAAATGCTTACAGTAGCATTACTCATAATCGTCAGAAACTAGAAACAACCTAAATGTCCTTAAACAGGGGATGGTTCAACACATTGTGGTACTGCTCATACAGTGGATGCTCAGCGGTAGAAAGCAGCAAGCTCCTGATGCATGCAACCACGTGATGACTATATATGCAGCTAAGTGAAAGAAGCCAAGCTTAAAAGGTTACATACTGTATGATCCCATGTGGATGGCATTCTGGAAAAAGTGCAACAATAGAGACAGAGAACAGAAGGTGGATGCCAGGGGTTAGTGGGAGTGGGGGAAGTTGACTACAAAAAGGGCAGCACAAGGGAGCTTTTTATGGTGGGGGAATTGTTCTGTGTTCTGATTGTGGTGCATCTATGACTCTGCACTTCTCAAAACTTAAAGAGATGTACACCAAATAAAAGTGAATTGTACTATACATAAATTAAAAGTAAACTTAAAAAGCATAGAGGTACAAACTACTACTTGCAAAATAAATGAGTCACAGGTATGAAATGTACAGTACAGGGAAAACAGTCAATAACTATGTAATATCTTTGTATTGTGACATTTATCATAACTAGACTTACCATGGTGATCATTTTGAAAGCCATAGAAATATCGAAGTACTATATTGTAAGTAACAGGAACTAACATAGTGCTGTAGGTCAATTATAAATATAATTAACACTATTCTATATATGAAAGTTGAGTAAATCCTGAGTTTTCATCACAAGGAAAAAAATTTTTTTCTATTTCTTTAATTTTGTATCTATATGAGATGATGTATGTTCACTAACCTTATTGTGATAATCATTTCATGATATATGTAAGTCACATCATTATGCTGTACACCTTAAACTTATACAGTGCTGTATGTCAATTATATCTCAATAAAACTGGAAGAAAAAAAATTATACACAGCACTATCCTTCCTCAAGTGTGGAAGTAGAGACTATATAATAATCCACTGTAAATAAACTGTACTTTCCAGTTTAAAACTCCTTTATGTTTCATAAAAATCCTGTAATTTAAGTTGTACACCTCCATTTTTCTTGATTTTTAAAGATTAATAAAGACATGTTGATATGAAGATAAATGTTTAACAAATGTACTGGGACAGGAATAAAACTCTCCCGACTGCTCTAACCTCTCTGCTATAACCTACTTTCTCCTGCTGGTCCAAAGTGAGGTCAGAGGTTAGTTTCTCCACCTGACCCAAGTGAGGTCAGAGGTTAGTTTCTCCCGTGCACACAGAGCCCAGAGCTCCCAGCTCCTGTTCAGAAGGCCACCCACAGCACCTTGGAAAGTCTACCCCAATTGAAACCTTACCACACCAATGCTTTCAAATGAAAAAACGGCTGTTCCGAAGAAGAGCGAGTAGGTCTTCCAATTTGCTACCAGTGGCAAGCGGCTGGGGTCTGGAATTCCCTATGGGGGAGAGAAATGTGGTAAAGACATTTTCTCTCAAAGCATGTTTGGGATCCCTTAAGAGAAGAGTATTCTGAGAGTAAAGCTGAATTATAAAAAAAATTGAATATCAAGCAATTCAGAAAACTTCACAAGGAAGTAGGCCACAATCAGAGTTGATTTTAACGCTTCCCAATAGCAAAGAGCCAGAGGAAAGAAAGATTAAGGTATTCTCAAAGTACTGAAGGATCAGGGATCTCACAGAGGGAGTCTGGTTTATCAGAATCCTTCAGAAGACAATCTTGCCCACCACAGGTTAGTACTAGCCTAAAGTGCCCAAGAACACTTTTTTTTTTTTTTTTTTTTGGCGGTACGCGGGCCTCTCACTGTTGTGGCCTCTCCCGTTGCGGAGCACAGGCTCCGGACGCACAGGCTCAGCGGCCATGGCTCACGGGCCCAGCCGCTCCGCGGCATGTGGGATCTTCCCGGACTGGGGCACGAACCTGCGTCCCCTGCATCGGCAGGCGGACTTTTAACCACTGCGCCACCAGGGAAGCCCCCCAAGAACACTTTGAATGTACCAGTGGTTATAGACGTGGGAAATTACTTTGACTATAGTTACAGTGATATTCTAGGGAGCCCAAAGTAATTCGTTACATATGAAAGTCCCCTTTTCTTCTTCAATGAGCTGTAAACAGAAGAAGAAAAGTGTGTGGAATAAATATTTTATGTACCCTGTGACCTAGTATGTGAAAATAATGACAGAACAATATCTCTAATTGAGCAACCTCTGGAATAGTCCAAAAATAAATCAGAGGTAGCTATTTCATCGGGAAATTCAATTTTGTAGAAGCTATCAATATTGCGTTAAGACTTATCTGTGGTTATCCTAAAATATTTGGCTCATCTCTTATTTTTACTAAATTCCATGGACAAAATAACGTTTTTTTCTTGTGACTTCTGAAAGAGGAAAACATCTGAAAGGTATTAGGCATGCCAAGGGTCTTCTGGATTTAAATTTCTACGTAGGCTTGTCCATTATAAAATGAAAATTAGAAAAGAGAGAAAGGTGGGAAACTGAGGGAAAATGAATATCCATACTCAACTTCAAAGACGTGTGATTTACATCATGATAGATTTGTTTGTGGTCTTTCAAGACTTTCTATTTATACCTCTGTGACTAAATATTAGTTGTTGTTGTTTTCTCTTGAGTTCCCTAGGGGTAATTTTGCAATTACTTGGAATTATAGCTTAGAGGATATAAGACTAGTTCTATAAGGTTTAGCTGTGGTAGAAAATCCTGCTTTTTATCTGCCTTTTGCTGCTATCTAACCATTACAGGAATGGTCTGTAGTTAACCAATCAAGATATTTTCCTTGCAAAGCATAATTTTTTTCTAAAACCAGGATTTGACATAAAACGAGTATTGGAGAAGCAACATCATAGAGGAGATACCCAGAAAAATGAGAGTGCGCAGAGACAGCTTTGTGGAAGAAATGTTACAGTAAAGTGGGCTCTAAGCTGAAGAGGGAAGTGCATATATATCTACCCTCAGGGCTGGCCCCAGGTGTCAGTCTATCATTGATAAAAGGCTCCACCCACTAGAGGAGTGAGGAGTGTGGTGTGCTAACCTGGATGATGGACTGGGTGATGATGATCAAGCTGACCAGCATGGTGATGTTGGCCAACAGGGAGAAGATGGACAGGGCTCGGAGGTTTCTGACGAACACCAGAAGCACCAGGAAGGGCAGGAAGGCGAGCATGTAGAGTCTCGAGTCCATGGTGGGCGTCAGGATCACTGTCCTGTTGTAATGGCAGTTGTTGGTTGTGCTATTAACCGCTTCCACGACCTGGGAGACGAATGGGAAAAGCAAGGAGAAGATTCAATGAATTTTCTGGCCACATCATTAGCTCAGAGCCTGGCCCATAATCAGACCCCCTCACAAAGAGCTGGCATGTCTCACGTGCCAGGGTCTCAGAGTGAGTTAGAGTGACTTTAGGATTTCTTATTGCAAATCTTCTGCACCATACTTCTTCAAAAGAGGCTGCAGAAATAACTTTAATAAAAAACGAACTTAATAAACATAAATACCTAAACTTAGAGTGGCCATTTGTTAGCTTTTGGCAACGCAGCATCCATTCCTCCTGATTTTCATTTATTTTTGGTGCATTCTCTCACCTGAATGCAACCTTGGTGGACTGTAAATCACAATCATGTGGCAGAGCCAAAGCACTGCCTCTGACTCAAGCACAGGCACTCACATCTCTCCCTGGAATGTGAATCTAAATAACAAGCAAAGTGACACAAGGCAGACCTAGAAAAGGGCAAACAGTAATTACGATAGGGAATCCCTGAGGAGACTGCTCATCAATTCTATCGACATGCCCCTAGCTGCCCTGGTTCCTGTTCCGGTCCTTTTCTGAGACCCATTTTTTTTTTTTTTAGTTTTCTCTGTCATTTTGGAAGTTAGCTAATATTCTTCCACTAAACTCATTTTCTGCTGAAGTTCCACTGAATCTGTTTCTTTTGCTTATAACCAAAAAAGCTCATCACTTACTGTTTCTTAATTGGACCAATACTGACATTTTGAGTGAGAGAACTCTTCCTTGTGAGCATCTGACCATTCACTGCAGGACATTTAGCATCTCTGGACGCCACCCAGTAAAAGGTATTAGCATCTCCGCGTCACTGCGACAAACAAGGAACACTCCCTGCACGCTGTACAAATACCTCCCAGCAAAGTGGGGGTAGGAGGGAGGGTACCACCCTCCTTTGGAATCAACATGACTTAATGACTACAGTCTTATTGTGCAAGCAACACAGTCCACTGCAGAACAATTAGCAACTAGATTTAAGCAAGAAGAAAATGTAAAATCAATGATAATCTCAGTACCTATGGGTTGCCATGGTAATGCCTTGCAATATATTCATCTGTACATTTTCTATGCAGTATCACAAATTACATGTATTACACGCATCCTTTTTATTTTACAAGACTGAAATTATAGTATACACTCTTATTTTGAAATCTCCTTTCTGGGACTTCCCTGGTGGCGCAGTGGTTAAGTATCCGCCTGCCAATGCAGGGGACATGGGTTCGATCCCTGGTCCAGGAAGATACCACATGCTGTAGAGCAACTAAGCCCGTGTGCCACAACTACTAAGCCTGTGCTCTAGAGCCTGCGAGCCACAACTACTGAAGCCTGCACGCCTAGAGCCCTGCACCGCAACAAGAAAAGCCACTGCGATGAGAAGCCTGCACACTGCAACGAAGAGTAGCCCCTGCTCACCGCAACTTGAAAAAGACCATGCGCAGCAACGAAGACCCAATGCAGCCAAAAATAAATTAATTAATTAATTAAAAAAATAAAAAAATAAATAAATTAAAAAATAAATAAATAAATAAATAAATAAATCTCCTTTTCATTTAACACATCATGAATACTTAAATAAATCATTGTCTTGTTTTTTTCTGATTCCTCACTACAGTAGGAAAAATACTTGGAACATTAGCCAGGTATTCAAGGCCTTCCATAAACGGACCCATTCAACCGTGAAAGCTCTTCCTCTCCCAAGGCCCACACCTTCTTCTACAACCACTTGTATTGCCTCTCCTGAGCAAGTCCCGTACATTCCTGCCTTCGGGTGTTTATTCCTCCTCCCACCTTGGCTGCCACTACTTCTCCAACCTGCCCTTCAATGCCCAGCTCAGGTGCATCTCCTCAAGGGGGGCTTCTCTTGCTCCAATGATCTCTCCTGCTCCCATACATTTCTGCCCCTTAGTTCACAATTAAGCATCCCCAACCTCAGGGTGTTAGTGGAGTCCTGACCCAACACCGACATATTATATTGATATTTAGCTTTTTATATGTCTCAGAGCACATCCCATTTAGTCTGCAAACTCCTTGAGACAGTGCTTACCTTGTCTCTAGACAGATGATTGATAAAGTTCTGCTAATGTCAGATTGATTTCCAAGCAGCAATCTGGCAATTAAGAGCCTTCAAATCAAATTCCTTGACCCAGTAATTTTACTTAAAAAATACATATACTAAAGTAATAAAGGGTTATACAAAGACTTGTACAGATTATAGTAGAAAAACAGAAAATATCAGATGATAAAAGACTAAGTCATCTGTATGATGGAAAATTATAAAACTATTAAAAATTACACTAAAAAGTTTAAGGACATCTAAAAATGCTAATCAGTTAATACTCATTTAAAACCATCCATGAGTGGTTGGATTAAGAATAATTTTGTTTTATTTTAAGAAGCAGTATAGCACAGTGTTTAAAAACTTGAGCTGTGATGTTAAAAAGGCCTGTGTTTTTAACCTTTGTTCTGTGACCATATTTATATACATTATAGAGTTCATAAGATCAGTTTTCTCATCTGCAAGATGGGAATAACCATAGTATCTACTCTGATAAGACCATGGAGAGAATTAAATGGGGGAAAACTTATAAAATGATCACTGTACCTGACACATAATAGAAGCTAATTCTGAATTCTTACTATTTTTTTTCCTTCTTTTTAATTTTTTGTTTACATTTCCAAGTTTCTGGTATTACTATAAACAGAAAAAGAGCCCTGAAGAATAGTTTTCTTTTTTAAGCTTATTGATTAAGGATAGCCTCTGTTATTACCCACATTATTTTGCTCAAACTGCTCCAAGATAAATATTGGGTTAGATCAGAAGAATTTCTCGGGGACAAAAAAACTGTTAAACCAAGGAGATTAAACAGCTAAAGGTAGATACAGATGGCCCAAAGATTAGGTATTATTCAAAAAGACCTGTATCAGTTTAAGAAGAGTTAAGGATGATTACGTACCAAGGCAGGACGATTGACAAAATCCAAGGTTACTTCCAGCTCAATTTTAAAGACCAACCTTGAGGACAGGTCCAGTTTTAGAGACAACTCTTGGACAAAGGGTACTGTGGATAAAGTAACCACTTACAGAAATCTGCAGATATGTGAACTGGGGGAAGCCTGGGTTCTTTGATAACACTCAGTTTAACTTTCTTCATTGTATGATGAGGATACTAGGGCCCAAAGAGAAGAAGCTATTTGTTGAACAACTAGAGAAAGAGGACCCTCCTTTTCCATGTTCTTTTCCCTCCCACCTTCTCTAGAAGACTCTACCTGCTTTAAATTATCAGCCAGAAACACAATGTACACGCAGCAGAAGCCCATCTGGGTGACTATAAGAAAGAAGCTCACGATACGCCTGAAAGAGAGGAGAGAGAGAAAAAGAAAAAAACTTGTTATAAAAGAAGAGCTGGCTTGTCATTTCCATTTCTGTTCCCAGGGGTTGGTAACCCTCGACCAGCACCCTCGGTCCTGCTACCACAATCAACAATGGGGCAGTAGAAGGGATGTAACAATAGTTCTTTGAAAAACATGTTTCTCAACCACCTCCACACTCTCAACTCAGCAGTGGTAAAATTCTTCATCATCAGGAACCTTGCCCCATACCCAGCTCTGTGTTGATACTAATTGATGTAAGGCAATAGGCACAACTTATTAGCAATCATTAAAATTTTTTCCTACCACGTGCCAGACACCATATTCGGCACTGAAGATACACAGACAAATAACACGTGGTCTTTTCCTCTAGTGGTTTAGAGACTAGTGGGTGAGATGGATAAAAAATAATATGGCGGGACTTCCCTGGTGGTGCAGTGGTTAAGAATCCACCTGCCAATGCAGGGGACATGGGTTCGATTCCTGGTCCAGGAAGATCCCACATGTCGTGGAGCAACAAATCCCGCACGCCACAACTATTGAGCCTGTGCTCTAGAGCCTGCGAGCCACAACTACTGAAGCCTGCACACCTAGAGTCCGTGCTCCACAGCAAGAGAAGCCACCGCAGTGAGAAGCCCGTGCACTGCAACAAAGAGTAGCCCCCGCTCGCCGCAACTAGAGAAAGCCCACATGCAGCAACGAAGACCCAGTGCTGCCAGAAATAAATAAATAAAAAAAATAATAATATGGTACTAAGGGCCATGGTAAAAAGGGCATTTTATCCGAATTAAAGAGCAGACAGCCTTCTTAGAAAAAACCAATACCTGAGCGGGAGTCCCTTGGGAAGAGGAAGAAAGAGAGTGAGAGAAGAAAAAAGGAATAAAGAGGAGGGGCAGATGGTGAAGAAGTAGTGAGGAAAAAGCATTTCAGCAGAGGGATTAGGCAGATTTCTCTAGCTGCCATGTGGAGAGTCCATTGGAGCGGGCAAGACTGAGGATGGGAAGACCAGATAATGGAGGTGAAAGATGGCAGCCACCTGGACAAAGACGTAGCTGTTAGGGTGAGAGAACTGAAAGCATTTTAAGAGATACTAGGGAACTAGAATTTACAGAACCTGGTGACTACCTACATCTAGGGGAAGGAAAAAGGACGTGACTTAAGGTGAGTGACAAGTTTTTAGCTTGGACAACAAAATGAACTGGAAAACTCAGAAGGAAGAACAGGTTTTACGGGAAGAGGAAGAAATGGCACATTCAGTACCTGTATTGTTGAGCTTGAGGTTCCTACAGGAGACATTCAGGAGACAACCACATATTGGGGTCTGGAAATGTTGATTTGTCAGTGATGGATAAAGCCTTGAGAAGGCAAATTAGCGTTGGAAAGTGTGCAGAGTGAGAAGAGAAGGCAGCATTCCAAACCCTAGAGAACACCAACATTTAAAGGGAGGACAGAAACAAAGAAGCCTGCAAAGCAATGACCAGAGAGGTAGGTGGGAAACTAGGATGAAAAAGGGTTTAACAGAAGCCAAGTGAAGAGAGAATGTCTGAAGAAGAGAACAGTCAATTGTACCCACTGCTGCTGAGAGGTTCTCTAGGGCAAAGAAGGTACAATAGGGAGGTCCTTTAGGACATTGATGGAAAGGACTTCAGTAGAAGTATAGGACAGGAAAGCCAGGTGATCCATGAAGGAGGTGTGAATGGGGTGTATGGATGTAAAATTAGAGGGTGGGCTATTCTTTCATAAAGCTAGAGTGTGAGTTCCAGTCTTGAAGGTGCCCGTTTTGTTCATCGTAGTAAACCCACTGCCTAAAGCACTTCCTGACACACTGCAGGTATTCATAGATATCTGTTGAATAATCAGATAATGAATATGAGATAGAGGACGGTGTAAGGTCCAGGAGGCTTTATTAATTTATTATTTTTAAGATGGAGATACATGAACACATTTCAATGTTGAGAGGAAGAGCCCATAGTTCAAAAAAGAAGTTCAAGTTATAGGAGAGGAGATAATAGTGGAGTGAAATTCCTAAATAGAGCAGGAAAATCTACCTTACATGCCCAACAATAGGTAGAAGGATCTGACGCATTGCGACAGGCAAAAGCCACCTCTTGGGTCACACAATTGGGAAAATACTAGAAATCATCCCATAGCCTTCCTAGTCTGCTCATAGGCTGAATTTATTAATTCAGTATGTGAATGGGCTTTGGGTCAAGAGACGTGCCAGACCCATGATGCTCATGAGCAAGGCACGCCTCAGGTAGTGCAGTTTGGGGCATCACAGTTCAAGAGAGACTTTGATAATCTAGAGGTGAGTAGAAAAGAGTAGACAGACAGGGTGGGGAGAGGTGGGAAAACAAAGACAAAAGGGTAGATTTAGTCCCAAGTACCAGGAGACAGAAGGCGTTGACTGTTTCCATCATCTCCAAAAGCAAAAAAGTGGAGGTTGCAGGAGGTAGACTTCAGCTCACCAAGGAACCCTCAACGTCTTGGTCTTTTTCTCTCTTTTCTTCTCACTATATACTCTCTCCCTAAGAGACCTCTTCTGTCCCCTGGCATCATAGCTGATGACTTCAGTGTCTCCTGCATGAAGACAGGTTCAAACCTATACATATAACTACCCACTTGACATCTCTGCTTGAATACGCGAAACAGAAGTCATCAGAAGCCTGAGTCAACCTCGACTCTTTCTTTCCTTTCCCCACAACCCTGGGGCCCAAATCATGACCAAATTCACTTTTCTCCATCCCCACTGCCACCAGCTTGGACCCAGCCATCACTGTCACCTGCCTGGACATTGCCAACAGCCTCTTCATGGGTCTAAGTCTATTCTTGCTCCCTTACAATCTCTTCTCCTTACAGAAGCCAGACAGATCTTCAGACAATGCAAATATGATTAAAACAGGAAAGCCTCTGATTAAAACCCTCCAATGGTTTCCTGGTTGCTTTTAAGAAAAGAACAAGACCTTGAAGAGGGTCTAAAATGTACAGCTTGTTTGGGCCCTCGGATCCTTCTTCAGCATCATCTCCCTATCTGCCCTCAAGCTACCTGAAACTGTCACATACTCCCTCTTGCTTCAGGACCTCATAGCTTGCTCCTCTTCCTGGAAGGCCCTTCAGGCTCCTGCCCACTTTTCCCTAGGTAATTCCTCATTCCTAAGAATGCCTTCCTTCAGAACTCATCTCAACTGTTCCATCCTAGGAAGCCTACCTGAACCTACGTACATCTCCTTACCTACTTGGTAGCAACTAGGACTTCTTTCCTTCATGGTACTTATCCCAGTGGCTATTAAGTAACTGTGTCCTAAACTGTTTAAGGTCTGTGTTTCCCATTGGACTATGGATTCTGCACAGGCAAAGCTTTGTTTGCCTTGTTCCCCACAGTATTTCTAGGGCCTGGTACATAGTCGCAACTACATAAATGTGGTTTAATGAAAAAGTGAATGATATTCAAGTTGCATAGCAAAGAAATGAGAACCCTGCATATACAAGGAGTGGGGCTGGATCAGGAAGACTGCCATTGAATCCCTTTCATGTGAAGTCCAGCGTTCTGTGTTACACGAGCCAACTGTCCAGGGAATAGAGCATCCCTGACAGCCACATGTCTTCCCTACTTTGGGCAAAGCAAAAACAAGGTACCTTCCCCAGTGTGCGTGGTTCCGGAGCCAGGTGCTGGGGCTGGCTTCTAGTCCATGCATCACCGTATCCCCGTAGTCCATAAAGGGCTTGTTAAGTCTGCAGGAGAGACTGCATACAGTTACCAAGAGGCAGTTTAAATTAAGTTAATATACTGAAAAGTCAGGAGACACATAGCAAGACAGAACCCAGCTAGAACGGAAAGAACACTGGGGCAGAAACCCAAGTGCTAATTCAGGTTTTGACACCTGGTGGTATTTCCTCGGTGGCTTGTTTTCCTTACCTGTCAAGTGGGATGGTGACTATATAACATGGGTAATAATACACACCTCGCATGGGTACAGTGGTTCTCATATCCTTGATCCCATTGGATCCTCATGACAATTCTCTGAGGCAGGGTTAGGCATGGATTGTTTATGCCCAATTTATAGATGAGCCAAGCAGATAAGCACAGTGGCCTGATTGAGATCACCTAATGAGTCACGTGGTAGAGCTGCATTTAGGTCCCTGCCCCAAATGCTTTTCTCTTTTTCTTGGCCTTGTTGGAAGAAATTAAGAAGTGAACTCTTGTTATATGTGGGATGCTTCTGGGATGTCCCTGAGAACCAAGTACCAAAGGAAGTGACAAGAGGACGGTGTTTTCCTCACCTGTGGCAGAAGCGCTGGGCACACCTGACCAAGATGTGCATACAGTGGCAGGAGATGAAGCCCATGGCCAGCAAACTGAGAGGGCCCACCTGGAGGAAGGGCCAAGGGGCAAGGGAAGAGAGAAGAGAATGGACTTGTGAATAACTCGGCCAGGAGAGATTTGGTAGTGCAGATAATATTCCGGACTCAAAGAATTTTCTAGCAAACTGGTTTGCAAACCCTTTTCAGCAGTAACAGCGATTCTTTCTTTTCTTTTTCCTTTCTTGAAGTATACTTGACTTACAATGTTATCTATTCTTGCAAAGATGCTCTCAAGTCGTACTCTGGGAAAGTGCAAAAGGTAATCACAATGGGGTATTGTGGAAGGAGTAAGGGCTCAGAATTGCGGTCCTTAGTGGCCTCTGAGGTGCCCCTGAGAGCGAGTGCTCTACAGAGCACAGCTGGAAAACTAGTCATAGTCCAACCCTTGCATTCCACAGGGGAGGAAGCTGAGGCCCGGACAGTGGACAACTGACTTGCTGAGGCCACTCAAAGTCTGTGGCAGGGTCAGAACTCAAACCTAGGCTAGATATCTAGACTCCAAGTCTGGACTAAGCTGCCTTTCAGAAAGATTGCTCACTGTAGGCTACTAAAAACCTTTAGAGGCTGTCCTCCTACCTCCTTGCTACCATCCAGTTGTACTGGCCCCACCTGTGGCAGCCCCTCTTACCAGGATGCCTGCATTCTTCATAGCCAGGGGTAGTCCCAGGACCCCTGTGCCTATGTTACCTTTCACCAGGTGAACCAAGGCCTGGAATGCTCTAAAGGAGAGGAAAAAGACATGAGCATATGGGTGTGCAGAGGTGAGGAGATCCAACAGGCATTCTGTCCCAGCGTGCCCACACCTGAGCTGAGCTGGATAGGTGGGCTCCTGGTTGTCTTTCAGTCTCCACGGCCTTTGCTGGCACGCTGGGTCTCGTGTAGGGTGACCAACCATCCCAGTTTGCCCAGAACTGTCCTGGTTTTATCAGCTAACACTTGATATATGCCATTAGAACACTTACTATATAACAGACATTATGCTAAGGATTACATGTATTATCTCATTTAATCCTCTTGTCAAGACAAGGAAGCAGGTTATTGCCCTTATTTTGCAGATGAGGAAACTGAGGAATAGAGATTTTTAAAAAATGACTTACCTAAGGATATATTGGGGAGCCAGAATTTGAACCCAGAACTGCCTCAGAGTCTTTGTTCTTCATCCCACTTTTACTGGACTGCCTCCCGGAAAGGAGCCCAGAGAGATGGGTTAAAGGGACAGCCCCATTTCATAATTGAGGGAAATAAGGCTCAGAGAGGGCAGCGAACAGCCCAAGGTCATAATACTGGTAGCAGATATAGGACTGAACTCAGAGAAAAGGAGAAAGGGCAGGCAGCAAAGAGAAATCATTGTGACTAATGAAGAGGTCAAATGACTTGGTCCCCAGATGGGGTCTGTTGGGACAGGGTTGTTTAGGGTTTGGGCTCCAGAGGGATTTTTTTTTTCCCTCAGGTCAGGACATCAAACTGGGGAATGGCAAGTCTCCTACCTCCGGCAAAAACAAAACCCAACACTCAGACTTTTAAGACAGATGTGAAGGTGGTCCAGAAGACAAGGTCTAAGCCAGCCGGGGTAAAGTTCTAGGGAGGTATCCTCTCTGGTGGTGAATTAACTAAACAACCTACTTTTACACCTCTTTTTACCTGGACAAGGTTAAGCTGAGTATCGGGTTAACATTTATAACTTGAGAAACCTTGGAAATTCCCCATGACAGCCTTCCAAGTGAAGAGACTTACTATGAAGAACAGCAGAGGTATTATGGAAGGAGCCTGGTCTCTGGGGTTGGACAAACCAGGGATTAAAACCCAAGGCTGCACTTCCTTGGTGGTCTAGTGGTTAAGACTCCACACCTCTACTTCGGGGGCATGGGTTTGATCTATTACTTAACTAGCTGTGTTATCTTGGGCAACATGTCCACTCTGCTGAGCCTCTATGAATGTTAGGAGGAATATTTTTGGAAGAACTGCCTCAAACATTCAGGGATTAATATAAATGTTCTTTATATTAATCCCTGAATCCTCTAGCTTCCTGAGGACCTGCCCATTTATTTGTTAAGGGTTAAAGAGAAAAACTGTGGGAGAAAGAGGGTGGAGAGTCTCTGCGTCCCTTTCTCTCTCCCTGTGGGTGTCAACATTGCTGATTGAGCACTGCACCCCACGGCCCTCCAATGATGGACTTGTTTTGCAACTAGGGTCAAAGGGTCACTTGGAACTTTCTAACTAAAGGACTTAGGAAATCTGAATTTAACTCTGGGCCACTCAGACAACTTAATAATGTGGTGAGCTGTGCAAAGCACTGGGCTGGGAGGCAGGAGACCTGGGTTCTAGCCTTAACTCCTTTGGTGACTTCGGACCGTCACTGTAGTCACAGAAGTCAGCTTACGGGCACTAAGCTTGGGGGCTTCCTGCACAAATTGTCTTTGCAGCCACCCTGGGAAGGAGCCAACTGTTATCTCACAGGGGAGAAACTAGAGTACTACGTTCTATCACTTGCTCAGGCTGGTAAGTAGCTAAAGTGGGAATTCAAACCCCGGTGAGCTAACTCCATAGGTACCATGCTTACCCAACCTGTTTATTGCCTCCCTCCAAGCCAGGAGCTAGTTCTGACTTGCTTTCTTTCTTTGATTCTTAAGTAGCTAAAGTTGCCATCAAACCATATCTTATTGGGTTGGCCGAAAATTTCGTTCGGGTTTTTCCATAAGATGTCACTATTCCAACCCAACCGTTCAGGACTGGTTCCCTCAAGGCCTCCGATGGAGAAATAGCCCACCTCAGTAGTGGATGGCCCCAAGGCCTGGAGATCTCACCCTCAGGATCCTGAATTCTTAGCAACCCTGGGGGACTAGTCCTGGGGCAAGTGAACCCCGTCACAACGTCAGTCATTGTGTCCATCCCTGAATGGTCCCACAGGGTGGCAGTGGGAGGAGCTTTGCCTGCCTCTTTCTCCCTCTTTGCTGCACACTCTCCCCCGACCCACATAACACTCAACCTTTCAGATGTAACTGCCACAGGCAACCTCCTTAAATTCACAATGTGTCCCCATTTTGCATATGGGGAAAACTGAGGCTTTGAGAAAGAAGGAGCAGACTCACACCTTGGATGCAAGTGACCTTTCTACTACACCGACAGGGTCAACATTTCCGTCATCAAGCTGCGGAACCTGACCACCACGCCAGCCAGTCGCCCCACCCATTTTCCTCAGTGAACTAGCCACGCTGCTTGAATGGTGGAGGCGAAGGGAGCTGGAGCTTGGCTTTCCTGCCGAAACTCTTCCAGTACACCCCTCCTTATCACGGTCTGAAAGCCTCATGAGTGACCCCCCCACTTCCCCCCACACATACCCCAGGGAGGTGGAAGAAACTAGACTGTTCTACATACTGCGCTTTTGATGTTGTCACTGCAGTTGTCAATGGAAGCACAGGCCCGGGTAACTGCAGGAAGGAGGCAGTGCTTGGTTGTCTGTGGTTTTAGCTCAAGTGTCACCTTCTCCACCAAGAGGCTGGGGATTCTGCCCCTCTCCCGGACATTCTCAGGACTGGCCAGGAGCAAAACTGACTCTAGGGCTATACTTCAATTAAAAAGAAACAGACAGACAGACAGACTCTAGGGCCAGCACTGGAGTCCAGCCCCCATCCTGCCAATGAGCCAGTGTGTGGCCTGGGGTAACTTGCCTTAGTTTCCCCACCTGCACATGTTGGGGGCTACATCACTCTATCCTAAGGGCTTTCTGACAGTCTCCCCTCCTGCCCCTTTACGTTCTCAAGTTGACTCAGTCTCTGACTGTACCTTTTGCAGCTCTGGTTTCCCCAAGGCTGCATGATGGGTTGGGGGTCAGACACACCCGCCTCAGGGTTTTTGCCACTGCAAGCTTCCAGGCTGGAAGGCAGAACTGGGGATGGCAGAAAAGAGCACTCACGTTATGCCCTTGGTCATTTCCAAGTCCGGCGACTCAGAAGGGCTTCCATCCAAGAAACTGGAATCCTTGTTCTGCAACTTCTTGGCACTTTCGGAAGAGGGCTTGAGGTCCAGTTTGAGGTCAACAGCTCCCTGGGGACCCCCGGCACTCTTTGTCATGGACATGGCTGTTCACAAAGAGAGGGCTCCCGGTGATGGTGGGGTCTACACTGAGCAGGAAGGTGTCCAGTCAGGTGCAAACCCCAGCTCAGCGGCGGCTTGTGCCCTTAGCAGGCGCTGGCCAAGCGGGAACGAGGCCCCGCCCACCTCCGCCGGAGGGTGCGCCTCCTGCCCCGAAGAAGCCCAGTGGAAGAGGAGCAATGGCCAGGAGGAGGAGGAGAGGAGGGGAGGGCACTGCGGAGGGAGTCATCCCCGCTTACCTAGCAACAGTAACGGCAACAGCGACTACGACACTGATCATTTTGATAACTACTATTTATTAATCACTTCACTAAGGGATAGATGCTCTTCTAAGTGCTTTACCTATATTTTCTCACTTAGTCCTATAAATTAACTAATGAGGAAATCAGGATCTGAACTAAAGGGACCTGCCTAAGGTCACATAGCTAAAAAAGTGACAGAGTAGGGACGAGAGCCCAACGCGTCAGGCTTTTTAGCCAATAACCTATTTCTACATCCAAGAGAATATCTATCCCGCCCTGCCACCTCCGTTGGGGCAGGGGCTCCGCTTCTCACTGGCTGCATGCCTGCTCTAAGGCATCCTTCTGGGAGCTCCCTTTCTTAAGCTGGAAAAAAAGGAGCACTTACTCACCTCGAACTGCTTCTTAGCTTCTGTGAGGCTCCAGGGAGAGAGGAGTGGGGATTCTTTTGCAAAGGGACGGAGAGGCAGAGATTGTTCAACCCTTAGCCTAGCGCTGGTCTCAGGAAAGGGTGTGAGTTGCCTAAGGTCACATGTGGCAGTCAGGACAGAACTCTGCAGCTAAAGAAGGCTTTGGAGGTTTCCGTTCTCTGTCATTATCTCTGCTTCAGTGACAGATGAATGGGCCAAAATTTCCTCCTCCCTCAAAATCATAGCATTTACTCAGGACACACCATTCCCCACGTCATCATCTCATGTGCCACGAGCTTTATTTAAATGGTCTCACAGCTAACTGGTAGCATTCAAGACAGATTTGTCTGGGCCCCTCCCTCACACGGGACCCTTTCCAAGGTCCTACATGCAATTTTGAATTTGTAATTTTGTGTTCTTTTTCTTAAAGAGGCGCTCTCCACCCCTTACTGCTACCCCCAATCCCCTTCCCAGTGGTATAAGCTTCAGACTCCACAAAGCCTGTCTACTTCTCTGGGTAGCACTGTTATTTTGTTTTTACAGATGTGGAAACTGAGGCTCAGGGAAGTAAAGAATAGCTTGCCCAAGGCCGCAGCAAATCCTCTGCAGAGCCCAAACTCTACCCTAGTCAGATCTTTCTATCTCTGAAGGCTGAGGCTTTGACCACTACACTGACCTATTGGTTTGAATCCTTGCCCCAATCTTCAAGTTTCTTGCCCTGAATCAACTGAAACACTCACTGTGGTTTGAGAAACATCCTCTATTCCCTTGTCCAGCACCATTTACGTGGCAGTATTCCTGGCCTGTGGGGCGGCAGAGATTCCATAATGTGATGTTAATCTCAGATCTCATCCACCGATAGTTCTTTATTCTTGTTCAGGCAACAAGATCAGTAAATAAGATTGTCTTGAGATGTTCAGATATAAGAATAGTTCTTGGGGGCTTCCTTGGTGGCACAGTGGTTGAGAGTCTGCCTGCAGATGCAGGGGACGCGGGTTCGTGCCCCGGTCCGGGAGGATCCCACATGCCGCAGAGCGGCTGGGCCCGTGAGCCATGGTCGCTGAGCCTGCACGTCCGGAGCCTGTGCTCCGCAAAGGGAGAGGCCACAACAGTGAGAGGCCCACGTACCGCAAAAGAAAAAAAAAAAAAAAAAAGAATAGTTCTTGGGACTTCCCTGGTTGCCCAGTGGTTTGGACTTGGCGCTTTCACTGTGGTGGTGGCCCCAGCTTCAATCCCTGGTCAGGGAACTAAGATTCCACAAGCTATGTGGTGTGGCCAAAAAAAAAAAAAAATACTAGTTCTTGCTTTCCTCTCCAGGTTTGGAGAATAACCCTGAGTTAATCTTCAAGCTTTTGGGAACAGGGCTGCTGGAATATTAGAATTTGGCTGGGGCCCTTCCCAGATATCATCACCTACAAGAAAACCTGCAGGGCACTGCCTGCAGACTTCCAGCTTGTTGTACCACCTGTCAGCAGGCAAGAGGGATTCTTCCAGGACGAGAGCCTCCAAAATAAGCCCATCTAGCACCGGTCCAGGCATCTGTAGCTCTGGGTTCCACTACAGCTCTACCATTGTGATCCTGGGAAAGGTACTGCTCCCCTTTCCCCCCTGGTGAAATAGGTACTAGATTATAGAGGGCCTCCAAGGGACTGAGGACCCCAGGGCCTGTGCTTTTCATTCCCACTGGATGCTGAGACGCAGGTCCAGCTCCTCTTGGGTTGGGGCACATACAACTTATGTGAGGACAGCCTGAACTGCCTGACCTCTCCATAGAAGGTGGAACAAATGGGATTTAAGTAATGAGAATCTTTATGACCCTTTAAAGTAAACAGAGAACCTTGTGTTTTTTATTCTTTTACCGCAGTTTGGAAAGTTGGTGTGTTATCAGAATCACCTGGGGAGATAGTAAAGCACACAGAGACCCAGACTTATTGAAGTAGGGAGAATTCGAGCCTTTCTATTTTTACCAAGTTCCCCAGGTGGTTCTGATACTGACCAGAGTTTGAGTTCCACTACTCTATGGCCTAGGAAGAATTGCCCCTCTTTAATAGATTAGAGAACTGAGGCAGACAGCCGGGGAATGCTTTGCCTGAGGTGGTACTGAGTTGGCCAAAAAGTTCGGATTCCTGTAAGATGTTACGGAAAAACCTGAATGAACTTTTTGGCCAACCCAATATAATCTGGTGGAAATGAACACAAGTACTCTTTTGGGCTGGAAGATAGGGACTTCAAAAACAACAATGAAACCAACACTCAGGTGGAATTTATTACCCCATCCTTGTTTCCTCAGCCACCTTTTCATAGCCTGTGGTTGTTTACTATGGCTCTCCTGTTGCCTAGATAAAAATGATAATACACTCACATGTGCCTAGCTCTAGACTAAGTGTGTTACATAAGGTAGGCACTCTTATTATCCTCATTAGATGAGGAAACCGAGGCTCAGAAAAGTTTACTTCACTTGCCTAAAGGCAGGGCTCTGATTTGAATCCAAGTCTCTGAAGCTGTAGTTTAGTTATTCCCATGTTCCCTTATATCCCTAGTGCATAGTAGAAACTCTAGAATTAAAACAAAACAAAACAAAACAAAACCCTCCCATGTACATAGTTTATGTGGTTCAAGACTTTGGGGTTTCATGCATCAATCAAATTTCCAAATGAATTTTAGGGCCTGCCATTCCAGTTCTGCAAGGATTAGGCCATTAGCCACTGCAGTCGCCCACTGACAGTTCACCCTGAAGGAAATTCAGGAAGCATTCTATGCTTTGACTGGCTCTAGATAGTTAAAATGCATATCTAAAGAATAATTTCAATGAACTCAGATGCTTGCATCTTCCCATACAAAGAAAAACACTAAAATTGTTAGCTTGAGATGTGTGTTCTTTGTGATTATCTTTTGATGCTTGACTATGTGTTTTTTTGTTTTTCCAGCAGAAAAACTCATATATCCTGGCGCCTCCCTTATCTCTTTGGATAAGATACCTCAGAGGTATCTGAGAGGCTGTCTCTTGGGCTACAGTCCTCAGTAAGGTCCCTGAATAAAACTTAACTTGCAACTTTTACGTTGTGCATTTTTTCTTTCAGTCAACAGTTTTGGTGACCATGAAAGGATTCAGAGAAGACTTTTCTCCTTTGAACTCTATGAGGGTCCAGAGTCTTGGTACTAGCAGACGCCCCTTGTGCCTGTCTGCCTCGTCAGTGATTCCAGATGAATTTGGTTGAGTCTCTCCCGGGTCCTGGATCTCCCGTTATTGGCTGATGATCCTAAGTTTTATTTGGTGGTGGATAAACCCCTCCCTGTGAGGAGTATGTCTTCCTTGAACTTAGTTTCAAGAAGAGGTACCTGGGTTGCCCCAGTTGAAAAACAATGAGTAGGTTCAGACTGAGTGATTAGGTAGGAGACTGGCCTGTTATTTTCCCTCGAATTGGTTACTTTAATTGAGTTTGTCAGAATAAAAGTAAAAATGTTACATGAGAGTTTTCAGCTCTGAAGAAGAAAAGGGACATCTCCTCCTGGCCAGCAATGGCTTTCTCAGGCAACTGAGAAACTTGCAGGAGTGGTGGAGGCAAGTCCTCATACCAGGTAGCAGTCCCATAGGGAAACCCAGTTATTTAATTTAAAAAACTTGCTCCTCTGGGGAACCACGTATAAGAGCTGGCCACTCAGTGATCTGAGCAACCACGGAGGTCTTAGATTGCCAAAGGGAAAAGCCAAGACATGTAAAAGAGCTGAAACGACTCTAGGGTGACACCTAGAGGAGTTAAGCTCACAGACAGCACCTTGGCCCACCACACAATCATCTGTAGCAGTTCATCCTGACAAACCAACCCAGAATGGGAAACAAACATTTCAAAATAAAAAAAAAAGAAGCAACAGATTGCCAACCTCCAGCTAACACCCCAGCTTGGTTCATGTATGCTACCTGTGAAAATTATACTTACAAATGCTTACTTAATTGGGGAAAATATACTAAAGGAAACCTCAAACTAAAATGGCCAAATTGGGGCTCTTTTCACGTTCCAAAATTAATTTTTGTGTGTGTGTCTACAGTTAAAGAGAAGACTGAATGGAATGCTTATTTTGATTGGTATTTAAAAACTTCTGGAAGAGGAAATGATAAACTAACTTCTTTGTAGGAAACCAACCAAAAAATTGCTTGAAACAACATCAGAATTTTTAAAAAGTTGCTAATGTTAACCATGCCTCACTCTCTGCTCCTCCCTCATATCCTCTTTTATATGAACTGCCTGATCCAGATGCCATCTCTCTCTCTCTCTTTCATCACCTTTGCCTCCTGCTGCTTCCTCTTTCCCCAGTAAAGGAGAAACTTGCACTTCTCTCCCCATGCCTTTAAGATGTAAATGTTCTAACTGATCTTTTTAGGCATTTTGTTCTGTGTTTGGAGAGCTTGGTCTCTGCCGTCCAGAACGTACACATACATTTGGCAGTCAGTCAAATAGACTGGGATTCTGAGCAGTCTCTTTAACTGTGCCAATTTTCAGGGAAATTTATCAGAAGGGGTCCCAGCCCATAAGGAGCCTTTGTCATCTCCGCCTTTGTTGCATCGCCTCTACAATGCAGGCCTTTACTTTCTTAGACTATTTTGGGGAGTAAACTTTCTGGATCTTTGTGAAGGCTGCATCTGTAACAGGGAAGAGCCAATTCTGAATCCATGTTGGATCTGTTTGTTTTACTTTAACTTTTCACTGCTTTTGTTATTATAATCACTGTCTAAGGCTGTAAGCATCCTGCCACAGGGTACCAAAGTGTCTTTGCTCAGCTCACAGAGACATTTTGACCCTACCCACCTGCGAATGGCTGCAGAAAAGAAGAAATTAACAGATCCCCTCCTATTTTGCAAGATAAATGGCCTTTTTACTTTATTTCCTCACCTCTTCTCCCTCTCTGTTCTATAAAAGAAACTGGCGGGCTTCCCTGGTGGCGCAGTGGTTGAGAGTTCGCCTGCAGATGCAGGGGACACGGGTTCGTGCCCCGGTCCGGGAAGATCCCACATGCCGCAGAGCAGCTGGGCCCATGAGCCATGGCCACTGAGCCTGCGCATCCGGAGCCTGTGCTCTGCAACGGGAGAGGCCACAACAGTGAGAGGCCCACGTACTGCAAAAAAAAAAAAAAAAAAGAAAGAAACTGGCATCCAGACCCTGATAAGATGGTTTTGGGGGACCCTAGTCTGCCATCTTCTCGGTCTGCCAGCTTTCCAAATAAAGTCGCTATTCCTTGCCTCAACACCTCGTCTCCTGATGTATTGGCCTGTCGTGTGGCGAGCAGAGCGAGCCTGGACTCGGTAACACATCCTCTGAATTCTCTCTTGAGGATGACTCTTGTGTCGTCTTGGTTTGAGTTGCTATTAAAATACTACTCATCGATGGCCAGACAATGGACCCTTTAAGTTGGAGAAACTTCTAAATTGGTAAATTTTTAGAGTCTCTTATAAATAGCTGTTTTATTGGTACCATGGAAAGACCAAATTAGAAGCTAATCTTAAGAACACCCTTAATTTAAAACAAATTAAACAAACAAAAAGTGGTTTAGGAAGCCTTATTTGTGGTCTTGGCTTCCCTTCAATGGGTCTTAGAGATGCTAATAAAAATATTAGATTAATTAATGTTAATTAAGTTGATTAACAAAGAAGAAGCTGAGGAGAAAGTCAAGAGCCTTCTCCCCAAAAAGGTGGAAATTTTAAAAGTACTCCTCCCAACAGGACAGAAATCTTTAGATGGTTATTAAGCAGTGGGATAAATAAAATGAATTGATGGGATTAAAACAAAGGTTTTGATACAACACCACCTAAAGTTGGATGAGCCAAAGAGACCCTATTAGCATTCCCCCCCAACATTAAAGGGACCCAAACAGGTCTGCTCTATTTACCCCAGTTCAAAAAAATTTATAAGGCTGGAAGAAAATTACACTGAGATACTTGAGCAGCAATTGTTTGGGGCAACAGTTAGATCAATTAATCAAGTTACAAGATTGACAAAAGGGCCTGAGTCCCTTGGCTCAACCCATCACTGTGGACCCCAAAGCCTTTTACACAAAAATGGATAAAATGGCCAGGGGATAAAAATGAAAGTTTCTGAGACTCCTTGTAAGACCAAGTCTTGTTAATGGGTCCTAATGGAAGCTAAAGTTAAAGGTATAAGAGTTAATAGAATTGAGATGAAAGTTGATAAAAATTGATGGGCTTTATATAAGATGGTTACATCTCTTTTGCCTAATTATATTGTGGGATAGACATTATGTCTCACTGGGGAATACTTGCACAATATTCCTGGTACTAGAAGACAAGGCGTATAAATCTGCCCCCCAATCAATATTAATTAAAATACTAAAAGAAACGAAGAGAGTTACCAGAGTCCACACAATATGAAGTAAAAACTGGGGGCTAATATTCAGGGGATAATAAAAGCAATAATGGAGACATTTTTCCCCTAGGGTAAATTGCTCTGGGTTTAACTTGTGCACTCAGAAAGTGGGCCTTTGTTGAATGCTTTGTGCGAACTTCTGGAAACATAATAAATTGAATCCTAAAGTTCTAGAATGCAGAGCCCTTGATTTTCAGTTTAGTGGGAAATATACTTGCTGATATTAAAAAAAAAACCAAATTAAGGAAAATGTAGTCTAGCAAATCAATCTTCTGATATAATTTAGGTGGCAGACCAGTTCTTTGGGGGAATTAAAAGCAGGTATCTTTGTCTTGCAAATCTATACAAATCAGAAATGTAAATATAGCCCACAATGACCTAAGACTGAGCCTAATTAGCTCAATCAGATAGAACCTGAAACCAAAGGGGGAAAAAAAAAAGGGAAAAAGAAGGTTTTAAAACTCAAACTGTTAGAAAGTCTCCCTCACCCAAAATCTTAATTCACAGGCTCCATAAAGATTTATTAAGAACAAATACAAACCTTAAAAGTCTTCTCCACAGGACTTCCCTGGTGGTCCAGTAGGTGAGACTCCGCGCTCCCAATGCACGGGGCCTGGGTTCAATCCCTGGTTGGAGAAATAGATGCTGCGTGCATGCCGCAGGATGCTCTAAGCCCGCAGGCCACAACTGAGTACACATGCCACAACTAAGAGTCTGCATGCCACAACTAAAGATCCCACATGCCACAGTGAAGATCCTGTGTGCCACAACGAAGACCTGGAGCAGCCAAAGTAAATAAATAAAAATAAAATTAAAAAGTCTTCTCCACAAATAGTAAAAAAGCCTTAGTCATCTAAGCAAATAAATTTAACTTATTCCAACGGTTATTTATAAACTAGTAAGTTTAAACTGTATCATTAATACCTGATTCATGACTAAGTTTTAAAATGAAGCTATGAGATCTCTGAAAATGTCTGTTTATATTCTGTGTGTCCATTATACATGTGATATGTCTCTACCTTCAGATAGTATTATCAAATCAAATTTATAAAAGAGCTCTATTTAACTGACTTAAAAGTGCTTACAAATTAAATATTTCTAAATGTAACAGAAACTAACCCAAATGAATTTCAAGTTCACATGATCTAGGAAATATTCAATATTAAGTTAATATTTGTTATTAGAGTTTGTTGGTTTAATTAATACAGGTTTACTAAAAGTCAAATAAGGTTATATTATCCCTCTTATAAAATTCACCAGTAAGGGGCTTCCCTGGTGGCGCAGTGGTTGAGAGTCCGCCTGCTGATGCAGGGGACACGGGTTCGTGCCCCAGTCCGGGAAGATCCCACATGCCACGCAGTGGCTAGGCCCGTGAGCCATGACCGCTGAGCCTGCGTGTCCGGAGCCTGTGCTCCGCAACGGGAGAGGCCACAACAGTGAGAAGCCCGCGTACCACAAAGAAAAAGAAAAAAAAAAAAATTCACCAGTAAGGACTTCCCTGGTGGTGCAGTGGTTAAGAATTCGCCTGCCAGTGCAGGAGAAACAGGTTTGAGCCCTGGTCTGGGAAGATCCCACATGCCACGGAGCAACTAAGCCCGCGAGCCACAACTACTGAGCCTGCACGCCTAGAGCCCGTGCTTTACAACAAGAGAAACCACAGCAATGAGAAGCCCACGCACTGCAATGAAGAGTAGCCCCCGCGTGCTGCAACTAGAGAAAGGCTGCGTGCAGCAATAAAGACCCAACGCAGCCAAAAATAAAATATTAATTAATTAATTGATCAATCAATTAAAATGAATAAAATTCACTGGTAAGAAAAATAGCTTAGAATGATGGCTGAGTTGGTCTAATGTCTCATAAAAGTTTCATGGGTAATCTAAACATAATTGTTGGGAACAAGTGAATTAAATAGATATAAATGGGGTAAGAGCTTTCAGGTGATCTCTTTAAGAATACTTACATGTTATGGTATGTCTACTTAAAATTAACTTTCTCCAGATTTTTGGTAACTTGAAACCTGAGAGTTTTGCTAAGTTAAGTTAAATGATGGAAGTTAAATATTAACATTAAATATCTAGATCATTCCCAAATAAGATACTGAAACATTAATTACTGAACATAAGCTTCCTTTTAAAGAGAAGTTAAAGATATTTAGGACTGAAATTTCAGTGTAGCACCAGGGTGCTACAGTGAATTTTTTCTATAAAAATAGCACATTAAAAAAATCATAAATAATATTTATAAGTTTACCAATCTATAGAACGCTAATGTAAAAGACAGTTCATAATTGCTTCCTTCTTGGTTTTCACTAGAAATTAAGTGAAAATAAGGAAAACACTTTTATATGAAAGGAAAAGGTATACGGAATGGAAATGCATTTTGCTAAGAGAAAGTAATTTTGTCCTGGAGAGAGACAAAGAAAGGGAAAACACAGGACAAAATCTCAAGGTGAAAAAGAAAGTTTTAGAAGGTTTGTGGGAAAGGAAACCCAAGAAAAGTTTTGTACGCGGTCAAGACTGGCTAATATTGGCCTCTCGCCTTCTGAGGTGGCCCACACTCTGTCTGTGGAGTGTGTATCTCCCTGAATGAGGCTTCTTTCACTTCAGTTCACCCTTGAATTCTTTCCTGTGCTGAGCCAAGAACCCATACTCAGCAGCCATCCTAGGGATTCGCCTGAGACCTGGGTGGGATGTGACCACCCTCTCATGCCCCACTTTCTTTCCTGCACTAATTTTGTGATCTAAGCCTGGCTGCAATGCTTGTCCTTGAATAGTTCTCAGTAACTAATGATCTTAAGGGAACAAAGGAATACAGGAACAGAGAAATGGCAGCCAAACAATCGTGTACTGGTAAAGCAGAGTCTTAGTTCCTCCCAAAGGATATACATAATAATACATCTTTGAGCTCTGCAGGAACTGAGGGCCCCCCACCCATGTGGAGGACAGAATGATGATGTGGAACCTCTTGATTTCAACCAACTAAAGCTTGCACTCTGTCAACCTCTGCCCCAATTCTATGCTGGATTTTCCTCTGCTGAAGCCCCCTCATGAATATGCATGTACCCTTAGCTTAAAATGTCCCCAGTTTTGCTGTCTGGGGAGACACTGCTGTGGGAAAGATCCTCAGTGTTCTCCTTACTTGCTGCAAGTAATAATTAATCCTTCCTTCTCTCGGGGGAAAAAAAAAAGAAAGACTGGATAATAGTGAAATTTAATTGAGCAAATAAATTTTAATATTAAAAGTAAGCTGGTACAAAAACTAGAATTTGGTTTTCTCTGTATGTTAAGAGAACAAAGTTTTCTTAGAATACTGATTTGCTTTTGGTAACATATTGTAAAGTTTCTTTACCGTTTAAGCAATCTGGTATAACTTTCTATAGTTGTCTTTAAAATCTTTTATTGTCACTTTGGTTGAATGAATAAGTATTATTTCACAGTGACCTGCGATCCCATTTGACCAAGTGCTTTAAAACCTTTTGTTATCTTTGACAAACTTTCCCAAGTCAAATTCTAAATGAAGTTGTTTTTTGTTTTGTTTTTTTTTTGCGGTACACGGGCCTCTCACTGTTGTGGCCCCTCCCGTTGCGGAGCACAGGCTCTGGACGCGCAGGCTCAGCGGCCATGGCTCACGGGCCCAGCCGCTCCGCGGCATATGGGATCTTCCCGGACCGGGGCACGAACCTGTGTCCCCTGCGTCGGCAGGCGGACTCTCAACCACTGGTAAAAAGTAAAAGTCAAGAGCTGTGGATAGAGCTCGTTCACATCAAAAGGAAGGAAGGAAGCCAATACACAGAGTCAACCTGAGCAGAGGCTCGGGAAGCCCTGATATGACCTGACTCCTGGGTGTGTCTGCTCCCACCTCTGACTGCCTCAGGATCCTTCCTGGGGCTTGACCGTTCCATGAACATTCCCAAGATCTTTCTCACACAGTCTCCTTTTGTTCCCCATTTACTTTAGGTTGAGTTGAATGAGAGCCCTTATTACAGTTTTTCCCTAAAAACAAAATACCTAGTTGTTGTGGGGAAAAGAAACCCTTCTTAATATCAGTAACCTGCTCCTAAAATTTTGACCTGTGCAAACATGCCTGATAATCAAGTTCCTATTATTTTGAATTGGAAAGATTATGTCACATGACACATCAACCCAAACACTCAGCCAATTTTTGAAACATAACTAAAACTCAGTAGAGTGTCGCTATGTACGTAATTAACTGATGTTAGGCTATAAATGCTTACAATGTGATTCTGAACACAAATTAACGTGCTTGTTACAAAAAGTTGCTTTGTTTACAGTAACATCTTCCACATCCTCTTTGTGGACATTTGTTCTGTGTTCTAAGCTGTCTGTGTGGGATTCTAACATTTGGCTGTGTCTGGGATGTAAGACAGTGTAAGAAATATCTCAAGATATTTCTCACAGATTGTTTTGTTAAACCTGTTGTATTGAGTCTGGGGACATAAATGTAAATGTTTCCTAAATAAATATTGTACAGAAAAATTATAGTGGGAGAGATACATTTATGCTATGAAGTTTGGGCATTAAAAAATAGTGAGGGACTTCTCTGTTGGTGCGGTGGTTAAGAATCCGCCTACCAATGCAGGGGACACGGGTTTGAGCTCTGGTCCGGGAAGATCCCACATGCCGCAGAGCAACTAAGCCTGTGTGCCACAACTACTGAGCCCGCGTGCCACAACTACTGAAGCCCACGCGCCTAAAGCCTGTGCTCCGCAACAAGAGAATCCACCGCAATGAGAAGCCCACACACAGCAACGAAGAGTAACCCCTGCTCACTGCAACTAGAGAAAGCCTGCGCGCAGCAACTAAGACCCAACACAGCCAAAAATAAATAATTAAATAGATAGATAGATAGATAAAACTAGTACCTTACCTTAAAAAAAAAAGAGAGAGAGACATATTCCATTAGGTGTTGACTTAAAAAATTATTCACAACCTAAAAGTTGAGAGTTAGGTTTTACTCGGAGGGAATTTTTCGGACTTCAAGCCCAGGAGGCAGCACCTCAAGTAACCCTGAGAGAACTGCTCTGAGGAGGTGAGGGGGGGGAGCCAGGTTACACAGAAGTTTTTGCAACCAAGGGCAGGTAGTCGGGAACATCAGAAGATTATTGTTAATTAAAGAAGACCAGATATCTCAAGTTAAGGAATTTAGCGCCTTTCTATGTATGGGAAGGTGCAAGAGTCTGGGCTCCCTGAACTCATTCCTTGGATATGTACCTCAGCTATCTGGGGCCAGTATCCTGTATTTTCACGTCCTGAGTTTCCTCAGAGCTCACCGTAGGGAGTGGCCCCAGTCTGATGGCTGCTAGATGGCAGGTTACAAACCTTCTATATAACCTGCCTGTTCAGAGCAGTTTCTCAGAGCTATCTGAAACTGTCTCCTCGGATGCAGTGCTCATTTTGCCGCAAATAAAACTTTAACTCACAACTCTCACGTTGTGCTTTTTTTTTTAAGTCAACAGTTACGGTGACCATGAGCAAGGGACCCAGAGTGGACTTCTCTCCTTTGCCTGAACTCTATGAGGAACCGGAGGCTTGGTACCAGCAGAGGCCCCTTGTGCCCGTCCGCCTCCTTGGAGAGTTCAGACGAATTTGGGTAAGTCTCTCCTGGTTCTCGGATCTCCCATGTTGGTTGATGATCCTGAGCTGTATTTGGTGGTGTATAGCGGGTACCTGCCCCCCGCCCAGGCTTTGGTTGAAAGATACCAGGGAAATACCCACCCAGTTGAAAGATACTGGGCGGGGGGAGGGTAGGGTGGGGGGAGTGCCTGGTTGAAAGAAACCAGGGTTTGCTCAGTTGTAGGAGACTGAGTGGTTGGCTGAGTAGTTAGGTAAGAGGTTGATCTGACGCTTTTCCTCAGTTTGGCTGCCTTAATAGAATTTGTTGGGATAAAAGTGAAGATATTACATGAGAGCCTTGCTCTAAAGACAAGGGACAAGACTGCCCCCGGCCGGTTACAGCTTTCTCAGGCAACTGAGAAATTTACGGGAGTGGTGGAGGCAGAGGCGTCACACCGGTGCAGTGGTCCCATAGGGAAACCTACTCATTCATTAAAGCACTTGCTCGTCCAGGGGTTGCGGATAAGAATTGGCCATTCAGTGATCCAAGCACCTGCAGTGGTCTTAGACCACCGAAGGGAGAAGAGGGCTGAAACGACTGTAGGGTGATGCCTAGAGGAGTAAAGCTCACAGGCAGCACACTGGCCCACGATACAGCTTCACTAGTAAATTTCATCCCTGACAAATTCAACTTAAAATGGGAAATAGAATCTCTCAAAACAGAGAAACGAGGGGCATCAGAAAACCGACCTCCGACTAACACCCCAGCCAGATTCATGTACCACACTGTACAGAGCTCATACTTACAAGTACCTAGTTAATTGGGGAAATTATACTAAAGGAGATCTCAACCTAAAATGGCCAAATTTAGGTTCTTCTGATATTCCAAAATTGCTATATTTGTGTGCACAGTTAGAAAAAGCCGGCCATAAGACCAACTAGACTGAATGGAAAGCTTACAATGATTGGTACCTAGAAGCTTCTAAAAGAGAAAATGATAGAGTAACTTTTTGAAACCATCAGAACTAAAAAAGGCTGCTAGCACTCTGTCTTTGACTCTGTCTCTCCCTCTGCTCCTCCCATGTATCCTTTCCTATCAGAATTCCCTGGCCCAGACGCTATCTCTTTTTCTCTTTTAACTCTTCCACTTCCTGCTGCTCCCTCTTCCCCAGCAACGGAAGATAAAAAATCAGAAGTGATTATAGCTCTCTTTAAGGAGAAAACTATTACAGGGAGAGGTGAGCCATCCTTGGTGCTTAGGTACACACCCTGGACCGAAACAGAACTTAGAGCCTTGGCTAAGGAACTTCCCGATCCAAGTCAAGATCCATTGGGATTTGTTGGGACTTCCCTGGTGGTCCAGTGGGTAAGACTCTGCGCTCCCAATGCAGGGGGCCCAGGTTCGATCCCTAGTTGGAGAACTAGATCCTGGATGCATGCTGCAACTAAGAAAGCCGCATGCCGCAACTAAGAAGAACGCATGCCGCAACTAAGAAGGCCACATGCTGCAAATAAGAAGGCCACATGCCGCAACTAAGAGCCCACGTGCTGCAACTAAGACCTGGCGCAGCCAAAATAAATAAATAAATATTAAAAAAAAAATCCATTGGGATTTGCTAAGGAATTTGAGTTAACCATCTGGACCTATGAGCCCGGGTTTTCAGATCTATATCAATTAGTATTTACTTAATTGGAAATTAAAGTAAATCTCGACCTAAAAATGAAGAGGCCCTTTTAGTGCAGAGGCAGTTAAGTTAAATTAAGGTTAAAAAGCTGGCTTGATAAAAATACCTTTTCAGAATTCTGACTTTAAACAAAGTCCTTGTAAAGGGAAACCTGCATTTCTCTTTCTGTGTCTTTGAGATGTATATGTTCTACCTGATCTTCCTAGGACATTCCATGTATGTCTATATGTGTATGTATGTGTTTGGAAAACTTAACCTCTGCCATACTGTTTCTGAGAGTAAACTCTCGTATTTTACCTTGGTTACAATCTCCCCCACTCTCTTATGGGGAAGCCTCTTGCGTCTTAATGATTTGAATCACTATAAATATATATATGTTTTTAATGGCCAAATGATGGATCCTTTTAAAACTGGAGAAACTAACAAATTGGTGAGTCTAGTGCACTCTTATTATAAACAACTGTTTTACTGGTACCTATAAAAATAAAAAAAAATCAAATTAAAGGTGGAAAAAAGAAATACATCTAATGATTAACCTAAGATCTTCTTTAGTTTAAAACAAGTAAGAAAAACTGGTTTGGGAAATTTCATTCCTGATCTTTGCTTTCCCTCAGTGGGTCTTACAGATGCTAATAAAAACATTAGAATAATTAACGTTAACAGGAAAAATCCTGTAAGGAAAGTCTGGATACTATTTCCACCAAGGTAGAAATTTTAAAGGAATTATCTCAAATAAATAAAGAAATCTTTAGATGGTTATTTAAAATGGGATAAATAAAATGGACATTTATGTAATTAAAACACAAGGTATCTGACATTACTACACGACCTAAGGTTAAATGGGTCAAAAGGGACCCCCCTACTGGTCCCCAACATTAAAAGCCAAACAAGTCCGTTCTATTTACCCCAGTTTTAAAATATATTTAAGGGGCTAGAAAAAAATTTTCTTTTAACGCTGAGATACCTGACCAACAACGATTTGGGACAACAGCTAGGCCAAAGGGTCTGAGTTCCTTGGCTCAACCCCGCTCTGGGGATCCCAGAGCCTTTTATATAAAAATAGATAAAATAGACAGGGAACAAAAAAAAAGAAAAACTTCTAGAACTCCTCCTGTAAACTTGTTGATTGGATCCTAATGAAAAGTAAAAAGCTGACGGCATTGAGATGCAAATATATAAAATTGGTATATTTAAATGGACTTTATATAAGATGGATACATCTGTTTTGTTTAATTATATTGTGGGATAGGCATGCTTCACTAGAAAATACCTCCCCTACATGGTATTATAAGACAAGGCATATAAATCCGCCCCTCAGGAAATATTAATTGAACATACTAAAAGACACCAATAGTGTCACCTGAGCCATAAAAGTAAGTAAAACTGGGAAGTAACATTCAAGGACTAATAAAAAGAAAAACAGTGATTTTGCTCTGGCTTAACTTGTAAACTCAGAAAGAAGGTCTTTGCTGAATGCCTTATACAAACCATTAAAGGCATGAGAAATTAAACACTAAAGTTCTCGAACACAGAACTCGTAAAATAAATTTCAGTTTAGTTAGAAATCTTGTCACTGAAAAAACCTTTTAGTATGGTTTAGGTAACAAACCTGTTCTTTGGGAAACTAAAAGCAACTGTCTTTCTGTTGCAAATCTCTACAAACTGAAAACGCAAATACAGGCCACAAGGAACTGAGACTGAGCCTAATTAGCTCAGTCTGGCAAGACCTGAAACCAAGGAAAAAAAGTAGCAAAGTGGCAGTTTTAAAATTCAAACCGCTGGGAATGCTCCCTCAGCTAAACTTTACAAATAGTAAAGCCTTAGTCATCTGAGCAAGCAACGTTAACGTATTCCAACTGTTCTTTGTAAACTGGTAAGTTTATATTGTAATACCTGATTCATAACTTTTTTTTTTTAAAGTGAAGCCATGAGCTCTCTAGTTTTGCCTGTTTATGTCTATGTACACATTATATATATGAAATATCTCTACCTCTGTAAAGTATTATCAAAATTGAATTTATAAAGAGCTCTATTTAATTTTAAAAGAAAGTGATTACAAATAAAGAAACCGGCCAAAATGACTTTCAGGTTCACATGAACTGGGAAATATTCAATATGAAGTTGATATCTGGTATTAAAGTTTGTTTGTTGATCTAATTAATAGACATATCCTTAGTCATCAACATTAAGTATAATGCTTTATTACCCAGGTTTAATAGAAGTCAAATAAGACCTTATTATACCTGTTGCAAGGAAAGAACTTGATATGCTGAAACTTTAAAGTAAATGTAAATGAGATAAGAACTTTTGGGTAAACTCTTTAAAATTAATTATATTTTAGGAATGTCTAGTTAAAATGATCTTTACAGATACTTGATACCTTAAAGTTCTAGAGTTCTGCTAATTTAAGTGATGAAAGTTTATTAAATAGCTAGATAATTTCCAAAAAAATAAGATACTGAGACATCAATTACTAAATAGAGAAACGAAAGGTATTTAGGACTATTAATGAAAATGTTTGGTGCCACCCTGAGATGTCCTCTATAAGAAAACAAATGTTTTTAGAAATCATCACTGGTATTTATGTCCACCAATTTACAGAATGTTAATGTGAAAGACAGTTCATAATTGCTTACTTCTTAACTTTCACTAGAAATTAAGGTTTTTAAGAGTTGAGGATTCCAATTTAAACATGTAATTAAAGCTAACAGGAATAATACGGAAACATTTCAGTGTACAGTAGGAAAGTAGAATGTGCGTTTTCAGTAAAGAAGCTTTGAGGAATGGAATTACATTTTATTGAGGGAAAAGAAAAAAAATATGTCTTAGGGCTGGTCGGTTTATTTGGATAAAAAAATAAGGGACAGGCTGATATAAAGACAGAAGTGATGAAAGGTTGTGGAAGAAAACCCTGAGGGGGGGAAAAAGTTTTATACATGGTCAGGATTAACTAAATTTAGATTGAAGTTAATTAAGTAAATAGATTTTGTTGTTAAATAAGCCGGTACAAGACTGGAATTTGAACAAAGTTTCTCAGAGTGCTCCTTTTTGATAACAGATTGTGTGAGTTTCTGTGCCCTTAAGTAATCTTTTTGTGACTTTGGTTAAATGAATAAATATTGTTTCACAGTGACCTGTTATATTTTAAAATGTTTTGATATTTTTAACAAACTTCCCAAATATTAAAATCCAATTAAAGCTCTTTTAGCCTCCAGCTGACTCTGGGATGCTTTGAAGGA
Source organism: Globicephala melas (assembly GCF_963455315.2). Taxonomy (NCBI): domain Eukaryota; kingdom Metazoa; phylum Chordata; class Mammalia; order Artiodactyla; family Delphinidae; genus Globicephala; species Globicephala melas. The sequence continues at coordinate 126,985,941 of NC_083316.1, forward strand.
ACATGTCAGACATCTTAGAGAGGAATGTTAAACTAAGTTTATTTCGTATGTTTAATTACTTCAGAAACAATGTCAAGTGACTGGAGATGAAAATTAGGTTATAGTGTATGGATAAATGTCATTAATATAGATATTCCAAAATTTATATGGAATTCCTAACATTGGTATGCCCTGATATAACGTTATCAGTCATAATTCCGGTTATTCTAAAATGTTATATGTCACAGAAATATCCACGTTTCCTACTAATTGCCTTGTACTCAAATCTTTAACCACGTTATTTTAAGTTTTGTCCTGATGCTTTTACAAAATGAAGATTTTCAAGACTCATAAAAAGAACTTTTTTTTAACAAACATAAGTTTCTGATGGCCTTTACTGTGTAACAAATGACGGAAAACCTGATTACTTCATCCAGATCAACAGGAATCAATTACACGGGACTGAATGAACTGATGAATATGATTTATAACTTTTATGACTTTGGGAAGTATACTAGCTTTAATCTTTGTTTTTCAGAAAAAACTTTTCTCTTATGCTATGACATACAACTTGATAAAGTATACCTTTGTAAACAAAGATAAAACATTTATCTTTTTCTCTGTACCTGATCCTGCCCATAATTTGGCTTCTCCACCTGGCTCTCCTATGGACTGGATGGTTTATTACAACTAGTTATACTAATCCTTGTTTTAATTTGTTCCTTATTTCCGAATTGTTGATGATTTGTGTCTCCCTGCTGCACTATGACTTTGTCAATATTACTAGCTGCATTACTTATATCCTGTCTATCTTATAAGATTGTTGTCTCTTACAGTACTTAGTGGGCAACCAGGCCTCCAACAAATTTGATGATGGCTAAACATCTTGAAAAAATAAATCACATTTATGACTCTTATAAAATAATTGTGATAGTGTGATTCTAGGTATGGGAAGAAACGATAAGGAAAAATATTTCCTAGATCATAGTAGACTAGTAAGACAGAGGATCCAGAGACTCTTTAATTACCAACAGGGCCTAATCCAAAAATTACACCTGGAATGGCATAGCAACAAGAATTTTCTCCTGATCTGGGATGAGCCTCCCAGCGCTGTGGGACAAAATTTGGTCATGAAATGTCTCCCAAACATTGATCAAATTTCTGACCAAAAGGAGGGACTGATAAATGGAATATTTAAACAAAGGATGTCACACTCATCAGTGATTGCAGCCCTCCAATGTGAGCCGGTGAGCCCTGAGGAAACTCAGGAAGGAAAGAATACCTGCTATCAGGCAGCCATCAGATTGCAGCCACTCCCTACTGTGAACCTTGAGGAAACTAAGAATATGAAAATATAGGATACTGTCCCTAGATAGCTGAGATGCATATCAAAGGAATGAGTTCAGTGAGCTGAGACTCTTGCATCTTCCCATACACAGAAAAGTGCTAAATTCCTTAACTTGGGGTATCTGGTTTTCTTTAATTAACAATAATCTTTTGATGTTCCCAACTACCTGCCCTTTGTTGCAAAACTTCTATATAACCTGGCTCCCCCACCCACCTCCTTGAAGCAGTTCTCTCAGGGTTACTTGAGGTGCTGCCTCCTGGGCTTGAGTCCTAAAAATTCCCACTGGATAAAACATAACTCTCAACTTTCAGGTTGTGAATATTTTTTAAATCAACAGGTGATTGATGGAAACTAAACTTTTGGTGGTGAGAAGTCGAAATATAATGTCCTACACATGAAATTTATATAATGTTATAAATCAATGTTACCTCAATAAACTAAAAATTTTTAAATAAATAAATTAAAGGAAAAAAATAAATCTACCTCTTTTTTTTTTTTTAAATAGGGTTGAGTTGAGAAGGGAAAAATAAGGTGGCGATTCTGCTGTGTGGATCAGGGAACAATACCCAGAGGAGGTGGGCATGTAGAACGGGTGTAATTTAGACCAGCGGTCCCACAACGTTTTTGGCACCAGGGACTGATTTCGTGGAAGACAATTTTTCCACGGAGCAGGTCGGTGGGGGGGACGGTTTCGGGATGATTCAAGCGCATTACATTTAGTGTGCACTTTGTTTCTGTTATTATTACATTGTAATATATAACGAAATAATTATACAACTCACCATAATGCAGAACCAGTGGGAGCCCTGATCTTGTTTTCCTGCAACTAGATGGTACCATCTGGGGGTGATGGGAGACAGTGGCACCCGAAGTGTGTTGCTTATGTGTAGTCTACTCCATGATCTTGTTTTGGTTGCTGTCACTGCAGAAAACTCTGCTTCGCAAAGACAGGATGTTGGAAATGGAAGCAGGCTTTTCAGTGCTTTTGTGGCAATCTCAGGATATTCCGCCTTGACCTTAATACAGAATGTATGGAGATTTGAAGTTGTCTCAAACATGCTTTTAAGGTCACCGTCATTTGCGATCTCAAGCAGTTGATCCTCTTCTAGCACGGACAAAGTTGATTCACCTGGCTTATTCACAAATGGGTCTCAGATGCCTTCCTTCCCATTTCGGGGGTCTTCTGTGGTTGGGAAATTATGCTTAAACTCTTTTGAAAGCTGAGATAGGTGATCATGCACCAGCTGGGAGAAAGAAGGCCCTGGCTCAGCCTCTTTCAAAATCTCTGCTAATGTTTGAAACATGTCAAAAATCCCAACGTTCACTTGTCGCCCCCCACCCCCAATTCCAGTTTGGCTTTGAATGCAGCCACTTTATCTGCCGACTTCAGCACAGTTGTCGTTCTCCCCTGAAGTGACAGATTGAGTTCGTCGAGCAGGTTGAATATGTCACACCAGTAAGGAAGTTTTGTGACCCATTCTGTGTCACTGAAATGTGCTGCCAGTGGTGGCTGTTTTTCTAAAAGAAATCTCTGGAGCAGCTCTTGTAACTCAAAAATTATAGGCAGAGATCTACCTTCAGAAGCCATCTCACTTCTGTGTATAAGAGAAGACGTGTGTGTGTGTGTGCTCTGTGTCCATCTCCTCACAGAGCTGAGCAAACAGATGTGAGTTAAGGGCATGTACTTTAATGTGACTGATAATTTTAATCACATCCTCCAAAACATTGTTAAGTTCAGGTGACATTTTTTGGCTAGCCAGCACTTCTCTATGGATGACACAGTGCATAGACTCAATTCAGAAGCGACCTCTTTGACCCGAGTAGTGAAACCAGAAAGCCATCCAGTCATGGCAGCTGCTGCATCCGTGCATGTACCGACACAAAATGACCAATTCAGTTTTCCTGACATGTAATCATTCAAAGACTCGAATAGTTTTGCAGCTGTGGTGTTGACTGGCAACAAAAGTGCACATAACATATCCTCATGAACATCCTCCTGAAAAATATATTGCACAAAAACAAGCATTGTTGTCTTGTTGTCAACATCGGTAGACTCGTCAACCTGGATTGCATACCATGGTGACTCATTAATCCTCTCTAACAATTGTGCCTCAGTATCCTCTGCTATTTCATCGTCTAGTTACGCCGAAAGAGGAACACGTGCCACCTTTTGAACTGCAGCCTCTCCTAAATTTTCACGACAAATGTCCTTAGCAGCAGGCAGGATCAACTCTTCACCAACAGTAAAGGGCTTCTTAGCTTTAGCAATGCGGTTAGCCACTAAGAATGATGCTCTCAGTGCAGACACATTTGATGAAGTGGTGGTCTTCAATAATTGCTTCTGTTCTTCGTGTTCACATGTTTTTCTTTTGAAAAACTCCAAAGACTTGTCTTTTAATGCAGGGTGCTTGGTCTCCATGTGGTGAAGCAGTTTTGAAGTTTTCATGGCTTTGCTGGATAGCCAGTTGCCACATATTATACAAAGCGGTCTTGGAGAATGTGAATCACCTGTTGCAATGAACCTGTAATTTAAGTAGGACTCTTGGTATTTTCTTTTAAATGCAGCTTTCTTTTTGTTGGAGGTCTTAGAGTCTTCTGCTGTCTCATCATTGGGTCTTTCCCCCTTTTCAAAGAAGCTCCCCAGCGACATTTGTTTTTCACTCATTTTGGCTAGGGTTAGTTTGTGGACTTACCAAAACTGTGACTGAGACAAGTGTGCAGTGTGGGAAAGAGGCGTGGATGAAAGTGGTAAAGAAAATAATGGGCAGGCCACACCGAGCTAAAATAAGTGTCAGACTCTGACTTAAAGCCTGCCATCAGATGCAGCTGTACAACTGAAGTACTTCAACTCACTTGCCACCAGATGCAGCTTAATTGTCACTTGCCACTCACCGGTTTTGATATGAGTCTGCAAGCAATTGATTTACTATGGTCTCTATGCAGTCGAACCTCTCTGCTAATGATAATCTGTATTTGCAGCCGCTGCCAGCGCTAGCATCACCACCTCAGCTCCACTGAAGATCATCAGGCATTAGATTCTCATATGGAGCGCGCAACCTAGATCCCTCACATGCACAGTTCACAGCAGGGTTCGCGCTGCTCTGAGAATCTAATGCTGCCGTTGATCTGACAGGAGGCGGAGCTCAGGTGGTAATGCGAGTGATGGGGAGCAGCTGTAAAAACAGAAGAAGCTTCGCTCGCTCACCCACCACTCACCTCCTGCTGTGTGGCCTGGTTCCTAACAGGCCACGGACCGGTACCTGTCCGTGGCCCGGCGGTTGGGGACCCCTGGTGTAGATATTTGGAGAGAGAGTGGAGGAGGAAGGACACTGCATGTGAGAAGAACAGCAGAAGTAAAGGCTCAGTGGTGGGAAAGAGGAGATATATGTGGGAGCACTAGAGAACTCACGTTTTGGAGCATTGGACACATACAGAAGAGAAGTGGAAAATCAGGCTGGATGCTAGGTGGGGGCCAGGTCGCCCAAAGCCTTATGAGCCAGATTAGAATATATCCTGTGCAGTAGGGAGACCTTGAAGATTCTCAAGTAGAAAAGGTATGCTCGGGTTTTATCTGTTGCTGCTTTGAGAAAAGGACTGAATTGTTTAGGCTTTCACTAACTTGGTTGATTGGGAGGGAGCTGCTGGAAGCTCAAGCTGGCATATCTCCTGCCATCTTGCAATTCTGCTCCAGGGCTTTGCCCTACCTGTTTACAGTTATCTACCACAAACATGAGGAACACAAAGAAGAATCCCAGCTAGTCCACAAGCAGGAGGAAGAACATGATTGCATGTGGGTGTTGGGAGGAGAAGATTATTGGTTATAAAAAGAAGAGAGGCAGAGAGAATATGGGGCCACCCACTGTGCTGGAGTTATTACCCTCTGCCTCACCTGTCTTGCCTGGGTGCCCTTGCTACCCACAGCCTTAGGTAGGAAGCCTTGTGGCAGCCTCAGACCTCTTGCTGCTCAAGAAGAGGCAGGGATGCCCTGGCAGGCTCTTTTAACATGTGTCCAGGTATGTTCCCAGGCAAAATCTCTGTGTCCAGGTAGTTATGGAGCCGAGGGCCTGCCTTGGCCTCCCTATCCCATTATCTGCTGCCCAGTCTCATCTGCTTGGAGAAGGAAGGCTCTGACCCCTGAAAATTCTGACTTGACTTGGACACTGAACACTCTGCTCAGTGTTAGGCCATCTCTTGCCGCATGGAATGAATCTGTTTCTTTTGGCTCGCCCATCTATGATCCATGCAGCAGCTATAGATATCTTTTAAAAATTATTGATTATGGGGGCTTCCCTGGTGGCGCAGTGGTTGAGAGTCCACCTGCCGATGCAGGGGACATGGGTTCGTGCCCCGGTCTCGGAAGATCCCACATGCCGCGGAGCGGCTGGGCCCGTGAGCCATGGCCGCTGAGCCTGCGCGTCTGGAGCCTGTGCTCCGTAACGGGAGAGGCCACAACAGTGAGAGGCCCGCGTACGGAAAAAAAATAAAATTATTGATTATGTCATGCCCTTCCTCTGCTTACGACCCTTACGGAGCTTTCCTCTACTCTTGGAATAACATTCTAGCACATGATCGGCTCCGGCCTCCCTTTCCCTTCTTCCCTTCTACATCTCTTCCTCCTCACTCAGATGCGTCACCAGCTTCTGGAGGACTCTCAGCTCTTCCCATTCCACCGCCTTTTGCTGATACCATTCCCATGCCTCTTCATTTGGTCAGCTCTTGTCCTTCATATCTTGGCTTAAACTTCACATCCTCAGACAGGTTTTCCCCATCCCCCTGTAGCTCTTATCCTAATTCATGATTATACATTTACTTCTTTTCTTATTTATTTTCCGTCTCTGCCGCTAGGTCATGAAACTCCATCAAGGTAGGGATCATACCTGTTTCATTTATCCTTATCTCCCTAACAGCTAGCATGGCGCCTGATCTATAGTGAGTACTCGATTGACACTAGTTCAGTAAATGGATGAATGAACTAATGAGTGAACGAGATGCTGGTTTCTCAGTGGATGCACTGATCTTCTCGGAAGTACACACAGGACCCGTCTGACTTTGAGTCGCTGCATGCTGTTCAGGGTCATGAGCCATCTTATACTGCCCTTGGGCCTCCTTAGCCTGGCCCCTCTGCCTTTTGTGCTTACCTGCAACTTCTAGCTTCTTGGTCCTGGCTGCTGAAGCCAGTGGAGCTGAAGGGCCTCCATCGCCCACATCCTATGCTTTGTTCCTATCCTGCCTTGGCCCTTGGCTCTTTCTGTGTAGGCTGGTCCACAATTAACAGAGTCAGTAAGGGTGAGTAAAGATGTTTGCAGAGCACCTCAGATCACACGGCTGATCCAAAACCTGACCTCACGTCTCCTGGCTCCACAACAGTGATTTTCCTATTACACCCTGCTGCTTCCCAGACACCACAAAAATTGCTGGTCTTTGTGCTAGCAATGAAGATTATCATACACGCTACCCCTTACTACAACAGTTTTTACCAGGAGTGCAGGGGTTCATACTCCCACGGGCACATCAGAATTTCAAGGAAATGAGAAGTAATGTGACTTTTTCCCCATTTAGTTAAAAAATATAGTGGTGATGAATGATTATTATACAACGGTCAAATGGTGCAGAAGTATATACGTAAAAAAGGAACATCTGTATTCATACCCCTCTCCCCACTTCATCCCAATCTAATTCTCCTTCTCACTTCTTTCCTCAAAAGTAACTACTTTTAACAGTGTAGTGTGATTCAGTCCAGGTCTTTTAAATATATTTATAAATATTATGTATAAATAATTTATATACATATATATTAAATAGGTTATTTTTTTAAATCCTGTAGAGTTTTAAACACATATTCAATATTATTTTAAAAATTGTGTGTGTTGGGACTTCCCTGGTCGTCCAGTGGTTAAAAATTCACCTTCCAATGCAGGGGAAGTGGGTTCGATCCCTGATCAGGGAACTAAGATCCCACATACTGTGGGGCAACTAAGCCCACGTGCTCTGGAGCCCATGCGCCACAACTAGAGAGAGGCCCGCACGCCACAACGAAGAGCCCTCTTGCCGCAAGTAAGACCCGATGCAGCCAAATAAATATTTAAAAAATAAATAAATTAAATAAAACTGTGTGTGTTGAAAGTGAAAAAAGGACACTACTTTTGTGATGGAACAAATTCTTGGCTGATGGAGCACAGTCAAGAGGCCTTGTTCTGGTATGTGTATAAAGAGATGGCAGGAGAACCAGCAGAACCTGGGGCTAGAACTAAAGCAAAGGAAGTCTCCTTTGTGAGATGGCTCGGAGGCTCTCACCAGCAGCAAAAGCGGTAGGCACAGTTCATTAGGACACCCTTGTGGTGCAAGGCCACAGCCTATCACCTACAGTCTGACAGGACCGAGATGGAGACGACGATGTGGGCAGAAGGAAGGGAGTTGAGTAGGTATGTTAGGATGAAAAACAGGACAAAAATGGATTTGTGAAGACAATGAGAAGACAAGCCATAGACTAAGAGAAAATACTCGCAAAAGCATATCTGAAAAAGGACTGTTATCTCTCTTAAAACTCAACAATAAGAAAATGAACAACCCAATTAAAAAATGGGCAAAAGACCTGAACAGACCTTTCATCAAAAGAAGTGTACAGAAAGCAAAAAAAGCATAAAAATGCTTCACTTCATATGTCATCAGGGAAATGCAAGTTACAACAACATGGAGATATCACTACACACCTATTAGAATGGCCAAACTCCACAACACTGACAACATAAAATGCTGGTGAGAATGTGGAGTGACGGGAACACTCACACTGCTGGTGGGAATGCACAATGGTATGAAACAGCCACTTCGGAAAACTGTTTGGTGGTTTCTCACAATACTAAACGGATCCTTACCGTATGATTCAGCAATTGCATTCCTTGGTATCTTCTCAAATGAACTGAAAACTTTTGGCAACACAAAGACCTTACACGAATGTTTATAGCAGGTTTATTCATAAATGCCAAAACTTAGAAGCAACCACGACGTCCTTCAGTAGGTGGACAGATAAACTGTGGTATATTCAGACAGTGCAGTATTATTCAGCAGTAAAAAAAAAAAAAAAAAAAAACAGCTATCAAGCCATAAAAAGACATGGAGGGCTTCCCTGGTGGCGCAGTGGTTAAGAGTCGGCCTGCCAATGCAGGGGACACGGGTTCGAGCCCTGGTTCGGGAAGATCCCATATGCCGCGGAGCAACTAAGCCCATGATCCACAACTACTGAGCCTGCGCTCTAGAGCCCGGGAGCCACAACTGCTGAGCCCGCGTGCCACAACTACTGAAACCTGTGTGCCTAGAATCTGGGCTCTGCAACAAGAGAAGCCACCACAATGAGAAACCTGCACACCACAACAAAGAGTAGCCCCCGCTCGCCACAACTAGAGAAAGCCTGCGTGCAGCAACGAAGACCCAATTCCGCCAAAAATAAATAAATAAAATAAATAAATAAAAAAGAAACAAAGTCTATTAAAGAAAACCCCAAAACCTCCAAATATTTAAGACATGTAGACAGGGGTACTAAGAACTCTAGTTTGATATTAATGATGTAAGTATATGACTAGTCTCACATGGACAGACAACAAGGTACTACAGAGAGTAGGCTGGAGCAGTAAGTAGCCAAAAGGAAAAGAGAAACAGGATAAAGAAAGGGCACCAAGCCCTCCTATCAGGGGCTCCATCAACACACTAGAGACTAGTAGTATACTAGCTGGCTATATATATTTGTGCTCCTGATACCTGCAAATAAAAAGATGCTAACCATTGTTTTAAAAAAAAAGAATTTGTAACTGCCCTTCTCCCCCATCCAGTGGGGCGTGTGAGGCACAGGAGCTCCCTGTGCTGGGAGCTCAGTGCCCAGTTTTCACCCTGGCATTGCCTCTGGTTTGCTGTGCAACCTGGGACAAGTCCCTTTCGCTCTCTAGGTCCATTTTCTCTTTGTGTAAAGTGGGCTTGCAATTCTCAAGGGTCTCTTATTTCTTAAGGTTTTATGCATTATTTCCTGGGAGCAGAACCTTTTGAACTTTTCCTAAGATAAGGGTAATTAATTAGAGTAACCATTGATAAGGGTAATTAATTAGACTAACCATTTACTAAGTATTATTGTCTCACTTAATCTAGAGAACAACTCTCTACTATTAGCCCTGTTTTACAGATGGGGCAACTGAGGCTTAGGGAAATTGACCAATGCCACAAGGCTGATCAGTGGTGGCATCAGGATTCGAAGAAGGTAGACTCCTCTGCCCTCCCTCTCCACCACTCTGCAGGAAGAGCCTCTAGGTTCTGTGGCCTGGGAGAGGAGAACAGAGAATATAAAATAAAAGCACTTTATGTAAGACAGGAAATGGGTCTGACCTTGGACACTCTCCCAGTTACCTCTAACATCACAGAGAACAATGGCAGAGCCCCGAGGGCACAGCAAACTTCAGAGGATGGAGGGTGTGGAGGTTTCAACATCACTGGTGAAGGAAAGGCAGACTCTAGGGGCTGAACTCTGGAGATAAGAATGCATTTAGGGGAAGATAATAGGGACTTATAAAACAAGGGAAAAATTAAAGGGTTATCACTCCACTAGACTGTTCAGAAAATTTACAACTTTTCTTCTTTTTGTGAATCACAAATTTCTTTTTCCTTGAGATAAAGAATTGATCCTCTCAGAGAAAAAGCAAACATTAATCATTAAACTTTGCCTACAATTTCATGACGTTTATCAAATTCCTAAGAAGACCCATGGCCTAGGGAGACTCCTAAGAATCATTAACCAATAATTATGTTAAAAGTAATAGTGGGGCTTCCCTGGTGGCGCAGTGGTTGAGAGTCCGCCTGCTGATGCAGGGGACATGGGTTCGTGCCCCGGTCCGGGAAGATCCCACATGCCGCGGAGCGGCTAGGCCCGTGAGCCATGGCCGCTGAGCCTGTGTGTCCGGAGCCTGTGCTCCGCAACAGGAGAGGCCACGACAGTGAGAGGCCTGCGTACAGCAAAAAAAAAAAAAAAAAAAGTAATAGTGGAAACCAACCATTTAAGTGTCAAGTACTCTAACATTTACAAAATAACTTTGCATACATTACTTAATCTTTCCAATAAGTAGGCTGTTAATCCCCACCCCACCCCACCCCCTTTATTTTTTTGGCCACACTGAGCACAGCATGTGGGATCTTAGTGGGATCTTAGCTCCTCGACTGATAGGGATAGAGTAGGATAGTACTCTATCTTACTCTATCCATCACAGGTAGTTGTAGAAGTCCCAGCAGGGGATTATAGATAGAGAGGGAAACCTAGGGAACTTTGGGAGACCACTGTAAGTTAATGATCGCTCAAGAACTATGGGGAACGTCGTGGAACGAAGCAGCCTTGTTTAACTATAAAGCCATAAATCAAAGCATGAGATATGCCCAGGTTATTAAGTGAAAGAAAAAAATGAGGCCTGCATTCTGCTGGTGGAGTTCAGCAAGACAGGGATCCTTAGGACCAAGGACAGGAATTTAAGGGAAAGGTGACATCCCAAAGTAGGAGACCCTCATTATACAGAAACCTGAGACTATTCAACATATTTTAGTATATGTTACCACCCTGCTGCAGATTTGAGTAAGCACTATGACAGTGCTAGTGTGACCTCATAGGGTCAAACACTCTCCTGCCTGATACAAAGGAGGAGCCAGTGATGTAAGCCTGATGTCTACTCGAAGAATGAGGAAGGCGGTCTTTCCCCCTCCCCCACTTTCCTTTGACTATAAAAATGTAGCCTGCTTAATCCTTGGGGCAGAGCCCCCTCACCTGCCAGCTTGTATCCCTCACAAGCATCCTATATTAATAAATCTACTTCTTGCCTATCACTTTGCCTCTCGCTGAATTCCTTCTGCGCTGAGACACAAAGAACCTGAGCCTCAGTTAAGTCCAGACACAGGTGAGTGACTCTAATTAAAAGACTGGGTTCAAGTCCCAGTCTGGGTTTAGGTTGGGTTTGAGTGCCAGCACGTGGGTTCAAGTCCCAATCAGCGGTGCACAGTGTCACAACCAGGGATCAAATCCGTGCTCCCTGCAGTGGAAGCGTACAGTCTTAACCACTGGACTGCCAGGGAAGTCCCACAATACCCATTTTTATAGGTGAGAAAACTGAGACTCAAAAGAGCCAGGGAACGGGTGACTGTACTTGGGCAGGTTTCTTTTAGGAGGGCCACATACGCTTATACCCCTTTGTACAGTATTAAATTCACTTCTACCTTTACTTTTTTAAAGAACAAGATTGTGCCCATCAGTGTGTAATAGATATGGCTCATTCTTCATTGTTTTTACAACTGTGTAGTATTTTGTTAGAGGCTGCATCATGGGTTATTTAACCAGTCCCCTATTGGTGAGTATTTTGGCTCTTTCCTGAGCTGAAACGGGTAATTATGCACATATGACTTCCTACATATATGAGAATTTGCCTGTTAGATACATTCTCAGAAGTGGGTTTAGTAGGTCAAGGGCATGTACTTTTAAAGTTTTCACAGTAACAAATTATCCTCCAAGGGGTACCACTCATTTGCTTTCCACAAGCCGAGGGTGAGAGGGACTGTTTCTGTCTATCCCAGCAAGCGCTGGGTGCCACACTTCTCACCCTGGATCGGTCTCTGAAGAGTGCAAGTGGCAGCTCCTTGTGGGGCTGCACTCCTGGACTCGGTTCCTATTCCTCACTTTATCAAAGTTTTTGTACGACTGGAACCTGTCTGAAGGTGAGAGTTAAGACGTCAGGGCCCAGGAAACTATGTCTTGGAGAAGCGCTTGAAAGGACTCTGTGGAAATTAGGACAGCCAGACTCATGCCCTGCCCCTCCTTGAAGGGCTGTCATTAAGATAAGGGAGCACAAAGTGCTGTGCATCCAGGTGGGGTGAAGGTCAACAGCAGGTATGGTGCAACAGCTCTCCTACTAATCTAAGAAAGTCCTCAGGGACATAGAGAATAGACTTGTGGTTGCCAAGGGCGGGGGCGGTGGGAGAGGGCTGGATTGGGAGTTTGGGATTAGCCAATGCAAACTATTATATACAGAATGGATAAACAACAAGGTCCTACTGTATGGCAGAGAACTATATTCAATATCCTGTGATAAACCATAATGGAAAAGAATATGAAAATGAATGGGTATATATATGTATAACTGAGTCAGTTTGCTGTACAGCAGTAATTAACACAACATTGTAATTCAATGATACTTCAATTTAAAAAAAAAAAGCCCTCAGATCTCGCCAACATTCTCCCTAGAAGACTGCTGAGGTAGTGAGCTCCCTGTCAGTAAGGGTATTCAAGCAGAGACCAAGGTATGCAGGACAGGGTTGACTGGTAGTTTCTATTCCCACATCTTTTTGGTGTGTCTTCCTCTATTGCAGAGGCTGGAAAGGGAACAGTTAGTTACATCTCCTATACTCCTGGAAGCTACAGTTCTGTCTATAAAACAGGAAGGTCAAAAGGTGGTAGAGAAAAAAAAAAAAAAAAGGTGGTGGAGGATATCTGCTGCTTCAGGCTGTTTTCTGCTGTCAGGAGAGGCTGTAGAGAGGAGGCGTTTTTCTATAGAGTCATCCTGGCTTTGTTCTCGAGGTTGTCTAGAGGCATGCCGCGGCAGGCCCCAGGCCCAATCCCTGGGACACAGCAGCAGCCTTGGGTTCCTGACCACAGTGGTTCCAGGGGTCTCCTGCTTCCCTGCCTTCCTGATTATGGGGGAGGTGGTGACTCCCCGGGTGCCACTTCAGAGGCATTGTTCTGAGAATCCTTCCTGTAAGTCCAGTCTACAGCCCCCTCCTCCGACCCTCCTAATGGCTCTGTAAGCCCCTAATTCCCATTATGAAATCTATTTCTGGTATTTTCCTGCGTAAAATACGGTTTCCTACCCTAACCCTGATTGATGGGAGGCAGGGATGTGCAAAACCTACAATGTAGTTTCCTACTCTCAATTTCTATGACTTTTCCACATTGTTCCATGGCAGAAAAAGCAGTACTTGAAATTCGATGTTTTTACTGAGGGACATGTGGCGATGCTGGCAGGAGAAAGGGGTGGCCCAGCTCGCCCCTCACTTCCCTGGCTGCATCTCCAGGCCCTGACTTGCCCAAGCAGAGGTGAGTCTGATGTGTCCCATGGCTTCTCAGATCTACTCTCTCTTGTTCCCTTGGCACTGATGCTAAGTCTGGCCCTAATTGTACTCAGGGTTCCAGGACAGGTGGCCTGACCTTAACTTGGGGGTTTTCTGGGGATAAGTGATAAAGAACATTTCCTTCCTCTGCTGCCTTGTGGGCTCTTGAGGAGAAAGCTCCCCATGAAATTGGTTAAGTTGTGACAGAAAATTCACAGGATGCCAGAACCAGACTTAGCCCTGCCCACAATCTGAGGGAGAAATCCCTGTTATAAGCGCTACCCACATTGTGCTTAATACCCATTGTCTCCTTTAACCCTCTCAACAACTCTAAGCAATAGGACTTATTCTCACCATTTTACCTATGGCTCAGAGATGGGGACAGCTTGCCCAAGGTCACACAGCTAACATGGAAGTCACAAAAGCAGGATGGGAATGAGTGTGTTTTTCTGTGATCTTAACTACAGGTTGTCCAGCATCCTAGAAGCCATCTAGTTCAACGTTCTCTCCCCTCCCATAAAATGCTTGAAGGTTTCCTCTTCCATGTGTGTTACAATCGTTCCAATAGACAGTGGAAAATATGTATTAGATGGAAATTAGCACATTTTGACTAACAATTTTATATTTAGAAGTTTACCTATAGGATATAATAGGGAGTGTTCAAACATGTATGTAAACTCAAGGGTACTCATTACAGCCTTAGTTATACTTGTAAAATTATAAGCAAGCTATTTGTCAAGTCATAATGCTAGGGAAATTAATGATGATACATTTATCCAATTGAATGGTATTCAGTTATACATGGTAATATATATTGAAATTAATTGATATGTAAATCCAGGTTTTTTAAAAGTTAATTTGTCCATCAGTTACTGAGTATCAACTATGTTTGAGGCACTTCACCCATGTCATTCTCTCTGTTATTTCAGTTTTGTGTGCACATCTCTTCCTCCCAGGGCTGCGAGAGCCTTAGAGGCAGGGACGTGAATGATGTCACGTGCTCACTGCTGTAGCCCCACGATGCCCAGGTGCTCAGTAATGTTGAGTAAATGGACCCCTAAAGAGTTATGCTTAGGATTTAAAAATTATCTTTAAGGAGCATTATTTTTTGCCACCAACACAACTTCTCTAAACCTCTCTTTGCCTGTCTGTCAAGATTTAGCTCCTGGAGTTACTGGAAAGAAGAAGGGAAAAGTTCCCATAAAAGTCTCTAGGTGCAAGATCTCAGGCCCAGGAGCCCGTGTCGGGGAGGTAAGGAGACTTATGAGATCCCACTGACCTCCTCCGGGCAGGAGGAGACCTGGTGGAGATGCTGCTAGACGCTCCCTGGGGGCCACCGGAGCATTCCTTGGGCTGCTGAAGGAGGTGCCTCCCACCCCAGGCAGGCAGACACCTCACTCTTGCGCTCAAGCACCGTGTGGGTGAGGGGCTGGGAGTGGTCATGGCTTTGGCAGGGGTTGAGCAAGCACAGGTTTGGCATGCAGGAGCTGCAACGCCCAGCTCTCAGCTGTGTGAGCCGTAGAAGGCTCAGGAGCTTAAATACTGCACTGCCTACCTCGCCTGTTGTGATGCAGGCTCTGCTCCTTGGGAAGAACAAACGGCCAAAAGCATGAATGGATGGAGAGATGGGCTTCTCCTACCCTCAACACGGAGACGCCTCACAGTTGCTCTAAGAGTCTGTTCTTTCTCTTCCTCCTTCCGATGAAGTACCCCCATGCTGGCCACTCCGCTGCGTGCTGGGGATCCACCGGGGCCAGGGTGCAGTCCCTGCCTTCCATGAGCTTAGCTGGAAATCATGAATATCAATCAGGGTTTCCCATACATAAATTAAAAAAATTTCAACTGTGATAAGCGCTCTGAAGGAAAATTTAGCAAGGCTGAGTGTGTGTAATAAAAGCAGTTACTCTGATAAAGGGGATCAGGAAGGTTTTCCTGAGGAAGAGGGAAGTCCCCTGCACAGCAATGTTCTCTTCGCCTTGCTGCTGTAACAACACGTGGCTTCCCCCTGAGGTCACTGCTTCCTCTGCAGGCCTCTAAGAGAGGGCTGCTTTCCTCTCTCCTCTCTAAGACAGTTCCCTTGGAACACGTGGCAGCAGTCCGCAGCACCTCTACTTGTTGCGGCACGCACGGCCCTCAGGGCCGCCCCCTCTTCCACTTAACACCCTCTTTCTCTTTTTTCCCTTTCTTGCCCTCTCTCTCTCCCTCCACCATTTCCCTATGATCATTCTTGATTAGTTCAACCGCATAAAGCAATCACCTGTACTCCAGCCTCTTACGTCCTTGACCACCTTTTCTTTCAGTTTGTCCTCCACACACTGACTCCCACCATCACACCCCAGACCTTGTCATTATCAAAACCTGCACCACTATTCTGAAAAAAGTTTTATTGAAGTATGGTTGATTTACAATGTTGTGTTCCTACACTACTTTCAAAGTCTCTATTTCAAGCATCCCATTCTCTGGGTGCCTCACCAACACCTACTGGTCCATCTCACATCCACTAATTTGCAGACCCTACCAGATCTTTGACCACGTCAGGGCCTCCTGTCCACTGATGCTGCTCTGAGACCCATCCACTGCTCTTCGCCCCCTCATAGCTTCATTCCCCTTTTTACCCAGTGATTGGTCAGTTGTGGAGTCTCCCTGCCATACACTCTCATCTGTCTTGTCCCTCTCCTTGTATTGTATCCACCTTCCAAAGCCACAACACTGACCGGATGCACCTTTGCCTCTACTTTGAGACTACACCCAAGTAGTTGAATGTGGCTAGAGAACAACAGCCGGATTTGCCAACCCGTCACATTTTAAATTTATGAAAACCTCAGGTGGGTCCTAGCACCGCAGGGAAAATCTACTCTTTGTCTTATTTATGTGGTTCTTCCACTCTTCAAGAGGACTATTTCCTACCTCTTCTCTCTATTCAAACCTCCATTACTCTCCCCTTTTCACTGTCAGCCGATGGCATTGTTCTCATTTCATTGAGAAAACAGAAGCAATCAGAAGAGAACTTCCTTATCCTCCAGCCACTAAATCTATCCACTGACCTGTGTCTGAATCCATATACGAGGCTTTTTCTCCCATGAAGGTGGCTGAGCCATCCTCATCCTGTCCTCAGTCCCTTTATCTTGAGCACTGGATCTCATCCCCTTTCCTTCACCTACTCAAGAGTCTTCCTCCTGCAATGATCCTTCCCTCTCTCTTGCACCATCAGCCCTTCCCTTTCTACGGCCTCATTCCCATGAACATATAAACATACCATAGTACCTTTAATCTCTCATCTCTCTGCTCCCTTTCATAGCAAAACTCCTTAAAGAGTTGTCTCTATTCACTCTCTCCAATTTCTCACTTTCCATTCTCTTGAATCTACCTCAGCCGACTTTCATCCTTATTATTTAACTGAAACTGCTTTTGCCAGTGGCAACTATGGTTCCTGTTGCCAAATCCAATGGCTAAAACTTAGCCCTCCTCTCAGTTGTCTTGACAGGAGTAGACATTTCAGTCCCCACCCCCCTTTCCTTTTGGCCGTGCCACGCGTCATGTGGGATCTTAGTTCCTCGAACAGGGATCAGGGATCAAACCTACGCACCCTGCAGTGGAAGCACAGAGTCTTAACCCCTGGACCACCAGGGAAGTCCTCAGTCCTTTTTACACACACTATTTTCACCACTGTGGTGATAGACTCTAAGATTCCACCTCCTTTGATATTTATGGTATTCATGCCCTTGTTTATCTCCTCCTCTTGAGTGTGGGTGGGACCTATGCTTGCTTCTAACCAATAGAATGTGGCAAAGATGATGTAATGTCACTTTCATGATTACATCGTCATATAAGGTCTTGGTTTACTAGCAGACTCTAGAGACTTCAAAGTTAGTTGGCTTTAAAGAAGTAAGTGGTCATGTTAGGAGGCCCATATGGTTAGGAGCTGAGGGCCAGCGAGAAGCTGACAGCCAGCAAGAAGCTGGGGCCCTCAGTCCTACAACAGCAAAGGAATTAGTTGTGCCAGAAACCTGAGCGAGCTTGGAGGAATATTATTCTCCAGTTGTGCCTCCAGATGAGACTATAGCTCAGCCAACACGTAGTTGCAACCTGTGAGCCCCTATAAGCTTAGGACCGAGTTAAGCCATGCCTGAACTTCTGACCCAGAGAAACTGTGAGACAATAAATGTATGTCACTTTAAGCCACGAAGTTTGTGGTAATTTATTACACAGCAATAGGAAACTAATATAACCATTCATCTTCTTTTATATGGTTATGTTTTTTCCATAGTGGCATCTTATACTGTATTTTTAAAAACTCAGACACAAGTTATTTGCATATTAAACAGGTACTATTCTGTACCTTCATATGGTAAATCATGACCATGGAACCCTAGGGTCTAAGTGAGGGGTCAGAAGAGAACCCAAAGGTTCTCACACTTCTTACCAAGTGTGACCCTGACCAAACACCTTTGTCTCTCTGAGGTTCAATTTCCCGTATATAAAATGTATAGGAGATTTCCCTGGCAGTCCAGTGGTTAGGACTTTCACTGCCATGGCCTGGGGTTCAATCCCTGGTCAGGGAACTAAGATCCCGCAAGCCAAGTGGTGTGGCTAAGAAAAAAAAAAAAAAAAAATGAATGGGTTGCAGCAGACCATCTCAAAGAAACTCTAAAGTGTAATATATAATGATTCTGTGGCTGACTGAGGGCCTGTCCAGTCTTCTTTGGAGGGAGGGATGTTGCTGAAGCAGGGAAAAGAAGGACTCACGGAGCTGAAAGATTTGGGAGATGAATTTCTTCCCCTATTTCATCGGTGAGAAACTGAAGCCCGGATGAAAGGGACTTGCTAGTACATGGCAGAGCTAGCCTCAGCCCTTTCCTTTGGGCCCCTACATCAGTCTGTTTTTGGCAACAGGAGGCACTTCTCTCTTCTAAGCTCTCCCAGGTCCTTTGTTACCGTTGTGAGGTAACCCCAAGGTCTGCCTGCCCTACAGGGGCTTAGTGGGTTTGCTCCAGATCTCTTAGAGGGCTTGGTCCCAATCCTGGGAATATTCCTCACCCAATGCTGCCTTTTCCTGCCTTATTTCAGGAGGACCTACCAGTTGGCACTGTCTTATGCTGAGACTGAGATCAAAGAAGCTGTTGGCTGAGTAAGAGGTTAGGGGAGGATCTGTGGGTACGATGGAAGCTGTAAGTTGGTTTCAGATAGATTGGAAGCTAGAGCTTTGGAGAACCTGAGCCCAGTAAGCTCTCGGAGGCTTCCCGCCACACACTCCTACTTTAAAAATTAATATTCACGGGGCTTCCCTGGTGGCGCAGTGGTTAAGAATCCGCCTGCCAATGCAGGGGACACGGGTTTGAGCCCCGGTCCGGGAAGATCCCACATGCCGCGGAGCTAAGCCCGTGCGCCACAACTACTGAGCCTGCGCTCTAGAGCCCGCGAGCCACAACTACTGAAGCCCGCATGCCTAGAGCCCATGCTCCACAGCAACAAAGACCCAACGCAGCCAAAAAAAAAAAAAAAAAAAGTTAATATTCACATTTTTGAAAAGATGTCCATAGTTAAACCCTTAATTTTTTTAATCAAAGGATTTATAATTAAAGCTAGAGTCTCCTTATCTGACCCTCTCCATTCCTCTTTCTGGGGCTAGCCTTTTTTTTTTAATTGGTTTTTTGTTTTAGTTCTTCAGTTCTCCATCTCTTTGTATAATACACTTTAATGATATTTCTCAACTAATCAACATGCTGTTAGATGAAAATTTATGCCTGTCAATCTCCCCCACTCCTCCTGTCAATATAATTATTTCACTTTTAGTTCTTTTTTACTTATCTTTGTACTTTTAAAAATTATATAAGCATAAAGATAAACTTCTTAAATTATAAAGAGTATTTGTGTTAGTTTCCTATTGCGGCTTTAGCACATTACCACACGTTTTGTGGATAAAACAAGAGAAATTTGTTGTCTTACAGTGCTGGAGGTCAGAAGTCCTAAAATCAAGATGTTGGCAGGGCTGTGTTTTTTTCTGGAGGCTCTAGGGAGAATCCCCTTCTTTGCTTCTCCAGCTTCTAAAGGCCTCCCGCACTTTCTTGGCTTGTGGCTCCATCTCCAAAGCCAGTAGAGGAGCATCTTCTCTTCTCTGACCTTTCTGCTTCCCTCCTATAAGAACCATTGTGATTACATTAGGCCCGACTTGGATAATCCGGTATAATCTCCTCTTGTCAATATCTTTAACTTCATCACATCTGCAAAGTCTCTTTGGCCATCTAAGGTAACATATTCACAGGCTGTGGGGATTAGGACCTGGACAGCTTTGGGGGCCATTATTCTGCCTACTCCACCATTCACCCCAGTTCACCTGGAACAGTCCCACTATATGCCTGGTGTCCTGGTGTAACTATTAATACAGCTCCATTGTAAAGCAATTATACTCCAATAAAGATGTCTAAAAAAATATTAATACAGCCCCTTTTATTCTCGATAGCATTCTTTTTTTTTTTTTTTGCGGTACGCTGGCCTCTCACTGTTGCGGCCCCTCCCGTTGCGGAGCACAGGCTCCGGACACACAGGCTCAGTGGCCACGGCTCACAGGCCCAGCTGCTCCGCGGCATGTGGGATCTTCCCGGACCGGGGCACGAACCCGTGTCCCCTGCATCGGCAGGCGGACTCCCAACCACTGCGCCACCAGGGAAGCCCAGCCCCTTTTATTCTCAAAAGTGTCTCCACTTGAACAAAAAATTATAACACCCCACTTATCCGATGTTTCCCAATCTCTTTTATACCATAACACATGTGGAAAACGATAACATTTTATAGATCCTCAGGATAAAAGAACAAGCCTACTCATGACTAGAGGTAATTGTCTCAGAAGCTCTAGCCACGTTAGGACCCAGCTGGCTGCTCCAAGGGGCAAAAGTATCAACATCTCAGCACCCCTATAACCCACTTATGGTACGCCATTGGCCACTGCATACCACTGCAAAGTCTTCCTTACACTAAAGCAATATAATATGTTTTTTTTTTTTTAACATCTTTATTGGGGCAATATAATATGTTTTAAAGCCTGTTCTTCTGATATGCTCCTGTGTGAGCAGCATTTAATTCCAAGGAGTGTACCCGGGTTCTCATACACATGCCCTGACGCTCCTGTCATTGCAATCCTGCCTGCAGGTTAGTTCAGGTTGTCAGACTGCTGGCATCTTTTCCCATATGCCCTCTGGTTCTGTGTCCCTGCAGAATTCCCCATCCCTCGCGCATTCTCCCAGGCACCAAGAGTGTCGGTGTTGGTGGCAGAGAGATCCCGTTGGATTCTCTGGATGGGCTTTTTAGACAGCTTGCAAAATTTTTCTCTGGGTCTTCAGAGCGCATACGTCTCTTAACTTTGTAACACATTTTTTTTTCTTTAAACATACTTCGTTTACCACAAAGCCGTTAGTGGTAAAACATTTTATCAACATTACCTCCTTTCTAATCATCAAAAGTCACAAGAGCTTGGCTCAGAGGCACGTTGTAGTGTAGATATGGCACCAGCACTTTTCCTAGTATCTGAGCTGCTGTTTGTTCCCTTAGTGGGGTCCTTGCTTTAACGGCTGCTTTTCATTTCAACCACGTTGCTAATTTACTGAACAGGATGCACCTTCCTTGGTCATCACCATGTTACATAATGATGGTGTTTGGCTTTCTTTATAACAATTCCTAATTTCTATAGCCATTTCTAATTTCCATTCCCAAATTAAGAATTTTTTTTTTTTTTGCATACGCTGGCCTCTCATTGTTGTGGCCTCTCCTGTTGCGGAGCACAGGCTCCGGACGCGCAGGCTCAGCGGCCGTGGCTCACGGGCCCAGCCGCTCCGCGGCATGTGGGATCTTCCCGGACCGGGGCACGAACCCGTGTCCCCTGCATCGGCAGACGGACTCTCAACCACTGCGCCACCAGGGAAGCCCCCAAATTAAGAATTTTTAAGTGAACTTTTTGGCACTGTGCCACTTAATGAATTCTTGAATTATACTGTTATGGCTTACAGAATATTTTAAATTACACTAACAAAGAATGCTTATACTACAGATAATTACTCAATCCACCCATAGAAGTTCCATGTGAACAATGGCATTTCTCTCTGGTTTCTGACAAAAATGGGTGGGCACTTCTGTGTCCCAGCCGAAGTGTAGCACACTTTACAGTTCACTCTTTTGAACATCAGTCAGGCTATTATAAGATACCTCGTGAAAGTTTAAATTTGGGTAGGATTCTAAATACTCTAGATTCTGCAGACGAAGTAGGACTTCATTAACATTTTTACACCACACCATCTTAAATACATGTAATGCAGCTATGTGTACAGAGACCGTGTTGTGTACCCTGGGTGTTTTTGTTTTTTCCTTAACCAAATGTGCTCCTTCTACATGTGCTATTTTGTAACTGCCATGTATGTGGGGGCCAAGGGCTGGGAAGCCAGAACCAAGAGACACATGACGTGTGTGACTCTGGGTGCGTTGCCCCTCCTCTCTAGGCCTCAGTTTCTCCACTAGGGATGAGAGGTTGGACTCACTGACCCAAGAGGGGCTTTCCAGCTCTGATAATCTAGAGTTAAAGGGGGCTCCCTGGAAGAATCCCTCATTCTCTTTATGTCTAGGATGTAAATAGAAGAAAAAGAGAGCAAAGGGGAAGGAAAAGAAACAGCTACAAGAAAAAACGGGAAGGAGCAGATACGTGTTGATAAAAGAAGGGGAAAGGAAAGCAGCAGCAAGACGCCTAGACTCACAAAGTGTGAGTATGGACTTCATTTATTAAAAAATAGGTTTCAATTCCCAGTGTTTTTTAAGAACACTGGCTGTGGAGTTATACAGAGTTTGACTCCTGGCTTTATCACTATATTCTTGTGTGACTTTGGGCATAGTTTTCCTGTCTCCTTGCCTCAGTTTCATCTATTAAGTGGAATGAAAAATAACGACCTCATAGGATCTCAGTGGGGAGTAAATGAGTTTGTAAAGCATATAGCACTCAGTGAATCAGAGATCTTACTGTCATTGTCATCACTTTTCATGGAGTCCCTCTGAGACAGCGGGGGCAGGAATTCTCCTTCCTTTAAGGTGTTTGTAGGTCGCCCTTCCCCTTCCCATCCTCATGAGGCCAAACAACTCCCACTTCCTGAGTGAAGAACCCAGAGAGGCGAAGCACATATGTTCCCCCCATGCTACCCAGGTCTGTCCCTCCACTGGATGTGGACAGTGAGAGTAATGAGAATCACCTCTTGTGTGGATATATTGATCAGTACAGTGTGCCAAGTGCTCTGAAACCCATCAGACCCTCTTCTGGCTGAGAGATGAGGAGGCAGAGGCTCAGGGAGGTTAAGCCCCAAGAGGTCATGTCATGTGTCCAGGGGTATAGGAGGCTGGGAAGCTGTATCTCAACACTTTTGTCCCAGTACCCATAACCTGGGAAGGCGTTCGCTCAGCTTCTCCGGGGAGGCTGGGCTCCTGCGTGTTCTCTGCCCTTTGATGGCGTTCCCCACCCTGCTGCTTCACTAACCGTGGGTGCTGCTGAGTGGTGGGTGCGGTGAGATGGTCAAGTATGTGGTCATTGGCACTCTGGCTTCAGCAATGATCAGCCGTGCGACCCTAAATGTTTTAAATCTTTCTAAAGCCCACTTTCCTCATCTGTAAAATGGGGATAATGCCTTATGCCTAGAATGAGAAGTTGAGACAGGGTTTCTTGAGAAAGTGATTTACTAAGGGAGTGTTCTCAGGAGAACGGGTGTGAGGGAAGCAGAAGGGAAGAAAAGGGAAAAGCTAAGTGAGGATGCAGTCTCAGGTGGAGACTAGCTTCAGCCTGATCCCACAGGGAGCTCTGGAGCACAAGTTGTATCATAAGCTGGTCCCACCTTAAAGTCAGGGGACTGACCTTTGGTTCCCATCCCCCTTAACTAATTGGCTGTGGACTGCACTTCCCCCATCTGTCATAGAGTATGAAGGAAATGGATCGGGGACCCAAGGGATCCTGAAAGAAGAGATGGAGAGAAAAAGGGGAAATTGAGCAGGACTCATATGACATACACAATCAATAAACATATACCCTCTCCTTTTTATACAAAAGGCTGTATCACCATTCTCTTCATATTTTCCCTTAGGAATATAACTGGAATTTGCTTCAAAATAATTTAGGGTGCAGGGGCATTAGGTGGGAATAGATAATCGGGCTGGTGGTGGTGGTGGTGATGGTATTGGGTTGGGATACAGATAAATAATGTTGGCCAAGAACTCTCTCTCCAAACAGAGTTGGTTTCACTCCCAGCAGCCAATCGAATCTGCTCTTTTGAACACCATCAATGGTCATTCTTCACTAAACACAATGGTCTGTTTTCAGTCCTCTTCTTATGTGAACAAGCAGTAGCATTTCACATAGGTAGTCTCTCCCCTCCTTAAAAAACTTTCTTCACTTGGCTTCCCAGACACCACCACTTCTGGTTTGCCTCCTAGCTCAGTGACCGTGCCTTCATGGTTCCTTCTGCTCATTCCTAGTCATCTTTCTATGCTCTCCTAGACTTGATTTTTGGATTTCCTCCCATAGTTATTTGCACTCACTTCCCTGGTGAGCTCATCTAGTCTCTTTGCTTAACTACCATAAATATGCTGACAATGGCCAATTTTTTATCTCTAGGCTGGACCTCTCTACTCTCCACAATCATCCCAATGCCTACCTGACCTCTTCCCTTGGATGTCTAACAGGCGCTTCACACACAACAGTCTCCCCTTGCTCCCCACCAAAACCTGCCCCTGCCACTGTCTTTCTGTTCTAGTAAAAGGCAACTCTATCTTTCCCGTTGCTCAGGCCAAAGTGTTTGGCTCCTCCCTCTCATACTCCACTTCCAGTCCATCGATGTGTCCAACCTACGATAAAATTATTTTCAGAAACTGACCACCTTCACTGCTGTCACTCTTGTCAAGTCATCACAATCTTATCCTGGCTTACTACAACTGCCTCCCAACAGGTCTCGCTGTTTCTGCCCTTGCCTATATCAACCCAATAGACAAAGCATCCTTTTAAACCCAAATCAGATCATGGCACTCCTCTGCTGAAACTCCTCCAGTATCTTCCCATCTCACTCAGAATAAAAGCCAAAGCCCTTAAAGTGGCTCACAGAGCACTATACAATTTTCACCCATTTGTTGTTGCTCTGACCTAATCTACTTCTCTTTCCCTAGCTCTCTTTGCTCCAGCCACAGTGACCTCCTTGTCATTCTTCAAACGGATGAGGCGCAGTCCCACCCCAGGGCCTTAGCATATGCTATTCCCTCGGCCCAGAATGCTCTTCCCAGTGTTCACATGGCCTGTTTCTTCACCTATTTCAGGTGTTTATTTACATTTCATCTCCTCAGTGAGAGCTTTCTTGACTATTTAAAAAGTTGCAATCCCTTCCCTCTGCCTCCAGACTCCCTCTTCCACTTTCCTGATTTACTTTTCTCCATAGCAGATACACCGCTGACATATGTATATTACTTAGTTATTCTTAGTTATTTCTGTTGCCTGTCTCCTCCCACTAAAATATAAACTGCACACGAGCAGGGGTTTTTGTCTATTTTGTTCACTGTTGTATCCCTAGAGCCTGGCGCAATGATACTCAATATATACTTATTGATAAAAATATGAACACATTTCCTCATCCTTATCTTCTTACTGTTTGATTTGATTCCTAATTTCTGTTATTATATTTTAAATTTCCAAATTTTAATTTTAATTTAAAATTAATTTTAAAATATAAAATTTATAATTTTTATTTTTCTCAGAATATTCTTTTTTAAAGCATATTGTTTTTATTTCATGATTGCAACATCTTATCTCTCTGAGGTTTTTTTAGGGCAGCATTTCTCCAACAAGAGGCAACATCAGAATCACCTGGAGGGCTTATTGAAACAGATTGCTGGGCCCCACTCCTGGAGTTTCTGATGCAGATTCTGGAGTGGGACCCCAGAATCTGCATTTCCAGTAAGTTCCCAGGGGATGCTGATACTGTTGGCCCAGGGACCCCAGTTTGTGCTTTTATGTTTTGCATAGTTTCTTCCAACGTGCTTTCATGTGTCTGTGCATTCCAAGGTGCTTTCATGTGTTTGTGCATTTGATTATTCTTCTTAGAGGCTTTTCTCAGATGTCTGGTAATCTCTTTCAAATTTTAAAATTAACCTTTTAAATACAATAAAGTCCATATATTTTAATTGTCCAGGTAATGGCTTTTGACCAGCGTTTAAGCCTATGTAGCCATCATCTCAATCAAGATGTAGCATTTTAGCACTGCCCCGGAAAGCTCTCAAGTCCCTTTGCTGTCAGTCCACACCCCACACATCCCAAGCAACCACTGATCAGTTTTCTGTCACTAGATTAGTTTTTGCTCATTCTATATATTTGTATTAATTGAATCATGTAGCATGCAGTCTCTTGTGTCTAGCTTCTTTCACTTAGCATAATGAGATTCATCCTTATCAGTAGTTTCTTCCTGCTATATATGCCACAATTTGTTTATCAATTCATCTGTTGATGAATATTTGAGTTGTTACTAATTTAGCTTTAGTAAGCTGCTTGCTGTGAACCTGTGATTACAAGTCTTTGTATGGATCACAGCCAGGACTAGGGTGAGGCAAGCCAGGAAACCTAGTTCACAAAATTTAAGGAGGCCCTCACTCTTGTGTACCTATAAGTGCCAACTTTGCACTTGCACAACCCTGAGAGGGAGCCCCTCCTTAAATTTTCCACCCAAGGCACCAGGCTCTGGGCCTGGTGTGGATATGCTTCTATTTTTCTTGGGTAAAGAGTGAAATTGCGGACTTCCCTGGTGGCGCAGTGGTTGAGAGTCCGCCTGCCGATGCAGGGGACACATGTTCATGCCCCAATCCGGGAGGATCCCACGTGCCGTGGAGCGGCTGGGCCCGTGAGCCCTGGCCGCTGAGCCTGCACGTCCGGAGCCTGTGCTCTGCAACGGGAGAGGCCACAACAGTGAGAGGCCCGCGTACCCCCCCCCCAAAAAAAAGAGTGAAATTGCTCCATCATAGGATAGATATGCATCTAACTTCGTAAAAAACTGCCAACGAGTTTTCCAAAGTGGCTGCACCATTGTACACTCCCACCAGCAAGGGATGAGAGTCCCAGTTGCTCCACATCCTCACCAACACATGTATTTCCACTCTTTTCTTCTCTGTTGCCACAGATGGACTGCTGCAAATATGGCTCACCCGTGCAGTTCTTTCTGTCATCCTCATCTCTTTGGCTTCCCTGATCCAAATGAGATTCAGGAGAGTTTTTGTTGTTAGTCTTGCTGAACTGTCCATGAGCGCTGTTTCAAACAAAGGCGATATAAGCTGTGCAGCTCTGAGTGAGCTCTTCACCTTCAGAAAGAGTTTTTATTGATGCTTTTCTGAGATCTGCCCTCTCCCCTAACCCCCCACCCTGGGTCCCCTCACTCCTCTCTGAGTTTCTTCTCCTTTCTCCTGCACAGCTTCTGTCTGATCTCAGCTGCTTTTGTTGGTCCTTACACGTATTTTGGTAACTATGGATTATATTTCTCTTCTGGCTTTGCTGTAAATAGAATTTGCATTTTTTCCCTTTTTGCTTTTGTACAGTTTCTAAGAGTACAAGTCAAAGTGGTTATTTACACAACCATTTTGCACTAGAAATCTTTATATTTCTGAGTAAACAGTGGGGGCAGAGGTGGAGATTTGCATATTGGGGAAAAGTTATCTGAGAAAGATAAGGAGATGTTATTGTATGCTAGTTTCTAATTAGGGCTGCAAAATGATAAGGTTGATAGAGTCCTAACAGTATCTGAAAATTGTGCAGCCTTTTCTCAAGGGTCTCTCTGATAAAGGTGTAGTGGTCACCACAGAAGTAAGAACCTTATCTAGAGTCAGTGCATCCCAGGTGCAGATGGCAAAGTCCCACCTCCATCAGTAATTCCAATAGGGAGCTATGTGGTTCTCACAAGCTCTGCCTTTCTGGGGTAAAACATTAGGAGGAGCCAGAGAATCAATGAAATTTGAGGTGGGAGATGACCTAAAGGGGGCATTCCTAGACTTGGACTCAGCAGCATTCCAAGCACAGCTCCTGGCACTGAGCAGTCAATGAACTGGGGACTTCTACCAGGGATGGGATGAATTCATTCATCCTCATATTTTGACTACATTCTTTTTTCTTTCCCTGCTGAAATGAATCAACTGGAATAGATTTTTAAAAATATATATATAGGTTATGGAACATATAGAGATTTTAAACATATATACATAAAGTAATATATGTTTATGAAATAATTTAAACAGTACAGACAGTGAAGAATAAAAGTCTTAAGGAAAACAGTAAGTACTGGTATTCATGATTCTAAATTTTAACACCACACATCTGTACATGCCTATATATAGATACTTCAATAGATACATGGCATAGGGTTTGGAAAACAATACTCAAATGCTGGTAACTGTAAATCTTTGGAGAGGAGAGTGAATTTGGGAGAAGGGAAATTTTCACTGTTTATATATACCAGGGAAGTCCATGTTCATTATCTTGATTGTGGTGATGGTTTCACAGGTGAATATATATGTTGAAAGTTATCAAATTATACACTTTAATTATGTGCAGTTTATTGTATATAAATTAAACCACAATAAAGCTGTTAAAATATTCAGTAAAAATTATATAATGCAGTAACATATTTTTATTAGAAATGTTACGCAAGAATTTCCCTGGTGTTACAGTGGTTAAGAGTCGGCCTGCCAATGCAGGGGACATGGGTTCAATCCCTGGTCCAGGAAGATCCCACAGGCCGCGGACCAAGTAAGCCTGTGCGCCACAACTACTGAGTCTGTGCTCTGGAGCCTGTGAGCCACAACTACTGAAGCCTATGGGCCTAGAGCCCATGCTCTGCAACAAGAAAAGCCACAGCAAGGAGAAGCCCATGCACCACAACGAGGATTAGCCTCCCCCGCTCACAGCAACTAGAGAAAGCTGGTGTGCAGCAATGAAGACCTAACGCAGCCAAAAATAAATAAATAAATAAAGTTATATTAAAAAAAATTTTTAAAAGATAATGAATATATTTGTCACCTTGAAAGTTTCCTTATGTCCCTTTATAATCACTCTCTCCTCTTCTGATCTCCTCAGCCATTTCCAGGCAACCACTGATGTGTTTTCTGTCGGTGTAGATTATTTTAAAATTTCTAGAATATTATATAAACAGAATTTTTTTTTCTGGCTTCTTTCACTCAGCATAATTAAGATGTATCCATTCTGTACCTGTTTCAATAGCTTTTTTTTTTTTTTTGCTCCGTAATTTTTAAAAGTAAAATCTGCTAGGAGGAGGGAAGAGGAGCGTAGATAAGACATACACACCCTGCTGCCATTAAAAAATGTTATTTACATTTTTAAAATATATTAAAAAGAGGGTATTGACTTACCTCACTGCCCCATTTCTAGTCGCAACCACACGTTTGGGCAAACGTTTAGAAGTATGACGAAAGTTTGGAAAAGATGCATTATTTCTCGATTATTAAGCGCAACATATGCTCGGTGAGACGTGTTAACGTACGGCTAGGGTAAAACTGAGCCACCTTTCACAAGCCCACAGCTCAGGGTACCGCGCTCTCCGACTCTGGTCTCGCGGCCGGGCCTGGATCTTCGACGCGCGGCTCACGCCCAGATCCCGCGAGCACCGTCCTTCCCGCAGAGGCAGCTCCCGCCGCCAGGTAGTGCTGCGAAGCCGAGCCCCCGAGCCCCGCGAGAGGGGAGGAGCAGCCGCGCGCGGGAGCATGTGATCCGGGCCTCGGGTTTGGGAGCCTGGATCACGTGATGGCGCCCGGAAGCGGCTGCCTGGGCAGCGGAGGGTGGGCATGGCTAGGGCTCCGAGCTGAGGCAGGGAGTGGTGGGCTGCTGCGCTGAAGCTGGAGCCAGAGCCGGAGTCGGAACCCGAGCGGTGAGTCCGCGCGCTGATGGCCTGGGGCTGGCGGCCGGTCGTCGCCTTCTGCTGGACCCACGTCGCCTTCCTCCGGGCTCAGCGGATGCTCCGGGTCAGGCACCGACCGGCTTAGGCTGCGGGTCCGAGTCTCCTCGGTATCCCGGTCGCAGCTGCGGTGCGATGCGGGCACTCCTCCTGGATGAGGGGAGGTGGAGAATCCCTAGTCCTTCGCGCTGTCTCCCTTGACCTCCCCGACCTGTTTGACAGGTGTGGAAACTGAGGTCCCGAGACGGGGAGAATCACCGAAATGACCAGCTAGAGCTTCTGTTGAGCGCTTTCTAGAGGGGTCCGGACATCGCGGGCAGGTGACCCGCCAGCTGCGGGAGCCCTGCTTGGGACTTGCTAATAGCGGGTCTTTGGGTCATAGAATACCGAAACTACCACGATGCAGCGAAATTATCTTTTGCAACCCCTTTCTAGAGCTGTGGGGAAATCGAGGTCCAAGAAGCGGTGGGGGTTGTCTAAGGTCATCCCATGAGTTAGTCGCAGCCCTGCGACTAGAATCCAAGTCTCCTGAGCTCCAGTGGCTTTTTGCTTTTCACCACACTGCCTCCTGCAGAAAACTTGACAGGTGAAAAGCACGCTTTTCCTGTCCCCATTTCTTTCATTCCTCTCCCTTTTTAGCTCTGCATTCTCCATCGCCGCCGGGATCGACTTGGCTCTGGGTGTGGTTCCCTGATTCAGTGTTCACCGATTTTTCTGCAAACTCATCATTCTGTAGGTTTTGTTTCTAAGCGTTCTGCAATTTTGTGTAAGTCATACCAAAATATGAAATAAGAAGCAGAGTATGCGCCTGGGAGGGTAGGTGGCTCACAGCTGAGGTTGTGGAGAGCCCTAACATTAACTTGAAGAATGTCAAGACCTTTGCTTTATTTTTAATATAGCTTGTTAGATTTGGGGAATGCTGGTCATTCGGATGGATGTTTTGCTTGCCAAAAGAAGATAGCAGCGTGGTGTAATGGAAAGAACTGAGACTGGGGAATCAGGAGATTTTGTTCTAGTTCTGACACTTGATTTGCAACCTTGGGTGACTCCCAATCTTGCTTGGGTTTAGGTTTCCCAGTCTGAACAGTGATGGGGTGGAATCCCTAAGGTCTCCTTCTGCTGTGACATTCTCTGCATCTCAGTCTGTTTGTTATCTATTCAGAGAGATTTTTTCTCCTGTATATTAGTATTTCCCTTGCAAAAAGGTTTAATTCAGTTGTCCAGGAAGCAGTTTCTCTACTTATTTCTAGGTTATCATGAAATCCACCTCTTCTTTCTACCTATCTCTGTATTATATCTAAGCTAAATGCTGATAGCTGAAAATGGTTTTGACTTTTATTATTTTAAATATGATCAAGGCCCTCTTTGATTCTTGTTAAGAGGCTAGTCTACAGTAATTAACGTGATTGTATGTTTAGAGTGTGTTTTTTTAAAAGATGTTCTTGAAGTCAAGAGGACACAAAAGACTTAACCATTCCCTCTGGGTTTGAGACTGTTTGGGGTGGAGGCCTTATGCAACAGAGCCTGCTCTGATGATCATATTAAGTCTCTCTCCCTTTGTTTTCTGATTGTGCCATTTATAATTGTCTGCTCTTGAGTCCTTGTTTTCCCTTTAAAGCATGTATCTGTTCATTTGGCCTCATCCCTGTGGCAGCTTGACGTGCTCAGAGCTTTGTCTATTTTAAAGGCAGTGTAAGGAGGTGGATTCCATTTCTTTTGTAATGTTCCAGAGACCACAACTGGGACGGTGGATGGAAGTACCATAAAGGAAGTGGTTTGGGGGTGAGCATAAGAACTTTAAAAGAATTAGCGCTCTAGCATGTTGCAACACAGAGCATGGCAGTCCCTGTCTCTGGAGGTCATTGTCACTGGGCAATTACTTTTGGGAATGTTGTAGATTAGGTCATTGTGTTGGGTAGAGGGTCAGACTAGATAAAATTTTCAGTTTTCGGGCTTCCCTGGTGGCGCAGTGGTTGGGAGT
The DNA here is from genome assembly GCF_963455315.2 of Globicephala melas. Lineage (NCBI taxonomy): Eukaryota > Metazoa > Chordata > Mammalia > Artiodactyla > Delphinidae > Globicephala > Globicephala melas. The sequence goes on from NC_083316.1 coordinate 127,017,316, forward strand.
CTGCCTGTAGATGCAGGGGACACGGGTTCGTGCCCCGGTCCGGGAGGATCCCACATGCCGTGGAGCAGCTGGGCCCGTGAGCCATGGCTGCTGGGCCTGCGCGTCCGGAGCCTGTGCTCTGCAGCAGGAGGGGCCACAGCAGTGAGAGGCCCGCGTACCGCAAAAAAAAAAAAAAAAAAAAAAAAAAAATTCAGTTTTCTTCTAACTCAGAAGTTCTTTGAAATTCTAGGACTGGACTTGTTAGCATGTGGAATGTGAGGTAGGGTAGATGGAACCGAGGTGCACTTTTGTGAATGCTTTATTTTTCCCCTTTGCTCAGATAACAATTCTCATGTTAAATATTCCACTTTTTCCTTCTTTTTATCCCTCCTCTCTTCCCCAGTGAGTGTCTCAGTTCTTTAAGTTCTTGATACCTCTTCCAGGGTCAGATGCTGAAGAGTCATTGCTGTTAATGGTATATTCTTTCTTTCCATCCTGACCTGAAGTGAGATCCTAGAGCTGGGCTGAGTGAGTGGACTTTGGTTTCTACTTTTGCTGACTGGTCCTCATACTTTCTTCCAGAGGTGTGTGACTACCCACTGAGTCCTAGGCTAGCTTTCTCTTTTTCCCATAGAGGAAGCTCACATTGTCTTAACCCAGATCTCGGCGGAATCTTGTACCTCCTTCCTTTGGCCGGGCCTTACTGGGTCTGAGCACACAAAGCTAGTCTCTAGTTAATGAGTGTGGGGTCCAGTAGATAGGATATTCTGCATATGCAAAAAGAGAAACCTCCTGATGCTGTATTTGGTGCTGTCTCTTCTTTTTCCTTCCATATGTTTCTCTTGGAATCCTTGACACCCGGGGCCAGTTCTCAATGACCCTCTCTAGTAGGAAAGACTCCTCTGTGCTTCCCTTTTCCATGAAGTTCAGGAATCTGTCTACATGGGTTACTGGGATGCTCTTGGCACATAGATCACTGTTTCCGAGATGGAGACCTGGCTCAGCTCTCCAGAGTGATGGAATGGAGGAAGTCCTGCAGCGCTTTATTTGTGTAGTGACTCCCTGACTTGAACTTCTGACTTCCGTCCTTGAACTTCTCTCTGGTAATAACACAGTTGCTGCCATTAGTGAGGGTCCATTATGTACCAGGCAACATAATTAACATCTTTTCCTTCTACCTCGTAACAATATTGTGATGTAAGCATTCTTTTTTTTTTTTTTTATGTAAGCATTCTCAATGACATTTTTCAGATGAGGAAATTGAGACAAAGGGAGATCAGGGTCACACAACTAGGCTCTGAACTCATGTACTTTTTATTATTCAGGATTCCCCCTGTAGACCTAATCCTGCCCCAGCTTTGTTCCCAGGGAGATTTTGGGGAGAATAGATGGTGTGTTAGGAAGAACACTGGACTAGGAATCGGATATGCTGTATCCTAATCCCAAACTGTTAACCAGCTGGGGGCTTGGTTTCCTCACCTATAAATGGGAAACTGGAGCTTGGTTACCTGTCAGTCATGCCTGGTCCTAACATTTAGAGGTTTTTATAATTGTGGGTAAAACGTGAGTGTGTTTGCTCTTTCAGCTGCTTCCGTGCAGAGCCTGCTGATGTCAGCAGCTGTTTTGCGGCTGTCCTTGCACCAGAGCCTCTCAGGCAGGAGTCTCAAGTTAGGGAATGTACTTTTTTGGTAGATCAGATGGAGTCCTATCTGATGTCCTCTACAATAAATCTTGTGGATGTCAGAAATGTTCACTTCCCTCCCTGTAGACCACGTATAGGAACACAGTCTGTGTCCTTGTTCATGTTTTTGGAATTCCAGCAACAGAGAAGAGAACGTATATATCTAGAGAATTCGCTGTTTCTCTGGGTTCCAGAGAATGTAATTGTTTCAGAATAATAGGTAGCACTTTTAGTCTGCGTATTATCACCAATCCATGAACTTTGGTAGGAGGTGAGGCCTGTGGTATACCTATCATGAGATCATATATATATATATATATATTTTTTTTTTTTTTTTTGCGGTATGCAGGCCTCTCACTGTTGTGTCCTCTCCCGTTGCGGAGCACAGGCTCCGGACGCGCAGGCTCAGCAGCCATGGCTCACGGGCCCAGCCGCTCCGTGGCATGTGGGATCCTCCCGGATTGGGGCATGAACATGTGTCCCCTGCATCGGCAGGCGGACTCTCAACCACTGTGCCACCAGGGAAGCCCTATATGTTTTTTTTCATAGTGCTTTATATAAATCTGCCTGTAATCGGGATCATCTAAGAAGCTCGTTAAAATTAAAATGCTCAGGCTGAATCAGATTGGGCCCAGAAATCTGTTTTGTTTTTTTTTTTTAGCAGTTTTATTGAGATATAATTCACATAGCATACTATTCATCCATTTAAAGTGTACAATTCAATAGCTTTTCCACTGAACTCACAAAGTTGTGCAACCGTCAACACAATCAATTTTAGAACATTTCATCACCCAAAAGAAACTCTGAACCCTTTAGCTGTCACCTCCTAATCCCTCCCAACTCCCTACCGCAAACTCTAGGCAACTACTAATCTACTTTTTCTCTATAGGTTTCCCTATTCTGAACTTTCATATGAATGAAATCATACACTATATGATCCTCTGTGACTGACTTCTTTCCCTTAGAATAATGTCTTGAAGGTTCATCTGCGCTGTAGCATCTATCAGTATTTCATTTCTTTTTATTGCTGAATAATATTCCATTGTATGAATATTCCACATTTCATTTATCCATTTATCAGGGGTTTTTTTGGCTACTAGGAATAATGCTGCTATGAACATTTGTGTGTATGTTTTTCTATGGACATACATTTTCATTTTGGTATGTACCTAGGAGTGGAATCATTGCTGGATCATATGGTAACTATGTTTAGCCTTTTGAGGAACTGCCAGACTGTTTTCCAAAGTGATTGCACCATTTTACATTCCCACCAGCAGTGTAAGAGGGAACCCTCTACAATTTGTCTGCGTCCTTGCGGATACTTATTATTATCTGTCTTTGAGTCTAGCCATGCTGGTGGGTGTGAAGTGGTATCTCATTGTGATATTTGTTTCTCATTTACCTGATGGCTAAGGATATTGAGTATTTTTACAGATGATTATTGGCATTTTCACATCTTCGGTGAAATATTATTCAGATCCTTTGCCCATTTTTTAATTGGGTTTTCACTTTATTATTGAAGTGTAATATATTTGCAGAAAATTTTTCCCATTCTGTGGGTTGTTTTTCACTTTCTTGGTGGTATCCTTTGAGGCATATACATTTTAAATTTTGATTAGGTCTAATTTACCTATTTTTTCTTGTGCTTCTGCTGTCGTATATAAGAAACTCTGCTTAATCCATGGTCACAAAAGTTTATACCTATGTTTTCTAATAAGAGTTTTTATAGTTTTAGCCCCTACATGTAGGTCTTTGACCTATTTTGAGTTAATTTTTATATATAGTGTGAGGTAGAGTTACAACTTCATTCTTTTGCACGTGGATATCCAGTTGTCCCAGTGTCAATTGTTGAAAAGACTATTTTTTCCTCCATTGAATTGTCTTGGCACCCTTGTCAAAAATCAATTGACCGTAGGTATGAGAGTTAATTTCTGGACTCTAAATTCTATTCTGTTGATCTATCTGTCTGTCATTATGCCAATACTGTATTGTCTTGGGGTCACTGTAGCTTTGTGTAGCAATTGGGAAGTCCTCCAACTTCGTTCTTTTTCTCCAAAATTGTTTTGGCTAATTTGGGCCTCTTCAATTTCCATATGAATTTTAGAATTGGCTTGTTAATTTCTGCAGAAAGGAAGCTGGGATTTTGATAGGGATTCAATTGAATCTGTGGATCAATTTAGGGAATATTGCCATCTTAATAGTATTAAATCTTCTAATTCATGAATATTGGGATGTTTTTCATTTATTTAGGTCTTCTTTAATTTCTTTCAACAATGTTTTATAGTTTTCATGTACAAGTCTTACACCTACTTGGCTAAATTTCTTCCTGAATATTTGATTCTTTTTGATGCTATTGTAAATAGAACTGTTTTTTCAGTTTTGTTTTCAAATTGTTCACTGAAAGTACAAAGAAATACAACTGATTTTTGTATATTGATCTTATATCCTGCAACTTTGCTGAGCTTATTAGTTCTAATGGTTTTTAGAGGATAATTTTTTATGTGTTTACAAGTCACCCTTAGAAGTATTGTTTAAATTTTAGTAATGAAGCTAACACTTTAGTACTGCCTCTCCCTCCCTCCTCTTTTCCTCTCCCCGACCTTCCCGTGTGCCCTGAAAGAGACCTACAAACTCATACAGATGGATTCTCCTTCCGTTATTGGAATTTATCTTGTTTATTGTACTGAATTTGGAATAGAATTTGATCACTAAGTCTTAAATAGCTATCTTGAGAACATTTTAGTATATTCAAAAGTAAGTTCAAAAATGAGTTTAGTATTTCCAAAAGTATGAGTCTGGTAGGTGGGGGAAAGATGCTCTTACAGTTTTTATTATCAGTGGTCTTTGTTGGAAATTAAAGAAACGTAAAATAAAATAAATACAAGGAGCCACCCATTCATCAGAAATAGCAAAAATAAAAATGATAAAATCCAGGAATTCCCTGGCAGTCCAGTGGTTAAGACTCAGTGCTTTCACTGCTGGGGCCCAGGTTCAATCCGTGGTCGGGGAACTAAGATCCCACAACCTGTGTGGCCCAAAAAAAAAAAAAAAAAAAAAAAAAGGTAAAATCCAAAGTTGGCAGAGTTATGAAAAGATAGGCATGTCCATATATTGCTAGTGACACTGTATGTTAGTTCAGTCATTTGTATGGTGATAACCATAGAAAAGCCGATTCATCTAGCTCTACTCCAAGGATATGACTTGAAAACTAGAAACTATTTGTAGGAATTTTTTTAGCTATGATGTAAGATAGTCCAAAAACAAAAGCTCAAAAGCCAACAGTTGGGAGCTAGTGAAGCAAATTATTTTATTAATATAATGATGGACCATTATATTACTATATTACAACTAAAGATCATCAGTGTGTGTACTGTGTAGATTCAAGGAAGAGTAGATATAAAATAAGTGGAAAAAACCTTAAAATAATGAGAATATTGATTAATTAAAAATGGTTTATATAAGGAAATTTATCAGGGTTATACAAATAGTCGGTATTTCAATGCAAGTTTGGTTGAATGTACACTTGAAAAAAACAATGTATACATATATATGTTTGCCAGTAAACATGCAGACTTTTCTTATGTAGTACACTTTTTTTTTTGGCTGTGCCACGTGGCATGTGGGATCTCAGTTTCTTGACCAGGGATCAAACCCGCGCCCCCTGCACTGGAAGTGTGGGGTCTTAACCACTGGACTGCCAGGGAAGTCCCTTAGTACACTCTTTAGAGTCTAAATATCTTATGGAGATTTTACTTTGTGTTGATGGGCCACACATATTGTATAAACTCTGTCCATTGTCCTCAAGAACCTGAAGGAAGAGCTGGTCTTGAACTCTTAAATATTACAACTCTTAAATATTAAGTGTCCATACTCATTTGGACAGTTAACAGGGTCTAATAAAATCTCCCACAGGGCAGGAAATGGCAATTATAGCACTAGACGGTAGAAACCAGGTTTCATCACAGAGAGCCCAAGGCAAGGTGTCCATGGAGGCTTGCACTCAGTGGGGACAGCTAGAGAGAAGAGGAGGACGCCTTGGTTGCCAGAAAGAACCCTAGAAGGCACTCCAGGGAGTGACCGCACCCACCCTCTACAGTGCTTCAATTCCTGCTTAGCAGCTCTGAGAGGGGCTTCTGCTTGGAGCTTTCCAGGGATGAGGAACTATCTCCTAGAGCGATCCATCTGGACAACTCCCCTTTTTTTTTTTAAAATAAATTTATTTATTTATTTTTGGCTGCATTGGGTCTTTGTTGCTGCGAGCGGGGCCTACTCTTTGTTGCGGTACGCGGGCTTCTCATTGCGGTGGCTACTCTTGTTGCAGAGCATGGGCTCTAGGCGCACGGGCTTCAGTAGTTGTGGCATGCAGGCTCAGTAGTTGTGGCTCATGGGCTGTAGAGCGCAGGCTCAGTGGTTGTGGTGCCCAGGCTTCGTTGCTCCGTGGCATGTGGGATCTTCCCAGACCAGGACTCGAACCCACGTCTCCTGCATTGGCAGGTGAATTCTTAACCACTGTGCCACCAGAGAAGCTCTGGACAACTCCTTTTGATAATTGTCTTTCTTATGTCTAGCCAAGGACCTACCTCCCTTTACTTTCCACCTACTGATCCTGTTTCTGAGTAATCTTTGAGGCTCCACAGAGCAAATCTGATCCCTAGGACAGATTTTAAAGACAGTTTTTTTACCTCCCGAGTTGCCAGTTCTCCAGGTTGAAACTTCTCAGGGCTTCCAACCGTTCTTTATTTAGCTGGTTTTCTTCCCCCTCATGACCTTGGTGCTGACCCCTGGCTATACCGCAGTTTATCATTATCCACTTTATAGCGTGCTGCCTGGAGTACAAGGTATGGCAAAAAAGAACAGTCTGTCATCTCCCTGGGGTTCTCTCTTGTTGTAGTGCAACCAAGAATTGCATTAGTTGAATTGGCATCTATTATGATATCATTGATTTCTGTTGGGCTTATCAACTAAAACCCATAAGTAGCATTTCTTTTTCCTTTTTCAACATGCACACAGTTGCCAAGCCACATCTTCCACATCCTGCAGTTGTTCATTGGACTTTTGATCTGTAGATTTCAGTTGCTTTCTGAGCAGTTTTCTTAGTGATAATCTGCTGTGGGTCACAACATAAAGAGGCCTCTTTACAGTGTTTGAAATAAATTGAGCGTCTGTGCCAAGTAAGCAAGAGTGGTTTTTGGTTGATGGGGAGGGATTGGGGAACTTGTCAGTGCCTGTTTTCTGTCCCTCTCCCTCAGTAATATGCAGGGTTCACCTGGAAGGCTCTGTTCCTCAGATGCTTTTGGTGTATTGGAAGAGACTAGAAATTAGCTGCTGTTTGCATGAAGAATTGCATTAATTGATTCCTGGAATATTAGAGCAATAGTTTAGTACACCGTACCCCACACCCCCGCCTTTTTTTTTTTTTTGCGGTACGCCGGCGTCTCACTGCTGTGGCCCCTCCCATTGCGGAGCACAGGCTCCGGATGCGCAGGCCCAGCGGCCATGGCCCACGGGCCCAACCGCTCCGCGGCATGTGGGATCCTCCCGGACCGGGGCACGAACCTGCGTCCCTTGCATCGGCAGGCGGACTCCCAACCACTGTGCCACCAGGGAAGCCCCAGCCCCGTCTTTTTGAGCATGTGGAACTAAGACCCGAGAGAAATAAGGAGAATTGTTCCAGGCTACTGCGCAAACTGGTGTTAGAGGCAGCTTTAGCACCCAGGCCTTCTGACATTCATAGCAATTAATTTAATTGCTTTTGCCTGAATAGCAGCTTTCAGCTGTTCATATTGAGATACTAAATAGATTTTTTGTTTCCTGGCCCTCTTAAGAATTTCATTGCCCCAGAGCTTAGATGACTTCCTTGAATTCCTCCACCACGTGAGTAAATGATGCTGACTTAGATATCTAGCAAAGTCGGCTATGGTGGTGAAGTGAGGCAGGATCCTCTCTGGGACTTCCAAGCCCTTCACTGGCTTTGGAAGCACTTTCCTCGTGAGATTACGTGGGGTCCTTCCTCCATTATAGTTGGTGGGAGAAAATGAGATCAACCTTGGATCACTCAGGTGCTAGGTGGGGTCCGTTTCCAAAGAGTCCCTTGGGACTGGACCTCTGGGAGCACTTGACACCGAGCTGTCTATCCTCTGGCAGCTAGTGATGGGTGTTGGGCGGGACGGTGTGTTGTGATGGCCATCAGAGGTCCTGTCTCTTCACCAGGCATCTGAGATAGCACATCAGACTAAGGATGGGCATCCAGCCACGTGCTGGGGGAGAGCCCCTTATAGGCAGCTGGTTGTGCCAGTCTGCCAAGTGTCGGAAGGATTCTTATTGGTAATTTTTAATGTTCATGAGCCTTTTCTTCCTTACTTGACTGTGGATTCTTGGAGGAAGTTGACTCTCTTTCATTATGATATCCCATCACTGCAGCTGGCAGTGTATTCAGTAGGTGTTTCCAGATTTAGGCAGGGCGTCAGGATGTATGTTTACGGCTTGGTGCTACCTGGCTGTAGCAGAGCAGGTCCCTTCATCTTTTGGGGGAACGATTCTTCATCTGTGAAATGAGTAGTTTGGTGTGACCTCCGAAGGCTCTTTTAGCAACCGTCTCTAGGATTCTGGGAGCCTACACAGCTCTCAAAATGTATCCTTATAGTGTATCTTAGCGAAGTCCTTGTATTTCTCTTTTCTGGTGTATAATTATTAAAAACTCCACTCATGGGACACCACCCTCACCATCCTTCCTCAGCACACAATAGGAAGGGTTTCTTCTTTCACCAGCTTTTGAAAAATTGGCAAAAAAGGAGAAGGGTTGCGGCGGGGAGATGTTGCTACAAGGGCCAGTGGTGAGCACGTCTCATGCTCCTGGTCATCCTTTGTGCTGCTTTCAGCTGCCATTTCTCAGTATGCAGGCTGGTTGCAAGAAAAGAGTCCTAGGATGAGGGAATGAGCATCACTGATGACCTCCAAAGAGTATAGGACATACCAGAAATCACGGCAGAGAGAAAGAGAAGGTCATCTGTGGCTCTGGGGCCTGGTGGCAAGTTTGAGCAGAATTAGATGATCTAGAAGGGATTTCTGGAATGCAGAAGAGGCTCTTTCTGGACCGAATGTAGAGGAAAAACAGAATACAGCTAGGAATATTTAGGTTCCCATCCTCTGAGAGCTTGCTCTTGGGGAAGGTGGATGTAGATACAATGTCAGTATTGTTCAGGGTCCAAGAAATTAGCTCAAAGGAAGGGGTCGTTAATCCCAACCTAAGGAATGGGAAAGGCTGCCTAGAAGTGCCTGTCTGCGTCTTCCCCCATCCCTCCCAAGCCGTGCCTCACCTTTGCTCTGTCCAGGTGTGCGGGCAAATTTAGAAACTTATGAGTGTGTCACCGACTAGATAGGTTGCGAGGGAGAAGCCAAGAGAGCTCAGCCCGCCAATGTGTACTTTGTACCTTTTTCATTTCTCTTGGTATCAGGCAACCTCATTGTACTTAATCCATAGTGCAGCTGTCACTGAACTACTGTGGCAATGGCTGCTTCTGCCCCAGAGCCGACTCCAGGCTTGGAGCTAAAGGCCCCAGCCACTGGAGGTCTTAGCACTGCCCCTGTCCCCCCAGTTACCATGTCCACGCAGAGACTTCGGAACGAGGACTACCGTGACTACAGCTCCACCGACGTGAGCCCGGAGGAGAGTCCGTCCGAAGGCCTGAACAGCTTCTCTTCCCCGGGATCCTACCAGCGGTTCGGGGAAAGCAACAGCACAACGTAAGTAGCTGTTCCTGTCTACGCTCCTGGGTGGGGTTCGTATTCCTAAATTCTGTATTAGTAACGTAATCTCCATTAGAGTTATTTTTGCTCCCCTATTTTTATCAGTTCCCTACTTTACAGGTGAAAGTAAGAGGTAAAGAGATTGAGTGAGTAATGGTGCTGAGATTTGCGCTTCTTGTCTGCCACTCTCTAGTCTGTTTCTTAGTCTTTGTTCATTTCACCTGTGTGGTCCCAGAAGGCTGGTGCCGAGTAAGAGCCTGAACATCAGAAAAACTTCTAGAGAGAACATTCTCTTAATTTAGAGCCATGAGTCGTCTGTGCTAGAACCTTACATGCCTCCAAGTCCAATTGGAAGCCTCCTTTGCAAAGTCTCCCCCAGACTTCCGTCCCCATCACCAATCAACTGGGACATTTGGCGGAAGAAGTAGGAAGAGGGAGGAATAACTTCTCCTGCCCTTAAAACATTCAAGGCCTTGTTAAAGGTGATCTGCTTTGCATGCCCTTGGGAGGGCTTAAGTCTTACCCCTGGAAACTGAATTCCAAGTCTCATCTGGGTGAGTTTGGCCCTCTGTGGGTCTCAGTTTTTCCAAATGTAAGATAAAATTGAGGACCCCCCCCTACCCCGTGAAGCTATACCGACTCACTGTTCAAATGAAAAGTTTCAGAGGAGGGTTTTCTACTCCACTGAGTTGTCTGGCTCAGTTCTGAAAGTCAGCAGAGCCCCGACATTTTCTCTGGACCCCAGCATTCCATCTTTTGCAGCCCTTCTCTTTATTCCTCAAGCTTTGCCATCACCTGCTCTGTGTTCCCTTGTGGGTTGGGTGTGACTTAACAGAGGGATCCATTACGTTCTTGACTCACACTGTCCCACTGTGACTGCCCGAGGAGACCATGGAAGCTTCTCTTGGAGTTCATTACTGGTGAAGCTCCACCCAGCTGCAATCTCTCCTCATGCAGGGCATTTTCCCTCGTGAACTCAGAACTAGAGGAGATGGTTGGCCCACGTTATAAGCCCCTCTCCACCTCTAGCTGGTTTTCTGCTCATAAAGATTCAGTCTCCGTAACTTCTTTCTCCTGTGGCATGCTATTTTAGATTCCCCCATTTGCTTGCAGTGTTAGCTGATGGAAAATATTGCTTAGACCACAACTGGCAGCAGTGAGGACTGTCTGTCCTCTTTTTTCCCTAACCTTACCTACCTAATTGGCTTCCCCCAGGTGGAAGGAGTGTCAGATGCAGCCAATGACATTTGATAGCTTCCCTTCAGAAGTCACTCTTGTTACTGTGAAATACTTCTTCCAAGCTTCTCTCTCTCTAGTTTCCTTTCCAGTTTTTGCTCCTTGTTCTTAGGCATCAGCTTGTCTACGCAGTGCTTGCCGTATGGGGTCTAGATTTTCATATTTATTTTTTCTTTTCTTTTTTTTGTCATTATTTTTTTTGGCCGTGAGGCTTGTGGGATCTTAGTTCCCCAGGTGGGGATTGAATCCGGGCTCTGGCAGTGAAAGCGTGGCGTCCTAACCACTGGACTGCCAGGGAATATGTAAAAAGTACATGGAACGAAGTACAAGAAGCAAAGTATATGTACTTCGTTCCATGTACACAAAGCATGTACACACCAGGCTCTTCTAAGGGTTTAGGGCTCAGTAAAAATCCCTAATCAGGGGTGCAGATAGGAACCCCAGATGCTTCCATGATGATGTGTTTGGTGAGGGTATTTCCTAACACTTGAATGTTATCAAGCTGTCGACTGCTTTGATGACAGCCTCATTTTTTACTCTTTTGGGCAAAGTTTTCTTGTTGCCCTATTGAGCTACATTATACTGCTCTTGATCAGGCTTTGGCACTTTTTCTCCAGGCTGGCAGGCTGAGAAACCAGTTGACTGAAACTGGTCTTCTGTAGGTGACCTGGAGCAGCCACTTGCAAAGTATGGTCTTCAGACCCTTCAGGGCTCCCAAGACCATTTTAAGAAGCCCACGACGTCAAAACTGTTTTCATAATAATACTAAGCTGCGATTTGTTTTTCCACTGTGTTGACATTTGCAGTCATAGTTCAGAAGAAATGATGGGTAAAATTGCTGGCGCCTTAGTGTAAATCAAGGCGGTGGCACCAAATTATGCTTGTCATCGTATTTTTCCCCGTCACACATATACGTATACAAAGGATAAGCCGGTTTCACTTAAGCACGTCCTTGATGAAGCAGTCAAATTACTAATTTTGTTAAATCTTGACCCTTCGGTACAGGTCTTTTAATATTCTGTGTGCCAAAATGGAAAGTACACATGCAATACTTCTACTGAAAAAAAAAAATACTTCTACTGAACAGCTAACAAAGTATAGGTCATTCAGACCTGAGTACTGGGCAGACATTTTCTTGAAAATGACAGTAATGAGACCGTCGCCTCAAGAAAAACAATCAGTAGTATTTGTTGCCCACAATGAAATTTGAGCTTTCGAGCAAAATCAGAAAAAAAAAAAAAACTCGTATCCAGCACTGTGACCTTGACAGCTTCCCTCTACTCAAAGACTTTTCTGATGAGATTAGGAATGATATTAGTGAATGTGACTTTTTTTGATATCGTGTAATGAAATGTGCCAGCAGTTGGAAGATCCACATAGCTCAGGGAATCAGTATCTTCCCAGATGACCAAAGGGCGATGTTAGAAAATTGTGCGTGGGTAAAAGATCCATCCAAGGAGCAAGATTACCAGTGGGTTTTCGTGTAAGAGAGGATGAAAAGGTCAGATTCCACATTACAACTAGCTTCTAAGACACTCCATGTGTCGAGTTTTGGTGTAGTATCAAAGAAAAATTATCACAATTGTCGGAAGAGGCTATTAAGATACATACTGACTACATGTCTGTGTGAGGACAGATTTTCTTCAGGTACTTCCACCAAAACAACATATCACAACAGCTTGAATGCAGAAGATAGTCCAGATGTGAAACAAGACATTAAAGCGATTTGCAAAGAAGGAAAATAGTGTCCTTCTTCTCACATTATACTTTTTGGAAAATAGATTACTTTTTGTTAAAAATTGGTTATTTATATTAACATGTAATAGGTTTATTGTTATTTTAAATTAATGTTTTAAAATTTCTTGGTTTAATTTATAATATAATATATGTCAGCAGACATAATCCATATAAGCAAAAACTGTTTGGGATCCTCAATAATTCATAAGTGTATAAAGGGGACCTAAGACCAAACAAGTATACAAGAACAGATTTGGAGCGTAAAGAGATGACAGAGATGTGTGAGGCTTATTTCTCCCTCCCACCCCCTGCAGTTAAGACTCTGCAGTCCATGGAGTTGATTTTGTGATAGGTCATATGGGTTTGGGTAATCCCAGCTCATGGCCATTGATTAAAAAGCATGATTTTGGTCAATTGCCTGGAATCCTGCTGTTTCAGAGCTGAAGTGTGGTGTTCTGGTCCAGTCCCCTCACTCTACAGACGAGAGAACAGGACCGGAGAAGGGAAGGGAGTTGCCATATGGAGTTAATGGCAGAGCCAGGGCTGGAGGGACCTGATCTCCCATGAAACCCAGCTCAGAGGCATTTTGGGGAGGCCTCTGGTAGGCAGGTGGTTTGGATACAGTGCTTATCTTTGCCCTTAAGTGGATTAAACATTGGCCAAGATAGAAATTTGCTTAGTCCATCATCCTGCACTTAATCTCCTGGTCACTGGCCACTGATAATGAATGAGTCACCCCTGGACCCTTACTGTCCTTTAGTTTAATCCAGGAGAGCGCTTGCCTCTTCTCATTCAGACTTGAAGCAGTTTTCTTCATCTTGTCTGAGAAGCTTGGGAGACGGTAGGAAGGTCAAGAGATTTTCTTCCTGGAGATAGAGGGAGAAAGGTTACCGAAAGTAAAATTCCTTTCCAGAGAGTGTAGATGGGTCTTATTTATTACGGTCTTTACAAGTTAACACATGACTTGCTTTCAGTTTCTACTGAATTGCAGATTTGAAGAAATATGTGGAAGCATCATTTATGACGTATTTAGGTTATTTGCACAGAAGAATTTCCAGACAGTGCCAGGGGCCAAATCCTGATTAAGTCTGTGGTACCATGTTTGATCTTTTCCGTATCCTGCTGGAGTAACAGAGGATGGAAAATGCTAAAGATGAGGCCACTGACGTAAGTCCTTTGAGGAGCTCCCATTCTGTATGGAATGCCCACCCTCACCCAACCTGAGCGGCCACAGAGCTGATGCACTCCTCTGTGTTGGTGCTCACGCCTGTGTCTGGGCGAGTGTTCCCAGGCTCTTCTTCCCTGTTGGCACACACACAGAGCCCTACGTAGGGCCCAGCTGGGCTCAGCTCAGGTCTCTGCACGCTACAAACCCTCACCTCCCTGCCCCTCCCTGGGCACTGTTCCTGGACTCTTCCAAGGACAGGGATCTTTCTACCTTGGGTGGTTGTTAACGTGTCTGCTTTATCTCCTTAGAGACTTTTATTAGTTTTTAGAGACTGAGGTCCATATCTGGTTCATGCTGATTTCCACCATTGCATTAACACAATGTTTTACACATTATAGATGGTATTTGTTGAGTGAAAAAATAATGAGGACACTTGAGAGACTTTACAGTTGCAGCTTCAAGTGGACAGTCTGTACAACAGATGAGGGAAAACTGTGTCCTCAAGGCAGAAGGATAAACTAGGTGACTGTGTGAAGAGGGCTTCTCCAATCTTAGGCATTTGACTTTTTTTTTTTTTAATAAAAAGTACACCAGGGACTGCAGACCCCCACTGTCCCTCTGATGTAATCTCCAAGAGAGGTGGACTTTTCAGATGCTTCAGGGAACAGAGTTTATAGCCCAGTGACTAACAGAGTGGGCTCAGGGGCTAGACAGCCTGGGTTTGAATCTAGGCTCACACTCAAGGTACGTGGCCTTGAGCAAGTTGCTCCCTCATGCATAAGGTGAAGTTAATACCTATCTCATAGGGTTGTTCTGGAAATTGAATGAGATAACTCATGAAGGCACTTAGCACAGTGCTAAGTGCTCAGTAAATGCTAGCTCTCATTATTGTTAACATGCCCTTGTCTGCCTTCTTCCCACTTCAGATGGTTCCAGACCCTGATCCACCTATTAAAAGGCAACATTGGCACAGGACTCCTGGGGCTGCCTCTGGCCGTGAAAAATGCAGGCATCTTGGTAAGGGTCTGTGTCGGTGCAAGGAAGTATTGTGACACATTTTAGGAGACAGTGGTTTTATTTTCATTTACTTTATGGAAAACATTTTAAAATGGGAAGCTTTTCTTTTTCAAATTCAGTTGAGAAAAAGCAAAGTTCAGGTGTTCATTCATCTAAAGATATATATATATTTTTTACATCTTTATTGGAGTATAATTGCCTTACAATGGTGTGTTAGTTTCTGCTTTATAACAAGGTGAATCAGTTATACATATACATATCATCTAAAGATATTTATTGAGGATCTTCTGTGTGCCAGGCACTGTTCTAGACTCTTAGAATATTATCAGTGAATAAAAACAGACAATGATTCCTTTCCTCATGGAGCTTACTTTGAGGCGAGGAGGAGGTACTTGAAAAGTTTCTGGAAGTTTCTATCAGTAATATTAACTAATGAGTTAGTAGCAGAAGTCTGTCCATTTTCTACACAGTCCTTCCATGCCCTACCCTTAGATGGCCAACTCTGAGAATCTTATTTTTTTCCTTTCATGATTCTCCCCCTATAGGCTGCCTATCCAAAGCCATTCTGGTTTCTTTTAAAGTTGGAGAAGCTTAGAGACGGGGATTGTCCTCCGCTAAGGACGGTGTTGTGGCATTGCTCTGGAGAGAACTCTCCCCCTTCCACCACCCCTTAGCCTGTCTCTTCTTCCCACGCAGTCCCAGGAGCCTTCTATTCTGCCGATTGGCAACAGTCTCGGAATAGCCTTATCTTGTGTCATTCTCCTCTGGGAGATTAATTCTCTAGAAGGCCTGCTGAGGTTCAGATGATGCCCGTCCTACTCAGCTCACCTCTGTGAGCACGTTTGTCTCTCGAAAGCTCTGCCGGAAGTTCTGTCATTGGAAGGTTCCCTAGTAAAGTTCTGATCATTTGCAAATCCAGTTCTAATTCTGTCTGCTTGTCTCTCCCCCTCTTACCCACAACGCCTGTCTGCAGATGGGTCCCCTCAGCCTGCTGGTGATAGGCCTCGTGGCTGTGCACTGCATGGGTATCCTGGTGAAGTGCGCTCACCACTTCTGCCGCAGGTGAGAGCCCTCCGAGCCACTTCTCGAGTGACAGATTGTCCTTTGGGGTTCCGTTGCCAACACTGAAAGTGAGCACTTAACACAGATCACTCTGGACTCTGTGCCGGCTGAAGGTGGCTGCTAGTCATCGCAGCACTGCCTTTCCCTGGCGATTTTTGTGTTCTTCTTTAGCTTGCTGTCATCTGTCGCACTTACTTATATCCAGTGGACAGAGACCACATTCTGGTTTTACGTGCTTTGTAATATTTACCCCATTGAAAAGGTTTACCAGATGGTTGTTAATTATAAGGGAAGTAATCGTCCCATTGACATAAGACTTCTGCTCCTTGAAAGCATCAGACCCAGGACTCAGCGGTATGCCTAGGGTGGCTGATGGGGAACCGGCCCAGGTCTCCCGTGAGCTGTGTTTGTTCTGTTGTTGTCGTTGTCTGACCCCTGCACTCTGCCCTTCCTCTCCCTCCCCTCCTCCCAGACTGAACAAGCCCTTTGTGGACTATGGGGAGACGGTGATGTATGGCCTGGAAGCCACCCCCGTCTCCTGGCTCCGGAACAACGCCCACTGGGGAAGGTAATGGGTTTCCTTTTTCTTTGCGGCTGTGGCCGCCGGGTGTGGAGGCCTTCGGATAGGGAGGTGAGGTGTGGGAGACAGTGCAGCTCGTGAGAAGAGCATTGCTTGGGTCTGTGGACTTGAGTTCTAGCTTAGCTCTGCCAGTGGTCATTTGTGTGACCCTGGGCTGTGTGACCTCTCCTTTCCGTGGGCCTCAGTTTCCTCATTGGTAAAACTTGGGTCCTGCCCTGAAAGACATTGAAGGGCTCTCCCAGCTTTGACAGCTTGTGACCAGTGATTATATTTCATCCCCTTGTTTGGTTAACAGATATATTTAAGCACACTCTTATAAGTGGTACAAAACAATTTTAGGTATAGGGAGGGGGGTTTCCCTGAGGGATATTATGTAGCCCTGGCACTCCAATAGACGGAGAAAGATGCATGGGAATCTTGAGAACAAGAGATCAGGAAAAGGATATACCAGTAGAGAGAGTCATGAGCTAGAAATACACCGCAGGAGCCCTGAGAGGGAGGAGCCCTAAAGACGCTGTTGTCCGCCGTGCTGTGGCAGATGAGAAGCGCACGTGATAGGAGCTTTCAGGGCAGGGTACTGGGCAGGAGAAGGAAGGCTTCAAGGAGGAGGTGAGGTGAGCCAGAACAAATGGGTTTGTTAGGGAAAGAGACGTTTCAGGAGCTGGGTTGGGAGGTGTTTGGAAGTTTCTCCTTATGGTAACTTTTCAGATGCCTGGAGAGGAATATTCTACTGTTTGTTTCCTATTTGAGGAAACGGTACATGTAGATGTAGAAAATTGATAACATCGAGGGCTGAATCCTTTTTTTTAAAAAAAAGTTGAATCACCTTAAAGTTATGTTCTCCAGAAAAACTCCTTGTTGTGGTCATAGGGAGACTTTTACCTTCACACATAGTAAGCTTCTTCCTGTGATGCAGGATTATGTAATTCTTTCAGCAAAGTCGTTTTCTGTGCCTGGGAGAAGCCAGATTGCCAAGTGACCACTGTTGGTTGGTTGGTTGTTAGCTGATTCTTTCTTGACCTCTCTTCTTCTCTCCTCTTCCTTTCTTCATCTCTTTTTTCCTCTCTCCTCCTCCTCTCTTTCCCTCTAGCCCCATACCTTCCCCCTCCTTCCTTACTCCCTCCCTCCCTGCCTTCCTTTAATAAAATTAATGTGTGCTGGTGGTTAAAAAAAAATTTTTTTTTTTGGAACAAGATAGGAGAACATAAAGTGAAGAGTAAAAGTATATCCCGGTCACAGCTGCATGGGTTTTCTTTTGGAATTTTCTGAATATGTACAAACATACACACATTCTTAACATTTTTTATACTAATTACCATACTATGCATACTGACTGGAAACTTGTTTTGTTTTTTTCCCTTAAAGGTCTTAGACATTTCTTTATCAGCACATGTAGATTTAACATATTCTTTTTATCTGTTGTATTCTGTTTCATCTCATAATGGCCTATAATTTAATCATTTTCCTTTTGATGACCCCTTAGGTTGTTACCAGCTGTTGTTGTAACAGTGCTTCAACCAGCAGCCTGTTTTGGTACATCAATTTCTGTGTCCTTATGTGAGAGTCAGTTGGTTCTTAGATGCAAGTTATAGAAAGAGATCTGTGAAGGGGTCCACTTCTTGGGCTTTTATGCTGAGGGTTCCCTGTAGCTTTAGGACAAACAGTGTGAGAGGGGATAGGAGGGCTATGGGAAGCGGGTAGCCAAGGGGCTGGGTAGTGGTCCTGGTGTATGTGCTCCGCCCCGGCCAGTGCAGTCTCAGGACTGTCTCGAGTCTGCCTGACCGCGTGCAGCACTCCTGACATGAAGCCAGGAAGGGGACCTCGGGAACCACACAGATAGCACCTCCTTCACCTTCCTCTAAGGCTCTAGACCAGTGACACGTGGCACATTTTCTCCTCTTTCCTGGGCACACTCATCCTTGTCACCTGATGGGAAGGGTCTGTGATGACTTGGGAATAAGCGCTGTTCAAACACCTGTCTCTCTGGCAGTCTTGCTTGCTATCATTACGATCTTTGTCTTCCTTCCTTCCCCACCTGCAGGCACACTGTGGACTTCTTCCTAATCGTCACGCAGCTGGGATTCTGCTGTGTCTATTTTGTCTTTCTGGCTGACAACTTCAAACAGGTAGGCCCTGGTAAAAAGAGAGACTGGCAAGAGATGAGTGGACTTCCTGTTTAGGATCTCTTCCAAGCCAGTTTTGTTCAACACAAGAATTGAGATCTTAACACTTTACGTAGAACAGTGTCAGTGTCATTTGATTTTATCTAAAGACCCGGGGCGTGGGACTTCCCCCGTGGTCCAGTAGTTAAGACTCAGCAGTTCCACTGCAGGGGGCACAGGTTCGATCCCTGCTCAGGGAACTAAGATCCTGCATGCTGCATGGCGTGGCAAAAAATAAATAAATAAATGAAAATTAAAAGAAAAAAAATACTTTAGAGAGACCCAGGGCGTCGAGAAACCTCAAGATGTCTTGCTGTCCTCCTGTCTTTAGGTAAGATGTGATCAAATCCAGTTCAGACATTCAGGTGGCTAACAATTACGAAGATCTCCAAAGACAGTTCACCGACCACTAACTTTCTATGTGGCCTTCTTCACACGCTGAGCCGTTAGCCAAGAATCCCTTCTGGTGGGAGGGCCACTGGCCTTTGTCATTTGAGAGGGTTTCCCTGCAGCTTTTCTTCCCCTCGTTCTAGGTGATAGAAGCAGCCAATGGGACCACCACCAACTGCCACAACAACGAGACGGTGATCCTGACCCCCACCATGGACTCGAGACTCTACATGCTCGCCTTCCTGCCCTTCCTGGTGCTTCTGGTGTTCGTCAGAAACCTCCGAGTCCTGTCCATCTTCTCCCTGTTGGCCAACATCACCATGGTGGTCAGCCTGGTTATGATCTACCAGTTCATTGTTCAGGTATGACCCCAGGCTCCCCGCTCCACCTATTAAATAATCAGAGAAACAAAGAAAGTGAGTAAGTGGAACATAAATAGGGGTTTGTTACTTATGAGCAGTGTACTTAGGTTAGGGCTTCTCAGCGTGGGCACTGTTGACGTTTGAGCTGGATAACCCTTTGTTGTGGGGCTGTTCTGTGCATCGCGGGATGTGTAGAAGCATCCTGGTCTCTACCCACTAGGTGCCAGTAGCAACCGCTCCCCAAATTACGACAACCAAAAGTGTCTCCAGACGTTGCCAAATGTCCCGGGGTGGGGGAGCAAAATCATTCCCACTGAGATCACTGGTTTAGACTTTTTCCCAGTTAGATAATTAAGACATGATCATTGTATAAGATTGGAAAATAGAGAAAAATATTAAGATGATTCTTATATTAACCTATAACATTTATATTCTTATATTAAATAATATAAGAATCATCTTATCATATAATATATTGTAATAAGGAATATTATATTATTATTTTACCACTCCAGTTTTATATTTATTCAAATAGTAAGTAATTCCTTACCACTCCAGTTTTATATTTATTTGTCAGAACTGTAAATCCGGTGATTATTCCACCTCACGTAGCCCATGTGGGCAGGTCTGTGGGGAGGTGCAGGAGAGGACATCTGTATATAGATGGGTAGAAGATCAGGCTGAGGAAAATGTGCCCTTAAACACTGGTTGATTATAGACATTTGCCAAGACTTGAGAAAAGGAAGAAAATGAAAGCATGTGAATAAAAGAATAACTTTTAAAAAAGGTATGTAAATTTAATTCCCCAAATAACTCATCAATACATACTTATGAAAATACAGACAGCACAAGTACCTTTTGAACACTCCACCTCCACCCTGAGTCTCCTCCACTCTGGGACCCACTGTGTGTGTTTCTCGGTCCTGCGAATGCATTTACACACTGTATTCCTATGTAGAGAAATACATAAAGCAAAAATTGGTTTTGTGCGTTTTTTTAACATAATTAAAAAAATTATTACACGTAGTGTTCATCTGCCTCGCTTTTTTTCTTTGACAATATCTCAGAAAGCCTTCCATGCTGATATACCTGGTTTCATCTCATTCTTTTTAATTGCTAAATAGTATCTCAGAGAATAGATGTGCTGTAGTTTCGTAGCCTGTCAAGTCATGTATCATCTGTAGTGTCATTTAGTATTATGACAGTGAATATTCGTATGCCTTCCTTCTTGTGGACATGTATAAATACTTCTCCAAGATAAGCATCTAGAGGTGCTTAGAGACGCAATTGCTAGACAGTGTGCACTGTAGAGTTTTTTATATTGCCAAGTTGCTTTTTCCAAACGCTATTACCAATTTCACATTGACTCCCTTCCACAGTTTGTAAGCAACCCCTTCTAGCCACACTGTGTCGATCTTTTAAATCTGGCTCAGTCTGACAGGTGAACATTACCTCATTTTCACAGTCTGCTTAACAGTGACCCGGTTACCCCCTGATGAGGTTTCTAGGAAAACAGTGGGTCATAAAATACAAGGACTTCCTGTACTGAGGAAATGGCATACTGAGTTTAGACTAACAGTGTAGTCAGTGAGCATTTACTGGTATTTCCTTCTCCCAGTAAGTCAGGTGGATGGCAGATGTTGACTCTTCTCCTGCAGAACTATTTTCTTTTTTTTTTTTTGAATACAAATTTTTATTCTGGGTACTTTTTACCATTTCAAACATCATAAATAGCTAAAGACAAACAAACAGACAAAAAACATATTGCAAAAACAATACAAAAAGATTTAAAATATATAATTCACATATAATAATCATGTAAGTATATGTCTTCATTATATATATTTTATTCATAATTTCGTTTATAGCTTTATTTTAGTACCTTTTATGGTTCTAGTAATGTAAGTGATATCCTTTATAAAAAGCCTTGCAATATTCTTACTAGCAGTCAAGGTGCAAGAATACCAAATCAAACTAGCCAAGGATCTAAGCAGAACTATTTTCTAACGCATAAAATAGACAGCTGTCCATGTCCCATTTTTTTATGGGACTGGAAGGAGGACCTGTGAACACATGAATGACAATTTCCAGAGAGTTTCTTTCCCTATCTAGCCAATTAAGTTAAAACAAGCAAGGGTAAATAAATGTATGATTTGACTTTGTAATTAGAGATCTCAGTCAGTGCCTAGGACACACTGTGGTGAACGTTAAAGACAAAAACGGGTGATGCCAGCTCATGTAGACACCGCATTTAATTTCAAACCACTGCAGGTTGTTGGACTGTGGTCGTCGCTGTGATCAGAGGGCTGGGATGGGAATATGGGTTCCATAGCATCTCAGTCCCCCCTGAAAGTCCATCCAGGGCATTGTCTGTGCCTCGTACAACCTGCGCTTTTGGATGAGGCAGCCCTGCTGACTTCCCGAGAGCGATTCTGAGCCTGTCTCTGGGCTCAGCCAGGAGGTAGGCTGTGATCTGATGGTGCTATCTGCCCGGGTCTGGCTGTGTGTCCAGGAGCTTCATTTTGATGTGGTACACAGCTAAAGATGTCCCTCTGGGTTGTTTTTGTTGTTGCTGTTAGTTCTGTCCCATCTTGGCATTTTACCCCCTTTACCTTGATATTTCCTCCTGCTGTCCAAAGTTCCTGAATTTTCACCTAAACCCGAGCCTGTACATGACCGACGCTCTTGCGCCTCAGGCTCATGCCATTGTAGGAAGTCGCCTGATGCCTTCCACCCGAGCAGCTGTCTTCATCATGTGCATGACAAATGGCACAGTTCTGAGCAGAGTGCCTTGCCCAGAAGGGCTCCCAATAAATCCAATAAATGTGTTATCACTGCATATCCTGAATTCTTTTTTTTTTTTTTTGGCCGCATCGCACAGCTTGTGGGATCTTAGGTCCCCTGACCAGGGACTGAACCCGGGCCATGGCAGTGAGAGCTCAGAGTCCTAACCACTGCGCTGCCAGGGATATCCTTGATTCTGAGATGTATTTTTTCACAGTTAATAACGTTTCCAAAATTGGAGTACATCTGACAATCCTTATGTACATTTAACAGCATTTTTTCAAAAAGCTGTTACAATTATATGATAATGTGGTACAAATGAGGAGGTAATATGTTGCAAGTGAGCCGATTTTAATTTGTACATTTCTTTGTAAATGAAAGTTTTTCCCCAAGTTTAATTCGTTGGGGTGTAAGGCAGTAGCAGTCATTATGTATGTAGAATTATAAATTCCTTCTGCTGGTCTCATTCACACCGGTATCCCCAGACATGTATTTTGAAATTCCCTCTCTGATATCTCAGCCCGATCTGATATATCACTCTGGGCAGTAGTCATCCATTAACCGACAGATCCAGTAACTTCCTGTTTTCAGGAACTTTAGTTACACTGTGACTGAGGGATAATTACGGGGTGATCTCACCCTCATATTTCATCAAAGAACAAAAATATTTACGAGTCTTGTCTTCATTCTAGGAACTGAAGTGCTTCTTTTTTATTTTTTATTTTTTGGCTGCGTTGGGTCTTCATTGCTGCGTGCAGGCTTTCTCTAGTTGTGGCAAGCAGGGGCTACTCTTCTTTGCGGTGTGCGGGCTTCTCATTGCGGTGGCTTCTCTTGTTGTGGAGCACAGGCTGTAGGCGCACGGGCTTCAGTAGTTGCAGCACGCAGGCTAAGTTGTTGCGGCACGCAGGCCCTAGAGCATGCAGGCTTCAGTAGTTGTGGCACATGGGCTCTAGGGCAGGCAGGCTTCAGTAGTTGTGGAGCGCAGGCTCTAGAGCACAGGCTCAGTAGGTGTGGCACACGGGCTTAGTTGCTCCGCGGCATGTGGGATCTTCCTGGACCAGGGATTGAACCTGTGTTCCCTGGCAGGTGGATTCTTAACCACTGCATTACCAGGGAAGTCCCTGAAGTGCTTCTTATGAGAGATCTAACTGATTTCTTAGCAGGGGCTCAGAAAAAAAAAAAAAAAAAGCATTTAAGAAATCCTTTTTATCTTAGGAAGACTATAATATAATTGCTTTGAAATCTTTCAAAGAGAAGCCTATTACAGAGAGGAATAGTAGATCTCTTTTTTGCTCTCTGATATTATTCCATCACACTGTTAGAACATTCCCCATATCTCTCTAGAGACCTCTTTAGGGAAATCAGTTTTAAAAGATTGTAAAAGGCAGTTTTAAAGTCATTTTTAAATCTAAAGGCCAAATTCTGAAAGGATGGCAGCTTCTGCCTCCTCTGAGTCCTGCTCCTTTGATACTGTCCATCACTGGGGACTCTTGCCCATTAGTCATCCAGGTGGGTACATACTTACATTGTACCTGCAGTTATCAAGTGCCTTCGTTTTTATTTGCCTTCTTTTTAAAATGCTGTTTTTGCTATTTTTTTCCCCATATGTGCTGATACTCCTGTCGTGTGCCTATCAAAAATATTTTCCAAGTGTTGATTTACAGAATTTTTGAAAAAAGAGAGAAAGGGAAGTAGAGAAAGTGCTCATCTAAAAATCTACCACCTTTCCCTCCAGCTTTATCTGTGTGGAGTGTTTACGTAGTTGTATCATGGTGAATATATAAATTTAAAAAATATTTTTCTCGTTACTATTTTATAAGCAGTTTTCATGTACTACTTAGTTACCCCACTCTTTACTTTTTAAATAGTGCATAATATTCTGTGGTGTATTGGATGTGCAGTAAACTACCTGTTCAGATGTTTGGGAGCATTTAGGTTGTTATCACTTACTGTTAAAAAGCCTTGCTCAACTTTTTTCATATTTTCATCATTTTTTTTCTACTTAGATTGTATTTCTGGGGATGGGATTACCTAGTGAAAGGACTTGATTCTTTTTATGCAGTCTCTAACATTTGAGGGTTTTTTTAATAATAAATTTAGTTTTTTAGTTTTGGCTGCATTGGGTCTTTGTTGCTGTGTGGGCTTTCTCTAGTTGCGGCGAGCAAGGGCTACTCTTCCTTGTGCTGCACGGGCTTCTCATTGCAGTGGCTTCTCTTGCTGCGGAGCAGGGGCTCTAGGTGCACGGGCTTCAGTAGTTGCGGCTTGCGGGCTCTAGAGCGCAGGCTCAGTAGTTGTGGGGCATGGGCTTAGTTGCTCGTGGCATGTGAGATCTTCCCAGACCAGGGATTGAACCCACGTCCGCTGCGTTGGCAGGCGGATTCTTAACCACTGCGCCACCAGGGAAGTCCCAACATTTGAGTTTTTAATGATACTTTGGTGTAGTCTTTCCCCAAAGCAAGTAGGGTTTTCTCAGCGATGGAAAAAAAAAAAGAAAGAAAGAATATAAATGTCCCCAAGTCACCTGTCCCAAACTTAGGAAAGGTTTGACCTGTCTGATGCTGGGGTTGAAATCATGAATCTCTGTATAGCCTTTGATCTGTTTTATTTTCTCTCTTTCAGGATATCCCAGACCCCAAATTCCTCCCCTTGGTGGCATCCTGGCAGACCTACCCTCTGTTCTTTGGCACGGCCATTTTTGCATTTGAAGGCATCGGGATGGTAAGAGTTGCACTGTGATTCTCTGGTGCCCTCAGTGTCCTTGAGGTCTGCTTTAAGGAATGCTGAGGAAATGCTATTAGAAATTATCTTCTGAGTCTTATTGGCCAGTTAATGAACAGCGTTTCAAAGACTCCACTGAAGTTTCCCAGCTCCAGGTTTTGGAAGTAAGTTGTATGTAATTTGAGAATGTTTCCCTTCAAGCCCTCTCTGTTGCACACTCATCTCCTGTGTGTGCAGTAAGCAGCAGTGCCGGGCAATTCTGAACACAGGATCTAGATTCAGACTGACTTGGGGTGAGTCCTGGCTCTGCCAGAGAGTAGCTGTGTGACCTTGTGCAAGGACTCGCCTGCTCAGAGCCTTCATTGTTTGCTTCTGAAAAGTGGGCTTAATGTTTAGTAGTTGTTAGGATTAAATGAGATATGTGTAAAGTGCTTTGTACGGTCTCTGACATACGGTGAGCATAAGTACTTTTTATTTTCATTAATAATACTATTGATTTTATTGTTAAATCAATAAACCTATGAACGAATTCTCTGCCCTGGAACACTGTTGAGCTGTATTTTCCTTGTATAAATGAGTAGCCTTTAATCCTAGCTCAGCTTCCCCATGTTGGTGCTGTGATTCCACCAAATTCTTCTCCTAAAGGGAGGGATCTGTCACTCAGGTGTACCTATTTTGGTTTTTATTTGTGCTTTTCATAATGAATGTCCAGTATTCTCTGAAGAAAGTTATTAGCTCTGCTGACCTAGGGCTTAGGAAATGGGAAGACACTTCTTTCATGGAATATCTTTTTGTCCCCATCTGATTGTCCTGTCACCTTATACACTTTTAAGAAAACCTAGAAGCTGGACATTTTGTGTCACAATTTGAGGAATTGCCCAGGTGGTGTCCATGGAACGTGAGGCTCTAACAACATGGGGGAGGCTTTTCGAGTGATTGTGTGTACATGGTTGTCCTGAGGTTTTGAACCTTTCCCTATGCTTGCTCTTGGGGCTTCTCATTGCCCAAGAAGAATGTCTCATCTTTTTTTTTTTTTTAAATAAATTTATTTATTTATTTTATCTTTGCATGGGGTCTTCGTTGCTGCGCGCGGGCTTTCTCTATTTGCGGCAAGCGGGGGCTACTCTTCATTGCAGTGCGCTGGCTTCTCACTGCGGTGACTCCTCTTGTTGTGGAACATGGGCTCTAGGCGCGTGGGCTTCAGTAGTTGTGGCTCGCGGGCTCTAGAGCGCGGGCTCAGCTGTTCCGTGGCATTTGGGATCTTCCCAGACCAGGGCTCGAACCCATGTCCCCTGCATTGGCAGGCGGATTCTTAACCCCTGCACCACCAGGGAAGCCCCAGAATGGCTCATCTTGATTCACAGACATATATGGTTTCCCTGCTGCTGGGGCAGAGGCCTGAAGGGGCCTGTATTATAGCAGGAGAAAGAGGTCCCGAGCACTCGGGACTGGAAAGAAGAGGCTGAGTGAGTGCGGAAAGATGCCCGGGTTTCTTTAGGAACGTTGTACTGCATTTGTGAATTTCCCCTAACAGCACAGGGCAGAAATTGTTCTTTGCTTCATTTCATTAGCTGAGGCTTGGATACAGAGTGATTCTGTAATCGTCATTATCTGTTACTTCAAGATTTGTCCATGTTTTCTCTTTTTACAATAGAGACACTGCTGTTTTGACTGTTAGTTTGGATCTGAGGGCTGTTGGGCATGACGGGTAAGAGCAGTGGACTCACTGGGATTTCCCGTGCTCTCTCTCTTTCTGCACCATTGACCTGGGCTGGCTGGGCTGGAGGAGATGGGCACCCTGCCCTCTGGCTCCTGAGACTCTCCATAGAAAGAAACCGAAGGAAAGCTTAGAAACTGTTTCTCATTGGCTGTGGATCAACTGAAGCTTGAGCCCCTTGAGCCGGGCAGCGGGTGGTGGGGGGGGGTGGGGGGGGGCAGGGTTGCTGAGGGCCAGTTGGAGATACAGAGCAGTGATACGCCCCAGAGCCCCAGGCCGGCAGCTGGCTCAAAGGGTGTGTCTGGCTCAGACCTGCTCTGCCTCATTTCCCTCAAGGAAAATGAGCATAACGACAAGATCAAAGACAGTTGGGACGGGCGGGGGTGGGGGGTGGTGGGGGTGGGGGTGGGGCAGTTTGATGTTGCCGTGACTCACGTTTTGGGAGTCAGGCCAGCCAGGGGCCGTTGACAGCAGATCATGAAGGTTGTCACAGTCACACTTGCTATTTTCCCTGTCCCTATACGAACCAGCCTTCATTAAGGGCCTTTCCTAACAGTATGGAGGTTTCTCAAAAAACTAAAAATAGGGACTTCCCTGGTAGTCCAGCGGTTATGACTCCTCGCTCCCAATGCGGGTTCGATCCCTGGTCGGGGAACTAACATCCCACATATCGCAACTAAGCCCACACGCCGCAACTACTGAGCTTGCGCACTCTAGAGCTGGTGCGCTGCACCTAGAGAAGCCCACATGCCACAACGAAGACCCAGCACAGCCTAAATAAATAATAAATAAAAATAAATTTATTGAAACAAAAACCTAAAAATAGAGTTGCCATGTGATCCAGCAATTCCAGCAATTCCACTCCTGGGCATCTACCCAGACAAAACTATAATTTGAACACCCCTGTGTTCATAGCAGCACTGTTCACAATAGCCAAGACATGGAAGCAACCTAAATGTCCACGGACAGATGAATGAATAAAGAAGATGTGGCATACACACACACACACACACACACACACACACACAATGGAATATTACTCAGCCATTGAAAAGAATGAAATAATGCCATTTGCAGCAATGTGGATGCAACTAGAGCGTATCAGACTAAATAAAGTAAGAAAGAGAAAGACAAGTATCATCTGATATCACTTATATGTAGAATCTAAAATACGACCCAAACAAACATATCTACAAAACAAGAACAGACTCACAAATAGAGAGAACAGACTTGTGGTTGCCAGGAGGTCGGGGGTAGGGAAGGATTGAGAGCTTGGGGTTAGCAAATGCAAACTATTACATATAGGATGGATAAACAACAAGGTCCTACTGTATAGCACAGGGAACTGTATTCAATAACCTGTGATAAATCATAATGGAGAAGAATATGAAAAAGAATATATATATATGTATGACTGAGTTACTTTGCTGTGCAGCAGAAATTAAACACAACATTATAAGTCAACTATACTTAAATGTTTTAAAAGAAAATTTTCATAATAAAAATTTTAAGTGTTAAAAAAAAAAAGGGGCCTTTCCTTGGCTTTGGCTAATGTTAAAGAAAGTCCTGGGCTTCCCTGGTGGTGCAGTGGTTGGGAGTCCGCCTACCAATTCAGGGGACACGGGTTTGAGCCCTGGTTCGGGAGGATTCCACATGCTGTGGAGCAACTAGGCCCAGGCACCACAGCTACTGAGCCTGCGCTCTAGAGCCCGCGAGCCACAGCTACTGAGCCTGCCTGCCACAGCTACTGCAGCCTATGCACCTGGAGCCCGTGCTCCACAACAGGGGAGGCCACCACAATGAGACGCCCGCATGCCATGGCTGGGGAGAGCCCGTGTGCAGCAGCAAGGACCCAACGCAAGCAAAAATAAAATAAATAAATTTAAAAAAAAAAAAAAGAAAGTTCTCTGCTATGAGGGAGAAGACCGTGAGGATCAGTGGTTTGAAACAGTCTGGAAACGGGGTTTTGTTATACATCTCCACGAGCCTCAACCTCCAGGGTCCTCTCGGTTTCTCTAACTTGGAGATTTCACTTGTCACTGCTAGTGCCCACCCCTTTTGAGGTAAGGAAACAGTTTCTGGGAACTGGAGTGGCAGTTTTCCCTGACCTGCATTTTGCATTCTTGGGACAGGTTAGTAGAGCTGTGATTTCAGGTGAGGTACAGCTGGCTTGGGCCACCACCCGTGTCTCTTCCTTGTTGCGCTGGGTGGGCATGATGCGAGAGGGCCTGCTGGGTGCCATGCCACCTGCATTTGAGGAGCAAACAGCACTCCCAGCCCACAGGGATCTTGTAGCCGGAGGCAAAGAGCCAGGCTGTGCCAGGAGTCCTGGCTTCCGGACCTGCCCGCCCTTACCTCCCGGGACTTCCTGCTTAGACAGCAGGCTCCAGAGCTCCTCCAGCTCGGCAAGCGCAACTAATGAGGAACAGCTTGCATTTGTCTGTCTAGTCAAGGACAGATGTGCTTTGGGGGAAGTTGGGGATAGAGAAGTTACTTTTTTCTGAGAATATTACTTTGTTGTTGTCATTGGCCGTTAATGTTGCTTTATTCTATGCTTTCTCTCCTCTCACTACTCTCCTAGGTTCTGCCCCTTGAAAACAAAATGAAGGATCCCCGGAAGTTCTCGCTCATCCTCTATGTGGGAATGGCTATCATCACTGTCCTCTACATCAGCCTGGGGTGTCTGGGGTACCTGCAATTTGGAGCTACCATCCAAGGGAGCATAACCCTCAACCTGCCCAACTGTTGGTATGTTGGGGAGGATGGAAGCCTGGGAGCACTGCGTTTTTAAAAAAATTAATGAGGGTCAGAATGTGATTTTTTCCTCTTCCCTATCTCTTAAATCAGCCCACTTCACTTTTTTAAAAAAAATTATTTTATTTATTTATTTTTGGCTACGTTGGGTCTTCGTTGCTGCAGGCAGGCTTTCTCTAGGTGTGGCGAGCGGGGGCTACTCTTCATTGCGGTGCGCGGGCTTCTCACTGCAGTGGCTCCTCTTGCTGCAGAGCACGGGCTCTACGCGCATGGGCTTCTGTAGTTGTGGCACGTGGGCTCAGTAGTTGTGGCTCGCGGGCTCCAGAGCACAGGCTCAGTAGTTGTGACGCACGGGCTTAGTTGCTCCACGGGATGTGGGATCTTCGCAGACCAGGGCTTGAACCTGTGTCCCCTGCACTGGCAGGCGGATTCTTAACCACTGTGCCACCAGGGAAGCCCCAGCCCACTTCACTTTAGCTCTCACTTGCCACCAGCCCCTAGCCTAGCACCATCCCTCCTTGGCTGCCCAGTAAGCCTTTTGGCTGGTTTCCCTGCCTGGGTCTGACTCTCTCTCCCCATCTGTTCTCCTCTTGTTACCCATGTGAGCCATCTAACCCTTAGTGCAGTCATGCACTTGCCCATTGAGAAGGCTCAAAGGCTTCCTTTAGTTCTTATGATAAACAGGAAACCTTCAGGTACAGTCAGGGCCACTCAGGCTCTAGCCCCACCCCTACCTTATTCCTTCTCAGTGAGGAGGACTCAGCCTGGGCGTCACTTTGTTTGAGAAACTTCTCTGATGTCTCAGCCGCAGCAACTTCAAGTCTAGGTCAGTGGCCCTCCTCTCTGCTGCCCTGGAGTCCCGTGAGGATCCTGTCCTAATTCTTCTCCCATTGTGTTGTAGTTGTCTGTTTACCTGTACTGTGATCTCCCTACATTGTAAGCTCTGAGGGCAGCAACTGTCCAGTTCGTCATTTTACTCCAAGCCCCTGGCACAGTGCCTGGCGTACGATCAAAACCCAGTGAAAAGTTTTTGAATGAAAAGGAGGACTAAGCGCTGAGACTGTGAGGCATTTATAAATGAGGAGAGGTTACCAGGAAGCCAGTGGGGCCCAGAGGATAGAGGTGATCTGCCGTGTCCCAGCTCTACGGCCTTGGACAGATCACAGCTTCTCACTGCCTCAGTTCCCCTTTCTGGGAAATAAGAACAGTCATTTCTGCCAGGATTGTCAGGAAGAGCAAAAGACGTGTGTGAGCTTTCTAATACTGAACTGGCGCTATGGGGAAGTAGGATGCTGCAAGAGCTTTATGCTTTGCGTGAGTCATCCCGATGGAAATGGACGCTGCATGGATTGGCTGATCCCTTGACTGACGCTGCCATTTCTCCCCGGAGATCTGAGCCCAGAATGGTCAAGCATCCAGTCCATTGACCTTGAACCGTTCTAAATAGACGGAGAAAGAGGAGGGCAAACCTGCCTGGTTCCCAGCTTCTGCTGTGCCTGTCCCATGGCTGTCACCTGCTCCACGTGCAGGTGCAGATGGAGCCTCTCACCGTGGGCCTGGGATGCTTGGGAACCCTTCTGTATCTCATTTTCCCTAAGTCATGGTTGCTGTATTGTAGAGAAGCACTGAGACACACTGAAATGCTTCCTAAAAAGGTAGATGTCACAGGGTGTGTCTTCAGCAGCAGTTCTGTTCGGAAGATTACAGTTTCATTGCAGAGAGCAGCCGTGAGCAGATTCTGAGAAGCTTGTCGAATGCCCTAGGGATCAGAATAACCTTTCAGGCCAGTCTGGTTTTAGAACTCTGATCAGTGAGGCATGGTACAAGGACAGATTGAGAAAATCGAGAAAAACGTCTTTTCAGGAGTATCAGCGTTTCGCACAGGACACCCTAATCAGCAGGGCTTTGGGGACTAGGTTTGTTGTATGGCCAACCAAGTGGTAGCCCTGAAATGGGCTTTTGTTTTCTGAAAGTCTTTCTCTTTCCCTCTGATGCCTGCTTTTAAATTTCCAAATGTTCCTGCCCTTTCAAGAGAGAAGAGTCGGGTGGTAGCTCGCATAAGTGAAGATAAGTGGATCAGGGGCCGCAGAAGCAGCCCACATAATCTGAAGCCATAGCTGAGCATCTGTCTTCTTTCCTCTGATGTTTCAAACCCAGCTACCCTGATCTTTCTGCCTCCATTCGGGTGTGATTTATTTGGCCATCCCAGCAGGTGACTATCCTGATTCTAGACTTGCCAGCACTCCAGAAGGCTTCGGTGCTGCACTGAGTTTAATTATAGAGCCACTAGCTGGTTTTTTCCCCAAGGATTTTTATCATCTCTTCTTGGAACAAGTAAGACATTTTGTCAATCTCAGTTTCTTCCAGGATGTTCTGCTCATAGCATTAGAACATCTTCTAGGTATTAATTTCGACCACAGAGGAATTCAGTATGCGTCATGCACAATATAATCACCACTTTTAAATAGATTTCCAAGGCAGGGAGGTCTGTGTTTCTCACTTCATAATGCATGAGGGTCTTATGTGAAGTGGAGCTTTGCTTAGGGGCAGTGTCCTTCCCTTTAATGATCAAGTCAGATCTGTGAATACTTACTGATGATACCTTTTTACTCCTCTGCACAGTCCTAGGCCTGGGATAAGATAGACATGTCCCATGGTGAGTCAGCAGTCTCCCTGAGAAGCTACACATGAAGCAGTAGTAGGATAGTAACCCTAGTGGAATGCAGAGATGGATTTTGCTCCTGCCTCTTGCCCTGTGTGGTCACTGTCCGATTCTAGGGAGCACTGAATTAAATGGGAAGGATATAAATAGGCTTGTTGGAGTTATATTGCATTTTTTTATAACATCTTTATTGGAGTATAATTGCTTTACAATGGTGTGTTAGTTTCTGCTTTATAACAAAGTGAATCAGTTATACATATACATATGTTCCCATATGTCTTCCCTCTTGCGTCTCCCTCCCTCCCTATCCCACCCCTCTAAGTGGTCACAAAGCATCGAGCTGATCTCCCTGTGCTATGCGGCTGCTTCCCACTAGCTATCTATTTTACGTTTGGTAGTGTATACATGTCCATGCCACTCTCTCACTTTGTCACAGCTTACCCTTCCCCCTCCCCATATCCTCAAGTCCATTCTCTAGTAGATCTGTGTCTTTACTCCCGTCTTGCCCCTAGGTTCTTCCTGACCTTTTTTTTTCCTTTTTTCTTAGATTCCATATATATGTGTTGGCATATGGTATTTGTTTTTCTCTTTCTAACTTACTTCACTCTGTAAGACAGACTCTAGGTCCATCCACCTGACTACAAATAACTCAATTTTATTTCTTTTTATGGCTGAGTAATATTCCATTGTATATATGGGCCACATCTTCTTTATCCATTCATCTGTTGATGGACACTTAGGTTGCTTCCATGTCCTGGCTATTGTAAATAGAGCTGCAATGAACATTTTGGTACATGACCCTTTTTGAATTATGGTTTTCTCAGGGTATATGCCCAGTAGTGGGATTACTGGGTCATATGATAGTTCTATTTTTAGTTTTTTAACAGACCTCCATACTGTTCTCCATATTAGTTGTATCAATTTACATTCCCACCAACAGTGCAAGAGGGTTCCCTTTTCTCCACACCCTCTCCAGCATTTATTGTTTGTAGATTTTTTGATGATGGCCATTCTGACTGGTGTGAGATGATATCTCATTGTAGTTTTGATTTGCATTTCTCTAATGATTAATGATGTTGAGCATTCTTTCATATGTTGTTGGCAAATCTATATATCTTCTTTGGAGAAATGTCTATTTAGGTCTTCAGCTCATTTTTGGATTGGGTTGTTTGTTTTTTTGATATTGAGCTGCATGAGCTGCTTGTAAAGTTTGGCTTTGTCAGTTGCTTCATTTGCAAATATTTTCTCCCATTCTGAGGGTTGTCTTTTGGTCTTGTTTATGGTTTCCTTTGCTGTGTAAAAGCTTTTAAGTTTCATTAGGTCCCATTTGTTTATTTTTGTTTTTATTTCCATTTCTCTAGCAGGTGGGTCAAAAAGGATCTTACTATGAGTTATGTCATAGAGTGTTCTGCCTATGTTTTCCTCTAAGAGTTTGATAGTGTCTGGCCTTACATTTAGGTCTTCAATCCATTTTGAGTTTATTTTTCTGTATTGTGTTAGGGAGTGTTCTAATTTCATACTTTTAAATGTACCTGTCCAGTTTTACCAGCACCACTTATTGAAGAGGCTGTCTTTTCTCCACTGTATATTCTTGCCTCCTTTATCAAAGATAAGGTGACCATATGTGTGTGGGTTTATCTCTGGGCTTTCTCTCCTGTCCCTTTTTTTTTTTTTTTTTTTTGCGGTACGCGGGCCTCTCACTGTTGTGGCCTCTCCCGTTGCGGAGCACAGGCTCCGGACACGCAGGCTCAGTGGCCATGGCTCACGGGCCCAGCCGCTCCGCGGCATGTGGGATCTTCCCGGACCAGGGCACGAACCCGTGTCCCCTGCATCGGCAGGCAGACTCTCAACCACTGCACCACCAGGGAAGCCCTAGTCGTTTCCCTACAAATTGTGAAAGTTTTTGTTCTAGTTCTGTGAAAAATGCCAGTGGTAGTTTGATAGGGATTGCATTGAATCTGTAGATTGCTTTGGGTAGTAGAGTCATTTTCACAATGTTGATTCTTCCAATCCAAGAACATGGTATATCTCTCCATCTATTTGTATCATCTTTAATTTCTTTCATCAGTGTCTTATAATATTCTGCATACAGGTCTTTTATCTCCTTAGGTAGGTTTATTCCTAGATATTTTATTCTTTTTCTTGCAGTGGTAAATGGGAGTGTTTTCTTAATTTCACTTTCAGATTTTTCATCATTAGTGTATAGGAATGCTAGAGATTTCTGTGCATTAATTTTGTATCCTGCTACTTTACCAAATTCATTGATTAGCTCTAGTAGTTTTCTGGTAGCATCTTTAGGATTCTCTATGTATAGTATCATGTCATCTGCATGATACTACATCTTTACTTTTTCTTTTCCGATTTGGATTCCTTTTATTTCTTTTTCTTCTCTGATTGCTGTGACTAAAACTTCCAAAACTATGTTGAATAATAGTGGGGAGAGTGGGCAACCTTGTCTTGTTCCTGATCTTAGTGGAAATGGTTTCTGTTTTTCACCATTGAGGACAATGTTGGCTATGGGTTTGTCATATATGGCCTTTATTATGTTGAGGAAAGTTCCCTCTATCCTTACTTTCTGCAGGGTTTTTATCATAGATGGGTGTTGAATTTGTCAAAAGCTTTCTCTGCATCGATTGAGATGATCGTATGGTTTTTCTCCTTCAATTTGTTAATATGGTGTATCACATTGATTGATTTGCATATATTGAAGAAACCTTGTATTCCTGGGATAAACCCCACTTGACCATGGTGTATGATCCTCTTAATGTGCTGTTGGATTCTGTTTGCTAGTATTTTGTTGAGGATTTTTGCATCTATGTTTATCAGTGATATTGGCCTGTAGTTTTCCTTCTTTGTGACATCTTTGTCTGGTTTTGGTATCAGGGTGATGGTGGCCTCGTAGAATGAGTTTGGGAGTATTCCTCCCTCTGCTATATTTTGGAAGAGTTTGAGAAGGATAGGTGTTAGCTCTTCTCTAAATGTTTGATAGAATTCGCCTGTGAAGCCATCTGGTCCTAGGCTTTTGTTTGTTGGAAGATTTTTAATCACAGTTTCAATTTCAGTGCTTGTGATTGGTCTGTTCATATTTTCTGTTTCTTCCTGATTCAGTCTTGGCAGGTTGTGCATTTCTAAGAGTTTGTCCATTTCTTCCAGGTTGTCCATTTTATTGGCATAGAGTTGCTTGTAGTAATCTCTCATGATCCTTTGTATTTCTGCAGTGTCAGTTGTTACTTCTCCTTTTTCATTTCTAATTCTGTTGATTTGAGTCTTCTCCCTTTTTTTCTTGATGAGTCTGGCTAATGGTTTATCAATTTTGTTTATCTTCTCAAAGAACCAGCTTTTACTTTTATTGATCTTTGCTATCATTTCCTTCATTTCTTTTTCATTTATTTCTGATCTGATCTTTATGATTTCTTTCCTTCTGCTAACTTTGGGGTTTTTTTGTTCTTCTTTCTCTGATTGCTTTAGGTGTAAGGTTAGGTTGTTTATTTGAGATGTTTCCTGTCTCTTAAGGTAGGATTGTATTTTTATAAACTTCCCTCTTAGAACTGCTTTTGCTGCATCCCATAGGTTTTGGGTCACTGTGTTTTCATTGTCATTTGTTTCTAGGTATTTTTTGATTTCCTCTTTGATTTCTTTAGTGATCTCTTGGTTATTAAGTAGTGTATTGTTTAGCCTCCATGTGCTTGTATTTTTTTACAGGTTTTTTCCTGTAATTGATATCTAGTCTCAATGCATTGTGGTCAGAAAAGATACTTGATACAGTTTCATTTTTCTTAAATTTACCGAGGCTTGATTTGTGACCCAGGATATGATCTGTCCTGGAGAATGTTCTGTGTTCTCTTGAGAAGAATGTGTATTCTGTTGTTTTTGGATGGAATATCCTATAAATATCAATTAAGTCCTTCTTCTTTAATGTATCATTTAAAGCTTGTGTTTCCTTATTTTCATTTTGGATGATCTGTCCATTGGTGAAAGTGGGGTGTTAAAGTCCCCTACTATGATTGTGTCACTGTCGATTTTCCCTTTTGTGGCTGTCAGTATTTGCCTTATGTATTGAGGTGCTCCTATGTAGGGTGCATAAATATTTACAATTGTTATATCTTCTTCTTGGATCAATCCCTTGATCATGATGTAGTGTCCTTGGTCTCTTGTAATAGTCTTTACTTTAAAGTCTATTTTGTCTGATACGAGAATTGCTACTCCAGCTCTCTTTTGATTTCCATTTGCATGGAATATCTTTTTCCATCCCCTCACTTTCAGTCTGTGTGTGTCCCTAGGCCTGAAGTGGGTCTCTTGTAGACAGCATATATACGGGTCTTGTTTTTGTATCCATTCAGCCAGTCTGTGTCTTTTGGTGGGAGCATTTAATCCATTTACATTTAAGGTAATTATCGATATGTATGTTCCTTTTCCCATTTTCTTAATAGTTTTGGGTTTGTTATTGTAGGTCTTTTCCTTCTCTTGTGTTTCTTGCCTAGAGAAGTTCCTTTAGCATTTGTTGTAAAGCTGGTTTGGTGGTGCTGAACTCTCTCAGCTTTGGCTTGTCTGTAAAGGTTTTAATTTCTCCATCAAATCTGAATGAGATCCTTGCTGGGTAGAGTAATCTTGGTTGTAGGTTTTTCTCTGTCATCACTTTAAATATGTCCTGCCAGTCCCTTCTGGCTTGCAGAGTTTCTGCTGAAAAATCAGCTGTTAACCTTATGGGGATTCCCTTGTGTGTTATTTGTTGTTTTTCCCTTGCTGCTTTTAATATTTGTTCTTTATATTTAATTTTTGATAGTTTGATTAATATGTGTCTTGGCGTGTTTCTCCTTGGGTTTATCCTGTACGGGACCCTCTGTGCTTCCTGGACTTGATTAACTATTTCCTTTCCCATATTAGGGAAGTTTTCAACTATAATCTCTTCAAATATTTTCTCAGTCCCTTTCTTTTTCTCTTCTTCTTCTGGGACCCCTATAATTCGAATGTTGGTGCATTTAATGTTGTCCCAGATGTCTCTGAGAGTGTCCTCAGTTCTTTTCATTCTTTTTTCTTTATTCTGCTCTGCAGTAGTTATTTCCACTATTTATATCTTCTAGAGAATTTTTATTTCATTTATGGTGTTGTTCATCATTGTTTGCTCTTTAGTTCTTCTAGTTCCTTGTTAAACGTTTCTTTTATTTTGTCTATTCTGTTTCCAAGATTTTGCATCATCTTTACTATCATTATTCTGAATTCTTTTTCAGGTAGACTGCCTATTTCCTCTTCATTTGTTAGGTCCGGTGTGTTTTTACCTTACTCCTTTATCTGCTATGTGTTTTTCTGTCTTCTCATTTTGCTTATCTTACTGTGTTTGGGGTCTCCTTTTCACAGGCTGCAGGTTCATAGTTCCCATTGTTTTTGGTGTCTGTCCCCAGTGGCTAAGGTTGGTTCAGTGGGTTGTGTGGGCTTCCTTGTGGAGGGGACTAGTGCCTGTGTTCTGGAGGATGAGGCTAGATCTTATCTTTCTGATGGGCAGGTCCACGTCTGGTGGTGTGTTTTGGGGTGTCTGTGGGCTTATTATGATTTTAGGCAGCCTCTCTGCTAATGGATGGGGTTGTGTTCCTCTCTTGCTAGTTGTTTGGCATAGGGTGTCCAGCACTGTAGCTTGCTGGTCGTTGAGTGAAGCTGGGTCTTGGCGTTGAGATGGAGATCTCTGGGAGATTTTTGCCGTTGATATTACGTGGAGCTGGGAGGTCTCTTGTGGACCAGTGTCCTGAAGTTGGCTCTCCCATCTTAGAGGCAGAGACAGCACTGACTCCTGGCTGGAGCACCAAGAGCCTTTCATCCACACGGCTCAGAATAAAAGGGAGAAAAAATAGAAAGAAAGATAGAAGATAAAATAAAATAAAGTTATTAAAATAAAAAATTATTAAGAAAAAAAATTTAAAAAGTAAGGAAAAACAAAAAATCAGACGGATAGAACCCTAGGACAAATGGTAAAAGCAAAGCTATACAGACAAAACCACACACAGAAGCATACACATACACACTCACAGAATAAGGAAAAGGTGAAAAAGTAATAAATCTCGCTCTCAAAGTCCACCTCCTCAGTTTGGGATGATTTGTTGTCTATTCATGTATTCCACAGATGCAGGGTACATCAGGTTGATTGTGGAGATTTAATCCGCTTCTCCTGAGGCTACTGGGAGAGATTTCCCTTTCTCTTCTTTGTTCTCACAGCTCCCGGGGTTCAGCTTTGGATTTGGCCCCGCCTCTGCGTGTAGGTCGCCTGCGCATGTCTGTTCTTCGCTCAGACAGGACGGGGTTAAAGGAGCCGCTGCTTTGGGGGCTGTGGCTCACTCAGGCCGGGGGGAGGGAGGGGTACTGATGCGGGGCGATCCTGCGACGGCAGAGGCCGGCGTGACGTTGCAGAAGCCTGAGGTGCGCCGTGTGTTCTCCCGGGGAAGTTGTCCCTGGATCACGGGACCCTGGCAGTGGTGGGCTGCACAGGCTCCCGGGAGGGTAGGTGTGAACAGTGACCTGTGCTCGCACACAGGCTTCTTGGTGGCGGCAGCAGCACCCTTAGCGTCTCATGCCCGTCTCTAGGGTCCGCGCTGATAGCCGCGGCTCGCGCCCTTCTCTGGAGCTCCTTTAAGCGGCGCTCTTAACCCGCTCTCCTCCCGCACCAGGAAACAGAGAGGGAAGAAAAAGTCTCTTGCGTGTTAGGCAGGTCCAGACTTTTCCCTGGACTCCCTCCCGGCTAGCTGTGGTGCACTAACCCCTTCAGGCTGTGTTCTCCCCGCCAGTCCTCTCCCTGCGATCTGACTGAAGCCGAGCCTCAGCTCCCAGCCCCGCCCGCCCCAGCGGGTGAGCAGACAAGCCTCTCGGGCTGGTGAGTGCTGGTCCGCACCGATGCTCTGTGCAGGAATCTCTCAGCTTTGCCCTCCGCACCCCTGTGGCTGCGCTCTCCTCCGTCTCTCCGAAGCTTCCCCGCCCCCCGCCCCGCCCCCCCGCAGTCTCCGCCCACCCGCGAAGGGCTTCCTAGTGTGTGGCAACTTCTCCGCCTTCACAGGTCCCTCCGAGAGGTGTAGGTCCGTCCCTATTCTTTGTCTCTGTTTTTTCTTTTGCCCTACCCAGGTACGTGGGGGAAGTCTGAGGTATTCAGCCAGCGTTCAGTAGATGTTCTGTAGGAGTTGTTCCAGATGTATATGTATTTCTGACGTATTTGTGGAGAGGGAGGTGATCTCCGCGTCTTACGCTTCCGCCATCTTGAATCTCCTCCACCTTGTATTTTTAATTGTTTTTATTTTTGAAAGGATATATGCCTGTGGAAAAGACTCCAGATGTTCAAAGGGCATACAGAAAATGTTAAGTTTCCACTTGCCTCTCTAGGACCCCAGTTTTACAATTTTCCATTTCAGGGACAACCATATTACCAGTTTCTTATGTTTCCTCCTGAAGATGTTTGGTGTATGTAAGAATGTCACATGTATGTGTGTGTGAAGGGGAGTGCTTTTCCCTATTTTTCCTTTTTTAGACAGTTGGTACCATACTGTCGACACTGTACTGCTTCATGCTTTTTTCACTTCATCATATATCGTGGAGCTCGTACCACATCAGCGCCTGGAGTTCTGTCTCCTACATTTTAACATTTATATGGAAGTGCCATGATCTATTTAACCAGTTCCCCGCTGATTAACATTTAAACTCTTTTCAGTCTTTCAGACTTAAATAATGCTGCAGCAACTTATTTTTTATGTAAGTGTATGTGCGCATGTGTAAGTATATCTACAAGATAAATCCCTAGACCTGAAATTTTTTGTCCAAAGGACACGTGCGCTTGTAACTTGGATAGATATGGCCAAATCACCTTGGGACTGTTTTGCACTCTCATTGCTGGTGTATGAGCGTACAGAGCCGGCTCTGAACGTGTCTCGGCTCTCTCTGCAGGCTGTACCAGTCAGTTAAGCTGCTCTATTCCATCGGCATCTTCTTCACGTATGCCCTCCAGTTCTACGTCCCGGCCGAGATCATCATCCCCTTCTTCGTGGCCCGTGCACCTGAGCATTGCGAGCTGGTGATAGACCTATCCGTGCGCACCGTGCTGGTCTGCCTGACGTGTGAGTAGAGGACAAGATCATTGCCTTGTCTGTTTTCTTCCAGAGGGCATCGAGTCGCCAGGGCTTTCATGAGAGAGAACTTGTATCATAGTGAAATGGCCAGTGCTGTGTGAGCAGAGAACTTGAGGTGCAGTGTCAGCTTCAGAATTGAGGCACGTCCGTGAAGGGAGTGAATTGATTATAGATGTGCTCTGAAGGACACGGGAATGGAAACGGTGCTTTATTTATAGATATGGCCTAAAATGCAATGACGATGGTCATAATTCATGCTAAACATGTGCAATTACTATTCCGTATGAAATATGGCAAAAGTTTAAAAGAGAGCCATTTAACCCATATGCATAATGAGTACTATAGGTTACTTTGATAGCAGGTGTATGTTTGTTTGTTTTTTCAAATAATTGTGTTTCCAATGTGACAGTCTATTCCTTGGATTTCATTTTGAGACTGCTTGATACTATTCCAGACACTTTTGGATGTTGGTCTTAACTAAATTGTGTTTCTTAGAAAATTTCTGTTGATTAACATAGGTGTTTGACTTATCACTTTGTGTTTTATTCCTCTTCCCTGACCACACACCCAGGAGCGTGAGTTGAGAGACAAGATATCATCCTATTTG
Source organism: Globicephala melas (assembly GCF_963455315.2). Lineage (NCBI taxonomy): Eukaryota > Metazoa > Chordata > Mammalia > Artiodactyla > Delphinidae > Globicephala > Globicephala melas. The sequence goes on from NC_083316.1 coordinate 127,057,774, forward strand.
TTCTTGGTTAAAACTGGTATAAGTTCAAAAATAAAAATAAATTCTTTTTTTTTTTTGGAAGATTCTGTGAATTGATAGAATAGAGAATCCTTGAATAAATTGGTCTGTAATATCTAATTTAAATTTCTAGGCGATTTGCAGTTCCTTTCCAAATTGAATGCTTGAATCATAGATTTCTCTTCTTGGCTGTGTTTAAGTTTTTTTTTTTTTTTGGGAAAGAAACGTCTTTCCTTATTATATTGAGACTTCCCTGGGACTTTCTTTAAATTATCCAGTCCGAGCCTCTGTCTCTGGAGTAAAAATAGTTCTATGTGATTTTTTAACTAGACCAGAATGGAATGTTTTAGGGATGAATGATGTGAATGTTGTCTAGCATGCACTCATAGTATGGAAAGTCAGAAATGAGTTTATTGGTTAACTGTTAGCAAGAGGAGGACAGGGAAGAGGCTGTCCATCCTTACCCAAGCAAACGTGGGGATCAGACTAGTGCCCATCCTGGAATGGACCTCCTCAAGCCACCTGCAGTTGTCTTCCTGATATTACTTCTAGGGCAGTGGGTGGAAGCTCAGCATCCTGGATCTGCGTGGAAAAAACTCACTGGAGCTGAGGAACTAAAGACTGTCCCTTGACCTTAATCTTGGGCAGCTCTCCTGCTGAAGATTTCTTATAGGGTGGACCTGGGTAGGACCGTGGGTACCTTGGATTCCCCAGCCCCAGAGAGCTGATGGCAACCAAGAATCTGACTTCTTGTAGCCTTTATTTGACAGCCCTTCCGGCTCTCTCCTAGACCAGCCTAGAGAAACAACCCACTGGCTGCAGGCCACTGCTGCCCCAAAGCGACTGAAAGGAAGGAATGTGATATAGCTTGCTTTTCCAGTAAATTGCCTTAATGTGTGATAAGATAGGATGCTTAGACTCTTCTAGATTTTACTCCTGTCTCCTGCTGGCAACTCTGGAGGCTTTGATCAAATATGTATATTTCCTCTGTGGATGGATTAGCTCTGAGTGTTGAGGAGACAGCTTGCACGTGAAAAGCGTTCATAATGTCAACTCTCAGGGCCCTGATTCTTGAATGCAAGGGGCATTGGAAGAAAGGATAGGGATAGCTCAAATAACGGGCTTTGTTTCAGAGTGGTTCCTCGAGAGAAGGTAGGTCTGTCTGGGTACAATGTGCTGTCTCTGCCGGAAGAGCTGGGGCACTGAGCTGGCCCTGACTCCTCTCACCGCCCCATTTTCTTCTCAAGCCTGGCTTAGCCTCCGCTACCATATGTCGCGCTTCCTGCCAGGTTCCTCTCTGCTGCGCCCCGCAGGAACCAGCAGTCTCTGATTCACAGACCTCATACTATCCTTAGATGCCTCTTGGTTTTCGCTTTGCTTTTCCTGGCACTGTCTGTGGGTCTCACCTTCCTTCTACAGCGTGACTCTCAAATGACATGAGCCGCTTTTGATCTTCAAGCGCATTGGGTTGTTTTTCCCTTCTTCTGTGGTCGCTTGTGACTTAGCCTTACATTGTCATCCTTTTAAAGGGTGCAACCCCTTCATCTCCCAGCCCTAGGCTTCTCTTGCTTTCCCTGGAGACTGTGAAGTAATTGTGGGATTCAGGAGAGGCATTTTACTGTAGCACCAATTTAATTGCATTTATCTGAGTTCATTTGTTTTTGTTCCTCTGTACCTTCAGATCCTTTTGCAGAAGGTTAATTGGTATATGATTTTAGATCTTTGATATAACTGATTGTTTTCAATTATACCTATAAATTTTAATGGCAGCTCATTTTATTGCCATTTTGGGTATTTTCTCGTCATTTTCTCAACTTTCTCTCCTCTTCCTCACCCTCATCCCCAAGGAAAGCAGGAGCATTTGGTCAGCCTCATTTTTTTTTCCACTTGGAATTCAACCGTCTCACCACTCTTCCCCATCCACCAAAGATGGTTGTGCCTACTTTTTTTGAAAAAATAAATAAATTTATTTATTTATTTTATTTTGGCTGTGTTGGGTCTTCATCACTGCACGCGGGCTTTCTCTAGTTGCAGCGAGTGGGGGCTACTCTTTGTTGCAGTGCACGGGCTTCTTATTGAAGTGACTTCTCTTGTTGCAGAGCTTAGGCTCTGGGTGCCCGGGCTTCAGTAGTTGTGGCACACGGGCTCAGTAGTTGTGGCTCACGGGCTCTAGAGTGCAGGCTCAGTAGTTGTGGTGCACGGGCTTACTTACTCTGAGGCATATGGAATCTTCCCGTACCAGGGATTGAACCCATGTTCCTTGCGTTGGCAGGCGGATTCTTAACCACTGTGCCACCAGGGAAGCCCTGTGTCTACTTTTTGATGCTTAATTTTACACTGTTGGAGAGGAGAGGAAAAGAAAATAACACACGTCAGAGACTGGTGCTCATTTTCTTATGATTTCATGTGGGACAGTAGTTACTTCCAGTCTGTATGTTTGGACATGCAGGCTTAGCAGGCCACCTTATGTCCAGAACTTGTGTAGAAGGGGCTGGAAGAGGCTGGCTCCACCTGAGGGTAGCCGGGGCTGTACGAAGAGTAGTTTCTTTGGATTCCTTGAGGCCCTAACCTGTCCTTCAGTGGTTCGAACTGATTCTCTGTGGCATTTGCCACTTGAAACATTTTACTTCAGTTAGGTATGAGAATGTCACAAACCTGTTATTGAAGATAGAATAACAACAAAACCACCTCAATTAAGAAGCCTGTTTAGAATAGAATGTAAAACATGCCAAGCAGCCAGACCCTTTAGAGCATGAAGCTTCCAGGTCTAAACAAAGTGGTTTTTCAATGCCTTTTGGCCGTTCACACGTCTCAGTCTTGCAGCTATAAAGAAAAAGGGCAGCAGCATTAATACCTGTACACTGTGCCCCCTGTCCCCACTGCGGGGATGGTTGTAAGGCTTCAGCTTCTTCATCTGTAAGATATGAAGGGTATCCGATCGCCTCATGTCTAAAATTCTGTGATGCTGCACAACTCCTTTGAGCCTGATTTTAAATTTCTACCAAAGTATTGCTCGAAAAAAGAAAGTTAATGTAAAAACACCTGAAGACTGTCTAGATCTGGAGTAAGTAAAAATGAAATTCCCAATATCCCAGTGACTTAAAATAATTTTTCTTGCATTTTATCTTCTGTGTTAATCCGCATGGGCGCTTTTTTTTTCTTTTTTAAAATTTTATTTATTTTTGGCTGCATTGGGTCTTCGTTACTGCGCGTGACCTTTCTCCAGTTGCGGTGAGCGGGGGCTACTCTTCATTGCGGTGCATGTGCTTCTCATTGCAGTGGCTTCTCTTGTTGTGGAGCACCGGCTCTGGGCACACGGGCTTCAGTAGTTGCAGCAGGTGGGCTCAGTAGTTGTGGCTCGCAGGCTCTAGAGCACAGGCTCAGTAGTTGTGGTGCACGGGCTTAGTTGCTCTGTGGCATGTGGGATCTTCCCGGACCAGGGCTTGAACCCGTGTCCCCTGCATTGGCAGGCAGATTCTTAACCACTGCTCCACTAGGGAAGTCTGTCATGGGCGCTTTTTACAAAAAGTTGCAATTCTAGTGTACATATAACTTGGCCTTTTGCATTTTGTTTAAAATTACATCATGAATAGACATGTCCTTCATAAATATTTTTATGACCGCATGGTATTCCATTTTATTGATGAATTGTATTTACTAAACTATTCCTTTAATGTTGGACGTGTAAGTTGTTTCCCGTGCTTTTTGTATTATTTTTAAAATTTATACTCCCACTAAATGAAATTGTATATCCTGTCCAAGGCTGCTATTAATTTAAAGGCAGATTTCTAGCAATTTAAGAGTCCCATAGGTGGGCCTCACCAGGGTTGATCATAATAAATAACAGTAAGCACTTCTGGACACGGGAGCTGTAAGTGTCCAAGGAATTTCTGTCAGTGTGTGTTTGTCTCTCAAGTGCTTGCTCTCCTCTTGTGCGTAAGTCAGCTCTTTCTGCTGCTGGTCTACAACCACAGGCTCCAGAATCCCAATCAGCTCCTTCTCTGAACATGGCCATTGGCCTCCTGCTGCTTCAGCAGTTAAAGTCACATTCTCAGTGTTTCTTAACCCAAAGGGAAGATGTTTTGTAATACCATTGGAGCCCTCTTCACTAATCATGTGGTCTGGTTATCCTCAGGGCCCCCTTTCTGTTCATGCCACAGCTGGGCTAATGCAGAGGTCTGGCAACTGCCAGTTGGGAGTTTGTGGGCTTCCTCTTTGCATGCGGTGCTCTTTTCGTGGGGAAGTAGGGATAGGGTGTCCCCAGTTGGCTGCTTTCTGAGATCTCAGCCTTCGTGGGTTTCTCTTTCTAGAGGGCTTTATTTTAACTCATGGAGTAAAGACATTCAGTGCTGGAAGAGGTTTTAGTTGCTCCTGTATCTTTCCCAAGTACTGATTCCCACCTATAGAATTAGTGAAAACTAGTTTGTCCCATTTTGCCTTGTAGGTAAACAGATGCCTTGGCTAGTGAGCCCTCAGTTTGGGCCCCTTTCTCTTCCTCTTCCCCCCGTGTATTAGCGGGAGGCTCACTCTTCCCACCTTCTTCCCCCATTATCTTTCTCCAATGTCAGCCTGTATTTTGGTTCAGCTAAATATCCAGTCCAGCTAGGACAGGAAGACAGTGCTCCATTTGCAACCCTGTGGCCCTGGCTTTAAAAGAAAAGTTTTTGCCCTTTTAAAAATATTTCTATTAAGGATATTTTTGCTAAACATACTTATCTTGTATATCTGTTGTAGTAAAAACAAGAACAAGTATTTAGATTGCTTTTTAAAGTCATGATGAAATGGAACATCTCCGTCCAATCTGAGAAAAGATTCTGATCTCACAAGCTTCTGTTTCTGTTTTCACTTAATTCTTATCAGAGTGGAGCACGAGTGACTTCACTTAACTCGTATCATGAAGTACCCATCTGTCCTCCGGGCTAATACGAGAGAGGGAAGGGGAGAAAGGGAAGGGAGAGGACAGACTGTCAGAGCTGGGAGGGCTGGGCAGGTCCTCTGACTTATCTCCTCCAGGGGCTCATTGCCTCTGCTAAAATCCTCCCTTCTCTTGAGTGGGCTGGAGCATCCTGGGGACCGGGAGGAATAACTCACACTCCCTTTAACGGTACAAAAGCAGGCAGGCTAGAAGCTACGTTTTTGGCCCAACCATGTGTTCTTAGAGCGGAAGCCCGTCTCTCCGCTGTGCCACTCTGGAGCAGCACACATGGCTTCCCAGTTGACAGTGAGTTGAGGGACATATCCCAGAACACATTCCTACGCGACTAAGTCTACATTGCACAGTTCCTTAAAATTTCAGAGTCGAGTGTGACTTGAGTGATCATCCAGTGTTAATACAATCACCATACTTCATGGGTACGTGAACTGAGGCTCAGAATAGGAACTGATTTCCCCCCCAGGTCACACACAGCCTACTACTGAGCAGGGACGGGTGATGCTATTAGCTGACATGTATGAAGCACTTGTTATGTGTGTAGTACTCTAGGTTCTTTACGTGAATGATCTCATTTGACCATCCCTTTTTAGCAGTACGGGAGATGAGTCTTAAACAGGTTAAGAAACTGGCTGGTTAGTGGTGGATTGGAGCCTAGGTTCTGAGTCCAGACCCTTAACCACACCCAGGCTTAGGTCTGATGGCTGCCTCAGCTGTTTCCACCCCACTGCTCACCCAAACTGGAACATCTGGAGCCACCACTGTGTGGTTAAACATTAGGCAGAGAGAGACCCAGACCCCAGAGAGGGCAAGTGTCTTATTCCAGGTCACACAGCAGATCAACATTTGTTGAGCGTCAGGTTATCCATGATGAGAATGCCGTTTTGTCATCAGCCTACGGACACTTCACTTCCACCTTTCCTCCATATTCAACCCTGAAGGTTTGAGGGACATCACCAACTCTATTTAGAAGTAACTAAAGACTGAAACAGACTATTTTTAACTTGCAGAGCAAGTTAAAAGCTTATCCTTTGTTTAGACTTTCTGAAGGCTTCAGAACAGTGAGGGTATTCATGGATAATTGCCATGGTGGTTGAATATAGAAGAAAGAAAGAGGAAGGGATTGCCCCAGGGCTATAAAACCCTGGGCAGCAGAGGCAGATCTGAGACTCATTTTCCTTGTACCCCCTTTTGTTATCCAGGCTTCAAAATCCTTGTCTGGTGTCCTCTACAAAGCAGAGAGAGGTCAGGGCTGACCTGTACCGGATTCCCTACCACATGATTGTGGTGCATCCCTGGGAAAGCTAACCCGATATCAGACTCCCCCAGTTCTTCACAGACAGGATCTTTCCGCCGATCAGCCAGATCCCCTGTTCTCCCTCCTGCTGCATGTATCATTCTGTATTTTCTTTTTTGGCTGCATTGGGTTTTCGTTGCTGTGCATGGGCTTTCTCTAGTTGCAGTGAGCGGGGCCTACTTCATTGCGGTGCGCGGGGCTTCTCACTGCGGTGGCTTCTCTTGTTGCGGAGCACAGGCTCTAGGTGCATGGGCTTCAGTAGTTGCAGCACGCAGGCTCAGTGGTTGCAACATGCGGGCCCTAGAGCGCGTGGGCTTCAGTAGTTGTGGTGCTTGGGCTCAGTAGTTGTGGCTCGCGGGCTCTAGAGCGCAGGCTCAGTAGTCATGGCACATGGGCTTAGTTGCTCTGCAGCATGTGGGATCTTCCTGGATCAGGACTCAAACCCGTGTCCCCTGCATTGGCAAGCAGATTCTTAACCACTGCACCACCAGTGAAGTCCCATTCTGTATTTTCTTGATCATCAGGTCTATGATGTGACTGCAGCAGGGGCTTAAGGTCCTGGACTCTAGTCCCAGCTCTGTCACTTTCTATCATTTGAATTCTTTGGACCTTTCCTTCCACAGGGACCATAATAATGTGGAGTTCCGTACCCGTGGAGCGGAGGGAAATTCAGCTCAGTGGATGCTTCCCAGTGCTGTCTACTAGACACTAGACGGTCTGTGTGATGGGAGTGTTCTAGGTGTGCTGTCCAGGACAGTAGCCACTAGGCACAGGTGGCAGTTGAGTCCTTGCAATGTGGCCAGTGTGATTGGAGAACTGAATTCATTTAGATTTAGATAGCTAGTGACTGCGGCGTTATCGGACAGCACAGCTGCAGAGTGAGTGTAAGACAGGTGACGTGACCCTGCTCCTCCCCTGCTACATCCCGGCTCCCAGCATGCCTCTTCCTTTGCCGCATGGAGTGGTATTCCAGTTTAAAAGTAGGTGTTTCTCACAAAGCCTGGCCTCTAAATGCAGCCCACTGCTTTCGTCTGGTGCTCAGCCAAAGAAGCAGCGATCGATTCAGGCAATCCATCTGGAGCGTAGATAGGCTATATGGGACTCCGGCCAATACAAGACGTTCTGGTCTCTCACCACTGTGATGCCTTCCTCAGAGCAATTTAACTACATTTCTGCTTTATGAAATGAAGTGAGAACTGAAACCCCCGTGTCTAGTGTGAGTCTCTCATAGGGATCAGTGAGGTAACAGACGTGCCCTGGATCACTGTCTCAACGCGCAGGACCTCCGGCTGGAGCCCCGCAGCGGGGAAGACAATCCATCAGAATACATTCGATGACTAACGAGTTAACAATGCACTTTCCATAAGCAACAAGATGTATACTAGTGATGAGTAATATTGACTGTATTATGTGCCTGGTGTACACCAGGACTCTAGTTAAGTACCCGTGTAATCTCCTCTGATCATCGCAACATCTCTGTGACGTAAGAGCTTTTTGTATCCCTGTTTTGCCAACAAGAACGCTGGGAAATAGAAAGGAGCCATGTGTCACTCAAGGCAGAGCCAGGGTTCACACACAAGTGCCTAATTCCAGAGGCCATAATCCTCAATAAACCTGTGAAACATTGGCCTTCACCCCCAAGCTGGCTGGTGGTACAGGCGCTGGTGTGCTCTGCAAGCCGATGGCGTTTCCTCATGCAGCCCCCACTCATCTTTTTTTTTTTTTTTTTTAAGCCAAACACATCAGGAGCTTTTTTGTTTCAGGCAATAAATCCGAATGGCAATTCAGTTTCTTTTTTTTTTTTCTTAAATTTATTTATTTATTTATTATTTTTGGCTGTGTTGGATCTTTGTTTCTGTGTGAGGGCTTTCTCCAGTTGTGGCGAGCGGGGGCCACTCTTCATTGCGGTGCGCGGGCCTCTCACTGTCGCGGCCTCTCGTTGCGGAGCACAGGCTCCAGATGCGCAGGCTCAGTAGTTGTGGCTCACAGGCCCAGTTGCTCGGTGGCATGTGGGATCCTTCCAGACCAGGACTCGAACCCGTGTCCCCTGCATTAGCAGGCAGACTCTCAACCACTGCGCCACCAGGGAGGCCCCTCTTTTTAAAAAATATTTATTTATTTATTTATTTTTGGCTGCACTGGGTCTTAGTTGCAGCACGCGTGATCTTTGGTTGCAGCATGCAGACCTCTTAGCTGCAGCATGTAGACTCCTAAGTTGCGGCATGTGGGCTCTTAGTTGCGGTATGTGGGAACTAGTTCCCTGACCAGGGATCAAACCCGGGCCCCCTGCATTGGGAGTGGAGTCTTACCCACTGGACCACCAGGGAAGTCCTCCCCATTCACCTTTATCATCAGTTGCACCTTGCTCGTGTACACCTGGGCTGAGTTTCAGGTGTGGGAGCCACTGGTTTGTCCTGGCACAGGGACGCAGTCATCATGGGGGGCCTTGCTTCTGAGGTTGGCCTACACACAGACCTGCTTCTCCTTTCCCTGTGTGAAAACGCTCTGTGCAATGGGGCTGATATGGGATCGTTCCAGAAGAAGGAGGGTTTTCTCCCCGTTTCGTTTCTTGTCATTCAAGTAGAGTGGTTTGTGTTGGAGGTACCCTCAGTGGTAAGAAGATGAGCAGTCGCTCAGAAAAGGTTCACCTCCTCTCCTGCTCTCCACTCGCTCTCCTTTGGTAGGACCGAGTTACCCTGGAATGTAATTTGGTTCCTTTTCCTCAGAAAGGTGGAAATCAAGGACTGTGGCAGGTGAAGCTGGGAAATCTGGTTTCCAGTCCCAGTTCTGCCATCCTTGCTGTGAGACCCGGGTCATGCCACATCTCCGGGCATCAGTTTTCTCATCTGTGGAATGAGAGATTGGACTGGATGATGTCTCAGCTTCCTTGGAGCTCTCCATACTATGAGAAGAACACTTGCTAAATTTGCTGAACAGTGAGGCAGTCTCTCTCAGCTCTGGGCAGTCATCAACAGGCGTGTCCTCTCTCCCACAGGCGTCTTGGCCATCCTCGTCCCCCGCCTGGACCTGGTCATCTCCCTGGTGGGCTCCGTGAGCAGCAGTGCCCTGGCCCTCATCATCCCGCCCCTCCTGGAGATCGCCACCTACTACTCAGAGGGCATGAGCCCCATCACCATCGTCAAGGACGCCCTGATCAGCCTCCTGGGCTTCGTGGGCTTTGTGGTGGGGACGTGTGTGACCCTCTACGAGCTGATCCAGCCCAGCAGCGCTCCCATCTTCGTCAACTCCACCAGTGCCTTTGTATAGCGGGCTGGGTGCGTTCCCTGCACCGGCCCACTCTGCCCTGTATGTTCCCCAGCACCTGGCCCCAGAGCCTCAGGTAGGGTCCAGGCTCTGGGGAGAGGCAAGGTTGCCATCCATGTACCCTTACCTGGCACCTGGGTTCCCTGAGCCAGATAGGGTTGAGGGCAGGTAGAGAGTCGGCAGCAGATATGTGGGAGGTACCTCCAGGGGCAGTGCCATCTCTGTTCATTTGTACTTATTTTAACCCGGAACTTTTCAACTCTTTTCCCTGATCACGCCTTCCCCCCTTACTGCCTGCCCTTCTCCTTCTGACCCACCTCATCCAAATTATTCCTGTTGCACAGCTCACTTTATTTAAAAATTTTAATGTCTCTCACCTCATGTGTTCTCCTCGCCCGGGCCAGGCCTAGATGATGTCAGTGGAAATGCCCTTCTTTATGCCCTTGCCAGGCCCATCTCTTATCTCTCTCCCAAATATTTTACCTCAATATTTTCCTACCTGTTCAAGTCTCCACCTCGTAGTGGAGCCTACCTAGTAGTTTAAAACCAGCTGCCCGAAGCTGGAGTTTTTAGCCTTTCCTGTCTCTGGCGTGCTGTCATCCTCGGCGACACCTCCTCTTCTCCGGTTTCCTCGTGTGGGTCACGATACTGTTATGATCTTAGTTGCTGGAACTCCTGGAAGGTATCAAGTGCTGCCAAAGTTGAAAATATTTATATTTTATTTAAAATCAGCCTTTGTTTTTAGACTCCGTCTCTGGATCTGGGACTGTTGTGAATTGTTCCTTCTTCAGTAAACCCTTGCTCGGCTTCTCCCGCTGAGAAGAAGCTTAATGCAGGAGATGTCTGCTTAGACCCTCCGCACCCTTGGCCAGGGACTCCAGAGATTTTCATCAGGATCATCAGAGTGCGGACCTTTGTGGGGCACCATGGACCTTGCCTCCCGTTGACCAGCCAGATTTCCTACTGAGAAGACATGAAGGACTCAGGAGATGTTTGCCGGTGCACAAGGCCGAGGGGAAGGACGGCCACGTGGGGTGTGTTTCTCTCCATAGGAGGCTTATAAAATGGCTGCGTTGTGCATTCAGGCCTGTTTGCCAGCCTCAGCCCCTGACAGACAAGCGTCACGGCAACGTCCAGGAAGACACCCAGACTCTTGCCATGGACAAGAAGACGAGGCCAGTGTGCCCAGAGCGTGTGAGATTCAGTTCGTAGAGTTTGCAGCAGCTGGTCCGACACTACGAGTGGTGCTCAGTTGTTTACAATCCCCAGAGGATGAGGAGGATGGGCAGAAACAGTGCCCCGCCCCAAGCTGCCTCCAGGACCTGGACTTCCAATGGTTGGGGCTTCTGTCTCCTGCGTTCTAAACACTAATCATGCCCTTGTCTCTGCCCGCCTGCCCCCGCGCCCCCCTCCCCCCCCCCCCCCCCCGCTCCACCCCCCCATGCATGCCTCCCTCGGTATCAGAAAAGAAACAGCCTCAGGGCTGACTCACCTCAAGGTCGGCCTTCAGGTTTGGGAACAAACTGCCGAGAAGGCAGGGGAAGGTCCCTTGCCTTGCTTTCGGCTGCCCCGTCTTCCCTCTTGGTGTGAGAAGTATTGCAGAAGGGTGTTCATTGACTCTCCATCTCTTGAGCTGTGTGTGTGTGTGTGTGTGTGTGTGTGTGTGTGTGTGTGTGTGTGTGTGCGCGCGCGCGCGCGCACGCTCCCCTGCATATATAACAGGGTTCTGCTGTCCTCTACCCCTGCTACCAGGCTCTTGCCTGAAAGTGGGGAGAACAGCACCACTTTATCAGGGGTTTTGTTTTTGTATTTCACCAAAGCTCCTAGGGGCTGTGACTCGCCCTCACAGCCCCAGCTTTTTCTTTCTCTTCTGTTCCAAAGCCAGATTCTCTCATTGCAGTGACTCCTGGCCCACCTAATAATTTATTCACTTAGGAAGATGCAGTCAGTGGTGATTTGCCTCCCTTAGGAAAGTGACACTTTCCTCCATCCTTTCTGCTCTTCGGTGGTCACTCACAGGTGCTTACATGACCAGGGTTCTAGCTGGAGGTGGCAGCAGCCCTGCCCTCTGAAGGCTTTCCCTGCCCTCGGGCTTTCTCAGTAACTTCTAGTACCAAAATGTAACTTCAAGAACTGTCAGCTCCTCTTTGCAAGCCCCGTCCAGCAGTCTTTCCAGAGTGGTCCTGAGAGTTGTTTTCAGCGAGAAGGTGCAGGCCAGTAGAAGGGGGTCAGATGTGTAGCCCACCCACAGCTTCCACGGCGGAGGCTCTGGGCACTGCTAGAGGCAGTCCTCTCCAGGTGGATCTTGAGACCCGGACTGTGATGCTGGGACCTGAGGACTGGGTGGCACAATACTGAGGTCCTCTGGCCCCAGGTCTCTTGCTTCAGAGCCCCTGCCCAGGGAAGGTGGTGCATAGGAGAGACAGCTCTAGCCTTGGGGCTTCGGGAAGCTAGTTTGGCCTGGCCTTCGTCCTGTTCAATTGCTTTCCCGTGCTTTTGCTGCTTTGACAGCCCGATGGCATGGCTGCTTCAGGAGACCTAGGCAAGGCGGACCCCATGGGGACCTTCCGGCTAGTGCAGTTGCACAGCAATGAGGTATCGAGTAAAGGGTCGGCCAGAGGTCGTAGTGGAGGAAGCCCTTCCTCTTCTGGAAGCAGCCCGCGGGGCCAGCTCAGGGAAGCTTACTCCTCTGCTGCCCACGGGGCTGCTCAGTCAGGGGGCCCTCCCTGCTTTCCTCCCAGTGCTCTTAGGAACCAGCTGCCCAGCCTCTTCCTGGGCCCTGCTTTAGTCTCTGGTGAGAAAGCCCCAGCATCAGTAAGAGACTGATCGGGGAGCAGCAGAGCGAAGGCTTTCAGGAGTGTGAGGCCACACCTGTCAGACCAAACCAAACCGTGGGGCTTTCTGGCCCACTGCTGTTGGGCTCTGTGTCCTCCTCCAGTCTCCCCAGGGCAACCCCAGATTCCATCGGCCCAGAGGTAGCTTCTCAGAGCCCCTTGTTCTGTCCTGCAAATGCTGCTATTGGGAGCAGGTTTCCAACTCCCTGTAGGCAGTATACCTCTCCTTAAATGTAGGTTCTTGCTGGGAACAGCATGACCTGGCATCTACTATTCCCTTTTTCCTAGAAGTTGTACCATTCACAAGTGGCATTATTTATATTTATGTTGTGCTGTTGTCCAGCTGCTAGGAGCCCTTCATCTGCACAGAGGTATGTGACTGTGTGGCGTGTCTTAGCCTAGAACCTGCCGCTTACACCCTCCTTCTCTGTCACTGACCTCTCCAGCCAACTTCACGGGCTGAGGCTCACCGTTCACGCTCTACCCCCAGGCAAACAGGTACATTAGGAAAATCCTTTCCCCCTCCCTGTTCGCCTCTCTTTTTTTCTAAAATGTCTCCCTTCCTAAATTGTAGAACATCATCTGTGTTTAACTACATGTTCACCTCATGCTTTTTGGAAGTGCAGAGTCTCAATTTATGTCTGTTTACAGCTCCCTCTCTTCACTATTCACCGCAAGGGGGTCTGTATCAGTTTAGTTCATGGCCGATGGGACGTTAAGGCGAGACCCGGCATCGGCCCCGCTCAGAACACAAAGCTGCTTTGTCACGGTGGAAATAAAAAATGTAAGTGGCATGACTTGGTGTACAGGAGTCGGCTCGACGTCCGCCTTAGAATTAATTTTTTCAAAGTACATTACACGTCTCCAAGGGGAAAGGAGAGTGCTTTGTCTTTGAAATCACGGTCAATACTTTTTAGACAGTCCTGCTGGTTGCAAGGCTGTTTGCTCTCACAGCATCTGCCTGTGGCATTTCTTCCCTGTCCTTGTACCACTGGGTCCTTTCCTGGCCAGGAGACATAAACGGTGCTGATCTAAGGTTGCCAGAGTTGCAGTGGGGAGTGAGGGTGCCTGTTGTCAGCCGTGTTCTTTTGTTTCAATCAAGGTGGTGCTGTAGAAGTGATTTTGTTTTACTGAACAATAAAATCATGTGGCTCTGTTGTAGAACATGTCAGTGGATGTGTGAATAAGAGGAATATGACAAACTACCCTCCAGCAGGTCTTGATAACAAGACAGTCCTGTGTATGTTATGTGCCTGCGTTGGATGTGTGTTTCCCGCATGGTATGTATAGAGACGCGGATCATGCTGGAGCTCATGGAAGATCTTATTTTGGGTTCTGCACACGATTCATGTGTTAAAACTTTTCCTTAATAAATGAATTTTATTTTTGATGTTTGAGAGGTTGCAGTCTGTGTCCTTGTTTTCACTTTTTTTTTTTTTTTTTTTTTTTTGGTCACTCAGATCCCTTTACTAGATGTTATGCCAAAATGTTTCTGGTTTATGTCCCAGAGCTCATCCAGGGGTGTAGTGGGAACAGCAGAACCATCTGTGGATGGAGAGTCCCCAAGAAAGGGCGGTAGTTATTTTTCTGTTAGACAATCCTGCCCTTCCTAAGTGTGCTCCTGCTTCTCTCAAAAACTTGAGTAGGAATTCTCAGCCCCCTCTGTGTGTGTCAGATGACCACCCAGGACAGTTGTGATGGTCAGTTTTAAGTGTCATGGTGGTTGGGCGATTGTATTGAATAACCCAGTTATTCAGTCAAACACTAACGTAGGTGTTGCCTTGAAGATGTTTTGTAGATGTGGTTAATGTCCACAGTCAGTTGCGTTTAAATAAAAAGATTATCTTCAAAATGTGGGTGGGCTTTGTCCAGTCAGCTAAAAGGACCTTAAGAGCAAAACTGAGGTTTCACTGAGAAAGAAATTCTGCAAGACTGCAGCATTGACTCCTGCCCGAGAGTTTCCAGCTGCTAGCTGGCCCTGTAAATTCTGAACTTGCCACCCTGCACAATCACTGAAGTCCTTGAAATGTCTGTCTGCCTGTCTGTGTCTCTCTCTCTTTCTCTCTGTTTCCCCCTCTTTGTCTCCCCCACCACCTCCTGTATATATGTAAGTATGAATATCTCCATCTTAACTCTTTCTGTGTCTCTGAAGAACCTGACTGATACCAGAGGTAACACCTACCTTTCTGGAAGTCACAAGATAGATTTCAGGACATGCAAGAGATGACTCCCTTTTTGTCACATTTAAGAGGAAAAACAAGGCCATCCAAGCTGCCCCTGAGATGATTTGAATACTGATCTTCATTGGCTGACTAGATTAGACTTGTCTAAAAGCAGAGCCCTCAAGGAACACTGTTGAGGTGTAAAACTTTACTGACAGAGGAAGGTGGGGAAAGTATGATGACTGTTTTCTACGATCAGTGTTATTACTGGAACTGGTGGTGGGTGGATAGGGGGGGTCAAAGGCATTCAGTGACTGTTCCGGGACACCAGCCAGCAAGGGGCAGAGTCCGGATATGTATGCGAGCCCTGTGGTTGCAGAACCCAAGCCCTTCCCAAGGCAGTGGCTGCCTTGCCCTCTTTGTTGCAGCCTCAGGAGGGAGGGCCACCCTTAGGGACTATTGAGAGGGTTAGAGAGAATGTTATAAAGTACCTGGCATGAAGGGCTTATGAAACATTTTATGAAACATTAGCTGAATTGAAGAAAACCAAGACTTAGAGGAAAGCAGTTTTACTTGTTTTTTTTTCTTTTTTTTGGTTATGCATTCATTATAATCTTGTCTTGCTCACTGGCTTTGGGCAGAGCATTCAACCCTTCTTAGACTGTTCACCTCTTCATGTTTTTATTCCTGCTCCTGTCTGTACATAATGCCATAATCCCCCCTTCCAGGTAACCAAGGCCGTCAAGGTAAGCCCACTGCACCTGCACGGACATAAATTGAGTGACAGGGTCTGGATTTGGGTCCTAAGTCTAGCTAGGGCGTTTTGCCAAGTAGGCTGGCTTCCTCAGACCTAGCCCATTGCAGACATGTGCCAAGAAACTGTGTCTTCAACTGGTACCCTTTACTAGACCCTTGGCCTTTGGTCTCCCCCACCTCTTTTTTTAAAAAATTGGGGAATAACTTACCTAAGTCACCTGTTTTTTAAGTGCACAATTTGATGAGTTTGGGCAAATGCATGCCGACCACCATTTCAATGAAGATCAGAATGTTTCCTTTACCACCCAAAGGTCCCTTGTGCCCCTCTGCAATCCCATCCCCATGCCACTCGGCCCTTGGAAACAACTGAACTGACTGTAGTTTTGCCTTTTCTAGAATGTCATATAAATGGAACGTTAAGTATGGTCCTTTCTGTCTGACTTCTTTCACTTTGCATAATGCTTTTTATATTCACCTCTGTTGTGACATGTATCAGGAGTTTGTTTTTATTGCGGAATAATATTCTGTTGTGTGGCTGAACCGTAGTTTATTTATTTCCGAGTCTTTGGACATTTGGGTTGCTTCCAGTTTGGGGTGTTATGAATAAAGCTGCTATACATATTCACGTACAGATATCTGTGTGGACATACGTGTTTATTACTCTTTGGTAAATACCTTGGACTGGAATTGTGAGGTTGTGCGGTTAAGTGTATACTAACTCTGTAAGAAACTGGAAAATTGCTTTCCAAAGTGGATGTACCATTTTGGATTCTTAGCAACAATTTGTGAAAGTTCCATTTGCTCCATATCCTCACCAATACTTCATATTGTGGTTTTTAAAATTTTACCCATCTTAATGGATATGTAGTAGTACCTCATTGTGATTTTAATTTGCATTTCCCTAATGACTACTGATGCTGTGCATCTTTTCCTGGGCTTATTTACCATTGGCCTTTTTTTAAAAAAAAAAAACTTTTATTCATAGACAACGATTGTCTATGTAGAAATGCAAAGTACAGAAATACAGAATAAAATTTACCGCTAGAGACAATTAGCTCATTCACAATGATGTGCAGCCATTACCACTAGCTAATTCCAGAATATTTTTATCACCCCAAATGACAACCATATACACATGAAACACTTCCTATTCCCCCCTGTTTTAAAATGTACCTGGGATTTGTTTTAATTAGGTATGGTAAGGCACACGGAAACAGATATGACTGTCACGAAGGATGAAGTTTTTCTACTCACAGATCCACAGAAACAGGAGGCAGAGCCACATGGGGAAGTGCCAGGGGTGATCCGGAGGCAGAAGAAGAGAGGGGGAAATGTGGACAGGAGCCTTTATTGAGGTTTTTGTGGGAAAGGCAAGGCAGGGCAGGGTTAGCAAGCTGAGCAGACTTAGGGTTAGATGGGTAAACACTTTGAGCAGCCTGGGCTGTAGAGGTGGTCCCTAGTTGTCCATAACTGGTCCTGGGGTGATTGAGGGCAGAGACTGTGTTCCAGACTGATTACATGAGTTGGGTTGGGGTTTGCACTCAGGACTGATTGATTTGCATTTCAAAGGGATGTCCTCAGGCAAGCTGTTTGCTTTCTCCAGGAGTTAGCTGACTCTGGGAGGAGCAGTCCCCCCTCTGGGTCCACAAGGCCCTAAGATGTCAAAGCATCATAAAATACAGAAACCATGATTAATACACCCCCTCCTCCTAACCCCTAGCGGCTACTAATCTGCTTTCTGTCTCTATGGATTTGCTATTCTGGATATATCATATAAATGGAACCATGCAATATGTGACCTTCTTCTCTGGTTTCTTTCACTTTGCATAATGTTGTCAAGGTCCATGTTGTAGTATACATCAGTATTTCATTCCCAGGCAGCAAGCATGAGGCTGTTTTCTGTTTCTTGGTTTTGTTACTCGATGTAACCAGCATCTTGATCACCTTGTCTCCTCCTCCTTCACCTTCCTCTTCATCAAGTTGACCATTTTCCTTCTTTTCTTGGTTCCCAAGTTCCCTGATTCCTTGGTTCTCTGGCCCCCTGGTCTATCTTCTTTAGCAAGGTATTCATTCAAATAATATTCCTCCTTTAAAATTTGGTTTTTAAAAACATTAAGCTTTTTATTTTGAAGTAATTATAGATTCACAGGAAGGTGCAGGCAAATAGGGAGATCCAGTGCACTTTTCACCCAGTCTCTTCCAGTGTTGACAGCTCGCATAACCACAGCACATTATCAAAACCAGGAAATTGACATTGGCACAATCCTTAGCACTCATTCTTGTTTCTCCAGTTATATATGCACTCGTTGGAGTGTGTGCATGTTCGTGTATGTGTGTTTGTGTGTGTAGCTCAGCAGTTTTATCATGTGTGGCTTCTTCTACCGCAATCAAGATGCTTAACTGTACCATCACCGCAAGACTCCTTCATGCTACCCCATTACAGACACATCCATGCCCTGCACCTTCCCAACATCCCCTAACCCCTGGCAACCACTAATCTGTTTGTTCTTCATCTCTGTCATTGTTACTTCATGAATGTTCTATAAATGTAATTATACTCTGTGTCCTTTTGAGTTTGGCTTCTTTCACTCAGTGTAATTTCCTTGAGGATCATTCATGTTGGTGCATGTATGAAGCGTTCATTCCTTTTCATTGCTGAGTAGTATTCCATGGTATGGATCTACCACAGTTTGTTTATCCATTCACCCATTGAAGGAAATTTGCATAGCTTCCAGGTCTGGCTATTACAAATAAAGCTGCTGTGAATACTCATGTACAAGTTTCTTTATGAAGATAAGTTTTTATTTCTCTGGGATGTTATGTCAGTACAATTGCTGGGTTGTATGGCAAGCCCATTTTTAGTTTTAAAAGTATTTTGCAAACCATTTTCCAGAGTGGCTGTACCATTTTACGTTTCTGTCAGCAATGTGTGAATGATTCAGTTTCTTTGCATTCTTGCCAGCATTCGGTGATGTTATTTTTTATTTTAGCCATTTATCAGACCTTGTAAATGTTTTGTTAGATTTATACCTAAGTATTTAATTTTCTTTGGAGCAATTGTAAATGGTAATGTGTTTTTTATTTCAGTTTCCACATGTTCATTGGTAGTATATAGAAATGAAATTTATTTTTGAGTGTTAAACCTGTCTTATGACCTTTCTGCACTCACTTTGTAGTTCTGTGAGTGTTTGGTTAAAATTCTGGGGATTTTCTGTGTAGATAGCACATGTTGTCTACAAATAGAAGTAGTTGTACTTCTTTTATGATCTGTATACCTTTTTTTTTTTTTTTTTGGTCTTATTGCACTGGCTAGAACTTTCAGTACTGTGTTAAAAAAGAGTGGTTCCAGTAACATCCTAGCCTTGTGCCTGATCTTACAGGGAAAGCCTTCAGTCTTTCACCTTTCAATATGATGCCAACTGTAAGATTTTTATAGAAGTTCCCCCTCTCTTCCTGTACTGAGAGATTTTTCTTGAAAGAATGGCTTAATTTTGTTGAATGCTTTTTCTGCATCAATTGCTATAATCTTAAATTTTTTCTGTTTTCACTGGTCAATATGGTAGATTAAATGGATTCATCTTTGAATATTGAACCAGCCTAGCTTACCTAAAATAAATCCCACTTGGTCATGGAATATTTATATTATATATATATTATATATAATATATACATGGATTGTTTTTTGTTTTTTACTCACCCTGACATTTACTCTGACAAATGGAGGATCCAGACTGGTGCCTTTTTATAAATGAGCAAACCATATGCCGTAACTGCAATTCTTGGCCTACGTGTACTTTTGCCTCAGGCCAGGTTCCCAGCTGCTACCGTGTTACCTAAAGGCCACATATGTTTCCTTAGGACAGAGTTCCTCAGCCTTGATATTGTGTTCATTTTGGGCTGGATCGTTCTTTGCTGTGGGGACTGTCTTGTGCACTGTAGGGTGATTAGCAACATCCCTGGTCTACCCACTAGATGCCACTTGCACCCTGCCAGTTATGACAACCCAAAGTGTCTCCAGACATTGTCAAAGGTCCGTGTGTGTGTGTGTGTGTGTGTGTGTGTGTTGGGGCAGGGGTATGTTTGGAAATCACCACCCTCTCCATCAAGAACCATTGCCTTAATACACTTAGCCCCTAACTACCCCAAGCTGGGGGGATGTCTTTTTGTCTTGGCTGGGGAACAAAGGTGTGTGGTCATGGATACTCTGAAAAGATCTGCCTCTTTTTTTTTTTTTTTTTAAGATCTGCCTCTTTAATAGCAGTGATAAAATATCTAACATCTCCTAAACATTTACTATGCCAACTGTGCCAAGCACTTTACCTATATTATTTTCTTGGGTGCTCAGATCCAGTGAGGGAAGGTGCTGGTAATAATCCCCACTTTTCAGACTGAGGCATAAAAGGTTAAATGACTTGCCCAAGATAACACATTTTCTATTATTATTATTATTATTATTTTTGGCCACACCACACGGCATGCGGGATCTCAGTTCCCTGTCCAGGGATTGAACCCACGCTCCCTGCAGCAGAAGCGCGGCGTCCTAACCACTGAACCTCCAGGGAAGTCCCCAAGATCACACATTTTCTAAATGGTGGACTCAGGTCTGTCTGACTCCAGACCTCATGTTTTTGCTCGAAGGATTCACTTCCCTGCTACCTGATTCTGTCACTCCTCCCCTCACATCCCTGGGTGGACACAGTGTATCTCCAGGCCCTGCTCTGGGTACCTAGCTCCTCCCACATTCCGACCCCAGGATGCTTTCCCCGCCCTGTGCTCCACAGTCCCTCCACTCCCACCCATCAGAACCACCCAGCACTGCGGAAATACTGAAAACCTTCAGGCCTTCCTTTTGGGCTGTTTTCTTAGCCCAGCTGGCCCTTCTCCCTGTGCTCCATCTGAAGCTCAACTTTAAGACCCCGCTCCAGTGGCTGCTGCTCTCTAGAACCTTCCCTGGCCGCTTCTGTCAGAATTTATGGCTTCCTTCTTGGTGATGCTGTAACACTGCTTCTCTGGTTAACCTCCTCACTACTGATGCTAGAGAGATGTGACGACTTGGCCACTTCCCCAGATCACGAGTTGATTGCGGTGTTGATGGGATCAGGATGAGTGCCAGTCTGTGGGGCTGATCGTGTATCTGGAATTGGCTGGTTACTAAATTCAGTGTCGTCTCCTTCAGGAGAGAATGGTGTCCCGGCCTGTGAGGAGTTGACATCACTCTATTAATTTTGAGTTTCCTATTGATCTAACCAAGCACTTTCCTTGGTTGGACCTTGTAGGTCTGTTGAGGAATCATGAGAAAATTCAGAAGGCTTGTCGTTCCCCAGCCCTGTCCTTGAGAATGATGCTGCTCTTCTTTCGGTGCCACAGCCTGTGCCTCTCCTCAAGGTGGAGCTGGCAAAGTCACCGAGAACTCCCAAAGCCTGTCCTCAGATGCTGCAGCGTGGGCTGTTGTTCTGCACCTGGGCCCGGTGTCTTCACAGGCAGGCGTTTCACCCATTCATGGTGTGGCACCAGGAGGATGGGGCAGCTGTTCTCTATGGGACCAGCATGGGCCCTGGGCAAGTCACTCCATATCTCAAAACTTTACATACTGTATCTTTTTCCCCCTCTATCTTATAGAATCTCTATAATCTTCAGTCCACATGAGAGTGGTTTGGCTCTGTCTGCCCTTCTTCTACCCCCAGATATTCACTTTTTGCAGCTCTCCCCACAAGACCTGATGTGTGTCCCTCCAGAGCACTGCTCTGATTCCTGGAAGATGTATCTATCTTCTCCATAAGGCCTTGAGAAACTCCGTGTGATGGTGCGGCAGTGCAGGCTGTCCATCCGAAGAGCTGTCTCACAATTCCCTTGCCATTGGTCCTGGTGGATTACAGGTGCCCCTGGTGGATTACGGCTGCCCTTCCTCGTGCGACGTGGTTGTGAGTCCTCGCCGCCCCCCCAGCCCCGCCCCCTTCCTAGCTGCCCTCCTCTAGCAATGCCCAAGGTTACCGTGTCGCTCTTAAGGCCCAGCCTCAGAACTGGATGCAGGATTACAAGGGTGGTCTGGAGTTGAGCCCTGGGGTTGAGCAGACATTCCAGCTGTTAACACCACTTAGAATTATAGTGACGTTCTTGGCCTCTGAACTCAGTTGGATCCTTGGACTAGTTTCTGCTATTCTTCAGTCTTCTGATATCCTGTATTTATAATTGGTTTCACGAACCCAAATGTAAGGCATAGTTCTGGAGTCCAGCAGCCCTGGATTGAATCCTGACCCTGTCACTCATGAACTGGGTGACTTCACTTTGAGTCACTACTGTAAGTTACAAGCCACTTAATTTCTGGATGCCTCCTGTTCCTTCATCTGTAAAACAGAGATGACGGTACTTACGTTATGCGTTTTTGGTGAGGATTAAGTGAGATAAGACATGCCAAGTGCTTGCACAGCTCCTGTCATACAGCAAGTTCCAGTAGTGGTGGTGAGGATGATTATGGTGAGCTGTGTTTTCACCTGGGTCAGGTCAGGAGGCCTAGGTCTGGGTCTCTGCCTTTCTCTGACACTGTCACGCTGTGTCAGACTCAGGACGTTTGGAATCAGAACCCCAGTGCCTTGAGATGCGAGGATTTCCCTGAAAACCTTCTCTTCTGCGGCTCTGCTTCTTGGTCCCAGAGAGCCCTCTAGTGGCTGATCCGTGAAGGTGCAGGCTCAGGAGGACAAAGGGAAGGAGGGGACAGGTGGGGACAGAGGTGGGCTGGGTGGAGAGAGGCTCCCCATCCAGGAAAAGAGCATGTGGTATTTTAGGGAGATGCCAAGGCTGGTGTCAGACCTGAATGTGGTGTCACTGCTGTGAAGTTCTACCTGTGGAACTTCACACAAACCCCTTCTCCTCTGCAGGCCTCAGGGTGAGGAACATTGAGAACAAAGATGGACTAGATCCGTGTTTCCCAGAGATGATCTAGAGGGCCTTAGAGAGTCATTGTGAAAACCAGAATGTTTATGTATCTTCATGTGCGCTACAAAAAATAGGAATTTTCAGATCTTTTCTTTTATGGATGTTATCCTTTTAAGGTGAATAAAAACATTTTTTAAAATCTAAGTGCAGTAAAAACAATTTAGTAAATAATAGTACAGGTGTTATTCTATCAGGAAAAAAATCATAAAAGTGTTAGGCAAAGCAACAGAAGTTTGGGCGACACTGGACTAGGTTATTTGTGATTTCCCGCACAGTTCGGATAAGTTAATCCTATTTGTATACTACCCAGTATTGTTCCCTAGCATGATGGTCACCAGTTATTGGTTATGCTGCTATAAGCTCTTTGAACTTATCCCTGAGAATAGGGATGTTATTTACTCTTCATTTTACTGAACAGTGAGAGGCCCGGTCATACCTGCCTGAGGCCACGTTAGTGTATGGCACAGCAGTTTGGAACCGAGCCCATCGGACCCCAGAGCCACGGTCTGCTGTGGTGCCTCCCATGGACGTGCCTTCTCTGCCCACCTGCACTGGGAGCCTGTCGGCAGGGACTGGACTGTCCAGTCTTGGTGTTGTACCCTCAAGGCCCGCACGGACCAGGTTGCCTGGTGACATTCACGTCCAGCTGGGCTTCGGGGCGAGCTGTGGAGCAGCGCCAAAGGCTAACTCTGGGCATCAGGAGGCTGGCCTTCCAAACCTGCGATATTGTCCCCTCTCCTTGACCAGTGTGATGTGTGGCCAAGGGTGCTGGCCGGGGTGGGGGGCGGTCAGCAGTCCTGAAGTCTTGTCCAGGGCCTTTCATTCACCTCTGCTTAGCAGACTTGTCCACTAACTATGCACAGTTGTATCAGAACTAGAGGACTTTTTTCCAAATAGTGTCCTGGGCCCTTCTCCCAGAGGTTCCGATTTTATATGTGTGGGCCTCAGAGATATGTATTTTAGCCATTTTGCAAGGTTTGAGAATCATGATGCTTAATGACCTCTGGGGC
Source organism: Globicephala melas (assembly GCF_963455315.2). Classification (NCBI taxonomy): domain Eukaryota; kingdom Metazoa; phylum Chordata; class Mammalia; order Artiodactyla; family Delphinidae; genus Globicephala; species Globicephala melas. The sequence goes on from NC_083316.1 coordinate 127,080,957, forward strand.
CCCTTCCAGCCCCCAAATTCCACGAACCTCAGCTTGGAAGGGCCTGTAGACCCTTGTGACCTTCCCCTGACCAAACAGCCTAAGTGACACGGAAAATAACAGTAAAAAAGATATTTTATTGTTAAAAAAAAAAACAACAACCACAAATGTCCAGTAAAACCAGGCATCCCGTCACTCACGCTCACAGTCGCCCGCACAGCCATGAACCATGCACACAAACACCCTGTCACCCACACAGCTCCCTCGTGCTGGAGGCAGCAGCCCTATGGGTAAGAGTGGCTATTGCTCTTCCTTTAGACTTTTGTCTCCAGAAGCAAGACACATGAAAAGGCAGTGGACCAGAGACAGGGGTTGGCAGGTGAGGGAGTGGCAAGGCCACCAGAAGTCTCTGGTCCCTACCACTCCGGGCTACATATGTTCTGCACATGTGTACATACGTACTGTACATAAGCACCCACATGTGCAGACACATGCCCACAATGACCCTCCATGCATAGGGTTGAGTCGCTGCAGGTAACACTTGGATTGGCAGGCCTCTGAAACAGAGGGGCAGGAAAGGATACTCCTGATGTCCGGCTCCCTGCTTCCACCCTTCCCTGCATAGGAGTTCCGACTTCCTTGTGTCTATGGAAGAAAAATCCCTTTGGGGCAACTCATCCAGACAGCAAGGTTGAAAAGTGCCTAAGAATTTTTTTAAAAATGAAGAATGATGTCCTTCTTGCCTTTGGCCCAAAGTGCTTGCGAAACTTGGGCTGACGAACCCAGAGTTCCATGAGGTCTGAATTCTTTAACAAAGACGGTTCAGGGGCTGCACAGATCCTGGCAGGCCCTGGCTAGTAGAAAGTCAGGCTTTAAGTCAGACTTAAAGAGGAGGCTCAAGGTGCTTGGAATTAGATTAGAGGAGTGGGACTTCCAGGAACCTGAGGCCAAGTGATGCTCCTTGGGAACCCTTGTTGCCATAGTTCACTGTCTTATGCCTGATGCCTGGCTCGGTGCCTAACATGGAGCAGACTCTGCAGCGAGGCAGGCAGGGCGTACAAGTGACATGTGGTAGCTGCTCCCCTGCTGCTCACCTCTCAGCCCCTAGGAGGACACCCTGTTGCCCTGCAGGGTCGGTGACCTTGGACCTTGTCTCTCAGCAGCTGTGGTGCTTGCCTGTGAGGCATGATCCCACCTCGGCCTGCAGAGTGTGCAGCAATGGGCAGGTCTAAGAATGTGCCCGACAGGCCCGTTCAGGCCCTGACTCCCTAGGAATTGTCAGGGAGACGCACACTGCCTTTTACCCATCCCAGGAGTCAGATTTTCCTGGGTGTCCAGGGTAACGGCTCTGTGCACACCCTTTCTGCCGGGGGCCCTAGTGCTGTTTCTGGAGCTCTACCCTCAGCTTCCCTCCATCCTCAGGGACTAGCTGGGGGTCTGGAAGAGCACATTTCAAGATGTGGCAACCCGGACTGGGTATGGGGGCTTCCCTCCCAGTTTCCCAGCCATGCTCAACTCGCTCCCCGCCAGACAGGGGAAGGCGCCAAGTCCTCGGCCTCCCCCTTGCCTCCGTCTGAGGGCAGCTAGAACATGACCTCCTCACAGCTCCCATAATCACTCTCTACCATGTCAGAGCCCTCATAGTTGGGGGGGGCCTGGGGCTGGCCCCGGCCCGTGGGACGACCGCCCCCTACCTCGCAGTCGGCGTAAGAGGGCCCGGCCCGGCTGAGGCGCATGCTCACCCCCTTGTAGCCCCCTTCTGCCAGGCAGGGCCCTGGCCCTCCCCCTCCCTGCTGGAACTGCGAGTGGTAGTAGCTGATAGCTGTGTACTCGTTGAGACAGGGGGCCAGCAGGTGCTCCCGGGGACTGGGGGGCCGTCGGGGGATCAGATCTTCCAGGTTCTGGTTGCTGTAACGGGGTGGAAGGGGTGCTCGCTTGTTTTCCATCTCCAGTGGGAAGGGGAAGCCCCCGTAGAGGGCAGTGGGGTCCGGCATCACAGCTGGGTTCCGGTGGCAGCGAGGCGATGACAGCAGAGGGCCGGGGGTCCCTTCGGAGCGGGGGTATTCCCAGCGTTCCTTCCTGGAGTAAGTTGGGGGCCAGACTGTGGCTCCACCTGGGTACACTGAAAGGGAACAGCAAGACAGGGTGAGCTCTGAGTTTCCCTGGTGAAAGCTCCGACTGGCCTTAGAGCTGCTCTACATGACTTAGCATGTGGTATAGATGGGCCGAGGAGTCGGTGGGTGTGTGGCCCGTCTGTGTGTTGTCTCTGGCGGCTTAGATTAATATCTAGAATCCAATGGGGTCAAGTTCAAAGCCAGAGGTTTAACTCAAAGCCAGCCCATCTTGTAAATTTGTGCCACTGATCCAAGGGTCAGTGGATAAGGGAAGAATCTGAATGGCTCCATGCATCCCACCCCCATTCCTGGAGACAGCAGCTCTATCCCAAGTCCTACTGGTGAGTTTTGTCTCCTTAATTGAAGGAAACAAACACATATTTTGGACTAGGAGGTGTGATGGCATCTGTCACAGAGGGTGATTAAATGAGATGTGACTTCGAAGGTTGGAGACCAGGCCTCCTTGGTCCTACCTCTGTCCCTGCTACTGAATAGTTGGGTAAGTTAGAATAAGTCACTGTGGCTTTATGGGTCCCAGTTATGGGACCCAATTTGCAGAAAGAGCAAATACTTGTTTTAACTATTACTGAATAAGCCAGAAAATATAAAGTGCTTTACAAATTCACCTCCTTTTGAGCCAAAGATGAGAGGGGGTGAAGGTCCCTCCTCTGGGTCAGCCAGGTCTGGCCCAAGGCTACTGTACCTCTAGACTGGGCAGCCAGAAGCTTGGACAACTGCCTCTCTTTCCCTTTCCAGAAAAGCATAAATATACAGAAGCCCCCTTTTCACTTCAGGGATCCTACCCACCCCATCCAGGGTCTACAGGTTTCTGCCATGGACATCAATCCTGTGGAATGTCTTGGAATTTAGAGGAGTAGATCATGGTACCGCGGAATGAGGCACAGACTCTGAGTCCAGAGACCCGGGACCTGGTGCAGCCCACTAGTGCACCGTGACCTTGACCACGTCCCTTCATGGACTGGATGGTGGCTCAGATAATGGAGTGTTTCAGTCTATTACCCTGTTCCATCAATCCCAGAAGCTAAAGGCCTGTGGGCTGTACTGACCCATCTCCTCGCCTGACCAGGTCCTCTTAATGATGGCCTCATTTTCAGAGTGGGAAGAGACCACCACCGGCGGGAGTCTGGGAGGCACGCTGCAGACCACTGGCCGTTGCTTAGAGCTGGGTCCAAAAGTGACGAGTTCATTTGGACCTGAGGTCTTGCTGGGCTCCACTTGGTTCAGGTTGTTGCAGGCGCTTGTGCTCAGGGGGTTGAGCTCAATGGCAGGTGTGGCTTGGGTGTCAACACCAACACTCCTGGCCAGGAGGTCTGGGTCCTCCATGGCCACGGGCTTGTGGGACTTGCAACGGCGGCAGTAGAAGAGAAGCCCAGTAGAGATTATGACAATGACCAGTAGGACCACTATGATGATCAGAATCTCCTGCTGTCCCCAGTCCCCCCTTTTGATCTCAGGGGTGACAAGACAGTGTCCTTCTGAGCAGCCCCTTGATTCCATTTCACACCTGCGGACACAGAGAAGTAGTCAGGGGACTGAGTCACTATACTGCCCTTGCCACGTCCCCTCTTAAAAGATGTATGGGATCAAAACCCCTGCACTCAAGCCTGCCTCTCCAATTTCCCACCAAAAAAAAAAAAAAAGTAATTTACCCCCAGGCCGCTTTCTGGAAAGTCACGGTCCAGAGCAAGAGAATAAGAACTTTTGCTACTTTCAGACTTCAGCAAAGATCAGAACTGCCTGAAAATCTGGTAGAAAGTGCAGATTCCTTGGTCCCAGCTTAGTGAGTCCAATTCAGTAGGTTCAGAATAGGGCTTGGGAAATCTGTCTTTTTAACGAGCACCACCCCTCCCAGAGTGTTCTGATGCAGGTGGTGGGAGAGAGAAGCCTTGACACGTGGAAAAGGCCAAGAAGCCAGGTAACCAGAGCACTCAGCCCCTGGCTGCCCATTGGCCTCTCTAGGGGTCAGAGTGCAGAGGTCATCCCCCAGTGGTGCCACACTCAGGGAGAGGAACCAGTGGCAGGGGACCTCTCCTGTGCTTACCTGTCTCCCATGTAGGGGTGAGGGCAGATACAGGGGGCTCCTTTGGGGGAAGAGATGCAAGTTCCACCTTCCAGGCAGGGCATCGAAGTGCAGTTCTCCTTCCCTTGTTCACAGTGCCTCCCGGAGAACTGTGAGGGGCACGTGCAGACATAGCCTGGGGAGAACGGCAGGGCCATGAGAGAGCACTCTGGTCCAGTGGCCCCAGGGGACAGGTTCTCGTGTGTTTGCAGATCCCAGTGTTCACACTTAGTTATTGAGTGCCTCTCTCTGCCACATGCACCGTGGTAGGCACTGGTGCCCTGCTGGACAAGATGGTTGGATCCCTGCCCTCAAACAACTTACAGACTACAGAGAATAGGCATCTAAAGGATAATAATGAGTATCGTCATCCTAGACAACACTATTTATTGTAATCGTTGTTCTAAGAATCTTCATGTATTAGCTCGTTTGATCCTCCCGACAGCCCTGAGATTGGTTACTGTTATTGTCCTCATCAGGGACAGGTACAAGTTGATGGCAGGTCAGGGAATGAGGCTCGGGGAATGCATGCCATTTGCTCAGGGTCACACAGCAAGCAAATGGCAATTTGGGGGTTCAAACTGAGATAGTTATAGATAATATCAGTATATTAGTAATTATCATAAAAATTAGTTTTATTGAAGGGAAGCATTGTGGAAAGGAGTTAGCCTAAACTAGGCACCAGGGGAGGTTTCCTGGAGGAGGTGATATTTTAGTTGAGACCTGAAGGTTGAGTAAAAATTAGCCAGGCAAAAAGATAAAGGGGCAAAGAGGAAGATGTTTCAGGCAGAGGAGAATGTGTGCAAAGGTTTGGAGGAGAGGGTGTGGCATGTCACCAGGGTGGACCAGCAGGTGGGAGGGGCCAGGGCATAGGACCCACAGGCAGGAATTAGGAATTGGGACTCCATCTGAACGGCATCTGAACGGCAAGGGGAAGCCACTGCAAGATTCTAAGCAGGAAAGCGATGTGCTCATATCTACATTGTTTAAAGATCTCTCTGGTGCCCTGCTGGAAGATGCTAGTGGAGGGAGAGAAGCAGGAGAGCAGGGAGGTGGCTGGTGCAGAAGAAAAGAAGAGAGGTGATGGGGACTGGGGTCAGACCAATGGCGGTGGGGATGCAGAAGTGATGGACTCCTTGGGTATCTTAGGTAGAAATGACAGTATTATTTGTCAGGCAAAGATTAGAAAATGGGAGAATGCCAAGTGTTGACAGAGATGTAGGGGCCTAGGAATCTCACGCACTTGCTGGTGGAAGTACAGACTGCTGCGGCCATGCTGGACAGCAGTCTGACCCGATTTAGTCAAAGTAACTATTTGCATACTCTGAGTATGTGAATTCCGTCTCTGGGTGGTGCGTATGTATGTGTGTATGTGTGAAAAGTTCTCACATAGGTTTGTAACATGATGTGGGAGGATGTTCAGTGCAGCATTGTTGATGGAGGTGGGATGTCCATTGCTGGGAGAGTCCAGAGGGGAAAGGTGAGCGCGTGCACGCCTTGGAGTATTGAGCCTCAATTAAAAGCAATGAATAAGAATTACTCGTGGCAGCGTGGATGGAAAACTGTAAAACATGATATACCAGTTATATAAGTTAGAAATTCAAGCATGTGAAAAACAGTTCTTACATTTTGAAAGAACTCATTTTAAAACTTTAAATGTTTGCCTATGGGTTTGAGGAAGGGAGAAGGCAGTGGAGTATAAAGGGCAATAAGAAAGAGAAACTGGGCTTCCCTGGTGGTGCAGTGGTTAAGAGTCCGCCTGCCAATGCAGAGGACACGGGTTAGAATCCTGGTCCCAGAGGATCCCGCATGCCGCGGAGCAACTAAACCCATTCGCCACAATTACTGGAGCCTGCGTTCTAGAGCCCATGAGCCACAACTACTGAGACCTGCACGCCTAGACCCTCTGCTCCGCAACAGGAGAAGCCACCGCAATGAGAAGCCCGCGCACTGCAACGAGGAGTAGCCCCCGCTTGTCACAACTAGAGAAAGCCCGCACACAGCAACGAAGACCCAACGCAGCCAAAAATAAATTTTAAAAAAAAGAGAGGGAGAGAGAAACTTAGCACGCACCAATGATGACACTGAGATGTGTGATGACTACAGCCTTCTACATCAGAGGTCCCCATTCGTACCCTTCCCCCATCCAAAAAAAAAGGAGAAAGAAAGATAGTTCTTGTTGAGGGTGAAAGAAGACTACTGGCCTCCCCTGGTGTAAACCTAGCAGATCCCTACTCGTTACTCACCAGACAGTAAGGGGAAGAGGCGGCTATTTCCACTGAGATCTACACCCTGAGCACGCCTCTCGCTTAGCAGCCCTGTGACCTTGGGTGCGTTCCTTTACCTCTCTGGGTATCCCTTACGTAGCCCAGTGGTTTCCTGAGCAGTAAAATGGAGCTTTAATGGCTCTCTTCTCCGCCCCCCACCCCCGCTCCCTCCCACATAGGACCGTGGTGGAGGAATCGGCTTGGTAAACTCTATGGTGATACACGATTGCTAGTTCAACCTGGCAGGGTCCTCTGCAGAGCCTCCTGGGATAAGCCTCAGGGTCAGCCCTAGCCTTACCTGCCCCGTGGGTCTGTGAGCACTTTCCACCGTTGAGACACGGGTTCTGGCTGCACTGGTCACTGTGGAGACAACACTGGGTGAGGGCCCGCCTCTCCAGCATGCCCGCCACCTTCTTGCCATGGGCCAGCAGCTCCAGCGCCTCTCCGTTGATCATGACAGCATCCAGGCAGCCTTCGAAGCCCTGGGAGACATTTGGGAAAGAATGCAAGAGGACGAGGCCACCCAGAAAGAGGTCCCTTTCAGGCCTCAGACTCCAGCAGTTCTCTGGGAGCGCAAGGGAGGCGTTGGCTGCACTGTCAACCGACAGGTGAACGGAAGTATCTGTCTCCTCCACCAGAACAGAGTGCCACTCTTGGTCATTCACACGAGACTGGGAAGAAAGGTTTCTGTAGAAGCCACCTGGGCAATGGTATTCCAGCTGGAGCACTCCATCGACCAGCTGTAAAGAAAATCCAAATGGCCATCAGCAAAGCCAAGAAGTACTTAAAAAATGCCTGCTCAGAAGCTGCCAGTGCAAAGAATGTTAGTTTATTTTCACAGATAGGAGGGGTAGTGTTTGGTGATTTTCAAGGCTGTTTTAGACATTGTATTTGTAGAGTATAGAAACCCTCAAAGTGCTCTTCTGTGGTCTCATTTGGCCCTCGCCGCTCTCCATGGGATGGCCTGGGCGGGGATGATATCTCCATTTCAGAGATGAGGAAACTGAGGCCCAGAGATGCCTTGCTGATCAAGACCCTGTCTTTTGGATTCTTCTTCACAGCCCTCTCCAGTATTCTATACTCCTCAGCCTTCAGGGATACCAAAAACCTCCCTCTCACCCCCACTCCCTTACTCAACAGTTCAACAGTTCTTGAAGTGGGTCTCTAAGACGATTTCAGGGCATCTACAAGGTGAAACTATTTTCATAGTAATCCAAGACATTATTTGCCTCTTCTACTCTGATTCTGTTACAAATATACAGTGGTGATCTCTAGACATGCGCTATCACAACAGATAAAGGCAGAAGTAGGTACGAGCCAGCTAGCTTCTATTAAGCCAGATGTAAGAGAAATTTGCAAAAATGTAAAACAATACCACTCTTTTTTTAATTATGGAAAATGGAACAATTATTCTTAAAAATATGGTATTTATGTTAACATGTAATAGGTTTCTTGTTATTTTAAAACTTCTCAGTTTTAATTTCTAATAATGAAAATGCCAATAGCTGTTACCCACATAAACAAAACTTCCCTATGATCCTTGATTATTTTTAAGAGTATAAAAAGTCCCAAAATCAAAAAGTCTGAGAATCACTGGGTTAGAACATTTTAGTTCCCTTCACCCTTGAGAAGTGGGACTACTTGTGGCCAAATAGTTTTCCTGTCACTCTGGGTTAGGTAGCGCTTTCTCTGGGTGAAATGTGAAGATCTAACCCAGTGTTTTCCAGAAGTTGGACATTTGTACACCATCTTCCTGATTTTTGCTCTGGTTGAATTCTACCTATACCTTTATTTCCTTAAAAAGAAAACAGTATTATTACAGTAAATAGAAAACCAATATAACCTGCCATTAAGAAAAGACAATGACAAATATAAGTACAACTTATACAAAACATTGTCATTAAATCACTCCTTTCACTTACCTAGGACCACAGATCTGTTGATCCCTCCATCTTTTCACTGTCTCTCCCCTCTGTAATGTCCTCATTCCTCTCCTTACCAATCTTAAATTCCATAGCCAAACTCCTGTCCCTCTTTTACTTGGTAGAACTCACTTGGCTAATACACAAATCTGGTGAAATCCAACTCTCCCTCTATATATAAGTATCATGGAGCTGAACATGGCTGGAGAAAAACACACAGCTTTTGCTTATTGGTCTCCCTTTAATTTCATGACCATGAGTCTCAAATGAGCCCTTCATGCTACCCAACAATCGTACTATCTTGCTTAGTTCCCTCACTCTCTCAGATGACTATTTTCACAACTTCTCTCTCCTCAGACCCTTAATGTCTCTCTCCCCATCCTCGCTCTCAGCAATCAGATGGAAACTTCCAGGCACTCTCACCATCGTATCTGTCCACGTTGTCCAAAGCCAATCTCTCCATTCATGCACTAGATCCCACCCCACCCCCCTTACCTCCTGAAGGACAAGATGCCACTGACTTTCCTTTCTCCTTCCTACATCTTTGTTCACTCTCTACTGGATCATCCCAGTCATCATACAAACGTGCTGTTATTGTTCTAATCTTTAAAAAACAAAGTTTTCTTGAATGCACTTTTCCTGCCAGATAGCACTTTCTTTCTTTGCTTTCCCTTTGCAGCAAAATTCTACCCCCACCCACCATGACACTGAAACCACTGGTGTCAGGGCACTCAGCATCCTTTGTGTTGCCAAATTCAATGATTGATATCACTTCCCATCTTACTTGACCTCTCAGCAGCATATTATGCAGCTGATCACTGCTTCCTTCTTGATACACATCCCTCATTTGGCTTCCCAGATACAATACTCTCTTGGTTTTTCTCCAACATCATTGGTTGTATCTTTTCATTCTCCTTTATTGGATCCTCCTCTTCCCCAACCTCTCAGTGTTGGAGTATCTCAGGGATAAATCCTTAGTCTACTCTCTTTTCACTCTACACTCTTTGGTGATCTCCCCAGTCTCATGGCTTTGAATACTATGTATATGTGGAAGAATCCCAGATCTTCATCTCCACCCAGACCTTTCTCACTAGATTTTGTTTGTCCAGCTCCACTAGTAGGTCTAACAGTCATCTCAAGCTCATATGTCCAAAACGGAACTTCTGGTCATCCTCCTTCCCCAACCTACTCCACCTGTATCCTTGCCCGCGTCTGTTGGCAGCAACTCCATTCCTTCAGGTTGCTCAGGTCAACATCTTACTCCTTGCTTTCTCTCGCAGCCCTTATTCAGTTCATCAGGAAGTCCTGTTGACCTTACCTTCAAAATCTCTTCAGAATCTGAACTCTTTTTCCCAGTTCCACTGTCATTCCCCTGATCTAAACTGCCATCAGCTCTCACCAGAATTACTGCCTTTTGGCTGGGTCTTTCCACTTCCATCTTTGTTCCTCTAAAATCTATTCTCAACACAGTAGCCACAAGGACCGTTTTTGCATATGTCACACCATGTTAATTCTCTGCTCAAAACCTTCTAATGCCCCCCACTTTGCTCAGAATAAAACTCAAAGTCCTTAAATAGCCTATGAGACCTTTATAGATATGACCCCATCCTATTACATCTCTGACCTCAACTCCTGCTACTACTGTCCCCTTGCTCACTTCACTCAAGCCATATTGACGTCTGAGCTGTTCCTTAAACATGCCAAGCAATCTCCTGCCAATGACTATACCCTCTACCTAGAATGCTGTTCCCCCAGAAGTCTACATGGCTAACTACCTCACCCCCTTCAAATTATTGTTCAATTATCACCTCAATGAAGCCTTCCCTAACCACCTTATTTAAAATTGCTACTTCCCACAAAAGGGCAGAATGCAAGCATCATCTCCTCCACTCTGGCTTGGTAGACAACATAGCAGTTAGAGGCTCATCTTCATTGAGGGAGAAAAGCAGAATGTACAGAATGTACCAGGCACCTTCAAGATGGTGGAAGAGTAAGATGTGGAGACCACCTTCCTCCCCACAAATACATTAAAACTACATCTACATGTGGAGCAACTCCTACAGAACACCTACTGAACACTGGCCGAAGACCTCAGACTTCCCAAAAGCTTTGCTTTTGCCTTTGTCCTAGGGTTCTGTCTGTCTGGTTTTTTTTGTTTGTTTTGTTTTTTATAGTATAGCTTTTAGGGCTTGTTATCATTGGTGGATTTGTTTTTTGGTTGGTTGCTCTCTTTCTTTCTTTACTTTTAAAGTTTTTTATTTTTAATATTTTTTTTAATTTTAATAACTTTATTTTATTACTTTTTCTTTCTTTCTTTTGAATATAGAAGCATTTAGGAGAATCCAGCTATATTTTATTAAGCCAGACATGAAAGAGATTTGCAAAGATGTAAAACAATGCCATTATCAGTAATTTTTAAAATACTGCTTTTCAAAAATTATGTTATTTATGTGAACATGAATTGGGCTTATTACTCATTTCTAAATGGATTAATAACAGCTATTTTAAATGTTTCATGGTTTTAATTTCTAACAGGGTAAACATCACTAGATATAACTCACATTAACAAAAGCTCTTTGGGCTTCTTTCTTTTTTTGGATTCTTTCTTTTTCCTCCCTTTTCTTCTGAGCCATATGGCTGACAGAGTCTTGGTGCTCTGGCCGGGTGTCAGGCCTGAGCCTCTGAGATGGGAGAGCTGAGTTCAGGACATTGGTTCACCAGAGACCTCCCAGCCCCACATAATATCAAACGGCAAAAGCTCTCCCATACATCTCCATCTCAACACTAAGACCCAGCTGCACTCAACGACAAGCAATCTACAGTGCTGGACGCCCTATGTCAAACAACTAGCAAGACAGGAACACAACCCCACCCATTAGCAGAGAGGCAGCCTAAAAATCATAATAAGGTCACAGACACCCAAAAAAACACCACTGGACGTGGTCCTACCCACCAGAAGGACAAGATCCAGTCTCATCCACCAGAACACAGGTGCCAGTCCCCTCCACCAGGAAGCCTACACAACCCACTGAACCAACCTTAACCACAGGGAGAAGATACCAAAAACAACGGGAACTATGAACCTGCAGCCTGAGAAAAGGAGACACCAAACACAGTATTTAAGCAAAATGAGAAGACAGAGAAATACACAGCAGATGAAGGAGCAAGGTAAAAACCCACTGGACCAAACAAATGAAGAGGAAATACACAGTCTACCAGAAAAAGAATTTAGAGTAATGATAGTAAAGATGATCCAAAATCTTGAAAATAGAATGGAGAAAATACAAGACACGTTTAACAAGGACCTAGAAGAGCTAAAGAGAAAAAACAATGATGAACAAGACAATACATGAAATTAAAAGTTCTCTAGAAGGAATCAATAGCAGAATAACTGAGGCAGAAGAACGGATAAGTGACCTGGAAGATAAAATAGGGGAAATAACTACCACAGAGCAGAATAAAGAAAAAAGAATGAAAAGAATTGAGGACAGTCTCAGAGACCTCTGGGACAACATTAAATGCACCAACATTAGAATTATAGGGGTCCCAGAAGAAGAAGAAAAAAAAAAGGGACTGAGAAAATATTTGAAGAGATTATAGTTGAAAACTTCCCTCATATGGGAAAGGAAATAGTCAATCAAGTCGAGGAAGTGCAGAGAGTCTCATACAGGATAAATCCAAGGAGAAACACACCAAGACACATATTAATCAAACTATCCAAAATTAAATACAAAGAAAAGATATTAAAAGCAGCAAGGGAAAAACAACAAATAACATACAAGGGGATCCCCAGAAGGTTAACAGCTGATCTTTCATCAGAAACTCTGCAAGCCAGAAGGGAGTGGCAGGACATATTTAAAGTGATGAAAGGGAAAACCTACAACCAAGATTACTCTACCCAGCAAGGATCTCATTCAGATTTGAGAAATTAAAACCTTTACAGACAAGCCAAAGCTGAGAGAGTTCAGCACCACCAAACCAGCTTTACAACAAATGATAAAGGAACTTCTTTAGGAAGGAAACCCAAGAGAAGGAAAAGATCTACAATAATAAACCCAAAACAATTAAGAAAATGGGAATAGGAACATACATATCGATAACTACCTTAAATGTGAATGGATTAAATGCTCCAACCAAAAGACATAGACTACCTGAATGCATACAAAACCAAGATCCATATATATGCTGTCTACAAGAGACCCACTTCAGACCTAGGGACACATACAGACTGAAAGTGAGGGGATGGAAAAAGATACACCATGCAAATGGAAATCAAAAGAAAGCTGGAGTAGCAATTCTCATATCAGACAAAATAGGCTTTAAAATAAAGACTATTATAAGAGACAAAGAAGGACACTACATAATGATCAAGGGATCAATCCAAGAAAGATATAACAATTGTAAATATTTATGGACCCAACATAGGAGCACCTCAATACATAAGGCAAATGCTAACAGCCATAAAAGGGGAAATCAACAGTAACACAATCATAGTAGGGGACTTTAACACCCCACTTTCACCAATGGACAGATTATCCAAAATGAAAATAAATAAGGAGATACAAGCTTTAAATGATACATTAAACAAGAAGGACTTAATTGATATTTATAGGACATTCCATCCAAAAACAGCAGAATACACTTTCTTCTCAAGTGCTCATGGAACATTCTCCAGGATAGATCATATCTTGGGTCACAAATCAAGCCTTGGTAAATTTAAGAAAATTGAAATCGTATCAAGTATTTTTTCTGACCACAACGCTATGAGACTAGATATCAATTACAGGAAAAAATCTGCAAAAAATATAAACACATGAAGGCTAAACAATACACTATTAAATAAGCAAGAGATCACCGATGAAATCAAAGAGGAAATCAAAAAATACCTAGAAACAAATGACAATGAAAACACAGTGACCCAAAACCTGTGCGATGCAGCAAAAGCAGTTCTAAGAGGGAAATATATAGCAATAAAATCCTACCTCAAGAAACAAGAAACATCTCAAATAAACAACCTAACCTTACACCTAAAGAAATTAGAGAAAGAAGAGCAAAAAAACCCCCAAAGTTAGCAGAAGGAAAGAAATCATAAAGATCAGATCAGAAATAAATGAAAAAGAAATGAAGGAAATGATAGCAAAGATCAATAAAACTAAAAGCTGGTTCTTTGAGAAGATAAACAAAATTGATAAACCATTAGCCAGACTCATCAAGAAAAAAAGGCAGAAGACTCAAATCAACAGAATTAGAAGTGAAAAAAGAGAAGTAAAAACTGACACTGCAGAAATACAAAAGATCATGAGAGATTACTACAGGCAACTATATGCCAATAAAATGGACAACCTGGAAGAAATAGACAAATTCTTAGAAAAGCACAACCTTCCAAGACTGAACCAGGAAGAAATAGAAAATATGAACAGACCAATCACAAGCACTGAAATTGAAACTGTGATTAAAAATCTTCCAGCAAACAAAAGCCCAGGACTAGATGGCTTCACAGGCAAATTCTATCAGACATTTAGAGAAGAGCTAACACCTATCCTTCTCAAATCTTCCAAAATATAGCAGAGGAAGGAACACTTCCAAACTCATTCTATGAGACTACCATCACCCTGATACCAAAACCAGACAAAGACGTCACAAAAAAATAAAACTACAGGCCAATATCACTGGTGAACATATGCAAAAATCCTCAACAATTAGTAAACAGAATCCAACAGCACATTAAGAGGACCATACACCACGGTTAAGTGGGGTTTATCCCAGGAATGCAAGGATTTTTCAATATACACAAATCAATCAATGTTATAAACCATATTAACAAATTGAAGGATAAAAATCATATGATCATCTCAATAGATGCAGAAAAAGCTTTTGACAATATTCAACACCAATTTATGATAAAAACCCTCCAGAAAGTAGGCATAGAGGGAACTTACCTCAACATAATAAAGGCCATATATGACAAACCCACAGCCAACGTCGTTCTCAGTGGTGAAAAACTGAAACCATTTCCACTAAGATCAGGAAAAAGACAAGGTTGCCCACTCTCCCCACAATTATTCAACATAGTTTTGGAAGTTTTAGCCACAGCAGAGATGAAAAAGAAATAAAAGGAATCCAAACTGGCAGAGGAGAAGTAAAACTGTCACTGTTTGCAGATGACATGATACTATACATAGAGAATCCTAAAGATGCTACCAGAAAACTACTATACAGGCAGCTCATGCAGCTCAATATCAAACAACAAAAAAACCCAATCCAAAAATGGGCAGAAGACCTAAATGGACATTTCTCCAAAGAAGATTTACAGATTGCCAACAAACACATGAAAGGATGCTCAACATCACTAATCATTAGAGAAATGCAAATCAAAACTACAATGAGGTATCACCTCACACCAGTCAGATTGGCTATCATCAAAAAATCTACAAACAATAACTGCTGGAGAGGGTGTGGAGAAAAGGGAACTCTCTTGCACTGTTGGTGGGAATGTAAATTGATACAGCCACTATGGAGAACAGTATGGAGGTTCCTTAAAAAACTAAAAATAGAACTACCATACGATCCAGCAATCCCACTACTGGGCATATACCCTGAGAAAACCATAATTCAAAGAGTCATGTACCGCAATGTTCATTGCAGCTGTGTTTACAATAGCCAGGACATGGAAGCAACCCAAGTGTCCATCGACAGATGAATGGATAAAGAAGATGTGGCACAAATATACAATGGAATATTAGCCATAAAAAGAAACTAAATTGAGTTATTTGTAGTGAGGTGGATCGACCTAGAGACTGTCATACAGAGTGAAGAAAGTCAGAAAGAGAAAAACAAAGACCGTATGCTAATACATATATATGGAATCTAAAGAAAAATAAATGGTTCTGGAGAACCTAAGGGCAGGACAGGAATAAAGATGCAGATGTGGAGAATGGACTTGAAGACAAAGGGAGGGGGAAGGGTAAGCTGGGATGAAGTGAGAGAGTGGCATGGACATATATACACTACCAAATGTAAAATAGATAGCTAGTAGGAAGCAGCTGCATAGCACAGGGAGATCAGCTCTGTGCTTTGTGTCCACCTAGAGAGGTGGGATAGGGAGGGTGGGAGGCAGACGGAAGAGGGAGGAGATATGGGGATGTATGTATACGTATAGCTTATTCACTTTGTCATACAGCAGAAACTAACACACCATTGTAAAACAGTTTAACTCCAATAAAGATGTTACAAAAAAAAAAAGACAGACTGTACCAAGTGTGTCATCCTTTTGTATAAAACTGCACTATGTCATCAGTATCATTACTATTTAAAAAATGAACACAATTACTTGAGTGCTTGCTTTGTTTTAGGCACTGTGCCAAAAGCTTTCCTTGAATCATTATGTAATTCACACGGAGTACAGAGCAATGGGTAAGAGCTCGGGTGCTGGAGCAGGTTGGCCTAGCCCAGGCCCCACCATTTACTGCCTGTGCGGTCATAAGCAAATTACTGAATCCCCCCAAGCCTCAGTTTCTTCATCTATAGGACGAGGATGATGACAGTCACCACTTACAAGGCTCTTTCGAGGACTAAATTCTACAACACAGGCAATAAGGTGTCTGGCACAACAAGGGCTCAGTACTTTCTTATGACCACGCTAGAAGGATGAGTCCCATTTTCATAGATGAGTAAATCGAGATGTAGTGAGATGGAGGCTCTGGCCCAAAGGACCGAGTGCCTGAGCAGGGATTCGAAAATGGGAGCTCAGCCATGCACATGTGCTGGTCACAGGAGCCTGCCATGAACAACTGGCTCTCTTCAGTATATTTCCCTATAGCATTTAAATTTATTACAATAAGTATCTGTCATTTTTATTAAAAAAAAACCCATAAAGCTATTTTCAGAATTTAGAATAATATAGCAGGAAAGGAAAAATATAAAGAAGACTATCCATGAAAATCATGACCTCCAGGCTTATGATTTATTTGAGAGCTTTAAAAGCACAAAAGGACTGTGACTGTAGAAGAGAAACATTCTGCAGCCTGCGTCTCCTGCACACCGCCCTGCTCTCTGAGCAGCTGATCTCCGTGAAGTTGCTGCTGCAGGGTTCCGCGTTGCAGGTGGACAGGTACACAAGGGTAGGGGTGGACAATAGTGTTTACTGTGCCCCCTCATTCTTCTTTTCCTTTTGGGACACTCTGCCTCCTTCTCAACTGAGTCTATGTTGTTCTGGAAAGGCTGGCCCCTCTCCCTGGCAGCCTTGGGGATAGTCACATGACTCAGACCTGCCAATCAAGGTCTGAGGTGGGAATTTTACCGCTGTTGGAAAGAGATGCTCCCTTTCTGCTGGGCTGGCTTGGTGGCAGAATGAAAGCCTGGCTGCTGGGGCCACCTTTGCCATTACTTGGGGGGATATATGTGGTCTTCTGAACAAAAGCAGATCTGACAGCAGGAAGGAAAAGGATCCTGTTGATATACTTTGAACACCTGGATCTACCCAAGCCTGAGGTCAACCCTTGGACTCTTCCATTACATGAGCCAATAGAATTCTCTCTTTTATTTAAAGAATAATAATAGTAAAATTGCAACTTCCCACATTCCTGATCCCCCTTAACCTTTTTTTTTCTCTTTTAACCCAAAGCACTTCTCACATTTGGACAAACTCTATAATTTTCTGGTTTATTGTCAGTCTCCCACCATAGGATGAAAGCTCTAGGAGGGGTTTTTGTCTTTTTCACTGATGAGACCCAAGCACCTGGAAGAGTGCCTGTTGCACAGTAGATGCTCCACAAATGTTTGTTGAATGGATTAAATTCTAACTAGCTGTCAGAGTCTGCTTTCTCTTTGTCAAAATGGGAGATGGACACCTGTGATAGAGATGTTAAAATCAGGCAGGTACTCTGAGACTTTCTACAAGACAGAATCAGAAGGACTAAAAGACCCTTGAAAGGAAATTCATTTTCCTCCACGTGGATTCCACGTACCTTAATGTACCCCAGCCTTCCACCCATCTTGGAAAACACTGCTCTATTATTCAGCAAAAAATGATAAAAGCATCAACCAGGTCTAGGTGGCCTTACCCATCTCTCTTTCTATCTTCAGAGGCTCTCTGTCATCCCACAGAACGCCTGACCTCTGTTGTCCTTGGACATGTATTGCCAGGTGGGGTGGCTTTGGCTCTCATGGCTGGCAAGTCTCGTGTTCTACCTAAGAGTCACACCCAGTATCCCTGAAAACCGTGCAGGGGTTTCTTTGCAGAAGTGACCCTTCTTGGCCACCCCCCATGCCGCCCCACCTCCCCAGCCTGGCACGCCCACAGGAAATCTCTCAGGCTGGCAGTGCCTTACCTTCAGGGAGAGACACACTGTGTTATTGCTGAACAGGAGGATGGCCTGTGACTGGAGTGTTTTCAGGCGGAAACGGATGTACCCATTCTGAGCCTCTGGGAGACTGTACCGCCCGAAGCTCTGACCGCTGAACCTCGCGGCAGTACCTGTGAAAGCAACCAGAGGCACTGTCACCTCCACACAAAGTGGTCCCCACGGAGCCCTGGAACTGACTTTGTCTCATTCAACCCTTGGGTGGCAAGCATTTGCTTCCATTTTACAGATGAAATTTACCGAGGCTGTGGGGTTACTTGTCCAGGGTCACACAGTTAGACAGGGGCCATCACCCTGCACACCTTCCTCTGGCCCCAGGGACCCTCGCCTTGGGTCCTGGCCTGGATCAGAAACTATGAACTCAAACCATTAAGAAAGCAAGAATCAAGCCAGAAAGGTCATCAGTCAAGTGTGCACAAGTCAAAACTTCTATCCTCCATATTTTCCATGTGATTTCTGACATCACTTGGGGAAGAAGGAGGTTGAGTTGGAGAGGATTTTGCATATGTGTGTGACTTCAGGGACACCACGAGGGCTTTTGCCTCAAGACATCTTCTTCATCATCAGGAGTGTAATCATTTGGGTAAGCGCTTCCCACACGAAATGCTGCTGAGAAGTCGAGAGACTTCTGTGGTAAAGGAAGAAGGTAGTGATAAATTGTGTGGCCAAAACTTCCGTATGCTCCATCCTCCGTAGCAATTGCTAATGCAGAATTGCACAGTGAGGAGTCTGAGACTTCACCTAAACTTGAGTTTTTCAAGCTTATTTGAACATGGGACCCTCTAGTGTGGACTTTGTACCCATAGCCCTTGGAAATAGCATTCTGTGGAAACTCCTTCGGGACATGCTGTGTTATATTAAGCCATGCCCACCCCAGATTTTTTTTTTTTTAAATCCACCCTCCTCAGAAGTGAGTTCAGTTATTAAATCCCTAAAACCTCTGTGTGAATAAGCTTATCAGTTGTCAGGAGAAGGGATGAGCAGTACAGGCTCCAGATTCCTAGGGAAGAGGATTGTTGAAGAGAGGGAACACGGGCCAAAAGGAGGAGAAAGAACCAGAAAGTGAGGCCCTTGGGATTACAAGATGCTAAGATGCTGTCATACCGTTCGTCTAAAACGCTCTGATGCTGGCAATTCCATTCGGGTAGGTCGTTGTTGGATGGGATATTGCAGATGATCTAGATCAAGAATCCCCAAACCTGGCTGAGTATCAGCATTAGCTGAAGAATCTTTTAGAATACAGAATGCTATGCTCTTCCCTTAGTGAGTAAGATTCTGTAGTTCTGGTGGGACTTGGGTATCTGTATTTTAAAAATCTCCCCATGGTGGGTGTAGCAACTGGAAGAGAGCCCAAGGGAGGTTTCTGAGATGCTGATCGTGTTCTGGTCCTTGATCTAGGTGATTACCTTGATCTAGGCTTGTTACACTGGTGTATTTGATTTGTGAACACTTGTTGAGCTGTACACTTATGATACATGGATCTTTCTGTATGTCCTGTTTCACTAAAATGTTCAAACAAACAAACAGAAACCAAACTTCTTTCCAAGTGGTTCTGGTGTTAGGTGAGCCAGCCTCCCTAGTATTTCTCAAAGTGCAGCCCTTGGCCCACCTGCTTCAGAAATGCTTGAGGTGCTGGCTAAAAAGGCCAATTCCAGGCGTCACCCAAGTTTTTTAAATAAAAAACTCCGCAGGTGACAGCCAGGAGCAGGTCACTTTATAAACATGCTCCCCAGGTGATTTTGCATAACCTTGAATTTTAGAACCTCTGCTATCTGATGTCAGGGGGTCAGGAGAGAACCTTCAGCCATCACAGCTTTCCCTGCAGCCGACTCCAGGGTAAGAGACACAAGAAGGGAACACCTGCCGCCCCAGCCCACCCCATACCCCTAGAGTAGCTCACCTAGTGTAAATCCAGAGGGCCCTGGAGAAAGTCCACAAATCTTCCTAGAATTTCCCTAATGCAAGCTGGATGGACCCCTAGGCCAGGCCAGGCAGGGGGCAAGGGGGCGGGGCTGATGTCATTCCCCTTTTGCAAATGCACCTGAGCTGATCCAGGGCATTGGTCCTAATGCCAGGGGCACTGGGGTAAGTCCTGTCAGAACACCAAGTTCCTAAAGAGTTTGGCGAAGAGCTCAGGCTTTAGAGTGGGACACAGGTATTTGAATAACCAGCCTTTCACTGGAGGCTGTACAGTTTCAAGCAAACCAATACAATCCCCATACCTGTTTCAGCTGTAGATGGAGCTAATGATCCTGCTTCCTAAGGTGGTGGTGATGAGTTTAGGTAACATACACACAGAGACCGGCACATAGCAGAGTCCTTATAGCAACAACTACCACCATGTGAATGGTAGCCACCACTGATGGGGTGCTTAGTATGAGACAGCTTAGGGGTTAAAATGCTTTCATATCCATTAAGTAATTTACTCCCCAAACCAACTCAAGGAGGCAGATGATACTATCTTCATTATTTCAAAGATGAGGAAGAAGCTCAGAGGGTTTTAGTAAGCCACCCAAAGTTACACAGCTCGTAAATGACAGAGCTGGGGTTTGAACCTGAGCTGCTTAGTCTAAGCGTTGAGGTTAAAACTATCAGGCTATAGTAATAATAGTAGTAGTGCTAGTAACTTGGGTTAATTGACCACCTTCTGTAGGTCAGGCACTTTTCTAAGCAAGCACTTGATATTTAATTCTCATTTAATCCCTACAACAGTGCAAAGGCACAGAGAGGTTAAATAATTTTCTTAAGGTCACCTGGCTAGCTAGTGGCGTAGCTGGGATTTGAACCCAAGCAACTTGATGCCAGAGTCTATGCTTTCAGCTGTGATGCTGAACTGCCTCTTGAATTCTTACCGTTATTTTCAAAGTTCCAAAAAGTGACCAGAACTAGGGTGCTATTCCATGACTAGATTTTTTTTGTGAGGCCGCACCTGTCTTGTGGTGGTCCCTGGTCTTTAACCCTGTTAAAATGTCCCTCTGACTACCCCAGAGAGCCCCCTGCTGGGATCTCCATCCCTGGAGTCGGTCTGGCTGGGCCATCAGCACTGCTTGTCCTGGGGAAGTCCCATTCCTCACCGTTACAGGAGCAGTTCCTCTCCAGGTGGTGCCGCGGGGTCAGGATGCTGAGCCTGGCTGTGCTGTACGTGGGCCCAACCCTGGGGTCCAGGTGCACGGTCTCTTGGCAGATTTGTCCCTGGCAGGCTGGCCCCTGGCAGGGCACCACAGCCATGGCTGACCTCATCTGAATTCCCACCGAGTGTTCCATCTCCTTGGCTGAGTGAGTGATGTTGGATGCCAGCTCCTGGAGCTTGGAGAAGGTCCCCGAATGCCCCTCAAAGACCAGGAGCACGTCCACCCCAGCCATGGCCTCTGCAGGCTGCAGGCTGGCCAGGTGGATGTTGGCTCGTTTGATGTCCAGCCTGTTGCTGAGGAACCTCTGCAGGTTCCTCCAGTGGTCACTCACCAGCTCCTCCGGGGTGAGCTGGTGGAAGCCCATCAACACGGTCTGCTGCAGAGCCTCCCGCCCCACATGCCACACGTGGACATGGACCCCGGCAGTGGTGGAGAAGGTCCCATCGCTGACCATGACGTTGAACGTGTAGCGGCCCCGAGGCAGCCCCTGGGCAGCGATGATCTTGCCATCAGATGTGCCCACTGTGAAGCGCCTGCCCAGGCTCTCCTCTCCTGCCAGGCTGTAGGTCAGCGTGTCCTGTGGGTCTCGGTCTGTGGCGTGGATTTTGCCCACCATGCCGCCCTGGAACTCCTCCTCCCCGATGGTGATGAAGATCTCCAGTGGGAGGGCGGAGGGTGGGTAGTGGCTCTGCTCCCTGACGTGGACGCTGACCGACGTGGAAGATGAGAGGGGCGGGGTGCCGCTGTCTGACACCTGTGGGCGAAGCGGGCACCGAATTACCATAGGACCGGGGCTGTCGGGACCTCCCCGGGGAGTCACGTCCCTCTGCTCCAGGGCAGGCTCAGCGTGTTGTCGCATTTGAAAGGGAAAATCGTAACTCCAAAAGCGCTGAGGGCTCTGTGGAGGGAGTTACATCCCACATCACTGGTGTGGGTGCTAAAACTTCACTCCACCTTCCATCTGACACTTCTCTGAGCCCGTCCTAAGCCTCTCCAGCCACACGCGGCCTCCTACCTCTTGAGCTTCTCTCATTCTGTCTCTTTCCTTAGGAGGGTCATCAAAGGTCTCCTAGTGATTCTAGGATACACCCTTCATGGCCCCTGTCAGCCTAAGGAGGTTCTCCTACACCTCTTTACTGTGTGACTGGGGTCGGGGTTGGGGTGGGCGTGTCTTCTTCAGCTCAGCCAACAAATATTTATTGAGTGCCTTGTATGGGCCAGGCCGTCTGCTATGATCAGAAGAAAAGAGAGGTGAGGAGAAGAGGTGACAGACAGGGAACAGCAAGCGTCAGGCCCTCTGGTGGGAAAGAATGCTCAACACAGCAGGAAGGGACCACTGCTGCTGGAGGAGCGGGCAGGGCTGAGGGCCAGAGGTGAGCAGAGAGGGAAGCCCAGGCTGTCGCTGATGGGCTGAGGAGCATGAGGTTGGATTTAAGGCAGGCCCGAAAAGCCACTGCAGGTTTGAAGCAACGTGACCTCACTTAAGCAAGGAAAGATTGTAAATTAGAAATGCCTTTCCCTTGCACATTTCACCAGACATCTCTTCAACTTTCTGTCTGGACTTAGCAAGGAGGAAGCTTTCCTTCCTCTCCTCAGTAATGTTATCACTTTCTCAGCTGTCAGCAGGGTCTTCACGGTTTTCCCTACGGTAATATCTTGTTCACGTGGATCCGCTTTGAGTGCAGGAGAAAGGTGCAATATTACACCTACTGCTGGGAATTGTGCATAACACTGATGAGATATAAATAGCAACAGTAATCATTAATATTACTGCTAAGAATAATATATAACTAATATTAACTGAGTACAAACTGTGTGCCAGTCACTTTTGAATGCTTTAAATGCACGATCATAGTTTATCTTTCTTATGAGGTAAGTACCCTGAAGTGTCCTATTTTACAAAAGATGTAACTGAGTCTCAGAGAGGTCAAGTGACGTGCCCAAGGTCATACAGCAGGTAAGGCCAGAGCAGAATCTGAACTTCTTCTTGTGTTCATAGCCTGTTTCTTTGCTGGCCTATAGTGCCTCCCAGTGAACGGAAGTAGAAATACAGGACAAATGCAAGACAGAGTGATGATGCCAATAGTTACTGAGTGATTGTCTGGGCCAGTATACCAAGGTCAGGAAGCTGTTGCCTCCCTAGATATTCACACCCATGTCCTTGGCTTTGAGGACCCTCTACATTAGCCCACACCTGTCCTCTGAGCTGCAGACTCCCATTCCCAGCTGCCTATTGGACACCTCTACTTAGATATTTTATGGACACCTGAAAGGTAACACATGCTAAGCAGAGCCCTCATTTTACCCCATAAACCTGTCCCTCCCCCACCCCAAGTCTTTCCAGTCTCATAAGTGGCCCTACCATCCAGACTTTACTGGAGCCAGGAACCTGGGAGTGGTCATGATTCTTCTCTTTTCTCTCTCTCTTCATATCCAATCCACCACCGACTCCCATTTATTTCCAATCAAAACTTGTCGCAGATATGTCCATTTGTTCATCTTCACCATCACCTCAAGGTCTCATCACCACTACCTCCAGCTTAGATGAGTTCTCATTGGTCTCCCTCAACCACTCCTGCCCCCTTCAACTGACTTTCTCTAGAGCTTCAAAAACAAGCCTCCTGAGACAGAAGAAGGGTCACTTCTCTCTTTGAAACCCTTCAATCCCTTCTAATTGCACTTTGATTAGAATCTAAAAGTATTATCAAGGCTTATCATTAGGATGACTCTACTTCCTGGTTAGCCCAGGACAGTCTTGATTTTCACCTTTGTGGATCACTTATCACCAATTAACTATTTTTAATGCCTCTCTCACTCTCAAGAACATCACAGTTTGGGCCTCAAATAACACGGTCATCCAAGCTATGAGACCCGAATGATCCACCCAACCCATCTCTTCAACTTCATTCCCACCAACGCTCACCATGCGCTGACCACGTGGCAACACCTCAGGTCACTTCAAGCTCTTTCCCACCCTGGCACTTGGTCTCATCTTGCTCTTCCTGCCTGTGATGCTCTCCTGCCCACTTTCCACATGGGCAGCTCCTCAGATCTCAGCTCAAATGCCCCCTCCTCACAAGGACAGCCACCCTCTGAAAGTGTCTCTCTTGTGCCTTATGAGCCTCCTGTCACTTTCTTCATCTGTTTATTGCTTATCTCCATAATTAGAATCAAAAGCCCATGGGGATGGGGATCATCCCCTTCTTTCCCCTGCTATATTACTAGCAGGTAGCATGCCCTGTGATAAGTACTCATAAATGTTAAGTATATGATAGGTGCTCATAAACGTTTGTTGAATGATGATAAGTACTCATAAATGTTTGTTGAATGAGGAATGGCTGGCTGGCTGGTTGGCTGGCTGAATGGATGACTACATCATTGTGAGCCCAGAGAAGTTCACAGAATAGTAGGATCCACTAGATTTGAGATTTAGGAAAGGGATTTGGGGGAATGAAATGAGGGAGAAATGTTTGATCACCATCTTGGCCACTTTTCCTTGGGCAGTTCTCATACAACCTATATAATATCACTATAATCCTCTCCATGTATGTATATGTTCTCTCATTTGACCCCTGCACTGAAACTGTGGGTAATCATGGATTTGCGGATCCATGGATTAGTCAAATTCATTTCACCTGCCTTCACTAAACAAGGTCATTTAAAGACTTGCACCTGCACATATCCTAAACAATATGATGTTTTCCAGAGTTATTTTCCAGGACTTGGAGTCAACCGTGACTCGTTGGAGTTGAGCTGGTTAAGACTGGGTAGGACCGCCGACCCTTTAACTGGGCATGCCCAAGGGTCTGCTTGGTGACCTTGACGTCAGAGGGCAGAAAACCCTCAGATAGTGCTAACTGCCTCCATTTTTGAACGTGCAGAGACCTGTAGCTTAGTTACACCTGCGGCAGAACTATGATTACTGCACCTTTTTCCTGTCAACTTTCCCCACGCTCCCCAGGCGTCAGACTGCCCTGCTCCTTTATTTTTTATTCCATAAATGCCCCAAGCCCCTTGCCTTTTGGGAGGCGGTTCTGAGACTTGTTCTCCTATCTCCTTGCTTGGCTGCCTTGCTAATAAACCCTCTCTTTACTGCAGACTTCGGCATCTCAGCATTTCAGTTTGCTGCATGGTTGGACAAACTGAACCTGGTTCGATAACAGCACCAATTCTCTGAGGTAGGTCTTTAAAAAGACTTGAGGTTCAGAGAGCTGTCCTGGCCAAACTCAAGGAGTTAGAGCCAGGATGCGGGAGTTTTTGTTCTGTCTGGGAGCAGGGGAGGAATTGAGAGCTTGGAGTCAGAATGCTTGGGTTTGAAGCAGCCCAGCTCTACCACTTATTAGTAGCATTACTTTCAGCCAGTAACTTAACCTCTGGGTACCTCAGTTACCACCTTTGGAAACTGGGGGTAATAACCGTACTCACTGTAAAGCATGTTGTGGGGATTTAATGCAGTGATGCCCGTGATGCCTGGCACAAAGGAAGAGTTCTGTATATTGTTTTTTCTAATAAGAGAAGCACTGGTGGTACTTTTGTCAGCACATTTTCTGTCCCCATGGTCACCACCAGTGGCCCAGCACAGCTCTCACCTCGATCTGAAGCTGATACCATTCCTGGACTCTCTTGCTCAGGCCTGCAGTGGTCACCAGCCATCCGTCCGGGGTCACTCGGAAGGCAGAGCCATCGTTCCCCTTGGTGATTTGGAATGAGTAGGGGGGACCATTCTCTGGGGAGTCTGGGTCACTCAGGATCAGTTGCAGGACTTTGCTGCCGATGGGGGAGTTTTCCTGAGACCAAGAGAGACAGGAAATCAAAGAGCAAAATGAGTCCCAGTCCTTTCTTTCACATCTTTCCGGGTCCCCTTCTCTGGGATGAGTCCTCAGCACTCTGACTGCTCCCAGGTCATGTCTGCATCTTAAGATGTCATTCATTCATTCTGCCCATCTGTGAATTAGTTGTTGACTTTTGAACTTCCTGAGGGCAGTGCTGGTTTTTAGAAACAAAGCCCATTGGGGCTGGAAGGGTCTTTAGAGTCCCTTTATCCTATAGAGGTGACTTGCCGAAGTCACATAGCTGATGACTCATGTATATAAATTAGTGCCTGGGGTCCATGTGGGAATTTTGTGATTCATAGGGTCCATTGAAAACCTATAAATGGTTTTCTGATTAGAGGACCAATGTGAAAATTCAAAGATGATTAGGAATTAACAGAAAAAAATGGATCCCCTGGCTATTGTTCCAGTCATTGTTCTATAACACGGGAATTCAGTATGCTATAACACAGTGGTTGTTAACTCTCTTTTTTAGCATCAAAACCTTATCTACAAACAGTATCTTATGAGCAGAAACTGGTAATTGCCTATCCAACAGGCATTCTTTCCTTCCTTTCTTACAAAACCCGACTTTTGTTCAGGCGATGGGTGGCAATATCCTCAGCAAAGATATACCCCTCCTAAGAGGAGATGGACTATGATTGGTTTAAGTCAGTTACAATAATCTGAGTCCCTGTGCCAGTTTTTGGATTTAAGGGCGATCATGTAATCCATTTCTGATCATTGGAGGAGTCTACCAGCTGGGGGTTCTGAAAAGTCTTCTTCTTTGATAAAAACAGATTCTGCAAAAGAAGTCCCCATCTGTTTGCCTTTGAAGATGGTTTAGCAAGGATGTGATGCTGGAGCTGCAGCAGCCATTTTGTTACCATGAGGGAGAAGGTACAGGAATTTTGAAGACGGTAACCCAAAGTTGTGATATCAGTTTCCTGCTGAAATAACCAATTCTGGAATAGAATTTCCCACGAGCAGACCTTTTGCTATGTGAAATAATAAGGCCTTATTATTTAATAAGCTTTTAGTCAGGTGATCTGTTATTTGCAGCCAAAGCATCCTAACTCATACTCATGATACAAAACAGGTGAAAGTGGGGTGACGCTGGTTGATGCATAGTGCGACACAGAACTCTGTCCTCTTACCTACTTCCTCACCTCCCTCACCCCTTGTGGTCACAGTTCCCCCACGGAATCTTAAGACTCTCTCCAAATCCCATTCACAAACCATTAGTATGGTGGAAATAGCTTGGGATCTGGAAGATCTTCTGGGTTCAAATCCCAAATTTGCCACATTTTGACTGTGGCACATTTCTATACCTCCATTTAAAAAAATCTATAAAATGGGTACTGTCTACTTCCATATGGCTGTGTGAGTCCCCCATGAGATCATGGATGTGGACGTGCCTAGCACAGTGCCTGATAATTTTTAATTGTGTAATCCATCATCCCCTTCAGCAGACCGTGTTGCCATTAGGGATATCAATGCAAGGTCACAGTCACTGTTTGGGTGGACTGGTGTCAGTGGTGAGTGCCCTCCACTAGGAGGAATATGAAGGGAAGATGGATTCGGGATGCTTTGGGAAGCTTGAGCATACCTGGATGGAAGTGCTGTAGTTGAGCTGGAAGAATCTTGGTGGGTTGTCATTGACATCCGCCACTTGGATAGCAATGTCTGTGTCCTCATGCAGTGGGGGCTTCCCACTGTCTGTGGCTCGGAGCCTCAGGGAGTAGCTAGAAATCTACAGTAAGATGCCCAGGGGAGAGTTAGCAACAAGACCACTCAGTTCTGCCCCCTGATTCATGACTAATGTTTTTAGAAAAATAAGATGGAGACACTCCCCTATGCCTGCCCTCATTACTCTCCCATAGCCTTTTAGGGCTCAGGTTCTAGAGTCAGGCAGAAGTAGGTTTGACTTCCAGTTTAACCATTTACTAGATGTGAGACCTTGAGAAAGTGACTAAGCTTATGTGAGGACGGTATTAGGACCTACCTCCTAGGATTACTTTAAGGACCAAATGGCGTAAGGACCAAATGGCGTAATGTATGTACATCACTTAGCAAAGTTCCTGGCACAGAGCAGGTGCTCAATAAGTGATAACTTGTAATGATCTAATGATCCCTGGTTAATAGTGAGAAGCTGGCCTGAGCTCTTTCAGGAAGGTTAAAGTTTACTCAGCCCCTCTCCTGCTGAGGTCAGGGGGACCCACAGAGAAAAGGAGTGGGAGACCCTGAGGGCAGGTCTGGAGAAGTGTCAGGATGGGGTGTTGAACACAGTTCACCCTCTGGACCTGCAGCAGGGCTGTATTCTGCTCTGATGAGCTCAGATTGGGCCCCTCCCACATGATTTACCTGTTCCCAATCCAGGGCCTTGGCCACCTGCAGCTCCCCTTTCTTCGGGTGGATAGCAAAGTGCCCAAGCTCGTTCCCTCCTATGAGGCTGTAGGTGATGGCACTATTTAGGGGTCCATCTTCATCAGTCGCTGACACCTGCAATAGAGGCGGGTGACAGTTGTGACTGGGGAGGCAAGAAGGAACAGAAAGGAATCTTGGCCCCTGGGAGTGTAGGGGGCACAGATATGTCCCTGCCCCATAGACTGCCCTTGGGCTGGCAATCCCTGGACCATAGTCGTCCTTGCCAAGGGAATCTCCTCATACATCCTAGTATGGATGTCAGCGTGCATGGTTCATTCGTTTATCTATCCATTCATTCATTCATTCACTCATTCACTCATAACTGACAGGGTGCTAGGGTCCTGTGCTAGGAGTTGAGGAATGTGCCAAAATGAATAAGCCCTCAGGAAGCTTAATGTCTAATTTTATGGACAAGTCTAATTTGGGGCAAAGTATGATCAACTTTATGGTGATAAATTTCACCTGGGGAGATTAGAAGAGGATTCATGAAGCCCTAAAGGCTTCTGGGAGTGGAGCCAGCATTCCAGGCAGAAGAAACAATATGAGCCCAGAGGTATGAAAGTACAGAGGATGTTTGGGGAATGGTACCTCTTCCTGTGTGGTTGGAGCATAGGGTGCATATCAGGGGGTGGAAGGAGACGAGAACCTCGAATGTGGACATACAGAGTTTGGTTTCACTCCATGAAGTGGGGAGCAATTACATGTTTAAATGCAAAGAGGTGTTGTTTGGTGTCCCCTCTCTTCCTCCCCTCCCACGCTGACACTCAGTGTCCCTCTGGCCATCCCCTGGGGCCTCTCCTATGCCCCATTCTTTCAGTACCTGATCTAGATCTTATCAAACGTGGCTCTGAGAAATTTTATCATGAGAGAGTTTGGTTGAGCGGCTACAAGTCAGAGTCAAGTCTGTAGTGTATTAATTGATAAAATAATCCATGTTCATAGATGACTGGGGGAGGGAGAGATAAGAACCCACCCCAGAGTCCATGCCCCTCAAAAGGGCAAAATTGCAGATCCTTACTGTGAGCACAACATCACCCACGATGGCATTCTCTAAGACCCTCGTGCTGTACAGATCCTGGGAGAATCTGGGCCGGTGTTCGTTGACATCAGTGATATTGACCACGATTGTGGTCATGTCACTAAGGGAGGAGGAGCCCTTCCGGCTGCACTCGATGGATAGGAAGTACTTGGGGCTTGTCTCAAAGTCCAGGCTCTTATTGACGTACAGGATCCCTGAGGAAACAAGAGGTGATGGGAGCATTGAGGCAGTTGGGACCACAAAAGCAGAGTACTGAGGGGGTCTTGAGCCAAACCCCAGGAGAAGCAGCTCAACTGGGTTGGGAGAGACAGACCTCCTGCGTCATCTCCTCCATCATCTCACTTCCCTCTTCATTTTCTCTCTCCCATAGCCTCCCCCTTCCCCTCTATCTCCTCTCATTTTCCTTATTACCATTCTCAGCAGCAGTGTTCCCCTCATTTATTTCTGTATTATTTCATTGAAATCTCATTTAATTCTATAATACTCACTCTATCTCATGTAGACCTGTAATAACCCTGTAGAGCAGGAACAAGTGTGATTTCCATTTTCTAGGTAAGTCAGCTGATGCTCCTAACATCTACGTGACTTGCCCAAGCTCAGTCACCTAGTAAATGACAGAACTTAGATTATAGAGTTTTATAATACCCAAAGCTGTTTAACAAATTATTAGGGCAGAGATTTATTATTCTGAACACTGGAAAATAAAAGAACAAGGATTTATCCTGCCATTCCTGGATAACTGAATAGTTAATGGTAGAACACTCTTCTTTATAAAATAATTCCAGTTAGTAAATGAATGAGGAATGATAAGGTTAGAAAAATCACCATTTCGCAGCCCCTAATGAAATAATATATCTGGGAAATAATCATTAAAGGCTGTTAAAACCATTAGAAAAAGAGCTGGATGGATCAGGCTGACAGCCCCCGAACCCACCATCAATCTTGACCTCAGAAAAAAGAACCAGTCAGCCATTATGTGCCTCCTCATGTGGTGCAAAGGAGAGCCCAGCATCATCTATGAAGCTTTGTTGGCAAAAAAATTGAGCTTGAACCGCATCAAGGTCTTTGATCCAAATGTCATTTATAATAAATATAGGGGCTAGAGAGGTACGTTATATGACACCGTAAAGACACAACTAGCCAATCTAAAATTATTTTAAAAATCCTGCCTCACACACGACCCCAATATTTCATTAAATAAATGGCAGCAGGAAATAAAGAGGGAGAGGAAAATGTTAGAGGTTAAAAGATGCTTAAGACACGGCCTGTCAACCAGATGCAATATGTGGACATTTGGGGGATGCTGACAAGCAAATCAACTTCTAAAAGACATTTGTGAGATAATCTGAAAAATTGTCTGGGTATTGGACTGTATTAAGGAATTATTATCTTTTGGGTGTGATAATGGTATTATGGTTGTGTTTATAAAAGGAGTCCTTATCATTTAGAGAGAGAGACACACCAAAGTATTTACAAACCAAATGGTATCATGTCTGGGATTTGCTTTAAAATAACTCAGCAGTAGGTGGATATGGGGGGCAAAGATGAAACCAGACTAGACAAATATTGATAATTACTGAAGCTGGGTGATGGGAACATGGGGTCCATTATACTGTTCCCTCTATTTGTTATGTGTTTAAAGCCTCTGTAATAAAAACTAAAAGAATACTGCTCAACAGTAAGGCGGATGCCTTAGGAGGTAGAGCACACCGTTGCAGAGGTGTTGTGGTGAGGAATCCACATGGAGCCTGGTTGGACCTGAGCAGCCTCTGAGTCCTCCCTTCCATGGGATTCTGGGAGTCTGACTTAGATCCTTCTGTGGCTAGGAGGAGAGAAGAGAGCCGGTTTCCTAGTTCTCTCTCTTTATGAGACTAAGGGAAAATTTGGGGGTCCCCGGATGTTTTGGGAAGGCTTCAGGAGGGAAGCAGGCAGCCTTGCCTTGGGCTGCCTAAGCCCCAGATTCTAGCAAGTGCTTCGTGCCTTGGCAGCCAAGGATGGAGGGTGGCTTCAGCCTCCTGGGGCTGGGTGTGAGCCAGGACTATGAAGCTGCAAACTGGGAGGAGAGAGTCCTCAACAGAGTCTTTGGTGGGGATGTAGTGGAATAAGGGATGTTTCCATGTAAGCTGGCCCCATGCTACAAGAAGGGACTTGGTACCTGGAGAGATGGAGAGTGAAGAAGGGGCTAAAGGATGCTGGGGAGGGGCTATGGTATGCGAGGAGTCCAGTGTTCCCCAAGACTCTGTGTGTGTGTATGTGTGTAGGGGGTTGCTCCCTCACCTGTGTGGGCATCCAGGCGGAACCGTCCCTGCTCGTTCCCGCTGACCACGCGGTAGCTGGTCTTCTCGGCGCCCGGGCGAGTGAGGGTGGCCAGCCGCAGAACCTCCGTGCCACGCTGGGCGTCCTCGGGCACCTGCACGCTGTGCTCGGTGTTCAGGAACACGGGCAGGTAGTCATCCAGGCCCACCACGGAGATGGTGACGGTGCCCAGCGTGGACAGCGGTATTGGGGTGCCCAGGTCAGAGGCACGGACGGTGAGCTCCAGTGCTGCCTGTGGCCTGACCCGCAGTGGCTTCTCCAGGCGGATCACGCCTGTGGTGGCCTCGATGGAAAAGCGGCCTTCGGCAGAGTCCGTGAGAGAGTAAACCACCTGGGCATTGGTGCCTGTGGGGGGAGACAGAGCGCGTGATTCATACAGAGGGACCCTCCTCTGGCCCTGCCTGCCGCAGAGCTTTCAGCCAGAGAAGGGCCTAGCCAGTAGGGTCCCCATAAAGGCTAACATGCTTAGGCTGTTAGCAATGAGACTCTCATGTGAGGGTTCTTGACTAGGGTGGGGTTCAAGGCCTCATAGAAAGGTTCTTATGAAGGCGAGGGTTCTGCAAGCCCTTGAGGACATCTGAAGCTATTTATGTGGAGGTTAGGGTCCAGGGTCAGCTCACAAAATAAAAATTGTGCAAGATCAAAAGCACCCATAGTGAGTTCTTTGGTTGTGATAGAACAATCCTGTATCTTGATTGTGGTGGTGTTTGCATACATATTCAAATGCGTGCATATAGAAACTATGAAATCTGAATAAGACTGGAGTCCAATTACCAGTAATGTCCCAGGGCCAGTTTCCTGACTTTGATATCATACTGCAGATGCTGCCGTTGGGGGAAGCTGGGTGAAGGGTGCTGGGCCTCTCAGTACTATTTTTGCAACTTCCTATGAGTCTATAATTATGTCAAAATAAACCAAAACAAACAAACAAAAAAACACACACCCACAGAAAGTTCTTAGTAAATCAAAGCATGTAGTGTTTTTCCAGCTCTGACTCAGGTGCTATTATTTCCTTGGGTTGTGGACCAGATGAAGCAGTTGGCTCATGTAGGGACCATAGGGTCTAAAGAACACCAACATTTAGTGCTCAGCCATGAGAGCCTTACCCAGTGGGAAAAGCACAGGCTCTGAGCCTATAGGGATTGAGTCTTATGCACACGTGGGGACACACAGCCCTTTCATTGAATTTACATGAAATAAATGTGCATACCATGCACATTCTCCCATGTATGAATTTTCTGGAGAGAGAGAGAGGTGCTGGTCAGGCTATATTTGGAATATTGAGGTGGAATATTTGGGTTAGAATAATAATAACAGCTTTGAAGTGTTAATGGTTAATTGATGCAAGGCCAGAGGACGAATCCTAAAAGAAAGGTGGGATTGGAAACACGAGATTGAAGAAACTAGGGCCCTTCTACCCAGAAAGGGAACCTTGAGGCTGGAGCAGATAGTCACCGCCTCCTAGTGTCTGAAGGGCTGTCATGGGCGAGGGTCTGGGAGATCTGTGTGGCTGCAGAGGGCAGGACCGTGATTGACAGATGTCTGCTCCAAAAAGGTAACACTTGATAATTATCTGAGGTACCCTGGAAGGAAGGGGCTGCCTAGGAAGTAGGGAGCTTCCTGTCCCTGGAGGTGTGCAAGCACTGGCTAATCGAGCATTTGCAGGGCCTTAGATGTTAGATGCCTTTGCACTGCTATTTGCCCTCCCTAGGACCCCTGCATTCCTCCAAAATCACTCACCTTCCTCAATGCCAACATAAAACTCACTTCCTCTAAGAAGTCTTAAATTTACTCTGTTGGTGTCAAACAAAGCAGGGTGTTTTGCTCCCTCTTTTATCACCATCATCATCTTCATCATTGTCATATCCTATGTTCCTCTGGCAACTTTGACCCTGAGGGTATTTTTTTACCCCACCTAAATTATAAAATTTAATTCAAGAAAATTGGATGTGTGTATATATATACACACACACACGTATATGTGTATATATATGTATATAAACATGTATATATATATACATATATCTATAGATATAGAGATCTCCACAATGAAACACTTCATGATATCAGAAGCTATAATTGGTATAATATGGAATGAAGACTCCTGGATGAATCCAATTTGCCTTGTAAATAGTAAAAGGAAAAGAACCCTAATGAAAACAATGTCATTAAAATTAAAATGCAAAATTGTAAAATATTCCACTTCATTGACTAGAAAATTGATCCAAGAATTTGATAGGCTTAATGGAGTTTGTGCCCTAAGTTTCTTTCTTGTGGCCAATTAATCAGAGTTGAATAATTCTGATTGGTGTATTTCACATTAAATGTTTGTATTCAAATGTTCTTGAGGTTAAATGGTGGGATTGAAAGGGCTCCAGGTCTTAAGTGGCAGTGAGAAACAATGAGGCTGAAATGCCCCATACCAGCTTTGAAACATTGCCAAAATCTTTCGTACCTAGCACTTAGGTATGCAGTTTGTGGGCATTTTCTACTTGTACGTGTCTGTAGGCTCAGGAGTGAGGTATTGCTAGTATCAGAGCAACACAGAGAAAGCCGGACCCTCGCCCAGGGTGACCCTGTAAGCAAGTGGCCTCCAATCCTTCTCTTTCTCACCTTGGTCTGGGTCTCGGGCCAATACCACCGCAACAGGGGTCTTCACTGTGGTGTTGTCGAAGACTGCCACAGCACAGTGGCTGGGGAAGAACCGGGGGGCGTTGTCATTCACATCCTCCACGTGAAGGGTCACATCTGCCTGGCACGATTGGCCGCCTCCATCCGTCGCCTTGGCAACAAGGCTGTATGCATCCTTCTTCTCTCGGTCTAAGGCTGTGAGTGTGGTCAGCTCCCCTGGCCGGAGAAAGGACAGCAAGTGAGCTTTCTCTGGGGGCCATGACCCCAGCATGTGACTTCCTGATGTCTGTGTGAGACAAACCCAGCCATGCAGTGTGCTGTCACAGAGAAAAGGGGTCAGTCCTGTGTACAGATGGTTAGGAAAGGGGTTCAGTCTTGTAGCTTCCCACACCTGCTCGCCTCCCTAGTCACATTCCACCACCACATCCCCAATTTAAGATCCACACCAACAAGCTACAAAGAGGCACAACATTTTAAAAGGCCAGTTAGGCAATTTCTAACAGCACATAAAATGGGTTTATCCTTTGGCCTGCAGTTTTACTTCTAGGAATGTATCCTATAGAATAATCAACCCAAGGATAAAATATACATATAGAGATATTCTCTGCAGCATTCTTTATAAATAGCAACATACTGAAAATATCCTGTGTCTTTCAGAAAGGTACTGGTTAAATATATTATCATTTAGCCATATAGTAAAATACTATGCAACACAAAAGGAATTATGATAGAGCTTTATGTACTGCCTTGTTAATAGCGCCAAGATATTGCTATGAGAAAAAAGTCACAACGTAGTATGCTACATAGAGATGTGGGGGATGCGTGGAAAACCGGTCTGATAGAATATACACCAAGAGTGCTTATCTTTGGGGGAGAGGCTGGTTATCATGAAGACGTTCCAATTTCCGCATAATACATGCCTACGTGGTTTGAATTTTTGAATAATGAGCATGTATTATTTCCATACTCAGAAAAACTGCCGAGTTTTTTTTTTTTTTTTTTAAAACCCCACCGATCATCCTGCAGCTGGACAAACAGCAACAGAGATTAGGTCACCTACTTGGGGTGACTTAGCATGCCCATGCTGGGGTCAGACAGGGTAATGCTGTCTCCTTTTTATTTTATTTATTTATTTATTTATGGCTGCGTTGGGTCTCCGTTGCTGCGTGCGGGCTTTCTCTAGTTGCGTCGAGCGGGGGCTACTCTTCATTGCGGTGCGTGGGCTTCTCACTGCAGTGGCTTCTGTTGTTGCAGAGCACGGGCTCTAGGTGCGTGGGCTTCAGTAGTTGTGGTTCACGGGCTCTAGAGCGCAGGCTCAGTAGTTGTGGTGCACGGGCTTAGTTGCTCCGTGGCATGTGGGATCTTCCCGGACCAGGGCTCGAACCCGTGTCACCTGCATTGGCAGGCGGATTCTTAACCACTGCGCCACCAAGGAAGTCCCAATGCTGTCTCCTTCTAGCCAGACAGCTTCCTGGGATACCAGCTCTCACCTGCCACCTCCCTACTCAGGAATCTCCAAGGCATCCTTTGAGCTACTGATTCCAAGTCAAGTGTCAGCAGCTGGCTCTCTGTCACCTGGGCCTTCTGTGCTGTCCGTCTCCACACCCTTCCTTATAGCAGCAGGGCATGGATCGCTCCTTTTCTAAAGGAAGCAGTCTCTACCCTGTCTTATTATGTGCCAGACCTGGGCTAGATTTCTATATACTTTATTTGTTGGGATCCTTGCAACAATGCTATGAGATTTTATCTCAATCCGCAGTATACAATCTTGAGATCATGTCTTTGACCATGACTCTCACCTGCTTGAATCCTTTAATGGCTCTAAAGGTAGGATTTGGCCCCCCTGCTCAGAGGGCCTCATCCTTTGCTCTCTCTCCCTCCCCCACTTCTGTGCACCAATTTCTGGCTGTCTCTCAGGTCCTCAGATGTGCGTGCTCTTTCCCAAAACAAAGTCCTCGTATAAAATCTCCTTCTGCCTTGAATATCCATCCCTACCACTCCCTTACCCCCTGGCTACATTTCCTCAGAGAAGTTTTACTTAACCCTGATCCCAAATTTAAGTCCTCCTGTGAAACCTCCCCTAGCATCCTGCATTTTTTCTTAGCACACTTCAAACCACTGATTCAATGACTGCCTTTCCCACTGGATTGTAAAGACCTACATCTTGTCTTATCAGTTTATGTCCTTAGCATCTAGTGAATGCTCGACACACAGTGCCAATATATGTTTGCTGAGCAGACGGAGGGATGGATAAGTAAATTCCTGTTTCTTTTCTAAGGAGCCTGGGTACTGGGCCCTGGTTATGCAGTGTATAAGTTCTTTGCTTGATCCTGCAGCTCAGGAAACCTACCTGTATGAGGATCCAGCTTAAATTCATCTGCCCCAGGACCATGCAGTGAATATGTGATCTGAGCATTGGTATCGGAGTCCAAGTCTGTTGCAGAAACTTTCAAAA
Organism: Globicephala melas; assembly: GCF_963455315.2. Classification (NCBI taxonomy): domain Eukaryota; kingdom Metazoa; phylum Chordata; class Mammalia; order Artiodactyla; family Delphinidae; genus Globicephala; species Globicephala melas. Next base: position 127,117,491 of record NC_083316.1, read on the forward strand.
TGAAGTGTCCTAGAGGTACATCTTCACTGACTTTGCCAGTGTAGAGAAGCTGGAGATAGAACAAAGAAGAAGGGGATTATGGGAGATGCGCTGAGATTCAGAGAGAGGCAGAGTGACAGAGAGGGAGACAGAAGCAGAGAGAGAGATTAGAGAGCAGAGATGGAAGGGGGTAGGGGAGAGAAGCGGGGGGGGGGGGGAGGAGAACAGAATAAGATGGAACATGCAAGGAAAATGGAGATTAAAAACAAGGAGAATGATGACAAGAGACATAGTCAGAAAAGCAAAGAATGAGAGAGAATTTCCATCATCTGAAAGCTCACACTCAGGGCTAGAAGGACCTGCCGCAATCTGTTACTCCACAGGGGCCACAGTGCAGAAGGGGTGGCACAGGGGAGAGGCTGGAGTTCCCTGAGAACCCAGTGCTCTTCCAGCTGCTGGCTCTGGGCACAGCTTCCAAGCAAACCGGTCCCCCCACTGCATGGTGTGGGTGAACATGGACACCTGTACGTGCTCCAGGTGGGGGCTTTGTGCCTGAGGGGCTGTGTGGAGACAGCCCCCAGGCCTCCTTTCCCTGGCTCTGGGGATGCTATTGACCACCTCTGAGAAGGCCAGGGTGAACTTGGCCCCAGCCTCTTCCAGCATGGGGAGGGTGCAGGCTGGTTGACAGGATGCTGAGGGGAAAGAAGAGGAAGGTGTGGTTACCATTCTCCCCAAAAAGGCTGCCCTTCTGAGACCACCCAAAAAGTGGTCATCTTGGATCCTGCAAAGACTTTTTTCCATGCACTCCACTTGATAACCCAGGTTCTCTTTTTCTACTCTGCTTCTATGAGGTTGGAGTGTGGAAGACAGTGGAAGAAAAGGTGATAGGATATATGATTTTTGTGTGTTCCAAGGTGTGTGTCCATATATATGTGTGTGGACAAATAAAGTATGAAGAATTGAAGTATATATATATATTCACATGCATATGTAAGTATGTGTGAGTTATAGATGTACATTTGTGTATATGGATGGGTATACTTATGGATGAATGTTGTGGGTATGTAGGTGTATGCTTATGTGTATCTTTGTGTGTGTGTGTATATATATATATATATATATATAGGTATTTGCATATTTATAGAGAGCTGTACATGATCCTTTGACTATGCGTGTATGTGAGTACGTATAAGTTTGCATTTATGTATATATACTGAATAGCTGGATTTTATATAAATTTGAATTATGCTAATTTGATGTTATAAAATTTAAATGTTAATAGTTTAACTTTATCTGCAAACTTTGAAGTAATGCACATCTCCCCAAAGTTAAAAATTATTTACTGTGTTTAAAAAAATATGTTTAAAAGCAGTGCTACATGACAGTGGTTGTTGATCTATGCCCTCTAAGAATGCAGTTCCTCTCCTTACGCATGTGCACGCGTGCGCGCGCGCGCACACACACACACACACACACACACACACCACTCAACATTTTCCTTGGGAAATTTAGTGTTGAATTACGTGAAGTCCTCAGGAAAGTCTCCCTTATCAAAAGTGTAACTGCCCTGTCTGCATGTTTGTTTATACGTATAACCTGGAGTAGGGTCTCTGTTGCTCTGTATAACCTATTCATATGTAGGGATAGGCCCATATAGGCATGGCGAGTGGTGTGGGGTGTCTCGGGGGAAGGTCTCTTTGGATGTATTTGATAACAGTGAGCCATGCTAACAAGCTGAGCAGTGGAGGGGCTTTCCCACTGGGCATAGCAGGCCTTTTTGAGAATGAAGAATTTACTTTACTTCTGGATATGTTTTGCAGAGAAAAGGATATTTTTATGGAGTGTAGGGGAAGAGGTATGGACCATGGGTCCTAAAGAGCTTGGTGACATCCCTTTAGAGGCGGTGGGAGGAATCACCTAGAATTGCCCTTGCCTAGGGCACTAGTCGGAGGCCAGCCAAGGAGAAGCAAGGGCAAGTGTGGTCAACGATGTCCAGTTCCAGAGATGGTACCCTGAGTCCTTCTCCTTCCTCTTGCCCTTCACTCCAGCTTCCTTGCCTCTACTCCTCCCCCACCCTCACCAGGCTCTCACCTGTGAGCACTGCGGGCTGTTATCATTGATGTCCAGGACAAAGATCTCCACGGGGACTGAAGCCTGGAACTTGCCATCAGAAGCAGTGATTCGGAGCAAGTACTTGGCCATGTGCTCACGGTCCAGGGTCTTCCTCGAGAAAATCCTCCACTCATCCCCAACTTGGCTGATGCCAAACTGGCCCAGGGGGTCTCCCTCTAAAAAGATGGGACAGAGTTTCCTGAATCCAAGCAACAGGAACAAACCAGGCTTTGTGCCCTATGTGGCTGCCCACCTGACACTCTTTTTTAGGATTGTTGGGAAAGGCAAAAATTTCCTCCCTTAGCTAAGGACCCATAATTCTGCAATGAGTCAGTTTATCTGGTGTTATGAAGCCTCTACCAACTTCAAAGGCCTCCATTAAATGGAATTATCACTGCAAGAAACACTGCTCCAGAATATGTGGCTGAAGGGCAGGTTTTTTATTTTTGTGCATTGGAAGGCATCGGAGGAAGTTAAAGGGAAGCAGATTGCAATTCTAGAAAAGAACCTTCTAGTATGTAGTATCTGTTCAACAGTGGAGGGGTGGGAAATGATCAGTAAAAACTCTCTGCGGGGGCTTCCTTGGTGGTGCAGTGGTTAAGAATCCGCTTGCCAATGCAGGGGACATGGGTTCAAGCCCTGGTCCAGGAAGATCCCACATGCTGTGGAGCAACTAAGCCCATGCGCTGTAACTACTGAGCCCACGTGCCACAACTACTGAAGCCCATGCACCGCAATGAATAGTAGCCCCCACTCGCCACAACTAGAGAAAGCCCACATGGAGCAACGAAGACCCAATGCAGCCAAAAATAAATTAAATAAATAAATACACTCTCTGAGGCTTTATTTTATGACTGAGGACACAGGCTAAGTGGAGGTTCAGATGGATCGCTAGATTTGCTTCTGAGTTATCTTTCCTTGATACCAATCACTGAGAGGAGAGATGGATTTTTGAGATTCTAAGATGCCAGAGTCCTCAGATTAAACTATTCCAAGAGTTGATGATATATTGACATTTATTATTCTATTATTCAGAGATTTTAAGACTTTTGTGTTTTTAAGAGTCTGATATTACAAGATGACAAGATTCTATTTCACTAAGACTCCATATTTCAAACAGCTCTGATCCAGGATCTGTCTCCAGGAGTCTATGATTCTTGGTTGGAACTTTAGGCTCATTAACTCTCCACCAGACAGCTGTGATAGCAGAAAAAACCATGACTATGGGAGTGGAATGACATGGTACCGGGGAGATGGGGAAAGGGACACTGAGAAGTAAAGAAACTCTCTTTTAGCCACTGATCGGCACATTTAGCCACTGGGCAGAGATTGGGGAAATGTAGGTTTACAATAGGTATCCACTGGGGAAAGCAGTTTGTAGGGTATGGTTTTAACCCCAGCCCTGATGCAAGCTTGGAGTGTGACCTTGGTTGAGTTTCTTCCCCTATCTGGGCTTTGGTTCTCCCATGTATGAAATGAGGGGATTGGGCTGGAATCATATCCAAGAAAGTGTTTTTGCTCCAGCACTTAGGTCCTATGGTTGACTAGGCAGCGTTTTCTACTATCGACAACTTGCCCTAGGCAGAATACTACTCTACAAGGGCAGTCACCTCACAGAGTTTTCATGGACCACACAACTGTTGATTCCCTCTCTGTCTCCCAGAAGCTAACCAAGAACAGTTGCAGAATCTCACTTCTAGTCTATCTACTCCATCTAAGGTAATAAGAAATCCTCTTTACAATGCACTTTGCAAAAAGCTCTCAAAGCTTTTGCAAGTTAGATCTTACAAGCATCCCTGTGAGTTGATTGAGAACAGGCATGCCAAGACTACAGATGGAGCAGTTGAGGTCTTGGGACGTTAAGTGATTTACCCAAGGTCACATTGCTAATGAGTGGCAGAGCCATGTCTTAGGGAACCTCTTATTGGACTTTTTTCAACGCACCCCAGTGACTCTGTTCCAAGATAGGTATACTTACCTGTGATATAGCAGGTGACCTGTCTGTTCTGCTCAGAGATATCAGCATCCAAAGTTTTAAGAGTGGCCACAGGTTCACCAGGTTCACTGTTCTCAACCACAGATCCTCTGTATTCTTCAGAAGCAAATCGGGGGGCATTGTCATTCTCATCTGTAATGGAGACTTCGACCAGGACCTGAGAAGATAGCTGGATGGTCCGGCCATGGTCATAGGCCACCACATAAAAGTGGTAGATCTGGCTGGTCTCACAGTCAAGTTCCTGGAGTGTGGTGATCCAGCCAGTTTCACTGTCAATGGCGAAGAGCTCATGGATATTGCTGCCAGGGTCCACTGGCAGCCTATAGCTCACCTGGCCATCATTCCCAGTGTCCTGATCATTGGCAGTCACTTGAATGACTGAGGTCCCCACTGGCATATTCTCAGTGAGAACAGCCTTATATGGATCAGCCTCAAATACAGGCCTGTTGTCATTGACATCCTTCACTTGGATGTTGACAGAGACCAAGGAACCCAAGTAAGTGTCATTATGGGGGCAATGTGCCATCAAATCAATCTGGTACCATTTGGTGGACTCATAATCCATGGCCTTCCTCACCTTTAGAACCCCTGTGTCTTGGTCCAAGGAAAAGATGCCATCCTTGTTGCTCTCTGGTGTGGTGCCCTGCACTAGACTATAGATGACGGGATCTTGGGCTGCCACTGCTTTAACAGAACCAATTTCAGACCCTTCTGGAAGGTCCTCCGATGCAGAAAAAGTATATAGAGGTTCAGAAAATTTGGGCAAGGATACTTCATTAGGAACCACCTGAAGTCGTAACAGCATGAGAGAGTTCCAGTGAGGAGGGCCCCCATCTTGGGCTTTGATTTTTAAGTCAAAGGCCCGATTTTCCAATCCCACCAGGCTCTCTTTCACCTTGACAACACCAGTGGTTGGGTTGACTTCAATGACCTCTTCTTCCAAGTCCTCCACTGAGTCCACTGAGTAGGTGACATCTGCATTCTGACCTTCGTCTGCATCATAGGCCAGCACCTGGATGACTGGGGAGTCTCTACTGATGTTGGATTGAATGGATACAGTGTACTCAGATGCTTTGAACCGTGGGGGGTTGTCATTTTCATCCGTGAGAATGATCTTCACAGTGCAGAAGGCCACTCGTCCTCCTCCATCCTGAGCCATGACCTTAATAGCAATGACTCTTTCTGTGGAATTTTCCCGATCCAATTTCTGCAGAGTGGTGATCTGGCCACTGGGGTTTATGGAGAACTTCTCACCTGCTAGTTTATTGATGATGGTGTAATCTACAGTGCCATAGGGACCACTATCTTTGTCTATGGCTAACAACTCAATCACCTTGGTTCCCACCTTTGCATTCTCAGCTAATTCTGCCTCATAAACATGCTGCTGGAACTCTGGGCTGTACTTGTTGGCATTTGTAGTATTGATATACACAGGCACAGTTGCTCGGAAGACCCCATCAGAAGCACCTACCCGCAGATTGTAAGAAGAATACAAGTGCTTTTTGCAAAGGTTGAACATAGAAATTATGCCCGATGAACTGTTAATGGAGAAGTGCCTGTCCTGGTTGCCAGAAAGAATCAGGTACTCCAGGCGGGAGGCATCCCTGCTGTCGGGGTCAAGAGCTTGGACTTTGAGAACCAGGTGTCCACAGGTTGCTAGCTCACTGACATTGGCTTCATACTGAGGTTGCCTGAACTCTGGGGGGTTGTCATTGATGTCAGACACATTGACAACCACAAGGGTTTCTCCAGTTAGTGGGGGGTCTCCTCTATCCATGGCCCTGACCTTCACATTAAAGTGTTGTTGGGCTTCATAATCCAGCTCTTGAACTGTGGACATCTCCCCCGTGCTCCCATTGATCTGGAAGAATTTGGAAACATCCGAGCCATCCTCTACAATCTGGTAAGACACATCACAGTTCTGCCCTGAATCCTGGTCAGAAGCCAACAGTTGGATCACAGGAGTCTGAGCAGGCAAACCTTCTGAGATTGAAGTGGTGTAGACCAATTGAGAGAAAGTGGGAGGATTATCATTGACGTCCTCCACCAGGACTTCTACCGTGGCTTCAGAAAATGACCCCAGAGCTGTGTCTGTGGCTCTGACTGTGAACACATGTTTGGTCTTAGACTCATAGTCCAAAGGGCCTGTCACTGTTAGGACACCAGTCTTAAAGTCAGTGGTGAACAGCATCAAGGGCTCTTCCTCCACAATGTTGTAGATGAGCCGGAGTCCCTCTGGACTCCGGGCCTGGGTGTGGAGAATTGGGGTGTAGAGTGTGATATTTTCAGGCACTCTGACTTTGTAGTAAGGACTCTGAAACAGTGGGTTGGATTTATTTCTCACAATGACAAGTACCTCTTCCTCAGTCTGGAGGGATGGGGTTCCTCCATCTCGAGCAATGACTTTGAGGTGATACTTATTTAGAGCTTGATAATCAAAGGGTTTCTTTAATGATATGTCCCCAAGATAGGGGTCGATTCGAAAATATCTGTAATCTTCTGCAAATGCATATGTGACAGCACCATTCACCCCCAAGTCCTGGTCAGTGGCAGATACCTGAAAGAGGACGTCCCCTGGCTCTGTGCCATCTTGGATGATTGTGTGGTAGGGCAGATGTTTAAATTCAGGGCTATTGTCATTGACATCCTCAACAGAGACTTGGACCAGAGCCTGAGCCACCCGCTGAGGTGTCCGACTGTCCCTCAATTCCACAGCCACTTCATGAGTGTCCTGCTGTTCTCTGTCAAATGCCACACCTCTTGTCTGCAACACGCCTACTGATTTGACCATATGAAACATATCTGTGCCGTTCAAGAGAAAGTAAGATAGGGTGTCATTCAAACAATTGCCCTGGGCACCAAGAATCACCAGTGCCTTTCTGTCCAGCAAATTCTCCTTCACTGTTGCCCTGTAGACATCCTGGTCAAACTGTAAGCTTGTGTTAAGGGCTTGTGTCAAAGAAATTTTTACTAGTGCAGTATCTTGATACAGGCCATCAGAAGCCTTGATGATGAGCTCCCGAGAGAGTCCCAGCAAAGCAGGATTCAACACAGATATGCAACCAGTAATGGGATGGATGGCAACAGCTTCATCAGCATTGCCAGTTTTGATGCTATAATTGACTTCGGAGTCATCGTCACTGGCCTGCACCATGAGGAGCTTCATACCCCGGTGGATGGGCTTCAGTACTTCTACTTCATATATCTGGTCTGAGAACCTGGGGGGACAGTCATTTATATTTCTGACATTGATTGTGACCTGGGCAGCCGTGGGTGCAAATAAGACAGGGCTTCCTTGGTCATGGACGTAGATGTTGAATTGGAAAGAGGGCATGCTCTCGTAATCCATCTCTGATACAGTGGTTAGGGTTCCCATGCTGGGATCGATTTTTAAAAACTTCAGAGCTTCTGGCTCCAAAATTTTATAGACCAACAAGGAATTAGCTTCTTTGTCACTGTCAGAGGCACGGATCACAAGGGGGTTGTTGTTTTCATCCACTATCATGCTGTTCAGTGCAGCTGCTTCACTAATTTGGCCCACAAAAGTCAACTTTGAGAACATGGGAGCATTGTCATTTTCGTCAATGATATAAACAAGAACCATGACATCAGTAAATGCACCCGCCATATTGCTGCCTCGGATTTTCAGCCGGTAAGATGAAATTTTCTCATGGTCCAAGTTCTTCTGGGTAGAAATGAGTCCAGAATATGAGTTCATGGAAAATACACCATTCTTGTTTCCCTCTCTTAACTCATAGGTAACTTCTGAGGAGCTTGTAGCTGAGATAAGGAGGATTGGGGAACCAACAGGGATTGATTCAGGGATCTCTACAAAGTACTCGGAGTTTGAAAAGATGGGGGCACTGCTCTCTGAGGGGTAGACATGAATGATCACTGTAGCCAGGTCATGCCATTGTGGGGAGCCTTGATCTTCTGCCTTCACTGTCAGAGTATACTGGGCATGATTTGCCTGATCAAGTGTCTGTGCCAGAGTTATGATGCCTAGTAGGGCATTGATGTTGAAGAAACCTTCGCTGTTCCCTGAAACAAAAGACAAGATAAATTGAAGTTTGCCACACCCTCAAGAGGTACTAACTAGGCTTTCTAGATCAGTAAAAGGTAATCACACAAAAGTTGGACAGGGCAAAATCCACATCCTGCACCACCCTGGATTTAATTATGATATAATGTGTAGGGTAGATATATACTTTACGAAATTCCTTATGTGGTGCTCATATTAGGTGCTCCATAAATGGAAGCTTCAATGATCACTAAGTGTTCGGGCTGCAACTTAAGCTATAAACTAAAGCAGTAGTAGGTTTTTGGAACAAAGAAAGGAGACATACTTTGTAGGAAAAGCACACTCCACTCTGTATTTCAGTGTTGACTTTTACAGGACAAACTTCAGTTACGTTATTTAGAATTTTAACCCATTCTTTACGTAACTTGTAATAGCTTTGATTATATACTTGATAGATGAAAATTGTAAATATGGAGTCATAAATTGTCAAAACTGATACGGACTGGAAAAACCACCTCGTCTAGTCCTCGTATAGTCTATTGTGGGAAAGTCCATTGTCAGGCTTGGGAGTGAGTGGCAACGGGTTGAGTGGGGAGGGACTGGATAGCACACACAGATCTTGAGGCTCCTGATCAAATGCCCTTTCCACCACACCTGGATTTCCTAAACTTCAGGCATTCTCACACCGCCTTTACAATTTTTTTTAATATTCAGCCACTACCTATACAATAGTATAGTATATGATTTATGTCATTATTTAATGGATATTTTCCTTCAAACTGGTTTATTTTTTTAATTTAAAATATTTTTAACAGGCAGCTTTATATTGGTACTTTAAAAAGAAAACCATTATTGCTTGTCATAAATCAGAAGTTACCGCAAACACCAGTCAATGGAAAATATTTTCTTAAAATCTGGATAAAATCTATTGCTTGCTAAAAGGGTCTGGGCCTGAGAACTACAGGCTTTCTTTGGCGAAGACTAGCAAGTATTAGAGAACTGAAGAGATTCTAGTACCCAAAGGAGTCTTCCTTGACTTATGAGGAAGCCCAAATGAGAATCAAAAATGAAGTAATTTCTCCATGTCTGATTACCTATCATTTTTGTAATCCTTTTAAAATTTAATGTTTATTTAGATAAATACATAATACCATTTCAAATTTAAGTTTTGAGGAAAGTTGTGATTATGTGACGTTACATAGTTCACAAAAGATAATGTTGAAAACTAATCATATTTTCCTAAAAAAAAATTCTCAAAGTTATCACAGTGTTTAGAGTCTCACTTTACTTGGACTGCAACTATCCTTTTTTTCCTTTCCTTTTTTAATACTGTGGTAAGAACAGGTATCATGAGATTTTACCCTCTTGAATTTTTAGAGGTTATAGTACAGTATTGTTAACTATAAGCACAGTGTCATACAGAGATCTCTAGAACGTATTCAGCTTGCATAACTGGTACTTCTTTCCAGTTTTATTGAGATATAATTGACATATAACATTGCATTAAAGGTGTACAACATAATTTGATATATGTATAAGTATATATTGTGAAATGACTACCACAATAAATTTAGTTAACATTCGTCACTTGACATAGTTACAAATACATTTTTTTCTTGTGATGAGACCATTACCTATTTAATACCATGACGTATACCTGAGTAATTTTGCTCAGGGGTACAGGTCCTTCACTCAGAGGAGTACCGCTTATTAGTATTCTTATTTCATTTATCATATTTTATGATATTTTATTATTCCAGTGGCAAAGTAAATAGCCAGGCTTTACCACAAAACCTTCCATCTGATTCTGCCACTCATGGAAGCCCTTTTCCAGCTGACTAGTGAGGTGATTTCCCAATTTGCCTTTGTGATACAAATCCTAAGTTCGGTCAAAGAACATGGTTTTAATGAGTAAACAGCAATTTAAAAGTAGTTCCATTAAAAGTAGCCAAATAAACTATTTAACATAATCATAACATTTTATTTTACTGCTGAGAGAAAAAATTAGGGAACAAAATCGTATATTCGTTTTGATCTTACCACTGCAGAATGATGCATAGAAAAAAATAACAGGGAAATACATGAAATTATTTTCTCTAGGTCATGAGAACCATGGCTGAATGTTATTTTCTTCTTCATACATTCCTGGTTTTTCCAGGTTTTAAAGAATCAGAATGCGTTATTTCTATAATCAGAAGAATATTTTAAAACTAACCCTATCTGTAAAATAAAATTAATACCAATATCAATGGGGTTGTCAGTGAGATAAAAGATGTGATTATACTTCATAAGTCACAAAAAGTAAGCAATTAATGGGTTATAATTTGTATTATTATTCCTCAGGGATGAATAGATTTCTGCCGTATGACAAGGTGTAACAACTTCCGTTTCTTCAAAAAAAGAAAATGTAAAAAGTTCTGAATCCTTAAAGTATGTAAGATACTGACAAGCAATAAATGAACATTATTATGCCCCTTTAGGGCAGAGAGCAAGTCACTCTCATCTTTGATTGTCCGCAGCAGCTAGCTCTATGAAGTATTAATGAATATTAAAGATAACAATAATTATTAAATATCAATTATGAATTATCAGATATTACATAACTGAGAGCAAAATTTAAAGGAATACAGAGAGTTACAATTGTGTGTATTTTTCACTGGCATTCTCTGTTATCGACCTTAATCTAACCGTGATTAATTAGTTGGGTACTGGATATTATCATTTTTAGTTGGGTAGTGGATATTATCATTTTTGTCCTATTAACTACTTATAATTAACACTTATCAATGATAGTAATAACCCCTGGCACTTGTATAATATTTTACAATTTACAGCATGTGTTAACATACATTTTCTCTTTTAATCTTTACAATGAGTTTCTGGCACAGGTAATATTCCTATTTTTAAGATAAAAAACAATATAATAGATATGAAATCATGATGTGGCCTTAGAAGAAAATACTCCTAAAACTATGCCGTATATCTTATCAAGTATTTATAGGTCCCTTTTATTGTACATACACAAAGATATTATCTTTTAAAATGTTGCATGGACTTCATAAGCATCCTTTACATGTGTGGTTGTTGGTGAATATATATGTATTCTCTATGTAAATTCTCCCATAACTTGAGTAATCCTTTGTTACTGTTCTTTCCACCTTTGAAAGTGCATTAACTTAGGTCACTATAGTCCCAGGGAGTGCTTTAGAATGATAATTTGCCAAAGCTTAGCGAGCTTGGCACTTGAATAACTTGCAAGTCCATGCCTCTGGTGCTTTCCCTTACTGCCAAAGTCCCTCCCTTCATGTCCCGAACTCAGGCCTCTCACCTTTGAGGAGGGAGTAGTGGACCTCAGCATTGGCTCCCCGGTCACCATCCATGGCTCGGATCTGGAGCAGCTCTGTTCCGGGGGCTGTGGTGTCAGAAACACTCATCTCATAGTGGAGCTGGGTGAAGCGAGGAGGGTGGAGGTTTCCATCCTCCACGTGAATGGACACCCACACAAAGTTCCTCTTGATGGGCATCTCCTGGTCGCGAACCTGTGGGTCCAAGGGTGCAATGGGATGAGCAGCAAGTGGAATGGGAGGAGGGATGGTTAGATTAAGGTCGATGACAGAGAATGCCAGTGAAAAAGGCACACAATTGTAACTCTCTGTATTCCTTTAAATTTTGCTCTCAGTTACATTCTTTTTTCTTCTTAAATAAATTTATCAATTTGTGATTATTAGGCTTAGCTATTTTCAGGGATAATTTCATTTCAGGAGAAAGGCAGAAATAAGCAGAGAAGCAGTATTTTCCAAATTGGTTCTCAGAGAATATTAGTTCTTCAAGATGTCAACACGTTATTCAGGAAAAAAAAAAATTCTATGGTCAAATAAATGTAGGGAGCACTGAACTAAAATGAAGTTGAAGTTTTCTTTGCTGCAGGACTTCTCAGAGCCTTTAATATATATACAAGTGCCCAGAGGATGATAAACTAACACATAAGAACCTTGAGTCTGGAAGCCTTGGCTCTGATTTGGGTTCCATCATAAAGAACTGTATGATGGTGAGCAAGTCTCTCTTCCTCTATGGGCCTCAGGTGTAAGATAAGAGAAATGGGTGGAACCAGGGCTGGGACTAGAGTGAGGCAAATGAGGCATGTAGGGCATAAATTTAAGGAAGCTCTCACTCTCAGGGTCATAAAACTGTAGGCATGTGACCCTAAGAGTCAAGTCTTCCTTCATTTGTGCCCTATATACTTGCTTGCTCTGGGTGGGATGGTCTCTGGGTCCCTCCCAGCTCTGACGCTATGGGAGTTTGTGTGATCATGCAGTCATGGAGCAAGGAGAGAATTCTTGGGGGATATTTGGAGTGAGCCCAGAAAAAACCAAGTTTGCGGGGGGTTCTTTGGCAGCTGTCCCATCTCTTTCCTCACTCCCAGGCATCTGTTATGGAAGGTGCCTCTGGCAGGCTGTGAACTGTCACAACTCATCTCATCGATTATCATTATGAGCGTTAGTACATCTGGCTCAGCAGGAGAAAGGGAACCTTCAGCACGCCTCCAAGCATGTCCACCCCACACATCGCGTGCAAGCACACCCTTACCCAGTTCTTCAGTTAACTCACCATAACTGTCAGTGTGTGCTGGGAAGGCCCCGAGCCCAGGTCCAGTTTCCCCACAGTTACCAGGACACCACTACTTGGGTCCAGCTGGAAGAGGCTGGCACTTCCCGGGTCTTGGCTGCCGTGTATGGTGTAGATGAGGCCCTTGCCCTTGTCTTGATCAGTAGCCTGGACTCGGAGGAGCTCAACCCCAGGCAGTGTGTCCTGGGGAACTCTGACCTCATAATGAGGCTTCAAAAACTGGGGCCGATGGTGGTTAACATTGGCAATCATGAAGATGTAGACCTAGGGAGGAGAAGGAAAGAGAAGATAGACTGTAAGCTCCAGGGGGTCAGGAACCTTGTCTGTCTGGTTCTCCACCATAACAACTGGGCCTGGCACACAGCAGTCACTCGATAAATATTTGTTGAATGAATGATAGGATTTCAAAATCACAGGGCTTTCAGATGGTATGCAGTTTCGTGGTTTTCAAAAACAAAATTCTTCTTAAAGGGCCTTTTCTTCAGATGCAATTTTTGGGTGCAATTGCAGTATATGAAACAAATAAAACTGGCTGAAAGCAGAGTAGAAATCCAGAGCCCCACTTACCATCATTCCTTATGTCTATGGTAGCCCCTGTGGCGCTCTACCTTTAATTAAAACCTGCTCATTTAGACAAAACCCCTCATTATATAGAGATCCATAGTGGGAACAAGAATTCTCCCAAGATCACAGACATAGAGAGTGATCAGACAAGACTAGAGCACAGAACCTTGATTCCAAATTCAGTGTTCCTTGAGGTACACCACATGCACAGAGAGCCTTCAGTATCCTCATCCCAACCAAAGAGGCCCCAGTGTGCAATGGTGGCATAGTGGTGAGCACAGCTGCCTTCCAACCAAGGAGGCCTCCCATCTCCTCTCAACTCAGGGTTCCCAGTGAGGCCTCTCACCTGGGTGTCAATGGTGTGGGACCCATCCGTCACCTCCACGGTCAAGTTGTAGCTTGACCTCCTCCTTGTATCGAGAGGCTTGGCGATGACAATGCTGCCTGTGGTCTTCTCAATGTCAAAGTCCATGTCCTTGTCCCCACCTGGACGGGTGGTAAGAGGAAAGCACACACGACCTCAGTGATGTAGGCAGTAGTAGCACAAGTACTATGGGATGTGGCTGGCAGATCTAGAGGAGGTGGTAGTTTATCCTCTCAACTTATTGTCAAATTATTTTGAAGATCCAAGTGATGATTCAGGAAAAGGTACACTTATAAAGACTGAAGAGTCCCAGAGGAAGACCAAAATTTGCGCTAGAATGTTTTCTGCTACCAGTATTGAAACATGCAGGAGTAATGGAACTCTACATCATGGCTTTCAGGTAGTTTGCATAGTCTCAAGCAGCTTAGACACAGGAAAAAATGGAAGTAACTCTGTTCAACAAGAGGGAATTGTTTTAATACACTGAGAATCCAAAATATAGAATTAGCATGCAGCTATTTAAATGTCTGCTCGTAGAAATTTGTTTAGTGGCATGGAAATATGTTCATGATATATTTTAAAAGGTTATATGACAGGGCTTCCCTGGTGGCGCAGTGGTTGAGAGTCCGCCTGCCGATGCAGGGGACACGGGTTTGTGCCCCGGTCCGGGAAGATCCCACATGCCGCGCAGCGGCTGTGCCCGTGAGCCATGGCCGCTGAGTCTGCGCGTCTGGAGCCTGTGCTCCGCAACGGGAGAGGCCACAACAATTGAGAGGCCCGTGTACCGCAAAAAAAAAAAGGTTATATGACAATATTTTCATATAACCCTAAGTGTATGGGTGTATAAAGGAAAAGACTAGAGGGAAACATAAAAATGATAACAGGGGATTATCTTCAGGTTAGTGGGAGTTTAGGTGATTTTTATTCTCTTCTCTGTACTCATTTGTGTTTTCTAAATGTTCTATAAGAAAAAAAGTCAAATATTTAAAAAGAGCAGTGAATCAGAACTGGAAGTAAATGTAGGAGGTCAAAAAGCTTGAGACAGGCTGGTATCCAACCTCTGAAGCAGGCTGGGAATCTCTGTAATAAGACTTCATGGTTCTGTGTGTGTGTGTGTGTGTGTGTGTGTGTGCGCGCGCGCGCGCGCACGCGCGCACATACGTATGCACACAATCGCATGCATCTTTCTGGGAAGAGGACCTAAACATTCATCAGGTTCCCAAAGGAATCTATGAACCACGCCCCACCCCAAGATGTTTTAACAAAATCTTGATTTAGAAACAGAAAGGAATTTCAGAGGAGGCCATGAGAGCTTGGACCCAAGTGTCTCCTACTACAAGAATAGACCCTTGGGCTTCCCTGGTGGCACAGTGGTTGAGAGTCTGCCTGCAGATGTAGGGGATACGGGTTCGTGCCTAGGTCCGGGAGGGTCCTGCGTGCCGTGGAGCGGCTGGGCCCGTGGGCCGTGGCTGCTGGGCCTGCGCGTCCGGAGCCTGTGCTCCGCGACGGGAGAGGCCGCGGCAGTGGGAGGCCCGCGTACCGCAAAAAAAAAAAAAAAAAAATAGACCCTTTCCATGATCTTGAGGCTGGAACCTGGGACCAGAACGTTGAGCAGGGCCCCAGGGTACAGCTGGCCTCAGGCTCATGGTCAATGAAGTCAGCTCTACACTGATGTTCACATTGAGGCAGAAGAGGAAACATAAAACTTGTGGTTTCTCCTCTGGGCCTCTCTGGACCACTGTCTTAGGTCTCCCAGGAACTTGGGATAACTGAGGCCCTGTCTGGCTCTGGCTGGGGTTACCAGTGAGACCGTGGAGGTTGCACCTGAGATCACAGCTGGTGCGAAGGAAAGCTTGGCAGAAGCAGTGGTCTGACTACCCACTGCCCCAAAGGACCAGGGAAGAGGCAATCACCACTCATGGCCAAAACAGCCGCTGCCACGGAGTGTGACCTTGAGAGGGGTCAGAAGGACTGTGTCCTAGGGACTAGGGCTGGTCTGCAAGGATGGGACCCTTGGGCCCTCACCTGAGATGCTGAACCAGAAGAGACCAGGTCGGCCCTCGACACTGATGACTCCCACCATGTGGTTCACGGGGTCTGTCTCCATGACTGTAAAGCTGTAGTGGGATTCATCAAAGGCCAGTGGGATGGAGGAGGGCCGGGGCTGGGGGACCCACTCAACGTGTAGCCGGACACTGGCCGAGAGCGGTGGCTGCCCACTGTCTGTTGCCTTGACCTGAAAAGAGGCCAGAAGGTGAGGCTTTGACTGTAGGGTTGGGGTTAAGAAACAAGAAGACCCTGGTGGCCAGGCCAGGAGACAGAGCGCCCTGTGACTGACTGAGCTGGCCTTTCGTCCACTGGTTCATCCATTCAACACACAACTGAGAGCTTACGTAAACAGGCACCAAGCCAGTCGCAGCAGGCACAGTGGTGAACAGAACATAGAACTGTGCTCCAGAAACTCATAGGTAGTAAAAAGTGAATCAAAGCCACTATTATCTGAAGGCTTCGTGTGCTACTTCCTGAACCGGACTTTCCATGCATGGACCCTTTACCCTTCCCAACAGCCATCAACATAATAAACTAGAATTTACTGAGCACTCCCTATTATCAGGCCCTGCTCTGAAAGCATTGTGTGCAATATCTAATTTAATCCTATTGACAGCCCTCAGAGAGGTACTGTTATCACCTCCCTTTTGCAGGAGGAAACCGGGGCTCAGCATAGTGAATTCACCCGCCTGGGATGTCTGCCTGGCCAGCAGTGAGGATGGGGTTGGATTCAGGCTACTGACATGAGAGCCCAGACCCTAGCCACTTGCTATATTGGCTTTCTACAAGGAAAATGTTCTTATGCCCGTCTTACAGATGATGAAACAAAGGCTCACGAGGGTTAAGTGACTTGTCCAAGGCCACACAGTTGTAAAATGACAGTGCTAGGATTGGAATCCAGGTTTATCTTGATTTCAAAGCCCTGCTCTTCTCACCAAAATCTTTATCTGTAAATAGGGTGGATTTTCCAGCCAAGGACCTTATTGCCCTCAAAGAGAAAGGCCCAGAATTCTGATCTTTTGGCTGAAGTCAGGATTCCCAGTTTCTTTGGGAGAAAGCCACGGAGGGGAGTATTACCTCCATCAAGCCTGAAGGCTGTCTCCCTCCTCCTGTATCCTCAAAGAAAATCCCTGACCAGGTATGCCACTCCCCCTCCACGGCCTCCATCTGTCCCTCACCGTTAGGATGTTGTACTCTCCAGCTGGGAAGATGCTGCTGGACGACACCACGCCTGTGACCGGGTCGATGCTGAAGCCCCCCTCGTCACTCTCCTCGATACTGTAGGTGACCCTGCCATTGAGACCCACATCCGGGTCTGAAGCCACCAGCCTGTACACAGCCCCAGGGGTCAGTGGGCTGAGCCTCTCTGGAAGGCGGACATTGAAGAGCTTGTGGGAGAAGACGGGGGGGTTGTCATTGACGTCCAAGATGCGTACCACCACCCTAGAGGTGGACCTTAGGGAGGGCTCCCCGTTGTCCAGCACAGTCACCTGGGGACAGAATCCAGTGTGAGTTGACAAACGCAAGGCAGTGAATATGTATCGCCACCCACCACAGTTCTGCCACTACCCCTGCTTTCAAAAGCCCGGAAATACCAGTCCATCTGTTGTTTGGTATACGCTCGTGATTTTTATTATCATAACCTTACCTTCTTGGAACCCAGCTCTTTGGTAACCTCGCCCACAGGAAAGCGAGCAACAACAGAGAAAGAAACCAGAAAGAATTGGGAGAAGAGTCACAGAGGCTCTAGACAAAAGCTAGAACTCTTTACTCAGGAGGCCAATGGCCATTTCTCGGAGACCATTTACTTTTTATTGGCTCGTAATTCTGGTAAGCTTTGTTCTCGCTTTCCTTAAGCTACTGGAGGTTAGAAAAAAGTAATTGAGGAGATGTTAATGGAGGCATGGGCGGTACCTTTGGAGTCAGACATGCCGCCCAATGCATGAAATGATATCAAGAGGCAAAGTAAAAGCACCAAAACAATTTCAGAATCTGGCTGTTTCAGGTAGGGGCAAATCATCCCATGCATCAGTATGAGAAGGGACATTTCCACTTTAAATGATTCCGAGTTCTTAATATATTTTGCTGTTTAAAGATAAATGCCTCTGCTGAACTGTGGAGAATGCCTCAGTCCCTAGAGGGCCGTTTGGCTCCTGTTACTAGTAATGCCTGTATCATACAAAGGGAACGTCCAGAGCCTGGGAGCATAGAAGGCAAAATTCCTGCCGAGGAATATGTGTCCCTCCCAGCCGACGTCTTTAAGACTAGAAGAGATGCCTGTTCATTAGTTGTGGATAGTGCAGGAGGGGGTATAACTAGATTCCTTCTGATTTAATCCCCTCTGGGTCAAGACCGACGCCTCTCATTGGAATGGTCACCAGGGATGCTTATGTGATTTCAGAGACGTCCTAGGAAGAGCACAGAGCTAGAGGACAAAGGTCTGGGTTTTCATCCTGGCTCTCCTACTGACCTAGTGTTTGACACTAGGTGACTCTCTCTAGAGCATAGGGATGGACTGGAAAGCAGACCGGACAAGTGCCTAGCCCCTGTGTACTGCTCCGTCTTCCTATACTCACTGCAGGTATTGCTAATCCATCAGTGCTTCCTGTCCAGCCCTCACATGGTTTCAGATTCCTTCCCTTCACAGTGCTCGAGAGCCAGCGAAGACGCTGAGAGTCTTCACCACAGCAAGGCTCAGCTTAAGTAGCAACTCCTCTGAGTCAGCACCCTCCTCAGCCTGGAAACGTGCATGTGGGCCCAAGGCCTGGCTTGGCTCCAGCCTGGCCTCCTGCAGGAGGTTTTCAAATCCAGCGAATGGGTTCAGCAGCATCACTCACCTCCAGGATGTGTTCCTCCTTGTTCTCTCGGTCCAGCAGCTGGGCAGTGGATAGGAGACCTGGGGGAGAGATGGTTGGAGGGAGACTGGAGCAAAGGCTCCCAGGGCCATTTTATTTTTATTTATTTATTTTTTTAACATCTTTATTGGAGTATAATTGCTTTACAATGGTGTGTTAGTTTCTGCTTTATAACAAAGTGAATCAGCTATACGTATACATATATCCCCATATCTCCTCACTCTTGCGTCTCCCTCCCACCCTCCCTATCCCACCCCTCTAGGTGGTCACAAAGCACCAAGCTGATCTCCCTGTGCTATGCGGCTGCTTCCCACTAGCTACCTATTTTACATTTAGTAGTGAATATATGTCCATGCCACTCTCTCACTTCGTCCCAGCTTACCCTTCCCCCTCCCCATGTCCTCAAGTCCATTCTCTACGTCTGCATCTTTATTCCTGTCCTGCCACTACGTTCTTCAGAACTTTTTTTTTTTTAAGATTCCATATATATATGTTACCATACGGTATTTTTCTCTTTCTGACTTACTTCACTCTGTATGACAGACTCTGGGTACATCCACCTCACTACAAGTAACTCAATTTCGTTTCTTTTTATGGCTGAGTAATATTCCATTGTATATATGTGCCACATCTTCTTTATCCATCCATCTGTCGATGGACACTTAGGTTGCTGCCATGTCCTGGCCGTTGTAAATAGAGCTGCAATGAACATTGCGGTACATGATTCTTTTTGAATTATGGTTTTCTCAGGGTATATGCCCAGTAGCGGGATTGCTGGGTCCTATGGTAGCTCTATTTTTAGTTTTTTAAGGAACCTCCATACTGTTCTCCATAGTGGCTGTATCAATTTACATTCCCACCAGCAGTGCAAGAGGGTTCCCTTTTCTCCACAACTTCTCCAGCATTTATTGTTTGTAGATTTTTTGACGATGCCCATTCTGACTGGTGCGAGGTGATACCTCATTGTAGTTTTGATTTGCATTTCTCTAATGATTAGTGATGTTGAGCATCTTTTCATGTGTTTGTTGGCAATCTGTATATCTTCTTTGGAGAAATGTCTATTTAGGTCTTCTGCCCAGGGCCATTTTACTGGGTTAAATTCAAGGGTTACATTCAAAGCCTAGATCAGAATTCTTCTTGTCTTTGGAGAGCAAGAGCATGAGGGGGAAATGGAACTCTGGAGAGAAAGAAGGGGAAGAAAGGAAGGGGAGAGGACAGCCGAGGTGATGGCATGAGCGGAGGGTCCCACCTACTTCCTGCTTTCACCATGAGGAGGGTCCTGAGCACAATATATTGTTGAGTGAAAAAGGCAGCTCATCAGGAGTTATAACAGGGATCACAGTCACTGCCTTCAGTTCACGAGAAATCACAGAGGGGTGGCTTTTTACTCCTTTGTTGTAATTCTCTTATTCATCTGAGACCTAGGACCGGCTCTTCCCATGCTGGGCTGGCACAGATGAGCCAGGGGAGTGCTCCTCTGTAAATTCAGGAAGGTGAACTTAGTGCTCTGTAATTCTGGTTTTCATTTTCTAGACACTGTGGCTATAAATTGAGGCCATAAAGGCGAGAAGGTGCCAGTTCTCTGCAAGCATCAGGAAAGTCAAGCTCAAGGTTTTCGGGGGCCCAGAGGGGCATCCACGCCCATAGACTGAGAGGTCCTAGCTGGGTAGGGAGGTCTCTTTTCAATGAAAGCAGAGCTATTGGTAGGGGGTCAGTGGGTGTTCTAAAAACTTTCAGTAAGTTTCTTGATCTTGTTTAGGCAATTAAATGATGGAGTAATGGAATGAAGTGTGGGGATGGGGCTCCATGAGAGAAACGGGGATCCGGTGTTGGGGATGAGGCCTCCAGTGCTGGAAATGGGAGTGTGGTGTGAGGAGTGACCTCTGTCTGCGCCATGTTCCTGCCTCCTCGTCCTCTCGCCTTTTCTTCCCTCAATGAAGGCAGGCACCGGAGGAATCCGAGCAGGCTCCTGGAAAGCCCCACAGCTAGAGAGGAAGATGCATTCCTCTAGGACAGAGTGAATATTGTTTCAGGTTGCCCCACCCAGCTTATCCCCAAGCTGAGGGGCCTCATGGGGAAGGCCTAGCATCTGGGTGACCCCCAGGAAGAGTGTGGGGATGAGAGGACCCTGGCTGGGAGCCTCCCTTCTGGCTCAGTCCTGCTCTCTCTTCATCCCCTCTCCCCTCTCTGTTCACCCCTCACCATCCTCCTTCTCTCTGCCTTCCCAGAGCTTCCTCTCTCCCTTCCCCCTCTTTGCATCTTGGAATCTGTCACTCTTTCTCCATCTCTGGTTTTTCTTTTCTCTCTGCCTCCCCCGCATCTTCTCAGGGCCAGTGTCCCTGGAATTGCTGCCTGGCCTCCTGGGCCATTGCCCGTGTTCTCAGCTTCGTCCCCCCTCTGAGGTTGGTGTCAGGATTTCCAGGGAGTGCCCATGTAGGATGGGGACATGGTGGAAACACCCCCAAGGGACTGTGTGAGGGTCCACCAAGGACCCTTCCTGGCACGAGGCGGGCATTCAGCCGATTCAGCTCTTATCATTTCTCTCCTCCAAACAAATGTCCCCCCATCACCCCATCTCAGCCCCTTCCCTCTCCCTCCCTTCCCTCATCCAGTGGTTTTATAACTACTGTTGATTCCACCTCTAATGGATTCTAGATTCTTCTACTCTTTTTACCCTGACCCACCACCATCTAGGTCTTACCCCACCTACCCTGCCAGCTTCCTCTCCCCCCTCTGCCCTTCCTCAGAATCATAAGAGCCAGCACTCACTGAGCTCTTACACGTCCAGGCATTCTTCAAAGCTCCCTATGTATCTCCATCTATTCACCCATTTAGTCTTCCCAACCAGCAAAGAGGTAGCTATTATTATCTCCATTTTACTGGTGAGCAAACTCAGACATAGAGCAGTCAAGTAACTTCCCCAAGATCTTACATTTGATAAGTGGTGGAAATGGATATGCCTTTAGAAAATGGGCCTACTTGCTCATAAAAGACTAGTAAAGACTGAGGAACGGTCAGACACTGGAGACCAAGGACATGTGAGGACTAGAGGTAGTGTGGGGTCCTGGATGGGAATAAGGATGTTAGCAGAGAAAACTGGGGAAATCTTAGTAAAGTCTGTATTCTCCTTAATAGCCTTGCACCAGTATTAATTCTTAGTTTTGATAAATGTGCTAGGCTAACATGAGGGGAAACTGAGTGATGGATATATGAGAACTCTCTTTGCAACTCTCCTGTAGGTCTACAATTATTTCACCATTAAAAATTTTTAAAAGAAGAAAAAACTAAAAGGAAAAAGAAGGAAAAAAAATGGACGTACTTGCTCTGTCTTCAACAAGACCTGGGTCTTTTTCCCTCCTGGCTATTTCTCCTGTCACAGTCCTTGCCCAAGTGCCCTGCCAGACTGTTCCTTGTCAAATCCTCCGGATCCTTCAGCTCGGCATAGCCACCCCTGTTCCATGAAGTCGTTGCTGGTCTACCACACTGAGCAGCTTCCTCTCTCCTCTAAACAGTCACAGCACCACATCTACTCATATTTTAACAATGTGGTACTCTTTTTTTTATATATATAATTTTTTAAAAAAATAATCAATTAATTAATTAATTTGGCTGCGTTGGGTCTTTGTTGCTGTGCGCAAGGGCTTTCTCTAGTTGCAGTGAGGGGGGCTGCTCTTCGTTGCGGTGCACGGGCTTCTCATTGCGGTGGCTTCTCTTGTTGTAGGGCACAGGCTCTAGGCATGCAAGCTTCAGTAGTTGTGGCTCGTGGGCTCAGTAGTTGTGGCTCATGGGCTCAGTAGTTGTGGCTCATGGGCTTCGTTGCTCCGCGGCATGTGGGATCTTCCCAGACCAGGGCTTGAACCCGTGTCCCCTGCATTGGCAGGCAGATTCTTAACCACTGCACCACCAGGGAAGTCCCAATGTCGTATTCTTTACACTGGTTCTATAGCTTTTTTTACATCCAGATCTTCATGGTCCTGATGGATTGGATTCCTCAAGGCCTGAAATTATGTTTTATACCTTCCCCTCTCTCTACAGCACATAATTTCAATGCCTCATCAGGGCAGACACCTTTAAACATTTGCTGAATAAATGAGTCTTGGGCTTAACAAAAGATTGTGGATGCTGGCAGAGATTCATTCATTCATTTCCCAATTATTGAGGTCCTACTGTGTGCCAGGACTTCATATTCTAGTGGGCAAAAAAAAAATCAAGCTTCCTTTTCTGGAAAACCTTTGAAGTCTAGTGAAGGACATGGATAATTAATGGAATAATCACATACATGAATATAATGTTCTAAGTGATAAGTGTTTTTAAAAACTAGATGCTGCTGGGAGATGTATTATAGTGTCAGGAAAAACTTTTCTAAGGAAAGAACAGCTGGGCCAAGATCTGAAAGAAGAGCAGGAGTTAGCCTGAAAACAGAGAGAAGAGACTCCTGGCAGCAGGAATAGCATGTGCAAAGGCCCTGTGCCAGGAGAGGTCATGGACCAAGGCAGGCCATGTGGCTGGATCCAGAGAGTGATAGAGCAAGAGAGGCAAGATGAAGCCAGAAAGGAAAGCAGGGGCCCGGTCAGGCACAAGTCTGTGGGACACGGCAGGATCTGGCTTTATCTTAAGGGCACAGGGAAGCCATCCAAGGGATCCAAGTATGGAAGTAGGACAATATAATGTGGATAAGAAAGGTGGGCGGGGGGTGTGGGGCGTGGGGAATCATTGCTGACTTATTATTTTATTTTCAAATGTTCATGCTGATAAAAATTTCTTCTCAACTGTAGGAAGACTAAGAGCTCTCTGCCCTCTGGGGCATTTTGCCAGACCTGGTGTCAGGGAACTGTTGACAGTAAACAGAGCAGGGATTTGGAAGAAGTAGAGAACCTATTGCCTTAGGTGAGAGATCTCTTCCCTCTTCCAAAAAAGGAGGGACAGAGTGGGCCCAGGCAGAGAGCCAGCTTAGGCCTGTTCTTCAAGAGAAAAGCATTCTCCTTCTAGGAGGACTAATCCGCTCCCCGAGGTCAAAGGTTCCAAACAGATGTCACAGGGCAAAGGGGCACTTGTATCCCCTGCCCACTGTCTGCCTCAGGATCCCCAGGCCCATCGCTCCTCCTGACTCCCTTTTGCCTTAAGGATCAGGAAGCTGCTGCCAGCACTCTCCCCTTCTCCTTCCTCCAATCTTGCCAGAGTTCTGTCCTTCCAGGACAAGAGTCAGTTGGAGCTGGAGAATGGGAAGTTGGGTTCGAAGGAGAGAATGTCAGCCTTCTCTGCAATAGGGTTGTTGTTCATGGTCAAGAGGGACATGTGGCCTTGGAGCCGTACCTGCAGCAGTGGGAACTGGCTCTCACCTTCTGCTGGGAGCCAGGCAGGCAGCATAATTGCAGGAAGCAGGCAGGAATAACACAGTCGGGTGTGAGGGGACTGTGGGCACAGAGGACACACCTGCTGTACACAGGGAGCTGCTGTCAGCTCCGGGCAGCTGTGGCCCTGCGGGATGTGTGGTCCATGTGGCCAGATCTTGTTATTTTAAGAACAACCAGAAATCTGGAATATTTTGCGCAATTTCCAAATTTTTAAATGTTGGCAGAAACTTGAAAAATCACTGTTTAAAGCTTGTGCAGGCCAAACAGAACACCTTTGTGGGCTGCATCTGGTTCACGGCTGCAAGCCAATGACCGCTGGATTCCTCTAAACCATCCAAGATGGCCTTGGACCGAGGACAGACCTTTGTGAGACGGTTGGTTGCTCTGAAGCGGATCTGTATGGCCACCGTGCTGTGAGCAGGCTTGAGATCAGCGTGGGACTAGAGTTAAGAGATTCAACCTGTGGTTTGCGATTCTCAGGAATGGTCAGTTGGGAGCACTTGGAGGTCTGAAATAGTCCCAGCTTGACCACCTAGGGAACCTGCTTAGCTTCCCTGGGCTCCAAGGAAAGAAAACTCACATATTCTTATTCTCCCACAGAGATGGACTTTGCTGAGCAGCACTTCTCAAACTTAGCACACATCAAAATCCTCTGGACGCCATATTAAAATACAGATTTCTTGTCCCCACCCTGAGCTCTGATTGAGTAGGTCTAAGATGGGGCCTGAGAACTTGACTTTCTAACAAGTTCATAGGTGATGCTCATGTTGCCATTCTAGGACCACACTTTGAGAAGCACTGTTGTAGATAATCCTGTGCACCCAGATCTCTGAGGTCCTTACCTGTGAGAGGATGAATAACAAAGAATCCCATTTGGTTGCCGCTGGTGATATTGAAGGTCAGCTTCCCCTTGGAGCTGGAGTCCGGGTCCCGGGCATCCAGCTGGAGCACGGAGGTGTGCAGGGGTGCATCCTCCCGGACGGAGGGGTAGAACACGGGGCTGGACATCTGGGGTGGGTTGTCATTGACATCCAAAACCTCAATGTAGACTTCAGTTACAGAAGAGAGGGGGGTGGAACCCCTATCCACTGCCAGTACCGTCAGCCAGTAGCAGGACATGAATTCTCGGTCCAGGGGTGCGGAAGTCTGAATCATTCCTAGGGATAGTCAATCACCAAACCCAAAATAATTTAGAGCTCAAAGTAGCTTTAGAAAGCACTTTACCTAACACTCCTGAGATGGTACTGTGGAAAGGATATTGATAACTATTCCACGAGAAAAGGGAACTGTGGCTGATATGGCATGGGAGCTGCTGAGTTAAACACAGGGAAATTCATATCCTTATTGTAGAACCTCTCAGAGCCTTTCTCTGCTAAGATAGCCCCATGACTGGGGCATGTGGGCATATGCAGGGTTTCCAGAAGACCATGGTAGTTGACCTGCTTTCTCCTGACTACTTCAAGCCGAGTCCAATTTATTCATTTCACATTCTCTAAGTGGGATTTCCTTACATTTGTCCTTAGACTGGTTCCTTCAAGCTTCAAGTCCTTATAGATACCAATTCAAGGGTAGGGGTTTGATAAATAAATTGCTGTTCCCCTCTCCTCATCTTCATGATTTTAGAGACTTGGCGTCATTCATTGGTTCTCTCATCTACAAATTGCTTATTATGAACTAGCACTGTTCCAGAAGTCGAGGGTCCAAGAGTGAGTGGAAGAGGCTTGTAGCCTAAGTTCTTATGGGTCACACTCAGCTGGAAAGACCCAGATGACAGGGCAGAGCCTGTACTCAGAGCCATAGCATTGCAGAGCTGAAGGAACCTTACTCCTTTGACAGATGGGGAAACTGAGGCCCAGAGAAAGAGCATGACTTGACCAAGATCATGTAGCAAGTAAGCAGAAGAGCTGGGTCTAGAATTGACTCTCAATCTAATGCTCTTTCAACCACATCACCCTGCCCTCTACCCCGGAGAGAAATCATCCCATCAAGAAGGACCTACTTTTATTCACCTGGGATCTCTCCCAAGGTGCCTATCTCAGGACCTCACAGGTAGAGGGTGCCCAGTAAGTGTTTGCTGAATTGCACTTATTTTCTGTGGAGCTTCAAAGGTGCCACCTTTTTGGAGGACAATTTGAAAATATCTATTAGCATTGATATTAATTATATATCTATGGATGATGGATATATGGATATTATATATCTATTAATGTTATCTTTTGACCCAAGAGCTCCATTTTTTAAGAGTTTTTCCTGTAGAGACTCATTGCATATGAGTAAAAGTATATGAACAAATGCAGCCATTAAAAAAGAATGAAGGAGATTTATATGTACTGACATATAAGATATCCTGGTGACAAAATAAGTTTCAGAATTAGTATCTGTTGTATTATGTTTTCATAATAATAAAATGAAAAGTGATAATATATCCGATGCAATGAGAAAAATTTAGAAGATTATAGGACAAATTCTTAATAGAGATTATATCTGGGGAGATGGGACACAGAGAAACATTCATTTTTAAATTATATATAAAAATTTTATAACTATGATACATTATTTTTATAAGCATATATATGTAACATATGTTTTTTTGTGTGTGTATGTGTATACAAGTGTGTGTGAGATGGTTGATTCAACTTAAATGGATATACATACATACACCCACATATGTATATATACATATATATACTATATATATATGTATATAAATTAAAAATAAAATGAAAGGAACAGGAAGGAGTGTCCCTATTTATTGTTCTTTTTAGCCTATAGCCTGACTTCTCTCAAGACAGTGCCTGATTCCCTTAGGCCCATCCTCTCCCAGCACCTGGCCCTCCCATCCCATCCCACTCCTAGTACCTGTGTCTTGGTTGATGCTGAAGGCTGCAAGGTCGGTGCCAGCCCGCAGGAAGTACTGGAGCTCCCCGTCCAAGCCACTGTCCTCATCGTGGGCAGCCACTGCCATCACTGAGGTTCCCGAGGGGCTGTTCTCCCGCACCTGGCCCTGGTACACAAAGGAGGCAAAGCGGGGAGGGTGGAGGTTCTCGTTCACATCCAGGACGATCACCTCCACGCGGCAGAGGGTCCTTCGGGCCAGGGGCCTCCCGCTGTCACTGGCCCACAGGCTCAGGTTATACCCAGCCCTCCTCTCAAAGTCCAGCTCTTTCTCCAGACTGAGTGCCCCCGTCATGAGATTCACGTGGAAGGTCCCATGGGCATCATCCAATAGGACATATTGTACTTCTCCTGCAGGGCCCAGGTCAGGATCAGAGGCATCTAGAAATGTTAGAATGGTCCCTGGCGGCAGATCCTCTGGGACCTTAAGCCTGCGAAGTTCTGTAATGCACTGGGGAGAGTTGTCATTGGCATCTTCCAATGTGACTATCAGGTCGGTGACAGAGAAGAGCTGGTGACCCTTCCTGGGCTGGTCCCTGGCCTCCACCTTGAGTATATATTGAGGTTCTGATTCCCGGTCCAGGGGTCCTGTGACAACCAGTTCCCCAGTGAGGGGATGGAGGGAGAACTTCTCTGTGGGGCTTAGCAGGGTGTAGCGAACCCTCCCATTGTCCTCCGAGTCAGCATCTTTTGCTTTCAGCTCTGCAACTGTGGTTCCAACTTCTGCGTCCTCTGAGATGGTTACCTGGTACCCACCAGGAGGAAATCTGGGCGCATTATCATTCCAGTCTTCCACATTCACCGTCAGCAGCTTCCAGGAGGACTTCTGGGGAGTGCCCAGGTCATACACCGTTACATTGAGGATGTAGAAACTGGTGGCTTCATAGTCCAAGGGGGCAGCTACAGCGAGCAGCCCTGTTTCCAGCTCAATGTCAAAGCAGCCGTCTTCATTGCCATCTGCAATCACATAGACCAGTTTGCCGTTAAAGCCAGTATCGGGGTCGGTGGCTGCCAGGTGGGCCAGGGGGGTGTTGAGAGGAGCACGCTCAAGGATGTCAATGGACTGTGGGAAGTGGTCCTCAAACTGAGGGGTATGATGATTGATCTGATATGCACTTAAGGAAGTGAAATCCTCATCAATGGACTGCTGATTCTGAAGCCCAACAGAGTGCAGGATGGTCTTTGTGAAATGTGTCAACACCCCCGTTTTATCACACTTTACAGGGACCTCCAAATGAGGATCCTTCACTACAGTAACATTCAAAGTCATGGGCGAGGCATAGTTTTTCCCATCTGAGGCTGTAATTTTCAGGGAATAGTTGATGGGTTGACCAGTAGTATGGTTCCTAAAAGGGCGTTTGAGGGATATCACTCCAGAGAAATGATTTAGATGAAAATACTCTAGTTCGTTGCCTGACACAATCTCATATTTTAGGTTCTGAAGCTCATCCACATCTATAGCTGACACGGTCATTACTGATTTTCCTACTGGCCAGTCTTCATGGATAGACCCAGTGCAATTGACTTCCTCAAACATAGGCTTGTTGTCATTCAAGTTCTTGAGCCTAAGGGAAACAGACACTTCTTTTTCCTGGCGAAATGGGGATCCCCAATCTGACGCCCATACCTGGAAGGTGTAAATTCTGTTCATGAGCTCATAGTCCATGGGTTTGGAGGTGGAGATGATCCCCAGGTAAGGGTCGATAGAAAAGGGCACAGAGTTTGGGCGAGCGATGGAGTAGGTGACGTATCCATTGTCTCCATGATCCTGGTCTGTGGCCGTAACAGTCAAAACGCTGGTGCCTGGAGGGATGTTCTCATCAAAGGTGCCATAGTAGGAGGACTTGTTGAACACGGGGGCATGATTGTTACAGTCCATGATGTCAATGACCACAGTGGTGGAGGCCAGGCCCAGTGAGGTTCTGATGTGTAGCTGGTACTGAGCTCGGTCATGGAAGTCCATGAGCTTCGTGGTGGTGATCAGCCCCGTGCGAGCATTCAGTTTAAACGCTGCACTCTCTGAGGATGGCTTTAGAACATACTTCAGGCTGGGGAAGGCGTGGGTTACTTTCACTACCACCACACGGCTATCAGGAGGGGAAAACTCACTAAGCTGCACTCTGTAAACAGCCTTCTCAAATTTGAGGGAAGCCAGTTTGGAAGGAGGTAGGTGAAAGCCCCTGATCTGGGAAGAAGAAGAAGGTCTGCTCCCACCCCTGGCCTGCAGGCTGAGGTTGAATCCATGAGGGTGTTCCATCCAGTTGATGTCTTTGACGGAAACCAAACTGAACTCACTGCTCCGGGCGTAAGACTTGATGGCTTTGAAGTTCTTTCCAGGGTCACCACCAACAATTTCCAGCGAGTCCACGTCACCACCTGAGCTCTCTGCATCCACCACCACCGTGGCATAGGTGGCGTCGTCGCTGCTCTCTGGTGTAGCCAAGACCACTGAGGCAATGGCCGGGAGCTTCCTGAGGGCAGGCTCCACGTGGATGACCAGTGCTGCCAAGTTACCAAATCCGTTGCCCTCTGAGATCTTCCGCGTGCGGTCCACAGCCAGCACCTGCAGCTCACGCTTCCCTCGCCAGGTGACGTTGAGCCTCCCGGCCAAGGTGACCACCCCGCTGGTGGGATGGATGGCAAACATCTCCGACCTCGTGTTAAAGGTGTAATAGAACTCGGCGTTCCGGCCCAGGTCGGCATCCGTGGCACTCACCTTGCAGATGGGGCTCTTGAGGGGCATGTCCTCAGAGATGGTGACTCGGTATGAAGGCGGGGAGAAGAGGGGCTTCAGGTCATTCTGGTCCAGGATGTGGACCACCACGCGGGTCAGAGCTTCTAACTCCGAGGTCTTCTCCGTGGCTTGGATGATGAGGGTGTAGCTGTCTTGCACCTCCCTGTTCAGAAGGGCTGTGTTGCTACTCTTTGTCCTTATTCTCAGAAAGCAGAAGTTGCCTACCATGTACTCCTCTGTTTTAAACACGTTGGCCACATCTCCAGAGATAATCCGGTACCTCACTGCCCACTGGGGGTCTGTGAGATAGATGCCCATTTTCTCAGAGCTTTCCACGTAGGTCTTGGGAGCAGAGTTTTCATAGATGGTCACATTATAAAGGGGGTGTGTGAAACGCCAGGCTGATGAGATGATCCCTTCTAGGGGTTTCTCACAAGTTGTACAATGAAGCAAGAAAATGGCAAACCCCAGCAAGGCAATAATCATGATGGAAAACCTCCCGAAACCCTGGGCAGAAAAAGAAAGGGTACAAGTTAGCAAAGAAATGGTTCCTACAGCCGTGGTTCTTAACTGGGGTGGTTTTGCCCCTCAGGAGATATTTGGCAACGTCTGAAGGTATTTTTGTCTACCCCAGCTTGTGTGCAGGAGGTGCTACTGGCATTTAGTAGATAGAGGACGGATATGCTGCTAAACATCCTACAATGCACGGGACAGATCCCCACAGCAAAGTCAGTAGGGCTGAGATTGCAAAGCCTTGTGTTTGAAGAATAACAGACTAGTTTAAGTGCTTTCTGAAGGGCATCCGGCAGATACAACACTGTCCTTACCACTTCTCTCCTTTTCCCCAAACCTTCAATGTCTCCCCAGTGATGGTGGAATCATTCTGACCAGGTACCCAAGCTTAGCAGTCTGGCCCTAAGTACTTCTGACAAGACCCCTCCATCAGAGCTCAGCTCCAGTTGAACTGAGCTGTGTCTGCACACGTAGGGGCTGCAGAAAAGCAAAGGGATCACGATCACAGGCCTGGCGTCAGGCTGCTAGGCTGTCAGGCCTGGCTCCACCACTTACTAACTGGGTGACTTTGTAGGCAGGCCATTTCACCTCTGTGAGACTCAATTTCCTCTTCTGTAGAATAGGAATAAGGATATTAACTACCTCATTGGATTGTTGTGAAAATTAAGTGAAATAACAAAGGTAAATGACCTAGCATAGTGCCTGGCACATAGTAAGTTTCAATGTAATATTAGTTATTATTAGTCATAGGAATCTAAGTTTCATAAAGTGAAGGGACCTGCCCAGGGCCTTACAGCTAGATAGAAACGAAGCAAGAATTAGACCTGGAGCTCCTTGCATCACAGGCCAGGGCTGCTACCCCATCCCAGGCTTACCTCCACCTATCCCACCACAAGTCCCTTTGGACAGAGCCTGATTCTGACTCATCTTGTAACCCTGAACAGAGAAAACCCCTCCCTTCCTGGAATGTCAGAGCTGAAATGGACCTGAGAGATGATGGAGCTCAGATCCCCCTTCTTATGCCTAGATAGGGAAATAGAGCCCCAGGTGGGGGAGGGGTCTTGCCCCAAGTCCCAAGGTGGGTGGCCAGGTAAGAACCAACCCCTGGAGATTGTTGAACTAACCGTGAGTGAACGCTTCACCCTCTAAGAGCTGCTTCTCTTCTGCATCCTCTCCCTTGCCACTTCCCGAATGCCTCATCCCTGAACTCCAGCCTGGGTCAAAATGTGAGACTCATCAGAGCCGAGGATGGGGAGGGGGACCGGGTAGGGCAGAGTTCGGTTGCCAAACCGGGTCTTCTAGAAGCAACGTGTGAGGCTGCGTACACCAGGCTGGTGGCCGGCCTGCCCTTGGGAGTCTTGACTCCGTGGAGTTCATGGCTACCAGCCAGATGTGCCGAGCATTCTTGGAGGAAACAGGCAAAACTTGTTTTTCCAGTTGCCTTGGTCTTCAAAGGCAAGGAAGAGTTAAACTTCCAGGCAAGGGGGAAAGGGAGAGGCTTGGATCCTTGTCTTTCCAGAGTCCTGAGAGAACCAAATGCAGGTTCTTTAAGACCTCGTGGGTTGCATCCCAACATGGGAAGGAGGGTGGAGGCAGAAATGGAAAAGCCAACCTAACTTGGCCTCTGAAAGCCTCCTCCTTCCAGCCTCCCTGCCACCATCCCTCGCTTGAGATCCTGTTGGCGGCGCCCTAAACCCAGCACCTCAGAAGAGAAGGGGCAGGATGGAGGTAGATTCTATGCTTAGGGTCCTAAAGCCAGGGACAGAAAAAGATGCTGTCTACTCCCCACCCTTCCTGCCCCCTTGCTGTCACCCCTTGCTTGCCACCACAGCCCATGAAGGACCCGACCACAGGGAAAAGCCACACTCACCCATCCCTGACACAATCTGCTGCAAGCACGAGGACACCCCTGAATCATTTGGACCCTACCCCTTCCCCCAGGATGGCATTGCTTTTGAAGTTGAAGACCCAGGGGGGAAATGAGTGCTTACCCCGGTCCCAGGTCCACACTCACTCCTTGGCCCGGCGAGCCCAGGGTGCGTGCAACCTCCCAGCGCTGCCTGCCCTGATTTGGGGAAAGCTTCCTGTTCACCAGGTCAGCACCTGTGGAGGGCAGGTCCCAACAAGACACTCCGCTCAGCAGCTGCAGGGGTGCCTTGAGAGCCGGAGTCCTTAAGATGAGCTGTAGGGAAGGGAGCAGGGATGGGGTCTCCCTCGGGGGCAATAAGATGCCAAAGGGGGTGCACCCTTGTGTAGGGGTTTGGTGCCCATGGCTGTGTTCAAGCCGTGGGACCCACAGACCTGGTGAGTGCTTTGCTGGGGGAAGGGCCTGTGTCTGATATTTGTTTCTGGCACCACACCTGGGCAGGTGAACAGGCTTACAGGGTGCAGGGGCATATGGGCTCCCTGGGCTACCCTCCCACCTCATACCACCTAGGACCACTATTTTGAAACATCTTGTGAAAACATAGATCAGTTCTTATCACTTCCCTGCTTAAAATTTTCCAGTGGCTTCCCACAGCATTTAGATGAAAATCTGAACTTGTTATCATGGCCTAGAAGGCTCCCCACCATCTGGGCCCTGCCTGTATCTCCAGTGACACCTCCCACCACTCTCCCCATTGTTCACCAAGCTGCAGCCATAAGGGCCTTCTTTCTCCTCTACAAACATACTAAACTGGGATCTGCCTCAGGGCCTTTGCACTTGCTGTTTCCCTCTATTTAAGATTCTCCCATGGCTAGCTTCTTGTTATTATCCATTTCTCACCTCTAATGTCACTGCCTAACCCCCAGTTTGTTGTAGCCTCCTTCCTAAAGCCCTTCTTTATCACATCACCCCATTTTCTCCATGGCACTTGTCACCTCCCAATATGTTCTTATTTATTTGTTTACTGTCTCCTGCCCTAGATGCTAGGTTCCATGAAGACAGGAGCTTTTTGATCTTATTCATGCACGAATTCCCAGTGCCTAGATCAGTGCCTGGTACATAACAGAGCTCAATAAATACTAATTGAAAAATGAAAGGATCTGGACTTAGGGAAAGCAATGACAAAGTGAAAGCTGAAAGAACCTTTAGCGATCATTCCTTCCTTTTTGATGCTGGAAAATAAAGTCCCCCAAAAAGAAAGGGACTTGCCCAAAGTCACAGGGTGAGAACCAGAGCCAGGTTCTTTCCTCCCAACCATGCTGCCAGAAAGAGAAACTGTGTTCACCTGTAAATCCAACTGTTTGGGTTCGAGCCCAACTCCACCACTTGCTAACTGTATAACCTTGGGGAATTTAACCTCTCTGAACCTCAGTTTCCTCATCTGTAAGATGGGGCTATTAACAGTACTTCTTTCCTGGGGTTTTATGAAGATGAAATACGATCGTGTACATTAATATGCTTAGCATTGGTGCCTGGCCCATAGAAAAGCACTCAATAAATATTAGTCTCAAAGCCAAAGCAGAATCAAAGCCTGAGGTCGGGGTGAGGGTGGGGTAGACTGAACCCCCTGGAGAAGGCCCAGCTTGCGCCCCAGTGGAGCAGGAATCCGCTGGTCCTTGGTCAAGTCTAAGCTTGCTGGCCCAGCCGCAGGCTCTGCTGGGAAGCTGCGAGCAGGCGCTTGTCTGGGGTGGGGCCTCATGCTCTTGGCTCCCCAGACTCAGAGAGAAATCTGCATGTGGGTGAATGTGCACATTTGCAAGAAAGCGCACACACACACACACACACATACACACTTAGGAGGCAATTTTGAATAATTGTGTGCGCCTGCTTGGCAGAATGCATACTGTGCGAGTAAATAAACTGGTAGCTGTGGGGCTTGTGTGTACACGGGTGTGAGCAAGTGCAGGTGTGGGGTTTCGTGAATGGACCCTTTTAGGACATAGGTGTGAATCAAACTCTGTCTCCATGTAACTCCCAACCCCATTTCATGCATGGGGAAGGCAGCAGAAGGTGGTTCACAGGACAAAGCTTCCGGCTGTGTGACTTTGGGCAAGTGGCTTACCTTCTCTGATTCTTAGTTTCCTGACTTCATAATACCATTTTGAGAATGAAATGAGTTAATGTACATAAATGCTGAACGTGACATGTGACACAATTTTTGAAAAATATTACGAAGTACTATTACTTTTTAGCAGCCAGCTCAGACTATTCACTGTTGAGTTTGTGGGTAATGAAAACTCTCAGATGTCTTTTCACATCTTCTCCAATCTGTTCTTGTGCAGGCTGATCTTCTGCAACTAAATGACGTAGGATTTTAATGAGACAGTGACTCATTTCTCCTTGTGTTTCACTCACTGCCCCAGCATCCCAGAATCTTAATTCTAACGTTCAGAAACTTGGTGGTTGTAACATCTATGTCTTTATCCGAGTCATTGATAAAAGTCTGAACACAACTGGCAGGATAAGTGCTCTGAGATCTATCCTCATTTTCTTGGTTAGTGATCTCAAGTGCAATTCTGGAACGACTCATCTCACAATGTGGAGAGCTCCCCGTCACTGGGGGAATCCAAGCAGATTCTGTGTGGCCACTCGGGAAGGATATGCTACTCTAGCGGGATAGGTGCCCTTGGGGAAAACAAGGAGAGCTCTAAAGTCCTTTCCATCTTATACTGGTAGGTTCTTCGGCTTGTGCAGGCCTATGGGATTGCCTCTGGCTGTGGATCAGGAAAATCATTCGCGATGCCTATTCAGTGGTCAGTGTAGTAAGCTGACCTGGCTCTCAGGAGACCTAGGTCTAAAGTCACTTATTCCTGTGACTGGTCAAATCAGTCACCTAAGCCCTCTGGACCTCCTTCTTCATCTGTAAATGATGTGTGTATGTTGGGGGAAGGGGCGGGAATGGATCTGTGATTTCAGACCCCTCTATTGCTTTCAGGGGCAGAATCTCTTTTTTCCTGATGAAATTGTACTTGGAAACACAGCCTATAAACAGATAAAAGCAGAGCTGCACTACTGAAGCAGGGCTCAAGGCCTAGGACCCTGCCCCCAGGTTTGTCCCTCACTCCCTTGGGAAGCACAGGTTTGAAAAACTGGACTAAGAGCCCCTCCAGATCTGATAAGCGGAGGCTCTGCTATGCTAACATCCTGTGTCCCGCCTACATGTTCTAAGCGGTGTGGTTGGGTGTTCTGTGATTCTAATGCTCTGTGACCTGTATCCGTAATGGTCCATGAGCAGTGGCTCAGGCATTTTAGTTCTAGGAGCCTGTGACACTGTTGGTAATTCTATCCCTTCCACGGGGAAGCAGATGTACTTGAAGAAATTCAAAGCCAAATCAAACTTCCGCTAAAGAAGCTCCTACCAAATTTGTTCAAAATGCCAGGCTTTGTTTCTTTCTTTCTTTTTTTAATTTATTTTTGGCTGCGTTGGGTCTTCATTGCAGCCCACGGGCTTTCTCTAGTTGCGGCGAGCAGGGGCTACTCTACGTTGAGGTGCACGGGCTTCTCATTGCAGTGGCTTTTCTTGTTGCGGAGCACGGGCTCTAGGCACGCAGTCTTCAGTAGTTGCAGCATGTGGGCTCAGTAGCTGTGGCACACGGGCTTAGTTGCTCCACGGCATATGGATCTTCCTGGACCAAGGATCGAACCCGTGTCCCCTGCATTGGCAGGTGGATTCTTAACCACTGTGCCACCAAGGAAGTCCCCAGGCTTTGTTTCTGACAATGAAATTCCTCCCATCACCCAGGCACAGATCAGCAATGACATTCTCCCTCATGGCCCAGCAGCTTCCCTTTTCTTAGGCATGACACAGACATTAACTAATAGCCACAGCATACTCCTAGGAAACGCATCTGTCCTTTTACTCCCATTTCTCAGGTAAGACAAACTGAGGTTTGCCTGGCACACCCAAGGCCACCCAGAAGGGGGCGGCTGTACTGATAACAGAGAGCCGGATCTCCTGAAGCTGAGTGCTCTGGATTTCCTAGACTGAGGGGAGAAGCAAAGAGGGAAGATATTTTTCAAAGTTTGGAGAGTCTTTCCTGAAAGAAGGAGTCACTGGATTCATCCCTCTGGATTGGAGAATGTCCATAGTCTCCCCCCAAAATCTGAATGTGAATTTACAAAGGATTTGGGTGCCCTCAGCATTTATTTTCTGACCTCCCACCCCCATCCCCCATCTCTGTCCCAGGCAT
The DNA here is from genome assembly GCF_963455315.2 of Globicephala melas. Taxonomy (NCBI): domain Eukaryota; kingdom Metazoa; phylum Chordata; class Mammalia; order Artiodactyla; family Delphinidae; genus Globicephala; species Globicephala melas. The sequence continues at coordinate 127,153,670 of NC_083316.1, forward strand.
CCAGTGTTAGGGCTGGCTCCTATGGCTCTCAAGAAAGAATCCTAAATATATTCTGTTTATGACAAAGGCTGGGAAGTGGGGGGAGGGTGGGACCAGGGAGCAGGAATTAGGAGGGGTTGTGCCTTTGAGCCAGAGTAAAACTGTAAGTGAAAGAATGTTGACATTCCAGGTACCTCCTTGTTAGGAAGTCTTTAGCTACTGAAATAATTTTTCTACTTAGTCTTTGGGAGCCATGGAAAGTTTTAGAGAAGAGGCAGGACCAGAGCAGAACTATATGCTAGGAAGAGTAATCTAACATCAGATCAAAAGGGGAATTTTCACATTCAAGATTCCCACTCTAGTGTGGACTGGGCTTGAACACCAGCTCTATTGGTTTAAGCCAACTGGAATTCAGGAATTGGTAGGAGGGACTGATTTACTTCTAAGAAACTTGGATGAACACTTGAGTCCTGTGCTAGTTTGTAGGCAGCCGCTGCTGGGTTCTCGTGTAACAAAAACAAATCAAAGAACTGGGTATGAGCAGGAAAAGGACCAGAGGCTTGAGCCCTGGATGGGCCATGTGACCTTGGGAAGGCCACAGAACTTCTTCTGAGCCTCAATTTACCTGTCTGTAAAATGGAGATAATAATAGCTACTTCTACCTACTTCCCAGGGCTGGCGGAAAGACAGCTAATATGATAGGAGAAAGCATAGGGAGGAAAGACGCAGAGTAACACCTTATTGGGACCAATAATGGCTTGGTAAAAGGCAGCTGGAACCACCAGTGGACTGGGAGGCAGTCTCAGGAGAGCTGCTTGTAAAAGCAAGGCCTACCCAAGCCTGGAACTAAGGGGAAGAGAAACGACTGAAAAGGAAGTTCTCGCCTAGGGCATGGGTGAAAGGGAGCTGGGACTTGGGGTCCCCTTTTTTATCAGTATTCTGGTTATTATTATTGATGACAAAAATTATACTGTCTTACATCTGGATGGTAATCTATATGTTTTCAAAACACATCTGCATGCATTTTCTCACTTGGTCTTTGGGGAGAAGACCCATTATTGGATAGAATTAATAGTAAGAAAGTGGTCTCTAGAGTCGGATACGCCTGCTTTCAAATCCTACTCAACAGCGGTGTGACCTTGGGCAGTTATTTAACCTCTCTGGTCCCAGAAAAAGGGGAAATGAGAGTAGCAGCTATCTCATGGAACTGCTGAGAAGGCTGCAAGTCAATGCATTGTACATTCCCAGCACAGGAAACACTCAGTGCCAGTTAGTTATTGTACCAACCTCATCCTTATTGTGACACTTATTATCACTGTCATTTTGTAAATGAGAAACTGAAGCTCAGATCAATGGAAGGCTCTTGCCTGGGTTTACCCATCTAGTAGGTTGTGGATTCAAGTACTGACCCAGAACAGGAATCCATATTCCAAGAAGGGAGACTCAGAGGGGGCTGGAGTGGCTGGGGCTGATTCTCTAGAGCAGCACTCCATCAGAACTTTCTACAGTGATGGAAATGTTCTATGTCTGAGCTGTCCAGTGTGGGAGCCACTAGCCCATATATTCATCTTTATACCAATGTTGTCCTTAAATATAATTTCTAATTTTTTTCATGGAGGAAGGGGCCCACAAAAGCTAAAGTGACTAGGGCCCTTGAAAGTCAGAATGTGACCCTGGGGAGATAGACATTTGAAGGAAACACAGGGCTTCCAGGCACCTGGGCTTTAAGGAAGAAAAGAGACAAAGTGGGAGATGATGAGAAAGTGTTTTGTTATTGGACTTCCTCTGCCAAAGTCATTTATTCACTCGCTCACTCAATACTTCTTTTTTGAGGGCCTACCCTATGAGGGCATTCTAGAACAGAGAATAGGACAGGTGAGGTCCCTGCTCTTGTGGGGATTGGATTCTAGTGGCAGAGAGAGGGCGATGATAAATTAAAAAATATACTCTATCATCAGGTGATGAAAAGTGATATGAAGGAAAATCATGCAAGGCAAGGTTAGAGAGTGATGGAGGGGGCGCTGTTTTTGAAAGGGCGGTCAGGGAAATCCTACGTGACAAGGTGACATTTGAGCAGAGGGAGGGCCACAAAGCCATCTTGAGAAAGAGTTCCAGGCAGAAGAAACAGACAGTGCAAAGGCTCTGGGGCAGGAGCAAGGAGACTGCAGACAGACTAGAGGGAGCAAGGAGAGAGGGGTACCTGCAAGATCAGGGAGGTGGCCCAAGGCAATTCAGCCCAAAGAAAAGACCTGTAGTGAGGTGGGATCCCATCACAGGATTTACATGATGGTTCTGTAAGGAGCAGAAGGAGGGAGGGTCGTGCTGCTGGACATAAAATCTTAGAGCCCTTCAAGACCATCCCCTGTGGCCAAGGGGTGGTGTGCAAGCTGTCCAGCTGCCATTAGTTTTGTTGGGCCTATAATACATTGTTTTGTTGTTTGATGGTTTTCTACTTAATTACTTAACATATAAACATTGGGAAGCTTCACCCAAAAATCTAGATTCCAACTTCTGTTTACCAAAGTGGAGGGCACTGTCTGTGTCCACCCATGGCATGGTTGGCTGGAGTTGAGTGGTGGCTGCCCCCTTTAGATGGGGCCTGGGCTCTCTAGTCCCCCCTCCCCAAGCTCTCCCAGATGTGGAGGCCATTTCAGCTACCGTTTATCTCCAAGGTAGTTTTCTAATAGAAGAGACACATATCTGTACCTACACCTCTTTCCAAACTGTGAAGAAAATACAATCCAGGATGGCCTCCTGTTCACACACCGGGCCTGCTTCAGCTCTGAGGCTCCCGCCAGCTGTAGACATTTGAGTTTGGAGCCCCTGACACTCACTGAGCCCCAGAGAGAGCAAGGGATCTCTTCGTCTTGGGGTTGCCTATATGGGTCCATGAGCTTTGCATCTGGAGCTGAAAACTCCCTAAATCAGAGGGCATCCCAGGATCAGAGGGCTTGGACGGAGGGCGAATCCTGCCCCACTTCTTCCAGGGCTCTCTGTCCAGAGAGGTTTGTAAGAGCAAAACCAGCTCCAGTTCAGCAGGGCATTGAACCTATTTATCATTTAGAAGCTCTGGAGACAAAGCAAGAGGAACAGAGCACCTCCTCTAAGTTCTGCGTTTGTGCCTTGGGATCCATCAGGGCACAGTGTGAACTGAGCCCTATGGGAAGGCCAGGGGGAACCCTGGAGTCTCTCCTCCTGGTGGGGCAGCCTCTGGCCAGGCAGGGACCAGGAGGCCTCCTGTATGGGAGGAGGCTGCCCTGAAGGCCTGGGTTTGGGGGTGACTCTCTGCAAGCCTGGAAGGTTGTGTTCTGAAGTCAAGAGATAGACTCCCCCGGAGGACCGGAAAGCTCCTTTCAGAGGGCAGAACAGATTGCAGAGGCCAGAATGTCCCTGCTGCATGGACTTCATCCGGCGGGGTCCTTCCTCTTCTGCGTTCCTTGAAACTCTTTGATCCAATGAAATCCTGTGTCTTTCCAGGAACTATGAATGAGTTTTCAGACGTCTAGACATCAAGTTCCAACAGGATGACTTGGATCTCTGAGCCTCTGTTTTCCTCATCTTTAAAAGAGAGATACTAACTGAACCCACCTCAGATAGTTCTGAAGGTTCGACTAGATAATTCATATTAAGCAGTTAACACAGTGCATGATACCTAGCAACCGCTAAATAAATATTGGCTGTTATTTAAAAACGATCGTTATCATTATGGAAACTGGATTGAAACCCAGCTGCTGCCCTGAGTCCCGTGCCCATTCGTTCCCACCTTCACCTTCTGAGACATCCCTGTGAAGTTCCCAAGCCTCCCTAGGGCACAGTTTACAAACTGCTAGGAATCTAATCTCCATTTTGTAGAGATCGGAAAACTATGCCCCAAGAAGGGAAGTCCCATAGTGCTACGTACTAAGTCACATCACACGTTGGTGGCGCACCTGGAACCAGAACCCGGTCTCCCCATCCTGGGTGCTTTGCCCTGCTTTGCACTGGCTCCCTGCAACCCGGCTCCTCTCCCAACCTGGGGCTCCTCAGAACCCACACAGGCAGGGTCTCCTACCCAGGAGAGTGCAGGGGAAGGAGCCAGCCTTCGGGGTCAGACCTGCCCTCCCATCCTGCCTGTGCTTTCGTCTGGGGGCCTGGCTTCCTCTCTCCGAGCCTCCATTTCCCCATTTGTGAAATGGGGCTGGCAGCAGTTACCTACTTGGAGGATTCAATGAGCTTATGCATGCAAAGCATTTAGCACTCCTTTGGTGCCGAGGGGCCTTGGTAATATATCAGAGGGCCCGGGAGGGGATCAAGCCGGAGACTCCTGAGCAAACCCCCTCATTTCATGGGGCCTCCACTTGTCCGTCTGGGAACTGGAACTAGTCCCTGCTCTCCTGCCTTCCTGGGTAACCCTCCACTGAGCTGTTGTCAAATGATGCTCTGAAGAAGGCGACATTTGGGGAATAGGAAATGTTTACAGAGGCACAGGCCCTGGTCATAGCTGATGTTTACTGAACATTTACTATGCGCCAGGCCCTGTGGTATGTGCTTGGCAGGCATTATCACTTTTAAGCTGGTTTACAGCAACCCTGTAATTATCCTCATTTTGCAGAAGGGATAAATGAGACTCAGAGAGGTTACCTAAGCTCCAAGTTCACACAGCTAGTTTGCGGCCAAAGCAGGATTAAAACTCAGATAACCTGGGTGTCTAGCAGTTCCCTGGCCTGCTCCGCGACGGTGCCTACAGCGTGGAAAGAGCTCTTGGGAGGGGGAGAGTTTTATGATCCTTCCCCCACACCAGGGATCATATAACCGTATGTCCTCTCCCACCAGCAAACACAGATTCTCAGCAAAGCCTTCATCCCCAGTTCCATCATTCTCCCTCTGGCTGAACCCAGCCCAGCAGTGCTGTCTGTCTGTCCAAGTCCAATCCTCTCTGAGCAGAACAGCTTAGGACAAAGCTGGCAAGTAGGCAGGCCTTGCTTGGCAGGTGAGGAGCTGGTTCTAGCAGTGGGACAAGACAGGCAGCTCCCTCCGCTGTTGGCGGTCCTGCTGTGGAGCTGGCTGAACCTGATCTGTAGGGCCAGAGGCAAGAGAGGGGTTAGGGATGATTTGGGAGCATCAAGGTGCATACTAATGAGATGCAAATGAACCTCTGCGGGGACTCCAGCTCAAGCCCAGAGTCCCACATTCAAGCCCCCTGGGCTGTGTCCACACCGGTTCCTCTTACCCATGGTAACTCTGTGCTCCACCCAGCCACTGGCAGACACGGAACTCAACAGAACTGCTGGGCCTGCTGTGTTCTCATCAGACAGGGCTGGCCATTGAATTGAACCAGGGGCTACATCTTGGGAATTCCCGAAGCGGGTGGGTGTAGGGGTTACAAATACATAGTCCAAGCCCCACCCCAAATCTACTGAATCAAAATCCTTAGGGGTGGGGCTCAGGAATAGATGTTTAACAAGCTCCCGGGGTGATTTCCGTGACTGGTGTTTGGGATCCGCTGAAGGTGGTAATCGCTTTCTTTAGGATCCCGTGTTCTACCATGCCTTGTTGCAAAGTTGATATTGCATATGTGGCCTTCTCGTGGCTCTGGTGGAGAGAGGCAGGTGGGGAAGTTAGGAAAAGACCGAAATCTCCATGACTCTTTTAGGCTAGACGAGTGCTTCTCAAATGTCAGTGTGTTAAAAATCACAGCCTCATTCTTAAGAAGTTTGATTTCATAGGGCTGTGGTAGAACTCGGAGGGCATGTTTTCCCCTGTAGATGGGGAACACTGGCTCCCAGGCAAAGCAGCCACAAGGTTATCTCTAAAGTCAAACAGAAGAGCAGACAGGAGAGGGAAACAACAGATCTGATTCCTGCCTGGAAGTCTCTGAGTCTGCAAATGTCTCCACTCATTAGCATCTCAAACCCCAGAGACAACTGTTTACCTTCTTGCGGACAGGTCTGTCCCAGATAGAGACACAATGTTGTGAACATTGTTCACAATGTTCCCCTTGCAATGAATAGAACTGAACTGAAAAATCAAAGGGTTCCAGCCACACACACATACCTCAAGGGCCCAATAATTCCACTCTGAGGCATTTACACAGTGGAAGTGTGTACGTATGTTCATGAAAGATTCACACGAGAATGTTCAGAGCAGCACTGTTTATAATAGCCCTCTGTTGGAAATAGCCTGAATGTCCATCAAGAGCAGATGGCTAAGTAAATTGTGGCTTGGTCATATAGTGGAATACTATACATCAAAGAAAATGAAAGTATTGCTCTAGGCAACAACAGAGATGAATCCCCCGCACATAATGTGGGGTGGAAACAGCTATATACAAAAGAGTACATACTGTGCTATTCCAACTATATAAAACTTTAAAACAGGCAAAACTCATGTATGGATTACATTAGGTAAAGTTACCCTTGGGCAGGGGAAGAGGGGTGGTTAGTAACTGGAAGGGGCACAAAGAAGGTTTCTGGAATGGTGGTAAAGTTCTGTTTCTTTATCTGGGAGCTGGTCAGTTTCTGGAAAGTTCATTGAGCCTGCACACTTAGGATTTGTGCATTTTTCTGTATGCATATTATACTTAATTTAAAAGTTTTCTAAAAGTACTAGTAAAGGACTTCAAAGAAGACTTTTAATAAAAGGAAAAGGATTTAAATAATAAAAGGGAACTCCAGGTGACTTCTGACTGTGGCAAATTGCATGGGATTTCAAGGCTATGGGATCGTGGACTCTTCCTGTCCCAGGAACCAGAAAGGAGACAATTCTCAGAACCCAAGAGCTCGGGCGCCATGCCAGGTCCTACCAAGGCTGTGGAAAACCGATGCCTCAGCAGTTCCTGTCCCCACCCCCACCATGGCCCGCCCTCCCCAGAACCGCAAGGACAATGGCAGCCCATTTTGCACTGGATTCCCAGGTTCAGCTGAGTTCACATTCATTGGGGCTTGCTTCATGCAGCATTTTTCCGTCCTCAGAGCAGTTTTCTGGCCCATTTTCTTTTTTGATCCCCTCAAAGACCCTAAATGTAGAGCAAGAAGTATTTCCACTTTATAGATGGGAAAGTTGAGGCCCCGAGATGGGGGTCAAAAGGCTTGTCCAAAGCTAGCAAGGGCTAGCAAGCGGCCCAGCCAGGACTCGAACACAAGGCTTCAGATACCAAATCCAACACTCCCTTGGCTACACCGCAGATGGTCTCTTCCCAGTAATAGCAATGCTGATTATAGCACCTATCAATTAGTGAGCACTTTCCCTGGGGATGTCTCAGAGCCTTCAATAACCCAAGGAGGTAGGTACTATCATATCATTTCCATTTTAACAAATGAAAAAACTGAAAAGTCAGAAAGTCCAAGTGCCTTGTCCAAGGTCAATGCCTAGTAAGTGTGGAGCATGGATTGGAAGAAATGGTCAGATCTGAGTTGAGTCGAAGTGGTTCCCAGTGGTTCCCAAACCCAGTCGGACCTCACCTGGAGTTTCCTTAGAGCTTGTAAAAATACACATTCCCTGGCTCCACCGCCAGACCACACATTCCAATGATGTAGACTCAGGATGGGGCTGAGAAAGCTGTATTTTTAAAAACAGCCCTAGGCGTTTGGGATGCTCAGCTCTAAACTAGGCTGCCGCTGAAATAAGACAGTAAAAGCAAGATAATTTAAAGGTAAAGCTTAACTCAGCAACTTCCAGATTAACACACTGAATCTCTCTAATAATTAGAGTCCTCCTAACAATGGTACACAACCCCTCCAGAAGATATTTGAGAACGGCCCGACTGGCTGGATAATAGCTATGCTTAGGGTGGGGGGCAGTGACTGACAAGGGGCATCTGGAGGTTGTGTGAAGGGCACTGGTGCTGGTGATGTCTGCTTTTTGCTCTGGTTCCTGGTTTGCCACCGTTTGCATTCACTTTGTAAAAATTCATCAAGCTATAACTTATAGTTGATACACCCTCTTTTTGAGTGTTTACAAAAAGGAAAAAAAAAAGTCAGGCCAACCATCTGTCAGAGACACCGTGTAAAGAGCAATCTTTACACAGAGTAGAGATTTATACAAGAAATCCAGTAGAGTTCTTCTAATTACATGCTTCCAAGAGCTTGAGATTCTAGGATTCGAATCTTACAAGATGCTGTGATTCTCTGAGTCAATTCCCAAGACTTCAGGAAGCCCCCAAATCTGTAATAGTAGCTAACATTTAGTGAGCTCTTGGCATGTGCTGACTGCTGTGCTAAGAGCTTAAGAGCTTCGTGTGGATCCATTCACAGCAGCTCTGTGAGGTATTGATAGATAACATTATCCAGCCCACAACCCTCAGAGAGGTGAAATGATGTGCCCAAGCTCACAGAGCTGGAAAGCGGCAAAGCCAGGACCAGATCTCCAGCACCCTGGCTCCAGAGCCATACTGGTGTCAAGGTCTGCCGCTTCCCAAGGCTAAGCGTCTAAGCATCTCAGTGATGCGTTTTGTGCCGTCTAGCCTTGCATTTGCTGGGAGGACCCAGAGGGAAGGGGTTGCTGCAGGGACAGACAGCAGCTCTGACCTGGGACACGTGAGCACATGTGGGCCAACAGGCACATACATGCTGACGTTACCCCACAGCTGGCACGTACAATCCTGCTCAGCTGGCACTGAGGCCAACTGCTGTGGGTACTGGAGCTGAACGGGAACTTGGAACTGGAGAGTTCTCTGTTGTGGGCTCCCTGCCCTCAGCCAGAAGATGGGCAGCTGCCATTCACCTGCCATTCCAGGTCACCTTGCAGTGACCCACAAGTCTCAGGAATGGAGAAAGGCGGGCAGGGAAGGCATTTGTCTCTTCTGCAGGCTCCTAACTGGAAAACGCTTACGGCATCACCTCATTCAGGAGGTAGTTTGTCAATCAGTGGGTAGTGGTGGACAGTCGGGCACTGTGATTGGCCAAGGGGGAGACAACAAGATATCATCACCTTCTGCTCTCACCCCTCCTTAAATTCTGGCTCCACCAAGACACTCTTTGAATTAAACTTCTTTAACGTGGTCCTCCAGTATTTACAAAACAAAAGCCATGCGCCTATGATGATTCCCTGAAATCCTACCGTTTTAAAGACGTATATTGAAATATTTTCAGATGCAATTATGTATATGAGATTTGTTTCAAAATAATCTGATCAGGGGAGAGTTGGTGGAGGTATAGGGGAAACGTAATTATTGAAGCTGAGTGATTTTTTTTTAATACTCTTCTGCTTCCTTTTGGTATTTCTGTAATTTCTCATTAGTAAAAAATTATACATAAATTATATACATATATATATATTTTAAAAGTCATACTCCTTGGCCTGGCACACATGGCCTTCAGTGACCTGACCCCATCCTGCCTTTCAGAGCACGTCTCCAAATGTTCCCCACCCAGCTGATAGTTTTCTGCACACACATGCCATTTTCTTTTAACTGCTATGCTTTTGCATATGCTACTTTTGCTTTCTGAATTGCCTTTCCCACTTTTCTTTCTTTTTTTAAGCGTCATTCAGTCTTCAAAACTGATGTTCAGTCTCAGACTCTCCTAGAAGCCTTCCTCCACCAGCTTCATAACTGGGCTATCTATGTATGGCTCCTCGGGCCACTGCTAGCCCCAGTTTGCCTTCATTTTACCACCTACCTCGAGGTATTAAACCACCCACTTAGCTGCCTCTACCAGCTGTGAGTTTCTGGGGGCCTGACGCATCGTAAGTGCTAAGTGTCTATTGAACTAAGATCTGTTGAGAAAACAGAAGCTGTGCGACTGAAAGGAAGTGGCTTAGCTTTTCTGAGTCTCTATTCACATCCACACTGAAAACAACAAGAACAGCAACAAAAAGAAGTGATAGAGGATCATGATTGCGGGCCCGCAGGGCGGTTGTGCAGAGTAGAAGAGAAGGTATATGTGACACAGTCTAACCTGGTGACAGGCACATCGAGGGGCTTAGTACATCAGAGGTCTCTTTTCAACCTTTAAATCCCATGTTCAGGGCGGTGCATTGACCCAGGACATCATTGCAAACTGGCTACTGACTTTAGGCAAATAATTCCAAATCTATGATTCCATCTGTAAAATGGAACCAGTAATTCTTGAAGGGAGACTTCAGGGAACTCCTGAGCACCTTGCACTTGTACAGTTGCAGATTCTTGCTGACTCTCTGGCAATAGTGAGGGAATGGTGTGCAGGTGTGTGTGTGTGTGTGTGTGTGTGTGTGTGTGTTGGTAGGTGTTGGGGGAGGGGTCTGATTGATGAGGTCTGTGTCCCCTGTCCCCTGAAAGGCATCTTACAGTTTAGGGATCAATGTTGTTGTTGATCCCAAATTGCCTCCAGGGGGTATGGGGGCCATTCACTGGCCTCTGAGGCTGACCACCCACACAGGGAGCAGGACCCTGTCCTGAGGTGGGCGAGGCAAAGAGAGGAAAAGGAAGGTGAAAAGATCTGCCTTGTGACCCTGCTTTCCCCACTCACTTGCTGTGTGACCGCAGCCAAGTTATCAGCCTTCTCTAAGTAGGCCTCCGTGTCTCTCCCTGTCGGATTCAATGATCTCTAGCGACCCTTCCACTCTTATCTATGATGGGGTTGGACTAATGCTTAGTTCCTCTGAGCGACAGTTCTCATCTGTGAATTAGAAGTGAAGCTTCATTCATTCTCTCAACATATATGCAGTGAGTTTCTTTTACGTGCCAGGTGCTGTACTAGACACGGGTTCCGGAGCAGAGAGCAGCACTTAGTAGGAGAGACCATATCAAACAAAATATACGCAAATAACTAATAATTACAATTGTGATCTGTCTTAGGAAGGAACACTTCAGGGTGCCGTGAGATGATCTCCACCCCAGGGGAAGTGGAGAGGAGGCAAATAATTGATGACTGTGACCAGCATAAACAAGGCCCTGGCACTACATGCATTATCTCATTTAATTTTCACATCAATCTCTGAGAAAGGAACTATCATTCACCCCATTTTTTCAAATGAGGAGACTGAGGTTTAAAGGAATTGAGGCCCAGGTCATACAACCGATAATATGCAGGATTTGGACCCACACTCTTCATTTTAAACCTGTCTGGAAACCCCTATTGTAAATGTAAGCATTTAGTTCCATTAGTCATAGAAACAGTAACACTGAGCTTCTGAGTTAGCTCAGCTTGTGCTGGGGACCCAGGAAGCACGGGAAGCTTTCAGGGGCTCAGCGCACACATTACCGAAGGAACCCAAAAGGCAGGGCGCATCCGGCAGGTACAGCAAGTTCCCCACCTATGCCACCCCATCGTCCCTAGCACACACTGGTTTCCACTAAGGCTGCCCCACGTTCTCGCGTACTTGGTGAGAACAAGAAGGAAAACCGCCAGGCCGAGGTGAGTTCATTGATACCCAGGGAAGAGTGTGCAGGCAGCAGAGGGTGGTGGCCCAGCTCACAGAGGCCTGGGGCAGGGGGGCCTGGCAGCCCCTCCCAGTGGAAAGCACAGGCACAGCTGACATGTAGGGGCTGAAGAGTGTCAGTGTCTTTCTGGTCTGGTTCTCTGAGTCCTTAAGGAGGCCACTAAGGGTCATGGAAACAGGGGAGTTCTAGGGAAACCTTGACTCCCTCCAGTTCCTCCCCACTTTACAGATGAGGAAACTGAGACCCAGGGCGCTTGTGGCTGACGGGGCCTCACTGTTTCGCTCCACCACCCTGGCCAACTCATGGACTCAGCCCCTTCCTGCCAGAAGTGTAACCTGTGCTCCGTGGAGAGCCCTGGGGCGAACCCGATCTTGCCTCTTCCTGCACCAGGGTGTTGAGTTCCACAGCTTCCTCACCTGCAAAATGCAATCATTCCTGCTCTGCCTACCCAGCAGCCTTGCTGGGGTCAATCGATTAAGAATGGATCTTACAGGGAACTGTATTCGGTGCTCTGTAATGACCTATATGGGAACGAAGTCTAGAAGAGAGTGGATATATGTATATGTATGGCTGATTCACTTTGCTGTACAGCAGAAACTAACACAACATTGTAAATCAACTATACTCCAATAAAAAATTAATTAAAAAAAAAGAACAGATCTTAACAATAATCCAACCACCATTATTGAAAATGTAGGGAAATAGGTAGGCCCAGAGCAGTATGAAACTCTTTCAGGCCACGCCGCCTTTGAGTTACAGGGACATGAATAATGAAATTCTCTTTTCCCGCTGCCTGCTTTGAAAACCCAACATTTTCAAATAACCGTGTATACTCAGCCCCATCCCCAAACACAGGAAGCATCCAGTGGGTATCAGCTGTAATAAAAACTGTTAGTTGGTTCTGCATGGAGGGCACTGCTCACCTGCCCGGGCTCAGCACCCCCACCTTAAAAGGAGCTGAAGGATTGGAAATGCTGCGTTCTGAGCCTGCTTCTCTACCTCCCTGCTCTCCTGAGCCCAGGCCTTGCCCCTGAGTGCTGTGCGTCTGGGGACAGAGGCAGCCTTTCTGAGCCCTTAGCCAACCTCAGCATGGCCTGCTGCTTCCCACACTGGGGCCAATAGCACCCGCGCCCCCCACCCCAAGTGGAGGGCTGAACTCTGGCCTGGTGGCTCTGTTCAGCGTTCCACTCCAGCTCTCCTTCCCCCACAGATAGGCGTCAGATTCCTGCTTCCCCCAAGAGCTGCACCCATTCCCCACGCCCACCGCAGTGCTGCCCTTGGCCTCTGAGACTCGCTGCCTTTCGCAGCCCTTGGAGACAGTGAGCACCCCCATCCGACAGCCAGAAAAGCTGAGGTTCTAATCCGGGTGCCTCTAAAGAGTCGTAGAGAGTCACCCTCCCGCCCTCCCTCCCCCTCACCAGGTGGCTTTGTCTGTTTTAGGGACCCTGTGCCTCCTGGACACACAGGAGAACTCAGCACCTCTCGGTTCCCTGGCCCCAGCCCTTCCTCCTAAAATCAAGGAGGAAATTGTCTCCACATCCCCTTGAAGGCTCAGCCCCAGAGAGCCCGAGCAGGGGATTTCATTCTTCCAAGAAAAGGAGCCCAACTTTCCATACATGCAAATGTGACCTGGCTTCTCCCGAAGATCAAAGCCCTAGCCTTGTCCATTCCTGGGCCCCAATCCCCAGCCCCCAGGCTCGGGCTGGCTTCATTCAGTGTACCTAGGTGACCAGGACCCCGGTGTCCTTGTCCTACCCCTGCCGTGCCTGCCCCAGCCATCTCCTGGTTCTGTCGCCACCTTCCAGGAGCCCCTGCTCAGGGACCAGAATGGATGAACTTTGCAACTCCCACCCCCTAACTTCCCATCCTCCAGCAGTTCTTACCTGTGCCCTTCAGGTGGGGGAGGGTGCCCCGGGGTGGGCTGCTGGTCTGGAGCCCCTTTCCCAAGCCCCAGGCTGACAAGCTCGGGAGGGAGGTGCAGAGTCTCAGAGCAGGAAGGCGCACACTCGAAGAGGCTGCTGAGAAAGTTGGAGTAGGTGTGTCCCAGCCCAGGAGGAGGAGGAGGAAAAAGGAGGTGGGAGAATTGAGGCGGATCATCCCCTCCTGCCAGCTCTGGAGTGGAGGGAGGGAGCCAACTGGGTTGTGGCCCAGAACTCACGGTGGGGAATCAAGTTATGGAAAATGACGGCTGGAGAGTTGCTGAGAAATCGGGCCCATCTCCACCTCCCTTCTCGGTTTTACAGAGGGATAAACTGAGGCCCTGGACAGGTTGTACTTGCCTGAGGACACAAAGAGACCATGAGGCACTGGGAAGGGACACAGGTCGCTCAGCTCTCCGGCCAGTGTTCTCTCCTCTCTCCTCCCCACGCTGCAGATCTGGATGAACGACCACAGTCACCCCTCCCCGCAAGGTCTGGTTAATAACTCCCTACCTCATGATGTTGTTATGAGGATTAAATGAGATAACAGTTGAGGGAGGGCACTTGGCAGAGAAAGTCCCCTGTAAAAGGTAATTCTTCTTCTCATTGTTATTAGCTGTGCCTTCCTCAGTAAGTGACTTAACCTCTCTGAGCTCTGGTTTCCCCAGCTGTGAAATGGGGGTAACAGGAATCCCTACTTCATAAGGTTGTGCAGAATCGTGAGACAGATAATGTGTGTAAAGTGCAAAGCACAGTGCCTGGCATCTCTTTTCCAGGTACTGTACTGGACACTGGTGACATAGAGGTAAATGAAATAGTTCCTGCCCCACAGAGCTGAAAATGGCTCTGTTACCATCCTGTTCATTCCCCCCGCTCTCCCCCGGCCCCCAGATTTACAACCCCTCTGCAGCTTCCCTGGCAAATAAATGAGTCTTTGCTTGCATACCTCTAATTACAGGGAGCTCACTACCTCTTCCAGCAGTCAGTTCTGACTCAGCAATTCTACCTGATGTTCAGCTGAGTAGCAGCCCTTGAACCTGGTTAATAAACAAGAAGTCTACATATCTTTATTATTACTATTATTATAACTATATGACTCAAGACAAATGATGTCAGTTTGCTGTCTCTATTTCCTCTTTTGTTAAATGGGCTCAAAACTGCTGGGGCCACTCAGAACAGAACTATTTCCTCTGCCATGCGACAAAACCTAAGGCCTGATTCTCTGGCTCGGACTTGGTTTTCTAAAAGTTCAGTCTGGACCCTATGGCTGAGTGGAACCATTAAGGTTCTGGTCTTGTTTATGGAGGAGTAATGAGGCTCTTGGTGGTTTCCCAGCGCTCAGGAGATATCCATTCATGGAGTGGCTGCAGCCACTGTGGGCCATGCCCTCAGGGATCTGTCACCGGGGTCAGGGATGACCACAGGTGTCAAGCAGCTTCCATGTGTTGCCCAAGACATCTAGAGGGGCCCCCTAACAGGAAGAGTCACCCAGGTGTTCCCTCCTGCAAGTTGCATGAGAAGCCTAGGGGTTTACAGCGTGAGGGGGACTGCTGTGATCAACGCCAATGGGAAGGCTAACCTGGGCAATTATCCACGTGGCTGATTGCCACCCAAGTCTCCGAGTCAGGGCCGATTAGGCATTAACCCGAGGAAGGTGGCTGTGCGGCCCCTTTGGCTAGTCATGTGTGACTATCTGCCTTTGGGCTCCCCATCCTGGCCAAGGCTGGCCTCCAGCCTGTCCAGTGCAGGGATGTCTGCAGCCTGGGGATAAGGGAGCAACGAGGATTGGGATAGATCGCAGAAGCGCAGAACGCTACTGACATCTGTCCTCTCCTCCCCAGTTCCTCCACCATTCCTGCCCCAGGCCCTGATCCCCCACTCTGCGGGTCCCAGGACCTAACTGGGCGACCTTCTGGCCTCCAGCCCCCCAGGGAAATTGCACTCCTCACTGACCCCCAAGCATGCTTGCAACTTCTCACTCCTGAGCCCCTGCTCACAGCTTCCCGGACATCAAAAATGGTACCTATTCATCTTGGTACAGCCCATATGCCAGCTCCCCTCTGTGAGCTCCCCCAGACCATGGCCCTGACCTGAGTGAGAAGTAATAATAATAATAATAGCAGCTAATCTTTATGTCAGGCACTCATCTCAGCACTCTGCGGGGATTATCTCGTTTCTCTGAACGCCGCCACAGTGGATTAAGCGCTGTTATCATTCTCTAGTTTTCAGATGAAGAAACTGAAGCTCAGAAAAGCTTTAATTACTTGCCCAAGGTCACTGGTCTAGACTAAGCTAAGTTGCAAGCCCGGCTCTGTCTGGACCCTCTTAACCACCGGGCTGCACTACCCCGGCTCTCCCCTGCCTCCCTGCAGCACTGTGGCCGAACCTCTTGTGTGCCTCTCTGCTTTGTTCTACTTTTGTGGGTGCCTCTTTTCACATCACCTTCCACCCCACTCTGGTTTAAGCTCTTCAGGGATGGATCTCTGTCTAACCCAGGGGTTCTCAACCGAGGCTGCACACTGGCATCGCCTGGGAAGCTTCTACAAATCATGGTGCCCAGGCCCCACCCCCCAGACCAATTCCATCAAACTCCCTGGGAGTGGGCCCCGGGCATCAGTTTTTCCCAGCAGTGTCAGCCACATCATAGGCATTTAAAGAATTACATCTGATTCTGAATCCCCTGCCTGGACCTCAGTTTCCCTGTCTCATTGAAGCAGGTGTTGAACTCTGTCTGATCTTTGACATCTAACTCTAGTATTCTAAAGCTCTAACATTCTTGACATAGGATGTTGTAGGCTTCAAGAGAAAGACCTGGCAAATTATCACTGTCCACTCTCCTACTTGCCTGAGGAAAGCTGGACTGGTGAGCACTTCCTCCCTCCCTCCTAGGTTTTCCTTCCTAGAGCAATCTGTCCATGTTCACCATGGGGTAGAGAGTATAAATGAGGGGCTTGAGCAGTGATGAAAATTCTAACCAGATGACACGTTTCAGGGTGTCCATGGATTCTGGAAGCACAGAGAGTATTATTTTCATTTCTAATAGACTGAACCCCTCTGATTCCTTCTGGGGCAGGCTAAAGGCTCAGGTTAATTCAGTGAAAATCATAGACACGAATCATGAAAGACAGCGCATCACGGATGCATGTGCAGGACTGGCTGACAAACATCCTGGCTGGCACGGGACTGAGGGGCTTCCGGGGATGCAGGACTTTCAGGGAAATGGGAACCGTCCGTCACCCTAATAGAGGGAACTGCTACATCACTGGCCCACAGGAGTCGCATACCCAGAGTAGGTGTGGAGTGAGTGTGGCCCACCTTGGAGGACCAGTCTGGAGAAAAGATTCAGCTCATAGGGACAGTTGGCTGATGGACTGGTTACAATGAGAGAGCATGTTCAATGAACATGAGACGCAAGCTGTCATTTCCAGGTCTGGGGTCCCTTCTGTCATACTTCCCGGGGAGAGTCACATATAGCAGGATGGGAGTGGGTACAGAGCGGAGACCCTGGAGTCTGGTTCATGGACCTGTGGACAGGAAGGGCTCCAGAGACCTGGCTGTCCATGGGACCTGATGCCTTTAAGGAGGATGAAGTCATCAGGGGATGAGGCCACCTGGCTCCGTGAGGGCTGCAGCCTGCAGCCAAGAGGAAGAAGCAGAAGGTGGAAGGCAGGTGGGCTGAGGGGGCCGAGCTGGGGATGTCAGCTGTGTGGCTGACAGACGGGACCCAGCAGGAGTGGGAACCGCCAGCCCTGGTGTTGCCTGGGGTGCCCGGGAATGTAATCAAACACTCAGCAGACCTGCTGGCCATGGGCATCTGGGCACCACCAGGCCCTCCAGCTCATCCTGACCCCCAGCTGGCAGTTCTGACAGGCTCCTGCCAGGAGAAGTGTCCGGCCTGGTTGGTGAGGCTAGTAAGAATGAGCTCATCCGCCCAATCCAGCCCTCAGTCAGCCTGCCTCAGGCTGGTGCTGGTAGGTGGGGTGTCGCTGAGAGCTCCTAGAGCCCGGCTGGCTGGTTCAATGTCTTTGGTTAGGTCACCGCAACAGGAAGACGGGAGATGGGGGTCCACTCTGAGGACGTGAAATGGAACCTCTGATGTAATCCCCACCTTTACCTGGCCCCAGACGGGGGGCTCTGATGTGGCCCTGGCCCCACTGAGAACCAGTATCCCTCCCATGTCCCCTTCTCCACAACCGCGAACCACTTTTCCAGCATCATCTCCCATTTCTCCCTCTTGTATAGTAACAACAACAGTAACAATTGTGGTGAATATATGAATAACTGATATTTGTTCTAATTTATTATGTACTAGGCTAAGTACGCATCGTCTCATTTGATCCTCAGAGATCCTCCCAGTAAGGTACTACTATTATCATTCTCATTTTGCAGAGGAAGGAACTGAGATTCAGAGTTTAAAGGGACTTGTCCAAGGTCGTCATACCTTTAAATGGCAGAGCCCGGATTTGAACTAAGTTTATCTAGATCTAAAACCTGTGCTCTTAACCTCCGCCCTCTGTTATGCTCCAATCCAATCACAGGATTTGGATCCATGGCCATGCTGCCTATATCTAGATAGGCCCCCGCTCTTGATTCAGTGCTCTGCTGTCTCTGTCTTACAAATCCCAATAACTTAAAAAAATTTTTTTTTTATTTTATGACTAAGCATTTTATTGGAAATCTGTTCTGTAAAGAGAACAAATTTAATAGTTTAGAACTGCAAAATATTACCACCTCGTGGAATGTTGTCATAGTTATAGTCTATTGCTAGTGTCGTACACTGTCATGCTACCATGAAGTATTTCTGTATTACACACAGGGAAAGTAAGGCCAGGGAGGTTGACTTACCTGCTCCGGACCTTATAACCAATGAATGGCAGAACCAAGATTGAAAGTCTGAGCTTTCAAGCTTTTTACTCCACCCATGAAGTGACAACCAAGAAAAAACAATGTCACTTGACCTGCCTTAATGAAAAAAATTCACTTGTTTTCTGCCAGCCTTCTTCCAGTGATATTTGGTTTCTTAAGAATTGACATAGTAGGAATCACAGTATATAGCAAAGGGAAGTAACAAGGTCTCTGCTTGGTGCTTTAATCCAAAGGCAGACTAGGAAGAAATGGATATGCCCCCGAGAAGCCTGTTTCATTTTGGAACTGATTCAACCGAGTTTCAGGAAAAAATCTAAAGTTCATTAACAGATTAAGAAATGAACAAGGAAGACAATGCTTAAATAGCTGTTGCTGCCCTGAATCCTGTTCAGAGCACTATTAGCACAACTAATGCCTAATTCTTCCTCATTTGGTTGAGGACTTAACCTAAGACAACTGAAGAAATAATTCTGAACACAAGTCCATTTAGGCAATGAACAATGGAGCTAGAAAACCTTTTATGATCCAATTACCATGTTTAGAGATATACTGAGTGTAGCCACAGACCCTGTCCAGCAGGGAAATTTGACAAAAACTCCTAGTCTCTTCCAATAACAGCTGTCTATGGATGTTATCATGAATAGAAAATGTTCTTACGCTCATTTCCTCATTAAGTAAACTGGACCACGCCTGTGGGGTCGAAATACAGAAAGGTCAAAGCACCAAGGCTAAAGACAAAAAAAGTCAAGTTGTGGCACCTACTATGTAAACAGACAAGAGCAACAGCTGTTCCCTTATCATACCATTGTATACAGCACTAGTTCCAATCCATCTCTTGACCCCAGCCCTTGCTTTCCCCAAATTCAACATTCCACTTGGTATACCCAGGTCATTACTGGATTCAGCTTTCTGGGTCCTTTAATTGGCTGCATATGCACTCTACACTAAATGTGATTAAGTACAAAAATAATAATAATAATAATGTCTTCAAGAAACCTTCGTAACAAAATAACAGATTCCCTAGTAACAATTAGAGGATCAAGTTTAACAGGCCAAAATAGAAGACAAGGGGCTTCCCTGGTAGCGCAGTGGTTGAGAGTCCGCCTGCCGACGCAGGGGACACGGGTTCGTGGCCCGGTCCGGGAGGATCCCACATGCCGCGGAGCGGCTGGGCCTGTGAGCCATGGCCGCTGAGCCTGCGCGTCTGGAGCCTGTGCTCCGTAACGGGATGGCACAGGACAGCTCTGACCTCAGGCCCCCTATGCTGAGCAGTAGAGTCACTGGCAAATCCCCAAGGTGTAAGAGCTATAAGTATCCAGAGTCATGCAGGAAACAAGGATGTTTCTTTGTCATTAAGTCATCCTCTGAACTCTCTGCAGACCTTCCATCTGTAGCCACTTTCCAATTTGTGTGTTTGTTTGTCCTCTCCGGTATTTCATTGTTATCCGTAGGGATGTGGGCTTTTTTAATCTCTCTTTTTCCTTTTGGTTTTCTTTGTGTCTCTTTCCTCACTTTCCTCAGAACTACCCAATGCAGAATCATCTGACTGAGAAGTGTCACTTTCTGCCTTTAAGAATAAAGCAGATTTCTTGAGAGACATTTTCCTGGATTTTTTCTTGCGCTTATGTGGCTGTTTCCTTTTCCTGGTACTAAAAGCCCCAGTTTCTTCTGAGAACTGGCTTGAGGAATCTGCTGTTATATCTGTGGCTTCCTTTTTGCTTTTCTTCTGTTTTTTGTGTGACATTTTTTTCTGCTTTTTTTTTTTTTGTGGGATTTCTTTGACTTCTTGTGTTTGTGAGATTCATGGGTAGATGATTTTTACCTGGGGAGATGTTTTTTTCCCATTGGTAATATCTTGCTGATCACTACTGTTTCAAATTCTTCAGGGTATAACACCTTATATCCACTGTGACCCCATCTGTCTGGCATGTTAGCTTCATAATCATGTAACTTCTTGTTCCAGGATTTAGGCTTAAGAAAATCATCATCCAGTGCCCCAGTAGTTTCATTCTTTGGCCTCCAATAGTCTCTTTTGACTTTCTTCATCAAAACCATCACTACGCATCCGGCTTGAACTGCTGGGTAACATTTTCCTTTTGGTCCCCCGGTACGCATCTTCCATCTGTTTCTCCAGTTCTCTTGTTTTCCACATATCTGATTCCTCCTGAGTCTTATTGTGAGCATCTATGTGCTGGATGACGTTCCTCAGGAGGACCGTCCCCAAGGGAACTCAGGACATTCTTCAATCCCTCGATCTGTGCGCCGCAGCCTTGCCCCAAATAACTTTTTTTTTTTTTTTTTTTTTTTGCGGTATGCAGGCCTCTCACTGTTGTGGCCTCTTCCGTTGCGGAGCAGAGGCTCCGGACGCGCAAGCTCAGCGGCCATGGCTCACGGGCCCAGCCGCTCCGTGGCATGTGAGATCTTCCCGGACCGGGGCATGAACCCGTGTCCCCTGCATCGGCAGGCGGACTCTCAACCACTGCGCCACCAGGGAAGCCCCCCGATAACTTTTGAATGAGGTTCACTCATGGTCGTTTCGCACTGGGCCAAGCAGATGAGGTAGCAGGTTCTGCAGATCAGCCAACCTCAGCCCATCACCCTCCATTGGCTCATGCTGTGTGTCTACCTGGTTTGCCATCCCGCCCGCACCTACCAGATCCATCACAAGGTTGCCCAATCCAGGAGCATCTCTTGGCCTCCCTCTCCACACCTCCCCATGAACTGCTGGGGCTTCTGTGCTCTTTGTGGAGCACAGATTGCTGTGTTCCGGTCTGACAGTGAGGTCAGGGCAGGATACCACTGTGTGGTCCTCCTCCCCCTTGCTGTACTTGTCAGGGGAGTGGGACACAGGGGGCGGTTTGAACTTGATGTTAGACAGTTGGATTCAAACCCAGCTCTGCCATCTTGCAGCTGTGTGACATTGGACAAGTTACTCAACCTCTCTGGGAAGTAGTTTCCTCATCTGCCAGATGGAGGTGGCAATGGAGGGTGGCCGAATGGGGTTCTTATCTTGCAGGGGTTGTCAGGATTAAATAAGGTAATGAATCAGTAAAACTAAGCAGTGTGCCTGAGGCGAAAAATGGTAGTGTTCTGGATCAGTTCGGTGTCTAATTCATCTATGAATTTCCAGTAGGTCTTCATATAGTGCTAATGAAACGTGGTAGGTGCAGAGGAGGAATAGACGTGAAATTGTTTTGCGAGTGCCAGAATGCCACACGTGTAGAGAGTAGGACATATTACGGATGCAGAAACTGAGGCCTGGAGAGATTTCCTGGCCTGCTCAGGGCCCCACTGCCCTCTCTTCCCCGCTTGCTCGGGTGCTCAGGTCCTGCTGGGTCACCTCCAGGTCAGCAAGGCAGAGGCCCTCAGGGGCAGGAGTCTGCTCTCTGCTGCCTGAATTCCGGAGGCAGTTCTGGCAGCTCCACCGGCCCCATCTTCCTCGGCAGCCACATTCCAGACATTCTGCCCAGGCGAGGAAGAGGCCAGCCCGAGGGAGGAAATCCGGAACCACTAGACAGGGGGTGGCAAGGAGAGAGGTCTCCTGGGGACCAGGCTTGCTGGCGCTCTGGGTCCCTCAGCACAGCAGGTGCTCCTCACAGGCCAGACCTCAGGCCACCCAAGGCTCCTTTGTGGGTGCTGGGGGAGCTGCTCATGAGGAAAAAGACTAGCAGCACAGCGGTTTTCTAACTTAAGACTCTGTAGGCCTCGTGGAGCGACAGAGCGATGAGGTTGTTAAAAATGCACGTTCCAGGTCCCACTGCCCCCATTATGGAGGGGCCCAGCGTTCTGCATTTTTAAATGAGCCTCCAAGAGGGTGCAAAATCAGGTTTGGGAGCCTCTGAGTCCATCCACTGTATAGATGAGAGATGAAGAAGATGCAGTCAAGAGAGGGAAGAGAATGGCCCAAGGTTACCTAGCAACCAGGCTGTCCAAAGGGGAGCCACTGCCGCTGATGGAAACAGGAGGGCCTCAGAGGCAAGATGCACAAGAGCAGGGAAACCCAGAAAGGAAGAGGAGCTGAGAACAGGGTGGCTCAAGGGAAAGTTAGAAAGATGGATAATCATTCCCCGTCTTTCCCCACCGCCATCCCTGTACCCCTGTCCCTCACAGAGGCTGCTAACGATCCCAGCTCAGTGGTACACCAAGCCCCATCTGCTCACACGCTGCCTGTGGACAACCACGCCCACCCCCCATCTCCTCTCTCCTCATGCGTTGCCTCCTCATGTCACCGTGTACAAGAGAGTAAGACATCCTGGGCTCAAGTCCCAACTCAGTCACTACCATGCTGTGTGGTCTTAGGCAAATTCCTGACCTTCTCTGACTCTTAGCTTACTCATTTGTACAATGATGGGACTAGACCAGCTTTGCTCAAAGTGCAGTGCATGGATCAGCTCCACAGAAGCACAGAAACTTTGCTAAAATGCAGATTCTCAGACTTCCAACCAGATAAAATGGGTAAAGTGTGGCATTTACACAAATAATACATGGTATATTTTCCTTCTAAAATAATAAAACGTTACATTTAAGGCTAAAGCCCTCTTTGCTGCCACCACCAATACCTTCTCCAAAGGCAAACAGTATAATCATTTACATGTGTAACGTTTCGAGATACTTACATTGACACATAAATATACCGGTAGGGGAACTTTCCTGGTGGTGCAGTGGTTAAGAATCCACCTGCCAATGCAGGGGACATAGGTTCAAGCCCTGGTCCGGGAAGATCCCACGTGCCGCACAGCAACTAAGCCTGTGTGCCACAACTACTGAGCCTGCGCTCTAGAGCCCATGAGCCACAACTACTGAACCTGCATGCCACTACTACTGAAGCCCACATGCCTAGAGTCCGTGCTCCGCAACAAGAGAAGCCACCGCAATGAGAAAACAGCGCACTGCAACAAAGAGTAGCCCCTGCTCGCCGCAACTAGAGAAAGCCCATGTGCAGCAACAAAGACCCAATGCAGCCAGAAATAATTAATTAATTTAAAAAAAAAAAAAATATATATATACATACCAGTAGGAAATATATAGCGTTTGGGTATTTTGCTTGTTTCAAGGGGGTGGGAATGGGGGTTGTTAAAGCAGTATGTTGTGTGTCCTTCTGCAACTTTTTTAGTCAGTGGTGTGTATTGGGGTCTTTTCGTGCAGTACACATAGCTCCACCTCACGCTTGGAGCTCATTCTGGGGCTCACTCAAGTTTGAGAACCTCTGAGCTAGATGAATTCTGACATCACATCTTATGAGTCTAATTTTAGCATAAGGTAGGGGTAGGGAGAGCAGGATATTTCCAGCAATGAGGGAAGGTCCAGCCTAATTAGAGTGTCCTTGGCACTTGGAGCTGGACTTCATTGCTCAGATATCCCGTATCAAGAGTATGGTACCCTGGGATCCAGCTAAGGTCCCCTACTTCCCTTCCCTTAGAACTCTCAGGGCCACTCCCTCCCTCCCTTGCCAGCCCCTGGTCATCCTGATGTCATCTGTGCAGGCAAGCCTGACTCAGGCTGTCCCCGCCACCCGGAAGGCAGCTCCCCATGGCTCTTGATGGAGGCTAACTGGTTTGACTTGGTGAAGCAGCCCAGGGTTTCCCAATACCTCCTCGCTGGGGACCTTCTAGCACATGCCGTCTGGCTCTGTGGGGGACCCAGGAGCTGTCTGGGTCTAGAGTAGTAATGTTTTCCTCACTGTCCTCAAGATTCTGTCACAGCTGTGGGACCATGAAGAAGCCCTTATCCTTCTCAGGGCTTCCCTCTCCCCATCTGTCCATAAGGTTGTACTCATTAATCTCTATGCCTGGCAAGAGCATCTAGCAAGAAAAATTATGCAAGATTTGTTGAATGAATAATAGTTGAAAAGCCCCTTCCAACTCCCAAGGAGTGCAGATTCCAGCCAACCAGTGTGAACAAAATGCATAGCGTGTGCATAGCCCTAGACTGAGAACTGAGGGGGATGGAACTCTGAAAGAGACATCGTCCTTGCCCTCGAGTTGCAGACAGCCCAGCTGGGGGTCCAGTCATCGAGTCAATCAGTATTTCCCTGGAGTCTAGCATGGGGAGGAATGGAGCCAGGTGGGGGCAGTCATGGAAGGACAAGGGGTCGGCTCACAAGTGATCAGGGAAGAGTGTGGGTTAGGAGACAGGCAAATGGAGATTGTGGTCACACAGACTAAGGGTCCAGCAAAGACGTCAGAGGAGAAAGCATTCAGAGGGAAAATGAGGTACGTGGAGAGTGAAAGCAGGAGATAGGGAGAGTGTGACACATGACAGACTTGATAAATATTTGCAATAAACAGATTGTTATAGATACCAAATTGCGTTAAATGGATGAATATAAATATATGAGTATATTAAATAGATGACAGAAATAAGCAGATGAAAGTAAGTTAGTCATGCATGGTTGGATGGACACGTGGATTGGTGGACAAATGGATGGATGGGTGGATGGGTGGATGGATGATGGACAAATGGATGAGCAAGCAGAGAGACAGACAGATAATCTTAGTCTAGGCTCGCTGGATGTAGGGTCCAATGTCCAAGTTTGGATTGGGGCCCTTCTGCTTACTGACTCTTATTGGCCATGTGACCATGAGAGTTTTGTGCTGAAAACAAGGATTATCAGTCCAACCTGTCACCTTCCCCAGGAAATTATAAGAATTGCTCAAATAATAGATGAGAGGGAGAACTGCATAAAGCTGCATGTAAGTGTCAGAGGATTGCGGTTATAAGCAAATCTAAAGGACTTCTCGGTCCTAGATACACATAGAGGACGATGCAGAACTGGCACATTAAGAGACTGGTGGAGGAATAGATGTAGGAGCTGGAATGTATATTACACAGCTGTAGGACCTACTCTATCAAGTATCTGTGGAGCAAACTAAGGGCCTGATGTTTGGGGACTGCTTGAGGTCAGTGTCTGGCTTTACTCACTTTGTCTCACCATCCAAAGCATGCCACTCCTCCCGAAGAGAGCACCTTCTGCTGTGACGCTCAACTCTGCTTCCCTCTTCAGAATCACCTGGATTATTCAGCCTCAGGGTCAGTATCCAGAACCCACCAATATCAGAATCACTTGGATGCCCACTGACAAGTACAGATTCTGGGGTCCCCCTTCCGTCCTCTACATCAGTGTCCTTTGATGTGCCCGGTGAGGATACCGGCTTCGTGCCTTGCACACAATGATTCTTCAATAAATATCTGTTCATTTTGCAGCTGTTGCTGTTTGCCCAGGTTCACTGGTTGATATTGAGGATTGAGACTTGAACCCAGCTCTCCTGCTGCCTCTTCCAGCTCCCTGCCAGTGCCTCCTGCAAGGAAGTGGCCCACATGACCTCTCCATGGCCCTAGGCTCTGAGATTGCAAACTCCTCAGCAGCTCTGAGACACAAGCCTCCCCAATTGCCCGAGGATTTTGAACTAAGCCCTCCGGCTTTCACCAGGCTGCTGCTGGGATCCTTGAAAACCCAGGGATAAGGGAGGCCTAATGGAGGTAAGAGGTTCTTGCTTCTCCTCCCATCTGCCTGCTGCCCAGATGGGGGCCACGCTAATGTGCTGCTCAAGTCCCAGGGAAGGAGCCACGAGGGCATTGCAGGGGAGGTAGAGCTGCTAATTACCCACAGAAATCCCAAGTTGTTGAGAGCAGTTGTTCTCAGCCCTTGCTGCTCCCTGGAATCACCTGTGGAACTTTACAAACTATTGTTATGTGGGCCCACCCCAGAGATTCTGAATGTCTGCAAGCCTGGGCGTCGGACTCTTAAGTCTCAGTAGGTGACGCCAATGTGGAGCCAAGGCTGGGAAGCAATGCCTAGAGGTGTCCCTTACCCAGGGACTTGCTGTGTTTTCCAGCTGGAGTGCTAAGCATCGAATCCCCATCTCCAAGATGGAGTAAGTGAGACTCAGAAACGTCAGGCAACATGCCCCAGAGCGCATAGTGTGTTCCTTAAAAGCCACAGAAATCAACCTTGCCTAACTTACGCAAAAGGGGGATTTAATGCACAGTTATGAGCGACACAAAATGAGAGTGTAGGGTTCACAGTTAGACCTCCCAAAAGACAGGAGCCAGGAGTGGATGGGCAACCCACTCAGGCCGTCACCACCAGGAGGGTGCCCCTCCTGTCCGTGAGCTGGTCTTCTCAAGATCCAGATTGCTGCCGGTGGGTTGGGCTGGCTGAGCTTGGGTCCCTTGCAGGGCTGGGATGAGGGCGAGGCTGATCCTGCACTTGTGTGACCCTGAGAGTGAGTGCCTCCTTACATTTTGCACCCTGGGGGCCTTAGACACCTGACTCCCCTCACCCTTGTGCTGGTCCTATACCTTGGCCCAGGGAGGAGGGTACCTCCTGTCCTCAGTGACAGCCCACTAAGACTGCATCAGATAGCCCCTGGATGCCTCCCCAAGGGATAAATGTGGCACTGTTACCAAAAGGAGAGGAATGGACGCTGAGTGGGTGAAAATACAGGTGCCCACTCCCAGGTTTAAGAGCAGAGCAATTAAAAATACGATTCTGGGGCTTCCCTGGTGACGCAGTGGTTGAGAGTCCGCCTGCCGATGCAGGGGACTCGGGTTCGTGCCCCGGTTCGGGAAGATCCCACATGCCGCGGAGCGGCTGGGCCCGTGAGCCATGGCCGCTGGGCTTGCGCGTCCGGAGCCTGTGCTCCGCAACGGGGGAGGCCACAGCAGTGAGAGGCCCGCGTACCGCAAAAAAAAAAAAAGAAAAAAGACTGGAGTTGGATGAATCTGGATTTAAACCCAGGGTCTCCCCTTAATATCTCCCTGACCTCGGACAAATCAGCCTCAGTGCAAAAGGATGCTAATAATGGTACCATCTGTTGACCTCTGACTTCTGGCTCTTCATTCCACGCTCTCGCCCCTATGTTTGCTCTCAACTTTTCCAGTGGGGGCACCTAACTGCAAAGGAGAGAGGGCTTGGGCCCCTGAGGGCATGGGGGCGGAGTCTGAAATCACTCACAGCAAGCACATCTTTCCTTTGAGACACACATCAGCCGGACTGCCAGGAAGTCCACTTTGGGCACATACCCCAGGGAAGTGAGTGCTTACGTCCACAAAGAGACACACACAGGGACGGTCATAGCGATGTCATTCCTAGAATCCAGAAACTGGAAACAAGCCAAATGTTCAGTAACAGTAAAATCAGTAAACTAAGCCACAGTACATGAGCACAAAAAAATAGCAGACCACTGCTACACGTAGTAATATGGATGAATCTCAGACAACACACTGAGAGAGGCAAGCCAGACCCCAAGCAGCATATGCTGTATGACTCCATGTACATGAAGTTCAGGAACAGGCCAAACGAATTCACTGAGCTGTACTTATTAAGATAAGTGAACTTTATTGTATGTAATGCCAATTTTTTAAAAATGTTTTAATTTTAAAAAAAGAAACAACACGTAACTTTTGCGATCTATCCAAATACGTTTGCACTTTAACAATGATTTCCTCCAGCATGTTTCAGGAAAGTGGACTCTTCAGGAGTATAGGCCTTGTTTATCCAGTGGACTCCAGTCCCCTCTCCTTGGAGGCACACTCCCAGGATAAGAAGCTTTCCCCCTCACTCCAGTTTGAATGATCTCCATAAACATCCAAAGCCAAGAGTCACAAACTAATGGTTCCTGAGCCACGGTCACCCCTCCTCACATTCTTTTTAACCCACTCTAGGTTTTCTTCATTTTTATCAATGAGTTGTTTTAAATCCAGGCTTCTCTTGAAATTTTGGTTGATCTGAAAAATGGGCGTGTTGGCAGCAGGTGCCGCAGATTTTAGATGGGACACAAGTATGTGAGTTCCCCTAGTCCCTCCCGGCTTGCCTCACTCATCCCCTAGGTCTCCCTGGCCTCTGCTAGCATTTGAGTGTGTGCCCTGCTAGCTGTGTGCCCTGCTACCTTGGATTTGAACCGCCACTGCTCTCCTATCCAACTCCTTCCCTGGCTTCTAGGTCCCTCCTCCAGAAAGCCCCCCAGATAGGCCACCTAACACTGTCCTCTCCCTTCTAGGTCAAGGGCAAGTAAACTATGGCCCATGGGCCGGTGCAGCCCATTGCACTGCCCGCAAGCTAAGAATGGGTGTTAGATTTGTAAATAATTGAAAAAAATCAAATCAAGCATAATATTTTGTGATATGTGAAAATTAAAAGAAATTCAAACCTCAGTGTCCTTACCTAGTTTTATGGGAACACAGCCGTGCTCACTCATTTAGGTACCATCTATGGCTGCTCTCATGATACAATGGCAGAGTTGAGGAGTTACATCAGAGACAGTATGGCCCACAGAGCCTAAAATATCAATATTTACTGTCCAGCTCTTTGCAGAAAAAGTGTGCCAGCCCGTGCTCTAGGTCCCCCCAGTCCACGGGATTGTTGCTGTATCACCTTTACAGGCTGTGCTGTTTGGATAAGGAGATAACTTGCCCTGTCTGTACTCTTTAATGAGACAGTGTCATATGCCACCTTCGTACCACTCCTTCCACAGTCTTACCTCCGGTGGGGCAGATAGTTCTCTGCCTTAGGGCTTGGGAGAGGAGAGAGCCTGAACCCCCGGAAACGGATTTGGGAAGACTCTGGGGAGGACATCCAAGCTAAGACACCAAAGGAGACAAAGACCTGGATACCTACTTCCTCTTTTAACTGCCCATGCTTACAGGAACCCTAGAACCCTAAGTCTCTAGGCCTGGCAGGAACTTCTTTTTTTTTTTTTTTTTTTTGGCAGGAACTTCTGAGAGACTTCCATCCATCCATCCATCTATCCATCCACTCACCCAACACTGCTAGCTCCCCTGTATGTTTAGTACTGTGCTAGGTTAGACTGGAAACGAAAACTTGGTCTCTGCCCCCAAGGAACATAGAGCTTAGTGGGTGAGACAGATGTTTAGAGACAAGATTGTACTTCAGTGTGAAAATCATTATAGAGAGATGTGAGCACACAGCTGAAAGAGATGCTAACTCTAATTCTTTAATTTTGCAATTGAAGAAAAGGAGGTTAACCAGAGAGGCTAGGAAACTTGCCCAAGGTCCCACTGCAAGTTAGTGATGGACGTGGAACTAGAATCCTTTCCCAACTCCCACTTCTTTGCCCTTTGCTCTCCCATTCCTTCCTCCTGTCCTTCACTTAACACGTATTGTGGAGCCCCTACCAGGTGCCAATCACTGCTCTAGGTGCTGGGCCTGCAGTAAGTGAGTGAGAGAGACACGTTTCCTGCCTGCCGGAGCTTCCACTGCGGGAGAAGACAGAATTAACACATCAGCAAATCAATCAATTGGATGATGGGAGCTAACTGTGAGCTCTCAAGAAAATAAAGCAGAGGAAGGGCCTTGGCATCACGGCGGTGGGATGGCCGGCAAAGGCCTCTCTGAACAGATGACCCCTGAGGGGGCCCAGAGTGATGAGAAGCCAGCCACACAGGTCAGGGAGGAACATTCCAGGCGGAAGGAAAAGCGGCAGCCAGGCCTTGTTCTGTGCTTCGTCCAAGACTGCACTCCTTCCGCCACTCGGAACAGGAGAGCCGTATGCTGGAAGGTAGCTTGAGACTCTTTATTGCTTGGGGTTTTGCTCTGGTTTTTGCTTGTTTGGTGCCATTTGCTGTGCTAGCTGGAAGCGCCGGGAGAGGAAGTGGCGGGGCGGGTCGGGGGTGGGGGGTTGCCGTGAATTGAAGGGGAAGGTGGTTGGGAGGAAATTCTGATGGAGATGTGAAAAAACGAGAGGGTTTCTCTCTGCGTACGCAACTGACAGTAAATGAGACCCTGTAAGATGCTAGTCAGTTCCCAAAAGGTAACAAAACCTCTGTCTTCGGCACTTAATTCTTTAAAGGATTATCCCTGAGACTGGGGGAGGGCAGGGAGCCCAACCTGGGAGTTCTGGCAGCCACACAACCTCCTCTGAGGCAGCAGGGAGACCTGGGGACCCCAACTGCCTCAGCAACAACTGGGTCGGGAGCCAGGGAGCCAGGGTTGTAGCCCTATCTCTGCCCCAAGTGACCATGTGAACTTGGGTGGGTAGCCTGCCCTCCCTGGGCCTCAGGTGTCTCATCTGTGCAATTAACGAGGACGTGGTAAGAAGCATAGTTTCAAATTATGCTTCAAGGAGACCTCCAGTCCCAGAGAGAGGTTTTTAGGGCTGCCTTGGGGGCAGGGGCAGCAGAAGATAGGACGGATAGAAGTGGGCCCTCACTCTTTTCAACCAGAACCGCCTGCTTTAACCTGTTTCACACTCCGGGTTTCTTCATGAGGAAGTATGTGTAGTAATAATGAAAACAAACACTGAACCCTCCCACGATGTTGGTTGATTGCGTGTGGTAGTGTGTGCAAGATGCTACTGCAGTTGCCCTGCGTGGTACTTGTATCATGAGCATATATATTTTATAGATGAGGAAACTGAGGCTCTGAGCTGTTAAGTACCCTGTCTAGGATCTGAGCTAGGAGGCAAAGGCTTGTGGTCAGGCCCCTTTTAACTGGCCCCCATTCAGAGTACAGGTGTTTTGTATTAAAGTAATAGGCTCTTGAGTTGAGGACTCTGCTACTTACTAACAGGCCTTGAGTGCCCTGAGAGTTATTGAAAGAGATAATGCCCATGAGATACTTCACATGGAACTTGGCTTATGGTAAAGGCTCGATAATCGTTAGCGACTATCACGGTTATTAGTGTTTTAATTTCCTGTGAAGACTGATTCCACTTCTAAAACATGTTTGGAAAGGACTGGAGTAAATGATCCCTAAAGATCTTCCAGCCCTGGCAGTCTCCTTCTCAAAGAGAGGGATGCAGCTGTGGGTGAGCAGCGCGCTGCTGCCTGGGGGGTTGGGGGAGACGCTAGCTGGTAAAGAGGCTTTCCTTAGTTTTTACAAAATGAGAAAAAGAAGGATAAGCCAGTGAGATTTTCAAAAAATTTACTTTATTTCATTTAAAGGACTGTGCTTGAATCAGAGATGAAAACCTATCTAAGAACAAAAATGCCTGGTGATGGTCGAGCCCTGGCTGTGTCCTGGACATTTTACACAGATGTTCTTGCTTAATCCTCACAACGCCCCCCCATATAATTGAGAAAATTGAGGCTTAGCACAGTCAAGTAATTTCTCTGCGGTCCCACAGCTGAAAAGTGGCAGAGCTGAGACACACTGAGGCCCTTGGGACACAGAGCTGTGCCCTCTTAACCAATATGCCATCTGTCCTAGAGCTGACTTTTATGTTTAATGGCTTTATTGAGATGCAATTTACATGCCATAAAATTCACCCATTTAAAGTGGACAAATCAATGGCTTTTTGTTTATTTACAGCGATTGCCCTAATATAATTTTAGAACCTTTTCATCACCCCCACCCCCAAATTGCATACCCATTAGTAGTCACTCCCCAATCCCCATGCCTCACCTCGAGCCCCTGCCAAGCTCTAATCTATTTTCTGCCTCTATAGATTTGCCTAATCTGGACATTTCAAATAAATGGAATCATATGTGTTCTTTTGTTCCTGGCTTCTTTCACTGAGCATAATGGTTTTGAGGTTCATTCATGTGGTAGCATGTATTAGTACTTCATTCCTTTCTGTGGCTAAATAAAATTCCCTTGTATGGGTGTACCCCACTTTGTTTATCCCTTCACCAGTTGATGGACACTTGGGCTTTTTCTACTTTTTTAGGAATCAGGAATAATGCCTCTATGCACATATGTATATGGGGTGGGGTTTTCTTTTTTGACATATGTTTTCATTTCTCTTGGGTAGAATGGCTGGGTCCTATGGTAACTCTATCCTTAGCGTTTTGCAGAACTGCCGAACTGTTTCCCAAAGCGGCCATTTTGCATTCCCACCAGCGGTGTATAAAGTTTCCAATTTCTCTACATCCTTGCGAACACTTGCTATTATAGCCAACCTAGTAGGTGTGAATGGTGTCGCACTGGAGTTTTGATTTGCATTTCCCTAATGACTAAGCATGTTGAGCACCTTTTCATATGCTTATTGACCATTTGTGTATCTTTTTTGGAGAAATGTCTATTCAAATCCTTTACCCATTTTAGAATTAGATTGTCTTTATGTTGTTGAGTTATAAGAGTTCTTTATATATTCTGGATAAAAGTCCCTTATTGGATATACAATTTACGAATATTTTTCTCCCATTTTGTGAGTTGTCCTTTCACTTGTTTGATGGTGTCATTTAAAACACAAAAGTTTTAAATTTTGATCTCCAATTTATCAGTTTTTTTCTTTTATTGCTTATGCTTTAGGTGTTATATCTAGTAAATCATTGCCTAATCCGGAGTTGCAAAGATTCACACCTGTATTTTCTAAGAGTTTATAGCCCTTTAATTTAGGTCTGTGGTTCATGTTGAGCTGTTTCATATATGATGATATATAAGGGGCCAGATTCATTCTTTTGCATTGTGTATCCAATTATACCAGCACCGTTTGCTGAAAAGACTATTATGTCCATATTGTCTCAGTGCCCTCATCAAAATCAGTTGACCATAAATGTAAGGGTTTATCTCTGGACTCTCAGTTTTCTTCCATTGACCTATATGCCTGTCCTTCTGCCAGTACCATACAGTCTTGATTACTGTGGTTTTGTAGTAAGTTTTGAAATGGAGGAGTATGAGTCCTTCAACTTTGTTCTTCCTTTTCAAGATTGTTTTGGCTTTTCTGAGTCCCTGGCATTTCCATATAAATTCTGGAATTAGCTTGTCAAATTCTACCCAAAAAAGGTCTCAGTTTTAGAAGTGTTCTTTCTTTTATGAAATAAGGTGATAGAAGACAGTAATTTTTAAAGACCTTATTTAGCCAAAAAAAAAGTAATCCTGTGTTGGGCCCGCAAAATTGTGGGGAATTTTATCAATCTGTGAGATCCGAAAGTGACTTGGAAAGTTCTGGAGAGTGGGTTAGATTTAGAGGTAAGGCAGAGAGTGTGCACTCCTGGGGCGGAAGATGGAAGACAGGGCATCAGGTGGGGCCTTGGTGTAACAGGTACGTCTTAGAGTGTCTGAAGGGCTGAGAGGTGGGATCTGGAAGACCCTGTTTGCAGGAAAGGCCCAAAAGACTCCTGAAAAAAGTCACCCTCCACCAGGGGAACCAGATCTTGGCCCCAAGAAGGCACCAGTGTCAAGATGAGGGAAAGCAGCGATGCGGGGGTACTGCCCAATGTCTGATGTTCAGAAGTAGCTAATATTGACTGAGTACTTACCCTGAACTAAGCACTTTAGATGCATCTCATTTAATGCTCACCACAGTCTTGTCAATTTATGTCACGTTGCTTAATTGCCTAACACAGCACTGTCCAATAGAAACACCATGTGAGGGCTTCCTGGGTGGCACAGTGGTTAAGAATCCGCCTGCCAATGCAGGGGACATGGGTTCGAACCCTGGTCCGGGAAGATCCCACATGCCACGGAGCAACTAAGCCTGTGCACCACAACTACTGAGCCAGCGCTCTAGAGCCCGTGAGCCACAACTACTGAGCCTGCATGCCACAACTACTGAGCCTGCATGCCACAACTGCTGAGCCTGCGTGCCACAACTACTGAGCCCGTGCGCCTAGAGCCCATGCTCCACAACCAGAGAAGCCACTGCAATGAGAAGCCGGTGCACCGCATCGAAGAGTAGACCCCCACTCGTCGCAACTAGAGAAAGTCCACGTGCACCAACGAAGACCCAAGGCAGCCCAAAAGTAAATAAATAAATTAATTAAATTTGTTTTTTAAAAAAGAGAAATACCATGTGAGCTGCATATGTGATGTTAAGTTTCCAGGAGCCACATTAAAAAGGTAAAAAGAAGCAGATGAAATTCATTTTGGTAATATACTTTTATTTAACTCAATATATCACAAATGTTATCCTCTCCAGCATTAATCAACATTTAAACATTTACTAGTGGGATATCTTTCCTTTCTTTTTTTCCTTACTAACACTTTAAAATCCAATGTGGTCTTATAGATGTCCAGCACATCTTGATTCAAATGCTAAATTTTCATCAGCAATGTTTGAGCTGTGTTTAGATTTCACAAAATTTACATTTGAAAAAGTAGCTTCACATTCCTGAGTTATATCAAACATACTTAAAAGTGAACCAAGTATGTGCTTTTAAGTTTAAATTAATAAAAAGTAAATAAAATTAAAAATTCAGTTCCTTAATCTTAGTAACCAGATTTCAAGTGCTCTATGGCCATGGATGTTTAGTGGCTATTGTGTTGGACACACAGGCCAACACTCCTGTCACCCTGTCATGCGGGCAGTGACAGAGTCAGCTTGTTGACCACTGCATCACTTGCATTGAGTGGACACATAGTAGGCATTCAATGAACATTTATTGAAGAATACATGCGTGGATGCATCGACAAGCAAATTGAGCTAATGGACAAATGAAATAAGTAGTAAACAGACAACTAAACTAGGCCAAATGCCTACAGCTAGTAAGTGGCAAGAAGAGAATTCAAAGCCAGGTCTGACTCATTCCAAAATCTATTGGCTGCAAAGAACATATGTGGGTATAGGAAAAAAAGACGGGAGCCTGGCCATCGGGCCAAGGACCATCAGGGTGTCCGCAATGCCCTGCCAGCCCTCTGTAGGATCCCCCCTACCCTCCCTGACCTGCTGTGCCACCTTCCCCCTGGCCAAGTTCCAGGGATGCTCCAGGAGCCCCGAGGATGAAAGGCTGGTAGGAGCAGGTGACGCCATGGACGTGATGACAGCCGGCCGCACGAAGCACAAGAGCAAAATCCTGGACACAGGAAATGGGCACCAGCTGCACAGACTGAGCCCTCATTTGTCTTGAAATCTGCAAACTGACCTCATATCTGGTCACAAGTCCTGGGGCTGGCCCAAAACAGGAATGAGAAGCCAAGGGAAGACTTTAGTTTCAGTCACAGGACTTCAGAGCTGGAAAGAGTTAGAGGGATCACCTCAACCAAAACATTCATCTGGTAGATCAGGAAACTGAGGCCTAAGAAAGGCAGGGCCCCACGGACGGTTACACAATGGCCTCTTTAAAAGGAAAGGTCACATCTTAGTTTTTCTATTGCTGCTGATAACACTACTTCTTTTTTCTAAAACGCTACCAGGTTCGGGTTCTCTTCCAGCCCCTGCCAATCATTCTGCCACCCCCATAATGCTGGGCCCCAGTGTCCTTAAGGGAGTAGCCACATTGCTGGGCATTTCAGCTGGTTCTGCCGTGAGCTTTTGCTGACCATTCTCTCTGCCTGAAATACCTTTCCTCCCTTGTTCTTTTCTACTGCACCCCTCACAGTCTCAGCCTGGCTAGCTAGCTAGTTACCCTTCAAGGCCAGCATCAAATATCACTGTTTCAATGAAGTTTCCCCCTATGCCATTGAACTTGTGCATCTTTTCTCTCATGAGGCTCTCCATGGTAGCTATTGGACAATGGAGAAAACCAGGGGGCTTCAGGGAGCCATGGGAGGGGCCCCATGGCTGAGACCCAAAGTTGAGGGGAGATTGTGGAAATGAAGATTGGAAAGAAAGGTTGGGACCACATGGGAGAATGGGGCAGGTTGTAAACAGTTGAGAAGTGAGGAAATGGAGGCCCTGATGTGTCTGCGTGGAGTGGAAGCCAGGAGATCTGATCCTATAACAGGGACATTTCTCTGGGGATCTCATTTGATCCCATTTTCACAAGGAGATGGAAAACAACATCATTGAAGACATGATCCCTGGCTCCCAGAGCTTCTAATCCAATCAAGGAGAATCATTCATTCATTCATTCATTCAACAAGTGCTCACTGAGAATTTTACCTTGTCCCAGACGCTGTCATAGACACTGAGGATACAAGCAGGTCTGCGTGTGTGCGTGTGTGTGTGTGTGTGTGTTTGCAGAGGGGAAAGGGCAGGCATATTGCTCTAATTCTTTCAATGTGCTAAGCACTGTTCTATATGTTAGGGATACAGCTGTGCAGAGGACAAGTGTGTTCCTGCCTCAGGAAGTTCCTGCTCTGGTGAGAGAAGACAGACATTCAGTAAGTCATGACAAGTTTGACAGGTGCAGTGCATTTTGTGAAAGGAGAGTAAGAAGCTCTAGGGGAACATGCGGCAGGGGAGCCTGTCTCGATCCGGTGCCTCCATGACGAGATGACACTTCATCCACTCCTCAAAGATGAAATACAAAGAATTCCAAGATGAAAGGTGAAACGCAAAGTGCAGGTGCTTTGGGAGCACAGCAGGGGGGCACTAGACGTTGACAGGGTTGAAAGGAAGGCCTCTTAGAGGAAGTAACATCTAACGTCACCTGCATAGATATACGATTATTGATGGGAATAGATCCGAAGAACAAGGAGAACGTGTAACAGAGGGTCTGAACTTTCCTGAGGAAGGTTACTTGATCTAAAACCTGAAACCTAAGTGGAAGTTAACTGGTAAGAAGTGGAAGACGACAAGCGTTCTCAGCAAAGGAATGAACGTGTGCAAAGGCCCTGGGGTGGGGAGTATGATTCTCTGAGAACCACTTTCCTCTCCGAGCCCTTTGATGAGGCTCTGCAGTTTCAAACCATCTGTTAGAGCAGAGAGTTGGTGCTGGAAAACGTCCCGTGTGCTTGCTGTTCTCTGTCAGTGGGGCGTTCAGGGCACTGAGAGGCATCTTCTTGGGGCCTAATCCTGAACTAAGAGCTTCTGAAGGAACTTTAAAGATCATTGAATTTAGCATCATCAACCCCTCCCCCTTTCCTGAAAGAGAATTGAGACTCAGAGAAAGCAATGGACTTATCAAGGTCACGGATGGTCATGCTAATCAGTCAGCACGAGGTAGAGACAATTATTGGTTTCATGTGACAAAGAAGGAACCTGAGGCTCGTGGAGGGGATCTTGACTGGGGTCACCCAGCTAGAAATCCCCAGCGTAGCTGACCCCAGAGCCTCTACTCCTATCCAGTGGAACTCTTAGGCAGAACTCGGCCAGAACCCAGGTTCTCTGACATTCAGCTCCATGCTTCTTGCTTTTAGAATAGATATTCAGCCTGGTGTACCCCTTCTGGGAGGCCTCCACATCCCTGAACCAGGAGCGACCAACTTCAGGTCCACCCTTAATAGTGTGGAGCGACAAGCAATAGTCCAAATGCAAGGCCCCATGACTCCAGCCCACCTGCCTTCCCTTCTTACCTGTTCCCTCCGAACAAGGAAGATGCTTACACCTCCCAGCCCCGGGTCCACCCACACCACCCTAACTCCTGCCCAGCAAACAGCACCAACGTGGCCCCTGCTTAGATCTCCCTAGGGATGCACTGCCAGCCCTTGGAGGAAAGCACCTGGCAGAGGCCTGATGCAGAGGGAACTGGGCGGGGGGTGGGGGGGGTCACAGGCTTGGGGAGAGCCATCCCCTTGGCTCCACAGACGCTTGGCCCCAGGCGAAGAATGCCACTGGACGAGGGGCAGGGCGGGGCCCTGTAGCTCCAGCGTGCGGGGTATCCTAACTGCAAATGATCCCGGGGTTACTGCTAGGTCCCCTTCCTGCCCCATTAGCCGGCTTTCCAGCAGGACTGATTGGTACCCACGCCTTGTACTCCCTGCGAGCATACAGCCCACACCCTTACCTCCTCCTGGGCCCTTACCTAATAATGACCCCCAACCCCTGCCAAGATCACCCCATCCCCACCTTGGGTTGTGCCCTGACTTGAGCAAACCACAGGCCTGTGTACCGTGCTAAGGCAGGATGAGTCAGGGGCAGAAGTCGAGGTGCTGAGAGCCCTGGGGAGCGGCAGGCGAGAGGAAGCTCTGCGGCCCGAGAGGAGTGAATCAGGCAGGAGTGGCTCGGATCCTGGTTTCCAGCCTCTACTCAGCAAATACCTGTAGCAGCCAGGGAGGTGGGGGGATGGAGAACCAGGCACCCCTGGTCTTGGGTCAGGCAGCATTGAAGAAGTCTCTTTTTCCGGGAAAACATGTAGCTGTCATCTCTCGAGTTGCTGATTCTGCAGTATGCTTATGGGGGAATGAGAAGGCTCTGTGTGTGTGTGTTCACGTGTGCACATGTGTGCACGTGTCTGCGTGTGGTAGGTACGTGTGTGTCTCTGGGCACACCTGTCTCTGCACCCATCTGTGTGTTTGTGTCTCTGTGCGTGTGCAGTGTCTACATCTGTGTGTGACTGTGTAGGTCACTCTGCACCCGTGCCGGTGTGTCTCTGTTGTGTGGATCTGCATGTCTGTCTTTCCCTCCGTAACCTGTCTTAGTGCAGCAAGCAGGAGACCCCAAGCTTGGCTCCTGCCATGTGATCCCACAACCAGTAATCTCAACCACCGCGTTTGACTGTTAGCCCCTTGAGGACAGGCACCACTTCCTATTTTTTTCACTGTTGTGAGAACATAATAGATACTCAGTACCATTTGTTGAATTAATATCTCAGAGAGGCTCCCACCTGGCCCGGCTCCCTGAGAAGCTCCAGAAATCCCAAAGAGGGGGATGCGAGAAGGACTTCAGCCAGGTTGATCCCATTCCTAGCTCAGGACACATGTCGGCTGACCTCTCCAACCCTCAGACTTTCGTCCAGTGTCCCCTTCTGCCCTGGTCAAAAGTCATGAAACAAAGCTCTGAGCTCTGCTGTAACCTTGCTGTGTGACCTTGAGTAAGTCTCTTTCCCTCTCTGGACCTCAGTTTCCCTGTTAAAAGAGCAAGTTGGACTTAAGGACATCAGAGGCCACATCCAGTCTCAGCATGGTGTGGTGTTTGTTTGTTGGTTGGCAGTGCCGCGCCGCCTGCAGTGGAAGCACAGAGTCTTAACCACTGGACGGCCAGGGAAGTCCAGCATGGTGTGGTTTTTACCTTCAAGCCCTTTGTTCAGTGACCCCTGTCCATCCTGACATTGGATTGATTTAATTGCCTCTCTCAGATCCTTCTCCCACTTCTTGTACAACTTCCTCTGATCCCAGCTCAGGCTGTGAACAGAGGTCCCAGCCAAGTCCTGTTCTTTGAGTCTTCACGCTGTTGCTGTGTTCTCTGCTGTGAGTGCCCGTTGGTAATTCCCAGGCATTATAATTAAGATCCCCTTTGCTAGAAGCCCACTGGTTGACATTTATAGGCTTGGGAAGGGAACATTTTGGGAAAATGGTGATGAAAAATGCAGTCCTCTACCACCTTGGCCTCTGGGCCTCTGGGGGTGGAAGCATTCTGTGAGTTGATTTTTCCAGGGAGAGTTGGGGTGGGAGGCGCGAGGGGAAAGGTATTGCTGATTAACGTGCTACAACCTTCATTTAAGTATTTCAGATGGGAACCTTCCCTAGATGTACCGTATTACTGCTTCCCTGTCTTCCCAAACAAGAGGCTAAGCGTGACTTCATCTTTGCTTGATGACTCAGGGCCATTATAAAACATTAATGATTGAATTGAGTGTTAATGCTGGAATGTCTTCGAGGGCTGGGCAGGTATGTTAGGCTATTTGCCCCTACAATGCAAGAGCCAGGCTTTTCTTTTTTTTCTTTTTTTTTTTTTTAATTTGTTTTTGGCTTCGTTGGGTCATCGTTTCTGTGTGTGGGCTCTCTCTAGTTGCGGTGAGCAGGGGCTACTCTTCGTTGCAGTGCACGGGCTTCTCATTCTGGTGGCTTCTCTTGTTGCAGAGCATGGGCTGTAAGTGCACAGGCCCAGTAGTTGCAGCACATGGGCTCAGTAGTTGTGGTGCATGGACTTCAGTAGTTGTGGTGCATGGGCTGAGTAGTTGAGGCTTGTGGGCTCTAGAGCGCAGGCTCAGTAGTTGTGGCACACAGGCTTAGTTGCTCTGCGGCATATGGGATCTTCCCAGACCAGGGCTCAAACCTGTGTCCCCTGCATTGGCAGGTGGATTCTTAACGACTGCACCACCAGGGAAGTCCCCAGGCTTTTCTTTTTCATATTTTTTCTTTGTTCCTTGCAGAAGTATCAGCTGACACTTATTTTAGGGGCCCTTCTTGCTCTATTTACAACAGTGAATCTGTTTGATAACTGCACATCTGCGTTGTGTAGAAAATGAGAGCATACATTGTCTAAGCAAGGGGCTCTCCTAAGAGTGAAACGCACAGTAGAATTCATTGTGGCTACTCAGAAGCCTTTTTTTTCCAGCACGTATTAGCCATATGAGCCTAAAAAGATATTTCTACAGTTCTGATCTATAAAATGGGATGAATAATAGTATCTGCCTTGTAAGGTTACTGCAACTAAATGTAAAGTTATATGCAATAAAAGCACTTTATACACTGCCTGGCAATAGTAGCTACTCAATAAGGGTTATTTGTTTTATTCTTAACTAGTATTCCTGTCTGAGTTTTGGGTCAGTGACATTGCTGGGTAGCTGTTTGAGTTCTGCATGACTAAGATGACTCGTTCCTACGCTTTAAGCTGCAAGTAACAGAAAATCCAACTAACAGTATCCTAAACAAATAGGTGTTTGTTTTTAATACAAGAAAAACACAGGTAGAGAGCTCTTGGCATTAGTTCAGTGGCTCAATTATGTTAGGACTTGTGTCATTGCACTTCTTTTGGCCTCTGCCTCATGGTCATAATGTGGCTGCTGCAATTCCAGCCATCACATCCTCTTTCAAGGTAGGAAGAGGGAGATAGAGTGATGCTGGCTATGTCTATTTTCCCTGTGTTTCCTTTCCCAGCAGATTTCTCCTTGTTTCATGGTCTAGAACTGGGTCATGTGACCACTGTCAGTACAAGGGATTCTGAAAAACATGAAACAGGGGTGTCATGATTAGCTTAGACCAAACATCACATCTCTCCTGGGACTTACCGCACCATCTCTCCCTGTTCCCATCCTCTATCCAGGGTTCTGTTAGTGAAGAAGAGGGAAAAATAGATACTGGGTCAGCAGCTAACATTGTTTATCCCAGTAACTATCATCATTCTTTTTTTGGTCTCAATTAGGAAATTTTGATTGAAAATGACAGAAACCAAAATTAGACTGGCTTAAGCAAAAACCAAGAAATGGATAAATAGAAAAATTAATAGAAAGAAAGAAGGAAGGGAAATAATAAAAGAAATTAATTGACTCATTTTCCTGAGAAGCCCAGGAATAGTTTGGCTTTAGGTAAGTCTGGGGCCAAATGTGCGAACAGCATTAGCAGAAGACTGCCCTTCTCCACTTTCTGTCTGTTTTTTTTTCTTTTCTTTTGTATTTGCTTAATAATCAGGTAGATTCTCCTCACCTGATGGTGCCTGGGAGCTCCAAGCTCTCATTCACCCCACCTCTGGTCTAGCAGAAAAGAGAGTGAGTCATTTCTCCCTGTCACTACAAGCAGAAGTTCCAGGGTGAAAGTTGGTTGGCTGTGATTGGGTCCGAGGCCCATCCCCAAGCCAATCATGGTGACCATAGGGAATTCAGGGCTCTGATTGGCAAGGCCATGTCTCAGCCCCAACCCTCGAGCAAAAGTTGGGTCATCTGCCCCAAAACCACTGGTTAAAATTGAAGGTTAGAGTGGACTGGACCCTTCATGAAAATCAGATGTGGAACCAGAGGAAGAGGGGATGAATGCAGAGCAGGCCTAAAGCTTAGCAGTTTTACCATAGACCTATGAATTAGGAAATGCAGGGAGGGCTTCCCTGGTGGCGCAGTGGTTGAGAGTCCGCCTGCGATGCAGGGGACACAGGTTCGTGCCCCGGTCTGGGAAGATCCCACATGCCGCGGTGCGGCTGGGCCCGTGAGCCGTGGCCACTGAGCGTGTGCGTCTGGAGCCTGTGCTCCGCAACAGGAGAGGCCACAACAGTGAGAGGCCCGCGTACCGCCAAAAAAAAAAAAAAAAAAAAGGAGATGCAGGGATTCTGGTCCCATTTTGCAGTGGGCATAACTATCTGAGAGAGCCATTTAGCTCACAGGTGATTAGGGTGAATCCCAGTGCATCTGGCTTCCTGGTGTTTCCCCTACACTACATCCTGAGCTGACTGACAACTGGTCAACCCAGGGATTGTCCAGAGCCATGAGACAATCTAGCCAGAGGGACCACCAAGAGAGACCATTGGTTGCATATTGTCCTTATAAAGCTCCTTTATCTCCATTGTCTTTTTAGAGCTTCACACTATCCTGTGAGGAGGGCAGGACCAGAAATAGGTCCATTCTAGAGAAGAGGAGGAAGCTGAGGAGTGATACAGTAACCGCTGTGATTTCTCCAGCACTTGCTTTATGCCCGGCCCTACATTATCTTGTTCATTTCTCATCAATGCTGTGAAGCTAAAGAACTATTAGCACCACCATTTTTCAGACAGGTAGCTCAGGGTCAGAAGAGTTAAACAACTTGCCCAGGGTCACAGAGCTAATAAGAAGTGAAGCTGGGGCTTGAGGCAGGGGTCTGTTTACAAAACTGGGCCGTAAACAAAGGAACCTCCATCCAAACTGGGTTCTTAGTAAAAACACACCTGTCTACTGCAATCTGAGGATTGGAGGGGTAGACATTTGGGGTGCCTGGAGCAACGTGGTAGAGGCAGGGATAAGTGTCGAGAAGGCAGCTCCAAGAAGCATCAACAAAGAGTCAGCCCCTTTTTCCTGCTTTCATGACACCTGGAATCATGCCCCCTCTGCTTTCCTTCTGCCTGCCCCCCACCCCAACATGACCTATTCATGACACCTTCAGCCCCAAAGACTGTCACCAAACTCCAGAAATCAGCCCAGTGGCTTGGGAGTCTGGGAACCTGCATTTGAGTCCGTCCCTCACTCTCTAGATGAACCTAAGAAAAGTCCCCTCTCTGGGCCTCAGTTTCCCCATCTGCGAAAGGAGTTAGTTGGACTCAATAATCTCTAAAGCCACTTCTGGCTCCAGCTGGAATCACTATCTCAGGTTCCAAGATTTCTCCACCCCTTGCGGTAGTTTCAGATTTCTTGCCTGGGGGAAGAGCTAGGGCAAGTTGCTACAGTTCAGCTCTCTCACACAGCAGAGAGGCAGAGGGGCATGGCTCCTGGCCCAGCAAGAAGGCTTACCTAACCCCAGCAAGCTGAGCAAATCCCTGAGAACAAAAAGAGGGGAGGACCTGAAGAGGGAAGGAATTGAGTGAGTCTCTCCCTGCCTGGCTGAGCCAACTTTAACCCCTTCCATGCCTCCCCAAGCAGCAGGAGAGCAAGCAGGGCTGCAAGGCAGGGCATGCTTGGGCATCTAGGAATTGCTGTGCCTCCAAAGCCAGCTTTCCATAAGGGAGGCCTCCCAGGGAGCAGCTGCAGCTAGAAATGCCATTTGTCCTTCACAGACCCAGACACAGGGCGTCAGAGCTGGGAAGAGTCCCACACTATCATTTGCAAGTCAGGAGGCCTAGGCCCAGAGATGGGGAGGAACTTGCACAAGGTCACACAGCTTTAGACTCATAGGAAGGAGCTTGGAGTAGCACAGTACCAGACACATAGATCAGTGAAATTTGTCGAACAGTAGGAACCTAGGCCTCCTTGTCTATATCATATTGCCTCTTGAGATTCTTGAATCAAAGAATTTCCATCCCCAGATTAGAAGCAGATTGTTGAGGCCTGTCCATAAATTCCTCACCTGAACTTGCAGTGACTAATTCTCCCAGTAGTATGGGATCAAACCCACTGTGGCTATTAAAAATTTAATACCAAGCCCCAGTGCCTTGGGGCTGTGATTTCTTATTAGCCCTGGAACAGGGTGAAGCCTGCATAGTCAGGCTGAGCCAGGAATGCAAGGGTTTGAGTTTTTTCCCTGAGAAGCTCTCTGGGGCAGCCCTCTTCCCCTCTGGAGGTATCTTGGGGGGACCTTCAGAAAAAGGAGTATATATTTCCTGTACCAGCCCCAGTCATAGACAAGGTAAGGTGCTCCTTAGCCAAAAGAAGCCTGGATTAATACAGATCACCCCTTCCCCAAAGTACCCCTGCCCCTAACATTTCCCCCATACAGTTTGAAATTCCACCTTTAATATGAAACAGACTCCCGGGTCTCTCAAAGGCTTCTGTGAATGTGTGTGTGACGCACAGGGGAAGAAGGAAGTTGGGGGTCCAGGCCATTAGCGACTTTTAAGCAGTGGGCATATTTTTGAGCTGGGAAAGCAGCCAGATTGCATCAAAGTTGGGAGCCTGGGACAGGAAGAGGGCTCTGGGTGATCTGTGTTTGGCAGTGGTAATGTGGCAGCATTGCCTCACCTGCTGGAATTGGTTAATCATGGGACCGATAGGACTATGAGGTATCACGTGGCTTGTAAGCCCAGGAATGCCTTCTTGGCCCAGGCTCCCTGTGAAGTCGCTGGAACATAGACGCTCCAGGGACTATTTGTAACTATTATAAGTGCCAATCTGTGCCTGGCATTGTGCTAGGCACCCTGGATAAAGCAACAAAACCCACATGGTTCCTGCCCTCAAGGACGATGACAAGTGGGAAATACAA
Organism: Globicephala melas; assembly: GCF_963455315.2. Taxonomy (NCBI): domain Eukaryota; kingdom Metazoa; phylum Chordata; class Mammalia; order Artiodactyla; family Delphinidae; genus Globicephala; species Globicephala melas. The sequence goes on from NC_083316.1 coordinate 127,198,029, forward strand.
AGATCACTGTGTCATCATTTTAGATGTGCCTAAACCCCGATGATGTGAGTTTGTCTTTGGCAAACTCGCATCCCGGAGGGATCACAGAGCTATGTTTATTACTCATCAGACATGTATTAACTGTATCCCACATGCCTCTCCCTCTCTCACGAGCATATCCAGTCCATCAGTGAGCACTCCCAGCTCTACCTCCAAAACACACACCCCAAATTTGACCAGCCTCTCTGTCCTTGACCCAGATGTTGATGCTGCCTTTTTTTTTTGGCCGCGTGGCTTGTGGGATCTTAGTTCCCTGACCGGGGATTGAACCCACGCCCCCTGCATTGGAAGCACGGAGTCTTAACCACTGGACCACCAGAGAATTCCCCTGTTGCTGCCTTTTATCCCCTAGATGGCCATTCCCCCACCTCCACTCTTGCCTCCCTGCTGTAGTCTGTTCTCAGAGGAGCAGTCAGAATGATTTGCTGTAAGATGTAAGTCACTCTCCTCCCAAAACCCTCCATGGACATCCCATGGCCCTTAGCATGAAACGCATAGAGGTGCAGAGGCACCACGGCCCCTAGACAAAACCTTCATCCTCTCTCTCCTACCTACTGGTCATCTTCCCTGCTTCTTCCTACTCCTAGAAGATGACACCTTGTTCCTTTCTCTGGGTCTCTGAAATTACTGCTCCTTCTTGGAATGTTCATCCCAGCTCACTATTGTCTAGGTCACCACCTCAAAGAGGCCCTCCTTGACTACTTTAACTGAAGCGCACCCCCATCACTCATTCTCCATCACATTCTTTTATTTTTATTGTCACAGCACTTACAATAACTGAAGTTATCTTATTTATCTGTTTCTATGTTTATTGTCTATCAGTCTCTTCCCACTAGAACGTATGCCCCTTTAGGGCAGGATTTCTATCTTCTTTTTTCACCACTATCTACCTAGCCCCTAGAACACAGTACGCAGTAAAGTCTCTAAAAATTTTTGTGGCCTCATTAGATGACTAGCACAGTGCTCAGACATGTGTTTTAGAGAGGAACATAGACCTTGAATCCATCTACCCATTTGTCAGATGGGGAAATGGAGATTCAGAGAGAGACCAGGACTTGCCCAAAGTCATCCAGTCATTCATATAAGCTGATACACAGGTAAGAAGAGGTAGCCATGTGAAGATATGGGAAAACAGCTAGTGCAAAGGGCCTGAGGCAGGACCTGTACAGGAGAGGAAGTAGGAGTTGAATGTGGAGGTGAGACATGTGAGGTGAGGTGGCCAGGCTAGCAGAAGCCAGGCCATGCATACGAAGCTCGGGTTATATTCCCCCTGAAGCAGGGATGTGAATTACTCTGCCCACTTGGGTAGGATGCTCAGAGAGCATGGAATCTGAGCAACTAATCAGACCCCCGTGAGAAGCCCAGAGCGAAGGTGCTGGGGTTGAGCAAGTCCCGCCAAGTGTGTTTGCCAGGACATCAGAGGTGCTGTGGGCTACGTCTGAACTCCATTACTGCATGAGGAGCACCCAGAGCCTGGTTAATGCAAGTGCAGCCCTCACTGTGCGATCACACCACCGCTGCTGGCTCACTGCATGCCAGATTGCTGCACAGTTAGTTACTCCTGCCACAGGCTTTGGACCAATTAAGTGAGCAAAGAGGGTGGTTAACAAGGAGTAAAGAACCCAAATACCCATAATTACGCTAAGGATTTGCTCTAATACATGTTAGCCAAGAGGTGGGAGTCGGAGCAGGAGGGAACGTGGGGCCTCCTCTTTACTCGATTTGGTCTGCCCCGCTGGAGTCTCTTCCACCCAGCCCACCCTGTCTCGTACCCTAATATGGCTGTCTGCTGATTTTTCTTCTTCTTCTTTTTTTTTTTTTTGGTGGAGGAGGGCATGCATGATAGGTTCTAACCTTTAGGGTTATAGCAAACAAAGCAAAGCCCCTGTTCTCATCGAACTGACATTTTAGTCAGATAATCAACAGGTAAACAACTATAAACTGCACACGTGCTCTCGTGTAAGGGGAATAACATCCAGCTCTTGGGGGTTGGATGTTAGTTTGTATAGTGTGTCCAGAGAAGGCCTTTCTGATAAGGTGACATCTGAGCAGAGACCTAAAGGAAATCAGGGAGTCGGACACACAGTACCTGAGGGAAGAGCATTCCATGCAAAGGACATGGCAGCTACGAAGGTCCTGAGACAGACTTGCAGGGCAGGGCAGCATGACTGGACCAGAGCAAGCCGTAACTTAGGAGCAGCTACAGGGCGGGGTTGGAGCTGGTTCCAGGTAAGAACGGCATGTGCGAAGGCCTCAGGAGAGAGATAAGAGCTTTCTGTTTTTCAAAGTATTTTACCTCATTTGATCCTCAGAACAAAGCTGTAAGGCTAAGAAGGGTAGATGTCTTTTTCCATTGGACAGCTGAGGAGCTGAAGCTCTAGAATGTCTACCAGTTCAGCCAGGATCACACAGGAATATCCTGATCCAGGAGCTGAAATCTGTGGCCTGCACTATTTTTTCAGGTCACATCTGAAGCTCATTCCTTTGACACCCTGCCATCGCCAGCTTCCAAAACAAGATCAGCTCTTAGGCAAGCCTCTGAATGAGTTACAAAATGCAGAGCAGAGCCAGGTGAAGCCAAGTTGCCAGGCATGATATAGAATGCCCTGTGGTGAGTCTGTATAGAGACGTAACACACCCTGTACAAGTGTAGTAATTTAACCAGTGTGGCTGAAAAACTTAGCTCTCGTCTTTTGAAGAAACCTTTATAGAAACACTGTAAGTTAGAATCATGTTCGTGTCAGATCGTAACTTAATATCTCTGGAATGAAATTCTTTTCAAATATATGTCCTTTGGAATTCCTCCAAGAGGCTTCCTGCAGAGTTCCAGGTAGAGAGAATAATCTAAAAGTTAATATCAAGATTGTCATCCAGAAGACCAGATTCCCCCACAAGGGACACTTACACAGATTTTGTGAAAGTTTTCACAGAATTCTCTTCAGATCTGCCGTGGTTTGGCATTTGTCTCCATGCCATTAGTGTTTACTGAATTCCTGATATTATTCTTGTCATCATTTTTATTATTCAGTTTTGATTTGTCACCTTATCAAGTGAAAGCGACTAGATGGGTGGTCACCAAATTTAGTGGGAATGTTTTCGAGCATGCTGTGTAAGATATAAGCTGCGTAGGAAACAAAATTTACTTTACAGGGCTCCGGCGGGGGGCATCTCAAAGAGTAGGGAAGTCATCTTAGACCCTGGATGGGTGGCTGATCAAGAGAGACAAGCCATAGCCGTGAGGAAGCTGTAGAAAGAGAAAGACAAAGAGGGTTTTAAAATGTAACTCCCATATTGCAAGTCACAAGGGCAGACGCTCTGAATCACAGGCATTGATTTGGAATGGGGCTGGTTCTCACACAGGCCACACCATGTCGCATGACCCAGGGATCTGTCTCTTAATAATGCTAATGATATTGGCAAGCAACACTGGGACCACACCTCCAACAGGCCTCTCTTAGAGCATTATTCCCACGTTACAATGATTGGGGAGCATTTCTATTTAGTGTAGTACAGTGGTTCTCAAGCTTTTTGGTCTCTGGGCCCCTTTACACTCTTAATTTATTAGAAATTAAAACTGAGAAGAATATTCTAAATCTTTATGGGGTAATTTATTTATTATTATTTTTTTATACAGCAGGTTCTTATTAGTTATCCATTTTATACATATTAGTGTGTATACGTCAATCCCAATCTCCCAGTTCATCCCACCACCACCCCCCGACTTTCCCCCCTTTGTGTCCATACATTTGTTCTCTACATCTGTGTCTCAATTTCTGCCCCACAAACTGGTTCATCTGTACCATTATTCTAGGTTCCACATATATGCGTTAATATGTGATATTTGTTTTTCTCTTTCTGACTTACTTCACTCTGTATGACAGTCTCTAGATTGATCCATGTCTCTACAAATGACCCAATTTCGTTCCTTTCTGTGGCTGAGTAATATTCCAATGTATACATGTACCACATCTTCTTTATCCATTCGTCTGTCGATGGGCATTTAGGTTGCTTCCATGTCCTGGCTATTGTAAATAGTGCTGCAGTGAACATTGGGGTGCATGTGTTTTTCTGAATTATAGTTTTCTCAGGGTATATGCCCAGTAGTGGGATTGCTGGGTCGTATGGTAGTTCTATTTTTAGTTTTTTGAGGAACCTCCATACTGTTCTCCATAGTGGCTGTATCAATTTACATTCCCACCAATAGTGCAAGAGTTCCCTTTTCTCCACACCCTCTCCAGCATTTGTTGTTTGTAGATTTTCTGATGCTGCCCATTCTAACTGGTGTGAGGTGATACCTCATTGTAGTTTTGATTTGCATTTCTCTAATAATTAGTGATGCTGAGCAGCTTTTCATGTGCTTCTTGGCCATCTGTATGTCCTCTTTGGAGAAATGTCTATTCAGGTCTTTGGTCCATTTTTTAATTGGGTTGTTTATTTTTTTAATATTGAGCTGCATGAGCTGTTTATATATTTTAGAGATTAATCCTTTGTCCATTGATTCATTTGCAAATATTTTCTCCCATTCTGAGGGTTGTCTTTTTGTCTTGTTTGTGGTTTCCTTTGCTTTGCAAAAGCTTTTAAGTTTCATTAGGTCCCATTTGTTTATTTTTGTTTTTATTTCCATTACTCTAGGAGGTGGATCAAAAAAGATCTTGCCATGATTTATGTCAAAGAGTGTTCTTCCTATGTTTTCCTCTAAGAGTTTTATAGTGTCCGGTCTTACATTTAGGTCTCTAATCCATTTTGAGTTTATTTTTGTATATCGTGTTAGGGAGTGTTCTAATTTCATTCTTTTACATGTAGATGTCCAGTTTTCCCAGCACCACTTATTGAAGAGACTGTCTTTTCTCCATTGTATATCCTTGCCTCCTTTGTCATAGATTAGTTGACCATAGGTGCGTGGGTTTATCTCTGGGCTTTCTATCCTGTTCCATTGATCTATATTTCTGTTTTTGTGCCAGTACCATACTGTCTTGATTACTGTAACTTTGTAGTATAGTCTGAATTCAGGGAATCTGATTCCTCCAGCTCCATTTTTTCCCCTCAAGACTGCTTTGGCTATTGAGGTTCTTTTGTGTCTCCATACAAATTTTAAGATTTTTTGTTCTAGTTGTGTAAAAAATGCCATTGGTAATTTGATAGGGATTGCATTGAATCTGTAGATTGCTTTGGGTAGTATAATCATTTTCACAATATTGATTCTTCCAATCTGGAGTAATTTATTTTAAAAATAGCAGTGAACCCATCACATATTCACAAAAAGTATCCTTGTTAAAAATGTTTTCAAGATAAAATATTAATGGATTTCCCTGGTGGTGCAGTGGTTAAGAATCCACCTGCCAATGCAGGGAACACGGGTTCGGGCCCTGGTTGGGGAAGGTCCCACATGCCGCGGAGCAACTAAGCCCGTGCACCACAACTACTGAGCCTGCGCTCTAAAGCCTGCAAGCCACAGCTACTGAGCCCGCATGCCACAACTACTGAAGCCCACATGCCTAGAGCCCATGCTCCGCAACAAGAGAAGCCACCGCAATGAGAAGCCCACGCACCACAACGAAGAGTAGCCCCCACTCACTGCAACTAGAGAAAGCCCGTGCATAGCAACAAAGACCCAACACAGCCAAAAATAAAAAACAAATAAATAAATAAATATATTAAATAAATAAATAAATAAGTAGTGAGGAGAGTGGCATTGTTCTACGTTTTTGCACATCTCTGCAGAAGATACCGGGATTCTCCCAGCTGCTTTCTGTGATGTCATAAGTCATGTAGATTCTGGAAAACTCCATTGTGCCCTCATGAGAAAATGAGAGTTAAAACGGCAACCAAGTTCTTACTAATAAATAAAATTAGTTTGACCTTTTGGACCATGAACAAAGGTCTCTGGGACCCTCATGGTTCCCCAGGCCACTCCATGAGAATCACTGGTGTAGTGATTATGGCCAAACTCTTGGGAACGATGGACAAGTCAGCCAGCCTCTCTGTGCCTCAATTTCCATGCTTATAAAATATGGGACAGTAATAACTGTTGCCATAAGAGTCTTATGACAATAAAATGACTTAATATGGGTAAAATGCCTGAAACATAATCACAGCTCAATAAATCCTGGCTGTTATGATGAGCCTCTCAAGAGCCTGTGGGTTTATCTTCCTCTTGTATGGAGCACAGAGTAGGTAGACACTCAAGGAATCTTTTACGAATAAATGAAGGTACACGTGAATAATTCCCTCATGTCAGAGGACTCTGCAGACCCTCCTGGGACCGAGGGAAGTCAGTTTTCTTGCTCCTATTCCATAAGCTAAGCAGATCAGAGAGGCCGGGTGATTCATCACAGTCACTTAGCAGACCCCGTTCGCAGCAGCTGTCCTACTGAGCATGGCCCTCCTCCATCCGCACAGTCGCTACACCTACAGGCACCTGGGCACACTTGGAATGGGGATCCTCCACTGTCTGATTTTGTCCCGATGTGAAATGCACCCCATCTGCAGTCTCACGGGCCAAACCACATCTACATAAGACCTCAGTCTAAGATACCTGAGCTCTCCCCTGCCTCTGCTGTGTCATCCAGAGAGCACTTCCAGGTTATAATTACATATGGACTTTTCATTATTCATTGCCTCCCCACTAGGTCAGGGACCCTCTTGGTCTTTTTTGCTCTGTTGGCTGCAGCTCCTGGGATGTGGTAGGGGCTCTTATTAGGGGATGTTTATTGAAGAAAAGAAGAAATAGGATCATGTCTTTTCATTGACCAACCAAAACAAGTTGGACAGTTTTTCTAGATGATTAGATGTTAGGGAGAGAGGAGAGAGGAGGAGAGAATGGTAAAATGTTAAAACAGAAAGTTAAGCAAAGGACCTCCCTGGTGGCACAGTGGTGAAGAATCCGCCTGCCAATGCAGGGGACATGGGTTTGAGCCCTGGTCCGGGAAGATCTCACGTGCCTCTGAGCAACTAAGCCCATGCGCCATGACTACTGAGCCTGCACCTCTAGAACCCACGGGCCACAACTACTGATCCCACGTGCCACAAGTACTGAAGCCCGCACGCCTAGAGCCCGTGCTCAAAAACGAGAAGCCACCGCAATGAGAAGCCCGCGCGCCACAACGAAGTGTAGCGCCTGCTCGCCGCAACTAGAGAAAGCCCGCGCACAGCAACGAAGACCCAACGCAGCCAAAGATAAATAAAAATATTTAAAATTAAAAATAAAATAACATGCCAGGCAGTGAGCTAAATTCTTTTCATGTAATATTTAATCTCCTCAAAAAACCCTGGGAAGTTGCCAATTATTATCCCCATTTTGTTGACATGAAACCAGAGTCACAGAAAGGTTAAGTGACTCTGAGTCACAAAGCCGGTCAGTGGCAGAACTGGGATTTGTGTGACTACATCTCTGTGACTCCAGAACCCAAGCTCTAAATCATCATTTTATATTTATATGTTACTTATATATTTTATTAATTATATATATATTAAATCATTAGTTCCGCCAAAGGCAGTTAAAAGTAGTTAATGAACATATATATGGAACATATGTATGGAGAAAGGATTTCCCCCTTTATAAATAAGGAAATCAAGGCCCAGAGAGGTTCAGTTACTTGCCCAAGGTCACCCAGCCAAAGTATGGCTGACCACCTCAATAAGCTAGAGGTGAGAGGCTGTAATTTCCACATTTATAAAGGCAGGGAGCATCCGTGTCCATTGTGTTGGCTGTGCGGTAAAATGGAGCCAGTGGATATAAGCGAGAAGCTCAAAAGGAGGCAGCTGAGATGGAAATGAGAAGCCAGTGGATTAGAACCAGAACACCTGGGTTCTAGTCTCAGCTCTGCCTCTTTTTTTTTTCCTGCCTCTTACTAGCTGTGTGGTGTGGGCAAGTCACTTTACCTCTTTGACCCTCAGCGTCTTAATCTATAACAGGATTATCGTGGGACCCAAATGAGAATGCGTGAGAAAGCATGCAGCAAAATAAATAAAGGAAAACATTAATATGGGGGAGTTATTAAGGACACACAGTAATGCTGGTGATAAACAGTGCATGCTGGACAGCTTGATTGTCACCAGCAGCTATGCTTTTTTTTTTTTTTTGGTATGCGGGCCTCTCACCGCTGTGGCCTCTCCCACTGCGGAGCACAGGCTCCGGATGCGCAGGCTCAGCGGCCATGGCTCACGGGCCCAGCCGCTCTGCGGCATGTGGGATCTTCCCGGACCGGGGCACGAACCCGCGTCCCCTGCATCGGCAGGTGGACTCTCAACCACTGCGCCACCAGGGAAGCCCGCAGCTATGCTTTTAATTCCAAATGTAGTGTGGCGTTGAATCCACGTAGATCTCCTTTACTTATCAAAGGAGAACTGACCGTCCCATCTCCTTGTGAGGCTTTTGCTGAGGACCTCTCTTTCCCCAGGGCAGCACTTACAACATTCCTTGCTTAGTTATCTGCCTCTGACTTACAGCTAATTGACGGCAGTGTCCAAGCAGTATTTATTAAATACTTAATCTTTAAGCATAGGACACAGTGAGAGTGATGGATGGATGGATGGATGGATGGGTGGGTGGATGGATGGATAAATGGATGGATGATCAGTTGAATATTTTCAGAACCCAGAGGGAAGTTAATTCTGATTATAACACTTCTTAGAGTCTTTAAGGATGGGTAAGATTTCAGCAGGGTAAGAACAAGAGGTTAGAAAGGAGAAAGGAAGGTCTCTCAAATAGTTTCTGGGACCCAAAGCAGTCCCACAAAAAGCTATGCTTTCAGGTTACTCTGGTCTCCAGAATATTTTAAGCTGAATATAGGGAACAAACTGTTCATAGCTCCTTTATTAAGTAATGTAGGAGGCAAGACGAAAAAAGAGAAGGGAGAAAGGTGTTTGGGGAGCTGAGGACAAACTGAGATAAGGCAGGAGACAGGAGAGTTCAAGGTGCTTGGTGATAGTTGTAAGTGGTCTGGGGTTGATGGATTGCAAAGAAAGCTGTGGCCTGAGATGCAGCTGGAAAAGTAGAACCTGGTTACGGCAGACCTTGGAAGGTGGGCAGAAGTGTCTGCACTCTTCCATCCTGCAGGCCGTGGGGCATCCTGGAAGGTTTTGTAAGGGAGGAGAGACCTGCTGTGCCCTGTGCTCACTGGCAGCAAGTGAAAGGATGGGCACCAGGCCAGGGGCCGGCTCTGGGAGGAGGCCTGACCCCTTCCTGCTGTCCGCTGGGCCTTCCAGAACAGCTGTCCGGATGGGGTAAGAAGGGTTCCCCGTCAGGCTGCACACGGGCACCTCTTCCTCCCAGCTGTGTTCTGGGGCTGTGGATCCTCTTGCAGAGAAAGCCTCCCCACTATGGCAGGGGTCCCCAACCCCCGGGGCCGTGGACTGCTACGGGTCTGCGGCCTGGTAGGAACCGGGCCGCACAGCAGGAGGTGAGCGGTGGTCGCGAAGCTTCATCTGCCGCTGTCCATTGCTCACGTTACCACCTGAACCATCCCCTCTCCCCCGACCCCCAGTCCATGGAAAAATTGTCTCCCACGAAACAAGTCCCTGGTGCCAAAAAGGTTGGGGGCCGCTGCCCTGAGGAATGGCTGGAGTGGACACCAAGCCTCCGAGGCCTGCCTCCAGGGCAGACATCCCTGCAAGACTTAACCCTCCCCATTCCCCAAAACACACCGAAAGGACCGCCCTGACTGTCAGGAAAGGCCTTGGCTCTGTGTTCAAGGGCTGGCTCTTCTGGTCCGGGTGCCTTGGGCTAGTCCCTGCTTCTCTCTCACAGGCCCTGTGTTGCACAGCTCCAGGAAGTAACATGCACATGGAAGACAATGAAAGGATGCCCCTGGAGTTGTGCAACCCAGCGGCCTTGCCTCCCATCTCAGCTTCCTCAGCTCTACGAAAAGTGAGGACGAGGGTTGGTGTGGATCATCTCTGAGGGCGATTCCCAGTCTCACCTGGCAGTAGTGTGAGCAGGGTGTGGGGCTTTGGAGAGGGAGAAGGGATGGAGCCTTTGCCCAGGGCCAGACATAGCGATAGAGACGGTCTAGAGGTTGAAGGATAGCCAATCCCCAATAACAACGGTGACCCACCCTCCCAGAGCCAGACCTGGATTTGCATCCCTGACCCCATCCCTACTACTCTTTCCAGTTGTGTGTAATCTAATCTCTCTAGCCAGTTTTTCCACAAGAATAAACCAGGGAGAAGAAGATATATACCTCATAGGGCCGTTGTGAGCATTAAAAGAAGTGATGCATTTCAAGCACTTAGCAGAGTGCCTAGCCCAACATAACAGCTCAATAAATATTACGTTCATCACTATTTTTGTTTTATTTTATAAAACAACTTAAATGGATCTGCCCTCAGACATTCTTACTTTGACCAACCTCAAGATCACAATAAGCCCCATCCAGGGATGGCCCCAGAGCAGAACACAGATGTTCACTGAAAATATGCATGAAAGGGGTTCTGGGAGTGAGAAAAAGAAGAGCAGGATACCTCCTCTCCCCACAAACAGAATGACCCCCATCTTCTGATGAACTCTAGAGGTGGACCTGGCTACTGGAGGAATTTGGCCAAAGCTTAAGTTAAAGGAATGAAGCATTAACTGTGAAATTTCAGGTAGCACAATGCACAGATGGTTTATCTTCCTGATCCCCCAAAGCCAGACTCTGTGAGTGGCATATACTGTACAACATCCAGCCCATGGGCTAGCCCCAGCCCAACTTTCCATGGCGGGGATGAGAAGGAACCAGCAGGGAAGGTTCAGGGCCTGAGTGTTTTACTGATGGTCAGCTGGAAGCCATTAACACCCTGCTGAGGAATGGAGTCCAGCCCTGCCCTGCCCTGCCCTGCGCTGCTCTGCCCAGCCCTGCCCTGCCCCGCCCAGGCTGCTGGATGAAGGAGGGGCCAGGTGTGGGACCCAAATGCAGAGAGGAACGCTCCACCTGGAATCTGGAGATTCGTAGAGCAAGAAAGCCAGCAAGCAAATCCATCTGATATGGCCTCTCAGACTTTTCCGTATTTTATATTTCCTACATAATTAGAAAAAAATAACATATATCAAACACCAATATTGGGGGAATTCCCTGGCAGTCCAGTGGTTAGGAACCCGTGGTTTCACTGCCAAGAGCACGGGTTCAATCCCTGGTCGGGGGACTAAGGTCCCGCAAGCCGTGAGGCCTGGCCAAAAAAGTAATGATGATAATAAACACCAATATTGGGCTAGTCTGAAATTCACAACACACAGTCTCTAATCCTGACCCTGCCACTAAGGGGCATCTATGGAATGTTGAGCAAGTCACTCCCACCTCTGAGCCTCAGTTTCCCCAGCAGTACAGCGAGTAGGGATTCCCTTCTATTCTAACAGCCTGTACTTGTCGAATAAGTGCCAACATTAGGGTAGTGGGATTGTAGAGGCCTGGCTACTTGCTTGTCATTTCCCTATTTTCCATACTTACAAGTTTTCTGTTACTTTAAATTTGGGAGAAAGGCAACCACTGGAAAATCACCACTTCTCCTCTGATTCTCCCTAGCAGGAAGCAAACCCCATGCCCCAGGTGATCTGGTAAAAATGGGAAGATTAAGATAGAGGGACCCTACACCCGTCAGTCACCTGGGGGGTCACCTGGGTAATCCTGTGATTCTATCAGTACAAACCCAGAGCCTTAAGTTTCCAGAAAGCCAGAGCTGATCTGTCACACAAAGACCATCTGGTGTCCAGTTTCACCCCTACAAAGTAGAACCTTAGGACCAAGGAGACAGGAAGCTGCCCAAGATCACATTGTTCCCCGGCATCAGAATGGGAACATCTGAAACTCAGGCAGGTCTCAGACACCATTATGTTCTGTGATTTTGGTGTTATAATTTTAAACTTACTTGACAAAAGTTGAAAGAATAGTGCAGGGAACTCCCAGAAACCCTTTACTCAGATTCACCATTTGTTTATATCTTGCCCCATTTTCTTTACCATTCTCTTGCTCCATAAACACACACACACACACACACACACACACACACACCGATTTTTATCTGAACCATTTGAGGTCAAGTCAAATACAGTATCCCTCAGGGTGTTAGTGAATATTTCCCTTTCAAAACCACAGTATAATGATCAAAATCGAGAAATTTACCTTTGATACAGTACCATTGTTTAATATACTGTCCATATTCAAATGTCCTCAGTCGTGCCCCCAGCCCCACCTCAGAACCCGCGATTATTTTTACTCATTACCCCTGTGCCCCTCCCTTTCACCTGGGGAACCTGACTCAGGCCTTTAATCCTTTCTTTCTCACCGCTGCCTCCTGCTCAGGGCCCCTTTCCCCTCCCGCTCCACTGAGGCCTGCCCAGGCCAGACAGGACAGGAGGTGCCGCCGCGAGGAGAGCTTTCATGGCTCTCTGACCCGGGAGTGCAGGATGCCTAAGGCTCTGCCTCCAGTGCCCCCAGGGAGGGTAGGTGTCTGGAGGTCCCAGGGGGCGCACCCGTAGCCGTCAGTAGTGCCCAACAGCCTGCCCTGTCCCTAAGGGCCAGAGGGAAGCCCAGCCCAGGAGGGGCTGTGCCGAGGAGCTCAAATTCTGTCTAGTTCTAGAGACAAAACTCACTCCCGTGAAAAAATCCACGTGCTCCAAAAGGGGTGTCCGTTCAGAGGGTTCTGTGTGATTGCGAAAGGGCAGGAAGGAACTTTCTGGGGTTCCAGATATGTTCAGTATGTGAGTGGTGGTTACAGGGGTGCATGCCTGTGGAAAAGTCCATCGAGCTGTGCTCCTGAGGTGTCAACCCCTCACTCTATGTACATGTCAATAAATAATCATATCTGTATAAATGTGTGTGTGTGTGTGTGCGCGCGCGCGCGTGCGTGCGCGTGCGCGGTCATGCGGCTGTGAGGTGAAACACAGTGCAGGGAGCAATGCCATGAGCTCCAAGAGGAAGAGACAGCTTCTGGTTTTGTCCATCCCACCTGGAATAGCTCACACCTGTCACTTTCTAGACACTGAATCAACTGTTGAATAAACAAATGAATTAATTTGATGCTATGACTGTAATTCTCAGCGTGGAAAGATGGTCATGATATCTTGCTAAGTGGAATAAGCAGGTTATAGAATAGTATGTGGGAATGATCCCATTTTTGTAAATATTTATGTTTGTATATTTTTTATATCTAATCTAGGTAACATACCAACTTCCTAATAAGGGTTCTCTCTGAGTGAAAAGATATGGACAATTTCCTTTTTTTCAGCTTTGTTTATACTTAAGAACATTTTTTATAGCAAATATGAACTGCGTGGTTAAAAAAGCAAATACTTTAAAAAAATTATTCATAAAAAAGCACACCAGGAGGGACTTCCCTGGCGGTCCAGTGGTTAAGATTCCGAGCTTCCACTACAAGGGGCGTGGGTTTGATCCCTGGTTGGGGAACTAAAATCCCACCTGCCATGCAGTGTGGCCAAAAGAAAAAAAAAAAGATACTAAGAAGGAAGCAGTGCAGGTCCTGAGCACTCTGGGGCTCATTTGTGATTTCTAAAGAAGGGTTATACACTTTGCGGCACACCTGAAACTAATACATTATAAATCAACTATACTCCAATTAAAATTATTTTTTAAGAAAAGAAGGGTTATAGTTTGTAGTATGTCCCTAATTTATCAGAGCAAACACCCTTTGGAGAAATGCTGCTCTAAAGAGAAAAAGGTAGAAGGATTCTGGGTTGCTGGTAATTGCATGGCGTCGTCACATCAACCCAGAACTGCTTGTGTCCATACTTCTTCTATACCTAAGAAAAACAAAACTTTTTTGTGTAAATTATGGTTATTTGGCTTTTTTGCTATGCTGAATTCTAGGTGATACCAGAGTTCACACAGTGCCAGGCAATTTGGAAGTGGTCAAAGACTGTTAATGCTGTTATTTTCAGCTCTCCTTGGGGCGGGGGGTGGTGCTGGGATCTTATCCCCAAGACAGAAGCTACTTTCCCAAGCCTTTCACACATGATTCCTGAGGTGGTTACTGAATACAGATCAGTTCCTCTGCTCGCTAAGCTGCAGCTGAACAAGTTGGAGATGGAGTCAAGTTCTGGGGCTGCAAGTGTAAAGCCTGCAAGTTATCCCAGGCCGCGAGTGTCAGAACCAAATATGTGTGGACTCAGTGGATCCTGGAGGGTTTCTGAAACCACAGAGGCCCAACTCACATGGGGAAGGCTCTCCTCAGGGATGAGAACCACTGACTCTTGGAACAAGAAGAGCCCTTAAAAGGTGACCACACCAACCTCCTACTTAAAATACATCCCCTCCATGGCATCCCCTCCAAGTGGTCCTCCACCCTACCTGAGCACCTCAGTGATGGGTGCTCACCACCTCCGAAGGCAGCCTGGCCCTTCTTCCAAGACTCTAGACAAAGTTCTTCCTTGTGTTGAACTATGGCTTCCACTCTTTGGCCCTGGTTCTGCCGTCCAAGACCTCACAAAGCAAGTTGTCCCCTGAAAATCTTTCGTGTGTTGAAGGTGTTTCCCCTTAATTAAAATAATAATAACAGGTACCATTAATGTGGAATTTACTGTGGCTGGACGCTCTGCTGAGCACATTACATGCCTGATCTCTTTCACTTCTCACAATGGTCCCATGAGGTAGGGATGACTGTTGTCTGTATTTGGTAGATGAGGAGTCTTGAGTCTTAGGAGAGATGAAGAACTTTGTGTGAGGTTGCTCAGCCAGTAAGTAGCAGAGCTGAGATAAGGAACCCAGACTTTTCAGAACTTAACCACTGCACTCTGCTACCGCCTGTGTGTGTATACATACATACACACACACACACACACACACACACCGAATCTTCTTTTCTAGCACTATCACACTGACAACTCTGTGACGTAGCAACAAAATTCCCATGTGGTTCTGAAGGGTCCAGAACCTTCCAGGCAATTCTACCGTCCCCTCCCCTGGTTCACTCACCTCTCTGCTATGGTCAGCACCTCTTAATCCAGCCCTTGGTTTCATTTCCTCACATCACTTTCCAAATAGTCCCAAATGTAGGGCATATGTGTTATTTTTTAGTTTGTCCAGCAGGCCTTCCTCTCTCCGTTGTAAGTGACTCAGAGGGCCCACTGCTGAGTGTCCCCATCCAGGCAGGTAACCCAGGCTGGGCGGACTTTCTCACTCCCCTGTCCTGGCACCAGTGATTGGTACGACAACAGACAGCCCCAAGACCTGACTGTAACCGAAGAGAATCTTCCTCTGGGAGTCCCGTGGGGACTTTGGGAGAAACTTCCCCACCCCCATGGACTGACTACTGGATCCATATGTGAGAAGATAAAAACCTGGGGAAGTAAGCCCATTGTGTCAGTTTCCTATTACTGTGGTAACAAATTACCACAAACTTAGGGGCTCAAAAGAACATAAATTTATTGTCTCATAGGACTTTCCCGGTGGTCCAGTGGCTAAGACTCCACACTCCCAATGCAGGGGGCCCGGGTTTGAACCCTGGTCAGAGAACTAGATCCCACGTGCCATAACTAAAGATCCCATGTGCCACAACTAAGACCCGGTGAAGCCAAATAAATAAATAAATAAATATATTTTGAAATTTATTATCTTATAGTTCTGGAGCTCGGAAGTCCTAAAATCAAGCTGTCAGCTGGGTCACATTCCTTCTGGATGCTCTAAGGGAGACTACAAGACTCCTTGACGTTTTGCAGGCTCTGGCGGCCATCTCCATTCCTAGGTTTATGACTCCTTCCTGTGTCTTCAAGTCCAGCAAGTCATCATCTTCAAAGCGCTCTCTCTCTCTCTCTCTCTCTCTCTCTAACCTCTGCTGCCATCACATCTCCTTCTACTCTGACCCTTGTGATTACACTGGGCTCACCTGGATAATCCATGATGCTCTCCCCATCACAAGATCCTTAACTTAATCACACATTGCTTTTTACCACATAAGGTAACATATTCACAAGTCGGGTATTAGGACACAGGCATCTTTGGGGCCTGTTATTCAGCTCACACATCCATTCATGTAGAGGAAGCTCAGCATCAAAAGAGAGAAGCCAACAGGCAGAGAGAGCAGAGCTGAGAGATGGAGAGAAGAGAGCCCTGGATCCAGCCATGTCTGAAGTCGCAACTTACGTGTTGCATGAACCAATAACTTATCTTTCTACTTAAACTCATTTAATCTCAGTTTCTGTCACTTGCAACCTAATTGGTTCTGATGGCTACACATGCCTACCTTAAAAAATTCCCAGCCAACTCAGCTCTTCAAAGGGGCAGGCTCTCTGAGTTCCTGCTTGTTTCACAAACCCAGAATTGACACCCATAGTACTACAAGTACAAATACATGTTTGGGGAGCAAATAAAACAGAGTAGAAAAATTGAGATTGTCCTGGGAACTCAAGTGGAAAAGTTCAAAGAGCACTGCACTGGTGGCCAGGAGACTTGGAGTTAATCCAAGCTCTGGTGAGAGAGAGCCCAGGAGACCACACAGCTGCTCTGGTCTCCCCATCATCATGGTTGACACTACGGCTGCATCTCACTCCAACCTTCTGTGTTTTCTAGTACATGGTCCTGTTTACAGAGACCTTAGTGCTGAGAATACCCTTCTTGCTCTGTGTTTCTATCACACACAAAGGCATGACACCAGAAGTGAACGAGAAGCTGGGCTTTTGTGGTACATAGCCAGTGGCAATCACTCTACCCTTCCCATCTCCTCCTCATCCAGCTTTTGGCAGCAAAACAGTGACTTTGAGGGGCTTCCCTGGTGGCGCAGTGGTTGAGAATCTGCCTGCCAATGCAGGGGACATGGGTTCGAGCCCTGGTCTGGGAGGATCCCACACGCCGCGGAGCAACTAGGCCCGTGAGCCACAACTACTGAGCCTGCGCGTCTGGAGCCTGTGCTCCGCAACAGGAGAGGCCGCGATAGTGAGAGGCCCGTGCACCACAATGAAGAGTGGCCCCTGCTTGCCACAACTGGAGAAAGCCCTCGCACAGAAACGAAGACCCAACACAGCAAAAATAAATAAATAAACTCCTACCCCCAACATCTTCTTTAAAAAACAAAAACAAAAAACAGTGACTTTGAGAGAAAGCCAAGGAGGAAGGAAGAAAAAGAGGCAGCTCTCTCCTCTAGCTGTTAAAAATATCACACACATGTAAAACCTATTGGCCACACAGCCACCTGTACTCCTGACTAATTTACAATCCAGGCAAGGGAATATTCTACGTTGGCTTGGTATATTTCTCTATTTTTAGAATTTTAAAAATAATAACCACCCACTAATTTAGAGAATTTTAAAAATAAGGTTTCATGGGTTTTTTCTTTTTTAAGCAAACCATATGATGATTGGTTCTCTGAGGGTCCTTCTGGCACAATCTTGTTAAGAGCTTCTTGGGAGCATGTGGTCAGGGGAGAGTTCTGTATGAAACCCTGGGAATGGCCAGGATGTAGAAATCAGCCCCGCAAAGGGCAGGTGCGGACCATGCCCTGAGTTGAGCATCCTCAGGCAGACGGCATTAGGTACCCAGCGTGTTGTGTTCCATACGTGCTTGTGCCTGCAGCCCAGAGGGATATGTTCTGTGTGGGAGTCATTGCATCTCCAAGACTATAAACTAGTAGCAGCGCCTTGAACTTTGTCACTTTGGGACAGCCATTTTCCGTGTTGGGCCTTAATTTTCTCCTTTATGAAATGAAAATATTGGACCAGAATTCAGTGTCATTCCAGGCAACGTGAAGGGGCTTCTGGAGGCTGGCCATGTTCTGTTTCTTGAACTGGGCACCGGTTACACGGATGTGTACAATTTGTGAAAATCCATTGAGTTGTACATTTATAATGTGGGCACTTTTCTGGATATATATCTTGCTTCAATAAACGTTTATAAAGTATAAAAGAGATAGGAGAGGGAATGGGTGAATCGAGATGAAACAAAATTGGATGTGAATTGCTGAAGCTAGGGGATGTGTCTCAGGGGTTTATTATGCCATATTGTATACCTTTGTATCTGTTTGAAATTTTGCATAATGAAAGTTATAGGGACTTCCCTGGTGGTGCAATGGTTAAGAATCTGCCTGCCAATGCAGGGGACATGGGTTCGAGCCCTGGTCCGGGAAGATCCCACATGCCACAGAGCAAGTAAGCCTGTGTGCCACAACTACTGAGCCTGTGCTCTAGAGCCCACGAGTCACAACTACTGAAGCCCGTGCTCCTAGAGCCCATGCTTCTCAAGAGAAGCCACTGCAATAAGAAGCCCGTGCACCACAACGAAGAGTAGCCCCCACCCGCCGCAACCAGAGGAGGACAGCGCGCCGCAACAAAGACCCAACGCAGCCAAAAAATATAAATAATTAAATAAATTTATTTTAAAAAATTATGATAACAGCTCTTCTTTCTCTAAAATGCTGTCATTTGAGGAGCTCCCACTATTGTGTAAGAATGAAGAAGAAAGGATGAAGGCCAGTCACAGCTCTCCGCCTTCTGGAGTCAGAGAAGAGAAGGTTTCCTACCCACCACGGCCAAAACAGGTTTACTGTAACAGAAATGAGGCATACTGTGCCTCTTGGACAGAGTTATGTGTTTCATCCTAGCTTCAGATATTGTTTGACATATTCATGTGTGATAGAGCAGATTAACTTAAGAGTGCTCTGAGACATGGCTGTTTATTTAAGTCACCCGTAAGAATGCTAGTGAGGTCTGGTGCAGGATAGATTCTGGGTTGTCACAGCCCACGCTAGGCTGCTGCCTTGCCCTGGCGCCAGCTGTGCCAGTTCAGCTGGTGGCAGGAAGCAGGGGAAAGGGCAAGTCCCACAAGGACCCTCTGGGGTTTGGCTTGACCTTCAAACAGCAATTGCGGTGTCACCCTCACCCTTAAAGGGGTTGTGGCTAAAACACCGTGGCAAAGTGGCTGGGAGTCCCTCTCTCTCTGTAAATATGTACCCAGCCGCTGCTCCATGCCAGGTGCAGCTCTGGCGTGAAGGGTACAGCAGTGCACAGAACAGACTAAAATCCCTGCCCTCGGGGAACGTCCATGATTTGCTACATCACATAAGAGCTTTAAAGACTTCCTCAAAAAATTTTTTTAATTGTGGTAAAATATACATAACATTAAATTTACCGTTTTGACCACTTTTGAGAGTATAGTTCAGTGGTGCTAATCTACCTCATCGTGCAGCTAATCTCCAGAACTTCTTCATTTTACAGAATGGACCTTCTATGCCCATTCAACAGCTCCCCTTTGTCCACCTCCACCCCAGGCCCCTGGCAACCACCATTCTACTTTATCTATCAATTTGACTTCTCTAAGTATCTCATATAAATAGAATCATACAGCATTTGTCTTTTTGTGACTGGCCTGTTTCACTTAGCATAATGTCTTCAAGGTTTGTCCATGTTGTTGTGTGTATCAGAATTCCCTCCTTTCTGGCTGAATAATATTCCCTTGTGGTATATACCACATTCTCTTCATCCATTCATCCGCAGATGGACATTTGGGTTGCTTCCACCTTTTGGCCATTATGAATAGTGCTGCTACGTATATGGTTGTACAGATGTCTCTTTGAGACCTTGCTCTCAATTGTTTGCGGTATATACCCAGAGTTGGAATTGCTGGATCATATGGTAATTTTAATTTTTTGTGGAACCACCATACTGCTTTCCACAGTGTCCGCACTATTTTACATTTCTACCAACAGTGCACAAGGGTTCCAATTTCTCCACATTGTCGCCAACACTTATTATTTCCTGTCTTGTTTTGCTTTTTTCAGTAATAGCCGCCCTAATGGGCGTGAAACAAAGACTGTTTTTAAAAAATTACTTGTACCAGCTTAATTATAGAACAACGGGGCTGAATTAAGTCTTCTGGAAAGACACGTGAAGGAAGGCACAGCTCAAATTCATCATTAACAAATGAGCAAACTGAGGCTGGTGAATAACGGTCTTGCTCAAAGTCAGGCCTTGGGGAACTGATGGAGGTGGCACAGGATTCTAAACCAGGGGTTGACAGACTTTTGCTGTGAAAGGGCAGGTAGTAAATACTTTAGACTCTGGGCCACAGGATCTCTGTCTCAACTCCTCAACTCTGCTGCCGTATCAGGAAAGCAGCCATGGGTAACACGTACAAGCGTGGCTGTGTGTCAGTAAAACTTTATTTACAAAAACAGGCAGTGGGCTGCAGTTTGCTGACTCCTGTTCTAAACCAATACGCTAAAATGTGGCAAGCAGGTGTAGCAGTGTTCCTTGCCTCCTGCACCCACACTTCCAGTTGCCTGTGTGTGATCTTGTTGGTCAAGGTAACCTGCCCAGCTCGGGCCAAGAGGTGGGCACATGGCCCAAGCTGGACCTTTCTATCTGGCCTTCCTATCTTGAAGCAAGGACAAGGTGTTGAAACTGATCAAACCTGTGGTCACTTGTGGTGTCTCTGTTGCAGGTTCTTCCTACCTGGATCCCCAAAGCTGCCCAGTTCCCAGCCCTTTCCTATCCTGGTGTCTCAGTTCTTCCTTCTATTCTTCAAGTATTCCCACATCCTTTCAGTAAATTTCCTTTCTCCTAAATTAGCTAGAGTCAGTTTCTGTTGCTCACAGCTAGAGAATCTTGACTGATCATTGACTTTTAAGGAACAATATCCTGTATAATTTCTTCAACCACAATGCCCCCAAAGAGCTAAAATAGGATTTGATTTCTTAAAATGCAGCTATCCAAAAGTTGAAGGACATCTCAGATTCATCAGTTGAAATGCTGCCTTCCATGCCTGCCAATGCGGACACACCGCCGGGACCACCATTATCCTTGTTTCTCAGTTCAGCAAATACCCCAGCCCTCCCCAGCTGTCTGTCATGCAAGCCCCTTGCCCACTCTGGGTCTCAGTTTCTCCATCTGTAATATGGAGGGAGTGCACAATCACGGTGACTCAGGTTCCATCCAGCTCCAGGCTTTTATCAGGGTCTCCTACTATGTTCTCAGCACTGTGCCTGCAAAGGAGCTTGATGATGAACTGGGGAGAGACGTAAGGCATTGATAGGCAGTGGTGATGCGAGGCTGCCTGTGCAAGGTGCCAGGTGAAGAAAACAGCCATTGGTGCTCAGGGGGAAGAGAGCCGCTATGGGCTGGAAAGGACTTTAACTGAGGCTTAAAGAAGTGATAGCTTTTTTTAATATATAAATTTATTTATTTTATTTTTGACTGCGTTGGGTCTTCGCTGCTGCACGCGGGCCCCCTCCAGTTGCGGTTAGCGGGGGCTACTTCTCGTTGCGGTGCGCGGGCTTCTCATTGCGGTGGCTTCTCTTGTTGCAGAGCACGGGCTCTATGTGCACAGGTTTCAGTAGTTGTGGCTCGCGGGCTCTAGAGCTCAGGCCCAGCAGCTGCGGCGCACGGGCCCAGCCGCTCCGCGGCATGTGGGATCTTCCTGGACCAGGACTCGAATCTGTCCCCTGCATTGGCAGGTGGACTCCTAACCACTGCGCCACTGGAGAAGCCCCTAAGAAGTGATAGCTTTTGAATAAGGAGGGAAGAAGGAAAAACTCTATGCACTTTGGAGGCCCACTCAGCAGCCTTCAAACTGAGGTCTGGCAGCAGGTCCTGGCTTCATTTCCCTCCCTGGAGGAGCAGAGGATGAATGGAACAAACCAGGGAATGCTCAGGTCCACTTCCACGGGTGATATTATTTGTTCCATTGAGTTTCTTATAGGTGTTCCTAGTTGTTGGCTGCAGGGAGCCGGGTGTGTACAGTTCTGAGCTTTTTAGCTAGAATATCAAAGTCTTGCTGAACTTGCTTGTTTTCTGCCTATTCCAGCTGTCCAAGCAGTTATAGACAGCCCCCTGCGTCCTCCCCACCCCACCCTCCAGGAGGGCAGGAATGAAGAGGGGCTCTGATTGTGTGGTCCAGGCCCCCAGGAGGTGCCTCTGATGCAGACTCTTCCCTCACCACAGGGGTGCTGGGCAGGGTGGCACAGGGCCGTAGGGGATGACCCTCTCTCCTCCTCAGCTTTCTAAACGCCATCTGTTCCAAAATCCAAAGCTTGCTTTCCGCTACACCCAAACCACCCGTGGGACTGGTTATCCCCAGTACAAACACCTCTTTGTTTCCTGCTTGTGTTTGTTTGTTGGCATTTGAACAGTTCTCTGTGGTTCATGTTTGAGGCCAGCCTGAGGCAAAATGAGATTGGCAGAGGTAGGCATGGGTGCCACACCTCTCTTCCACTCTCCTGCCCAAGTCTAGACCCCAAGCTCCCCTTTATAACAGACACCACGACCACCACCTTTGGTATTTCCTCCCCCCTCAGGGTCTCATTCTTTGCTTTTTCACATGGCTTATCTCCGAAACAAATCTCTTCTAAGAGATGAAATTTTGAAAAAGTGTTTCTGTTTTAATAGGAATCTTCTGGAGACATAATACCCAGGCACTGTGACAGGTTTCTCAGGGCAGATCAGGCTGCCCCTCAAGTATACTTCCCCCTCCGTTCTTTGTCTATGCAATGGACACTGGGGTGCTCTGGCCCAGCAAGAAGGGGACCTGAGCCCCTAGTCTCAGCTCAGCTATCAACGGTGGTATCTTCTGCCCCTTGGGGAGAGCCTCAGTTTTCCCATCATTATGGCAAAGGGGTTGGATGGAAGGATTACCACCAGCCCCACCATTTACCAGCCTGTGTAAGCGGGGCGCTGGCTGGGGGGAGAAAATGATGGGCTGACCCCCCACACCAAAAAAAGTTCTCTGCTTTTTAAGAACTGCTCATGAAACTAGGAGACGGTAAGTTTTCTCTAACACTCATTGCTTTTCTGCTACTTGAGATGGTTTTCACCGAGGTGTAGCACTTTACAGCTTCCAAAGTGCCGTCACTGCCCTGATTCAATTCAGTGCTTGTTCTGTAAAAAATTAATAAACAGAAACCTCAATTAAATAGAATTTGGAGGCCTGAAGAGGGAGCTTTCACACCCAGCACCACTGCAGAGCCCAGCAGGTAGAAGAAAGACTCCTCTTCTTTGCTAGCATGGACTCAGCCACTGAAAAGCCATGGACTCTTGTTTAACTACAACCCTTCCACCTGCCTTTTCCCCTCTGTAAAAGAGTTCTTCTCTCCTAGCTGTGCAGGGACTTGCACATAGCTCACCATGGTTGCAGTTCCCAAATTGCAATTCTTTGCTGATCCCAAATAAATTCATTTTTGCTGGAGAGCTATCCAGCAGTCTATTTATTGTAGGTCAACAGTTCAACAGATAATTCTGAGCAGCTATAAGGTGTCAGGCATTGTCTTGGCTCTATGGATATAAGCATGAGTGAGATAAGTGGTAGGGAAATAATATGGTAGGGAAAAGGAAAAGCGAATTGAGAATGGATACTTGTGGCTCCTTGTGGATAGAACTTTGAATGTAAAATGGGAATGAATAGAAAGAGCCCATTTCCGAAAGCAAAGTAAGCATTTATTAACAAGAAGCAGCCAAACTTGGGAAGGTCTAGAGGCAGCTTGTGCAAAGGCCCTGAGGCAGGAACTAAGTGGGCCACTGGGCCACCAGGGATCAGAAAGATGGCCAATGTACTTGGAACTTAGGGAGCCAGGGTGATGGCAGGACATGAGGTTGGAGAGGAAAATGGGGCTGGATGGAGCAGAGAGATTTATGGATTTTGTTTTGAGTATAACAAGAGATCATTAGAGTTCTTTTAACATTAAAAAAGTCACGCTGGCTGCTATAGTGCTGTCATTAGCACCACTTTGTACCTCTCCAGGGCACCATTCACTGTGCAGTTAATGTATACAGAGCCCCCTGGAGTTGTGCAAGGTTAAGCAGTCCTGACCGGGTGAGCAACTCAATCCACATGAGCCTTCAGGCTCTTAGGACCCTGATGCTAAGTGACTTAGGGGTAGAAAGTCTTCCTCAGGGCCTCTGATGATGTCAAGCCTCTGTCATCTTTGAGAAGCCCAAGGGGAACTCTGGCCCCTCTAGGGTGTCTGCACTGATCCCCATAAACACTCCCTTCTCCCAAACTCTTTCATCTGAGAGGTCGAACCAAGTGGCGGCAGACGCTCCCTCACTCTCTCCTCCCTTCAGGCTGACACTCTCTAAGCCTTTAAGCAGCTCTTAACTCCATCATCTCAGTGCCCCTTGGAAGGGAGCAGCGGGCAGATTAGGCGATTCTGGGATCCAGGCGCTGAGGAATTCGGGGCCTCTCAGGTTTCTTGGCAGGAGTTACAAGTACATGCAGAGACTCTTCTTCAGAACAAGTGAAAATAATTCCTTCCAGGGGCAGAAAAAGGCATGCTTTTGGCACAGGACTTCATAAGATGTTATCTCAAGAGACCCGCATGGGAGCCCTGGGAGGGAATGCAGAAGTTGCTGAACCAGGTGGAGAAATGGACAAGCAGGCGCGGAGAGACTTACAGGGTTCCTTCCCACAGCAATTCAGGGACTGGGTCTGCTACCCGGCAGCCTCTTGCATTTTCCACTCTCCTGGGACTGGAGGGAGGGAGGGGAGGGGAGGGGAGTGGAGAGGAGCAGAGTCCTACTAAAGTTCCAGGCTCAGTCCCACTCCCCAAGCTGGACATCTTGGAGGAAAAAAAAAAATCACAAATTTAGAAAGTTAGAGCTGCAAGGGACCGTGGGTATCATCCAGTCCAACCTTTATCCCATGGATGAAAAGACTGAGACCCCAAAGTTGAGTACTTCCCCTTGCTGGCCAGCAGAGGAGGTGGCCTTCTATGCCAGAGGAGGAATTGGAATGGTTGCATTTTCAAGGGCATTTTGGCAACATCTGTCAATGTTTTAAACACACATATATTCTTGGAGCCAGAAATTCCACTCTGTGAATCCATCCTACAGAAATGTTTGCATGTGTGCACAGGGCTGTATGTACGAGGTTCACTGTAGTGCACATTTTGTCGGTGCAAGAACCCCAGAGACAGCACGGGGCATGGGTATCGGTAGGTGCAGCATTAACCTGTGGGGCATTCGTTTTATGGAATACTGTGCAGGCACTCGGAGGAGGAAGGAGGCAAATATACATCATTGCTATGGGAAGATTACTGGTGATATTTTAAATGAAAAATAAAGCACACAGTAAAGCATATGGTATAACCCAATTTGTGCAACAAAAAGCATAATACATATGTATGTACACACATATATTCTTGTGTGTTATTATGATATTTCCAAAAAGATGTATGAAGAATATTAACAGCTGAGGAAATGAAATGGGAGCTGAGGAGAAGACCTTTTGTTTACATTTTATGTCCTTCTGCACAGTTTGGAGTTTGCTCTTGGGTAGGTTTTTATTATGTCCATGATACTTCATGATACTTACAGGCACAGGAATGATGACATTGTAGGGCTTTGGGATTCTGCTTCTGGAATTCCTTTCCTGGCTGTGCCACTAAGAGTAGATATGGAGCCGGTCACTTTCCCTTTTCCTCCCTGAGACTCAGCTTCCCCACCTGTAACATGGGGGGTGTGTGTGTGTGTGTGTGTGTGTGTGTGTGTGTGTGTGTGTGTGTGTGTGTGTGTGTGTCAGGGAGTGTGGTGGAGCAGGTGATCTCTCAGTGTCCTAGGGGCAGACAGGCCAGGCTGCTCTGGCATAGGTCCAGAGTTGGGGCGCTCAAGCCTGGGAGTTCCCATTTGTTGTGTCAGGTTTCCCCCTGCTGGCCTCTCAGGAAGTGCTCAGGAAGCTTCCAAGAAAGAGGTTCTCAAGGGTGGTTGTACCGCCCCTTGGGTGTCCTTTGGAGATGTGTGGAGTTGTTTGGGGATGTGGCGGTGTTGGGGGGCAGCTGGCATTTAACGGGCAGGGGCTGAGAGACCCTAGACATCCTCCAAGGCTTGAGACAGTACTGCACAGTGAAGAATTGTCTTGCATCCTGCATGGCTTTTGAATGAACCAATGAAGAAATCCTGTTCATAATTGTCTGAGCCTGAGACTCACTCTCCTTTACAAACATTAACAAGGTCTTTCGCGTTTTTGTTTGTGGCTGTTCTGTTTTGCACTGTTTTAGGGTCTACTGAATTGCAACCATCCTGTAAATCAATGATGCTTGCTCTTTGCTTTGTCTAGAACTTTACCAAGAGTTGTTCACCATCTCATAAAACCACGTCACCAGGGGTTCCTGTGTGGTCCCCATTTCCACCCACTTGTATCTGCGTGCATTTGTAGCCATATTCCTTGGCAAATCCGTAACCAGAGAGACCTGAGAGGTCTTTTAACAGATGGAGAACTAAATGTTACTAAATTAGCAGAGGTATATGAAATGCAGAGGTTTTATTTTGTTTGTTTTTTATTTTCTAAGTTTTTCCAGCTTTATTGAGATATTAGAGATATATAACATGTAAGTTTAAGGCGTAAATGTGATGATTTGATATACGTACGTATTGCAAAATGATTACCACAATAAGGTTAGTTAACACCTCCATCCCCTCATAAAATTACCTCTTTTTTGTGTGTGGTGATAACATTTAAGACCTCTGTTAACAACTTTCAAGTATATAACACGTTTTGATTATATTCACCAGGTTGTAGATTAGATCTCCAGAACTTATTCATCTTATAGCTGGGGGTATGTACCTGTTGACCAACATCTCCCCATTTTCCCTAGCCCCCAGCCCCTGACAACCACCATGCTACCCTCTGTAAGTTCAGCTTTTTAGATTCCAGATAGAAGTGAGAACATACAGCGTTTGTCTTTATTAGATTGTTAGATTTATTTCACCTAGTATAATGCCCTCAGGGTCCACCCATGTTGTCGCAAAAGGCAGGATTTCCTTCTTTTATGGCTGAATAATATTGCAGTCTCTGTGTGTGTGTGTGTGTGTGTGTGTGTGTGTGTGTGTGTGTACATTTTCTTTTCTTTTTGTTGAAGTATAGTTGATTTACACTGTTGTGTTAGTTTCAGGTGTACAGCAAAGGGGTTCGGTTATAGTTTTTTCAGATTATTTTCCATTATAGTTTATTACAAGGTATTGAATATAGTTCCCTGTATACAGTAAACCCATGTTGCTTCTCTATTTTATGTATAGTAGTTTGTTTCTGTTAATCTCATACTCCTAATTTATTTCCCCTCCTCTAACCCCCTTTGGTAACCATAAATTTGTTTTCTATATCTGTGAGGCTATTTCTGTTTTGTATACAGATTAATTTGTATTATTTTTTAGATTCCACATATAAGTGATATCATGTAATATTTGTCTTTCTCTGTCTGACTTACTTCGCTTATTATGATATTCTCTAGGTCCATTCATGTTGCTGCAAATGGCAATGTTCTATTCCTTTTTTATGGCTGAGTAGTATTCCATTGTGTATATATACCACATCTTCTTTATTCATTCATCTGTTGACGGACATTTAGGTTGCTTCCATGTCTTAGCTATCGTAAATGTGCTTCTGTGAACATTGGGGTGCACATATCTTTTCAAACTAGTGTTTTTATCTTTTCTGAATATACGTCCAAGAGTGGGATTGCTGGATCATATGGTAACTCTGTTTTTAGCTTTTTTTTAAGGAACCTCCATATTATTTTCCATAGTGACCACACCAATTTACATTCCCACCAACAGTGTAGGAGGGTTCCCTTTTCTCCAAACCCTCTCCAGCATTTATTATTTGTAGACATTTTGATGATAGCTATTCTGACAGGTGTGGGCTGATACCTCACTGTGGTTTTGATGTACTTTTTTCTCTAATAATTAGCTATGTTGAGCATCTTTTTATGTGCCTGTTGGTCATCTGTATGTCTTCTTTGGGGAAATGTCTATTTAGGTCTTCTGCCCAGTTTTTGATTAGGTTGTTTGTTTTACCTATATTGAGTTGTATGAGCTGTTTGTATATTTTGGATATTAACCCCTTGTCAGTCACATGGTTTGCAAATATTTTTCCCCATTCTGTATGTTGTCTTATTGTTTTGTTGATAGTTTCCTTTGCTGTGCAAAAGCTTTTAAGTTTGCTTAGTTCATATTTGTTTGCTTCTGCTTTTATTTCTTTTACCTTGAAAGACTGATCTAAGAAAATATTGCTGCAATTTATGTCAGAGACTGTTTTGCCTGCGTTTTCTTCAAGGAGTTTTACAGTGTCATGTCTTTTATTTATTTATTTATTTATTTTACTTTTTTTTTTGCCTGCATTAGGTCTTTGTTGCTGCATGTGGGCTTTCTCTAGTTGCGGCGAACAGGGGCTACTCTTCGTTGTGGTGTGCGGGCTTCTCATTGTGGTGGCTTCTCTTGTTGCGGAGCACAGGCTCTAGGCATGTAGGCTTCAGTAGTTGCAACACGCGGGCTCAGTAGTTGCAGCACACAGGCCCTAGAACATGTAGGCTTCAGTAGTTGTGGCGCGTGAGCTCAGTAGTTGCGGCTCACAGGCTCTAGAGTGCAGGCTCAGTAGTTGTGGCACATGGGCTTAGTTGCTCTGTGGCATGTGGGATCTTCCTGGACCAGGGATTGAACCCAGGTCACCTGCATTGGCAAGTGGATTCTTAACCACTGAGCCACAATGGAAGTCCCATGTCTTATATTTAGATCTTTAAACCATTTTGAGTTTTTTTGGTATTTGGTGTAAGGGAGTATTCTAATATTATTGGTTTACATGTAGCTGTCCAGCTTTCCCAACACCACTTGCTGAAGAGACTGTCTTTTCTCCATTGTATATTCTTGCCTCTTTTGTCATGGATTGACTGTGGGTGTGTGGATATAGGTTTGGGCTCTCTTCTGTGCCATTGATCTATGTATCTGTTTCTGTGCCAATACCATG
Organism: Globicephala melas; assembly: GCF_963455315.2. Lineage (NCBI taxonomy): Eukaryota > Metazoa > Chordata > Mammalia > Artiodactyla > Delphinidae > Globicephala > Globicephala melas. The sequence continues at coordinate 127,226,711 of NC_083316.1, forward strand.
CTGTTTTGATTACTGTAGCTTTGTAGTATTGTCTGAAGTCTGAAAGGGTTATGCCTCCAGCTTTGTTCTTTTTCCTCAGGATTACCTTGGCAATTCTGGGTCTTTTGTGGTTCCATATAAATTTTAATATTATTTGTTCTAGTTCTGTGAAAAATATCATGGATATTTTGATAGGGATCACATTAAATCTGAAGATTGCTTGGGTAGTATGGCCATTTTAGCAATATTAATTCTTCCCATCCAAGAGTATGGGATATCTTTCCATTTCTTTGAATCATCTTCAGTTTCCTTTATTAATGTTTTATAGTTCTCAGGGTATATGTCTTTCACCTCCTTTGTTAAGTTTATTCCTAGGTATTTTTTTGACACAATTTTAAATGGGATTTTTGGGGGTCGCTTTCTGATATTTCATTGCTAACCTAAAGAAATGCAACATATTTCTGTTTATTAATCTTGCATCCTGCTCCCTTGCTGAATTCATTTATCAGTTCTAATAGTTTTTGTGTGGGCTGTTTAGGATTTTCTATATAGAGTATCATGTCATCTGCATATAATGACAATTTTACCTCTTCCCTTCCAGTCTCATGCATTTTATTTCCTTTTCTTATCTGGTCACTGTGGCTAGGATTTCCAATACTATGTTGAATAGAAGTGATGAGAGTGGGCATTCTTGTCTTGTTCCTGAATTTAGTGGGAAGGCTTTCAGCTTTTCACCATTGAGTATTAAGTTGGCTGTGGGTTTGTCATAAATGGCTTTTGTTATGTTGAGATATGTTCCCTCTAAATCCACTTTGGTGAGAGTTTTTATCATGAATGGATGTTGAATTTTATCAAATGCTTTTTCTGCATCTGTTGAAATGATCATGTTGCTTTTGTCCTTTCTTTTGTTAATATGGTGTATCACATTGATCGATTTGTGTTATGTTGAACCATCCTTGCATCCCGGGAATGAATCCAACTTGATCATTGTGTATGATCCTTTTTATGTATTGTTAGATTTGGTTTGTTAATATTTTGTTGAGGATTTTTACGTCTATATTCACCAAACTTATTGGCCTGTGATTTTCCTTTTTTGTAGTGTCTTTTTCGGATTTTGGTATTAGAGTGATGGTGGCTTCATAAAATGAATTTGGGAGTGTTCCCTCCTCTTCAGTCTTTTGGAATAGTTTGAGAAGGATAGGTATAAGTTCTTCTTTGTATGTTTGGTAGAATTCCCCAGTAAGCTGTCCAGTCCTGGACTTTTGTTTGCAGGGAGCTTTTTTTGTTGGTTTTTTGTTTTTTATTTTTGTTTGTTTTGTTTTGTTTTGTTTTGTTTGCGGTACGCAGGACTCTCACTGCTGTGGCCTCTCCCGTTGCGGAGCACAGGCTCTGGATGCGCAGGCTCAGCGGCCATGGCTCACGGGCCCAGCTGCTCTGCAGCACGTGGGATCTTTCTGGACCAGGGCATGAACCCGTGTCCCCTGCATTGGTAGGCAGACTCTCAACCACTGTGCCACCAGGGAAGCCTGGTTTTTTGTTTTTTTTTTAATTACACATTCTATTTCACTTCTAGTGATTAATTTGTTCAAATTATCTGTTTCTTTGTGACTCAATTTTCATAGGCTCTATGTTTCTAGAAACTTGTCCATTTCTTATAGGTTGTCAAATTTGTTGGCATATAACTGTTCATAGTATTCTCTTAATGATTTTCTGTATTTCTGCAGTATTGGTTGGTATTTCTTCTCTTTCATTTCTTGTTTTGTTTATTTGGGTCCTCCCTCTTTTCTTCTTGGTGAGCCTGACTAGAGGTTTGCCAGTTTTGTTTATCTTTTCAAAAAACCCACTCTTGTTTTTGTTGATCTTTTCTATTGTTTTTTTATCTCTATTTTATTTCCTCTCTAATCTTTATTTTTTCCTTCATTCTGTTGACTTTGGGTTTTGTTTGTTCTTCTTTTTAAATTCTTTTAGGTGGTAGGTTAGGTTGTTTATTTGAGATTTATTTCTTGAGGAAGGCCTATATTGCTATGAACTTCCCTCTTAGAACTGCTTTTGCTACATCCCTTAGATTTTGTAAGGCTGTGTTTTCATTGTCTCAGGTATTTTCTGATTTCCTTTTTGATTTCATTGTTGACCCACTGGTTTTTCAGTAGCATGTTGTTTAGTTTCCATGTGATCATTTTTTTCCTACATTTTCTTTATCCATTCATCCATTCATGAACATTTAGGCTGTTTCCATGTCTTGACTATTGTTAATAATGCTACAATGAGCATGGGGATGGAGATAACTCTTTGAAATAGTGTTTTCATTTCCTTCAGATATATACCCAGAAGTGGGATTACTGGATAGTATGGAAGTTCTATTTTTAGTTTTTTGAGGAACTTCCGTACTGTTTTTCATAGTGGCTGCACCAATTTACATTCCCACCAACAGTGTAGGAGGGTTCCCTTTTCCCAAACCCTCACCAATACTCATCACCCTTGTGTTTTTACTGACAGCCATTCTAATAGACGTGAGGTGATACACTGTTGTGGTTTTGATTTGCATTTCCCTGATGATAAATGATGCTCAGCACCTTTTCATGTACCTGTTGGTCATTTGAATATCTTTTTTTTGGAAAATATCTATTCAAGCTCTCTGCCCATATTTTAATCAGATTGTTTGGTTTTTTGCTGTTGAGTTGTATGAGTTCCCAGTATATTCTAGATATTAACCTTCTATCAGATAGATGGTTTGCAAACATTTTCTCCCACTCTGTAAGTTGCCTTTTTATTTTGTTGATTGTTTCTTTCACTGTGCAGAGGCTTTTGAGTTTGATGCAGTCCCACTTGTTTATTTTTGCTTTGGTTGCTTGCACTTTTAGTGTCATACTTAAAAATTTTTGCCAAGACCAACGTCAAGGAGTTTTTCCCCGTTTTCTCAGACCCAGTGTCCACCTGCCCTTTTTCTTGTTTACAAGGCTTTTCCTACTCTGACCTTGCCCCACCTCTCATTAATTAATTAATTAATTATCGTAACAGATATTCACTGAAATCTTAATATGTTCCAAGAAATGTGCTCAGGGTTAGGGGCACTGCAGTGAACAAAAGAGATCAGGTCCCTGTTTTCAGGGACCTTACATTTTCATTGGGGGAGGGGTGTCAGGTAACAAAAGTTAATAAACAAGATAATAATTACAAATTGTGATTATTGATATGAAGGAGAGGAAATGGGAGTAAGAGGGGTAGACCTGAAAGGTCTCTCTGAGGAGGTGACATTTGAAGTGAGTCCTGACGGTGGTGAAGAGGCAATATTTTCAGTACTAATGAAAAGCTACTAATGAAAATGTTTTAATGTGCCTACTAATGAAAAGCTGGGGAAAGAGTGTAGTTCCAATGGCAGGGACAGCAAGTGCAAAGGCCCTGAGGCAGGGCAGACCTCGGTTGTTTCAGGAACACAGAGGAGGCCATTGTGGCTCCAGTACAGTGGCTGACGGGTGTGTGCTAGGAGACAGGGCTGGAGGGGTCATTTATTAGACACCATCTGTAAACAAGACACAACCCTGTCTCCTGGCACTTACTTTCCCGTCTGCTCAGACTGCTTGCTTCCTGACCATGATACTTCCCTCTACTTCTCTGAATCTTACCCACCTTTCAAGACCAGCTCCTATCCATCTCCTCCCAGAAACTCCCCTGACTCTCCCAGCTCTTAGACATGGGGGATGGGGGGGACGCCTAGTATGTGTTGAAGCAGGCGGCTCTGTTCACTCTCTTGCCAATGTTTCTCAAGGTCTTATGGTTTCTTATGGTCTTCAGACCACCTGTATCACAGTCCCCTAAAATGTTCCTAAGTTTTGAAAGTGTTTTAGTGAAATGTTTGTTATAGCAAATAGAATTACGTATATTTATATGCTCACTCTCTGCTTTTAAGAACTTTACCATTCGTCCATATTTGCTGCAGTTCTGTTTTTGTTTCTTAAGAAATAAAACATGTTACAAATACAGGTGAAGACTGAGTGCTTGTTGAAGTGCAGATTCCAAGGCCCTAGCCTGGGTCTACTCACTCAAAATCTCTGGAAGTAGAGCTGGCAATGTGCATTTTTAACAATCCATCCTCCCTCCTCCTCTCTCACCCACCACGATTCCTATGCATAGTGAAGTTTGACAATTACTGATATATGCCAGTTAAAATCTGCCCCATCAAGCAGTTGCCTGTTCTTCCTTATAGCCAACTCAGGAGGTCTTAATCTTTGCTATGCATCAGGGTCACCTGGGGAACTTTTAGAAATGCAGATGCCCAGTCTCCTCCCTAACCTTGTGAATCAGATTGGGGCAGGGATGTCAGGCAACTCTATGACCCAAACCTCAAAAAGGTGGATTTTTTTTTTTTTTTTTTTTTTGCGGTACGCAGGCCTCTCACTGTTGTGGCCTCTCCCGTTGTGGAGCACAGGCTCCGAAGCACAGGCTCAGCGGCCATGGCTCACGGGCCCAGCCGCTCTGCGGCATGTGGGATCTTCCCGGACCGGGGCATGAACCCGTGTCCCCTGCATCGGCAGGCGCACTCTCAACCACTGCGCCACCAGGGAAGCCCCAAAACGTGGATTTTTGATGGTTGCCAGGGGTGGGGAGGAGCGGGGCATGGAGTGGGGAGGACCCATCTCCCTTGTTCTGTTTGAAGCACTGCTAGGATCATCAAAGTCATGTTCAGATATCCTTCCACTTGCTCTCCCCCAGAATAATGTCAACAAATATTTCCCATGCGCCTGACTGCTGGGCAGAGCTGCTAGCAAAAGACGTTGGTCAGGTATTTGTGGGGAAGAAGACCTGACCCATATCTGGGCTGCAGTCCCAGCTCAGACATTAACTCAGTGGGTGGACTGGAGGTTGAGTTGCCAGATTTAGCAAAGAAAATGACAGTACACCTGGTTAAACTTGAATTTCAGATACCTAATGCATAATTTTCTAATAGAAGCATGTTCTAAACATTACGTGGGACATACACTAAAAAAAAAAAAATAATAATTGTTGTTTATCTGAAATTCAAGTTTAACTGGAAGTCCTGTGTTTTATCTGGAATTCCTACCTGAGGGGGTATCTTCAGCTCCTGCAAGCCTCAGTTTCCCCGTTTGGAAGATGAGGGGGCCTGGGCTTGATGACTTCTGTGCGTTCTTATGGCTCGGATGCTTGTAGCAGTCAGTTTAGATGCATCCCACTGTTCTGGGAGCCCTTCTCCCCTGCTCCACCAGAGAGCGCCCTGGCTCAGCTCAGCGAGCTCCAGGCCTACGGCTCACGGAGCGGACTGCTCGGTCCCTCTGGCTCTGGGTGGCCATCTGGAAACCGGGTTGTGAGGCTTCGATGGCCCCAGGTCCTTACTCATCCCTAGGATAGCTTATTCAGAAGGAGACATGGGGAGATCTCTTAGAGTCTCTGAAGAAGAGACCATCTCACTCAGCTCCCCCTCTACCATTATATAGAAAGGAGACTGGACCCCGGAGGGGAAGGCACTTGTCCAGGCTCACACCTCTGTCCTGGAAACTAGACTTATGATTCCCTATCCAGAGCCTCTTTACCTCCTTAGGGTGCCCTTATTTCTGCTTCCTGTTGGACATATTTTAACCCTTGCAGTCTTTTTTTTTTTTTCTTGCGGTACGCGGGCCTCTCACTGCTGTGTCCTCTCCCGTAGCGGAGCACAGGCTCCGAGCGCGCAGGCTCAGCGGCCATGGCTCACGGGCCCAGCAGCTCCGCGGCATGCGGTATCTTTCCAGACCGGGCCACGAACCCGGGTCGTCCGTATCGGCAGGTGGACTCTCAACCACTGTGCCACCAGGGAAGCCCTACCCTTGCTGTCTTAAAGCCAAAACCAACACAGACACCAGGCAGCCCAGCACAGCCTAACAACTGTGACCTGCCTGAGTCTCTTCTCAAAGGGGATGTGGTCTTGAAACCTTACAAATGAGAGAGGACCAGGGGTAAAGGACCAGTCCAGGCAGTGGGGAAAGACCAGGCCCCTCACATTTAAGTTGGGAATATCATCATCATCATCCTCTATGAGGAAGGGACCATGACCTATGCGGCAGGGACCATTATTATCAGGATTTTACAGATGAGGAAAACAAGCTCAGTGTTTGGTCACTGGACTGAATGGGGCTCAGTCCAGTTCTGCAGCAGATGTTGGGAGGGAGGGAGGGAGGCTGGCTTCTGTTACCAGGATCTAGATGATCTCCAAGGGACCCATACCCCCTTCAAGGAAAAGAGGAATTGCTCAAAGGGAGAGATACCCACCACTTCACAGCAGGAGGTGATTTTAGGAGACTTACAGACTTGGCATGAATTAACATTGAATTAAGTGTAATTCAGTTCTCTTCTGGACCATTTGATTATCAAAGAGAAAGTCTCTTAGATTTCTTCTTTTGACAAGAAACAGAGCATCCTTCAAGCACAGGGGACATTCATGATTGGGTGACATTTTTTTCCACTGTATTTTTTAAAATTTATCTTTAAGGTTTATCTCTATGGTAAATGATACTGGTTTTCCACCCAAGGTAATGAGATAATTTCTTTTAAATGGTAAGTTTTTGTTTTGGTTTGTTTTTTGTTTGTTTTTAAGAGATTTGACTTAAAGGGAGGAGAAGCACAGATAGAAGGAGAATGTGAAAACACTGCCTTTACAGATTCTGAGGGCCCCTCTCAACTCAGCTGATCCGTGTTGCTGCAGCCAGCAGTCAGTGAAGCCCCACCCTGTCCTCCCAGGGCCCCAGGCTGATTCATGCTCCTTGCCTCTCTCTGATGCTGCCTTTCCCTTGAAAACTGAGAAGTTCCCTAGAGGGAGGCATCCAGATATGGCGGAGAAAGCTCTGGATTCCAGTTCCCCCCATTTTTCATTGCCTCATCACATGGTCAAGTCACTCAATCTCCGTGAACCTCAGTTTCCTCATCTGTGAGTAAGTTGGTGGCAGAGCTGTCGTGATAGTGGGTGCTGTGTGTTGCACGGGTGATCTGCCCCAGGCTGACCAAGGCACAAGGACTGCATCCTAGAATCTCAGGGAAAATGTCACATCACATCTCCCTCCCTACCCAAAGGAACAGCCCATCGAAGCCATGTTCCATCAGAGCTCTTGGCTTTATTTCCCTTAAGCACATGTTTCTACCCAAAATGGTCTGACTTGTGCATTGTCTGCTTAGCCAGAATGAAAGCTCCAGGGCAGCAGGGGCCATGCCCGAGCTTACTCATGAGAACGTAGGACATGCCTAGCATAGTGCAGGCATCTGGTAAACGTCATCGAATGAATGAATGAGCCGTTCCCGAAATTTACGCTATCAGTCTCTGCCTAGATTCCCAGAGATTATGAGACTAGTGCTGGTCTTGAGTTCCTCAAATGGCCAGTCTCTCCTCCTTCTGGTGTGAAAACAGAACACCAGAATACAAGTTTATGAGATGAGTTTTATGATTTTTTTAATGAGTTTGTATTATGTTGGTAGTTTGAAAATAGTTTAAAATAAGAGAGGAATAAACCAACTCTAGGCTTGGCATCTGAAGACCTAGCTCTGTGGTCCATTGCAAGGGAGCACACTTCCTGGACCTGTTTCTCTGTCTCGAAGGGGTGCCTCGGAACACCAGCCTGAAATATCACACCAGCGTGGTGGGCACAAAAGAGCTTCGAAATGTGCTCTGTGGACTTAGGATGCCGTTATATTTCCAGAACCAGAGTGTTCTTTTTAAAGCCAATCTAATCTTGTCTGTCTCTTTCTCTGGTTTAAAACCCTCCAACAATTTCCCATTGCAAACAAGAAAATAAAATCCAAACTCCATATCATGGCCTAGCAGACTGCAGGGTCTGGCCTCTGCCCACCTCTTCAGTTTCATCCAGGATAAGCCCTCATTTTGCACACCAGCCACACTGGCGTGGGATTCATAGTGCGCCCCACCCCCTCAAGACCTTTGCCTGTGCTGTTCCCCCTGCCTGGAACGCCCTTTCCCAGACCTCTCCCCTCTCTCACCTCTGCCCCTCCAAACGCTTCATTCGTTCTCTTCCTCTGTGACTCAGCTCAAGTTTTCTTAAGGAAGCCCTAGAACAGCCTTGTCCAATAGAACCTTCTGTGTTGATGAAAATGTTCTGGATCTACCTGTTCAGTAGGGTAACCACTAGCCATGTATTGCTATTAAGCACTTGAAAAGTCTCTAGAGTGACTGAGGGACTCAGTTTTAAATTTTAATTAATTTAAATTTAAATCTCAATAGCCATGCATGGGTGGTAGCTACCATGTGGGATAGTGGGACTCTAGTATAATCCTGTGTCCTCCTGTGACACACACTCCTGGTTTCTTATACTCTCCCTTCAGTGTACCTATCACCTCTTGTAATTTATATTTATTTGTACATTTTTTAACCCATTCCATATTAGACTGTAAAAGCCAGAAGAACAAATGCTTTGTCTGCTTTGCCACATTTGTGCCCATAGCACCTGGAATGGGATCTGTCCAGAGTAGGTATGTCATAAACATCTATTGAATGGATGGATGGATGAATGAGTGAGTGGTTAGTGAAGGGAGAGAGTTGCTTAGCCTGGCGCTCTGATAATGAAGTGCAGTCGTGAAAAAGGTCAGCCCCCAGGTCATAAAATTAAGAGTAAGCTAAATCTGTGCTTATAAGCACCGTGCAAGCCTGTGTGTGTGCATGTGTGTGTACAAAAGCAGAAAAGTGTGTTTGCAAAACTTTGCATTTGTACAGTTGTGTATGGACACGAATGTCCATGTGTTGGCGTGTCAGGGAAATGAGGTCACTAAGACACATGCAAAATCACTCAGGAAGGCCGTTTCTAAGTCAGTACTTTTTATTTTGAAAGATTTGTCAAACTCTTCACATCGTGGTGAGAGTTTACATGATTAATAAGAAGCAGCTTTTTCATGAAATGCTTGGAGGTGAACGAGTTCTCAGCCTGTGAGATCCGACCATCCCATTGACTTTGAAGTTTCTTTTGATTAATAGAAAGAAAAGAGAGGGGTGGGGGAGAAGAGGAGGAACGTGCTGGCAACCACAGGAAAGATCCCTCATGACAGCCATCCAGATGTGAAAAAAGAGGAAAAAACAAAAAAAAAAAACCCTAAACAAAACCGATTCACCAACTGCACTTTTTCTGTTTTCCAACATTCTGAGCCTCTCTTCTTGATTTTGGCCTTTCTGGCTGAAACACCCTCCTGCTCCTGCATCTCCCAAAGACAGTTCAGAGGGGAGCAGCCCTGTACAATGTGGTGATCTGTCCCCCAGAGGTGTGGTGGATTCTAGAGAACTGATGGTCCACGGCTCTGAAGTTTGAACAAACAGCCTAATATGAAAAGAAACAGCACTGAAAAGTGACGGGGGTGGGGAATGGTGAGGAACCGGGTTGACGTGAGAGTTTATGTATTCCCAGAACACAGTCTTGGGTTCTTTCTCTCAGTTTCAGCCCCGGGCAAACAAGATTTGTTATCCACGGTTCTGGCTGGTGGGTTCTGCAGGTTTTCCCCACCACTGATCCTCTAGCCCCAGAAACATCCTTGCCAACATCACATGTCTATCACTTCCCTTTGCCCAACTTCAGGCCACGTAGGGATGACCCCCCTGGCAGCCAATACCCTGGAATAAAATTAACACAAAGTCTGATACAGTGAGTATTAGTTTCAAACAGAAAAGTGAAAATCTAAAGATGCAACGTGTGTTGAAGGCAGACTTGAACAGATCAAAATGTCCACCTATATGCCCCTAAGACGATGGGCAGAGAGGTGCAAAGGTTAAGACAAAAGTGGGACCGTTAGTAGATGAGTAAGAGGCCGTGTTAGCTGAGTTACAGCTAAGAATGTCATGACTTGGGCTAAAATTTCCATGTTTAGCACCGTTAATGTATTCATTTAAGTCTATATTAGCACCTTGACCCCAGGCAGAACAACAAACCATCCAAACATTTTAAACATTGGGGAAAACAGGAGGGGGAAGGTCAAAGAGAAAGAATCTGGTTCTGCAGGTGGAGACGTGGCTTTAGATCACGAGATCCTTGTCGATGTCCCCTGTAAAGCAAGAAGCAGCAGCGTTAGACTTGGAGGTCGGTGTTGATGGAGATGTGCTTCCCAGAGAGTTGGCGGATCCCACCCATCCCCGGGACCAGGGGCCAGGTGACCCGTCCAAGGTCAACCAGGGAGCCTATGACTGAGAACTTTGGTCTCCCCCTCCCTGGCCGGTCCTTGTCACTTCCACCCACTGCCAAGTTACGCTCCCTGTCTCCTCTCTAGGTGCCTGTCAGTTCCCAAAGTAGTGCTACGCACAGAGTGAGAGCTGATGCTCGAGGAAGGGAGAGAGAAGGAGACACCGATGGATGGACAGAGAAGGATCAGGAAGCTGCCTGAGAGAGCGAGGCCCACCCAGGCAGGGAGAGCAGACAGAAGTTAATGAGGCACAGAGAGCAGAGATGGGCAGAGAGGACAGACACGCAGACGGCAGAGAGGGCAGCGAAGAGGGAGGGAGAGGACGGCGGCCCCTTTGCCCAGACACTCACTCTCCTTGATGCCGAAGCAGCCGGCCCACTCGTCCAGGGCGATGTACTTGTCCTTGTCCAGGTCACAGGTCTCGAAAAAGCGGGTGGTGCAGTGCTCCATGGGGATGAGGGGCGCACGCAGTGGGGCTAGCTCGGTGTGAGACAGGTACCTGCAGGGGATGAGGTGGGGAGAGCCTGAGAGCTTGAGAAAGCCCCACACCCCTGCATGGGGAGCCAGGGGCAGGGAGCCTGCCCCTCGGGGCCAAAGGCAAGGATGCTCAATGCGAGATGAGAAGCCAGAATCCTGGGTCTCCCCCCAGCTCTGCCACTGACCTGCTGTGTTTCTGAGAGCACAGCCCTGCCCCACCCTGAGCCTCGGTTTGCCCCTCCCTCAAAGGGGGAGGAGTTGACCATAATGTCTAAGGGCCCTTTCTGTTCTGATGTCCGTGGGTTCATAACACAGGTCTCTTGGTGCACGGGTTTCCTAATTGGCTAAGAGTTGAGGGCACAGAAACTTAAACTGAAAATATTCAGCATTTCTGCTATTGGTAGATCAAAATCTGGTATGGAACAACGATGCATGTTTTCTGTGGACACATGTTTTTACAGCTGCAAATGCACATTAAAGAGGCTAAAAAGAGATGCATCAAAATGAAGAAAGTGCTGACTTCCGGGGAGGAGCGTGGGAAGAGACTGGGATTGGCAGGGAGGGTGGACGGAACTTTATTGTTTGTACACTGTGTCATGTGTAAGAAGCAGGCCTTTTGATTTCTCTCCCACTGTCCTTCCAGCTGGCCTGGACTCCAGAGCACATGTATGATTTTTTTTCCTTGTTCCCCAGAGCCCTCAATTCGTTTTCCTGAAAAAACACTCTTCCCCAAGGGACTACAACTTGACTCCAATTATCTCTCTGAACCCCAGGCCCTCCTGCCCCACCCAACTCATGCAAGGAATCACACAATATTTGAACTGAACCCTCCCCCGCTTCATTGTATACCAGTGAGAAAACTGAGCCCCAGAGAGGGGCGGGGACTCAAGCAAGGTCACCAGGCAGCTCTGGGACAAGGAGAGGGGAAGGATGGATCCCCTGACCCAGGCTGAAGAGCTTTCCCAGACTCACAGTCCTTGCAGCTCCATCCAGAAGCCTCCCTCCTGGCCCCTTCCTCGCTCAGCCTGAGCTCCAGATGTCCCCTGACTTCTGCCCTCCCCGCCACAGTATGACTCAGATGGATCCCAGCCACGGAAAGAGCCTGGGAGAGAAGCAGCAGGGAGTTTCCCAGTGCTCAGGAGACCCCAGGCCCCCGGGATCACCCACAGGGTGGGCAGATTCCAGGCACAGGGGCTGGACCAGGAGGGAGCGGTGAGCTTCCCCGAGGGGAGCATCCCTGGGCACAGCGTGCGAGCAGGGTGGCCTTCCTTTTCGTGCTGCTCCAAGAACACACAGCAAAAGAAGGCCGGAAGGCGGTAGTGAGGGTGACCACCCCTGCTCAGCTCTAGGTGCACCAGCTTCCGCCTGCAACTTCCAGGAGCCTTCTTTACTTTTTCCTTCGATTGGGAAAAAACTGATCATCACCCAGAGTGTGAGCTCCATGGGGGCAAGGGCCATGTCAGTTCCGATTACTGTTCAATCCCCTGCCTAGCATCGTGCTGGGCGTGTAATAGACACTCAGTGTTTGTTCACTGACCAACTCCCTGCCTATCCTGCAGGGCAGTTACACAGCACTTCCTAACTCATTGCAATCAAACCAAGGGCTTGCCTTGGGGATGGGGCTGGCTCTGTGAGTTTCTTGAGAACTTCCAGGGCCGGTTTGCCCTGTTAGGGCTGGGTCTCAGGGTCTTGCTGAAGGACCGTGAGCACACAGCCCGCCCCACCTTGGCTCTGCCGCCCCGAAGAGTCTGGCGTTCCTTCCTAGCTCGCTCTCCCTTCGTGAATGGATACCCCAGGCCAACACTCACCGGGTTAAGGACGGCTTTTCAGTTCCAATAGCTTCTGCCTCTTCTGGCAGGAGGGAGTGTCTCATGGCTTTCTTCCCTCCTGGTCCTGCATCCTTTCTCCTACACCTGTCCCTTCCTGCCACAGCCCTTAGGCAAACCGTGGGCTCTAGGGCTGGGAGCAGCAGAGGCCACTGGGAGGTTTTCTGACCGCATCTAGTGCACCTAGCAACGCTGACCCATGACTGTCCACTCCAGAGCCAAGCCAGAGCAACTCCCCGGGATCCGGAGGGCCTGGGGTCTTACCCATCGATGGGGTGCTGGTCCAGCTGCCCGAACTGCCAGTGCACAGGGAAGATGTACATGTTGTAGTTCTTCTCAAAGTCCCGGGCTAGCAGCTCCACGGGGTGGTCCCCGGCTTCCAGGCGCTTCTCATTCTCGTGGATCTTCTTCACCTGTGGGAGCAGAGACGCGTGGGACAGAGTCCGGGGAGGCTGTGCAGACCAGTCAAGGCCCCTCCCCCCTCTGACAGGAGGCCAGAGCTGGCGGACGCCAGCCAAGGCCACGGTTCAAAATGAGGAAAGGAAGTGGCGTAGATGGGTACCAGCATCTCGACCACAAAAATGAAGGCCTGGGGCGATCTCAAAGGGCTCTCCGTAGGGCCGCCACACCAGAATGACTGGGGAGTATGTTCAGATGCAGCTTCCTGGGGCTCACTTCACAGAGACACTGATTCAGTGGGCCTGAGGCGGGGCCCAGGAAGTTGCATTTATCAGTACTCTTAGTGCTTGGTGTGTCCATTAAAGTTTAAGATCCATAGACTCAGAAGGAAAAGGGAATAAAGTTATTTATGTCTCTTATGGAGACAAAGTGAGCAGGTCTTTTTTTTTTTGCGGTACACGGGCCTCTGACTGTTGTGGCCTCTCCCGCTGCGGAGCACAGGCTCCGGATGCGCAGGCTCGGCGGCCATGGCTCACGGGCCCAGCCGCTCCGCGGCATGTGGGATCTTCCCAGACCAGGGCACGAACCCGTGTCCCCTGTATCGGCAGGCGGACTCTCAACCACTGCGCCACCGGGGAAGCCCAGCAGGTCTTTTTGTTACAGGACTCCTCAGAGCCTTTAAGGCGTGAATGTACTCTAGGAGCCTTCAAAGGCAGCAAGGAGGAGTCTGTGTCCTAGCGCCCAGAAGACAGGCACTCGTTGGAGTGGGGATGTGGGCTTACACTTGGGGGTCTAGATCTAGGAATGGGACTGTGGATCCCAGCCAGCCTGGGGCCAGGAGGTGTCCAGCTCAGGGGCCCTGGGACAGGAGGAAAAGGTACCACACTCACTCGCAGCTTCTGCTTCTCGGTCAGAAGGTTGTTGTCCTGATCCCTCTCGTACAGCGTGACCAGGACGTTCTTGAGCCAGTCCCGCATGCGCAGGGGGAATTCAGTCAGCTCAGAGTCCAGGCAGGGAGCGATGTCTAGGGTCCAACACACAAGGATGGTCAGCACAGACCCTGATTCTCCCTGCCTGAGGGCCAACATGCTGGCTGGGCGGCTCTCCCTGCCCCACGCCCCACGCCCTCCTCCAGCAAGAAGCTTCAATCAGCGACCTTGATTGAAGCACAGGGCTCAGCCTCTCTGGGCCACAGTGTCTTCACACATTTTGAACAAAAGAGATTGTGTGGGGGGAAGAATACTCTGCAAATGGGCAAGTGCAAAGGGCACGTCTGCTGTCCCCTTGACCTTCATCTGATCTGCGGAGGGAAATGGTTCCCTCCAATGGCTCTTGCATTTTTCTGGGTGTTGCGCTCTGAAAACAGAGGCCAGGACCCTCGATGATGATGTTGCCTCTTGAGAGGTGTTTGAAGCTGGGATACTGAGGGATAGCATCCACCCATAGGCCCCGCTTAGCTGGGGTGGGGATTCAGGTATGCTTGATCACCAGAACATTCTTAGCGATACGATTCCATCCTGGTCTTTGGAACCTAGGATCCCAGAATGTCAGACCTGGAGATTTCATCCAAGTCTTCCCTCTTGTTGGACTTATTAGAGGTCCGTGTGGAGAGAAGGGGCTTGACTAAGGCCACACTGTCAGAGCCTCATCCAGCACCAGAGCATGTGGGTGCCTGAGGGCCTAGGGGTCCATCCTTCCCTCATCCTTTCACCTATGGAAAGCCCCCTCTTGTGATTAGGGCCACAACCTTCTTCACCAGCATCTGGGGAATGGAAGAGAAGATATGGGTGGGAGATGCTAGGAGTTGGAGGGAGTGAGTGATACGCCCCAGAGGACGGGAGAGCCTCTCAGCACGTGTGTCAGTCTCACTGCCCAGGAATTCCTACCAGCATTCCTCCCGCTGCCTTCCTTCTCTAGGCTGTGCCTTCTCATTTCACACCCTGGGCCCTGTAACTGGGAGAGCAGGGCTGACCACAGGAGAACCTCATTCCCCCTCCTCCACCTTTCTGCATGCTGCACACCTGAGGCAGGTGAGGGGCCCTCCCCAGGGTCATTTGGTGCCAAATGTACCAGACACACCACGTGGATGTTGTCTTGGAGGGGAGCAGAGGTGGCCTCGGGTGTTTCAGATGATAGGGAGGCAGCCACGGTGAAGCAGAAGCCTCGGCCAGCTGAGATTGCACCTGGGATCACTAACAAAGGGCCCGACGACACCCTGGCATCCCTCCCGCCAAACACCCGGCTCCCAGGTTTCTACGAGAAGGTGGTGAATCATATGTCTTATGCAGGCAGACAGGAATGTAATGGAGTAAAATGGCCAAGGATATGACAATATTGAGTAACAGGGCCTAAGGGGAACTGACAGCCTTGCCCCAATTTTAAAGCATTCAAATTCAAGTAGTTTTAAAACACTTTATAGGCCCAGGTAGAACATCACTTTTGCTTCACATGTTGAAGCAGGAAAGATTGTGGTTAGCCCTATAGAAGAACTTCCTCATCTTTACAGGAAAGAAATGAGCTGTCTCGGATGCTAGTGAGAGGCTCCAGAAATCCTCCCTGATCTTGTGCTCCCACAACTGCTCAGTTCTTCCCTGGACATGTCCTGCACGCAGATACCTATTCGTAGACAATCATCTCATTTTATAAGTGGGAACCCTGAGGCTCAGGGAGGGGAAGAGATCTGCCCAAGAGCACACAGCACAGGAGTGGCAGAGCCAGCATCCGTGCCAGTTCAGTGCCTCCTCCCTGAGATGGGAGGCTCGGCAGGGTCCGAGGAGAGACTCACACTTGCAAGGCCCGATGTAGTCCAGGTGGAGTTTGTGGCCCTTCTTGGTGCCCTCCAGCGTGCACTTGGTGGCAAAGAAGTGGCAGGAAGAGTCGAAGGTCTTGTTGTCATTGCTGCACACCTGGCGGCAAAGCATAGAGGGCATCACACTCATTCCCAGAGCCCTTCGCTGGTACCGCCATCCTTGCCCATTTCAGAGATGGGGACACTGAAGGCCAGGCAAGGAACGTGATTAGCCCAGGGTCATACAGTGAGTTAGTGGTGGAGCCCGGACAGGAATCTACTCTTTGGGCTCCCAGGCCAATGTTCAGCCCATGCTGAGAGCCACTGCTGGGCTCTGAGCTGTGGTATGACTGAGTCAGGGCTGAGACATGGGAAAGCAAACCTGGGAGATATGGAAAGGATGAATGAAGGTGAGGATGGGTAAAGCGCAGGGTGTGCAGAAGAGTTAATACAGCAGGCCTGGGATTGTTATCCTTAGAAAGGCGTGCTTATGAGGTTGGCCCTTGGCTGGCGTCTGAAAACGTGGCTGGTGAACAATTCCCTGCACTGTTAGAAAACTGTCCACAATGATGAAAGTGGCGCACTGTGCCTAGATTGCTTGTACAAATAATATGGTTCATGCTGAACATCGGTTTTCCTGCTTGGAGTCTGGACTTCGGGTACATGCTAGGGAGAGGAGGTCTGTGTGACTAGCCCTCAGTTAAACGTTGGGTGCTGAGTCTCTAAAGGGCTTCCTTGGGCAGAAGCCTTGCTCACATGTGGCTACATCTCATCTTTGTAGCTGGGGAAAGAGTGGGTTCTGTGAGACCCCTCACGGCAGGAGGAAGAGTAAGCAAGACTGTGCATGGATTCCTCCACACTCTGCCTGTATCTTGTTCCCTTTTCATCCAGCTACATACCCTTAAGTCTTAGCGGTGAGTGCAACTGTATGCTGAGTTATGTTGGTCCTCCTAGCGAATCTCTGCATGAGTGGGTGGCGGAGCAGAGATGCCGTGGGCTGAACAAAGGCAGTGGCAGAGTAAGTGGCTGTGTCAGGAGGAGGGGAGCCTTGCGTTGAACATCCTGCACACGCCTATTGCTTATATTATCACTGCAGAGGGAGAACTGATGGGCATTGGTGACCAGTGCGGTAGGGGGTGAAGGGGTGACAAGGAGGGGAGAGTTGACAAAGATGCTAAAATTTGGAGCCCAGAGAATAAGCTGTACTGGGGAGAGATTGAAGATGGAGAAGCCAGGTGGGAGGTTGTGGGAATGATACTGGTACTCGATTTGTTGCCCTGAGCTAGGTTACCACTAGCACAATGGTTGACATGCATGGGTGCTCAATAAGTATTTACTTGGATGAATGGATGGATGGATGGTTGAGTCCTACTGGAGGTGCAATGAACAGGTTTGAAAGATTTTTAAAAATAGCACATATTGAGAACTTACTAAGTACCAGACATCATCTGACAAGTCCCCACAATAGCCCTATGAGATAAAGTCTATTTCTGTCCCATTTTTAGAGGTGAGAAACCTTGGAGTGGAACATCGCTAAGATCCCACACTAACAAGTGGTGGCGATGGGGTTTGGTGTCAGCCTTCAGTCTGACCCAGAATGCACATTTTCGGACCTGCTGCTTTGCCAGGCTGCTCCCACATAGAAAGCCCCTATCTCGGTGCCTGGCGGTGTTGATGCATTCATTCCCTTTGGAGTCTGAGTAGAGCTGGAAGCTGGTGGCGTCACGTCAATTCCTGGTGGTTGCTGGAGAGTCCAGTGACGGGAAGAGCCTCCCCTCCGACTCACTTGCTGTGAATACACCTAGCGAGGGGACCTCTGAGACTGGAGCTGCCCCGTGGGACCACCAAGACAGCAGTGTTCTGGGCAGATGCTCTGTGTTCTGAGGACCCCAGCCCCCCACCCTGCCCCTGTCCCTCAGGGCTCACCTTCTCAAATTCGCCAATGGGGGCAGGGCAGCTGGTGGGGTCCTGGCACACGCACATGGGGGTGTTGTTCTCGTCCAGCTCGCACACCTTGCCATGTTTGCAGTGGTGGTTCTGGCAGGGGTCTGGTAGAGCGCAAGGGCACCCGGTTAGCATCACCCGGGCTAGCACGTCCACCCCACCCCACAGTGGATCCTTGGACAGAAGTCCTAGGCTGTGGCCCCCACTCGGGCTTTGAGCAGCCCTGCGTCCTCCCTTCTCTTCTGCTGAACCCAGCAATGGGCATGTAGGGGAGCGGTTGGCTCAGTCTGGGGATTAGAGACTCAGTCTGAGGTCAGGGCCAGGCACACTTGGGGGGCTGGGGGCTCAGTCTGGGACCCAGGAGCGCCAGGTACCATATAGCTCCCCCAAGGATGGAAGCAACCATTGTGTCCTCAGCTGTCGGTGGATCAGTCATCGCAAGGCATTTTGGGATTTTAGAACAGACTTTCTAGAATGACTTGGAAAGTCAGCTGTTGTCACGGAGCCAGGGAGCTGTGAGGCCCAACAAAACAGACTTGAGCGGCTGTAGCGGAAAAGGGAGCAGAGCCCCAAGGCCCACACTGAACAATAGAGCCTGCCTGTGTCTGGTAAACACTGGATGAGGGGCGTGGAGGGGAAGGAACGTGACTCAGTAGACGCCCCTCTGCTCCAATGAGAATATTCTGTGCCCTCAGGATGCGAGCCCGTCTAGCCTTTTCCTCCTGGTGCTTGGCTGGGGTATCATAGTCATGCTTTGTTGGATGCCTGCCCTGCTAGGCCCTGGGCCAAGGGCGCTTCTGCTTTATCTCATAATCCTCTGACAGCCCTGGGGCAAGGATCTACCATCTTCACCCTTCCCCAAGTAAGACATGCGGAAGCTGGGCTCAGAGAAGCTTCGCAGGCTGTCGGAGGGCATCGCAGAAAGAGGCGGGGTTTGGAGGCAAGCCTTGTTTGCTTTGCCTCCAGAGTCTGTGCTACTAGCCCCTGGGGTACGGAGCATCTCCACTGTGTGGGATGGGAATGCTGGCACTGTGGGTGGGAGCCAGAGGCCCTGGGTCATTGCTGTGGCCCTGGCGCTAACTCCACGGGTAGGCTTATATGAGTTATGTCAGGTTTCCAGGACTTATTTCCCCACGGCTGTGTGAAAATCAAATAAGCTCACGAGTGTGAAAGCTTCTGGGGCCATCGAGTGACCAGATGGGACTGGGGATCTCAGTGGGAATGGGAAACCCAACTTTGGAATTACAGTAAAGGGCTATAAGGGGAGAAGGCCATTTGCAGCTGGAGAACTTCCCTTCCTGACACTCAAGGCCTGGCTATAAATAGATCTTTCCAGATTCCAGAAAATAATCCCAACCTTTCAGTCAAGGCAGTTTCTCCTCCACGGCCCATCCTGCAGCGAGGACCCCACCCTGCATTTCCTTGGGAAGGAACTTCATGCACGCTGGGCCCACGCTTTAGGCCCAGGTGGCAGAGGGCAGAGGCTTCACGTGACCAGACACGGGGAAGGGACCTACTTTCAGCCACCACCTCCTCCTCGGCTTCCTCAGGACCTTCATCAAATTCTCCTACTTCCACCTGGACGGGGTTGGTTCCCACAGGTACCTGGGGTGGAGGGGGAAGAATGAGTCAAATGGCCCTACCCCCATCCCAGACCTGCAAGGAAGGGGCAAAGCCTGGAGGGCGCTTGCCTGGAGCCTCAGGTACCCACAAAGGGATGGGGAGAGACAAGCTGGAGAGGGGCACTGGGCCCAGGTCACAGAGAGCACAATTGCCAGGTCCAGAAGTGAGACTGAATCTTACAGGCCGCTGTGCCTCTAGGGCCCCAGAGCTCTAGGGAGATGCCTCAGAGGCCGCCGGGGGGGTCAGAGCAAGAGGGGGTGCCAAGCTCTCCACCCTTCCAGCCACACCAGAGCAGCTCCTCTTTCATCTGTTTGACATATGGGGAAGACCGTGGGCGATCATCTACGAAAAAATGTCCCACGGCTTAAAAAGTAAACAAAATTCAAAATCATAGCTCCCAACTGTTAGGTTCCATGGAAGGTTTGGGGAGCATTCAGGAGTGTGTCAGGATTGGGGGACACACAGGATTTACATCTGTGCTGCGCCCGTTCCAGCAGGAGACCCACAGCACCTGTTTGGCTTTCTCAGGGAGCAGATGGCAAAGAGGGGCCGCAGGTCTGGGGTCCCTCCCCACCTACCTCGGATACCTCAGCCACGGTTTCCTCGACCACCTCCGTCTCATCAGGCAGGGCTTCCTGTTGCTGTTGGGAAGTGAAAATGGGGTTTGGAGAGGTCAGGGCCGAGGCCAGCTTCACTGCTGAAGTGCCTCGGCCTGGACCTCTAAAGCTGGGGAGTTAGGAGAGCGGCTCGTTGGAGACCCCCAAGGCTGTGCACTTGGGGGTCTCCAATGAGCAGAGCCCCTCAGGGACTTCTGTGAGCAGGGATGAGGCACAGGAGAAGCCAAACACGGGGGCCCTGTGGGGCTCTGGAGCACCTCCCTTTATAGTTATATCTGGAGCTTCTTTTTTTTTTTTTTTTTTTTTGTGGTACGCGGGCCTCTCACTGTTGTGGCCTGCGGAGCACAGGCTCCAGACGCGCAGGCTCAGCGACCATGGCTCACGGGCCCAGCCGCTCCGCGGCATGTGGGATCTTCCCGGACCAGGGCACGAACCCGTGTCCCCTGCATCGGCAGGCAGACTCTCAACCACTGCGCCACCAGGGAAGCCCTATCTGGAGCTTCTAAGATTTGGCTTGGAAAAACATTTCTGCCGCTTAGGCTCCCATGAAGTGTGAAAACCGCTAATGCAGACCAACTCCCTTCATCTTACAGATGGGAAAACTGAGACCCAGAGGGGATGAACACTGAATTTTAACAGAGGTCATTATCTTCCCCACAAGCATGATATCATCACCATTATTATTATTATTTGGCGATTCCTTCTTGGAGTCAACTTGGAGTTAGAAGAAGCAAGATAGCATATGACTTTGAGGTGCCTGGCTGGCTGGGGCTTCTTCTAAAAGGGATGCTGACTTGCCAGATCTTTTGCCAAAATCTCACTGCCTGATCAGGATTGCCAGCATCTACCATCATCACACCTTCTAGTGAAGAGAGGGTGAGGGAATCATAGGTGGAAAACTTTTCTTTGCCCGCTTCACGTTTCTTCCTCCGTCTTCTGGTCACAGCTTCCAGCGTAGCATTGGATGACCACTGCTGGCCCTCTCCATGCGATTCTTGGAGGGCCTGTCAGTCAAGGTGCCTCACAGTCCCTTGGCCAAGAAGCAGGCCCAGGACCCAAGCTCAACTAGATTGGCTCTCTTTGAATTTTTTAAATCTTCTTGGCACATTTTCTCAAGATGTGAAAACTGTCGAAGTAGAGACATTCAAATGGCAACACCTCCATGACCGTCCATTAGATCTTACCTCCCAGATCCTAGAGCTGCCCTTTTCTAGTTCTCCCCAAGGCCTTGGATTTTATAATCTACCCCTATATCCTTTTCCCTCCTAATTTAGTCAGACTGGAGTCTGTTGCTTGCCACCAAGTAGCCCTCACTGATTCAGAAACTAACTCAGCCCTCTCTCTGTGGCTTGAATCCCTTCTAGCATCATCCCCATCAGCATCGCCCGCCCTCTGCTAGAATTCCTCATATGACAAACAGGTCACTTCCTTCTAAAGCAATTCTAGTCCCTTTCTGGGAAGCTCTGATTGTTAAAAAATGCATCTTCATGTTACGTGGAAATCTCTCTTCTCTGGAATCTCCACCCAATGGTCCTCATTCACTTTTACTTCGGAGCTTATTAAAGAAAAAACAATTTTTTTTTAAAATTAGACAGTTAAATCAAGATGGGGAAGTCTCTGTCCCTTCTGAGCATCTAGGGCTGGCAGATTCGATGCCCCTGGGCTGGTGATGGGAGGTAAGACCAAACAGATGTGACCTTTAGGTACTTACAGGGGCTGCCAAGGCCCATCCGGCCAGGCAAAGGAGGAAGAAAATCCAGGCCCTCATGGTGCTAGGAACCCTGTGGGGAGGAGAGAGACGGAGAGTTCAGTGAGGGGGAGGTTTCTTTTTGTTTGGGATCTTAGTTCCCTGACCAGGGATCGAACCCGCACCCCCCTGCATTGGATGCGCAGAGTCTTGACCACTGGACCGCCAGGGAAGTCCCCAAGGGGGAGGATGCTCGATGGAGAGTTCTTGACGCTGAATTCCTGTGATATGCAAGGTAATTTTAGGTGGTCCATGTTAAAGGATGGTGAAAGACACGGGAGTAAGTTGCTTCTACTCATTTCTCTTTCAATCCTGATTATATGAGAGAGTCTCAGTTTGGTGCTAATGTGTCTTTAACACCTAACACTCATCCCTTTTGAACCGAGAGTATGCCTCTGGCTCAGAGCCTCCACAGGAAACTACATCCAGCTGGAATTCAATAAATTTGTTTTGTCTCCTTTGTGTTTAGTTTTATAGTTTCCTTCTATTTATGACAAAGGTACACAGATTTTTCCATTTATGGTAGTGATCTTAAGTCTCCTTTCTCAATACATTTATTATTTATTTATTTTAAAAATTTATTTATTTATTTTTATTTTTGGCTGGTTGGGTCTTCCTTGCTGCACGCGAGCTTTCTCTAGTTGGAGTGAGTGGGGGCAACTGTTGGTTGCGGTGCGCGGGCTTCTCATTGCGGTGGCTTCTCTTGTTGAGGAGCACGGCCTCTAGGTGTGCGGGCTTCAGTAGTTGTGGCTCACAGGCTCAGTAGTTGTGGCGCACGGGCTTAGTTGCTTTGCGGCATGTGGGATCTTCCCGGACCAGGGCTCGAACCCGTGTCCCCTGCATTGGCAGGCGGATTCTTAACCACTGCGCCATCAGGGAAGTCCCCTCAATGCATTTACTTAAATTTTTAAAAAGTGATTCGACAAAGGTGATTGGCTAATTCGTCAAGTCTGGGCAATGCTGAACCAGATCACGTTCAAGGGTCCCTTCAATCCCTGGTGTTCTAGGATTGTTTTCTTCCTATACCCCAAACTCTCCTCCTCCCCTCCTCTTCCTTCTGCTTCCTTCCCATCTCTAATAAGAGAAGCTAATGGGCAGCAACCTCTTGCCAATTTGAGACAATGAGATCTACATTCTAAACAAAGAACAATAGTTTTTGAGTGTGCCCAGTGGAACCTGTGGCCATACTTTCCTCCATTTACCCAGGAGGATGGTACTTCTCTGGATCCTGTGTGAGAACTAATATCCAAATGCTTACATATGTTGCATGGTACCTTCCCTTTCCCCTTCACGGTTAAAGGATGTTAGCTGAGATCTAGAAAATTCTCCTGCCCTGGTCACTGCTGTGACCTTCCTCTAGATGCTGAGCTCTCGACTCTAACAATCTCATGACCGGAAGGCATCTTGGAACAGAATCTCCTCTGATGGTTCACTGCCAAAATGCCATCCCTAACTGAGGAACTATGGTGGGGACATTTCGTTTCTTGTTCTAACTGAATGGACTTCCGTTTGCAAATGGCTTTAGAAAGGTCTTCCTTATACTGTTCAGTTTGCCTCCCGCAAGCTTCTCCTGGTCTACTCTGATGGTCCTTCTGTGGCCACAGAGGGCAAGCATGCTCCCTCTGCCCCCAAGCAGCTTTTAGCCAAGGTGAGCAACAACCGTATCTTCCCTCGTTTGTCCCCAAAAACTTCCATATCAGTCCCATTATCCCTAGTTCCTCCCAAGACTTCTCAACTGACCAAGCACCTTGGTGGGAGGTACCCTGGCATCGTGGAAGAAACACTTGGCTTGGAACTAAATACCAGGGATTCTGATTCTGTCGAAATACTAACCTGGTGTATCGGTTCAATCCTTCATCCTCTCTAGACCTTGGTTCCCCCTTCTGTTGAGAGGGTTAGACTAGGTGAACACTGCGGTGGTAGCCTGGGCCCTTAAGATGCCCTTAAACTGTCACAGCATATGCTGGTCTAGGCATACATCCTCCCCTCTGATATCCTCCATTTTAACTTGGATTATGGTATTTGGGGAAACAGACAGGGGAAGGGCAGACTTCATAATGGTCCCGTAGTGGATTGAAATAGACACTAAACCTCACTATTTCATCGAGTTTACAAGAAATAAAACCAACAGAAATTTTAAAATATCAACCTGGGAGCTTGGCTTTGCGTCACGATGTCCCCAACTCCCAGAGGAATCCAGTCTTACCCTTCCAGGCAGTTTTGGGAACGTTCCTCCCCTCACACAGCTGTATGCTTTTCTTCCCCCCTCTCCCCGCAAGCCTTGAGGTGGAAAAATCTCCCTTCTTCCTTCCACATTTGGAAGAGACAAGCAAAACAACGCCCATATGTGGCTTTGGACGAAGGGAACAGGAGAGGAAGCATGAATGAAGGGCTTGTCTGAGATTGTTTGAAGTTGAAGGGTCAAAGGGAGACTCGTAGCAGGAACAAAAGAAGTCATCTCGTCTGGGCTCCAATTGCAGAGAAGACAGATCGTTAGAGAAACAGCCCAACTAGGACTGGAAATGAAATAAGCTTCAGGTTGGAGAGCCAGGAAGACTGATGTCTCCGGAGTCTGTGTCCTTCATGTGAGCAGAGGAACTGCTCATCTTTGACCAGGGAAGGGTTTGTGGGTCAGCTCTTCTGTCTGTCCTGCCTCACCACCTGCGCTCTTTCCCAGGGAGACACTGACCCTTTCTGCCACCCCCATCCTTGGTGCTGCAGCCGGAAGAGAAAAATAATTCTACATCTTACAGCACTTTATTGTTTCTAAAGGCCTCCCATATAGTCCTCTGTCCCCTTGGAGCCTCTGACACACCGGCAGCCATGGGAGGGCTCTGAGTCCTGCTGTCACAATGAGGAGTCTGAGGTTGAGAGGGAGAAAGTCATGCAACATTCAGGCCCCTTCCAAGCTGATAAACTCCCTTCCCGTGGCGTTGGTTTGGGCCTCACAGGGGTCATGCTCGGAGATGGGAGTGGGGTGGGAGAGAAAAGCGGAAAGCGAGAGTGTTAAGAAAAGGACACGAAATCTTGGAGGAGGAGTTATTCTCCAAATTTGAGGTTTTGCCCAGTGCCCAGTGCTACCTCACCAGTCCCAGAACCCTCTCCCTCCAGATGATGGGATGGGAGGGAAGGGGGGCAGCTGGACTGTTCTCGGATGCGCGACCATACTCCCTGCATACCTATGAGCTCCCTCTTGGAGATTCTGTAAACCATCACTGGCCGAAGAGGCAAGGCACCCATCTTGCAAAGCTAAGGGGGTGCATCAGTAATGCCAGCAAGGTCAGAACACAGGGTCAAACCCCAGCATCCAGAAATTATCAGCTGTGTACCCATCCTTTGCCAATCAAACCTAGGTCTGGCGTGCCCAGGGAAAATAAAAATACTTTTGTATAAATGAGCAATTTTAAATGAAAACTCCCTTCTTTGTATCTCTTTAGTTTGTAATGACACCTGTGTTTATCCTTTTCAAAATGTCTTCATAATCCGGCATCCCACTGGGGGCTGAAGGCATGTCTTTCTGCCTTCTAACACAGGAGAGAAGGCTGAGGCCCAGAGCCGGAGCCGGGGAATAAACCTGCCCAGAGCCCCAGGGAGCGAGCGGCAGGGCTGAATGAGGACCCAGGCTGCCCCCCTCTGCCACTGGCGTGCCCTCCACCTCACACACTGTTTCCCTTTGTGGCAGCTCCCTCCCTAGATGCTCACCTGAAGGGGGCCCAGTTGGGCTGCGAACTGGCCCAAGTTACAGGGAAGGAAAGGAGCCTGGGGGGGGGGGGATGAGGGGGGCAGGAGGTGTGTTTCCCTTGGCTCAGTGGTCATCAGATGCAGACACCGCTCACTCCCACCCCGCCGCCTGTCCTGCCTCCCGTTCCGTACATCCAGTCCCTTCCTTTTGCCTTTATTTGCTCTGGAGATGGCTGAAAACCCATCCTTGGCTGCCAGCAGGACCCGAAGCTGAGGTCACTTCTCTGGGGATGGAAAAGTACAGCCAGTGCCCCCAGTTCATCTCCCTCAAAATATAACGGGCCTCCTTTGGGCTCTCGCTGGACACTGAAAAGTCCCTGAACGTCAGAACTGGGGAAAATCTCAGAATCATAAAATTTTAGATCGTGGGTCTTAGAATCATAGACCCCTAAGAACATGAAACACAGAATGTGAGATGCAATCATCAAATCTTATTTGAGTAGAAGAGTTTATGGAGCAATGCAGTCTAATAGAACTTTCTGAGATGATGAAAATATTCTATATCTGCATTGTCCAATATGGTAGCTACTGGCCACCAGTGGTTATTGAACACTTGAAATGTTGCTAGTGCAAATGAAGGGCTGAAGTTTTCACTGTATTTCATTTTAATTAAATCTGTGTAGCCACATGTGGCTAGTGGCTACCATATGAGACAGGGTGGTTATCAACTTTTATAGAGTCAGTATGGTAGAAAGGTAAGCCCAGGGGCTCTGGAGATAGAATATACAGGTTCAAATCCTGGCTCTGCCACTTAGCATTTGTGTGACCTTCAGAAAGTGACTTTCCTTCTCTGGGCCTCAATTCATGTCTCCATCTGTAAAATGCAAATAACACACCTACGCTGAAAGGCTCATGGGTGATTTGCCCGAGAGAATACAAGAGGTTAGCAATGGAAGAGCATCTTAAAATCCAAAGATCCCAGAATCTCCATCCCCCTTGAAAATCCAGGCCAAGAATACCAGCTCTTTGTCTGTGGCCCAGGGAGAAAAGGTGTTGGGGTGGAGAAAGGAGACATTGCTCCTCTTGGTCTCAGGCACACCAGCCCAGCCCCCAGTGGGCACAGTGACAGAGCCGGCCCCAGGCTGCCCTCTCAGTTGAGCTGCTGACGCAAACCAGGCGTCTTGCTTCCACTGTTTGGCTTGCAAACAAGGGCTCCAAAAAAACACATGTTCCTGGTAAACAAGCCCAAAGAGAGGAAAACAAGTGTAGAGGCTAATAAAGGAACCCCGTGAGTGAGCCAGGCCCGCCCGGGAGCTGGGACTCAGAAGGAGGGCTGAGCCAGGCCAGAGAGGCACCATCACGGCCAGTGTAGCCACATGGGCACTCACACCCCGGGGGAGCAGACGCAGCCAGTCAGAGGTGATGTGGAAGTCGGGTCCTGGGTTCGAGTCTTGGCCATGTTGCTCCCAGCTCACCATGCAGGTTAGGGTAGGCTCCTCTACTCCCTGGACCTCACCTAGTGCCACTCATCTGCACAATGAGGGGGATCTTTTAGACCAGTGTATTCAACATACAAGCCAGGAGCTCTTTCTCTCAATGAAGTCTTCTGCCAAAGTCCAAATCTGAAACAGCTAAGAGCCTGTTGCATTTGTTGAACATGTGAGTGTACTATTATCTATTCAATGAATTAGCTTGAAATTAAAAAAAAAAAAAAGCAGGTGAAAGCGGTGTTGAGATGGGGGCTGGAAATCCTGTACACTTGGACACCCCCTGAGACACCTTGGAATGCCTCTAGGTTCTTTCATGAACAGAGTCTGAAGCCCTTGGGGCCAGGGGGTCCCTAAGGTTCCTTTCAGCCCTGACATTCTGAGTCAACTGAGGCAGAAATCTTTCAGAATACCACCTTTCCCAACTTGCCCCCTTGACTCCCTGCTTCCACTTCTAACATTTCTTGCTGGAAGGGAAGAAGCTAAGGGAAACTTTTAGGGTATTATGAGTGCTCAAGCCTAGCTTTGAAAAGCTTCAGAAGAAGCTTTGAAAAGCTTCAGAAGTAGCCCCAGAGTGTGAGACTAGAATCAATCTGACTGAGGTTCTATAAACACATCTGAGATGCCACGTTTCACCATGGTTAGGAGAGGCCCCAGGGTGGAGCTTCAGACTCTCCTTCTTGGCTCCCCCTAGGGGCCACTGCTGCATCTGGGTGACCACAATGAAGGGGATGAAAAATAACATCAAAGTGTCCAGGCTGTCACATCCTAAAGATAGCAAATCTGTGGCATATATGCCTCCACCTGCCCCTCCTGTGCATGTGGCAGACATTACTAATCAATCATACGACCTTTTCCTCTAAAGTCCAGAGTGGCATTCAAATCCTGAACACAGTTCTTCTGGCAGCTGCTACAAATGGATTGGCATTGTCAAGCCCTGGGAAATCTCTTTGCCATGCTCCTGATTTTAGACATAGGGAAACTGAGGATCAGAAAAGGAAAATAATTCACTCGAGGTCAGATGGCAAGCTAAACTTCCCAGATGTTCAGAAACATCCAGATGTTTGCGTTTTTAATTTTTCATCTGATCAAGTCAGGATCCTAAGGCTATGACCA
Source organism: Globicephala melas (assembly GCF_963455315.2). Classification (NCBI taxonomy): domain Eukaryota; kingdom Metazoa; phylum Chordata; class Mammalia; order Artiodactyla; family Delphinidae; genus Globicephala; species Globicephala melas. Next base: position 127,254,547 of record NC_083316.1, read on the forward strand.
ACACAAGATGGCCCAGAAGGATCCACAGATGAGATGGGTTAATCCCAAGTTTCTGAAAGAACCCAGCTCTGGAGAGAGTTGCTATTTCCATTTGTATTTTCCCTATAGATATCAAGCTCTATAGCTTGATGAGTGAGGGCAGAGTTAATTTCCTGTCTAAGACATCTTCTGGGTGAGAAGGAGGCTGTTTTTCTAAATAATTCTGTCAAGTCACTGATTGCTGGCCTTGGGCCTGCACAGCCCAGCTGTCCCTGAGTTCAGGGTTGGGGTCAGGACCCAGGCTCTGTGCTGTAGAGAAAAAGTAATTTCTTTCATCCCCAGGGTTGGCTGAAAACTCAGCTCCAGCCTTCCCTTTCCTCCTTTAGAGGAGGTTAGGGAGGGAGCCAGCAGGAAGCAAATGAGCAGCCGCCCCTTAGCCACATCCTGCTGCCCTGATGACAAAGCCATGCGGGCTGGCTTAGGCCATGGCAGGCCAGCAAAGGAGAGAAAGAAGTCCTGCTCATCACTTACTATTCGCGGGGCTCATTGCCTCTAGAGGCAGGAGTGTATGGAGGATGCCAACCTGCTCAGATGAAACAAACTGAGCACGCATTGAACATCTGGATGTTTCCAGACATCTGAAAGTGTGGCTCAGGCAACAGTTTGCTGTGTGACCTTAAGTGAGTTATTCTCCCTTCCTGAGTCTCAATTTCTGTCTGTAATATGTAACAGGCGGTCAGGAGTCTGTCTCCCTGCCATGGCCTATAGTTAGAGCTGGCTGTGCACATACGTGTGTGGCTACAAACAGCAGTTGTGTATCTGTATGAGTGACCTATGGCCCTGAGGACCTCTGCGTGAAGCTGTGTGTGCGTCTCTGTGCATGTCTACTTGACCCGGCATCTGTCGGTTTCAGCCTGTGTCGGTGAGGGTCAGAGTTTGCATATGCATCAAAATGGACACCTGGGCCTTGTCTGGGAGTCAGGGTATCGTTCAGGGAGAGCTTTGAGTGCATGACCTTCTGTGTCTGCTCATGTATTGAGACATTTATTTTTAGCTATGCCAGTGGGTGCCTGTTGGTGAAATCAATGTTTATATATTTGGCATCCTCGTGGGTTTTTTATCTCTGCACACATAACTACCTATCTAAATAACCTCAAAAATAAAATGTTTTCCTGTTTACCTCACATCGTCAGCTCTTTCCTCCACCATCCTTTTCTATTTATAGCTTATTTTCAGCAAGGAAGACTGCTCTTGTGAATAGCAAACCCCAGCCATGCTATTGGTTGACAAGTCTCTAGAGATGGATAAAGATTTTAGCAGGACTGTTATGTAACCCAAGACCCCCTAGCCCATCCTCTCTTGTTTCCTTTTCAACTAGGGGGCCAGGAGGTGTTAAAAATGTAGCCCAACTATTCCTTCTAATGAAAGCAGCACCTGGCATTTAGGTTCACAGGACTTCAGAGCTGGAGGGGTACCTGGAGACCATCTAGGTTACATTCCCCATTTAATAGATTGGGAAACTGAGGTCCAGAGAGGGGAAGTGTCTTTCCAAATGTCACTCACTGTGAATTAGGATCCACCTCTGCCATTGCCTTGGCCAATGCTCTTTCCACACTGGAGGGTACAACACTCTTGGGAAATACTCAAGAAGATGCCCAAATCAAAAGAATTTGAACAATACTTATTTCGTTTAAATGTGCCTGTCGGCACTTTTAGTAAAGGGAAGTTATATCCAAACCCCAAGATGATGAAGCTGCCAGACAAAAAAGCTGGGGATGATTTCAACTCTTTGGGTGCCATAAATTCATCAGTTCTAAAAACCCATCTGATTAAGTGGGAGGGCCACAGTGTAGCAAGTGCTTCGCTGTGCATCACCCTGTTTTGTCCACACAGTATCCCTTTGAGGTGGTGCTGTTATTGCTTTTTAACCAAAGAGGAACCTGGGGCTCAGAAAGGAGAAGCCATTAGTTCAAGGTCAAATGGCACTTTTGAGGCAGAGGTAGAATTGAACCTCAGGTCTTCAAGTTGCCTGTCTAGGAAGCGGGAAGCATATCCCAGCCTCACAGCTGCCCTGGGGTGCTGGGAGATCAGACGGGCAGGACCTAGAGTTTGCTGTCCTGGTGTTTGGGGACAGAGTGGAGTGGGGGACATTCAGACTGAGCTTGATGTTCTAAGTGTTTCTAGAGTCCCCAGCCAGCAGGCAGAGACCCTGAAAAAAAGGTTGCCGTGGCAACTTGCATTCCTCATAGAGTGAGTCATAGCAAAGAAGAGCCTTTTGGTGGGTGGGACTTGGAAAAAGTTTCAAAAGTTGATTCCTTCCCCAGGCACCGCCCCCTTCCTCCCCACCCTCCCTCCCTCCGCTCCAGGCTTTGTCGATGTGGCAGCTGATGGCTGAGTTAACTCTCTCTTCCCCCAACCACTCCCGTTTCAATTTTTCATCCTCCTGCAAAAACACCTTTGCTTCCAGTACCCACCCACTCCATCTTCCACATCATGCCCTCCGGCTACCTGGAGGGTCAGCATCCATTTGAGAATATGTTAAGACCGAAGGCTGTGAACACCCTCTTCTACACTGCTGCTGTCTCTGCCTCTTTCTGTCTCTCTCTGTCTCTCTCACACACACACTACTGTATATACAAATTTAAGGGGTTTGCAGGTGCCTTTAAGCCTATTCAAAAGCTAGTCCGTGGATTCTGGTTTAAGAGACCTTCCTTTGAAAGTTTCAGAGGACGCCGGGCACCCCAAAGACCATCAATCAAGTCCACCCCTCTTACTTCACAGACAGGGAGACTAAGCCCAGAGGAGACACTTACCTAAGATGACACATAAAATGTGTGCCTTCGGTCTGCCACCTTGCTTCTGATGTGCTTCTCACCCTACTCTCAGCACTTGGGGTGTATAGAAGTTTAACCCCAGAGAAAACACTTTCTCTATGTGTTCTGCATAGAATAGAATTTTCCGGAGGAAAATGTGTGTCTCTCTGTTTCTTTTGGGGCAGAGTGGGCTTCCTAGAAGACATGCCTCCCCCAATGCCCCCTTTTCTCTCGGTGTCCTCAGGGACTCAGGAAGTCCACTTCTCAACCAGCCAGTGGAGCCGTAGACCGAAGAAGACCTAACACCAGCCTGTGTAGCGTTTGAGCTTCTCATAGCAAGGTGTGAGAAGGTTGCCCTGGAACCCTCTCCATCTTTCCTCCTCCCTTCCACTCTTTACAGCACATCCCCCCACCCAGCCTCCCATCAGACCCAGTGCCTCAGCTGGACCATATCAGATGTCTGGGGTCTTCAGATCTAGATACACAGACGGCTACTGCTGACCATTTCCTGTGTTTACACCCCAGGGAACCCAGGATAAAACTGACTGTCTGATAGTGCTATTTCAGGGTGAATGGCACCGGAATCAGTGCGTGTGTGAGTGAGTGTGTGTGTGTGTGTGTGTGTGTGTGTGTGTGTGTGTGTGTGTGTGTTGGAGGACGGGGTTTGAGAGGGTAGAAATTCCAGGAAAACAGGAGCCTTCCCAGAGGTGCTGATTAAAAATGAAGACTCCCCCTTTGCCTTCCAGAGATCAATGTATCATTCAGGCAAAGTCTCTTTTGGAAAACAGAGCCACTGACCAAGAACCAAGTCTAGGAAGTTTCTTCTTCTGGAATGGGAAGCAGGGCAGACTCTGCTGCCGGCCGGTTCCTCTTGCAGCTGTGCCCAGATCAGATTCCCAGGAAAGGAAGAGGCTGCCACATTTGTAAAGGCAGCCTCTGAAACCAGAGAGACGGACACAGAGCGAGACGGAGAGAAAAGACTCCCTCAAAGACAGTCTGATTATTTTCTGCGAACCTAAAAGGGAGACCAAGTTATCCTGAAAAGCGACAGGCAGCAAGTCCGTGGTCCCTTAAGGAGAGCAATGATGGAGCAAAGGAGATGCACATCCCTGTCTCTGATCCAAGAGACCTCCCGGCATAGCTTCCCCTCCCCTGTACACAAAGTTGAGGAGCGAACCAGAGTGCAGGGGTTATGGGACTAGAGAAGGGACGGGCAGGGCAGGGGTCTTGCATACCTCAGTGGCAGGCAGGAAGGCAGCAGGCGAGAGCTCCGGGCAGTCTGAAGGTCTGCAGGAATGTGCGGGGTTTAGAGCCTGGTAACAGGAAACCACTCGGAGCTCTGGGCTGGGTCTCGCCCTCCACCCCGCGGTCCCTCCTCCTCCTGTGTCTCCTCCTTCCCCTCCCTCCCCCTCCCCTTCTCCCCACAGCCAAAGCTGTCTCTGTCTTCCATTTCTTTCTTCCTCTCCTTGTGGGTCAGGACGGCCCACCTCCCCTACCCCCGCCTGCCACATGGGTTCTGGAGCCGTTGCCTAAACAGACAGACAGAGCGGTGCGCCAGGGCTAGAAGGGGCGGCAGGAATCACCTAGAACAGCCTCCTCCTTGTTCAGAGGGGAACTGAGGCCTGGAGAGGCAAGGGATCACCCCAGGTTCCCAGGGGCAGAGCCAGGCCCAAGGGTCTTGATTGTATGACCAGTGATCTTTACAAGAGCCTCCCTAACATTAGTCAGTGCTGAGGAGGGCAGAGCAATTGGAGGGGGTTGTATCTGTGACAGAGGCAAGGCTAGGACTCGCCTCTATACAGACTAAAGAAGCTGCCATTGATGCGTCATCGCTGATGATTCGGGATATGGTCTAAAAATAGCCACTCAAACTCTAGCTGCACCAGCAATGGACACAGAAGGGGTTAGCTTTCTAGCTGGGGGATCTATGTCATCAGTATAGAACAGATAAGGTAATTGATGATATCGACTACAATCACAGAGGTAACGATGGCCAAGGTTTACTGAGGACTTAGAATTTTCATAGGTATTGTTATTATGCCTGTTTTACTAATCAGGAAACAGAGGCGCAAAGAGCCTGAGTTACGTGCTCAAGATCACGTGGCTAGAAGTGGGGTGGGCAGGCTGATTCTACATTCAGCTTGGTTCACTCAGGCTGTATGAGCTTCTCGGTGCAACAGGTCTCAGTTGAATATTTATGAGAATACTGATGAGTGTATGAATATTTATGAGTGCAGGCCTAGCACTTTGAGAAGTATAAGAATTAATATCTGGTCCTTGTCCTCAAGGAGCTTTGAATCTTGCTGAGAGGGCATGCCTTAGGCATCCACCCACTCACATGAGGAGTACAGACTCTGAGGTCTATCCCCAGGGGTTCAGAGTGGCAGGATCTCTGAGTTGGAGCAGGTGGAGAAGGCTTCCTGGAATAGGTGGCTCTCAAAGCATGAACTGGGTTTGAATAACATGGAAAGGGAGAAGGCAGAGAACATTCTCATAAACTTCTCTACAATATGGCCTCCACCTCCTTGGCCATCCTCTCCTGCTGCCACTGTCTTCCTTTTTTTTTTTTTTTTTTTTTTTTTTTTGCGGTACGTGGGCCTCTCACTGTTGTGGCCTCTCCCATTGCAGAGCACAAGCTCCAGACACGCAGGCTCAGCGGCCATGGCTCACGGGCCCAGCCGCTCCGCGGCATGTGGGATCTTCCCGGACCGGGGCACGAACCCGTGTCCCCTGCATCGGCAGGCGGACTCTCAACCACTGCGCCACCAGGGAAGCCCTCTCTTCCTTTTTTACTCTACTCCAACCACACTGGCTTCCTTTCATTTCCTCAACAACCACAACGTTCTTCCCGCCCCAAGATCTTTGCACTTGCTCTTACCTCCGCCGGGAAACTTCCTCCATCTGATTGTGTGTACCTGGAGTTTTTTCACCCTTCAGGTCTCTGTTCTAATGTCATCTCCTAAGAGAGGCCCTTCCTGACCCCCTCTCTCACAGGCATAGTTCAGCACCTTTCACTGTTTTGTTTCCTTCCTGGCACATGTCACGATCAGGAGCTATTTGTCAACCGTACTAGACAGACACTCCATGAGGATAGGGGCTTCTCGTGTCTTAGGTGCTGCAGTGCTCCAAGTGTCTAGAGCAGTGGCCAACACGAAGCTGGCTGTCAGTCAGTGTGGAGTTTTCTTTTACCTAGGCTTCCACCCTGCAATAGTGCCCAGCACTGGTCTTCACTGGTCTTCAAGTGAAGTAAGTCAGAGAAAGACAAATACCATATGATATCACTTACATGTGGAGTCTAAGAAAAACAAAAAAAGATACAAATGAACTTATCTACAAAACAGAAACAGACTCACAGACTTAGAGAAGGAATTTATGGTTTTCAGGGGGGAAGGGTTGGGGGGAGGGATAAATTTGGAATTTGGGATTGACATATACACACTACTAAATATAAAATAGATAACCAACAAGGACCTACTGTATAGCACAGGGAACACTGCTCAATATTCTGTAACAATCTAAATGGGAAAAGAATTTGAAAAGAATAGATACATATATATGTATAACTGAATCACTTTGCTGTACACCTGAAACTAACACAACATTGTTAATCAACTATACTCCACTATAAAATAAAAAGTTAAAAAAAAAAAGAGAGAGATCCTCAAACCTGCAAAGTCTGGGCGTCTGTGCATTTTTCTTCAGAGAAGGTCCATGGCTTCCTTCAGGTTTCCAAAGGGACTGGTCAGGAATCCATGAAAGTTTCTCTGTTCCAAATGACCCCCAAGACCCCTCCCTGGTCCAGAAGCCAAAAGTGCATTCTCTGCCTCAGCTGTTCAGTACAGGGTGCTAGCAGACTCCTCAGGTACCTGTTTGCAGTGTGGACAGATGTATGTTTTCATAGGATTGGTTGCTATAGCTCCCAGGGATCGTGGGGGGCGAAAATTATCTTAAACTTTGTGTTTTCCTTCATGAACTAAGATAATGATGCTGATGAGAATGAGCTGATGGAACCATTCCCAGTGTTTCGCTGGAGTTCCCATATGGCCTTCGGTTCAGGAACTGGAAAGCCGGTTGGGGCCAGGCTAAAGCTCTGGGACAGAGAGCCTGTCTGGGGGCCACTCCCAAGCCCCTGTGGGGGAACCCAGAGCCCAGATCCCTCAGGGGAATACTTGGTAGGCTTTCTATCTAGGGGTGAGAGCACCCTGGGAGAACAGGAGCCTCTGAAGCAAGATGACTTTGACCTAAGACCATTAGGACTGAGGCTGGTCCTCCTGCCACCAGCAAGGGCACCACCAAGAGAAGGGAGAGACGTGCAGCCGGGCCAGATGTGCTAGATCGGGGTGCCAGTCCCCGCTCTGCCACTGAGTCACCAAGTGACACAGGGCTCATCCCCGTTCCCGTCTGAGCTACACTTTTTCCATCGGTAAGTAGATTGGACAGCATAATAGTAGAAATGAGAGCCAGCATTTATTAAACACCTACTATATACCGAGCACTGAGCTGGGTGATTGGCACGTATTTTCTGACCTAACCTTTATAAAATAGGAACTATTAGTATCCCCATTTTAGAGATGTGGAAAGTGAATTTCAGATCAATAATTTGCCCAAGCTCACGCACCGAATACATGGTCAAATCAGAGATTCAGATCCAGGTTTAAGGGATACCAGAGCCCACATCCTTAACCACTACACTCTACCCTCTGCTAAGTTCTTCTCCAGCTCTGCTATCTGTGGACTCTGGACTACACAGCCACTGGGTGCCCATCTCCCTAGCTGAGTATGTTGCTGACCCAGCATCAGATTGGATCAACTTTTCAGCTTGCAGAATGAGAAGTCAGCGCCTTAGGATCTGTGCCAGCTGCCCACCACCCCTTCCACCCTCTCACCAGCCGTGTTCCTTTAGGCACCACCCCCGCTACCTTGGTCCCGCCCTTCCTGACTTAGCACCCAGCGCAGCTTTAGAACTCCAGGGCAATACCCACAGGTGCACGGCATCCAGGCTCCCCACACCTCCCAGGACATCGGCTGGCCTCTGTCACTCATTCATGGACTCCACTGCACAGAGGCCATAGCAATAAGTAGGACAAAGGCTGTCCTCTTGCCTTTTACATTCTCACAGCCGGAGGCAGGTGATAAATGAGTTTCAGCTTGTCATCAATTCTATAATGAACTAATAAACAAGATGACTTGAGAAAGCAGTGGGGGGGACTATTTAGATAGGGTAGCTTGGGTAAGCCTTTGGAGGAGGCCAATTCTGAGAAAAAAAAGTTGAATCATGAGTCAGTGAGAAGGGCTGGGGGAGGAGTGTTCCAGGCAAGGGGCGAATAAGTGCTAAGACTCCAGGCGGGGAGAGCTTGGCTTCTTCAAGTGACTGAAAGTGTAGCTAGAATTACCGATCAGAGATTTCCCTTCTCCTGGCCTTCCTCTTCCTTCTCTCCATCCTCTTCCTCTGCTTCATGCGTATTATTTTTACACCCTTTCGGCCATTCCAAAGTACTTCTTCGTCTACTTTCTCAGTGAATGACAGAGCCATCCTGTGAGGGAGTCAGGCTAGGGCTTAGAACCTATGTTATAGATATGGGGAAACTGAGGCCCAAGTCACCCAGTGGAGCTGGGGCTCAAAACCAGGTCTCCTGAGCCCTGGCTCAGAGGCAGAGTCTCAACCCCACTGAGAACCTGCTTGTCCTTCTGCTCGTAACTCCGGAGTCTGTGTCACCTGCACCACCTGATGGACCATCTCTGGGGGCTGGACTGGGGCCAGGTGGGCAACCAGTGTTCCCATGTACGGGCAGAAATACCAGGACAGGGAGCGAGAGGTCTGATCTCTGGAATAGATCAGGGAGGCGCTTGTCGATTTAACTTCTCTCAGGAAGGAAGGCCACCAAGCAGAAAGTTAAGTAAATAAAAGCAGTGCCAGGAAACATCCCCTAAGGCCTCACATCGGAAACAGTGTCAGGATCTCAGTGGTTCAGATCTCCAGGCTGTAAATCCTAAGGGGGCTTGCAGGTAAAAAACTTACTGAGTTTTGCATGTGGGAACTTGAAGGCCTATGGGGGGACCACGTCCCGTTGGAACAATTATGAGTAAACTGGGAAGAGAGAGAATAATATCCAATATTTCTTAGCAGACACTGGGCAAGACACTGATGTCCATCCTCTCATATAATCTTCACTTAATATACACACTTACGTAGGATGTTAGTTTTCCATTATTGCTGTAAGAAATTACCACAAACTTGGTGACTTCAAACATACATTTATTACTTTACATTTCTGGAGGTCAGAAGTCCTAAAATCAAGGTGTCGGCAGGGCTGTGTTCCTTCTGGAGGCTTGAAGGGAGAATCTGCTTCCTTGTCTTTTTCAGCTTCTAGAGGCCACCTGCATTCCTTGGCTTGTGGCCCATTCTCCATTCCTCCAAGCACATCATTCCAACCTCTGCTTCCATTGTTGCATCTCCTTTTTCTGGCTTTGACCCTCTTGCCTCCCTCTTATAGAGACTCTTGTGATTACACGGGGCCCACCCGGATAATGTAGGATAATTTTCCCATCTCCAAAGCCTTAACTTCACCTACAAAGTTGGTCCCTTTAGCCATATTTATAGTTACAGGAATAAGAAATGGACTTCTTTGGTGGGGGGCCGGGGCATGATTTAGCCTACCATAGGTAGGTACCATGACCATTTCCATTCCAAAGATGAGGAAACAAAGGTTCAGGGAACTACATAACTTGCTCAAAGTCCCACAGTGGTCAAGCCAGGAATGCACACAAGTAGCTTAACTCCAGACCTCACCTCTCCATAGCTTCCCTAATCAGAACTCTGTCTATGCCATGCTCTTGGTGAGGCTGCCTCCCTTCCCCCATCTGCCCCAAACCCACCCATCCTTTTTTTTTTTTTTTTTTTTTGCGGTACATGGGCCTCTCACTGTTGTGGCCTCTCCCATTGCGGAGCACAGGCTCCGGATGCGCAGGCTCAGCGGCCATGGCTCACGGGCCCAGCCGCTCCGCGGAATGTGGGATCCTCCCGGACCGGGACACGAACCCGCGTCCCCTGCATCGGCAGGCGGACTCTCAACCACTGGGCCACCGGGGAAGCCCCCCATCCATCCTTTGAGCTCAGGCTGACTCTCTCCTAGTCTTTCAAAGTTTTGAGCTGATAAGGCCCTTCAGCCCTATCCAACCCTGCACCTCCTTGTATGGCTGGGGAAATTGAGGATCGTAGAGCCCAAGGTCACAGTGTAGACAGCTAGGCCTAGAGCCCTGGCCTCCCAACTCCAGGCCCAGCTCTGGCTGTTCCAAGTCTCTGGAGTCAGGGACTGGACCCGCTGATCCTTTGGGCTGAAGATTATGTATCAAAACTCTGAAATGCACCCTTTGTGCATCTGGCTGAAGGTCAAGGCTGCCAAGCTAAGACGGCCTGGGCACATGGAGACTGACTCAGCCTGTTGTCCTGTTACTGTATCTTTTCCTGGGCCAGCCCTCCTATTGGCTGAAGGGCACAAAGACCCCATTGTCATCTGGCCCTTGGTCCCCTGGGCAAAGTGGCCACTGACTAGGGCAAGGCCAAAGGGAGAGGAGGATGAAATTTCATGTCAGCACCCCTCCCCACTTGCACACTCCCACTGGGCAAATTCAGATTTTCCCTCAGCTCTTTGCTATTCACAAAGAACTCTTATTCCCTTAGTCTTACAGAGCGGCACAGTCAGTCTCTCAGGTAGAAAAGTCCGAATTTACTAAGCACTTTAGGGGCTTGAGCAGACAGAATGTCCTGCTCATGGTCACCCTGGTGGCCCATGTAGCACTGAAATGACAATTCCAAACTTAACCCTTGGTCCGAGGCTCTTTCCACTAACCAGCTGCCTCCACCCAGGGTCCAGGGAGAGCTTACCGAGCCATCTCCTTCTTCGTTGAGGTGACAAACTGTTCACAATGTGTTGGCTGCACTTCCTTGCATTGACACAAACCCACCCAAGGAGAAGTGATTGAGTTCCAGTTAGGTTCTGCCCTTAGTAGGACCTGTGCCCTGTGGCCCTGCCTGTAGTCTGTCCTTGAGTGACCCATCTTTCCTCTCCACCTCGGTTTTCTTTTTCTTTTTTAAAAATTTATTTATTTTATTTTTGGCTGCACTGGGTCTTTGTTGCTGCACGCGGGCTTTTCTCTAGTTGAGGCGAGCGGGGGCTACTCTTCATTGCAGTGCACGAGCTTCTCATTGCGATGGCTTCTCTTGTTGCGGAGCACAGGCTCTAGGAGCCCAGGCTCAGTAGTTGTGGCTCGCGGGCTCTAGTGCGCAGGCTCAGTAGTTGTGGCGCACGGGCTTAATTGCCCCGCGGCATGTGGGATCTTCCCGGACCAGGGCTCGAACCCGTGTCTGCTGTATTGGCAGTGGATTCTTAACCACTGCACCACCAGGGAAGCCCCCACCTCGGTTTCCTTGTCTGTTAAATGAGCATAATTATCTGAGCCTCCTGGGTGCAAGGTCAGTGTAAGATTCAAGCGAGCATGGGTTTCAGAGAGTCAGTTAGCATGAGCAAAGTCAAAAGTCCCAGCCTGGGAGTCAGATCTCTGGGCCTGGATCTGTAGCAAGTGACTTAACTCTAAAACTGGGGGCATGTTATTTTCACCTCCACGTTCAGTTTTCTCAAGTGTAACGTGTAACTCTCCCCTTTATCTTGTGAGGATTAAATAAGATCATATAGGTAACGTGTTTGGCTCACTGTTCATATCCTACAGTATCAATAAACGTGAGCTATCTTACCATTAGATCATTAAACATTTCCCAAAGCATGTCCACAAACTATTAGTCCTCAGATAAAAAGGGGGACCCTGAGTTCGAGCGAGTTTGGGAAATGTGGCATCTGCCACCTTCCTCATAGCTATTCCTCAGGCACATGAGAGCATAAAAGCCTCTGAAAACTTCTGCAGAAAAGAAACCTGTTTAACTCCATCTAACATTTACACATCTCTCTTTTCCATGAACTTCTGAATGCGTCCCACAGAACTCGTGTTCCATGAGAATACCTTTAGGGGAATGCCTATTTGATCCAATGCCCTTGTCCAAAGAAGAAACTAAAGTCCAGGAAGGTGAAGCGACTTGTCCTGGGTCACGTGGCCAGTAAATGGCAGAGCTGGGACTTGACCCAAGCTAACGAATTCTTTGGGCTGTTGCTCTGTTAAAGCACGCTGAGAAAACACCTTCTGCTGTTTGACTCTCTAAATGCAAACATTTCTATACTGGTTTCATAGCCTTTTATTCTTCCTCTGAGGTTCTGTATCCATGACTGAGGATGCCAGGCTCCCTCTGGTCTGAGCTGTCTCCCCGCAGCCCTGGGTGGGGTTGGAGGAGCTCGACTATGGATTAGTTCTGCCTCCTCCCACTCCTGGCTCTGTAACACTGCAGCTGCTGGTCCAGGTCCAGGGAGCACTCCCACGCAGGCACCAATTTTCTTCGGAAACCCCACACGCCTGGAAATCTTTTCTGAAGGAGAAGGAAAGCCCAATAACCCAACCCAACAACGTGGCAGCTCTTACATGTTCCCTGACGTGGCCCGCAAACCAAGCCTCTCTTCAGTTTTAGCAGCTGTAGACCCAGGAGTAATGACAGCCCCGCCAGCCCAGCGACGTGGCAGCCGGTGCTGTGCTCAGCCGACCTGGGGGGCAGCCTGGAGCCTCCATTGGTCTTTTCCGGGTCCCAGGGCTGGGCAGATAGGGGACATGGAAGGGAGATCTGGATTAACCAGTAGAACCTCTACCCCCATCTCCAACACAAGTCTGTTTTTTCCCCACCATTGCCTGGATAAAGCAGGTCGCGTCACTTTCTTCTGAGACTGATCTAACACGGCCCCAATATGTCACCTCTCCCCACTTCTGGCTTCTGTTCTCAGACAGCAACGTCTTGTGATGAATCTTCGAGACTTTCCAAGCCAGTGGTGTTCAAACTGCCTTCTATAGGAGTTTCGTGCAGGAGTCTTAAGGGGACGGAAAGAAGGCCAAAGGGGCAGGTCTCTAGGTCCCAGTCCGTCCCTGCCTTCAACCAGAGCAGAACTACTTTTTTATTGGAGTAGAGTTGATTTACACTGTTGTGTTAGTGTCAGGTGTACAGCAAAGTGATTCCGTTATACATATACATATATCCACTCTTTTTTTTTGTTTGTAGATTCTTTTCCCATATAAGCCATTACAGAGTATTGAGTAGAGTTCCCTGTGCTGTATAGCAGGTTCTTATTAGTTATCTAGAGCAGAACTACTTTTATCTGTCTGACATATCAGACTTTTGCCTAAGATTTCATTCCATTTCCTAGAATGGGTTCGCTGCTTAAACAAAAAATTGAAATGTACAAATTTATTTTTCATCCACTGGCTTTATGGGTGAAGAAAAAATGAACAGAGAAAAAGAGGGTAATCTGTCCCAGACACGGTGTATCACAAACTCACAAACTATACCAGGCCCTACGGGAAAAGGGAGGTTTCCGAGAGCCACGCATGAGCCCTGGAGGATGTCAGACCCACTCCCCGGAAGCTTACAGTCCGCTCATCCCAGGTAGGCAGCCATGAGGAAGGGGCTCCATCCACCAGCCCGGTACATCCCTGGAGGAGAAACAAGGGTTACCAGGGAGGTAAATTTATCATCTTCAGGGGCAGGCGGTGATGGATGTGAGCAGCCCCTCTAAGGATTGGCTGGGCCTTGAGCAACCTGGAGAGAATGTGCCCCGCCCAGAGGCGCTCAGATCCCTTCCGCCCTTTTAATTAATTGATGTATTTATTTTTTAAAGTCTTTATTGAATTGTTACAATATTGGTTCTATTTCATGTTTTGGTTTTTTGGCTGCGAGGCATGTGGGATCTTAGTTCCCCGACCAGGGATGGAACTCGCACCGCCTGCATTGGAAGGCAAAGTCTTCACCACTGGACCACCAGGGAAGTCCCCCTTCTGCCCTTTTTAAAAATGTTTTGCCCTCCAAACAAAATGCAACTTCAGCAGGAATCTCTCCATTGGCCACAGTTTGGCACCTTTACTGATAGGGGCTGGTTCACCTTTCTTTAAGGGAATGGACCATCCCTCTTCTGTATTCTTCTGGGAGAAGGGCCAACATCTTACTTTCTGGTTTTGAAAACTTTAAAGAGACATAGCCTCTTGTTTCCTTCTCTCTGCTAATCTGTTCCTCTTCGCCTCCATTTTCTCATTTTTCTTCTTCCTTTTTGCCTGGGCCCCTCCTCTTTCTGTCCTTCCCATCTTTTTGAAAAGAGCAGTGGACCGAGAATCAAGGGGCCTGAGTTCCTCACTCTGTAAATGACTTGGGCAAGTCATCTCCCCTCTCTGGGCAGTTAGCTCACTTGTAGAATGAGGCTGTTGGGTGAGGTCATAATTTCAAAACAGCAGGGAATGAGGACCAAGATGAGGGGACTCAGGTTCTCTCCTTAGACCCCCAGAGGCAGCTGTTTGGCTATTTTAATCAGGCTCTGCAGCTAAATAACTCTTGAAAATCACAAGTCATTTAACTCAAGGCCTTCCAGCCTTTCAGTTCAGTGTTTCCTCTTCTTTTTCTATTCTTGCTCCTGCGTCTCTCCCTCCCTCAGGTCCTCAGGTTTGCTAGTGGAGACTTAACAATCCTCCAGGGTGGCAACCCTAAGTCTGTCCCGCTGTGCGCCTTCACTTGCAACGTGGGAGAAGAAATGATTTGTTTCCTGAAATCCCAGGGCCGTGAGGAATTGTAGCCAGCCACCCATCTTGGCCCCTGGTTGCAACACTGAGATCTCCACCCCCTGCCCTCCCCCACTAAACGGCCAGCTTCCCAGCCTTATCCCAAGTTGGATTATTCTCCTGATTCAGACATTTTTGTGGTGTGAAATCATCTCTGCCCCAGCCAGCTGAAGCCAGGAGCTTGCTGCAGCCCACAACAGCTCACCGGCCCTCCCTTCTCCTGCCACGTCCCACACCCTCAGCTCCTTTCCTCCAAGTGCTCAGAATTTCCATCTGATGTCCTTCCAAGGCTAAAAAGAAATTCAGACAGAGTGGCAGGGGCATGTCAGCTCTGGGATTCAGCTCTGGCCTTTCCCTGTAGCTCCTGTGCGGGTCCTGGCACATGGCTGACTCCCAGGTAAAGGTGACTAAAATGAGTTTGTGAAATCAAGACAGAGGGACACAGTCAAAGCAAGAAAGGGAGACAGGCTCGGAGAGAGGAAGAGAGAGACACCGACAGAGTCTGTCATGATCAAGAGAGGTAAGGAGAGAGGGGAAGAGGCAGACACAGAGAAACAAATGTGGAGAAAACGACTCAAAACTTAGCAATAAGACAAAAGGGTGACTGCATATCCTCTTTTTTTTTTTTTAATAAATGAATGTACTAAGCTAAGAGGTCTTTTATCTTTTAAAAAATTTTTTGGCTGTGCCTCATGGCTTGTTCCCCAACGAGGGATCGAACCCACACCCCCTGCAGTGGAAGCACAGAGTGTTAACTACTGGACCACCAGGGAAGTCCCTGTGTATCCTCTTGACGTTAGACTGAAGCTTACACACGCCTGTCCAAAGATCTGCTGCTCTAGGGGATATATTGTTGTTTGACTTGCTGTTTACTATTGATTGGGGGTTGGCTCTGAAGTTACATACTAACTCATAGATTTCTGTCCAGTTAAAGAAAGAAGCCCAGAGGTTACAGTTTTAATGCCTTGTAGGACATTAACCAGTTTCATATATGTCCTAGCAGATTTTTTCCAGCCTTCCTTCAATGCCTTTGTAGACATGATCTCTCTTTGAAGTCTCCTTGAATCAACTTTACCACCCTGCTTATTTCCTCATTAACAGGTTAAATAAATCATTGACATGTGCCCATTTTAAATTTTTATGCAAGTTGTGTTTTTAACTTTTAAAGAAACTATATTTTTGACAAGAGAAGCAAAAATAGAATGAGACAGATAAAGAAAGAGTGAGAGTGAGACACAGAGACAGAGAGAGAAAGGGAAAGAGAGAGAGACACTGGCAGACCGGCAGGAGAAAGCAACACAGAGAAACAGAAAGAGACAAAGGCAGAGATGGGAATTCCCTGGCGGTCCAATGGTTAGGACTCGGTGCTTTCAGTGCCGGAGCCTGGGTTCAATCCCTGGTCGGGGAATTAAGATCCCTCAAGTCATGGTGCAGCCAAAAGGAGAAAAAAAAAAAAAGAGAGATAAAGGCAGAGAGACTGAGACCCAGTCAAACCCATACACAAAATCAGAGAGAGAGAGAGAAAGAGAGAGAGAGACGTAAGGGCTAAAAGCAGAATGTAGTGTTGGCCATGCATCGCACAAAACCGTAAATAGTGGTGGCTTCCGGAGAGGGGATGGATGGGAGTGGAAAATCGAGGTGAAAGGGACTTCATGCTCACTTCTTAATACTTCTGTATTGCATTTTTTATGGACATGTAATCGCCTGTTATTTTATGGTTTTAAAAGAGGGAATCAGACATAGAGGGAAAGGCAAAGAGAGACTGTGAGGAAGAAACCACCAAAGAGAGACAGACGAGGCATCAAGAGCAGCACAAGTAGGGAAAGCGACATTTGAAGGGAGGCCCTGGAGGCTGGCACGGGCTGGGTGTGGTGCTGCTGGAAGTCTGGGTGGGAGGCTGGGAGGGAGCCGGAGAAAGCAGAGAAGAGGCAGACGTGGAGGACACAGATGGAGCAGGAACAGGAGATCCGGGGCAGGTGGAGGGGCACACAGGAGCCAGGGCCGGGCCTTCTCCCTCCTTCCGGAACCTGGGCGCCAAGGCCTGAGGGCAGGTGCCTTTCAGAGCTGTGGGGTTTAGGAGATAGAGGACAGGAGAGCCTCCCAGAGGTGCTTCTCCAGGGCATGGAAACTGCCCTGAGAGCTGCCAGGCCCACAGGCAACCACGTCTGGTACGTCAGCCTCCTAAGGGGACGGGGGACTGAGTGCTTGTCATGTCCAACCCAATTTAAGAAATGAGGTAACTCAGGCCCAGGCAGGAGGAGAGACTTGTTCAAGGTCACGTGGTTAATTTGAATATCATCAGGATGAGGAACTGAGTCTGCAACTCCCTCTTTGATATTCCTTCCACTCTTGCCCCTTCCACACAGCAACCAGAATGACTCCTTTAAAATGCACATCACTTCATGTCCCTGCCTTGCTTGAAACCCTTGCAGAATTCTCTCCCGCAGTATCCATTTTCTAGCCAATGAGATGTATGGAGTTTCTGAGAAGGATCCTTTCAGGAATTTGACTCATCTGGGAAGTCCATCTATTTCTTTTTTAAAAAATCAAATTATTTATATAGATAGGGGCTCTAATCCACCCCCAAAAATTTGGCCAAGGCCATGTACACCCTAGAGGCAGCTCCGCTTGTGGCTAAATCCAAATATCTTATGTATCGTGTCCTCAATAGACTCTTGACATGGACTCTCCTCCTCAGGTCCTTCAATGATATTGTAATATCTTTTTTTTTTTTTTTAATTTGGCCATGCTGCACGGCTTGTGGGATCTTAGTTCCCTGATCAGGGATTGAACCCGGGCCCTCGGCAGTGAAAGTGCAGAGTCCTAACCACTGGACCTCCAGGGAATTCCCCTCAGATCCTTCAAATGCTCACTCTTGGCAGGCAGAGCAGACTGAGCTGGTCCTCTTCATCCCTTCTCCTTCCCAAGGTGGTGAAGTTATCATGTGGTAGGCACTCATTTCTGGTGGGATGAAAAAGGACTCCAAAGGACAGAGTTGTTATTTCCAGCAATACTTTCATCTAGCTATTGGAAATCTATCCCTTTGGCCTTTCCTTCCTCCCTTCTTCCTGCTGCCTGGAATGCAGACATAATGGCTGGAGTGCCAGCAGCTATATTGGACCACAAAATGACCTTAAGAATGGAAGCCATTAGCTAAGATAGAAAGAGCCTGGGCCCTGATGACCAAGGAGCTGCCATATCAACTGTGGAATTTTACCTGATAGAGAAATCATTTCTATCTTCTTTAAGGCACTATTATTTTGGGGTTTCCCATTATATGCAGTCAAACTTAATTCTAATTGATTCACCCTTAATGTTTCCTAAACATTTGCTTTAATCCAAATTCTTTTTCTTGGCCCCCAAAGCCCTATGTAATCTGATCCCAGCTATCAGCCTCCAGCTCAAACTACGCACTCCCTTACTTTATACTCGTTACCTGCACTGGTCTTCTCTCTGTGAAGCAGATCCTCGTTCTACCTTAGGGACCTGGCACTAGCTGTTCCCATCCAGAATGTTCTAACTCCAGGAATTCACAGACATGCTACCCTCCAGCCATCTGATCTCAGCTCAACTAATTCTTGAGAGAAGCCTTCACTAATGACCTAATCTCAAAAAGATTCATGACCCACCCCCTAATCTCCAGTCACTCTGTCATACCACCCTGGGGAGATTTTCTTTATAGCACTTATCAGAAGATAAATTTACCTTGTGTGTTTATTCGTGGGCTTGTTCTCTGTCTCCCTCTCCCCAGAATCTAAGTGTCCCATGAGCAGGGACCTTGTATGTCTTGATCACCAGTACAGCCCTGTGGCCTCACACAATGCCTACATTTGCTCGACAGTGATGATTTTTCCATTTTCAAGAACTCCCCATATGAATGTTATGTTTGTTTTATCACAGTCTTTAAAAAATCAGTCTTACTAGGTGAAAAGATTAGAAGGCTTAAGGAATAGCGATATAATTATTTTTAAGAAATTAACACTAATGAATGTTAAGGTTAACTGGAATTTGATTTGGGTTTTTTAGTGTATTTTTAAAATTGAAGTATATGTTGTGTTAGTTTCAAGTGTACAGCAAAGTGATTCATGTATGTATATATATATATATATATATATATATATATATAAATCCTTTTTCAGAGTCTTTTCCATTATAGGTTATTAAAAGATATTGAGTATAGTTCCCTGTGCTATACAGTAGGTCCTTGTTGTTTACCTATTTTACATATAGTAGTGTGTATAATAGTTTGTTAATCCTAAACTCCTAATTTATCACTTCTCCCCCCACCTCCCCTGACCTTATTTGGTTTTTAACTACTGGCAAAGTCACACAATGTAATCTTTTCTAAAGACTCTACATTATTTTTCTGAATGTATATTTTCCCCCTTATTCACAATAAAAATGATTTCACAGAAAAATGAATTCACCATATTCCAGGCATGCGCTATGAGCAGTAGAGGCATGAATCCGACATGAATTGTGCTCATAGGTGGCTGATGGCTTTGGGAGTGAAAAAGCACACGTACACATAGCTGAGAGACACTATAGTCAGCAGCCCACAGAAATCTTGAAAACAGTATGCTAAGTGACAGAAGCAGTCACAAAAGACCATACATACATCGCATGATACCATTTATATAAAATGTCCAGAATAGGCAAATCTATAGAGACAGAAAGATGGTTAGTAGTTACCTAGAGCTGGGGGTGGGGTTTGACGGTAGCAGGGGTCCTAGGGAGAATGGATGCTAATGAGGTTTCTTTTTGGCATGATGAAAAGATTCTAAAATTGACTGTGGTGATCTGCACAACTGCACAACTCTGTGGATATACGACAAACCATTGAATTATACACCTTAAATAGGTGAATTGCACGGTGTATTAGTTACTAGGGTTGCCATAACAAAGTACCACATACTGGGTGACTTAACAGAAATTTGTTTTCTCACAATTGTGGAGGCTAGATATCTGAGATGAAGGTGTCATCAGGGTTGGTTTCTTCCAAGGCCTCTCCTCTTGGGTTGTAAATAGCTGTCTTCTCCCTGTGTCTTTTCATGGTCTTCCCTCGGTGTGTGTCTGTGTCCAACTTTCCTCTTCTTATAAGGACACCAGTCATATGGGATTAGGGCCCACCCTATTGACCTCATTTTAACTTAAGCATGTATTTAAAGGCCCTATCTCCAAATAAGAGCACATTCTGAGGTACTGGGGAGAGAGAGAGAGGGAAGGAAGGAGGGAGGGAGGGGTTCACCTAGAGCAGAAACACAACATGCTGGGGGATTCAGGAGGAGAACTTGCTGTTGCAGGGGTCCAGGGAATGACAGTGGGGATGGAAGTATCAAGGCATTTTTGAGGGCTACCTCTAGGGTAGCATGAAGAGTCTCTTGAACACAAATCTGGTGTCACTCCCCTGCCTAAACACTTCATTCCCCGCAGAATATACCCTTCAAGCTCCTTAAGGCAGCTTGAGTTCCTGCATAGCCTGGCCCCTGCCTAGCCTGGCCCCAGCCTCATCCCTCAACACCTCCCATCCCTTGCCCAACACCCCCCCACACACACACATTCTAGTAAACTGACCCACTTGTAATTGCTCTGTGACACCAGGATCTCTTGAACCTGCAGCTGCCTTTGTGTATCCTATTTTCCCTGCGTAGGAGAATTTCCCTATGGACTTGCTCATTCCTACCATCCTTCAGTGCTCAGCCTAGACATCACTTCCTTGGGAAAGCTTCTCTGATTCCCAAGGACTGGGTTAGGTACCTTCCCTACAGGCTCTGTAAGTGTTTACTCATCTCTCCTCCGCACTATACTGAGTTTCATGCCGGGCGAAGGGGGCGGGGGGCAGGGGGGCATGTGGAAATGATACCTTGCTCTCCATTGTGTCCCTAGCGTTTGCACAGTGCCGGGCCCAGAGGAAGGGCTCAATGGCTCATTTGAGTAAATGAGATTATACCTAGTGGTGGAAGGCAAAGAAAAGGCAGGAGGGCTCCCTACTTTTAGAATGGTCTCTTTTATCCCTTCCACCCTGGAATCATACAGCTTTCTGGCTCCCCTATCCTTGGAGAGATTTTCTCTGAGGTCCTCACGTAGCCCTCAGGCTATGGCGGCTGTGAGCCAGGGCCAGAGGGGGCTTGCACTGAGTACAGGCAGGGGATCCTCCACCTCTTTAAGTCCTTCTCTGGTTTCCAGCCCAGGGTTTCAGCCCCAAGGACAGGCAGCATCCACCTTCCCTCAGTGGCTCAGCTGATCAGGGAATAAGAAAGAAGGCCCTGTGCTCCCCGGTAGAGTAGTCAAGGGAGTGGGTTTGGGGTGCGGGGAGCAGGCAGTGGAAGGCCCAGGCGAGCACAGAGCCATTTCAGGGGCTCTCAGAGTCCTTCACCCAGTGACCTCCCAGGGCCTCTCCTCTCTTTCCAATGAAAAATATAATTTTTCTAATGTTTCTCAGCAACTCTCAGAGGTCCAGAGGAAAGGCAGCCAGGGGGGAGCCAGGAGCGAGGGGAGGCTTTCTCCTAAAATACAAGGAGGCAGTGTGTCCTCCTGAGCAGGGCTTCTCAGATTCAGTCATTGGGCACCGCCTTCACCATCTTTGCTGTGTCCTCCTAACACCTATCATCTTATTTCAGCTTATTTTTTAAAACCAAAATAAGTGAAAAAGTGTCTCACTAACTGTGCCTGGGATCCACTCTCTGCCCCTCCCCCTCTGCACGGAGGTTGGTCTTTTTTTTTTTAAACAATAGACTTTATTTATTTATTTTGGGTGGGGTTTTTTTTTTGTCTTTTAAAAATTGTTTTAACATCTTTATTGGAGTATAATTGCTTTACAACGTTGTGTTAGTTTCTGCTTTATAACAAAGTGAATCAGCTATACATATACATATATCCCCATATCCCCTCCCTCTTGCGGCTCCCTCCCTCCCACCCTCCGTATCCCACCCCTCTAGGTGGACACAAAGCACCGAGCTGATCTCCCTGTGCCATGCGGCTGCTTCCCACTAGCTATCTATTTTACATTTGGTAGTGTATATATGTCCATGCCACTCTCTCACTTCGTCCCAGCTTACCCTTCCCCCTTCTCGTGTCCTCAAGTCCATTCTCTACATCTGCGTCTTTATTCCTGTCCTGCCCCTACGTTCTTCAGAACCATTATTTTTTAGATTCCAGATACATGTGTTAGCATACGGTATTTGTTTTTCTCTTTCTGACTTCCTTCACTCTGTATGACAGACTGTAGGTCCATCCACAGAGGTTGGTCTTAAACCCACCTCAGTGGGTGCCCATGGCCTGTTTCCATTTGGGATGGGCCAGTGGGAAGCACAGTAGGAGACTGGGAAGAGGAGAAAGAAGAGCGGGGAACTGGCATATAAGTTCCCCCGGCTCCTGCCCCGGGGTTTCACAGCAGACTGACTGTGTCCCTCTGCCCAGAGCCCAGCTCCCATCCAAGGCCCCTCTCTTGTTCTTGTAACCACCTCTCCCCTTGCCCTTCAGGCCCCGTGCTGTTGCTGGCCCTGGGGACCTGTGTCATCCCTGTGGTTGACCTCCCTGGGCCCACGTTTTGAAAGTGCTGTCTGTTTCCTGCCGGGAACCTGACTGATAAACTTGTCATAAATAGAGAGTAATTGACACAGTGCTAATAAAATCATGGTATTAAATTCTAACTCAGTGTAAAAGAGAACGAGGGAAAATTTCTTTTTTTAAAAAAAATTTTTTTATTGGAGTATTGTTGCTTTACAGTGTTGTGTTAGTTTCCACCATACAGCATAGTGAATCAGTTATACATATACATATATCCACTCTTTTTTGGATTTCCTTCCCATTTAGACCACCACAGAGCACTGAGTAGAGTTCCCTGTGCTATACAGTAGGTTCTCATTAGTTATCTATTTTATATATAGTAGTGTGTGTATGTCAATTCCAATCTCCCAGTTCATCCCACCCCCCTCCTCCCTTGGTAACCATAAGTTTATTTTCTAATCTGTGACTCTATTTCTGCTTTGCAAATAAGTTCATCTGAGCCATTTTTCTAGATTCCACATATAACCGATATTATATGCTATTTGTCTTTCTCTTGCTGACTTACTTCACTCTGTATGACAATCTCTAGGTCCAGGAAATTTCTATGTAATGCTATAAAATGATCTCCAGGACATATTAGCTAAAAAACAAATAAGCAACAACAAAAACACAAGGTGCCGAACAGTGTTTAGAGTACAAGGGAGAGACAGACACACATCTGTGTAGGTGTTTGCTTATATTTTCAACGAGAAACAAAAGACAAACCAAACATTAAAAGAAGTGTTTACCTTAGGGAGAGAGAAAAAGATTATTGATAAAAGCTAGCTTTCTGAATATACCTTGTTATATAATTCTAACTTTGGAACTATTAAATGTTTTACATAATTTAAAATGCTAAATTATATCAAAGGGATAAAGTAAATTCTAAAAATAAAAACATACAGGAGCAAAAGAGCCTCATTGTATGTCACGTTGGCGGCATAACCATCCTGAGAACCATTATTTCAAGTAAATTTAATAGTATTTTGGCTGTTCATCCTTAAGGAGATATATACTTAGGAAAAAAAGTATATTCCATAGACTTATTTTTAGTATTAATATTAGTATCTGGGTACGGTAGGATAAAGAAATAAATTATATATGTGGTAGAGGAAATAACTTATACTGATATCATTAGCAACCAACATTTAGAGCCTAAGAGATACATTTTTAAAATAAAACAATTAAACAAAATGCTTGTAATCGCTTGAACTGGGAATTTAAAGCCCTGAGCTCATCATTTTCTTTCCTTGCCTCTGGCAGCACCCTTAGAAGCAACCAGCCAGCTGCATCACCCACCTTACTTTCACTAAGATGTTCTATGATAGCGAATATTCGGTCACTTAGGGCCTTGGCTTCTATAGGTACTTGGTTATGGGAATCTGTAGCTAACAGTGTGAGTAACTGTTGTGCCATAGACTGCAAGTGTCCCCTTTAGCACTGAAAACAAGGTCATTAGTGCCTTTAAACCTAGTCAGACTAGAGAACCAATTTGGAAAATTCATCTTAAGATTCTGTTTCTCAGGAACCACTTTCAGTATCAATCTGAATCTTCATCTAACTACCAGTTTACAGGAAACAAAGGGATAGAGGAACATATTCGGAAACACTGCAAGAACCCAACCAGCCAAATCCAGAATGTGAGAAATTCTGCAGGACAAATAAGATGGTTTGTTCAATAAATGGTGTGAGAAAAGGTGGGGCATGGGGAGGAACTCCAATAAATTGAATGGGACATAAAAGTAGTGTAGGGTATGGGTTTCTTTGTATCTTGATTCAAATCAGCCAAATAGAAATATTTTGGGGATAATTTGGAAAAATTGAACACAAACTGGGTATTGGATGACATTAAAGAATTACTTTTAATTGTGTTAGGTGAGATGATGGAATTGTGGCTCCACTGAAAAGAAAGTTCTTATCTGTTAGCTTTACATGCTGAAATATTTATGAGTGTGATGATATAATGTATAAGATTTGTTTTGAAATACTTCTGCAAAAAAGTGTGTGATGGGGCTGGGTGTGTAAACAAGCTTGATAAAATCTTGAGAGTAATTAGAGCTGGGTGCTGGTACATAGGAGGTTAATAATATTATTCTCTTTGCTTTGAATTGTGCTTGAAATTTTCCACAAAACATTAAGATAACAATATTAAACTAAATTACTTCTGTTTCTTGTGAAGGCTCTGAGCCTAACATGGACTCCACTGTTGTTAAAAAAAAGAAAGATTAGCAAGTGAGGGGTGTTAGCAATTTAATAGCTTCAAACCAAGACTTTCTCCTATATGTGATCAGAAGGATTGGAAAAATATTTAAAAGCAAATAATTTCCTGAATCTGTGGATTCAGTGTAATTTCATGCGAAAAATAATCTTCAGAACAAAAAGTGGTCAGCGTCCCATCTTGAGAGGCTCCGGTATTATAAAGTGAGCCCAGGACTGGGGGCAGGAGGCCTGGGATCAAATTCTCACTCAGAACTGTCTCATGGGAAGTCCCCTCACCTTGGTTTCTTCCTCTGTAAAATGGGAGAAATCAGGCTAAAAGATCTCTAGGATCCCTCCAATTATGTCAAGCTGTGATTCAGTAAATGACCAATGTGTCTAACAACTCATTCAGTCATTCAACAATCAATTTATTCAACACCTACTGTTGACGGTGCTAGATGCTGGGATGTGCCTGCACACAGAGCTTAGGGTCTAGCTGTAATCTGCCATTTCCAAGAGAATGTTAGTTATTCTGAAAAACAGACACTGGTATAGCGGTACATTTTGGAAGGGGTATGAGGAGTGTTCTCCCAGATCTCCTGCCTACTCAAATCCTGACTTTTCCTCCCCAGACCACCTGCATTTCAGAATAGCTGTTACCTCCCTGGGACCAGGGGATGCGATGCCCTGAATAGCTAGGCAAGGGGGCATTCTTATCCTGAAGCAGGGGGTAGAGTCTTCCCACCCCACACAGGTGCTGAGAGTGGGAGGACGGATGGTCCAGGGGAAAACTCAGGTGCTATAACTGGAGAAAGGGTCAGTGGATGCTAAGGGACAGAAGGTACCAGCCCACTGCCTCTCTTATCTCACTGCAAGTGCTAGAATAAATGTACCACACTTCCTCATTCCTCTGTGGGGAGATAACATAAAGAAATGTCACTATACTACTTTTTTTAAATTAATTAATTAATTTATTTATTTATTTTGGCTGCGTTGGGTCTTTGTTGCTGTGCGCAGGCTTTCTCTAGTTGCGGTGAGCGAGGGCTACTCTTTGTTGCAGTGTGTGGGCTTCTCATGGCAGTGGCTCCTCTTGTTGTGGAGCACGGGCTCTAGGCATGCAAGCTTCAGTAGTTGTGGTGCATGGGCTCAGTAGTTGTGGTTCATGGGCTTAGTTGCTCCACGGCATGTGGGATCTTCCCAGACCAGGGATCGAACCCATGTCCCCTGCAGTGGCAGGCAGATTCTTAATCCCTGTGCCACCAGGGAGGTCCCACTCTACTACTTCTTAACTAACCCCATCAATAGGAATCAGTCCAAAGAATTGTTTTAACATCTCTATCTCAGTTTTCTCCTCTGTGGAATAGGGATAATGGTATCTATCCCCATAAAGCAATGAAGAAGATCCAGGCAGATACTTCATGTAAACGGCTTAGCACAATGCCTGAAACATTAAAAAAAAAAACAAAAACTGGATAAATGGCAGGTCTTTCAACATTAAATGCAACAACATTCGCATTATAGGGGTCCCAGAAGGAGAAGAGAGAGAGGAAGGAAAATATTTGAAGAGATTATAGCCGAAAACTTCCCTAACATGGGAAAGGAAAAAGCCACCCAAGTCCAGGAAGCACAGAGAGTCCCAGGCAGAATAAACCCAAGGAGAAACACGCCGAGACACATAGTAATCAAACTGACGGAAATTAAAGACAAAGAAAAATTATTGAAAGCAACAAGGGAAAAACAACAAATAACATACAAGGGAACTCCCATAAGGTTAACAGCTGATTTCTCCGCAGAAACTCTATATGCCAGAAGGGAGTGGCATGATATATTTAAAGTGATGAAAGGGAAGAACCTACAACCAAGATTACTCTACCTGGCAAGGATCTCATTCAGATTCGATGGAGAAATCAAAAGCTTTACAGACAAGCAAAAGCTAAGAGAATTCAGCACCACCAAACCAGCTGTACAACAAATGCTAAAGGAACTCCTCTAAGTGGGAAACACAAGAGAAGAAAAGGACCTACAAAATCAAACTCATAACAATTAAGAAAATGGTAATAGGAACATGCATATCGATAATTACCTTAAACATGAATGGATTAAATGCTCCAACCAAAAGACACAGGCTCACTGAGTGGATACAAAAACAAGACCCATATATATGCTGTCTACAAGAGACCCACTTCAGACCTCAGGACACATACAGACTGAAAGTGAGGGGATGGAAAAAGATATTCCACGCAAATGGAAATCAAAAGAAAGCTGGAGTAGCAATTCTTATATCAGACAAAATAGACTTCAAAATAAAGACTATTACAAGAGACAAGGATGCTACATAATGATCAAGGGATCAATCCAAGAAGAAGATGTAACAATTGTAAATATTTATGCACCCCACATAGGAGCACCTCAATACATAAGGCAAATGTAACAGCCATAAACGGGGAAATCGACAGTAACACAATCATAGTCGGGGACTTTAACACGCCCACTTTCACCAATGGACAGATCATCCAAAATGAAAATAAATAAGGAAACACAAGCTTTAAATAACACATTAAACAAGTTGGACTTAATTGATATTTATAGGACATTCCATCCAAAAACAACAGAATACACATTTTTCTCAAGTGCTCATGGAACATTCTCCAGGATAGATCACATCTTGGGTCACAAATCAAGCCTCAGTAAATTTAAGAAAATTGAAATCATATCAAGCATCTTTTCCAACCACAATGCTATGAGATTAGAGATCAATTACAGGGGAAAAAAACGTAAAAAACACAAACACATGGAGGCTAGACAATATGTTACTAAATAACTAAGAGATCACTGAAGAAATCAAAGAGGAAATCAAAATATACCTAGACAGTTTATGAAAATTCATTCAGCTTGTAATATTCATTGTAGACTTGTAATATGGGTACATTACTGTGTCTATACACCAAGTTTTTGGGGTTTTTTACATCTTTATTGGAGTATAATTGCTTTACAATAGTGTGTTAGTTTCTGCTTTATAAAAAAGTGAATCAGTTATACATATACTATGTTCCCATATCTCTTCCCTCTTGCGTCTCCTTCCCTCCCACCCTCCCTATCCCACCCCTCCATACACCAAGGTTTTTTTTACTTGATTAAAATAATTACTTTCAAGTTGCAAAAAAAAAAAACAAACCTAGAGACAAATTACAACAAAAACACGACGATCCAAAACCTATGGGTTGCAGCAAAAGCAGTTCTAAGAGGGAATTTTATAGCAATACAAGCCTACCTCAAGAAACAAGAAACATCTCAAATAAACAAGTTAACCTTACACCTAAAGGAACTAGAGAAAGAAGGACAAACAAAACCCAAAGTTAGTAGAAGGAAAGAAATCATAAAGATCAGAGCAGAAATAAATGAAATAGAAACAAAGAAGACAATAGCAAAGATCAATAAAACTAAAAGTTGGTTCTTTGAGAAGATAAACAAAACTGATAAACCTTTAGCCAGACTCATCAAGAAAAAGAGGGAGAGGACTCAATTCAATAAAATTAGAAATGAAAAAGGAGAAGTTACAATGGACACCACAGAAATACAAAGCATCCTAAGAGACTACTACAAGCAACTCTTTGCCAATAAAATGGACAACCTGGAAGAAATGGACAAATTCTTAGAAAGGTATAATCTTCCAACACTGAACCAGGAAGAAATAGAAAATATGAACAGACCAATCACAAGTAATGAAATTGAAACTGTGATTAAAATCTTTCAACAAACAAAAGTCCAGGATCAGATGGCTTCACAGGTGAATTCTATCAAACATTTAGAGGGCTTACCTGGTGGCATAGTGGTTAAGAATCCATCTGCCAATGCAGGGGACATGGGTTCGAGCCCTAGTCCGGGAAGATCCCACATGCTGCGGAGCAACTAAGCCCGTGCGCCACAACTACTGAGCCTGCGCTCTAGAGCCCACGAGCCACAACTACTGAAGTCCACAGGCCTAGAGCCCACACTCCGCAACAAGAAAAGCCACCACAGTGAGAAGCCTGCACACTGCAATGAAGAGTAATCCCTGCTCGCTGCAACTAGAGAAAGCCCACGTGCAGCAACGAAGACCCAATGCAGCCAAAAATAAAATAAATAAAAATAAATTTATAAAAAAAAACACATTTAGAGGAGAGCTAACACCCATCCTTCTCAAACTCTTCCAAAAATTTGCAGAGGAAGAAACACTCCCAAACTCATTCTGTGAGGCCACCATCGCCCTGATACCAAAACCAGACAAAGATGCTACAAAAAAAGAAAATTACAGACCAATATCACTGATGAATATGGATGCAAAAATCCTCAACAAAATACTAGCAAACAGAATCCAACAACACATTAAAAGGATCATACACCATGATCAAGTGGGATTTATCCCAGGGATGCAAGCATTCTTCAATATACACAAATCAATCAATGTGATACACCATATTAACAAATTGAATAATAAAAACCGTATGATCATCTCAGTAGATGCAGAAAAGCTTTTGACAGAATTCAACACCGATTTATGATAAAAACTCTCCAGAAAGTGGGCATAGAGGGAACCTACCTCAACATGATAAAGCCCGCAGCAAACATCATTGTCATATACGACAAACCCACAGCAGAAATCATTCTCAATGGTGAAAAACTGAAAACATTTCCTCTAAGGTCAGGAACAAGATAAGGATGTCCACTCTTGCCACTATTATTCAACATAGTTTTGGAAGTCCTAGCCACGGCAATCAGAGAAGAAAAAGAAAGAAAAGGAATACAAATTGGAAAAGAAGAAGCAAAACTGTCACTGTTTGCAGATGACATGACACTATACATAGAGAATCCTAAAGATGCCACCAGAAAACTACTAGAGCTAATCAATGAATTTGGTAAAGTTGCGGATACAAAATTAATGCACAGAAATCTCTTTCATTCCTATACACTAACAACGAAAGATCAGAAAGAGAAATTAAGGAAACAATCGCATTCACTGTTGCAACAAAAAGAATAAAATACGTGGGAATAAACCTACCTAAGGAGGTAAAAGACCTGTACTCAGAAAACTATAAGACACTGCTGAAAGAAATCAAAGATGACACAAACAGATGGAGAGATATACCATGTTCTTGAATTGGAAGAATCAACATTGTGAAAATGACTATACTACCCAAAGCAATCTACAGATTCAGTGCAATCCCTATCAAATTATCAGTGGCATTTTTTACAGAACTAGAACAAAAAAATCTTAAAATTTGTATGGAAACACAAAAGAACCCGAAAAGCCAAAGCAGTCTTGAGGGAAAAATACGGAGCTGGAGGAATCAGACTCCCTGACTTCAGACTGTACTACAAAGCTACAGTAACCATGACAATATGTTACTGGCACAAAAACAGAAATATAGATCAATGGAACAGGATAGAAAGCCCAGAGATAAACCCACGCACCTGTGGTCAACTAATCTATGACAAAGGAGGCAAGGGTATACAGTGGAGAAAAGATAGTCTCTTCAATAAGTGGTGCTGGGAAAACTGGACAGCTACATGTAAAAGAATGAAATTAGAACACTCCCTAACACCATACACAAATATAAACTCAAAATGGATTAGAGACCTAAATGTAAGACCCAATACTATAAAACTCTTAGAGGAAAACATAGGAAGAACATTCTTTGACATAAATCACAGCAAGATCTTTTTTGATCCACCTCCTAGGGTAATGGAAGTAAAAACAAAAGTAAAGAAATGGTACCTAATGAAACTTAAAAGCTTTGGCAAAGCAAAGGAAACTACAAACAAGAGGAAAAGACAACCCTCAGAATGGGAGAAAATATTTGCAAGCGAATCAATGGACAAAGGATTAATCTCTAAAATTTACAAGCTGCTCATGCAGCTCAATATCAAAAAAACAACACAATCAAAAAATGGGCAGAAGACCTAAATAGACATTTTTCCAAAGAGGACATACAGATGGCCAAGAAGCACCTGAAAAGCTGCTCAACATCACTAATTATTAGAGAAATGCAAATCAAAACTACAATGAGGTATCACCTCACACCAGTTAGAATGGGCATCATTAGAAAATCTACAAACAACAGATGCTGGAGAGGGTGTGGAGAAAAGGGAACTCTCTTGCACTGTTGGTGGGAATGTAAATTGATTCAGCCACTATGGAGAACAGTATGGAGGTTCCTCAAAAAACTAAAAATAGAATTACCATGTGACCCAGCAATCCCACTACTGGGCATATACCGTGAGAAAACCGTAATTCAAGAAGAGTCATGTACCACAATGTTCATTGCAGCTCTATTTACAATAGCCAGGACATGGAAGCAACCTAAAGGCCCATCAACAGATGAATGCATAAAGAAGATGTGGTACATGTATACGTTGGAGTGTTACTCAGCCATAAGAAGGAATGAAATTGGGTCATTTGTAGAGACATGGATGGAACTAGAGACTGTCATACAGAGTGAAGTCAGAAAGAGAAAAACAAATACTGTACATTAATGCATATATGGGGAACCTAGAAAAATGGTACAAATGAACTGGTTTGCAAGGCAGAAATAGAGACACAGATGTAGAGAACAAACATATGGACACCAAGGGGGGAAAGCAGCGGGGAGTGGGGATGGTGGTGTGATGAACTGGGAGATTGGGATTGACATGTATACACTGATGTGTATAAAATGGATGAGTAATAAGAACCTGCTGTATAAAAAAATAAATTTTTTTTAAAAAGTTTTAATTCTGGAAAAAAAATGGCAGGTCTTTCACTACTTCTTGTCCACTTAGTCCATTCGCCAGACCCAGAAAGCAACTCCCTAGCTTGCCCAGGCTTCCTGAAGTGTAACCTTCTTGTTGATTATCTGTGACCCTTGCTCTCAGCCACCCATAGGACCCAGAAAACCCAACCTCGGCCCTAGTCATTCAATTTATGGCCCCTGAGTCATTCTCTAGGTTGAATGGCCCAAGCAGGTATGCTTGGAACTCTCAGGACACCAATCAAATTCCTGTTTATGAGTGTTCATTGGAACACTAATGACCATAAAAAACAGCCGAGAGGCTAGGATAAATCTGACCCATTTTTTTTTTCCAGAAGACTTTCCCAAATTCCTTTGGCAGACACACCCAGTCCTTCTTCCTATTAATACTAACCGCAGGCCATCCTATTTGCCTTGTTTTAACCTGCCTAGTCTCATCTCCAGAATAGATTATTTTACCCTTGGTTTTAAAGAAGCACTTCCTAGGACCTCCCTAACCATCCTAAACCACTTAAGATTTAACATCCAGTGGATTGCCATCTCCCACGTGGTCAGGGCCAGAATTCTCAGCTCACCTTCAAGATTCTCCAACATCTGACCTCAACGTGTACCATGATCTTTTATGCAAATTCTACTTACTTCATACTTGAGTGATTATTCTCTATAAGAGTGCTCACCCACCTTCTTGGTTTTTCCCAAGTTCGACAAATACTTTTTGGACTTTAGACAAGACATTTCCCTCTCTGTATAATCTGGTAGAAATTTCAGGTGCCTCGAGGCAGAGGTTAAGATTTGATTAAATAGCCCAGTTGAACACAAGGGAGTGGGATGGAGCCTTAGTGAACTGGACAGTATCTGGCCTGCATAAAGTCATTCAAATTTAAAATGTTTATGAACGAAGTGGTAGCCAGACAGAAAACACCTGTTGGCCTGGGACCTTCAGAAAATCTTTGCTATCAATTCTTTAATAATACAACCCCAATTCCAAATGAAATTGTACACACACTTTCAATATATTAATAAATAATAGTAGTGTCTTATCAATATAAGTTTATTTTCTGATTTTAAACATCGTTTTGGGAATTCCCTGGCAGGTCAGTGGTTAGGACTATGGGCTTTCACTGCCGAGGGCCCAGGTTCAATCCCTGGTTCGGAGGCTAAGATCCTGAAAGCTGCTTGGCGTGGCCAAAATAAATAAATAAACATTGTTTCCTGTGTTTGTTAAAACCAGTCAATGAGAAGAATAGGCATTGATGATCACAAAAACTTGAAACTGAAACTGGAGTTTGGATGACAATTGCAGACTTGAATCAGCCTTAGCAGCCAATCCACTGAACAATATATATTTTTTATGCCATAATATTGAGAATATACCAATTTACGGATATGTAGTTGAAACTGGGCGCAATTTTTAAACAGCTCTCTTTGAAACACAGAATATTTTGCAGTTAAACAGAGAATAAAGGAGAAGTTTGATTCCAAGGTCTACACACACAAAAAAGTTAACCTGATAGTTGACTGCTGATATTTATAGACTTTTCTTTCTCAGAAATAGAAACTCTGATTTTTAACTGGGTGTGTGACAAACAGAATTTTTAAAACTAAATTTCCCAGACTGCTTTGCAGGTAGATGTGGCCATATAACTAAGTTCTGGCCAAAAGAATATACACAGAAGTGTCATATGCAATTT
Organism: Globicephala melas; assembly: GCF_963455315.2. Taxonomy (NCBI): domain Eukaryota; kingdom Metazoa; phylum Chordata; class Mammalia; order Artiodactyla; family Delphinidae; genus Globicephala; species Globicephala melas. Next base: position 127,287,238 of record NC_083316.1, read on the forward strand.
CTGGGAAATGTCTTGCTGACAGAATGCAATTGGGGTGGGTGGAGCTTAAGCAGCCATTTTGGAACATGAGGTTTAAAGCCAATGTTGGGTGTGGCAGAGCAGCAAAATAGAGTGAATCCAGGTCTTTCATGATCATGAAGCCAAAATCCCAGCCCTTGATAACTTGCCTCCAAATTTTGTTTATATGAGAGCAAAACAAATTTCTGCATTGTTTAAGGCATTGCCGTTTTTGGTTTGGTTTTCTGATACTTACAGCTGAAACTGTGATATGGAAAAGTAAACTGATGATGGCCTTGAATGGGTTAAAATTTGTTACCTAACACTTATAAGTGTGCCTGTTGTTCCTTAAGATTTTCAAGTGAGCCTAATATCTAAAACAGCTGGAAGGTAGCAGAATATGCCACTCCAAAATATGCCAACATGGCATGGGTGGCATATTCGGCTGCCCTTCACGATGATTCTCAAACTTTTGGTCTCAGGACCCCATTATTGTCTTAAAAATTGTTGTGAGGGGGACTTCCCTGGTGGCGCAGTGGTTAAGAATCCGCCTGCCAGTGCAGGGGACATGGGTTTGATCCCTGGTCCAGTAAGATCCCACATGCCGCAGAGCTACCACATGCCCGTGTGCCACAACTACTCAGCTTGCACTCTAGAGCCCGTGAGCCACAACTACTGAGCCCGCGTGCCACAGCTACTGAAGCCCGCATGCCTAGAGCCCGTGCTCCACAACAAGAGAAGCCACTGCAATGAGAAGCCCACACACTGCAATGAAGAGTAGCCCTCGCTCGCAGCAACTAGAGAAAGCCTGCACGCAGCAAGGAAGACCCAATGCAGCCAAAAGTAAATAAATTAATTAAATTATTATTTTTTTAATTGTTGTGAGGGAGTTCCCTGATGGCCTATTAGTTAGGATTCTGGGCTCTCACTGCTGTGGCTCAGGTTCAATCCCTGGTCAGGGAACTAAGATCCCACAAGCTGCACAGCACGGCCAAAAAAAAAAGAAGAGAAAACTGTTGTGACTTCAAAGAATTTTTATTTAGTCAGTTATATCTAGCAATATTCACTGTGTTAGAAATTAACACTAAGATCTTTTTAAAACGCAAGAATATACAAACACACAACCCATTAGGTATCAGGGCAATGAGAACATCATATGTCACATAGCCGCGTGTCACGTAACCTCTGAAAAAACCCCACTGGATGCTTGGGAGAGAATGCGAGTAAAAAAGGCAAATAACATCTTAGTGTATTATGAACCTATAGTTTGGAACTCGTGGACCTTAAAGGGACCCCCAGGACCCTGGGGCCACACTGATCTAAAACATGAAATTTTAATCAAATATTTGGGGCGGCTGGACACACCTTCAGTGATTTCAGAATCTCAGAACACGATGATGCCTAAGATTCAGCACTAGATATTTGTTGGGGCTTTGGGGGGCCACCAGCATCCATTTCCCCTTCTTTGGGAACCATGTCTTGATTTCCCTCTCAGGCAGTAATACCCTCTCCTGCACGCTCAGCCCAGCTTAGAAAAAGAGCCTGTGACTAGGCTAAGCCATCTCATGCTCCATGGCCACAGCGACCCTTTCAAGGAGGAGCATGAGGTGGAAGCCAGGCCTGCAGCCAAGGATCTGGCCTTTCCTCCTGGGCTGGACTAGGAGTGGATGCGAGATCCAGGGTAGCAGCAGCCTTCCTGAGATCACACGGGGAGGCCTGTGTGAGCATGAAGCCAACGTGAGAGAGACAGAGACAGAGACGGAGACCAGTCCTGGGACGTTGGTCGGAGCCCCTAAACCAGCCCGAGCCAGACACTACTATTTGTCTGCTCTTCTGCTTAATCCGCAGACCCTCCTCAGGGAGCTCTCTGTCCACGTCCAGCCAACATACTGAGCTTCCTAGACCGCCTTGCTGTGCAGGGAGGCCGTGTGACATGTTTCTGGTCAATGACTTGTAGGCAGAAGTCCGTGCCTGGAAGCTTCTGAGGTAGCTTGTGAAAGGAAGGAGACTTTGCCCCTTGACCCTTTTTCTCGGATTGCAGGCATGAGACTAGAAGGAGGGCAGCAGGGGAGTGAAAGGCACCAGGAAGGCTGACGGGAGGAACGGGTTGCTTTGCAGAGAGAGATCAATGTGTTTGGAATCAAGCTTCTGTGACACACAGCAGTGTGCACTCCCTACGTGATATGTAGCCCTGCTCCTGGCCTTGCTGTTTACAGGAGCCAATCAGGTCCCTTTGGGGCTTATGCTGCTTTGGGTTAGGTATTGTCACTTTCTTTCTTTCTTTCTTTCTTTTTTTATTAATTTTTATTGGAGTACAGTTGCTTTACAATGTTGTGTTAGTTTCTGCTGTACAGCAAAGTGAATCAGCTGTACGTATACATATATCCCGTGTTTTTTGGATTTCTTTCCCATTTAGGTCACCACAGAGCACTGAGTAGAGTTCCCTGTGCTATATAGTAGTTTCTCATTAGTTATCTGTTTTATGGGTGTTCTGTCACTTTCAAGAGAAGAATTCAGATTTCTAGCTCTGAGGAGATCTTGTGTTTACTCAAGCAGGCGGCTAAACTTTTCTCGCGTCTCTGAGACAAGGTGAGCCCCAGTCATAGCTTTAAGAGAAAGGAGATGAAATTCATTACATGGCAGAGGAGAATCACCCCATGGCTTCAGAGAAACAGCAAAGCAGGACGAGAAAGGAAGAAAGTCACGGGAGAGGGCAAAGAGCAGCCTTAAGGAGAGCAGAAAACATGTCCTGGCTTTAGAAAGGAGCTGAAAGAGTGTCTGGGGCTGCTGTCTGGGTCACACGCATAATTCTGATGACTCTACAGCCAAGCTATGTAGGGAGGCTCCTCCAGTTTCTAGCAAGCTGCAGTTGGCCCTTACGCTTCTCAGGCATGTGAAGAACTGCATTCTTTCGGGAGCTGGGCCTCTCTCTTCTGGATTTTTCCACTCTCCTGGGGAGGGGCAGGGAGAAGATGGAGGGAGAATATGAATTCATGTGAGCATGCACAAACTTTAGAGTCAGAAAATCTGAATCGAAGTCCTGATTCTGCACCAGATTGCTGGGGATCTGGAGCAATGTATTTCATTTCTCTGGGACTCAGTTTCTTCCCATGTAAAACGGTCATGGTAATAGTCATCTCATAGAGTTGTTGCAAGGATTAGATGAGCTAGTGAAATGTAATATGAAAGAATTACATAAGGAGTAGCCATTGGGGGAAGCCAGGTAGAGGGTACATGGGATCTCTGCGTACTTTTGCTACTTCCTCTTCAGCTTCTTGTGAATCTAGGATGATTTCAAAATTAAAAGTTCTAAAAAAATTTTTTTTTAATTAATAGGAAGGAAGGAAAAGACGAAAATCTACCAGTCCTGGGTGTCGGGTTTTGTAGTTTCCTAGCGGTTGGGCAGTAGGAGCGAGGAGATGAGAGAATATGATGGGGACGGGAATGGATTCATTCATTAGCTTAATTAATTAGATCCCTATAATGCTCCTAGAGATATAAAAGTAAAGATTATAGAGCTTTTAAGTGACTGGTGACGGTGGGACTTTGTTTTCTTCGATTGTGGCTCTGCCCAGACTGGGCTGCGCGAAGCTTTGGGATTTTCCGGGGTTATGCTCTCACAGAGGCAGGTCAGCTATGTTGATCCCCTTTCACTGCTCCGGCCCTGCTACCCTTGCAACAGGCTGCCCAGCAGTCCCACCCGTCACAGCATTCCTCTCAGAAATGTGGTCAGAATCAGGACAAAAACAATACCTTGGCCCCTGAGTCTGTCTAGAACCTTCTCTAAGATACCAAGTCTCTCAGGCTCATGACCTCATCCCACCTCTCCTCCATCCCTGGAATAGATTAATAGCCTCTGGTGCTGGAGGACATTACATTAGCATGTAATGTGCTTAGCTCAGAGCCTGGCACATAGAAAGTGTACGTTAAACTCAAGCTATTATAGTGAATGGAAAGCATCAGGACAAGTCAGTACATGGCCCAGCCCTGCTGTAAGTTGCTGGTGACTTCCAATAAATCTCTCCGCCTCTCTGGATCAGTTCTTCCTCCTGTGAAAAAATGAAAGAGTTGAACCAGAGGTAGCCCCCTCTACTCTAAAGATCTCTGAAACCCTTGAGGGAAAGTCTAAGCCACTCCCTGCTAAGAAGCTGCCACGGCTTCGAAACACTGAGTTATCAATGCCTCAGTAAACTATACTTCCTCTAGGGAACTCCCAGCCCAAGAGGGAAGGCTGCTAAACGACAGAGAGCTTTTCAAGATATTTGGCTGGGGCTGTGCTGACTCAGAAGAAACAAACAGTACAATTCTCAGTCCTGAAGGTAACAAGAAGTCCCCTGCCAGTCCCCAGAGAGAAAGCCCGCTGTAAGCTCACGAAACAGGGCAGGGCTTTCATAGATTTCTAGAATGTCAATACTGGAAAATCTCTTAGGGAGTTTCTAGTTCAGGGGTTTTCAAGCCACATTCTGTGAGTGCTTTTGCAGTTCCACAAACTATTAATATTCATCTCCTTTTGTATACCTCAAGCTGTATTTAAAACTGTGACCAAAAAACAGCAAAGACACCAGTATCAGTCGTATCAGTCACCCATTAGATTTCAACACATCAGAAATGAAAATCCATTAGAATGTTGTGCCAGATTCTGCTGGTTGTCCCCTAAATCTACCCTTCCATTTTCTCTTTGTGGTGGAAACTACAGTTGGGTGGGTCCATGGCCACCCAGATTAAAGACTACATTTCCCAGCCTCCCTTGCAGCTAGGTAAAGGCCATGTAATGAAGTTTTGGTCAGTGGGATGTAAGTAATGGTTGTGAGTGCTACTTCTGGGTGTTTTTTTAGAGTGAAGAGGTATGCTTTTCTTCTTCCCTCTTCTCACTGGCTCTGATTTGGACATGATGGTGGAACTCAGTCAGCCATCTTGGACTTTGAATTGGAAGGCTCATGTTGAAGATAGTGGGCAAAAATAGAGAAGGAATCTTGTGTCTTTGACGATCACTGTGTTCTTACATTAAGTGCCTGGGCTGTTTACTCCCATACTTCATTTACATGAAAGAGACATAAACCTCTGTCATATTTAAGTCACTTTTATGTTGGAGTTTCTGCCTTTTGCAGCTAAACCTAATTCACACATTTATGTTCTCAGCGATTGACTTTACAATGCATTAGTAATACAATATTTGTATAGTTTACTTAATGATTCTAAGGAAAACACCAGTTGTAACTATCACTCATGTCAAGAAACAGAATTTTGCAGCCACACAGAAGACCTCCGTGTGCGCTGACTCAATGACAACTACCTCTTTGCTTGTAAAAGTGCCTCTATCCTGACTTTTATAGTAAACACTTCCATGTTGTAATAGTACCTTAAAAACATTGTGGTTAAAAACCACTTTTATCTGTAGTATATGGGATAAAGTTTAAGACTTTGTTTGACCAAAGTTTTCCTCTGGTCAAAAGTTAGAAAATAACTGAAATAGTTTGACCACCTCATTTTCCAGAGGGAGAATGTGAGGCTTCTCGGAAAAGGACTTTCTAGTATCAATCAGCAAGTTAGTGGCAGGGTGAACTAAGACCCGGGTTTCGCTGAAGCCTTACCGTTTCATTTTCCCAGTTCTTTCGAGGGGAAGGGACCCTCGATACAAGGTACCAGCCTTACCTAATTACTCAAGGATGGAAAAGATTTGCAAATATGGCCTGTCTAGTACAGGGCATTTCATCTTCCACCAGCACCAAACTTGGGTCTTTCCACGGAGATCGCAGGGTAGAGAGGCTGCCAGTGTTTCTTCCCAGATGGCTATGCATTGTAACCTAAAAGGATGCATCAGCAAAGATGGAGTCATAGACACAGAGCCACACAATGGGTATGCTAATTGGATGAAGTGATCTTCTCAGCATTTCTCAGAACCCAGTGTGGGGCATCTCTCCTGTGGTGCCGTGTGCACCCACCCTGATACACAGAGGCCCTCAGACAGCACTGTGGTTAAGTATGACGCTGAGTCTCTGAGACCAAGAGAAGTGAGATGCAGAGATGCAGGCTGGAGCACACCTGAGCTCTTCTGCCATATTCACTCAACTGTTATGACCTGCATGGGGCTACCCCCAAGTCAGAATTCCAGGAGAATCCCTCCTGCTCATGAAGGTCAATTATGTTATTTTGTGAAAGGTGCCCATTGTGCTTTCAGGTAGGACCTGGCAGCGTCCAAGATCTCACACTGGCCAGATTCCACAGCCCTCTCTCTCCTAGATTCTTGGACGTTTAAGGGTAGGCCTGTTGGCTTCTGTCTTATCCTGTGGATTAAAATTAGCAATCAACGTTTAGCAAAGTTGTTATTATATATTCCGTGATTGGGGGTAGGGTTGTGTTCTGAGGACTCAAAGTTTGGGAAACAATGCACACTTTCTCCACTTCTGGAAAATTCACGAAGTATGGCATTAGCATATTGAAGGCTCTGTGAATTCCCACAGTAGAGAATTTTGCTTGATTTTGACTGACCTAGCATTTCCCAAACTTTTTCAACTTTTGGATCTCGTGTTTCACTAACACCGTTCTGCCTAGAACAGTTTGGCAAGTGATGCTCAGACCCTTTGGTGGGTAAAGGATGCATTAAAACACATGTATCACATATACAACAGGGCTGGACAACCACCTTTCTGGCCCAGGTAGCCCATCTTTCTGGAAAAGTACTGAATTATCCCATACTCTGTAAAAACCCATTCCTAATAGACCCAAGAAGCAGTTGTGGAACTGACCTAAACCTGCCCAGTCTGGGGTGGGTTCCCGGGGGAAAGCTGCCTTGGCCGCACAGCCTGGCACCTGGCTTGTTGTACCAAGATCCCTGGCCAGCCGGCAGCCACCCAGTGTGTGTCTAGGCTTGTTTTTCCTTCCTCTCCCTGCTCTTCTTAGAACACGGCTGAATGGCTCCAGTCTCTCGGCCCTTCTCCCAGCCAACACTGGACCCCTCCAAGTCTGGCCAGCTCCTCTCCCACCGCCTTGATAAACACCCCCTCCAAGCTGGGAACCACAGCACTGGGCTGTTTTTCTCCCTCCTGCACCCCAGGAAGCCTCCCCTTTGCCTGGGCTTCCTTCCAGGGGCCTTGGCTGCCAACCCATTTTAAACTCATCCTCAGCCCAGTCACCTGAAGAAAAAGAGGCTCACAGGAGACCCAAGATGAAAGAGTGTTTAATACTGCGGCTTTTTGAGTTTTGTTTTTAGCGGGAAACATTATTTTTAAAACAAATTATCGTGAAGAATTTACCAGTTTATAGGACAGATAAATAAGGACATTTATGGCAGACTTGTTTATTCCGGCAAAACATGGGAAAGAAATGAAATGACCATTCGTAGGGAATGGGTTTAATAAGATTATGGTGAAGTCATACAATGGAATATTATGCAGCCACCTAACAGCATGAGGCAATTCCCAACAATAATCACAAAAGTCCTAGGAAAATCCTTACTTTATATGGAAACTATTTGGTTAATAACTTAATGTTAGGGCAAAAATGAAGATTACTACTCACATTGTTATAAGGCACCAACTCCTAATCAAACTTGTCTGATATTTTTATGGTACTTAAATATGATGACCAAACATCCCACTTCACCCAGAACTGAGGGGTTTCCCAGCATACCAGACTTTAAGTAGTAAAACTGAAAAAAATCTCAGGCAAGAAGATGAGTTGTTCACCCTATACTTAGCACAAATTAAGACTATTTTAGAAAGAATAAGATGATTACGAATTTTAGCCCCCAGTATATTCACAAATGAAATCGAACCAGTATTTGCACTATAACTAGGAGGACAAAACTATGTGGATTGATATGAAACATGCAATCATTTCAAGATGTTGTGAAACGTATGGAAAAAAAAAGCCAAAGTACAAAACACACCGTGCTAACTATGTTCCCATGTTCTATGTGTTCTCTCTTTTGTTTTCCCTAAAGGTCAGGGTAGGAGAGCAGTAAGGGGTGTGTCCGTATAAGATAAAAATGAAGTTTGTGACTTCTTGTCTATTTCTGTACCCCATTGCAAGAAAATGGCTGGACTGATTCATACCAAATTTTGAGAATATACTTGGGATGGTCTGACTTAAAATATAGTTTGTTTGGCATATGGAAATTTTATTCTAGGGGTCCTGGGGAGATAAGCAGTCATTCTCCAGAGAAGCTGACTCTAGTTAAATAAGAGAGGCCCACATAGTCACCAACTGGAAAAGATGCCCCAGATGGGTTCGGGTCCACTGACAGAGAAAGCAAAGAGTGGTTTCCAGTGAATATCCAAAATAAAGGGTCACAAGGTAGACTCTTCAAATGGAAGGCCTCGGTGTACAAGCTGCTTCCCACGTGGGGGATGGAATCAGATGTCCATGTGTGTAAGGATGGTTAACGATTCTTCGGAGTGGAGCCGCTCTTTTGGATCTTAAAGCTTACATTTGCAGACTATTTCTGAAAGATGATTATGAAATTGATAATAATCAGTGTCCCTGAGGAGAACCACAGATCTAAGATAAACTGGATGTTTATTTTTCATTGTGTATCCTTTTGAACTGTTGGCAGTATTTTCCATGTTTGTATATCAAATTTTTTTTCTTTTAATTTATGAGATACTTCAAGCATACAAAGAAGGTATAGAGGATATTAAAGTTAGTATCTTTGTATGTAACTGCTGTCTTTGACGAATCTTGATGTTTTGCCATATATGGTTGTATTGAGAAACCTACAGTTCTCGTCCTGTGTCTTTCTCCTTTACTGCCACACAGAACACTCTGACACTTCTGGTCACCACATGTGTATGTGTTTTCCCCACAGCAAGCAATTCTGGGTGTCCTACAATTTAACTCAATTCCGACACTCCCTACATGGAGATAGCATCAGATCCCACAGGTTAAGGACTCAGTCCCAAGACACTCCCCCTACTCAGATGTCACTTGCAAATAGTAGGTCCCCAGGTCACACCCAACTTCTGACTTGGCTACAAATAGGAGGTTCCCATGACCTCCTCCCATTTGGATTTGATTATTTGCTAGAACAGCTCACAGAACTCAAGGGAACCCTTACTTACGTTTACCAGTTTACTAAAGGAAATGGTAAAAGATACACTTGAACAGCCAGATGAAGAGATACATAGGGGTGAGGTCTGGGAGGGTTCCAGGTGCAAGAGCAAGGTTCTGTCCCCATGGAATTGGGGTGTACCACCCTCCTGGTACATGGATGCGTTCACCAACCTGAAAGCTCTTTGAACCTTAATTCTTTTGGATTTTCTACATAGATAATCATGTCATCTGCAAACAAAGAGAGTTGTGTTTTTTTTAAAACAAAGACAGTTTTATTTCTTCCTTCACAATCTGTATACCTTTTATTTCCTTTTCTTGCCTTATTGTATTACAAGAACTTCCAGTAAAATGTTGAAAAGCAGTGATGAGAGGGGACATCCTTCCCTTGTGCCCCATCTTAGTGAGACAGCATTGAGTTTCTCACTATTAAGTATGATGTTAGCTCTACGTTTTTTTGTAGATATTCTTTATCAAGTGAGGATACTGAGAGTTTTTAATCACAAATGACTGTTGGATTTTGTCAAATGTTCTTTGCGCATCTATTGCTATGATCAAGTGATTTTTCTTTTTTAGCCTATTGATGTGAAAGATTACATTAATTGATTTTCGAATGTTGAACCAGCCTTGCATACCTATAATGGTATAAAATTCTTTTTACGCAGTGTTGGATTCGATCTCCTAATATTTTGTTGAGGATTTTATGTCTATGTTCATAAGGTCTATGGTTTTGTTTTCTTGCAGAGTCTTTGTCTGGTTTTGGTATTAGGGTAATGCTGGCCTCATAGTATGAGTTAGGAAATATTTCTTCTGTTTCTATCCCCTGAGCGAGATTGTAGAGAATTGGTAGAGTTTCTTCCTTACGTTTGGTAGAACACATAGTTAATCTTAACAGATAAGAGGATCAGTCTTGCTAGAAAGGTGCTAGGGGCCTGGAGCCCTACCATCTACTCCTTTTCCCCCTGACATACCTGTAGGAACCTTAGGTTTCCATAGAATACAGTTTGAAATCACTGATCTAGACCATGGATTGATAAAATTTCTCTGTAAAGGGCAAGATAGTAAACATTTTAGGCTTCACGGGCCATATGGTCCCTGTTGCAACTATTCAACTCAGCCATTGTAGTGCAGAAGCAGCCACAGATAACACATACATTTGAGATGAAAATGTGTCTATGAACTATTTAGTGAAAGAAGCAGGTTACAAAACATCAATACTAATAAAATGGTTAAACCGCTTACTGAGTGCTTCCTACACATCAGCCACTGTGCTAAATGATTTATGTGGATTACCTTGTTTAATTTTCAGAACTACCCTACAATATAAAGGCAATGATCTCCAATTCACTGATGGGGAAACAGAGATCTAGGTGGGTTAAATAACTTGCCAGTAACATATGGAGTGGGGATTTAAACCCATGCAGTCTAACTCCAGAGCCTGAGCTTTGAAATGCTACAGTATATTGCCTTTTATGTTTACTTACATATATTTACATGAGCCTAAAAAGGATCCGGAAGGAAATACACCAGAAAGTTAAGTGGACTCTCTTTGTCATGTAGAGATTATAATGAGGGGAGTGATTTATAAATAAGATTGTTTCACTTTTTGCTAATTATTCTGTATCATCATCGAAAGTTAGATATTTCCACTAGTAATATAACAACACCACCAAATGAGGCAGAAGGACTTTTTCTTTCTAAAGACCCGTCCAGTTCTAACATTCTGGAATTCCTCAAGGCCTCTGCCATCTCCAGAGTTTGGTCGGAGGAAGAGGCACAGGCCTGGGGCGATAGTGGGAAGGTCTGGGGAGCTTGTCCCTCTGCCCTGGAGGGCACTTGAAGCTCTTAGAGATTCCAGGCTGCTCCGCCAGCCTCTAGCCTTCCACCTCTCCCTCTAGCCCTTCCTACCATCTCAATGGCTTTTCTGGTCTCTCTAATTACCAGGCACACGGAGGGAACCACAGCTTCTGCTTAGACCAAAAAAAGAAGTTAGGGGGCTTCCCTGGTGGCGCAGTGGTTGAGAGTCCGCCTGCCGATGCAGGGGACACGGGTTCGTGCCCCGGTCCGGGAGGATCCCACGTGCCGCGAAGTGGCTGGGCCCGTGAGCCATGGCCGCGTGAGCCTGCGCGTCCGGAGCCTGTGCTCCGCAACGGGAGAGGCCACAACAGCGAGAGGCCCACTTACCGAAAAAAAAAAAAGAAAAAGGAGTTAGATACTCACAAATGGCTGCCTCAGAGAGCATGGTTTCCAAATTGGACCCTGGGAGGGGCAGTGACTGAGCAGGATAGGGGCCAGGTCTGATTTGGGGGTGTGGCCTGACCAGGCAGCCTCAGTCTCCGTTTATGGAGCCATCGGATTCAGGGACCCACTCCCCAAAATGTAAAAGTGAGTGCCAGCACTGACCAGGCACGTGCCACACGCACACGCGCATGCTAGGTGCTTTATGGGCCTTAGCTGTGAAGAAGGTACCATCCAGGGCGGAGCCACAGTTCCCCGATGAGGAGAGATTGCGTAACCTGCCCAGGTTCCCCTGTGTGAGGACCTCGTGCTCTCTGGACTCAGCCCAGCTCCTCTGTGCTGCTCCGGGAACCGTGTGAACGGGCCTAGGAGTGGTGGGAGCCCGGGGCTGCCTGGCCTTTTCGTGTTTTCTCGCCTTCCACTATCAAAAGGGCATCAACGAGGACTTCCCTGGTGGTCCCGTGGTTAAGACTCCATGCTTCCACTGCAGGGGGCACTAGTTCCATCCCTGGTTGGGGAACTGAGATCCTGCATGCTGTGAGGTATGGCCAAAAAAAAAAAATGGGAGGAGGGGCATCAACGAAGAGGCTAGTGACCAGGTGGTCTGATAACGCCAGCTCCATCCCTGAGGAAGTGGTGGGCCAGGGAGGGGGGTAGGGATGGGAAGGGGAGAGCGAGTTCTGCCTCTGAGAAGCCACCATGGGGAGGGGCTGGACTGATGCCCCGGGTGTCAGGATGAACCCAGCCCCAGTCGTGAGAGACGTGCCAGGGAGGTGAGGGTGGGCTCAACGCCAGAACTTTCCCCCAGATTGCTGTCCAGAGCGGAGCCAGCTGCTTGTGGCATTCCCTCGCAGGGGTAGTGTGCAGGCCGAGGCTTGGGACCCCGCTGTCGGGTGTAGGGGGGCGTGGATGTGGACATGGGGCTGGATGACCAGCCAGGCCTTCTTTTCAAAGATCCTGCAATGATAGCAGCTGCCAAGCTGAGCACTCGCCATGTGCGTATATCACTCTGAGAAGAAGGCGTAGTTATTATTCTTATTTTACAGATGAGAAAACTGAGATCCTGGACAGTTAAGCGACTTGCCCAAATTCACGCAACTGGGAAACAGCCAGGCTGGCACTGAACCCATCCGTTTGTCTGCAGAGCCTGCATTCTTATCTGAGATCCAGCTGGCTTCTAGCTGCCTGGGGATTTGTGGTCCTAAAAGGATTAGGATACTAGGAGCCCCTGATGAGCAGGCTGATGGGGGATAGCATCCTTATTTCCAGAGGCTTTGATCTTTTCTTTCAAGGCTCCAACTGGCAGTCATGAGATTTGCAGACTTTTCCCTTCTTGGGAGGCAGATTAGGAGACTCGCCTCATCCACTTAAACTAAGTGGCCACAGCCCCTAAAGACATGGAAACCTAAAAGCAGCTCTGCCGGGCACTCCCCAGAAATTACAGACTCGTGCTTTGAAGAGACTGTCCCTAATTAAAGGAGGGTGCCACCAAGAGGGCTGTGACCTGAACAACCACTGCTCTCCTCCACGCAGCACAGCGCTTGAGGGTCCATTTTTCCTTTTCAGAGTCTGCAGGGTTGAAAGGACCTAGATGCAAAGACTTCCAACTTCCAGTTTTCAAACTTCAAATTGTATAATTGTGAAACGTTTTGTTCGAAAAGCTTGATTTGTGGAATGCCACCATCAAGCATTAGGCATGTGATGATCTTAAGTCCCACCATAGCCACCTGAGGTAGGTACATTATGATCCCCATTTTACATATGTGGAAACTGACTTGCACAAAAGAATCAGTTACTCGCCCAAGGTCATGCAGTTATTAAGTGGGGGAGGTGGAATTTGAATCCAGATCTGCTCAAGTCCAGATCGTGGCTGAATACCTCTGGGCTCGGTAGGTAAAACCATACGTTGAGCTGCTTTGGTTTGGCATCTGGGACTGTCCCCCGGTGCCCTGTGGAGCCCTTGGGGAACCTGGCCAGCACCAGACAGCAGTTTGAAAAACTGGAAACAAGTCCAGTGTCCATCAACAGTTGAATGAATAACACTTTGTGGTATGGCCATGCAATGGAATACTACTCAGTGATAGGAAGTGAGTATCTAATCACTGATACCTCAGTAACATGGGTAAATTTCAAAGTCACTGTGCTGAGCGGAAAAAGCCAGACAAAAACGAGTACATTCTGTATGATTGTTATTTAAATAAAAGTCTAGGAACTGCAAACTAATTGACAGTAGCAGAAAGCAGATGGTGGTTGCTAGAGGGGGGAGGGAGGGGTGGAAGGATTTCCCAGGGGCCTGAGGGGACTTTCCCAGGTGATAAATGTCATCACTCTGTTGATTGTGGTTATGGTTTACATGAGCGTGTATGTGTATCTTTAAAAATTACATATAGGCTTAAATTGTGTACAGTTTATTGAATGAAATTATACCTCATTAAAGCTGTTAAAAACAAAAACACTTAAAAGTCAAAAACTTGTCCTTAACAGGAGGCAGGGACAGGAGATGACTTGCTCAAGCTCACTCAGAGCAGACGGGCTCCCTCTGCAGCCCACCCGGTCACGGGCGATGGACCCTCTCCCGAGTTCATGGGGGCTGTGAGGCTTCTCTCCAGCCCTGGGAATGTCAGCACTGGACACGGTAAGGCTTTGGCCACAGGGTGGGGTGGTCGACAGAGGCCAAGGAGCCGGGAACAGTGAGCCCCAGGGGGGGCTCCAGGCTGCTGTACTCACACCAGGGACCTTTGACAAAAACATAACCCTGCTGAAAGGATCAGACTAGGTGATCTCCACCTCTGTGAGATTAACTCAACAAATGCCCCCTGCACACCTACCACGTTTCTGGGTCTGTCCTGGTCCGCTGGCTTACAGGGACCAGATGAAGATGAATGACATGAACGCAAGGGCAGGACACACAATAAATGCCCCCCAGATGGCAGCCATTACACATCCATCAAATATCCCCTCAGTGCCTGTTCTGTGCGCTGAGGGAATAGATAGATACGTGGCCTGATCCTTGAGGACAGGAAAGACACGTGGACGAAAAGCTTTGCCTCAGCCCCGAAGCTAGTGGGATAAATGCTGTGAGGGCCAAGAGGAGAAATAAATTACTTCCAGTTGTGGAGAGGTTTCATGCAGGCTGTGGTATGCAAGGGAAGAAAAGGAATTTGTACATGGCGACAGGCGGGGCTGGGGAGGTAGGCAGAGATCATGCCATTTCGGGGCAGCATAAACAAACGCAAGGCACCTGGGAGACACAGGAGGCGCGGTGGCTGCAGGGGGCGCTGGAAAAGCTGGGCAGGTGGGCTGGGGTCAGGTGCTGGGGAGAGCACCTGGGTGACAGGTGGACACATCTGCTCCTCCCTGCCACACCCTGCTGTGTGGTCTCATTTGCTCCAGCTGCTTGGGGCCTTGGCCTCCGCTGGAAACCTGGATTCCAGCGGGGGGTGGGGGGTAAGAGAAGAGTCAAAGGAAAGGAACTCCTCCAATGACCACTCGGCCCAAGACACCAGTGTCTTTACCCTTGGGCATTCCCAGTGGGCCAGACAGCCTGAACCAGGTCTCCTGGGAAGCTGTGAAAATGGAAAAACTCAAGTTTGTACTCCCAGCGCCCACAGAAACTGTCTTCAGTGTCTCCGTGGATGGTCAGAGCCAAAGAACACTGCCATCTTGTGGCCAAGGACCCTAGATACCATGAGGGCAGGGAGAGTCCCTGTGCCCCAAGGGACCACAAAGGCAGAAATGGGCGAGACTTGTTTTAATACTCTAATAATGGGACCCAAATTATGCTCGCATACAGCTCAGAGTTGGCAAAGTTTCCAACTCTTAACGTAAGGCCCCTGAGGTACAGATATGGTACGTTGTGCAGGTGAGAAAACTGCCTCTGGGAGAGATGAGGTGACTGGTCCAAGGTCACAGGTCGCCAAAGGCAGAGCTGGGTCTCATCCCAGGTCCAGCAGCGCTGGTCCCCAGTCACTGCCCAGTAGATGGTCAAAGCAGTGATTCTCAACGTGTGGTCCCCAAGACCTTTCAGAAGGAACACAAGGTCAAAACTATTCACACAGATGCCTTTTTCTCTTTTTCTTACAATCATGCAGTGAAGTTTCCAGAATCTAAGTGCTGTGCAATGACCTCATCTCGCCCTGATGGCTAATGGGATATATGCTTGCGTATTCTTGTGTTTCAGAAATTCCTGTTTTAATTTCTGTTATGGCATAACCCGCATAACCATAAGCTCTTTGAGATACTCAGTAATTTTTAAGAGTGTAAAAGGGTCCTGGGATGAAACAGTTTGAGAGCTGCTGGCTTAAAGAAATATTTTTAAAAAATAAGTAAAGCTGTACAAACTAAAACATTTCCCTTTGTTTTGATATAATTGCATCAACTCTGTAAGGCACTAACTTTTAGGCTGACTGGAATTCTAATTGCCATTTCTACAGATCTTTGATTAATTAAATACAGACAAAAAGGTATGTGAATAGAGAATGTTCACTGAGTGATTACTAACTGACAAGCACTATCTAAGCGACTTACATGAGTCCCCTCATTTAATCCCTACAACCACCACTTGCAGGAGATGCTGTTACATTTTATGCTTGCGGACACCAAGAGGTTACGTGGCCCAGCTGGGAGGTATGGAGCTTGGACTCTATCCCAGGCAGTCTGTCTTCGCTGCCTCTTCTCATTATTCTAACTGCCATACAATTTTACCTCCCTTAAATGCGATTCACTTGACAGACAGAAGTTTTTCACAATACAGAGTCTAAGAAAGTAGTGAAAAGAAAGAGGATCACCCACCTGATCCAACACCTTCACTTATAGATGAGGAAAAGTGAGGCCCAGAGAGGGGAAGTGACTTGCAAAAGCTCACACAGCAAAGACTCAGAATCCATCGGACCTCTTTCGCCCAGTTGGGAGCTCTTAGAACTCCAACCCAAGCAAGCACTGCAGTTATCTCCTTCAGAGCAACATGTGAGCAGCGCAGCACAGCACGTAAGCAAGTGACATCAAGACCAGGCAACAGACAATATCTCCAGCAAAATCGACTTGACTTTATTGCAAGGAAGCTATAGAAGAGCAGGGCAAGTGAGGGTCTCCGCAGGAACTACCATCGCTGAGCAGGATTGTCAGGTCCTAGATCTGTCTGGAAGGCAGGAGCTGGCTCAGCATCCTGGAAGAGAAGAGAAGTGAGGTGGAACACAGGCGCCATCTGCTGGACACGTGGAGACATTACAAAAGCAGTAAAGGTTCACTAAGAGGCAGTTGTACCGGGTGAGGTGGGAAACCCAGGTGCTGGAGCAGCATGTCCAGCCCTGCATGCTGCTTCTACCAAGACTGCCTCTTGGCAGTCTTGACCAGAACCCATTGCTCTTGCTAAGCCGGTCACCACCGAGGCCCTCTTCTGGGGAACTCCCAGGGCTGCTGGGGCACCTTCCCTGTCCTGTTTCAACTTATACCAGGAGGGCAACAAAAAAAATCACGAGCAAACAAATCTGCCGAGAGCCAGACGATCAAGGAAACTTCAGAACGATAAACATTCTATCTCTGGTTCCTGAACCTGGCTTCAAATCCGTCACTGGGCAGCCTCTTAAAACAGACTCAGAGACAGATGCTGCCTGGTGTGTGGGGTAAAAGCTTACCTGATCAGTGATTCTCACCCAGTGCCATGCATATGAACCTCCAGGAGCCTTTTCATACTACACATGGTTACTGACAGATGGGCAGATGAAATTATATGATGCCTGAATTTGCTGTGAATATGGGGGTGGAGAGAGCGGGCCGTGGATGAAATGATGGCAATGACTTGATGATCGTTGGATCTGGGTGATGGGTACGTGGAGATTCATTTTACTACCCTACTTGCATAGGTTCGACACTTCCTATAATAAAAAAGCTAAAATTAATTAATTAAAACTACTATGAGAACTATCCAGCCATAGAAAGGAATGAAGTACTGATACATGCTAAGCTTGGGTGAATCCTGAAAACATTATGCTAAGTGAAAGAAGCCAGACACAAAAGGTCACATAACGTATGATTCCTTTTATATGGAAATATCCAGGGCAGGTGAGTCCAGGGGGCAGAAAGCGGATTGGTGGTTGCCAGGGGATGGAGAGAGGAGGCAGTGGGGACAGCCTAAATGGGTACAGGGAGTTTTTCTAGGGTGATGAAAAGTTTTGAACCTAGAGAGAGGTGGTGGATGTACAACATTGTGAATACACTAAAGGCCAATGAATGGTACACTTTAAAATGGTTAATTGCATGTCATGTGAATTTCATCTCAATAAAAAAAAAAGAGCCTACTATGAGAGAAATACACATTAAGCTACACATGGTTTACAACAGGTAGGTATTGCTTTTTTAGTCAAACAAAATTCACATGCTCAGGTCGGGAGTTTCCAATTCAAAGTGTCTACACTGGGGCTCCCCCACGTGTGTAGCCAGCTGAGGAAGTTTTTTTTCTCTTCCCTCCCTCCATCCCTCCTTGTCACAGAGACTTTTATAAACACAGTCTTACACGGAGGCCCAATATAAAACGGGGCTGCTTGGGATACATGGAGGGGCCTAGGGTCCCACCCACCCACCCTCCCCCCAAAACCCTAGGGATGCAGGAACCATGTGATGAACACTGGTATGGTAGAAACGTTACCCTCCCTTTAAGGATCATCCTTCATATTCAGAGGGATTTCACAGTAACCTCCACAAGGCAGGAAAGCAGGGCAGAGGTTATAGCCCCATTTTACAGGAGGGAGGGCTAAGTCTCAGGAATGAAAGAGAAGTGTCCACCACTGTCAGAATGTGAAATGAGGGCAGAGCTAAAAACTAGACTCCTAGAATACTGATTATTCATCCTGGGCTCATTCCTGAACATGGTTCATCCATGGGCAGGAAGGGGATGACGAAGACAGACACATCTGACATCTCATGATTTGCACGTGTTGTCACCAGATACACAGGACACTGCCACGGCTCAGATTCCAACGCACACCTTTAGGAAGGAGGCTGCAGCTGAAGTTCACTGCCATGGCCCAGCAGTCAGTTGTAGTTGGATGCCTGATTCTCAGCCTGCCCCTGGCACTCACCTGTGTGGGGCTTTGGTCAAGTCACTTCCCCTCTCCAGGCCTCATTTTCCTTAATTACAGTGAGAGCACTGACCGACATCAGGGATGTGGCGATTGTTGTAATACACGCATGAAGGGCATGAGAGGCACTACGGGGCCAGTGACTGCTAGGAGGGCTGTGCTGTGAAGGATTCTGAGACTGTGGCTAGGCACGGAGGGAAGGAATGCTGGATGGATGACTAAAGTCTGCCCTGGTTCCACAGTGAAGGGTGCTGGCACAGTGTCACTAGCCTCCTTTCTGGATTACATAAAATCAAAGGGAACATCCAGCTTAAACACGCTGCTGGTTTTTTTTTGTCTGTGTTGTGTTTTTCACCTTTAACAGCTTTATTGGGGGTGTAACTGACATGCTATACGTAGACATATTTTAAGTGCACGATGTGATGATCTGTGACTTATCAATTGAATACACCCACATACCCTCACCACACTCAAGATAGTGAACATTTCCAACCCCAAAGTCTCCTCCTGCCTCTCCTCGCCACCCCACATCATCAAGCAATCACGGATCTGCTTTGGTCGCTATAGGTTCGTTTGCATCTTTTAGACCTTTATATAAATGATATCATACAGTATGTGAGATTCATTGCAGTTGTTGCATGGACAATAGTATTCAATTCTATGGCGATACCACAATGTGTTTATCTATTCATCTAGTGATGGACATTGGGTTGTTTCCAGCTTTTGGCTATTACAGGTGAAGCTGCTCTCAGTGTTTACAAGTCTTCATATGGACAGTGCTTTCCATTTCTCTTGGGTAAATACCTAGCAAAGGAATGGCTGGGTCATACGGTAGGTTTTAAGAAACTACCAGATTGACCACAGTATTGTCTTTGCACCAGCCTGGGCAGAGGGCATGCCCAGGAAGCTGAGAACAGTTCCAAGTGGGGACAGAGGCCAAGGTGAACTAACTCACCTGGTCAGTGCACTGGACCACAAGGCTCAGGGCGTAGGTGTCACCTCTGATGGGACCGTTAAGTTATCAAAGCAAAAGACACACTGCTCAGGGCCATATGCTTAAACTTAAACCCTGCCGATCATGAAATGTACCCTGAAGTCATAGAGGGGACCCTGGGAGACATCACGAAGTGCCCTGTCTACTCACAGGGGGCTGGAAGGAGTCCCTGAGCTTGTGATTTGCATCCGGTAGAGACATATTTTGTTGCAGTGTCGGGGCCTCACCCACCTGCCCACTTTGGTCCATCCTGCAGGCTGGGGGCCCAGGCCCTCGCTACTTGGGCCCGAGGTAGGAAACGGCCTTTCCTGTTTTCCCCAGGGTCTCCAGCAGAGTGTCCACGCTGTGCTCAGAGTCGACGCAGACCTTCTTGTTGGGCAGGTCAATGTCAAATTGAACTCCTGCAGGAAGGGGGGTGAGGGGGGACAGAGACGTTCCCAGTCAGGCTCCTGAATTATTGACCACCACCCTTCCCTTCTCCTCTAGACCAAGGATTGGCACACTTCTCCTGAAAAGGGCCAGAGAGCACATGTTTTAGGAACTGTGGGCTGCATAGTCTTCTGTATATTGTTTTTACAACCCTGTAAAAATGTAAAAACCATTGTCAGCTGTGCAAAAACAGGCTGTGGGCTGGATTGGGCCCAGGGGCTGTAGTTTGCCCATCCCTGCTCTAGATGGGGGCTTTAAAAATTTTGTTTTCTTAATTGCAAAAGTAATACGGACACACTTTTTTTCTTTTTTGGCCGCGCCACACGGCATGTGGGATCTTAATTTCCCTACCAGGGATTGAACCCGTGCCCCCCTGCAGTGGAAGTGCGGAGTCTTAACCACTGGACTGCCAGGGAAGTCCCCAGACACACCATTTAAAAAGAAAAAAGGCAAGCATTTCTGACTAAAATTTGAAACTGTAAGGCCCCTACTACTTCCTACCTCTAAGGATCACTGAACAATAGGGCCCCTATCCAGTGTTTCTCCCTGATGGACAAATGAAAAGTAATTCCCCAAAGTGGCATCATACTCTGTAAACAGGTCTTGCTATATGTCACTTTCCAATGTCCAGGATATCTTGCCATCTCAGTGCATACAGACTTCATTCTTTTTTAACAGCTACTCCATATCCCATAGTGTGGATGTACCATCCATCTACTCAGTCCCCCTCTGAAGGACACTGAGGTTGCCTCCAATCTCTCACTATGATTACAACAATGTAAACATACTTCAACGTATCTTATAAAACTTGTGGAAATATTTCTATACCATGAATTCATAGAATGGAAATTGTGGGGCAACAGACTGGCACACTTTTTATTTTTTTCATTAGCATTTCATGATGTATTTCGTTCAACATTAAGACTCCTATGCACAGGGACCCATAAGTCCTGACAACTGCTTTCTAGAATCCGAACCACTCTGATAAAAAAAAGCCCTGGTGTGTTTAAAATTCAGATTGTTGGGCCCCATTCCAACATTCTGATTATGACCAGAATGGTTTGGTCTGAGATGAGGAAGCCAGGTGGAAGAACCTTAGACTGAGGAAGTAAGTTCCAAAGAACCACTTCTATCCTACCACTGACCCATCTTTCCAACGTGACTCAGCAAAATGTGGTAAAGATCATGCGTTTTCCCCCCCTGAGTCCCATGGAACAGTTAAGGGCACATTCTCCCACTCATTTATAAATTCAGAGCATACAATGGCAATAGGCTTTTCAACGATATGTCCATTATCAACAGGTAGCATTCTCACTTTCAAAGTGAGAAGCCTCAAATTAGGTAACCAGCCAAGGCCTCATTCTAAGTGTTGGTGCCATGTCTTCCATACTCTGAGGGGAGCTGGCAAAGGAGCCCAGGTCTTCATTCCCTAACTCCTAGAACCCGTTAGGTGGGTTTCGGTACAGGTAGGGAGGTAGAAGTGCCAAAGAACCTACACTCACACCAGACGAGGAAAGCACTTGTTATCCTTTAATGCAGCGGTCCCCAACCTTTTTGGCACCAGGGGCCGGTTTTATGCAAGACAGTTTTTCAGGCGATGGGGAGGGCGATGAGGAGCAGTGATGGGGAGCGACGATGGGGAGGGAGATGGGGAGTGGCGATGGGGAGGGCGATGAGGAGGGAGATGGGGAGGGCAATGGGGAGGGGCGATGGGGAGGGCGGATGGGGAGGGGCGATGGGGAGGGTGATGGGGAGGGGCGATGGGGAGGGCGATGGGGAGGGCGATGGGGAGGGTGATGGGGAGAGCAATGGGGAGCGGCAGATGAAGCTTCGCACACTCGCCCGCTGCTCACCTCCTGTTCGCTGGGCTGGGCTGGGGAGGGCATGGTGTCGGGGACCCCTGATTTAATGAATCTCCCACCATGTAGCTTCAAGCTGCCAGGACACAAGCCCCACCCACACCCTTCATCTTCTCCTCAGCTCTTCTGCTGAAGAATTTGGACTTCCCGATGACAGGCTGCTTTGGGAGCTTCCCCTCCCCCAGAACTTTGCAGTAACCCAATCGCACCACATCAGTGACAGGAGCAGCTCCAGTCTTGTTCTTGGCAGCATTTACCCGTGTCTGCTCGCTGACCAAGGTCCACAGTTTATCAAGGTTGACGGCTGGGCAGAAGCTCTAGTTCCTCGTTAAGGGGTAACGCCTAATACCAACTTTCCCGAAGTATCCTGCGTGATATCTGTCAAAGTTGATCCTGTGGTGATGCATGCCACCAGCATTACCGTGGCCTCCCGGGTGCTTCCAGTGTTTGACGATGCAGCCATGGCCATGGCTCAGGTGGCCCCTAAGTTTCCGGGTCTTCCTTAGTCCAGATGGCATGTTGGCGGCAGAGATAAAAGAGGAGGGCCTCTGCAAAGTCTCGCGGGCTATTGAGCACAGGGGCCTAGCACACTTTAAATATTCATAGGTTTTGCAAAACTGCCCTCCTAAAGGGCTGTGCCCATTTGAAGCCCCTCGGTGGCATAGGGGAATAGGTACAAAGGGGTCTTCTTGAAACAACAGAGGGAGAATCCCAGGCCTGGCTTCACCACTGACTGGCTGGGTCCTGCCTATCACAGGCCTCAGGTTCCCCATCGGTACATGAAGGAGTTGGGGTCAGCCAGCCCCTGTGGGCTCTCCAGTTCAAGTATGCCACTGGTCTGTGATTCCTCAGGCCCAGCACTGCTCAGCTGTGGCCCCGACTAGCTCAGAAAACCCTTCTGACCCTTCTTAAGAGGCCACCCCAAGTGGGGACAGTAGTGAAAGAGGGGGAGATACCTGCCCAAGCTCAAAGGCAGATCCTCAGGCGCCAGTGAAGGGGCCTGAAAAAGCACATGGCACGGGATTTAGTCCTAACCTCTGACTCTGTACCTAATGGATACCAGGGAGAGGGCAATGTATCCTGGCTGCACTCTGGGTTTTGTCTTTTGGTTCAGAAGTGTCTCCCTCCTCTTTGGAGCAAATATTCTGGTGGCATCACAGAGCTGGAAGACACTCTGGCATCATCTGACCCAGTGGATTTCAAGCTGTGTTTCTGGTAGCCCAGGTCCCTGGACAGGTGTCCTGGAGCCAGCAAGAGTGAAAGCAGGCCCTCCCTCACTTCATGCAGAGCTGGTGCTTGCATAGAAGGGGTTGTGAGCAGAGTTATACTGTTAAAGCATCCACAGCAAAGCTGAGAGGCTGACTTTCCCATACCGTAGCTGGGGAAAGCCAGGCCCCGGGAGAGGAGGCCAAGGTCACATGGCAAGTCAGCAGCCGGGTTCTTTTCACTGTTTCAGATTCTTTTACAGTTCAGATTCCAGTTTACAGTCTAGAAACCAGCCATGGACTCACTGTGGGACACTGGGCAAGTCACTTCCCCTCCTGGGGCCTGGTGTCAACATCCCCATTCCACAGACGGAAAGTACAGCTCAGAGGACGGTGTCAAGTGCTGACGAGATGACATCCACATGAAAGCCCGTTGAAAACTGGGTGTTACTATTATCCAGGGTGAAAAGACTGACTGCCCCAGCACTACCACAACTCTGACCACAGCTCTGTCATGACTTCATGGAGCCCCAGGACCAGACCCCAGCCCCCTCTGGGCCTCCGTTTCCCCAGATGAGAATTGAGGGGACTGGAGGAGATTAATGGTTTTCTAAATACACCCAGAAGAGGTGCTTTAGGAGTTCTGCACAGGACTGATCCAAAGTTTATTTCTTAAAATGTTACAGCTTCTAAAAATCTTAGTAGAAAATGACACTCAAACGTGTCACATAACAAAAGTTATCACACTGGAGATGAATGTGGTTACCAACATACTAAGTAGTACTGCCAGGGCTCCACGTGGCCAAATCCCAGCTCTGCCACTACTGGCTGTGTGATCCCAACAGGTTACTTAACCTCTCTGAACTTCAGTTCCCTCCTGCTTGAAATGGAGATGGTCAAAGCAGCTACCTGAAATGGTCAGGGTGAGGATTAAATGATGTGATCCACGGAAGCCACGAAGCAGAGTACTTGGCATATGCTAAGTACGCAATATGTTTTGGTGTTACTGTTAGCAGTTAAACTCAAGTTTCTCCCGTTCCATGCCTACATGCATTTAATATAAGTGTATCTGTCTCCCCACCCCCATCCGAGGGCCACACACTCACCTCCCAGCTTGTTGAGGACCCGAGTGACTGCATTAGAGCAGCCTTCACAGGTCATGTCCACGGAGAACTCGTGCTTCTGAAACAAAGGAGACCATGAGCCAAGTCCATAAGCCAAGTCCCCGCTAGCACGCAGGCCCACTCGGGAGCCAAGACGCAGGGCAGAGAAAAAGGCAAGATCCGGCTTTCATCACACTCCCCAGGAGCCTGAGGGAGCCCCGCTCTCTGAGCCCCACTCTCTTAAACCGTACAGTAACTAAGGGTTTCTATATCTCACAGGTGGTTGCGTTAAAGGACAGGATCCCTCGAAACCCTTTAGCGGCGTCTGGGACACGCGAGAAGAATCACCTGGGAAGGTAGTTTAAGATGTTGGTTTCTAGTCTCATCTTCAAAGCCCTGATTCTTCAGCTATGGGGTTGTCTCAGGATCACTAATAACTCTAATGTGGGTGGGCCCCATGCTCTGAACAGTGCTGATCTGGTGGTCTTAATTATGCATTAAAAGCTCACTCTCTGCATTAGACTCACCTGGGAGCTTACAAAAACTATAGGTTCCAAGGGGAGAAAGCGGGAGGTGGCGAGCGTGGGATGAATTGGGAGATCGGGATTGACGTATGTACACTAATATGTATAAAATGGATAACCAATAAGAACCTGCTGTATAAAAACAAACAAACAAACAAAAACTATAGGCTCTGGTCAGCAAGCCAGAGGGCTGAGGCATGTATTATGGTCAATAAGCTTCCCTGGTGACTCTGAAATATGGAGACCACTGCTGCCATCCAAGTGCTTCAGAGGCAGCACCTGAATCCTGGGAAGGGAGAGGATTTGCCTGGGCTCCCAGTGAGCTGAATCTGGGCCAGTAAGGGAACCCAGGCTCCTGGACTCTGCATGAGGGCTCAACATCCTACAGTCTCCAGGATATCTAACAAACCAAGGGCCTGAAGGCAAGCTCCCAGAAGATGAGGCTTTGCTCCGTTCACTGCTGCATCCCCAATACTTGGAACAGTGAGCGCCTGGCACAGAGCAGGGGCTTAACACATTTTGTTGGGTGAATGGATGTTTGACACAGCTGGCTGAACAACCCTGGGTCCTTCCTTTGCTTTCAAACAAAGGTTACTTATACCAATACTTCCCTTATTTTAAATCTCTGGAAATGAGACCTGGCTTCAGATCCCAGCTCTGGCACTTAGTAGCTGTGTGGCCATGAGTAAGTTACTTAACTCCTTTGTGCCTTGGTTTCTATATCTGCAAAATGGGGATGAAAGTCCCTCTCCAGGCTGGTGAATGGGATGAACACAAGATTTTAAGTGTGGTAGCCAGCATGCAAGATGGCCCAGTGATCTCTGCTTCCTGGTATTTATGCCCTTGAGTAGTCCTATTCCACAATGTCTCAGGGTTGGCCTGTGTGTCCGGTAGAATATGGCTGAAGTGACGTTAGGTGACCTTGGAGGCTAACGCAGAAAAGACATTGTGGTTTCTGCCTTACTCTCTCTGGGATCCTTCACTCTGGAGGAAGCTGGCTGCCATGTCCTAAGGACCCTCTGGCAGCCCTATGGAGAGGTGCACATAGAGGTGAAGAGCTGAGCCCTCCAGCCAACAGCCGTGTGAGGGAGCCAACTTGGAAGCAGATCCTCCTTCAGAGGACCACAGCCCTGGACAACATCTTCACTGCAGCTTCCATTAGAGACCCTGAGCCAGAAATACCAGCTAATCTGCTTCTAGATTCCAGACTCTCAGAAACTATAAGTTAATAAATATTTGTTGTCTCAAACCACTAAGTTTTGGGGGTAATTACTCAGAAGTAATAGTTAATTCATATGTTAGGTAAAGAGACTGGAGCCTAGTAGTAGGTTCCACTGGGGTAAAAAGTTGGCTCTTGGGGGAATTCCCTGGCGGTCCAGTGGTTAGGACTCTGTGCTGTCACTGCTGAGAGCCGAGGCTCAGTCTCTGGCCACGGAACTAAAATGCCACAAACCACTCGGCGCGGCGAAAAAAATTCTTGAAAAAGTTAGCTATCAGATTATTAGTATTACTTTGTTCCACTTCCGTTTTTTCTGTCCCTTTAAAAAACTATGGCTACGTTTTCCATGGAGCTTTTCAAATCTCTTACCTCAATTGGAATTCTGGGCACAGCACTGTGTCTTGCTGGAAGACCTCAGGCAAAATCCCTGCCCTTAGGGGCCCCAGTCCACTTATCTATACCAAAAGGGCATTAGCCAATTCAGTTTCCTCAGCCTTCGTGCACAGAAGAATCACAGGGGTACTTGGTGACTGGGCAGCTCTGCAGGCAGCTGCCTCAGTGAGCTCTGTAGCTCTGGGGGGGCCCTGTGACTCTCCATTTTTAACCCACTGAGGAGGAACAGAGGGGTAAGACCACACACCTGAAACATTGGTCTAAATGGCTTCTCAGGCTCTTTCCAAGTCTCAAACCACCTTTGGGTCTGGGTTATCATCATGCTGTACAGGGGAAACTGAGGCCAAGAGTGAAGCAGTTTGGTTTCTCGGTGCTGAATTACATAACCATCGTTACAAACATCATGACACAACCAGGAGACCACTATTTTATGGAGGCCAAATCTGCAAAACCTGCCTTAAAGAAAATGGTGAGTCTTTCGTTTTTTCTAAACACCTCTGATCCCTTCAGCTCATTGTGTGACTATTCAGCAACCACCACAGCAAATTCTGGAAATAAGGATTTCTAGGGAGGATTCCATCATCTTGTCTTTAATGGGTGGTTCTCAGAACAAAGGTACCAGCATCACCCAGGAGCTCGCCAGACTGCAGACTCTCAGGTCCCACCCCAGGCCTCCTGAATCAGAATCCTTTTTTTTCTTTTCTTTTTTTCCAGAATCTTCATTTTTAACAAGACACCCAGCGCATTCCTGCCCACATTATAGTTTGAGATGCTGCTCTAGCACACAAACTGGCAAACTACAGCTTGCCTGCCACCTGGTTTTATAAAGTTTTACTGGAACACAGCTAAGCTCATTCATCTACTTTCACACTAGAATGGCAGAGTTGAGGAGTTGTAACAGACCACATGGCTCATGGAGCCTTAGGTATTCACTATCTCGCCCTTTAAGAAAAAGTTTGCTGGGCTTCCCTGGTGGCACAGTGGTTGAGAGTCCGCCTGCCGATGCAGGGGACACGGGTTCGTGCCCCGGTCCGGGAAGATCCCACATGCCGCGGAGCGGCTGGGCCCGTGAGCCATGGCCGCTGAGCCTGCGCATCCGGAGCCCGTGCTCCGCAGTGGGAGAGGCCACAGCGGTGAGAGGCCCGCGTACCGCAAAAAAAAAAAAGAAAAAGTTTGCTGACTCCTGCTCTAGAATAACTGGTAATCAAGATTCATCAGTGGTTGGTACCTGTACACCCATCCAAAGCTTTAATGGGTTTGTAAGACGAATATAAAACCCAAATCTAATGAGTGCCCACTATGTGAAATGCTCTTTATATAGTATCTCAGTCCTTACCCAGCCTGGAAAGGGAGCTAGTCACTGTACTACATGTAGGAGAAAACTTGAGGTTCCAGGGGTTAACTAAGCCACCCACAGTCCTGTGGTGGGTATGCGTTGAGGATGGGACGTGAACCCAGGCTTTTCTGGTTCCAGGGACACCTTGCTGGCTCTGGACCGGCAAATGGGGCTGCCACCCCCGCACAATGATGACTCTTAGCAGGAGACCTGAGATGGGGACACCTTGTGAAGGAACCCAAGTTTTTGCTGCCCGAGGACTTGAAGTCAACAGATCTCTAAAGCTTTCTGTTGTTGGCTACAGACGGCGGGTCTCCTTCCCTCCTGCACCGTACAGAGGTCAGAAGCCAGCAGACGGCTTCCGTTGCGCAATCATTACAATTCAGTCCTCTCCTCCTCCACCTCTGAGTTGCAAAAGTAAATATGGGGTTGTGGAAAGTCTCCTTCCTGCGCAGAGTAATCCTGTCTTTACAGAGAATCCCAAGGCCGGCCCCACCAGCGAATGCTTGACTTTGCACAGTCCCAGCCCCTCAGAGCCTCTGCTCTGTCACCTACAAAACGGGTCCTGTAACGTAGAGGAAAAAGCCTAGTCATCTGTGCAATGCTTTAACAGAATCTCAGAACTGGAAGGGTGGGAATGGAACGGGGCCATACTATCCAGACCCCTCCCAGAGACGAAATGCTTTCTCATATATCCGGGGCGTTCAGTTTTTGAAGACCCTGATGATTGGGAATTTACTATTATTAGAGTGCCTACTATGTGCCAGGCACTGTGCATGCTTGTCCTCGTTTAATCGTCACAACAACACCATGAGGTAGGCATTATTATTATCCCTTTTTTTTTTTTTTTTGCAGTACGCGGGCCTCTCACTGTTGTGGCCTCTCCCGCTGCGGAGCACAGGCTCCGGACGCGCAGGCTCAGCGGCCATGGCTCACGGGCCCAGCCACTCCGCGGCAATGTGGGATCCTCCCAGACCGGGGCACGAACCCGCGTCCCCTGCATCGGCAGGCGGACTCCCAACCACTGCGCCACCAGGGAAGCCCCTATTATCCCTTCTTGACAGATGAGGTTAGGTCACTCACTCAGAGTGACACAGCTAGTGAATAGCAGGGCCTAGACCTACCCAAGCCTAAACTTTTAGCCAGTGTGGTCCTTGTTGGTTGAAACCTGCCTGCCTATAGTTCTACCAATTTGTCCTAGGTCTACACAAGACCTACCATTTCTTCGGGACTAGGTCAGTGGCTGAGCTACATATTTTACTGGGATTTTTCCAGTTACTACTAACAACAGCCCTGTGAGGTCAGTTTTTACCCCCATTTTACACTGAAATCAAGGCACAAAGAGGTAAAACAGCTTGCCTGAGGTCACGCAGCTGGCAAGGGGGGTGGGGTAGGACACAGATTTTTCAAAGAGGTTTCTGGGATTCCAAGTGTTTTGTGCGAGAAACCTCTCAGGTGACACATCAATCCCTTTCCAGTTTTGGTGTGAGTCTCCTTCAGCTGTTCATCTCGTGGTATACGGCCAAGTGCCCTCTTCATTTGGATCATCCACTCTGGTGGGTCTTTTGTTCGTCAGAATTCCCAGAAGTGAACATAGAATAGAGCCATCCTCAAGCTGGCCTTTCCCTCACTGCCATCCCCCACAAAAGGTTGGCAGCCTCCGCCATCCCAGTGCCAGAGTGATTAATGCTGTCCTCTGACATTGCCACAGGCAGATTTGCTCAGCTGGGAGGGCTGATTCTCTCAGGTTCTTTGTCCATACTTTGTGTCGTCTGAGGATTTGTCTCAAGGTACCTGGCAAGACCCAAGGGAAATGACACCTGAGATGTTTGTGGCCTGGCCCAGGAGGCCTCTGGCTCACCTGTCAGCTCCCCAAAGCTAGGCCGCTAGGACACAGGGCATCTGTGGGACACCTCTGTGTACCCACTTGGAGCAAGGCCAGAAAACCTGGCACCCTGGGGGAAAGTGCTAAACACCACCAATCCAGCCAGTAGCCCTGGGATGCAACTGGGATCAGAGCTTCCTCCCAAGCCGGTATGACTACTTTTGTTGGACATGTATCATGTGGTGAGGTCAGGAGAGACTGGGCCCCTGAAGATAAGGGGCTTAATCCTGGCTGCACCCATCTCCCAACACCACCTTGAATAAATTAGTGGGATTTTAATGTTTGTTTGTTTGTTTTTATCTGCAAAAGGCCTTAATCTTTTACCTACAGAATGAGGCCATGAGTCTTATCATGTATACTGGATGGTAAGACTGAGTGAGCGGTTCATCCCTCCCCAGACTCTGCCACTGAGCAACTGGCGACTTTGGGCAGGTCCCTGAACCTCTCTGTAGCTCACGGGTTCAGGTTCCTAAAGTGACCTGTAGAAAAGGTTAAAAGCACTGTCTCCATTCAGTGTGGCCCAGCGCTGACCTGAAACTCAGACACAGTGGGCAGAGGAAGGGAAGACAAACACGGATCTCCAAACTCCTGTCCTGTCCGGGAGGTAACAGTCACCCCAAGCCCCTCTTTTAGGCCAGCTCCGCGGTAAGGGGCATCCACGTGGGAGACGCAGGGACTAGCCATCCCAGTTCCGGATCGCCACCGACTCCCTGTGTGACCTCCAGCGACTCTCTGCCCCTCGCTGGGTCTCAGTTTCCTCGTCTTTGCAGGGAAGCTTTAGGCTTGTAATCGCTTTAAGGCCTTGCAGCTTCGATGTTCTGAAGCCTGACTGCCAGATAAAACTCCCTTGGGATCCGATTTTCGGGAGGGTCGAAGAAGCTGGGGGCTGGGTGGGGAGGGGAGAAGAGGGGCGACAGCTCCGGGCGCGGCCCTTCAAGAGGGACCGCTGGCCAAAAGGCGGTGCAGCCGAAGCACAAGCCGGAGGCCGCGGGTCTGCGCGGGGCGGGGACGGCGCGACAACTTACCGGCATGACTGAGGAGCTGGCTGCAGGCACTGGAGCGAGGGCGCTGCTTCCCCCGGCTCTGAGAGCGGACGCCGGTGCGCTTCCGGGTGTGCACGCGGGCGAGAGCCGCCCTCTGGCCCAGGCCCCGCCCACTCCGGTCCCGCGGGCTGGCAGCTGCCTGAAGACCGTAGGCCTCCCCGCCTCCTTCCGGCCGGGACGGGGCCACTGGAGCCCCGCCACGACTACGCTGGGCGGTGGGCGGGATGTTAGGCGAGCCTGCCTTGCTTGTTAGCCATTTTTAGAACTCCTGCTCCGCGTCAGGCTTGTATTAGGGGGCTGGGAATACTGGGGCCCCCGCGCTGTGAACAGGACAAACTCCACCCCCCACCCTCCCATCCCTCCCTCCCTAGAGGGACAAGCTCAGTTACTCAGTCAGTATTTGTTGATTGCCAACCATGGGCCGGCACTGTGCTAGGCATCCAAGATGCAGTAGTGGAAAAGACACAGCCTAGTAGGGAGCCAGGGAAGCAGGCGATGATAATGCAAGATAATGCAAGTGTTAAAGGAGCTGTGTATTTGGAGCGAAGAAAGGATCTCTAACTCAGGGGCGGTTCGTGAAGAGAGGAGGCTTCCAGAGGAGGAAGTCTTCGTTCATCTGAAGATGGAAGATGGGCCAATTGGGAAGGAAGGAGACAGAACAGCATGTCAAAGTTGAAAGACATTAGAGGGCATGCCTTGGGAGGCAGAGATATTCAGATTGAGGGGCAGGCACGGAGAGAGATGGAGAAACGAAGCTGCAAAGACAGGAGACCCACAGATGCTCTAGGACACTTACAAAGAGGTATACCAAGACCCAGAACTTCAGACACACACACACACACACACAGAGTACCAGGCTGGTTCTGTCCTTGTAATATCCAAGGGGCTCCCTCCAAGTTAATAGCTTCAAAGATCTCTCATCACTAGAACTGCTTGGAGAGCTTATTAAAAACTCAGATTTCTAGTCCTTTCATTAGATACACTGTCCCTTAATTTCCAGGTGTATTTTTAGTCTGCGTCCTCCTTCTGGTTTGGGGAACCACGTTGAGGAAAACTATAGTCTTTTTTTTTTTTTTGGCCAAGCAGCGAGGCGTGCAGGATATTAGTTCCAGGGATCAAACCCGTGCCCCCTGCAGTGGAAGCGCAGATTCTTAACCACTGGACGGCCAGGGAAGTCCCAAATTATAGTCTTAACACATACCTGAAACCTTTTTGAGAAAGTGTGCTGGTTGTTGATTTATTGTCTCTTAGCTCCAATTCATCCTTTTTTTTTTTAAAGAGCTCATTCATGTAATTTTTTTTTGAATTTTTATTTTTTATATGGCAGGTTCTTATTAGTTATCTATTTTATACATATTAGTGTGTATACGTCAATCAAAATCTCCCAATTCATCCCACCACCACCACCACCGCCCCCAGCCACTTTCCCCCCTTGGTGTCCATACGTTTGTTCTCTATATCTGTGTCTCTATTTCTGCCCTGCAAACCTGTTCATCTGTGCCATTTTTCTAGGTTCCACATATATGCGTTAATATACGATATTTGTGTTTCTCTTTCTGACTTACTTCACTCTGTATGACAGTCTCTAGATCCATCCACATCTCTACAAATGACCCAATCTCGTTCCTTTTTATGGCTGGGTAATATTCCATTGTGTATGTGTACCACATCTTCTTTATCCATTTGTCTGTCGATGGGCATTTAGGTTGCTTCCATGACCTGGCTATTGTAAATAGTGCTGCAATGAACATTGGGGTACATGTGTCTTTTTGTCCAATTCATCCTTTTTGCCTGCTTGTGAAAATCTGGACCCATTAAACATTGTTTTTTCATTGCCTGATGGCAGGATGTTAAGCTTTGCCAGTAAAGGCTCTGGAGAGACACTAGAGGAGAAGAGCTTTTCCTTTCTGATTCCAGTGTGCTCGCTTTCCAGGCTCTTGCAGGATATGTGATTGGCCTCTGCCTAGCTTCTGAGGATGGCTTCCCCAGCACCAGGCTCCTGCTGTGTACAGGGACCAGCAGCACCTAGCAGCCAGCAGCTTCTCCCAGTACCTGCCCTGCTTATGCACTTTCATAGAGTAAATACAGTGAGATGATTCTCTGTGAACAGCTTTCTCCAGCATCCTAGAGGGCAGTTTTCCAGCTCAGAGGGTGAATTTCTAGCAAGTTCCACCAGCATGGTACCATAGCCACTCCTCTGCCATTCACAAGGGTTGGATCTCAGCCTGTGTGTGTGGGGTGCAGGATTCTTCTTTACTATTTTAGCCTTGTGGGCAGTGGCTTCTCCCCGAATCTGCTACTCCTATATTCTTTAGCGTTCTGTTTACTTCTTACTAGCCAATCCTTCATTACTCTAGCTCCATTATAATCTTTAAACTCCTCTATTTCTAATTATGGTGTGGTTTCCCTCTCCTGATTGAACCCAGACTGATTCAGGGAGTGACAACTTGCCTACTTCAGTTTAGGAAAGAGGATAATGGTTCCACCCTTAGTCTAAGTTCAAGGAAAACAGGACATCCCTGGTGGTCCAGTGGTGAAGACTCTGCCCTTCAGTGGTTAAGAATCCGCCTGCCAATGCAGGGGACACGGGTTTGATCCCTGGTCTGGGAAGATCCCACATGCCGCGGAGCAACTAAGCCTGTGCGCCACAACTACTGAGCCTGCTCTCTAGAGCCCGCAAGCCACAACTACTGAGCCTGCGTGCCACAACTACTGAAGCCCATATACCTAGAGCCCTTGCTCTTCAACAAGAGAAAACACGACAATGAGAAGCCCATGCACCGCAATGAAGAGTAGCCCCAGCTCACCGCAACTAGAGAAAGCCCGCACACAACAACAAAAATTAAAAAAAAAAAAAGACTCTGCCCTTCCACTGCAGGGGGCACGGATTTGATCCCTGGTCCGGGAACTAAGATCCCACATGCCACACGGCCCAAAAAAAAAAAAAAAAAACCTTAATTTTCAAGGAAAACAGAAGGGGTAAGTCTAAACCAGGACCAGTCGCTGACTCACACTGACCCTAGATGACTAGGCCCACCAGCATGGTGAGTAGAAGGGGCATGGATATTAGAGCCCGTCCTAATCTGCTCAGGCTGCTGTAAGAAAATACTGTATCACAGACTGGATGGCTTAAGCAACAAAAAGTTATTTCTCACATTTCTCACAGTTCTAGAAGCTGGGAAGTCCAAGATCAAGATGCCAGCCCATTTGGTTTCTGGTGAGAGCTCCCTTCTTGGCTTGCAGACAGCTGCCTTCTTGCTATGTCCTCACAGGGTCGAACGACCTAGCTCTTGTGTCTCCTTCTCCTCTTACAAGTGCACCAGCTCTACTGAAGTAGGGCCCCCCCTCTTTTAACCTTTACCACCTCCTCACAGGCCCTGTCTCCAAATACATTCACATTGTGTGTGGGGGGGGGCTTAGGGCATCAACTATGAATTTTGGGGGAACACATTTCAGTCCATAGCAAAGCCATGTATACCACAGTTTGAATCTTAGCCCTATCATTTACTAGCTGTCTATCCTTGGACAGATTACTTTACCTCTCTAAGGCTCAGTATCCTCACTTACAAAAGGGAGCAGTTTGGGACTTCCCTGGCCATCCAGTGGTTAGGACTCCGCGCTTCCAGTGCGGGGAACACGGGTTCCATCCCTGGTCAGAGAACTAAGATCCCGCGTGCTGTGCAGCACGGCCAAAAAAGTAAAAATAAAGTGTTTAAATAAAAGGGAGTAGTTAAGATAACTATATACGTTTTTATCCAAACCTCTAGTTGGTGAAAGGGGATACCGTTAATAATGTTGTCAGGACAACAGGCATATACCATGACTGTTCCAGGGCATATGGTTCCCTCAAGGAAACCTACACTGTAGTATTGTTTGGAGGAATATATATGGTAATGTATGCATATTGTCTAGCACATTGCTTGGCACAGGGTAGGCATCAAAAAATATTAGAATTCTTCTAATTGCTAAAATCTCTGCTGGCCTCCCTGGCACTGGGTCTTCCCCTACTGGCAAAATGCTCACCTGTTAACCCTCCACCCCCTCCCTACCTGCCAGGTGTTTCCTAAAGGAGGGAGGGAGGGAGGGAGGGAGGGAGAGAGGGAGGGAGGGAGAGAGGGAGGGAGGGAGACCAGTGAAGGTAGCACTGGGGACAGCTGTTTACTGAGACTGGGGAAAGCTAGATCACTGTAGGAGGCAGAGGAGGGAGTAAAGGAAAGACAGAGGAAGAGTGAACAGCTCAGAGAATTGGGGAGGAGAGGGTTAAGCAGAGAAAGTACAATTTAATGATAAGCAGCATTATGAAAACTCACTAGAGATAGCAAATGAAGACCTGTCAAAGAGGAGAGGAAAATGTACAGGATTATAGTTCCTATATATGAATATATACATAAATTCCATTTGTTTACATGAAAATAAATCTGAAATGAACTACAGCCAGTGTTACTAGAAGTTATCTAGGATGGGTGCAGGATTACAGGCAAAATCCCAATGTACATATTATTTTTAAAATTTCGAATAATACAAAAAGATACGGAGGGAAAAGTCAGTCTCTGTCCTACCCTAATCCCCTCTTTTAAACAAAAGGCATACTATATACAGTTTTGCCCCTTGCTTTTCTCACTTTACAAAATATCTTAGAGATTGTTCTTTACTAGTACATGTCAATTCCCTTCATTCTTTTTAGCACTACATGGTGTCCTACTATTCAGTTGTACCATAATTTATTTAGCCAGTCCCTATGGCAGAAACCTTTGGTTGGTTAATCCAGCACTCATTCCCAGTCGTTTTACTCTAGCTACTGTAGAGGCTGGAATCCCTAAATACTTGCTTTCCCATCCTCTCTTGCAGCCAAGTGCACCCACATGATATGACTTAGGCCAGTGAGTCAAAAGCAGACTGCTGGGAGGCTTCTGGGAAAGCTCTTGCTTTCCTCACAAAGGAAACAGATACCACTCCTTTTCCTTTCCTGCCTAGAATGCTGATAAGATATCTAGAGCACAAGTGCACCATCTTGCAACCGTGAGGGAAATGTCAAGAGAATCTAGTTCTGACTGTGTGGTCACTGAACCGATGCCAGCTGCAGCTTGGGCCTCCGCACTTGTTATGTCAAAAATGTAAGCCCACCTTTATTTTTAGCTACTAGTACTAAGACTTCCCGCTGACACATTCCAGATACAGTCCCTTACCACTGGACATATAGGTTGCTTCCAATCTTTTATTGCTAATAACAGTGATGTAATGATTATCCATATTCATACATCTTTGCTTAAAATTTTGTATAGAATTCCTAGATGTGAAATTGCTATTCATTTTTAATTTTGATATAGCCAGATTGCCTCTCAAAGTTTTATTAACTACATTTTTCCCATCTCCAGATCTCTGTGTATTATTCTTACCCTTTTCGATATTATAGATCATTTTTATTTCCTTTTAAAAACTTTGTCATATTTTCAAGAGTGAATGTGTATTAAAAGAAACACAGGGGAAAATATTTTTAAAAAGCAGAGTTCAGGAATTCTGAGTTCCAGACTGCCCAGCAGCAGTCTCATTACTAGCCTTGTCAACTTGGGTAAGTCATTTCATCACTAAGCCAGTGGGCCTGGGAAAGACTACGGTCATGTGTAGTGGTGGGTTCTCAGACAGTGATTGGAGCCTTCTTCCAGGGATACCCTACCTCTAGACTCCACCTACTAGAGTGACCCTTTGGTGGATGCTGGTGGATGCTTTCCAGTTAAGCTTTGGAAAGAGAGGCCTTTATAGCTGCTGCCTACTCCCTCCAGGAGACTAAGTGTTTATTTTCTGTGTTATAATACAGGTATGCACTAGCTGCTTCACTGCTTTATCCACTAAGGAACACTTAACTTAAGATCAAAGGTTCTGATATGAAAGGGCCTGCAGAGAAGCCCAGGCATGAGAAGAGATGGGCTATAAAGCCAAGGGAGCTTGGGCTGCAGGCTTGGGAGAGGGAGCATAGCATCTGGCAGAGTTGCAAACTGGCTCAATCTGGCCTGTAGACATATTTTATTCAGTTCCTAAAGTATTCAAAATATTTTTAGAGTAGTTAACATTTAAGAACATTGAGTGTGGTTGCACAATATTGTGAGTATACTACGTGCCATTGAATTGCACACTTAGAAATGGTTAGATTGGTAAATTTTATCACAATTAAAAACAAATCTACTTGTAGAATGGCATGTGAAATTAGTTGCTTCTTTATTACAAGAACTAAGAAAAGCATTTAACAAATTAACATTCCAAATAATGTTTAAAAAAGAATGAATTTAGTTATAGTACTCTTAGAAAGAATATTTCATTTTTTTTTAAAGTGAGAGCAAAACATTTTTATACCATTAATACAATGTTAAGAAAAAAAAGAATGCTGAGTGATGTCACGTGATGACCCAGATTTTGAGTATCTCCTGAAAAACTGGAAGATCTGGAAACCTATCTATAATTGTCAGGATAGGTCAGGTAATGCTGTGGTAACAAAGAATCCCCAAACCTCAATGGCTTGAAACAACAGATTTATTTCTTGCTCATGCCCTATGCCCACTGCAGGTTGGGCACCTTGGAGGAATGGCTCTGTGCAAATTGTTTTTGCCCAGGGATCCACATCGAGAGAGACTATCCATATGGGGCAACATTGAATATTGGGGTGGGGTGGGGAGGGAAGACCTTGGCAAAATAATCACCAGCTCCAAAGACCGCCTGGAAGAGATCTCTGTCACTTCCGCTCACATTGCTTTGGTCAAAGCAGAGCACATGGTCATGCCTATTTTTTTTGTTAATTATTATCTTTTTGGCCATGCTGCTCAGCTTGTGGGATCTTGGTTCCCTGACCAGGGATTGAACCCACACCCTCAGCAATGAAAGTGTGGAGTCCTAACTGTAAGGTCGGATCTTAACAAACGGCACCGCGAAACAGAGGAAAGCTTCAAGTGAGCTTTATTAGGGAGCGCTCCCGGGCGAGGTTCACGGGTCCGAGAGAAAGGGGCCAGAGAAGTCGCACGCGGGCGAGGGTTGGGCAAGATTTTATAGGGGAAGAAGGGAAAGGGGTGTGGTGAATCTGGGAGGGCTGGGCTGGGTTCAAAGTCTCCAGGTCAGTTTCTGGAACTGGGTGGTCCGGAGAGTTTTGGTCTGATGCAACCTGTGAATCTGATTGTGTTCCCCTGCCTCGGGCCAGTTGGCCTTACACTAACCACTGGACCACCAGGGAATTCCCATTCATGCCTGTCTTTAAAGGCTACAGTAAAGTATAATCTTGCCAGGCATCTGGAAGGAGGAGAAACAGCATTGTCAGAAAACAACACTAATGACTGCTAGGGACTGTTTAGACAAGGCACGAACTCTTTGGGTCACCACAGTCCCCAGCATGCCTTAGTGGACTCCCAGCACTACAGCCAAAGGTCAGAGGACATTTGTTACACCGTCCTTTTGTTCCTTTATTTTCTGCCAAACTACTCTAGGCTTCCAGGATTTAAAGCTGTGTTCAGTGAGATAATCCAGACAAACCTGTGTTCAATTCCTGGCTGTTTTGGACAATTAACCTCTTCAAACCTCAGTTTATTTCCCTGTAAGATAAAGATAATAATTAGACCTATCTTCATAGTGCAGTTGTGAAAAATAAGACAATGCTCACAAAATAGTTCACTGCCTGGTACACAAAAGCACTCAGAAGCTATTCTTAGGGTTATGACAAGTTATTTTTTAAATTACACAATATGTGAGACGTTTCTTAATGTAAAAAAAATTAAAAATAATACAGATAAAGTAAAAGTCTCCTTCAAGCTCTTAGGTCACTGTCTTCCATAGAGGTAGTAACTATTATCAGATTGCTCTACATCTTTCCAGATATTTACCTATGCATTTACCAACACTGACAAACACATGCAAATAATAGTTGGGATTTTTTAAGCATATATGACATACTGTACATAATTCGTAAGATGCTCTTTTTAATGAATATGCTCTGGAGATTTATGCTATATAATATTGCAATATATACTTAAAATGTCAATATCTATGTATATAAACACACATATATACACATATTATAAACCAGGTCAATCTTTAAAATTACTGCATAAAATTCTCTAGTATGGATTTATTATTGTAAATTTAAATATTCCCTTGTTGAGAGATGTTTCGATTATTTTTCAATATTACAAACAACGCTATAATGAACATCTTTGCTCCCTGTATACATGTGGGAGAGTTTCTTCAGAAGAGATATAAAAAAGTGTAATCTCTGGGTCATAGAGTGTATGGATTTTAATTTTAATGGATACATTCAAATAGCGCTTGGAATGGTTATGCTAATTTATATTTTCTACTAGTAGTATATGAGAATAACTACTTTTCCACACTCTTGTCAACATTTGATTTTAGCAAATTATCATTTTCTCAATTTGACGAGTGAACAGTTATTCAACTTCTTTTTGCCTTGGTTTCCTCCTGTGTTAAAGTGAGCAGTTTGAGGATTAAATGAGCTATTGTATGTATTTTATTATTGTTCCCTTTTTCCTTATTGGGCTTTGGATTTTAGAGTGCTATTATCCTGAATTTGAATACCAGCTCTGCCACTTCCAAGCTATGTGACCTTGGGCCAGTCATTTAGCCTTTCTGAGCCATAGATTCTACTGCTGTAAAATAGAGTTAATATTTTATGATGTTTATGAAGAGTTTTTGTGAGGAGGGACTCAAACATGGTGCCTAGAGCACCATGCCTATCATATAGTAGGTGCTTGATACATGCTACGTTATTTAGACTTCAAGTTTTTGTCCCTCTTCTAAGCCACAGGAAGTGAGGACACCTAGGTCTATAGATCGTACTGGAGTGTGCTCTTTTTGCAAAGAGCTTTGGCTGCAGATTACCAGGATTTGCCATGGATTAAATTCTCAAACCACCTGGAAAGCTGTCTATGCAGCAATACCTGGTGCTGTGCCTGAGAGAATGAAAGAAAATCCCGGCCTCTCAGGGGTTTCTGAGGAGGTCCTGTCCCTTTTCCCTACTTGGGGCTGTATTATCCTGCCCTGGGCAGTACTGACAAATGGGTAAAAGAACATGGACTTGAAGTCAGAGAGTCCTACTTTCTAGCTCTCGCTGTGTGACCTTGGGCAAGTTGCTTACTCCCTCTGAGCTTGTTTCTGAGAAATGGGAAATAGGATTGTTGTGACTATTAAATTAAATGATCTTTGTAGAGAACATTAGTAGGCTGCCTGCCTGAGGCATTGGTCAGAGGTTGAGGAGGTGATGTGTTTGCAGACAGTCAATGCCAGAGGAGAGAGGGATCCAATTAGGCATGCATTTCTAAGCCAGTAAAGGGTCTCTTTGGATCTTTGTATGATTTTTGTAAGGTAA
This sequence comes from Globicephala melas, assembly GCF_963455315.2. Classification (NCBI taxonomy): domain Eukaryota; kingdom Metazoa; phylum Chordata; class Mammalia; order Artiodactyla; family Delphinidae; genus Globicephala; species Globicephala melas. The sequence continues at coordinate 127,326,948 of NC_083316.1, forward strand.
GGAGAAAAAGGAAAAGAGGTTAGCAGTCTGGGAGGGAGGCAGATTAAAACATTAATGCTTCATTTCCAAAAGCCCTCATATACCTAAAGGGGTAATGTAGTATTCCAGCTGTTTGTTTTAAAGATTAAAGTTTTCATATGTGTAGTTCCTCATATCACTATTAAAATCTACACTTAACATTGAATTTTTGAAAAATACATGCACATGTTTAAAAAAATTATAAAGTACCAAAGGGTACTTTCAATGAATGAAAACTAAGCCTTCTTCCAAATCAGGTCCAATTCACCTCCCTGTTAGCAATCATAGACAGTTTCTTATGACTCCTTCCAGGTATTACCTGTGCATGTACAGCAAAACCATACAGGATTGTGCATGGATAACTGTAGCAATACAGAGTATCAATAGAAATAATTGCCCCATTAATAATGGCCCCCTACCCTGTTTTCTTTTTTTCCTATCTTCATTTATTGATATCTCCTGGAGATCTTTATAACCATACACATAGATCTGCCACATTTTCTCTATGTTTTCATGACAGTCCACTGTAAGAGTGAAACAGGAGGGAAGGGGACAGGGCACAACTTTTAGAAGAATGACATAGCCCAAGGACATGACATAAACTGATTAGAACCAAATAGGTCCAAGATGGCGGATGAGCCGACTTTCCACTAGACCTTGAGCCTCAGTATACGCTCATTGTAATACATCAGCAAGCTAAATGACACACCCACAGGCGCCATGACAGTCCCAAGGCTGACCCTAAAGGTCGAGAAGTGGGTGGTGGCCCAACTTCTGGAAATCCCCACCCCTTCCTCAAAATAGCTGGAATACTCCTCCCACTCATTAGCCTATGAAATTACCCACCCCTATAAAAACTGACAACCCCATACCCTGGCGCCTTTCTCACCTTCTGAGATGGCCCACACTCCGTGGAGTGTGTTTCTCTCTAAATAAATCCACTTCTTACCTATCACTTTGTCTCTCACTGAATTCTTTCTGTAACGAGACATGGAGAACCTGAGTTTCATTAAGTCCTGAGAACAGGTGTGTGGTCTCAGTTAAAAGACCATGGGTTCAAGTCCCAGTCTGAGTTGCACGGTTTCAAGAGTGCACTGTATTGTTGTATTGTATCTACCCAGTCCCATATAGCTCGACATTTGGGTTGTTTCCTGTCTCTACTGCAAGCAGTGCTTCAGTGAATAATATTACACTGGGTCTTTGTTCATAGGTAGAAGTTTAACAGTTAAAGGTACATACAGGCACATATATATATATATATTTTTGCAGTACGCGGGCCTCTCACTGTTGTGGCCTCTCCCATTGTGGAGCACAGTCTCCGGATGCGCAGGCTCAGCGGCCATGGCTCACGGGCCCAGCCGCTCCGCGGCATGTGGGATCTTCCCGGACCGGGGCACGAACCTGTGTCCCCTGCATCGGCAGGCGGACTCTCAACCACTGCGCCACCAGGGAAGCCCAGGCACATATTTTTAATCACCCTTCCTGAGTGATTAGCTTTGTTTGGGAAATACTGATTCAGGTGATATTCTTAGGAGCATTCCTTACCCAATACACCACCCATCCATCCTCTCCACAAAAGCGTATTTTCTGGGGTCTTGCCCATGCTTTTTTCTGTTACTAAACACAAGTCCATGTGCCAGATGCACAGTGAGGCTAAACAAACTGAAATGTCGGAGTTTGGAGCAGAGAAAGGTTTATTGCAGGGCCATGCAAGGAAAATGGGTGACTCAGGCTCAGAAACCACCGAACTCCTGACGGCTTTCAGGCAAAATTTTTACAGGCAAAATTTGGGTTGAGGGCTGTAGAATGTGTGACTTTTTTCTGATTGGCTTGGTGGTGAGGTAACGGGAGAGTTTGTTCTTACTTAGTTGAGGCATGCATCGTTAAGGTGCCTGGGCTCTTCGCTGTGGCGTGCAGGTTTCTCTAGTTGTGGCATGCGGGTTTCTTCTCTCTCTAGTTGTGGTGCGCAGGCTCCAGGGCACATGGGCTCTGTAGTTTGCATCACGCGGGCTCTCTCACTGAGGCGTACAAGCTCAATAGTTGTGGCTCTCGGGCTTAGTTGCCCTGCAGCATGTGGGATCTCAGTTCCCCGACCAGGGATCCAACTGTGTCCCCTGCACTGAAAGGTGGATTCTTTACCACTGGACCACCAGGGAAGTCCCAGTTCCAGGAATCTTGTGCTCAGCCTGAAGTTATCATCTTCCACCTGCGCGGAGGGGCCTTAGTTCCCGCAGAAGAACTCAAAGATATTGTTATGTATCTTCCTTCAGGAAGAACTAAGACCCTGCCCCAAGGCTGCACTATTGTTTCTTGACTTCTCCTTTATCTCTGCATTCCCTCCCTTCCCTGACTAGCAACTGTTTGAACCTCCCCTTTGGAACTCAAGGAAGGCCAAGGAGGCCGAAGTCTTTTTCCAGCAAATAAGAAACGAGACATGGAAAGGATTTGTACCAGGAAGGGCCCCACAGCTCCATTTCATTTCCACCTCCATTCTCAGACCTTTGGGAGAATTGGCAGAAACAAAAGGTTGAAGTTGTGTTCTGGAGGGTTTGCAGAATTTGTTTGCCAGTAGAAAGGCTAGTAGGAGGCCGGGTACTCTCCCTTAGATGACTACATCAGGGTTCTCACCGCTGGCACTATTAATTTGGCCCCCTTCATCATGGGGGCTCTCCTGGGCTTCCCAGGCCTAGGCCTCCATCTATTAGATGCCAGTAGCCCCTCTACCTAGTTGTGAAAAGATCGTATGTCTCCTGGGGGCAAAATCTCCTCCATCTTGAGAACAAGCGCTCCAGACACTTCCATGGTAGTAAATTACTCACTGAACATTTACTAAGTATCCAGCATCTGGATCCTGAGGTAAATGACCACAGGAAGATGCCAACTTGTTCTCTCCCGTGGAAGACAGTCACAGCCACCTGAAGGGTCTTGTCCACATTCTCACTCTGGTAATCCATTTCCTCTTTCTTCCTACCCACTATTAGACAGCAAAACCATACAGGATTGTGCATGGATAACTATAGCAACACAGAGACAACACAGTACATGAACACAGTCACATTGTAAAACTTTCCAATAATATATTATCCTTGTTGCTCCCACCCTAGGGGAATCCCTAAGGGGAATGGCTTGTTTTAAATTTAGAATTCTTCCCCGGTGCACTTACATACCTATTTTAACATACAGAAATCAGGCGTTTGGGTTTTTCGTTTTTAACATAAATGGGAATTCACTGTATGTTTTGTTGAACTTGATTTTTGTCAGTTAACAATCCAATTAACAACTGGAGACAGGCTCATATCAGTATAGTTCGACCTCATTCTCTTTTAAACTGCTGCATAGTATTGTATACTATGGGCATATTACCGGTTAATCAGTTTGCAAATTGATGTGCAATTACGTTTTCAGTTTTTAAATATCATAACAAAGCTGACAGTGCTGTAATGAACACGTAGTACATGTCTCTTGGTAAAAAGAAAACACATGGCTATCAAGCAAGAAGGGAGATACACACAATTTTAACAGACTGCCAAACAGCCCTACAAAAAGAGCTGTTATCACTTAAAATTCCCTCCAAATGTGATTAAGAATAGCTTTGACCCTCATCACAGGCCACCTGGGTTAAATTACCAATCTGAATTTGAAGTGTTGCCAATCCGCTCTCCTTAGCGTTTCAATTGGTAAAGTCTTGTTGTAAAATGCAAATTTCTTAGTTCACCCTTTAAGAAACCTTTCAGGGGCTCTCCAACGCCCTCAGAATAAAGTCCAAATTCCTTAGCAAGACTAACGTAATCCTGGAGGTTCCTTACTCCAGAAAACCTCTAGCAGCTTCTCTCCTCTGAGCCGAGTTCCCTCCAGTGCCCCCATAGCCCCAAACGCCCGTTCCCCAGTTTTGGGAGCTCCCGGCACGGCGCAGAGGCACTGTTTGTTGAATGGGTGACAGCGGCAGGAACAGCATCTCGGTCATCTCTGACCCCAGCCCCTGGAGCTCAATAAATGCTTATTGAGCAAGGCCAGTGCGGGAGAGGGGCTTGGGGGTCCAGAGGGACGCTCCTACTTTGCTCCTGGAGCCGCACCTCCGACCCCACCAGGCTGCTGCCTGCGCCCCATCGGCCCCAACAAAGAGGCCTCAGGTGCTTCATTTCCAAATTTGCAAAACAACGAGAACCCCTTCCGCAGGGTCACATGCCTGGAAGGAGACTCTACAGAGGCGGTCTCTGTATTTCCATATAAAATGCTCATGTGATCAACAGAGGGCCCAACAAAACACTAAGAGTCCTGGACAGGACCAGGCTGGAGTGCCACTTATCCCCTAAAGTATTTCGGGAAAGCTAAGGTGTCTCATATAGTTCTTTTTTTTTTTTTAATATAAACTTATTTACTTATTTTTGGCTGCGTTGGGTCTTTGTTGCGGTGCGCGGGCTTTAGGCACGTGGGCTCAGTAGTTGTGGCGTGCAGGCTCTAGAGCGCAGGCTCAGTAGTTGTGGTGCACGGGTTTAGTTGCTCTGCGGCATCTAGGATCTTCCCGAACCAAGGCTCGAACCCGTGTCCCTTAGCATTGACAGGCAGATTCTTAACCACTGAGCCACCATACAATAGTCTGACAATCAACCTTTTAAAGACTGCAACGACCTGAAGAAATAAGCCCTCACAGCCACAGCAACTGGAAATCTAAATGACAATGGTGGTGACGCCCAGGATGCTGCAGGAAGGCCCAAGCCCATCGGAGAATTTACAAACTCCCGTTTCTCGGTGAACACCCACCAGCCAGCCTGCCGCAGCACTTGCCGAGAACAGCAGGGTAGAAATGGGTGTCCTCAAACTCAACGGTTTTCACCTGCGACCTTTTTAGAGGCTCTTAGGTAAACAACGGGAGTTACTTTCTCCTCTGGCTTTCGTTGAACAGTTGTTCCACAAGAGTGCTGACTAATGGTGGCAGCCAGCAAGTGCCCTTAGGCGGCCTCATGGAAATAAAAAAGTTGGTATAAGAAAGAAAAACAAAACAACCAAACAACGGGAAACTGTACCACCTGGCTCCAGTGATACCAAACTGTGAGGAAAAGGCGGGAGAGGGGTCCTCAGGGATCGCACCCAAGAAGTGAAGAAAGAAAAAAGGACAGAAGCCCGAGCCCAGACAGCCTCAGAACCGCCCCAGAGGGCACGGCGTACCCGGGGCTAGGTCTCCTCGGTGCGGTCCAACCTCTGCGTCAATCAGCTCTTTCCCGCGCTGTGATTGGTGGGCTTCCTTGGCCACCCTGGCGCCCACCTCCTAGTTGCTTGGGGTTTACTTCCCCAAAGTACACGGGCCCCACCTTGTGGAGCAACCGCTCCTGCATGGAAAGCGGATCTCCGCCCTGGGGAAGACGTTGTAACGAATGGGAGCACCCTCAAACATTTATTGGCTACCGTGGATATCGGTCAAAGAACTTCCCACCCTCCTTCCCACCGTACCTTTCAGTTATTGGTCTCTCTTAGTGCCAATCCGTTACTAGGGAAACGAGCTCCTCACAGTCTCATAGGCATGAGTCAAAGCCAATCAAGAGCCACGCCTTCATCCTGAGTCAGTACCCAATTGCTGCTCGAAGAGCCCAGGGTGCGCAGTCGGGATTGGCCACCAGACTGCCCGACCTGGCCGCAACAAGTTAGGCTGAATCGCCCTTATATAGCCCGGCGACGGAACACGCGTGTGTGCGGACGCAGTTGCGTTTTTTGCGTTTTGCGGTGCTGTGGAGCAGAGCTTGTTCCTCTCCCGCTCAGCCGTGCAGGTACGCCGAGGTGTGGGCGGGGCTGGGCAGCCCCGGGACGAGGACGAGCTGGGGCTGTGGTGAGAAGGAGACGTCCTAACGGCGGCCGCGCGAGGCGCGCCTCCCCCCCCCTCCGCAACGGCCGCAGGCGCGCGGCGGACGCACGGGCGCGCGGAGGCGCTTCGCCCCCCGCCCCCACCGGCCCGGCGCGCGTGGCTGTGGACGCGTCCGCCGCCTGCGCGTGCCGCGCCCAAGGGCCACGGCGGGCGAGAGCGAGCCGCGGCCGCCGCCCGGGTCCAAGGGTGATCTCGGGGGCCTGGGGCCCCGCGCGGCCGGCTCGGTAGCTTTTCCCGCCTGCCCCCCCGCCCCCCCCCTCCGCGCGCCAGCCGAGTCCTTCCTCCCATGGCGGGGGTCTCCAGCTTAGCCCAGACCAGAGGAGGCTTTTCTTTGGGTGGGGGACACGAAGGTGCGATGAGAATTTCTCGACTCGGGAAGCAGAAGTGCTGCTCCTAGGTTTTATTTACTAGGAGTAACGGGGGGAGCAGCGAGTTCGTGGATATTGAGTGATGATAATAGCTAACATTTTTCCAAGCCCTCGCTGTGTGCCAGGCACTGTGCGGAGCAACTTGTGTGTGTCTTCTTTACTCCCGAAATGCCCCGTTGAGGTATGTACGTTGCTTTCCCTCTTTTTACAGCGGACTGGAAGGCTCAGAGGTGGAGTGACACGGTCAAAAGCGCACAGACCGTAAGGGGCAGGTATTTGTTTGAACCTAGGCGGTCTGACTCCCAGTCCCCGGACCTGTTTTATTCTTTGTCCCAGCGCCCTGTGCGGCTCTAGGGCATCTTTGCCCCCAGAACGCTAGTCCCTGGGGTCAGCATCAGCCTCGGAAGGCCGACTGCAGCGGCATTTGTACTTGGGCCAGTTGAGGGCTTCCAGGGAGACGAGGGTTGGACGTGGGATTATTTCAAAGGAAAAGAAAGGGTTTTTTGGGCTTCTTTTCTACAGATATTCCTAAAGGTAGCTGATGGATGTGCTGCCCTAAAAGCTTCTGGGAAAAGCGTAGAGTAAAGTGAATAAGCCCCAATGATCCTGGACAGTGTTCCTCGTCAGATTTGAAACTTAGAGGCTGATGATGGGAAGTTCCCGCCAGCAGGAAGTTAGGCTCTGATATTAGATCTTGAATCTTCTTTCTTCCTTTTTTAATTGGAGCAGACTTTTGAGAAAGACCCTCGAGAAGACAGTTGAACTTCCTCGATTTATGTGGTTGAAGAAAATGAGGTTGCAGAGCGATGAGTTTCAAATCTGGCCATGACGTATAAGTGAAAATTTGAAATTGGAGCGGAAAGCTTGGTGCCCAGTTACAGGACAAATTTGACCTCTGTGGAGCCTCAGCTAGGTGAATTAGGGGTGATTGAGAGGTGTTGGAAATCTTACCCTTATGGCAGTTGGGAACTTCTGTGGATGAAAACTTGTCTACATACATTTATTTAGCATTGTGTGTATGCTCCTGTTATATGCAAACGTAGAAGACACCTTCAAAGACTTGAGTGTAAATTTTTCTAGTAGAGTTATATCTGAGATTTTTATAAAACCAGTTTATTCCTTGACTTAATGAAATAATAAATGTTCCTGTGTTGCAGGTCCGCATCATTACTTTGCATCACAAATGTCTCTACTTGAGCTAAAGCTACATTAAAAGTTTTGGAGCTAGCTCTTCTGAATTAATTTTGATTGGAATGGCTGTCGACCATTTTCCTTTCTCTTTTTTTTTTTTAAAGAAGTTTATCTATTTTGTTTGTGCAGACACTTTTTAGAATTGGTCTTTGTATAAGAATTGTTTTTGCTGCTAGAGGGAACACATAATTTACATCTTTGTAAGTAAATTAAAAAGCTGTGAGGAAACAAACATTTTTGTTTCCATTTACCCAGTAATTTCCATATTTCTTAACAGAAAGTAGCGGTAGATACAGGATCAAAATAGCTTATGGACAGGTTCCAACACCTTTGTTGGTGTTGCCATGAATGACACATAGCTTTAGAGTATAACATTGTTTTCTTTGGAACTTGCCTTCTTGTAGCAATTCCAGTTACCTGCGTTTATATACACCAGTTAGCTATTGAAGTAACATTTTAAGTTATCAAAAGTTAAAACACTAATGATCTACATTTAAACTGTTAATGAGTCCACTAATTATTCCTTGAGGTAAAATGCATCAGAATGAAAGTTCTTTGTGTATTATTTGACGGAAATTTTTGTTAGTTTCCCCTTCAGATATTTTAAAAAATACTGTTCTTGGCTTCAGGCAAATGGTTATCGGTTGGGTAGGAATATGAAACCTGGTATTTCACAGATTGGTAGCCCAGTTGATCGCTTGTGTATTCATTGATCAAGAACAAATGAATTGAAGCAAATTGATAATACAAGACTTGTCTGCCTGTCTTCAATCCAAGCTAGAGGTTACTTTTGCTGTTAAAATCCTTTGAATCTAAGCTTTTGTATCTCTTCTAACTGGTAGAAAAGTAGGTAGTTCTTTGTTCTTTTATTTAACTCACTTTAGTTTGCTGTTCTCAGCTGACAGTCTGCTAAGGGAACATCAGGAGATTTGGTAATGTTTCTTGGTGACCTACTTCACAGCAGTTTTTGGTAATTTACATTTTTTTTTAAACTTGTTTCAGTACTTTGCCTAGAAAGTAAAGGGCAGAAGTTTGTTTTAAATTTTTATAGGTTTGTGAATTGTATATGGTTCTTAGGACGGATGGGGCAGTGTTAAAAAATGAAATTCGGTATAAAGCCTGAATGTGTGACCTAAACCAGTTTTTCCTTTTGCCAGTTTACTAACATTACCCACTTGATCTTTCAACATTTTGCAGTTAGATTTGTTTCTTAAAATACTTCAAAATTCAAATATGCATTGTATATTCATTTAATTGCACTTTAAGACTTCCTTGGACAAAATTTACTGACTCTAAAGAGGGAGATAATTGTTAAAGTACGTAGCTAAGAAAAAAAGCCCCCCCCCACATCAGTTTTTAACACCTAGTGGGACCTTTAGTACAGTACTGTCCTTCCAGCCATGGAGTTAAACTTAAGATTCAGCAACAGTAATCACACTTGTAGTTGGTGATCACGCTGTGGTGAAGAACTAAGTTTGTTTTTAAATCTCAAAAGTCAGCTTTCTGTTCATTTGTTTATTTATAGTATTCTTGGTCACCCTCTCTGGCTTTGGTTGGGAAAGCTTAATTGCAAGCCTGATGATAAGGTGAAGAGGGTGAAGAGTTAGGAAAAATGTGCACATGAAGAGTGGGAAGAGGGGGCTTAACAAAGCAGAAAGTTATTAAAAGTTCTCTTGTAGGCTGTGGCCTTTGTAAATAAAATCAGGTCTTTAGATTTTAAGTGATAAGATTTCCACTTCTGCATTCTGGCCAATCTGTTATGTCATATTGCTTGGCTGTTTAGCCTGGGTGCTGTATTTCAGGTATTTAATAAAAAGTAAATATTAGAGATGGTAAGATATGGTTCAGAGGATAAAAAGCTGGCTTCCTAGATGGGACACACTTCAGCTTAGTAGGAATGTCATCCTTGGTGGCTGTTAAGTGGCTTTGTGGCAGCATCATTGCTTATTTGTATAGCTGTTTATGTATTTTTAAAGTGCATTCACACATCTTAGGTTTTCTCATGTTTTTGCATATAAGACCTGGAGCTCTGTAACCTAAGTAGTTGTCTAAACTATTTTGTAAAGCAAGTGGTGTAACTGGTAAGGATATGTGCTAGATATATTTCCTTGTTCAGAAACTTAGAAGGTTTTAGAATTTCCTTATTCAAAAAATCTTTGAAGGTTTTAGAAGGCATCAGTGGCACCTACCTGCCTTTCCAGGTTTTTTTGTTTGTTTGTTTTAACAACTGCGCCTCAAGTATATCCCATGTTTATGGACTATCTTGAGCTTACTCCTAGGGATTCCTGGCATACATCCACCTATGCTTTATGAGATCTAAAGCATAGGAAATTCATGTTTTCAAGGAATTTCATACATGAAGCATTAGTATATAGTTAACAGTATTCTTTCATCTTGGTGAGAAAGGACAGATTGTTGCTTAATTATAAACCTAGCTGACTAGCTTTTAATGCTGGATTGGGGAAGGGATGTTAAAAACCAAGAAAAGTTAGTGAATTAATTTTGTCAGTTCTTGAGTTTTTTTCTCTTGAGGAAACATGTTTTTTGAGGTAATTTTGTATTTACAGACAAGTTGCAATACAGACATGTTTTGTATACCCTTTACCTAACTTCACTAATGTTAACGTCTCACCTAATCATGGTACATTTTTCAAAAATAAATTGACATTGATAAAGTATTATTAACAAAGGCTTGACCTTATATGGATTTCCTTAGTTTTTCCACTAATGTCCTTTTTTTCTGTTCTAGGATCCAATCCAGGATACCACATTGCAGTTAGTCCTCCTGTCTGCTTGGTTTCTCTTCTCTGATCTGTGACAGTTTCTTGTATTTTCTTTGTCTTTAATGACCTTGACACTTGATCTCAGTTTGGTTATACTTGGTGTTGAGTAGACTGAGGTTATGGATTTTGGGAAGAATACCACAGAGGTGACTTAGCCTTCTTACCGCATCACGGGGCACATAATACCATTCCTAGTTGAATTTAACCTTGATCACTTGATTAAAGTGGTGTGTACCAGGTTAGTATTTTTTTCCTTTCCATATTCTTTTTATGAGAAGCTAGTCACTAAGGGAGGAAAATCTTTGAATATGTGGACATATATTAAAGCTACCGCTGTAGTTACTAAACATTTGGGGGGAAACACTTTGAACTTAGGCAGATACTCTGTTTCTCTAAATTTTCCCCGCTTAATGTTAGCATTCATTAGTGGCTCTTGCCTGCAGCTCTTAATGGTGCTGTTCTCATGGTGATTCTTTATTTCCCTTGTTTCTTCTCCGTCATTTGAAATTCTTAGGTAAGAAAGATTTGCCTCTTCTCCCCATTTTTTTAATTCTTCATTTTCCCATTTTTTAACACTATTTACCCATTAATTTTTAAATTTTTAGTTATATCAGTATGGGCTCATGGATGTTCTTTGGGGTTGTAATCCAGTGTTCTCCTAACTTATTTTTGGTTTTTTACTTATTACTTTATTTTTTGAATTGTTCCAGTTTTGACTCTTGTGTTCTTTTGATGTTCCCGTATTTTTTTTTTTTTTTTAAGCATTTTCTTTCTTTATCAGGTGCTTCAGGCTCATGTTGTATTTTGCCTGTCCTGTGTCTCCAAGAAGTTGTCAGGAAGAATTTTGAAGGAGGGTGACAGGTGGTAAATGTCAAGAGTTTGGAAAGTAGATTGAACTGTAGTAGATGTAGTGATAGTTAATGCTGCTCTTGCTCTGAGCAAAAGCGGCTTGGTTTCTGTAGTTTTTTCTCTGGTCTGGGAAAGCATTTTTATTTCTCATAACTAAGCCAAATTTCAAATGTTTGAATACATAGCATAAGTTTGCAACAAAATTTGCAACATATTCATGTTAGTACACAGAAACCCTCGCTGTTTATTTTTTCGTAGTGTTTTAGATAGGTTATTACAAAAGAGTAAAAAGATCCCTTAAATGTCATTGTACTCAGAATTGACAGTTAACATTTTGAGTCACTCTTTTAAATTTCCTTTTTTTTCCTGTACAGGTTCCCGTTCTGCTCTCTTCCCCTGAGATGACCTTTTGTCTTCCCAAGCTATTATATTGGTGGGTTAAAAAACAGCTTTATTGAGGTATAATTGACATACAATAAATTGCACATATTTCAAGTGTAGAATCTGATAGCTTTTGGCATTGTTTATACCTATGAAACCACCGCAATCAAGATAGTGAAAATAGCTATCATCCCCAAAAGTTTTCTCATGCTCCTTTGCATTCCCTCTTTCCTATCCACTCTCCCTCCTCTTCTGCCCCCAGGGATCCCTTATCTGCTTTCTGTCACTGAAGATCAGTTTATACTCCCTAGAATTTTTATGTAAATGGAATCATACAATATGTGCTTTTTTTAAAAAAATTGCTGAGTAATACTGTTTGTTCTGTCCTGTAAATATACCACAATTTGTTTATCCATTCACCTGTTGATGGACATTGGTTTGTTTCCAGCCTTTAGCTATTACAAATAAAACTTCTTAAGAAACCACCTAACTTGTACAACGTGGTTGTACCATTTTACATTCCTGCCAGCAATGTTTGAGGGTTCCACTTCCTCGATATCCTGGCCAACGCTTTATTACCAGCCTTTTAAGTTGTCATTCTGACAGGTGTGTAGTGGTACTTTACTGTGGTTTTAATTTGCATTTCTATAATTACTAATGGTGTTGATGTTCAGCATTTTTCATGTGCTTATTTGACATTTGAATAATTTCTTTGATGAATTGTCTCTTCAGATTTTTCGCTCATATTTTTTAGTTGTTTTTCAGTTTTGAGACTTCTTTAATATATTCTGTATACAAGTTGCTTTGCAAATAGTTACCTCAAGCTGCTTTGCCTTTTCATCCTCTTGATAGTGTCTTTGCAAAGTGAAAGTTTTTATTTATTCGTTTATTTTGGCTATGCTGTGCCGCATATGAGATCCTACTTCCCTGACCAGGGATCAAACCTGCATCCCCTGCAGTAGAAGTGCGGAGTCTTAACCACTGGACCGCTAGGGAAGTCCCTGGAAGGTTTTAATTTTGATGGAGTTCACATTATCAATCTGTGCTCTTATAGATCACGTTTTTAGTGTTGTGTCCAAAAATGACTCACTGTCACATTCAGATTTTCTTTAGAAGTTTTATAGTTTTAGGTAAAACCTAAAACTATTAAGTAAATTTTAATATTCTGTGAGTCTTGAATTGAGGTTCTCTTTATTTCTATATATGGATGTGCAGTTGTTCCAGCACCATTTGTTGAAAAAAGTATCCTTTTTCTACTGAATTGTCTGCACTTTTGGAAATCAGTTGTCCATTTATGTGTGAATATATTTCTTTATTCTGTTTCATGGATCTATTTGTCTGTTTTTACATCCAGGCTGTTTTAAAAATAAATTTACCAATGTATCTATGAACAATACTGCTATTGTTTTGTGTATACTAAAAACAAACATTTCAAGGCTATCATACAGTACTTATTTGGCAAGTGACTTTTTGTTTTCTTTAAATCCAAGCTGATTTATTTATCTTTTAAAAATTTATTTATTTATTTATTTTTGACTGCGCAGGGTCTTCATTGCTGTGTGCAGGCTTTCTCTAGTTGCAGAGAGAGGGGCTACTCTTTGTTGAGGTGCGCGGGCTTCTCATTGCGGTGGCTTCCCTTGTTGTGGAGCACGGGCTCTAGGCGTGCAGGCTTCAGTAGCTGTGGCGCACGGGCTTAGTTGCTCTGTGGCATGTGGGATCTTCCCGGACCAGGCTTGAACCTGTGTCCTCTGCATTGGCAGGCGGATTCTTAACCACTGCGCCACCAGGCAAGCCCAACTTATTTTGTTTCTGAGATCTAGTTCATGCTGACTTTATGACTGCTATAAATAGGGTGACTTTATATCTCGGTTTCCCAGGAACACTCCTAATTCACTCTAGTTAAGCTGGCGTAATTATTAATTGTATCACTTTTTAATCTTTTTTTTAAGTGCCCATATGATAATCTTACATACAGCCCGCTCCATGATGTGAATAAACTGCAACTTAACCCATTACCCCTTCGATGGATATGTGAATTGTTACCTGTCTTATGTTTCAGAAACAGGGTGGCATTTAATTTCTCTGTTTATATCTTGTGTAAATGGGTGAGTTTCTCTTCTCTATATATCAATCTACAAGAGAATTGCTGGATTCATCAGATTGGTTTTAATTTTGTTAGACAACTGCAGAGTTGTTCTCCACCGTGGTTGTACCAGTTGACACAGCAGTTTTGCGGGTTCTTTTTTCATTACTTCCTTTCCAGTGTTTGATATTGAGTGATATTTTAATACTTTGGAGGATCTCCTGTGAGAAGTGATAAGTTTTAATATGCATTTTACTAGTTACTTACTTTATCTTTTGTTGTTGCCCGTTTACTTTCCTGAGAGTTGCCTGTTCCATTTCTTTGCTTGTTTTTCTCTCAGGTATTCTTTGTTTTAATGATCTGTGTGGGAGTTCTGTATCCATTCTGCATATTAATCTCTTAGAGTATGATGTGCTGTGCTTTTTCTTAATTTACAGTGGGCATTTAACAGATCCTGAGTTATTAAGACATTTTGCTATTTTGCTATTATTAGAAAGAGTAAGCTCAACTATTTAAAAATTCAGGTGGATTATAGTTGGTCTTAATGCTTTCCTGTTCTTGGAACATAAATTCTCACAGCTCTATTAGACTCAGTTAAAAGAAGGACCTTTAACATTTCTCTGAATTTCAGCAAAATTGATGTGGAATTTCTTTAAAGTTGCCATGCAGTCTAGTTAAATTGGGCTAAGTGAGTATTTTGAAAGTTAGGGAAGTATTGAATATTTCACAGATCAGGGTCAACTAGTAAAAACAAATCAGTGACTATGTTAGTACATGAGGTATTGACATTTCCGTGTGTGTTTTTTTTAGAATAGCACTCATTGATGTTGCATGCTTTACAAATAAGGTAAGAAAAGTATAAAAATTACATTCTTCACTCCTTGTAGGTAACTAATATCAACTCTGTTGCCTAAAACTTTTTTTTTCCTGTTTTGTAGACTACCTTAGTCATGCTTTTATTGTTTGCTTTGATGGATCCTAAGGCCAACACGAAGTGATGCTATTGGAAAAATTATACTATTAGAAGCCAGAAGCGAATCTTTCCTAAAACTGGAAAACTTATCAGAAGATATTCTGATATAATCCTTTAAAAAAGCAAAGTACATAGATATCATAAGACAGATTTAGAGATGAAGCCAAGAGCTTTTTAGGAGGTTGCTCCACTCTAAGACCTTAACCCTGAAAGTTGGGAGAAAGTAACCAGATAGAAACTTCCTGCATCATGAAAAAGTTTAAATTGGACCATCTATACTTGCTGCTAGTAAATACAGAGAGATGTTCTGTGGTCCTCAGATCTGGTAAAGTATCCCACTTGGACTAATTAAAATCACACAGTGTGGAGTTAGTTTATGGAATTGTGAACTTAAAGGGATTTTTTTTTTTCTTTTCAATTTCTTTTATTTATTTATTTTTGGCTGCTTTGGGCCTTCATTGCTGCACGTGGGCTTTCTCTAGTTGGCGGCGAGCGGGGGCTACTCTTCCTTGTGGTGCATGGGGTTCTCATTGCTTTGGCTTCTCATTGCAGAGCACAGGGCTCTAGGTGCGTGGACATCAGTAGCTGTGGCTCGCGGGCCCTAGAGTGCAGGCTCAGTAGTTGTGACCCACGGGCTTAGTTGCTCTGCGGCATGTGGGATCTTCCCGGACCAGGGCTCGAACCTGTGTCTCCTGCATTGGCAGGCGGATTCTTAACCACTGTGCAACCAGGGAAGTCCCTTACGGGGATTTTTAAAGATCATTTTGTTTTAAGAGCTATAATATGTAAGATAACAGGTCATAAATTATTGGATGTTGGTACCCTTTGTTGCGTTTTTCTTTTTCTTTTATTCTGAAAGTAATTCATGTTCATCCCAGGACATTCCAGCAATTCAGAGGTCTATGAATTTTATTCTTTTTAACATGTACATAGTATTCCATTAAAATGTTTTATATATATTATATGGAACAAAATATAATTTTCTGTAACACAGGTAATGAAACGGTGAATACTTTTTAAACCTTATGTTGTATGTATTTACACCTTGTGTTTTTTATATAGTACTTTTTGTATGGTTTATTTCATAATATTAACACCCTCTCCGCCCTGCCCCCCCCAAAAAAAGGAGTGGTCAGTATTCTCAGTTTTTAGGTTGCTAATGTGAGATAAACATTTTGACTCGTATTTTCTTGTAGTTTTTCCTCAGGGGAAATATTCTTTATGACTCCGATAGATAAAAATTGTTTTAGAAATACTTCAGTTCAGCAAACTTATTTTCCTAGCCTAAGAATAAAATAAATTTTTAGCAGTGTTTAACAGAAAAGTAAGACTTAATGCTTTATTTATGTTTTTTTAAAGAGAGCAGAAATTTTTATATCTAACATAGCATAAACGTACCTAAAATTATTGTAGCTTCGTGATGCATGTTTTAAAAGTTAAGATATTAAGATGTGCACGTCATTTGGTTTTACAGTTTAATTGGGCCAGTTACATTCTGTGGGCACACAGGTGACTCTGTGGCATTCATGAGTAGACCACTGCAGTCATCAAGTCAACCTAGAAGTTCACTAAAAAGTAGTTTTACATTAAGTGCTTGGGCTTCCGTAGTCCAAGGTACTCTAGAAAAATTCTTTTTTTTTTTTTTCCTCTGCGGTACGCAGACCTTTCACTATCGTGGCCTCTCCCGCTGCACAGGCTCCGGACGCGCAGGCCCAGCGGCCATGGCCCATGGGCCCAGCCGCGGAGGCTCCGCGGCACGCGGGATCCTCCCGGACCGGGGCATGAACCCGCGCCCCCTGCATCGGCAGGCGGACTCCCAACCACTGTGCCACCAGGGAAGCCCTAGAAAAATTCTTATTCTCTCAGGAGATAATCCTCTTTTTATTTTGCTAGCAAAATAGTTAAATAGTCTTCTGGGTGACAGAAAATGGTGGGATGTAGAAATGTTTTCTTTCACTATAGTTAATGGTTATAATAGTAAAAGTAATAGTAACAGCTAACATTCATTGCTTACTACCAGACACTTAATTCTTGCAGTTGTGATTTTAATTTTAAAGATTAAAGAACTGAGGGCACCAGAGAGATTGTTACTAGCTCAGGAGCACAACTAGTGGTAGAATTTTGCCCAGTGAGAATTGATCAGAGAAAATTTGAAGGTTTCCTTTTGTTGCATCTCAAATACTCATTCACTGTTTTAAAATAGAGCACTCAGTTTCAGAGTTCATTTGTTACATATTGCTGGTCTTAGACTTATCAGTTCAGTTAGAACTGGTAAAGTGAAGGTATTGTTTACTATCTTTGCTTCCTTAAGTATTTCTAAGTGGCCAAGTTTTTCTTTACTTCTTGAGGTCAAGAACTGTTCTGTTCTTCCCCTTTCCCTAAACTAGGACTTTTTCAGTATTTCTTGAAAAAATTTTTAAGGGGAAGTATAATTTTTAAAATGTATTTTTCTTGTCCCCTTTGTAGAGTACAATTTTGGCATATTATGACATTCAGAATATTACAAACTTGGCTATAAAATTAATGGAAAGTAAACTTTAGTGGAAGTGAGTGATTTCCTCCTTCCCCCTGTATTCTTCCTAGGTCCTGTTTCTTTCATCACTGATCTTTCTAGACCACAATGATTTAATTTTATATCATTTTTTAGGAATATTACTTTTGAGTGATTTGTAATATATACCCCAAAAGGTTTATCCTGTAGATCTGAAAGCAGTGTTGCAAGGGAGTGATCTCCGAATTGGAATTACTTGGAACGTTTAATGAACTTACTTTGTCTTGGGAGAGTGGCATGTATCTTTTAGGAAGTCTTCTGGTCTTCACATCAGCATGGGGAAGGGGGAATTGCTGTTGATAATTAAAATAATAAGACTATCTGGTTTGTCTCTTATTTCTGATTTTGGTGCATGCTTCATAGTCCAACCAATAATGTATCCGTTGGCATATGCTGTTATATAAGGAACAGCCAGAATCCATAATATTATAAATTTGTAAAACCTCTTCTAAAAGGACACAGTGTTTCAGGAGTATTTAATAAATGAGGGAGGATCTCATGTATTTTTAGCATGTATTTTCATTGGTATGCAGAGTTTCTAATTGTCATAGTGGATCAGTAACTGGTAAAACATCAGCTTTTCTGAGATGCCATTTGATTTTGTTTACTTTCATTATTTTAGATTTGACAGAATTGAGAGTTCTAATGAACGAGGGTGAGATTAAAGACTTTATTCTCAGGAGGGTATGATGTTAGTTTACATATTTCTCATAGCTTCTGTTTTATGTTTGGACCAGAAATAAAGGTGGAGATTTCAGGGTGGTGATTTACCAAATAAAATTTTTCTAATGAGAATTGATTGAGTCTGTTTGTATAGACTAAATCTTTTGGGCTCAAATTGCCAAAATTTTCTGCATTTTCTTTTTTACTGGGAATGATGATCAAATAGACAAGGTTATTCCCAAAACTTTCAGTGTATGGTCTTAGATTACTGAAGAACTTGCCTAAACATTTTGTAGTCACTGGTGCTGTTGGGTGGTTCAGTACTCTTAATTATTCTAAGACATTTTATGATGTCTTCAGGATTTTTTTTAATGTGGAAGCATTTTTATTTAGATTTTTTGAGGCATAATTTACAAACCACAAAATTACAGAATTTAAGGGTTCAGTTTGAAAAGTTTTTTAGTTGTATACAGGTAGCCATCACCCAGATGCATACAGTCCTCTCACCCCAGCCAGTTCCCCTCCAGTCCTTCCCAGTCTGTTCCCTGTCAGGCAGCTTCTGTTTTTTAAGCATGGTAGCTTAGTTTTCTCTTTGGCCTTTTCTTAATCATTGGAAAAAAAAATGTATCTACGGTCATAATCTGAATTCTGGACAACCTGATAGTTCAGCCTGACAAATGGATGATCAGAAGTCTGTTTTGCTTGTATAAAATTCTAATCTCCACTTGTGTTGAGAATGATGAATGAAAGAAAGCTTTGTATTCCTGAGTGTGTCAGACACTCTTAAGTTTTAGGGCTAGAAAGTTGCATAAGAAATTGTCTCTACTCATAAGAAACTTTATGACTTCAAAGAAGCTTGTAACCCTCTTTCAAAATGTTATTTTTATCTGACCATGACTTACGTAGAATTCTTGACGCTTTTGGTTATTTTAAGAATCAGTCCTTTTTTTTTTTTTAAATATTGAAGCAATATAGTTTCTTTTCACTAAAATGCTATGTGTATTTACACACATGGAATATTATTTTTTTCTCAATTATTGAGATATAATTGACAGAAAGATTATTTTTAAATACTGCTACCATTTCCCTCGAGCTGATTGGTTGATATTTATTATAGAAGAGCTTAAAGGAGAGACTTGAGCTGGAGTTTCCACCTTAATGGAACCATAGTGTGAATATAAGCCTTGGGAGTGCGCAAGGCTATTTGAGGTAATCCTGGAATAAAGTACCATCTGTTTGGAACATTTTAAAATGCTAATTGAGAACCTAGTTTGCAAAATATTCAGTTATATTAAGCTGTTAAACTAATAAAGAAACTCGGTTAATAATACGGATTTCTCTGACAAGCTTCAGAAGTATAACAGTTAAAGAAGAAATTCACAAATGAGGTAAAGATCAATTTACTGTATAAATATGTTAACTTTCTTGGCTTTATGGCAATGACCTGAAGTAAAACACTGATGATAATGGTAATCAAACTAAGTTGTTTTTTTTTTTAATTTGAATTATCTAGATAATCTCAAAGGGAAAGGAGAAGTTCCAGATGTGGTCTTAAGTTTTTATTTTTCTTACCTTTGATATATAACCTGGAGGATTTTCATCATTTTTCATGGAAAGATTGGATGTGGGAAGCAATATTTGATAAAATATTATTTAGAAATTTATATTATAATGAGACTACTTGACAGTATCAAAGGATGCAGTTAGGTTGATGTTATTAGTCTAGTTTCTTAGATCCTGGTGAAACAAGTAATAAATGGTCTAGGTATTCAAGAATAATGCAGTCATGCACTAGATGAGGATAATCATCTCTATAGATTGCTTGTACCGGAATTGACCAACCAAACTCGATCCATTTTGCCCATTCTTTAGGAAAACTGAAATACAATTTCTCTCATTTTTCCTTTATACTGTAGTTAATTATACGTACCTCTGTTTGCCTTTATGTTTATAAAGTTCGGGATGATTTTATCTCCTCAAATGAAAACTTGGATTATCTCATGCCAAATATTTTTTTGAAAGGGTTTTTAAAAAAATAATAACTGACAGTAATTGAGAACTTACTGTGTGCCAGGTGCCTTTACACTCCAACATACTTTAAGTCATAATTTTGAGGTGGTAGAGATTATTTTGTTGAGTAAAAACATTATTTGTTACTTTTTGCCTATTTTTTTTCATTTTAGAATTTTTTTCATTTTTAAAGATAGTAAAAATTTCTCTGATTTAGTTTGACTAAAAATATGATAGTATGTGTCTATATTGTCAAATATATATTTATCACCCTTGAACCTAATATTGCCATAGTAATATGTTGTAATATTACAAGTGGAACATGCTTAATTGATTTTATTGGCTTGGGAAAGTTACGATAGGATGCATGTTGGCAATATGTACTTTTTTTTTTTTTAAATCAGGGGTGATATTATTTATTTATTTATGGCTGTGTTGGGTCTTCGTTTCTGTGCGAGGGCTTTCTCTAGTTGTGGCAAGGGGGGGCCACTCTTCATCGCGGTGCGCAGGCCTTTCACTATCGCGGCCTCTATTGTTGCGGAGCACAGGCTCCAGACGCGCAGGCTCAGTAATTGTGGCTCACGGGCCCAGTTGCTCTGCAGCATGTGGGATCTTCCCAGACCAGGGCGCGAACCCATGTCCCCTGCATTGGCAGGCAGACTCCCAACCGCTGCGCCACCAGGGAAGCCCAATATGTACTTTTGAAGTTCTTATATTAAGTTTAAGGAAATTGAATATTGGGAATAATGATGAATTAATTCTTCGTAGTGATTTTTTTCCCCCATAGCATTCATCTGATTACAGTAAATTTGAATATATAAAACCTCACTGGTCTGTGTGGGTTTTGTTTCTTATAGTGTTTATTCCTTTTAAAAACCAAGAATTGCTGAAGTGATCTTGTTGGTCAATGAGTCCATCTCAGCTCTTCTCCCCCGACCCTTTCTCCCCTTGTACTTGATCTTTCAGGTTGAACATATTTGACTTTTTTTTTCCAGGTTGAATTGACCAAAGCAATGGTTATGGAGAAGCCTAGTCCCCTGCTGGTCGGGCGGGAATTTGTGAGACAGTATTACACACTGTTGAACCAGGCCCCAGACATGCTACACAGGTGAGATCTTTCTTTTCCTGAGCATCACGTAATGCTGTGTTTTAGTGTGTGGGTACTTATCCTTAAGATTCTCTTATTCATCATGCACCTTCTAGGGTTACTGCATAAAAGTGCTTTGTAAGTACCAAAAAGTGATGGTTGTTCAAATTATGTAATAGTAGAATATACAAATATTATTTAAAAATTAGTCTAAGTTACCTATACATTATCAGAAAAGTAATGCTTGATAATGTAAACGTATAATAATTGTGCTTTTGATTTTGTTTGCCGTTTTGCTGTTTTTGGTGAATCATGAATTATTTAGTAAGAATGTATTGAAGAAGATGTAAGAGTGTTTCTGTAATGACATACTTTTGTGTTGATATGCTAATGATTTTTCTATGTAGGTGCAAATTTTTTTATCAAACTGTGTTTTAGCTTTTTTACTTGATAATCTGTGATCATCTTACAAGGGTAGTACATGTATCACAGTAATTTTGTTACCGTGAGGTTTTATTTTCCAGAGGTGTAACATATGTTTTAATCCTCTAATGATGAATATGTAAGTTGCTTCCATTATTTCCTCTTACAAATAGTGCTGCTTTATACAAAGCTCTTAAGTTTGTTTATGTAGACTTATTAGAATATTTTTTAGAAATTCTAAAATGTGTATTTGTTGGACCAGAACTATTTTTTCTTCTATATCTTGCCAGTTTGCATATTGGATACCACATGATTATTAGGTGAAAGAGAATGTTTTTAAATTCATTTTGAGTCCTTGTTCTGAAAATGGAAAGAATCACTTGTGTTTTGTTTTTTTTTTAAGGCTTTATAATTTCCAAAACACTTTTACCTTTTTCTTCTTGATCTTTATAAAAACCTCTTAGTAAGGCATTGTAGGATAGTTAACTTCATTTTACAGATAAAGACACTAAGGGGTTAAAAATTTGTTGGTACTCACACACCTATTAAGTGATAGAACAAGTCCTAAACCTTTCTTTCCCCCTCTTTTGTTGCTCTTTTTGTCAATTGTATTCTGTGCCTTTAGAAGTTAGACACATTTGGAATTTAAAGTGGAGCAGGAGTTGAAACAAACTAACCAAATACATTTCTTGTCAATATTGTTATTTACTGGTTCTAACACATCTGTTTTTCACATTTCATCTCTGAGGTACATTTTAGATACAATGAAAAGTGGATTAGCCAGCAGTGAACTGATTCTGGCTGATGTGCAGCCTTTTAATAACTTTGAAAGTTGAAAGGTACTTTTGAGATCCTTAAGGCCCCAGATCTGTCCCTTTTTTGGAGGAAAAAACAGTCAGTATGTAGAATGACATGTATGGGCTTATCTGTGAAAAATTGTTAATTTGGAGTACAAGTGTCAAGAAATCCTAAAAGTGATTATCCCCAAGTTAGGGTATTTTCTCTGTGTCTGTGTGTGTGTTGGGGTGGGGTGTTGTTGGCGCTTCCCTAAGTCAGTATTGTAATGAAAACAAGAAAATTTTGAGGATATAGGTGAATTAAAGCTATGAAGATTTAAGTCTGAAGCTCTTAATGCATCAGCAAAAATTGTTAAAACTACTCCTAAAACCCATCTGCCTGAGTTACTGGGTTTTTAATGGGAACTCATCACATGCATTCTCAGATATAAAAGGACTCTCTCTAAGTCGGTAGAGAGTATAGATGTCCTCTTGTATATCAAGACTACCTGTGGTCTCCTTGAGTGAAAACAGGAACTTTTATTTTAAGGTGCCTTCCTGACGTGAACTACAAGATCCTTCCCAACATGATCATCCTTTTCTGAGACCTGAAACTTGTGACTCATAAAAATTCCTTGACCAGATTCATTCCCATTCAGCAAATGTTGTGACATGTAGATGATGCATATATTATGATTGCATACAAAGATGAAAAAGAAAATACATTCCTGCCTCCAAGAATGTACTAGTCAGACAGATGGGTTCAAACATGAACAGTAAATACCTGGTCTTAGGATACTTGAAGATGACAAGTATCTTTCTGTTTTACAGATTTTATGGAAAGAACTCTTCTTATGTCCATGGGGGATTGGATTCGAATGGAAAGCCAGCAGATGCGGTCTATGGACAGAAAGTAAGCAAAACAAGCTTCGTGTAGGCTGTTGAGTAGCTAGAAAATAACCCATAGAATTGAGATGGATACATGCTTGATACGTTTGTTGATATTTAAAGATGAAATTTCTCAACTTCTGTTTAGAAATTTAGGTATTCAGTAACTACTTGGTTTATATGATAATCATTGAAAAGCTTATAATGTCACTTTCGTTCATTTTGTATGATATATTCTGAAGTTCTTTTATGTTAGAAGATGATAGGTTTTAGCATGGGGATCATCCATTGTAAACATTTTAATTATGTTAATTAAGGACAATAATTTTAATAATTAAGGTTAAGGTGTCATTGGGAATATACTATATTAAGACAAATTGCAGTGGGGTCTGTGTAGTTTGTAATTTAAATGTGCACAGGTAAATGCTCTATCTTTGTTGTGTTAGAAAGTTTTTTGTTCTTGGAGATTCTGCATTCTCTTTCTTCGATTCCTTAGGAAATCCATAGGAAAGTGATGTCACAAAATTTCACCAATTGCCACACTAAGATCCGTCATGTCGATGCTCATGCCACCCTGAATGATGGTGTGGTGGTCCAGGTGATGGGCTTGCTCTCTAATAACAACCAGGCTTTGAGGAGATTCATGCAGACCTTTGTTCTTGCTCCTGAGGTATGAAAAAAAAATAACAATGAAAGGTTGTACATGTCTTTTTAAAAACTGTTCATTTTGAAGTTTTAAATATACAGAAAAGTTGAAATAATAGTGCA
Organism: Globicephala melas; assembly: GCF_963455315.2. NCBI lineage: Eukaryota > Metazoa > Chordata > Mammalia > Artiodactyla > Delphinidae > Globicephala > Globicephala melas. Next base: position 127,350,617 of record NC_083316.1, read on the forward strand.
GAAGTACTCTTTCATATATCTTACCTAGAGCCACATTTGTCCACACATTTATAATTCTTCTTCTATTTACCTATCATTTTTAATTCTAAACTATTTTAAAAGTATATTGGAGGACTTCTCTGGTGACACAGCAGTTAAGAATCCACCTGCCAATGCAGGGGACACGGGTTCGATCCCTGGTCGGGAAGATCCCACATGCCGTGGAGCAACTAAGCCCGTGCGCCACAACTACTGAGCCTGCACTATAGAGCCCGCGAGCCACAAGTACTGAGCACATGTGCCACAGCTACTGAAGTCCGCACGCCCAGAGCCCGTGCTCCGCAACAAGAAAAGCCACCTCAGTGAGAAGCCCGCACACCACCACAAAGAGTAGTCCCCACTCACCGCAACTAGAGAAAGCCTGTGTGCAGCAACGAAGACCCAGCGCAGCCAAAATTAGATAAATAAATAAAATTTAAAAAAAAAAAGTAAATTGGAGATATTATGCCCAGTCATCCTCCAGTACTTAAGTGAGCATTTCTTTTTTTTTTTTTTTTTTTTTTTTTTTTTTTTTTGTGGTACGCGGGCCTCTCACTGTTGGGGCCTCTCCTGTTGCGGAGCACAGGCTCCGGACGCGCAGGCTCAGCGGCCATGGCTCACAGGCCTAGCCGCTCCGTGGCATGTGGGATCTTCCCGGACCGGGGCACGAACCCATGTCCCCTGCATCAGGCGGACTCTCAACCACTGCGCCACCAGGGAAGCCCGTGAGCACTTATTAAGAATAAGGACTTCTCTTCCATAACCATAGTACAGTTATCAAATTAGAGTATTTGTAATACAATTATCCATCTATAGTCCATATTTAAATTTTGGTTATTGTCCCAGTAATACAAAGAATAGTAATTTTTTTTTCCTTGTCCAAGATTCAGTTCAGGATTACACATTGCATATAGCTGTCATGTCTCTTTAGGCTCCTTTAATCAGCTATAATTCATTAATCTTTTGTTTTTCAAGACGCTGACATTTTTAAAGAGGACAATCAAATTACCGTGTAGAATGCATCAGTTTGAATTGTCTGATATTTCCTTATAATTAGTTTTAGGTTATACATGTCTTTCAGTGCCTCACATTAGGTAGCACTTGATGTCATTTAGGCCCATTATTAGTATTACTTAGTTAAGGTGATGGTCACCAGGTTTTGCCACTGTAAAGTTAGTGCTTTTACTTTTCTCATTAGTAAGTAAATTGTGGGTGCTTCTTTGAGACTGTGTGTATACTTTGTTCTTCATCAAAATTTAGACGCTAGTTCTAGCATTCATTGATTCTTGCCAGAATCAATTGCTACTCTGATGGCTACAAATGGTGATCATCTAATTCTTTATTTATTAGTTGGCATTCTACTGTAAAGAACTTTGCCTTTTCTTCTATCTGTCATGGGGTCTTTATTTAATGGATTTAGTTAATTTTTTATTAATTTCCGAAGTGTCCTAGGATCTGCTAAGTGTGAACCCCTTCAAGCGGGTTTCTGTTTTTTTTTTTTGTTTGTTTTGGGGTTTTTTTTTGCGGCGGGGGGGGGCAGTTTGTGGCACAGATGTTTCAGCTTCACCTTGCACTCTCCCTGCTCCAGACACGACCCCAGTTCTGGAGTCAGCTGTTACTTCAAGGAGCCCTGTTTTTTTTTTTAGTTATCATGCTTTTCATGAAAAGACTACAGGCTTATGTTGATTAATTGCATTTGTACTGCCTTCTTGACTGGTCCAGAATGAACAGAGTAAGGAATCCTATCTGTGTGAGCGTGTGGAAGGGGTTCCAAGAGGACCTGCTGACTAAAAGTTTTCTCTAGCATTACTTGTCAGATACTTTTCTGTTGAAGGGTAGTGAATCTAAAATCCCTGTCATTTTACTGTTTGAATATAAAATAACTCAGTTGTCTATTTGAAAAATTACATGAAGTTGCTTTAGTCATGATTTTTAGAGGAAGGTTTAGATTATCTATAGTGTTAAAATTGTTGATGGACTTCTAAATATTCAAGGAATCATGGGATGATTATTAATTATTCTAAATTTAGTTCTTTTTTGCCTTTAAAGATCTTAACATTACCATAGTATAATGGATTGTTACATAAACTGTCTCATTTAATATTCAAAGCTCTAAAGTATGAGTTGGTATCCTTCATTTTGCAGATGAAGAAACAGCCTTAGAAATTGAATGACTAGTAAATGACATAGTTGGATTTCAGTGTAGTTGTGTCTTATACCTAGGGTAGGCAAACCTTTTTAGCTACACGTTTGAGTGCTTGTGTCAATATTCTTGGATAGAGATTTAGCGAATTTTAAAATATCTGTTGCAATTGGTAATATGTATTTATTGTTCAAGAAATGATTTGAAGTCTGGGCTTTGGCATCTTAAATACTTAGAGTTTGTCAGTTTTGGATATTCACCTGGTGATATTTTAAGCACACAGTATGTAATGTAAAGCAGGGATCCTTTCAGCCTTGACCTTATTGGCATTTGGGGCTGGGTGACTGCTTGCTGTGGGGCTGTCCTGTGTGGCGTAGGGTGTCTGGCAGCGTCCCTGCCATCTCCTCAGTAATTGTCAGCTCTCCTCCCTGACGGGAAACCTGAAATGTCTCCCAAAGTTGCCAAATGTCTCCTGGGGTGGGCAGTATTGCCTTTAGTTGAGAACGATGGTGTAGGGTGATGTGGAATTTTAAAAGTTTGCTGAAAAAATGAAAACTTTCTGTTGGCATTGCAGGGCTCTGTTGCAAATAAGTTCTATGTTCATAATGATATCTTCAGATACCAAGATGAGGTCTTTGGTGGCTTTGTCACTGAGCCTCAGGAAGGTAAGTTACTTGTCTAAATTTTTTTGGATGGCATCAGATTGACCTGAAGAGAGTGTAGGTTTCTTGAATGTTTTCATAATTCTCTGTATCTTTCATTAGTAACTTTTGTCAAGGCATAAGAAGGGTTGGAGATTTTAAGCTACTTGAGGCTGATAGGTTAGTCTACTTCACTGATATTGGTAGAAGACATCAAACTCCTAAATCAGAAGTAGACAGGTTATTATAGCAACAATAGTAGCATCTTAGCCATAGTTTCCGTAGGACACTGCAGAAGTTTAGATGATACCTGCAGTGCAGTGGGGTGCATTACTAGAGTGGAACCTAAGTTTCAGCAACCAAAACCTTATGATGGGGCAGCAAACATGCCTGCCCGTTGCTCTGGAGAGAGACGCTGTTTTCCGAGAGTGTTGCTGTATAAATATTCTTAAAAGGTAGTCTGGAACAAAGATTAGCCATTGCCTCAGTTGTAAGATATGCAGAAACACAGCTACCCGTGGAGAATTGTCTCTAAATGCTAAGAGTAATTAGTATTTTAGTGTTTTCTGTATGACTCAGAATTCTAAGTGCTTTGTATTTATTGTATAATACAACAGCCTTACAGATAAGTATTTTAGGAACTGTTGTTCCATTTTAATAAATTAGGGCACTGAAATGCACGGAGGTCATTTGCCTGATGTCATATAGCTAGTTAGGTGGTAGAACCTTCGTTGGATTACTGGCAATATGACCTCAGACTCCATGCTTGTAACCCAAACATTACGATGACCTTAATTCTGTCCTTAAAGCCTACGTCATGATTTTACCCAATTTTCTTTATCTTTTTATGTATGTGTACTGTTCTTATTTCATTGCCTTTTTTATCATGATGAACATTGTGCAAGTGAATATATTTGTGAGTTAAGTGAGCACAAATATGTTAAATTTCTTTTCTCATTTAGAATCTGAAGAAGAAGTAGAGGAACCTGAAGAAAGACAGCAGACACCTGAGGTGGTACCTGATGATTCTGGAACTTTCTATGATCAAACTGTCAGGTAAGGAAAACTTTGTTCATCTGTCCAGAGCTGCATGAGAATTTGAGTTGTTTAGTCTTTCTGTTTGTTGGAGGGCAGCCATGATGCTGAGAATTATCTCAGAAAATAGTGATAATTTCCCAGAAGAAAGGTTTTGCTTTTGGTATGTAACATAAATATATAACTTGTTTAATATAGATTGCAGTCTGAGGACTACTTAAATAGTATCCATCAGTTGCTTTTCGGTTATCAAGTATTTAATACATCAAGGCATAGCTTTAAGTGCTTTTTTTGAGATGCAAGGTGTACAAGGACTTAGACATAAATTGACAAAAATTCAGACATGAGTTAAGTGACAATAAAGAACTTCATTTATTAGCTCAGACAAATGTGTGACTGTATCTTAGGTTTTTTTTAATCTGCAACTGGAACAGAAATATGTTGGATAGCAATATAAATTAGTATTTACTTGTTGCCCTGTGATACCCTTAATGTTAATATTCAGTGCTTAAAGGATACTCTCAACAGTGTCTCAAGGTGTGGTGATGGGACTGACTTTACTCACCTGGGTTGCTGGTTGAAAATGAAGATTTGTTGTCCTACCACAAACTTATCAAATTAGAATTTCCGGTGGGGGGAAGCATCTGCAGTTTGTTAAAGTGACTTCTGTGGAAGTTTAAGAACTATTCTGAATCACAACTGATGGGTTTTTTTTCCCTCCAAAATTCCTTGTGTGTTTTTGTGAGAAAAAATTTTGATACTAAAAACCACATAACATAAAATTTACCTTCTTAACCATTTTTAAGTGTACTTTATAGTAGTGTTAAGTATATGCACGTGATTGTGCAGCAGATCTCTAGAAATTTTTATCTTGAAAAAACTGAAACTGTACCTTTCCACCTCCCCATAGCCTATTAGAGTTTTGTGATATGTGATAGGTAAATTGTAATAATTTTGGGATTCTGAGAAACACTGCTCTGGTTCATTTTGATCTGTTTGATGCATTTGCTTAATCAGAATTTAGCAAATCTGACTGCAGTTAAGATTTGCTCACTGAGGGCTTTTCTAAAAAGTTGTCTTGTTTTCATACGCAAATACATAATTCTTAGATCTTTTTGGGGAGGAGAGAGCTATGTTTTTTAGGTGCAGGTCTCTAGGAATTTCTTGCTAAATCAACGGAAGCAGAATGATATTTCTCAAATTTTACCATGAAAGCAATGACTTAGAAGAACATTTAGAAGAACCTGTTGCTGAACCAGAGCCTGATCCTGAACCAGAGCCAGAGCAAGAACCTGTGTCTGAAGTCCAAGAGGAAAAGTCTGAGCCAGTATTGGAAGAAACTGCTCCTGAGGATGCTCAGAAGAGTTCTTCTCCAGCGCCTGCAGACATAGCCCAGACAGTGCAGGAGGACTTGAGAGTATGCAATGCGTCTTCATTTTTATTCCACTTCTATTTTTAAAAATCTCTCTTCTTCTTTATTGTTGCTTGGTTGCCTTTTGTAGGTACATTTTCATATTGGTTGTTTAGGGAAGTTTCTTCCATATTGAGCCATACCTCAGATAAGAAGTAAGATGCATATTGCTTTCTAAAATCAAAAGTAGTTTTTCCCCTCCTCTAAGGAAACTTGAATACTTTTTAGACCAGAAATTTCAGGTGCTATTTTATCACTGCATCAACAAACCTTTTTAATATTACATCTTTCAAATTGCAGATTATTGTGTGCTTGTTAAATAAGTGATAGTCTATCTTTGAAAAATAACATGGCACAACAGACTTTTCCTGCCCTTTTCTATGAAATCTAATTGAGGACAACTTTATAGTACAAGTAGAAACAAATTGCTCAAGTATAACTACTTTTCTAATCAGAATACCTGATTTGAAAAGTTTGAAGATTTTCAGTTACTGTCCCTGAGTCACATCAAGATGAAAACTGAACTAACAGAACCTTTACCGTTGATGCTCCTTGAAGGAATATGTTTTAGTGCTGTATTTATGGGGCCAGGGTTCTTGTAATGCCGTTTCTCTAACAGTTATTTCAAGTGTCTTTGCGTTAGGCATTGTTCTAGGTATGGGAACTGTCAGTAAAGTAGATAGAGTTCTTGGTCTCTGGAAGCTTCTGGGTGAGTAGGAAAGAGAAATGGTGAAATCACTTTAGCTTGCAGGTGGAAAAGTAGGTTGGCTGGATTGAGAATGGATGACAACTTAGGTGGCTTAATTATAGTAGTTCTGGAGAGAGGTAATGACATCTTGGATTAGGGTCATGGCAGTGGAGCTGGAGAAGAGATTTAAGATGTAAATAATAGGATTTGGTGATTTTGGTATTGATTGATATAACTCAAGAAGATTCTAAAGTTGGTGTAATTGGGTTATAGATTGAGAGAATCATAGGAGGAAGAGCTGGTTTTGGAAGGAGAATTTTCTTTGATTCACAAACTTGAAATTATGTGAAAGTAGCCTCTCATACTTTGCTGATACTTGATTAGTCCTAAGAATTTTAGTACTAAATTTTAAGTAGAGGGGAAAAGGAATCTCAAGTTACTTATAAATTCCATCTTGCCTCTGCAAATGAGATGCGCATGTAATAATACAAGAATTCAAAAGTTAATACCTTTTTTTAAAATAAATTTTATTTATTTATTGCTGTGTTGAGTCTTTGTTGTGTGTGGTCTTTCTCTAGTTGCGGCAAGCGGGAGCTACTCTTGGTTGTGGTGCGTGGACTTCTCATTGCGGTGGCTTCTCTAATTGCGGAGCACGGGCTCTGCGTGCCCAGGCTTCAGTAGGTGTGGCTCGCAGGCTCTAGAGCGCAGGCTCAGTAGTTGTGGCACATGGGCTTAGTTGCTCCGTGGCATGTGGGATCTTCCCGGCCTAGGGCTTGAACCCGTGTACCCTGCATTGGTAGGCGGATTCTTAACCACTGCACCACCAGGGAAGCCCAAAAGCTAATACCTTTTATATTGTTGTGATAAGTAGTGTAATCAGCTGACGTTGGTGTGTTCCCTTAGACATTTTCTTGGGCATCTGTGACCAGTAAGAACCTTCCACCCAGTGGAGCTGTTCCAGTTACTGGGATACCACCTCATGTTGTTAAAGTACCAGCTTCACAGGTGAGTTTCTAATTAAGCTTGCATATTAGGCAAATTTACTTGTATTTTTGTGTAATGTGATTTCACAGAGGTTTAATGAATAAGGCAGAGGAGAAGGGTACAAGGTGATTTTTTTTTATTTTTTAATTTAATTTTTTTATACAGCAGGTTCTTATTAGTCATCAGTTTTATACACATCAATGTATACATGTCAATCCCAATCACCCAATTCATCACACCACCAGCCCCCGCCCCTGCCACTTTTTCCCCTTGGTGTCCATACGTTTGTTCTCTACATCTGTGTTACCAGGTGATTTTTAATGTGTTTTTGTGTGTGTGTGTGTGAGAGAATGAGGGAGTTGTCATTTTCTAGTTTAAACCTTATTGTGAGCTAGGATACTTCACAAGAATAAAAGGTAAGTTTGCTTTGTTCTTACACAAAAGTTAACGTTACACATTTTTTAGCCTCGTCCGGAGTCTAAGCCTGAATCTCAGATTCCACCGCAGAGGCCTCAGAGGGATCAAAGGGTGCGAGAACAGCGAATAAATGTTCCTCCCCAGAGGGGACCTAGACCAGGTGAGAGCTCAGAAGGGTGGCTTCTTTAGTCTGAGCCTGTTGAGGGTGAGAGCTTGTTTTGGGAGGGTAGTTGATGTTTGCGTGTACTTAGATTTTGAAAAATATGTTGTGGAGTTAATGGAATTGCCTGTATTTAGGGGTAGAGAGAACTGTTGAATGGAACAGTCATGTAAAGGTGTCCTCTTTCTCATTCCTTCCTGCTTTTGTTTCCTCTTCAGTCCGTGAGGCTGGTGAGCAAGGTGACGTTGAACCCCGAAGAATCGTGAGACACCCTGACAGTCACCAACTCTTTATCGGCAACCTGCCTCATGAGGTGGACAAATCAGAGCTTAAAGATTTTTTTCAAAGTAGGTTATTGAGTTTTAAATACTAGATTCATTTAATACAGTGCTATCCAATAGAAACAGATGAGCCACATTTATAATTTTAAGTTTTGTAGTAACATTTTAAAAGGCAAAAAGAACCTGGATAATTTAATTTTAATATTTAACCCAGTGTATCTAAGACATCATCTTAATATGTACAAACATGAGATACTTTCCATCAGCCTATCCTAAGTCTTTGAAATCCAGTGTGTATGTTGCACGTAGGGCACATCTTATTTTGGAGTAGCCACAATTCACATGCTTTGTAACCATGTGTTACTAGTGGCTTTCATTGGACAGTGCGCGTGTAATACTTAAAGGAAATGTTCTAAGTTATTTGAGAATCTGTGTTCCACTTGCAGATTATGGGAATGTGGTAGAGCTGCGTATTAACAGCGGTGGGAAATTACCCAATTTTGGGTTCGTTGTGTTTGATGATTCTGAGCCTGTTCAGAAGGTGCTTAGCAACAGGGTAAGCAGTTTTTCATCTTGATTTTCTGTATCTTTGGTCTTTTAATGTATTCATCCTTAAAACTGTGTCTTGTATGTAAAGCGCAGTTTATTCCAACATGTCTGGGTAATATTTTCCATCATGTTTAACCATTATTAAAAGAACTGCCTGGGAGTTAGAAAAACAAAACTGCCATCCAAATAATGTACTTTTTGAATATGTGCATGATGGAGAATGAAATAACTATGGTAACCAATGCACTGAGATTTATGCAGTTCCTTTCTTTGGTAGTGGCTTAGTGGCTTCTGGTGTAAGTGATGAATTAAATATTATGTTACTTTTAGTTAAGATAACTTAGAATCAGTTTGTTTAGCAGGTATATTTGTAGTCTTCATATATAACTGTTTGGGTATAACTATGAGGAACTTCTTTTGTTCTATAAGTTGTCTGGGTTTGGAGTCACCCTACCTTAAGGCACTTTTATTAACAGTACTTTTCTAATAATAGAGGGATTTGTAGAATCAGAATCTTATTTCTGTGTTCTTAAAGAGACCGTTCCTGGGCTTCCCTGGTGGCGCAGTGGTTGAGAGTCTGCCTGCCGATGCAGGGGACACGGGTTCGCGCCCCGGTCTGGGAAGATCCCACATGCCACGGAGCGGTTAGGCCCTTGAGCCATGGCCGCTGAGCCTGCACGTCCGGAGCCTGTGCTCCGCAACGGGAAGGCCACAACAGTGAGAGGCCCATGTACCGCAAAAAAAAAAAAAAAAAAAAAAAAAGAGTCCTTTCCTTCCCCCACGTCTTTCATTAGCAAAAACCACTTTCTGTAGTAGTAGAGAAGGACAAAGGTGTAAATACTGTTAATTTACTGAGATGGGTGTGGGAGTTTTAAGACCTCACTTTTTTTTCGATTGAGGTGAAATTCACATAACAAAATTAACCATTTTAAAGTTCAAGACTTCCTTGTTGGCGCAGTGGTTAAGAATCTGCCTGCCAATGCAGGGGACATGGGTTTGAGCCCTGGTCTGGGAGGATCCCACACGCCGCGGAGTAACTAAGCCCATGTGCCACAACTACTGAGTCTGCGCTCTAGGGCCCGCGAGCCACAGCCACTGAGCCTGTGCACCACAACTACTAGGGCCTGTGTACCCTAGAGCCTGTGCGCTGCAGCAACTGAGCCCATGCGCCACGACTACTGAAGCCCGTTTGCTCTAGGGCCCATGTGCCGCAACTACTGAGCCCGCGTGCTGCAACTACTGAAGCCCATGTGCCTAGAGCCTGTGCTCCATAGCAAGAGAACCCACTGGAATGAGAAGCCCGCACACTACAACGAAGAGTAGCCCCTGCTCTGTGCAACTAGCAAAAGCCTGCACACAGCCATGAAGATCCAGCGTGGCCAAAGACAAATTAACAAAACAAAACAAAAAATTTCATTAAAAAATAATACAGGGCTTCCCTGGTGGTGCAGTGGTTGAGAGTCCGCCTGCCGATGCAGGGGACACGGGTTCGTGCCCCGGTCCGGGAGGATCTCACGTGCCGCAGAGCGGCCGGGCCTGTGAGCCTTGGCTGCTGAGCCTGCGCGTCTGGAGCCTGTGCTCCGCAGCGAGAGAGGCCACAACAGTGAGAGGCTTGCTACAGCAAAAAAAAAAAAAATAATAATAATAATAATAATAATACAGTGTGCAACTCATTGGCATTTAATACACATTGTTGTGCAACCATCACCTATCTAGTTGCAAAACATTTTCATTAAAAGTAAGTCCCTTACTCATTGAGCAGTTTTTCCCCATATCCTCTCTCCCCAGCCCCTGGCAATCACTAATCTGCTTTCAGTCTCTGCCATTTAAAACTTACACATTTTATTAACCATGTTAGTTAGAAATGTTGTAGATCATTATTTCCCAGAGGTTCTCCAGAACCTCTGATGCTTTCCAGAATGTTAATGGGTATATTACAAAGTTTAATGTTGTGGTCATAACATTAAGTTAGCCTTAATCTGAAATGTGCATTGTCTATCAAACTGTTGGACCACTACTTTTGTGAAGCATCTCCTGCAAAACCCTGAGAAGTGTGGAGAGAATATGGCTTATGTCACCCAGGACACAGAATACTGAACACAGAGATGTCCAGTAGGCTTTGTTGGTAAATCCACCATTGAGCGTACAATAGATCCAGGGGCCACACTTTTTGGTGCAGCCTTGACTTTGTATTTTCTTAGAGGGTATGATACTCCTGTGGGGCCAAACAAGGTCAGGCCGGATAGCTTGCTTCCAGTTAATTATCCAAGATGAGGGCTTTGGTGTTTCATTTAACCCCTGTGGGTAAGGCATGGCATCATTATGCATAGAAATTGTTGAGGTAAATTTCCTCAGAAAGTGGGCTGTATGTCTGCTACCTTTTTTCATTCAGATTGCTTCTATCCTTGTGATACCTCCATAGAGGTATCTTCTATAACTACCTTTTAAAATATCCGCAGTCCTAACCTCTCCTTATCTTTCAGACTTTAAATGATTTTATTTTTCCCATTGTATCTAGAACATTACCAGGAACAGCACTTCACATTAATGTGTGTGATTTATATGCTGTGTATATAAAAAAAAATATATATATAAATATTTGTAAATTTGTGTTAAAATACTTATAAATGTACAAATATAAGTATATATTTAATCAGAATTTAAAATTCACTTTAGAGTCAGAGCTCAAAAGAGGCTCCCCCGCCCCACCCCCATGCATGTTTCCTTACATGCACTTTCAGATCATTCCTGTGAACTCTGGTGACTTCAGATGTAGCTTGCCTTTCCCTCACCTCACTGTATTGGTAGAAGTCTACCATACTCCCTTCAGAATTTTTTTAGACTTTTTTTTGTTTTGGTTTGTTCTTAATTTTTAAATATTTATTTATTTATTTGGTTGCATCGGGTCTTAGTTGCGGCAGGCGGGCTCCTTAGTTGTGGCTTGCTGGCTCCTTAGTTGCAGCAGGCAGGCTCCTTAGTTGTGGCTGTCTGACTCCTTAGCTGTAGCATGCAAACTCCTGGTTGCGGCATGCATGTGGGATCTAGTTCCCTGACCAGGGATCGAACCCGGGTCCCCTGCATTGGGAGCGCAGAGTCTTAACCACTGTGCTACCAGGGAAACCCCCTTCAGTAATTTTTTATGAGTACAGAAATAGCTCATAGAATATGACCGTGGTGTCTGACCATGCTGTGTCGGTTCAGAGCTCATGCTTTCCTGTCAGGATGCCTTGGTTTACATTGCTCTTCTGTCTCTCACTAGCCTTGTGACCCGTGCAGTCTTGTTCCTTAACCTCCCTGGCGCATAGTTTGCTGGTCTCTATAAAATAGGTGTGCAAACAACCTTGAAAGGGTTGTTGTGAAGATTAAATGAGATAATAAAAGTGAAGTATATAGAATACTTCTCTGCGTAGTAAGTACTGTTAGATATTTATTTTAAAAAATATTACAGTAGAAAACCACTGAGTACCAGCAAGGAGCGTAAATTGAGTTCATTGGAATCTTGAGTAACCCTTTGTTTGCTGTACTTCTCTTGGCAAAAAAGAAAGCCCAAGACATAGTGGGAAGTTTCTTTTTTTTCCTGCACTAAGATCTGGTATCTTTAGTATCTTCAGTATTTTCCCAAATTCTGTTCAGGCAAATAGCATTTTAAGATTATATTTAGATGAAATTCATGATGTTTTTGAGACATATATGTACTTTGCATAAACATGTGCAGCAAAGTCTTTCCACATTAGGTGATGATGGGATTTTATTCTAAGCCTCCCAATCCATGGAGAAGGTGGCAATTTTTATTTATATTCTATTTATATAATTCTGTGGGAATATAAGATGTGCTTTAATAAGTACAAAGAGAGTTACTCTGCTGCACTGTTTAAATTGACTTTTTGACTTTTGAACTAGCTTGCATACCTAACTGCTTTTCCATGTATCTGTTAGTGGGAAAATTATGTGTTCTGAGTTTGAGACAAAAAACTGCGCTGTGAGCACGTAGGTGATTTGTAACCTGCTGGTTCCTTGTTTTGTCTTGGTTTTATAGCTTTGTTTTGTCTTTGGTAGTCAGTAGCCCATAAGCACTCTGTAAGTCTGTTCACCTTGGTTCTTACAGCCCATCATGTTCAGAGGTGAGGTCCGTCTGAATGTGGAAGAAAAGAAGACTCGAGCCGCCCGGGAAGGAGACCGCCGAGATAACCGCCTTCGGGGACCTGGAGGCCCTCGAGGTGGGCTGGGTGGTGGGATGAGAGGCCCACCCCGTGGAGGCATGGTGCAGAAACCAGGATTTGGAGTGGGAAGGGGCATTGCTCCAAGGCAGTGAATTGCTCTTCACCGATCTTCAGGCAGCAGTACAAACCCTAGCTCCCACAGAATGGTGATTTCTTCAGCCAACCTTTTGGTATCTTGGAATCTGATCCTAGTCTATGATAAACTGCTTAAGTTTGTACAATTCTACTTTTTGTGTTACTGGTGTGTGCTCCTTCCCCTCTCACCCCCACCCCTCCACCTTTTAGTCCTTCACTTCCAGTTTTGTGGAATGATATTTTAGGAAAAGTGGATTTTTAAAGAAGAAAAAAAAAAGACTGCGTTTCCTTGCTTTATTTGCATATAGACTGCATTTTTTTTTAACAGTTTCCCCAAAGGAATGTGTCTTGCTTATTACTGACATTTGGTATGTTTCATTCATTGGAATATTTCTTACTTATTTTCTACATGTTTCAAAAGCCTGTGAGAATTACAGGATTTGATAAACATTTTGAAGGCAGGAAGAACCCAAATTGTCTCTTCTTTGAGAGTCATAACTACCTTCTGGTGTGGAAAAATTGCCGTTGGAAAAATTGACAATTTAGATTCTCTCTGGTATGGTTAAAAACTGAATAAAAGGTGTTAGTAGAGTTTTTCTTTGGATACGTGGTTGCAGAACAGTTCCAAAACCTGTTTTTACCATTGAAATTTAAACTGTGAGATAGGTTTTAAATGTCTAGAATGCAACTGATAAGCTTTTCTTGAACTGTTAGATTTTTTTTTTGAAGTAGAGTTTTTTCATGTTTAATTTGTATTTGTTAAAAAAAAACCAAAAAGACCCCAAAAAATTTCAAAAATCTGAATAACACAAAACCAGAGCAAAACTGTTGTGCCTTCTATTTATCTTTGATTCCAGTCTTGGCAATTGTTTAAAAGAAAAATAATAATAAAAAAAATAAACTTAGATTTGTTCTATTAGGTTCAGAGTATGTTGGGAATTATAGAATCCCTCTTTCACCCTGTATGTCTTGTGTTCATTTGTTATGCCTTATTCTGAAATTGAGTCTCAAACTGGAATGCTTTTGAGGTCAGATGCTTCTGTAGAGGTTCTTTGACCTGAGTAGTTCAGCATTTGTATTAAGTTTTATTTCAGTGTCTCTTCAGAATCCTAATCGTGGCCCGTAAGAAAGAATGTGACTTTAATATTGGACTTTGCTGGTGTGCTTGAGTGTGCACTAGTTTTTTTTCTTAAATCATAGCCATATGGTAAATTTTCTATTTTGTTATGCTTCCCTTTTATTGGTGGGCATGCAGTGAGTGTTTCTTGGAAATGGCCAATTTTTTTCTTTTTTTTTCTTTGTGGTACGCGGGCCTCTCACTGTTGTGGCCTCTCCCGTTGCGGAGCACAGGCTCCGGACGCGCAGGCTCAGCAGCCATGGCTCACGGGCCCAGCCGCTCCACAGCATGTGGGATCCTCCCAGACCGGGGCACGAACCCGTGTCCCCTGCATCGGCAGGCGGACTCTCAACCACGGTGCCACCAGGGAAGCCCAGAAATGGCCAATTTTTATTAAAATGTTTCTGGAAGAAAATTTAATCTGGCAATATAGACTAATACTCGTTTTGCATAGTATATTACTGTTGAGTGCTCTTAGGGAGATGGGGGAAGGTTTTGTTCACACATTTGTGAAGCAAGCCTTTGCATGATAACTTGTCATTAATCGAAGGGCAATGAGCTTGTCAAGTTTAACTTATTTGTTTTCTTAACAGTATTCATCTTTAGGACTATTGTTTGAGGATAGAATATTAGTAGGAATAGGAATGTTTGTTTTGCTGTTACTGGGAAACTCTAGGTTTGCTGAAGGGTGTAGCCTTAAACTAAAATGAAGTTTGATGTTATCAGTTGACCCTCAGTACCTCAAATATTTGAAAATTGGCAACATTTCTTTCACATAAAGAAACTTTTATAACTGAGTCACATGGCTGTGTTTTGGGTCAGTTTAAATAACTAATTGGTAACCACTTCATTTGGCCCAGGCCAGTGATAATTGGAAGAAATTCAGCTTGTACTTTCGTAGCTTATATTAAGCTTGTGGTAGAAAGAAGAAAATTTAGCCTGAGTTATTTTTGAGAAAAAAATTGAGTTGCAGTAAGTGTTTGGTGATAAATTATAGATAACCTAGAAACCATTTTTCATAAGTGAATACTAAACCGTACATTTCAAAAAGTTCTTCCTCCTCAGAACAGAGCTTTAAGGGCACTAACTAGGTGCAGTGTTTCTCCACTTGGGGCTGTTACTATATCCTAGAGGACATGCAGAAATGTGTGGGATTTTTGGTGGGTTGGGGGTAGAGGGAGATGCATACCCTGCATCTAGGGTTTGCTGGGTGGGGGCCAGTGGTGCCAAGTGCCCTTTGAAAATGAAGCAACCCCATTGAGAACACAGGTAGTCCCTACTCCTATAATTCATGGTGGGTGGAATGGTGGACTAGGGCAACTGCAGTGAAAGTTGTCCTTCCTCTGAAATAGAGCCTCAGAAAAATAAACAAATTAGCAAGTAAATCTCTCTCAGGAATTATAGTAACAACTACTGTAAGTAATAATCTCAGCTTTCCTTTATCTGTACCAATTGTGTGTTTTTTTTTTAATTTGGAGAGGTAGTAGCAATGTACTAGATGCTGCTTGTAATTTATTGCAGGGGATTACTGCATAATTTCAGAAAAGAAAAGATTGCTTCAATAATTTCAAGTTATCATAATTGGGATATTATGGTGTTTTGATTAGCATTGGACTTTATAAATAGGATTTAGCGTCATGGTTAACACTATTAAGTATCCAGCTATCATCGATTACATTATTGCTGATGGAATAGACATGTCACCCTAGATACACATATATTCACATATTTCACAGTTAAAGAGTGAAAATAAAATAGATTAGGGCAAGATTTTCTTGTAGACAGCATCAACTCATCACATTCAACATAATTTTTCATCTGTAGGAATGGCCCAACATGCAGTTCTTTACTGAGTTTAATTCACCCATGAATATTTTAGCTAGGTAAGACTAGTTTGGTTCAGTGGGTCTCTTTTAAGATCTGTTGAAAATAAATAGATCTTGGTTGTACAAAAATAATTTTGTTTGCTTTTGTGCTGAGGTTGGGCTTTACTTGTGTCTCCTGTGTTCTCAACTTTTTGAGCTGTTGCTGTGGAGCGGTGAAATGGATAATGCAAAAATACTTACTTGGCTTTGGATGAGTAGGTTACTACCACAGTGTTAGTTGAATTGCACTTTAGTTTTAGGTTAGACAACTAAATTTTCACAACTATAACCCTGTGGGTTAGGTGCGATTTCTCCCAAAGTAATAGATGAAGAAATGACATCAGAGGCCTCAAAGTCATCCATGTAGCTTAGGAGCAGATTGGCTTCCAAAACTCTTGCTTTTTCTCTAAAACCATAATGCCTACCTATTTATATTTGAATGACATTAGGGGCATAGGGCATGAAATAACTACAGTATAGAGACTTGAGTCTGCAAACATTCGGATCAAGGTTAGCATTACTGTTCTCCATTTCCTTTAGGGTAAAGTAGATGCATAAACATTGATTTTGTAGGGCTTTGCAGACTGTATGGTAACACAGTAATATTGAGTTACAAGATTATTTTCTCATCTGGTTTGATAATACATTTGATACAATTTAATCTAGATATGGAAGTAATATTTTTATCAGCATCATACAGATGAGTTTATAACAGTTGTGTTTTGCTTATAACTGCCATCCTCTGATGCTTTTCTTCATCCCTTTTATATTTGAAAACCTTTGTAGAGTTGAATGATTTAGTGGAAAACGTGGCACTTTATAGAAAACAATTTGTTCGAATCCATATGAAAATTTCTTTCTATGAGGTTTAAATTTGTAGACCATTGTTCATGTTGTGGCTTATTTTAAGTAAATGATTGCATTTGTCAAATCTACTGATCTAAAAATATCTTTTATATTAAAGTTTTATTTTTGTGCTACTTGAAAGAATCTCTGCAGGAACTGCATACAAATTAGATAATTGTTGAAGTTTCAGTTTAGCAATTTTGAACCTTGTAAAAGAAGCAAGTTCAGCATTTATTTGAAATTGGGGTTCTAGCTAACTGCCTAATATAATATACCACAGATGGGCAGTGGACAGTTAGAGGTACTTTCGCAAATGTTTTAGAAACCTTAAAGAGTGTGTTAGCAACTTAGCAATGTCTTATGTGGGATGGGGTTGTAGGTTAAAGTTGCTCATCAAGTAATGGCCATATTGTACTAGATAATTAAACAAGGATTTGTGGTTTTAAGGTAGTAATACCTTTTAGAATTTGTTTACTTTAATATCGAGGTTCTGGGGACCATAGATAGGCTTGTGAACTCTTGCTAGACTGAATTAAAGAAGAAATGGTGGCACGTGTGAGATAAAACTTTTATTTTCATTCTTTTTAGTAGGTATGTATCTAACTTAGGATGATGCTGAAATTAGACTGCTTTGCTCATGCTCTCATGAAGCAGTCTTTCATAATGGCCTGAGTGAGTTGAGTGAGAAGTTGATTAAAGGTGGCCTACAGCCCTTAACCAGTTTTGCTTATGATTATGCTTATGTATTGGCTTAGAATCAAAGTTGTTTTCCTTTTTTTTTTAAATTTATTTTTGGCTGTGTTGGGTCTTTCTTGCTGCGGGCGGGCTTTCTCTAGTTGCGGCGAGCAGGGGCTGCTCTTCGTTGCGGTGCGCGGACTTCTCATTGCGGTGGCTTCTCTTGTTGCGGAGCACAGGCTCTATGCATGCGGGCTTCAGTAGTTCCGGCGCACGGGATTCAGCAGTTGTGCCTCGCGGGCTCAAGAGCGCAGGCTCAGTAGTTGTGGCTCACGGGCTTAGTTGCTCCGCGACATGTGGGATCTTCCTGGACCAGGGCTCGAACCCCTGTCCCCTGCATTGGCAGGCAGATTCTTAACCACTGCGCCACCAGGGAAGCCTCTGTCTTTGATTGCATGACTTTTGAAGTCGACCTGTCTTCCAGTTTCCACTTGAACCTGGTAGCTTTTTCTAGTTCCCAGTGAGAGGAAAATAAAATAGTATTAGAAATCATTTCTCCTCTTACTTCCATAAACCATGTGACCTGAATAGTTACAGAAATCCATATGTGTTTATTACTTCGAAATATGTCCAGTGTCACAGATTCCTAAGGGACTCGTATCCAATGTGTTTTTGTTTTTTAAAAAAGTAAGCAATGCTTACCAAAAATTCACTGTTGAATTACTTTAGCAGGTATTTATTTTTCGGAAACCCATTTATGGGAAGTTTGCCTGTATTATTGGTTGTAGTTAGAGGGATGGTTGTATCATTTAATATGTATATAAACAGTTTTAACTACTGCTATATTAACCACTTTGGTTACTGATAATCTCCCTAAGCTTTGTTGTCACCTGTTTGACTTTGGGTTTGGTTTAAATTCTTAAATGTTTTTATGAGGAGCGTATGTACCCTGATTTGGGCCTTTTAAATGAAGACATAAGGATGTAGGGAAGAAGAAGGGACTTCGTTTCTTTAAAGATTCAGTGTACACTCTAGATTATGCAGAACACATGATGTTAAAAATAAATTCGTATAGGTAGATGTTGGTTTTGAAGAAGAGTGGGGTGGGCATGGAACTTAGCTGATGGGATAGGAATCATTTACGGTTTATATAAAAGAAAAAAATCATAATTTTAAGTGAGAAACATCAGAATAGTTCCATAAAGTTTTTCTTCCCATACTGATGATTACCACAAGAAACAGGAGACTCCTGTAATTCTTAGAATATTAGTGCTGGAAAGGACTAAGGTGATTTGTATAACCCCTTAAGTTTTCAAAAGATAGATGGCCCAGATTACTAGTACAGAGTTTCAAGTCAGCTTAAAGCACATTCGGGAATTGCCAGTCCTGCCCTATGTTCACTCTGTAAGCCAGAGCTGTTAAAGGGTAGCATGTGGGGAGAAAAGGGAAGGAGCCACATTTTATATGCTTACTCCGTTGCTTCATTAGCTCCATTTTCATACCCAAGTTTTCTGTTTTCTTAGAACTGTTTTAATGCCCAATTCTACCAGGGCCTGTTGTCAGTAAGGACATTAACTGTGTTCCCCTCAGGGATGGGTTTACTACTAGCTGTCAGAAAGCTATTGGGTATCCTAATGTGTTAATAGCTGAAACTCAGCTGTAATTTTCTCCTAAATCCTTCAGCATTTTGCATTCTGTACATTGTGGTGCTTTTTCCACCTTGTATTGTTATAACTGTAAGCTCCTAAGGGGCAGCAATTTGGTCTTAGGCATGTACCCTGTTCAGTGCCTGGCAGCACCGTGTTTGAATCAGGGTCCTAATCTTCCTTTCCACTGATTTTCCCTGTACTTCGTGAAAGGATGCTCCAGCCATGCTGAACTACTTAACGGTTCCTCTAACAAGCCAGGTATGGCTGATGCCGTGGCTTCAAGTGCCTTCACTTCCCTGAAGATAGACTTGCATCTGCATTCTCCTCACCACCCCCATCTCTCCCAAATCTCTTACCATCAAAGCCATTCTTTTCAAGGCCTAGTTTGAGCTTTTTTTTTTTTCTCCCCTAAGAGAAAAGATGTCTTACGAGAGGGTAGCCCCCTTTTAGGAGTTGATTTGTGCAGAATTTGAAGTGAGGAACAAATTTATTCTCATCTACTTTCCTTACACATTGTCCCTCCTGTTTGAAATTCTGTCCCAACCTTCACTTTAAAATGTGCTCCTAGAATACTTTATACCTTTCTCTTAGCTAATAACTTACCCCTTCAACCTAGAATTAGAACAGACCTACCTTATGAGACCATAATCTCCTGGAGGACAAGGACTTGAGGATTAATCTCTTTATTCCTCCTTCCTCCTGGAGGTACATGAAAGCATCCGTAAATGATGATTCACTCAATTAATAAATTAATGTATTTCTGTTTTCTTTCTCACAAGGGAGGCATGCCTAGAGACCAGACTTAATTCAGTAAATTATAGGCCCTGTGCATTTCATAGTGGAGGGGATTGTTGGGAAATTTTGAGGGGTGCGCAGAGGAGGGAGGAAGTCACTGGTCATTTTGAAGTACTTCCATCCCCGGTCTGGGCCCTTAGCTATTTCTTTCTGATTGTGCGCAGTATATCCTGGGCACTTTGTGTTTATGCACAAGAATTGTATGCGCCAAATTTCAATTCCCAAACCTACTCTGTTCTCAGTTTGTCATCACCCATGCCATAAGTCTAAGTCACCTTAGACTTACGTCTTAGTCACCTTAGACTCAGTCTTAGTCATCTGCTTCTTGTTTCCTTACTTACTCCAGTGTCCAGCTAAGTCCTGTCAGTTCTACCTCAGCAGTCTTTCACATCTTCCTCCTCACTTAGATAATTTCAGTGGCCTCTCAGCTTCCTTGACCTCTTCTTATTCCCAGCCTACTTTCTACGTGATATTAGATACATCTTACTGAAACCTAGCTCTGACCATGTATCCCATGTATGTGTTCTATCCTCCCTACTAGACTGTAAGCTCCTTATGGGCAGGATCTGTGTCTGAGTCATCTTTGTATCTCCCATAGCACCTATCAATAAATATATCTTGAATGAACAGCGTAAAGCCTTGTCTTAAGTGAAATGATGTTTTCCAGATGATATGTAGGTTCCTCTCGGGTAATGGGGAGATTTCAAAAGTTCTCCTAATATAAAGTCGGTTAACTAGTAACAACTGTGAGTTAACCACAGGGAAAATTTCAGAAAAACTTTAATTTTTTTTCCATTGGAATCAGCATGGATATGTGTATATGGATGGTTCAATAAATATATTTTTATATACATGTATCACAGAAATTTTACATTCCACCTTCAAACTGCAGAAATAGATTTTTTTTAACAAGCCAAAAAATAACTGCCATAACATTTATGACTTCATGCAAAAAATGGGGAAGAATCAGGGACAAAGGGGAATTAATTGGTTGTGCAAGGTGAAGAGTCCAGTGAGAAGTAGAAAGGTACAGTAGGAAGCGATTGCTTAACATGCTGCTCAAGGTGGTAGCCAAACAAATCCTTAACTGCAGCATTAAGGCCATACCAAGTGTATACACATATACAAAGAAATTTCCATAGAAAAGGCATACTGTCACATTTTCTTCCAGGAGAGGATGAGGAGCTTTGTGACTAATCCTCACCCAGATTTCCAGGCCAGTTAATTGTTTAAGATGTCCCCAGGTTACTTAGAAATGTCTTCTACTTTGGCCAACTGTCAGTTACTGCTCTGTGGGCTTGTGACTTTCGTAGTCTCTTACAGGGAAGTATGAATCATCTTGAACCTCTTCCATCATGGGTGATCAAGCACTTCGTAGCTTAACTAACACTGCCCAGCCCAGCATAGTTTTTACATCTCGCCAAAGTACTGTAATTCGCATTTGTCTTAGCTGTAACAGACTGTGTAGCCAATGATGGCATTGTGACCTGAAGAACTAAACAGTGCCTTTCTGTTCTTTGGGGTTAAGGTAACTTTTTGAATAGTTAAAGTGTAATGAACCAAAGTGTGAGGTTTCAGGTAACGACCCCTGGAGTTGTTGAAAGTTAATAATCAACTTCTGTCCCCACTGTGTCACACATTTAAGTTGGCAGCTACCTTTTTGGAAAAAAGGAAATGTAAAATCACTTGCAGAAATATCGTAACATGGGATTTGCTCTTCTGCCTAAACATCAAGTCAGGCAACTTTTAAGACAAAGGGCATATTTTTTGTGCAAATATCAAATGGGTGAAATAGGGAAAACATGGGCAGATGTTTGGAGATGACTTCCAGTTATGCAGAAGTCATTTGCTTTGGCAAGGTTGGGGGGCAACTCTTGAGACTGGCCCATTTTAGTGGATGAATTGTCCAAAAACAAATTAAATCTAAGATAAATTATGTAAGTAAAATACAGTGACTGACTTTGAGCCTTTATTTGATGATGTTACCACTCATTTTGGAGTGTTTTAGATCAGTCTAACGCTGCTTTTTCATTAGTGTTGTCTTAGCTGTGAATTGGATATCAAGTAGTCATGTTCGTCCCCAATTCTTTATGGGCCAGTTTCCAAGTAGGGCCCAGGGTATTCACAACAACTGTGGCTGCAAGGTAATTCGTCTCCTCCCGTGGGTTCCCTGGGTCAGTCAAGTTTGAGAATGAGGTCTCTGGAAATGGCTTGTTCTGGGAGAGGACCAAATAACGTGTGATTTGGGAGCACTTTAGTATGTTTTGAACACTTAGAAAGTGAGCAATCAGTATCCTTTCCAACTGCGTTTCACCCAAACTGACACTAGTTATTTACATTGCAGTAATTTGCATGGGTTCTAGATACAGCACTTTTGGACTGATCCAGACAATGAGACATGTGGATCCCCTTTGGCAACCTTGCTGAGAGGCTTAAAAGCGTTAAGAGTTTTGTCTTGGACACTTTGTAGTTCATGTTGTACACCTCAAGTCTAATTACAGCAGGGAAGATGTGTATTGTGTCGTTTTTCAAACTTATTTGGAGGCTGCTGAGGTCCTTGGTATGTTTGTCTTGAAAGTAGAACTTGGCTATTTAACTTGCTTTAAAAAAATTTTTTTTTTTTGAGAAAGTTGTACTTTTGTTTAATATGTGCAAGAATCACATTGGGTAGGTATTTAATCTGTGTCCAGTATACTAAGTAGCAAGACACACCCCTTTGGGATTTAATTCGCTCATCTCATTTTAACTGTTGTTTATGCTGAAAATATTATAATGGATCACGTATTGGAAGGTTGAACCATTAAAATGTGAAATAGTCTGAATTTTAAATACTCTGAAATGCATTGTGGGAATGTCCAATTTTTTTGTCTCTTGCATACTATTCTGGCTAAATGGCATGTTGAGCGTGGTACACCTTTAAATGTGGTAGAAATATATATCTAACATGGAAAAAACAGTTTAGCAAATTGATTATTTGATATATAAGCACCACTCTAAAAAAGATGTGGGGCAATCTTTCATCTATTACTAGGACAGGTAATACTAACCTTCTCTTTCCCAAAAGTATTCTTTCTAAAGAAAGGCAAATCATTCTGAAAGAAATTTTTCTTTTTACATACTTCCACAAGCAGTGACTTATTAAAAACCAGTTACGTTTTGTCTGTTTTTTTTTTTTCTATTCATATTTGACATTTTCACGCTCCATACCCTTTTTACTTTATAGTCATGATTTCGTCCTTTGAATAGATGCTCTTTGGGTTGGGAGAATCATTTTAGTTACAGCTGAAAATAAAAAGGACATGCTAGATGATTCTTTTCTTCTAGGTCATCTCTGTTTAATATTTCAGATCAACAAAATGTAATAGTACTAGGATCACAATCTCTTCATTGCAAATAGCTACATTGTACTAAGAATTGCCTTGGTTTGAGATTTGACAAAAGAAGAAACTCTAGAAGTAACTTTTTTCAGAATCACTGTAGAATAGTGAGCTGAATGTAGAACCATGACTCTACTGTACCTTTATTGTCCCCTTTCTAGTGCCTACCTACCACAAACTAAATGCATAATACTTGGCTTGAATTGATGATGTCCTAGAAGATGTGAATTTCTAGTGGGTATTAACTATATCTGCTGCTGAGATGAAGGGAAAGGCAAGTTCCCTGCAACAAAGTACAGGTAAATTTGAATTAGGCTGGAAGTATCAGTTAATGGAGAGAGGGGATTGAATGAGCTGCTTTGCAAACCATGAGGGAATATCCTATTGGTCTGTCTTTGAGAACTGACATACTCAATAGAGTCCTGACCCTTTATTCTACATTTAAGGTTGTCCTGATGCATTCCAAGTCTGTCTTTCCAAACATGCCTACCGTTCATTAGACTTCAGCCGAATGGATAGTCACTGTGCCTTATATTGTGCTTCTTGTTATTTACCTCCATATTTTTTACTCATGTTCCTTCTGCTGGAATACTCGTACCATCCGTCAAAATCTCACATGTTTTTTAATCTTGCTACTGCTCAAATGGCTCTTAAGCCGTGAAACATATCATGTTTTATTTTCTGCATGGTCCGTGGTACCCTCCTTTGTCACATATTTCCTGCATTTCACGTTAGTAAGTATTACCAAGTATTGGTAAGTACCAAGTATTTTGGTACTTCTATTAGCCCCTCCTGTGATGTAGGAAAAGAAGGTCTGCTTTATTCTGATGCCCTGCTTTCATTGTACGCTGTCTTGCCACAGTAGATTTAATAAAGAGCAGGTAGGTGGAGACAGGCAGGTGCAGGGAGGTTAAAAACACAAAGCTGATAGAAAACCTGCACAGAATATGTACATTCTAGCCCTGGCTATGACACTTTCTTTTGAAACCTCCTCCTTGAGCTTTCAGCTCAAACCTTGAAGGGTTAAGCTGCTTTCTCTAGGCTGAGACATTTTGAAAAATCATCCAAAGGCAAGTACTTAACAGTTGCCAGGGGACCCGCTGAACCTGACTTGTGGTCGCTGAACAGGTCCATTCAGAGCGCCACTTTGCTCACCAGCATCCAGAGCTGCACAGAAGGAGCGGCCCTGGTCCTCAGAGCGGTCGCCAAGACCTTTCTGGTGTCGCTGCTGGTAGCTGATGGTTCTGTTAGGCCAGACGCCAAACTTGATGCAGCTGAAGTGTCATGGATGAGGCCAAAAGGGACTTCGGCAATGTAGTAAGAAGAAGCCTACCCCCATGAACTGGTCTGGCTAGATTATACACATCAAGTTACCTAGGCGATTGTTAAGTCAGGAACAAAAGGACTTGGAGACAAGCAGTAGCTTATTAATATATATTTTTTGAGTGTGTGGGGGAGGGTTACGTCCACATATTTACCTATGGTTTTATTTTCCCACTTAATTTCCAGAGCCTGGATAGGAGTCAAGAGCTGTTAGAAGGCCCTCCTTTATTGGAACATTGGTCAGGCTGCCACTTGTAATACTCTTGTTTCAGTGGTACCTCATATAAACAGTTGCTCCGTCTTTACCTCCGCAGCTGCTTGGGGGAAGTGGTTACCTTGTGTTTAACACTTTCAAAGGTGGGTGAGACTACAGTTACATAAATCTAAAAAGTAAACTGCTGTGGAAAATAGTTTTTTGTTTAGAGTCTGAGCTCAGATGTGCCATCCTCCAAGAGACCTGTCCTGAATTCTTTCTCTGCCTCATCTGTTACCAGATCTTCTCTTGAATTAGTTATTCATATCCATATGACATCTCACTTCACTAAATATAAGTTCTGTAGTTAGGGGTGGTGCTTAGCTTTGGTTCCTATGCCTTGTAGTGTTTGTAGTAGGTTCTTAGTTGAGTGACTGTTTTAGAGGGATTCTAGACTTAGGAAAGACTTTCAGAAAAGTTCTAGTCCTTACCCAGGAGTCCAGCCAAATCCAAGCCATTCCAGGACACAGTGACCTCTCATGTAAGACTACAGACAGGGTGTTCTCGTGGTCCTCCAAATGCCATTTATTCCCATTCTGCCCTGCTGTTTACTCATTTTGCTCTCTTCCACAATTCCTTTAGCCAGAAAATGGCCCCATATCAATTCCAAATCCTTCATGTACCAAAAACTGGATTAGTAGGCTCTCAACCATTTAAGGTGGGCTGATTTATATTCATTGTTCATTACCAAGTTCTGAGAAGAGGAAGGCCAAGGATTGTCTTGGTTGGTTCTTGATGTAGAAGATGTTTGATTTCCAGTCTAGTACAAGATAGTATGCCTTGGCACATAACAGGTTACAGGAGGTTAAATTTATGTGTATTGGAATGTACCTAGGCAAAAAGAACCATGTGCTTCAGTTAGAAGATACATTTGAGTTAAACTAATGTCTCTTCAATATACTGCTTTTTAATGTAAACTAAATTATTTTAATGTAAACTACCACATCAATTACTTGATTTTATACTCAACAATTTGGGAAGATAAGAGCTTTTTACAGGCAGGTGACTAAGGTCACAGAGAGTGAAGTAATTTGTTGAAGTCAAAAACAGATGAGGTCAACATGTCATGCCTGTTCCAATGATGTGAAACTTCCGCAAGGCTGTGACTTGGGCTAGTAACGTAAGCTTTCTGAGCTGCCGTTTCCTGATCTATAAAAGGAGAAATAGGATTAGGGCCATTGTGAGAATTATATAATTTATAAGTTATATAATTTAAAGAGACTGACATACAGTAGGTGCTCAACAATATTATTGCGATATTCAAGGTTTGCTCATAATCTCTTAATGGTCTACGTATGAGTGACCACTATTCACAGAGCTTAATATGGTGCTTCTATTTAGCTGATACTCATGGTATCCATGGGAAAAAGGGATGCAGGTGCTTGGTAAGTGGAATCGGTTCTAGAATTTAGGTCTCAGTGTGTGTTCAGGCTCTGAGGCAAGTGTGGTGTAATTCGCCAGTGAGAATCCTTGGGGCTAGTCATGCAGTGTCACTGAATCAGCTGCTCTGCAGGGCGGGTGGATTTAGCCCTTTGGGAGCCAGCCTCAATTCTGAAAGAAAGATTTCTGGTGACCTCTTCTGGCAAACAGGAAGAAGTGATGAGGAGCTTCAGAGAGATTGAGATAATGGAAATGCTCTACGGTTTACATCAAGGGGGTGGAGTTAGCATTCATTATGTCATTTTATCGAGACAGTGGGTCTGTGATGTGAACATTATCCCCAAATATATAAAGAAACTGAGGGCTGGAGAGGTGATGGTTTTGCTCAAGATCACTTGCCTACTTGCGTTTCAGCCTTCTAACTTGAAGCTCGTGGCTTTTCCACTGCACCAGGAAAATCACAAGTGGGTTTAGAGAGGAAAGCTGAGAGGAGAAAAGGGAGAGTGGGATCACCTTAGAGTCTGGGGATGTCTTTATGTTTTTTCTGCAACTATAAGGCAACTGGAGAAGTGGCCTTTAAAAAAACAACAAAAACTTTACAGCTGGGAAAACTCGTCAGGCTCAACTAATTCAGTACTTCTGTTTTACAGATAGGAAAACTGAGGGGAAAATAGGAAAGAATTTTACAGTGACTCTCTATATTAACTACCCAGACTATACAACTACCATTTCACTGTATTTGTTTTATCACACATCTATCCATTCTAGAGGTCTTTTTAAATATCCCTGGGTTGAATCTTTCAGGGGCCAAGAAGGAAGTGGCTATATGGTGACGGGGAGCAGGGGTAGGAAACGGTTTCCTAATGGAAACATTATGGTTTCTATTTTATTATCTTATGCGAAATCTATTAATTTATTTTTAACTTTGGAACCCGAAAAAAGTTCAATCTGCAATATTCTCATTAATTTCAGGGCCAGATGAAGGGAGAGTGAAGATCATTTGTCATAATGTCACCCTATAAATATTTTGAAGAGATTCTATTGCTATAAACCATAAACACATCCCTGTTGGGAAAGACAGGAGCAGTGTTTTCTGATTATAAGGAGTGTTTGTTGGAGCTACAGGCGTGTGGAAGCAATTTCAGGAACATCGCTGTGAGGGTGAGGTTTGTTTGGGGGTGGGGGGAGAGGGCTGGCTCAACTCCAGCCATACTTGCTATAATATTTTTTCTCTTTCTTAGTATAACCTAGTTAGTGGTACGAATTTCGATGAACCTCCCCAGTGGTCTGGAACAGTCCCATTTTTTTTCTGCCTGTAACTGCAACTAGAGTAATAGAGACAGAGGAAAATATTCCTAAGTCTTGCTGGAATTTTCTTGTTATGATTAAACGGTGTGTGGGGGACAGTCTGGGAGGGGACTTGGAGTCATTGCAGTTATTTCCCCAGGGATATTTCATAAGTTCTGCTCTGATGCGTTTCTCTTTGATCCTTCCAGAGTCTCTGGCAGAGAGAATTCAGACAACTGCCATAGGAAATGGGGTACAGTCTTCACAGGACATATATGCTAAAATACAGAGTGGAATGTTGTCCTGATGTTGGATGGGATTCTCAGGTGAGAAGCTAGTTTATCAGTACTGTGAAATAACTAGACTTTCACTGCCGGAAAAGTAAGATTGTAATCTCCTTGAGGACCAAGACCCTCTTCTTTCTTAATTTCTCCCTACCTGCCTTCTGGGCAGGCCTGGGATGGGGTTCCAAGCCTGACACTGAAATGCGGAAACAGTGAAACCTTTTACAACACACAGTATGCTCTTTTCTTCAACCCATCAAAGTATCCAGAATTTGGCTGTGATAAATCTCCTTCAACTCCCTCTTTTTACAGGGGGGTGATTGGGCCAAGGAAGGTGAGTAGCTTACCCATGTTTCCATGATGAGCCTGAGGTAGCGCCAGAACGAGGACCCACTTCCCATTGACCTCTGTCTACTTCAGGAGGCAGGTGTGTTTAAATAGAACACTGGGTTTTGAAGTTGCATAAGAAAACAGTTGAATCTGAAGAAAGGCAGGCCTAAAACAAGGCAGTGCGGGGAATTGGGAAGCAGGGCAATTGTGGGAATGGAAGACCCAATCTTGCTTGGAATCTGTATGTCGCCAGCGAATGTCTTTCATCCCCATTATTAGTTAGTTGGTTAATTAGCTGGTGTTGGTCTACAGCTGGTTAATGGCCTTACATAGAATATAATTTTCATCACTGGGCTCTCTGAAGGGTATATTTTTGGCTTGCCATTCTCTATAGTCTGACTTTTCGACCCAGTGTTCCAGTGGAAATTTTCCAGAACATTGAAATTTCAAAATGCAAGAGGAAGAATAGAAATCACAGCCTTAAAACAAATGAGACAGGAGCTACTAGTCCATTCTAGTCCCCATCCCAGCATCCCATTCTCCACCCCCTCAGAAGTACATCAGCATATCTGGCAGAGCTGGGTTTCACAAAACAAGATGCACAGCTTGATGAAACAGGGATGCTGATGGAGGCAGTGAGAGGAGGCAGCGGTGGGGTGGAGAGCGAAGAGGGAGAAGGAGTGGTCTGGACGCTAGCTGAAGAAGCCTTAATGATCCTAAAAATTATTGGGCAATAATTGCTACCTTGGAACTCACTTTGCTGTTCCAAAGAATGATAAAGCACCTTAATTATTGCTTTAAATAACCACACAGCTCCATCAAAACAGCATGAAATAGCACCCACGTATGAGCAAACTTATCTACTGCCATTGCTGTTTACAGCCTGAGAAATCCTTAAGGAAACAACAGGATAATAACTTGGTGGAGTCATCATCTAGTCTGGGCCCTCAAGATTCTAGGTTACTCAGGCCTGGGAGAGGTGCTGGCACGTTGCCCTCGTTCTCCTTGACATTCTGAGATCTTTAACTGGGACAGTGAGAAAGAAGTCATTGCTTTCATTCTCCTAACCATTGGGCTGGGGTGGGGTGGGCAGTGTTTAGGGATTTTTTTAAAAGTTCCTCATTACGACAGGAATTTCAGCCTATCCACGGAGGTTCTTCCTATCCATTGGGATTTCAGGGTACTCTGAGACCAAAGCCTTTGCAACATATGCTTTGCCTCACGGTGCTACAAGTAGTTAAGAGCAGCCCAGCTCAATCAAAACACAGCGTGTCTTTTACTCCTTCCTTGGTCAGGATAAGCTCCTGTTTCTGGCTTCCTAGAGCTGCAGGAAAATAGGAGGGTTCTTCATTTAAATTTCAGGAGTTGGTTTCTGAGAGAAGGGACTTAGTGGAAGAAAAAACAGCTAAATTATATTTTAGCTTTTCCCTGCTAGAGAATTTTTGGTCTGTTCCCTGTTTGGTCTGTTTCTCAGCAGACCTTACCAGCCCCTCAGAGTGCAAACCTTTCGGTCAACCTGAGAACCATAGCTCACAGAGGAAACCTCATCTTGCCTGCCTCTTCAGAGTTAGGGTAGAGGGCAGCCTTCTGAATGTGCAGAAGGTGCTCGTTGAATAAATCTGATAGCTTCCAGAGTGGTATTCATCGTCCCTGGGCTGGGCTTCCAGCCAGACTAGGGAATATCTGCACATCCAGATCTCCACCCCAGTCCTAAAGCTGATGCAGATTGTACCTGCTGCTTGCCAGCTTCTTCTCCTAAGGAGGCACTTACTGCAGACATGATAACTTCCTTCAATTTTGGTGTGTTACAATTAACTAAGGAATCTAATTTTCACAAGACTGTTATCAGCGATGGTACCAGCTTAGCTGGGGCACCAATCTACTCTGCAATCAATATCGAGCCTCACAAAACACCATCTCATCTCTTTTTAATGACGTTCATAAAAGCACATACTTTCAAAGAAAGGAACCATCTCCCATCATATGTATTTTCTCCCCAGTATGAAAAAAGTAGCCTATGAAAAATATTGGTGAACTTCTTAGAGGGGTACATTTCTTATTTATTGACAGCTTAGAAGAAGAAATAATTCGGATCAAATGACCTTTTGTCTTTGTAGACAAACTAAAAATAGAGTTAAGTTCAAGGTGTCTCTCTCACATATACACACACACATTTTTTGTTCTCTTCATGCCTGTCCTTGGTCACTCCCTGTAGCGTTAGTCAAGAATGGACTCTTGAATATTTGAAAGGACCAGAGGATGGCAGAGCTGAGCCATTTATTTTGGCTGCTCTTGAAAAATGAGACATGTTGTAAACTAATAGATAAGAAGTTATTGGTATTATTATCTGCTTAATCACTTTCTCCTAAATTTGGCTCCTAGGAGTTTGGGAGGTGGGTGAAATTACCCATTCGTCTCTGCCAGTATCCAGTTCTTCCTTCATGCAGAAATAAATACTGGTCTATATACATAAGGGTTTGAAAACCAGTAAACCACTCATTATACCTAAATTAGTTTTCTCTGTACTGTAGCCCTTGGCATCTGTAGTCCCAAGGCATGATGTCCTCTGTGCACAAACTGAAGAGGAAGTTAAGGAAGTATTGCCCTTTTTGTTAAAGCCAACTAAAAAGATATTGGGCTTAAATTACCTAGTTTGATTTTCTGTAATGATGAAATCCATGTAACTAGTTGCTAAATCCTTACTACATTACACATTAATGATAACGTGTTCTCCTTGAGCATATGCTCCATTCCTCATTCCTGATGGAATTTTTGGCATTATAATGATTGGTGTTCTTTCCCCACATTTGTTCACCTTTGATAAAGTGGAGCGAAAGGAAAAACAAATCTGCAAATTGTCCAAAGAAAGGCAACAAGAATTGTGTGTGTCCATATATGTGTGCATATGTATATTCATAGCCACCCGGAGAGTTCAGAAATCAAAGTGACCTTAAACTTTCTGTTGTGTGAACCTCCTGTAGACCAGTTCAAGCACATAGAGCAGTCGGTGCCAGGAGGGAGGTGGAAATCACCTGTACCACTCTCCCCGTTATGTATTTAGAGAAACCAGAGCTTAGTGGTTTACCCGAGGTCACCCAGCATATTAGTGGCAGGACTAAAATTCACATTCTTCTTTTCACTGCTGTCATGCATCCGCTCACATTTACTTTCTATGAGAGATGCTGTGTTTGGAATAGTCTGAGAGAAGATCCCCTCTGTGTCTCAGAGAGATGATTCTGTTGTCTGTTGGGTACTATCAGCTAGACCTGGCAGCACCCAGTGGGCACAGAGGTTGACTATTGTGGCAGAAGTTCAAGGATCCAGCAGAGGTTGGGCAAATGGCCCAGTGATTTCTCTGTCTTGAGGAGATTCCAGACACCTCATACAAGGAGTACGGTGTGATTTTGCAGTTTGAATGGAGGAAAAATGTCTTAGAGCAATTGGTACTGTCTTTAGTTCCTGATAGTGGCCTAGCGCATTTGTTGCCTGATTCACCTAGACTTCAGACATTCTGAATTTAGTCTAATAATGAGTAAAGTAGAGAGAATGGGTTCTTTAATTTTTTTAAATTAAAAAATGATTTGCCCCCTAAATTGAAAAAAGTGCTAGTGAAAGGGGATGTTAGCCTTTCCAGAGACCCATGCACCACTTGAGAATTGAGGGTTTTTTCCCCTCTCCCTTAAATAAAGTGAATATAGTGCTCATGAAAGGTGCTAATAGCAGTTCAAAGGCTGATATTTTAGTCTTGAACTGGTAGTATTTGTTCAAGTCCCTCCATTTAACTTTTCCTCCTTCAGACACATGTTAGTGGTGGGGAAAAGGATGGTCTTACATGAGAGACTCCTACTCACTTGGCTCCCATTCCTCAATGCTTCTTAGAAAAAAGGATTCCGGGTTCCCTCCCACATCCTCCACGGCTAGAATACAGTTGAGTTTTCTGGTCTACACAGGCCAAGAGAAGGGAAGGCAATGATTGGTTAACCTTGGAACTTGGATGTAAACAGCTTTTTCATTAAAGCCACAAAGCCAAATCCTTTTTCGGCTGCATAGTGCATTTTCTGTACCTCAGTCACCTCTGGATCTTGTCTTAACCTGCTTCTTTGGGCTTCTATGGGCATTAGTTATGGGCATAGGGAATGGGAGAAACTTCCCCTGGGGAAGGTGCTTTAGGGAGGAGTTAGGTTCCCAGTGTCTCATCTCTGTCCTGCCCTAAGTTGGGGATACTCTAAAGGCACAAGTGAACCCCAAGCCTCAGTACGACTGACTGTCAGCTGTGTCTCACCAGCTACCTACCACTTTTTTCCTCTAAAGTGTAAAGAAAGAAATGTAACCCCAGTATTCTGGTCACGGGCCATAGCAGGGAGGATGCCACAAGCCATAGTGCAGTCGTTTCAGGTGCAGTGGTGTTGACAGAGGGTGGGCCAGAGGCTGCTGGACAGAGCTCCCCTCTAATTCATCTGTGAACATCTGTGTCCTTGAGCGGGCTCCCCCACGCCCTGCAGTTCACTTCGCAGGCTCTCTCCTTTTCCCCCAGAACTGTCCCACGATATCCCTAGCTATCTGGATAGTTCTGGCACTTCAGAGTTAGAAGGAGAGAGAAACGTTTGACTAACGTTCTTAAATGTTAAAGCCAAACAAAGCACCAAAAAGGAAAACAAAAAAGAGACTTACAAAAATATAATGGGGTCTTCCCCCCCAAGCTTCCCCCATTCTTTGTGGTATATGAAATGTCAGAATATAATGAACAGACTTTATAAACATTACTCTCTTTCCACCCGTATACACACATCTAAGTGGCAGCAGCCTCACTGCTACCCTGTCACCTCGCAAAACTTCACTCTGTAGAACCACGATATAACGCATCTGTTTCATCCTATGGACCCCACCTTCCCAAACATACACCCACTTGCAATTCCAGAGACTCTCCCCAAAAACAGACATCTGAAAAAAGTGCATCTGTTTATACTCAGTCTATCTGCGTATTATTTCTTGAGATTATTACCTTTTTTTTTAACCATAAAAAAGATTGCATATTAGCAATATGATGAGAAAAACCACAGCGGCCATTTCTGGGTGGTGGTGGAGGGTAAGTGGGGTGGGTGGTGAAGCACAGAAGCGTGAGGGCTCAGAGAGGGGCAGCTCAGAGAGAGGTCCTCAGCCTGGAGACGTGAGGATGGATTCTCAATCTTCGGGGCTCGGAAATGTCCCATCTCTTTAGTCACACCCTTCTCTTCTCTCCACTTTTCCCCATTTCCACTACCCATGCCTGGGCCGCACGACCCTCTTGAAGCAGAGGCAGAATGGCTTTTTGGCATGAGTCCGCCTGGGCCAGTTTGAAGATAGGCATGGCGTTTGGAGGGGTGTGATGTGGGACACACACCAGAGCAAGCTTATTTGTGACTGTTTCCACTCTGGGAAAAATTGTCCATCACTTCTGTGACTTTAAAAATTTAAGCAGTTACTAGGCTGATAGGTTAAGAAACAAATCTTTTGTTCTTGTGGTTTTGGATTAATATTAAGCATGAATATATATCCTATATTATATTGCTTCCCTTCTGCTCTGGGGCAGACTGCACGCTCCTTCCAAACAGGAAAACCGCACAGCCCACGGACTCAAATTTTTGAAAGCTGTTTTCTCCCACTCCCTCCGACCCACCCCGAACCCTCCCCGTCCTCCCTGGCCCCTCAGTTCCTGTATTAGAAAAGCCCCTCCCTCCCCGCTCCCACCAGCCACCCGAGGTTAAATAGATAGTGCCACATTCTAAGAGTCATGCATCGCCGCATTTGGCATTGCACACATTGCAGAGAAGGAGACGGTTGTGTGTGCGCCCCCTCCCTCTCGTCCCCTCCTTTTCGGCCCTCAGATTCCTGCGCTCTTCCCACTCTGCCCTCTCCCAGCCTCCCCCCATCCCAGACCCGTCACTGGTTGTGGACATCCTCCCTGCGGACGATCTTGTAGATGATCCAGTAGAACATGTTGAAGATGAGGAAGGCCATGGGGAAGCCTATGCGGGAGATTTTGTCAATCTTCTTGGCCCTCTGGATGAAGAGTTTTCGCATCTCCTCCGGGGACTTAGATGGCGCAGGAGGTGGGTTGGTGGTGGTGGTGTTGTTGGTGCCCTTGACCGAGATGCCATCCTTGGCCTGAAGGCAGGCTGGGCCCATCCCATAGGCAGAGAAGTTGAAGCGGCCCTCTCCGGCCTCATCCTCCTGAAACAGATTCAACATGGGGCTCTACTTAAAATAAGACAGGGGCTGGGCACCCTCCCTGCAAGGAACTCCCCTGGGGGGCCAGGCCATGCCCATCTGGCTCTCCCTGCCTCCATTCCAGGCTCCTGAAGGCTCTTTGGCTGGCTGGGGAGTTATGCCTTATAGAGGGGCGCCACTCACATACCAAAACAGATGCAAACCAGGGGATAGGAGTGCAGCGTGGAGTCTGGAGACCTGTGTTCAGGTCTCTGCTCCATCATTTGCTGGCTGTGTGACCTTACGCAAGTCACTTCTTGGAAGACTTCCTTCCATGACTCTCAAAGAGTTTTTTAATTTCATTTTTTCCTTTACTTGGGGATAAGATTCACTCCACTACTTCAAGGTGTTTTTCGACCATCAGAGGTTATAGATGAGCGGATACTCTGAACGCTGTTTTGTTAGAAATCCAGGGGACAGTTTGGAGAGATCCCCTGCTTTGCCTCTGTTGCCTCCTTGCCCTCTCCCACCCACTCCATTCCCCAGTAATGTCTTCTGTGCGTAGGTTGGGGGAGGGAGTGAACGGCCCAGGAGGGAGCAAGGGCTGTGGGCCTCACCTCCACTCACAAGCCAGGGCACCACAGCTGCTTCTTTCCTCCATGTTCCTGTATCCCTGGCAGGTGTGACCTCAGACATACCTCTGGATTTTTATCACGTTATCATTCAAGCCCTTCATCATTTGGCTCCAACTTACCTTTGCAGCTTCCCCCCTCCCCCACCCTATGCTCTGCACCCCTGCCTGTTGTGTTGCATGTTCCCCCCTCCCTGCCTCATGCTCACTACCCAAATGTCTGCTCCCCTGACCCTCCTCGCTTTTTCTGTTCCTCATCTGGATCGTGGAGACACTCTTGTCTGCTCTCATCACGTCCGGCTTTGTGGTCCTTCCTTGTGAGCTCTGAGGCACGCTGAGAGTCTCAGCTGGGCTGCTGATTCAGTGTGTGGCTCTGGGGGGTTTATGGGCTCACTCTGCCATCCTGGAGAGCGAGAGCTCTTCGGGTAGCCTCCCTGTCTTCTGCTTGTTCCTGTGAGGGGCACGGCCAGCAGAGAGCAGGAAATGGAGCCCAGGGGCCCCAGTGCCTGTCCAGCTCTGCGCCTGCCACTCCATCCTGGGTCCCCATCTGGGCTTGTTGTGATGACGTCTAGCCTAGTTTCCCTCCTGCCTCCCATCTCCCCCCCCCCCCCGCCCCCTCCAACCCATCTGGGTTGTTATGACATAAATCTTATTGGTCGTCTTTTGCTTAGAACTTTTTAATAGGCTGCCACTGACTTGAGGATGATTAAAACTTTTACATGGTGACAAGGCCTTAGATGACTTGGGCAGTGCTGTCTGCGTATCTCCGTCTGGCATTCTGTGCTCCAGCCACCCTGTGATATTTCCATCTCTTGGAAAGTGCTGCACTCCTCTTTCACTCTGGCCTCTGGGAAGGTGGGTCTCTCTGCTGGAGCGCTCTCCCAGCCCCACCCCTGCTTCCATCTCCTTCTCTTTCCCTGAACTATTCCTACTCAGAGGCCTTCCCTGAGCCCAGGGATAGGCTAGGTGTCCCTGCTGTGAGCTCCATAAACTCCCTCTACACCCCTCCCTCTTTTTCCTTTTTTGTATTTTAAAGCCCTTATCACATTGTTTTCCTTGATTAATGTCTGTCTCTTCCATTAGACTGTAAACTCCATGAAGTCAGAGGCAAAGTCTGTCATGAATATATTTCCTGGGCAGAAGTTCAAAACTCTGCCAATGTTTGTTGACTAAACGTTTACTTGTATATCCTCTCCAATCCCAGCTTCCCCACCTCCCAACCTTTTTTTAAAATTTAAATGCGGTTGTATTCCTAGCGCCAGGAGGATTTTTTTTTTTTTATTGGCGCATAGTTGCTTTACAATGTTTTGTTAGTTTCTGCTGTACAGCAAAGTGAATCAGCTACACATATGCATATATCCCCTCTTTTTTGGATTTCCTTCCCATTCAGGTCACCACAGAGCATAGAGTAGAGTTCCCTGTACTGTACAGTAGGTTCTCATTAGCTGTCTATTTTATGCACAGTAGTGTGTATATGTCAATCCCAATCTCCCAATTCATCCCACTCCCAACCTTACCCCCTTGGTATCCATACGTTTGCTAGCACCAGGAGGATTTGACACATACAATGAATGCTCAAGAAATCTTTTGCAAATGACTGAATCTGGTCCAACACCCATGTTGCACAAGTGAGGGAAAGAAGATGGGCTCCAGTGCCTGGCAGATCGGTGCTCAACCAATACTTGTCTATGGGGACGACAACTAGAGGGTTTGTGCCAGAGCCGAGGAGAGGAGTTGGGGGAGCCCTGTGCCTGGAAGTGGGCTGGCTCCGACTCTGTTGCTTATCAGTATAAATAGCCCCCCCCCCCCCCCCCCCCGCTGTGGTGGGGTGGGTGGGGTGGGTGCTTGAAAACGTTTTCTCGCTGGGCTCCAGGTATGCAGGGAGTGGCCCAAGTTAACTCTCTGTGTAGCTTTGGAAAATTATTCTCTGCCTTCTTCATCTATTAAGCATGAGAGGGGATGGGATGGGGGTGTGGAGGCCTCATCTGGTGAGAAGATGATCAATTTCACATTGTATCCAGGAGAAAGGAAATTCCCTAGAAATGACTGGACCAAAGCTTGCTATTCCTATTTGAGCCAGCAGGTGGCAGGAAATGAATGCCCAACTGCACCTGGGGCTGCGTGGGGCTGGAGCAGGGGAAATCTGATAGTTACTCTAGAGCCCAGGGAGGTTGGTAGTGTGCCTGCCCAGTCAGGCTCACAGAGGTTTCCTAATAATCTGAGTAATGAGGCTGGCCAGGAAATTCGAGGACCAGATGCTTTCTGCCCAGCAAATGAGGTAACATGGGAAGATAGAGGGAGATGAGGAGCCTGGCCAAGATCACAGGCTCCGAGAAACTCGGGCATGTAAGCGAGTTCCTCTTCACTCCCATCTGGGGCTTAAAACCCCCCTAGGGCTCTGCGGTCCCAGCTTGTACACTGCCAGTGTACAGGCCGCATCCAGAGGGCCTTACTCCAAGGAACCTCTTCTTTATGGTGAGCCCGATTCTGTGTCCTTGTAGTTTCTGACATTTGTGCCAGGTTGAGAGCCCATGGGCCCAAGGAAGGTCACCCTAATTCAGATGCACACCAGGGGCCAGGCAGGAGGAGGGCGTGATGAAGTGAGCCTGGGGCTGTGGAATGCATTCCCTACCTACAGGCATTTGCAGTGCGCCTGTACCACGTGGGATGTGAACGCAGCGGGACCAGAGGCTGCAATGTGTTGAGTGAAACTAGAAGTGTGACTTTTGAATGCTGGCACTTTCTTGCAGACTTTTAAGACACTGCTTAAAAACGTAAAGATATTTGCGTGGCACATTTGACCTTCTAGCTACTAGTTTGTGACCTCTGCCTTGGGATAAATCTTAGTTTCTATTTAAGGTCTAATAAATGCAGGACTATTTTTATCTGCTTCAGGATGGAAACACTGATGAACAGATAAGCAGCAGCTGGTGGTATATGGTCAGTGTTTTGAGAATAGCCATGGGTCTTGGAAGGCCGCCTTGCCTTTGCCATCAGTGGCTCCATGAGCCTGGTAACTTGCCCCTCCTCTTTGTTGTCACCTCACAGGAGGAGTGGACCGGATGCTCTCTTGAGAGCGCTTCCAGCACCAGCGTGCTGTGAGAGAATGAGGAAGGAACCGAGCAGAGGAATCTGATCAAATCTGCATAGTGGCCTTATGCACACTTTACCTGGCCAGAGGTAAAACAAAGCTTTTGTTTTCCTCTAGTGTATAAAAGTGGTAGGCGGTTGGCAAGGGTGAAGGCAGCCTTTGGAAGTACTGTAGGCCCTGCGTATTACATATCTGCAAGGAGCTTCATTCACAGTTTCGTCTCTGTAAACGCTGCCCCCTGGAGTTGTGCAGGGCACAGTCTGGTGGACTGGTGCCAGTCAAATACTTTGGACATAGTCTTCCCAAATAACCGTCTCTGCAACACATTTTTGAACTTCTTTTAGCAGAGGGAAATGCAGAAAACGCTAGCCTATGGGGGAGAAAGGGAAAATAAAAAGTAAACCTCAGAGATAGTTGTGTTTGGTCAGTTCCTTGTTTGGACCATGTTAAGAGTCAGAGGCTAGGTATCTGGTGGACAGTAATGGAAGGACTAAAACTAGGGTCTTTCAAGAAGTCCTGTCTGGCTCGCTGCACCCAAGATGGTTTCCTCTTCCAGCGCAGGTTATATCCTAACTCCCATGGGCATCTTCTGTCTCGGAACGTCTGCCTGCCGCCTGCGGTTAACTGCTAGAAGTTAATTGAATCAGTTTGCTGATGTTTAAGAAACATACTGAGGGAAATCTGTGCCTATGGAATCATTTTAATCCCTGGCACTTGTGTGGCAGGAACAAAACTTAAAGCTACTTTGGCATCTGATTTCATCTTCACCACAGTCCCCCATTATACCCACTTAGTCCATTTTACAGATGGAGAAGCTGGGCCCCAAAAGAGGCTAGCTGAAAATCACGTACCAAAGAGGCAGAGTCCTTTGTCACAGCACCTTGTAACTCGGTAGACAGCTATTTTCTGTAGGTCAACCTAAAGCAGCTAGGGCCTTGGTGTGTGGCAGGTATGTGGTGTGTGGCCTGTATGAGCCCAGAGTGTATGAGCCCCTGGTTGTCCTTATCCATTGCTGGAAACACTTCCAAGTAACCTCTCTGACTGGCAGGTCTCCTCTTTTTTCATTAGGTTTTTTTTATCCCTTTGTCCATTTGTTCAACAAATGCCTATTGCGTGTTCACTATCTATCAGGCCTTGTGTTACGCACCAGGGATGTAGCACTGAGCAAGAGGAGACAGGGTCTCTGCCCTGAGGGAGCTTATCATTCAGTGGACGATGCGCAGTAAACAATCACGTGATTGAACGCATAATTATAACTCAAGATAAATGTTCAGAAGGAAAGAAACCGAGTTCAACTAGAGTATGGTTTTCGCTGGCATAAACAGTGTCTTTGTGCAAATTAGAAGAAAGGCATCCGCCTCTTGGGGTGTATGAATCGAGATCCCTTCCTCTGGCTGATAGAGTCCACGCCAGGGCAGGGTTTAGAGAAGAGCACCTCCTTGGCTGGGGGTCCTTGTAGGATACAACCTGCATGACCACACTTAACAGGCAGGCATACGCACCTCAGTACAGGACCTAACCTTGCCTTAGGATATCAAGGAAAGACGCCTCAGCCGAGGACTGGAAGATGAGTGGGTTCATACCAGGCAAAGTGCACCGGAAGAGCAACCCAGGAGGAGAGAACCAGACGCCTAACATCCTGTGCGTATGCTTGAGGAACTATGAAAAAAGCCAGTGTAGATGGTGCTCAGAGAGCAAGGGAGGAAGTGATGTGAAGATGAGGCTGGAGAGACAAGCAGCTTCTCTGATCCGCAGGAGAAAGGTCTCCTGGGGAAGCAGTTATGGACCGGGATGTGGAGCCAGTTTTCTCCCACAGGCTGTATGCTCCCCAATGGCGCTTGTTGGTTGGGACACACACAACCTCTGAATTAACAGCGGTTGGTGACTTTTCAGAGGTGGTGTGCCAAGTATTTCTTTATTCAGTTCCTCATAAGGTGAGAGGATCCACTCTGGGGGAGAATCTTGCCGGATGCCCTTTTCTTGGACGTAGGAAACAAAGGCCTGGAAACTGGACATTCTACTCTCAGATCTCACCTTTCGTGGTGCAAATCCCTTCTGGAATCAGGCCCATTGAAATAATTGAAATATTTTCCACCCTGTAGAAAACACCAGCAGACACCCCCTCTGCCTGCCATGCTTTGGGTTTATAGCTAGTTTCTATCTTGACACCATCAGTGTTTGCTCCCTCAGTTCTGTCTTCAGGTGTAACCTGATAGTTAGTGTTACTGTCTGCCTATAGACCCAATCAGGGCATTGTTTATGGGAGGGGAAGCTAGGACTTCCAGAACTTTGACCCCTATTTTGTGCGGGCTTTACCCACTGAGAAGGGTGGTCCAGTGAAACAAGTATCACAAGACAGGGTTGCCTGGCACTCTTCCGTTTGCTGCCAGCAGCGAGCCAAAGGCCTACCTTGTGATGTCTTCGCTTCCTCCTGAATCGGAGCAGCTCTTTGTGCTGCCGAGACACAAAGTTGACAGCGGCGTACTCGAGCAGGGCTGAGAACACGAAGAGCAGGCACACGGCCATCCAAATGTCAATGGCTTTCACATAGGACACCTGGGGCAGAGGTGGGGGGAAGAGCATAGGGAAGTGAGGAGAGAGCAGAGTGAAGTCTTGAGTACTGAGGAATGTTTTCTGCTCGTTAGGACCCCCTCCCCCATCACTCACTCACTGCTGTCCTCTCTCAGCTGGGATATTAGGGTGGAGGGTGCAGAGGGAAACACAAGAGAAATGCATCAAGAAGACTGGACAGAATATTGGGGAAAAAAGAACATGGTGCCTAGAAGAGCACTAAAGAGAGGGGGACAGTGTGTCTAGCATTATTGTTCGGTGGAACAGAATGTGGTATTTAGACTAAAGCTCTAAATAGGAAGAGAATTTGTACCTAGGGTTAAAAGTAAGTGGAGGATGTCAGTGCGAATGGCAGAGTAAGATCTTCAAAAACTCTCTCTCCCCATAAAAGCAACTATCAAAAACGGTCAGAACCAACTTTTTTTCAGAACTGTTAATTAATCAAAGTCTAACAGCAATCCTGTAAGCATTTATTTGAGAAAATCAGCTGGATCTCAGTAAGAACATCAAGCTTCATGGCATTAAAGAACCCCCAGCTTTATTGAGATATAATTCACATATCACACACATTTAAAGTGTACAATTCAAAGGTTTTATACATTCACAGATATGTGCAATCATCATCACAGTCAATTTTAGAACATCTTCATCACCTCAAAAAGAAACCTGCTATCTTTTAGCTATCATTTCCTTATTCCCCCAGTTGTCTTCCTCCAGTCCTGGACATTTCATATGAATGGAATCATACAATTTGTGGCCTTTTATGACTGGGTTCTTTCTCTTAGCATAATGTTTTCAAGATTCATTCATATGGTAGCATGTGTCAGTATTTTATTCTTTTTTTTATGGCCAAATAATATTCCATTGTATGGATATAACACATTGTTGATCCATTTATCAGTTGATGGACAGTTTGGGCTGTTTCTACCTTTTGGTTATTATGAGTAAAGCTGCTATGAACATTGGTGTGTAAGCTTTTGTGCGGATGTATGTTTTTATTTCCCTTGGGGCTTTGTGGTGTTTTAAGTTGCCCTATTCCCATCCTCTCATCCCCAGCTCTGTGCTAGCTTTGAAATCCAACAGCCTGCAAGCATGGTGAACACGAGTATCCTGACAGCCACTGCATGGGGCAGGACAGAGTAGGAGATTCTTTAAAGCTGCATTCTCAGGGAATTGTTATTTGACCAGTGTTGTGGTTCTCTGAGAGACCCCACTCACAAGGCTGTCTTTATTTGACCTGACTTGGAGCTGGTCCAGTGTGAACAGCTTTTTCCTTGAGGGCATTTGTTGAAAACAATCATCGGCAAGTGTTGAACATTACATCAACCCCAGGCAGTTGGTAACAGTTGAGGCAAACAATAGGTTGAGCAAAAAGTATAAAAGGAAAATCTGGGGAATGAGCTGTCCATAGAGGGCTTTAGGAAGCTATGATATATTCTTGGGAATCTATGCACATTCTTAGGCCTGTGTGTAAGGGAAGACCTGAGAAGGCTCTTAGCACTCAACTCTGAATAAACAGGAAGTAAAGGCTAAGGCAAAGTTGTAAACTGCTTGGCTGAGTGTTGAAAGTACACACAGAGTCCCTAGGCAAAGGCTGGGAGATGTATAGGGTTCAGGCATTTAAGGAAATTGCTTAAAGTCTTAGCTAACCACTAAGCTAACTGTAGAGACTTCAGTGGCCCCACACAGCAAAGAATACAGACATTACAGAATTAGTTCTGTAAAGTTACTAAACAAACAAACAACAGCAAATCCTGAGGAGGGAGGAGAATCTGATTTCCAGAGATGCCACATTGTATAATGTAAAATGTGTAATTTTCAACAACAAATCTAAGACATACAAAGAAACAAGAAAATATGGCGAATGCAATGGACTGAATGTTTGTGTCCTCCCCAAA
The DNA here is from genome assembly GCF_963455315.2 of Globicephala melas. Classification (NCBI taxonomy): domain Eukaryota; kingdom Metazoa; phylum Chordata; class Mammalia; order Artiodactyla; family Delphinidae; genus Globicephala; species Globicephala melas. The sequence continues at coordinate 127,392,797 of NC_083316.1, forward strand.
TTCATATGTTGAAATCCGAATCCCAATGCGATGGTATTTGGCGATGAAGCCATTGGGAAGTAATTAGGTCATGAGAATGGAGCCCTCATGCATGGGATTAGTGCCTTTATAAAAAGAGTCCAGAGAGCTAGCATACTCTCTTTCTGCCGTGTGAGGATACAACAGTAAGTCAGCAGTTTGCAACTGGAAGAGGATCCTCACCAGAACCAGACTATGCTGACACTCTGATCTCAGACTTCAAGCCTCCAGAACTGTGAGAAATAAATTTATGTCATTTATGAGCCACCCAGTCTATGGTACTTTGTTATAGAAGCCTGGATTGACTAAGTCAGGCCCATACATAGGAAAAAAGCAGTCAAAAGAAGCTGTGCCTGAGCTTCCCTGGTGGCACAGTGGTTGAGAATCTGCCTGCCGATGTAGGGGACACGGGTTTGAGCCCTGGTCTGGGAGGATCCCACATGCCGTGGAGCAACTAGGCCCGTGAGCCACACTACTGAGCCTGCACATCTGGAGCCTGTGCTCTGCAACAAGAGAGGCCGCAATAGTGAGAGGCCCGTGCACCATGATGAAGAGTGGTCCTCTCTTGCCGCAACTAGATAAAGCCCTTGGACAGAAACGAAGACCCAACACAGCCAAAAGTAAATTAAAAAAAAAAAAATCTGTGCCTGAGGAAACCCAGATGTTGGACTTAACAAAGACTTTAAATCATTTACATTTTTAATATGTTCAAACAACTGAAAGAAACCTTGTCTACACAACTAAAGTATGGGAGGGAATTCCCTGGCCGTCTAGTGGTTAGGACTCTGCGTTTCCACTGCAGGGGCCACAGGTTCAATCCCTGGTCAGGGAACTAAGATCCCACAAGCTGGGCAGCCTGGCCAAAAAAAAAAGTGTGACAACAAAGTCTCACCAAGTAGAGCATGAAATAGAAGTTACAAAAAAGAACCAAATAGAAATTCTGGAGTTAAAAAGTAAAATAACTGAACTGAAAATTTTACTAGAGAGGATAACAGCATATCTGAGTAGACAGAAGAAAGAATTAGTGAATCGGAAGAAGAATCAATGAACTTGAGGTTATCCTGTTTGAGGAACAGAATGAAGAAAAATTAACAGAGCCTCAGAGACATGCGGGGAACCATCAAGTGCACTAACGTATGTTTGATGGGTATTTCAGAAGAAGAGGAGAGAGAAAGAGGCAGAATATTTGAAGAAATGGCAAATATTTTCCCAAATTTGATGAAAAACACTAATGTACACATCTAAGAAACACAATATACTCCAAGCAAGATAAACTCAAAGAGATCCACACCTAGACATATCATAATCAAACTGTCAGAAGCCAAAGAAAAAGAATCTTGAAAGCAGAAAGAGAGAAGCAATGCATCATGTACAAAGTATCCTCAATAAGATTAACAGCTGATTTCTCTTTAGAAACCATGGGGTCTAGAAAGCAGTGGGATGAAATTAAAGATGACCTGAATAAATGGGAAGACATCCTGTGTTCATGGATTGAAAGACTTAATATTATTAAGATGGCAGTACTCCCCAAATTCCTATATAGACTCAATGCATTTTGAACTAAAATTCCTTTTTACTGTTGTTGCAGAAATTGACAAGCTGATCTTAAAATTTATATTCATGTTCATATGGAAATGCAAGTGACCCAGAATAGCCAAAACAATCTTTAAAAAGAACAAAGTTGGAGGACTCACACTCCCCAACTTCAAAACTCACTATAAAGCTATGGTAATCAAGAGAGTGATACTGACATAAAGATAAATATACTTACCAATGGAATAGAATTGAGAGTCCAGAAATAAATCCATACATCTATGGCCAATTGATTTTTGAGGAGAATATAAATTCAGTGGAGGGAAAAAATAGTCTTTTCAACAAATGGTGCTGGGGTAACTGGATATCCACATGCAAAAGAATGATATCTCTCCATATACCATATACAAAAATAAACAAAAATGGATCGAAACCCTATATTTAGAGCTAAACTATAAAACTCTTAGAAAAAAATGTATGTGTAAATCTTCATGATCTTGGATTAGGTATTTCTTAAGTACGATACCAAAAGCACAAGCAACAACAGAAAATATAAATTAGACTTCATCAAAATTATAAACTTTTGTGCATAAAGAACTATCAGTTAAGTAAAAAGACAACCCATACAATGGGAGAAAATATATGCAAATCACATATCTCATAAGGGTTTTAAATCCACAATACACAAAGAGCTATTACAACACAACAATAAAAAGGGAAATACCCCAATTAAAAATTGGGGCAAGAGATTTGAATAGATTCTCCACAGAAGATACAGAAATGGTCAATAAGCACATGAAAAGATGCTCAGCACTATTAGTTGTTCAGAAAATGCAAATCAAAACTAGAGTGAGATACCACTTCACTTCTTTTAAGATATTGATAATCAAAGAGATAGAATAACAAGCGTTAACGAGAATGTGGAGAAATTGGAACTTTGGCAGGATTATAAAATGGTGTAGCCACTCTGGAAAATAGTTTGGCAGTTCCTCAAAAAGTTTGGCATATAATTACATATGACCCAACAATTCCACTCTTAGGTATATACTTATAAGGGTTGAAAACATATGTCCACACAAAAACTTGTACACAGATGTTCATAGCAGCATTATTTAAAATAGGCAAAAAGTGGCATAACCCAAATGTCCATCAACTGATGAATAGATAAACAAAATGTGAAATATCCATACAATAGAATATTATTCAGCCATAAAAAGAAATGAAGTAGTGATACATTCTACAACATAAATGAACCTTGAAAATATTATGCTAAATGAAAGAAGCCAGTCATAAAAGTACACATATTGTGTGATTCCCCTTAGCTGAAATGACTAGGATAGGCAAATTCATAGAGGTAGAAAGTGGATTAGTGGTTGCCAGGGGCTGGTGGGAGCGGGGAACAAGGAGTGACTGTTGATGAATATGGGGGTTTCTTTGTGGGGTGATGAAATGTTCTGGAATTAGCGCTGAGGGTGTACAACTTTGTGAATATATTAAATGCCACTGAATTTTATGCTTTAATAAAAACGAAGGGGGAAGAATGTCAGGTTGAGTGTAATAGCAAACGAAGCCCAATATCAAGTCTAGTGTTAACAATGAGTGGAGTAGAATGTTGAGTCTAGTGAGGGGGAATGTGGCATCAAATATTAATAGAGAGTGGAGCAGCATGTTGAGCCTAACATACGGAACAGGAAGCAGAATATTACTCCTGCTGTTGCAAATGAACAGAGCAGAAAGTGGTGTCAGTTGGTAACAGTAAACAGAATTTGGTTTCAAGCTTTTACAGTAAATGTAGCAGAATGCAAAGTCTAGCGTTAATAGTGCAAAGGGCAGATTGTTGAGTTTTCTTGTGAGGATGAATAGAGGAGAGAGTGGTGTCTAGTGTAGATGGCAAGTGGAGTAGAATGTCATGTCTCACATTAAAAGTTAATGGTAGAGGGACTTTCCTGGTAGCACAGTGGTTAAGAATCCGCCTGCTAATGCAGGGGACACAGGCTCGAGCCCTGGTCCAGGAAGATCCCACATGCTGTGGGGCAACTAAACCCGTGCACCACGACTACTGAGCCTGCGCTCTAGAGCCCACGAGCCACAAGTACTGAGCCCACGTGCCACAACTACTGAAGCCCACACGCCTAGAACCCATGCTCCACAACAAACAGAAGCCACCACAATGAGAAGCCAGTGCACCGCAAGGAAGAGTAGACCCCGCTCACCACAACTAGAGAAAGCCCATGCGCAGCAACAAAGACCCAATGCAGCCAAAAAAAGAAGAGTTAATGGAAGAGTCATGTCATGAAAAACAAAAAACAGTGAGGAGACTGTTCTAGATTAAAAGAGCAAGTGTATGCAGTATGAATGTTTATTGGATCCATGTCCATTGATGACAGTTTTTGGACAATTGGGAAAATTTAAAGGTTGTATATTAGATGAAATTATGGAATTATTTCTAATTCATTAATACTTATTCAATTAATGTTAATTTTTTAGATGTGATAATATCATTGTGATCGTTATTCCTTATTTAGAGGTGAATTGTCATGTCTGTAACCTTCAAATAATGCAGCAGAAGTTGCATCTATCTATCTACTTACCTACCTACCTACCTACCTATAAATAGAGATAACGTAAATGTGGCAAAATGATAACAATTGGCATTGAGGTGAAGGCTTTTAGGGTGTTTGTTGTATATTCTTACAACTTTTTCTGTGTCAAAACAATGTTAAGTGCAGTATTGCATTGGAAATGGTGCAGAATGTTGCACTTAACATGAAGCTGAAGGGAGCAGAGTATGGCATCTGGCATTAACAGTAGAGCAGAGTGTTGTGTCTAGTGATGAGTGAGTAATGGGGAATGTGGCTCCAGTGACTGTAGCACCTAGCACACAGCACCTAGCATTAAAAGAGAGTAAAGCAGAATGAGGCATCAAGAGTTCTTATGACAGAAATCTCTTGAATTCCTATACACTAATGATGAAAAATCTGAAATAAAAATTAAGGAAACACTCCCATTTCCCATTGCAACAAGAAGAATAAAATACCTAGGAATAAACCTACCTAAGGAGACAAAAGACCTATATGCAAAAAACTGTAAGACACTGATCAAAGAAATTAAAGATGATACAAACAAATGGAGAGATATACCATGTTCTTGGATTGGAAGAATCAACATTGTGAAAATGACTATACTACCCAAAGCAATCTACAGATTCAATGCAATCCCTATCAAACTAACAAAAAATTTCACAGTTTGTATGGAAACACAAAAGACCCTGAACAGCCAAAGCAATTTTGAGAAAGAAAAACGGAGCTGGAGGTATCAGGCTCCCAGACTTCAGACTATACTACAAAACTACAGTAATCAAGACAATATGGTACTGGCACAAAAACAGAAATATAGATCAGTGGAACAGAGTAGAAAGCCCAGAGATAAATCCACACACATATGGTCACCTTATCTTTGATAAAGGAGGCAAGAATATACGGTGGAGAAAAGACAGCCTCTTCAATAAGTGGTGCTGGGAAAACTGGACAGCTACATGTAAAAGAATGAAATTAGAACACTCCCTAACATCATACACAAAAATAAACTCAAAATGGATTAAAGACCTAAATGTAAGGCAAGACACTATAAAACTCTTAGAGGAAAACATAGGCAGAACACTCCATGACATAAATCACAAGCAAGACCCTTTTTGACCCACCTCCAAGAGAAATGGAAATAAAAACAAAAATAAACAAATGGGACCGAATGAAACTTAAAAGCTTTTGCATGGCAAAGGAAACTATAAACAAGAGGAAAAGATAACGCTCAGAATGGGAGAAGATATTTACAAACGAAGCAACTGACAAAGGATTAATCTCCAAAATATACAAGTAGCTCAGGTAGCTCAATATCAAAAAGCAAACAACCCAATCCAAAAATGGGCAGAAGACCTAAATAGACATTTCTCCAAAGAAGATATACAGATTGCCAACAACCACATGAAAGGATGCTCAACATCACTAATCATTAGAGATGCAAATCAAAACTACAATGAGGTATCACTTCACACCAGTCAGAATGGCCATCATCAAAAAATCTAGAAACAATAAATGCTGGAGAGGGTGTGGAGAAAAGGGAACCCTCTTGCACTGTTGGTGGGAATGTAAATTGATACAGCCACTATGGAGAACAGTATGGAGGTTCCTTAAAAAACTAAAAATAGAACTACCATATGACCCAGCAATCCCACTACTGGGCATATACCCTGAGAAAACCATAATTCAAAGAGTCATGTACCACAATGTTCATTGCAGCTCTATTTACAATAGCCAGGACATGGACGCAACCTAAGTGTCCATTGACAGATGAATGGATAAAGAAGATGTGGCCCATATATACAATGGAATATTACTCAGCCATAAAAAGAAATGAAATTGAGTTATTTGTAGTCAGGTGGATGGACCTAGAGACTGTCATACAGAGTGAAGTAAGTCAGGAAGAGAAAAACAAATACCGTATGCTAACACATATATATGGAATCTAAAAAAAAAAAGAAAGGTTCTGAAGAACCTAGGGGCAGGACAGGAATAAAGATGCAGACATAGAGAATGGACTTGAGGACACGGGGAGGGGGAAGGGTAAACTGGGACGAAGTGAGAGAGTGGCATGGACATATATACACTACCAAATGTAAAATAGATAGCTAGTGGGAAGCAGCCACATAGCATAAGGAGCTCTGTGCTTTGTGTCCACCTAGAGGGGTGGGATAGGGAAGGTGGGAGGGAGACGCAAGATGGAGGGGATATGGGTATATCTGTATACATATAGCTGATTCACTTTGTTGTACAGCAGAAACTAGCAAAATATTGTAAAGCAATTATACTCCAATAAAGATATTTTAAAATTTTTTGAAAAAAGGAGGGGATATGGGGATACATGTATATGTGTAGCTGATTCACTTTGTTATACAGCAGAAACTAACACACCATTGTAAAGCAATTATACTCCAATAAAGATGTTTAAAAAAAACCACGAAATAGTGACTAATTCCTTGTGCTCGCCTTGTCTCAGGCAGGGAAGGGAGATGTGTGTCTTCCTTATCTGTCCTGCTGTTCTGTGCTCTTGGGCAGTAGGACTTACCTTGGGCAGAGATGCTCGGGAGCCTGAGCTCTGGGTGGTCATGGTGAGCACGGTGGTGATGCCCAGGCCCACACGGGCTGGGGCAGCGTCCATGTTGATCCAGAAGGAAATCCACGAGAGGATGACAATGAGCAGGCTGGGAATGTACATCTGGATCAGGTAGTAGCCCATCTGGCGCTCCAGGTGGAACCGGGCCTCGATGCAGGTGAATTTGCCTGCAAGAATTTAGAGTGGGAAGGCCAGGTAGCCTTGGACAGGAACAAGGCTTTGAGGTCAGAGCAACCTCGACTGGAGTCCTGGTTCAGCCTCACACTAGCTGTGTCCTTAGGTGAGTGTCTGAATCTTTCTGTGTCTCAGTTTCCTCATCTTTGGTAAATTCGGTATAATGATAATGATGATAATAGTAATAATAATACCAACCTCATATGGTTACTCATGGTTACTGTGATGGTGAAATGAGATGATGCCTATGCCTATAAAGAACGTAGCACAGTCCTCACAAACCATTAAGGCTGAGAATGTCATTTGCCGTCATCCCCATCAACACTATTTTGTTGCTAAGAGTGGGCCCAAGTGGATCATTCTCTATCCTTCTGCCAGTTTTGTTCCCAAAAAGTGACTCATTTCTGTTACTTCCTCTTGTAGAACCTTTCTTTCCTTCCATCTCTCCCCATACAAGAAAGTCCCCATTACCTACAGGGAAAAGTTCAAACTCTAGTCTGCCCTTCACGGTCAAGCTCTAGCCTGTTTCCACCCCATTTCTCTTGTTTCTTTACTCTACTCATGACCCCCTACACTCCATCCCTTGCCTTGAGCATCCTCTGTATTTTCTCACTTCTGAGTTTTTGAGCCTGATAATCTCTCTGCCCCGAATGCCCTTCTTCCGCCCCACAACCAGCCAAAGGAATCGTCCGTCTCCTTTATGGCAGTTTAACTGTGAAGTCTCCCCCAGGCAGAGTGCGCTTTTTTTCCTGTGTCCCTTCAGCTCTCTTCACATGATCATCAGAGCCTTTAAGGCATAGTACACTGAGTTAGTAGGCAAGTTGATCTCACTCTCTCTCTCTCTCTCTGTCCTCTGCACCAGACTGTGGACAGCTCGTCTCCTCCCAATCTGTGAATCCCTGAAACTGGGCTGGGCCATCCCTTGGTGGCGTCTTAGCTCCAGTCTACTGATGCACAGTTACCAGGGGATTTTCTACAGCTCCCTGGACAGCCCCTTCCATGTGGACAGGGCCTTGCCAGTCTTCTCTCCTTGAATCCACAGAGCTAGCCCAGAACTCAGCTCTCACTTAAATGTGAATAGTGAAGGGCAACTGAGATGATGAATGAGAAAACGCTGTGTAAACAGTAAAGGGCTGTGTGTGGTATGTGAGAGTCTGTTGTGATTATTTGATTCATGGGGACTCACTGCTAATGAGAGTACAGTTGGCCCTCTATATCTGTGGGCCCTGCATCCTTCAGTGAGGAGGGCCAACTATGGTCTTGAGCATCCCTGGATTTTGGTAATTTGGCAGGTCCTGGAACCAGTTCCCCTTGGATACTGTCTCTGAGTCTCAGCTTGCCCAGGGATGAAGAGAGTATTTTTGAAGGTTCTAAGATATCTCTGAGATCACTGGAAAGAGACAGCTGTCCTAAACAGACCAGCACCCAGGCTGCCTGCTTTTTCTCTGGGCCTTCTACTTGCATCAGAACCCACAGTGGTTTCTCTGAACCCCTCTCCTTCACCTCCTCTTCTCCTGGGCCCCTGTCCCAGCCTGTCATGTGTCTCCACTCCACTCGGCTGTGTTCAGACAGCAGCCCCCGGCCCAGCTCCCCAGCGTGGCATACTAACTGACTGCCTTTTGTCCACAATGTTCCACGAGCTCCTTCCCAGCCTGAAACAGGGCAGGCAAAGCCAGTCTTGATCCGGTCCCACTTCATCCCTGTGTTCAACCTTCCAACAAATGCTGGGCTAGGCGTGGGAGATAGAGAGCTGAGCTAAAAAGTGGGATTCCCTCCTCGTAGCTCACAGTCCAGGGGACCCTTTCCAACTTCACTGTTTACTAATCCTCAGTGCCAGCTCCCAGCTCCCCACTGAGGTCTAATGTGAACCTTCTCTGTGCTTTTGCCCTCTCAGAAATGCCAGTCCCGGGACTTCCCCAGCGGTCCAGTGGTTAAGAGTTCACCTTCCAATGCAGGGAGTGCAGGTTCGATCCCTGCTCGGGGAGCTAAAATCCCACATGCCTCACGGCCAAAAAAAACAAAAAGAAAAACAAAACCAGAGCATAAAACAGAAGCAATATTGTAACAAATTCAGTAAAGACTTTAAAATGGTCCACATTAAAAAAAAAATCTTAAAAAAAAAATAGAAATGCCAGTCCCTCTGTGATAGACACTGCTAGATGTCCTCCCACTGTCAGCTCTCCCTTCTGCCTTAGGGACAGGGTCCGTCCTGAGCTGGACATACTGCTACCTGGAAAAGAGACTGTATCTCCCAGCTCCCCTTGTCATGAGATATGGCCCAAGCTCAAGTGACTTGTCCCAGGACTCACAGGAAGAAAGCGTGGGAGCCACTTTTTGGTTTCAAGGGACATTCTCTTGACCACTAGGTAATAAATACGGAGATGGATCCACCACGGGTACCTCGGAAGATCCGTTGGATCAGCGACTGAATGAATGTTTGCACTGACCTCTGGCCCTGGCTGGCTTGAGGTGGGCCCTCGCACGTACCTGTGTTGTAATGCTTGGTGCAGTACCTCAAGTCCTTCTCCTCCTTCAGGATAAACTGGGGCAGAGTCAGTCCATCTGCCACTTGCACAGCCCCCTGCTCCTGCCACTCAAAGATGAGGTCATTCATGGTGTATCCAACTGGGATGGGATGAGAAGGAGGAGAAGTCACCACCCGGAAGCTCTTATTTGAAGCACGTCAGGGGTACTGCAGGAAGGGCGTCTAACATGAAGCATGTTAGAAGCAGAGAGGCATCAGACACTCAGTGGAACTCGTGAGACTATGTCACTGCTGCGGTTTTTTTCTCCCCACACAAGAGGTTAAAGCTGGTTTCGTTGTTGACATCTACCCTACAGCCCTTCTACCTCTCTTACCCACCCCCGCCAGCCTCCCACCTTAGCTCGTCCTCTTGCCTTCACCCCTCAGTCCCATGTCAGATTCGGCTGACCTCTGCTCTTTTTGCCTGTGCACCATCCTTGCAAGTCCCCCTCTTGTGCCCCCAGCAGATTTTCCTCTGGGGAATAACTGTATGGTATGCTATCCTGGCGGGGCTATCAGTTGGGGGCCAAGGTGTGAGATGGTGACTCAACTAGGCCAATCAGACTCTCTGCCCCAGAGTAAAGTGACAAAGGGTTCGGAGATGGCTGGTGCAGACTCTCCTCAGAGGTGGTGCTCCGAGGGGATGGTCTGTTAGTTCCTGTTGCCTAAATGCTCTGGCCTGGTTCTTGTACTTTAGCTTTTCCTTCAAGTCCATGTGGAACCCCTATGTCCTCCCACTTAATTCCATTCTTTACATGAGTCAGATTGGTTTCTGTGTTTGCAGTCAAAGAAGTGAGCTCCCCTATCTGTTAAAATCTTGGTTCACCTGTGATCTCCTCCATAAAGCCTTCTCCATACCCTGTCTCCTTCCCAGTCAGAAGGAAGTGCACTTTCTGCCTTGAGGCCACAGCATTTTGTACGTCTAACCACACACTTACCACTTGCTGCCTGCCTTAGAGTTACTTGTGCAGAAGACCTCTCCCTTGCTGGAGTGAGCATCCATGACTTATTCAAGCTATTGCTCCTCCATTCCTGGCGAGCATGTTCACAGGGGACATGGAACAGTGCCTCTTTGGAGAATGCTGCTGGCTCCAGAGCTGAACTTCAGTCAGACAATGTTAGGGAAGTTATATTTCTAATGCGTTTTCTAAGAGCAAAGCACCTCATCTGGTATTTTGGGCTATTACAGTAATCTCCTGGGGTCCAGTGGTTAGGAGCATCTGTGTGGGAATTTATGCTGGTCCCATGGGGATAGGAGAGTCTGGTTCTTTTAGAGGCCTCATGCAAGGGACTCACAGCTTTCCAGTTGCATAATGCACGTCTGGACATCCATGGGGAAATTCTTCAAGTCCATGGGGCAGGCCAGTGTCAGGGTGATTCTGGGAAGAGAAAGGACTTGTATGACGTTGGAACCACAAACCAGAGAAGCTGTGCCTCTGTTCCAGTTACTACTGGAAAATCAGTTATCTAGGAAAGGCCAAGGAGGCTAGGGAACCAGTGTTTATTGAAATAATATATGTATATTTCCACGTCAGAGAGATAAAGTAGGTTGCCTAAAGTCACACAAGTCAGTGGAACTTCTGGGCTTCTTTGGCGTCTGTCTGGCTTCTAGAAACTTGCCTTTAGCAAGTTGCCTGAAGGCCTGTGGGCCATGGGCCACCTCCATCCCTTCTCTTCTGTAGAGCCCTCAGGTAGGGCAGAGCCTGAATTTTAAATTGAGCACCACCAGGCCTCAAGCATCCCCAGGTGCACCTGTATGTAGCAGGTGCGCAGGTGGTTCTTGGGTTCTCCCTTCACACACTAGGCTCATCAAAAGTGATTTCCAAGAGGCTCCCTGCACGCTGGGTGTCCAACACAGCTGACTCGCATCTGCGGGCTCCTGCTGGGGTCAGTTGGGGAGTGGTGGTTGCTCCAGGCGTCTGGGCTAGCTGTTTATTTTGGGTTGTTCAGCCCTGGCAGAGACTGCAGCCTCAGAACCAGAGGGAGTCCCCCTAACAGAATCCGAGGTCTGCAGCTCAGCTGCGATGCAAGACTTCAGCTTGAAAGGCTTTGCCAGCATCTGAGCCCCTGCTGCAGGGAACAGAGAAGAAAGGCTCGTGGAGGCCAGAGAGACTTAGATCATCAGGCCAACTCCTGCACTGGACAGGTGAGAAAACTGGGATGCAGAGAAGGCTAGGTGGGGAGGCATGTCAGGTCACACAGCCAGCTGATGGCTCAGCTAGGGTTCGAAACCAGGTCTCCTGGCTTTTGGATTTCGAGCTCGTATGTTTGCTGGTGGGCTTTCTAGCACTGCTGTCCTGAAAAGCCAACCTCAATACCCGAAGACCCCTAACTGGTGGTCTTGTGGGGCTTAGCTGCTGGCACCTCGGCCCCACGTGGTGAGGCCCACGGCCTGGCGCGAACTTCCTGCTCCAGCTCTCACCCACGGCTGTGGATGCGGGCCCTTTAAGCACAAGGCAGAGGCAGGGAGGGAAAGGGCAGGGAGAGGGAGGGGAAGAAGAGGGGAAAGAGGGAGCGGGAGAAGGAGGGGGAAGGGAAGGGAAAGTGCACGCAGTTGAATTTCTGAAGATAAAAGCTCCAAAGTGGGGCAGCCGTCACAGTGGGTGAACTTCCTGAAGTTGAATGACCTTGGAACATCACTTTCTGCTGATTTGTCTTTCTGTCATGCTGCACTGGGGCTTAGCTTCCTGGAGATATGAAACTGAGCCTGGCTGCAGCAGAATCCAAGCCAGCCAGGCCTCGGTGGCCATCCTGAGCCCGTCACCCTTCCAGTCTGGATGCGCACTGGGTGGGGCGGGCAATGGGTGAGGAAGGCCATGTTGGCCTCGGATTCCTCCCAGTCTGCCCTTCCATGGTGCCTCCTTTACCTGCTGAGGTCCCTGAGTCCCCTCTCCCACCCAGCCTGCTCTCAGGGGAGACTCTGAATCCATTCACATTTGGGGATTAGGATCTGTGCGGCCTCTCCAATGGGCTTGGACACTTAAAGCTCATCTCCTAATGGAAATAAAAAGATATATTCCCCTGAGGGACTGGAGGGGCAGGAGAGTCATTTAGGACCAGTGTCCCCTCCCCACCTTTTTTTTTTAACTTTTTATTTTATATTGGCGTATAGCCGATGAACAATGTTGTGATAGTTTCAGGTGCACAGCAAAGCGGCTCAGCCATACATATACATGTATCCATTCTCCCCCAAACTCCCCTTCCATCCAGGCTGCCACATAACATTGAGCAGAGTTCCCTGTGCTACACAGTAGTAGTAGGACCAGTGTCCCTTTAAGCTCTTTGAAATAAAAACATATTCATTCACTCATCAAATATTTGAGTGCCTATTGAATGCTCTGCACTATTCTTCTAGGCTCTTGAGTGGGCATTAGGTGCACACTAACAGATTAGAATCTAGGTTCTGCTACTTTGTAGCTGTGGGAACTCTGGCAAGTTGCTTAAACTTTCAGATCCTCACTTGTCTAATCTGCAAAGTGGGCGTAATAAAGCCTACTTCATAGGGTTGTTAGGAGGATTTTAAATAATACATATAAAGTCTGAGCCAGTGAATGGTACGTAGTAAGGATATAACATGGACATTGGTCCTTCTCTCCATGCCTTGGGGGAGGAGACTGAGAATTAGGTGGGTTGGGAGGGGCACAGAGTGTGGCAGGAAGCTCTGAAAGTTTGCCCATAACCAGTGTATGCAGGATATCCCCCGACTGGGGAGGGGAGTCCCAGTAGACTCAGTGCAAGGAGTAGAGGATAGAAAGGCTTTCTAGAAGGGAAGGAGCAGCCCTGGCTTATACCTGTGAGCAGCACCGTCCACCTGGCAGGCCATTTATGTTGAAGTTGCTGTGATTTTTCAGACTTTGCGCCTTTGCTCGGCTATTATTTAAAATTATGATAGAAACGTTTAACATGAGCTCTACCCTCTTAATAAGTGTTTAAATGTACAGTAGAGTATTGTTAACTATAGAGTATTGTTGTTCAGCAGCTCTCTGGAATTTATTCATCTTGAGTAACCGAGTGTTCCTGGGGTCAGCATTGTCTTTGAATATTCTTTTCCCATCTTGTTTGATTGAAATTCTGGGTAAGCTTGGGGGCCTAACTTTAACCTTCCCTCTCTAGGATGCTTCCTTGGTCCCCCTGGTTATAATGAACTACTCGCTTCTAGGAGTTCCCGTGGTATTTTATTCTTACTTGCTGAGTGTAAGCTGCAGAGCTGGCTCTGCCTATTCCGTATAGGTGTTCGGTTGCCAGGGCCTGTTCACCTCTGTTTCGCCCTCCTCTTAGCGTCTGCCCCCACAGGGTATGTTCTGAGAATGGAGGGGATGAGCCTGTACAGAACTCACCGGATGCTGTAGAGGACATTCCCATTCCGGGAGATCCTCAGCAGTTTGTTGTCCGTGGTGATCTCGTGGAAGTGGGCCCCCTTCTCATTGGCAAAGAACAAGTCAGGTTTCCAGATGGAGTCCAACATGGATGGGTCCAGGTCCAGAGAGTCATCCGGGTATTCGTTGTAGGCCAGCCGGGGGTCGTTCCACTGCTGCCGTAGGAAGATGTTGACCCTATAGTCCTACAGGCAGGAGATAAGGAGGTGGACTCAGAGTCAGGCCCTGGGATGTCACATCTTGGAGGGCCCAGGTGCTTTCGGTCAGCGCTTCCCAAAGCCCCTCCTGGAGGATGCTATCAGAGCGTGGTTGCATCTTACATGGGGATGAGACGTAAAGTCTGTGCATCAGGCAAAAATCAGGGCAGTCATAATTATCCCTGAAAATTCTCTAGATGCCCTGTTAAGTATATTCAACTCTGAACTGAGATTAATTAAATGTTATTCTTTCTTCTGAAAAATTTAAAAAATGAAGTTCATACTGATGTAATAAACACCTGTTTTTCATCCTGTTAACACTTTGTTGTGTTTGCTTCAGTTTTTGTTAGATAAGAGAAATAATACATCACAGATAAAGCTGAAGTCCCCCTTTTATTATCAACCCCATCAGTGCAGTAATTCTTATGCCCACTAAGGTTTGAGAGTCACTATTCTAGACAGATTGAAGGAACAAAAGAAAAGACTAAAAGCTGACGCCTGAGCATTCACACTATTTTGCCCAATTCCCAAGCAGTGAAGGAAAGTTGGGTGCAGGGATTTTATAGTGTTCTGCTGGTCTTAGGGTTCACACCACTCTGTTTTAATACCGGCCTTCTGTTACCTTCTATCATGTGTTGATTTGTTTGTTTGGGGAGTACTAATAGATGCCACATCTTACTGGAACCCAGCGCTAAGTTAAATGCTCTCTGATGGGACAAAAAAAGTCATGATCAAACCAAGTAGGGAAATGTTTGATTAAACCAAATGTATCAGATTTCTTTATGGCAGGACTTCTCAGAGACCTTAATACGCTGAGGAGTTGTGTGCATCTCCAAGAGGGGAATAGACTATGCAACATTGCCTTGATTTATTTTGGCCATAGAACTCTTTTATTTTGTGCATGAGGCTCATCTTCTACAGAATGTGGGTTAGAAATTGCTGTCCTAGTCAAAGCTACCCGCTTCCCCACCTTTTTTTTTTTTCCAGATGAGGGAACTGAAATCTAGAGAGAGTTGAGACTGGCCGTGTCTCTCTGAAAATGTAGAGCAGAGTTGATTTTGAAGCCCAGGTGCCTTGACTCCTAGCTGAGGATTTGTTCATTGGGTCTTAGAAGGTCTTAAAGAATCCATTTAGTTCTCATTAACAACCTGAGAAGCAATTAGTGGTAGGTCTCCACAGTGGGAAACTGGGTAATGAAGTTAAGAAATATTTCCATTAAGAAAAGTTTTAAATTTTGTTAGAGAGACATTGTAAACTTGGGGCCCGTGAATATTCCATTGCAAGTAGAATTTGGGGTGTATTTGTGTTTTCCTGTGAAGAAGGGTATAGCTCTCTCTGTTGGATTCCCAAGAGGGTTTATAGTTCCCTAGAAGATTAATAACCTCAGTTGAAGTCCAACTTTAAATGTTCTCCTTCAGGGAATAATCTCTGCTCAGAAACACCTGCTGCTGCTTTTTCTCTGAAGGTGCAGGATAAAGGAGGTTATGCTATATTTTCTTTTGGGGTGCTACCCATAAATCCTGATCACCCTCGATCTGTCATCAGCAGGAATGGACAGAAGCAAACAGCCCTTCTGCCCCCCACGCTCCCTCCCTGCCACTTCCTCCCACATTCTGTTTGCCTACAGGAATATCAGTAGCTTCCTGAAATGTTCCAAGACGTCTTATGGGACTGTTCTATAATTTAGTTGAAGCCTCTCCCTCTAGCCCCATAGAAAATGACATTTGGTCTCATAATCAGGAATAAAGACACAGACGTAGAGAATGGACTTGAGGACACGGGGAGGGGGAAGGGTAAGCTGGGATGAAGTGAGAGAGTGGCATGGACATATATACACTACCAAATGCAAAATAGCTAGCTAGTGGGAAGCAGCCGCATAGCACAGGGAGATCAGCTTGGTGCTTTGTGACCACCTAGCGGGGTTGGATAGGGAGGGTGGGAGGGAGACGCAAGAGGGAGGAGGTATGGGAACATAGGTATATGTATAGCTGATTCACTTTGTTATAAAGCAGAAACTAACACACCATTGTAAAGCAATTAGACTCCAATAAAGATGTTAAAAAAAAATTTCCTATCTTATAAGTCCTGCGGTGGAGGGAAAACTTCAGGCCAGACTGGAGGTTGATTCTTTTTTTTTCCTGTTGATTGTAATAGCTCTCAACCTGGCCCCATCTCATCAGGGATTAGAAACAGCCTCTGTTTGTCCTGTGGATTTTACATGAAGTGCTTGTGTTTGTGTGTGTGTGTGTGTGTTTGTGTGTGTGTGTTTGTGTGTGTGTGTGTGTGAGTGTGAGAGAGAGAGAGAGAGAGAGAGAGAGAGAGAGAGAGAGGGAGAGAGGGAGAGAGGGAGGGAGGGAGGGAGAGATGAGGCACTGGGAATCATGTCAGAGTAAACAGACTATGAATGGTTGGACCGAAAAAGCCTTCAGTCCCCAAACCCCAGCTGCACTTCTGATGTTCTTGCCAGCAACATGTCAAGCCAGTTTATGTGGCTGGAAGGAAGAAAAGAAAGTGGCATTTCTTAAAATGGCCTGTTAGGCACCAGGCACTGTTCTAGATACTGTCACATACATTTAATCCCTACAAAACCCCTGCAAGCTAGACATTCAGATTCTCCTAGTGAGGTTCAGGAAACTGAGGTTTGGAAAGGTTGAGCTAGTAAGCAGCAGAGCTGGAATCTGAATCCACATCAGCCCGACCTTCTAGTGAGCACCTGTTGATTACGTCCCCTGGCTATGGATGGCTGGTTCTGTGCTGGGGAGCCTCTTCTCTCACCCCCACTGCCTGCTCAGTTTAAGTCTTATCTCCTGTAGGAGGCTTGGTGCCCCCAGGCTTCCCTGACCTCTTCCTTTTCTGATCTCCTAGCAAAATGGAATGGCCAGAAACGTTTAATTTAGCACTACCTCACTGTGTGTGTCTTATCTCCTCAACCTGAAGGGCAACAGTTTGAGAGGATAAACCTGACCTCCTCTTTCTCTTGCACCATCCTACCTACTCACCCAGTCGGTGTACCTGGAGCTATCCACCACCCAGGAAGGGGAGGGGGAGGGGGAAGCAGAGCCGGAAAAAGATGGGGTAGGAAGAGCTTTCCCCATTTTTTATTTATTTTTTATTTTTTTGACGTACGCGGGCCTCTCCCATTGTGGAGCACAGGCTCCGGACGCGCAGACTCAGCAGCCATGGCTCACGGGCCCAGCCGCTCCGTGGCATGTGGGATCTTCCCGGACCGGGGCACGAACCCGTGTCCCCTGTATTGGCAGGCAGACTCTCAACCACTGCGCCACCAGGGAAGCCCGAGCTTTCCCGATTTTATAGCTGGAGATACTGCGGGTCAGAGAGAGGAGGCATTGTCCAAGGTCACATAGCAATTCAGAAGAGACCTGGGATTAAAATCTGGATTTACTTCTCCGGGCCCCACTGTTAGAAGGAGGAGTTAGGCTAGATGGTCTCTAAGAACCCTGCCAAATCTAATAGGTGATCGTTATTAGTTATATGTTTTCCAGCGACATTTAATGGAGCATCTAAGTGCCAGGCACTGTTCTCGGCACTGGAGAACACGCTGAGAACAAGAAAGACATGTTTGTGCTGTCACAGAGCCTACGGTGTAGCGCTTACACCACACGGAGATTGGGCTCTGCTGGGGATTAGGTACAGGGCACTGGGGAGATACAGAAGTTAAGGTGAGACCAAATATGGCAGAGCCAAAAAGGAAAAGCATTTTGGGCAGTTGGAACTGCACCTGTGAAGGCCTAGAGACAAAGCAAGAGCATGGTGCTTTGGACCGAACAGCAAGTAGATGAGTGAGGGCGGGAGGGGGAGGAAGCACGCAGCGCCCAGCAGGCTGTCCTGGGGAATGCGGACTCCATCCTGGGACTAATGTGGAGTCTTCGAAGAATTTTAAGTAGGGAAGGATATTATTACAGTTGCATTTTATTACTGATATTTAAAAATACTTTATTTTTCTTATCACAGAAGTAATGCTTGTTGATTATAAAGCAATAGAAACATACGTCACCTAAAAGGAGAAAAACAAAATGAAAACCATAGGGTCTCGCTTTGAAGCGATTCATGAGAAGTGAGGGTAAGAGCTGAGGAGACTGTGTCTGATGTCCTCAGGCGACTTGTCCCCTTCTCCTAGTGCCCCCTTCTCCCCTCAGCACCCGCTCCCCAGACGAGCTGCTGCATCGATTTTCTCCTCCCCGGTTGGTAAACAGCAGCAGGAAATGCCGTTTGGAAGGGACCAGTGTAACCGTTGTAATAGGCTGAAAGCTAAATGCCGTTTCGCTTACTTGGCTCTGCAGTCACTCTGGTCAGTGTTCAACCTGATGGGGGTCCACGTTCGGGCCCAGAGGCTGGAAGAACAGCACTGGAGTTCTCCAGCTGAGAACCTCAGGTCCCACCTCTGGTAGTTGGCTTCCAGGCCTTGACCCTCAAGGTGGCCCATCTTCTGAGTCCGAGGGGGAGGGACTGGTGGAGCTCTGGCTCAGCAGGCTCTAGCACCCACTCTCTAGTCTTGCATCTGAGATTCCCTGATGGCTTGATTTCTGGAAACTGGGCAGCTTCCATGCTTGCGAGACCAAGGTAGAGTATTAACTCATTCATTTGTTTGTTCTGTCATTCAACAAACACGGATGGAAGGCTTCCTGTGTGCACCCACCGCTGCGCCATCCCCGCCCCGGTTATGTCTAATTTCAGACTCTAACCTCTCCCAGCAAACTCCTCTAAACTCAGTATTGTGGTGAAATAGGAAGCATGAGGTGCTTTAGTAGGAAAGAGCTAAGAACATAGTGGGTGTGTTGGTGGGAAGAGGACGTGAAGGGCAAGATGTGTGCCCACAGCAGGCAGAACCAAGAGCCATCACCCAGGAGGAGGATGAAGAATCAGATTCTTATACCCTCCTAAGTCTCAGCCTTCTAGCCGTTAAAGGGATGTTTCTTCTCTAAACTTGATTCAACTCTTTAAACACTTATGAGGCCCAGTGGGAGAACGGTGAGAGCAGAGGCTCAGGTCTTGGCTTCTACCCTCTCAGAGCTCAGATTATCTAGCAAGCAAGGCAAGGTATGGACACAAATCTAACATACAAAACAAAGTGATAAGGGTCAGAAGAGGTTCTAACAAGCTGCTATTAGATATTGCTTTCAAGTCATTGACATTACTTCCAGGCAGGTTGGGTGATTCTGGAAGTGATTTTGGGGAGAAGGTGGCATTTGAAATGGCTCCTATCAGGTTGTTTCATCCTCCTGAAGTTAGCATCTCTAGATCTGGTGTTGTTCTGAGATATGAATAATATCTGATTTTGGCTGGAAAGGAGGCCAGTGATGTGTGAGGAGGAAGGACAGAGGTGAGGAATACAGGTGTAGAGCAGGACAGGACATGAGGACCAGGGCTTCGGCCTTGGTGTATTTAGGGTTAGGATTTGTAGAGTTGGCGGGGGTGGGATGGGGGGGCAGGTTATCAAAGGAATTTCATATGGAAGGAATAGCACCAGCAAAGGTGTATAGGCAGGGGCATTCAAACAGTTCAGTTTAGCTCAACCGTCAGCTGCGTAAGTAATAAAAGTCCCTCTTATTGAGGACCTACTAAGTACCAGGCATTGTGCTAAGCATGCCACAAACTTCCGCTCATCTTATGTTTAAAACAGTCCTATGATTATAGGTGGTTTCACCTTAATTTTATAGATGAAGAAGGCTCAGGGAGATTAAGTAATTAGTCCAAATTCACCCAGTAAATAATGGGCTTGGAATTCAAATCTGGTTTGTCTAATTATATAAAGCGCATGCTCTTAACCACTCTGCTGTGATGAGGCTGTAGAATGGATGGATTTGAAACTGTGGGTATCCTTAACTGCCAAACCGAGGTGTTTGGATCTTATTCTGTAGCCAGTTGGGCACCACTGGAGTCTTAAGCAGTGGAGCAATATCCCAGTTTGACTGCAGGAAGATCAGCGTGGGAGGCGTGACCATGAAGTGCCGAAGTGAGAGAAAACGGGACCAGGGAGACTTATTTTGAGAACACTGTGACAGTTCAATGAAAGATAAGGAAGAGCTAAACTGAGATAGTAGGGATGGAGAGTGGGGCAGAGGAGAGAATCATTGTTCTTTGTCATCATCAGCTTATCCTTCATCATTTTCATCACAAATATTACAGGTAGACTTCTGTCTCAACTCCTTCCTTTTACACACGGCCCAGAGAGGGAAAGAGACTTTTCTCAGGCCACACAGCAGTTCAGTGACTAAGGTGGGACTTGCATACAGAAATCTTGACCCCTTTCCCACTACTTTTCCTAATCCCTTGTACACCTTTAAGGGCAGGAGGAGGAGAACCGAGCTGAATCTGCCATCAGGCAGTCTCTGCTCTCCTTGGAGAAACTCTAACTTAGACTCAGCTCTGACAGGATTTGGGATTAAAATGTGTGAGAACTGGAGCAGTCTGCTCAGAGCCAGGGACCAGGGGGCATTCAGAGTGGAGGGTCCCAGGCTTGGTTTACGAGCTGCTGCTGCTTCTCAAGCACTTTCCCAGACCTCTGAGAAGCATTGTGGAATCAGTCAAAGATGTTGCCTTCAAATGTGAGAAGAGTCACATCACTGCCCTGTGAGAGTATGGACCTGGCTCACCGGCACATGGAGAGTTTACTGAATCTTGACTGAGTGCCAGACACAGTGCTAAGTGCTTTAATGATCCCTCTCCCCAGATTCTCACAGGGATACTATTTTATGGATAAACTGAGCCTGGGGAGACTTAATGCTTTTTCTAAAGTTAGTGACAGAGCTGAGGCTCGAATCCATGACTGGCTGACTCCAAAGTCCTGTGCTTTTAAGTAGTACACTGTGTTCGCTTCTTTCTTTCTTTCTTTTTTGTTTTTCTTTTTTGTGTCAGTTCCTTTTATTAATAACGTCTCATACTTATTAACTGCTTTTGACTTTACAAAGCACCCTCACATTAGTTTTGTTCGATGAAGTTCTATGAAAGGATAGATTCTTATCTCCATTGGATAGACGTGGACATTAAAGCCCTAACAGCTCAAGTTCCCAGCACTAGTTACTGGCAGATGCAGGATTGATAATAACAGTGCACATAATACATTGAGATGTTACCACATGCAAGGGATGATGCTAAGTTCTTTATGTGTGTTGTTTTATATTTACAATAATCCTGTGATGTAGGTTCTATTATTCTCATTTTACAGTTAGGCAAATTAAGGCATGCACAAGTTAAAGTACTGTACCTGACGTCACACAGCTAGTAAGTGGCAAAGCTGGGATTTGAACCCAAGATGTTAATGCCAGAGCCCATGCATTTAGCTACTAGACTACACCATCCAGAATCTCCCAGATTTGTACTGAGCGACACTTTTGTGATACCTCAATGCCATCAGCTACTGCCTCTGGCTGCTGTTATGTTCCTGTGGGTTTGTAGATACCCACAATTAGCAGGAAATATTAAAACAAGGCAAAGGAGGGTGGTGGGATGAATTGCGAGACTGGGCTGGACATATATACACTATTGATACTATGTATAAAATAGATAACTAATGAGAACCTACTATATAGCACAGGGAACTCTACTCAATGCTCTGTGGTGACCTAAATGGGAAGGAAATCCAAAAAAGAGGGGATATATGTATATGTATAGCTGATTCACTTTGCTGTACAGCAGAAACTAACACAACATTGTAAAGCAACTGTACTCCAATAAAAATTAAAAAAAAATAAAAAATAAAAACGGGCAAAGGACAAAAGGCTTCTGCCCCAGGTCCAGCAGTCTACGAGTACTCCTACATCGTTCCTGATTTGCCCCTTGAATTTTTTTTTTTTTTTTTTTTTTTGGCCACGTCGCACAGCATGTGAGATCTTAGTTCCCTGACTAGGGATTGAACCTGCACCCCTGCATTGAAAGCACAGAGTCTTAACCACTGGACCACCAGGGAAGTCCCTGCCCCTTGGATTTGACCCATTGTCTGCTCTACACTCAAGTACAGAGCTGGCAGACTCCCCGGATCCTGACCATTGCGTCCTTGGCTCCAGTTGCCTGCTCCATGCCTTCAACCTCTCCTAAGTCACCACCCTGCCTGTTGCATTCTCATTTGGATCGCACATAATCAGGGCTACATTTGTTGTGAAGAACTGCCGATGGTTTGGACAAGTGGAGCGGAGCCTCTTTGTTTATCTTCAGGGGATCACTAAAGCCCAGCGTGAGTTTAATAATTACATAAAAATGCTAATTGCAGCCACTTTTATTGGATGTCTAACGTTTGCTAGAATTTTATATGCATTGTATCTCTAAACTTTTCATCAGCCTAGCACACTGAATATTATTATACTCATTTTACAGGGGAGGAAACTGAAATTCAGAGAGGTTAAACACAGCGTAAGTGTCTTGCCCAGAGTCCCATAGCTAAGCTAGTAGGTGCTAGAGCAGGAATGTGAATCCACGACTGTCTGGCTCCCAATTTCACATTCTTTTGACAATTGCATGCTACCTATTTCCTTTTGTTTTTTTTTTTTTTTTTTTGGCCACTCTGTGAGGCATGTGGGATCTTAGTTCCCCAACTGGGGATTGAACCTGTGTCCGCTGCAGTGGAAATGTGGAGTCTTAACCACTGAACCACCAGGGAATTCCCTCTGTTTCCTTTTTTTGAAAACCAAGTTCCTAGATGGGTAGGTGAAAGAAACATAGTAGACATAGTATACTGGAATCTCACTGAGCCCATGTGACAGGTTGGCTCATACATATCCTCATAGTCAGTATCAGATGGAGAACTTTGTATTGTGATGCTAAACTGAGGTGGATCTGTAACTGGTTGCCGAAGGATGCAAATTGAAGCGTGGGTATTAACCTGAAAAGAGGAAAGAGGACAGTATTGGCAGTACAGGGCATAAAAGTGAGACATGCCACTAGTGAACCTGGAAATACGGAAAATAAGTTTGATCTCTGCGAGTTAAACTAACAGGTGAACATGCAGCAAAGAAATTTGGCAAGGCTCAGCGTAATCACAAACCCGTGTGTAATCTCAATGATTTGGAACAGGCCTGTGTTTGTAATTTATTAAGTGGAACCCTAATTTATTGTATTATGTCTTTTTTTTTTTTAAGGGTTTTTGCAGCTTTGGAGCTTTTTTTTTTTTAAATTATTTATTTATTTTGGTTGCCCTGGGTCTTAGTTGCGGCAGGCAGGCTCCTTAGTTGCAGCTTGAGGGCTCCTTAGTTGTGGCTCGTGGGTTTCTTTGTTGTGGGTGGCCGGCTCCTTAGTTGTAGCATGCAGCCTCCTTAGTTGTGGTATGTGAACTCTTAGTTGTGGCATGCATGTGGGATCTAGTTCCCTGACTAGGGATCGAACCCGGGCCCCCTGCATTGGGAGCGTGGAGTCTTAACCACTGCACCACCAGGGAAGTCCCTATTGTGTCTTGTTTAGAGAACTATTTTATAAACATATTGGAGACCTTCATTCGGTAGTATAAGAAAGGGCAGTTTGATGAGCAGGAATTTGGCAATTGGTAGTCTAGCATCATCTGAAGGATAGGGTCACACTGCTTGGGGGAACACCAACTTTTTTTGTATCTGAAAAGAGGGTTTCTGTGTGGTGAGGAGGGATGGTTTCTTAGACCTCTCTCTGGCCTGGATGAGATTTTCCTCAAGACTGTCTACCTTCTTTTCCTCCAATTTGGTATGTCAAAAGCAACTTTTGATTTGTTTCCCTGGTATTCAACGAATGGCAAGGGAGTGCTTTCATGGAGGACACAAGCATGCTGTTATTGGAATGGAAAGCCCCATCATAAAGTAAAATAACTTCACGGTCTTATTTACCCACTTCAGTCTTTTGTGGCTTTGATTGTCATTAGTCAGCCTTCCTGAATCTGATCTGATGGAGAGCCAACCCTGGGATACCATAAATTCACGACTGTGATGCCTCCCATGGTGGTGTATTGGAGAGAGTCATCCAGCAGATGACACCAAGACTGCCTATAATCCCATTTTCTGCCTCTTAATAGACTCTATGGCATGTGTGAGGGCTCTCTCCCTGGCTTCCTCTCGGTCTGCAGTTTACCAAGGCTTTGGGAGTGTCAAGATATGTCTAAATGGATGGCCCTTAATAGACTTTTTCTTGGACTTCCTAAATCCCAGAGTGTAAATGGCCTAGCATTAGCTGTGTAGACAGACTGAACGTGTAATGGAAAAAGCAACAACAAACAAGGATCTCATCCACAATATTAACCAACCTCACGCAATATTCAGTAATAAACCTAATGAGAAATGTGTGATTTGTGTGTGTGTGTGTATATATATATATATATATATATTTATATATATACACACACACATACACACACAACGAAATGCTTCTAAAGCTTTACTGAAAGGCATAAAGGAATACCTATATAAATGGAGAGACATACCACATTTATATAATATTGTTAAGATGTCAGTTCTCTACAAGTGAATCTATAAATTCAATGCAACCTCAATCAAAATCTGAGGCAATTTTTATAGGCATCAACAAGCTGATTCTACAGTTTGTATGGAAGAGAAAATGGACTGGAAATGACAAGAAAACCTTATTAAAGAAGAAAAACAGAGGACTTTCTCTACCAGATATAGAAATACAGTGTTAAACCATAGTAATTAAAATAGAGTGGAAACAGATAATAGAGCAATGGACAATAAACTGAGACTAGAAAAAGATATATGTATGTGTGTGTGTGTGTGTGTGTGTGTGTGTGTGTGTGTGTATATATATATTTAGTTTCTGAGAAAGGTAGCATTTCTGATCAGTGGAGAAATAATGCCTACTTAAGAATAATGCTGGAAAATTACTATTTAATCAGAGAAAAATAGAGTTAAACCATCACCAAATACTTTACAGCAAACTAAACTCCAAATGGATTATGGAGGTATATGTAAAAGAAGAAACTTATATTATTCAAAATGCCCATTATGCAAAAAAAGAAAGAAAAAAAGCAAAGATACTCAAATCCACTAGGAATCTGGAGTGAAAATTAAAAATGACAGTGAAGTACCATTTAAAAAATCCCATTTGGTAAAATTTAAAAGCTTGATAATATCTTGAGTTGGCAAGGATAAAAACACTGTTGTGGGAACAATTATTGAAGCTTCTTTGGGAGCAAGTTGGGCAATAATATTTGCCAAAATAGTGCAGGTCCTTTGATAAAGTAATTCCACTTCTGTAATATATCCTAAGGAAGCATGCAAAGAGTCATGTGCAAGACTATTCATTGTGGCCCTTGTTTGTAATAGTGAAAGCTGCATGAACCTACAGGCCCATCTGGAGACAAGTGGTTAAATACCATGAAGTGATGTTATGTCCAGAGCGTGGAATTTTACAGGCGGGCCGTAAACCTGGAAATACTGATTAAAATCATTTTGTCACATACTGAATGTAATAATAATAAACCACTGTTATGTTTCCAAATTTGAGGGTGTGTAGAACGTTAAGAATGAGGTAGACCTGTATGTAGTGATGTGGAAAGATTCCAAGACACGGTGAAGTGAAAAAAAGCAAATTGTATTGCACAATCCTATTTAGACAAAGATGTGTAATAACGAAGGGATGTATTGACACATTCAAGGAAAGAAGACCAGTAAGACATACACTAAAGTGTTTTCTGCAGTGGTTAACTCAGATGGGACGGGGGAGAGTGCAAAGCAGGGGCATTCCTGTTTCTCTCTCTCTTCTCTTTTTTACTGGATTTACTACAAAACTTGTTTTCATCTGTTGCTCATATACTTTAAAAAAATGTTCCAGAGTTTTGCTGTCCATAAGCATAGTGTCAGTCAACACTGACTTGTTACCTAAACTGAAATGTCTTTTTTTTTTTTTTTTTTTTGGCTGCACCTAGTTCCCTGACCAGGGATCGAACCCATGCCCTCGGCAGTGGAAGCTCAGATTCTTAACCACTGGATTGCCAGGGAAGTCCCTAAACTGAAATGTCTTTGAGGTAGTGTGTGTAGAAATGATTTTAGGGTTCTGAGGAGGTCCCCAGAGCTACCTTGCGGGGGCCGATTGAGGAAAAGGCCAAGGCATTGAGATTTCTGGCTTCTGTTCCACTTCCTCCAGAACAGCCCATTTTCAAAAATCAGTGTGTTAAAGTGCTGCATAAGATTCACCTTAAAAATGGACTGTGGGGCTTCCCTGGTGGCGCAGTGGTTGAGAGTCTGCCTGCCGATGCAGGGGACGTGGGTTCGTGCCCCGGTCCGGGAAGATTCCACATGCCGCGGAGCGGCTGGGCCCGTGAGCCATGGCCGCTGAGCCTGTGCGTCCGGAGCCTGTGCTCCGCAACGGGAGAGGCCACAGCGGTGAGAGAGAGACCCACGTACCGCAAAAAAAAAAAAAAAAAAAAGGACTGTGGTGGTGGGCTGCTGTTAAAAACAATGCTTTGAAGCCCACTAACCCAGAGTAAGGATGAGCATGGCCCTGGTGCGCTCTGCTCTAAGCACTCCTGAGGGTCTGGGTTCATTGCTTGGCCTTTCAGCTCAAGGTGGAAATTGACATGCTGGCTGTACTCGGAGAGCACCCTAGATGGGAAAGGGACTGAGAACTGGGAAGAATGGCCAAGGGAGCCAGGCATGGCCAGGGAGCGAGAGGACTGACCTCAGTTATTGGAAGGGCTGTCAGGTGCAGAGATTGGTTCTCTGTGGCCCCAGGATCAGAATGAAAGCCATGAGCAAATGGAGATGTCAGAGGTGTCCCAAGATGAAGTGGGCTGCCTGGCGGGGTGCAGGGGTTCCCATCACTGGAGGTATGCAAGCAGAAACTACAACATTTGTGGCAGAGGTTCTGACAAGAGATGGGGGTTCAAACTGGAGAACCTCCAATGTTAATTCTCTCTACA
This sequence comes from Globicephala melas, assembly GCF_963455315.2. NCBI lineage: Eukaryota > Metazoa > Chordata > Mammalia > Artiodactyla > Delphinidae > Globicephala > Globicephala melas. The sequence continues at coordinate 127,419,635 of NC_083316.1, forward strand.
AATATTGATTGAGCTCCTATGGTCCAGGCAAAGTACTGGGCACTGGAAATACAGGGATGATTGAGAAAGACAGGGTCCCCACTCTCAATAAAAAAGCAAACAAAACAACAAACTAACAAGCAAACTTTTACTTTTTAGGTATTACTCTGAAGATAATAGAACATGATGCGACAGTGACCGGAAGGGGGGACATTTTTAGATAGGGAGTCAGGGAAGGACCTTCTGAAGAAATATCTGAGCTGAGACCTGAAGGATGAGAAGGAACCATTCATGCAAAGATTTTTCTGGGCAGAAGGAGCTGAGCGTAGTAAAAGGATTAAGCAGGTGTTGCAGGATTTGAAGCAGGGGAATGCTGTGATGTGATTTAGGGTTTAAAAGGCACTATGGGAAGTGGTAGAGAAGGGGAGGAAGGGAGGCGGGGAGGCCGGTTAGGAGGCTATTTCAGTCAAGCAGGATAGAGATGGTGCCAAGTTGAACCAGAGTTGACAGCAGTAGAGTTGGAAAGAAGTAGATGGATTTAAGTTTTATCTTCTATGATTCAAAAATCAATTCATTCAATCAACTGATTCCAATTCATTCAATCAGTTGATTCGATTTAGTCAATTGATCCCAGAAGTAGGCTGGCATTCAGAAGTGACTGCTTCCTAAACAACGTGTTAACTTTTATGGTTGGACATAGGGGGCATTTAACCTCCTCGCATGGTAGCTGTTTTTGTAGATCCTGGGGTCTCACTTGCAAATATCCACAGGGATGGACAGCCAACGGCTTCTCTCAATACCAGTTCTGATAGAATTGCACAGATCCTACTTGTTAGCCAAACCAGAGTGCAGGAGACCAGGATGAAGTCATGTCCTCCCACGACCCTGACATCCCCTTGGCTCTGCAGCCTCTCCTCTTGCCCCACACTCAGCAGGTGGCCTAGGCCAAGAGCAGGGCACCAGGATTCAGGCAGCCTGGGGATAATAACTGGTGATGGTGTTTATTGGCTGGAAAAGCTTGGGTGAATTAAGCCTCTCTGAGCTTCACTTTCCTCATCTGTAAAATGGGATTGTTGTGTTATATGAAATGATCCCCATGCTTTGCTAACCACGGATGCCTAGTTTTTAGAACAGTGCTCAGTAAATGACAAATGACGCCACCACCACCTCACCTTCTCTTTATAGCAGAGCTTTTTGAAAGAATTATCTTCCTACTGTCTTCACTTCCTTTTGTCTTGTGCTTTCGTCGTGCCCCTGAATCACATTCTCTAATTTCATACATGCTCCCCTCCCCCATCCTCCATTGCCAAACCCATTGGATGAGATTTTCTTTTCTTACTTGACTTGTCTCCTCTTTTACTGCTGTTGAACACACACCAGCTTTTAAAACCCCTCTCCTCTCTGGGTCATTCTACAACGCCATTCTCTCCTGGAAGGTTTTATTTTATTTATTTATTTATTTTAAACATCTCTATTGGAGTATAATTGCTTTACAATGGTGTGTTAGTTTCTGCTGTATAACAAAGTGAATCAGCTATACGTATACATATATCCCCATATCCCCTCCCTCTTGCGTCTCCCTCCCACCCTCCCTATCCCACCCCTCTAGGTGGTCACAAAGCACTGAGCTGATCTCCCTGTGCTATGCGGCTGCTTCCCACTAGCTATCTGTTTTACATTTGGTAGTGTATATATACTCTCTCACTTCATCCCAGCTTACCCTTCCCCCTCCCCGTGTCCTCAAGTCCATTCTCTACATCTGCGTCTTTATTCCTGTCCTGCTCCTAGGTTCTTCAGAACCATTTTTTTCCCTCTTTCTGACTTACTTATTCTCTGTGTTCCATGGCTTCCTGTGCATACCTCTGTAATCTCACTCATCATATTGCGGTATTCTCTTTGATTTCCTTGTCCACCTTCTCCAATAGACTCCTTGAAAGCAGAGACCTGCCTGGCTCCTGTTTACTTCTGGGGCCATGGGAGGATGTTACTCTTCTTCAGGTGGGGCCATGTGGCTTCCTTTGGGTAGTGAAATGTGAGCAGAAGTGCTATATGTCACTTCTGGGTGGAAAGCACTTACTTGCCGGTGTGCCACCCCTTAGTGCCTTCTTCCTCTCACAGCAAATGTGAAATCGCCTGTTGATGTGGAAATGCAAGGCCCAGCCACGACGTGGAGGACAGTAGTCCTGGAGCGTCCCCCAGATCTGTAGCAGACTTTAGGTGAGTGATACATCGGTCTTTGCTGCTCTAAGACACTGGGACTTCAGGGGTTGTTTGTTGCTGCAGGAAAGCCTAGCCTAATATGAGTAAAACGGATCTATATCCTTACAGCCTGTTCAGCACGTACAGTATAGGACCTTAAAAACGGAGGTGGAAACAATAAATGAATAAATAAGGAACAGAAGGAAAAAAACAACTAGAAAGACATTTCCTTAGGCTTATGTGTTGGAGTCCTTGGCTGACTGGTTCAATAGTTAATAATCCTTTACATTTCTGTAGCATTCATGAAGGGCTCTCATACCCACTTCTTGTGTATTCCTACACACCATTCTTAGAGCCAGGTGCCAAGGGGGAACTGAGTCTCAGTGGTATTAAACTGTGGCAGAGCTAGAGCTCAAACCTTGGTCTGTTGTTTCCTGGTTCAGGGCTCTGTCCATTGCCCCCCAATATTGACAAATAAGGCCAAACGTGTGGACGGTAGTTGCATAGGCCGTTGCCAATCGCCAGGGGTCCTGGCCACAGTGTGCCTGTCTCTGTGCCAGGCTAGCCCGGCCCTTGGCAAGAGAGGCTGGAGCACACGTCCTCATAATGGAAATGCTGAGATTCATGCCCAAAGGACGTCAAGACCCACACACACAGACACTCACACACACATGCACACACTCTGTCTCTCACATCTGCTGACATTTAGTTCCACATGAATTCCAGCTGTCTGCATGTCCCCACATGTGCACACTCACATGTACACCTGAACACATGTATCGACATATTCGTACACATAGACTGTTACACATTAAATATTCTTTCACTTGTTCACGTGTTCTTGTATTTACGCACATTCACATGCACATGCCTACAGACATATTGCTGGCTCAGGTGCTGCTACATACTTAAGTATGTGCTTCACAAATATCCTTACACAATTACCTATGTGAAAATAATACCCTTCATGCATTTTCACTCTTAAGCACTTTCACGTAGTCCTACATATATACGCAGATACATGCACATCCTCACTACACACATTCACATGTGCATTTATAACCACAGAAGTACACATACTTATGTTCATACCTGTACGTGGTCAGATACATCTCTCTCTGAGGTTACCTGTCTAAATCTGTTCAAACTAGTGTACACATATACACAGGCCAATGTGTACATTTGCACAAACACATGGTCCCACAATATACACATGCACACACATGCTCCATGACGTATAGATGCTGCAGAGCACACACTTAGGTGCACTCGTAAGCACACGTGTCAAGACAAGCTGGATGGTTCCCTCTAGGTCCTAGCTCCAGAGCTTTCTCTTGTAGAGTGCCGAAGTTGCTGCTCTAGGCCAGGACTCCCTTCCCTCTTCTCCCTCGTCCATTCCTGTCCCTGCTTCTACCTTCATCTCACTACATAGACTCAAAGAGAGTCGCTGGAAAGGTCAGATGAAGGCTAGCCAGACTCAGCCCTCCCCTCGTCAGGAACGGATAGAGACCCCTGTTGCTTTGCTGGCTGCCTTCTCTGCTCTCAGCTCTGGTGAATAAAGCCAGACTCTGAGAGGCAGACAGTCAGGCCTGGGGACTCCAGCTGTTTACAGAGTGGCTCTGCACTCCTGTTGCTCTTAGAGAACAGACACAGCCTGGAAAGTTTCTGACATTGGGACTATGTCCATATTACCGTGGACCCAGGGTGCACGACCAGCTCTTTGTGTGGCTGGTGAGGCAGAGCCCTGGGATGAAAGTCTGGGGACCTGGGCATGTCTGTTCAATGAAGTTCCCCTTTAGCTCTAACTTCTTTATGATGAAAAGAAACAAGCAAGGGCTGGGTAATCCCAAACATCCGGAAATTAAATGTTTATATTTGGCTCAGGAGAACGTGGGGTTTGGGGTGATATAGATCTGAATTCAATTCCCACTTCTGCTACTGATTAGCCGCATGTCCTTATGCAAATGACCTAACCTTTCTGAGCCTCAGTTTACTTATCTGTAAAATGGGGATAACATGTCCTGCCTCATGGGGGTTGTTGTGAGGTCTACATGAGATGAAACATGTGGAAGTGCTCTGCATACTGCCTGGCACACAGTAGCATTTAATGTGTGGTTGTTGCCCTTGTTACTATATTTTTTTGTTTTTGTTCTTGTTTTTGTTTTTCGGTACGCGGGCCTCTCACTGCTGTGGCCTCTCCCATTGCGGAGCACAGTCTCCGGACGTGCAGGCTCAGCAGCCATGGCTCACGGGCCCAGCCGCTCCGCGGCATGTGGGGTCTTCCTGGACCGGGGCATGAACCCGTGTCCCCTGCATCGGCAGGCGGACTCTCAACCACTGCGCCACCAGGGAAGCCCTGTCTAAACATTATTGATCTCCACTCCAGGGGGCCATCCCTCTGGGCTCCCCTTGTTGGTTATCTCCATTTTCATTACTTACTATTTTCTCCTGAGGCATGCTGAGCCTACCATGATTTGAGGTTGGATTTCCACATTTGATAACGCTTAGGTTGTTGCTTAAGTATGCTTTGTGGGCCTGGGGTCCCTCAGTTTCCCCCGTCTGTGCTCTTCAACGTTCTGGCAGTTACAAGGATTGGATCTTAATCCCTGCCCGGTCAATAACTAGTTCTGGGACGTGATGTCACCAAATCTCGGTTTCCTCTGCTGTAAATTGGGGAATAGTGTGTCTGCCATGTCTGCTTTGTAGAGTGGTCATTACAGTAAGTATTTGGTGAAGGAATCAAGTGAGAGAATGAGTGTGAAAATGTGTTGAAACTTACTAGTGGCATTTCATGATAATAACTGACATCACTGTGTGTGCACTGTGTGTCGGACCCTGCACTTAGCACTTCTGTGCCTTATCTCCTAATCCTCACAGCAGGCCACAAGGTGGCTGCTATTGGTCCCCTGCTCTGCAGATGAGGAGGCTAACTTAGGCTACCTTGTCCAAAGCCACAGAGCTGAGCCTCAGATTTTGTCTGGGCATGGAAGACTGTGTCCTTACTGCTGTACTGTCTCTGTAGAAAGCAGCACGCAGCAGGAATGAAGTCTGGAAAGGTAGACAAGAGATACCAGAGAAGGATAAGGCTCAGAGAAGTCTAGGAATTGCTCAGGATCACACAGCTAATCAGTGGTGGCTTTGGGGCTTCAGTGCCCAGAGCCTCCATCATCGCCACCATCATCATCATCATTGAAAACATTTAGAGCACTTAACAAAGCATTTACTGTGATAAACACTTCCCTGCACATAATTTCCATCCATAATAACTTGAGGAGGTAAAAAAAAAACAACAACTTGGTGAAGTAGTATGATGTTAATCACCCCTGGGGTTTTACATACAACGAAGCTGAGGCTTAAAGATACGAACCAAATCAGCTTCTTACATATAGTGAGTGAACCCAGGTCTACGTCACTTCAGAGTCTCGGCTTTTAACCACCACACAAAATAAGGGCAAACCACGACGCCTGTAGTAATCTGTAACAAGGAAATAGATCTCTGTGTGACAATTACAGGGAAACAGGTGGGGGTGGCCTTGGAGTGCAGATATGTACACCTGTCCTCAGATAACCAAGTTCTTAACATAAACGGGTGGCCCGTGACTTAGTTTGATGACTCTTTACCATTTCAGAAGAAGAGAGGAAGTGTCAACACTCACTGCACAGGGCCTATGAATAATGTAGATGTCAATGCACTTCTGATTTGGGAGGGAGAAGAAGAAAAGCAGAGAAGTTCACTAGAAGCTCTAATAAGATATCCATTGACAGAGTGGAAAGACTTGGCTTTCGAACCTGGAGGCCCAGTGAAAAGCAGCCATGCTGGTTCCTAGTCGACAGGTGGGACCATCTCCATATGGAGATAAAGGCCTATGAGTTTTAGGGAATTGATCGCTTTTCCTTTGGATGTGGGCAGGGTCTCTTGACCATATTAAGACAGACCTCTCTGCGGGAGCATAGATTTTGGACCATTTGGCCCATGACATACGGAGCTCAGTGATTTTTGCCAGTTTGGGACTAGAAGGTTAGATCTAATCTCCATAAATGTTTAGGACCAAATAATGGTTTGAATCAATAGACAGTATACCTGATTTGGCTTATTTGTTTTAGACAATGACTGAGACCTGTTATTAGATCACCGTGCCAGCTGCCGAGGTTACCACAGGAAATGAGACAAGATTCTGTCCCCCAGAGAACTGACATTATAGTGAGAGGAGGGACACACGAGCAGACTGTGAGAGTGTAGGTGCAGATGGTCAGTGCTGTTATGGGAATTGTAGCACGTGTCACAAGAATGGGTAGAAGGGACCCATCACAGGCTTAGGTCAAGCGCACACATGAGCTCACACACGTGTACACACGTGTTAGAGTGTGAAGCCTTCCTGTGGAGGTCATTCCTTTTTTTTTTTTTTTAAAGAATAGCTTTATTGCTTTGCCAGGCAAAGGGGGACACAGAGGGCTCCTGCCCTTGAAAACTATATGTCCCCTTGCAGAGGTCATTCTAAGCGGAGAGTTAAGGGGCCCTGGAGGCTGGCAGTGGAAAGGAGGCTGGAGCGGGTGCTCTGGGCAGAGGCCTCAGCAGCATCAAGAGAAGGCTGAAAAACAGAGGGCGAGCACGGCCCGTGTGGAGAATGCCGGACAATTCCATTTATCCAGAATGGGAAGCAAGAGGGAAGAGATGCAGCCGTGCAGAATCAGAGGGGCCTTCTAAGCTTAATGCTGACGGGGAGGGGGTTCCACAGGGAGGCGTTAATGCAGGGGACTGGCGTAGTTAGGTTTGTATCTTAGAAAGATCACGGTGTGAGGAAGAATGGATTGGAGGCGGGCAAGATGCAAGTCTTGGGACGCTTTGCAGTAATGTGGGCCAGGCACCATGGAAGCCTGAGCTGGACCAGGGTCAGGCGGACATAGGGGAATGGGTGGTTTAGAGGATTTCAAGGCAGGAACATCTACAGGCTTGGTGATCGACTGGCTGCTTCTGCCTCTGCTCATAAAGAGATGATTGAAACTGCCTTAATTATTTTCTCACAAGCTAGATTGCTCCCTTCAAAACAACTATAATTGATTTTTTGTTTTCAAGGATTGAGAAAAAAAAATTGAAAGTAGCATTACATTTAGTTATAATCACTAATGTAAGATTTACTCTTTGTAGAGATGAGAAAAACATAGAAATACTGAAGGATATGAAATCATGCATAAGTCTACGATCCAGGGATAATTGCTGTTAACATTTTGGTATTTTTCCTTCTAGTCTTTTTTTGTAGAATAACTGATTTACTTTAAACTTTTTACTATGGGAATTTAAAAATACATACAAAAGTAGAGAGAAGAATCAATATACCCATTTTAGCTTCTGTAACCAGTCTTCTGCTATTGCACAGTTGAATTTTAAACTTAAAAGCAGGTCTTTACATATGCTTTAATCTAAAACTTTCACCTGTTGATAGAATTTTGCTTTTGTAATCCTGAGTGTTTAGCATGTGCTAGCCCTGCTAGCTCTTTGGCCATTTTCAGATGTATGTCTTTACCCAAAACATTGACTAGGACAGTAAAAATGTCCAAATTCCATAGTATACCACTGAAGACGTGAAAAAACACCAGATTTTCCACCTCCTTGGGGAAGACCAGCGCAGAGGGTAGATATTTCAGGGAGAGAGATATCCCGAGCAGGAAATAGCAGCTTGTGTTTTGACTCACTCACCATAGTTGTCTCAGCAATGGAACCGAAGCTGTTGATGAAAATGTTGCAGCTCACGTTCACCGGGGGCCCTGCCAATCAAGAGAGATTCCTGCTTAGTTCCAAGGCCAAGAAGAAATCCCCAGGATAGGACCAGTTTGTGGGATTTTGACTTCAGGGATGGATCCCCCTTGGTGGAGGAGACCCTTGCTTGACCTGCACCCCACCCCTGAGCAGCGGGGACTCCCAGCCACATTGCTATGCCAGATTCCCTGGTCCCCAAGTGAGCACCAGGTATAGAACACCAGAGGCTGAGCCGGGATGTACTTTCATTAACAGGATAATTCATCATCCTGCCATATGGTTGAAATCCCTTCCCCAAACCCCATTGCCTGCCTTCTAATTTGCGGCTGCAAGGTTACAGCTACAACATTTGGAGGCCATCTTGGGAATCGCAAGGAACAGCAAGTTCTTTGCCTTGAACTTATGAACCAAGAATGATTGTCTGAAAGGGCACTGATGGGAATTACCAGCTGTGGTATCCAGAGGGAACCTCAAAGGAAGTCCATAAGTCTTTGTTAAATACTTTCCAGGCAAGCTTTTTGAATACTACTGCAAGGGCAGGAAGGAAGTGGAGGAATATGTGCTCTTTGGAATCTCATTGCTAGAGGGACCTCTGTCCAATTGAAGCCCAGTCTCTTCATTTTATACTATTAATTACAGCAGCTACCATTTACTGAGCAGGTTTTGCTGTTGTGCTGAGAGTATTACTAACATTATCTCATTCTATCCTCTCAACAACTCCATGAGAAGACATGGTTATTCCCTCCATTTTACAGATGAGGAAACAGAGGCACAGAGAGGTTATTTGCCCACGGCTACACAGCTAGTAAATGGTCAAGCTTGAGCTCAGATTGATCTAATTCCAAAGCTAGTGGTCTTAATGGCTATACTTTTTGAAAGAGGTTCAGAGAAAGGAAGGGGCATGCTCAAGGTCACAGAGTGGCAGAATCCAGGATTTTAAGCACTGGGCTTCCACATGTGCTGAGAAGAGGGCCGGCATAAAATAACCAGGGAGGGTTGTGAGAACGTTGGTAAGGGTCATAGAAGCAGTAGGAGTCCAGGTGTGAGAGAGGTTCTGAAGAGTGAGGCATTAGGGAAGACCTCATGAAGGTGATGACCTTGAGCTGACCTTGAGGGTGGGAGGACTTGGATAATAGGTCATAATCCTTCACTTGAAGATTGTGACATGCCATTTGTGAATTTTTTCAGGTCCACTTTCTTGTTGATCCCCATGAGGTCCTGAGGTTGGCAGGGCAAAGTTACTGTCCCAGCTTTGTAAGTGGAGCACAGAGAGTTTTAGTAACTCACCTGGGCTTATTTACCCAGCAAGTGGTGGAGCCAGGACTCAAACCCAAGTTTTCTGATACCCACTTCTCTCTGTCCCTCTTGAAAAAGTAGCCCAAGCATTTCACCCAAACTCAGCCAAGACTTCCTTCTTTTCGGAAATCCTGGTGTATAGGAAGGGACTCAATCCTGCTGTGAGAATCCAGGTTTTCCTTCCAAGGGATTGCCAGGATTCCTGGGTTTTAGACATAGCCCCAAGCTCTCCCTGGCTCTTTGCCCTGAGACACGCCCCTTCCCTTTTCTGGGTTGCAATTTCCCCATCAATTTGGTAGAGTAGATCTTGATCTGGGCAGTCATTCTCAGCTCCATGGGGTTGCAATTCCCTTATGGAAGCTACCCATTTGAATTATGATGTTACTGTATGGAATTTCAGGGCTGGAAGGTCTCTCTCTTTTTCTTTTTTTTTTTTTTTAAACATCTTTATTGGAGTATAATTGCTTTACAATGGTGTGTTAGTTTCTGCTTTATAACAAAGTGAATCAGTTATACATATATTCCCATATCTCTTCCCTCTTGCATCACCCTCCCTCCCACCCTCCCTATCCCACCCCTCTAGGTGGTCACTCGTTGCTTTGGAAGGTCTCTTAAAAGTCACTTAATCTATTGCTTCCGAAACTGAGGTGCAGACAGGATTGTCTGCCGTAGCATCATCTGGGAAACTTGTTAAACTACAGATTCCTGGGCCCAGCCCCAGACCCAGTGAACCCAAACCTGTGAGGATTAGCCCAGAGTTTATTTGTTTAACAAGTGACTTGGGTGATCCTCACGCAGAGCCAGGTTTAGGAACCGCTGCTACCCATGCAAGACTTAGCACTTGATCACCTCCAGCAGTGGGGAACTCATTTCGTCTCGAGCAGCCCTTTCCATAGTTGGATGGCTCTGCTTGCTAAAAACTTCGTCCTTATGCTGAGCGGGAATCTGCCTCCTTGGTCACTTTCACCCAAACAAAGGCCCACTAGGGTTTTCTTCCCCTCATTTAGACTCAGATCCAGGTTTTTCTTTTCATTTAGCTTCATACCATTAAGATGCCCCAAAAAGTTACTGCCTTTGCCTTGAAATGACGTGCACAGAGTTCCCACCCAGGCCCTGCAAGTGTCTGGTGCTGTGACTCCCATATAAATTAGATCCTGATTTATGTGTGCGAGAGGACGCCAGCCAAAAATGATCCCATGGGGAGCTGTGGTTCATTGAAATAAATCTGAACTTAAATTATCCTCAAGAAAATTACAATCTGGCTGCCTTTGGCAGCAGAATAATGTATATATTTCATTAAGTATTAAAGTTTAACTTTGCTTTTGTGTATATGTTTGCATTGGGCTGTGCCCCTGATCCTGGGAGCCATTGTGACATGCAAAGTCTTAGCGAAGATACAGAATACCGAAGCTGACGGGGCCTGGTCCTACTGGACCATTGTACAGATGCAGAGACAGAGGCCCAGATATGTCAAGTGATTTACTCTGGGTCACAGATATCAGGGAAGTAGTGGGAGGGTTAGAATCCAATTTTCGAGCTCTTTACTTCAGTATTACGAGTTGCATTGCCACTATGTTCTGCAGACGGAGGCTGCTCTCCCCGTCCCCCCTATCTTTTTTTTTTTTTTTTCAGGGTTGGATCTCATCTTTATTGAACATTTTGATATTTTGCTCATCGTGCCTTTTATGCATTAGCTTTGATTTTTCTTTTTTTTTTTTTTAACATCTTTATTGGAGTATAATTGCTTTACAATGGTGTGTTAGTTTCTGCTGTATAACAAAGTGAATCACTTATACGTACACATATATCCCCATATCCCCTCCTTCTATCTAGAGAGTCAGGAGCAGGCAATTTCCGGTGCTTGAAGGAACCTGCTGTGTGATTAATCACGCTATGGAGTTTTCAAAGCAGGCAGGCCTCTCTTCCTGTTGTGTCGGGGTCACGGGGCCTACTTGGCCTGGCCTTTTCAGGAGCTCTGTAGTTTGCGGGGGGCTTTTGGGAATCTCATGTGTGCCTGGGTGGAAGCATGAAAGAGGCCATGGGGCTCAGGGGCAGGGGTCCCCTGCAACCAGTGTCTCAGCCCTCACCACAGGGAGAGTAGAGAAAGCTTGCTCCCTACCTCCTGGGGTGAGGTTCCAAGAAGCTGCACTTGTTGCTCAAAGCCCACATCGTCGAGGGGATTGTAGGGGTTAGAGATAGTGCAGGGTTGCGAGAGGACTAAGGGATTATCTAGTCCTGTATATTTTGGGCCCAAGTGCTTGGAATAAGGTTTTCAAAGTGAGGAGGGGAAGGGCCCCGATTCAATGGTCTTATAGTCTGGGTGAAATTTTATTTCTTAAACATGTTCACTGCTAAGTAAGTAAGTAAATAAATAAACGAATCAGGAAATAAGCAAATAAATAAATCAGTAGTATTAGAGAATTGAGTCAGAGCAGCTAGCTGGGTTAAATTCCCTGGTCTTGGCAGTGTGACTTGGGAAAGTCACTTAACAGCTCTACTTAGCATATTTGTGGGGTCATTCGTTCATTCATTCATTCATGACAGACTTATTGAGGGCCTTCTTTGTGCCAAATACGGTGGTATGCACAAAGGATCACTAACACATGAGCCCTGGATGCACCCACGTTCAGCCAACCAGCAGCAGACCAAGGCACTTCTACTCAGGCTGGAATTCCAAGAGAGCCCACCAGGGGGCGCACTGGGATGGAATTCCTGAAAACTGCTACAGATGCAACCTGGTGGTCAGTTCTCTGGTGTGTTTGATTTGGCCAATGGTGTTTCAAAGATGTGATTTAGCTGCGAACTTAGAAGATTTCACATAAACCCCCCGACGTAAGTCTTATCTTGGAAGGTCCGCTGCCCAGGGCCTGCATTCCTACCTGGCAGCTCTGGGCAGGAGCTGAGAAGCGGCAGCCCTTAGAGGAGCCTGTGCTTTCTGGTTTTCTCTGCTTATCCCCAACCCACTTCAATCATGTACCATATCTGCGGGGCCCCTCTGGGTGTTGGGGGTGTTTGAGATTGTGACCCTGGTGAAGGGCTTGGGTGCTGACTTATCTGCCCTTGAGGGAAGAAAGTTTATGCTAACGATCCTGGAGGATAACGGCCTTAGGAACAAGGCACCTTGAGGTAAACAGGGGTGGGAGGTGGGCCCCCAAACAAACCTCACTGCATTTCCCAGACTGTTTTCTGTTTGCAGAGCGCTTTGAGAAGGGGACTTACAGGGTGGGGGACAGAGTGAGCAGATATTAGGAAGCTGTTACCAGCTGTCACATCCCTTGTTTGGTCTTGGACTTGAGCCAAAAGGAACAGTGAGGAAGGGCATCTGGAATCAAGAATTGATTAGGAGGTTGGCTGTGGGTCTTTGAAATAAGATTTTTGCAGGGGTGCTAGGAGGAAGGTCAGAGTCGCAGACTCCCAAGGAGGTCCTTAAGACTGTGCCTGCAGAAAACCTGCCCAGCAGTTAGAGATGGTTAGAGCCTCCTAAGGCATCAGTGGACAAAGGGAACTGGTCCGCTCTTGATGTAAGACATTAAGATCTCGTAGGATTGTGAGCTGAAAGAAACTTCCCAAATCGCTTCAGTTATGGTTTGTAAATTGGCTACCCCACAGGGCATATCTGGCTCCCAAACGTGTTTTGTTTGAATTTACATGTTTTAGGATTCAAGAAGTTTCACGTAAATCTTGATTTCTGGCTCTCGTTGGACTTTTGGATGGTCTGGCAACATGGGACCCACATTCCTGTAGGTTAACTACTCGCTGGGGCTAAGGAGGGGCCGCCCACTTTCGAGGGGACTGCTCCTCTATTTCTCCATAGTCTCTCCCTATCTCCTTATTAGGCATTTGAAATTGAAACTGTGATTGGGCAAGAGAGTTCCAAAATTATTTGTTAATCCAGGGGAAGCTTTCAGTGGATGGATGGTAGTTGGAAGCTTCTCATGTAAGACGAATAAAAGTGCAGCTGCTTGGGGGAGAAGCAAGGGTGGGCTTGCTCATCCCGTCCTCTGTTTCTCCCTTTTGGGACACAGGGTAAAAGCCTCAGAACTCCATGAAGCATAGTTTAAAAACCACAGAGACAGCCAACTCCATGCCTGCGGAGAGGAGACTGTGAGGCCCAGCAAAAGCAAGAGGCTTATCTAAGCTCAGAGAGTAATTTTGTGCCCGAAGCAAAACTTGAACCCATTTTTCCACATTCCACATTAATCTCTTGTCCATTATACCGGAGCTAGCAAGTAGGTTTAATTCACGTACTGACTCTGGTAACCAGAGATACTGTTGAGTTGGACTCTCCGAGCCTTTGTTTGGTCTTGGTGAATTGACGAACAGTATCTGCCTCGGGTAGAGGAAAGAGTCATGGAATTCATACCCTGTATATATCATCTGCATACAATTCCATGCGGCTCGCTGCCACAATCTAGGAAAGCAGACCCCTGGGGCTCTGAAAGGCAAGTTTATCTACCTTTAAAATTGGGCCTGATCCTGGCATCGTATCCAGAGGTCCTCCCCATTAGCTTATCCAGGAAATCCGAGGGTGACATAGACTTGGGTGCGGAACGGGCCGCTTCAGCCTCCTTAGAAGCAGCAAGGCTAAGAAAGGAGAGAGAAAGCAGAGGGTTAATGACGGCCCTTTCTCACACTGTGATCAGATCCCAGTCTTGCTCAGCCCCTGTCGCTTAGCCAGCCATAAGAGCCACTAGAGAAATAGGTGATAGGAGTCCTTAATGAGGTAAGGCCCACGCTACCTTGTTTACCCAGCCTAAGTATTAGCCAGCGTGGGGTCCTGGCAGGCAGCCGAGTGTCTGATTGATGCTGAGAAGCTGCTGACTCTTTTAAGACTGTATCTCTAAGGTTTAGGGCAATCACAGTTGGCTGCTGGTTTCCCTGGGAGAGGAGATTGAAGGGTTAACCTCCCACTAGGTCCAGCCCTGTGCTTTGGGTGCCTGTACTTTCATAGGTCCGTGCAACAGTGCAGCCAGAAAGAATGTTAGAGATCAAATAGTCCAGCCTTTCCCCAAAGTTTCTCTTCAGAATCAGTTACTGATTTTCTAAAAAAAGATGCCAAAGTCAAATGCATTTGGGAACACAAATTGAATCAGGCGTCTTTACCTCGGGTCTTCTCAGAACCTGCAGCAAGTCTAGATCCTGTACTTATGGGACTATCTCATATACTTTCAAAATTGCTCAGCTGGGGGCTTCCCTGGTGGCGCAGTGGTTGAGAGTCCGCCTGCCGATGCAGGGGACATGGGTTCATGCCCTGGTCCGGGAAGATCCCACATGCCGCGGAGCGGCTGCGCCCGTGAACCATGGCCGCTGAGCCTGCGTGTCCGGAGACTGTGCTCCGCAACGGGAGAGGCCACAACAGTGAGAGGTCAGCGTACAGCAAAAAAAAAAAAAAAAAAAAAAAAAAAATGCTCAGTTGGGAAAACTGAGGCACAGCTAGTGAAGGAACTGACATAGGTCCCAGAGTCAGTCAGTGGCAGCTAACCTCAGTGTATCAAGAGTTGGGGGATTTGAAATCCGACTGCCGGGGATGCTACACGTTGTTTCTGTCACCAACCCCCCCCAACAAAGTAGTTATAGGTCTTCATTCGTGCCACAGTAAGAATTATTGATATCTAAGAACAGCGGCCCTTCCCCTGCCACACTCTCAGAGGCATGCAGATTCTTAGAACCGTCAAGACTGGAAACTTAAGGGTTGAGGATCAATTATTTCTCAGTTGCTTTGGGCAACTGAGCTTCCCTGTCTTGAAATTATACCCAGGAGATAGCTGGAAGCTAGTGCAGCCCCGCTGTGCGTGCTTTAGGGCTGGTACGTTGGAGGAAGTGCATGTATAGAGATGCCTGTGTGTGTCGCATAAAATGAGAGCTTCTGTCACCTAGCCAAGCAGGACGTCGTGTCCCTCAAGGGTTTGTACTGCCTGTCTTGTTCTTTGCCTCAGTTCCTTTTCTGATCTCAGAGTTGTAACTGTTTAAGTGATCCCCTCTAATGGGTGGCTCTCAAATCTCTCTCTCCACCCTGGCCTCTCCCTTAAGCCCCCTTTCTTCATTTGCAAACGCCTGGGGGCGGGGGGGGGCGCGTGTCTATCTCGATGTCCTGCCAGGCCTCAAGTTCATTCCAAACCAAATGCCGCAGCTTTCGTCCCAAACTTGTTTCTCCAGACCACAGATGCCCAGGTGGCACCGACGTCATCTTCCCATTCTCTAGGACTAGACGCTTCAGAGCCGTCTAGTCTCTGTGTCCCCTCTCCTCTCGCGTCCCCTCACTCACGGGGGCCTTTCCTGTCTTGCACATGTTATGGCCATGCTACCTTGTCAGGTAGTTACTTGTGTTTGTGTTCCAAGACCAGCAATCGTGGTGGTTGTATTTATTGTTTGTTTATTTAATCTCCTACTGTGTCTACCACAGTGTGTCTCCCACATAACGTGCTCAGTGATTGCACAGTGAATGAACGAATGAACGATAGGCTACTTTAATTAATCAGATGTCCTGGTTAGTAGAAGTATTCATATATATACATACATGGACTAACAATTTTAAAATAATTAGACCATTATACCCACTAATGAAAAATAGTGAAAATAATCTGTTATTCCTCTGAAGGTTCAGAGGTATTCCAGGATGATTTAGACACTCATGCTTAGTAATCTGAACATTCCTTATTTATATCCTGAAGGGCTCGTTTTGATGAACAGAATGAGGGACAAATGCATTATCCTGTTTCTGTAGGTGTGAATATGGATATTTGTGAGTTTGTGTGATGTGGGTAGGTTTCTAGGTGTGATGTGTGTGCACGTTATGTGAATAAATGGATGGATGTGTATGAATGTGTGTGGGGACTAGAGCATGCATGGGGGCATCTGTGGATGTACAGTGGATTGTGTTACAGAGATTCAGATATGCAAAAATGTGAAGACCTGTGTCCCTGTCAAAATATGTTGTTAAACGTGGTGTTTAGTGTGGGCATTTTTGTGTGTACATGTGGCATGTATGTGGACATGGGGTATAGAGTGTGAAAGTGTCAAATGCTTTCGTGGCTGTATGTATGCGGTGGGTATATTATGTTTGTGTTATTGAAACGTACTGTCACATGTAATGGAGAATACTTCAAAAAGAGTGGAAAGAACAGGTGATTTGGAATCAATCCTGTCTCAGTCATTTACTAGCTGTGTGACCATGCGAAAATTACCTAGCCTCTCTGAACTTTGGTTGCCTGATATGTTAAAGAAGTTTTGCACAAGTAGTAACTGAGATAGCACAGGTAAAAAACACCAAGGATGGTTCGCCGTGTGTGCGTGTGTGTGTGTGTGTGTGTGTGTGTAGCAGTTGAGATTCAGGCTGGAGATTCTTCTGGTCTCACTGCTGCTCTCAGCTGCACCATAGTCCCCACATGATGGGGAAGTCCTGCCAGATGCCTTCCGTGGCCCACAGTTGGTACCACAGTCCCAGCCTTTTCTCCTTTCAGCACCACACCCATGGCTGCTATGTGGCTCTGGTGTGGCAAAGGGGACCACAGGCACGCAACTCCTGGTTTATGACTTTGCTGCTGCTATGATTCACTTCTCAAACCACTCTAGGAGTGGCAGTTATGAAGCTTTCATAAACTCCTATTCTCTCTAAGCCCCTCCTCTCAGATAATAAGATGTGGGAACGTGGTACTTCCTCCCAGCAATTACTACAGCACAGCCATCTCTGGCCTTTAGGCCTCTTTAATAAGCCTGAATCCCATTAGGCAGTACAGTGAGAGAATGAATTCACCCCAAATTATCTGCTGCCATTTGCTATTAGCAAAATATGCCATTTAATATATGAATACTCCACAAATCTGAAGCGTCATCTGGTTATTCTAGCTCACACATCTGCAGCAAGGTGTTTACAGTCTGGTCACCTGGCCATTGCCTCTCTAACAACCCTTGCATGGGGAGCTGAATTGGTGGGAATGGAGACTCTGAGAGGTTAAGTAACTGGCCTCAGGTCACACAGCACTCTAATGAAAGGATTAGAACTCAAATTTTCACGTTCTGCCTCATCCAAATGCTACAATGTATAGGAAAAAACTTTTATAACCTGTGAAGGGTATAGATCATGATAGTAGCTATTATGACTACTTGTTTGTGAAGCTCGTCGTGTTGTTATCCAAGAAAATCAAAACACGTATCCGACTGCCGGCAATCCCGACATACACAACTCTAATTTTCCCACATTTAAAAATGGGGAAGAAGTAGTTGTGACTTGTCGAACGGTCCTGTGTTTTGTCAGGTGATTCACAGCAGAATTCTTGGAAATTTTGAGATTCTCTAGTCTAGCCTCTCCCATGTAACGTGGACCAGTGGTTTCTTGGATATCATCACGTTCACAATTTTCGCCCTGTTTCTGTACCACTTCTACTGTTAGTCACTTAAAAGTTTTCATTGAATTGTCTCACTTCTTTAAAAAAAAAAAGAAACTTACTTCACTCTTCACAAACGAAAAACCAGTATTACTTGCCATAATAGAGGACAGCCATAACAGTGAGTACAGTGAAAACCAAACAGAAAGAGAAGTGTTTAAAAATCCTAGTTATATACTGTTGCTGGCTGAAGTCCCGAACCCGAGGCCTCCCCTCAGTTCCAGAGAAAGATCAGCTAGTGTAAGAAAGGTGTTAGAGCATAGTCACACGTAACTGAGACTTTTCTTCCCGAGATAATGAGAAGCACTGAAATAATCCTTCTACGTTATTACGTGTTGAACGACCTAAAATCAGCCCCCCATCCCTTACTGCCCTAGTCCAAAATTTCTCTGATTCTTTTTCAGATAAATCCTCCCTTTGAATGTCAAAATAGCCATGCCTTTCCACTTGATGATCATTGTACATTTCTGGCTATATTTAGACAGCACATTTTGCACAGAATTATTTCCAGGGCCCTCTCAAGTAAATCTATGCTTTGCGCCTTTGTGCAGAGAAAATATGCATCCAGGGGCCCTTTGTGCACATTTGGAGCCACTGCCTGTGGTGAGCTGAAGACTTTGCTTATAGACAGTAAAGTACTGGACAGGGAAGCTGGGAATGAGTCCGAGAAATGAAACACGTGATTGTTCGGATTTGCTGACCCTATAAAAGTATTTGGAAATGATGCAAATTGTTTCAGGGATTACTGAAATGTCATGTGGTGAATCAGACTTGGTTTAGACAGATTTGATTACTAATCATTTTCAGAAGGACCGTAAGGTCTCCCGGGACCAAGCATTCTGTCCCTCGCTGAGAGGGCTTATGGGGATGGCTGCACTGACTGGACAGAGCCTTGAACTGTCTGTCGCCTTTTAGTGGGGGCATTTGTCACACTAGGAGACTTTGGCACTTAAAGGACCATCAGCTTTCACTCCTAATGACAGAGACTGTGGAAGAGTCCAGGGGCCGGTTCCACAGTGGCACTGGAGGCAAGGTGACACAGATGAGGGGGAGCTTCGAGACCTTTGGTGAATCACTTCCCTTTCCAGCTTTCAGTTTCCCAAGCTATGAAATGAGGGGATTAGAATAATCTCTAAGAGTCCTTCTGGCTCTAAACCATCCTTCTAGTAACCGTTAATATTCCCTCTCTTGTTTTTTTTCTTCTTTATGCATCTGGTCTGGGGACCTGAATTTGTCTGGACCCCTTTGGGGGAGTATGATTGTGTTCGTGTCTTGCTTCCTCTCCACGCAGTCTCCACATTTCTCTCCAGTGGAACAGCTCATTTCTCAGGGATTTGCTGGAAGACCGGCCAGATCAATGCTCAGATTCTCATTCTCTAGTTGCAGCATCGTTTGGAAATAGGGAATCAATATGCAGCTGTCAATCTGAATTTCAAATGAGCTGGGGTTGGCAGTGAGGCTGGGGAGAAACGGTTTCAGTTAGACCCTTCATGACACCACGCACCCGAGTTCACCATGGGCAGAGAAGTCAGGAGGTCAGGGGTGGGAACAAGGGAGGAAGGACGAAGTGAGGGGCAGAAGAGGGACTCCGAGGCTGAGCATAGCCAAGGGAGGGGTGCATAGGGCTGGGGGAGGGAGTCGGAGGTGCAGAGTGAGAAGAGAAGGGAGGTAGGAAGGAGAGAGGAAGAGGCAAGTGGAGGTGTCTGAGGTGTGGCCAGTACTATAACCGAGGAAGTCTGTGAGCACAGAGGACGGGCACCCAACTGCACTTGGCGGGAGTGGGGTGGTCTCCAAGAAGCTTTGTGGCGAAAGTGGCTTTTACAGTAAAGTATGAAGGTTGGGTATGGAGAGTGTTTTGAGTAGAAGGAACAGCATGTATAAAGTCTAGAGGTGAGTGAGGACTTGGAGAATTAAGAGAAGTTTAGTGTGCATGTGAGGAAGTGAAGGGGGAGTGAAGGAGAGAGAGAAAAAGGGCAAAGATGAGAGATGAGGATGGAACACTGAGTCTGCAAGGTTGGGAGTAACCAGGGTTTGACCCCCTGTTCTATGTCCTTATGGTGCACCTGAAAGTTAATGAAGATTGTACCTCCTCAGTGCCTTTACAGGAAGAATAATCCATCTGGATTTCTCAGCTGTTCTCTGGTTAAATTGACTTGTGGCCTGGCCAAGCTTGGGAAATGCACTCTCCAAAGACACCTCCAAATGGTGGGTGTCCAACTTGGTTTCCAGGCAGTATGTCCTCTGACTTGGGCCAGAACATCCCCTTTGCCTTGGCAGGGAGGTAATCTAATGAGCTGGTTTTTATTCCGTGCAGAAAGTATTGTACCAAGTCAACTAGTTGGATGTTGTTTGAAGGTCTCTTCTTCCATGAGCATTTACTTAAGACACAATTTCACTGTGGAATAGAGGGAAAAACATGAAGTTTGGGCTGGGAAACGGGGATATAGTCTCGGCTCTGTATCTAACTTTCTCTCTGGTCATGGGCTAATTCTTTTTCTTTTCTCAGATGGTTCCCAGTTTCTTCATCTGTGAAATGGAAGTTTTGGATTAGATCAGGCATGGTAAACAGTTTTACTTTGAATGATTGCTCAGAGCTGGGTTCTGGGGCCTGGCCCAGCTGGGAAGGGTAGCAGGACGGATTATCAGTCTCTGTCAAGGGCCTAGATTGTGGAGTGGAGGGCTCCTCTGATCTCCA
The DNA here is from genome assembly GCF_963455315.2 of Globicephala melas. Classification (NCBI taxonomy): domain Eukaryota; kingdom Metazoa; phylum Chordata; class Mammalia; order Artiodactyla; family Delphinidae; genus Globicephala; species Globicephala melas. The sequence continues at coordinate 127,439,943 of NC_083316.1, forward strand.
GGGGTCCTCTTGCTCTACAGTCCTCTCATCCTTTAAATTTATTACACACCCACTATCTGAATAAGGCACTGTGGAGGAGAGGCAGATCAATGTGTCACTGCCCACAGACGAGGCCCTCTGTGTGGACCGGGTTTGTGTCTGTCTCATTCAGTGCCTGACAGGTAGTAGCAATCAATGATCAAGTCTTCTTTTTTTCTTGGCCGTGCAGTGAGGCTTGTGGCATTTTAGTTCCCCGACCAGGGACTGAACCCAGGCCCTCAGCAGTGAGAGTGCGGAGTCCTAACCCCTGGACCGCCAGGGAATTCCCAATGATCATTTGTTGATGAATAGCTTTTGTCCTCTTGTTGTTTATAGTTCAGCAGATAGACTAGGCTAGGCACATCTAAACAATTATAAGAGGTTGCCACCTAGCCTAGGGACATAATTAGAGTGCCATAGTGCTTCAGAGGAGGAAGGTAGTATTTGGGGGCCGGTGGGGACAGGAATCAGAATTTTTCTGAGTTTTATGAATTTTTGCCCCTGTGCACTTTTGGAAAGACCTGACATTTGTCAATGTCCACGTTGTGTATTTTGGGGGAGAAAGCTTTCTTCTGCCTGTAGGCTGTCCTTGGAAAGGAATGGAGAGATGGTGGGAGGGCTGGGTGTCCTAGACTCCTGGGAAGGAGTGGAGTTGGGTGAGGCTGGCACTCTCTGACCTTATGGGCTGAACCAGTTTCCTGTCCATGGCTCTGACACCGGGGGCTTGGGCCTTGCTGGTCACTGTCAGCTTTGCCTGGGTTGCATCCTCAGGTCAACAGCTGGCTTCCCCTGGCCAGCTGTGCAATTCTGATTCTATTTGATTGCAGTAAGGGGCTTAGGCTGGCCTGGGAGTGCTTGACATTTTATTAGTCTCACTTCATGATCTGCTAAGCACCCCTGGGAGCAGAATGTCACAGTTGGCATGCCCTGAGCCCACTTCTCCCCAAGGCCTTATGAAACAAGACACCCTTCTCCCTTCCTGTCCCACCTCCTACAGCTGTATCTGCCTCTTTTAAGGAACTGTTATCTGGGTAAGAAGCACAAGTATTTGAACATGACTCTCTGCAGTAAGATAAAATCTTGGATCTTTGGAGCTGAAAGGAACCTTGAGATTCCATCTTGTTCTTCCCCTGTCCCTAGGGAAGTCTGATTCTCTAGGGATGTCTCGTATTCCTTATCGTTGTCTCCAGAGTGTTCTTCTCCATAGCCTTCCCTCCACAAACAGAGAGGCATGGACATATATACACTACCAAACGTAAGGTAGATAGCTAGTGGGAAGCAGCCGCATAGCACAGGGAGATAAGCTCGGTGCTTTGTGACCGCCTGGAGGGGTGGGATAGGGAGGGTGGGAGGGAGGGAGACACAAGAGGGAAGAGATATGGGAACATATGTATATGTATAACTGATTCACTTTGTTACAAAGCAGAAACTAATACACCATTGTAAAGCAATTATACCCCAATAAAGATGTTAAAAAACAAACCAAAAAACTATTGCTAAAAAAAAAAAAAAAGTATTCCCATGAACTAGGGTGAGACGAATGAGGCTCCTGGCAAAATTTAAGGAGGCGCTCACTCTCAGGGTTGTGTACATTCCAGCCCTGCACCTGCGGAGACCTGAGAGTGAGCGCCTCCTTAAACTTTGTGCCCTGGGTGCCTCACTTGCTTCACCCCAGCCCTGGTCCTCCTAGAGCATCATAGCTCTTTAAACCCAGTCTATCTAGGGTAGAGTTTCCTGTAGATAATCAAGTGTGTTCTGGAGAGGGAGTGTCTACCACTCACAGCATCTCATTTTATTTTCAGAAAGCTTCATTTTAATTTTTCTTGTCCAGTGGCAAAAGACAACATTACATATTTTATCACAGTTTATCCTTTCAACAACCTGAGAGGTAGGGATGTCTGTCTCCGTTTTACAGATAAGCAAATTAAGGCTTAAGGAACATGTGGCTTGATTGTGTAACTCTGGCATACTGCACTGCATTTGCTTAAACTATGTCGATGTTTTCTCTTTTCTCACTTCCCTTCTTCTTACCCCCTGTGCATGTTTCAAGGCTGGAATCATGGCAGCCCTTGGTGTTTTCTGGTTCAAGCTCAACCTTCAGCTCTCTAACCTTCCTTTCCCCCAAATTGGGGCAATCATGTGTTATGTAGACAAGACCCCGAGAGCATGACTTAGGCAAGCTTCTTCTGTGTGGTTTTCATGAAGTACAGAGCCTGGCGCATGGTCAGGGCTCAGTAAATACTTGTTCAATGGATGATTATACACCTGGCACTTCAGAGGAGTGGAATTTAGCTGTGCGGGTACTTGGGATCAATGATGTGATTTGACTGGAGTCAAAAAGCCCTGAACTCTGGCCCTGATAGCTTTACTCAGTCCCTGGGGAAAACCCTGATGTCCTCTGGGAAAATCCAAGGCAAGAAAGTAGAAGAAACCATCCCATTTTCTTTTAGGAGCATCTACGGCCCTCCCACAGAATGACTCGGATCAGCGTCCAAGGTCAGGCCTATGTCTGTGCATCTCTCCTCCCTTAGGTCACTAATTATAATTCTGCAACAGCCATCGCACTTTGCCCTGACTGTCCCTGTGTATCTCACTTAGGGAAGTTTTCCTGTGCCTCTGACCTTCAGTGTCATTCTGCAATCTGGTTCCATGGTTAAAGAATTCTTGGTTTAGGGCTGTGGGCATCAAGTAGCCTCCCAGATGAGTTACAATGAGAGGAATTCGGGGCTGGCGGGGGGGGGGGGGGGGGGGGGCGGGGATTCTTCAGAGGCTTGAGTGCTGAAGGACAGGCCTATGGGGCTTGCTCTGCCTGAGTCTAAGCTCTTATCAGGCCTTGGGGAATCAGCGTGCATCCCACAAGTCGGACAGGAGAGCAAATGGCTCTCATTACCTTCAATGCAGTTTTCTTTTTAATCAGATAAATCTCCCTGGAAAAGTATGTCTTTGCAGAGAATGGAGCTCAGGGATTCTAGACAAAAAGTTTTGGGAAAAAATATTGCATTGATCAGCAGGTAATGGTCATTTTGTTGCAAAGACCCAGGAGTGTAAATATTGAGGAGAAATAGTAATATGATAAAAATAGATAAAGCTGTGATATTAGCTAATGATAGTAATAGCTACTACTCACTAAGTACTTACTATGTGCTGGGTCCTTTACATATGTTACTGTATTTAATCTTCTCAACAATCCTATGATGATGACAGCATTACCTCCTTTTTGTGGATGGGGAAACTGATGCTTGCATTTTCGGAAATTTAGCTGAGGTCGTATAGCTTATAAGTGTCAGAGCCCAACAGTCTGCTGGTCTCTAAAGCCCACACTACTCTGTTGACTCTCCCAAATGATGGAGGTTTGCAGAGTCCCTCTGAGGAGCTGCTCTTGTTTATAATAGAAATGTTTGTATGATTCTTTGGAACTATGAGTGAGAACTCGTGGAGCTCTGGGAATTGGAAATTATGGATTGAGAAGAATATGTTATTTGTGTGAAAGCGTGATCCCTTTCACACAAATAACACTTTCGGTTTACTTGGTGCTTCCAATTCATTTGATCCCCATGCCACCCCCATGACAGCATCTCCATGTACAGGTGATGACATTGAGGACCAACCGAAAGGTTAAGAGACCTTCTCAGAGTCTCAGATGGCAGAGACCTAACATGACCAGGGTCTGGGGCATCTTCTGCTTGACTATTTGGCCAGTTCCAAAAGACGGGGAGGGGATGGATAAACCCCTTCTTGACTATTTATTAAATTGTCACTCAGAATTTCTCTGTAGTCAACTTGTCTTTCATTTTATTTTTCTCTGTCTCAGTTCACCTATCTTTAAAATACCACCTGCCTTTATCAACTGCGGGTGTCATTTGAATGGCAAAAGGCCATGGTGCTTAAAGATGCTGTGGGAATAAATTCTTTCCCTTAGGCCAGTGAAATTTTTCATTCACTAGGTACGTTGAGATAATCATGTCGTTTGAGATGGCATTAATTTATTACTTCACTTATTTACTTATTTATCTCAAATAATTAGGAAGTGCCTACTGTATGTCAGAGACTGTGCTAGGTGACTGAGCAGAATATAAATAATAAAAATATAACAGCCCTTATTGAGTGGTTATAAAGTACCAGGCCTTACACAAAGAGCTTTGTCTGCAATATTTAATCCTGAATATAATGCTTTGGGTTGGATATCGATACCCCCATTTTACTCATGAGGAAATTGAGGTTCATAGAGGTTAAATAACCTATCTAGGTACACCTGACCCCAGAGTCTTCTCTTAAAAGTATCTCAGTAATAGATATGCCATAGCCTTTGTTTTCCAAGAACTCCCAAATTAATAGAGAGAGTGTGAAGACAAATAAGTACTTGAATATCTGAGCCTATTAGAAAAATATATCACTTCTCCGTCCGAGATCTATACTAGTTCAAACTTATAGCGGAAAATAAGCCAAGGTGCAATGAACCCATAGGAAATGCATCAGCAAAAGGGATCTGTTTGTCCCAGAGAAAAAAGAGGTTTTCATAAGGGTGAAGCTTGGACGTGTGTGGTCTTCAAGCATCCAGGAGACTGTGATTCAAAGGAGGCTGTTGAGAAAATAATAAATAATCTTCACTGGGCACTGAGGAAGAAATGACCTTAACTTGTAGAAAAAGCAACTTGGATTAAAATCTGCATCTGCCTTTAATAAACTGAGTGACTGACCTTCAGAAAGAGAATACTTTACTGTGAGTGGAGAGGATTTAGTTGAAGTGGGTATTTGTATGTAAATACAGAGTTTTACAGAAGCTCCGGGGCTCTAATAACTCTCTAAATAGCCCTCCTTGATTCCCCTGTATCCTCTAAGATAAAGAGCTGCAGCTATGCTCAGCGGGGTGGAACTTCTTTGTCTCACTCAGCAGGTTCCAACATCTTGGGGAAGAAGTGGGAAGAAGAGTCATAGAATTATGGGACCGGCACATCTTGTGCATTAAGAAAAGATGTTTTTTGAGCACCTGCTATAAATTAAAGACTGTATATTACGGCTCTGCAATGTCAGTAGGGACGATCATCTTGGTTTATAGATGAGGAAATTGACTCAGGGATTAACTAACAATGATAGCAATGGCTACCAATGATCAAACGCTTTCTGGGTGCCATGCAACAGTGCTAAGAACTTTCCCATACATGCTTTCTAATCCACCCAACCACTCTATGAGGTGGATACCATTTTCTTCTCTAGTTTTCACTTGAGGAAACCGAGGCTTGGAAAGTTTAAATGACATAATCAAGGTAATTTGGTGGCTGAGTTGATATATCAATCTAATTGAGGGGGAATTTTGCCATATGTTTTGGAGCAGCTTTTCAAATGTGCTAATACAGCTCACTCAACTTTAATATATGCATTGTTTCAAGTTCCTGCTCCTCTGTGGTTTAGTATAAGCTCCTATAAGGAATATTTACTGAGGAGTGTTGAGGAGAAGACGTGTCAGTGAAGCCTGTGGGACTCAATGAGCTGAAAGCAAGGTAGGTGTATGATGAGGGAAGGACAAGGTGCCGTGGCTAGTGTCCCTTCCTGATTTTAGGAGGAAGGAGGGCTAATGGTGAAAGGATGGCAAGGGTCATTACTGAGACTTCTTTTCCTTCTGGGATTTCCTTCCTTTCTACCCTGTACCTTCAGGATCCTCCAGCAGGGTCACCTCCCTGTAGGTCATAGGAGGACAAAACGGGGGGCCCAAATTCCACTGCCCTCTGTTTCTTGTTGCACGGCTCAGAGGCAAATGGGACAAGCTGTGGCTGTAGAGTCAGAAGTCTTAGCTTTGGCTACTACCTCTTTCGATTCTTTCTTCTGTGATTGTGAGCATGTCCTTTAGTATATTGAAGCATCACTTTCCTCATCTATACAGTGTAGATCCCTCCTATCCTAACTTATAAATCACTATTTGAAATTATGTGGGACTTCCCTGGTGGTCCAGTGGTTAAGAATTCACACTTGCACTGCAGAGGGCGCGGGTTCGATCCCTGGTCGGGGGACTAAGTTCCCACATGATGTGCGGTATGGCCAAGGCGGGGGGGGGAAAGAAATCATGTTGAAGAGAGCATAAGATACTACACAAATAAGAACTCATTTCTGGATTGAAACAGGAGCATGGTCCAGGGTTAAGCACACGAATTCTGCCAGGCTCTGCTGTTTACTAGCTGGTGGCTTCGGACAAGTTACTTATCCTGTCCGTCTTTGTTTCTGCATCTGTAAAATGGGTAGTAGTTGTTGCTGCTCACAGGTTGTGGTACAGAATAAATAATTCTTCTGCAGTGTTTCTTTGGTGCCTGGAACATTGTAAATGTTCAATACAATTTTTATTGATTCAGATTTTCATTGGTTGATCTAAGCTCTATGACAGGGAATGAATATATGAACTTCCAGAGGCTTCTTTGCATTTTATGCTTGAATCTACAAGGACCACCCACACTCACATCTAGAGGAGTACCACAACACTTTCTGGTAATTCTCCTGCTCTGTTCTTAGTAATTTATCGCTGAAGTAGTAAATTAATAGAATTACTTTGACATTTCAATCAATAGGATTAAGATGATCTGATGATAACGGAGTAGTAATTCCTGCCGCACAGATGGAAACTGTCCAGTGGCAAAAACTGTTCTTCACAAGCTGGCTGGCAGCCCTCAGAGCAGATTCTTTCAATCCTTTAAAAAATAACATTTTCCTCTGATGCTAAAAGCAATGAACACGCATTGGAAAAATACAATGCGGTTCAAAGAAAAAAAAAAAAAACCCACCTGGAAATCCCATTATCTAGATACCTACTGTTAACATATTAGTAAATTTCCTCTAGTTTTTTTTTTTTCCTCTATAGATTATAATCAGTTTTGTTTCCTGGTTTTTTACTGAAGATTCTAAGGAGAATTTTGTTTTCTCTTGTTATTACACCTTTAGAAACACGATTTTAGATGACTGCGTATTTCAGTGTGTGGCTGTATTAGCATTCATTTAGCCACCCGTCTTTGACGGCCATTTATATTATTTCCATTTTTTTTTTTTTTTTTTTTGCGGTACGCGGGCCTCTCACTGTTGTGGCCTCTCCCGTTGCGGAGCACAGGCTCCGGACGCGTAGGCTCAGCGGCCATGGCTCATGGGCCCAGCCGCTCCGCGGCATGTGGGATCTTCCCGGACCGGGGCACGAACCCGCGTCCCCTGCATCGGCAGGCGGACTCTCAACCGCTGCGCCACCAGGGAAGCCCCTATTTCCAATTTTAAGCTATTATAATCTATGATGTGAAAAGCCCCCTTGGTCACAAACCTCTGTCCATGCCCTGGAAGCAAAATTGCTGAGTCAAAGGGTATGAATATTTCTAAGGCAGAAAGACTCTACCAGTGTAAAGGGGCCCCTCCCCACCGCAGGACCAGCAGCTTGGCTCCTTTTTGAAAATGAATTCTTCATCAGGCGGAGTCTGCTAGGGGCCAGGGCTGAAGGTAGTGGTGAGTAAGTGAAAGCCGAAGAAGAGAGATGACCGCTTCTTTTTCCTTTTTCTCCTTTAACTCACATTGCCCGAGAAGCCATAGACCCTGGAATGTGCTGGCGGGGAGTAGGAGAGACATTTGTGACGGTGTAGTTCAGAAGTCCAGTGTAGCTTGGTGCCATACATTTCCTTTTCTCTTAAACTGCCCTGCCTATGTCTTCTCCCTGTGTCATATTCTTTTTATCCCTGAAAGTGCATGTATATAGTAAGTATCCCATAAACGCTTGAAACGGGAGGTAGGATAGCTTGGTGAACTTAAATCTGATTCTGCCACATAGCTGTGTGATCTTGGGCAAGTCACTTAACCTCTTCACATCTGTTTTATTGATTTTTTATCAGTAAAGTAAGGGTAATGATAGCGCTCTTAGGATTGCTGGGATTAAAGGAGAAAATCAAGTGTTGATGCAGTGATAGATAGAAACCACTTAGTATCTTAGCCATTATTACAAATAAAAATAAAAATTTCTGTTTGTAAGATTCAAATATTCTTCACTAAACTTTTATGCCAGTCTAGGTTACACCTAATGATTCTGAAGAACTTCAGAAAAACCTGAAGACTAAAAGAAGCAGGTATGGCAGGAAATACTGGATGTGGGCTGTACTTCAAATCGTGGCTAATTTATTCTGCATCTTAAGAGGGACATTAATAGGTTGGAGCAGGTCCAGAAAGGAACAAGTAGGCTGGTAAACAAACTTGAAATTGACCTGTAAGGAATAATTTGGCTCAGAGAAAACATAGACAGATCATTTTTAAAAAATCTCTGTAGGCTATCATGGGAAGAGGGACTCAAATTAGTAAAATAATATTCTTGAATATTTACTATTTGCCAGGCACTGAACTAAGCCCTTTGCAAATACTATTTATTTCTTCTTCTCCAAAAGACTATGCGAGGTACATATTTGTGTTACTATTGTCCAGGTGAAGCAAACAAGGCACGGATGGTGGAAGTTACATGGCTAGTAGGTGGTAGGGGAGGAATAGAAAGAGATCTTTCTGATTCCACAGTTTAGGTACCTTCTCTAGCCCACTCACTTGTTCCAAGTGACCAGGGAAGGCAGATGGGACTCTCATATAGGGAGGTGGCTGCCTGATACATGTGAGGAAAGAATATTTTACCCATTAGAGCTAGCTGGTAATAGGAGAGGCTGTCTAAGGAGATGGTGAGTTTCTTGTGTCTGGAAGTGTCCACGTACAGGCTGAACTCTTAGTATCATATTGTAAGGATGAATCAGCTGAGGAGTAGGTTAGAATCATGAATTTGCTACTTACTTGTATGACCTTGAAAGTTGCTTAACTTCTCTGAGCCTCAGTTTCTTCATCTGTAAACTAGGAATACTTAATTCTAATTTTAGGTCTGTTGGAGGAGTAAAAGATTCAGATAAATTGCTTAGCCAAGAACCTGGCATACAGAAGTTGCTCATTATATGTTAAGTGAACAATTATCTATGGTCTTTTTAATTTATTTGTACCTGTGCTTCTCATTTTATAGGGTGATCCTATCTATTTATTTCTTCCTTGAGGTCAATTCCAGATTTGGAGATGTCACCTGCAGAGTGAATATTCTAGCTCACTTCTGCAGAGGCAGGTATCTGCCAGGCTCTGTCCCCTCAGGCAAATGACAGGTTGGACTTTGGAACAGGGGCAGTGGAGTAAGCAGAAGGAAGGATGTTTGGACTGTAGTGTTAAGCAACAGAATAGATATTATTGAGAGAGCGAGAAATTAGAACCATTTTATTCTATTATCAATTATCAGATGGGTGTGAAAAGCCCACTGTGTGCCCAGCACCTGCCATGTGGATTAAGGGTATATTCAATCAGTTGGAAGCATTCTCTTTGTCTTCAAGGGCCTCAATGCCTGGGATGCCTCAGACAACTATGAAAAGATTAGAGCATAGGACTGAGTGTCATTCTGTGCTAAGTCCTTTGGCACAGGGCAGTTAGGGAAGGCTGCTTAGAGGCAGGAGGTTGGAAAGAAATGACCTTGGAAGATTTCTTCCTGGCCTGGGGGATTTTCTCAGTTTTATGGTTCTCAGGATTGCATCCTCGCAGGCACAATGTGGTAATGTTGCAGTTGTAGCTCCCTTGGGCATATTTTCTAGTCATTTCCCTAGGACATCTCCCAGAACCTGGGAATATGCTAATCATTTTTGCCCATTGTCAGGGAGGGGCTGTCCTCTTTCTCAGGCCAGAGAATAAGGCAACATCCTCCCTCCTTCCACAGTTCCCTTCAGGCCCCTGTTCCTTAGACATCAGCCGTGCCCCCCACCAATATCAGCCGTGCCCCCAGCCAAGATCAGCCATGCCTCTCACCAACATCAACCATGGACCCCACCAGCATCAGCCGTGGCCCTCACCATCAGCCATGGCCCCCACCAGCATCAGCCACGGCCCTCACCCACATCAGCCACGGCCCTCACCCACATCAGCCACGGCCCCCACCCACATCAGCCATGGCCCTCACCAGCATCAGCCATGGCCCCCACCAACATCAGCCACGGCCCCCACCAGCATCAGCCACGGCCCCCACCAACATCAGCCATGGCCCCCACCAGCATCAGCCATGGCCCTCACCAACATCAGCCATGGCCCTCACCAGCATCAGCCACGGCCCTCACCAACATCAGCCACGGCCCCCACCAGCATCAGCCACGGCCCTCACCAGCATCAGCCACGGCCCCCACCAACATCAGCCACGGCCCTCACCAACATCAGCCACGGCCCCCACCAACATCAGCCACGGCCCCCACCAACATCAGCCACGGCCCCCACCAACATCAGCCACGGCCCCCACCAACATCAACCATGGGCCCCCACCAACATCAGCCACGGCCCCCACCAACATCAGCCATGGCCCTCACCATCAGCCATGGCCTTCACCAACATCAGCCATGGCTCTCACCAGCATCAGCCATGGCCCTCACCAACATCAGCCATGGCCCCCACCAGCATCAGCCATGGCCCTCACCAACATCAGCCATGGCCCTCACCAGCATCAGCCACGGCCCCCACCAACATCAGCCATGGCCCTCACCATCAGCCATGGCCCTCACCAACATCAGCCATGACCCCCACCAACATCAGCCACGGCCCTCACCAACATCAGCCACGGCCCTCACCAACATCAGCCACGGCCCCCACCAACATCAGCCACGGCCCCAACCAACATCAGCCACGGCCCCCACCAACATCAACCATGGGCCCCCACCAACATCAGCCATGGCCCCCACCAACATCAGCCATGGCCCTCACCATCAGCCATGGCCCTCACCAACATCATCCATGACCCCCACCAACATCAGCCATGGCCCCCACCAGCATCAGCCATGGCCCTCACCAGCATCAGCCATGGCCCCCACCAACATCAGCCACGGCCCTCACCAACATCAGCCATGGCCCCCACCAGCATCAGCCATGGCCCTCACCATCAGCCATGGCCCTCACCAACATCAGCCACGGCCCTCACCAACATCAGCCATGGCCCCCACCAACATCAGCCATGGCCCTCACCAACATCAGCCACGGCCCCCACCAACATCAGCCACGGCCCCCACCAACATCAACCATGGGCCCCCACCAACATCAGCCATGGCCCCCACCAACATCAGCCATGGCCCTCACCATCAGCCATGGCCCTCACCAACATCATCCATGACCCCCACCAACATCAGCCATGGCCCCCACCAGCATCAGCCATGGCCCTCACCAGCATCAGCCATGGCCCCCACCAACATCAGCCACGGCCCTCACCAACATCAGCCATGGCCCCCACCAGCATCAGCCATGGCCCTCACCATCAGCCATGGCCCTCACCAACATCAGCCATGGCCCTCACCAGCATCAGCCACGGCCCCCACCAACATCAGCCATGGCCCCCACCAGCATCAGCCATGGCCCTCACCATCAGCCACGGCCCTCACCAACATCAGCCATGGCCCCCACCAACATCAGCCATGGCCCTCACCAACATCAGCCACGGCCCCCACCAACATCAGCCACGGCCCCCACCAACATCAACCATGGGCCCCCACCAACATCAGCCATGGCCCCCACCAACATCAGCCATGGCCCTCACCATCAGCCATGGCCCTCACCAACATCATCCATGACCCCCACCAACATCAGCCATGGCCCCCACCAGCATCAGCCATGGCCCTCACCAGCATCAGCCATGGCCCCCACCAACATCAGCCACGGCCCTCACCAACATCAGCCATGGCCCCCACCAGCATCAGCCATGGCCCTCACCATCAGCCATGGCCCTCACCAACATCAGCCATGGCCCTCACCAGCATCAGCCACGGCCCCCACCAACATCAGCCATGGCCCCCACCAGCATCAGCCATGGCCCTCACCATCAGCCATGGCCCTCACCAACATCAGCCATGGCCCCCACCAACATCAGCCATGGCCCTCACCATCAGCCATGGCCCTCACCAACATCAGCCATGGCTCTCACCAGCATCAGCCACGGCCCCCACCAACATCAGCCATGGCCCCCACCAGCATCAGCCACGGCCCTCACCAACATCAACCACGGCCCCCACCAGCATCAGCCATGGCCCTCACCAACATCAACCACGGCCCCCACCAGCATCAGCCACAGCCCCCACCAGCATCAGCCACGGCCCCCACCAACATCAGCCATGGCCCCCACCAGCATCAGCCATGGCCCCCACCAACATCAGCCATGGCCCTCACCATCAGCCATGGCCCTCACCAGCATCAGTCATGGCCCCCACCAACATCAGCCATGGCTCTCACTGATGAGACATGGAGTTGGCTGCCTGAGAATAAAGTTTTTATTGTTGTAATTTTTGATGTGAAAGTCCTTCCATCTCCTCTTTCAACAAAATGAGCAAATTCCACCTGCTTTGGGAGATACCTTCCTTTTTCCTCCTCCTTTCATTATTCCTCCTTAACATTTGCTTCTTCCCACCAACATTTCTCTCCCCTTCTATTCCTCTACCTTCTTCCTTTCCCTTCATTTGTTTCTGAATCCTAGAATGATGGAGTTGAGAGAGATCTTAAAAGTCATCTAGTACAGTCTACCCATGCATTTTACAGATGATGAGAATACTGTAGTCCAGGGAGGGAAAGAGACTTCCACAGTGAGTTCTTGGCTGAACCCAGAGTAGACCTGTGTTGAGTGCTCTTTCCTCTTTATTATTCTGCATGTCTCCCACTTTTCTCCCCCTTCTTGTCCTTTCCCCCCTTTTATTTCTTGCCCAGTATTATTTCTTATATTCTTTAGTGTCTTCATAAACCCAATGGTGATAGATGGGAAGGAAATCAGGGCCTCGGGTAGCAGAACTGAGGGGAAGTGTGTTGTCAGGTTCTCCTCACCTCTCTTCCTCACTGGGAAAGGCTGTGGTTTGGAGTGAGCCTGTCAGTTTTCTTCCTCAGAGACTCTACTCCCTCTACCCTGCCCCTCCACATCTCTGGAGAGGTTTGTACAATGTCTTTCTGCATATGAAGACTTTGAGCCGGATTGGCAGGGTGGCCTACAGGCATCCCAGATTGGGAAGATCCGCACCTCAGTTTCCTCATCCACAAAAGGGGTATGATAACAGTGCTTACTTCATAGCGTTGCTATAAAGATTAAATAGTTAATGCATATGGCACTTTTAGAGAAGTTCCTGGCAACCTATTGGTAGGTTCTAAATACATGTTATGTATAATATTGTTAATTATAAATATTATTATTTAGAGGAATTCCTGTCTGTCAGGCACAGGTTTGGGAGTCACAGATGTCATTTTCACATGAAAAGGGAATGGAAGGGACTTCTCTGGCAGTCCAGTGGTTAGGAATCCACATTCTGAGCCCACTGCAAGGGGCACGGATTTGATCCCTGGTGGGGGAACAAAGGTCCTGCATGCCACATGGTGTGGCCAAAAAAAAAAAAAAAAAGGGAATGGAAAACTGTGAATGTAGCTTAAATAGACACTCGTTGGTGACCTTGTCCCCACTGTGCTCTGCCTCCAAGTTTGATTTTGTGCCCATGCTTTCTGATATCCTCTTTTTACAAAACTACTTTTCAGCTTTCAAAAGTAATATACATTGTTGTAAAACATCCCAGCATTACTAAAATATGTAATGTAGGAAATAAAAGTCCCCCATAGTCTCATTCTCAAGAGATAATAACAACTATAAACAGTTTTGGGTCCATTTCTCTAGACTTTTTTCCCCATATGAGAACAATAAAACATTAAAAAAATAAAAACAGGATCCTACTATACATACTATTATGCTACTTGCTTTTTTCCCCTATTTAAGCTTTCATCCTCAGTATTTTTGACTTTTCTGCGTGGAATGAGGTCATCTGCCTTTGGCACTTACTGGCTGTGAGACTTTAGATGAATCACTGCTCCTCTCAGAGTTTCAGTTTCCTCATCGGTAAAAGGAAACAGTCCTTTCCCACCTGCTCACCTCCATGTGATACAAGCTTTAAGGGAGATAGTGGGCATGTGTGAAAGTGTAGGCATCCTGTGATGGAGTCCAATGAACCATTCTCTGTCCCATACTCCTGTTTGACTGGGTTTGGAGCACTGACCGTGGCCTGAAATTCTGTAGTTTCCCAAGCTGTTCCTTTGTTTATACCCACCTGTAGAAGTTAAGCTGTGTGAGAGCAAGGACCACATCTGTTCTGCTCGTCACTGTATCTGTCCCCAGAATGTAGAAAGATTACTGGCTTATAGTAGGAAGTCAATAAATATTTTTTAGATAGTGAAGAAATTATCCACGCTTAGCCAGCCTTCCAATTGATAAAAGACCAATTGGGAGAGAGCAAGGCTGAGCAGGACTGGGGTGAGCCTAGGTGATGGTGGACAGCTGGCCCATCAGTGTCCTTGAACTCCACGTCACCCAGCTTGCCTGTTCTGTAAGCCCTTGTCCTTTGCCTGCATCATCCTCTCTTGGCACTCTTTGCCACCTGGTGAATTAGTCATTCTTTATGGCCCAGTTTAAGTGTCCTGACTCCTATTAAAATTGTCTTCAACTTTGTACTGTCCCCCCACCTCCAGGCAGAGTTAGTCAGACTCTTCTTGATGCTCCCACAATGCTTTGTACCTATCCCTTTTTAATAATAGTAATCATGGTTTTCCCGCTTTGCACAGTTGCTATGTGCCATAAGCAGTGCTAACACTCTACATGCCTTCTCATATTGAATTCTTAGGGTGATTTGTCAGGGTAGGGTGATTTGGCAGGGGACGATAATTATTATTGACATTTTATTTATTTTTATTTGTTTAAATAAATTTATTTATTTATTTTTGGCTGCGTCGGGTCTTCGTTGCTGCACGTGGGCTTTCTCTACTTGCGGCGAGCAGTGGCTACTCTTCATTGCGGTGCGCGGGCTTCTCATTGCTGCGGAGCACGGGCTCTAGGTGCACGGGCTTCAGTAGTTGTGGCAAGTTGTGGCTCGTGGGCTCAGTAGTTGTGGCATGCGGGCTCAGTAGTTGTGGCGCATGAGCTTAGCTGCTCTGCAGCATGTGGGATCTTCCTGGACCAGGGCTCGAACCCATGTCCCTTGCATTGGCAGGTGGATTCTTAACCACTGCGCCACCAGGGAAGTCCCCAAGCCAGAGTTTTTAACTTCTGGGTCTTCTGTGAGCCAACTTAATTTAAGAATTATGCAATAACAGCTGGAAAGACATGGAGTCTTTATGTAGTCCAGTCTTATTTTAGGGATGGAAAAACTGTGACTCAGTTACAAACAGCAGCGCTTGCAGAGGGAGGAAGATCTTTTCTAATCTCTAGGCTGTCCAATTTTGAGGTAGAATGGGGATTGACTCTTTTACTAAACCTTGTTGCCTTCTTTGTCAGGAAGTGTAGCTTTTCATATTTCAAGGCATTTTCCATGAATTCCTCCAGGCCCCTTCTCTCTGGGCATGATGCAGTCTTTTCTTGGCTCCTGTGAAGAGTTTTTCTTTTCTACTAGATGTTCTAGGTCACATCAAGAAAACTATCTCCAATGAGGTCCACGTTTTCTGCACGATTAAAAACGATTTAAGAAAGTTTGCCTTGTCCTATGGAAGGGGCCTCTCTGCAGACCCAGGTCATAGTGGGAAGCAGCCTTATCTGCAATGGCTTAGATGTTTTGAGAGGCCCAGAGTTTGAACATGCTTGGCCAGACAGCAAGGATAAGGCTGAAGAACTCACTGCAACAGCTCCTGAGCCAGGGCTGAGCTGCATGTCTAGCTCACTCTCACTGTGACTCATTTCTTAGAGCAAAAAGGGGTCATGTGAGACATAGCACCAGTGCTTTGGGTTGGCTGGTTGGAAGCCTCCAGTCCTGGGCCTCTTCAGAGTCAATAAAAGAAGGATGGGAGCAGGCATATGGGGGCAAAACAATTCAATTCAATAAGCACTGGATATCTAACATACAGTACATGAACCCCTGGGGTGATACTATCTATAAGGGGAAATAGAGCAAGTTGAAAACTCTGGGACGCACCAGGGGATGTGTCCCTTGTCTTCGTGTTGGCCTTTCACATGAACCAAGAAATCCATTAAGTTCCTAGCCTTTGAAGGGCTTGCAATCCAGCAGGAAGGTTAGAAGGGCACCCAAATGTATGTAAGGCCACATTGAGCAAACTGACTGCTGAGGGTTAATGCCTACATTTCCCAGGGGGTTTAGGAAGGAGAATCCATGCCCAGTTGGGGGTAGTGATGGTGGCAGTCTGGGGTTGCTTCGTGGAGGAAGTGTTGCTAGCAGGGGCTCTTGAGGCGTGGATGAGATCTCAGAGAAGTGGAGAGGGAATCCACTCAGGGCTTGTGCTTTGCTCAGAAAAAGGGCTTAAAGGTGACTGCATTTATCTATCGGTAAAGGGGTTATCTCCATTTTTTAAGATGAGGAACCTGAGGCTCAGAAAGTGTGAGCAAACTGTCAAGATAATACAGCGAGGAAGTGACAGAGGTGGGATTCAAAAATCACTTGAGTTTGAATCCAGAGTTGGCGGGTGTGCCTTTCAGGGCAGAAATGAGGGGAGGGGTTTTTCTAGATATGTGGAGGGAGAGGGACCAGTGTGAGAAAAGTACAGAGCTGAGCACAGTGTAGCAGACCAATAAGAAATTCATCTGAGGTGGAATTTGGTTTGTGTGAAGGGAAGGAGCTGGAGGTGGAGGTGCGGTTACATTGTGGCAAAGCTGAGAGTGGGAGCGCACTAAAGCCCCGCGTGTTCTCAGCGAAGGGCAGCACAAACGCACAAACGCACGAGATGCATCTGTATGTGCACTGACACAGTATTGCTGAGGGGAAAAGATGGATGTCACAGAGCTTGGTGTTTAGTATAACCCCATTTTTGTCAAATAGGAACAGCTTACGCCTGCAGCACAGCAGTTAAAGACTCTCTGAAACTGGACTGCTTGGATTTCAATCTGGCACTGCCATTTCCAAGCTGGCAACCCTAGGAAAATTATTTAACTTCTCTGTTTCCTCATCTGTAGCCTCATTTATACAATGGGATGAATAATAGTATATCCTTGCAGGATTGCTCTGAAGATTACATGGGTTAATACGTAGTCAACTTTGAGAAAGGGGTCAGGCACACAGTAAGCATTCTTGCCATTATTATGTTATTAAAATTATTTGGAAAGATGAATATTGAATTGTTAAGTGATTTCCCTTAGGGAGTAGGATTTCTGTGCCTTTTGGTTGTAAACACATCTCCCTATGTGGTTTAAATATTTTATGGCGAATGAATAATGTTTATAATGCAAACAAACAAACCAGCAAGTTTATTTCAAAAGTTGACATTAGGAGACTTTATTTCTATTGTATTTTTTCTTCTACTAGCAACAGGCCTGCTAGCGACACATTCAGTACTGTCTCTGGTGTCACTCAGACAGCTATTGGAAACAGGTGTCGGAGACAGAGTTGTTTAGACTTCCCACAGGCCTTGTCTGGAGTGATACTCCTGATTATAAAGGAGAACTAGCCCAGTCCTTGCTGCCTCGCTCCATGCTGCTCCCCTGCCCTCATCTGGACTGGGTATGTTTTCCTGGCCTAGAGATGTTCTGAGAAGTCCTTTAGGTCTGCTTTGGGAGCAGCAATTCTGGAGCTTGTGGTGAGATCTCCAATGCTGGAGATCGGGCTGCCTCTCCAACCTCCCATACAGAAGATGAAGGGAAACTGGGTACCCTCAGTCCTGTGTGTCTGGGGGTTATAGCCTGAGGCTTGAGAAGGTCTTTGGTCTGAGTACTAGGGATCCGCAATGAAAAACAATTTAAAAACGGGCCAGAGATTATGCTGCCTTTCTCCCTTGCGTCCCCACTCAATCAGACATTCTCTCCCATAATCCCCGATAGCTCTTCATTGGAGTGATTTGGGGACGAAGAAGCAAGGATGTGCTGCAGGGACCTGTCTCTACCCTGAGACGGAGCTCTAACCACATACTCTCTGCCAGGGGTGGAAGGTAGTGCAATTTCCCTCCTCTGTGAAGGATGGAGATTAAAAACTCACATCTATTTATGGATGTGTGTTAACTTTACTGTTATCTAGAACCACCTGCAGGAGATGAGTCCTTGGTTTTTTGAAGAGGCAAACTCCTCCCTTTTTTGCCTCCATCTTCCTCATACAGTTCAGTCTCCTCCCTCCTCCTCCTTCTGGGTTCATTCTTGGAGTAATAGTGGCAGTACAATGGTTAAAAGAATGTTTTCTGCAGTCAGACTTATTTTTGAATCATGGCTCTGCCTCTTATGAGTTGTTTCACCTTGGGAAAACTATATAACCTATTTATGCCTCAGTTTTGTCACCTGTAAAATGGAAATATAACAGTACTTTTGTCTAAGGATTTATGACATGAGGCATGTGATGTTAGCACTGTACCTAGCATTCAATAAACACTCAATAAATAGTAACGATTATTGTTGAGTTGTTGCAGTCAAGGCTGAGATGGAGCATCATGAGGGAAGAAAGGAATGTCTGCCTGCAGTGTCTGTTAACACAAAAGATGCACATGCCCTGTGACCCAGCTAGTCCATTTCTGTTCTTGTTATCTGCCTGGAAAAATGTCTTGTGTTCGTTCACAAAGATGTAGGTACACTGTGGTTATTGCAGCACTGATTTCAGTGGAAAAATCAGAAGCAAGTAGAAATGCCCATCAATACAGGAATGGCTGGAAAACAATGGGATATCCATAACATAAAATGTATTGCTGTAGTTAAAAGAATGAGGTGGAGATGTATGCCTCGACAGATAAAGCTTTCCAAGACATGTTGATATGTGAACAGAATAAGTTGCAGAATCACATGGGCAATTTGATTCCATGAAATGATAGTATATATATTTCAATAGATGGTATATATAGTTCAATAGATTTCAATATTTATTTCAACATGTGTATAACTATTGAAATATACATACTGTCATTTCATATGTGCATATATATATGAATAAAAATGATCAAGTAGGATACCCCTTAAAGAAATAAAAGCTGGGAGGGACCTGGAGATCATCATCAAAGGGGATTTTAGGTTTAAGTCTAGTATCAGAGTTTTTTAAAAAGAGAATGTATGCATATATTGTACAATTAAAAGCGATCAAGAAGAGAGAAGGAAATACCTATCTGGCTAAGAACTGGAAAACTATGACTTTGTCAAACCAAAACCCTGATGGGAAATTGCCAGCTCATAGGCTTTTTTCTACCCCCGTGGCCCACTGGTAGAGGGTGAGGGCTATTAGCCTGATATCTACATCAGCTCACAGTGGTTGCAGCTTTGAGAATATATAAAAGAGGAATACCTATATCTATCTATCTATATCTATGTCTATATCTATCTATCTATTGATCATTTATATATTTAGGGATGTATATATTCCAGCTGTAGGTTAGGAATATAGACATATGCCAGCTTTAAAAGGAAAGAGGCAGTGTGGTGAGCTAGGAGGAAGGAGATTTGTATTTGAATCCTGACTTTACCCTGAGATAAACGGCATTGTCTTAGGGAAGTCACTTTTCTTCTCCAAGTCTCAGTTTTCTCAACTCTAAAATGCAGATAGTAACCACTGCCTCGTATCTATTTTTTAAGGTTATTGGGAAGCTCATATGAGATTGCGGATGCGAAATACTCTATAAACTGTAAAGTGCTCTTGTAAGAGAATTCTGCAAGTCTGCCTGGCAGCCAGGGTTGCAGCAGCCTTGCTGCATTCCTCTGGAGCTGGGGACTGTTGTAGAACTGAGCGCACAGCGATAAACACGGAGCTCTCAAAGGCTGAAGATCATGACAGTCACTCTATTTGATGTATAAGATACTAATATGCTTTCTGGAAAGAATGACAGGTCATAGGGAGAGAGAGGAAGGAAGGACATGGTTTTCTGAGGTCAGACAGATGGCAGAATGGGGCGGCATTCTCTGAACATCTGGGAGTCCTAAGTAAGCGTCCAGTTATGCAGAGTTGATAGTACAATGTGCACAGGAAGATTGGTCAGTGAGATCATCCTTGGAGAAAGAACCCATCGATTCCCTCCTTCTGACCCCCTTTGCTCTACCTCTTCCATCCATCCCTATAGGCTCTCACTGCTGTGTCCCAGGGCTCCTTGGTGCCAGGATTCAAAGCCAGTTCCTCAGTTGCCCCTTCTCTTTATCCAGATGTCACATAATTGTAGTTCCCATCTGTGTGAATGAGAACTTTCTGGTGCACCAAGACTGCCTTCAGTATGGGGATGGGGATAGTTCCCTGAGGAACCCTTCTTGAGGTGCATGTTTATGTTTATGAGGGAGCACAGTGTGTGAAAGGGCTGAAGGATGGAAAGCACAGTGGCAGAGTTCAGGGCACGTGGGCTGTAGCAGAATAAGTCTGGGGGATGAGCGCAACTGTGTAGGGCTTTGGGAGCACTGACATTCACTCTGTAATCTTGAGGAAGTCATTTATCCTCTCCTGATCTGCAAAATAAAAGGGTTGGTCTATGTCCAGGGTCCCCAGTCAGAATGATTCAGAGCTCTGGTACTCAAAAACATTTGGTCCGCAGAAGCATCAGCATCACGTGGTGGCTGCTAGAAATGCAGTCTCTCAGGCCCCACCCCAGACCTCCTGAGTCTGAATTAGCATCTTAATGAGATCTCAGGTGATTCATACACACACTGAAGTTTGAAAAGCACTGACTTAGAGACTCTTGTTACCTTTAGAGGTTTCTGGGTCCCCATCCTGAAAGATTCTGTTTCAGTAGTCTAGTATGATGGGAGGAAGCTGTACGTTGGATAATCCCCTCACAGATAGATTTGAGAGCTGTTGAATTATAGAACTGCCCTAAGTCTTCATGATTCTGTTGGTACCTAAGACCCCCTGAAAGAAAGTGCGATTCTCTGTGGGTGAATGCGTGGGAGATGGAGAAAGGACCTTGCGAGTAAGGAGACTTGTTCTCTTGGTGCCTGGGGCTGCCCAGCGTATGAGGCAAGAGAGAACGCTGCCCATTTCACAGCTGGGATTAATGACTGTCAGCAGCTACCCTTTAAGACGGTAAACTCGTTTAGCAACGGACACTGAAAACCAGCCGAATTCAAAGGCAGAGAGTGGTAATCTAATTGCACTGAATTAGCCTTGGGAGACTCGGACAATATCAACTTCAAAAACCACAAAGTGATCCTTTATAAGGAGTTTCAAAAGCGTTGGGGCCTCAGCACCCCTCATTAGGGCTTGCATTACAAAGCGTAGGCACTGTGCACATAAGCCCCTCTCCTCATCATCTCAGAGCACTGGTCCCTTCTCATGTGCTTTCTGAACGAATTTCCTGGCTGGCCCGATGGTGTTTACAGTTGTGTGTCAGGCTTAACAGGAAGTTTGTTCAGGAGAGACAGCTGGAGTTCAGGCCTGAGAGGCCTTTAGCCATACAGGCCATCAGTCCTGTGAACACCATCTGTGCCTGAGGACTTGTCCGTGGACCAGTGCATTTTCTGGTGGTCTTTCTGGTTCTGACGTTTTCTTATTCTGAGGTCCTTCTCATATCTTAAGACCAGATTCTTACATAACCAAGGTGATTTCCTTTTTTTTTTTTTTTTTTTTAAGAGTAGAGAATATAAATTTTTATTGAAGTATAATTGACTTACAATATTATATTAGTTTCAGACATACAACATTGCGATTTGATATTTTTATACATTACAAAAGGATCACGTGGTAAGTCTAGTTACCACCTGTCAAATATATACCAGATTATTTGTCATCATTGTTATTTAACTAAAATATCCTGATGCTTTGAGAGCTCTGATTTTAATAAACAATTTTTATCACTGATGCAAGATAAAACTTTAATTCAGAAAGACAATTTTTTAGATCAGGTGTTATACCTAAAACAAATGTTTTTATAAACACTTTTTTAAACCACTGCTCTACAGTCTTCTGTGAATTTGGTTTATGGTTTTTCTTCATTGCCAAACACCCAGAATCCCTTGAATGTATTTAGAATTTCTTCTGAATGTTTACAAGGACCAGGCATTTTGTTCTCCATTTTTCTCAGTCTCTCCAGAACACAGATTTAGGCTACCATACTGTGGTAATAATCCTTTGTCGCATCGTGAGTTTGTGTGTTTGCGTGCGTGTTCATTGCCCAATTTATTTATTATCCAACCCATTTTAGAGAAGGAAAAGGCATGAGTGAGTGTGTGTTTATGGCATGACTCCGAGAGCTTACGAAGATCAGATGGGTAATTTGTTGATGAGGAAAGGGGGGGAGCATAAGTATCGTGAAGATTTGTCTCTGACCTGCATTGCATTTACTTTTCTGTTGCAAATTGCAAATCTCAATGCACAAAAGTGGCTTGAATTTCTTCTGCATCCCTCCTGGGAGGTGGATTTCCAGTCTCTGCTTGCACACCTCCACTGACGGGGACCCTCACTACCACTGAGGCAGCTGGTGCACATTTGACAGATCTATCAGAAGGTTCCGAATTACATTAAAACAGAATTTGTGCGTGCACCTTAAAAATATATTTATCTATTTACTGCAGTTCTTCTCTTGGAGCCATATAGAATAAATCAAATCTAATGTTTCCCAAATGGGGTCTCTGGGTACCTAGGGAGTTCATGAAATAGTAATGAGGACTCAGAATCCATTTTAAACATTTCAGAGACAAACAAATTACATATTTATTTCTGACAAGGCTCTATGGGCTAACAAAAAAGCATTACACCTTTTCTTTTGTTTTTTCTTAGGTTAACTCAGCGTGGTGACATTGCTTATCCCATGATGTTCGGTATTTCTGGCAGTTATGTATGCCTTTGGTTGATAAAGATGGGGAAAACAAGTTAATGGTGAATGGGGTTTGGTAAACAAAATTTAAAAAACATAGTCTTATAGGGGAGGAAAAAACCAAACAGAGTCACTGATAAAAGTATAGAAACCTTTGGTCTTTTTCTCAGGCCCCTCTGCAGATCTATGAGAATAGTGATCAGACATCATGTTTTCTCATCATGCAAAGCAT
Source organism: Globicephala melas (assembly GCF_963455315.2). Lineage (NCBI taxonomy): Eukaryota > Metazoa > Chordata > Mammalia > Artiodactyla > Delphinidae > Globicephala > Globicephala melas. Next base: position 127,462,888 of record NC_083316.1, read on the forward strand.
TTCCTGGGGAAACTGACATATTTATAAATGGGATCTGTCAGTAATTGTGTCCAGATTGGGATAAATCTCCAGGGAGTGAAGTTGTTTATTGAGGGCCTCAGTTCTTTTAGATCTTTGAGCCTGAATATAATTCTTGTAATAATTGAAATATACTGCAATAGCTGTAACCAAAACTGTTCTATCATGAAGGAGATTGGGAGGCGATAATCCTTGACTGGCACAGGTAAAAATGATTTTAGGGACAGTGATTTGTCAATTCTCTTTATGTTAGAGCTGAGGAAACTGAGGCCGGAAAGGTCATGAAACCCTCTCAAGGGCATGCCACTAGCTCAATTCTGGATCCTAGGTCTTGTGCCCTTGGTGCCAAGGCCGCTTTGCCTAAAGCAGCAGAAAACCTGCAGAACAGCATCAAGATGGCCAGGCAGGAGACAGTGCCATCCATCTTCAAAATCATTCTGACTTCTGCCAGCTGATGAAGGAAATAAAGTTAATGACGCCCACATAAATGTGATGCTGTCGCAGGCCGTGCTCGCTGTCTGGAGGGGAGCTCTGTCTGAAGGAGGAAAAAGGTTTTTAATGTAGCTTTAAAGGGAGCAGTGTCTCCCCTTTCTGCAAGGACACGGACTGTGGCATCTGTTACCTCTGTCTCCCCTGCAGAGTGCCTAGTTTCGGACTGGACACGTAAACACAGATAAATAAATGCATGGTGTAGAAATGAAGGCAGTGTCAGCACTGATGTAAATTCAGCCTGAGCCTTCATGGGTATGGGCCTCTGTCTTTCATGAAGACCTTATCTGAGACTGGGGGGAACTTAGGGGTGTTGGAGTCAGTGACTTGAGTTGATTGGTAAGAAAACTGAGTCCCCATGAAGGAAAGAGATTCGCCAAAGCTGTGCTGCAGGGTAAGAGCAGAGCTGACTCTACCAGGAAGACTCTCAAGTCGTAGCCTACCTGCTCTTTCCACGGCACTGCTTGGTCGCAACCTCTTTCATCAAGTGGTCTCAAAAATAAATTCCCTACATTTCCCCTGATAGTTCATTACCAGTTTTGCAAATACACAGAAGTTATGTCCTGATTCATAACTCCATTTACCAGCCTAAGGTTCTTGTCCAAGATATCCCTCGGGAACAAAACCATGCCATTTTCTTTTCTCTGTCTCAAGTTTCCTAAGCCCCCCAAAGAGGGTAGACTGACATTTTGATTGGCCCTAATGCGAACTTGCCCAAGGGGCATCTTTCCTTAGGGAAAAGTCCTTGGCCTACCCCAGAAGCTCCTAGGCTCTTTCTGCAGTGCCCAAAATGCAGCGGGTAAGATTTGAGGAAGAATACGGGTATGCTACCAGGAGGAAAAGATCCAGGCGGTCATGTGCTTCTCTTGGCAAGCTTGGAGAACGGGAAGCCGGAAGGGTCACCTCAGAAGAAAGCTCATTAACCTTTCAACTGGGTGGTTTTTCAGGACTGAGGTATGAAGCAATCTACTTGCCATGCTCCTTTTGACCCTAGAGTGGGTAGAGACATCTTTCCTTCAAGGTTCTGATGCCCTTTCTTAGCAAGTGAGTACCATATTCAGTACAAAACCCTGTTCAAGGAAACATCTACTGGGTTGGCAGATGGAAATGACACATAAAGAAAAGCACATAAAGATCGTCTTTTGGGAAAACCACCCATGGGTTAGACTTGGTTTATCTCCTCTGCCTTTATTCGCTTCTCATGCACAAGCTAGGTCTCTGTTTTCTTCACTCTGGTGCTTTGTGTGTTCCACGGGGGCATTTTCTCAAGGAAACTAGACTTTCCTCCTCATTACAATTGGTTCATCAGAGCCCCGGGTTAAATATTTGGTAATTCTATACCAGTGGTTCCCAACTGTGGGCAATTTTGTGACCCACCAACCCCATCCCAGATTTCTGGCAGCGTTTGGAGACGTTTTTGACTGTCATGACTGAGGGGGGCGGTTATTGGTGCTGAGGATTCTGATAAACGTCTTCTAATGCACAGTTCAGCCCTCATAACACAGAATTTTCCAAAATGTTCAAAATGTCAGTAGTGCCAAGATTGAGAAACATGGTTATATACCATGGGTCTATCTGAGTTACTCAGAAGGTGAGAAAAATTGAGGGTCACCCTGAACCCTTCCCAGCCATAAGCCAGTGTAAAGGCTCTGGGAATGAAATCAAGTGTCCTTTGACTTGAAAGGAGGTTTGAGAGGAATATGCTTCCATAAGAAACCATATCTTTGCCTATTATTTTTTAACCGGTCTGGATATAAAGCCCCATCCCCAATTGAAAACAAAGAGACAAAATTTAGTTTATTGAATACTTGAATATCACTCATAGAATTTTAGCACCATAGACTTTTAAAATATCAGAGCAAGAAGTTCAGCCAATTCACCTCATTTTACTTATGGGGACACAGCTGGTGAGCACTGCAATGCTGTTTGTCCCCCCGTACCCTCTTTCTCTCTCCCCCTCAGCGCTTCCTAAGGCCTCAGTTCATTCTCTTTGTTGGCACTGTATGAGATTTCTCCCTTCAATTGTTGTTTTGTTTGTTTTGCTGTCATTATTGCCATTTTGCTGGTTATGTGCTGATGCAGCAGCACTTCTGTTATCGAGAGCCTTTCCCTTTCTAGCCCCCAGATTTTCCCAACAAGGTGAGCAGCTGGCATCATTTAATCTAAGGAGTACCTGAGTGCCTGAGACGATTGGATTGGCTCGTTCCAACACGGTGCCTGTCCCTTGGGGGAGAAGGGGTTATTCACATGGAACCTGCTAGGGAGCCAGTCTCCATTTACCCCTACACACATTCTACTGAGCCCCCAGATTTTAATGCTTCTGTATTTTCACCTAAACTTTAAAAAATGAGAGAGTTAGTAATGAAAATGCCAATTAGACAAGGAATACTTTCCCTCTTTGTGACCTTTTTTTCTCGTCTCTCTGAAAAATTGTTGAGGGTATTTCGCTAGTTCAATTCTTTTTATTATTTTATGTTTCATGTTCTAAAACAACATTTATTCCCCAAATGATGTAGCCATTTCTATATTTTGAAAGTGCAACAGTACCATCCCCTTTCCAGCTCTCCATAGTCATGACTCTTCTTATAAACACATGGCATTATATCCCATATCCATTGTAGCTGATGTCTGCCTTGATGTATGTAGGGGAAGGAGATGTGGAGTGATGCTTCCTGATAGGCCACCACCAGTAACTTAAAGAATTAACACGGTAGATTCATAACCTTATCAAAATGACTATGATGCAAACCTTTTAGACTGTCTCCCTATTGCAAAAGACAATGTCTGGGAGAAGAAAATCAAGCATTACATACTGTTCATCAAGAAAAAGGAGTTGGGGGGGAGGATGTGCTTGGTCCTATTAATTTGCTCTTTAATCTCTCTGGTTCAGTTCTGTCTCAGAAAGCCAAACAGAGAATCAGTTTGCATACAGATGTTACTAAGTATCCCACCTCGACAGCATTTTACAGTTCTACTACGTATGTAGAGGAGAAATGATTTGATATTGTTAAGAGGATACTTCCTGCCCTCTTGCCAATAATGTAGCTATATTTCACAAGGCCCTGGATTGTTGCACTTTTTTTGTTCTACCTGACTCCTTAGCTATTTGTATTCTGAGTAGTGGGCAGGACTATGACCTATCAAAGAATTATTTGAACTGGAGATTAGAAGCTTTAGCATTGGGTATCTCAGAGAAGGAGAGAGGTCTTGTCTTCATCTCAAGAGAAAGACATGAAGAGAGGTTCACGTATAGACCCTTACGACCTGGAGAGAGTTGTCATTCATTTAATTAATCCAACCACTGGATTAGTCAAACCAACAATTCATATGCAGAGTCCTCTATAATGTAAAAAAGAAAACAACAAGAATTGTTTGCTGGTTTATGATGGGAGAGACTAATATTTGTTGGTTACTTATTTTTAAAAACAACCTAGAGTGGGTTTTTCAAATGACTGTTAATCCAATGCCATGGTAAAACATGAGAGTCAGACATCTAAAATGAAGAAGATTAATGATCCCTGCAGGTCATAGAAGAAGACTAATTTTTTTTCAATTCATATAAATGGAATTTATCATAACAATCTCTGAAGATGGCATGATTCACCCACTTACAAAAAGACTGTATATTTCAATGCTTCCTGAAGAGGTGATTTTTCACTTGTGCTGTCATAAGAATGCTAAGCCTGTAGGCAGAAAATTTTAACCTGGGAGACCATGGGTGGGGGAACTCAGCTACTGAGTTGCAGACAGACATAAATTAAAAAAACAAAGCAAACGAGACTTGTCCATCAGTTCAGGATCTGCAGCTAGCAAGTAGAGTTTGAAAAGGTGAATGGGGTGAGGAGGGAGTCAAAGTTTCAAAAGAGAAATGTTTCCCGGAATGTGTTCCCGAGTAGATCCACTCTGCCCGCAAGTTCAGGGCTTTCCAGCCTGAGGTCATAACGCTGTTGTTTCCAAACACTGAGCCTCAGCAACACTCCCACCCCCACCCCGCAGCGAAAGAAAACAACAAAAAAGGAGAGAAAATGATTTTTCTGTGTCCAGCGAGTTCGAGTGCAACCTTCCCCGTCACCGCTAGTTGTCACTTGGCTCCCAGACGGGAGAGCTGAGGTTTTCGGCACTGCGGTTAGAGAGAATGCAGTCCTAATTAAACTGAGTAACTCCTAAAGCTTCCCCTTAAAGTCCTCAGCCGAGCGAGAGCCGATATGCAGGGGGGTTGGGGGCCAGTGATGGGGCGGGGGTATAGCAGGCAGAAGGACAAACAAATCACAAGAAACAGGCAAACAGCTGACGGGGTAGCGACTGTCTCAGACCTCCACGAACAAGCCAGACACCCTGCGGGCGGGAGGGGTGGGGAGGGGGGAGGGAGGGAACGGGGATGGAAGGACCCGATTGCAGCGGTATACAGCACCCTCCTCCCCCGAAAAGAGGGGACCACGGACAGATTCAGCCTCCGTGCTCCTCTTCCCCATTTCCATCAGAGCGATGTGGTCAGTAGAAAATTGCATACCTGAAGAATACCATGGTCTCCCAAAGGTAGAGGCGAAGAGTATTGAAGCTGTACATTTTTCAGGTCCTTGTGCTTTGTAGTCCACGAGTTACGGGGGCAAAAATGTTTCAAATTGGCACTTACAAAACAGTGAGCGCTGTTGAAAAAAATAATCCAAATCCTAAGGGGAGGTGGGGAACAGGGGCGCGGAGGGAGAGCCCCAGGGGAAATTGGAGCGTGGGGGCTCTAGGTACCACGGACAGAGACAGCCTCGAAGCGGTTCAGCACCACGGAGAGCGTCCAGCCCTGCTTTTCAGGAGCGCGAAGACTATTGCTGTTTGTGAAACTCCAGCGTGTCTGTTGGCTCCCTGCGGCGCTGGGGAGGCACGTCTGGGGGCGGGTATATTTTCTTTTTTACCCCTGTTTTTCTGTTTAAACGGCCAGCCCCGTGAAGGGAAGAAAAAAAAATCTTCTGTGGAGATCAGAGCGCTGGCCTCGGACCGTTAGATTGGGCGAGCATCCTGGGTAGGGAGAGCAGGGCTTTATGCCCCTGGGCTGGCCTGAGGGGGTTACGGGCGAGGGGAAGCGATTGATGGTGCTGCCTTCAGTTAAATCCCAGAGAATGTGCCAGGCTGACGCATCGCGACAGAGTCCCGGAATCTCATTCCCCTGCCTGCGTACCCGTCTGCTGTTGCCTTGCGATCCCTGTTCTCTGGTCCTCGCCGAATAAGTTATGATCGCTGCAGGAAAGGTGTCCCATTGCTCGGGGCTGCAGGCGTGAGACAGCTCAGGGCAAGTTTCAGGGGCTGCCGGGATCCATGGCAACCCCGCGGGGCTCAGGAGCCCAAGGCTTCAGATGCATCTCGGTTTTCTGAGCTCACCCATCTTCCTTTGGCCAGGACTCCCTTAGATCTTCAGACTTTCTTACTGCATTAATTTAACAAACTGGTGGCGAGGGGGATTGGGGGGGGGCGGGCGATGGCCGACGGGAGGGGGTGGAGAGGAAAAAAAGGGGGGAAAAACTCCTTAGTATCTTCAAACCCTCCCACTCGAGGTGTTCATTGGCCCGCGACTGCGAAAACCAGATCTTTTCCCGGTTCGGCCAATCGAGTATTAGACTCTGGGTTGAGTTTAACGCTTAGAGTGCTGAAGGAGATCCGTGTCTCCCCTCTCCACTGCAGGCTGGCGGTGGAGTGGAGGAGGTTATGGAGTTAATCTCTCGAGGTCTCTCAAATTATTGCCTTTATTTTTAAGGAATGTAGTTGTATGTGAGTAAAACAAACACCATGGGTCCCAGTTCAGATGTGTTTTTTGGCTCAGTTTATCATCTTAAAAGGGAAGCATTGAACCAGATCCCTGAGTTTCTTTAGAGCCCCGAAGTAGTAATATTTGGCTCCAGAAAGAAAACGGAGAGGTTTCAAACAGAAGTCTGATCTATAAAGGAAGATCCCCCCTCTCCCTCCTCAGGGCCACAGCGGCAGGAAAATACAGGAGAAATTCCTTGAGCAGTTTTCAGGGTCAAGAGAGAGCAGCCCTGGCTTCACTGCTGACACTCTTTGGGGAGATAAGGAAGATATGCCCTCTTTTAACTGGACAGGAGACAGTTTTATTTACACTCACAGGTTTGGGAAACAGAGCCTCAGAGAGCTGTGGCTTGCTACAAAATAATGGTGGTGCCAACCTGTACATACAGGTATCCAGTACTTACCAACTCCCCTCTGTTTTTTCTTCCTCCTGCTTCTCTGTTTTCCCAGCTTATTTGAATCTCAGAAAGCAACTATACATTTCACTCTAGAGCCCAGCTGGGGAGGTGGAATTAATCAGATTTTCTCCAAGCTACTGGACTTTAGTGGATTAATAGCCTCTGCAGGATTTTCTGGCGGATTTGAACTGACTGGGACAGTGGGGTCTCTCTCTCCCAGCCTACTGAAAGGGGATAACCCCTCCCTCTCACCCAGTCGCTTTACGAATTCCTTCTTTTGAGTTTTTGGAGGCTGGTTCTTCCTAGAATAGTTCTTGACAGCTCAGTTCTCTCCAAGCCCAGGCTTTCTTCCCAGGAAAGAAGTCTGGAAATCTTTGTTCACTAGCCTCCTATCAGCATAGATTCACCCCCTACCCCCTACACTGTTACAGCACACCCTACATTACTTCCTTTTTCGTTGGCTGCCACACACCAGAACAGTGAGAGGTTGCTTAGAATTTCCATGAGATTCTGAGTAGTGACTGAGAAGGAAATTTTGCTTTGAAGGTGAATATTCACACGAGTTTGATACAAATTTATATTGTCAATCTATTATCTATCTATCATCTATCTATCTATCTATCTATCTATCTATCTATCTATCTATCTATCTATCTATCTACCTCTAACCCTTATTAACGTGTCTTCAATGTACCAGGCACTATTGTGCACCTCATATGATCTCATTTACTTCTTATAGTCATACCTTGAGGTAGATATTATCTTTGTGAATGTGTTTGTATACTTATGTATGTGCACATTTGTGAGTTTGCTCAGGAAAGACAAACACACATATTTCTGTGTATATAAATTCACTTGCCGCACCTGACTAATTCCGAAGTGAATGTGAAGTACATATGTGTATTTGTACATTTGGGTTTGTAAATGGGTTTCTGCCCACATAGGCATATATGTATGCATCTATGTATGTCATTGATGTGCCCCTAGAGGTACTGAAGTAAACTGCGAGCTGACAACTTTGTTTTTCCTCCTCACCTGGCTAGGAAGCACCTGTGTACGTGGGTGTGGATGCAGTGTGTAGAGTTGGGTTTTCTTCTCCTTTAAGAGATGCTGTGTGTGTGTGTGTGTCTGTGTGATGTTGCTGTTCGTGGGTGTGAATGGCTCTAAGGCTGTGGCCTGTGCAGGAGATGAGACCATTATTACCCGTTTTCTAGTAGGCGTTTAATCTGAGGGTGCTACTTTTATTTAGCCAGCACGCATGAACTGAGAGTGTGCCAAGCATTGGGGATATGACCATACGTAAGAAAAACAATAACTTGAACCTCTGGAACATGCGGTCACTTCAGAGGTTCTGTGGGAAAAGTTCCTCATGTTTTACCTCGTACCTCACATATTTCTTGTGCCTATAAACAGTATACCCAGGTCTTCCTGTCTTGTGTAGGTCACTTTTGAAAATAAACAACCATAGACTTGGAGGTCAGGGATTTATGTTCTTATTTTCTCTCTGCCTCAAAAAGCCTGGCTGACATTGGATAAATGACCAAACCTCTCTGGCCTAAGTCAAACGAAGATAGTCATGCCCACTCTTCTCCCCACAAGAAGCTGTAGAGAAGCAATGGCATTCAGGTCTAATCTTAGGGTGACTACCATGCTATGAAACAGAACTCTTAATGGAATGGGTTGGATTGGCTTCCTATGATGGTCCATTTCTAGTGGTGAGCATCCTTTGTAGCCTAATTCCAATACTTGATTCGTCCCTTATAGGCCCCAGTAGACAGATTTGAGCCCTCCTAAGTATGACTAAATTATGACATGCACTGATAGTTATTTTTTTACTAGAGGAGACTCATTCTTTCATTAACTCAGCAAACAATTATTGAACATTTACTATGTGTCAGGCGCTGCTCTAGGCACTGGGGATATAGCAGAGAACAAAACAGGTAAAGATCCCTCTTCTATTGAAGTATATCTTCTAGCAGATGGAGGCAGAAGATAAACAAATTAAGATGTATTAGGCAATCATAAGGATTAAAAAGAAAAAAAGCAGGGTCAACCTGGGTAAAAGGCAGAGACTAACACAGAGATGCTTGTTTCTACAGGGTGGTCAGATCAGGGACTGACTTCTGAAAAGGAGACATTTGAAAAAATGACTGAAGGAAGTGAGGGAACGAGCCTTGTAAACCTCAGGGAGGGGAGGAAGAGCTTTCCAGGCAGTAGAAAAGAAAATGCAAAGGCTGGGCTTCCCTGGTGGCGCAGTGGCTGAGAGTCCGCCTGCCGATGCAGGGGACGCGGGTTCGTGCCCCGGTCTGGGAGGATCCCACATGCCGCGGAGCGGCTGGGCCCGTGAGCCATGGCCGCTGAGCCTGCGCGTCCGGAGCCTGTGCTCCGCAACGGGAGAGGCCACAACAGTGAGAGGCCTGCGTGCCGCAAAAAAAGAAAATGCAAAGGCCCTGAGCGGGGAGTATGCTTAGAGTGTGCAAGAAAAAGCAAGGAGGCCAGTGTACCTGGATGGAGTGAGTGAAGGAGACGGTGCCAGGAAAGAGGTTAGGAAGTAGTTAGGGGCTAGATCGTGTTCTGCCTTCAAGGCATAGCAAGGGCTTTGGGTTGTATTTTGAATGTGACCCATTGGAAGGTTTTGAGCAAAGCATTAACAATATCTGACAACATTTTAACAAGATTAGTCTGGCTACTGTGTTTAGATTCAATGTACAGGGAGGAGAGGGGCAAAATGAAAGCTGGAGACTAGTTAGGGGCTAACTGAAAAGAATATGTGACACTCCTAGAGACTGCTCTTGTTTCACTCCAGAGAGGTTAAACAACTTACCCCTTAAACTAGTAGCAGAGTTGGGATAAGAATACAGGTACTGTAATTATGGCTAAAGGATCTTTCCACTGTTTTTTTGCTCCAACTAAGATAAAGTTTTTTTTTTTTTGCGGTACGCGGGCCTCTCACTGTTGTGGCCTCTCCCGTTGCGGAGCACAGGCTCTGGACGCGCAGGCTCAGCGGCCACGGCTCACGGGCCCAGCCGCTCTGCCACATGTGGGATCTTCCCGGACCGGGGCACGAACCCGTGTCCCCTGCATCGGCAGGCGGACTCTCAACCACTGCGCCACCAGGGAAGCCCTAAGATAAAGTTTAAGGAAATCTACAAGGGAAGAACTTTACCTGGCTTGTTACTGATATATACCTAGCACTTGGCACACCTAGTGCCTGACATATAGCAGGTGCTCAGCAACTTTCTTGCAAGGATAAATGAGTGAATAAATGAAAGCATAACAAAAAAATTCAGGCAGAGGGCCTGAAGGGAGGAAAAGAAAAGAAAGGAGTAGTGTTAATCAGGTGCGATTATGTTGTCCTGAGCCAGCTAATGTAATTAACACAATGGCAAGCCTCTGTCCAAAATGACATTCACAGAGGAGAGTGCTTGAGGCTTCAACACTGCTTTGACAGGCTCCAGTGATACTTTGTAAAGAGAGATGGATATTTGGAGCAACTAAGCGGCTTGCCTAATTGTGCTGAAGTATTATGATGAATATGGGCCTGAAAATGGGACTATGGAAGAGCCTTTCCTCCAAGGAGCTGGTGGCTTACTGCCAGCCTTTCCTAATCCAACTTAGAAAATGAACTTGCTATTTTTTAATTTTAATTGCAAAGCAATAGTCTGTTCTTTGTGCTTTAAAGAAGGGAACTCAGAGCTACTTAGGAAATCTCAATGGCACCAGAGAATTTTTAGCCATAAGGAGTAGATGATAAAATACCGAGAGACCGTTCCTCCCATTTTACAGACTAGTCACCCAGGGGCCAGGAAAGTGATGTGACTGGCTTAGTATCACCACAAAGTTGAATCTAGAACTCAGGATTTCTATCTTTCAAGTTGTAGCTCCCAACTCCTTCACTCAGAGACCTAAAATAAAAGAAGAGAAGGTAAGATGAGAGAGGACAAAAGCTTCATATCACGGCTGATCAGACCCTGGATTTCTGCCTGAAGACTCCTGGATTTTCTTTCTCTGCCGGGTCTGTACTTGTACCCTGTAGCTTGACATCCATGTGAGACTTTTTATAACCTCCTAGTTCTTCATTTTCTTCCTTCTTTCCCTCAAGCCATCTCTGCCTCTTTCTTTCCGGCTTTCTGCTCAGTCTGCCCTTAACTCTGATTTCATGTTTCTTCAGTCTCTTCCTCTTATTGCGTCTCTCATCTTCTACTGCCTCTGCAAGGACTTTTGGCATCAAGAAGGTTCGGCAGAGGATACACCATTTTTTCTGAGTTTTCACTCAGTGGTTCATTCATTTGTTTAAAAAGGACGTGTATTTTGAATACTGGCTGTGTGTCTGACATGGTGCTGAGGTTTTACATGTCTAGCAAAACATTTGTTCGTTCAGTTTATTTTTAAAATTTTTTATATATATACATTTTTAACACCAGCCCCACCCCCCCACCACTTTCCCCCCCTTGGTGTCCACACGTTTGTTCTCTACATCTGTGTCTCAATTTCTGCCCTGCAAACTGGTTCATCTCTACCATTTTTCTAGGTTCCTCATATATGCGTTAATATATGATATTTGTTTTTCTCTTTCTGACTTACTTCACTCTGTATGACAGTCACTAGATCCATCCACGTCTCTACAAATGACCCAATTTCATTCCCTTTTATGGCTGAGTAATATTCCATTGTATATATATACCACATCTTCTTTATCCATTCACCTGTCCATGGGCATTTAGGTTGCTTCCATGACCTGGCTATTGTAAATAGAGCTGCAATGAACATTGTGGTACATGACTCTTTGAATTATGGTTTTCTAAGGGTATATGTCCAGTAGCCGGATTGCTGGATCATATGGTAGTTCTATTTTTAGTTTTATGAGGAACCTCCATACTGTTCTCCATAGTGGCTGTATCAATTGACACTCTCACCAACAGTGCAAAAGGGTTGCCTTTTCTCCACACCCTCTCCAGCATTTGTTGTTTGTAGATTTTCTGATGATGACCATTCTAACTGGTGTGAGGTGATACCTCATTGTAGTTTTGATTTGCATTTCTCTAATGATTAGTGATGTTGAGCAGCTTTTCATATGCTTCTTGGCCATCTGTATGTCTTCTTTGAAGAAATGTCTATTTAGGTCTTCTGCCCATTTTTGGATTGGGTTGTTTGTTTTTTTGATATTGAGCTGCATGAGCTGCTTGTAAATTTTGGAGATTAATCCTTTGTCAGTTGCTTCATTTGCAAATATTTTCTCCCATTCTGAGGGTTGTCTTTTGGTCTTGTTTATGGTTTCCTTTGCTGTGCAAAAGCTTTTAAGTTTCATTAGGTCCCATTTGTTTATTTTTGTTTTTATTTCCATTTCTCTAGGAGGTGGGTCAAAAAGGGTCTTGCTTGTGATTTATGTCATGGAGTGTTCTGCCTATGTTTTCCTCTAAGAGTTTGATAGTGTTTGGCCTTACATTTAGGTCTTTAATCCATTTTGAATTTATTTTTGTGTATGGTGTTAGGGAATGTTCTAATTTCATTCTTTTACATGTAGCTGTCCAGTTTTCCCAGCACCACTTATTGAAGAGGGTGTCTTTTCTCCATTGTATATTCTTGCCTCCTTTATCAAAAATAAGGTGACCATATGTGCGTGGGTTTATCTCCGGGCTTTCTGTCCTGTTCCACTGATCTATATTTCTGGTTTTGTTCCAGTACCATGCTGTCTTGATTACTGTATCTTTGTACTATAGTCTGAAGTCAGGGAGGCTGATTCCTCCAGCTCCATTTTTCTTTCTCAAAGTTGCTTTGGCTATTCGGGGTCTTTTGTGTTTACATACAAGTTGTGAAATTTTTTGTTCTAATGCTGTGAAAAATGCCAGTGGTAGTTTGATAGGGGTTGCATTGAATCTGTAGATTGCTTTGCATAGTGTAGTCATTTTCACAATGTTGTTTCCTCCAATCCAAGACATGGTATGTCTCTCCATCTATTTGTATCATTTTTAATTTCTTTCATCAGTGTCCTATAGTTTTCTGCATACAGGTCTTTTGTCCCCCTAGGTAGGTTTATTCCTAGGTATTTTATTCTTTTTGTTGCAATTGTAAATGGGAGTGTTTTCTTAATTTCACTTTCAGATTTTTCATCATTAGTGTATAGGAATGCCAGAGATTTCTGTGCATTAATTTTGTATCCTGCTACTTTACCACATTCATTGATTAGCTCTAGTAGTTTTCTGGCAGCATCTTTAGGATTCTCTAAGTATAGTATCGTGTCATCTGAAAACAGTGACAGCTTTACTTCTTGTTTTCCGATTTGGATTCCTTTTATTCCTTATTTATTTCTTTTTCTTCTCTTATTGCTGTGGCTAAAACTTCCAAAACTATGTTGAATAAGAGTGGTGAGAGTGGTCAAGCTTGTCTTTTTCCTGATCTTAGTGGAAATGGTTTCAGTTCACCATTGAGGACGATGTTGGCTGTGGGTTTGTCATATATGGCCTTTATTATGTTGTGGTAAGTTCCCTCTATGCCTACTTTCTCAAGGATTTTTATCATAAATCGGTGTTGAATTTTGTCGAAAGATTTTTCTCCATCTATGGAGATGATCATATGGTTTTTCTCCTTCAGTTTGTTAATATGGTGTATCACATTGACTGATTTGCATATATTGAAGAATCCTTGCATTCCTGGGATAAACCCCACTTGATCATGGTGTATGATCCTTTTAATATGCTGTTGGATTCTGTTTGCTAGTATTTTGCTCAGGATTTTTGCATCTATATTCATCAGTGATATTGGCCTGTAGTTTTCTTTCTTTGTGACATCTTTGTTGGTTTTGGTATCAGGGTGATGGTGGCCTCATAGAATGAGTTTGGGAGTGTTCCTCCCTCTGCTATATTTTGGAAGAGTTTGAGAAGGATGGGTGTTAGCTCTTCTCTAAATGTTTGATAGAATTCGCCTGTGAAGCCATGTGGTCCTGGGCTTTTGTTTGTTGGAAGATTTTTAATCACAGTTTCAATTTCAGTGCTTGTGATTGGTCTCTTTATACTTTCTATGTCTACCTGGTTCAGCCTTAGAAGGTTGTGCTTTTCTAAGAATTTGTCCATTTCTTCCAGGTTGTCCATTTTATTGGCATAGAGTTGCTTGTAGTAATCTCTCATGATCCTTTGTATTTCTGCAGTGTCAGTTGTTACTTCTCCTTTTTCATTTCTAATTCTATTGATTTGAGTCTTCTCCCTTTTTTTCTTGATGAGTCTGGCTAATGGTTAATCAATTTTGTTTATCTTCTCAAAGAACCAACTTTTAGTTTTATTGATCTTTGTTACTGTTTCCTTCATTCCTTTTTCATTTATTTTTGATCTGATCTTTATGATTTCTTTCTTTTTGCTAACTTTGGGGTTTTTTTGTTCATCTTTCTATAATTGCTTTAGGTGTCAGGTTAGGTTGTTTATTTGAGATGTTTCTTGTTTCTTGAGGTAGGATTGTATTGCTTTAAACTTACATCTTAGAACTGCTTTTGCTGCATCCCATAGATTTTGGGTCATCGTGTTTTCATTGTCATTTGTTTCTAGGTATTTTTTGATTTCCTCTTTGATTTCTTCAGTTGTCTCTTGGTTATTAAGTAGTGTATTGTTTAGCCTCCATGTGTTTGTATTTTTTACTGTTTTTTTCCTGTAATTGATATCTAGTCTCAAAGCTTTGTTGTCAGAAAAGATACTTGATACAATTTTAATTTTCTTGAATTTACCAAGGCTTGATTTGTGACCCAAGATATGATCTATCCTAGAGAGTGTTCCATGAGCACTTGAGATGAAAGTGTATTCTCTTGTTTTTGGATGGAATGTCCTATAAATATCAGTTAAGTCCGTCTTGTTTAATGTATCATTTAAAGCTTGTCTTCCTTATTATTTTCATTTTGGATGATATGTCCCTTGGTGAAAGTGAGGTGTTAAAGTCCCCTACTATAATTGTGTTACTATCAATTTCCCCCTTTAGGGCTGTTAGCATCTGCCCCATGTATTGAGGTGCTCCCACGTTGGGTGCATAAATATTTACAAGTGTTATATCTTCTTCTTGGATTGATCCCTTGATCACTATGCAGTGTCCTTCCCTGTCTCTTGTAATAGTCTTGATTTTAAGGTCTATTTTGTCTGATATGAGAACTTTCGTTTGACTTCCACCTGCATGGAACATCCCCTTCCATCCCCTCACTTTCAGTCTGAATGTGTCCCTAGGTCTGAAGTGAGTCTCCCATAGAGAGCCCATATATGGGTCTTGTTTTTGTGTCCATTCAGCCAGTCTATGTCTTTTGGTTGGAGCATTTAATCCATTTACATTTAAGGTAATTATCGATATGTATGTTCCCATTACCATTCTGCCAATTATTTGGGGTTTGTTATTGTAGGTCTTTTCCCTCTCCTGTGATTCCTGCCTAGAGAAGTTCCTTTAGCATTTGTTGTAAAGCTGGTTTGGTGGTGCTGAATTCTCTTAGCTTTTGCCTGTCTGTAAAGGTTTTACTTTCTCCATCGAATCTGAATGAGATCCTTGCTGGGTAGAGTAATGTTGCTTGTAGGTTTTTCCCTTTCATCACTTTAAATATGTCCTGTCAGTTCCTTCTGGCTTGCAGAGTTTCTGCTGAAAGATCAGCTGTTAACCTTATGGGGATTCCCTTGTATGTTATTTGTTGTTTTTCCCTTGCTGCTTTTAATATTTTTTCTTTGTATTTAATTTTTGTTAGTTTGATTTATATGTGTCTTGGTGTGTTTCTCTTTGGATTTATCCTGTATGAGACTGTCTGCGATTCCTGGACTTGATTAACTATTTCCTTTCCCATATTAGGGAAGCCTTCATCTATAATCGCTTCAAATATTTTCTCAGTCCCTTTCTTTTTCTCTTCATCTTCTGGGACCCCTACAATTCGAATGTTGATGCATTTAATGTTGTCTCAGAAGTCTCTGAGACTGTCCTCAATTCTTCTCATTCTCTTTCCTTTACTCTGCTCTGCAGTAGTTATTTCCACTATTTTATCTTCCAGGTCACTTATCCGTTCCTCTGCCCAAGCTATTCTGCCATTGCTTCCTTGTAGAGAATTTTTAATTTCATTTATTGTGTTGTTCATCATTGTTTGTTTGCTCTTTAGTTCTAGGTCCTTGTTAAACATTTCTTGTATTTTCTCCATTCTATTTCCAAGGTTTTGGATCATCTTTACTATCATTACTGTGAATTATTTTTCAGGTAGACTGCCTATTTCCTCTTCCTTTGTTTGGTGTGGTGGGTTTTTACCTTGCTCCTTCATCTGCTGTGTGTTTCTCTGTCTTCTCATTCTGCTTAACTTACTGTGTTTGGGTCTCCTTTTAACAGGCTGCAGGTTTATAGCTCCTGTTGTTTTTGGTGTCTGCCCCCTGTGGCTAAAATTGGTTCAGTGGGTTGTGTGGGCTTCTTGGTGGAGAGGACTGGTGCCTGTGTTCTGGAGGATGAGGCTGGATCTTGTCTTTCTGGTGGGCAGGACCGTGTCCGGTGGTGTGTTTTGGGGTGTCTGCGACCTTATAATGATTTTGGCAGCCTTTCTGCTAATGGGTGTGGTTGTGTTCCTGTCTTGCTAGTTGTTTGGCATAGGGTGTCCAGCACTGTTCCTTGCTGGTTGTTGAGTGGAGCTGGGTCTTAGCGTTGAGATGGAGATCTCTGGGAGTACTTTTGCTGTTTGATATTACATGGAGCTGGGTGGTCTCTGATATACCAATGTCCTGAGCTAGGCTCTCTCACCTTAGAGGTACAGGCCTGACACCCAGCTGGAGCACCAAGACCCTGTCAGCCACATGGTTCAGAAGAAAAGGGAGAAAAGAAAGAAACAAAGAAAGAAAGAACGAAAAATAAAAGTTATTAAAATAAAAAATAATTATTAAAAATAAAAAAATTAAAAAGTAAGAAAAAAATGAAAGAAAAATAAATAAAGAAAGAAAAGAGCAACCGAACCAAAAAACAAATCCACCAATGATAACAAGTGCTAAAAACTATACTTAAGGGCTTCCCTGGTGGCGCAGTGGTTGAGAGTCCGCCTGCCAATACAGGGGACACGGGTTCGAGCCCTGGTCCAGGGAGATCCCACATGCCACGGAGCGACTGGGCCCGTGAGCCACAATTACTGAGCCTGTGCGTCTGGAGCCTGTGCTCCACAACAGGAGAGGCTGTGATAGTGAGAGGCCCGCGCACCAGAATGAGGAGTGGCACCTGCTCGCCACAACTAGAGAAAGCCCGCGCACAGAAATGAAGACCCAACACAGCCATAAATAAAAATAAATAAATAAATTTAAAAAAAAAACAAAAAAAAAAACTATACTTAAAACAAACATACAAAACGCACAGACAGAACCCTAGGACAAATGGTAAAAGCAGAGCTATACATACAAAATCACAGAAAGAAGCATACATATACACACTCACAAAAAGAGTAAAAGGAAAAAAATATATATATCGTTGCTCCCAAAGTCCACCTTCTCAATGTGGGATGATTCCTTGTCTATTCAGGTATTCCACAGATGCAGGGTACATCAAGTTGATTGTGGAGATTTAATCCGCTGCTCCTGAGGCTGCTGGGAGAGATTTCCCTTTCTCTTCTTTGTTCGCACAGCTCCCGGGGTTCAGCTTTGGATTTGGCCCTGCCTCTGCCTGTAGGTCCCCTGAGGGTGTGTGTTCTTCGCTCAGACAGGAGCGAAGAGGAGCAGCTGATTAGGGGGCCCTGGCTCACTCAGGCCGGGGGGAGGAAGGGGTACGGAATGCAGGGCGAGACTGCAGTGGCAGAGGCCGGCGTGATGTTGCACCAGCCTGATGCACGCCGTGTGTTCTCCTGGGGAAGTTGTCCCTGGATCACGGGACCCTGGCAGTGGTGGGCTGCACAGGCTCCTGGGAGGGGAGGAGTGGATAGTGACCCGTGCTTGCACACAGGCTTCTTGGCGGCTGCAGCAGCAGCCTTAGCGTCTTATGTCCGTCTCTGGGGTCCGTGCTGATAGCCGCGTCCCGAGCCCGTCTCTGGAGCTCGTTTAGGCGGTGCTCTGAATCCCCTCTCCTCATGCACCCCGAGACAATGGTCTCTTGCCCCTTAGGCAGTTCCAGACTTTTTCCCGGACTCCCTCCCGGCTAGCTGTGGCACACTAGCCCCCTTCAGGCTGTGTTCATGCAGCCAACCCCAGTCTTCTCCCTGGGATCCGACCTCCGAAGCTCGAGCCTCAGCGCCCAGCCCCCGCCGCCCCCGCCCCCCGGCGGGTGAGCAGACAAGTCTCTCGGGCTGGTGAGTGCTGGTCGGCACCGATCCTCTGTGCTGGAGGAGTCTCTCTGCTCTGCCCTCTGCACCCCTGTTGCTGTGCTCTCCTCCGTGGCTGCAAAGCTTCCCCCCTGCCCACCCCCCATCTCCGCCAGTGAAGGGGCTTCCTAGTGTGTGGAAACTTTTCCTCCTTCACCTCCCAGAGGTGCGGGTCCCATCCCTATTCTTCTGTCTGTTTTTTCTTTTTCCCTATCCAGGTACGTGGGGAGTTTCTTGCCTTTTGGGAACTCTGAGGTCTTCTACCAGCGTTCAGTAGGTGTTTTTTAGGAGTTGTTCCACATGTAGATGTATTTCTGATGCATTTGTGGGGAGGAAGGTGATCTCCACGTCTTATTCTTCTGCCATCTTGAAGGTCTCTCTGTTCAGTTTTTAACAAACATTTAAGTACCTTCTCAGTGCTAGGAACTATGACAAATGGTAAAACAAGAATAGCCGAAACAGTGTTGCTTGAAGGGAGGATGTGATGAAAAGAGATTCTTGTACTGCATATTTAAAAACCATTTAATATGGAAATACACACATATAAAGTGCATAAATTATTTCTAAACTGGAAGTTATCTGTATCATGACAGAACATTACCAGCCCTTTAGAAGCCTGCCTCACATCACCTCCCAGTCATTATCTGCCAAAGGGATCTACTATTCCACATTCTATTACTTCTGATTTGCTTGTTTTTTTTTTTTTTTTTTTTTCCCCTGATTATAATCGTCTTTGTTCACAATAGGGATTGACTTGTAACTTTCCTTTTTAAAAATGTCTTCAGGTTTTGGTATAAAGATTGTGGTGGCTTCATCAACAAGCGGTGAATATTTCCTCCTTTCTCTTCTTTAGAAATGTTTGTATAAGATTGGTGTTATTTCTCTTTAACAGTGTTTGGAAGTGTTCATTGGTGAAGCCATTTGGGCCTGGTGGTTTCTTAGTGGAAGGTTTTAATTTACACATTTAGTAGATGTAAGACTGTTAAGACTGTATATTTCTTCTTGTATCTATTTTAATAAGTTGTATTTTCCTAGGCATTTGTCCATTTTAGATAAATTTTCACATTTAATTGCATAAAATTTCTATCACCCTCTTATCTTGTTAGTCTATAGAATCTGTAGTGATGTCTTTTTTTGTTGTTGTTATATTGGTAATTTGTGCTTTCTCTTTTCTTGATTATTCTTTCTAGGGGATTATCCATTTTATTTGTGCCTTCAAATAACCAGCTTTAATTTTTTTCTATATTATAAATTTGTTTTCTATTTCATTTTTTTCCCCTCTCAACTTATGCATTTTTTTTGGGGGGGGCGTTAATTTGCTTGTTTTTCTGGCTTCTTAAAAATGGATGCTTAGATAATTGATTTTTAACTTTTCTTATTTTATATATATATAACTTTGTATTTTCTCCTGAGCTTTACTTTAGGTACATCTCACAAATTGTTATATTTTCAATATCATTCAGTTCAAAATATTTTCTAGTTAAAATATTAAATCCTTAGGGGTATTTGGAAGTGTATTGTTCAATGATATAATTCCATTTTTTTTCTGCCTTACATTGTATGTTTGGAAAGTCAGCTAACAGTCTTATTTTTGATTCTTTAAAGACAATGCATCATTTTTTCCTGGTGATTTTTAATATTTTACTGTCTTTGGTTTTTATCAGTTGTTTTAAAATTGAGGTATAGTTGATGTGCAATATTATATAAGTTTCACGTGTACAACATAGTGATTCATAATTTTTAAAGGTTATACTCCATTTATAGTTATTATAAAATATTCGCTATATTCCCTGTATTGTACAATATACAACTTACTTTTAGCTTATTTATACACAATAGTTTGTACCTCTTAATCTCCTACTCCTATCTTGACCCTCCGCCCTTTCCTCTCCTTCCTGGTAACCACTAGTTTATTTTCTGTATCTGTGAGTCTGTTTCTTATTATATTCATTAGTTTGTTTTTAGATTCCACATATAAGTGATATCATACAGTATTTGTCTTTCTCTGTCTGACTTATTTCACTTAGCATAATACCCTCCAAGTCCACCCATGTTGTTACATATGGCAAGACTTCATTATTTTTTATGGCTGAGTGATACTCAATTGAATATATACACCACATCTTATTTATCCATTCATCTGCTGATGGACACTTAGGTTGCTACTATATCTTTGCAATTGTAAATAATGCTACTATAAACATTGGGGTACATGTATCTTTTTGAGTTAGTGTTTTCACTTTTTTTTCAGATATATACCCAGGAGTGGAATTGCTGGGCCATATATAGTAGTTCTATTTTTAATTTTTTGAGAAACTCCATACTGTTTTCCACAGTGGCTGCATCAAATTACATTCCTACCAACAGTGTACAAGGGTTCCCTTTTCTCCATATCCTCACTAGCATTTATTATTTGTAGTCTTTTTGATGATGGCTATCCTGACAGGTGTGAAGTGATACCTTTTTGTGGTTTTGCTTTACATTTCTCTGATGATTAGCAATGTTGAGCATCTTTTCATGTGCCTGTTAGCCATCTGTGTGTCTTCTTTGGAAAAATGTCTGTTCAGGTCTTCTGCTCATTTTAAACTTGGGTTGTTTGTTTTTTTCAGGTTGAGTTGTATGAGATGTTTATATATTTTGGGTATTAACCCCTATGGGTTATATCATTTGCAAATATTTTCTTCTATCAGGAGGTTGTCTTTTCATTTTGTCGATGGTTCCTTTGCTGTGCAAAAGCTTTTCAGTTTAATTAGGTCCCATTTATTTATTTTTGCTTTTGTTTCCCTTGCTTGAGGAGACAGATCTGAAAATATATTGTTAAGACAATATATCACAGAGTGTACTGCCTGTATTTTCTTCTAGGAGTTTTAGGGTTTCAGGTCTTACATTTTAGGTCTTTAATCCATTTTGAGTTTATTTTTGTTTATGGTGTTAGAGAATGTTCTAATCTCATTGTTTTACATGTAGCTGTCTAGTTTTCCCAGCACCACTAGTTGAAGAGACTGTCATCTCTCCATTGTATATTTTGTCTCCTTTGTTGTAGGTTAATTGACCATAAGTGTGTAGGTTTATTTCTGGGTTCTCTATTCTGTTCTACTGATCTATGTGTCTGTTTTTGTTCCAGTACCATACTGTTTTGCTGACTGTAGCTTTGTAGTATAGTCTGAAGTCAGCAGCATGATTCCTCCAGTATTTATTAGTTTTATATTTGGTTTTCTTTTTCTTTTTCCTGAGGAGTCAAACACAATTTATTTTAGAACTAAATAGAACAGATTGAATAAACAAAAGTTTTATCCTAAAATTTCCCAATAGACATTTTCTCACCAGGCTGCAAGTTATTGATTGTATCAGTTCCAGCAGTGCCCATCATAATATTCACAAAGATGTACAAATTGTGTCAGTCGATTGAAGAGTCAAGTTTGAAAATAACAGTCTTTTTATTCTTTGTGCTTTAGAATAATTTTCAAAATACATCTATTATGGGCTTCGCTGGTGGCGCAGTGGTTGAGAGTCTGCCTGCCAATGCAGGGGACCACAGGTTCGTGCCCCGGTCTGGGAAGATCCCACGTGCTGCGGAGCCGCTGGGCCCGTGAGCCATGGCTGCTAGGGCTGCGCGTCCGGAGCCTGTGCTCCACAACGGGAGAGGCCACAACAGTGAGAGGCCCGTGTACCGTAAAAAAAAAAAAAAAAAAAAAAAAAATCTATTAGGCTCTTAGCCCATACTTGTTCAATTAAATTTTTCTTCTAAAAATAACTTAGAGCAAGGGAATAATTTATTCATACTGAAAAACAGAACTCATCCATTTTCTCCAGTGCTCCATGGAGGAAAAAACTAGTCCAACCACATAGATGTAGCAATAACCATGTTTCCTATTTTGGCTTCTTTGTTTTAATAACCAGAGAAAATCCTTTGTTGTTCTTATCTTAGTTTGAACACAATGGTATCAACATCCTTTTCTTCCTCTGAATCTTGATTTGGGATACAAAATTGATCTTTTACATTTGAAAAATGGGTATTTCAAAGTTTTGCAGTTTCCTTCCTTCAAAAAAGGTACTTCCCAAGTACTTCTCAGTGTACTTCCTTTCCTTGAGCACACAGTGCAACTGAAGCAGACATGTGCCTAGATCCTTTATCATGCCCGTGTGTGAGCTGCTCACTGGCTTGTCCTTGTAATACTGGGACGGCATCTCCCTCTGCTGCAGCCTCAATCTGCTTCAGTCCACAATGACTGCCTAGGTTGTTTTCCTTCCTCCCTCCCTTCCTTCCTTCCTTCCTTCCTTCCTTCCTTCCTTCCTTCCTTCCTTCCTTCCTTCCTTCCTTCCTCCCTTCCTCCCTCCCTCCCTCCCTCCCTCCCTCCCTCCCTCTCTTCTTTCTTTCATTGAATTATAGTTGATTTACAATGTTGTGTTAGTTTCTGGTATACAGCAAATTGATTCAGATATATATATATATATATATATTCTTTTTCATATCTTTTCCATTATGGTTTATCACAAGATATTGAATATAGCTCCCTGTGCTTATATGACCTGTTGTTTATCTGTTTTATATATAGCAGTTTGTATCTGCTAATGCCAAACTCCTAATATATCCCTCCCTCTGCTTCCCCCCTTGGTAACCATAAGTTTGTTTTGCATGTCTGTGAGTCTGTCTGTTTTGTAAATAAGTTCATATCTGTGTCATATTTTAGATTCCTCATATAAGTGATATCACATGGTATTTGTCTTTCTCTTTCTGACTTATTTCACTTAGTATGATAAGTTCTGGGTCCATCCATGTTGCGTAAATGGCATTATTTCATTCTTTTTTATGGCTGAGTAATATTCCATTGTATATATGTACCATATCTTCTTTATCCCTTCTTCTGCTGATGGACATTTAGGTTGCTTCCATGTCTTGGCTATTGTAAATAGTGCTGCTATGAACATAGGGGTGTATGTATCTTTTCAAATTAGAGCTTTTGTCTTTTCTGGATATATGCCCAGGAGTGGGATTGCTGGATCATATGAAAACTCCATTTTTAGTTTTTTAAAGAATGTCCATACTGTAAATTGGCTGCACCAATTTACATTCCCACCAACAGTGTAGGAGGGTTCCCTTTTCTCCACACCCTCTCCAGGTTTTCTTTATGAATACACTGCTTGGAGCTCAGAGCCTTCCGAATTTGTGTCTTGGTGTATTTCATCAATAGTCAGTATTTCTTTAATTATTGCTTCTTTAGTCTCTCCTTTCCATCTAGAATCTCAATTTCACATGTTAGACCTTTTCATGATGTGCCTTCTGTTGCTTATGCTTATTTCTGCGTTTTCTCTTCTTTTTCCCTCTCTGCATCAATCTGGATCTTTTCTACTCTTTTGATTAATCTTCTCGTTGTGTTTAATCTGTTTTTTCACTTATCTATTGAATTAATTTAAATTATTTTATATTCAGGTTGGCATTTCCACTTGCTTCTTTTTTCTTTTTAAAAAATAGACTCCAGTTCTCAGAAGAAATTCTCCATCTTTTCATCTATTTTCTGGAACATATTAATCATAATTATTTTTTACAGTTCCTGTCTGATAATTCTAGAATCTGGGTTTCCTATTGCTTGATATTTAAAAAATTGGATTTAGGTCATTTGTGCCTGTATACTGTCATGCCTGGTATTTTTGCAGTGAACACCTTAAACTGTCTAAACATTTAAAAAATAGTGGCTTTGAATCATGTTATCTTCTAGAAAGGATTAAATTTCCTTGTGGCTGGCAGAGTTTGGACAGCTCACCTTGATCCAATCATGGGTTGAGATGATTTGAAGCTGTGTTTCAGGCTTTGTGAGGGGTGTCTATTTCTGATTCCTTTTATCCTTGGGCATAGCCTATCAGGGTCTCAACTGAAAACCAGTACCTTCTCTTTGGTGGGCCCTAAACTCCAACTTTTGTTTCCCCAAATCTATGGGATTGCTAAAATTATTGCTTAGTTTTTTTTTTTAACCTCTTTGCAGCTGCTTTTTCAAAAACAATCTTTTAATTTTATTTTGTAACAGAGCCTTCCCTGACCATCCTCCATAAAGTATCCCCCATCACTATCATTCATTTTGTTTTATGTTTGGATTTACAGAAATTCCCATATACCCTTCACTCAGTTTTCCCTAATGTCAACATTTTACATATCATGGTACATTTGTCAGAACTAAGGAATGAATATTGATACATTACTATTAACTAAACTATAGACTTTATTTGGATTTCTCCAGTTTTTATTTTTTCCTGCTCATCCATTTACTGTCCCAGGATCCAATCCAGGATACCACATCACATTTAGTCATCACGTCTCTTTAGTTTCCTATGAATTGTGACAGATTCTCAGTCTTTCCTTGTTTTTCCTGACCTTAACGGTTTTGAAGAATCCTGGTCAGGTGTTTTGGAGAATGTCACTCAATTTGAGTTTGACTGAATTTTTTTCTCATGTTTAGACTGAGTTTTTGGAAGCATATCAGAGTGGTGAAGTGCCCTTCTTGTCACATGATATCAGCAGGTCCACGATGTCACCATGACTTATCACTGTGGGTGTTAACTTTGAGTATTTGGGTAAGGTAGTGTCTGGCAGTTTCCTCCACTGTAGAGTTACTCTTTTTCCATTCCCATTCTCTGTTCTTCGGAAGTAAGTCATTAAGTCCAGCTCTTACTCAAGGATTGGGAAATGAGCTCCACCTCCTAGAAGAAGTTATCGGTTAGGTTTGTTTGTCCTCTCAGACTCTCAACACATACATGTGCATCTGAGAATTTGGCAAGTGCCCTGAGAAGCTTCATGCAAAATATTAAGCTCCCTTTTCTGTCGTTCCTTTTTCTCTAGGATATCGGCTCTTCAGTTTCTGGCTGCTTGTAACTCATTTTTTTTGTCCTTCCAGCCCAGTGGAACTGCTAGGCCCCTGTTTTTCGTTTTGCTTTTTTGTCCTGCAGTGAGAATCAGAAAATACCTCGAGTGGAGAAAGCACCAATTTAGGACCAACTTCAGTATGTTTTCCTTTCCTCCAGCCCTTCAATTCACAGCTGTCTTGTTGCTCCCCTTTGCCTTCAGGCTCCTGATTTTATTTTTGATCCAGTTTTTATAGTTGTTCTCAGTAGGAGGGTTTGTCAGATACAGATTTTACTGCTTCATAGCCAGGAGGCAATAGGGAGCCACTGATGGCTTCCCACAACTACTCTGCATGATGTGCTTGGCTTCCCTCAGCTGGCTCGCTTTTGGCCCATCTTTCTGTCTTTCTCACCTGATGCTTTCCTTAGGGATCAGCTGTAACTTTTCTACTTCTTTTCTTCCCTCAAGCAGTTTTTCTTTACTAGCTCTTATTTCTACTCTTACACCCAGCTCATAGTCCATTGTTTACACAGTAGCGGAGTAATCTTTAAAATATTAGATCTTTGCATTGAATCCCATTTGCTCGTAGAATGAAACACAATTCCTCACCATGGACTTATATGATCAGCCCTGATCTCCCTCTCCAATCACACCTCATGCCTCTCTCCCCTTATCTCAGCAAGCTAAAGATGTTTTTTCCACTTGTCTTTGAGCTCAGACCTTCACACAATTAGTTTTTTCATCATTCATGTATCACTTAAAATGTTACCTTCTCAATAGAGCCTTCCCTAACCATCCTCTCTGAAGTCCCTCTCCCCCATCATTACCATTCATTGTTTTCTTCATATTTATTATCCTCATCTAAAATTTTTTTGCTCATTTACATATTTACTTTTTCATTTTAAAATATAAGCAGCAGGGGCTTCCCTGGTGGCACAGTGGTTGAGAGTCCGCCTGCCGATGCAGGGGACACGGGTTCGTGCCCCGGTCCTGGAAGATCCCACATGCCGCGGAGCGGCTGGGCCTGTGAGGCATGGCCGCTGGGCCTGTGTGTCCGGAGCCTGTGCTCCGCGACGGGAGAGGCCACAACAGTGAGAGGCCCGCGTACCGCAAAAAAAAAAAAAAAAAAAAAAAAATATATATATATATATATATATATATGCAGCACAATAATAGGAACTTTCTTCTCCACTGTATTGCCAGTGCCTATAGTAACTCTTGGCACATAGTAAGCATTACATGAATGAATGAAATCCTATAAGATTTCTTTATTATATGACACACACTGTATTTGTTCTCCTGATGAACTCTGTCATTAAATTATCACAATAACCCTATAGAGTCTATTATTGCCCTCATTTTACAGAGGAATAATGTTTAAGGCACAGAGAGATCAAGTGTTTTGTTCAGTTATAGCAGGTACTGGTGGTACTGGGATTTGGTCCCAAGCCTGCACTTTTAAAAAAAAAATTTATCTTTGGCTGCATTGGGTCTTCATTGCTCTGCGCGGGCTTCCTCTAGTTGCGGCGAGCAGGGTCTGCTCTTCATTGTGGCGCGTGGGCTTCTCATTGTGGTGGCTTCTCTTGTTGTGAAGCACGGGCTCTAGGCATGTGGTCTTCAGTAGCTGTGGCACGTGGGCTCAGTAGTTGTGGTGCACGGGCTTTGTTGCTCTGCAGCATGTGGGATCTTCCCGGACCAGGGCTCAA
The DNA here is from genome assembly GCF_963455315.2 of Globicephala melas. Taxonomy (NCBI): domain Eukaryota; kingdom Metazoa; phylum Chordata; class Mammalia; order Artiodactyla; family Delphinidae; genus Globicephala; species Globicephala melas. The sequence goes on from NC_083316.1 coordinate 127,489,387, forward strand.
ACCCGTGTCGCCTGCATTGGTAGGCAGATTCTTAACCACTGTGCCACCAGGGAAGTCCCCCAAGCCTGCACTTTTAACCCCTAACTTCATTTTTTAGACTTATGATCTGTACTGTATACTTCAGGTTGTTTGTTATAATCAGTTAGGTTTTCTATTAATTTTATGTGTGGCAACTTCCTCTCAACTAAATAATAGTTTCCTTGATGACAAAAATGTGGTTGTGTTGTGGATTTGCACCAGAGGAGTTTTGAGAATATGTATCTGCTGTTTTTGTCCAACCAGCATCCATCCATTTGTCGCTCTTCTGGTAACAGCACCTGGATTTTCCTTGAGGAACTCCCCTCACCTCACCCACTGTCACTCCAGATGGATTGGGTGGAGTTAGCCCAAGATCCAGGGGTGGGAGGGCCTGACACAGGACTGTGTAATCAATATACTCCAGCTCCTGAACAGCGACTTGCTCAGGAATAAACAAATGACCCAAATCTATCCAATTACAATGAATTAAACTTAGTGCTTTGAGGATGTAAATAGGAGAGCCCACTCCCCTCACCCCCCCTCCACCCCCATTAAAAAGAAACAAAAAGAATGAAGCCAGTACTGAGTGGCGAGTTGGAGAGAAGCTGGATTCCCAATGATATTGTTTGAGCACCTGCATCTAGCCAGCCTCAAACCGTGATCTCCTCTGGCCTTTTTAGTTAAATGGATCAATCCATTTATTTTGTGCTTGAGCCAGTTTTAGTTGGATTTCTCTTCCCTTTACACCTGAAACAGCCCTGATTCATATAGTTCTCCATAAATACCTATTGATGGTTGATTGGCTCTGTGGACATGCAACTTGTACCTAACCCAAGAGTGCATCCACGTGGCCTGACTAGAGGCAGAAGGGTGTCTTAAGTGACCTTGCAGAAAATCTCACCACGCACCTTCCTCTGCTCTCTCCTTGACTCTGTGTGAGGGCGGGCTCTCCTTTCTCAGGTGTGGTGGTAATAGGGAGTCAGATGGAGCAGTTGTTGATGCTTGGATATCAATTGGTGAAACTCTAACTGCCTGAAAACCCCTCAGACATGTCCTGAGTGTCTTAATCTCTCAGTAGGCCTTCTCCTCTAAAGGCTTAGGTGGCTGATAATATGTTTGAGCTGTTGATCCTTCCTTTGATCACCCTTATAGGATTATTCTGCAATGAGACGGAACAGCCGAGGAACTGGGGCTGTTATTTGGTTGTCTTGCTTACGATTAGGCCATGTTGCTTCACTCTGGCATTTCAGTTTTCTTTCTCCTCCTTTTGTTGGTGCTGGAATAGAAACCCTTCAATGGCATTCTCACCAAAGCTTGTGTCTTCCGATTCCTCCAGCTCTCACGAAGTTGTAGAAAGGTCAGAGGAATCCTCAAATAGGAAAATAGGGTTTATCAATTCCTTGCACACCCAAGGCAGTTTCGCCTCATTATCGTCTTATTTCAAAACCCTGGTACCTGATCCTTAAGGCAATGTGGGGACAGTCAGGGCAGGTGTTATTCGTTCCAATTTACAGATGAGGAAAAGAAGGTGCAGAGAGATACAGCTACAGGGCAGCAGATCCATTCCAAGACCAGTGCTCTCATTCTTACACCATGCCAGGACACTCTGACCACCCAGGTCTTTGCAACAGCAGACGGTCAGTAATACTTGTCATTCTTCAAGACCAGGCTCCAACGGCATCTCTTCTAGGCCGTCTTCACACATGACCCAGCTGGAAAAGATCTCTTGTCAGAACCTTTAAGGGACTCTACCAGGTATTCCTATGGTTTTGTAACTTTTTACCTTGTAATATAATCATTTGTGTATATTTTCATCTTCTTTCTGAGAATTTAAGCTTCGTTGTCCCCTCAGCACATAGATAGCAGTGTTTGATCTGTGGTAGGTATTCAGGCAATGTGTATTGAGAGTGTGAACAAGTAAATAAATGCCTAAATTTTTTTTTTTTTTTTTTTTGCAGGGGTGGCAGGTGGGAGGGTGGTATATCTGAAGGGACGAGAATTGTTTCCAAAGTACCTGGAGGACTGTTAGGTGGAAGAAGGGTTGAATTGGTTCTGTGCCATCCCAAAGGGCAGAAATAAGCCCAGTGGTAGACATTTCAGCGGAACATAGGATGTCCCTATGTTCAGCTCAATATAGTATTTCCTATAGCCAAACTCTTGAAAGGTGATGGGTCTGTCTTATAAGGTAGTTAATGTTTGTGTCATTAAAAGTATGAAAGCAGGTATTGGATGATGACAAGGATAGTGCAGAGGACATTCCAGCATCTTAGGAGGGACTGGGCTTCTCGACTCCCTTCCTACTCACACAGTAGCATTCAAGAGATCGTCAATGTGGTTTGTTGTGGAATGCTCTTGGGAGAAAAACTTAGAAGGTAACTCTGGGCTTCCCTGGTGGTGCAGTGGTTGGGAGTCCACCTGCTGATGCAGGGGACATGGGTTTGTGCCCCGGTCCGGGAGGATCCCACATGCCGCGGGGCGGCTGGGCCCGTGAGCCATGGCCGCTGAGCCTGCGCGTCCGGAGCCTGTTGCTCTGCAACGGGAGAGGCCACGGCAGTGAGGGGCCCACGTACCGCAAAAAAAAAAAAAAAAAGGTAACTCCTCACTCATTTTATATACATGTAGATGGTGGTCACAATGACTAGGAATGTGGGCTTCGGGGTGTAAGTTCTGGCTTTGCTACTTGCTAACGTGTGACCTTGGCAAAGGTACTTAACAGCTCTGAACCTCAGTTTCCTGATCTGTAAAATGGTGATGGTAACGATACCCACCTCATTGGGATATTGTGTAGTCATGCATAAAAAAACAGCCTGGCACAGAGAAAGTGCCCAGTTATTATTATCGTTATTATTACCACCACTCTCCCTGTCCCACCATGATCCCTAGCCTGTGAGTGTGTCCCGAACTTCCTGGGGGCTGTGTCCATCCTTCCTCCTGGTAGCATCTCAGGCTTCAGGCAGAAGAGGTCCAGGCAGGGCCCCCAGAAGTCCCAGAGCTTGTGCCTCTGAGCAGTCAGTTAACAGCTGACTGTGAGACTGGGGATCTGTGTCTTTGAGGCCTCCAGCCACTTTCCAAAGCCAACAATGCAAGATAAAAACACAGTATCATTTTTCTACTCTCTCCTGGGATCCTGGTTGCCATCGCTAATTAAAGGCAGTTTTTCCCTGAATTTCAGAAGTAAAGGGGTCCTTTTTTTAAAATTTATTAATTTATTTTTATATTTATTTTTGGCTGTGTTGGGTCTTTGTTTCTGTGCGAGGGCTCTCTCTAGTTGTGGCAAGCGGGGGCCACTCTTCATCGCGGTGCGCGGGCCTCTCACTATCGCGGCCTCTCTTGTTGCGGAGCACAGGCTCCAGACGTGCAGGCTCAGTAGTTGTGGCTCACGGGCCCAGTCGCTGCGCGGCATGTGGGATCTTCCCAGACCAGGGCTTGAACCCATGTCCCCTGCATTGGCAGGCAGATTCTCAACCACTGTGCCACCAGGGAAGCCCCAAGGGGTCCTTTTTTGTTTTAAAAGCTTTGCATCTAACATTGGGTTCCCAAAAGGCTGATGACAGTTTCTTCAGTTTCCCTCCAAATCCCTGACCTGAATTTCCAGTGCCTGGGTTATTAGTGCATCAACAAAACATGTACTCTGGGATTAGAAAATCCATACTTGTCCTTTGGTCATTTAGAAAGTGGCAAGGGGAGATCTCAAGTCCCCAGCTCATCCTTTGGTTGAGAGCAAAGTTGCTCCCAGAGTAATTTTCTGTCCTGAGCGGTTTGAGATTTAATAAGGGTGGAACAAAATTGGCTTAAAGACTCTCTTATATAATTCTTCTTTTATATAAGCTCCTTGATAAGAAATTGTTACATATGGTAGGTGCTTAATAAATGTTTTATCTACATAATATCATCTCATTTTAAAGAAGAGGAATGAGGTAGTGTTTTCACTTCTGCTTTAAACATAAAGAAACACAGAGGCACAGTAACTCATCCCACCTAGTTAGTAAGGGATAGAGTTGAGACTACAAATCTGGCCCCCCAAACTTGTATCATTTATGGTGAATCATGCTGTCTTCTGTTAGGAGGGCTATAGGGGACGACTTATTATTTATATAATAAATTTAGCAAATTAACAAAACAGTTGTAGAAACCTCAGACACGATAACATATACATACAATGAGCTGACATATACATGTTCATGTTTACCACTCAGGCCACCCCTGAGACGTCGATGTTCACATCCTTGATTTATAGGTAGGAAAAAACAGACTCCAGGAAGTGAAGGAGTTTTCTCAAGCTAGCAAAATAGCCCAGAGAAGCAAAGCAGGATGCAAAAACTGCTTCCTAAACCATTGGGCGGTACATTTTCCATCACATCACAGTTGTAGCCCTCCAACAAATAACTTTTTAAAAATCACCCTCAGAATATACCTTCTTTAACTTTTTCAAAGCACTTTAAGGGATCTTTGTGGAGTCTCTCCATGATCCACCAAGTTTGGCAGAACAGGCTTTCAATACCCTGTTTTAGTAATGACAGCTTTGCCTCATGTCAGACAAGGGGACTGATGGGCAGGTGAGAACCAGCTCTTCTCACTTACGCAAAGCTCAGCTCTGGTTCTCCTCTGGTTCATATTTTGTTTTGCTCAATTTCCCAATCCCTTGAGTCATTAAATTTCTTTTGACCCCTCAGGGTCTCCAGTCTGGTGCTTCCTTGGGTCTCCCCTTCCCAGTCATTCATTCAGTCCACACATTGTACGCCAGGTAGCTGCTGAGAGAAGAGTTTACCTGAAAACCAGTTATTCTGCTCTACCCCTCACTTCCCCACTCCTTATCTCTCTCCCAAACCTATTTACTGGAACCTATCCTACCCCTCAGGGACCTCAGAGCTCATAAACACATCGGGTTTTATAGATACACATTTAAGTTTATGATAACCTAAAGTGTTATCCCTGTGTAACAGAGGTCACTGTGAGGATGGGGAAAAGTCAACAACAAGTTCTTAGAGACAAGGAGAGAGCTTGAGATTGAGGTTATGAGATCAGTCTTTGGAGTCAGATAATGTGTGTTCGAGTGTCTGTGTGGCCTCTTGTTAGCTGTGTGACTGTAGGCAAGTTATTTAAGTCTTTCCAGCCTTGCTTCCTAATCTAGTAAATGTGTCCAATTTATAGAGTTATTGTGAAGATCCCAGGAGGTAATTAATATAAACTGTTTAGCACAGGCATGCATTCTTTTGTTACTGTAGTAAGTGCTAAATAAATGGCAGCACCATTAATTGGGTAGATAAGACTTATGTAGCTTAATTCAGATACAAAGCAGGGACTCTTTTTCAACAACTATAGCATCTCCAGTGCCTTCTTCAGGATCTGGCTTAAAGTTGAGGTTCTAGGTCTGTATCTGTGGGTATCATCTTAAATGATTTTCTTGCTCCAGGCATGTGCTAAGAGTTTAGTGTGTAGTATGTCATTTAATCCTCCCAGTACCCCTGAGGAGGGTATTCTGGCTCTCTTACAGTTGTTACAGATGGTAAAGTGAGGTTTGGAGAGTTTAAGTGAGTCATTCATGGTCACATGGGCTTCTCTAAAGACTATGAACCAACAGAGTCAAGGTTTGAAGCCAGTTATATCTGCCTTCCAAGCCCGTGTTCACTCTCTAATTTGAGGAGTGATTTATTCAGTCAAGCAACATTTCCACTGGGAGAGCTACTGGATCTAGTGCTGGGAATGCAGTGGCAAAGATGGCACAGTTGTTGCCCATAAGGAGTTCATCATCTGGGAAGTGGACTCCTATAACACGGGGAGGGAGGATGAGGGCCATGAAGTGGGCAGCATGGGAGCTGTGAGCACACTCCAGAGGGACTTGTCATCTCCTGAAGGAGGTGGAATTCGGACTTTGGAGATGGGTAAATGGTAGATCAATGAGAGGAGGGCGTTCTAGAGAGTAAGCTTAGCTGGGGCCAGCGGTGGGGGCAGAACTCCCTTAGGAGATGGCCTGTGGGTCTCAGCAGAGGGTTTGGAGGAGAGCAGTGGGGAGTAAAGCTGAAGAAAGAGCAGCTTAAGGAGGGCAGGGCGAAGGTAAGCTAGGCAAAGTGGAGTTAGAAATTAACACAGACTTGGGAATGTGGGAGCTTGCATACATAGAAAGTGTTTGCTAGAACGTGGGAAGGCAACGATGAATTTGAACCAGTTCTGATTTTTTTTGAGACGACCTTCCTTGCCAGAGGGGAGGCTCTGAATGTCAGGTAGGTGAGCAGGGTCAGGAGAGATCATTTTAGGGAGTGGGAGTTCAGGGTCGTCTCACATCAGACACTGGGTCTCAGCTGTCTTGCCCCACTTCTCTCCCAGGAGATTGTGAGCATGGAATGAGATATGGTAAGCCCTCCACAAGCCTCAAAGCCCTGTGTGCACTGTGGGGTGACTATGTCTAAGGGGGCACAGGATGGGCCGTGTATCTCTGACGATTCTGCCGAGGGCCAGTCCTGCTGCCTCCATAGGAGCTCCTGGGAGAGGCCCTGCTGGGCATTTTCTGCAGCTGCATTGCAGCCACATTGCCTTATGCTGTTATTCCACTGGCCAATTATGAGGTTATCGAGTTATCGAACACTCCGGGAGCCCTGCAGGTGGGAGGCAGCTCCTGCAAACTGCATTTGCTTCTCTGTGATTACATTGTAGTCTATAAAGGAGAACAGTTCCCATATTTACGTATGGGTTTCCAAATGAAAGTGAGAGCAAGCAATTGAGCATTTGACGCTCTCTTCTTTCTTTCTCTTTAAAAGTTACCATCAATGCTGCTCCATTCTCGTGCCAGTTCTGTGCGGTGTAATACATTTGGTGGCCCTGGAGAACTGGCCCTGAATCCATATTCTGTGTGTGGGTTCGGAGCAGGGTAGTGGGGTCCAGCTTTGAGAGCACTTAATTTGGAGCCAGACAGAGTTCCTCACTACAGTCACCCAAATGAGCCCACCTCAACTAATTCCCCGGTCAGAGTTCCTCCTTCAGTTTGGCTGGAATTTGAGCAACTCAGTACGGTCAATACCAGTCTCTCATGGTAACTGGCAAGAATGTATGTCATTGGTTAAGCAAATAGAAGGACAATCACTGAGACTTAAATCATGCAGGACTTAAATCACTGAGCTATTTTGAAGCCAGGAATGCACGAGGGTAAATGACAAATGGGTCTTCAGTGGTACAGAAGTCCAGAGCCACCGGTCCTAATTTTTGTCTCTGTCCCCATGGGCCTTCTCTAGAGACCTTGGTCCACATCTCTTTATCTCCTTCTCAGAGAAGAACCTAAAAATATAGCCTTGAGCATCTACTGACTTGGGGAACATTGAGAAAACAACAAGGCTTGTATCCACAGCCCTCAGCGTGCTATTCCAGGCCATTCGCAACTTAGAAGCCACACCTCTTTTTTGTCCCATCTCCATTCACTCCTTTTCTCAGTCAGTCTGGAATACTCTTCCTGAATTTTATGTCTAATGAAATGCTAGACATTATTCAAAGTCCTGCTGAAAAAGACCACATCCTCTCTACAGTTTTTCCTGCCCTCCATCTGGTTGGTTCTCTCTTGTTTGTACAAACCTAGGGCACTTGGCTTGTGTGACAGCAGTTTCCAGAATGTGGACCTTGTGGGCCTGGTGTCTGGGAAGTCGTGGACAAAGATGTAGAAGTGAGGTACATGGTGAGGAAGTTGTTTCCTCTTCAGTATTTCTGACTATACCAAGAAGAAGGTCTCCTGTTGGTGCCGCTATGACTTTTAACACCTTTTTGCCACTTGCCAGTTTCTTTTTTTCAAATAAGGGCAGAGGACAGAGCAGGCCTCAGTCCCAGAGTGATTGTAGACAGCTAGAATTTAATAGCACTCATTTAATTTTATGGTTTTTGATTAGGTTCATCTTATACTTTTGGCCAGTAATACGGATTTTCTGTTTATAAAAGTGTTATAACATTAAAAAAGAAACTCATGGAAGTAAGAAAAATGAGTTGATGGAGAAAAAAGGATTAAATAATAGAAGTTTCCTGCAGATGAGGCAAGTATTGTGGAAGTTATACCACAGTGAGTGAAATTTAACTGAAACTAATTCTGTAGGAGTAGAATTGGTTATGCCTCCTCTTCTCTCAAGTCTGGGAGGGTAAGGGGTTATGCCTCATTCATCACTATGATATTCTAGGACAGGAATTGGCAAGCTACCATCCCTAGGCCAAATCTGGTCCACCGCCTGCTTTTGTGTGGCCCACCAGCTAGGAATGGTTCTTACATTTTTTCAAAGGTTGGAAAGAAAAATCAAAAGAATAATATTTCATGACACATGAAAATTATGTGAAATTCCTATTTCAGTTCTGTTGTAAACACAGCCACTCCTGTTTGTTTATGTAGGTCTACGGCCGCTTTCATGCCGCAAGGGCAGAATTGAGCAGCTGTGACAAAGAAGGCACAGCCCACATGCCTAAACTGTTTACTGTCTGGCCCTTTGCAGAAAAAGTTTGCAGACCCTTGTTCTAGAGGGTCACTGGGCTTGGAGTCAGGAGGCCTGGCATGGACCCCTGGAACTTCTCCTTACTTACCCGGTGACCTTGGGCGAATCAAGCCCATTCTCCCACCTTCAGTTTTTCCATTTATAAATGGCGATATTGATAGTACCTACCTCCTAGGGCCATTGTGATGATTGGATGTATGTGAATCTACTTTATAAACATGAAAGCATTATTAAAAACAAGGTATTTTGATTTCCCTCAATAGTTCTAACTTTTGTGAAAGACTGTATACTCATAAATACCTGCTTCAGTTCCTCATACTTTCTAATGGAATCTGGAGGTCTTCTATCTTTAAGCTAAGGAGAGATTATTTTCTCTCTTGTTTGCTGCTTCTAACATTTATTATCTCACTATATTCCACTATTTAAGGTTTTTTATTTTTCTCTCACTGGTAATTAAGAAGCACTTCCTCCCCCCTTTTTCTTTTGAACTTCCTCATCTTGACCACGGTAATCAACTCTGTCCCAAACTCAGGATTCTTCCTCCAGACCAAGTTGTGCTTAAGGAAAATACTATCAGATCTGAAGCAAGGAAGTAGTTCTTCTTGGTATCGTCCTAGATCTGCTGTGTTGTCTAAGAACATCCTTAACTTCTCTTTGCCTTTTCATATAGAATTTGCTCAGGCAGCGATATTTGCATGAAATTGTGTGTGTGTGTGTGTGTGTGTGTGTGTGTGTGTGTGTGTGTGTGTGTGTGTGTAAGAGATAGTATTTGGATGAAAGATGCTGAAAGAAATTATTTGGCATTTATTAAGCATTTACTATGTGCTAGGCACTGTGCTAAAGGATTTTGCATTCATTGTCTCATTTAATCCTCTCAATAACATTAAGAGGAAGATAACATTATTATCCCTACTTAAGAGACTGGGAAACTGGAACTGAGGTTGAAGTGACCATAATCTCCTAGCAGGAAAGGGATGGTTCTGGGACCTGTGTCCGTGTCGGATTACACTAGAGCTGGTAGGCTTAACAGTAACAATACACAGTTGACCCTTGAACATGGGGGTTAGGGGAGCTGACCCTCTACACAGTTGAAAATCTGTGTATAAATTATATACAGCTGTTCATCTACCAGTTTCCTCTGTATCCACAGTTCCATATTGGTGGATTCAACCAATCCTGGATTGTGTAGTATTGTAATATTTACTATTGAAAAATATCTGCAAATAAGTGGACCCATGCAGTTCAAACCCATGTTATTCAAGGGTCAACTGTACAGCTACCCTTGCCCCTTATTGGTCCTCTGAGTGTCATGCGGTTCCCCCATCCCAGTCTTTGTGACCCTGCATTGCAGTTGCCTGTGTAGTTAGTCAGTCTCCCCAACTAGCCTAGAAGCCTGAGGAAGGCAGGGACCTTGCCTTTCCTGTTCTTGGCTGTATTGGGCGCAGGACTGATAGGGAGTGGGTATCTGCAAATGTTTATCAAATGGATGAATAAATAAATGAGTATAATGAGCATTTATATAGCTCAAAGCATTCACCTAGAGTCTAAGAGAAAGGAAGATGATACAGTCCTATTTCATGCAAAGTCCTCTGCTGCTAAGGAAGCCTTGGGAAAACAAAGGAAAAAGGAAGTGGAAGCGCCCCAGTTTTCATTTCAGCTGGAAAAACAAGCCAACAAAATATATTGTTTAATTTGAGAAAGGAGGAAAAAAGTTGCACTCTATGTGTTTCTTTCCCGTTAATCCAGTATTTCTTCAATTTTAGTGTTTTGTATTCTAGCTTTATGCTTGTTGCCGTATCTGGGAACCAACTACATTATTTACTTAATATTTTTAAAAAAATCAGTCCCCTTTAAAAAAATACATATATTTATTTTAAAAGGATCTTTATAAACTACAATAAATGGGAAGCCATTACCACTTGCTTCAAAAAGTAGGTGATGTGAAAGTAAATATAACAAAAATAGAAAAAGTAATTACATTCTTGCAGATATTGTTGCCTAAGGGACCTTGGCCAGGGCCTGCTTTTTTTGTTGAAAAGGATAATTAAGAAGTGGTAGAAGAGTGTTAAAGACACACTAGTACCAAACAGAGGCTTTCTTCTTCATAATGAGAAGGTTTTAAGGAGAGTTGGAGAGGAAATAACTTCCTCACGAAGTGACTCAATGTGATTTAATGTTGTGTCCGAGTCTTACCTAAAATCATCTCCTGTACGGCAGGAAGCGAATGTTGCACTGATTGGAAAATGCTGAATCAGTGGAAGTAGGCCTTCTCTCTCCTCCGGTATGATATCTTAGACAATCCTGCTAAAGGCTATCTTCCTTCTGAAAAGAAACAGAATGGTTTATTTCTTCCTGTCTCCACTTACAGCTCTGTTCCCAAGAGAGGGGAGGGGACAGGGGACAAGCTGCCAATGGTCGGGACCCTTCCATCCAGGGTCACTTATGCTCCAAGTCTTCAGTGCTCACCCCAGGCCATGCTGGATGGCCTGGAGGTGGGTGGCAATCCCAGGAAAGCAAGGGGGTCTGGGAACCTCTGCAAACAAAGCCGATCTACTTCAAGTCACCTCTTCAACCAGAACATTTTTTTCTAGTGAAATCTCTCTCCTGCCCCAATTCACTCATTGCAAAAACCAGCATAATTTATCTTCTGGAGGGAAGGGTGCAGAATTCAGCATGTTTTTGTTTTTTGTTTTTTTGGCTCAAGTAACAGCTCAGCCTAAAGTCACTTGAAGAAAAAGAGGGGAAAAAAAAGCTTACAGCAGGTTGCCAAGTTGCAAGTTTGGAAATAAAAATCAACATGGGCATTATCTCAAAGGTTGGGGAGAAGATCGCCTCAGTGCTCTTGAGAGACAGGAAAGGAGGTTCCATATCAATGTTTTGTTTGTCCTATTTCTGTTGGAATCAGACTTGAAAAAATGTTATGAGTCTCAGGATCAGGGGATCTTGGAATTCTGTGTGCTCCCTTAGAGGGAGGGAGGGAACTAATACTTGCTGAGGACCAATGTGCCTGCAGGGTGCAGGTCACACACCCCCACCCCAATTTTCACCCCCACTGATAACCCAAAGAGAAGAGGAAGGGCCAGCCACAGTTTACAGATCAGGAACACGTCCCCCCAAGGTCATATAGCCTCTAAGTAGCAGAGCCGGTACTGAACTGTGTTGTCCTGATTCTAAAATCTGTGCTATTTGAACTGCTGCCCTCCAAGAATCATGGGAACAGAACCCAAGATTTGGAAGGGCCTTCAAGGCCTCTACTTAATTCTACCCACAAAGGATCTGCTACAGCAGCAGTCCCCAACCTTTTTGGCACTAGGGACCGGTTTTGTGGAAGACAGTTTTTCCATGGACCGGGGGGCTGGGGAGATGGTTTCGGGATGATTCGAGAGCATTACATTTATTGCGCACTTTATTTCTATTATTATTACATTGTAATATATAATGAAATAATTATGCAACTCACCAAAATGCCGACAGGAGGCGGAGCTCAAGCGGTAATGTGAGCGATGGGGAGCGGCTGTAAATAGAGATGAAACCTTGCTCGCTCACCTGTTGCTCACCTCCTGCTGTGCGGCCCAGTTGCTAACAGGCCATGGACTGGTACTGGTCTGTGGCCCGGGGGTTGGGGACCCCTGTGCTACAGGGCCCCCAACAGATTCAGCCTCCCTTTGACTCCTTGTCCTGTGGAGCCAACCCATTCCATTGACAAAGGACATTAATTGTTAGTGGCCTTTCACTGATGTAAGAATTGCCTTCCTTCTCTGCTTTCCTCAATGCCTTCCTTATTCCCCCTGGACATCTCAACACAGACTCTTGGAGTGGGGTTACCATCCCTAGCTTCCACAGCAAAGGGACCCCAGGAGATTGGGCATTTTGAAATCTTGTTTTGTATTTATTTAGGCTGTGCAGGGGCTAAAAGTCTGTGTTAGGTTAGCCCAAGGGTGCTCACTTGCTGGGACCGGCAAACAGCTCAACCAAGACTCCAAGAAACCACAGGCCTCTCATTAGGGCACTGTGCAGATGGTGGCACCCAACCTTCTTGCACATAGTGTGTTTGTCTGCAGAGGCTGGAGACATGCCGGGGCAGAAGCCAGATGGTTGGGATTTCCCAGCTGCCTGTCCAGTGAGTGATGGTCCCCTGTCTGGGCCTGTTGGGTGCTGCAGGGGACGTGTCTGTCTGGTCAAGAGAGAATAAAGGGAGAAGCCCTGGGTTTTGTTCTTTGTGCTAATTTACTCTCTTGTCTTGGTCCAGCCCTTCCTCTCTCTGAGCCTTAGTTTCATTTCCTCTAAGAAGGTGATGACACTACTGACTTTTGTAGATCGTACAGTCCCTGAAAAAGAGAAACACACACGCACTGAGTCTCCATCCTTCACTGGATATATAGAGCGTACAGCCTTGGGCTAAGCACAGCAGCCTCATGACTTCTACCTGAGGGAACAGAATCGTCAGCATTTGCTCCCTGGGACCTGGCACCACCTCCTCCCTGGATCCTGAATATTGTCTGTGGCCACACCTTGGTCTCCTCCCTGATCCCTGGTAATGTCTCATAACTATGGATCTTTGGTACCAGCTGTGCCACCTCTGGGAGACCTTCCGGTGTTGGACTTAATTACAAGCCTGGTGATGGGGGTGTGGGTGGGGGTCCGTGAGACCTGGATCCCCAGAATGGTCATGCACTGAGTGTGCTCCTTTGGCAAGTTTCCTAACTGAATCAACAAGACTTCCTGGAGGAGGAAAGCTTTAACTGGTCCTTAGAGCCTGGCTAGGGGTGGGGAAATTCTAGGCAAGGGAAGAATGCAGGCAGGTGCTAAAAACAGATGTTGGAGAGAGTAAGGTAACTTAGGGGGAAATCTGCTTCTGAAATGCTAAGTTGTTGAATGTATCTTTTTTTTCTGGATCCCACGTGTGTGTGTGGCGGGTGCTTTTTTGTTTTTCTCAGTCAGGGCCAGGCTCTCCCTGAGCGCATTTTGGGGGAAAGGTGGAAAAGGAAGAGAGCAAGGTCTTCTCATTGAGACAGGCCTGGGTTTGAATCCTAGCTTTGATCCACACAGAGGGACTTCGGGCTAAATTATTCAACCCCCTTGAGTTTCACTTTTCTCACTCGTAGGCATAGTGAGAAATGATTTAAAGGAAGAGATATCTTTTTCTCTCCCTCCATCCCCTGCCTCTCTCCCTCCTGCCCCCTGCCCCTCCTTCACCTCACCTCTCTCTGCTCGCTCTTTGGGAGAAGGAATCTCTTGCCTGGCTCCAGTACTGCTTCCCATGAGTGCAGCTTGCTGCCAACTCTGGTAGGGTGCCAAGGAGATGGTGCCATGGGAGAAAATTGTAGATACCGTTGAAAGAATGTGAAAGAGAATTCCATAGAATTGGAAAGGTCCTAAGTAGCTCTTTTTTGTTGTTGTTGTTTGCGGTACGCGGGCCTCTCACCACTGTGGCCTCTCCCGTTGTGGAGCAACAGGCTCCGGACACACAGGCCCAGCGGCCACGGCTCACGGGCGCAGCCGCTCCGCAGCACGTGGGATCCTCCCGGACCGGGGCACGAACCCGCGCCCCCTGCATCGGCAGGCGGTCTCCCAACCACTGCGCCACCAGGGAAGCCCCTAAGTAGCTCTTTAATGTGGGTTACAAACAAGTAGACTTGTGAGAGTTTTGTTTTGCTGTGTTTTTTGTTATACCCTTCCAGGGTTTTAGTCAGGTGACAGTGACCTGCGGCTAAGCAGCTTAGCACCATTGCCATGTGCCCAGTCACTTTAGATATTTATATATACATGTAAACTGCCTCCCCACAATCGTTTAAATTTGTGCACCCTGATCTAGCTCACCCTTTTCTCCTTAGAGACGAGGAAGCTGAGGTCAAGAGGGCAGAAGTGACTTGCCCAAGGTCACACAGTGGCCGGGCTAGACCACTTGGGTCTCAAAACTGAGCTCTGCTTTTGGCACAGAGAATGGTGTCTAAAGCAGAAGGACAGGGTTGGGACAGGAGGAAACACTTTGCAGGAAAAAGGGAATTTGTCTCCTGGGTGAGGTCGAGCTTTCTTAGATTGTTTTGTTTAGTCCAGAATGAGGGATTCCTCCTTGGATTCTGCTCCCAGCATCCTGTGGATTGGATGTTTCTCACCGTCCTTTTAGGTCTGGTGGAAAAAAAAAAAAAAAAAAAGATCACAGCCCTGAATTTCCTTGAGAACCTGCGGCTTCGGCTCCCCTGCTTCCTTTCAGGGCCCCTCCTGTAGGCAGGTTTTTACACATGATGAATTGCTGTGGTCAGCGCGGCAGCAAGCTGTGCCCAGGGGAACCCATGCTCAGCTCCGTGGCCAGTCTGCATCTCTCCAGCCGGACAGCCTGCTGCATGCGTCCCCGCGTAGACACTGTCACCGCTGCTGCATTCCCTCCGTCCCAGTGGAGGCATCGCAAATCACCGGGAGGGAAGTGTCCACCCCCTGGCCTGGCAGAGCGGAGAGAGAAGGTGGGTATTGCAGAGTCGGGAGAAATTGCTTCTGGTCGCCGGGGGCTTGAATCACCCCACTGGACTCATTAGGTTTCTCAGTGTTTCTTTTACGAATGGACTCGGCTGGAGGCTGTGCTATGGACGCGCCTGGGACCCTGGTCACTCTGTCCCGTAGACGCAGCCAACGCTTTGCTATTCACTTAGGTCTTTCAGGAAGCCTTTGTTGAATCTCTAGTGCCCTGCTGCATGCAATGGGGGATATGGAATTGAAAGACCAGTCTGAACTTCCATACTTGCATTCTGGTTGAGGTGCATTTTCACAAGTCAGTAAGTCAATAAGCCTGTGGGAGAGACGGCACCAGGGAGCATATTAATACATAGGGTAAATGTTCATTGGCTGCCTCCTGTATGCCAGGCATTGGTTTATTATGGTTGAAGTTCACTGGTCAGTGAGCTCGAGGGGTCTGGAAGAAGGAAAAATGTCAGCGGGCTGCCAAGTTTCATCATCCCAATAGCCACTTACATTTATTCAACACCTGCATGGGGTTAAACACATGATGTGGAAACCTTGTTATCACCCTGTGAAGGAGGGACAATCATCACCCCACTTCACACGTGGACCCCAGAGAGGCTCAGAGAGTCTAAGAACCCTCCCCACCAGGTCACCAGCTGCTAAGTGGTGGGCGGAGCTAAGACCAAGCCCCACGTCTGTTTGACTCCAAGGCCTCAATCCCCAAAGACTTGACTCTTCTGGTTGGAACTGAATTTGAAGAGTAGGCAGAGTAAAGGAGGAAATAGTATCATGGGTTGAGCCTCTCCAGAAGTTTGCACTTTCCTAAACGTGTCAAACTTGCTTCCTATTCCGTAGACAAAAGAAGACTCTAACAATATAACCTTCTAAATGCCCCCTGGGCCTTCTAGGCTGCTCAGTTGTTCAAAGCCAGAACATTAACTTCTCCATTATTAAACTTGTTTCTGAGAGGAACAAGCAAGAAATGGTTCCATCTTCCCAAGCACATTTTCTCCCTCTGCCCTATGATGGCCCAGCTCCCTGGCCACCCGCCCAACTCACAACCTGCATGACTTCAGGTGAGTTACCTGAATTTATTGAGACTCAATTTCTTTTTAAATCGGGGTAATAGTAGCTACCTTTGAAGGTGCTGTGAGATTAAATAAGATAATATTAAGTGCACAGTTCCTAGAGTAAGAGCTCAATCAAGTTAGCTTTTCTTAATTATTATTCTGTATTTTCTATTTTGCCTTAATTTTGGTCACCGTACTAGATGCTAATCCCCCCCCAAGGTACTTTTCACCTCACAGAATTGAAATATCAGCCTGGAAGTACAGTTTGAGGCAAAAATGAATGGATGTCTAAAGAGGTATTTTCATTGTTTATATCGGGCAACGGTGAACAGGAGCTCAGTTAGCCCCTCATGCTTTAATCAGTTATATTTTTGCTTGTTTGTTTTTTCACTCTTACCCACCCACTCACCATTTCCTACTAGGACTCATTTCCTACTAGGGACGAGTAATAGTTCCAGGAATTAAAGGTTTTTTTTTTTTTTTTTTTTCTTGCAGTGGAGCTGTTTAAAAGTACAAAAAATAGTAGAGAATGATATAACAAACTTATCACCCAGTTTTGGCAGTTATTGTCATTTTCCGAATCTTGTTTTAGCTATCTCTCCACTTTTTTTTTTAAACTGGAGCATTTTAAAGTAAATGCAGAATCTTGTCATTTTAGCTGTAACTACTTCCTAACTAGCTTAACTGATAAAGACTTAAAAATTATCGTGTCTAGCAATATTTATCATAAGCCTTTAATATCATCTGTCATGTTTAAATTTCCCAGATTGTTTCAAAAACTGCCTTTTAATAGTTGATTTGTTGATAGCAGAATTTAAGCAAGGTTCCCACATTTTGTTTGGTAATTATGTCTTTTAAGTCTATATTTCATTCTCCCCACCTTTTAATACCACTGACCTGTTTGAGAAATTGGGTTCTTTTGTTGATGATCACACATTACGGATTTAGTTGATTACTTCTTCCTAGTGTTATTTTAGTTGTTCTTCTATCCCCAGTATTTCCTGTGAAGTGGTATTAGGTCTAGAATGTGATTATACTCAGTGTCAGTATTTTTGGCTAGATGACATTGTAGGCAGGTATGGTGAGTGGGTTCTTCCTTTTCTACCACATCCTGGGCATGTAATGTCAGGCTGTCCTAAGTTTCATGATGTCAGCATGGTCTCACCATGACAAAGTTCTCCATCAACTTTTTACCTAATGGGTTTAGCATCCACTGATCTTGTCCAGATCATCTTCTCATTAGTGGTTGCAAGGTGGTGATTTTCTAATTCTTTCATTCTTTCCAAGCCCTGTTTTCTATGCTTTTCCTACCCTAATCTTTTTTTTTTTTTAATAGTATCCAGCAACCTTCAAATGTGAACATATATGGGGGCTCCAATAGTTTGGAGTTGGGCTGGCTATGTAAAAATCAATGGGGATCTTTATAAAAATACAGATCCCAGGGTTCCACTCTTGGGGTTTCAGACTTAAGAGGTCAGGAGAAGAATCCGGAAGTGTTCTTAGTTTTTAAATCAAGTTGCTAAAATGTAGCCAGTCCAGGGAAGTGGAGCTTTAAAATCCATCACTTCTTAACACTGCAAAGGACAAAGTTTGCCACCATGTATGCATGTCCTTGTTTGATGGGACACCAGATTGGGGACAGCAAGGGTGAGAGAAGCTGAAATGAACTTGGAACGTTCCAGGGTTATTGTGGCTCCCCCATGCTGCCCCTCACTTGGACTTTGTGGCTGTGCTTTCCTTTGCTGCTCCTGGTCTCCCTCCATCGCATGAACCTCAGAAACTTCAAATTGCATTAATATATGATTCCTTTGTGCCTCTCCCCAGTCTAGGTCTAATTACTCTGAGCTGTTGGGACTTGAGCGTGATGACAGAGGATTTTCTAGGATTATTCTCAGCATGTGACATTCAATTACCACTCCCTAGGAGGGCAGGGGTTAGCCAGGCAGGGAGCTGGTAGAGATGGATAGGATTTCCAGATAAGAATGGCAAGAGGCTCAATTTCTGGATGGATTCTAGAGTTGTGCTGCCTAAACTTTAGTGCATGCTTGTTAAAAAATACCATTCTGGGATCCCACGCCCGACAGTAGGTTTTAGTAGGTTTGGGGTGGAAACCGGCAGTTAGCATTTCTAATAAGCTCCCAGCTGATTTTGGTGTGTGAGGGTCATGGACCTTAGAGAGTCACTGTAATGGGCCCTCAAAAGCCTTGGGAGATGGGAGACTCAAAGGCATCTAGAAAAGCAGATAGTAATATGGAGCAGGTACCGACCTGGAGATTAGGAGACTGAGTTCTAACCCAGCTCTGTCAGTGACCCCTGAGGGATCCTGGGCAAACCCTTCTCCTTCTCAGCCCTTACTTGCCCTTGTGTAAAATAACAGTGTTGATTGGATCTGTGATCTAATTTTTTAAAGCAGAGACTCTTTTTGCACTCTCAATATTTAAATGGATTAAATGGGGGCTGTTGTGGTAGAAACAGGGATATGGAGTCAGCACACTTGGCATAACCACTTGCTTCTCACATCAGATTTTGGGACTCCTGCCACTGACATCCACACACAGCCTGAGGTCTTTGCAGAGCTGGTTTGAAAACCACTGATAGCTAGAGTTTCTTGTCACCCTAACGTTCAGTGATTCTGGGTTTGATCCTTCTGTACATGAGCAGGGACTCTCAAATCCCGGCAGCACTCTTCTTATAAACTTAATGAGAGGGTGAGAATGCTGTAAGGCCGCTTATCCCGCCTAGTAGAAATCTAAAGTAAATGCACGTCTGCTGCTGCTGATAGGTGGGGCGAGGCAGGCTTTCTGAGTTCCTACTTTGAACAGCATGTAGGGTACTAGGCATCATGGAGTCAGGCAGACATAGCTCCTTTTTTTCAAGGACTTACCTTTTATTTGGGGAGGTTCTTTTTTTGAAAAATTGAAATATATTAGACATATAAAAGATTTAAGGTGTACAGGACTTTGATTTGATACATTTATATGTTGTCATATGATTGCCATTGTAGCGATAGTTAGCACCTTTATCACATCACATAATGATCCTTTTTTTTTTTTTTTTTTTTATGCGGTACGCGGGCCTCTCACCACTGTGGCCTCTCCCGTTGCGGAGCACAGGCTCCGGACGTGCAGGCTCAGTGGCCATGGCTCACGGGCCCAGCCGCTCCGCGGCATGTGGGATCTTCCCTGACTGGGGCACGAACCTGTGTCCCCTGCATCGGCAGGCGGACTCTCAACCACTGCGCCACAAGGGAAGCCCTGATCATTTGTTTTTAATGGTTGGAATAAATAGGATCTAGTCTTTTAGTAAGTTTGATGATTATCATACAGTATTGCTGCCTATACTCACTCTACTCTGCATTAAATCTCTAGGGCTTTTTCCTTTATGACTCATTGCAAGTTTGTACCCTTAACCAACATCTCCCCAATTCCCCTGCCCTCCAGCTCCTGGTAATCATCATTTTACTCTCTGTTTTTATGAGTTTGGCTTTTTTAGATTACATGTATAGGTGATATCATACAGTATTTGTCTTTCTCTGTCTGACTTATCTCACTTAACATAATGTCTGCAAGGTCCGTCCGTTTATCGCAAATGGCAGTTGTCTGTCTCTCTTACGGCTGAATAATGTCCCATTATGTTTATGTATGTATATATCTATATATACACACATACACCACATCTTCTTTACCTATTTGTCCTTTGACACACACTTAGGTTGTTTCCATAATTTGGCTATTGTAATAATGCTGCAATAGACATGGGGGAGCATAATATCTCTTCAATATTCTGTTGTCATTTCCTTTGGGTATATATCCAGAAGTGGAATTGCTAGATCATAGGGTAGATTTATTTTAAATTTTTTGAGGCACCTATGTATCGTTTTCCATAGTGGCTGCACCAATTTACATTCCCACTAACCATGTACAAGAATTCCCCTTTTTTCCACATCCTTGCCCAAACTTATCTTTTGTCTTCTTGATGATAGCCATTGTAACAGGT
Organism: Globicephala melas; assembly: GCF_963455315.2. Taxonomy (NCBI): domain Eukaryota; kingdom Metazoa; phylum Chordata; class Mammalia; order Artiodactyla; family Delphinidae; genus Globicephala; species Globicephala melas. The sequence continues at coordinate 127,509,383 of NC_083316.1, forward strand.
ATGAGGTGATATCTCATTGTGGTTTTCATTTGTATTTCTCGTATAATTAGTGATGTTGAACATCTTTTCATGCACTTTTTGGCCGTTTGGATGTTTTCTTTGGAGAAATGTTTATTTAGTTCCTCTGTTTTTAAATTGAATTGAATGAAAAACAAACTAATTAACAATATGTGGGAATATGGAGTATAAAATTGGTGCTATAAAGTGAGAGAAGAGAGCTTTGAGCAATACACTGAGAGCTTCAAGAATGATTGGGGTTATTTACCATTGTTCACAAAAAGTATTACACACACACATGTAGTTGCTGATTAGCAAACACACGTGTTAGGTCTGTTATAGAAATCCAATTCAATGACTTTAGGAAGGGATCTGTTGGATCACAAGATGAGGAATTTTAGGATCACTCCAGCTTCAGGCATGACTGGATCCAGGCTCTCAATGATTTGGGCTTTTTCTCCATTTTTTGGCTCTGTTTTCCACACTGTCTCGCCTTCATTCTAAGGCAGGATTTCTCTGTATAGGAGAAGCAACATAATAAATCTCCCAACGATTCTTGGCTTATTATGATCTTTTCAGCTTGAAATTCCAGAGGAAGAGCAAGGCGCTCTCTCTGGCAACATTCAGATATTAAGTTTTAGGGGCTCAGACTGGGCCAGGGCTCTCTCGGAGCTGTCTACTCTGCGCAGAGGAGCAGAGAACTTTGCCTGGCTAGCCTGAGGCATGTGCCAGTCTCTGGGGTGAGTGACAGTGAGGGAGGCAGGGACAGGAGCACTATGGCTGTCCTGCCACAGCAGTGTGGGTGGGATGGCTGTTCCCCAAAGGAGAAGTAGAATGTGAGCGTGCCAGAGTCAACCGCTGTCCACCAAAAATATGGAAGTAAGAAAGAGCAAAATCGCTAGTAATCTAACGTAGGAGTTCATGCTCACACATGTGCAGAAAGACGTTCATGCTACTTTAAGTAAAAAACAAAAGACCATGATAGAACACAGTTCATACAATAGCATCTTATTTTTTATTTTTAAATGTATATTCTGTTTGCAGATGCACAAATATATATGCTTTGAAAGCATAAAAATGAAATGTGCTATTTTCTCAGTACAGGGTTTTTCCACTTGACAATCATGAACATTATTCGTTGCTGTTAAGTATCATCCTACACTATCGTTCTCGGGACTGTATTTTGTTATGTGGTCGTAGGATGATTCAGCTGATACCTGAGTTCCCTTAGGAGTGCGGAACAGCACTGACTGAGCTGGCATTGGGGTCTGCGGTCCCAGCTGTTCCTGCTAACTTGTGTTTCAGAGTAGACAGTGTCTGCCTTGCATTTCCTTTTTGGGTCCTTTTTAATGGGACCCAGTCACTCAGGTCCCCGGCAGGCTTGGGGAGTTGAGTGAGACCTTTAAGCAGGAATGTATCGACTGCTTCTGAAATAAGAATTCCAGGGCCCTGGCATTTATATATAGCCTTTATCTCAGCAGCCTTGTGCAGAGCTGGCGTTTTTGGGGTCAAGGCAGAAAAGATCAGGGACAAGCGAAAGCTGCAGGAATTGGTTGGTGGAAAGTAGGTTCTTCCAAAGCCGAGGTTGGGGTTCAGCCTTGACAATAACCTAGTGAAACTCCAGAGAAGTTGTATGCACACCAAGGATGCAGCTGTCTTGTCCACCTTGCAGAACTGCTGCAGACGAAAGAGCCGCAGGTGAAATGGGGGAGGGAGGGAAACATGGAGTTGGCTCTGTGCTTTGGGCTCTAAGGAGCCCTGACTGGACTTGCTGGTGGCCTCAGTGATAGTGGGAGACCTGTCAGGTCACTAGTGTGTGTCAGGCCGGTGGAGGACACAGTTTTACTGAGACCCTCACCTGGGGCCATGCCAAAGGCCATCCACTTCACTTCCGGGAAAAGGTTGACCCGTTTGCTGACTCACCCACCTAAGATACAAGGTGAGGGGATTGGGGAGAAAAGAAGCCAAGGTGTTGCTTCTCCATCTCAGAGCGGGGCCTTCCGGACTGGAAAAAAAAAAAAAAGAAGAAACAGAAAAGAAATGATAGGTGGGCTGAGAGTCCCTTTCTTCCAGAAGAATTGTGCTTAGGTGGGAAAACATGAGGGTTGCCAGTATAGGCCCTGAGGATGTGACTGTGGCTCTACTTCTTGCTGGCTGTATGGCTTTGAGCAAGTTACTTGATTAACTGCCAGTTTCCTCATGTCCAAAATGGGAATAAAAATAACAGCTACCCTACAGGCTCATTGGGAGTATTAAATGAGATCATGATGCGCAGGAAAATGCTTAGCATAGTGCCTGATAGATAGTGCTCAATAAATGTTAGCTGATGCTGTTAACAGGCATGGAGACTGGCTTTGATCGAAGCCAAGGTATGAGAGGTTACCTTCTAGAACACTATATTTTATATCATTCATGTATGGTCACGCAGAGACAAAAGATTGAGCGTCCCAGTGTGTTGTAGTAGAAAGTGCCCTCACCTAGAACCTGTGAGTCCTGAACGCTAGTCTGGGTTCTGCCCTAAACTCACTTTGAGACTTGGAGTTACTTCGTTCCTCTGGGCCTCAGTTTCCTCATTTGTAAAATGGGCTCTTAGGTGGATGGTCTTTGGACTGTTCCCTGGTACAACCAGGTTTCAGAGAGGTCTGGTGATTGCTCTGTGCCCCCGATTCTATGACAACCAGGACAGTAGTTGGGGTTTGATCAGTTTGGTATGTTTGGGTACTACACAAGATTCCTTTTGAGAATAGGGTCTGCTACTTAAAACCTGCTCTGCTAGTTGCTTTCTAAGGATTCTTGCAACTCGAGCATTTTACAGCATGGGATTAGAAATCCAGGGGGCAATTCTGTGTTCTTGTCACAGCATCATTACAATGGCAGCTCACACAGTGTCCTCATTTTAAAGATGAGTAAAGTGAGGGGAAGGCGGGGGAGGGTTAAACTAGGAGTTTGGGATTAACATGTACAAACTACTATATGTAAAGCAGAGAACCAACAAGGACCTACTGTGCAGCACAGGGAAATCTACTCAATATTTTATAATAACCTATAAGGGAAAAGAATCTGAAAAGAATATATATGAATATGAAGGTGAATATATATATTAATATAAATATAGATAAATGAGTCACTTTGCTGTAAACCTGAAACTAACACAACATTGTAAATCAATTAGAATTCAATTTAAAAAAAATGACCAAAAAAAAAAAAAGAGCAAAATGAGACTCAAAGCAAAGGGCTCGAGCAGCAAAGTCCAAAGACCAGCCGCTGATGCCAAGACTCAACTTGTGTCCTGGGTTCCCTGCCTTCCAGGGCTCCACTGCTTTCACTCCATGTTTCTGCCTTTTGAAACTCTTGGACACTGCATTTTATAAAATGGGGCTGCCACAGGCTGGGTGAATTCAGTGTTCCCAATACGCTGCTCATCTTAAAATATCACCATCTTGCTGTGCTCACATCTCAGACACATTTATCATGAAAGAAGGGCACATAGACATCCAGCCTTCGCTTGACCTTTAAATTACCTCCCTCTCATCGGCGGTGGCTGATCAGCTGCTCTTTTGGAGAACAGGTGGGTCGACATGAGATTGATTGGTCTTCTCTGCAGGGGATGTGACTTGGCCCACTCCAACCCTCTGACCTGCAGAGGACCTCTGAGCTCTGGGAGCCTCAGCCAGAAACAAGAGCATGGATCAGTAAGGCAGGAGGAGGGGTCCTCTGTGCCTGGATCTAGGAGCAGGAGAGAATAGCTTCTGAAGACTCAGAAAGAAGGCCAGTATTTGGGACCTTGGACAAGTCCCTTGGTCTCTCCCTCCCTGGGATCCTAGGATGTTTTTGATAATCAATGAATGTCACTCACCATCTGGCTCTAAAAGGATCGAGTCACTGGCCACTGCACTTTCCGACGTTTAACACACCCTGAAAGGAGTTCAGGGAAGAGATCAGGAATGAGGCACTGTGCGCTCTGGGAAAACTGGCAGAACAGGTCTTCAGATAGTTAGATATTTTCAAGAGAAAATTTTATGAACCCGATTTCTTGCATCTTCCCATACTTAGAAAGACACTAAAATCATCAGCTGAGATATCTGTTCATCATGACTAGCAGGAACCTCCTACCAAGGTGTGTGCTTGATTGCACGTACCCCTTCTCCAAAATCACATCTATGCTGACCTCCCTCCTTGCCTCTTTGGAACAGTTTCTCAGGGCTATCTGAGAGACTGTCTCCCTGGCTATAGGCCTCAGTAAGTCCCCAGAGAAAACCGAAACTCACAGTTCTCACATTGTGTGTTTTTATTTCAGTCAACAGAAATTGGGTAAGTAGATAGAAACTCCGCAGCCCAGGATGCACCAATGCACCAGTGACTCAGAAGCCGTTGTGCTGTGGTACAAAAAGTATAAGCTTTGGATCTAGCAGACCTGGATTTGAATCTCAGACCTGGTGCTTGTAGGAAGGAAAGTGTTGAGGTAGTTGTGAAACCTTGGGCTGGTCACTAAACTCCTCTGTACCTCAGTTTCTTCATCTAGAAAAAGGAAATAATAATGCCAACTTGCAGGATTATCATAAGGGTTAGGATCATCAATTTGCCTGGTGCCTGTCTTATAATAGGTGCTCAAAATAATAGTTTGTGTTATTATTATTTTTTTAAAATTAATTAAGTTTATTTTTGGCTGTGTTGGGTCTTTGTTGCTGCGCTCGGGCTTTCTCTAGTTGTGGTGAGCAGGGGCTGCTCTTTGTTGTGGTGCACGGGCTTCTCATTGCAGTGGCTTCTCTTATTGCGGAGCACGGGTTCTAGGTGCGCGGGCTTCAGTAGTTGAGGCACACAGGCTCGGTAGTTGTGGCTCGCAGGCTCTAGAGCGCAGGCTCAGTAGTTGTGGTGCATGGGCTTAGTTGCTGCACGGCATGTGGGATCTTCCCAGACCAGGGCTCGAACCTGTGTCCCTTGCAATGGCAGGCGGATTCTTAACCACTGCACCACCAAGGAAGTCCTACTTTGTGTTATTGATAGGAGAATGTTTTATGAAATAAAGACCTAAGGGCTTATGAGAGATGATGATTATTTTATTGGCTAACAGGAGGTCTATTCCTATTGGACCAACTGATAACAATTAGTTACCTCACAAAGAAAGAAGAATTTGGAATGGGACAGGACACATGAGTTTCCTTGGGTTTTGTCTGTGGGTTCTGTTTGGTTGCATTCGGCTATGAAACAACCAATTGTTGACCAGTGGAGCTGAGTTACACACTGGCTAAAGAAGTCCACTTTGAAAAAAGCTTATAGAGGTCTTAGTTTTCTGGGAGCAAGCGCATCAGAAGCCAATGTGTGACCGGGCTGCCAATACAGATAATAGGCTCTTGGAGTGCATTAAGAGAAGTAGCAAGCCTACAGTGAAGGAGGAGATGGCCGGGATACGCTTAGAAATCTGGGTTCCGTTCTCTGAGAGTCTCATTGTCAAACTTAAGTGTGTCCTGAAGAAGGTGATTAAGATAGGAAGGGTCTGGAGAACTTGCCAAGTAGGGAACAAGGACAAGGATGGGAGATTTTTATCCTGGAGAAGACAAGTGTCAGTGTGATCCATTTAAATCCCTGAAGGGCTGCCTTGGGGAACAGGGAGATGTTTGGTTCTGTGGGACACCAGGGTCACAGGGTTGGGGGGTGGGGGAAAGGCAGAGTCAGTGCTTTTTGCACAAAGTTTTCAAGAAGGCATATTCAGTTCAATTTAAAAAGATACCTTGTAGCAGAAAGGCACCTTGTAGCAAAAAGACATCTACCATGGAATTGGGCCACATTCTGAGGTAGCGTGTACCAGAGGCCAGCCATAGTGAGGCAGGGTGATGTGGAGGTCGTGAGGACAAGATTTGATGTCAGATCTGGGTTCAGATCCTGACACGGTCATTTACTGTGTGGGCAAGGAAGCAAACCTCTCTAGATGTAGTTTCCTTAGCAATAAAATGGAGATAGTGTCTAAATTCCTGGGTTGTGAGGATTAAATGAGCTAATACACGGAAAACCCTTAACAGTTGCTGTTCCTATCATTTTGGTTACTTATGGCGGATGTTCTGCTGGCCGGGTTTCTTTCCCGCTCCTCATTCTTGGGATTCTATGAGTAAACAGGCCACTGCTTTTTCTCCTTCATTGTTCTCCACTTGCAACCAGTTGCTGTTTCACTGTGTTGTGTTAATAACATAATTCTAGAGAAAGCTGGCCTGATGTGATTGTTTATTAGCGCTTCTTCCTCATTAATTTATATCTTTTTCCCCAGCTGATGAGCATTTTTTGCTTAGAAGTTCATTACTTCTCCCCCCCCATTCCAGCAATGCAATTTAAACAACATTAATCCGGTATTTAGCGAGAAAATGGGGTTTTATAATGGGAAACACTCAGTTTGAGAGGTAATCTTCTTTTTCTCTTTTTTTTTTTTAATTTTTATTTTTTGATCATGCTGCGCGGCATGTGGGATCTTAGTTCCCCAACCAGGGATCCCCGCACCCCCTGCATTGGAAGCGGGGAGTCTTAACCACTGGACTGCCAGGGAAGTCCTTTCTTTTTTTCTTCTTAAATAACATTAAAAAAAAATCTTAAGTTAATGACGAATCACCACCAATTGTCTTGGAGGAAGGTTGCAGAGGGGATAACAGATGAGGGTTCTGGAATTTTAGAGCCAGACATACTCTCCTCTAGCCCCTCATCTTATATGAGGAACTCGGGCCTCAGGGAGAATGAATTATGGGCTCCTGGCCACCAAAGGGTAAACAGCAGAGATGCTGGGGTGTGAATCTCTTCCCACTGTACCGAGCTGCGTTTCCTTTGCTGCGGGGGCTGCAGGCTTGAATCCTCTTCTTCTGCTGTGTAGCCTGCACTTAGCAAGTATTTTAACTTCACTGAAGCTCAGCTTTTTAAATTTATAAACTGTCCATGTGGTAGTAGTTTCTTCCTTGTAAGTATTATGGGTAGGATGATCTAAGTAAAGCCATTACACCATTGCTGGTAACTAGAAGGTATGGAAAGAGTATTTCTTAAATGAAGGGATAACAAGTTCAGGTTGTTACTGTTGATAGTGGTTATTTACCTGAGTGCTTCCCAGATGCCAGGCCTTTGCTGAGTCCTCCATACAACCCTGGGAGGTAGGTATTATAATATGTCTCTACTGTCAAGAGAACTCTGCAACTTGTGTTATTTCCCCATCCCTGCCTTGTTCGTTGCTCTCCACCCCCATCCATTCCTACCGGACTAAACAGTGACACCCTTACGATGGAGAGTTATTAGGGATCTGTTTCAGAACAGCAGAGGCAGCTCCTGGGGAGTTGCCTCTTATTCCACACAGTCAGGGGCGGAGGCATCTCACAATACAGGGTGGGGCTTGTCAGCAGTGAGAAGCAAAGGAAAGCGGGGTGACTCACCTTGGGTCCAGGAGGAGGAATCTGACTAATCATCCCTTACACCAGTGGGTCTCAACCGGGGACAGTTCCGCCCCCCCCCCCACAGGTGACATTTGGCAATGGTCTGAGACTTTTTGTTGTCACAGCTGGCAAAGGGGGGTGGTATGAGTGTGCTACTGGTATCTCGTGGGGAGAGACAAGGGATGCTGCTAAATACTGTAAAGAGCACAGGGCAGCCTCCACAGCAAAGAATGATCCAGCCCCAAATGCCACTAGGGCGAAGGTTGAGCTCCACTGCCCATACCCATCCAGTGATTTGATCTTCGTAACACATCGTGAAGCTGGATGAAAGGGAGCTGATCCTTAATAAGGGTAAAGGGCCCTCTTTTGTGCCAGGCATTGAATTAGGCTAGAGTTGGGAAAATAGATTTTAATCTGCGTGCCAACTTGATCAGTTGGTAGGGGCTTCTTGGATCGCTCTAGGGACAAGGATTCTGAGGCTCAGCAGGAAGGCTCCCAGCTCTGCCACTTTTCATCCATGTAGCACTGGGCAGTTACTTAACTTTTCTATGCCTTAGTTTTCATATTTATAAAATGCCAGTGATAATAGCATCTCCCTCACTGGGTTGTCAGAGGATTAAATTAATATTCCTGGGCTTCCCTGGTGGCGCAGTGGTTGAGAGTCCGCCTGCCGATGCAGGGGAAACGGGTTCGTGCCCCGGTCTGGGAGGATCCCACATGCCACGGAGCGGCTGGGCCCGTGAGTCATGGCCGCTGAGCCTGCGCATCCGGAGCCTGTGCTCCGCAACGGGAGAGGCCACAACAGTGAGAGGCCCGTGTACCGCAAAAAAAAAATAATAAAAAATAAAAAAGAAATTAATATTCCTAATATACAACACGATGGCACGCTGTTACCATCATCATCACCTTCACTATCAGGGACATAATCTTGCCATATATTTACCATCCTTGTTGTACTCAAATGATATACAATCTCTTAAGTACGCAAGACATGTATAATTGGTCCCATTTTTTAGGATGAGAAAATTGCATTGCAAGCTGGTTAGAGCGTTCAGAGAGATGATTCCAAGTGTTAAAATATAGAGGCGAGCCTTTACAGAGAGTGTCATCTTAATTCATGAAATGTTTTGTCAACCAGTGTTATCCTTTGCCCAACTCTGAAATGTCTGTACAGATCCTCAGGGGCTGATCTTTACTGCACGTTTGTACTGTTCAGGTTGGTGTGAGCTGTGTTCCTGTCGTTAGGCAATAAAGGGCACTTTGGCGCTTACTGATCTGAGCTGCCCGTGGGGCTTCCAGAACAAGAGCAAAGTGGAATCACTGAGACCACAGGTGATAGCGGCACCTCTGGCTCACATATGGGCAGCCCACATATGGTATTATTTTGTTTGTCTCTCTCCATTTTTCTTAAATTTACGACTTCAAATTTTCTTTGCTTTCAAAAACTAAGTGAGACAGAAATTTCTTTTTTAAAAAAACTTTTAGCCCGCCGCCGCCACTACTGTAGCATTCAGGGCCCCTCAATGCAGGCGGCGGAGGCGGAGGCCGTGGCGGAGGGATGGCCGACGCAACAAACCCGAGGTGCTTAAGGCTGCTGGCGACGACAGACAGCATCCGCAGCCTGCGGAGCCGCCGGGGAAAACCTCACCCGCCCGAGCAGGAGAAGCAGTCGCCGCAGCACAGCGGCAGCTCCAATGGCGTTAAAATGGAGAATGATGAATCAAAGAAGAGAAACCTGAATTAAAAGAAAAATCTACAGGAAATAAGAGGGTCAATGGATTTCATCCTCATTCAAAAGACAAGAATTCAGGCACTGGAGAAAGGAAGGGTCCAAATCGTAACAGAGTTTTTATTAGCAACATCCCATATGACATGAAATGGCAAACCATTAAAGATCTAATAAGAGGAAAAGTTGGGTCAGGTTACATACGTGGAGCTCTTTAAGGATGCGGAAGGAAAATCAAGGGGTTGTGGTGTGGTTGAATTCAAAGATGAAGAATTTGTCAAGAAAGCACTAGAAACTATGAACAAATACTTAGTGGAAGACCCTTGAATATCAAAGAGGATCCTGATGGAGCAAATGCTCGTAGGGCATTGCCACTGACAGGGGGATCATTTCCAGGAGGACATGTACCCAACATGGGATCAGGATTGATGAATTTACCACCTTCCATTCTCAATAATCCAAACGTTCCTCCTGAGGTTATCAGTAATTTGCAGGCTGGGAGACTTGGTTCCACAATTTTTGTTGCTTGGTTCCACAATTTGTTGCTTCAAAGTTGGTTGGAAGGAGCCAAAGGAAGTGTTCAGCGTAGCTGGAACTGTAAAGCGGGCAGATATTAAAGAAGACAAAGATGGCAAGAGCAGAGGAATGGGCACAGTCACTTCTGAACAGGCAATTGAAGCAGTTCAAGCAATTTCTATGTTCAATGGGCAGGTTTTGTTTGATAGACCTATGCCTGTGAAAATGGATGACAAGTCTGTCCCTCATGAAGGCTACCGTTCATATGATAGTAAAACACCACAATTACCACGTGGTCTTGGAGGCCCTGGAATGGGACTTGGTCCATGTGGACAGCCTATTAGTGCCAGACAGTTGAACGTAGGTGGTGGAATGGGAAATTTAGGTCCAAGTGGTATGGGAAAGGATGGTTCAGGTTTTGAAGGAATGAATAGAACTGGAGGAGGAATTGGGTTTGGTGGTCTGGAAGCAATGAATAGCATGGGAGGATTTGGAGGAGTTAGTCAAATGGGAGAGCTATACCGTGGTGCGATGACTAGTAGCATGGAGAGAGATTTTGGACGTGGTGATATTGGAATAAATCAAGGCTTTGGAGATTCCTTTGGTAGCCTTGGTGGTGGAATGGGTGGCATGAACAGTGTGACTGGAGGAATGGGGATGGGACTGGATCAGATGAGTTCCAGCTTTGACAGAATGGGACCAGGTATAGGAGCTGTCCTGGAAAGGACTATCAATATGGATCAAAGATTTTTATCAGGTCCAATGGGAAGTGGAATGAGAGACAGAATAGGCTCCAAAGGCAGCCAGATATTTGTCAGAAATGTCATGTAATGTTTGCAGAAATAAAAATGGAGAATGGAAGGTCAAAAGGCTGTGGAACGGTCAGATCTGACTCCCCAGGATCAGCTGAAAAAGGCTGCAGAATAATGAATGGCATAAAAATCACTGGCAGAGAAATTGATGTTCTCTTGGATCATAATGCATAATTTGAAACCACGGTTGGAACATTCTTACATCTGTTTTGCTGAATCTCTTAGTAAAAGTCATTTTTTTAAGTAATACTGTATGCTTACAAAAGTTGTAAAAATGTACTTTTAAAACTCCCACCAGCTTTTAACAGTATAGTGTTAAATATACTCTGATTTTTGTTAATCTCAAGTTTGGATTTTTAAAGACAGCAAGTCTGGTCGTTCAGTTTAAATGAATGGTTGTACTATTTTTAATGAAATAAGCCATTTTCATGTTGTTTTCAGTTCTACGTAGTGGGATTTGTTTGTTCAAGTGTCCCCAGCTTTTATCAACGTATTGTAAGGTAAAACATAGGTGGTTTTTTCAAACCTTCTGTTTAATATATGTAATTGTTCTTGAAAAGCAAGGGCTCAGACAAATTAGGATATGATCTTGGTTGGTTTTAAATTACTTTTTGTTGGTGATAAAGAATTATTGTAAGTTTTAGATTCTAAAGTTCAGAATATTTTTCATTTGACTTAAATGAAGAAATGGAGTTTTCTTTCTCTGCCCTTCCCCATCATTCACATTTTCCACATAACACTATTAACATTAACCGCCACAGCCCCTTATTTTATTATTTCCAATAATTCCAAGTTCATATAGAACTGATAATGTTGCAATCCCCAAGTATAGTAATAGGCAGATTACTCCCAACTTTCTGTCTAGTTTCCAGCCATTAAGATGAACTGCTAAGAAAAGAAAAATAATTGAAATGTTGAGAAAGATGGTTATGTAAGTTAGTCCTCCACTGTTCACTTCTACAGGAGCAGATGCATTTATAAATGCAGTTTTAATAAACCATGGAACTCCTAGGCACAGCATATCGAACACGTTGGATCCCACAGTGGTAGACATAGCCATATCTCCTTTGCCTGCAAAAAAAGCATGTTGTTAAAATATGCATACCAATACTGTATTTTATTAATAAGCTTCATAAGAATAAACACTGGATACTTCTTCCGTTTGTTTTGGAAAATTGTTGTGTCAGAGCAAAAGTTACTGAGTTTGTATTTTTGAATTTTGGGGGGGGTTAGTGTTTGAAGTCTTAACATTTATTTATCCAATAATTATCTATTTATTAAACCATTTTTCAATAAGATATGTAGATTACTTGTTGTTTTTCATCGTAACGTGGTTAATTATGATTTACTGCACATTTCAGATGAATATTATTTGGGGGTTTAGATTCAGTGAAATTAATCTGCTATTAAATAGTAAATCCTTCCTCTTGAGTCACTCCTTTTTTTTTACTTCAAAGTATGTTACTGAGGAAATAAATATTTTAAAGTTACCTTTGCTCAGTGTATTTCAGCCAGGCTTTTAAGAATGGACATTGCAGTTTGACAGACCTACTTCTTACCTTTTCTTAGAACAAACACACTTGCGATCGTGTCTGGTACGCTTGTTCCTGCTGCTAATAAAGTAAGACACATTACTGTATCTGGAATTTCTAATGTTTCCCCTGTAATAAACATAGATATTACAAGTTCCAAATCTTATAGATTCACTAACTGTTCTCGGCAGATATTTCTTTCCTGAAAAAGAAAATAGGCATATTTAGATTTCAGAACCAAGATGTACTTACTTAGATTTTAGCTAGCAAAATATTTGAATAATATTGGTGAATTGGTAACCCGAGTAGCACAGATTTTTAATGGCAGATATTGTTATTTGATACACAAAATTCTACCAAGGAGTAATTTCCCTACCTGCTATGCTTACAGAAGTTTTGGATGTCCACTGTTATCAAGGCTGTTGCTTAAAATACGCTAATGAGATTGGTCATTTTCTCTTTTCCTTTTTAAAAACATTTCCTAAAGAGGTCAGATTTAAGCAAATTATTTATAGCTGTTTTTAAGCTGTAAATGTGTTAACATGGTATGCATTTTTAAAGTCGCACTTTAGTGACAGACCTTAGTTTAGTGTTTTCTTTGGGAAATCATAAATCTGAGGAAAACAAAATAGGATTCTGCTTGAGTCTTTCTATCTTTATGGTCCTAGTTTAATACTTCTGTTAAATCTGATGTCAGTTCAACATTTTTAATAAACATATTCATTTTGGGAAACAGAACTAGAGGGAAGTTTAAAAAAAAGTAAATGTAGCTGCTCTTAATATTGTAATTGAAAACTTACTTTAGAATTTTTTTCTTAAAATGTTAATTAAAAGAACTTCAAGTAGCATGTTTATTGCATGCTTATATGTTGATATTGGAATTGCAGTTGGTTGTTAATTTTGTTACTGGTTTGCCAGAGTTCATATGTACATAAATAACACTAATATTTATCAAAAATTTTTTTAAAATTTTATATTGGAGTTTAGTTGATTAACTGTTGTGTTAGTTTCAGGTGTACAGCAAAGTGATTCAGTTATACATATACATGTATCTATTCTTTTTCAGATTCTTTTCCCATTTAGGTTATTGCAGAATATTGAGCAGAGTTCCTTGTGCTATACAGTAGGTCCTTGTTGGTTATCTATTTTATATGAGTAGTGTGTATATGTCAATCCCAAACTCCCAATATATCCCTCCCCCCCCAGCTTTCCCCTTTGGTAAGCATAAGTTTGTTTTCTAAGTCTGTGAGTGTGTGTCAGTTTTGTAAATAAGTTCATTTGTATCATTTTTTTGAGATTCTGCACGTAAGCAATATCATATACTTGTCTTTCTCTGTCTGACTTACTTCACTTTAGTATGATAATCTCCACATCCATCCATGTTGCTGCAAATAGCATTATTTCCTTCCTTTTTAATGGCTGAGTAATATTCCATTGTATATATGTACCACATCTTCTTTATCCATTTATCTGTCAGTGGACATTTAGGTTGCTTCCATGTCTTGGCTATTGTGAATAGTGCTGCTGTGAACGTTGGGGTGCATGTATCCTTTTGAACCATGTTTTTCTCTGGATATATGCCCAGGAGTAGGATTGCTGGATCATATGGTAGCTCTATTTTTAGTTTTTTAAGGAACCTCCATACTGTTCTCTGTAGTGGCTGTACCAATTTACATTCCCACCAACAGAGTAGGAGGGTTTCCTTTTCTCCACACCCTCTCCAGCATTTATTGCTTGTAGATTTTTTGATGATGACCATTCTGTCTTGTGTGAGGTGATATCTCATTGTAGTTTTGATTTGCATTTCTCTAATAATTAGCTATGTTGAGCATCTTTTCATGTTGCTGTTGCCCATCTGTATGTCTTCTTTAGAAAAATGTCTATTTAGGTCCTCTGTCCATTTTTTTTTTAAATACTACTCTTTATTTATTTATTTATTTTTGGCTGCTTTTGGGTCTTCATTGATGCACACAAGCTTTCTCTAGTTGCGGTGAGCGGGGGCTACTGTTCATTGTGGGGTGTGGGCTTCTCATTGCAGTGGCTTCTCTTGTTGTGGAGCACGGGCTCTAGGCATGTGGGCTTCAGTAGTTACAACACGCGGGCTCAGTAGTTGCGGCATGCAGGCCCTAGAGTGCAGGCTCAGTAGTTGTGGTGCATGGGCTTAGTTGCCCTGCGGCATGTGGGATCTTCCTGGACCAGGGATCGAACCTGTGTCCCCTGCATTGGCAGGCAGATTCTTAACCACTGTGCCACCAGGGAAGTCCCCTGTCCATTCTTTTGATTGGGTTGTTTGTTGTCTCTCTCAATTTTTAAAATTTGAATTTGTGGTCAACATTTAAAAATCAAAAGATAGCTAATAAAAATGTAAAGTTCCAGTGTCTTTGAAAATGAGAATATCTGGTTATACTCAGCCCACATTACTGCATGGTAAAAATTGGCTGGGGTAGCCTCTCTCCTCCCTTCAGTCGCTGGACTTGCTAGTTTCCCCCACTCCCCACCAGGCCTCAGTGTGTTCTCAACACTGAGACTGAGTGGCAGCTGCTATCTGTTCACTCACACTTGGTCTGCTTTACTTGTTTCCATTGCCTACCTGGTTCTGCAGACTTTGGAATTGGCAGCTGTTTGCACAGAGCTGATTATACTCCTTACGTTCAAAGGATGTGTTGACCTTTGCTACCCGTGAGGAAGTCAGGGCAGGGATTATTGTGCCCATTTTCCAGATTGGAAAACTGAGGCCCAAAGTTAAACAAGTTGCCCAGGATCACATAGCAACTTTAGTGCTGAGATGGGAGTAGTTTTATGGATGCTTAAGCTTTGCATTTGGTTTGTAATTTTTGACTATGAGAACACGGAGACATTTAATTTTTTCCCACTGTCCTCTGGTCCCACAACTATAAAAAGAGAATACTGGTTTAGATTAGTACTTTCCAGACTTCGTGGATTTCTAAAATTCCCAAAAAATTGGGGTACCCAAACACAGGGTTGTCAACATTGGTATCAACTTACAAAACAAAACCCCAAACATTTGCTACCACCACTATTTCATAAAAGAAGGGATAAATAATAACTATAAAAGACGGAAGAACATAGTCTCAGAATAAAGGGGGTTTCTTTCATCAAAGTGTCTATGCATATGTACACATATTATTAAACATTTCCTTAATTTTCCATTTCACCATGGCAGATAGAGGTACTAGTTTTGGGGGAGTGGCTGGCTTGGGAGATCTTTAAGGTTATGCCTAGCTTACTCATTCTAGATCTTTTTTTTTTCCAGTGCTGTAGTGAGAGCCAGTTCACCAAGCCAGCCCCCAAATATACATCAGAATATCTGCAGTGTCCTGGGCAGTTATTTGGGCACATGCCCTTCTGGTTTCTCTTCTGTTCCTGTTTCCAGATCCTCTGGCCTTCATGAGTAGAAAGAAATCACCTGGTCCTTATGAAAAGATTATTCAGTAGTTGGGAGTTAGTTTCTGGTCACAAATGGAGCGTTCACTGGATAGAACCATGCTAAGGGCTCTCTGAGGGGGTGACAAATAAGAAGCTGGACACAGGGCCTGCCTGATCTCAGAAAGTACCAATTCTGAGAAAACAGTCTTAGAAAACTGGAGAAAAATAAGCTTTACAGGAGAGGTCGAGAGAGAAGTGGTTGAGTTCCAATTCTGCTACCAATTTACTGTGCAACCTTGGACAATCCACGCCCCCCCCCCCCCCCCGCCCCCGTGCCTGAGTTTCATTCTCCATAAAGCAGAGGGATTGGGTTGGATGCTTTAAGCTTTCTTTTAGTTCCCATATGCGATGATTTAATGTAATTCAGTTCATAAAATCAAAATATAAATGGGGAAGGCTCTTACAGGTCATCTAGTAGAAGTACCCTTCTGTCTATTTAACTACATGCAAATGAAACCTCTCAGCCACAGCTTCAAGGGACCCCAGATGTCCCTTCCATCCCTCAGAGCAGTGCTTTGCTCTGAGAGAGGCAGGGAGGTGGAGTGGTGGAGTTACCCAGTGTACCATTCGTGGGTTAGGAAAGGGCCTTCTTGTTTCATTAAGAGCCCAACTTTCCTGTCCCTAGGCTACAGGGCTCTTAGGAGGAGCAATCTTCCTTTTCTGCTGTGTTCGTTGACTCCAGTTCACCTTTTCTTTTTATTTTCAGTTAGGAGCAAATTATGACCACCTCTGTGGGTTTACTTACTTGCTGAAATTTTTTTCTTTGGAACCTCAGGGAATGTGGGGTAGAAGGGGTGGGTGGGACTCACGGGTCCTTAGAATATCAGGGTTGGAGAGACACACAGAGAGGATCCAGTTTGGATCCCCAGCTGAAGTGTGAGTCACTCCAGTCACCTTCCTATCAAATGCTTATCCAGCCTTCCCTTGACTACCAAAGAGAAGCGCTCTGTATTTTGGCGTAACACTGAGTGATGTTCCTTTTACTGAGCTGAAATCTCTTTCCTGTGATTTGTTACCAGTTGTTTCTGGCTCTGTCCTCTGCAGCCACTCAAGAGAAATCTGTCTCCTTTTCCGTTCTGAGGTCAGACCTGTAGACTTTTCTTGCAGCTGAGCATTTCCTGCACCCTCACCCATTTCTCTTTTGATATAATCTGTAAACTTTCTCCTTGGGCCTCACCCTGATTTGCTTATTCAGTTTCTTTCAACAAGTGAGTAATTTTTATCATACAACAAATGAGTAATATTTACTAAGTGCCTACCATACGCTAGGTATTGTGCTGGGTGTTGGTGATGGAGTGGAGATTAAAACCCGCTTCCTGGCTTCTGGGATGTGGTGAGAAGAACATGCCGTTGAGTGAGGAATTCGAAGTTGGAGTGGTTGGGTTTGAACTCCAGCTCTACCACTTACCATTTTGTGCCATTGGACAAGTTGTTCAACCTCTCGGATCCGCAGTTTCCCCATCTGTTGAATGGAGGGAAATAATAACGACTACTTCATTAGGGTTATTAGTAGTTAATAAATAAAAAGTGCTTATCTATTTTGATGATCTATCCCTATGTTTCTAAATATTGAAGGTTAAAATAATTCAATTTGCAAAAGCAAGTGCTTAGAGTCAAGCCTGGCACATTCTAAACACTGAAAAAATGTTAGCTCTGGTTACTGTGATGGAGCAGAAGACACTGAGGTGTATAGACTGAGGAATTCACTAAGCTACTTCACTAAGGAAGTAGCTTTTAAGCTGAGGTTTTGCAAGGTGGGCAAGAGCCGGTTAGGTGTCAAGGGAGAGGAGAGCAGTTCGGACAGAGGAAACAGCGTGTGCAAAGGCCCTGAGGAGAAGATCTTGGCACGTGGCAGGAGCTGAAAGCAAGCCAACGTGGATGGCGCTTTGTTAGTGAGAGAGGGAGAGCAGTGGGGGACATGGGGCTGGAGTGGTGACTAGGGCTGTGTAACGCAGGACTGCATATGTCATTTGAAGGACTTAGGTATTCTAAGAGCAATGGCCAGCCAAAGGGCTTTAAGTGGTGGAGAAGCATGACAAAGATTTGCTTTTTAAGATCACTCTGGGGCTTCCCTGGTGGCGCAGTGGTTGAGAGTCCGCCTGCCGATGCAGGGGACACGGCTTCGTGCCCCGGTCCGGGAAGATCCCACATGCCGCGGCGTGGCTGGGCCCGTGAGCCATGGCCGCTGAGCCTGCGCATCCGGAGCCTGTGCTCCGCAACAGGAGAGGACACAACAGTGAGAGGCCCGCGTACCGCAAAAAAAAAAAAAAAAAAAAAAAAAGATCACTCTGGCTTCTCCATGGATTCTGAATACATGGAATTCTTTGGAATCCATGTCTTTTAATTTGTACCCTCTTATTAGTGCAACCAAGGATCATATTTGTTCTTTAGGCGGTCTTAAAAAAACAGTGGCTCATATCCGGGGTCTTATTACAAAGGCCTTGCTTTCACTTACTAGTCTTCAAACGCCCCAAAGAATTATGTGATAAAGGCTTAAAGTATTATCCTATATAGAAAAGTGACAATCGTTTAGGTTGGAAATCTTTAGATTATGGGAGCACAAACTCCACCTGTATGGGTTCTGGCATTGTAACCGGTGGTGGCGAGGAAGATCTTCAGATAGTCCTGAAATCCTGAGGTGGTCTGAGCCCTCTGCTCTCCAGGCATGGGTGCCTTTGACTGTGCACCATTTTGGGATGCCCATGGAGTCGAGTGAGGCCTTTGAACCAAGTCTTGGGTGGAGAGACAATTCTTTTACGAGGTACCATGCCCCCACTCCTTTCCGGTCAATGGAACTAAAA
The DNA here is from genome assembly GCF_963455315.2 of Globicephala melas. NCBI lineage: Eukaryota > Metazoa > Chordata > Mammalia > Artiodactyla > Delphinidae > Globicephala > Globicephala melas. The sequence goes on from NC_083316.1 coordinate 127,527,611, forward strand.
TAATAGGGCAAGAGTTAGGTGGATTGTAAGTGACCCATTGACATCAGAAGGACAGGTCAAATAATTTATTTTCTTCTAAATCTGGACTATGCTGCTATAACTCCCAGGAACTATTTTTAGCACCCATCACTCTTGTTCTACTTGTGAGCATTTGTTGGAGTGTGCACACACGCACACATACACACTGCTTAAAGAGACACACACACTCACATGTCCTCAAACGGAAGCAGGTGTGAGCACGTATACACGAGTGACCTTGATCACAAGAGCATGTCCAGCCTCCCAACTCACAGTGTCTCCCCTTGACCTACAGACTCACACATCCCTGCAAGCACATCCCACACAGGCCTGCCTTTAGATCTGAAGAGGTCATCTGGCCATCTCCTGCTTCCTTCTGTGTCCTGGTTAACTGCCTGAGAAGTGGTTAGGATCTTGCTGCTCAAAGTGATGTTGGTAGACCAGCAGCATTGGCTGGCATCGCCTGGGGGCTGTTAAAAAGGCAGACTCTCAGGCGCTACCCCAGGCCTCCTGCGTCAGAATCTGTCTTTTAACAAGATCCCCAGGTGGTTTGTATGCAAACTGAAGTTTGAGAAGCCCTTAGCTAAAATATTTGCCTTCTTTGGTAAACACAGCTGCAGCTCCAACCAGAGGAACTCTGCTTTTATGTTTTACGCCAATGGCTTCCACAGAGGATTTTGCTGGAAGAGAGGGCTCCCCTGCTAGGGTGAGTGTGAAACTGCCACACCACACTGTGGGCTCTCCGGCTTATAGGATCTGGTCTCCTCTCAGAGCTGCCTCTGTGGCTGCATTCTTCTATCTGGGACCTTCTCATAAACTTTTCCTGTTTGCTTTGCTGTTTGTTTCTCTCTAGCCTCCTCTCCCTTTGCACGGCTAAATCCCTTGCAAGAGCAGATCTGTCGGTTTCAATTTAGCCATCTCATAGGCTTCCAGTTCACTGTGTCTCTTTACTAATACTGAGCACACTTGGAATTATGTGCTCAAGTCCACCTCTCCAAGAGATTACAAACTCCATCAGGTGAGGAATTACGTCTGTCTTGTTACCTGTATAGGCACACAATAAATATGCATTCAAAGAATGAATGATAAAGGTAGCTTATTCTAAGAGGAGTATGAGTAAGTCATTCACTCATTCATTCATTCACGCAGAAAACATTTCTTGAGCATCTACTGTGTACCAAGCAGTGTATGGAGTCCTGGGAACATACATAGCTCAGGTCTGGGTCCTGACTTTGTTGCTCAGTGTCTAGTAGGTGGAGATGGACGTGTAAACCCCTAGGTACAGGTGGAAGCCCATATCGGTTACCATGAGACACAAGGGAAGAAGGGGCTGATTGTATCTTGTCCCTGCGATGGTTTGTTAATATCTCAGCCAGGCTTTGAGCTGCTTTGTTTCTCTCTCAGTGAGGAACTGGCTATTCCAAGGCTTAGAGGACATTCTAAATCTTGATTCTGAATTTTTCTTAATTTCCACGGGTAAATTTCTCAAGCATAAATATTGATTTTTAATGAATAAATCTCTGACTTCTCTCTTTTTTTTTTTTTTTTTGCGGTACGTGGGCCTCTCACTGTTGTGGCCTCTCCCATTGCTGAGCACAGGCTCTGGACGTGCAGGCTCAGCGGCCATGGCTCACAGGCCCAGCCGCTCTGTGGCATGTGGGATCTTCCCGGACCGGGGCACGAACCCGTGTCCCCTGCATCAGGACTCTCAACCACTGCGCCACCAGGGAAGCCCTGACTTCTCTTTTTTTTTAAAGCAGTGCTCTTCTATTTCAGTTTGTTGGGGGTGGTTCCCTATCCTTCATTTCTCCCCAGAGGTCAGATGTAGAATCAACCCAAATATAAAGACAAAGCAAAGGCCTGAAAAAGGAAAATCTTGGAGAGCTTAGACAATTTCTTCTTTCTTTCCTGCTGTCTCTCTTTCCATCCCTCCATCCTTCTTTCTCCTTTCTTATGTTCTTAGGATTCAGTATCATTCACCTCCACACATGGCTTATCATCTTAGCGGAACAAAGAGATAAATAAGCAATGTAGCTAAGTGTGCCATATGTTCTGATGGGAAGGGTGAGTTGCTCTGAGGGACATGGGGAAGCAGAAGTATCTGTCCTAGTCCATGCTTCCTGGAGGAAGCAACAATTCAGTTGAGAACTGGGGATGAACAAGTGTTAGGGGAAGTGTCAGAGGTTGAGGTCAGTGCCAGGGTAGGGGGGCAGTCAGAGTGGTGGGAGTGTTGCAGGTAGCGCATAGCATGTGCAAAGGCCCGGAAGCAAGAGGGAGCACAAAATGTTGGGGGAGCTGAGAGAGGAGCAGCAGTGGCTGGGACATAGGGGCTTGGAGGGAAGGAGTTTGGGGGTGATGGGGAGGCAGTGGCCTCATGGTGCAGGACTCAGTAAGCCACTTGCAGTTGTTTGGACTTGGTCCTGGGCAAATGGGGAACTAATGAAGGGTTTTAGGCTGAGGAGTGGTATGACCATATTTGAGTATTGCTAAGATTGCTAGTATGGAGAACATATTCATGGGATAAGTCTGAAGGTAGGGCAGCTAGACAGGGGGCTGTTGTAGTTGCTCTGGATGAGCAAAGTAGTGAGTGTGCTCCTGGAGACGGGGCTTAACGGCACTAAAGGCCACCTTGACCCTGGGGGGTGGGGGAAGGGTTGGGTGGTGGTTTGGCAACTACCAAAATAAGATGCCTTTTAGGAAAGTGTTTTAAAAAATGTAAGCTGCACTCATAAGGATGATTCTAACTGGGAAGTGAATTAATGATTTCCTGTGACTCCAGGCCACTCTGGAAGAGGTCCCCAAATGGGCAAATTGGGGGTGAGTTATGTGGAGGGATTTCAGAGACCTCCGAAGTCCCTCTGCCCTGTACCACTTTCCCTCACATCCTGTAGATGTCTAAATTCTATCACTGACACCTTGGCTAACACACAAATCCAGATGGACCTGTACTATTAAGTTAAGGTGTAACAAATGTATTTACGTTGCAGAAAAACACTGTTTGTGCCTGCATGAATTTGGTCCTGAGTTCTTTCCCTGGCCTAAAATTCTCTGTCCGGTAATAATGGATTTTCATGTATTTTCTCCCATTGATCTGAAGTCCTCATGAAATCCATAAGAGGTGGGTGGAGAGGTCTGGGATTATTATTCCCACTTAACAGATGAGGAAGTGGAGGAAGGCTCCAGAAAGAAGCTGAATTGCCCAAGGTTAATGGCAGAGTTAAGACTAGAGACTGGGGCCTTCCTCCTGCAATGGCCTCCTCCCTACTCCAGACAAGTCCAAGTGCAGAGTTAGCTGACCCAACCTGAAACTGGAGGGAGGGGCGAGCAGAGGGCTGGGGAGAGGAGAAGGGTACAGGCATCCATCTGGTGAGAGCCTACCTGCCCGAGACTTTCTGGCGGTTCCTTTCCCTGCAATCTCTTTGGGCAATCTCCCAACCCAGGGACCTTCCTGTGGGCTCATTCATCGTATTTGCTTTCTGCTCTGCCAGTGGGATGGGAGAGTCAAAAAGCATTTGCTATAGGCTTTTATTTCACTTATTTATTTCTTAGATGAGTGAGGAATGGAAACGGATCAAGGGGGGAATGTCAGGCCAGAAGAGGGGAAACAGGGAACATCACTGATAAAGTATTAGCAGACCCTCTGCATGAGGCCTGTTAAAGGAGAAATAATGACATTAAATATCTTTGTGTCAGCAAAGTTCTTTATGGCTCAGAAAATGCTTCCATCTCCATCTTCTCACTCAACCCCTTTCTAGTACTTTCCTGGTAGGTTTGTTGAAGGGAAGAGATGAGATAGTGTCATAAAGTATGTGGTAGAAGTGCCCAACTATCACGAACACCTCGTCTTCCTCCTTCATCCCTCCGTTGCACTGGGTACAATTTCAGTGATAACATTCAAAATTGCTTGCATTTATCGAGCACTTACTATAAGCCAGACACTATACTAAGCTCCTTGCAGGCCTTATCCCATTTAATCTTCATAACAGTCTTCTAAGGAAGGGAGTATGACACTTCTTTTAGAGATGAGAACGCGGAGGCCAGAGAAGTAAGCCTGCTAGATAAGTCAGCACAGCTATATTGTGGAAGAGCTAGATTTTGCATCCAGGCTGTCTTCAAGCTCCTTGCTGCCTCTCAGTCAAGAGTATTGTCTCCTCTCTCCTCCTCAAATCTGTCTGAGCTCCCACTACCAGCATCTTTGCCCTTAAAACAGTGGTTCTCAACCAGCGGTTCTCTCAATCACTGGGAGATATTTAAAAAACACTGATACCTGGGTCCCACCCCAGCTACCCTGATGTAAGTGGTCTGGGGTGTGGCCTGGGCCTTGGCATTTTAAAAGCTCCCTGGGTGAGTCCATTTTGTACAGCCAGGGTTGAGACACAGCTGTAAAGTGTTTGTAATGGCATTTGCCTCTCCCACGTTTCACAGGTTGACTAGGTTTTTGCTTACTCATGGGACCTTAGATACCTACAGGGATCAGGCAGCTAGAAACAGTTTAGTTGGTAGGCTTTTTTTTTTTTTTAAACAACAAAGTGAAAGTGTGATAATAAAGACACTTGGGAGGACGTTAGGGAGTGGTGGGGACAGTGGTAAACTTAAGAGCCCTTACCCACATAAGGAGGAACCACACTACTCCAATCAGTTACTGCCATCTGGGCCCAGAGTGGCCAAGTCTTATTTTTCTCAAGAGAAGATGAAAGTCACTATTTATTATGGGAAATCTCCCAATTTTTAAATGTTGACAATCCCTTTTAAAATATTAAAACACTGTCTGGAACTTCCCTGGTGGCTCAGTGGTTAAGAATCCGCCTGCCAATGCAGGGGACACGGGTTCAAGCCCTGATCTGGGAAGATGCCGCAGAGCAACTAAGCCCATGCATCACAACTACTGAGCCTGTGCTCTAGAGCCTGCGAACCACAACTACAGAAGCCCATGTGCCACAACTACTGAAGCCTGCACGTCTAGAGCCCGTGCTCTGCAACAAGAGAAGCCACCACAATGAGAAGCCTGCGCACTGCAACGAAGAGTAGCCCCCGCTCACTGCAACTAGAGAAAGCCCGTGCACAGCAACAAAGACCAATCGCAGCCATAACTAACTAACTAACAACTAACTAACTATCTAACAAAAAAACCCATAACACCATCTAGATTAAAGATGTTTAGTTTTCAGATGTACCTTGTGGGCCCCCGGTTCATGTTCTCTCTCTTAATTTTTTTACTCTACAAACTACTCAGAACCCTGGTCCTTAGGGTTTATTTATCTGACCACAAATCACCTTGTGTTGTTAATTTACATTAAATAGCTTATGATTTTTAAATTGGTAAATGTAGTACATGTATTCAGTTTAGAAAGTACAAAACATGCACATAAAGGACAAATAAAAATCATCTATGTTCTCTCTACCCAGAAACAAACATGTTGTGAATACGTTCAGTCTTTACTTCTCTATCACATACAGATCATTAGATATGGAACATGGTAAAAATACAGATTCCTGGGTTCTGCTCTTGGGCCCATTAGTAGTCCTGGGGGAGGCCCAGGAATCTGAACGTATAACATGTTTTGAGTAGATTATGATGTACAGCTGGCATTGCAATGCTCTTTTCTTAAAAAGTAGGCTTTCAAAAACATGTTTTTCTTATGTCATTTAGTATTCTATGTAATTAATGCTTATGTAACATTTTATCATTTGCATATATCACAAGCTATTCTTTATCATTGGACATTTACAGTGTAAACAATGTTTTATATAATGAATAATGGTGAAATGAACATCTCTCTAAGTAAATGATCTTATATACCCATTTCATTAGGATAAATTCCTACAAGTAGAATCATTGGATCAATAAATATGTATATATTCAGGCTTCTGTTATAAATGGCCAAATTGTCTTCTGCAAAGACTTAAAAAAATTAAACAGTTTACATGTTTGTCTTCTGTAGAGAGCAGAGAATCAGTTTCTCTATGTCTCTGTTAAAACTGGGAATTAACATTTAAAACTAATTCAGTAGAGCAAATGCAGCTTATTTTTATTTGAATTTGATTGTTGCATGCTAGAGAGGTTGAACATTTTTTTCTTTTTCTTTTTTGCCATTTATATCTCTGTTAGTGATTGTCCCTTTCCTACTTACTCTTGTTTATATTAAGGGCTTTATATCTTTTTCTGTCATGTATGTGAAACCCCTTTTTCCAATTTTAAAATTTGCCTTTTATTATTAAAAAGTGTTTTTCATTCTGAAATTCTAATTCAGTATAGTCAAATCTGTAGATGTTTTTTCTTTATGTAGATTTTTTTTCTTTATGTGCGTGAGGATTTATATAATCTCAAGTTTAAAAAACTCACATACATTTTCTTCTACTTAACTACATTTTAAATTTCATTCTTAAACCCACTGCAAATTATTTTTGGCATATAATGCAAGATGCCATTCAAATTTTTATTTCAAGTTCTTCCTTTGCTATTAAAATAGTCAAGTTTTTTTTTTAATGTCTTTTTGAGTGAATTTTGTTGACTTATCTTTTCCTAGAAAATAATCTATTTCAATGAGATTTAAAAAATTTATTAGTGTTCTTTATACTGAAAAAGAAAATCTTTCTCATTTCTAATATTTTACATTTGCTTTAGCTTTCTTCTCAGATTTTCTAGAAGTATTTATTAAAATTGGATGGTCCCTTGGATAATTTATTCAAGTCAACTTATCAATCAGTTAAATTCATTACTTTTTGCTGTTGGATTTATTATTTTTGCTTACCTTAGTTTATTATTTTTCTAATATCTTCAATGCTTAATCCATTTATTTCCACTTTTTCTTGTTGAATAATGACACATGTGAAGTTATAAATTTTAATACGGGTATAGCTTTGCCTACATCTCATATACTTCGATATGTAGAAGTCTCAAACTTTATTATTCTTGAAATAATTGGTAATAATGATTTTCAGTTTCAGCCAACAGCTAGTATTTAGGAGAGTATTAATAATTTCTAAGTTGTTATATTAAAAACTTGAATCTAATTTCTAGGTTTATTGCATTATGATCTGAAATGTGATCTGTACATATATTTTTGCAGCTTATTGAGGTATTCATTGTGGCTCAATAAATAATCATTTTTATGACTCTTTCATAAGTGCTAGAAGGAAGCTGCATCCCATTATTGTAGGGAAGCCCAGTTTGTTAAATCATAATTAATTTACGTTATTTATGTCCTTGTCTTAATTTTTGTTCACTTTTCCAGTCAAAGATTTAGGTGTATTTAATGATCTCTGTACTATTTTTTCTCCTTAATATCTATATAATGTTATTTATTTCAAAGAAATTTCTTGGTGCATAAAAATCTGGTATTTTTCACTATGCGTTTTATTCTTTCTAACATATTTGTTTTATTTTCTTTAAGGCTTCTTTTTTTGAACACTGAACTCAACTTTTTTGGTAACAATATTGTGATCCCAATTTTTTTGATAAGTTGCCTGTCATGTCTTTCTCCATTTCTTTAGTTTTTTTTTTTTTTGCGATACGCGGGCCTCTCACTGTTGTGGCCTCTCCCGTTGCGGAGCACAGGCTCCGGACGCGCAGGCTCAGCGGCCATGGCTCACGGGCCCAGCCGCTCCGTGGCATGTGGGATCTTCCCGGACCGGGGCACGAACCCATGTCCCCTGCATCGGCAGGCGGACTCTCAACGACTGCGCCACCAGGGAAGCCCTCTCCATTTCTTTAGTTTTAAAACTTTTTCTGGATGTATATTACTAGGTTTTAGAGATGCTTTTCAATAACATGGAATTTAGTTGTGTGTGTGGCAAGTGTTTACTCACTTTGAGAGTTGTTAGTTAAGAGAGTTGGTAAACTCATTTGTATTTATTTTTAATGTCTATTATACAGTCTTTTATTTTATGTTACTTTATACTTCATTGTTTTATTCTCTGTGTTTTGTGGAGTATATGTTGCTATTTTTTTCCTAGTGTTTTTGAATAGTTATATCCTATTTGTGATTACTTAAAATGTTTGTGAGAACAATATATAATCCATATTTATCTAATTTTGTCAAGAGCAAAACTGTATTTACTTTAAAACATTTATTATGTGTTTAGTAAACTTCTGATCTCCTACATGCACATCTCACTCTTTGTTCATATAATCTTGGGATTTAGATCTAGATTATTCATGCTAAATTAGTAATTTTTATATTCTACTTCAATAATAATTTTCACATTATTTGTTCTAGAGTTGTATTTATGGAGATTCATCTCACTACCTGATTTTAGTGTTTACCGTTCATCCTTTTATACCATCAATCCTCTATTTCTGAAGTCTTCCTTTTTTTTTTTTCTCCTTTCTTTGCTCTTTGGGGTATACCTTTAAATAGTTTTTTGAAAGAACTGAACACAGCGTGTTTTTCTGAGCCCTAGCCTACCTAGTACTAATTGGCTGAGAGTGATTCTTAGGTTATAATTCATTTCAGAGCAGAAATATGAGAACTAGCTGATTTTTGTTCCTTCATAGAAATCCCATTCTTTTCTTTTTAAAATCACTGCATACATATAGTATTCTTCCCTTTACTCATATAATTTCTAAAAAGATGATGGCACTTTTTTTTGTGAGGGTGGCTTTTAATTGATCAGGAAACCAGTGGACCTTCTCAATATGTATATTCATGAGTCTTTTCCATCTGAGCACATTTCAGTTTGGTGTTATCTTTGGTTATTGCCGCTATTTCTTTTTTTCTAATGGGATTTTCAGAAATGCTAACTATCTACATATTAGCTTTTTATTTTCTTTCTTCCAGTTTTCTCATGGTTTTTATCTTTTGCTCTTTCTCTTTGCAGTCGTGGGAGAGCATCTCACATTACTATTATGATTTTCTACTTTATCAATCATGCTTATTTACTGCCTCTCCTGTGTAGTTTGATTCTGTGATTATATTTTTAGTTTTTATTAAAACTTTCTAAATATCTCATCCATTTTTACTTCATTCTATCCTTTTACCTCATTGGGTCATATCGTATTTATTACCTTTTCATATTGGCCATCCGTTCTCATGGCTTTCTGCTTACTTCGTGAATGCTATATCTTAGTGCTCTCTGTTGAGAATATAAAAGTTTTCTCAAATTTTCTTCTGTATCTTGCAGTAGATTATTTCTGGGGTCTTTAGGATAATCTTCCTTTTCCTTTTTTCTGGATTTTTTCCCCCACAAAGCCTGTAACATTTTTTCACACTAGTTATCCTTCTAAGTATCTCAAAACCTTCAGTTTGTCGATACTCAAGGATATAGCCTTCCCCTGGCTCTCATCCAAGTGTATTTCTGTGGTGATGGGTCAGCTTTACAGCTAGAGGGCAATGTGATGTGAATAGCTCACCATATGATTTCTAGTTTCTTAAATATTCATCTATGACAGTGGTCCTCAACTGAGGGAGATTTTGTCCCCCAAGGGACATTTGATAATGTCTGGAGACACTTTTGGTTGTTACAAATTGGGGAGGAGTGTGTATCTAGTGAATGGAGGCCAGGGATGCTGTTGAACACTCTGTAATGTATAAGATACTCCCCACAAAAAAAGAATTATGTGACCCTAAGAGTTAATAGTGCCAAAATTGAGAAACTCTGATCTATGACAGATCTCTGATCTGTTCTGCTAAGGTGGCATTTCATCCTAGTTCCTCTATCTTTCTTTCTGATACTCTGAATCAATAGAACACATGTAAAATCCAATTTTCAGTGTCTATTGCTTCCCCAAATCCTTTTTTTTTCTTTTCCAGATTGAATAACTTTATATATACACATGACATGTTCTGGGATGCAGTTTACCATTCCCAGCTCTCCCTGCTTCGTGCCCACAGAAGTGCTGTCTCTCAAAGGATATAGAATTAGGGCATTAGGAGTAGCAGTATGAGAATGGGTGGATCAGGGAAGGGCGTCTTCATTCATTTAGCAAATATCTAATTAGTGCACACTGTGTATCAAGCACTGTGTTACGGCCTTCTCAAAAGGCAGCATCCATGTACTATCAAGATGGCTGTTTGGTGACTTGCTCAAGTCTCTGGGTAGGGCAGAGAGTAGGGAGATACGTTTTTAGGGTTTCAGGAGATGAAACCTGGTATACCTGGTATCTTGAGGCAATACTTTGCTAAATTTTTCTCTAGCAAAATCAGCTGCCTCACCATTAGTAAACATTCCTACGAGAGTCTGGTTTTTTGTTTTTAATTATGAATTTTTATGTTTTCCTCTATCGTCCGGATATTTTAGCGGGCAGTTGACAAAGACTGCATCAGGGGCTAATAAGCAGATGCAGTTTAGAGTTCTGTTTGATTTTTTAATAAGTACATATTAGGTCTCCCCTACCAAACTCTTCCCTCCTTGAAAGAAGGAGCTACATTTTATCTGTCTTTGTAACCCTCATGGAATCCTGTGTAATGATATTTGGCAACGACTTGTTCAGTGATAAGGTTTTATCTGAATTCATAACATGAGGACCAGAGAGAATTTACCACATACCTCTTTGGACTATATAGTGTGGCTGAAGTATAGCTTAGTGATTTGGCACTAGAGACAGGGTTTGTAGAGAATCTGGGCAGTCTCACCTGTAGCTCTAATGTGGACATTTTGACTGTCATCTCTGCGGAAGATTTTAAGCTGCTTTCCCCATCATCTGCAGAAAAGCCCGTATGTGGCCCAGCAGCAGCAGCAGTTATAGCTGCTTCCTTTTTGTGTTTTATTGGTTAGAAATACATTAACTGCAGAACCATCTGGCCAATAAGAAGAGGCCAAGGCAGGCATCATAAATATGGGGATAGATCATCTATGATAGCCACGGAGTAACCTTTTTCTTTTGCTCTTAGCCATGTCTGAAACTCCCTCCCTTTCCGGGTGAGCCCTGCAGCAATTATATCAATGACATGAACATCTGGAGCCCCTCAGGGAAGCATGACATGGAGACATTATATAATTCAATGGGCTAGACAGTCTTTAGGACATGTCTGCAAAGCACTTGGGCACGGAAGCTGAAGAAAGACAGGAGGGAGGATAAAGGGCAAATAAATATCTCTCACCCAGATGAAGGCAAGAGTGCACACCTGGTTATTCCAAACACCATTTTCCTGTGCATTTCCCAGTAAGAGGACTTGTTTTAGGGTTGAGGGTCACGTCCCTGTGCCATAATTTCCATTTATAAGTACCTGGCCTAGTGGCTATGACCTTGGACTTGGGTTTGGAAATCCTGGTTATAGTCCTGACTGCCCCTCATCAGCTGTGTGACCTTGGGCAAGCTCCTTTCCCTCTCTGGGCCTCAACTGCCTTATGTGTAAGTAAGGGAATTGGATAGAGAATCCACAAAATTCTGATTCTGTGACATGGAGAGGCATTTCCTATCCTTGTATAGGAATGAGTTTTTGGTCAGCAACTTTGTCAGGGCTATTGAGAGTTTTGTCACACCGGTAAGCAGATGCAAGCAGAGGGTCACACCAGCTGCAGAATCTAGGTATGAGAACAAAGCTGCTTCTTTTACTTTCTCTCTTTTCAAACCCCTTCCTTCCTTCTACCCCCGGCACATTGGGCAAGTGACCGATTCCACCCATTGCCTCTTAAGCATTGACCTGCAAGTCACTGAAAATCCTGTCTGCCTCAGTACCAACCCTGTCACTTGATTTTTAAGGACCATAGTCATCCTCACATGGTGGGGTGTCGGGGTAGTCACGATTATAAAGATAATACTGTAAGGATGCCACTATTATATATTTGGACTTTATAGTAATGACCATCATTTATTGAATACTTATATGTATCAGGCATGGTACCAAGGGCTTTACTTAAATAACCACACTAATAATAGCTAATACTTATTCAGGCTTATTATGCACCAGTGCCAGCCAGGTACTCTTGTAAATACTTTACATATATATTTAATCACTGAATCCTCATAACGATCAATTGCGGTAGGTACTGTTATTATTAGCATTTTACAGATGATAAAACTGAAGCACAGAGAGGTTAAGTGATTTTTCCAATGTCACACAGCTAGTAAAGAGTAGAGCTGGGCTTGAACCCGTATAATCTGATGACAGAGTCCATGCTTTTAACCACTACATTATATAGGCTCCACTGTCTTTTTTAGTTCTCTCAACCCTGTGAAGTATTTAAAATATAATTGCCCTGGTATTACAGATATAAAAGCTGGGCCTTAGAGAAAGTAGGTAACTTGCTTTAGGTTACACAGCTAGAGCTAGGATTTAAACTCAGGGATGAGTGACTTTAAGCCCAGGTTTCTAATCATTGAAGCTTGTCAACAAATTCTTCACTGATGAAACAGCCCCGTGAGCTAGCCCTGTCTGATCTTATCCTGGCCACCCATCAGATGAGAGAGTGGAGGCTCAGAGAAGTGAAGTATCTTACTCGGGGTCCCACCGGACTCTATACTTCCTTCTTCAGTCCCTGGTCATTCGTCCATACCTATCCTATGGCCCCAAAGAATGACCACGTTCCATTCGTCACTGAGAGATGAGGCTGGACATGAAGATATTTATAGCAGAGAAAATATGGTGACTGACATTCTCACTTTGCTGGAAAGGACAGATATGAGATGCCTTTTCTGAAAGCAGTCTTTGATAAAGGGAGAGGAAGACAACATGAAGACATCAAGTCCCTGGGTGGGAGGAGAAGACATGATGGATTGCAGGGAGTTTGCACAGAAGGCGGAGGCTCGGGGGATTGACGTCAAATCTGCGGCTGCACAATTTTAACTGGGAACGCGTTTCATTTAAGGCTGCACACCTTTTCTGCATTGAATCCATTTTCTCTCTGTAAAGTTGGGTTTCCTGCAGCACAGATACTTTTCCAACCCAGCCTCATTGCCAAGAGTCCAGTTTCCATCCAGAGAAGAGGGAGGGGGTTGGATCTCCATCCATCTCGCCGAGGGCTATTGAGCAGCCACAGCTCCAAGGCGAGTCAGCCGCGCAAGTGCGCGCCGGAGAGGACGCATGGGTTGGGTGGCGGCGGGGATGTCGCAGATGGAGGTCGTTGGGCTGCAGTTGGGGTCGAGCGGAGAGCTGAGTCCCCTCAGCCCCGTCTGGCAGCCCTGCAGCCCTTGCTTGAGACAGAAGAGAGTGCTTGGCTCTTCTGCTCGCAGCGATGCGTGGTTTGGGAGACGGCGGCGAGAGAGGACCGTCGCAATGCAGAGGCGGCTAAGGCAGTCCCCTGGGCTCTCATGCTGGGGGTGGAGCCAGGCAGAACAGAGAGGGTGGGTGACCTTTCAGGAGCTGGACAACTGGTCAGCAAGTGTGATCATTCATCCCATTTTCTTTTATGGGGTAGGAGGCAGGTGGGGGTGGGACAGAGCATTATTCCCGTAGATCTGGGATGATTCAGAATGAGACAGAGGTCAAGGATCAAGCAAGAGCTGAGGACGTCAGCAATGGGTGACCTCCATGACTTGGGTTATTAGGGCATTTTCTAGTCACCATAGAGACCCTCAGATATTTTGGATTGAAGGGCGGTGACGGGGACGGGCAAGCATCCTTTATGTTTAGCGGCTGGGAAAGTAAAATAAGTGCCTTTAGAACTAAATTTGGAGTTAAGAGAATGAGGTTTGCCTTCTTGCCACTGCACTAATTTGCTCTGTGACCTGAGTGAATCATGTCACATCCCTGAACCATCTGCGATGGGGATATTAGCTGCGCTGTTTCCCTCGCAGGGTTGACACAAAGATCAAGCAAAGCACATCTCAAACAGAAATTTGGTATGACATCGTGAACGTGGCAAATCCCACACCTTGTTCTTTGTGGAGAACTGTAAAGTGACTAACAGAGAGGTCTGGGATCAGAGAAATGTCACACCTCCCCAACTTGGGATTCACCTGTGCCCCTCATGAGGCATTGCATTGGTGGTGGGGTCTTATACAGGTAATGACAGAGCCAGAATGAATTGGCCAGGTCCCACTTTGTGACGGGCAGTGACCAGAATCCCAACGTCCAGTCCTTGGCATAGGGCTCTACCCGATAGGTAATATTGTCATCCTAAGCTCTTGAATAATGGTGAGTTTTTCTGCACCAGGGCAAAAATTTCCTTGCTGCCCCTGGCACAGTCAGTTGTTTGCCGTGGACAGCAGTCTGAGCAAGTGACTGATTCTCAATGACATGATGCTGATCCACAACTGACAGACATGACTGACCAGAAAATGGGCAATAGACCCGGGGAAGAGTGGGGTTGGAGGAGACTTATGGGTCACCTAGCCCAGCTCTCTCATTTTATTGTAAGGCTGGTTTCGGTGTATTCATCACTTACTATGTGCACGTGATTCTTCTGTTCTTCCCTTGCATTATCTCATGTAATTCTGTGAAGTCAGGACCTTTACTCTGTCCTCTACAGATGAGGGACTTGAGTCGTAAAGAGGTTAAGTAAGATCTGAGGTCACACAGCCAGAAGTGGAAGAGACAAAATTTGAGCCCAGGTAGGGTGTGCTGTTGGCTAAGTGTATCCAGCCAGTGACAGAGCTGGGTCAGAAGCACAGAATTTCACAGCTAGCAAGAAATTTAGGGCTCCTCAGCATTCACTTCCTCCTTGTGTAGGTGAAGATACCGGGATGTAGAAAGGGTTAGGCTGTTCTGAGGTCCGTCCCCCAGTGAGTCACTGGTAGAACTAGGATGTGAACTCACGTCTCCTAACTATCCACCAGTGCTTTCTTTCACTTAGGCTCCCAAGTCCAGATCATTCCAGACTCAGTGGCTTCCTTACTCATTCACCTCCCTAAGAAACGAGAGAGCAAAAGAGAAGTGACAAATTCTCTCTTCTAAGGTCACATATGAGATAGCTAATAAAGAGGACTTTTAAAAACAGGTGAGTCTTTGAGCCAATCATCATGTGGACAGAAACCTGTTGGTACAATCCACTCTCTCAATGTGGAATTGCATCAGAGATACATCTTGCAAACTGAGAAACATGCTTAGCCAAAACAAAGCAAAATAACCAAAACGACAGTAACAACAACAATAGAGGCATACATGAGAAAACAGTAATTTCAATAGTCAAGGCAATCTGACTACCATTCCCTCCTATGATGGAATGCTCCAGAGTACTCGTGAGATGGGAGATGGGAGAGACACGGGTTCAGCTGGTCTTGATTTCTACAGTTTCTCTTAGGGTAAACTTTGCCACACTAAGTGATGTGCCAGTGGTTAAAGATTTGAATTTTTACATATAGCATGGTTGCTGTCTATACTTATTATCATCCAGTGTTGATATAAAAGATCACGTTTACTATATTAAATTTAAAGAGAGATTTATGGGGTTTTCAAAGATAATTTTGATTAATCATTGTTTTCACTCTTTTCTCTGACTTCAGAAATTAACTCCATCTGTGAGTATCCCAGAAAGACGTTCTTTGCTGCCCAAATGGCTCCTAAGCCAGACTACGCTGGTGTCTGATATTCCATTGCTATTCCCTTGTTTAAGGCAACAAAGACTCATGTGAAGAAAAACCTCAGGATATCATTAATACTCTAGTATGGATTTTCAAAAGAACTTGAAGCCTGAGGGCATGAGATATGGTACAGATATATTTCTGATTATGGAGGATAAATGAAGAAAGGGATAAAGAATATGGAAGACTAGATTAGGGATATCAAGCTAAAAGGGGAGATGGGAGAATGGAAAACCCATAACCCGCATCTCATAGGTTACTTCAGGGCAGCCCTCCCCATGTCCC
The DNA here is from genome assembly GCF_963455315.2 of Globicephala melas. NCBI lineage: Eukaryota > Metazoa > Chordata > Mammalia > Artiodactyla > Delphinidae > Globicephala > Globicephala melas. The sequence continues at coordinate 127,543,317 of NC_083316.1, forward strand.
CTCCCCCAAATACTTTCTTTTATTTGGTTTTCCTGCTGTCCCAGAAATTGGCACCTGTTATTTGAGTCCAACTTCTTTCTGCCATTCCTTGTGCTTTAGGAAGTGAATTATTCCCTGTTACAGGCAATGATTCTTCACTTTCATTATCTACTCCCTTGAGTTCGTAATGAAAATTGTGGAATCTCTCCTGGGAAGTATGCACATATATCTGAAGTTTACCTAGATATACAGAGGGTCCTTTGGCCCTTAGAAAGCTCTAGTTCATCTAGTGGAATGTATAATGAATGTAGAGTTAGGCGGTTAGGTCCTAGCCCTGGTTTTTACCAATTACCCACTCTGTGTATTTGAGGAAATCTCTTCTCTGAGCATGAATTTTTCTGTTTTTAGAATCTGGATGACTCAAGATGATGTGGATACTGCAGTTCAAACCCTAGCCTTCAGAGAGGCCGTGGGAGAAGGAATTGGGGCAGGGGGAGTCTATGAGTAGGGCTCCTTGCTCTCCATTCTTGAATCTGAGCAATCTCTGACCATTGGAGTTCTGTCTGGTTACTGCTGGAAGTCAAAAGGGCTCAGTGTTATCTGGCTAGTCCTCTTAGCCCTTTATGCGGTGGGAGGGAGTAGTCAGGCTTCCCTTTAGGGTAAGTGACTCTAAATGCCCCTGGCCATGCTTGAATATTCATGCGCTTTCTTTTGCCCACTGGCCTGTTCTGTTTTCCCAGCTGGCTTTTCTCTTGGGGCTGAGCCCTGGCTCCTTCGGGAGAAGGTCAGGCTCTATTAGTGCTGGGTGGAAAAGCTTGATTGTGTTTAATTGCTCCAGAAGAATGGGGCCCAGGTTGAAGAGGCAGGAGGTGGGGAGAGACTGGGGGATGGGTGCCCTAGCTCAGCTGTGGCCCTTTTGAGAGGTGAAAGGAAGATTTACGATGCCATTTGTCACCTGAAAGATGGATGGAGGGACCCAGACTGTGAGCTTGTGTTTGAAATAGGAGGTTATGGTAATAAATGGGGCCCCTGGAGATATAGCTGTTGGTGGTGGGGATCACCTCTCTTAACAGGGATGATTCCCAAGCGCCCTCCTTTCTCTCTCTCCCCTAATGGGCATTCTTTGTTCCTCTGCTGAGTCTGTCACTCTCTTGAGCACAGCCAACTGCTGATTGATTATCTGTGTTCATAAAGGGGAGTGCCATCATGCTGAGAAGAAATCTTTCATGTTGGTGTCCTGGAAAAATGGAACAATGAAAAATGCAAAAGCAGTTTATTTTTGGGTTCAGAATTCATGCTTTGAACTATTGGAAACAGCCTGTATGCATATGATTGCCCCTTATTTTATGTCCACCTCTGATCTCCCTCCATTTAGCACTATCCAGTTAGGAGCTAGAGGATAAAGAGGACCTGGAAATGCTCTCAAAGAATGCCCCTAGAATGTTCAATGGGCTGATACTCCTGGGAAAAGGTCTCTGAAAACATGGACACCAGGATCATATACTCTTGGGAATCACTGTGTACACATCATGGCCTTACAGAGTTAAAACCCACTCTGGCATATGAAAAGGTTGGGAAAGTCCTGTACTAGAGAATACAGTTTGAAAGTTTCCCGTCCTTTTTATTACAGATTTTTTTTTTTTTTGCATGACACTTACTAACCACATGCAGGTTTAGTCTTATTCAAACCTTACTTTGGAAAGCGTTAATGTTAATAAGGAGAATTGGCAATAGCTAATATCCAAACCAATCCAGTCCTCCAAGTGGAGTGTGGATTAGATGTTTTCCAGCCCGGCATTGGTGTAGACTTGATGTACGACTTTCGCAAACTTGCCATAATTCATTTTTAAAATAATCCTAATATGTGGCGTTTATCCTGTTTAGAATGAGCCCTTATTGGACTGTGGTGGTTATGAGTGGATTTGTTGTGGTAGCACTTTTGTTTAAAACCTGAAGTATAATTGATATATAATGTATGTATTTTAAGTGTATAATTTGATATATTTTGCCGTATGTACACATCTATAAAACCATTACCTCAGTCAAGATAATGAACATATGTATCACCCAAAAAGTTTCCTCATGCGCCTTTTAATATTTTTTTATTTTTTGGATGTGTTATTTTCTGCTTTATAAAAAGGAAATCAGCTATACATAAACATATATCCCCATATCTCTTCCCTCTTGCGTCTCCCTCCCTCCCACGCTCCCTATCCCACCCCTCTGGCTGCGCACAAAGCACCGGGCTGATCTCCCTGTGCTATGCGGCTGCTTCCCCCAGCTATTGGTTTTACATTTGTTGGTGTATATATGTCCATGCCACTCTCTCACTTCGTCCCAGCTTATCCTCCCCCTCCCCGTGTCCTCAAGTCCATTCTCTAGGAGGTCTGTTGCCCCAGGTTCTTCATGACCTTTTTTTTTAGATTCCATATATATGTGTTAGCATACGGTATTTGTTTTTCTCTTTCTGACTTACTTCACTCTATATGACTGACTCTAGGTCTATCCACCTCACTACAAATAACTGAGTTTCGTTTCTTTTTATGGCTGAGTAATATTCCATTGTATATATGTGCCACATCTTCTATATCCATTCATCTATCGATGGACACTTAGGTTGCTTCCATGTCCTGGCTATTGTAAATAGAGCTGCAATGAACATTGTGGTACATGACTCTTTTTGAATTATGGCTTTCTCAGGGTATATGCCCAGTAGTGGGATTGCTGGGTCATATGGTAGTTCTATTTTTAGTTTTTTAAGGAACCTCCATACTGTTCTCCATAGTGGCTGTATCAATTTACATTCCCACCTACAGTATATGAGAGTTCCCTTTTCTCCACACCCTCTCCAGCATTTATTGTTTGTTGATTCTTTGATGATTGCCATCCTGACCTGTGTGAGATGATATTGCATTGTAGTTTTTTTTTTTGTGGTATGCGAGCCTCTCACTGTTGTGGCCTCTCCCGTTGCGGAGCACAGGCTCCGGACACGCAGGCTCAGTGGCCATGGCTCACGGGCCCAGCCGCTCCGCGGCATGTGGGATCTTCCCGGACTGGGACACGTACCCGTGTCCCCTGCATTGGCAGGTGGACTCTCAACCACTGCGCCACCAGGGAAACCCTGCATTGTAGTTTTGATATGCATTTCTCTAATCATTAATGATGTTGAGCATTCTTTCATGTGTTTGTTGGCAATCTGTATATCTTCTTTGGAGAAATGTCTATTTAGGTCTTCTGCCCATTTTTGGATTGGGTTGTTTGTTTTTTTTATATTGAGCTGCAAGAGCTGCTTGTAAATTTTGGAGATTAATCCTTTGTCCGTTGCTTCATTTGTAAATATTTTCTCCCATTCTGAGGGTTGTCTTTTGGTCTTGTTTATGGTTTCCTTTGCTGTGCAAAAGCTTTTAAGTTTCATTAGGTCCCCTTTGTTTATTTTTGTTTTTATTTCCCTTTCTATAGGAGGTGGGTCAAAAAGGATCTTGCTGAGATTTATGTCATAGAGTGTTCTGCCTATGTTTTCCTCTAAGAGTTTGATAGTGTCTGGCCTTACATTTAGGTCTTTAATCCATTTTGAGCTTATTTTTGTGTATGGTGTTAGGGAGTGATCTATTTTTATTCTTTTACATGTAGCTGTCTAGTTTCCCCAGCACCACTTATTGAAGAGGCTATCTTTTCTCCATTGTATATTCTTGCCTCCTTTATCAAAGATAAGGTGACCATATGTGTGTGCATTTATCTCTGGGCTTTCTATCCTGTTCCATTGATCTATATTTCTGTTTTTGTGCCAGTATCATACTGTCTTGATTACTGTAGCTTTATAGTATAGTCTGAAGTCAGGAAACCTGATTCCTCCAGCTCCGTTTTTCTTTCTCAAGATTGCTTTGGCTATTCGGGGTCTTTTGCGTTTCCGTACAAATTGTGAAGTTTTTTGCTCTAGTTCTGTGAAACCTGCCAGTGGTAGTTTGATAGGGACTGCTTTAAATCTGTAGATTGCTTTGGGTACTATAGTCATTTTCACAATGTTCATTCTTCCAATCCAAGAACATGGTATATCTCTCCATCTATTTGTATCATCTTTAATTTCTTTCATCAGTGTCTTATAATTTTCTGCACACAGGTCTTTTGTCTCCTTAGCTAGGTTTATTCCTAGGTATTTTATTCTTTGTGTTACAATGGTAAATGGGAGTGTTTCCTTAATTTCACTTTCAGATTTTTCATTAGTGTATAGGAATGCAAGAGATTCCTGTGCATTAATTTTGTATCCTGCTACTTTACCAAATTCATTGATTAGCTCTAGTAGTTTTCTGGTAGCATCTTTAGAATTCTCTGTGTACAGTATCATGTCATCTGCAAAGAGTGACAGCTTTACTTCTTCTTTTCTGATTTGGATTACTTTTATCTTTTTATTCTCTGATTGATGTGGCTAAAACTTCCAAAACGATGTTGAATAATAGTGGTGAGAGTGGGCAACCTTGTCTTGTTCCTGATCTTAGTGGAAATGGTTTCAGTTTTTCACCATTGAGGACAATGTTGGCTGTAGTTTTGTCATATATGGCCTTTATTACGTTGAGGTAAGTTCCCTCTATGCCTACTTGCTGGAGGGCTTTTATCGTAAATGGGTGGTGAATTCTTTCGAAAGCTTTTTCTGCATCTATTGAGATGGTCATATGGTTTTTATCCTTCAGTTTGTTAATATGGCATATCACATTAGTTGATTTGCGTATATTGAAGAATCCTTGCATGCCTGGGATAAACCCCACTTTATCATGATGTATGATCCTTTTAATGTGCTGTTGGATTCTGTTTGCTAGTATTTTGCTCAGGATTTTTGCATCTATATTCATCAGTGATATTGGTCTGTACTCTTCTTTTTTTGTAGTATCTTTGTCTGGTTTTGGTATCAGGGTGATGGTGGCCTCATAGAGTGAGTTTGGGAGTGTTCCTTCCTCTGCAATTTTTTGAAAGAGTTTGAGAAGGATAGGTGTTAGCTCTTCTCTAAATGTTTGATAGAATTCACCTGTGAAGCCATCTGACCCTGGGCTTTTGTTTGTTGGAAGATTTTTCATCACAGTTTCAATTTCAGTGCTTGTGATTGGTCTGTTCATATTTTCTATTTCTTCCTGATTCAGTCTTGGCAGGTTGTCCATTTCTAAGAATTTGTCCATTTCTTCCAGGTTGTCCATTTTATTGGCATATAGTTGCCTGTAGTAACCTCTCATGATCCTTTGTATTTCTGCAGTGTCAGTTGTTACTTCTCCTTTTTCATTTCTAATTCTATTGATTTGAGTCTTCTCCCTTTTTTCTTGATGAGTCTGGGTAATGTTTTATCAATTTTATTTATCTTCTCAAAGAACCAGATTTTAGCTTTATTGATCTTTGCTATCCTTTCCTTCATTTCTTTTTCATTTATTTCTGATCTGATCTTTATGATTTCTTTTCTTCTGCTAACTTTGGGGTTTTTTGTTCTAATTTCTCTAATTGCTTTGTGTGTAAGGTTAGGTTGTTCATTCGAGATGTTTCCTGTTTCTTAAGGTAGGATTGTATTGCTATAAACTTCCCTCTTAGAACTGCTTTTGCTACATCCCATAGGTGTTGGGCCATCATGTTTTCATTGTCATTTGTTTCTCGGTATTTTTTTATTTCCTCTTTGATTTCTTCAGTGACCTCTTGGTTATTAAGTAGTGTATTGTTTAGCCCCCATGTGTTTGTATTTTTTACAAATTTTTTCCTCCTATGATATCTAGTCTCATAGTGTTGTGGTCAGAAAAGATACTCGATACGACTTCAGTATTCTTAAATTTACCAAGGCTTGATTTGTGACCTAAGATATGATCTATCCTGGAGAAAATTCCATGGGCACTTTAGAAGAAAATGTATTCTGTTGTTTTTGGATGGAATGTCCTATAAATATCAATTAAGTCCATCTTGTTTAATGTATCATTTAAAGCTTGTGTTTCCTTATTTATTTTCATTTTGGATGATCTGTCCATTGGTGAAAGCGGGGTGTTAAAGTCCCCTACTATGATTGTGTTACTGTCGATTTCCCCTTTTATGGCTGTTAGTATTTGCCTTATGTATTGAGGTGCTCCTATGTTGGGTGCATAAATATTTACAATTGTTATATCTTCTTGTTGGATTGATCCCTTGATCATTATGTAGTGTCCTTCTTTGTCTCTTGTGATAGTCTTTGTTTTAAAGTGTATTTTGTCTGATATGAGAATTGCTACTCCAGCTTTCTTTTGATTTCCATTTGCAAGGAATATCTTTTGCCACCCCCTCACTTTCAGTCTGAATGTGTCCCTAGGTCTGAAGTGGGCCTCTTGTAGACAGCATATATATGGGTCTTGTTTTTGTATCCATTCAGCCAGTCTATGTCTTTTGGTTGGAGCATTTAACCCATTTACATTTAAGATAATTATCAATATGTATGTTCCTATTACCATTTTCTTTATTGTTTTGGGTTTGTTATTGTAGGTCTTTTCCTTCTCTTGTGTTTCCTGCCTGGAGAAGTTCCTTTAGCATTTGTTGTAAAGCTGGTTTGGTGGTGCTGAACTCTCTCAGCTTTTGCTTGTCTGTAAAGGTTTTAATTTCTCCATCAAATCTGAATGAGATCCTTGCTGGGTAGAGTAATCTTGGTTGTAGGTTTTTCCCTTTCATCACTTTAAATATGTCCTGCCACTCGCTTCTGGCTTGCAGAGTTTCTGCTGAAAGATCAGCTTGTAGCCTTATGGGGATTCCCTTGTATGCTACTTGTTGTTTTTCCCTTGCTGCTTTTAGTATTTGTTCTTTGTATTTAATTATTGATAGTTTGATTACTATGTGTCTTCGTGTGTTTTTCCTTGGATTTATCCTGTATGGGACTCTCTGTGCTTCCTGGAGTTGATTAACTATTACCTTTCCCATATTAGGGAAGTTTTCAACTATCGTCTCTTCAAATATTTCCTCAGTCCCTTTCTTTTTCTCTTCTTCTTCTGGGATCCCTATAATTGGAATGTTGGTGCATTTAATATTGTCCCAGAGGTCTCTGAGACTGTCCTCAATTCTTTTCATTCTTTTTTCTTTATTCTGTTCTGTGGTAGTTATTTCCAATATTTTATCTTCCAGGTTACTTATCTGTTTTTCTTCCTCAGTTATTCTTCTATTGATCCCTTCTAGAGAATTTTTAATTTCATTCATTGTGTTGCTCATGATTGTTTGTTTGCTCTTTAGTCTTTCTAGGTTCTTGTTAAACATTTCTTGTATTTTCTCCATTCTATTTCCAAGATTTTGGATCATCTTTACTATCATTATTCTGAATTCTTTTTCAGGTAGACTGCCTATTTCCTCTTCATTTGTTAGGCCTGGTGGGTTTTTATTTTGCTCCTTCATCTGCTTTGTGTTTCTTTGTCTTCTCATTTTGCTTAACTTACTGTGTTTGGGGTCTCCTTTTCACAGGCTGCAGGTTTGTAGTTCCCGTTGTTTTTGGTGTCTGCCCCCAGTGGCTAAGGTTGGTTCAGTGTGTTGTGTAGGCTTCCTGGTGGAGGGGACTAGTGCCTGTGTTCTGGTGGATGAGGCTGGATCTAGTCTTTCTGGTGGGCAGGTCCACGTTTGGTGGTGTGTCTTGGGGTGTCTGTGACCTTATTATGATTTTAGGCAGCCTCTCTGCTAATGGGTGTGGTTGTGTTCCTGTCTTGCTAGTTGTTTGGCATAGGGTGACCAGCACTGTAGCTTGCTGGTCATTGAGTGGAGCTGCGTCTTGGGGTTGAGATGGAGATCTTTGGGAGATTTTTGCCATTCAATATTACGTGGAGCTGGGAGGTCTCTGGTGGACCAATGTCCTGAATGTGGCTCTCCCACCTCAGAGGCACAGCCCTGATGCCTGGCTGGAGCACCAAGAGCCTGTCATTAACATGGCTCAGAGTAAAAGGGAGAAAAAAAGAAAGAAAGAAGGAAAAAGGTAAAATAAAATAAAATAAAAAAGTTATTAAAATAAAAAACATAAGTAATTATTAAAAAATATTTTTTAAGTAATTAAAAAAGAGAAAGAAAAGAACAACCAAACCAAAAAACAAATCCACAAACGATAACAAGTGCTGAATACTATACTAAAAATAAAATAAAAACAAACAAACAAAAACAGACAGACCGAACCCTAGGACAAATGGTAAAAGCAAAGCTATACAGGCAAAATCACACACAGAAGCATACGCATAGACAATCACAGAAAGAGAAAAAGGGGGGATAGAAAAAGAAAAAATATATATATATATATCTCGTTTCTCCCAAAGTCCACCTCCTCAGTTTGGGATGTTTCGTTGTCTATTCATGTATTCCACAGATGCAGGGTACATCAAGTTGATTGTGGAGATTTAATCCGCTGCTTCTGAGGCTGCTGGGAGAAATTTCCCTTTCTCTTTGTTCGTACAGCTCCCGGGGTTCAGCTTTGGATTTGGCCCCGCCTCTGCGTGTCAGTCACCTGAGGGCATCTGTTTTTCGCTCAGACAGGATGGGGTTAAAGGAGCCGGTGATTCGGGGGCCCTGGCTCACTCAGGCCTGGGGGAGGGAGGGGTACGGAGTGTGTGGCAATCCTGTGGCCGCAGAGGCCAGCGTCATGTTGCACCGGCCTGAGGTGCGCCGTGTGTTCTCCCGGGGAAGTTGTCCCTGGATCCCGGGACCCTGGCAGTGGCGGGCTGCACAGGCTCCCGGGAGGGGAGGTGTGGAGAGTGACCTGTGCTCGCACACAGGCTTCTTGGTGGTGGCAGCAGCCTTAGCGTCCTGTTCCCATCTCTGGGGCCTGCGCTGATAGCCGCGGCTTGTGCCCGTCTCTGCAGCTCCTTTAAATGGCACTTTTAATCCCCTCTCCTCGCGCACAAGGAAACAAAGAGGGAGGAAAAAGTCTCTTGTCTCTTGTCAGCTCCAGACCTTTCCCCAGACTCCCTCCCGGCTAGCCGTGGCTCACTAGCCCCCTTCAGGCTGTGTTCACGCCGACAACCTATCCTCTCCTTGCGATCCGACCGAAGCCTGAGCCTCGCTCCCAGCCCCCGCCCGCCCCAGCGGGTGAGCAAACAAGCCGCTTGGGCTGGTGAGTGCCGGTCAGCACCAATCCTCTGTGCGGGAATCTCTCCACTTTGCCCTCCGCACCCCTGTTGCTGTGCTTGCCTCCGTGGCCCCGAAGCTCCCCACTCTGCCACCCGGAGTCTCCGCCTGCGAAGAAACTTCTAGTGTGTGGAAACCTTTCCTCCTTCATAGCTCCCTCCCACTGGTGCGGGTCCCGTCCCTATCCTTTTTTTTTTTTTTTTTTTGTGGTATGCGGGCCTCTCACCGCTGTGGCCTCTCCCGTCGCGGTGCACAGGCTCTAGACGCGCATGCTCAGCGGCCATGGCCCACGGGTGCAGCTGCTCTGCGGCACGTGGGATCCTCCCGGTCCGGGGCACGGACCCGCGTCCCCTGCATCGGCAGGCGGACTCCCAACCACTGCGCCACCAGGGAAGCCCCCGTCCCTATCCTTTTGTCTCTGTTTATTCTTTTTTCTTTTGCCCTACCCAGGTACGTGGGGAGTTTCTTGCCTTTTGGGAGGTCTGAAGTCTTCTGCCAGCGTTCAGTAGGTGTTCTGTAGGAGTTGTTCCACATGTAGGTGTATTTCTGATGTATTTGTGGGGAGGAAGGTCATCTCCACATCTTAAGTCTTCTGCCATCTTGAAGCTCCTCTCCTCGCCCCTTTTCATTTTTATTTTTTAAATTTTATTGAAGTGTAGTTGATTTATAATGTTCTGTTAGTTTCTGCTGTACAACAAAGTGATTCAGTTATACATATACCTACATTCTTTTTTATATTCTTTTCCATGATGGTTTATCACAGGATATTGAATATAGTTTCCTGTGCGATTCAGTCGGATCTTGTTGTTTATTCATTCTATATATAATAGTTTGCATCTTCTAATTCCAAACTCCCCAATCCTTCCCTCCCCCGTCCCCTTGGCACCCACAAGTCTGTTCTCTATGTCTGAGTCTGTTTCTGTTTTGTAGATATGTTCATTTGTGTTATATTTTAGATTCCACATATAAGTGATATCATATATCTGTCTTTCTCTTTCTGCCTTACTTCACTTAGTATGATAGTCTCTAGGTCCATCCATGTCGGTACAAATGGCATTATTTCATTCTTTTTTATGGCTGAGTAATATTCCATTGTATATATGTACCACATCTTCTTCTTTTTTTTTTAAGCAACAAAGATATATTGTACAGCATAAGGAAATATAGCCATTAGTTTGCAGTAACTTTAAATGGAGTATAATCTATAAAATTATTGAATTGCTGTGTTGTACACCTGAAACTAATAAAATATTATAAATCAACTATACTTTAATATAAGAAAAATAAAGACAGACACACCTTTCACTTTGAAATAGTTCAATGTGTTATCTTTGAAAAAGATAGATGCTTTCTTATATAAATGTAGTTCCATTATTATTTTTAACAAAATTCTTCAGAATTCCTTAATATTTCTAATAAACATTCTGAATTTAAATTTCCCCATTTGCCCTCAAAATGTGTGTTTTTTTATTTATTTATTTATTATTTATTTATTTATTTTGGCTGTGCCGGGTCTTAGTTGAGGCGGGCAAGATCTTTAGTTGCAGCATGTGGACTTAGTTGCAGCATGCATGTGGGATCTAGTTCCCTAACCAGGGATCAAACTCGCCCCCCTGCATGGGAATGTGGAGTCCTGCCCAGTTTACCACATCTTCTTTATCCATTCCTCTGTAGATGGACATGTAGGTTGTTTCCATGTCTTGGCTATTGTGAATAGTGCTGCTATGAACAGTGGGGTGCATGTATCTTTTCAAATTATAGTTTTGTTAAGGTATATGCCCAGGAGTAGGATTGCTGGATAATATGCTTACGCCCCTTTTTACTCTCTTCTTTGCTTCTCTCATTCTTGTGCTGCCTCCCCCTCTCCCCACCCCCAGTCACCTACTGATCTGCTTTCTGTCACTAGGGATTACTTTGCATTTTCTAGAGTTTTATACAAATAGAATTATAAAGTATGTACTTTTTTTTTTTGCCCTGGATTCTTTCAGTGTAACTGTTTTGAGATTCATCCACATTGTTATGTGCATCAATAATTCATTCTTATGCTAAGTAGTATTCCATTGTGTGGAATCTGTTGATTCACCTGCTGTTGGACATTTGGATGATTTCCAGTTTTTAGCTGTCATGTATAAAACTGCCGTGAATATTTGTGTACAAATCTTTGTATGGACCTATGTTTGTATTTCTGGGATATGTCTCTCTTGGTTATGATGTATTATCCTTTTTATATGTTATTGATTTAGGTTTGCTAACATTTTGTTAAGAATTTTTGCATCCATGTTCATGAGGGATATTGGTAGTTTCCCTTCTTGTTATCTCTGTCTGGTTTTGGTATTAGAGTAATACTGGCCTTATAAAATGGAATGAAAGTATTCCCTCTTTTTCAGTTTTCTGAAAGAGTATTTAGAATTTGCATTATTAATTTTTAAAAGGGTACCAAAATCTCTAACTATAATTGTATGTTTATCTATTTCTACTTGCAGTTCTATCAGTTTTTGCTTCATGCATTTGGAAGCTCGTTACTAAGCACATAAACATTTAGAATTGTTATGTTCTCTTAATGAATCTACCCTTTTATCATTTTGAAGTGATTTTCTTTATCCCTGTTAATATTCTTTGCTCTAGTATATATTTTATATGAGTTTAATACAACTACTTCAAGTTCCTTTTGATATTATTAGCATGATGTATCTTTATCCATCCTTTTACTTTTAACCCATTTTTGAGGTTGCTTTGGGGATGATCGTATACATCTTTAACTTACCAAAGTCTACTTTAAGCGAAATTGTTACTTCACGTATGGTATAAGAACCTTAAAATAGTATACTTCCATTTCTCTCCTCCCAGACTTCGTACTAATGTTGTCAGATATTTTACTTTTTCTTGTTATAAGCTCCATGATTATTTTTGTTTGAAAGTCAGTTGTCTTTTAAAGAGACTTAGATGATAAGAAAAACATCTCATATCTTTACCCACATTATCACCATTTCCAGTGCTTTTGTTGTATTGTGTAGATCCATATTTCTATTGGCTCTCATTTTCCTTCTCTCTGAAGGACTTCTTTTAACGTGTCTTGTAAGGCAGACCTATTGATGGTAAATTTTTTTCAGGTTTTGTATGTCTGAAAGTCTTCATTTCATCTTAATTTTTAAAAGATTAAAAATTTGGTGGGCATAAAATTCTAGATTGATCATTTTTTCCCCATTACTTTAAACTTGTTGATCCACCATAGCCTTGCTTCTTTTGAGAAATCTGCTGTCATCCCTATTTCTGTTTCTGTGTACATAATATTTCTTTTTTTCTTTGGCTGCTTTTAAGATTTTTTTAAATCATTGTTTTGAACAATTTGATTCTGATATGCCTCAGTGTCCTTTTAGTAATATATATATTTTTATACTAGGGTTTTGTTGAGCTTCTATGGAAGTCTGTGGGTGTCATGGGTCAAATTGTGTACCTCTAAAATTCATATGTAGAAGTTCTAACCCCCACTTCCTCAGAATATGCCCTTATTTGGAAGTAAGTTTATTGCAGATATAATGAGTTAAGATGATGTTGTTTGTGTGGGTCCTAATATAATATGACTAGTGTCCTTATAAACAAGGGAAATTTGGGCACAGACACACACACATAGGGAAAATATCATGTGAAGGTGAAGGCAGAGATTGGGGTGATGTCTCTATAAGCCAAGAAATGCCAAAGATTGCCAGCAAACACCGGGGAGAGGTATGGAACACATTCTTCCTTGCAGTCCTCTGAAGGAACTAACCCTACCAACCTCTTGATTTCAGACTCTGGCCTTCAGAACTGGAAGAAAATAAATTTCTGTTGTTTAAGCCACTCAGTTTATGGTACTTTCTTATAGCAGCCTTGTAGACTAATATGATGGGTTTACAGTTTTCATAAAATATAGATACATATTGGTGATTTTTTCAAAATTATTTTGTCTTCCCCCCACCCCCCTTTTAGGAACCCCTCAGTACATGGATGTTAGGCCACTTCAGGTTTTTTCTGTTTTTGAATCTTTTTTCTCTGTTTCATTTTGGATAGTTGCTATTGATATACTAGTTTACCAATATTTTCTTCTATAACACCTAATCTGTCACTAATCCCATTCGGTGTCTTTTTCATCTCTGATATTATAATTTTCCCTTCTAGAAGTTTGATTTTAGTCTTTAAAAATTTCCTTTCACATCACCAATTAACATCCTTAATTTTTCCTCTAGCTTTATGCTCATATGGAGTATAGTTATAATATTTCAACACTCTGGTCTGTTGATTCTAACATCCATGTCATTATTGGATTGGTTTTGATTGGTTGGTTTTTCTACTTGTTATGGGTCATGTTTTCCTGCTCATTTGCCTGCCCGGTAATTTTTGATTGGATGACAGATGCTGTAAGTTTTACTTTGTTATGTGCTGAATATTTTGTATTCCTATAAATATCCTTGAGCTTTATTTTGGAAGACAGTTAAGTTACTTACAAACAGTTTGATTCTTTCAGGTCTTGCTTTTAAGGTTTGTTTAATGAGACCAGAGTAACTTTTATTCTAGGGATTTTTATTCACTGTACTGAGGCAAGACTCCTCTGAATTATCGACTCAATGCTCCATAAATTATGAGGTTTTCCAATCTGACTAGTGAGAAATGGCTCTATTCACATGTCTCTGTGAACTCTGAGACCACTAGGGTATATGTTGCTATTAAAAATTAGAAGTCTAGGGCTTCCCTGGTGGCGCAGTGTTGAGAGTCCACCTGCTGATGCAGGGAACACGGGTTCGTTCCCCGGTCTGGGAAGATCCCACATGCCGCGGAGCGGCTGGGCCCGTGAGCCATGGCCGCTAAGCCTGCGCGTCCGGAGCCTGTGCTCCGCAACGGGAGAGGCCACAACAGTGAGAGGCCCGCGTACTGCAAAAAAAAAAGAAAAAAAAAAAGTAGAAGTCTAAGTGCATTCTATTTGCATAATAAAGTTCACAGTCACAATCTGCTGAGAAGGGTGCAACCCACACAGACCATTTTTTTAAATTTATTTTATTTTTTATACCTTTATTGGAGTATAATTGCTTTACATTGTTGTGTTTGTTTCTGTTGTACAGCAAAGTGAATCAGCTATATGTATACATATATCCCCATATACCCTCCCTCTTGAGCCTCCTTCCCACCCTCCCTATCCCACCCCTCTAGGTTGTCACAAAGCATTGAGCTGATCTCCCTGTGCTATGCAGCAGCTTCCCATTAGCCATCCGTTTTACATTTGGTAGTGTATATATGTCCATGCCACTCTCTCACTTTGTCCCAGCTTACCCTTCCCCACCGTGTCCTCAAGTCCGTTCTCTACTTGTGTGTCTTTATTCCTGCCCTGCCACTAGGTTCATCAGTACCGTTTTTTTAGATTCCATATATAAGAATTAGCATACGGTATTTGTTTTTCTCTTTCTGACTTACTTCACTCTGTATGACAGACTCTAAGTCCATCCACCTCATTACAAATAACTCAGTTTCGTTCCTTTTTATGGCTGAGTAATACTCCATTGTATATATGTGCCGCGTCTTTTTTTTTTGGTATGTAATCAGTTTTATTTATTTATTTTTAACATCTTTATTGGAGTATAATCGCTTTACAATGTTGTGTTAGTTTCTGCTGTAAAACAAAGTGAATCAGCTATACATATACATATATCCCCATATCTCCTCCCTCTTGTGTTTTCCCCCAACCCCCCATCCCACCCCTCTAGGTGGTCACAAAGCACTGAGCTGATCTCGCTGTGCTATGCGGCTGCTTCCCACTACCTATCTGTTTTACATTTGGTAGTGTATATATGTCCATGCCACTCTCTTCATCACAGCTTACCCTTCCCACTCCCAGTGTCCTCAAGTCTATTCTCTACGTCTGCATCTTTATTCTTGCCCTGCCCCTAGGTTCTTCAGAAACATTTTGTTTTCTTAGATTCCATATATATGTGTTAGCATATGGTATTTGTTTTTCTCTTTCTGACTTACTTCGCTCTGTATGACAGACTCTAGGTCCATCCACCTCACTACAAATAACTCAATTTCATTTCTTTTTATGGCTGAGTAATATTCCATTGTATATATATGTGCCACATCTTCTTTATCCATTCATCTGTCAGTGGACATTTAGGTTGCTTCCATGTCCCGTAAGTTATAAATAGTGCTGCACTGAATACTGTGGTACACGTCTCTTTTTGAATTATGGTTTTCTCAGGGTATATGCCCAGTAGTGGGATTGCAGGGTCATATGGTAGTTCTATTTTAATTTTTTAAAAAATTTATTTATTTTATTATTTTTATTTGTTTATTGTTTCTGGCTGTATTGTGTCTTCATTGCTGCACACGGGCTTTTCTCTTGTTGTGGCAAGTCGGGGCCAATCTTCGTTGGGGTTCGTGGGCTTCTCATTGTGGTGGCTTCTCTTGTTGCGGGGCACAGGCTCTAGGCGCATGGGCTTCAGTAGTTGTTGCACGTGGGCTCAGTAGTTGTGGTTCATGGACTCCAGAGCACAGGCTCAGTGGTTGTGGTTCATGGGCCTAGCTGCTCCACGGCATGCAGCATGTTCCTGGACCAGGGATCGAACCCATTTCCCCTGCACTGGCAGGCAGATTCTCAACTACTGTGCCACCAGGGAAGCCCTATTTTTAGTTTTTTAAGAAACCTCCATACTGTTCCCCATAGTGACTGCATCAGTTTACATTCCCATCAATAGTGCAGGAGGGTTCCCTTTTTTCCAACCCTCTCCAGCATTTATTGTTTGTAGATTTTTTGATGATGGCCATTCTGACCATTGTGAGATGATACCTCATTGTGGTTTTGATTTGCATTTCTCTAATGATTAGTGATGTTGAGCATCTTCTCATGTTTGTTGGCAATCTGTATGTCTTCTTTGGAGAAATGTCTATTTATGTCTTCTGCTCATTTTTGGATTGGGTTTTTTGTTTTTTTGATATTGAGCTGCATGAGCTGCTTGTATCTTTTGTTTGTTTCTTCATTTGCAAATATTTTCTCCCATTCTGAGGGTTGTCTTTTCGTCTTGTTTATGGTTTCCTTTACTCTGCAAAAGCTTTTAAGTTTCACTAGGTCCCATTTGTTTATTTTTATTTTTATTTCCATTCCTCTAGGAGGTGGGTCAAAAAAGATCTTGCTGTGATTTATGTCATAAAGTGTTCTGCCTATGTTTTCCTCTAAGAGTTTTATAGTGTCT
The DNA here is from genome assembly GCF_963455315.2 of Globicephala melas. Taxonomy (NCBI): domain Eukaryota; kingdom Metazoa; phylum Chordata; class Mammalia; order Artiodactyla; family Delphinidae; genus Globicephala; species Globicephala melas. The sequence continues at coordinate 127,559,585 of NC_083316.1, forward strand.
GGCCTTACATTTAGGTCTTTAATCCATTTTGAGTTTATTTTTGTGTATGGTATTAGGGAGTGTTCTAATTTCATTCTTTTACATGTAGCTGTCCAGTCTTCCCAGCACCACTTATTGAAGTGGCCTTTTCTCCATTTTGTATTCTTGCCTCCTTTGTCAGAGATAAGGTGACCATATGTGTGTGGGTTTATCTGTGCGGTTTCTATCCTGTTCCATTGATCTATCTTTCTGTTTTTGTGCCAGTACCATACTGTCTTGATTACTGTAGCTTTATAGTATAGTCTGAAGTCAGGGAGCCTGATTCCTCCAGCTCCGATTTTATTTCTCAAGATTGCTTTTGCTACCCAGGGTCTTTTGTGTTTACATACAAATTGTAAATTTTTTTGTTATAGTTCTGTAAAAAATGCCATTGGTAATTTGATAGGGATTGCACTGAATCTTAGATTGCTCTGGGTAGTATAGTCATTTACACAATGTTGATTCTTCCAATCCAAGAACATGGTATATCTTTCCATCTGTTTTTATCGTCTTTGATTTCTTTCATCAGTGTCTTACAGTTTTCTGCGTACAGGTATTTTGCCTCCTTAGGTAGGTTTATTCCTAGTTATTTTATTCTTTTTGCCACACAGACCATTTTGGAATCTCACTGTTATGTTCTATGCATACAGCACATTTCTTCAGTGAAGGATCAGATAGGGTCATCTGCACAGTGCAGTGTAAGAACAGAAATTTCAGCACCACTAATAGCAGAATAACTCTGCATAGAGCTTACCCTCTACCTCTACCTTGAGTAAAGAAATTCATTACATGTCAGAGTTGAAGAAATTTTAGAAAAGAAATTTTAGACTTTAAGTCTGTGAGCCACATATTCATAGACATTTTTGTTTTGTTTGTATAGTATTTTAAAATATTTAAATTGGTTGTTAATATTTTTAAATTGGGAGATGCTACACAAAAATGCAGACTTCTGGCCTCCCTTGCAGGAACAAAACAAAACAAATAAAACTGGAAACATTTCATTAGAAGTAAGGAGCAGCTGCCTCTTTTGAGTGGGTTAGTTGGGGCCTCAGTCTTCAGTTTGGTCTTGCCAACATTGAGGTTGAGTGGCAGTGACATTTATCATTTTGCATGTGCTTTTTTTGTAGTAGGGTTAAAAAGAATATATTATATGTATTTCTTTATCACAGTGGGACAGTGAATGATGGATTGAGAGGAGCTAATTTTTGAGAAAAATGGGAGAACATAGATTATTAGTGGAAATAAAGAGCAAATATTTAATTTGTGTGATAAATTATGAGTTAAGATGCTACTGCAGTAAAACTCGGTTACCTCATCCATGTACACTGCCTAGGCATTTGAGTTTGCACCATGCTCTTTAGAGGTCCACTAAAAGCTGGGACTAGGGTTGAGATATGGACCTTTAAAACGTGTACGTATATTTGGTATTTATAGAATATCATGTTTCAAATATTTGCAATATAAACATTTGTCAGAAGTTGTGATGCCCCACGTTGTATATCACAGAGTGGTATTAACATAATAGTTTATAAAAAAGGCAGGAATAGAAGCTATTTTCTCACCAGGGACTAATATACCAATGTTCCTTGCTGGTCTATAATTCTACTCAGGCAATGTCTCTGTGAATTTAAGTTGTACCTCACTGGAAGTGCTGGGCAACATGTTCAGTGCTATGGGAATATAAAGCTTAAGACCTGGTCTCTTCTTTTGGGAACTTATATCTGGTTGAGAAGACAAAGTATATGATAAGTGTATAATAAGCAGAACTGACATCATTCATTCCACTAAGTGGAGAACATCAGTGAGCTTAAGTGGTTTGCCAAGCCTTCCTGTAGAAAGAGGCAGGACTAAACCAGTATGGGCAGAAGATAGTCACGTGAATACATTATGGGAGGAAATTTGGGGGATAGTGAAATGATCTCAGATATAACCTAGTTTAATATGTTCAATTTAGAGAAAAATCAAGGCCCAGAGAAAGTTAAGTGTTTCTCTTGGATGAACAGTAAGTTTTTCCTACAAGCGAGGTCTCCGAATTCCTGCTTCACAACATAGCCATGTATCACCCCCATCATAGGCCTTGCCAATCTATGCTTTGCTTTTTATTATTGTCCTTTTCATTTTCTAATTCATCATGCATACTCTTTGAGAGAAGTGACCTTGTCTATCTTGGTTACTACTGTATTCCCAGAACCTAAAATACAATCCCATCCCCGGCCCCAACACAAAGACACTTCCCAAGCCTTAAAGGAAAAATCCAGAGAATTAAGTTCACTTGATAAATTCTGAAATTCATATGTGAAAAGGTTTAGATGTGGACAAAAATTTTAGGGAGCGGAGAACAAGTCTTAGACTTTAACTCACAGTGATGCAACTCAATTAAAGCCAATAAATATTCAGTCAAGTTGTCATTTGGGTATACATCAGACAATCTCATTACCTTAAGTATGTAAGAATGAAAGGAAACAAGATTTGTAAGTACTGGTTGGGAAAAAAAAAATCTAGTCCATGAAATGATGAATCAAAAGAAGCGAATTGCCTATAGAGAAGCCCTGGTTAAATGACAGGTGGTATAATTCTAGTATAATTATACTTACTACACTTCATTTTAAACATAGCTCTATATTATAATCATTTTTATTAAGTTATGTTCTATGTGTATTATGTATACACACACACACACACAGAAAGTCATATACATATAGAAATATCTGAAATTATGTTCATCTAATGTTAATGATAATATATAGTAATAATGGAGTTTAGGTAGCTATTTTTTCTCTAATTTGTTTTGACTATACACCTTGAATTTTTCATCATAATAATTACTAAAAATAAAATTATTTTTGAAAACCACAACCCAGGGAAAATCAGAGTGTGTTTCCTTCCATTATCTTTTACATTCATAAACATATATTTTTATGCATTTTGAACCTTATCATATGTATTTATATACCCACATTTGTTGTACCCTCATTGTTTCAGATATTATTCTATTCTATTCATGTTCTGATATCACAGCCAATTTTCAAAATATTAACATTACTTTTATATATCATAATTTAATAATGTCTTTAGGGATATTTATATTGCTTGTAAAATTTTGCAAATGTAGTTATAAATACTATAGTAAGCATACATATTTGCCTATATCTCAGATGATTTTTTTGACACCTATCTGGAAGAGAATTTATTGGATCAAAATATATGAAGATATTTAAAGCCCTTGAAATATAGTATTGAATTGATTATAATGGTAATCTGCAGGAAGGGTTTGGAAATGTAGATAAGAGCCATTTGGGGAGAGATGAATTAGATAAGTCATATCATGGGAGTGGAAAAGAATAGGCCTTACATGGGAATCAATTCTGTAGGACATTTTGTGTATTTTGGGAAATGAAATTTTGGTAGCAGAATGGAGACGTGTTCCTGAGGGACAAGTCAAATATCTTGCCAGCTGCAAAGGAAAGTCAGATGATAATGTCTAAGGTTGCTTATTTATTCTTAACCTGTGTGAAGACAGTCAGTCAGTCAACAAGTGTGTATTAAATTCAGCTCTCTCAGAACTTTGTAGACCTTGCTGAAGTATCTTCTGACTTTGGATGGTTCATTAGTCTTATTGGGCCGCTACTCATGTCACTGGTGGCTGGATTTAAACTTACATTAATTTTTTTTTAAGAAGGACGTGCAGGTTTTGTACTCCCTGAATTCTTCCATGTTAAAAACAATTGCCTTTATACTAGAGGGGTGAGTTGGTAGGATATAGTATTCTTTGGTCCTGATTTTTTTTTTTTTAGAACTTTGTATATACCCATTTATTAGCTTCTGGCAATGGATGTTGGTGGGGAGAACTGTTAAATGAGCTTTTTTTTTTTTTTTTGCCTCATAGAAGAAAAAAAGTAGAAAGTACATTACATGTATTATATAACATTATATGTAATTTTATGTAATATATATTTTACATAATATATATATATGCATATACACATATACATTAACACCTGGGTTTTGATACGTATGCATCAATTTTTGTTTTACTATTGTGTGTTTTTTCAGTATACAGGCTTACTTCATCATTTAAGGAATATTTTTTGATTTTATGGTATTTTCAAAGGTTGAATATCTTTTCAGGGATGCTGGTTAGCCCCAAGTTAGATCACCTTTGTCCTCCATGTTGATTATCTTGTAATTGTTTTGATTTTATTCTTTTTTCATTCATTGTGGTTACATTAAGCCTTTGTTTCAGTAATTCACTTTATAGCTGTGTTTATCTGCTTTCTTTTGTTTCTAATTTACTTAACAGTTTTTTAATAATGGCTTCTTGGCTTTTAATTTGTTTCCATAGCTATATAAACAGCCATTCAGTCTCATTTTGTTTTTTCATTATTTGGCATCTGAGTTCTTGTTTCAAGTCTTATTAAAATTTTAAATCACATGAAGCACTTGTGGGCAATTTATCTGTTTCATAGAGCATGTTTTATTCCACATGGGGCTCTTCAACTGTCTTTTGTGTACCACCATCGATTCTTTTTTTTTTTTTTACAACTTTATTGGAGTATAATTGCTTTACAATGGTGTGTTACTTTCTGCTTTATAAGAAAGTGAATCAGTTATACATATACATATGTTCCCATATCTCTTCCCTCTTGCGTCTCCCTCCCTCCCACCCTCCCTATCCCTCCCCTCCAGGCGGTCACAAAGCACCGAGCTGATCTCCCTGTGCTATGCGGCTGCTTCCCACTAGCTATTTACCTTATGTTTTGTAGTGTATATATGTCCATGCCTCTCTCTCGCTTTGTCACAGCTTACCCTTCCCCCTCCCCATATCCTCAAGTCCGTTCTCTAGTAGGTCTGTGTCTTTATTCCTCTGTTACCCCTAGGTTCTTCATGACATTTTTTTTCTTAAATTCCATATAAATGTGTTAACATATGGTATTTGTCTTTCTCTTTCTGACTTACTTCACTCTGTATGACAGACTCTAGGTCTATCCACCTCATTACAAATAGCTCAATTTCGTTTCTTTTTATGGCTGAGTAATATTCCATTGTATATATGTGCCACATCTTCTTTATCCATTCATCCGATGATGGACACTTAGGTTGTTTCGATCTCCAGGCTATTGTAAATAGAGCTGCAATGAACATTTTGGTACATGACTCTTTTTGGATTGTGGTTTTCTCAGGGTATATGCCCCATAGTGCGATTGCTGGGTCATATGGTAGTTCTATTTGTAGTTTTTAAAGGAACCTCCATACTGTTCTCCACAGTGGCTGTATCAATTTACATTCCCACCAACAGTGCACGAGTGTTCCCTTTTTTCCACACCCTCTCCAGCATTTATTGTTTGTAGATTTTTTGATGATGACCATTCTGACTGGTGTGAGATGGTATCTCATTGTAGTTTTGATTTGCATTTCTCTAGTGATTAATGATGTTGAGCATTCTTTTATGTGTTCGTTGGCACTCTGTATATCTTCTTTGGAGAAATGTCTATTTAGGTCTTCTGCCCATTTTTGGATTGGATTGTTTGTTTTTTTGTTATTGAGCTGCATGAGCTGCTTATAAATTTTGGACATTAATCCTTTGTCAATTGCTTCATTTGCAAATATTTTCTCCCATTCTGAGGGTTGTCTATTGTTCCTATTTATGGTTTCCTTTGCTGTGCAAAAGCTTTGAAGTTTCATTAGGTCCCATTTGTTTATTTTTGTGTTTATCTCCATTCCTCTAGGAGGTGGGTCAAAAAGGACCTTGCTGTGATTTATGTCATAGGGTGTTCTGCCTATGTTTTCCTCTAAGGGTTTGATAGTGTCTGGCCTTACATTTAGGTCTTTAATCCATTTTGAGCTTATTTTTGTGTATGGTGTTAGGGAGTGATGTAATCTCATACTTTTACATGTACCTGTCCAGTTTTCCCAGCACCACTTATTGAAGAGGCTGTCCTTTCTCCATTGTACATTCCTGCCTACTTTATCAAAGATAAGGTGACCATATGTGCATGGGTTTATCTCTGGGCTTTCTATCCTGTTCCAATGGTCTATCTTTCTGTTTTTGTGCCAGTATCATACTGTCTTGATTACTGTAGCTTTATAGTATAGTCTGAAGTCAGGGAGCCTGATTCCTCCAGCTCCGTTTTTCGTTCTCAAGATTGCTTTGGCTATTCGGGGTCTTTTGTGTTTCCATACAAATTGTGAAATTTTTTGTTCTAGTTCTGTGAAAAATGCCAGTGGTAGTTTGATAGTTGAATCTGTAGATTGCTTTGGGTAGTAGAGTCATTTTCACATTGTTGATTCTTCCCATCCAAGAACATGGTATATCTCTCCATCTATTTGTATCATCTTGAATTTCTTTCATCAGTGTCTTATAATTTTCTGCATACAGGTCTTTTGTCTCCTTAGGTAGGTTTATTCCTAGATATTTTATTCTTTTTGTTGCAGTGGTAAATGGGAGTGTTTTCTTGATTTCATTTTCAGATTTTTCATCATTAGTGTATAGGAATGCCAGAGATTTCTGTGCATTAATTTTGTATCCTGCTACTTTACCAAGTTCATTGATAAGTTCTAGTAGTTTTCTGGTAGCATCTTTAGGATTCTCTATGTAGAGTATCATGTCATCTGCAAACAGTGACAGCTTTACTTCTTCTTTTCCTATTTGGATTCCTTTTATTTCCTTTCATTCTCTGATTGCTGTGGCTAAAACTTCCAAAAGTATGTTGAATAAGAGTGGTGAGAGTGGGCAACCTTGTCTTGTTCCTGATCTTAGTGGAAATGCTTTCAGTTTTTCACCATTGAGGACGATGTTGGCTGTGGGTTTTTCATATATGGCCTTTATTATGTTGAGGAAAGTTCCCTCTATGCCTACTTTCTGCAGGGTTTTTATCATAAATGGGTGTTGAATTTTGTCAAAAGCTTTCTCTGCATCTATTGAGATGATCGTATGGTTTTTCTCCTTCAGTTTGTTAATATGGTTTATCACATTGATTTATTTGCGTATATTAAAGAATCCTTGAATTCCTGGAATAAACCCCACTTGATCATGGTGTCTGATCCTTTTAATGTGCTGTTGGATTCTGTTTGCTAGTATTTTGTTGAGGATTTTTGCATCTATGTTCATCAGTGATACTGGCATGTAGTTTTCTTCCTTTGTGACATCTTTCTCTGGTATTGGCATCAGGGTGATGGTGGTCACGTAGAATGAGTTTGGGGGTGTTCCGCCCTCTTCTATATTTTGGAAGAGTTTGAGAAGGATAGGTGTTAGCTCTTCTCTAAATGTTTGATAGAATTCACCTGTGAAGCCATCTGGTCCTGGGCTTTTGTTTGTTGGAAGATTTTTAATCACAGTTTCAATTTCAGTGCTTGTGATTGGTCTGTTCATATTTTCTATTTCTTCCTGATTCATTCTTGGTAGGTTGTACTCTTCTAAGAATTTGTCCATTTCCTCCAGGTTGTCCATTTTATTGACATAGAGTTGCTTGTAGTATTCTCTCATGATCTTTTGTATTTCTGCAGGTCAGTTGTTACTTCTCCTTTTTCATTTCTAATTCTATTGATTTGAGTCTTCTCCCTTTTTTTCTTTATGAGTCTGGCAAATGGTTTATCAATTTTGTTTATCTTCTCAAAGAGCCAGCTTTTAGTTTTATTGATCTTTGCTATCGTTTCCTTCATTTCTTTTTCATTTCTTTCTGATCTGATTTTTTATGATTTCTTTCCTTCTTCTAACCTCGGGGTGTTATTATTCTTCTTTCTCTAATTGCTTTAGGTGCAAGGTTAGGTTGTTCATTTGAGATGTTTCTTGTTTCTTAAGGTAGGATTGTTTTGCTATAAAGTTCCCTCTTAGAACTGCTTTTGCTGCATGCCATAGATTTTGGGTCATCGTGTCTCCATTGTCATGCGTTTTTAGGTATTTTTTTATTTCCTCTTTGATTTCTTCAGTGATCACTTCGTTATTAAGTAGTGTATTGTTTAGCCTCCATGTGTTTTTATTTTTCACAGATGTTTTCCTGTAATTGATATCTAGTCTCATAGCGTTGTGGTCACAAAAGATACTTGATACAATTTCAATTTTCTTAAATTTACCATGGCTTGATTTGTGACCCAAGATATGATCTATCCTGGAGAATGTTCAATGAGTACTTGAGAAAAATGTGTATTCTGTTGGTTTTGGATGGAATATCCTATAAATATCAAATAAGTCCATCTTGTTTAATGTATCATTTAAAGCTTGTGTTTCCTTATTTATTTTCATTTTGGATGATCTCTCTATTGGTGAAAGTGGAGTGTTAAATTCCCCTACTATGAATCTGTTACTGTCGATTTCCCCTTTTATGGCTGTTAGTATTTGCCTTATGTATTGAGGTGCTCCTATGTTGGGTGCATAAATATTTACAATTGTTATATCTTCTTCTTGGATCAATCCCTTGATTATTATGTAGTGTCCTTCTTTGTCTCTTCTAATATTCTTTATTTTAAAGTCTATTTTGTCTGATATGAGAATTGCTACTCCAGCTTTCTTTTGTTTTCCATTTGCATGAAATATCTTTTTCCATCCCCTTTCTTTCAGTCTGTATGTGTCTCTAGGTCTGAAGTGGGTCTGTTGTAGACAGCAAATATATGGGTCTTGTTTTTGTATCCATTCAGCTAATCTGTGTCTTTTGGTGGGAGCATTTAATCCATTTACATTTAAGGTAATTATCGATTTGTATGTTCCTATTCCCATTTTCTTAATTGTTTTGGATTCGTTATTGTAGGTCTTTTCCTTGACTTTTGTTTCTTGCCTACAGAAGTTCCTTCAGCAGTTGTTGTAAAGCTGGTTTGGTGGTACTGAACTCTCTCAGCTTTGGCTTGTCTGTAAAGGTTTTAATTTCTCCATCAAATCTGAATGAGAGCCTTGCTGGGTAGAGTAATCTTGGTTGCAGGTTTTTCTCCTTCATCACTTTAAATATGTCCTGCCAGTCCCTTCTGGCTTGCAGAGTTTCTGCTGAAAGATCAGCTGTTAACCTTGTGGGGATTCCCTTGTGTGTTATTTGTTGTTTTTCCCTTGCTGCTTTTAATATGTATTCTTTGTATTTAATTTTTGACAGTTTGATTAATATGTGTCTTGGTGTATTTCTCCTTGGATTTCTCCTCTATGGGACTCTGTGTGCTTCCTGGACTTGATTAAATATTTCCTTTCCCATATTAGGGAAGTTTTGAACTATAATCTCTTCAAATATTTTCTCAGTCCCTTTCTTTTTCTCTTCTTCTTCTGGAACCCCTGTAATTCAAATGTTGCTGCGTTTAATGTTGTCCCAGAGGTCTCTGAGACTGTCCTCAGTTCTTTCATTCTGTTTTCTTTATTCTGCTCTGCAGTAGTTATTTCCACTATTTTATCCTCCAGGTCACTTATCTGTTCTTCTGCCTCAGTTATTCTGCTATTGATCCCATCTAGAGAATTTTAAATTTCATTTATTGTGTTGTTCATCATTGTTTTTTCATCTTTAGTTCTTCTAGGTCCTTGTTAAATGTTTCTTGCATTTTGTCTATTCTGTTGCCAAGATTTTGGATCATCTTTCCTATGATTATTCTGAATTCTTTTTCAGGTAGACTGCCTATTTCCTCTTCATTTGTTAGGTCTGGTGCATTTTTATCTTGCTCCTTTGTCTGCTGTGTGTTTTTCTGTCTTCTCATTTTGCTTATCTTACTGTGTTTGGGGTCTCCTTTTTGCAGGCTGCAGGTTCGTAGTTTCCGTTGTTTTTTATGTCTATCCCCAGTGGCTTAGGTTGGTTCAGTGGGTTGTGTAGGCTTCCTGGTGGAGGGGACTAGTGCCTGTGTTCTGGTGGATGAGGCTGGATCTTGTCTTTCTGTTGGGCAGGTCCATGTTTGGTGGTGTGTTTTGGGGTGTCTGTGGACTTATTATGATTTTAGACAGCCTCTCTGCTAATGGGTGGGGTTGTGTTCCTTTCTTGCTAGTTGTTTGGCATAGGATGTCCAGCACTGTAGCTTGCTGGTCGTTGAGTGAAGCTGGGTGCTGGTGTTGAGATGGAGATCTCTGGTAGGTTTTCGCCATTTGATATTATGTGGAGCTGGGAGGTCTCCTGTGGACCAGTGTCCTGAAGTTGGCTCTCCCACGTCAGAGGCACAGCACTGACTCCTGACTGCAGCACCAAGAGCTGTTCATCTACACGGCTGAGAATAAAAGGGAGAAAAAGTAGAAACAAAGAATTAGTATAAGTAGAAAGAAAGAAAGAAAGAGGAGGGAGGGAGGGAGGGAGGAAGGAAGAAGGGAAGGAAGGAAAAAAGAAAGAAGATAAAGTAAAATAAAATAAGATAAAATATAATAAAGTTATTAAAATAAAAAAATTATTATTAAGAAAAAAAAACAAAAAAAACGGACAGATAGAACCGTAGTACAAATGGTGGAAGCAAAGCTATACAGACAAAATCTCAGACAGAAGCATACACATACACACTCACAAAAAGAGGAAAAAATCATAAATCTTGCTCTCAAAGTCCACTTCCTCAATTTGTTGTCTATTCATATATTCCACAGATGCAGGGTACATCAAGTTGATTGTGGAGCTTTAATCCACTGCTTCTGACGCTGCTGGGAGAGATTTCCCTTTCTCTTCTTTGTTGTCACAGCTCCCAGGGGCTCAGCTTTGGATTTGGCCCCGCCTCTGCGTGTAGGTCGCTGGAGGGCGTCTGTTCTTCGCTCAGACAGGACGGGGTTAAAGGAGCCGCTGATTTGGGGGCTCTGGCTCACTCAGGCCGGGGGGGAGGGAGGGGCACGGAGTGCGGGGTGAGCCTGCGGTGGCAGAGGCCACCATGACGTTGCACCAGCCTGAGGCGCGCCGTGCGTTCTCCCGGGGGAGTTGTCCCTGGATCCCTGGATCCCGGGACCCCGCCAGTGTCGGGCTGCACAGGCTCCCCGGAAGCGGGGCGCGGACAGTGATCTGTGCTCGCACACAGACCTCCCTGTGGCGGCAGCAGCAGCCTCAACGTTCCATGCCCGTAGCTGGGGTCTGCGCCTCCAGCCGCGGCTCGCGCCCGTCTCCGGAGCACCTTTAAGCAGTGCTCTTAATCCCCTCCCCTCGTGCACCAGGAAACAAAGACAGAAGAAAAAGTCTCCTGCCTCTTCGGTAGGTCCAGACCACGCCCCGGACTCCCTCTCGGCTAGCTGTGGCGCACCAACCCCTGTCCTCTTCCGCCGCTCCAACCGAAGCCGAGCCTCAACTCCCAGCTCCGCCCGCCGCCGGAGAATGAGCAGACAAGCCTCTCGGGCTGGTGAGTACTGGTCGGCACCCATCCTCTGTGCGGGAATCTCTCCCCGCTTTGCCCTCCATACCCCTGTTGTTGTGCTTTCCTCCGCAGTCTCCGAAGCTTTCCCCCTCCGCCACCCGCAGTCTCTGCCCGCGAAGAGGCTTCCTAGTGTGTGGAAACATTTCCTCCTTCACAGCTCCCTCCCTCTGGTGCCGGTCCCGTCCCTATCCTTTTGTCTCTGTTTATTCTTTTTTTTTTTTGCCCTACCCAGGTATGTGGGGCGTTTCTTGCCTTTTGGGAGGTCTGTCTTCCGCCAGCCTTCAGTAGGTGTTCTGTAGGAGTTGTTCCACGTATAGATGTATTTCTGGTGTATCTGTGGGGAGGAAGGTGATCTCCGTGTCTTACTCTTCCGCCATCTTCCCGGAAGCTCCCCGTCCATTCTTTTAATATTTTACTATAGCATATTTGTACACTTACCATACTCTTTTGTTTTTTTAAAAAATGTTGCTTATACTTAATGGGAGAAGTTCTAGTTAGTCTTCTAGTTGCTTGTTATAACATGAATGAATTTTCCATGACTCCTTATAATCTGTTTGTCCTTTTTGAAGAGTGGTGGGTCCAGTATTTTTTTATTAAACATCTCTATTGGAGTTTAATTGCTTTACATTGTTGTGTTAGTTGCTGCTATATAACTAAGTGAATCAGCTATACATATATCCCCGTATCTCCTGCCTTCTGCATCTCCTTCCCACACTCCCTATCCCACCACTCTAGGTGGTCACAAAGCACCGAGCTGATCTCCCTGTGCTATGCAGGTTCTTCCCACGAGCTATCTATTTTACATTTGGTAGTGTATATATGTCCAGGCTACTCTCTCACTTTGTCCCAGCTTACCCTTCCCCCTCCTCATGTCCTCAAGTCCATTCTGTAGTAGGTCTGCGTCTTAATTCCCGTCCTGCCCGTAGGTTCTTCATGACCATTTTTTTTTCCTTAGAATCCATATATATATGTGTTAGCATACGGTATTTGTTTTTCTCTTTCTGACTTATTTCACTCTGTATGACAAACTCTAGGTACATCCACCTCACTACAAATAACTCAATTTCGTTTCCTTTTATGACTGAGTAATATTCCATTGTATATATGTGCCACGTCTTCTTTATCCATTCATCTTTTGATGGACACTTAGGTTGTTTCCTTGTCTTGGCTATTGTAAACAGTGCTGCTGTGAAGATAGGTTTGCATGTATCTTTTCGAATTATAGTTTTGTCTGGGTGTATGCCCAGGAGTGGGATTGCTGGATCATATGGTAAGTGTATTTGCAGTTTTTTGAGGAACCTCCACACTATTTTCCACAGTGTCCACATCAATTTACATTCCCACCAACAGTGTACAAGGGTCCTCTTTTCTCCACACCCTCTCCAGAATTTATTTGTAGACTTTTAAATGATGGCCAGATAGAAGAATGTACTCTTGGAACTGGAATTGTTTCTCAATTTTCTCATGGTAACTTGAATCTTTTCTTCTGAAAAAGGTAGTTAACTCAGTTTTCAACCTCACTTTCCATCAATCATTTACATCAGTCCCCTCCATATTCTTTAAATCAGAAGGAGGAAAATAAGAAAAACTCTTTCACAGGATGGCAGGGAGTTTATAGAACTTTTTCCCCTTCCTGCCACCTCACAGGTCTGGATGCTACTGGTACCTTTTACATTTTTATTGATTTTTACAATTTTGGGGTACTTACTAAGTATTAGAGGAATACTTTTTCTGCCATATCCACTTAGACTTCTTGGCTGTTTTATTTATGAATAATTTAAACATTAAAAAAATTTGTATGTGTCCAGGTGTTTCAAGATAAGCTTGTATTACTTTAATGAATTAATTTTAAATTGAAGTATAATTGATATATAACATTATATTAGTTTCAGGTTTACAACATAATAATTCAATATTTGTATATATTTTAAAATGATCACTACAGTAAATTTAGTTAACATGTCACCATATATAGCTACAAAAACTTTTTTTCTTTTGCTTAGGACTTTCAAGAACTACTCTCTTAGCAAGTGTCAAATATTCAATACAGTATTATTAACTATAGTCACCATGCTGTAAATTACATCCCCATGACTTATTTATTTTATAACTGAGAGTTTGTACCTTTTGATGCCGTTTACCCATTTCATTCATACTCTAACCCATTGCCTCTGGCAACCACTGATGTTTTCTCTTTATCTATAATCTTGCTTCTTTTTCCTTTTTAGATTCCATATATTAATAAGGTCCTATAGTATTTGTCTTTTTCTGTCTGACATGTTTCACTTAACGTTATGTCCTGAAGGTCCATCCGTGTTGCAAACGGCAAGATTTTCTTCCTTTTTTTATGGCTGAATAATATTTCATTTTGTGTGTGTGTGTGTGTGTGTGTGTACGTACCACATTTTCTTTATCCATCGATAGATGCTCAGATTTTTTCCACATCTTGACTATTACAAGTAATGCTTACAAAGAACATGGGGATGCAAATATCTTTTTGAGTTAGTGTTTTTGGTTTCTTTGATAAATACCCAGAAGTGGTATTTATAATTTTTTCAATTTTTTGAGGCACCTTCACACTGTTTTCCAATTAGTGGCTGCAGTAATTTATATTCTCACCAGCAGTACATAAGGGTTCTCTTTTTCCACATCCTCACCAACGCTTGTTATTTCTTGCCTTTTTGATAGTAGACATTCTAGCAGATGTGAGGTTATATCTCATTGTGGTTTTGATGTGCATTTCCCAAATGATTAGTGACATTGAGCATATTTTTATGTACCTGTTGGCTATCTGTATGTCTTCTTTGGAAAAATGTTTTTCAGATCTTCTTCCCATTTTTAAATCAGGTTATTTTTATTTTATTTTTTTGCTGTTGAGTTGTATGAGTTCTTCATATATTTTGGATATTAACTCTTTATCAGATATATCATTTACAAATATTTTCTCTCATTCAGTAGGTTGCCTTTTCATTTTGTTGATGATTTCCTTTGCCATGTATATTACTTTTATAAGTAAAAAGACATTTCACAAATTTTTTCTGTCTCTTCTTCAAGGTCTACTTCAATTGCTTTTCCTTTCAAGAAACCTTCTCTGATATCCCTCGCAAAAATAACTTCTCTTTTCACTGAGTTTTCACATCATCTTTCTATTCATTTAAAATATATTTTATTAACTGCTGTCATGGGCTGGGCACAATTTTAGGTGCTTGGAATATAATATGTAAAACAGAATTTCTGTCTTCATGATACTAACATTTCAGTGATTGGAAGCTGGGGAGGGAGCTTAGCCTATCATCTTTTTTAACTGTTTGGTTCTATACGTTTTAGCTTACTGAAGTTAGAGTATTTTATTCACTGATGTATCCCCCACACAATCTCATACAGTGTATAGCACACAGTAGGAGCTGATAGATGTCTGTTGAATTAACAAACTCAAAACGAATGTCTTATTAGCTAGGTTGTGAGAGGGCAGTGCTTCAGAGACAGAGGCAGGTAGGATTTCAGACCCATTTGGCTGAGAAGATGCTTTCGTGGGCAACTTTAAAAGCCTCTTGGTGGTACAGGCATGTAAAAAATAACAATGAGAAGCTCAAGTGAGTGGTCAAGGCTAAGTAAGAAATGATGGGCGCAGCGAATATTAATGATTGTTGGAGCAGAAGGAGCCAGCCCAGGTAGCCCTGAGAGAGTCCCTGGAGTAGGAAGTTTAAGCCATATTTCAATGTTCTACCCCTTTTCCAGGCTGTAAATTTTTGTCCACATTACTCAGTGCAGAAAGTGCAAAATCATTTATAACTAACTCTCAGGGGGAAAAGCATGAGTGCCCAGAGACTTAGAAAGAGTTGAATTCTCATAGTTAATTGCATTCTGGAAAAGCTAAGCTGGGAATTTTTCCCTTTTTTTATTATAAGGCTGCCATGTAGCTCGCTTTTGGCAAGATAGGGTTGACATTTTTCCAAAATAAGGGTCTTCACAGCCATCTCATTTAGAGCATTAAGTAATGAAGCATCATTCTTTGTTATTATGTGACCAAGAGCAAAAAGGAACCAGGCATGGGAACTAAAGAAACCCACAAGGCTGGGCTAATATAAGTGTTCCTTTATATTTTGCTTTAAAAAAATTAATATCTAGGCTTCATATAAAGCACTCTGTATAAGGTCTGCTATATAGTTAGTGTTCAATAAAGGTTATAATTTTTTTTATTCTAAAGGGAACTGAATATTTTACCATTGGGGATTTGTCAATATAGAGAGCAAGAGAAAGTTTTAGGGAAGAAGAAAAGGACATGAGGAAGACCTTGAAATAAATGGGGAAAATGGACTCAGACTTCTGGAATGAATGCAGTTTTGAATAAGCTAATACATTTTGAAGACTATTTGACCACAGAGTTGAAAGGGTCATCTAGTCCAGTGTTTTGAGAAATGTGGTGATTTTAGTTAGTCTGCAGTTGAATATCACTTTAATGATTGTGTATATACTTTGGAGTGTATTAGGGAAAATCAACTCCAAATTCATTTATATGGAAAAGCAGTCTAATTTAAAGGAAATATTGAGTAAATAACACTACTGGCAAAATTTAAAAGTGGAGGTTATAGCTTCCAGAATAAAAGTGGAGGTTATGGCTTCCAGCAGCCTAGTGCTGTATAGAATGTCTCCAAAGGATATTAAATTTTTTTTTTTTTTTTTTGCGGTATGCAGGCCTCTCACTGCTGTGGCCTCTCCTGTTGCGGAGCACAGGCTCCGGACGCGCAGGCTCAGCGGCCATGGCTCATGGGCGCAGCCGCTCTGCGGCATGTGGGATCCTCCCGGACCGGGGCACAAACCCATGTTCCCTGCATCGGCAGGCAGACTCTCAACCACTGCGCCACCAGGGAAGCCCCCAAAGGATATTAAATTAATCAGCCAAGAATTATTGTACATTTTCCTGAACATCTTTGAGCCTTTCTCTAGGGTGTTTGGATGGAGTTCCTATGATGAAAATGTAGCAGGAAAAGCACTGTTACTGTCATACAGATTGCAAATGGAGAGACTCCAGATGGGCAGCATGGACTCAGCATCCAGAAATCCAGTGGATTCTCTGGGAATATGAATACACGCTGGCCTGAGGATGGGGAGCTGTGCTCTATGCTCTGTTTAGAGAAGACTTAAGTTGGTAGGAATGAAAAATCTGCTTTTTCTATTGTACTCTTTCAGAATCAAATGGCAGCCAGAGATCCCAGAATTAAAAAATGAGACCTCTCTTTACAAAGATAATTGAGCAGGAGGAGTGCAGACCGAAAAGATATGGCAAGCGTACATAGTTACCAAGAAAGTGAGGGATTCCTCCCAAATTAAAGTTCATACTGGATGATGAAGATCACACACACAGAAAGTGGGTCTTGAGTTAAGTGTGAGAAATGTAATCTAGACCAAAAGCATGTTCAGTGTAGGAAGATAGTAAGCAAAGAATGAGGTGGAGTGGATGGATAGGAGATACCTCCTCACAGCATACATCTCTTCAGTACTAGACAACTCCAGTCCTTGTTAGAGTTATCTGAGTTGTGTTGTTTTTCCCTTTAGGTCAAACATTCCTAATTCTCATTGTTATTTCTGATTTGACATTGTCTTTATTGCCTTTACTCTGGATGATATCTAGTGATATTATCATAGAAAGATAATGACAGAAGGAAACTTAGGCATCACCTGATCTGGTGTTTATCAGACTAATAGCAACAGAACCCCCTTCCTTATGCTTCTCCTCTTTTCAAAAGAAATTCTTTGTAGGACTGCAAGAGATAAGAAAGGAGCTTCCCTGGCTGAAGTGGGTGATGAGGAAAGCATAGAGCCTGACAGGCCAATCTGTTCCCCAGCAGGGTTGTTTTGTTTGTTTCTTTGTTTGTTTGTTTTTGAATTCTACTGTTCTATGAAACACAGTCTGAAAAACATTAGTTTCCATTACATATTGCTTGTTGTTTCTGATTGATACATAAGCGATCCAATTTTTAGTGGCTTCAAGAATAATTTATTATTATTTCTCATGTTTTGTATGTTGACTAGGGTCAGCTGAGTATTTCTTTGTTGAGGTCTCTCATAAAGTTGCATTCAGATGGCATCTGTAGCTGGAGTCATTGGGAGACTTTTTCATTTTTATATCTCTGGCTTGAGCTGGGATGGCTAAAGGAGCTAAGGGTTGATTAGGTAGCTCTCTTTTAACCTGGCCCCTCCATATGACTAGACTGGTCTTCCTTACAACATGTTGGTCTCATCTGGCATGCTGACTGGACCCCCAGAGTGAACATTTCAAGAGACTCAGACAGAAGCTGCAAGGTTTCTAGTGACCTGTCTTTGGAAATTACACAATATCAATTTCACCATTTTTATTTGTCAAAGAAATAATAGAACAGTCCAAATACAAGGGGGTGAGGGAATAAATTCTATCTTTCAATGGGGAAATAACTTGTGTATAGGGAGGGAAGATATTAATGGTAGCCATTTTAAGACAACCTACCATGGGTAATATTAAGCCCAGAGAAGGAAAAGGCTTAGCCACAGAGCCAGTAATGGCAGAGCCGGGATTAGAACAAAAATCATAAAAGATGAAATCCACCTTCTGAGACAGTCTCAGTTCCAAATCCTTTCACCTGATACTAAAAATTAAAACTCTTCCACTGCTGATTGTAGATGAAGGGAGCTTTGTATTAAAGATGTCATTATACTTCGCATGAATTTGGAATAAAAGAAATTGCAAGATACAAAAACTGATAGGTAAAGAGAAGAAACCATTTATAATTGTATTAGACAATATCCAGGGCTTAGAAGCAAATCTAACAAAATATGTGAAAGGCTTATAAATAGAAAATGTCAAACTTATTAAAGACATATTAAAGAATACCTTAATAAATGAGATATTTATTTAGGAGAGATATACCACATTCATGGATAGGAATTCTTAATATCATAGAGTCAATTCTCCTAAACTTGTTCTACAGCTTCAATGGATTTCCAATGAAAATTACAGCAGGTTTTTTTTTTCCCCTCACAAAACTTGATTAAGATAATTCTAAAATTTATATGAAACAGTAAAGGGCTGACAATAGCCAGGACACTTCTGTAGAAGAAGAACAGAAAGATATGTAAAACAGTGTTCACAGCAGCACTGTTCATAATGGCAAGAAGCTGGAAACGGACCAAATGGCTATTTGAGGGAGTGTGTATGAATAAATGGTGTTATATTCACAGAGTTGAACCTTATACAATAGTCAAAGCAGTGAAGTCCCGGGACATGAAACAGTGTGGATGAATCTTAGCAACTTAATATAAAGGATTTGAAAAGCAAGTACTCAGATTTTCATGCAACTTGATAATCATTTTATAAAATAAAAGTAACTATAATAAAATAGTTTTAAAGAATTCATGTAGATATTAAAAAACTGTGTAAAAAAGAAAGCAAGCAGCTTATGAACACAAGTTTAGGGTGATGCTTATCTCAGATAGGAGAAGAGAAGCAGGATGAGATGGGGTTCATGTGATTAGATGTAAGTTATATAAAATGTGTATTTTTATTTTGAGTGATGGGTTGGAGATAATAAATACATTAAAAATATATTACATGGGCTTCCCTGGTGGTGCAGTGGTTGAGAGTCTGCCTGCCGATGCAGGGGACACGGGTTCGTGCCCCGGTCCGGGAAGATCCCTCATGCCGCGGAGTGGCTGGGCCCGTGAGCCATGGCCGCTGAGCCTGCGCGTCCGGAGCCTGTGCTCCACAACGGGAGAGGCCACAGCAGTGAGAGGCCCGCGTACCGCAAAACAAAAACAAAAACAAAAACAAAACTATATCTATCTATCTATCTATCTATCTATCTATCTATATAACAAATAACCAAATACATGTCCTTTGGTCATTTTTTAAATTGAATTATTTGTGGGGTTTTTTTTTGCTATGGGGTTTGTGAATTCCTTATATATTTTGGATATTAACCCCTTATCAGATATATGGTTTACAAATATCTTCACCTGAATAAACATTTTTCTGAAGAAGACATACAAGTGGCCAGTAGGTATATGAAAAGGCACTCAAATCACTAACCATTAGGGAAATGGAAAATCAAAACCACAGTGAACCACTTCATACCTATTAGAATGGCTATTATGAAAAAGATAAGAGACAGTAGGTGTTGGTGAGAATGTGGAGAAAAGGGAACACTTCTACACTGGTGGGGGGAATGTAAGTTGGTGCAGCTACTATGAAAAACAGTATGGAGGTCCCTAAAAAAATTAAAAATAGAACTACCATATGATCTAGAATTTCCACTTCTGTGTATGTATCCAAAGGAAACAAAAGCAGTATATCAAAGACATATCTGTACTCATGTTCACTGCAGCGTTATTCACGATAGCCAAGATATGGAAACAACTTAAGTGTCTGTTGATAGATAAATGGATAAAAATACATGGTATGTATATACAGTGGAATATTATTCAGTTATAAAAAGGAAGGAAATCCTGCCATTTGCAACAACATGGATGAACCTGGAAGACATTATCCTAAGTGAAATAAGTCTGACAGAGAAAGATAAATACTGCATTGTATCACTTATATGGGGAATCTGGGGAAAAAAAAGCCGATTTCATAAAAATAGAGAGTAGAATGGTGGTTGCCAGGGGGCTGGGGAGAGGGGAAAATGGGAAGATGTAGGTCCAAGGGTACAAAATTTCAGTGATAAGCAAAATAAAATCTGAGGATCTAATGTACAGCCTGGTGACTATAGTTAATGATATGATATTGTACACTTGAAATTTGCTGAGAGGATCACACACATACACACACACAGAGTTAACTATACAGTGTGATGGATGTATTATCTTGATTGAGGTAATTATTTCATAATCCAATGACTATGTATATAAAATCTTCTTCTTTTTATTTAAACTATATATACAGTTACATTTGTCAATCATTCTTCAGTAAAGCTTGAAAAAATAACCAAATACATAGAAGCAGACCATGTTAGGGCCAATGATGAGACCAGGAATTCTAATTAATCTCATTCTGTGCATTTAAGTTCTAACCAACCAACCAGCCAACCAACCCAGCCTTGATAAGTATTGTTCAACCTAGGTAATCTGCCCCTCGATTGAAGAAGTTAAGCTGGCCTCTGGCAGAGTTATGAGATTGGGTAAGTTTATCTTTGCTGCCTGCCCACTGGCAGAGCTTGTGCTTCTTTTTATCTATCTCGTGGGGTGTAGAATGATTGATATTTGGAATTGGAAAGGTCCTAATATTCCAAATCTTCTCCCTGTTCTTAAGAGGAGGAAACCAAGGATAAGAAGGGTTATGTGGCAGTAAAATATAGTCAAGCCAGGACAATAATATAAATTATATTACTCCTTGTCTGACTTCATATTTTTTTATTAATCAAGTTTTAAATCATTGATGTGCCATTAATAGGTTTGTACAAGGAACTGAGAGCCAGAAAAGGACAGATCACTCATTCTATATACATATATCAGAATGGTTACCTCCATCAGATTGGAAGGAGAGAAGTAAGTCAGGTTTACATTTATTAAAAGGAATCTGAGGAATAATGTTCTCATTTTGTAACTGAGGAAGGCCGCAGAGGAAGGAGGTATTTTGGGGGTAGTCTGGAGATAGCTGTAATTAATTATGAGAAGATGATGGACTGACTTGCTGTGACAACTTGGCTAGGCTAAATATTCAGCTATTTAGTCAAATACTAATCTAGGTATTTGAAGGTATATTTGAAGGTATTTTATAGATGTTGTTAACATCTACTATCAGTTGACTTTAAGGAAAGGAGGTTACCTTTGGTCATGTGGATGGGCTTCACCCAATAAGTGGAAGGCCTTTAGAGCAAAAACACATTTCCAAGGCTTCCCTGGTGGCACAGTGGTTGAGAGTCCGCCTGCCGATGCAGGGGACACAGGTTCATGCCCCGGTCCGGGAAGATCCCACATGCTGTGGAGTGGCTGGGCCCGTGAGCCATGGCCGCTGAAGCTTGCACGTCCAGAGCCTATGCTCCGCAACGGGAGAGGCCACAGCAGTGAGAGGCCCGTGTACCGCAAAAAAACAAAAGCCAAAACACATTTTCAGAGCAAAAACACAGAGGGTGAAACTCTGTCTCAAGACTGCAACTCAACTCCTCTTGAGTTTCCAGCCTGCTGGCCTGCCCTACGTATGTAGGACCTACTAGTCTCAGTGATTGTGTGAGCCAGATCCTTAAAATAAATCTTTTTATGCACACACACAGGCCCCATTGATTCGTTTCTCTGGAGAAGCCTGACTGATACCCTTGCCTAGCAAGGTACAAGAGTACTGGAAACTGGAGTTATGTCTTGACTTTGCCATTAACCAGTTAGGTGAACTAGGTCAGTCTCTAGACTCTTTGAGGGCAGGGACGGCCTTTCCCTTACTGATGTTTCCCTGGCAGTTATGTAGTACTTGGCATACAGTGGTGCTCAGTTAAGTTTGGTGGGTGAATGAGTGATCTTCCTTTTTCTGGGTCTCAGTTTTGATTTCTGTAAGATGAGGATGTTGGTCTAACTAGGTTCTCTGAGGCTCTTCTAGAAATGTAGAGTGGCAATTAAGAGACTGGGGTCTGGATTTAGGCATAATGGGTTTGGATCCTAGCCTTACCACTTAATGACCTTGGGTGAGCTGCTTTAACTACTCTGGGTCTCAAGTTCGTCACCTGCAAAATGGGAGTTTTAGCAATGCCTCTATCATTAGACTTGTGGTGAGGATTAAATGAGGTGGTGCTTAGTGCTGAGTGCTGTGCTGGCCCAGAAGACATATCACTAGGTATTAGCTACTGTCACCACCACCACCAGCACCATCATCATCATCATCATCTATCCTTGTGATTCACTATCTCTTAGGCATCTTTCTCTAGGGTTCTGATTCTCTGGAGAATGTTCTGCCTGGGGAACAGGGATAGAAGAGGTATATATACAACTACCAAAAGTTAGAAGTTGAATCAGAGGGCCAATGTGAAGGCTGAGAAGGACACAGCAGCCAGAGAAAGTTGGCATTCAGTGTCTCAGAAATTCATAGGTAAATTCTGGTAGTGTTGGATGTTTTATAAACTTCCTTCCATAGAGGGAATTCAACTCACTGTGTCATTGGCCCTGAGCCTGCAAGTACATGAATGCTTGGATGACGAGGAGTCAGAGTGATCTTGCAGCAGAGATTGGTGTGGTTGAATTGAATTTACAGAGCATGTACAACTTAGACCTCATAGTCTTGGGGCAAGTTTCACCATGGTCCCTTGCCATTTGTACAGGAAGTAGAGGACCTGGGTATAGAGCAGCATCATTTCCTGATTCAAGTTACCTAGCAAGTTGATGGAACAGAGAGAACTTGACTTTGCAGACTCTGATTGCTTTGTCCAATCTGTGCTGCTAGAGCCAGGACCTGCAAGACTGGGCCCTCTCTCTCTTTGTGGATAAGCCCTAGGAAGGCAACGTGACATGTAGGATCCAGGAGCTGGTGGTTCTCTTTCTGACTATATGGTCAGGCCACTCAAGATGGCTGTTCTCTTGCTCTCTGTACGCCCCCTGCCCGACCAGTGCCTGCTGTACTTCTGCCCTACGCACATGACTGACCTTCCTACATACTTGCCCCAGGCCCCAGCTAGTGATTGTTCTTATCAAAGGGGCAGTGAGGGGTGTGCCCCTCTGCTAGTTTCCCTGGTAACCGATGAGCCAACCTGACATCAATTCCCCCTATAAATGGCGCCCCCCACCCCCAGCAAAGACTGCCACCATGTCCTGTTTGCTGTCTGCCACACATGGTGGGCTGTTGCTCTAGGACCTTGCTTCAGACATGTAAGCTCCCTATCCATTAAACCATTGATGTCTCTGTTGCTAACTCCAGGCTCTTTCTTCGGTCTTAAAGCTGGGCAAGCACAGACCTTGTAGGCCTGCAGGGTACAGCCCAACAATGACTCTCCCACTGGCTAATCCCTTCCCTCCTCTGGGTCTCAGGTTCCCTACCTGTTTAGTGAGGACATGGGTGTAAATGATGTGTATATTTCCTTCTAGCTTCAAAAGTCTAAGCTCTTGAGTGACACATGTGTCCTGACACTCTAAGTGGTTTAGATATGTTATTTTATTCCATTCTCACAATAGAGTTGACAGGTATATGTATTATTCCTATTGCATAGGTGACAAATTGAGGCTTAAAAAATTAATTGAATGGCCTAAGGTCACACGGCTGATAAGTGGCAGTGCTGGGTTTCAAACCCAAATTTGTATGATGTCCAAATCCATGTTTATAAATATAGTCTCTGCAAAAGATTTGTCTAACGAAGGTGTGAAGAACTCTGGATCAGGGTTGCCTGCGATGTTCATGGGTGAAACACTGTTATTTCTGTTTATTCTCCCTGGAGCATATCCTGCTCTGTCCCAATACACTCAACCCTTCTTTTCTGGGCAAGGCAGGTGGAGGGGCGGGAGCACGTGCGAGTCTTTTCAACACAGCAGAGACATCAGTGCTTCCTCCTGTTTTCCTTGCTGGTCTGGGTCACAGCCAAGTGTGCTGCCCAAGACATTTGGCAGACTAACCTCAGGTTCAGTTAGGTGTGTAAAGAATAAGTAAATAGATCAATGGGCAACGTAACAAGGTGAAACGTGAACTCAGCCCTCATAATGTATTACACCCTGAGCAATGGGATTTGGTGTGAAATGGAGTTGGGGGCATGCTGGGTCACAAGTAGGAGCTGGAACTCAAGCTTTGTTTCTCATCTACGAAATGAATCAGGTTGGGTACCAGGGTCACAGGAATTTCCCATGAGGAGACCCTGAACACTATTCCACGGGGAGAACCGTAAAACATCTGTCTAGATTTGATACTAAGTCAGAAACCAGAGTGGGAACGAGGCATCTAAAATTCTCCCAAAAGTCTGCTGCTGTCTCAACCAGCTGCATACTCTGTATCATGTTGTCCTATGTTATTGTCTTCACATCACCTAACATCACCTGACATTATTTTGTCCATTTATTCCTTTGCTTATTTACTGTTTGTCTCTCTGACCAGAATATAAGCATTTCAGAGCACGAACCTTATCTGTTTTGTTCACTGTTGGATCATCAGCTTCTAGAATAGTTGGTTCAATCTTTTCTCTAGGGGACATCTGAAAGACACCAGGCAACTGGTAGAGATGTAGATTAGTTTTGTTCTTTTTCTTGGCCACTGACCAAATACCTTTAAAGATCATGAGATTATAGGGGAAACGAAAAGTTTGGATAAAAATTGCTATAGTCCCTCTCTGATCTAAGCTTCAATACACTAGGATTTATCTTCTAAAAACTCCCTTCTAGTGCTAGTGAATGATTTTATATGCTTAAATTTACAAGTTTATGGAATTAATAGAGAGTAACCAGGGAAAAGAAGGTTATATTTTATTGTTTTTAACATGTTTATTGCAGTATAATTCTTTTACATTGTTGTGTTAGTTGCTGCTGTATAACAAAGCGAATGAGCTATACATATACAGATATCCCCATATCTCCTCCATCTTGCATCTCCCTCCCACCCTCCCTATCCCACCCCTCTAGGTGGTCACAAAGCACTGAGGTGATCTCCCTGTGCTATGCGGCTGCTTCCCACTATCTATTTTACATTTGGTAGTGTATATATGTCAATGCCACTGTGTCACGTTATCACAGCTTTCCCTTCCCCTTCACTTTGTCCTCATGTCCATTCTCTACATTTGCGTCATTATTCCTGTCCTGCCCCTAGGTTTTTCAGAACCTTGTTTTTTTTTTTTTTTTTTTTTTTTAGATTCCATATATATGTGTTAGCATATGGTATTTGTTTTTCTCCTTCTAACTTATTTCACTATGTATGACAAACTCTAGGTCCATCCATCTCACTACAAATAACTCAGTTTCGTTTCTTTTTATGGCTGAGTAATATTCCATTGTATATATGTGCCACATCTTCTTTATCCATTCATCTGTCAGTGGACACTTGGGTTGCTTCCATGCCCTGCCTATTGTAAATAGTGCCGCAATGAACATTGTGGTACATGACTCTTTTTGAATTATGCTTTTCTCAGGGTATATGCCCAGTAGTGGAATTGCTGGGTCATATGGTAGTTCTATTTTTAGTTTTCTAAGAAACCTCCATACTGTTCTCTATAGTGGCTGTATCAATTTACATTTCCACCAATGGTGCAAGAGGGTTCCCTTTTCTCCACACCCTCTCCAGCATTTATGGTTTGTAGATTTTTTGATGATGGCCATTCTGACGAGTGTGAAGTGATACCTCGTTGTGGTTTTGATTTGCATTTTTCTAATGATTAGTGATGTTGAGCATCCTTTCATGTGTTGGTTGGGAATCTGTATATCTTTGCAGAAATGTCTATTTAGGCCCTCCGGCCATTTTTGGTTTGGGTTGTTTGTTTTCTTGATGTTGAGCTGCATGAGGTGCTTGTATATTTTGGAGATTAATCCTTTGTCAGTTGCTTCATTTGCAAATATTTTCTCCCACTCTGAGGGTTGTCTTTTCGTCTTGTTTATGTTTTGCTTTGCTGTGCTTTTAAATTTCATTAGGTTCCATTTGTTTATTTTTGTTTTTATTTCCATTTCTCTAGGAGGTGAGTCAAAAGGATGTTGCTGTGGTTTATGTCATAGAGTGTTCTGCCTATGTTTTCCTCTAAGAGTTTTAGAGTGTCTGGCCTTACATTTAGGTCTTTAATCTATTTTGAGTTTATTTCTGTGTATGGTGTTAGGGAGTGTTCCAATTTCATTCTTTTACATGTAGCTGTCTAGTTTTCCCAGCACCACTTATTGAAGAGGCTGTCTTTTCTCCATTGTATATTCTCGCCTCCATTATCAAAGATAAAGTGACCGTATGTGCATGGGTTTATCTCTGGGATTTCTATCCTGTTCCATTGATCTGTATTTCTGTTTTTGTGCCAGTACCATACTGTCTTGGTTACTGTAGCTTTGTAGTGTAGTCTGAAGTCCGGAGCCTGATTCCTTCAGCTCCGTTTTTTTTTCTCAAGATTGCTTTGGCTATTCAGGGTCTTTTGTGCTTCCATACAAATTGTGAAATTTTTTGCTCTAGTTCTGTGAAACATGCCATTGGTAGTTTGATAGGGATTGCATTAAATCTGTAGATTGCTTTGGGTATTATAGTCATTTTCACAATTTGATCCTTCCACTCCAACAACATGGTGTATCTCTCCATCTGTTTATATCATCCTTAATTTCTTTCATCAGCATCTTATAGTTTTCTGCAGGCAGGTCTTTTGTCTCCTTCAGAAGGTTTATTCCTAGGTATTTTATTCTTTTTGTTGCAGTGGTAAATGGGAGTGTGTCCTTAATTTCTCTTTTAGATTTTTCATCATTAGTCTATAGGAATGCAAGAGATTTCTGTGCATTCATTTAGTATCCTGCTACTTTACCAAATGCATTGATTAGCTCTAGAAGTTTTCTGGTAGCATCTTTAGAATTCTCTATTTATAGTATCATGTCATCTGCAAACAGTGACAGTTTTACTTCTTCTTTTCTGATTTGGATTCCTTTTGTTTCTTTTTGTCTCTGATTGCTGTGGCTAAAACTTCCAAAACTACGTTGAATAATAATGGTGAGAGTGGGCAACCTTGTCTTGTTCCTGATCTTAGTGGAAATGGTTTCAGTTTTTCACCATTGGGGACAATGTTGGCTGTGGGTTTGCCATATATGACCTTTATTATGTTGAGGTAAGTTCCCTGTATGCAAACTTTCTGGGGAGTTTTTATCATAAATGGGTGTTGAATCTTGTCAAAAGCTTTTTCTGCATCTATTGAGATGATCATATGGTTTTTCTCCTTCAATTTGTTAATATGGTGTATCACATTGATTTGTTTGCGTATATTGAAGAATCCTTGCATTCCTGGGATTAACCCCACTTAATCATGGTGTATGATCCTTTTAATATGCTATTGGATTCTCTTTGCTAGTATTTTGTTGAGGATTTTTGCATTGATGTTCATCAGTGATATTGGCCTGTAGTTTTTTTTTGTGTGTGACATACTTTTCTGGTTTTGTATCATGGTGATGGTGGCCTCATTCAATGAGTTTGGGAGTGTTCCTCCCTCTGCTATATTTTGGAAGAGTTTGAGAAGGATAGGTGTTAGCTCTTCTGTAAATGTTTGCTAGAATTCGGCTCTGAAGCCATGTGGTCCTGGGCTTTTGTTTGCTGGAAGATTTTTAATCACAGTCTCAATTTCAGTGCTTGTGATTCATCTGTTTACATTTTCTTTGTCTTCCTGGTTCAGCCTCGGAAGGTTGTGCTTTTCTAAGAATTTGTCCATTTCTTCCAGGTTGTCCTTTTTTTTTTTTCAGATTGTCCATTTTATTGGCATATAGTTGCTTGTAGTAATCTCTCATGATCCCTGTATTTCTGCAGTGTTGGTTGATACTTCTCCTTCTTCATTTCTGATTCTATTGATTTGAGTCTTCTCCCTTTTTTTCTTGATGAGTCTAGTTAATGGTTTATTAATTTTGTTTATATTCTCAAAGAACCAGGTTTAGTTTTATTGATCTTTGCTATTGTTTCCTCCATGTCTTTTTCATTTCTTTTTTTTTTTTTTAAATCTTTATTGGGGTATAATTGCTTTACAATGGTGTGTTACTTTCTGCTTTATAACAAAGTGAATCAGTTATACATATACATATGTTCCCATATCACTTCCCTCTTGCGTCTCCCTCCCCCCCACCCTCCCTATCCCACCCCTCCAGGCAGTCACAAAGCACCAAGCTGATCTCCCTGTGCTATGTGGCTGCTTCCCACTAGCTATCTACCTTATGTTTGGTAGTGTATATATGTCCATGCCTCTCTCTTGCTTTGTCACGGCTCATCCTTCCCCCTCCCTATATCCTCAAGTCCGTTCTCTAGTAGGTCTGTGTCTTTATTCCTGTGTTACCCCTAGGTTCTTCATGACATTTTTTTTCTTAAATTCCATATAAATGTGTTAACATATGGTATTTGTCTTTCTCTTTCTGACTTATTTCACTCTGTATGACAGACTCTAGGTCTATCCACCTCATTACAAATAGCTCAATTTCGTTTCTTTTTATGGCTGAGTAATATTCCATTATATATATGTGCCACATCTTCTTTATCCATTCATCCGATGATGGACACTTAGGTTGTTTCGATCTCCAGGCTATTGTAAATAGAGCTGCAATGAACATTTTGGTACCTGACTCTTTTTGAATTATGGTTTTCTCAGGGTTTATGCCCAGTAGTGGGATTGCTGGGTCATATGGTAGTTCTATGTTTAGTTTTTTAAGGAACCTCCATACTGTTCTCCATAGTGGCTGTACCAATTCACATTCCCACCAGCAGTGCAAGAGTGTTCCCTTTTCTCCACACCCTCTCCAGCATGTATTGTTCATTTATTTCTTATCTGATCTTTACAATCTTTCCTTTGCTAACTCTGTTTTTTTGTTGTTGTTGTTGCTGTTCTTCTTTCTCTAATTGCTTTAGGTGTAAGTTTAGGTTGTTTATTTGAGATTTTTCTTGTTTCTTGACATAGAATTGTATTGCTATATACTTCCCTCTTAGAACTGCTTTGCTGCATCCCATAGGTGTTGGGCCATCGTGTTTTCATTGCCATTTGTTTGTAGGTAGTTTTTGATTTCCTCTTTGATTTCTTCAGTGATCTCTTGGTTATTTAGTAGCATATTGTTTAGCCTCCATGTGTTTGTATTTTTTACAGTATTTTTCTTGTAATTGATATCTAGTCTCATAGTGTTGTGGTTGGAAAAGATACTTGACACAATTTCAATTTTCTTTTTTTTTTGACATTTTATATAGTTTCTTTTACTCATTTTCTTTTGTGATCTTTTATTTTAAAATATATATTTGACCAATATCCCGAGAATACTAGAATTGCAACATGTAATTATTGCAAAAATTATTAATCAGATATCCTATGTATATATATATTAAACTTAAATGCATTTTTATTTCTATGTTGCACATTTTCAGAACTAGAAGTGAATCATTGTAATATCAGAGATATTTTCTGTAAGTTTTAATTCAGTTAAAATGAGCTCCTTAATAATTGTCTTTTTTGTTTGTTTGTTTGTTTCTCACATCACTCTGTTATTGGTGAAATCAGTCATACAATCAACTGGGTCATTCCATTATTGGATGACTTGAATAATATATATATATATATTTTATACAGCAGGTTCTTATTAGTCATCAATTTTATACACATCACTGTATACTTGTCAATTGCAATCGCCCAGTTCATCACACCACCACCACCACTCCCACCCCCGCTGCTTTCCCCCCTTGGTGTCCATACGTTTGTTCTCTATATCTGTGTCTCAATTTCTGCCCTGCAAACCAGTTCATCTGTACCATTTTTCTAGGCTCCACATATATGAGTTAATATATGATATTTGTTTTTCTCTTTCTGACTTGCTTCACTCTGTATGACAGTCTCTAGATCCATCCACGTCTGAACAAATGACCCAATTTTGTTCCTTTATATGTTTGAGTAATATTCCATTGTATGTATGTAACACATCTTCTTTATCCATTCGTCTGTTGATGGGCATTTAGGTTGCTTCCATGACGGGGCTGTTGTAAATAGTGCTGCAGTGAACATTGGGGTGCATGTGTCTTTTTGAATTATGGTTTTCTCTGGGTATATACCCAGTAGTGGGATTGCTGGATCATATGGTAATTCTATTTTTAGATTTTTAAGGAACCTCCATACTGTTCTCCATAGTGGCTGTATCAATTTACGTTCCCACCAACAGTGCAAGAGGGTTCCCTTTTCTCCACACCCTCTCCAGCATTTGTTGTTTGTAGATTTTCTGCTGATGCCCATTCTAACTGGTGTGAGGTGATACCTCATTGTAGTTTTGATTTGCATTTCTCTAATAATTAGTGATGTTGAGCAGCTTTTCGTGTGCTTCTTGGCCATCTGTATGTCTTCTTTGGAGAAATGTCTATTTAGGTCTTCTGCCCATTTTTGGATTGGGTTGTTTGTTTTTATGATATTGAGCTGCATGAGCTGCTTGTAAATTTTGGACATTAATCCTTTGTCAGTTGCTTCATTTGCAAATATTTTCTCCCATTCTGAGGATTGTCTTTTGCATCTTGTTTATGGTTTCCTTTGCTGTGCAAAAGCTTTGAAGTTTCATTAGGTCCCATTTGTTTATTTTTGTTTTTATTTCCATTTCTCTAGGAGGTGGGTCAAAAAGGATCTTGCTGTGATTTATGTCATAGAGTGTTCTGCCTATGTTTTCCTCTAAGAGTTTGATAGTGTCTGGCCTTACATTTAGGTTTTTAATCCATTTTGAGTTTATTTTTGTGTATGGTGTTAGGGAATGTTCTAATTTCATTCTTTTACATGTAGCTGTCCAGTTTTCCCAGCACCACTTATTGAAGAGACTGTCTTTTCTCCATTGTATATCCTTGCCTCCTTTGTCATAGATTAGTTGACCATAGGTGCGTGGGTTTATCTCTGGGCTTTCTATCTTGTTCCATTGATGTATGTTTCTGTTTTTGTGCCAGTACCATATTGTCTTGATTACTGTAGCTTTATAGTATAGTCTGAAGTCAGGGAGTCTGATTCTTACAGCTCTATTGTTTTCCCTCAAGACTGCTTTGGCTATTCTGCGTCTTTTGTGTTTCCATACAAATTTCAAAATTATTTGTTCTAGTTCCGTAAAAAATGCCATTGGTAATTTGATAGGGATTGCATTGAATCTGTAGATTGCTTTGGGTAGTATAGTCATTTTCACAATATTGATTCTTCTAATTAATTCTTCTATCATCTTTAATTTCATCAGTGTCTTATAGTTTTCTGCATACAGGTCTTTTGTCTCCCTAGGTAGGTTTATTCCTAGAAATTTTATTCTTTTTGTTGCAATGGTGAATGGGAGTGTTTCCTTGATTTCTCTTTCAGATTTTTCATCATTAGTGTATAGGAACGCAAGAGATTTCTGTGCATTAATTTTGTATCTTTCAACTTTACCAAATTCATTGATTACCTCTAGTAGTTTTCTGGTGGCATGTTTAGGATTCTCAATGCAGAGTATCATGTCATCTGCAAACAGTGACAGTTTTACTTCTTCTTTTACAATTTGTATTCCTTTTATGTCTTTTTCTTCTTTGATTGCTGTGGCTAGGACTTCCAAAGCTATGTTGAATAATAGTGGTGAGAGTGGACATCCTTGTCTTGTTCCTGATCTTAGAGGAAATGATTTCAGTTTTTCACCATTGAGAATGATGTTTGCTGTGGGTTTGTCGTGTATGACCTGTATTATGTTGAGGTAGGTTCCATCTATGCCCACTTTCTGGAGAGTTTTTATCACAAATTGGTGTTGAATTTTGTCAAAAGCTTTTTCTGCATCTGTTGAGATGATCATATGGTTTTTATTCTTCAGTTTGTTTATATGGTGTATCACATTGATTGATTTGCATATATTGAAGAATCCTTGCATCTCTGGAATAAATCCCGCTTGGTCATGGTGTGTGATCCTTTTAATGTTTTGCTGCATTTTGTTTGCTAGTATTTTATTGAGGACTTTTGCATCTATATTCATCAGTGATATTGGTCTGTACTTTTCTTTTTTTGTAGTATCTTTGTCTGGTTTTGGTATCAGGGTGATGGTTGCCTCATAGAATGAGTTTGGGAGTGTTCCTTTCTCTGCAATTTTTTGGAAGGGTTTCAGAAGGATGGGTGTTAGCTCTTCTCTAAATGTTTGATAGAATTCACCTGTGAAGCCATCTGGTCCTAGACTTTTGTTTGTTGGAAGATTTTTAATCACAGTTTCAATTTTATTGCCTGTGCTTGGTCTGTTTATATTTTCTATTTCTTCCTGATTCAGTCTTGGAAAGTTATATCTTTCTAAGAATTTGTCCATTTCTTCCAGGTTGTCCATTTTATTGGCATATAGTTGCTTATAGTAGTCTCTTAGGATGCTTTGTATTTCTGTGGTGTCCACTGTAACGTCTCCTTTTTCATTTCTAAGTTTATTGTTTTGAGTCCTGTCTCTCTTTTTCTTGATGAGTCTGGCTAATGGTTTATCAGTTTTGTTTATCTTCTCAAGGAACCAGCTTTTAGTTTTATTGATCTTTGCTATTGTTTTCTTTGTTTTTATTTCATTTATTTCTGCTCTGATGAAATCTTTATGATTTCTTTCCTCCTGCTAACTTTGGGTTTTGTTTGTTTTTTTTCTGTAATTCCTTTAGGTGTAAGGTTAGATTGTTTATTTGAGATTTTTCTTGTTTCTTGAGGAAGGCTTGTATAGCTATAAACTTCCCTCTTAGAACTGCTTTTGCTACATCCTGTAGGTTTTGGATCGTCGTGTTTTCATTGCCATTTGTCTCTAGGTATTTTTTGATTTCGTCGTTGATTTCTTCATCGATCTCTTGGTTATTTAGTAACGTATTGTTTAGCATCCACATGTTTGTATTTTTTACATTTATTCCCTGTAATTCATTTCTAATCTCATATCGTTGTGGTCAGAAAAGATGCTTGATATGATTTCAATTTTCTTAAGTTTACTGAGGCTTGATTTGTACACAAGATGTGATCTATCCTGGAGAATGTTCCATGTGCACTTGAGAAGAAAGTGTAATCTGCTGTTTTTGGATGGAATGTCCTATAAATATCAATTAAATCTATGCAGTCTATTGTGTCATTAAAAGCTTCTGTTTTCTTATTTATTTTCATTCTGGATGATCTGACCATTGGTGTAAGTGAGGTGTTAAAGTCCCCCACTATTCTTGTGTTACTTTCGATTTCCTCTTTTATAGCTGTTAGCAGTTGCCTTATGTATTGAGGTTCTCCTATTTTGGGTGCATATATATTTATAATTGTTATATCTTCTTCTTGGATTGATCCCCTGATCATTATGTAGTGTCCTTCCTTGTCTCTTGTAACATTCTTTATTTAAAGGTCTGTTTTATCTGATATGAGTATTGCTACTCCAGCTTTCTTTTGATTTCCATTTGCATGGAATATCTTTTTCCATCCCCTCACTTTCAGTCTATATGTGTCCTTAGGTCTGAAGTGGGTCTCTTGTAGACAGCATATAGATGCATCTTGTTTTTTTTTCAACATCTTTATTGGGGTGTAATTGCGTTACAATTGTGTGTCAGTTTCTGCTTTATAACAAAGTGAATCTGTTACACATATACATATGTTCCCGTATCACTTCCCTCTTGCGTCTTCCTCCCTCCCACCCTCCCTATCCCACCCCTCCAGGCGGTCACACAGCACCGAGCCGATATCCCTGTGCCATGCGGCTGCTTCCCAGTAGCTATCTACCTTATGTTTGTTAGTGTGTATATGTCCATGACTCTCTCTCGCCCTGTCACAGCTCACCCTTCCCCCTCCTCATATCCTCAAGTCCATTCTCCAGTAGGTCTGTGTCTTTATTCCTGTCTTACCCCTAGGTTCTTCATGACATTTTTTTTTTCTTCTTAAATTCCATATATATGTGTTAGCATACAGTATTTGTCTTTTTCTTTCTGACTTACTTCACTCTGTATGACAGACTCTAGGTCTATCCACCTCATTACAAATAGCTCAATTTCGTTTCTTTTTATGGCTGAGTAATATTCCATTGTATTTATGTGCCACTTCTTCTTTATCCATTCATCTGATGATGGACACTTAGGTTGTTTCCATTTCCGGGCTATTGTGAATAGAGCTGCAATGGACATTTTGGTACATGACTCTTTTTGAATTATGGTTTTCTCAGGGTATATGCCCAGTAGTGGGATTGCTGGGTCATATGGTAGTTCTATGTTTAGTTTTTTAAGGAACCTCCATACTGTTCTCCATAGTGGCTGAAGCAATTCACATTCCCACCAGCAGTGCAAGAGTGTTCCCTTTTCTCCACACCCTCTCCAGCATTTATTGTTTCTAGATTTTTTGATGATGGCCATTCTGACTGGTGTGAGATGATCTCATTGTACTTTTGATTTGCATTTCTCTAATGATTAATGATGTTGAGCATTCTTTCATGTGTTTGTTGGCAGTCTGTATATCTTCTTTGGAGAAATGTCTATTTAGGTCTTCTGCCCATTTTTGGATTGGGTTGTTTGTTTTTTTGTTATTGAGCTGCATGAGCTGCTTGTAAATTTTGGAGATTAATCCTTTGTCAGTTGCTTCATTTGCAAATATTTTCTCCCATTCTGAGGGTTGTCTTTTGGTCTTGTTATGGTTTCCTTTGCTGTGCAAAAGCTTTGAAGTTTCATTAGGTCCCATTTGTTTATTTTTGTTTTTATTTCCATTACTCTAGGAGTTGGGTCAGAAAGGATCTTGCTGAGATTTATGTCATAGAGTGTTCTGCCTATGTTTTCCTCTAAGAATTTGATAGTTTCTGGCCTTAAATTTAGGTCTTTAATCCATATTGAGCTTATTTTTGTGTATGGTGTTAGGGAGTGATCTAATCTCATACTTTTATATGTATCTGTCCAGTTTTCCCAGCCCCACTTATTGAAGAGGCTGTCCTTTCTCCACTGTACATTCCTGCCTCCTTTATCAAAGATAAGGTGTCCATATGTGCGTGGGTTTATCTCTGGGCTTTCTATCCTGTTCCATTGATCTGTGTTTCTGTTTTTGTGCCAGTACCATAGTGTCTTGATTACTGTAGGTTTGTAGTATAGTCTGAAGTCAGGGAGCCTGATTCCTCCAGCTCCGTTTTTCGTTCTCAAGATTGCTTTGGCTATTCGGGGTCTTTTGTGTTTCCATACAAATTGTGAATTTTTTTGTTCTAGTTCTGTGAAAAATGCCAGTGGTAGTTTGACAGGGATTGCATTGAATCTATAGATTGCTGTGGGTAGTAGAGTCGTTTTCACAATATTGATTCTTCCAATCCAAGAATATGGTATATCTCTCCATCTATTTGTATTCTCTTTAATTTCTTTCATCAGTGTCTTATAATTTTCT
Source organism: Globicephala melas (assembly GCF_963455315.2). NCBI lineage: Eukaryota > Metazoa > Chordata > Mammalia > Artiodactyla > Delphinidae > Globicephala > Globicephala melas. The sequence continues at coordinate 127,594,792 of NC_083316.1, forward strand.
GCATACAGGTCTTTTGTCTCCTTAGGTAGATTTATTCCTAGATATTTTATTCTTTTTGTTGCAATGGTAAATGGGAGTGTTTTCTTGATTTCACTTTCAGATTTTTCATCATTAGTATATAGGAATGCAAGAGATTTCTGTGCATTAATTTTGTATCCTGCTACTTTACCAAATTCATTGATTAGCTCTAGTAGTTTTCTGGTAGCATCTTTAGGATTCTCTATGTATAGTATCATGTCATCTGCAAACAGTGACAGCTTTACTTCTTCTTTTCCGATTTGGATTCCTTTTATTTCCTTTTCTTCTCTGATTGCTGTGGCTAAACCTTCCAAAACTATGTTGAATAATAATGGTGAGAGTGGGCAACCTTGTCTCATTCCTGATCTTAGTGGAAATGCTTTCAGTTTTTCACCATTAAGGGTGATGTTGGCTGTGGGCTTGTCATATATGGCCTTTATTATGTTGAGGAAAGTTCCCTCTATGCCTACTTTCTGCAGGGTTTTTATCATAAATGGGTGTTGAATTTTGTCAAAAGCTTTCTCTGCATCTACTGAGATGATCATATGGTTTTTCTCCTTCAATTTGTTAATATGGTGTATCACATTGATTGATTTGCGTATATTGAAGAATCCTTTCATTCCTGGAATAAACCCCACTTGATCATGGTGTCTGATCCTTTTAATGAGCTGTTGGATTCTGTTTGCTAGTATTTTGTTGAGGATTTTTGCATCTATGTTCATCAGTGATATTGGCCTGTAGTTTTCTTTCTTTGTGACATCCTTGTCTGGTGGCCTCGTAGAAGGAATTTGGGAGTGTTCCTCCCTCTGCTATATTTTGGAAGAGTTTGAGAAGGATGGGTGTTAGCTCTTCTCTAAATGTTTGATAGAATTCGCCTGTGAAGCCATCTGGTCCTGGGCTTTTGTTTGTTGGAAGATTTTTAATCACAGTTTCAATTTCAGTGCTTGTGATTGGTCTGTTCATATTTTCTATTCCTGATTCAGTCTTGGTAGGTTGTGCATTTCTAAGAATTTGTCCATTGCTTCCAGGTGGTCCATTTTACTGGCATAGAGTTGCTTGTAGTAATCTCTCATGATCTTTTTTATTTCTGCAGTGTCAGTTGTTACTTCTCCTTTTTCATTTCTAATTCTATTGATTTGAGTCTTCTCCCTTTTTTTCTTGATGAGTCTGGCTAGTGGTTTATCTATTTTGTTTATCTTCTCAAAGAACCAGCTTTTAGTTTTATTGATCTTTGCTATTGTTTCCTTCATTTCTTTTTCATTTATTTCTGATCTGATTTTTATGATTTCTTTCCTTCTGCTACCTTTGGAGGTTTTTTGTTTTCTCTAATTGCTTTAGGTGCAAGGTTAGGTTGTTCAATTGAGATGTTTCCTGCTTCTTAAGGTGGTCTTGTATTGCTGTAAACTTCCCCCTTAGAACTACTTTTGCTGCATCCCATACGTTTTGGGTCATTGTGTCTCCATTGTCATTTGTTTCTAGGTATTTTTTTATTTCCTCTTTGATTTCTTCAGTGATCACTTCATTATTAAGTATTGTATTGTTTAGCCTCCATGTGTTTGTATTTTTTACAGATCTTTTCCTGTAATTGATATCTAGTCTCATGGCGTTGTGGTCGGAAAAGGTACTTGATACAATTTCAATTTTCTTAAATTTACCAAGGGTTGTTTTGTGACCCAAGATATGATCTATCCTGGAGAATGTTCCATGAGCACTTGAGAAAAATGTGTATTCTGTTGTTTTTGGATGGAGTGTCCTATAAATATCAATTAAGTCCATGTTATTTAATGTATCATTTAAAGCTTGTGTTTTCTTATTTAGTTTCATTTTGGATGATTTGTCCATGGGTGAAAGTGGGGTGTTAAAGTCCCCTACTATGAATGTGTTACTGTCGATTTCCCCTTTTATGACTGTTAGTATTTGCCTTATGTATTGAGGTGCACCTATGTTGGGTGCATAAATATTTACAATTGTTATATCTTCTTGGATCGATCCCTTGATCATTATGTAGTGTCCTTCTTTGTCTCTTCTAATAGTCCTTATTTTAAAGTCTGTTTTGTCTGATATGAGAATTGCTACTCCAGCTTTCTTTTGGTTTCCGTTTTCATGGAATATCTTTTTCCATCCCCTTACTTTCAGTCTGTATGTGTCTGTAGGTCTGAAGTGGGTCTCTTGTAGACAGCATATATAAGGGTCTTGTTTTTGTATCCATTCAGCCAATCTGTGTCTTTTGGTGGGAGCATTTAGTCCATTTACATTTAAGGTAATCATCGATATGTATGTTCCTATCACCATTTTCTAAATTGTTTTGGGTTTGTTATTATAGGTCTTTTCCTTCTCTTGTGTTTCTTGTCTAGAGAAGTTCCTTTAGCATTTGTTGTAACGCTGGTTTGGTGGTGCTGAACTCTCTCAGTATCTTTTTCCATCTCCTTACTTTCAGTCTGTATGTGTCTCTAGGTCTGAAGTGGGTCTCTTGTAGACAGCATATATAAGGGTCTTGGTTTTATATCCATTCAGGAAGCCTGTGTCTTTTGGTTGGAGCATTTAATCCATTCACATTTAGGGTAATTATCGATATGTATGTTCCTATCACCATTTTCAGAATTGTTTTGTGTTCGTTATTATAGGTCTTTTCCTTCTCTTGTGTTTCTTGCCTAGGGAAGTTCCTTTGGCATTTGTTGTAAAGCTAGGTTGGTTTTGCTGAATTCTCTTAGCTTTGGCTAGTCTGTAAACATTTTAATTTCTCCATTGAATCTGAATGAGATCCTTGCTGGGTAGAGTAATGGTGGTTGTAGGTTTTTCCCTTTCATCACTTTAAATATGTCCTGCCACTCCCTTCTGTCTTGCAGAGTTTCTGCTGAAAGATCAGCTCTTAACCTTATGGGGATTCCCTTGTATGTTATTTGTTGCTTTTCGCTTCCTGCTTTTAATATTTTTTCTTTGTATTTAATTTTTGATAGTTTGATTAATATGTGTCTTGGCGTGTTTCTCCTTGGACTTATCCTGTATGGGACTCTCTGTGCTTCCTGGACTTGATTAACTATTTCCTTTCCCATATTAGGGAAGTTTTCAACTATAATCTCTTCAAATGTTTTCTCAGTCCCTTTCTTTTTCTCTTCTTCTTCTGGAAACCCTATAATTCGAATGTTAGTGCGTTTAGTATTGTCTCAGAGGTCTCTGAGACTGTCCTCAGTTCTTTTCATTCTTTTTTCTTTATTCTGCTCTGTGGTAGTTATTTCCACTATTTTATCTTCCAGGTCGCTTATCCGTTCTTCTCCCTCAGTTATTTTGCTATTGATTTCTTCTAGTTAATTTTTAATTTCATTTATTATGTTGTTCATGATTGTTTGCTCTTTCATTCTTCTAGTTTCTTGTTAAACAGTTCTTGTATTTTCTGCATTCTATTTCCAAGTTTGGATTATCTTTACTATCATTACTGTGAATTCTTTTTCAGGTGGACTGCCTATTTCCTCTTCATTTGTTTGAAGTGTTGGGTTTTTACCTTGTTCCTTCATCTGCTGCATATTTCTGTGTCTTCTCATTTTGCTTAAGTTACGTGTTGGGGTCTCCTTTTTGCAGGCTGCAGTTTCATAGTTCCCATTGTTTTTGGTGTCTGCCCCTAGTGGGTAATGTTTGTTCAGTGGGTTGTGTAGGCTTCCTTATGGAGGAGACTGGTGCCTGTGTTCTAGTGGATGAGGCTGGATCTTGTCTTTCTGGTGGGCAAGACCGTGTCCGGTTGTGTGTTTTGGGGTGTCTGTGAACTTTGTATGATTTTAGGCAGCCTCTCTGCTAATGGGTGGGGTTGTGTTCCCGTCTTGCTAGTTGTTTGGCATGGAGTGTCAAGCACTGGAGCTTGCTGGTCATTGAGTGGAGCTGGGTCTTAGCGTTGAGATAAAGATCTCTGGGAGAGCTCCCACTCATTGATACTATGTGGGTCCAGGAGGTCTCTGGTGGTCCAATGTCCTGAACTCGGCTCTCCTATTTCAGAGGCTCAGGCCTGACGCCTGACCGGAGCATCAAGACCCTGTCAGCCACATGGCTCAGAAGAAAAGGGAGAAAAAAAAGAAAGAAAAGAAAATAAAATAAAGTTATTGAAATAAAAAATTAAAAAAATATTATTAAAATAAAAAAATAGGAAAAAGAAAAAAAGGAAGAGAACAACCAAACCAATAAACAAATATAACAAGCACTAAAAACTGAACAAGGGTAACCATATAAATCAGAAAGTAGTCAGTCATACAGCAAACTCCAAGTCTACAGTTGCTCCCAAAGTCCACCGCCTCAATTTTAGGATGATTCGTTTTCTATTCAGGTATTGCACAGATGCAGGGTACAAGGAAGGTTACATTTAAAAAATGAGTGTGGATGGTTTTTTTCAGCCTGTCCTTTCCTCTCCCTACAATAGCTGGGACAGAAAACAACCAGCCTTTGGTTTAGGGTTCAGAAATCTGTGCTCTAGCCCTTTTTATGTCACTAACTCCCTGGGTGAGATTGGGAAGCTTACTGTGCCTTTCTGGATCTTGGTTAATATTCACCCCATAAATATGTGTTGAGTCCTTACTGGATGGTGTGTGTCAGTCTGGATGACAAAAATACATCTGTGGTGGGCGGGGGAACCCAGTCTTTACCCTCATGGAGTTTACTTGGCCAGAGTTGGGTGGAGGGGTGGAATAGACGGTAGAAATGTAAAGAAATAAGAACATTTAAGGTAGTGATAAATGCTACAGAATAAAAATATAGATAGATCATAGATTGGTAGAGAGAGAGAGAGATGGATCGATGGATGGATGGATAGAGAGAAAGGGAAGGAGGAGGAGGGAGGGCAAGCAGGGAGAGAGAAAGGAAAGAAGGGAGAGAGAAAGAGAAAAAGAAGAGAAAGAAAGAACGAAGCAGAGAAAGAAAGAAAAGCAAACCAAGATAAAAGATTATGTGGACTGAATAGGTAGTACGAGAGGGCATGCCTCTTCATGGAAGCAACATAAAAGTTGTAAGAATTAAGTGACAAGAAGAAGTCACCCAGAGAGTCTGGAACAAGATCTTCCCAGACAAGTCAAAAGCTTTTTTTTTTTTTTTTAAATTAATTAATTTATTTTTGGTTGTGTTGGGTCTTCATTGCTGCCTGCAAGCTATCTCTAGTTGTGTTGAGCGGGGGCTACTCTTCGTTGTGGTGCGCAGGCTTCTCATTGTGGTGGCTTCTCTTGTTGCAGAGCATGGGCTCTAGGTGCCTGGCCTTCAGTAGTTGCAGCATGTGGGCTCAGTGGTTGTGGATCGCGGGCTTCAGAGCACAGGTTCAGTAGTTGTGGTGCATGGGCTTAGTTGCTCCGTGGCATGTGGGATCTTCCTGGACCAGGGCTCAAACCCCTGTCCCCTGTATTGGCAGACAGATTTTTAACCACTGTACCACCAGGGAAGTCCCAAGTCCAAAGCTTTGAAGGAAGAATAAGTTCCACTTGTTTTAGGGACAAAATGATGTCCAGTGTGGTATAGTGAGTAGGGGGAAGGCAGGGGATAAAGTCGGAGAGAAAGACTGGATTAGATCACCTAAGGCCTCTGGACAAGGTCTTTCCATTTTTTTCTAGTGCCGTGGTAAGTGACCCATGTTATATCTGATTGATTTCTCCTTTTCCTTTACATCTTTTAACTACGGAGTATCCCAGGGCCCAGTCTGTGGACCTCTCTCTCCTTTTCCTATCCTGGCTCTTTCCCCAGGAGATCTCATCCAGTTCCCTAACTTTAAGTACCATCCATATTATCTGTTTTTGTTTTTCTCTTGCTGTACGCGGGCCTCTCACTGTTGTGGCCTCTTCCGTTGCGGAGCACAGGCTCCGGACGCGCAGGCTTAGCGGCCATGGCTCACGGGCCCAGCCGCTCCGCCGCATGTGGGATCTTCCCGGATCGGGGCACGAACCCATGTCCCCTGCATCGGCAGGTGGACTCTCAACCACTGCCCCACCAGGGGAGCCCCCATATTATCTTTTTATTTCTGATTTTATACCTGCAGGGCAGACGTGTCTCCTGCTTTATAGACTTGTATATACAATTGACTACTCAGTGCCTCCACTTCAATGTCTAAAAGGAAACTTAAGCTTAACATGCAAGTCTGAATTCCTGATCATCTCCTACTGTCCCGTAGTCTGCTTCACCCACCACCTTCCCTGTGTCTGGGAGGGGTGAATCCACCTGTCCAGTTTCTTGGATACCCTTGGTGTCTCAGTCCCCGGACGTGCACTCTGTTAGCAAGCTCTGATGGCTCTGCCTTCAGATTCTATCTAATCTGACTCCTCGGCACTACACACATTGCTTCCGCTTAGTTCAAGCCCCTTCATCCATCTCTTGCACTAACCTCTTACCTGATCTTCCTGCTTTACCCTTCTTCACTGTATTCTCAACATAGCAACCAGAGTGTACTTTAAAAATGTAAGTTAGGTCATATTGCTCTTAATCAGTATCCCCCGAGGTCTCCCCACCTCACTCAGGGGAAAGGTCAAAGTCTTCAGCATGGCCTACATGGTCCTATGTGACTGGGCCTCCCGTTCCCTTCCTGAGCTCCCCTCCCACTGCTCCCTTCCTGCTCACTCTGCTCCAGCCATTCTGGCTTCTCCTTCCTGCTTCTGGAACATGCCAGGCCTGCTCCTGCTTCCAGACCTGTTGCCTCCATCTGGAAAGCTTTCTCCACATGTCCACATGGCTTACTCTGTCACTTGCCCAGTTCTTTGCTCAGATGCTACCTTCCCCTTGAGGCTGTTCCCAGCCGTCCATATGAAAATTGCACCCCCAGCCCTCCCCATTATTTGTATATTTTCTACCTCCCTAACTAGGATGTGAGCTCCCAAGGGCAGGCATGTCTGTTCAGTTTGTTCACTATTACTGTATATTCCTAACAGCTCAGACAGGACACCATGAATGCTCGCTGTTGGATGAATGAGAGGATTTTGAGCAGGGGAGTGAAGTGATGTATTTTACAAAGATTGTTTGGTTGTTGTGTGACAAGTGGACTGTAGGGGGGAGTGGGAGGAAGCTGGGACATCCCTTAGTGGCTATTGAAGTAGTGAAGGAGCGAGATGATGATGGTAGCTTATTCTACGATGCTTCAGGGGAAGCTGCCAAGAAATGGACAGGTTTGGGATACATTTTGGAAGAGCTGGTAGGATTTGCTGATGAACTGATTGTAGATTGATGATGTAGAAGCAAGGACAACTCTTAGGCTTTTTTTACCTGAACAATTGGAGAGACAGTGGTACCATTATCCAAGATGAGGAAGATTGAAGGGAGGGCTGGCTTTTATTCATGATTTATTTATTTGAGGGTGGATTAAGAGTTCTTTTGGAGGCATATTCAAAGTCCCTTTATTTATTTATTTGGATTCAACACCTATATGAATCTAGAGCTCATGGGTGAGATCCAGGCTGGAGATATAAATTTGGAAGCGTTAGCATGTATAAAATAAGGGAAATGGGATGAATATGTCATCCCCTACTCTGGGAGAGTGCTTGGGGGAGAGGCTAGAGGGGTGGGGAGAAAGTACATCCAAGTAAAAAGTAAAGCAAGTAACAGAGAGATGGTATTGTCAATCAGTCATCGAAGGACTTATCTATGGAACACCTGTAATGCACTATGCACTCTGCCCAGTGCTGGTATTCCTGGGGTGAATGAAATGGACGTGATCTCTGCCTTCAGGGACTTACGGGCTATAAATTCGTCTGCTTACTCCTAATTCAAGAAACATCAGGCCATAAGTGACAAGAAGATTCTATCATTTACTTTGATAGAATGAATGGATTTTCTTCCCACCCTGCTAGGTTAGAGAATTCTGATAATTAAGTTTGAAACATACCCAAAATTTATCTCGGCGTAGATGCATGTGGGTATGCGATGATTCTAGCCAGGTGAATGTTGCACTCAAGTAATGGCATGATATCCCTGGGCTACCCGGGTCTCTCTTAGGTCAAGGCCATGGTACAAAGTAATTTTCCTTTATTTCTAATTCTCTGTGATAAAGGGGAACAAACATTTATTGAGCCCTTAGTGTGTGTTATGTACTTAATACCATTTACGTACATTATTTAACCCTCCCTGTAATGTATGAAGTAGGTGGCATTATCCCCATTTTGCAGCCCAGGAAACTGAGACTGAGAAGCTTAGTAAATCTTCCAACATCAAAGAGTGAGAGGCATTGGTGGAGTCAGTGCCTTCCCTGAAATCTGACAGGAAACACTGTGTTCTTTCAACTCAGAAGCCCACAGGAACACACAATAAACTTTGTATTGCTTTCAAATTATAACAAATATTTAAATTCAGTTTACTTTTCCTTCCCCAGATGCCTTTCCTTGGGCTAAACATCTTCAGTTCTTTCAACGAATCTGTGAGTGACTTGGTAACTGTTAAAGTACTTGGCAAAGTGCCTGGCACGTAGTAAGTGCTTAACGACTGCTAGTTAATGTGATTATGCCACTTGAAATAGAAGGAAATAGAGCTGTTTGAAATGGCTAAGGAAAGAGAGTCTCAGAGAAGGAAAGGGACTTGCCCAGTGCGCCACACTTAATTGTCTGCTCCACTTCTAAGTCCTAGGCACAGTCTACCTTTATCAGTGTTTATTTCTGATATGCAGTCTAACTAGAATAAAGCCATTCCTCTCTCCTCCCTTATTCAGACCTCTATACTTCTTTTAATGTGGTCCTGAATGTCTCAGAATTCAGAGAACTCTCCCTGTACCCAACGCTTGTGTCTCCTCTTTGGTTTAGTGCAGCAGTTTATTCATTCATTCACTTTCTGAAACTGGAGCTGGCTGGCTGGCAGAATTTAATCAGAAGATTGTGTAAGCATGGCAAGAGGCTGCCCAAATCCATAACTATAATGAGAGAATGGGTGACAGGAGAATTGAGTTAAAAGGCAGCTTGCTTTGCAAGGGGAAACTCCCCCTCCCCTTCACTTCTCACTATTCACCTGTGAGAAGAACCGAAACTGAAGGTGAAAATGTGGAGGGAGATGAGTCCTGAGTGACCCCAGGGAATTTCTAAAGCGAGGGGGTTAATTAGACACATGGAGTAGTCTTGAGTGAGGGAGTCGCTGGAAGAAATGAGATGGGTATCACAATCGGCTTACAGAGAAGTGGAATCAAAAATGGGTTATGGCCAAGACGTCCTGAGAAGAACCCCGATTCCTCACTGCACTTTCCCACCTATTCTGGTGCCAGAGATTTATCCACTTGGCAGTCACTGCTTTAGCTTAACAACCACAGCAATATACATGCAACACTTAGGAATGCGAAGTGATATTTCACATCTGTCTTCTTATCTGAACCTCATAGAAATGTGAGGGGTACAGGGCCAGAAGAGTTGATCGAGTGCAGGAGTTCTGAGCAAAAGTTTGGAGTCGAGAGGACCAAATGGTTATGGGGGCCTTGCTTCGGTATTAAATCTCTCTAACTTTTGGTTTTCTCACTGTAAAGTAGGTATAATAATACGTATAGCTTGGGGATTTGGTGAGGATTAAATAACATAATACAGGTAATAGTGCCTGGCATATACTAAGTACTCAGTTCATGTTTGCTATTATTATTATCCCCATTTGACGGATGAGAAAACAGACAATTAGGTTTAGGAAGTGACTTGCCCGAGGCTGCCAGAGCTGGATGGGAGCCCATGTCTCCTGACTTCCAGCCAGCTCTGCCTGCTCCAACCTTAATTCATCTCCCTTCAGAGCAAGGACAGTGCCATCAGGGTGAGGATGCTGTCAGATTAGAAGGGGAAACAGTTTCTGTTTTTTCCTAAACCAGATTTTACTTCAGGGTCATTACAGTGCTGCTACTGTTTGTAGGATTTGTTGCAGTTTCTAAGTATCTTTTAATTGCTAAGCACTGCTTGAAGCTTCAGGGCAAAGGTGTTTGGGTTTCTCTGTTTGTTTTAAACAAGATGAACAAACAAACAAGGAGGAATAAGATGTTCCATGAAGAGGTTGGGCTGGCTGGGTGCTGAGGTCCTTGGAGCACTGACATCCTGGGCATCTTACTGCTTATCTGTCACTTCCCAGCATAAACCTGGTGGGGAATCAGTAAGTGCCGAAGGCCACACCTTCTAACTTTGTGTACCCAAACCACCCAGGGAAGAAAGCTAATCTCGGGGCCAGGTAGTGAGTTGGTGTTTGGGCTGTGCTCACTTCTCAGTAGGGTCCTTTAAGAGGATGGAGACAACCTGGAGTGGTTTGACCAAGATCACAGAGTGAAAGTTACAGAGGCAAGGCTAGAACTCGGGTCTTGGGCTTCTCAGGGTAGTGTGCTATCCGCTGCACCACACAAATGCTCCAAGAGCCCTCAGAAATGCTGAGTGTGTACATGAATAGGTGTGTGTGTGTGTCAGGGGATACTGCTGGAGAACTGGCAGAACAATGTCACACTGTGTGCCCTCTTCTGTTCTCCTCTCTGGCACGTGTATGTTCCAGGAAACGCACTATTTGGTAGCATTGATGGCAGCCTTGGGACAGGATCTTTGTTCCTGAGAGGCGGGCTGCAGTCTGAGGCTTGCACATTCAGAGGTGAGGCATCTCCATCACGTCACCTAGGAACTTGTTCCCCAAAGTGTGGTCCCTGGACTGAGCAGTGGCAACACCTGGGAGCTTGGTAGAAATACGGCATCTTGGGCCCCAGTCTGGACCTACTGACTGACAATGTACATTTTAAACAGATGCCAAGGTGGTTCCTGGCACCTCCTCATATCTGTCCCCTCCTCTGCCGCAATATCTGGGATCATAGAAGGTGTCCAGGAAAGGCTGGTTCACTGGTTGTGCTGAGAACCAAGACTGACATCTGTTCTTAGCCACTATTCCCTTCTCGAAGGATCCCTCTGGTGCCTGGGGGAAGCAGCTCCTGTTGACTTCGTAGCTTCATTCCCCAGGTCCGGAGCCACCAGGTGGATGTTACCAGTGCTGGCTTCTTCATTAGGCAAAACACAGAAACTGTTCTGCTGTCTCCAGCTCAGGCGCCCCGCTCATGTCCCTGGGTCTCCTGGTCAGCCACGGATGAGAGCTAACTCTGAGCGGAGCAGATAGGCCTGAATCTTCCTTTTGGGGCAGCACCCGTATCCCCTGACTTGGATATCCGTAGGGTAGGGGGTGATGGATTCTGCATGAGAACCAGCTTGCGGGTAGGGCCGCAGTATTGAAGTCTTACTGAAGAGCATAACCCTTTCTTTATAATGAACTCTTGGTTAGTGAGTCAAACTATGCAACAGGTAAAAGGACTCTGTTCTGATTGAAGGAGGGCGGACTGGGATGCTTGGAATACACCTCCCTTCCCAACCTTAGGCTGGATTTGAGACCCATCTTTGTTATATGCTAACTTAGGAGCTGGGGCAAACATTCCCCATCACTGGACTTCAGGTTCCTCATCTGTGACGTGGGGATTCATTCACTCATCCAGCCGAGCTCTGAACACCTGATACACACCAGGCACTGTGGTCGGGCTGGAAGCACTGTGGTATGCAAAACAGACATGTTCCCTCCCCTCACAGGGCTTCCTTCGGGGAGAGGGAGGAAGATGCAGATGAAGATGTGAAAATGGAACCCATGACAGAAGCAGTGAAGGAAGGTTTTGCTGCCCTGGGGGAGGTGTGGTGTGGCAGGGGCTGGTCTGGGGCGTGGGGCAAAGCAGACCCTGGAGGCCAAGGAACAGAGTTCTTTGATACTTGCCCTTCTCACCTTCCAGGACTCATGTGGCTAAATGAGATGGTTTGGTAACTCTTTGGCTTCACACACATGTAAAAACTGTTTCTCAGCTCAAGATCATCTCCTCTGACAGCTGTCCCTCATCCTCTACAGTCTAATGGAACCTCACGCCATTGGCTCTCATGAAATCCCTCTCTTCCTTTATAGCCTTAATTGCAATAATTAATTATTTACTTAGCATCTGCTTCCTCTCCTAGCCCAGAAGGACAGGCATCGTGTCAGTCTTCATCTGTCAAACCCCAGCCCTAAATATATCTGAGTAGAGGCTCAATGAATATCTACTGAATAAATCAATAAAATGATTAGAGATGACGCTGAGCTCTAGTATGTGAAAATCATAGTATTCTGCAGATTTGTGAAACGTCTTAATTAGGGGTTTAGAGACCGTTAGACCAATCTCATCTTATGGATGGGAAAACAAGGCCCAGAGAGGGGAAGTGACCTTAGCCGAGACTCATAGCAAATTACTAGTTGCGTCCAGGTTGTGGTTCTCTTGGTTTGGGTTCTTATTCCTGTAGCTATGGCTGTTTCAGGTGAAGCAAGATAAGCTCTTAGAAGCAGTGTCTCATTTTTAAAAAAAATTAATTGATTTTATTTATTTATTTTTGGCTGCATTGGGTCTTTTTTGCTGTGCCCAGGCTCTCTTTAGTTGTGGCAAGCCGGGGCTACTCTTTGTTGTGGCGCGCGGGATTCTCATTGCGGTGGCTTCTCTTGTTGTGGAGCACGGGCTCTAGGGGCACGGGCTTCAGTAGTTGTGGCACGTGGGCTCAGTAGCTGTGGCTCCTGGGCTCTAGAGTGCAGGCTCAGTAGTTGTGGTGCACGGGCTTAGTTGCTCCACAGCATGTGGGATCTTCCCAGACCAGGGATCTAACCCATGTCCCCTGCGTTGGCAGGCAGATTCTTAACCACTGTGCCACCAGGGAAGTCCCTAGAAGCAGTGTCTCTTGAGGTATAGGTCTTTGCCTCTGTATTAGGACTCAAAGCAAACAGAGAAGGTACCTTGGATAGCCCTCTCCACCAGAGGGCTCACCACTGCTTTTGCTGCTTGGAACACTGCCATTAAGGATTCATCACATTGCGTGCAGTTGTGCCCTCTACAAGTGCCTGTCTGAGAAGGCATGTGTGATTGGGAGATGTGGCCAGAACCTCATCTGGCAAAACATGTATCTAAGTGATTTGCTGCTTGGAATGCAGAATTAATAGTAATGTGAATGTTTTTTTCAAGAATGCGAACACTGTAAATAGAGCAGCGTACAGAAGTGATAACTGATGGGCAGGGAGGAGGCTCAGGGTACGTGAACTCAGTGGGGTGCAGGGGGGCGCCAAACACACACGAAGAACCAAAGGAAGATGTTCGTAGAAATGAAACCTTGGCATGAACGTGGGCCGCTTCAAGTTGAAGGAGCTGCACCGTTTGGAGGAAAAGAAGGGTGCTGACGATTCAGAGGCCATGCAGTCATGTCATGTTCACATTCTCCAAACTGTTGTTGACTCTTCTGAGGGGCCCAAGCCCTGTGCTACGTGCCGGGAGTGTGGGGAGAGCCAAGAGGGACGGCCCCTCCTCTTGGTGCTTGTGGAGTAGAGAGCAAGGCAGATCTTAAGCAAATGATCATTCTACTGGATGAATAAATGGAAACCGAGGTAACCGTGTGAAGGAATGGGATCTGTGAGAGCAAGTGATAGGGACTTACCCAGACTGGGTTGGGGGAGATGGAGTGGTGTGTGTGTGTGTGTGCGTGCGCGTGCGTGTGCGCGTGCGCGCGCGCGCGCGCATAGGGGGTGGTGGTCAGAGCAGGCTTTCCTGAAGACATAAATGTGAGCTCAAACCTGAAGGATGAGTTGAAACTGAATGGATGGGGCATGAGGAAAAGGGAGCGTTCCAGCTGGAGGGAATAGTGTGTTAACAAGCCATGAGGCATCAGAAAGCGGGTAGCAGGTACCCATGAGTACGACAGCTGTTGTACCCGTGAGTACGACAGCTGTAAAGGGAGAGAGGAGCTGACTCCTGTGGGATGAGGCTGGGGGGGTCAGGGGTCAGGGGAGGAGGGAGGGTAGATGTGGCTGAGTCTAGGTGCCCAGTGCTACTCAGCGTGGTCTATGCACCAGGACTGCAGCCAGACTCTTATTTACAGATCTGTGACAAGACAGGCACAGAATGGAGAGTGAGCTTTCCTTGCAATCTGCTAGTGATTTTATGTCTGTTAAATCTTGTATTTTAAATGTCTGTTGATTCACTTTTAAAGCAATTCATTTTTATATTATTCAGGTTTTTCAATGGGATGGTATGGGGGAGCCATCCTTGTTCACGGTGGCATTGTGGTCTTTATCCGAAAGCCACTGAACGATTTTGACTAGGCGTGTGACAAAATCAGAGCTAAGTTTTGCAAAGATAGCTCTGGCAGCCACGGGAGCTTGGAGTGGAGAGCGGCACAGGAGGAGGCTGGGAGGCAGTGAGGGCGTTGCCCCAGGGGCTCAGGAGACTGGCTGTGAGGATGGTTGTGGGACTGAGCAGGACTTGAAGCCAAGGCAAATTTGTTGGCAGGGCTTTTTGTCAAGGTAGACAAAAGAGAACAGGGAAGAGGGCTTTGTTTGGAGAGAGTTTGGTGCTTCGGTGGCAGGAAGTATCATTGCTGGGAGTGCAGAGGGACCTAAGTTCCCCAGGAAGAAAGGCCCTAGTTCCCGACCTGACCCCGGGGGCTGAGAGAACTTGCGTGAGCAGGCGGCCGCCAGCTGTGCGTGGGCTGCCTCCCTTGGGTCCGTCTGGCTGTGTGCTGGGCCAGAGACAGGCACCAGGGAGGGGGTGACCCTTGACAGTGCTCACGAGCTCTCCACAACCTTGCAACTTCATTTCTTTTCTTTTTTTTTTTACATCTTTATTGGAGTATAATTGCTTTACAATGGTGTGTTAGTTTCTGCTTTATAACAAAGTGAATCAGTTATACATATACATATGTTCCCATATCTCTTCCCTCTTGCGTCTCCCTCCCTCCCACCCTCCCTGTCCCACCCCTCCAGGCGGTCACAAAGCACCGAGCTGATCTCCCTGTGCTATGTGGTTGCTTCCCACTCACTATATATTTTACGTTTGGTAGTGTATATATGTCCATGCAACTCTCTCACTTTGTCACAGCTTACCCTTCCCCCTCCCCATATCCTCAAGTCCGTTCTCCAGTAGGTCTGTGTCTTTATTCCTGTCTTACCCCTAGGTTCTTCATGACATTTTTTTTTTTTTCTTAAATTCCATATATATGTGTTAGCATACGGTATTTGTCTTTCTGACTTACTTCACTCTGTATGACAGACTCTAGGTCTATCCACCTCATTACAAATAGCTCAATTTCGTTTCTTTTTATGGCTGAGTAATATTCCATTGTATAGATGTGCCACATCTTTATCCATTCATCCGATGATGGACACTTAGGTTGTTTCCATCTCTGGGCTATTGTAAATAGAGCTGCAATGAACATTTTGGTACATGACTCTTTTTGAATTATGGTTTTCTCAGGGTATATGCCCAGTAATGGAATTGCTGGGTTATATGGTAGTTCTATTTGTAGTTTTTTAAGGAACCTCCATACTGTTCTCCACAGTGGCTGTATCAATTTACATTCCCACCAACAGTGCAAGAGTGTTCCCTTTTCTCCACACCCTCTCCAGCATTTATTGTTTGTAGATTTTTTGATGATGGCCATTCTGACCAGTGTGAGATGATATCTCATTGTAGTTTTGATTTGCATTTCTCTAATGATTAGTGATGTTGAGCATTCTTTCATGTGTTTGCTGGCAATCTGTATATCTTCTTTGGAGAAATGTCTATTTAGGTCTTCTGCCCATTTTTGGGTTGGGTTGTTTGATTTTTTGTTATTGAGCTGCATCAGCTGCTTATAAATTTTGGAGATTAATCCTTTGTCAGTTGCTTCATTTGCAAATATTTTCTCCCATTCTGAGGGTTGTCTTTTGGTCTTGTTTATGGTTTCCTTTGCTGTGCAAAAGCTTTGAAGTTTCATTAGGTCCCATTTGTTTATTTTTGTTTTTATTTCCATTTCTCTAGGAGGTGGGTCAAAAAGGATCTTGCTGTGATTTATATCATAGAGCATTCTGCCTATGTTTTCTTCTAAGAGTTTTATGGTGTCTGGTTTACACTTTGGTCTTTAAACCATTTTGAGTTTATTTCTGGGTATTAATGAACTTCCAGCTTCCTAGGGCATGTGGGTGAGTGGAACACTCAGCAGACTGGGCTGTGCTCGAGGAAGACCAGGTTCCAAAGACTGAGTTGCTTTGGGTGAAGGAGGCACTCGACTCAAACCTTGACTGCAAAGCACCATCACTGAGACCCTTATCTTTCTTTGCATCCCGGGTGCTGTCTAGCGTGTTCTAACCATGGTGTCAGGAGCAGTAGGGCAGAGGAGAGGCATGAATGGTCTGTGTACCTGAGTGAGCTTCGCTGGTCTGATCTGCATGCCCATAAAAGGTTCCGGGAGGGACTTCCCTGGTGGCGCAGTGGTTAAGAATCCGCCTGCCAATGCAGGGGACACGGGTTCAAGCCCTGGTCCAGGAAGATCCCGCGTGCCGCGGAGCAACTAAGTCTGTGCACCACAACTACCGAGCCTGTGCTCTAGAGCCCACGAGCCACAACTACGGAGCCCACATGCCACAAATACTGAAGCCCGCACGCCTAGAGCCTGTGCTCCACAACAAGAGAAGCCACTGCAATGAGACGCCCGCGCACTGCAATGAAGAGTAGCCCCCGCTCACCACAACTAGAGAAAGCCCACGCACAGCAACGAAGACCCAGTGCAGCCAAAAATAAATAAATAAATAAAATAAAATAAAATAAAAAAACAAAAATAAACCAATGTTGTCATAGTTTCAAAAAACAAAACGGCTCCAGGAGACTGGCTTCTCTGGACCCTTCTCAGGGAAGCCTCAGCACTTCTGTGGCTTCCACTTCACTCAGGGTTTTTTCTTTCTCAACCATTACACTGCTGTAAATCAAGGTCACTTCCAGTCATAATGCTCAGGTAGTGCCAGTTGGGAAACCCATTCAGGTCTTTGACAGTTTGATCTTAGATCAGACCCGGTGAAGGCAAAGCTAAGAGGGTGACAGACTCCAGGCTGTCTCTGGAGCAGAGGGGGGCTGGTGCTATCCAGGGGGATTTGGAGGCCATGGTTTGGGGGAAGACATGGTTCTCTCCCCACATTTCCCCCTTTCACAGTGCTTTTGGACCTGGTAGGGTATACGGACTTAGGGTTATAGAATCGTATGTTATCTGAGCATAAAGGTATCATAATGATTATCTAGCTGAAAGATGGCAAAACCAAGGTCACTACACCCTTCTCTCTGTAGGAAAGACATCAGGAGTTAATCCCTGTATCCTGTGCAGCCTCAGAAGCCCCCTCAACACACCCCTCCAAGAAGATACTGCCAATAAGTTGGAGTTAGCATGCAGTTTGAGGAGATGTGTATTGGCTTCCTAAGGCTGCCATTACAAAGCACCACAAACCAGCTGGCTTAACACAATAAAAGTTTTTCTTTACACAGTTCTGGAGACTGGAAGTTCAGCACCAAGGTGTCAGTAGAGCTATGTTCTCTCTGACAGCCCTATAGCGAAGAATCCTTCCTTGCCTCTTCCTGTTTCTTTTGGTTTCTGGCCATCCTTGGTGTTCTTTGGCTTGCAGATGAATCATCTGATCTGTGTCTCTCTCTTCACATGGCTTCTTCCCTGTGTGTCTGCCTCTTTTTTTTTTTTGTGGTATGCGGGCCTCTCACTGTTGTGGCCTCTCCCGTTGTGGAGCACAGGCTCCGGACGCGCAGGCTCAGCGGCCATGGCTCACGGGCCCAGCCGCTCTGCGGCATGTGGGATCTTCCTGGACCGGGGCACGAACCCGTGTCCCCTGCATCGGCAGGCGGACTCTCAACCACTGCGCCACCAGGGAAGCTCTGTCTGCCTCTTTTTATAAGGATACCAGCCACTGGATTAGGGCCCACTCTCATCTCGATTGACTATCAAGATGATCTTAACTTGATTATATCTACAAAAATCCCATTTCCAAATAAGGTCACACAGGTTCCAAGTGAACATGAATTTTTGGTGGAGAGGCACTAATCTACCCACTTCAATACTTAATGCTATCCAGAGCGTTAAGGAGTCTATCTTCCTATTTTGTAGATGAGAAACCTGAGGTCCAGAGAGGAGAAGGGACTTGCTGCAAGTCACATGGCTATTAACAATTGGTCCAAGATGAGAACCCAGGATTCCAGACTGCCAGTCCGGTGCTTTCTGTTATATATTTGAATGAAGCATTAAAATCAATACTTTTCTTCTTCCGTGGAAGAGGCTTACATAATCTAGTTTCATGGCTTGTTTCTGTGAATCCTTAGCCAAAGGGTAAGCCAGCTGTGTGTGTAGAGTTGGTGATTCTTTGCTTTCTAGTTAAGATGCCTTCCATGAGATCTAGTCTTAAAGGAATTGCTATGCGTCGAAGTCCCATGTGCTAAAATGACCCTAGCCTGGATCCCAGCACCACTCTGGACACACGAGAATAGATGCTCAATCACAGGTATTTGGTGAATTTGATGTGTAACAAGTGTTTGATAAATGAGCAATCCATGCATTTGTTGCTTTTGTCTGTTTTGGATACAAGTAGAATCTTGGAATGAGAAAGCTGGTTCAAGAAAGGTGGAGAGAGCTGAGAGTCTCTCTAAACAGGGTTGAAGATGCAGATCAGGGAGAAATGTGAAGTGGCAAAACTGGGGGCTGCTTCTCCCTATTCCTTGACGACATGCTCATTAAGACTCCAGTTTCCATTGAAGGAAACAAGAGAGCAAACACAGAACACTTCCTGTGGTGCTTTTGGGCTTTGTGTAAGGCATAGTGTTAGACGCTTTATAAATATCGCTTACCTAATTTTCTCAATTCAGTGAGGTAGATGTTATTATGCCCACTTTATAGGCTAGGAAAAAATAATTAGGAAATTCCCTGGCAATCCAGTGGTTAGGACTGTGCACTCCCACTCCTGAGGGCCCAGGTTCAATCCCTGGTTGGGGAACTAAGATCCCACAAGCCACGTGGCATGGCCAAAAAAAAAAAAAAATTAATTTGTTCAAAGTTACATAGCTAATAAATTTTGGGGCCTGGATTGAAACCAATTCTTTCTGACTCAAACCTATTTTATTTTAAAAATTTACACCCAAGTGGAATGTGGGTCTTACTTCCATTTCAGAAGCAAGGTATGAGGAGCTCTAACTGTGCAACAAAATTTGGTTTGTATGAAGCTGTTTCTTTTGGCCGCCTGTAGAAATATCAAGTATCATCTGAATATGTTTAAAAATTTTTTTTTATTTCCCTGTGTCCCTTAGAAATTCTCATAAGACAGTGCTATCATACAGCTTTCACCTTCATTAGCCAGTGTGATCTTCAAAATTACATGGTGGGGCAGCAGAATAGGGGGAAGAGTTTCCATTTATTGGTGAGACAATTGAAACTCAGAGATGAAAATGACTTGGATGAGGGCACACTTGGAGATGGTGGAGAAAGTGGGCCCTTGACCAGGTCATCGGATCGCCAGTCCAGTGCTCTCTCGTGTAATCAGTGATGCCCCCTATGCTTAGGTGTGTGCAGTGGAATTGTATTCCCCTGACCCCATTAGTCTTGCAGAGGAAACAGTGGGACTCACATTCACATTTTAGAGTAAATGACTCCATCCTTTTTTTCTTTTATGCATTTGTTTAGCCACCCATTCATTTCTCTAACCATCATTCATGGTACTTCATCTCCCATTACTCAGTCATCCATCCAATTCATCTGTCCATCTATCTATCATCCTTTCACTCATCCTCCATCAAACCAACTGTTGATCCCTCTAAGCATCCTTACCCACTGTTCTCATAGTTTATAACAACATGCATAGTCTGACCTGTAATCTGTGGAATGAACCAAGATACACATAAACAAAGGATGTCAAGGGAAGACACGTTCCTGACTTTCCAGATGTTAGTAGAAGATAGATATCTGTCTACAGAAACCTGTACCTCAAGGCAGACTAAGTTTATTTAGAGAGTTACCATGAGGTTTAGAGAAGGGAGTGCTTACTTATGGCTGGCAGGGCTTCAGGGAGGAGGGGCCATTTGATCTGAATCTCCATGCAGATCAGTGTTTCCGAGAGTGAGTTCCCCAGATGTTGGAATCCCATGGCCTGATTATTTTTAAAAAAGCATATTTTTTCTTATACTTTTACTGAATCAGAATTTCTACGGGTAGGAAATGGAAAAATGCATTTCTAATACATGTCCCTTGGGTGACTTAAAAAAAGCTTTATTGAGCTATAATTTACATATTGTAAAACTCACCCATTTTTAATGAACAATTCAACAATTATTAGGATATTTACAAAGTTGTACAGCCATCACCACAGTCTAATTCCCTGGTGACTTGTAGTTTGCACACTGAAATGGATCAGTTATCCAAGAGGATAGGAGGGGTCATTCCAGTCCAAGGAACAACTTAAGCAAAGGTTTAGAGGGAGGTTGTAGAGATAGTTTGGGGAGGAATGGATAACTCCATCTGGCTGGGTGTAAAATGAATAAAAAGAGGAAAAAACATTAGAAAGAGGTGATGGCAACGATCAGGTCACTTCCAGACAGCTAGTTTGGTGGGGGGAGGGGACTGGGTACCTATTGTCTAAGGTGAAGGTAGAGGGGAGAGAGAAGGGTTGGTTAGAGACACAATTCTTGGCTGCTCACTGTACTGCAGGAGGGACCCCCGCAAGACCCCCAGACCAGTTGGATGAAAACCATTTTGTTGAATGCTCGATTTACCAGATGGAGAATTCATTGTCGAGCTGAGGATATTGTATCTTGGCTTGCTCGGGGCTTTTTCTGTGAATGGGTAGACTTGCTCTGGTGAGCACTTCACTGACTCTTTCACTTGTCACTTACTCCCCAGTCCTGCGCCCTGTCCTCTGCGCATGTCTTGGTTCCTGCTTGTCCCCCTATATCTATCTGCTCCTTGTGCCCACACCCTGGAGGTAAAATGGCAGTGGCTGATTCTCTTAGTGTGAGCTTCAGTCTTTGTCTGACAGCTTTGTGTGAATCAGTCCTTTGCTGAATTGATTTTCAATGTATTGGCTTTTGCCTATCTGCTCTCGAGCCCAGACGGTTGGCTTTGATAGCTACTTCGCTGCTCTGTGATTTCTGCATTGACCTCTCAGTGCTTCCCTTTGCCCTGCGTATAACGAGAAAGCCCTCAGCCATCCTCAGCTGGTCCCAGGCGTCAAGAAGGAAGAATTGTAATAACAATTGTGAACTTCTTCGGCCTCCTTGAAAGGAAAGGGTGAGGTAGATGGAAGGCGTTGCTATAATTATTATGTGATAGCACATATATTGGTTTTTCTCTTCAAATCATTGTCTGGGGCTTTGTTTTGAAGTTGTTTTTTACCCTCCTCGCTCTTATTGCAGCCTCCCATGCTCCCGTTCCATATTTAACTTTTCTGCAATTCAGCACCTGCTCTGTTAGTGCACCTCCCTTCCAGGTTTTTAGGGTGAGGTACCTGCATTTAGATCAGCCTAAGCTGTGGGGTGGTGTGGGTGCCTTCACAGCCAGGCCTTCTAGACCTTCCCTTCACTTTAAGGAGTAGAGGCTAAGGTACCTGGACCCCAGAAAGACCACTCCTCCCATCCTATTTCATGTAGTGATTAAGAGCCTGGACTCTGAAACCAGACTCCTGGTTTGAACCCTAGCTCTGCCACTTACCTGCTGTGTGACCTCAGACAAGTACCTTAACCTCTCTGTGCCTCTGTTCCCTCATCTGTAAAATGGGGGCCACACTAGTAGTAACCTCACAGGATTTCAAGAAGGATTAAGTGTGTGAAAAGCACTGAGGATATTGTCTGGCATATAGCTAGCACCGTGGAAGTGTTAGTTAATGTCGTTTCCTAGCTCTTTAGTTTTATTTCCTTTTTGGTGTGTCAGGCTGGCATTAAGGAGTCTAATTCTGTTCCAGGCACAGTTGCTAAGTTGCTGTGTGAGTCGGGTGTGTCATTTCTCCAAAATTCAGCTTCCTCCTCAATTAAATGAGACTCATAGTCTCTGCCTGGGATTACTCAGAGGATGAAATGACATAATGGGCATGAATGGCTTTTGTGAAAGTTAACATTTTGCCTGCTTGAATGGCGACAGGATGCTAGATGTTCTGTGAAGGGTCGACTGTGTTAAGATCATTTCTTGGAAGGGGCGGCTTGCTCTCCGGGAATAAGAGTCCAGCATGGAAACAGTGAGATCCTGATTATTCCAAGCCCCAGTTGGTTTAGTCCTTACATGTGGCACCATTTTGAGATGTTCTCTTCCTGGCGTCTCCTGGGAGAACAGTGGTTACACTACATGTCGGCATCAGGGTTCTTGGTTGCAAACAACAGAAACCAACCCTTGCTCGTTTAGACAGTGAAGGGAGTTATTAAATAGTTTTGGGGTAGCTCAGAGTGTTCAGAGCACCAGAAGACCAGGAGGCTGTGCAGCCAGGATCAATGTCCAAAGTCACCCAGCAGAACTGATCCAGAAGGATACTGTGGAAGCCACTGCTGCTCACACACACATAGGGCAGGGCTATAGAATGCGGCACATGGAGCCAGGAGCTCACTACGGCTTCGAAATCTCTTATCACTGCTGCTCCCTGCAGCATGGCTTCATTCTCTCCACGCCCTGACTAGCTTTTCTCTTGGTCAGGGATCGTGGCCACAAAGAGCTCTACACCCACCCATCTCTTTCAAGCTCTACCATCTTCTTTTGGTTCCCAATGAAGAAGGCATTCCAGGAGAAGGATTGGCTGAGCTTTGGGTCATTGTCCATTCTTGGACCAATCATGATAGGCCTTGGTGGTGGGGTACCATTACTTGGCCAGCTTGACTCCCATGCCCACCCTTGGGAAGAAAACCATGATTGGCAGCTCTCAGTGGGAGTGAATGGTTGGAACGGTGTCAGGAGGAGGGTGGATTTCTCAGAGGCAGGGACAGGGGATGAGAAGGACTAGTCTAGGTAATGCTTTCACCTTCCAGCACTACTGGGAGATTTGGGTTCTGACTCCTTGGCTCTTTCTGTCCTCACTGTGCTATTGCGCTAGACCAGGCCTTCATAACTCCATGCTAGGATGATCTCCTTTCCTCCACTAGGCTGTCTGATCACATTTTTCTCAGCATAGAAACTTTCATTGCTTTCAGACTAGAGTCCAACTTCATACTATAGTACTTAAAGGTTCAATTATTCTTTTAAAAAACTTTTTTGTAATGATAGATTTCAAATGTAAATATGATCATGTATTATGAACACTTATGTACCCATAATCCAACTTGAACAGATTTTAATATTTTGCCTTCTTCAGATTTTTTAAAAAAAGGAGTAAAAAGTTACAAATAGATTTAAACTACTCCAGGAACCTGTTCTTTTTAAAATTTTTTTAATTGAAGTATAGTTGATTTACAATGTTGTATTTAATTTCTGCTGTACAGCAAAGTAACACCTATATATATATATATTCTTTTTCATATTCTTTTCCATTATGATTTTTTTTAACATCTTTATTGGAGCATAATTACTTTACAATGGTGTGTTAGTTTCTGCTGTATAACAAAGTGAATCAGTTATACATATACGTATGTTCCCATATCTCTTCCCTCTTGCATCTGCCTCCCACCCTCCCTAGCCCACCCCTCTAGGTGGATACAAAGCGTGGAGCTGATCTCCCTGTGCTATGCGGCTGCTTCCCACTAGCTATCTAGTTTACGTTTGGTAGTGTATATATGTCCATTTCACTCTCTCACTTTGTCACAGCTTACCCTTCCCCCTCCCAATATAGAGAAGGAACCTCTTCTTAATTTTATTTCCCCTTTCTCTTCTCTGAAGTTTACCGCCATCTTAAATAGAGTGACTGTCATTTTCAAGCACGACTTTATGAATTT
The DNA here is from genome assembly GCF_963455315.2 of Globicephala melas. Classification (NCBI taxonomy): domain Eukaryota; kingdom Metazoa; phylum Chordata; class Mammalia; order Artiodactyla; family Delphinidae; genus Globicephala; species Globicephala melas. The sequence continues at coordinate 127,618,475 of NC_083316.1, forward strand.
TCTACATGTTCGAGTCTCTGTAAAGTGTCTGGCATTACCTTCTATGTTTTAGAACTGTAGAGAAATATTCGTACCGTGCATATTCTTTTGCCGTTTGCTTTTTTCACTGAATGTATTTTTGAGATTTATTCACGTTGGTATACATAGTTCTAGTACATTTGTTTTAACTGTGGTATATACTGTTTTTTTTCTCTATCTCCTATTGACAGATTTTACTTTTTGCTTTGTTTTTTTTTTGCCACTATGAGCCCTACTGCAGTGAGCATTCTTGTGTAAACCCTGGGGGGTGTACCTAGGAGTGGAATCGCACTAAGGGAGAAGGACAGGGAAAAACAAAGTCATAGCCCAGCAACTTCCCCACTGTCCAGCGCTAGCAGGTGATTAAGCCCAGGAAATCCCTGGCAAGGCTGTTCAAATAGGATTTAGCAGCTTGTGAAATGGGACTTTATTTCTTTAACTAATCCCTTGCCGGGGAGAGGTCTGCGGTCTGATGTCAGTTTGCTCTGGACTGGGAGAGGGGCGGGCAAGCCTAGACAATTGAAAATATTTGCTGATTATAGGACTGGGCCTTTTGAACAACAGGAGATTGGCAAAGTGTATCTTTGCTCCCCCTTCTTTCCTGGGAGTCAAACCCCAAGTGGCGTTTACCTTGCATGGGATAAATGCAGTGGTGAGGAAAAGCACAGAATTTGGAGACAGCGCACACCAAGTTTGCGTCCTTGGTTCTGCCACTTATCAGCTGTGTGACTGTGTTCATGACTCATATTCTCTGAACCTCAAATTCCCTGTCTGTAGAGTGAAGCTCAGTGATGTCCTCTGCTTTCAGACTCAGAATAACCACCATCCTGGATTGTCGGGGTTGCATTGTAGCCAGAAACTTTGGGCCCACGATGCCATGATTCCTCGTTGGCAATAGACCCTTGTGTGGCCTCTGAATCCAATATTCCCTCCTCACCCAGGACTCACCGCATCTGCCGGGACCTGAGTCTTTCCTTGGGAATCTATGCATGATTGGATACCCATCTAGTATTTTCCAGGCCTTTCCTTGGTGAGATTGGACCCCAATGCTTACAGAGCCCTTTCCTCTGGTCCCCACTTTTGGACTTGAGGCTGTTAGGAACCCATATCTCATCCTCACCATAATGACCCAAATATTGGCAGCTACACATGTGAAGCCCTTGCTCTGAAGCTGGCAGTGAACCAAGCCCTGTCTTTGTGTTTCCACGGAGGTTGTATAGGAAAGCGTTGAGAGCACACATCTGGAGCCAGATAGAGTCAGGTTCAGTTTCCTCAACTTTAGAAAGGTGAAAATAACAACATATCTCTCCTGGGATTATTATAAAGAGTATAAATATCAGAGTAAAGTTTTTAGCATAGTGTCCAAGTCATAGTCAGCACTCAATAAGTTGTAAGTAAACGTGCTGTAAGGTGTTGAATGCTCAAGGTAGAAGCAAGAGAGCAAAAGTGATCAGGAACATGGGCTCTGCCATCAGATGGCCTGAGTTTAAGTTCTGGCTCCTCCACTCTTGGGTTGTAACCTTGGGCTAGGTATCAAGTTATCTAACCTCTCTGTGCTTAGTTTACCCATCCAAAGAGGATAATAATATTGAACCCATATGCCTATTATTGTGAGAGATAAAAGATGTAATCTCTTTAAAGCCGTGAGAACAGTCCTGGCACAGGGAAGCACTCAATAAATGTAGTTGTTACATTATGTCAGTTATTATTATTATTACTTTTAATATATATGTATGTCTGTAAGTATATAGGTATATATGTCATGGACTCAGGTTATCAAAACATAACTTTATTTTCCCAAAACTGAATCTACTTTCCTTCTAGAGCTCCATTCCATCGGAAGGCAGATTATATATTCTTTTCACTTCCAGCAGAACTCAGTCATTTTAGTTATTTGGGTCTCATAGGGGTAAACTCAGGAAACCTCAGGATTCTCCCCCTCTCCTTCCTTTCCCTTGGAGTTGAGGCTGAGAGGTGGCTCAGAGAGGGACACTTGTCCTGACCTGGGCTTTGGTCCCCAGCACCAGTGTTGCTTGGCTGGTGGCACTGCACTGGGCCATCACTTGGTCCTCTCTGTCCTTGACCCTATGGGGCCCTCTTGTTTCTCTACTCGCAGAATGGCATAGGGTTTGGTAGGATGGGTTGCCATACTCCCAGAACCCCAGAAGAAATTGGAAAGTGGGATGAGGATGGCCATGATGGGGCACAGGGCCTATTATTAGTGTCTAAGATTTCTCATTTTTCCTTCAACTGTTCTCTTCCCCCTAAGGGTGGAAAATTCTATAAGCATAGTGGTAGAGTGGAAGAATGGGTGTGCGTGCGTGTGTGTGTGTGTGTTGACTTTCTTCCTAGCCTTTCCTGTATTATACTTGAAACAAAGTCCAAAGTGAGAAATTTTGCTCTCTTTGTCCTTGAGTTCTTTTGTGAAACTTCTCATTCTTGGGATAGTCTTGACCTAATTGTTCTGACCCACTCAGTGGGTAAGGGAGGATCTTGGACTTAGAAGGATGAAGGGGAAAAATCACATCATTTGGTATTTCACACACCATCCCACCCTGAAGACAGTTTCACAACAAGCTGGTTAACTAAGTACTGTTACTGTTTATCCCATTTTCCAGATGAGGAAGTAAACTCAGAGAAGCTGAGTAACTTGCTTAAAGTCATGCAGGTAGAAAGAAGTGAACTTAAAGCCAGGCGTGGGCTCCAACTCGTGTCACAGTCTTTCTACTTTGCAGTGGGTCATCTGGAAGAAGAGCATCGCTTCTCCCTGACTGTGGGCACTGCCACCCTCCCAAGCCTTCCTTGGCCATGACCTGCTAGGTGGCCCACATCACTCCCCATCAGGGACTGGCTGAGCCATCCCTGAAATTGTGTGATGTGCTGGTCACTGAACATTGGACTGTCCAACTGCCTTGTTGCATAATAACCTCAATAACGATGTGAATTTTCTCTTCTCTTGTCTCATTCACTCTCAGATTTGCCCATTTCCTGCGTATTCAAGATACTGTCATATCAAGCACATGGAAGCGTTTGAATTTTGTAAATCACTGTTAATCATGAATGAATGTGCATCAAAGGGCCTTCATCCTCTGGGGTCTGTGGTACAATGGGGGTCCTTAGCTCCTGCACCCCAGCTGTCAGATTCATGGTCAGGGGCCTCTCCAGTGATCTCGGCCACACTTGCTGGCCCTTCTGTGTGACCCAGAACAGAGCTCAGAGTCAGGTTGTATTGATTTCATAGGAAGCCAGGCCTGCATTTTATTTTCCTTTCAAAACTCCAGGTTTGTTGACTTCTGCCTGCAAGTTGGCTGAAGGCCATCATTTTCGTGTGGAGGATTAATTAGAATAGATTCCTTTGACTCAGGCTGCCAATAAGACCTGTGGTCCTCAGCTATTGATTTAGGAAGCTGAGCAGGAAATGATGGGTCCCCTAACAGGCCCCAAGAAAGCTGTGATGACGGGCATTTTGATGCCCGGGGGGTTCACTGTGGCAAACAGAAAAGAATAAGAATGTGGGAGGAGATTTGGGGGGTAGGGTGGGGAAGGGAGATGGTACAAGGGTTACTGTGATGCGGTGAATGAGGGGAGAATCTCATTTCTTATGAACGATGTGGCTGAGAAATTGAAAGGGACATTTGTGAACTTTGGAGGCCGAGATGATTGTGAGCAAATTAATAGCTAGATATCAGAGATGTTTGTTCTTATGCAGATAATTGAGTTCTGAAGAGAGAGGTCACTGGTCCTTCAACTTCCCTGTCGTCTCAGAGTCCAAATCATGGTAAAGTTCTAGCTCTTTCCCCCCAGATGACCTCTCAATTTAATTCAATTCAACAAACATTTATCAGCACCTGCTGTGATGGTGGGAGGGCTAGGCCATGAAGGGTATACAGGAGCAGAAGGCATGCCTCATTCTCTTAAGGGGCTTATCATGCACGAGCAGACATTTAAAAAAAATAGACTTTAATTTTTAGAGGAGTTAGGTTCACAGCAAAATTGAGGGGAGGTACAGAGAGTTCCCATATCCCCCCTTCCCCACACGTGCACAGCCTCCCTCACTATCACCATCATCCACCAGAGGGGTACGTTTGTAACAACTGATGAACCTGCACGGACACGTCAGCGTCACCCAAAGTCCATAGTTTACAATGGGGTTCACGCTTGGTGTTGTACAGTCTGCAGTTTTGGACAAATGTGTAATGCCATATATCCACCATTATAAATATCACGAAGAGTAGCTTCACGGCCCTAAAAATCCTCTGTGCTCTGCCTGTTCATCCCTCCCCACTAACCCCTGCCAACCGCTGATCTTTTTGCTGTCTCCATAGTTTTACCTTTTCCACAGTGTCACGTAGTCGAACTCATATGGTACGTAGCCTTTTAATATTGGCTTCTTTTACTTAGGTTCCTCCATGTATTTTCACGGCTTGGTAGCTCATTTCTTTTTAGCATTGAATAATATTCCACTGTCTGGCCGTTCCACAGTTTATTTATTCATCACCTACTGAGGGGCATCTTGGTTGCTTCCAACTTTTGGCAATTATAAATAAAGCTGCTATAAACATGGGTGTGAAGATTTTTGTGTGGACATCACTTTTCAACTCCTTTGGGTCAATACCAAGGAGTGGAATTGCTTGATCGTATGGTAAGAGCAGGCTGACTTTTGCCAGAGACCATGGGGCAGACATTGTGAAACATATTTAGGATACAGAATACAATACTAGTGGGTGATGGGGGTAGCATAGAGATTGAGACCAAGAGGGGAGGGGGAGAAATTTCCATGATGGGTGGCATCTGAGTACAGCCTTAAATAGGCAAAGGGTTCCAGCAGAGAAGTCATCATGAGAAGTGTGTACATAGAACTTTCTTGGGTTCTTTTTCTGGAGTACTAGTGTGACTGGAGCTCATATATAAGTAGTAAAGATAAGGCTGAAAATGTGGTTTGTGGCCAAATCATGGAGGGACTGAAGAGCAGGTTGGGATTTGTCTTTGTAAGTAGCTGGGAGCTATTGGAAGTCTTTGAGGAGGAGGGGGCCATGATCAGAAGTGATCCAGGAGGCATAGCCCTGCATCCCATGCGGACAGAATTGGAGCAGCAAGAGGAGGGGAAGAAAAGATGCCGGTAAGGAGGTTATCCTAATAGTCAGGAGAGAAAAGGATAGGTGTGATAGGGGAGGCAGGACAGCGAGGAGACCACTCAACCTCATCAGCAAAATGGGCATCTATTATTATTGTCTCTAGGGTTTGAGGACTGGTAGGCATAGGAAATTGAAGGAAAGGGTGCATCAGAGATGTCTGTTAGTTTTGCACCCTGAGCATCATCTTTCTTTCTTAATTCCCTTCTCTCTCTGGCCCTTTATTTCCCTAGGGAGTTGGTGGCTGTGAGTAGAATGTATCTGAGACCTCAGGGTGCATGGCTGAGTGGCCAATTTGCAGGCAAGGGATTAACCAAGTGCTACTTTGCTGCCTAGGTAACTAGGCTAGGAGCTGCAGTAGAGCCAGGCAGTGTGGGGACAGGAAGAGGACATGTGGGCAGAGTACCAAGAGGCTCTGCCTCTGATTGCTAGGTGACCGTGGACAAGTCATCCTCCTCCTTTACCTTCTTTCTCCAATGTGTCATTTAGGGATAACTTCCTGGCCTCAGGAGACTTCTGTAAGGATAAAAACAGGTCTTGTTCATTTTTTTTTAGCATATAAAATGCTAAAAATGCTAAAATTGCAAGGGGTCATTACAACCCTTTTGGGAGGCAGCGTGATGTAGCCAGACAGCCTGGGTTTGAGTCTTGGATCTATTACCAGCTTTGTGATGATGGAGAGTCCAACTTCTCCATTCCTCATTCTTCTTCGTAGTGACATGGGCCTAATAACTGTCACGTCTGATAGGTCTGTTGTAAGGTGGACTGAAATAATTCACAGTGTAGGTGCTGGTGGAATGTTTGCAGTGGTGATGATGATGCCATCACAGATGCCACTGCACTGCCAATGCCGGGCTCTCCGAATAAGCCTAGCATATCTTTTGGCACCAGATAAACCCAGCAAACCTGTGCTACTCCCTCCCCGTTCTCCTCTTAGCTCCTGCTCAAATTCATGTTCAAGCTTGGAGGCTCACTGCATCACGGAATGTCACAGCAGTTCAGCAAGGAAGGACTTCTGGGGACATCTAATCCAATATTTCAACTGTTCCTTGAACTACTGACCAGAAGTAACCTTACCTCCTGATTACAGGGAATGCTGTAGACAGCCCAGACTCTCTAGACAGCCCAGTTCATGTGTAGATACCTTTGATGATTTGGAGTCTAGGTCTGTTTATTAATATCTTCTTTGTGTGTGTGCGTGTGTGTGTGGTGTGTGTGCATGCACCCGCACACGCTAGACGCACCGACAATAACTTCCAGGGCTATTTCATTGGTATTTTCACTAATATAGGAAGTGAGTCCTTAATGAAACATAGACTGTTGACAGGAGAATAGTGATAGAAAAAAAATAGTAAGACAAATATTCAAGATATGGAAATGTAGATGAAGAAGGAAAATCAATTGTGAACAGCTACATCCATAATGAAGTACTTCTTTTTTTTTTTTCTCCTTAGCTGAGGGATCTTCCAAATTCAGTCGGAGAAAAAGAGCTTCATGCAGCAGGAAGGATTTGGATTAGACAGTCAAGGACTTTTTCCCTGGGAAGTGGCCAGAGGAAGGTGAGGCTTCTCTTGATGGCTCCCATGTTCTCTTATGTGGGCCAGGCTCTCTCTGATCTGGAGACAGAGGTGAATGAAAGAAACCTGGGAGGTGCTTTCATCCCAGGAATTTGCCAACTGCCAGAAGGGGAGGAAGGAAGGAGGTGAGGAAGAGTCTATTAAAATCCACTCTGTTATGGAGAGGTTCAGTAGAGAGGCTGGCCTCTGGTCTCAGAATGACTCATGCCCTACTGGACGTCCTGACAGCTAGAGGGGCTTAGCTGGCTTGGGCTTCCCTGCTCGCATTGGCTCAGGAGGCTCTCAGAGGGGGCCTCTGGACAGCTTCCAGGTGGACCTGGTTAGCACCAATATCCCCTACTATGGGCTGTGAGAGCGCTTTGATAATAGAAATAATAACAATACGTAAAAATCTTGGCTATCTAAAATGACTCAGGAAATGAAGCATTTTGGGTAGTGGAATTTTCCTTAAAGCTGAGGATTTTTCTGTATAAGTAGAGACTCTTATTTGTGTGTGTGTGTGTGTGTGTGTGTGTGTGTGTGTGTGTTTTAATCGATTGAGTCAATATACCATTTCTGGTTTACTTGGAGACAACAAGTGAATGATAGTTGTTCCATGCCATTAATATAGTCATTCCCTAGGGGGTTAATGAACTACACCGTTTGCCCCAAAACTAAATGCTGCCGCCTTTGTGCTTACTGAGCTCTTCTGTCTGCTTTTTCGTTTTTCTGACCCTCCTTGCTTCAAGATATCTTCGCCTCTCATTTCTTGTCAATATCAGTGCATCTGATTCTAGTGGTCTCATTTCTTCCTTTGCATTTGTCTCTTTCCACTTGTAGATCATAAGCTACTGTTGATCTTACCTAACTTTGCCCAGTAACTAGTATCCGACCAAAGTAGAGGCTCAATATTTATATTAATTTATTTGTTCAATAAACAGGTATGAAGCATTTACTCTGTAGTAGGCAACATGGTAGATGCTGAGGATCCGATGATGAAAATCTCAGATGAACCGGATGGCTTACTGTCCTGATTTGGGAATTCACTTCTAAAGGAGGCTTTGGCTCAGCGCTTCCTCCAAGTCCACTCTTCTCTTACCATCCTCCAGCCTCGTGGCTCTCACACTGCATGTGCCTCAGAATCACCTGGAGGGCTTGTTAAACACACATGGCTGGGCTGCACTCCCGGAGTTTCTGACTCTTGCGTGAGACCCAAGAATGTTCCCTTCTCAGAAGTTCCCACGGGATGCTGATGTTGCGGGTCTGGGGGCATCACACCTGAAGCACCACTTTAGCCACATGACCTTCACTCTGCCCCTCGAATGCTCAGTCTTGCTTCCACCCCCAGGTGCTTGCCTTTGCTGTGCCCTCCATCTGGTCTTGGCCCTGGCGGCCTCCTTTCATGCCCTTCTCAGGGAGGCCTTGCTCCAACACCCAAGTGAATGTTGTTTTCCCCTTCCCAGGCCCTCAGTGTCACATTCCTCGGTTTCGTTTCCTCCTTAGACTTCTGTCACTCTCTGAAATTACCTTTGTATGGTTGTCTCAAGGGTGACTGTGACTGATAAGAGATACTAACACACCTGGGCAAAGGACGCACGTTTCTTTAATATAATTAGAAGACGTAAGAGTTTCAGTGCGTGAAGACAGCTACGCAAAGCTGGGGAGGGAGCAGTGGTTTTTTGTTAGAAGTCACAGCCCTTCAAGTCCCTGTGGCTGGTGTGTCAGCTGGTTGAGGTGAGGATCCCCTCTGTCCTCAGGGAGCTCCGACTCATCCATTCTTAGGTTCCTGTCACTCTCCAGACTCCTGTTTACTGATCTGCGGACTCAGTGTTTCCTGTAAGCTCACTTTCCCAGGTGAAACATCTTCTAGGCAGGATGGAATTTCAGATTCGCCTGCATCTATCCTGCGATCTTGTATTTTTGGTTTTTTTCTGTCTTATCTGTCTTATTTGTTTATCTGTCTCTCTCCTCACTAGTGTATAAGTACCATGGGGTGAGGGGCATCGGCTTTCTTCTTTACCAGTGTTTTCTCAGCACCCAGAGTAGAGCCTGGCAGGGAAGCGACATTTACTACCTATAAGGTCCCTCCTCCTTTCCTTCACCTAATAGGGACCTAAGTATGTGCTTCTTGAACGTAATTTAATTCTTTCAGGGATCTGAACAGACACACTCCCAAAGACAGCCTCTTCTGTTACCCTGCAGCTCATTTCAGAGAGCGCCACAGAAGGAGAAAGGCAAATATGAGTGAGAGGACACTGTCCTCCCTCTGTATCTTAATGTAGCAAGAGCTCTCAGGCAAGAGCCTTCTGCTCACGTTCAGCTCTTTTTCTTCCTCTCATTTCCCCTGTTCTCATGTGTCGCTCTGACTTCGGAGCTATAATAACAAACCCATTACTGAAATAAGGCGCCAGAAGGGGAAAATGAGACTAAGTTACCGAGGAAGAAAGAAATGCGGCACCAGCCCCGAGCCTAGCCGTAGAACCTGCGGGCTGTTGAATAAGGGATGTGTGTTTAATTGCAGCTTTTCCCCCTTGGTATGGTCGAGATGCATCTGTTCTTCCCCTCTCTGTGTTCTCTGTTAGGTTCACAAATTATTTTGCCGTGAGATGTTAATAGTGTCTGCAAAGATGAAGTGTAATTTTGGAATTGCTGTTCTTGTGCGTTTCTCCCTCTGCCCTAGTAGCTCCTTATTTTAAAGGTTTCTCTAGCCGGATGAGAAGCTTTTTGAAGACAGGGACCACGTCTTGCTGTGGGTTACCTGATGATTCTGTGTTCCTCTCAGAAGCATGTACAGGGTTGGCACATCATACAGACCTGCAGATTCCCGTGGAAGCATGTTGCCCATTTCTTTTCCTACCCCCTTTTCTTTCCTCTTTGTTGCTTGACTCAGCTGAGGGAGGTGATGAGTGAATGCTGGCTTCCCTTCCTTGCTTTTCCCGAGGAGGGCTGATGGGTACGTGGTGATTCATTCGTTTACTCAAATATATTTACTGGAAACCCTGCTAGGCATCAGGCTGTGTGCCAGGCATGGGGAAGATAATGGTGATCAAGACAGGCTCGGTGCTCACTCTCTTGGTGCTTACATTCTCATAGGGGAAGCAGACAAAAACAGGTTGACTAAGTAGTTATAAACTTGGTAAAAGCTGTGAATGAAAACCAAGGTGAAAAAGATAATGGATAGTGAGAGAGGTGACCTCCTTTCCATGAGGTGGTTAGGAAAGGACTCTCTGAGAGTTAATCTGGGACCTAAAAATGGAGAACCAGCAAGCTGTGTTGAAGAATGAGGGGATAAGCACATGCAAGTGTCCTGAGGTAAGCAATGTCCTGTTGGAGGAACTAAAAGAAGCCCCCTGTGGGAGAGGTAGAAAATGGCATGAATCTAAGTTAGAGGGGCAGGCAGGGGCTAGATCATGGGTTGTATGTTCATTTTGCTTAAACCCAGTATTCTGCTCTACTTCCTGTCATTTAGATCCTGAAGAAGCCATAGATTAATTCTTAAACTTGAGTGTGTAACAGACTCTCCCAGGGAGCTTATAAAACTGAAACACTTGCTTAGAGCTTCTGTTATAATATGCAGACTAATTAGGGCTCATTCTGTTACAAGTAATAGAAAGCTAACTCAAACCAGCTTAAGTAGAAACTAAACAACTGTTAATGGCTTTCCTACTTGGGAAATCAAAGGGGTGTGTTGGCTTCAGGCATGGCTGGATCTAGCAGTTAAACTATGTCAGTAAAGCTCCCTCTCTCTTTTTTAAAGTTCTTCTTATGTATATATTGGCTTCATCCGTAGGGAGGCTTTCTCCACATGGTGGTAAAAATAGGTCTAGGAACTCTAGGCTTGTATCATTGATACAAGATATTGATGACAAACATTGATCCCAGAGGAAAGAGTCCCGGAGCTTCTCTTTCAGTTTCATGTCAACTCCTAAATGGACTCTGATTAGCCTTGCTTGGGTCACATGCTCACAAGAGGTGTCCAAAGAGAAGGGGTACACAAGTTGGCCCTCTGAGTAGTAGAGAAAGCAAGGTCACTTGAGTGATTAGCATCACCAGCATCACTTGGGGGGTGGGGAAGGAAAGTGTCCATGAAGAAGAAATACAGCAGTCAGGAAGACTGAATGCAGCAGATATTCACCACAGAGGATCTGGGCAGGGCAGGATTCTCATTTCCAAACACTAACCCCAGTTGGTGTTTTGAAACAGACATTGTAAAACATTGCCAGAGATTGCTTTGCAGATTGAGAACCTGAGGCTATAGAGAATGGGGGTGTCACAACAATGACAGATTATGGACACGATGAAAATTGCCAGAAGTCTTACAAGAGTATCATAGTCATTGTCCTGGTCTCTAGGTCTCCTTTCTTAAATTCTAGTAATGTAATTCATGTTAGAGTTATTTTACCCTTAGCTATAGGAAACAGAAACCAACTTGCTTGTTTTTATAAAGGGAGGAGGATTCATTTGAAGGATATGATTTGTCAAATTTCTTAGAAAATTCTCCTGAAATTTAAATTAGAATTACACAGAGTTAATAGATAAATAAGGGGAAAATTAACATCATTACAAATGTGAAGTAATTGCATCCATGAACATAACCCTCTCTTTCTTCAGTTCTTCTTTTATGCCATTAAATATATTTTGAAATAATAGTGGTATACATTCTTCCTTTATTGCTCTTAACTACTTTATCATTTTTGTTCCTGTTGTAAATAAATTTCTGTTTTCTATTGGTTATTGCTGGTGTAGACACATGCTATTTATTGCATTTTATAAATTTATCTTAAATCTGGCAATTTTACCAAATTCTATTATTAGTTCTTCTAGTTTGTTTCTTGATTATGTCAGTTTTTAAAATACAGATAATTATATCATCTGCTAATAATGATAGTTTTGTCTCTTTCCTTCTAATATTATGCTTTTATCTCTCTTTTTTAATATACATTTATTTATTTTATTTTTGGCTGCTTTTGGTTCTTCGTTGCTGTGTGTGGCTTTCTCTAGCTGCAGCGAGCGGGGGCTACTCTTCATTGCGGTGTGTGGGCTTCTCATTGCGGTGGCTTCTCTTGTTGCGGAGCACGGGCTCTAGGCACGCGGGCTTCAACAGTTGTGGCACGTAGGCTCAGTAGCTGTGGCTCACGGGCTCTAGAGTGCAGCCTTAGTAGTTGTGGTGCATGGGCTTAGTTGCCCAGCAGCATGTGGGATCTTCCCCGACCAGGGCTCGAACCTTTGTCCCTTGCATTGGCAGGCAGATTCTTAACCACTGTGCCACCAGGGAAACCTCTATCTTTCTTGTCTTATTGAATTGGGCAAGGTTTCCAGTATTATTTTGAATGGTACTGGTGATAGTTGAAACCTTAGCTTATTCTTGATTTAAAGAAGATTTGAAGATTTTAGAAGAATATATCTAAAGGGTTTTCATTAAATTGAATATTTGATGTAGGTCTATGGAATATAGCTTTTATCGACTTAAGGAAAGTTCTTTCAACTCCTGGTTTTCTGAGAGTTTTTCATAAATAAGTATTGAAATTTATAAAATTCCTTTTCTATAACTATTGAGATAAGAATGTGACTTTTTCTCCTTTTGTGCATGATTGTAGAAAATGATATGGATGATTTTTTTCTTATGTTTAACCATATTTGCGTTTCTTGAATAAATCCTAGTTGGTCATGAGAGACTTTTTCCAAAAAGTAAAAGCTAACATTTTACTCAAAATTTTCATATATATGATTAAATGAATAGTCATATAATTTTTCTTTACTTATAATTTTCTTTCCTAGCTTTTGGTAAAGTTTTATAAGCCTCATAAAAATAGATTGAAAATCCCTCTCTCTCTCTTTCTTTTTAAAAAACAATTTGTATAAAAGAGGGATTGTTATCTCTTCCTCGAAAGTTTATTAGAAGTCTTCTATCAAATCATCTAATCCTGGTGCCTTTTTTTGGAGAGAAGGAAGGACTTTTATTATCTTCTTAATTTCTTTAATGACTAATTAGATTACTTAAGTTTTATACTTATTTTTGCACCAATTTTGTTAATTATATATAGTTTAAGAAATTTACATATTTCATTTAGATTTTCATGTTTTATTCACATACGGTTTATAATTTAAAAAGAAAAAAATTTATATTTAATATCTGTGGTTTTAAAACTTTGCATGGTATCTTTTAAACTTTTAAATCAGTCATTCCAGAGTTTGCCCACATTATTACTATTTTTCAAGCCCCATTTTTGATTTTTTTCATTTTTGTTATTTTTATATTTGTTTCTATATTTTTCTTTTTTTACATTAAAATTTTTTTTAATTGTGGTATAGTTGCTTCACAATATTGTGTTAGTTTCTGCTGTACTATGAAGTGAATCAGCTATATGTATACATATATCACCTCCCTCCCATTCCCCCCATCCCACCCATCTAGGTCACCCCAGAGCTCCCTGCGCTATACAGCAGGTTCCCACTGGCTATCTGTTTTACACAGGGTAGTGTATATATGTCAATCCCAATCTCTCAATTCATCACAGCCCCTCTGCCCTCCTCCGTGTCTGCACGTCCATTCTCTACATCTGCATCTCTGTTCCTGCCCTGCAAATAGGTTCATCTGTAACATTTTTCTAGATTCCACATATATGCATTAATATATGATACTTGTTTTTCTCTTTCTGACTTACTTCACTCTGACAGATTCTAGGTCCATCCACATCTCTACAAGTGACCCAATTTCATTCCTTTTTATGGCTGAGTAATACTCCATTGTATATATGTACTACATCTTCCTTATCCAGTCATCTGTCAATGAACATTTAGGTTGTTCTATGTCCTGGCTATTGTAAATAGGGCTACAATGAACACTGGGGTGCATGTGTCTTTTTGAATTATGGTTTTCTCAGGGTATATGCCCAGCAGCAGGATTGCTGGGTCATATGGTAGTTCTATTTTTAGTTTTTTAAGGAATCTCCACACTCTTCTCCATTTTTCTTTAATTCACTGTATCTTTTGGTGTATCTTATACTCTTTTATTTTGTTGAGTTGAACACTTAGCTTGCTCCTTCAATTTTTTTATTGTTTCTGTTAATTATATTTAAAACTAGAATTTTTCTTTTACTACTGCTTTGCCATTTTCTACAAGTTTTGATATGCATTGATTTCCTTGGGTTTTTTTTTTGTTGTTTTTTTTTTGTTTTTGCGGTACGCGGGCCTCTCACTGTTGTGGCCTCTCCCGTTGTGGAGCACAGGCTCCGGACACGCAGGCTCAGCAGCCATGGCTCACTGGCCTAGCCTCTCCGCGTCATGTGGGATCTTCCCGGACTGGGGCATGAACCCGTGTCCCCTGCATTGGCAGGTGGACTCTCAACCACTGCGCCACCAGGGAAGCCCGATTTCCTTGTTTTTTGAGTAGAAGTGTTTTATAATTTCATTCTTGGATTTCTCTTTAACCCACGGACTATTCAGCAGCAATATTTTTGTTTTAGTTTGTAGATACATTGAATTTTTAAGCTGTCATTAAAATTGTTAATTTTATTCTGCTGTGATCAGAGAACAGATTCCACATGATGTTGATTCTTTGGGATATTTGGAACCTTCCTTTGTGTCCCTTATTTTTATAAAAGTTACAGTAAGTGTTAGAAAGCGTTCATGTTCCTCATTTGATGGGTGCCAAGTTTCATATATTTTACTAGGTCTAGGTTATTCATTGCATCAAGAATATCTTCTATATCTTTGTTTATTTTTCGTTTACTTGATCTGTCAGTTTTGAGAGGTGTGTGTAAAATCTCTCATATTTCTCTATATAGTTCTGCATGATCCAACAGTGAAATATAAAGTCCACTTTTTGAACATTTTTCTTTAAACCACTAGAGCCCTTTGTCGTATGAACTCCTGTACAGAAGCCCAGTTTAAAGATGCATAAAAGCAGAGGCACCCGGGTTGGAGGAGTGACATTGTGGGGGACTATAGTCAGTCCTTATCATCTTCCTCATTCTGTCGGGGTTCCCCCCAAACTCTGCAAAGCTCCAGCACCACAGGGAACTGGCTTTTAAAGCCACTGGGGAGGAGAAGGGAGAACAGACTTGAACTCAACCCCTCTTCTGTTTTTAATTACTTTCATCATCTTAAACAAATTATTTTCCCTCTCCTTAAAAATGAGACAGTTGTGACAGGTGTTTTCTGAAGTTAAGATATAAAGTTCTCTCATTCTAAATAGTTAATGATCATCTACTGAGTGCCCAGCACTATAATCATATTTGCTTATGTGTTAGCACCAATAACTCTACACTTTGTCAAGGCGCTTTTCTTCCATTATCTCATTGAATCCTCACATCAGCCGTATGGGGTACACTGGAGATGCAACAGGGAATAAGATGGGTGGTCCCTGTCTCCAATCCATTTGGAATGCCTCTCAGAAGAGAGAGGAAAAACTTGGCAGTTAAGACTATGGGGTTTGGAATCAGGGCTCAAATTCTATCCCTGCTACTTATTAACTGTGTGTCCTTGCGCAAACTACTTAACCACTCTGAGGTTGGAATTCATTTTCCTCATCTGCACGATGGTGATAATAATGGTGTCTGGCACTGTGCTTGACACAGGGTAGATGGTCATTTAGTATTTAATCCCTTAAGATGTAGAGATTCTAGGGACTTCCCTGGCGGACCAGTTGTTAGGGCTCTGTGCTTCCACTGCTGGGGGCACGGGTTTGATCCCTGGTCGGGGAACTAAGATCCCATGTGCCGCGTGGTGTGGCTTAAAAAAAGAAAAAAAAAGAAGAAGTAGAGATTCTAGCTTGGGAGAAAGAAACAACAGATGGGAAACACACTGTGGAAGATTGCTGTGCTGTAGCATCAGGAGAGATGGGAGCTGGGGCTACCTGATGTCTAGGCTAGACGTGTAAGTCTCAGATACATTTCCCTGGCACCTCTGGCCTTTGTGTGTATGAACTGCCCTCAGCTCTGAGGCCTGAGTTTCAATGGGCGAGAGGATGGCACAGAAACTCCAGAGGCTCGGGCTTCTGGTCTGTCTGTGGGTCTGCTCTCGGCATACCCTGCCCAGGTTCATTACGCAGTAATGAGGAGACTCTGGTAATGAGCTGACCTTGTTAGAATTAATGGGTAGTGGGGCAATGGGTCTGTGTGAGTCATTAGATATAGAAAAGGGATCCAGCTTTCCTGCATTTAATTTAATTGAAACTCTAAAACATTTATTACTTTGGGCACATATTAGTAACTTGCGTTTTTAAATATCAAAGTGATAATTTCAGCTGTTTCCAAAAGGGAAAATGGAGCCGGAGGGGGCAAAGCAAGAAAAGAGGGACTCAAGGGAGGAAGTTCTTGCCCAGAGAACAGGAAATGGGAGGCTTGGGGTCTGTTTTTTTTTTTTTTTTGCGGTATGCGGGTGTCTCACTGTTGTGGCCTCTCCCGTTGCGGAGCACAGGCTCTGGACGCGCAGGCCCAGCGGCCATGGCTCACGGGCCCAGCCGCTCCGCGGCATGTGGGATCTTCCCGGACCGGGGCACGAACCCGTGTCCCCTGCATCGGCAGGCGGACTCTCAACCGCTGCGCCGCCAGGGAAGCCCCTTGGGGTCTGTTTTGATTGAGTTTTGGTGAGTGACTTGGACAAGTCACTTTACCTCTTAAGGCCACAATTTACTCATGGTGAGACAGAGGCTCTTGGAAAGGCCACCATCACTGCCTCTCCAGTTCATAGGTGCTGAGAACATGTTAGGTATAGTTTGTAGCTTTATTCATGTTACGTATAGTTTGTAGCTTTATTCATCATTCATGGCTTTATTTATGTATAGTGTAGGTACTCTGCTTACTGCCAATTTACTGAGGAAGAAATAGAGCTTGAGAGAGGTTAAATCACCTGCCCGGCCACCAGAGGGTGTAGAGTGCAGGTAGGATTTGAAGGCTGGTTGGTCTTACTCCACAACTCTTGCACCTTCCCCCATGCCATGTACCACCGTCCCCTCCAAGGCCTCTTCCTGCTTTAATGTTCCATGAGTTCTGTGGGCAGAGGGCTATTCTGGGCCCCCTGTTTTAAGAAACTGTCATCTGCTTATTCCCTGAAAGTTTATATACCTTGGAATTTATTGAACCCCATTAAGGAGTTGGGATTTAGGTGTAGGAAGAAGGTATTAGCTAACATTTTGTAAGAATTTCTTCTAGGCCCCTCCTCACTCCCCCATCCCTCATTTTTTTTGGACCACAGTTGAAAGTATATGTATATGATCTTGTGTCCTTTTTCCCTTCCTAATTTAAGAACATTAGCATTTCCAAAAGTTATTAAAATTCCTCAGGATTATCATTTTTAATTTCTGCCAAGTGGTGCCTCATAAGGAGGCATTGTCATTTACTTAATCAATCCCTTGTTTTTGAACATGGAAGTTATTTCTAGCTTGTCATGATTATAAATGATAATATGAACATGGTTGGGCATAAAGCATTTAAAAATTTTAGGTTATTTCCTTAAGATTGACATCTATATTTTAAAATATTTTTTCTTGGTTATAAATATAATACAAAAGTATCTTAGAAGGTTAAAAAGCAAGGGAAATTTAAAGAGGGAAAGGATAACAGTTATTATTATTAGCTAATAGTTATACAGGGCTTTCTAGGTACCTGGAACTATTCTAAGCACTTTACATAAATTAACTTATTAATTGCCACAACAACCATTTGAGATACATACATAAACATTTTTGCTATTTCTTGATTATTTCCTTAGGAAAGCAAATTTCTTTAAAATATAGAAACATTTTTAAGATCCTTCAGCTGTATTACCAAGCTGCTTTTCAGAGATAGGGTAGCTGTTTATCCTCAAACCAATAGGATGTGAGTGTGCCCTTATCTCTGCACTTTCACCAGCACAGTGTTTTATCATTTTAAAAAGTGTTTGAGTCTTGAGTATTTTCTACTGCATCATTCTACCTCGAAGGACCTTTGAAGCTTTGTGCTGATGCATCGTAGATCTCCAGCTGATAAAAACTCAAGAGCTGCTTGTGGCAGCTACTAAGATATTTGTATACTTTGCTGGCATGGAATCTGAGAGCTGAGCTGAGGACAGGGTGGGATCCAGGAAGCAATGTGTGTATGCACATCTCTGGTGTCATGCTGGCCAAGGATGCAGAATACAGGATCCTCCCTGTGTCTGTTCCTCTAGGGGAAAACTCCAAAGAGCTCTAGGGGCATGAGAAGCTCACATATCAGAGAGAGAAAGGTAAATATGGTAGGCAAATGAGTTTTACATTTGTTATTCAAGGGAGATGCCATAGACATTCAATTTGGAAAGTAAAAGTTCATCCTGAATTGTAACAACAAAGAGAGTCTTCTCTCTGGACCCCTGGGAACCTGGCAGACTCTGAAGGAGGAGGGAACAGGTAATTCAGAGTCATGATCTATTAGGTCAATGCCATGCCTAAAATTCCTAGTATCCATACAGAACCAGGCATGATCCTGGAAGCTGTGTAGACATATAAGGCTTCCATCTACTTTGGTCAAAGATCACAGATCTTTCTTTATCTTTTTTTTCTTTTCCCCTTTCTTCTCCCCTTTTCTCCCTCCCTCTGTCTACTCCCTTCCTCCCTCCCTCCCTTCCCTTAGCATTACTGGATTTTTCACATTATAAAAGTAATGCATATTTATTTTTATCATATTAAACAATTCAGAGGTGCATGAGGGTAACATTAATAACCTTCCTCTTTAATCCCATCCTTTCCAGATAACCAATGCTAATAGTTCGGTCTGTATTTTTCCACACATTTTAAAAATCCTGCTACAAGTATACAAATTTCTTCCCCTTTTTCTTTTTTAAAATAAAATAATAGAACCCAAACTCTATATATTATTTGCTCTTTTGACTTAAAAGGCATATCAGAAAATGCTCTAGGTCAGGATATAAATCTCACTCAAATAATAATAGCTTCATTTAAGCACCATTGATGACTATCAAAATGAGTAAGCCACATGAGGCTACTCAAAGGAAAAAAAGTGTAAACACTTTATGAATAGAATCATAAAAATAAATAATAGCTTCATAGTATTTCATCATATGGATACACCATAAAATTATTTGGCCAGTCCCCTGTTGAAGAGCATTCAAATAATTTTCAAATTCGTTCTCCTTTTCCTTTCCTCTCTCCCTTCCTGTACCAGCTGATCTGTAATAAACATCCTCATACATAACTCCTTTCATACAGATGCTTATATTTTTATAGGATAGAGTCCCAAAATATGGGATTATTAGGACAAAGGAAACATTAAACTTTAATCTTCAATAACTTGTCTTGCCTCCTTTAGTTACTTACTTTTTGTTGAGTGCTTTCACCTGTATTATTTAACTTGATGTTTATGGCACCTTCATGCAGTAGGCAAGGTGAAGGGCATTGTTTTTACCTTGCAGGTGAGCCTCAGTGAGATTAAGTGACTTGTCCAAGGTCACATAGCCAGCAAATGGTTGAGACTGTCTTAGAGCTCTTCTGTCTCTGAGACTTGTGCTTGATCCATTAAATATTTCTTCGCTACCCCTCCTTGGTTATATTTTTGAAGATTCCCTAGGAAAAGGAAAGGAGGCTCCATCAGAAGGATGGCCCCATTTTTTTTTTTTTTTGCGGTACGCGGGCCTCTCACTGTTGCGGCCTCTCCCGTTGCGAAGCACAGGCTCCGGACGCGCAGGCTCAGCGGCCATGGCTCACGGGCCCAGCCGCTCCGCGGCATGTGGGATCCTCCCGGACTGGGGCACGAACCCATGTCCCCTGCATTGGCAGGCGGACTCCCAACCACTGCGCCACCAGGGAAGCCCCCCATTTATTTAAAGAGAAGGATGCTGCTGATGAAGAAGATATTGGCGTATAATTAGACATTTGTCAAAGGAGAGAGAGAGGAGGTTTCCTCAAAGTTTGGTTTTGGGTTTTCAAGAGTAGTTTTTGAGTTTTAAGAATTTTCAGTGGCCCTGCACTGTTCAGGTGATTCCCTGCCTCTGGTCGTCTTAGCCTAAATACTCAGCAGAATGAAGAGACAAAAGCTGGCCTCTGGCCTCCTCCGTCTTCTGTCTCTGAGTCCATCTCCCTTCTGATGCCTCCCCTGTGTCTAGTTTCAAGAGGCTGTTGATGAGCACCTGATGCTCTCTTATGGGCTGAAGCCTCCTGGGGATGCTCAGTTTCTAAGCAAAGAGTAATATGAGGCTCTCCGGGGAAAGAAACCTTGATTTAACCTTGAGAAAAACCATACAGAACATGCCTCCAGCCTCACTGCTCTGCTTCCCCCACTAGATGTGGCCCAGTTTCTTTCCCTGCCTTTTGTGCCTTGGGACCACTTCCTCTTCTCTCTGTCAAAATCTGTCTGCAGAAGAGCATCTTTTCTTAGTCTTTATTCTTGAGCATGACTACCAGCCTGTGGTTCTTTCTCCCTGAGGGATTTGCATTTTCAGATTCACATCTTTTGGGGAAAGTATTCGTTGTTAAAGAATTGATAGATGAGGAAGGGATTTGGGGAATAGGAAGCCTTTTCAGTGTTCCTGAAATAGTTATCAGGATAATTAGCATTTACTGAGCACTTACATTGTGCCAGGAAGTCTTTTATCTTCACATTTACTCTATGAAGCATTTAATATCCCAGTTTTACCAATGAGGAAACTGAGGCACACCCTGGTTAAGTGACTAGTACAAAGTCATATACAATGCTTTACCAATTTGGTAAGTAATTAATGGTGGCATTAATTGTAAGATTCACCATTATTTTATTTACACTAAGAAAAAAAATCCTGCCAGTTAAACTAAGAAATGACTTTAGGAAATGATAAATGTGAAAAAATACATCTTGGAATCAACGGCTTTATGTGACAGAGCTGGGGTTTGAAGCCCAGCAGATCAACTGCAGTATTTAATAGCTTTTCTACCATGTTACTCATGCCGCAGGCAGAGTCTTGTCTTTTTTTTTGGTCTGTGCCGTGAGGCATGCAGCATCTTAATGAAGCGTGGAGTCTTAACCACTGAACTGCCAGGGAAGTCTGGGTAGAGTAATAATTTTTGACTACTGTTTTACTAAGTCAGCATTCCTCAAAATGTTTTGAAAGAGTAGTGGATATAATGGTGGAAAATGTGGGCCAAGTGTGTTTGGGAAAGGCTGCATTAAATAGATTTTTCTACTGTAGGACTATTTCAAGGACTTTAGTATCAACATGTGTTTTGTACTTCTACGGGAGGGAGAGAGAATATGCATCATTTCCCAAACTTATTTTTGGTGGTGGAACATTTTATGGAACCTCTGTCCTTTGGGACACATTTTGGAGTACTTAGTGGTAGGTCATGTCTCTAATCTAGCAACAAATGTGTACAGAAGTTCAAGTTTTGTTTTGCTTAGTGAATCTAGTCTTTGGCGGCAATTACTGTATATCAGGCATGGTGGGTCTATAATGACAAGTTTGAAACTAAGCTGACATCTCTAGGCAGTTTTCCTCACATCTGGTCCACATCTTTCACTCAATATTAATTTAAGAAACATGTTTTAAATACCTAGCATAGTGTTTTTCAAAGCATTGGTTATTTATGGCAATGGACTCCAAACTTTTAAAATAAGGCATCCCCACCAGAAAACAGAAACTTGTTTTAAGTCAACATCATGCTTACTCTGGGCCTGCCTGAATGTACTGATGAATGTAAAGGTCCCCTTTGCGGAGTGGGAGGCACCAATTTCCATTGTTGGATTAAAAGAAAAATGTTTTGCAGAAACTTTTTGTATAGGTTACAATTGCTTTTAGTTATAAATAACAATAGCATCTACCTGATGCTTAATCTAATGATGTTTAAGCAATAAAGATATTTGGTTGATTAGATTCCTAAAAGAGGAAGAAGTTCAGAGGTAGCTGGTCCAGGGTTCAGACATGTCACGAGTGACCTAGACTTTTCTTCTTTGCATCCCCTACCCCCTGCAACCCCACAGTGCTGTCTTGTTGCCTCATGGACATAGGATGTGTGCTGCAGTCCCAGGCATCACCTCTCTGTCCAAAGCAGAAAAAGGGCTAGGGTGGCACTAACCATACTTTTCCTTTTTATTAAGAGAGCAAAATGTTCCTGGAAGTCCCCAGCAGCTGTCTCCTAATGTCTTACTGGCAGAACTGCTGATATCCATGACCATACCTGGCTGCAAGGGAGCTGTAGACCAGGACTGTCATGATTACTTTTGGCCAAGTGATTCTCCAAGAGAGGTCTTTGGACCAATAGCATCACCATCACCTGGGAACTTGCTACACATGCTAATTCTTAGGCCTCACCCCAGACTTACTGAATCCAAACCGCTTGGAGTAGGGACACTGACGTTTGTGTGTGTTACTGAAGTATAGCTGATTTACAGTACTATATTAGTTTCAGGTGTACTGCATAGTGATTCAATATTTTTATAGATTATACTCCATTTAAAGTTATTATAGGGCTTCCCTGGTGGTGCAGTGGTTGAGAGTCCGCCTGCCGATGCAGGGGACACGGGTTCGTGCCCCGGTCCGGGAAGATCCCACGTCCGTGAACCATGGCCGCTGAGCCTGCGCGTCTGGAGCCTGTGCTCCGCAATGGGAGAGGCCAAAACAGTGAGAGGCCCGCGTACCGCAAAAAAAATAAAATAAAGTTATTATCAAATATTGGCTGTATTTCCCTGTGATATACAATATATCCTTGTTGCTTATTTATTTTATATAGTGGTTTGTATCTCTTAATCCTGTACCCCTGTATTGCCCCTCCTCCATCCCCCTCCCCACTAATAATCAGTACTTTGTTCTCTATATCTGTGAGACTGTTTCTGTTTTGTTATATTCAGTCATTTGTTTGAGTTTTTGTATTCCACATATAAGTGATAACATAAGAGTATTCGTCTTTCTGTGTCTGAGTTATTGCACTAAGCATAGGTTAGTAGACCCTCTAGGTCTACTTAATATTGTTACAAATGGCAAAATTTCACTCTCTTTTGTGACTGAGTAATATTCCATTGTGCGTGTATTTCTACCACATCTTCTTTATCCATTCATCTATTGATGGACATTTAGATTGCTTTCACGTCTTGGCTATTTTAAATAGTGCCGTAAAGAACATTAGGATACACATATCTTTGAATTAGCGTTTTCATTTTCTTCAGATATATACCCTGGAGTAGGATTGCTGGATCATACGGTAGTCCTATTTTTAGGTTTTTGAGGAACCTCCATACTGTTTTCCATAGTGGTTGCACCAATTTACATTCCCACCAACAATGTAGGAGGGTTTCCTTTTCTCCACACCCTCTCCAGCATTTGTTATTTGTGGTCTCTTTATAGCCATTCTTTTATTATTATTGTTATTTTTTAATAGATCTTTATTGGCATATAATTGCTTCACAATACTGTGTTAGTTTCTGTTGTACACCAAAATGAATCAGCTATATGTATACATATGTCCCCATATCCCCTCCCTCTTGAACCTCTCTCCCCTCGCCCCATCCCACCCCTCTAGGTCATCGCAAAGCACCGAGCTGATCTCCCTGTTGCTATGCTGTTGCTTCCAACCAGCTAACTATTTTACATTCGCTAGTGTATATATGTCGATGTTATTCTCACTTCGCCCCAGCTTTACCCTCCCACCCCATGTCCTCAAGTCCATTTTCTATGTCTACCTCTTTATTCCTGCCCTGCAACTAAGTTCATCAGTACCATTTCTTTTGTTTTTCTTTGGATTCCATATATATGCGTTAGCGTGCGGTATTTGTTTTTCTCTTTCTGACTTCACTCTGTATGACAGACTCTAGGTCCATCCACCTCACTACAAATAACTCTGTTTCGTTTGTTTTTATGGTTGAGTAATATTCCACTGTATGTATGTGCCACATCTTCTTAAAGGTATGAGATGATATCTTATTGTGGTTTTGATGGTTAGCAATATTGAACATTTTTTCATGTTCATGTTAGCCAACAGTATATCTTCTTTGGAAAAATGTCTATTAGGTCTTCTGTCCATTTTTAAATTGGGCACTTTGTTTTTTTGATATTGAGTTGTATGAGCTGATTATATATTTTGGATATTAACCCCTTGTTAGAACATTTTCTCACACCATATACAAAAATAAACTCAAAATGGATTAAAGACCTAAATGTAAAACTGGAAACCATAAAACTCATAGGAGAGAATGTAGGCAGAACACTCTTTGACTTAAATCATAGCAATAGTTTTTTGGGATTTGTCTCCTCAGCTAAAGGAAACAAACTAAAAAATAAATGAATTAGACCTAATTAAACTTAAAAGCTTTTGCACAGCAAAGGAAACCATTAACAAAATGAAAAGAAAACCCACTGAATGGGAGAAAATATTTGCAAAGGGTATGTCCAATAAGTGATTTGTATTTTAACAAACTCTCTGGGTAATTCTGATATGCTCAGTTTTGAGAACCACTGGCTCAGATCAATTACTTATCATCCATGATTGGGCTTCTTGTTGCCCTGAACAGAACTGAGATTCCGTTTGTAACATGAAATTTAGGTGTGGATATTGGACAGGTGTCTAAGTGTCTAACAAGGTATATTAACCTTTGGCTGTCATATATGTTGCAAACAGGGATGATGATTATTAATGTGAAAGGCTTGCATAGGAAGTCAGCATCCTTAGACTTGAGAACTAGTGCTTTATATCTGTTTGCTCTGTGATCTTGGGCAAATGACTGAACCTTTCTGAGTTGGCTTCCTGCTCTTTTAAGGAGGGATATCCTTGCAGTGCTCCTATAAGAATTAGTTAATACAATGAATATAGAAGGACCCTGAAAAACCCTAAGTCTTCATGTGCTGCCTGTTCCCATGTGTGGGCAGATCACCGTCTTTCTGCTCCATAAGCATCTGGTTCAGCTCTCTTGGCCTGGCCCAGACAGTCCCTGAGCAATACTAACAGGGGCCCTGTAGGCACCACCTACCAGGTTCCATCAACGAAGTCCAGATCTCCCACTTGCTCGAGGCAGGGGGTAATGTCTTGGGGAGAGAGGTGGAAAAGGAGAGGGAACACTTCTGTAATGTGCCAGGGTAAGCCTGTGTTTTATTGCTGCTTCGATTGTTTTTCTTGCTGCTTCTTACATGAGTTTCTTGAATTTAACAAACTGGGGCCTTTCACAACAGCTTGCCAAATAGCTCACAGCCAAACAATGACAATAAAGAAGTTCAAGATGGGGTACTGCTAGTGGACATGGGTAGATAATTCTCTCCCACCTTCCAGTGCCCTGGCACTTGCATGGCAAGAGGAGGCGGAATGGGATTTCTTTAGGATGTACTAAACATTTTAAACGGCTAGAAGCTGTTTCTCCCAGTGTGTGTGCATATAACATTACCCACTGTACTGTAATCTCAAGCATATTTACTAGCTTTGAAAGTATTATAACCATAAAGACCACCTGAGCATAGCTCTCCACAATTCAGTCAATTCACTGGCAAGGGTTTGTGTAGTGCCTGGGAGAGGGCACACACTGGCATTCAGGCCCAAAAGGGCACAGCGGATGGTTATTTTGATATGTTAGCTGGTTGCTGATACATCAGTGATCGCCTCCCTACTGGTTGTAAGAGTCATCCTTGCCTACCAGCCACGAGCGGCAGGCAGTGGAAGAGAGAATGGCAGAACCCAGAGAGCTGGGGACTCCACTGTACAAAAAGCCTTTGAAATACAAGGAGTCAATTTGAGACAAGGATGATCTTGTCAGGAAGATGTGAGGTTGTTTTGGAAAGAAGTTTGGTGAGTCCAATTCTTACAGCAGACAGAAACCCCATGAAGCTCCCTCTTACGAGGGAGTCAGAAGTTATGAACCAAGGACCATGATCATAAATGTTTTATGATTCTGAAATTCTTACAAGTTTTGTTAATTCCTGTGTCCACATAGCAATTAGAAGTCATCCTTATGGAGAAAGGCTTTTGGGTTTTTGTTTATGTTTTTTCTAGTAGGAAAAGCTGGGGGACCAGCAAGGAATTAAGCAGAGGGTGGATGGAGGAGTTAGTGGTAGCTACTGGCAGAGAATCAGCTGGGAAAGACTGGAGGAGGGTATCAGGAACTAGTTTGCACTTGAAAAAGATTCTTGAGTGTGAGCTGTAGAAATTCCCAGTGGAATCCCCTGACAATGAGATTACACATTTTACCCTCAGGCTTCGGTGGAGTCAGTGTCACTTTCCTTTCATGATACTATAGTAGATAAGGTTTGGAAACTTGTCTTATACCATTTACCAAAGCTTGGACCAGTAATTCATTTATTTAGTATATATTTCATGTTTATTGAGTACCTACAGGTGCTGAGTGCCATATGTAGTGTTGTTACACAACGATGAAGAAAACCTACAAAATTTATGCCTCATGGAGGTTATATTCTAATAAGGAAGACACACAAAAACTCCACAAATAAATAATTATAACTCAATAGAAGTCACATGAAAGAAATAGACCAATGAGTGAGAGGGTTACCAGTGAGGCCATGTTGAACAGGGTGGTCACTGAGCCCCTGTTGAAGATACACATTTGCACTGAAAGTTGAAGGATGAGAATGAGCCAGCCATATAAGGAGTTATCAGGAGAGCATTCCCGACAGGGAAGCAACCAACACAAAGGCCTGGAGGTGGGGGAGAGCTTGGCAGATTCTAGGAGTAGAAAGAAGGCCAGTATGTCTGAAGCATGGTGAACAAAGGCAGGGTGGGGAGAATGCTGTGAAAAAGGGTGGAGAGTTGAGGAGGGTCCAGGTCATGAAGGACTTTGTAGGGCATGGTAAGGAGTTAGGAGTTTAATCTATGGGCAATGGGATTTTTTTTTTTTTATTGAAGTATAGTTGATTTACAATGTTGTGTTAGTCTCTGGTGTACAGCAAAGTGATTCAGATATATATATATACACATATATATATATATACATATACACACACACACACACACACACACACACATATATGTATTCTTTTTCAGATTCTTTTCCCTTATAGGTTATTACAAAATATTGAGTATAGTTCCCTGTGCTATACTGTAGGTCCTTGTTGGTTATCTATTTTATATATAATAGTGTATATATGTTAATCCCAAACTCTTCATTGATCCCTCCCTCACCTTGCTGTTTGGTAACCATAAGTTTGTTTTCTATGTCTGCAGGTCTACTCCTGTTTTGTAAGTAAGTTCATTTGTATCATTTTTTAAGATTCCACATATAAATGGTATCATATGATATTTGTCTTTCTGTGTCTGTCTTACTTCAGTTAGAATGGTAATCTCTAGGTCCATCCTTGTTGCTGCAAATGGCATTATTTCATTCTTTTTTATGGCTGAGTAGTATTCCGTTGTATATATGTACCACATCTTCTTTATCTATTCATCTGTTGATGGACATTTAAGTTGCTTCCATGTCTTGGCTATTGTAAATAGTGCTGCTATGAACATAGGGGTGTATGTATCTTTTTTGAATTAGAGTTTTCTCCAGTATATGCCCAGGAGTGATATTGCTGGAACATATGGTAGTTCTATTTTTAGTTCTTTAAGGAACCTCCATACTGTTTCTCATAGTGGCTGCACCAATTTACATTCCCACCAACAGTGTAGGAAGGTTCCTTTTTCTCCACACCCTTTCCAGCATTGATTGTTTATAGACATTTTGATGATGGCCAGCAATGAGAAATCATTAAAGAGTTTTGAACAGTGAATTGATAAAGACCATTGGTAAGAGTTATTCTGGCTGCCAAGTGAAGAATGGATTAAAAGGGTCTAGAGGAAGGAGAGAAACAAATCAAGAGTTGTTGTAGTAGTGCTGTGAGAAGGTATGGTGGTTCAGAATGGGTGGGACAGTGAAGGAGGGGACACATCGATGGATATGAGAGGCTATGCAGGTAGAATGACAGGTGCCCTGTAAGGAGTTAAGCAGGAGGTGAGAAGTACTGTCAGAGAGTCTTGGGGAGGGGACTATTAGGGAAGACCTGAAAGGAGATATGAGGAAGTGCCTGTACTTAAGCAGGGTTCTTGTTTTTTTTTTTTTTTTGCGATACGCGGGCCTCTCACTCTTGCGGCCTCTCCCGTTGCGGAGCGCAGGCTCCGGACGCGCAGGCTCAGCGGCCATGGCTCACGGGCCCAGCCGCTCCGCGGCATGTGGGATCTTCCCAGACTGGGGCACGAACCTGTGTCCCCTGCATCGGCAGGCGGACTCTCAACCACTGCGCCACCAGGGAAGCCCAAGAAGGGTTCTTGAGTCTGAGCCCTAAATGGTCCAGGGTAGAATCCCCTGGCAGTGAGTTTCACACCATCTCTCACCCTCAAGTTTCACCTGTGTCACGTGTCACTGTGGACTCAGGGATGGCTTGGCTATAGAGAGATAATAGCCAGTAATATTAACAGTAGTAACTGTGAATTTACTGTGCCCAACATTGTGCTAAATTCCTAAGTTCTCACATTAAAATGTCTGTTATTGAGTCCCATTTTTCAGTTGTAGAAACAGGCTCAGTGGTTAAGAAACTTGTTCCAAGTCATACAGGTAGGAGGTGGCAGAGTGCAGAATTGAACCCAGGTGTATCCAACTATAAGTTCATGCTTTTATTACTCTCCTCTCAGTTTTACATGCTGTACTTGTCATAACATTAATCAGATAAGTGTTTGCTGTGGATACCCTGCCATGTGTTGTGTCTAAGTGAGAGAAGGGACTTGAGTGATATACGGTTCCTGTTTTAGACTTGTTGCTAGAGCAGAGGGATGAAGTGTGGCCGCAGATGACTCCCCACCTCCCCTCAAATTAAAAAGTGATGTGTAACACACAAGAGGAAGAAACAGAGGACTTTTAGGATTCAAAGAAGGAAGAGAATTTTCCCAGCATGTGGCTAGGGAGATGCAGAATCAGAGACTGTGTCGTAAGAAGGCACCAGTTAGGGTGGGCCAGGCCACATATATCCAGAGAAAACTCTAGTTCAAAAAGATACATGCACCCCTATGTTCATAGCTGCACTATTCACAATAGTCAAGACATGGAAATAACCCACATGTCCATGGAGAGAAGAATGGATAAAGAAGATGTGGTATATATATATATATATATATACACACACACACACACACACACACACACACACACACACACACACACACAATGGAATACTACTCAGCCATAAAAAGGAATGAAATAATGCCATTTGCAGCAACACGGATGGACCTAGATATTATCACAGTGAGTGAAATAAGTCAGAAAGAGAAAGACAAATACCATATATCACTTATGTGGAATCTAAAATATGGCACAAATGAATTTATCTACAAAACAGAAAGTGACTCATAGAGAACAGACTTGTGGTTGCCAAGGGGGAGGTGGGTGGTGGAGGGATGAATTGGGAATTTGGATGCAAACTATTATATTGGTATATAGAATGGATAAACAACAAGATCCTACTGTATAACATGAGGAACTGTATTCAGTATTCTGTGATAAACCATAATGGAAAAGAATATGAAAAAGAATGTATATATATCTATAAATATTTATAAATAAATATGAATCACTTTGCTGTACAGTACAAATTAGCACAACATTATAAATCAACTGTACTTCAATAAAAAAAAAAAAAGATGGGCCTGACTAGGAGCTCAGAGAGAAGGCCAGGGCACAGCAGGAAAGTACACAGCTATGTGTTATGTTATTGGTTTAGGGCAGAAATTCTCAAAGTGCAGTCTGGGGACACTTTGATGTGGGAAGCAAAACTATTTTCATTATTTACCTGTTTCAGTCTCATTCCCTCATGGGAGTACAGTTGAGTTTTCCAGAGGCAGTATGACTTATGATATTGCAACAGACTGAATACAAAAGCAGAAATAAGAATCCAGCTGTCTTCTACCAAGCCAAACATTAAAGAGATTTGCAAAAAAGTAAAACAATCCTGTGCTTCCCAGTATTTTTGTGTGTGCGCGCTTTGGGAAACACAGTTACTTTTCGTAAAAATATGTTATTTTTGTTAATACGTTTATTGTTAGGTTGTATTACAATAAACATTTTTTTTTAGTTCTCAATTTGAATCTCTAACTCAGTAAATATTGATAGATATAACCTACGTAAACCAAAACTCTTTCGGATCTTCAATGGTTTCAGAGAGTGTAAAGGAGTCCTGGAACCAAAAAGTTTGCAATCTGCTGGTCTGATGTAACAGTGGGCACTAGCATGTGTTGGCTTCAGTGCTTCCAGGCGTGGGGAGAGCCAGGCTCATGTCTCTGGCCCTTGGTGGGACTGTAGGACTTGTTAGGTTTACATGCATCATAGTGTGGCTGGATTTGCTTGTTTAGCTCCAGACAGGCTTCTCTGCCATTGTCTCCTCCACGGTGGTGAGTCCTGAAGGTGGGGCCGCTCTAGGCAAGAGCCAGTGGAACCTTTAGACCGTACCTCCAGGCCTGGGGAAGGTTGCAGAGTGAACCGCTCTCACTGCCTTTCTCACTTTGCTATCTGGGCTGTCTTAAAGCAGAGGCTTCTTGTATACCTTAGTTGAAATCCTTAGTTGGAGTCCTCCACAAGAGAGGAGCGCTAAGGTCTCTTAGTCATTGGGATGAGGCACTGCACTGTGATTAAGCACATGAACTTTTGTATTAACCATCCTGGCTTTTAATCCATACACTTCGATTTATGGTCTTCTTGTGCTAGTTATTTAACCTCCCTGTTCTTTCTTCATTAGTCAGTAGAGATGATATCTACCTCATAGGTTTGTTGAAGATATTAAATGAGAGAAGATATGTAAAGTGTGTAGCTTAGTGCCAGGCACATAGCAAGGTCTCAGATGGCAGCTGTTAGGGTAGAATTAGGACTAGCGGGTTAAAACCATAGGCAGGCAGATTTCAGCTCCGTGAAAGAATGCACGTTAAGACATTAGTACAGTGCTTGGCATCTAATGATCACTTGACAAGTGGTAATTGCTGTTACTGATATAATTATTTTAAATGTGAGTTTAAAAGTTGTATGATATAGAACTTCCTTTTGCTCAGAGCTATCCCTGAATAAACTTGGATGTATTATATTGGATCGTTCAGTTGTTTGTTTGTTCATTTGATAAACATATTGAGTGACTTAACAGGTACTACATGCTGGGATTAAAAATTGATTAAAAGAATTGGAAGAATATAAGTAAAGAGTGGGCAATCAGTCATGGGATGCTGTAGAGGAGACTCATGCATTGGGTAAGCTAGGGTAGGACTAAGGGACTTTGGAGCAACTCCCCCGCCTGGTGACTTACAAAACTGTACCTCGTATGACATTAACATTGCAGAGCGTCAGAGCTGATATTCTACAATGACATTCAGGCTCTAGAGATCACGTAGTCTGAGCTGTTCCTTGCACATATGGAGAAATTGAGGTACTATCTCCCAGTCCAGTTCCTGATAATATTCTCTTTAATGCTCACCGGCACCAAATGGTTTAGATGGAAGGGTATGAGAAAAGGGAAGGATGATGAACTTTGGGCAGCTTTACAATAGCCAAATTAATCACTCAGTGAGTGGAAGTGTGTTGGGCTCAAAGTATCCAACATAGCCTTGTGTGCCACTAAGGAGGCAGTGAAGCCACATGGTTAAGGATGCCTGGTAACACTCTCAGGTCTTATATTTACTAAATGGGTGACCTTGGGCAGTCTTTTTAGTTCTCTGGGGTGAAATTTTCTCAACTGGAAAATGGGGTGTGTAGTCAGAAATTACATTCAGCTGGTAGAAAGAAGAAAATCCCGCAAACGATGACAGCAACAAATTAGGGTGTTATTTTTCTCACTTAAAGAGGTCAGCGAATAGGCAGACCAAGACTTGTAATGGCAGTTACACAATCTAATGGTGACTCAGGATCCTTCTCCCTTTCTTCTTTGCCTTCCTTAGTGCATGGTTACTTTCTTCATTCTTAATGCATGGTCACAACATGGCTGCTTCAGCTCCAACTATCACATCCAAGCTTTTTGTGGGAATATAGAGGAAACATGGAAGGGAAAGAGGTCAGTTCTCTTTTAAAGAATGTTTCTCAGAAACCCTTCTCACCAACTTCTTTTGTCTCATGGCCAGAACTTGGCTATGTGACCATCCCTATGTGCAAGAGATGTTGAGAGATAGAAATTTTGTCTGGGTCCTTTGCAGCTCTGAATAAAGCTGGAGTTGACTTAGTAAGGAAGAAAGGGGTAATGGATATTGAACAGGTAACTAGCAGTCTTTGCTATGGAAGCCAGATAATATTACCTATCGTCTTAGGTTTTGTGAAGATTAAATGAGATGATACATGTAAAGCACTTAGCTCAGTGCCCAGGCATATAGATCGGGTTTATCCAAGAGAAGGTAATCATCCCTATCATCAATAAATTTGTCCTTCTACTGGGGAGAGAGACAGAGATGATGAAATAATGACGCGATGATTTGCTGTAAGACAAATGTAAAATTCAGTCACTTCACTGGATCACCTTGAGCACTTCTCATTGAGATTCTTTCTTCTTGCTTTACATGCATGATCTCATTTGCCTTCGAGGCAACCCAGTGTGGGCGGGTGATGGGAAGTAGGTACTTTGATGGGGAAACTGAGGTTCTATGAGATAAATGACTCGCCTGAGTCACACACTTATTAGAGGCTAGCTGGGAGAGGAATCCAGGTCTGTGGGACTATGAATCTGGTGCCATGCACTAGCCCAGGCTCTGCTATCCCCATCCCTGGGTCCTCAGACAAGTCCTGTGCCCTCTCTGAGCCTTAGTTTCCTTTTCAATAAAACACATTGAGCTAGATGAGCTTAGAGGTAGTTTCTGGGACTCTCTCCTATGAACTATTAAAAGAAAATTAAAATAAAAATCATGATTCTTATACAGGTATAAAGATAAACTCGTGTTAAAGATTTTATTTAACTCCTTTAATGAGGAAATAGCTGTGATATTGCAACCAGTTCAGAGGAGAATCCAAAGAACAGGAGCATTTAGAAATCAGAAATATTTGAAATGAATTTGCAAATGGAGACAAAACTAGGTTCCCCCCCCCCACTAGAGAGACTTCATTTGCATGTCTATAGGCAAGAATTATTTGGCATTGTTATCAGTTATCTACAATGAAAAAAAAATTCCCAGTCAGATCAGATAAGGCAGAAGGGGGTGCTATGGACAATGCCTCATTTTCTGTTGAAAAGCACATTTTCCCCTGCAGAACCTTCAGTAGAAGCCTTCTAGTCCAGTCAGACTGATCCTGTTTCTGCCTCCCTCAAACATGTACCATCCTCGTTTCCCTGCTGCTTCATAGATACGTGTCTACAATGTTGTGTTAGTTGCAGGTGTACAGTAAAGTGACTCAGTTATACATATATATGTATAAATATATACTTTATTAAACATTCTCTTCCATTATAGGTTATTTATTTATTTTTAAACATCTTTATTGGAGTATAATTGCTTTACAATGGTGTGTTAGTTTCTGCTGTATAACAAAGTGAATCAGCTATATGAATACGTATATCCCCATATCTCCTCCCTCTTGCGTCTCCCTCCCACCCTCCCTCTCCCACCCCTCTAGGTGGTCGCAAAGCACCGAGCTGATCTCCCTGTGCTATGCGGCTGCTTCCCACTATCTATCTGTTTTATATTTGGTAGTGTATATATGTCCATGCCACTCTCTCACTTCATCCCAGCTTACCCTTCCCCCTCCCCATGTCCTCAAGTCCATTCTCTACATCTGAGTCTTTATTCCTGTCCTGTGCCTAGGTTCGTCAGAACCTTTTTTTTTTTTATATTCCATATGTGTTAGCATATGGTATTTGTTTTTCTCTTTCTGACTTACTTCACTCTGTAGGACAGACTCTAGGTCCATCCACCTCGCTACAAATAACTCAATTTCACTTCTTTTTATGGCTGAGTAATATTCCATTGTATATATGTGCCACATCTTCTTTATCCATTCATCTGTCAATGGACACTTCAGTTGCTTCCATGTCCTGGCTATTGTAAGTAGTGCTGCAGTGGACATTGTGGTACATGACTCTTTTTGAATTATGGTTTTCTCAGGGTATATGCCCAGTAGTGGGATTGCTGGGTCATATGGTAGTTCTATTTGTAGTTTTTTAAGGAACCTCCATACTGTTCTCCATAGTGGCTGTATCAATTTACATTCCCACCAACAGTGCAAGAGAGTTCCCTTTTCTCCACACCCTCTCCTGCATTTATTGTTTCTAGATTTTTTTTTTTTTTTTTTTTTTTTTTGCGGTACGCGGGCCTCTCACCGCTGTGGCCTCTCCCGTTGCGGAGCACAGGCTCCGGACGCGCAGGCTCAGCGGCCATGGCTCACGGGCCCAGCCACTCCGCGGCATGTGGGATCCTCCCGGACGGGGGCACGAACCCGTGTCCCCTGCAATGGCAGGCGGACTCTCAACCACTGCGCCACCAGGGAAGCCCTGTTTGTAGATTTTTTGATGATGGCCTTTCTGACCAGTGCGAGCTGATGCCTCATTGTAGTTTTGATTTGCATTTCTCTAATGATTAGTGATGCTGAGCATCCTTTCCATTATAGGTTATTAAAAGATACTGAGTATAGTTCCCTGTGCTATACCGTAGGTCCTTGTTGGTTATCTATTTTATATATAGTAGTGTGTATATTTTAATCTCAAACTCCTAATTTATTCCTCTCCCTCCCCCCTACCCGCTGCTTTGGTAATCATACATTTGTTTTATATGGCCTGCAGTTTTGTTGCTTCCAGAAGGTCTTCATTGATTGGTCCTACTCTCTTTGAATGGATCGGGAAAGCCAGCTGGAGGGCAGGGCAGTGGCAGGGATATCACCCTTGTGGAGTGATGGAACCAGGAGGCCACACAACAGGAAGCTTCTCCATCTAGTCTGCTTCCACGGCCTGGCTCCCTTAGTGGCTCAGTCACCAACTGGTTAAGAAGCCTTGGGCAAATACTTGACTTTGAGTTTATCTGGAACATTCCAGAACTCCCCACAGAGACTGAGTTGTCTTTGAGAGCTGGGCAAAGGTTTTTTCCTCTCTTTCAGAGAGACATTTGCGAGGCCACATGATAGACTTGAAGTGTCCTGAGTTTAGTGTTAAGGTTTGGTTTCCATGTAGTCTCTTACTAGCTATGTGACTATGGATTAGTCGTCTCACCTAGTTTGCTTATCTGTAAAATGACAGTTATCATCCGTGTCTGTGGTAGGCTGAAAAATGTCCCCCTAGAAGACATTCTCATCCAGTCCGTGGAATCTATGAATGTTACCTTATTTGGAAAAAGGGTCTTTGCGGATGTAATTAAGGATCTTTAGAAAAGGAGATTATGCTGGATTATCCAAGGGATGCTGAATGCAATCACGAGTGTCCTTATAAAAGAAAGGCCGAGGG
Source organism: Globicephala melas (assembly GCF_963455315.2). Classification (NCBI taxonomy): domain Eukaryota; kingdom Metazoa; phylum Chordata; class Mammalia; order Artiodactyla; family Delphinidae; genus Globicephala; species Globicephala melas. Next base: position 127,653,471 of record NC_083316.1, read on the forward strand.
AGTTTGAACACACAGAGAAGGCAGTGAGCTGAAGATAGAGGTAGGGATTGGAGCCCTGCACCTAGCAGCTCAGGAATGCCAGCAGCCACCCGAAGCTGAAAGAGTCAAGGAGAAAACGTGTTCCTAGAGCCCCCAGAGGGAGCATGGCCCTGAGGGGTTTCAGACTGATGGCCTCCAGAACTGTGAGAAAATACACTTCTTTTGTTTCTAAGGTACCCAGTTTGTGGTCATTTGTTACAGCAGCCCCAGGAAATTAATACGATATACCACTGACCTTACAGGATTGCCGTGAAGCTCAAAGGGGAAAGAATCCAACAGTGCTTTAGAAATGGTTAAATTCAAACTACGGTTCAATGTAGACAAATAATTGGTAAGTAATATGTAGATATCCATTCATAGTTGGCATATTCATACAGAACTTTGATCAGTGACAATGAAAATTGCATGAAAAAATAAATGAAATAACTGCTCAAGTAAAAATAGTATTTCAAGCAGATATTCCCCATTGACCTCACTTTATGTTGGCCTCCTGTTGTCAGGGTAAAGGACGGAGATCACGGTCTCTCCCTTTCGGCTGCCCTGTCCCTGGGGTTATGGGATAGGCGGTCAGAGGATGGATCAGTGCCTCCCGAGCACCACTGGCTACACTGAAATAGTGTTGTTACTACCAGGAGGCTTCGAGTGACAGCGAGAACAAGTGGCTGTTGTTGGGTGGGTCCCATCTCAGGGTGAAAACTGACGTGGCAGAGAGACAGTTGGATTGAGATGCCTTTGCCCTGCGGGGACTCAGCACAACAGACCATGGTGCAGCACCGTGGGGCTGAAATGCAGTGGTGAGGCACAGCTTGCCCACGCTGACTGCATTCCAGCGGTGCAGACGCCAGTCTGAGGCGGGTACAGTGCCAGAAGCAGGTGGAAGGACTCTGCTTTGCCAGAGCAGAGCTGTGTCCACCCTCCACTCCCAACACACACACACACACACACACACACACACACACACACACACACACACACACACACACACAACCCAAGGTGCTCTGTAAAGGGCACTGGTCCAGCTTTGCAAATGCACCTCATGGACCTTTCTGGGATTGTGTCTTGCTCTTGTTTTTTCCTCAGTACTTAAACCAAGACACTCTACTTGCAGCGCCTCTTCTTTGTCCCCTAGACCAGTCCTATATTCCATTTCTTCTCTCTGGCCTGTTCCCAGCTATATGCTCTGGGAACTCACAATGATCATACCAGTGTTTAGGTGTTAATTAGTTAATTAACTGCTTACTGGGCATTAAGCGCCTACTATAAGTCAGGCAGAGACATGCCGGTCATATGGTCGACAAAGCAGACCTCCAGGGAGTATGTGAGCAGGGGACAGTCTTTAAGCAAACGATCATACAGGGAACTCAATAATTGTAAATTATGATGTACTATGGAGAGAAATATAGGGTCCTAAAAGAGAATTTTTCAGATTGGAAGAACTGGGAAGACCTCCCCGAGGAAGGGATTCTTATCTAGAGGTTTTACAGATGAGTAGGAGTTCATCTGGTATACCATTTGGGTTTGGTGGTGTGTGTGTGAGGGAGTGTGTGCTTCCAGGAAGAATGAACAACGGGGACAAAAGCTGACCTGCATCTGAGGGACTGGAAGGAGGTGATGTGGCTTCCTTGGAGTGAGTGAGGGGACAAAAGTTTGGAGACAGGGGCAGAGGCCATTTTAAGCATCTTTGTCTTTATTCAAACTATGAAAACATCTGCAGAGGGATTTGAAGGAGGAAAGTGACATGACCTGGTTTGGCTGCCGGAAGAAGAATAGGTTGGAGAGGGCACAGTGAAGCTGAGACGATTAGGAGGCTATCCCCACAGAGAAAGACCCTAGGAGCCACTGCATCCAACCTTTCCCTTCACGGATGGAGTTGAAGTGGTGGCCAAACTCCCCTAGTGAGTTGGCAGATGAGGCAGGACTTGAAACCTGGTTTAGTGACTTCTAGGCCAATATACTTGACACTGCACCACACTACATTTAAGTAAATGATTTCCTTTTTGTAGGGATAGCAATAATGGATGTCTGTCCTTCAATGGCGGCTTAAGACATTTTGTGGTCTTATTACAGGTATTTCATGGAGAGTGATAAAGGAAAATTCAGCACTTAACTTTTTATTAACTCATAACCTGACCACATGGATGACCACTTTAGGTTCCCCATCACGTTCAAGGCAGGATAATATGGTGGGTATAAGACTTAGGATCTCAAAGCCAGACAGACATGGGTTCAAACCCCAGATCCACCGTTTATTAAGCTCTGCCCCCTTAGCGAGTTACGTTACCACTCTGAGACTGAGTTTCTTCAACTAAAATCGGGTGTAATAATGGTAGTTTCATATCATGTTGTTTTATTGAAAGCAAATACGTGCTGGCATATAGTAAGTGCATGATAAATGTTGGTTGTTAGCGTGGTGAGGGTGATAATGTTGATCTACTTAGTCAAAGACAGAGTGTGTCCTTTCTAGAGTAGTTTTAGAAAAGAGTTACTTAACTTCACTTTTAATTAATCAGTTCTATAAAACTTATGGTCTATTATATACAAGGGTCTGTCTTAGGCATGGTTCACATCCCCAAGGTGATTAAATGGAGGGATGAGACAAGTCTACAAATAATCCTAATAACGTTTCCTAGGAGAAATCCTAAGTAAAATGGAGGTTCAGTGACAGAGGTGTGCCCTCCACCTGGCGGAATTCTGAAAGTCTTTGGGAGAAGATGTTTCCTGAAATGTTGTTTGGAGGATGAGCAGAATTTTATTCTTTTGAATATGGGGTAGTTACCATTTTGGATATTTTCCTTTGTACTGCAAAAGTTATACTTGATATCTTTAGAAAATTTAGAAATAAGTCAGTAAACAAAAGGAAAAAAAATCAAAATTCTCCCGTGATTTCACCAGCTGAGTTACCATTGGGTTGTATAATTTTAAAACATTTTATTGTGCAATATATATGCACACAGTTATACAAATGGGATTGTGCTAGTCTAGAGCCAGTTTTTTCTTTTTACTTTAAAACACATTTAAAAATAATTTTTCATTCCACTGAATGTTCTGTTTTGTATTCTTTTACAAGGTGGTCAGTCAGGTGTGGCCACAAGAGGGGACACAGAGAGGTGCAGAAAAACAAAGTTTATCATATTCACAAGTCCTGGAGAGTCACTGCACGCCATGAGGGTGAGGGTAATGCATGGGGGAAATGCCAGGGGATGGGGTTCCACCAAACAGGTGAGGACTCAAGAAAGAGCAAGGAGCCATGAGCAAGCATCTTTATTGGGGATCAGGATGGAGAATCAAAGCAAAAGGCATGAGGGGATTTCATGGGTGTGTTTGAACGCTACTAGGTCACAGTCAGGAGAGGACAGAAAGTGACCAGTGGCAGGGGTCAGCTTTCTCATACTGGCGCACTTGGTGACCTGGCCACTGTACTCCCAGCCTGTTTGTGGGGGTGTTGAGGCAGCAGGAAAATATATTTTAAAATTTTTGTAACACATAGTCTTAGACTTTTTAATGGTTGCATGGTATTTGACCCTTGGAGATCCTATGGTATATTTAGCCAACCTTCTATAGATGAACATCTAAGCTGTTTCCTGGTTGGTTTTTTGGTTTGTTTATTTGTCATGTGTACAAACACTACAACAAACACAGTTGTAGCTAAACAGTGCAATCACACATGATTTATTTCTTCAGGCTAATTTTTTTAGCAGTAATATTCCTGGGCCCAAAGGGAATGCCCTTTTAAAAAAATTATTTTTTTCTCTAAGTTCTGGAAATGGTGAGTAGGCATGCACTTCAAAAAGGCACTTTATTTTTGTTATTTACATTTTTATTAACCTCAGAATATTATATTAGTAATAATTCCTTACATTTTTGTATCATCTTCTAATTTTGAGAGCGTGTTAATATACTTTCAATTTGATTTGATTCTAGCAGCAACTTTGGAGGTAGGCAGGTAGACACTATTAGTCCTCATTTTTCAAATGAGGAAAACAGGTCTCAGAGAATGAAGTAATCTATTTAGGGTAACAGATTAGTTACCCTAGTAACTAGTAAATGACAGAGCCTTCTGACATGGAACCCTGATGCCCGTTTGCATTATACAAGGCTGCTGGCCTCACTTCCTCCCCAATGACTATTTTCTCTCTCATGATAATAACCTGAGAGAGATTATTAGACCTATCATGTTCACTAGACTTGTTTTTCGAAGTTTTATACCACTTTACTCATATTATTATTATTTTTGCAGTACGCGGGCCTCTCACTGCTGTGGCCTCTCCCGTTGCGGAGCACAGGCTCCGGACGCGCAGGCTCAGCGGCCATGGCTCACGGGCCCAGCCGCTGCGCGGCATGTGGGATCTTCCCGGACCGGGGCACGAACCCGCGTCCCCTGCACCGGCAGGCGGACTCTCAACCACTGCGCCACCAGGGAAGCCCTACTCATATTATTTTTAAAAAATGCAACCATGAGACATTTTTCTTGCCATTGTACTGCATTCTCAGGTTATGAATGGATAGGCTTTTAATAGGCAGTGGAGAAGGGGAGACTATTTTATTCAGTAAGAGTAAAGCAGTAAAGGAATAAAGACATTAGATCAAAGGCTTAGAACTAGTCTCTGTCAGGCTAAATTTGGCCCAACGAAATACGTTGTTTAGTCTGTAGCATGTTTAAAAAATTATTACTTATATTTGATTATGAGGATATTTCATATCCTCAGTCCTCAATTCTCTTTATTCAGAAGCTCTGGTAATCCTGAGCCTGCCTTCAAGCTGGGCTGTGATTGGTTTTTCCAGATTTATTGAAATATAATTGACATATAACATGGTGTAAGTTTAAGGTGTGCAATGTGTTGATTTGATATATTTATACATTGCAAATGATTACCACAATAGCATTAGTTAACACCTGTATTGCCTCACATGATTGCCACTTCTTTTTTGTGGTGAGAATATTTAAGGCCAACTTTCAAGTATATAATAGAGTATTATTAACTATACTAATCACTATGTTGTATATTTGGTCCCCAGAACTTATTTTTGTTATAACTGATAGTTTGTACTCTTTGACCAACATCTCCCTTTTCACGCACTCCCAGCCTTGGTAACCACCATTCTAGTCTCTGTTCCTATAAGTTTGGCTTTTTTAAGATTCCACATATAAGTGAAATCATACAGTATTTGTTTTTCTCTTATTTCATTTAGTATAATATCCTCAAGGTCCATCTGTGTTGTTGAAAATGGCAGAATGTCCTCTTTTCTCAAGGCTGTATCTATACACCATATATTCTTTACTCATTCATCTCTTGATGGATACTTAGGTTGTTTCTATATCTTGACTATTGCAAATAATGCTGCACTGAACGTGGGAATGCAGATATCTCTTCAAGATTCTGTTTTCATTTCCTTTGGATATATATCCAGAAGTAGGATTGCTGGATCACGTGGTAATTCTATTTTTAACTTTTTGAGGAGCTTCCATACTGTTTTCCATACTGGCTGCACCAATTTACATTCACCAACAGGGCACAGGGTCCCCTTTTCTCTACATCCTCCCCAACACTTACTTATCTTTTGACTTTTATGATAGCCATTCTAACAGGTGTGAGGTGATGCATCATTGTGGTTTTGATTTACACTTTCCTGATGATTAGTGACATTGAGCACCTTTCCATGTACCTGTTGGCCATCTGTGTGCCTTCTTTGTAAAAATGTCTATTCATTTCCCCTGCCTATTTTAAAATCAGATTATTTGCTATTGAGTTGTATGAGTTCTTTTATATTTTGGATATTAATCTGTTATCACATATATGATTTACAAATATTTCCTCCTAATCTGTAGGCTGCCTTTTCATTTTGTTGATTGTCTTTTGCTGTGCAGAAGCTTTTTAGTTTGTTGTAGTTTCATTAGTTCATATTTGCTTTTGTTGACTTTGAGTTTGGGGGGTCACATCCAAAAAATTGTCACCAATACCACTGTCAAGGTGCTTACCCCCTCTGTTTTCTTCTAGGAGTTTCATGGTTTCAGGTCTTATATTCAAGTCTTTAAACCATTTTGAGGTGATTTTTGTGTATGGTATAAGTTAAGGGTCCAATTTCTTTCTTTCTTTCTTCTTTTTTTCTTTTTACATGAGGTTATCCAGTTTTCCCAAAACCATTTATTGAAGAGACTATCCTTTCCCCATTGTATGTTCTTGGCTCCTTTGTCAAAATTAATTGACCATATATGTATGGGTTTATTTCTGGGGTGGCTATTTTGTTCCATTGATCTAAATGTCTGTTTTTATGCCAACACCATACTGTTTTGATTACTACAGCTTTATTTAATACCGTTTGAAATCAGGAATTGTGATGCCTCTAACTTCGTCCTTTCTCAAGATTTCTTTGGCTATACAGGGTCTCTTGTAGTTACATACATATTTTAGGATTGTTTTTTCTCTTTCTGTGAAAAATGCCATTGGAATTTTGATAGGGATTACATTGAATCTATTGATTGCTTTGAGTAGTGTACACATTTAAACAGTATCAATTCTAATCAGTGAGTATGAAATATCTTTTCATTTATTTATGTCTTCACTTTCTTTCATCAATGTCAGACCTTTTACCTCCTTGTTTAAATTTATTCCTAAAAATTTTATTCTTTTTTTAAAAAAAATTTATTCTTTTTGATGCTATTGTAAGTGGGATTTTTTTTTTCTAAATTTCTGTTTTTGATGGTTTGTTGTTAGTATGTAGAAATACAACTGAGTTTTATATATTGATTTTGTATCCTGAAAACTTTACTGGAATTGTTTATTAGTTATAACAATTTTTTTGGTGGAATCTTTAGGGTCTTTTATATATAATATCATGTTATCTACAAATAGAGACAATTTTTATTTCTTCCTCTCCAATTTGGATGCCTTTTATTTCTTTTTCTTGCCTAGTTGCTCTGGCTACAACTTCTAGTACTCTGTTGAGTAAAAGTGGTTAGAGTGGGCATCCTGGTTCCTGATCTTAGAAGAAGAGCTTTCAGCTTTTCTCTGTGAGTATGATGTTAGCTGTGCACTTGTCACATATGGCCTTTATTATGTTGAGGCACATTCACTCTATACCCAATTTGTTCAGAGTTTTTATTATGAAAGGATGTAGAATTTTTATTATGAAAGGATGTTGAGTTTTGTCAAGTGCTTTTTCTGCATCTATTAAGATCATCAAATAATTTTATCTTTTATTTTGTTGAAGTGGTGTATCACATTTATTGATTTGTGAATGTTGAACCATCCTTGCATTCCTGGAATAAATCTCACCTGATCATGTTGCATGATCCTTTTAATGTACTATTGAATTCAGTTTCCTAGTATTTTCATGAGGATTTTTGCATACATGTTCATTGGGGATATTGGCCTGTAATTTCCTTTTCTTGTTTTGTTTTGGTATCATGGTAATTCTGGACTCAAAAAATGTGTTTGGAAGTATTCCCGTTTTTTGTATTTTTTGGAAGAGTTTGAGAAGGATTGGTAATTATTCTTTAAATATTTGATTGACTTTACCAGTGAAGCCATCTGGTCCTAGGCTTTTGTTGGGAGATTTTTGATTACTGATCCAATCTCCTTACTGGTAATTCATCTATTCAGATTTTGTATTTCTTCATGATTCAGTCTTGGTAAGTTGTATGTTTATAGGAATTTATCTATATCTTCTTGGTTGTCCAATTTGTTGGCATATAATTGTTCTTAGTATTCTCTTATGATCCTTTGTATTGTATCAAATATTTCTAATTTTATTTATTTGAGTCATCTTTCTTGGTAGCTATAAAGGTTTATCTAGTTTATTTTATTTATTTATTTTAATTTTTTTTTGCGGTACGCGGGCCTCTCACTGTTGTGGCCTCTCCCGTTGCGTAGCACAGGCTCCGGACGCGCAGGCTCAGCGGCCATGGCTCACGGGCCCAGCGGCTCCGCGTCATGTGGGATCCTCCCGGACCGGGGCACGAACCCGTGTCCCCTGCATTGGCAGGCGGACTCCCAACCACTGCGCCACCAGGGAAGCCCTATCTAGTTTATTTTTGAAAAAAACCCAGCTCTTTGTTTCATTGATCTTTTCTAGTGTTTTGTTTGGTCAGTCTTTCATTTATTTCCTCTCTTTATCTTTGTAATTTCCTTCCTTCTGCTAACTCTTGGCTTAGTTTGTTCTTTGTTTTTATTCCTTGAGGTGTAAAGTTAGGTATAAGCTGGGCCTTGATTGGCTGGAGCTGGGAAATTTATGCCCCCATTAAGGCAGAAATGTTCCAGTTTGCCTCAGGCCTCATCACTCTACTGTTTTTCTAAAGGTCAGTGGTCATTAAAAATATGCCTGGCATATTGCATTACTTACTCCCAGCTGGTTCTAATCTATCACTTTTCTGGCTGGATCTTTTATGCATCTGAATATGAACCCCTTGGCTTAGAGTATGTACAGGGAATAGGTGCTCATTTTGATTGGAGGCTAGAGGACATGCAGGAGAGTAGTGGGAAAGAAAGCTGGAAAGGCAGCTTATGATTGAGAAAGGGAGAGTCTTGAAACCAGTGGTAGCACCTGGACTTTATCTTTTAGGCATAAGGAAGCCACTAAGGGATCTGAAACTCTTAACTGACATCCTAGCATCCTGTCCTAGAACAGCTGCCTCCTGTTCATTTAAATGTTCTTTCCTTTTGCTGCATTTTCTCTTTGCCATCTCTGTTCCCAACGGGGAGTGTTTTCAAAAGGCTAGACAGCTGTTTACATCTCCTTTTTAATGAAGGCATTGTGGTTCTTCCCTCCCTCTAAGGGCATCTTGTAAATTGCTCTTTTTTTTTTTTTAACATCTTTATTGGAGTATAATTGCTTTACAATGGTGTGTTAGTTTCTGCTTTATAACAAAGTGAATCAGTTATACATATACATATGTTCCCATATCTCTTCCCTCTTGTGTCTCCCTCCTGTGAGAAGAGCTGCCCTTGCTTCTGTGCCTGCTCTACCTCCCTGGGTGGAGGCTGGGGCACATAGAACAGAAACACTTCACTCCATTGGTGTCCTGATTGATTTGCCAGGACTTGGGGAAAAAAGAAAGGCTTTTGTTAGCTGTTGTCAAGCAATTCCTGGTTGAAATCCATTTAAGGAGTGACTGGCTTGTGGGAAATCTTTCCTTGTTCCTAGGTGAGGTACTTGGATGTAACCTGGATGTGTTGGAGACAAATGCTGGTAAAGAATCTTCTTGCCCTGTCTGAGTTGCTCATAAGCTCTCTGACCCTGTTCACCTTCACCCTGCTGAGCCCCCCTTTCCTCATCTGTAAGAGTAGACTAATCCCCGACTCATGTCCATCACAGGACCGACTTGAGGACTGAGTGGGAGAACATACAAGAAAAACCCCAGGTGTTGCCAAAAGACTCCCATGAAGGTGGGAGAATTGTTTCTGTGGAAGGAAATGGATCCTGGCTGAGCACCTTACTTAATTCAAGGGACTGAGATACTTCAAGCAGATGATTTCGAGGGGCTAGAAAAGCACTTTTGGGAAGTATATTGCTGCTAATTCAAAATTCGGTGGTCCTGGTTAAACTTCAAACCTATAACAAGGTGCATGGGCTCTGGCCAATGGCTTTACTTTTGGATCACACTCTTTGTGTGTGACAATAAGCCTTGTTTTTCTGATTTGCAAAGCAAGCACCTTAACAGCATCTATGTCATGGATTTTTTTTGTGAGAGTTGAAGAAGGCAGTACAGTTCAAGCCCTTAGCAAGGCGTGCCTGGCCTATGATAGATGTTAAATAAAACCTGGTATTGTGAGTCGTTTTCAGCTGCCGTGGCTCCCTTTGGAGGAGAGTGAAGGAGTGCAGGCCTGCTGGGGAGCAGACCTGGAGAAGCAGAGGCCCTGACCTGGGTGAGGGCATATAATGGAGGAGGCCCTGGGAGTGGGGGGAAGGATGCAGCTCTGGGAGATTGATGGTAGGGAATTCAGATGTCACCATCTCCAGGGTATTGTCCTGGAAACCTGGTAGAGGTGACAGGCCAGTGCAGTTTAACTCTTTCCCTCCCATCTCAGGAGGTGCTTTCTACCCTTGGTGGTGGTAAGGAGGAGGAAGATAGTCAGGTTCTGGCTTGGAACCAGGCATCAGTCTGTGGGGAGCCTGTGAAGAGGGATGCAGGAGACAGGCCGTGTGGGCGAGTCGTGTCAAGCTGGTTGTGGCAGGCGCTGGTGCTTTATGATTGTGTTGGCTCAGGGTTGCTTGTGGCTGTTTGTGGAAAGCATTACCGCTTGCTTTTTATGACCAGCCTCCCAGACATTCTGTCTACAGATCTTGTCCCTCTGCACAAATCCTCCCTCCCTTCTACCCTGGTTTATCAGAAACATACAGACATCAGTTGAAGTGTAGAAACCAGCAAAAATGTGACACGCACTACACACATGTGCACGTGTAACCCTGTCACCCACGTCCTCCTGTACTTCTAGAACCCCCTTGCGTGGAGGACAGGGGAGTGGACCCTGATGGGACATGAAGAAGGCTCAGTTTCAGCATGCCTGGCACACCTCAGCCTCTCCCTGACCATTGGTCTCCCCCTCTCCCTTTCCTCCAAAGAGCTGCTAAAAATGCGGACACAGAAATGAAGTCAGCTTCGCTAAGTCATTAATCCACACATATATAGTCTGCATCTACAAATACCAGGCCCAGCATTCTCATCACCAAGAGCAGTACAGGTTAGTCTAATCAGAGATGTGGGACCTGCACAGGGACAGGGGAGGGCCATGTGCTAGACAAGAGCCTGGTCCTCCTTCTGCTGTATCCTCAGCTGTGTGACCATACTTCTATCCTTGCCCGTTTCTGGGTTTTAGTTTGCCCATCTAAACAATAAAGATTTCATACTCTGTTGTCTCTGTGTTCCTGTCTCTCCCTCATATTCTGTGATTCTGCTGAATTTGTCATCTTGGTTTCCCCAAACTCCTTCACTCGCTCTTCAGAATGAAGCGCTATTGGTAACCGCCCATATTGCAGTGCCTTTCATCTGCACCTGCTAATGCAGTGCCTTCAGCTCCCAGCAAGGTCCTTCAAGCTATTTCAGAGGGTCCCCAGGGAGAGTCCCATATGTGCTAACAAATCTGGTCAGCTACTACCTGGCATCTGCCATCTCCCCTTTCAGATGCCCTCTGTGATGTTCATAGCTGATGCTCTGCTGTATTGCTTCCCCCAGTGCCCAGAGGCAGGCCCCCCTGTCAAGCCCTGATACTTCCTCAGATCCCCATGGCCTCCATGGGAGCTCTGTGGTGTCACTGCTCTCACCATGCCCCGTCAGACCCCGGGACCACTGTAGGAATCAGTTCTCACTTCTGATAGTAGATTCTGCTTTGTTAGGAGATTCGTCTGCCAGCGTAGTGCATGTACTAGGGTACAGAGGGCTGTCCTTGTATGGGACTCAGGGGCAAAGTGGGGAAGAATGCATCTCTTTTTCTTTAGGTTTCTGTTAGTATGTGTATTGCTTTGCCTCTCAATGGCTCATGGAGCTTTTAGTGAGAATTCTTTCTGTGTTTGTTTGCCCTCGAGATAGAAACTTGTGAGAGGCTGGGCTGAGGAAAAACTGGAGTGTGAGGTATTGCAGTGGACTCAGAATTATTCTACCTTCCAATAATAAAGGCTCAGAATTACTTTACCTTCTAGTAATAAGGCTTTTGGTCAAGAAAGAACATAGGGGCCTCCCTGGTGGCACAGTGGTTAAGAATCCACCTGCCAGTGCAGGGGACATGGGTTCAAGCCCTGGTCTGGAAAGATCCCACATGCCAAGGAGCAACTAAGCCCTTGTGTCACAACTACTGAGCCTGCACTCTAGATCCCACGAGCCACAGCTACTGAGCCCATGTGCCACAACTACTGAAGCCTGCACGCCTAGAGCCTGTGCTCCACAACAAGACAAGCCACAGCAATGAGAAGCCTGCGCACCGCAACAAAGGGTAGCCCCCCGCTCGCCACAACTAGAGAAAGCCCGCGTGCAGCAATGAAGACCCAATGAAGCCAAAAATAAATAAATAAAATAAATTTAAAAAAGAAAAAGAAAGAAAGAACATAGATTTGGAATGTTCTGCCATGGAATTTGCTTAGGAGACACAGGAATGTCTACATTGTGTTCTGAACCATATCCTTCATTCCTCAAGGCTCCCAAGGGTGTTGTGGTTACAGGGGACTGTGGTAAGTAGAAAGCAGGTATCATTTTGCCCTGATTGAGAACATTATTAGCAAACTGAGCTAGAGTACCCAGCAGGAGTCTGAGATCTAAAGGGAACTTTTACTTCCTCCTCTTCCAGACCTGAATGTCGAGATTACTCTATCTGCATGGGTCAGGAGAGTGAGGTGATGGACCTCGTCCTGAGCACTTACCACAGTACTTGGCACGAAGAGGCAGACAATCAGTACATAACGGTTGATTGAGTGAGGAACTAAAAATAGGAAAGAAGAGAGAGACACAGATCAAGAGACCCGGGCTGAAGACAGATCATCTGTCCTCTTGTCAGACTGATGAGAACCACTCATTCTTTTCTCTTAGACTGTCTCTAATTCCAGACTTCCCTTTGTAAGTGACTGATTTTCAGCATATTACACACATGGTGTGTTCCTTTCTCCCCCAGTGGTTGCAGTGGGACTGCATACTCTCGGCCTCTTCTGGAAACCGGGATTAAGAACTGGGCTGCTGATTTTACTAAATGACACCACCTGCTTGCAAATCCTGTTAGCTTGTCATGTACAGCTAAAGCTTCTGTGTCCTTTAAGATGAGAGAGTAATTGGGCAGAAGCCACAGAAAGACAGAATTCCATTCAAACACAAAGAAGTGATTTTTTTTTTTTTTCGCGGTACTCGGGCCTCTCACTGCTGTGGCTTCTCCTGTTGCAGAGCACAGGCTCTGGACACGCAGGCTCAGTGGCCATGGCTCACGGGCCCAGCCCCTCTGCGGCACGTGGGATCTTCCTGGACCGGGGCATGAACCCGGCTGTTGATATTTGTAGTGAGGTCCATCCACCTCACTACAAATAAACCGGCAGGTGGACTCTCAACCACTGCACCACCAGGGAAGCCCAAAGAAGTGATTTTTAAGATAAAGTAAGTAGTTCTTGGGGTAGTGAGTTCCCCCTTACAGGAAGTATTTAATCAGAGGCTGGATGACTACTTGGTGAGAATGTTATATGGGAGATTCAAGCACCAAAAGGGAGTTAAACTGATCTCTGTCTTTTCTAAATGTGGGAGTCTATGTTTCTTAGTTTCTTACATACTATTCTCATGATAAGTATATAAGGGGACATCATTCAAACTCATGGCTTAGACTTCTTCCTTAAGTTTGATACAAGGATGGGAAGAATGAAGAAACCCCTCATGGCCAGCAAGCCATCTAATATCGTCAAAAATAGGGTAAGGGAATTTTAGACTATCAGTTTCAGCTCACAGTCCCAGTCAATGTATGCTTTTTCTTATTGATGTCAACATTCCAGTGGAAACCCTCTCTTTGTCTTAATGACCCCTTCATTGATGACCTGTCATCAGTAAGATGGACTTTCTTCACATTAGACTGAAAGGTTCACAGTAGCAGTTCCATGTCTGTTTGATATATGGGTGCATGTTCCTAGCACGGGGCTTGGAATGTGGTAGATAGATAATGAGTTGACTGAATCAACATATTGGTTGATTGAATACTAAATTTCTCCATTTAAGTCACAGTGTACTGAATATATGAATTCAAGGACAGATATCCTAAGACCAATAGCAGAGATAAGAGAAATACTTCTCACTGCATTTAGTCCTTGACCTAGAACATCAGCTTCATTTTAAGACTGCTTGAGGCTGTGTTTTTTTTTTTAATCTTTATTAGAGTATAATTGCTTTACAATGGTGTGTTAGTTTCTGCTTTATAACAAAGTGAATCAGCTATACATATACATATATCCCCGTATCTCCTCCCTCTTGTGTCTCCCTCCCACCCTCCCTATTCCACCCCTCTAGGTGGTCGCAAAGCACCGAGCTGATCTCCCTGTGCTATGCGGCTGCTTCCCACTAGCTATCTGTTTTACATTTGGTAGTGTATATATGTCCATGCCACTCTCGTACTTCGTCCCAGCTTACCCTTCGCCCTCCCCATGTCCTCAAGTCCATTCTCTACGTCTGTGTCTTTATTTCTGTCCTGCCCTAGGTTCTTCATAAACACTTTTTTTTTGATTCCATATATATGTGTTAGCATATGATATTTGTTTTTCTCTTTCTGACTTACTTCACTCTGTATGACAGACTCTAGGTCCATCCACCTCACTACAAATAACTCAATTTTGTTTCTTTTTATGGCTGAGTAATATTCCATTGTATACATGTTCCACATCTTCTTTATCCATTCATCTGTCTGTTGGACACTTAGATTGCTTCCATGTCCTGGCTATTGTAAATAGAGCTGCAATGAATATTGTGGTACATGACTCTTTTTGAATTATGGTTTTCTCAGAGTATATGCCCAGTAGTGGGATTGTTGGGTCATATGGTAGTTCTATTTTTAGTTTTTAAGGAACCTCCGTACTGTTCTCCATAGTGGCTGTATCAATTTACATTCCCACCAAGTGCAAGAGGGTTTCCTTTTCTCCACACCCTCTCCAGCATTTATTTTTGTAGATTTTTTGATGATGGCCATTCTGACTGGTGTGAGGTGATACCTCATTGTAGTTTTTATTTGCATTTATCTAATGAATGGTGATGTTGAGCATCCTTTCATGCGTTTGTTGGCAATCTGTATATCTTCTTTGGAGAAATGTCTATTTAGGTCTTCTGCCTATTTCTGGATTGAGTTGTTTGTTTTTTTGATATTGAGCTGCATGAGCTGCTTGTATATTTTGGAAACTAATGCTTTGTCAGTTGCTTCATTTGCAAATATTTTCTCATTCTGAGGGTTGTCTTTTCGTCTTGTTTATGGTGTCCTTTGCTGTGCAAAAGCTTTGAAGTTTCATTAGGTCCCATTTGTTTATTTTTGTTTTTATTTCCATTTCTCTAGGAGGTGGGTCAAAAAGGATCTTGCTGTGATTTATGTCATAGAGTGCTCTGCCTATGTTTTCCTCTAAGAGTTTTATAGTGTCTGGCCTTACATTTAGGTCTTCAATCCATTTTGAGTTTATTTTTGTGTATGGTGTTAGGGAGTTCTCAAATTTCATTCTTTTACATGTAGCTGTCAGGTTTTCCCAGCACCACTTATTGAAGAGGCTGTCTTTTCTCCTTTGTATATTCTTGAGTCCATTATAAAAAATAAGGTGACCATATGTGTGTGGGTTTATCTCTGGGCTTTGCATCCTGTTCCATTGATCTATATTTCTGTTTTTGTGCCAGTACCATACTGTCTTGATTACTGTAGTTTTGTAGTATAGTCTGAAGTCTGGGAGCCTGATTCCTCCAGCTCTGTTTTTCTTTCTCAAGATTGCTTTGGCTATTCGGGGTCTTTTGTGTTTCCATACAAATTGTGAAAATTTTTGTTCTAGTTCTGTGAAAAATGCCATTGGTAGTTTGATAGGGATGGCATTGAATCTGTAGATTGCTTTGGGTAGTAGAGTCATTTTCACAATGTTGATTCTTCCAATCCAACAGCATGGTATATCTCTCCATCTGTTTGTATCATCCTTAATTTCTTTCATCAGTGTCTTATAGTTTTCTGCATACAGGTCTTTTGTCTCCTTAGGTAGGTTTATTCCTAGATATTTTATTCTTTTTGTTGCAATGGTAAATGAGAGTGTTTCCTTAATTTCTCTTTCAGATTTTTCATCATTAGTGTATAGGAATGCAAGTGATTTCTGTGCATTAATTTTGTATCATGCTACTTTACCAAATTCATTGATTAGCTCTAGTAGTTTTCTGGTAAGTATAGTATCATGTCATCTACAAACAGTGACAGCTTTACTTCTTCTTTTCTGATTTGAATTCCTTTTATTTCTTTTTCATCTTTGATTGCTGTGGCCCAAACTTCCAAAACTATGTTGAATAATAGTGGTGAATGGACAGCCTTGTTTTGTTCCTGATCTTAGAGAAAATGGTTTCAGTTTTTCACCATTGAGAACGATGTTGGCTGTGGGTTTGTCATATATGGCCTTTATTATGTTGAGGTAAATTCCCTCTATGCCTACTTACTGCAGGGTTTTTATCATAAATCGGTGTTGAATCTTGTCGAAAGCTTTTTCTGCATCTTTTGAGATGATCAAATGGTTTTTCTCCTTCAGTTTGTTAATATGGTTTATAACATTGATTGATTTGCATATATTGAAGAGTCCTTGCATTCTTGGGATAAACCCCACTTGATCATGGTGTATGATCCTTTCAATGTGTTGTTGAATTCTGTTTGGTAGTATTTTGTTGAGGATTTTTGCATGTATGTTCATCAATGATATTGGCCTGTAGTTTTCTTTCTTTGTGACATCCTTGTCTGGTTTTGGTATCAGGGTGATGGTGGCGTTGTAGAATGAGTTTTGCAGTGTTCCACCCTCTGCTATATTTTGGAAGAGTTTGAGAAGGATAGGTGTTAGCTCTTCTCTAAATGTTTGATAGAATTTGCCTGTGAAGACATCTGGTCCTGGCTTTCGTTTGTTGGAAGAATGTTAATCACAGTTTCAATTTCAGTGCTTTTGATTGGTCTGTTTATATTTTCTATTTCTTCCTGGTTCAGTCTCGGAAGGTTGTGCTTTTCTAAGAATTTATCTATTTCTTCCAGGTTGTCCATTTTATTGGCATAGAGTTGCTTGTAGTAATCTCTCATGATCCTTTGTATCTTTGCAGTGTCAGTTGTTCTCTTTTTTCATTTCTAATTCTGTTGATTTGAGTCTTCTCCCTTTTTTTCTTGATGAATCTGGCTAATGGTTTATCAATTTTGTTTATCTTCTCGAAGAAACAGCTTTTAGTTTTATTGATCTTTGCTAATGCTTCCTTCGTTTCTTTTTCTTTCATTTCTGATCTGATCTTTATGATTTCTTTCCTTCTGCTAACTTTGAGGTTTCTTTGTTCTCCTTTCTCTAATTGCTTTAGGTGTAAGTGTAGCTTGCTTATTTGAGATGTTTCTTGTTTCTTTAGGTAGGAATGTATTGCTATAAACTTCCCTTGTAGAACTGCTTTTGCTGCATCCCATAGGTTTTGGGTTCTTGTGTCTCCATTGTCATTTGTTTCTAGGTATTTTTTAATTTCCCCTTTGATTTCTTCAGTGACCTCTTGGTTATTTAGTAGCGTATTGTTTAGCCTCCATGTGTTTGTATTTTTAGTTTTTTTCCTGTGATTGATATCTCGTCTCATAGCGTTGTGGTCAGAAAAGAGAGTTGGTAAGATTTCAGTTTTCTTCAATTTACCAAGGCTTGATTTGTGACCCATGATATGGTCTCTCCTGGCGAATGTTCCATGAGCACTTGAGAAAAAAGTGTATTCTGTTGTTTTTGGATGGCATTTTCTATAGATATCCATTAAGTCCATCTTGTTTAATGTGTCATTTAAAGATTGTGTTTACTTATTTTTTTTCATTTTGGTTAATCTGCCCATTGGTGAAAGTGTGGTGTTAAAATCCCCAACTGTTATTGTGTTACTGTTGATATCCCCTTTTATGGCTGTTAACATTTGCCTTATGTGTTGAGGTGCTCCTATGTGGGGTGCATAAATATTTACAATTGTTTTATCTTCTTTTTGGATTGATCCCTTGATTGTTATGTGGTATCCTTCTTTGTTTCTTGGAATAGTCTTTATTTGAAACTCTATTTTTTCTGATATGAGTATTGCTACTCTAGCTTCCTTTTGACTTCCATTTGCATGGAATATCTTTTTCCATCCCCTCGCTTTCATCTGTAAGTGTCCCTAGGTCTGAAGTGTGTCTCTTGTAGACAGTATATACGGGTCTTGTTTTTGTATCCATTCAGCCAGTCTACGTCTTTTGTTTGGAGCATTTAATCCATTTATGTTTAAGGTAATTATCGATATGTATGTTCCTATTTCCATTTTCTTAATTGTTTTGGGTTTGGTATTGTAGGTCTTTTACTTGTCTTGTGTTTCCTGTCTAGAGAAGTTCCTTTAGCACTTGTTATAAAGCTGGTTTGGTGTTGCTGAATTCTCTTAACTTTTGCCTGTCTGTAAAATTTTAATTTCTCTGTCGAATCTGAATGAGATCGTTACTAGGTAGAGTAATCTTGTAGGTTTTTCCCTTTCATCACTTTAAATATGTCCTGCCGCTCCCTTCTGGCTTGCATAATTTGTGCTGAAAGATCAGCTGTTAACCTTTTGGGGTTTTACTTGTGTATTATTTGTTGCTTTTCCCTTGCTGCTTTTAGTAGTTTTTCTTTGTATTTAATTTTTGATAGTTTGATTAATATGTGTCTTGGTGTGTTTCTCCTTGGATTTATCCTGTACTAGACTCTTTGCACTTCCTGGACTTGACTATTTACTTTCCCATGTTAGAGAAGTTTTGAACTATAATCTCTTCAAATTTTTTCTCAGAACCTTTTTTTTCTCTTCTTCTTCTGGGACCCCTATAATTTGAGTGTTGGTGCATTTAATGTTGTCCCAGACGTCTCTGAGACTGTCCTCTATATTTTTCATTCTTTTTTCTTTTTTCTGCTCTGTGGTAGTTTTTTCCACTGTTTTATCTTCCAGGTCACTTCTCCGTTCTTCTGCTTCAGTTATTCCACAATTGATTCCTTCTAGAGAATTTTTAATTTCATTTATTGTGTTGTTCATCATTTTTTTTTGCTCTTTAGTTCTTCTAGGTCGTTGTCAAGCATTTCTTGTATTTTCTCCATTCTATTTCCACAATTTTGGATCACCTTTACTATCAGTACTCTGATTTCTTTTTCAGGTAAACTGCGTTTTTCCTCTTCATTTGTTTGGTCTGTTGGGTTTTTACCCTGCTCTTTCATCTGCTACATATTTCTCTGTTTTCTCATTTTGTTTATCTTACTGTGTTTGGGGTCTCTTTTTCACAGGCTGCAGGTTTATATTTGCCATTATTTTTGGTGTCTGCTCCCATTGGGTGAGTTTGGCTCAGTGGCTTTTGTAGGCTTACTGGTGGAGGGGACTGATGCCTGTGTTCTGGTGGATGAGGCTGGATTTTGTCCTACTGGGGGGCTAGGCCGCCTCTAGTGGTGTGTTCTGGAGTGTTTGTGAACTTAGTAATACTTTAGGCAGCCTCTCTGCTAATAGGTGGGGTTGTGTTCCTGTCTTGCTAGTTGTTTGTCCTGGGGCATCCAGCACTGGAGCTTGCTGGCCATTGGGTTGAGCTGGGTCTTAGTGTTGAGATGAAGATCTCTGGGAGAGCTCTCACTGATTGATATTACGTGGGGCTGGGAGGTTTCTGGTGGTCCAATGTCCTGGGCTCAACTGTCCCACCTCAGAGGCTTAAGCCTGATACCTGGCTAGAGCACCAAGACCCTGCTAACCACACAGCTCAGAAGAAAAGGAAGAAAGTAAAAACATACGAACAAAACCAACAGAAACAAACAAACAAACAAAAAACCGTAAAAACGAACAGACAGAACCCTAGGACAAAGAGTAAAAGCAAACCTATACAGGCAAAATCACACAAAGAAGCATACACATACATGCTCACCAAAGAGAAAAAGGAGAAAAAAATATATATATAAAAAAGGAAGAGAGCAACCAAACAAGAAACAAATCCACCAATGATAATAAGCATTAAATACTAAACTGTGATAAACATAGTTTATGTTTCTGATTATGTTTTCTTATAAACATAGAACCAGAAACAAATTAGGTGCAGAAAGCGAACCCCAAGTCTACAGTTGCTCCGAACGTCCACTGCCTCAATTTTGGGAACATTCATTGTCTATTCATGTATTCTTCAGATGCAGGGTTTATCAGGTTGATGGTGGGGATTTAACCCGCTGCTCCTGAGGTCGCACGGAGAAATTTCCCTTTCTCTTCTTTGTCCACACAGCTCCAGGGGTTCAGCTTTCGTTTCGGCCCTGCCTCTGTGTGTAGGTTGCCCTCAGGAGTCTGTTCCCTGCTCAGATAGGAGGGGGTTAAAGCAGCAGCTGATTAAGGCTCTCTTGCTCATTCAGGCCAGGGAGAAGGCGTGGTACAGTAGTCATGATTGGAATGTGGGGGGAGCCTGAGGCACAGAGGCCAGTGTGACGTTGCAACAGCCTGAGACGTTCCACGTGTTCTCCTGGGGAAGTTGTCCCTGGATCACGGGACCCTGGCAGTGGTGGGCTGCACTGGCTCCTGGGGGCGTGTGGATAGTGACCTGTGCTCGCACACAGGCTTCTTGGTTGCAGCGGTAGCAGCCTTAGCGGTTCATACCCGTCTCTGGGGTCCGAGCTGATAGCTGCAGCTCACACCTGTCTCTGGAGCTCGCTTAGGTGGTGCTCTGCCTTCTGTGGGCACACTGGGAAGGAGTCCCCTCTCCTTGTGCACCCCGAAACAAAGATCTCTTGCCTCTTTGGCAGGTCCAGACATTTCCCCTGACTCCCTCCTGGCTAGCTGTGGCGCACTAGCCCCCCTCAGGCTTCTTTACACAGCCAACCGCAGTTCTCTCCCTCGTGTCTGACCTCCGAAGCCCGAGCCTCAGCTCCCAGCCCCGCCTGCCCCAGCGGGTGAGCAGACAAGCCTCTCGGGCTGGTGAGTGCTGGTCAGCACTGATCCTCTGTGCGGGAATCTCCCCGCTTTGCCCTCTGCACCCCTGTTGCTTTGCTCTCCTTTGTGGCTCTGAAGCTTCCCCCCAACCCACCCCGCGTCCCTGCCAGTGAAGGGACTTCCTACTGCGTGGAAAGTTTTCCTCCTTAACAGCTCCCTCCCAGAGGTGCAGCTCCCATCCCTATTCTTTTATCTCTGTTTATTCTTTTTTCTTTTGCCCTACACAGGTACATGGGGTTTTTCTTGCCATTTGGGAAGTCTGAGGTTTTCTGCCAGCATTCAATAGGTGTTCTGTAGGAGTTGTTCTACATGTAGACGTATTTTTGATGTATTTATGGGGAGGAAGGTGATCTCCAAGTCTCACTCCTCCGCCATCTTGAAGGTCTCTCCAGAATCACTTTCAGGAGATTTATCTTGTTCCTTTGTTTGAAACATCTTTGCCTGATTATTCATTTTCTTTGACTCTCTGTGTTGGTGTATGTACATTAAACAATGTGGGCACCTCTCACATGCTTCTTCACTGTCTGGTTACAGTAGAAGAGCCCCACCGATCAGCCCAGCTAGAGGTTCTCAGAATCTCTAGAAACTCTTTCCCTCCCCAGGAAGAAGCAGATAGGTGTGGTTTTTATGTGCTCAGTAGGGGGTAGGGGGGACTATGGCATCTACTAGCCCAATCCTCTGCCTCTTTCCTCCCTTAGAAGACTAAACTGTGTTAGACCCATCAGAGCTCCAGGACTGATAAGACATTTGCTAGTTCTTGGGCAGTCTTGAAGGAGTTGGGGTGCTGATGTATAGATCAACTCTTACCCTCCCCAGGAGGAAGATGAGAGCTGGGGTTTTTCATCCACTCTGTGCTGAGTGGGGGTGAGGTGAGAGAAGGGAATAAATGGCATCTACCAGCCCAAACTACATCCTTTGTTCTCCCCCAGGCAGCTAAACTGTGCCTGTTAGAGCTCTAAAACTGCTAAGCCACAAGCCAGTCCTCTGGGGAAGCTTCCTTGCAAAATTTGGGGTTCTGGACACATAAACCAATCACTTCCGTCTCCTCAGTAAAGCAGGGAGCTCAGGGGTCTCTTCTTGATTGTATGTCACTGTGCTGGGGGCAGGGTCTTCAGCAAGAGAAAGTTCTGAATTGTTTCTACTCGGCTTGGTGAGTCTGGCTTCACATTCTCCCAGGGTGCAGAAGCCTTTCAGTTAGTTTCTGATTTCTCACAAAAGGATTTATCCATGAATTGTTGCTGAGTTGGTATGTTTGTGGTAATAGGGGGAGGAGGGCTTCCCACTCCACCATTTTGTTGATGTCACTCTCTACCTGCCTGTTCTTCTTGCTGCTTCAGGCTCCTGCTCCCATAACTAGTTGAGATCCTTCTCCTCTAAGTTTATACTCCACTCACATACACAGTATGATCACAGCGCACAATACACTGTAGCTGCTGACTTACTTATTGGTCTCCCCAGTCGGACTGTGAACTTATTAGAAACAGAGACAATGCTTACTTAATTTCTTCTTCCATGCCTGGTGTTCAACCACAAAGAAGCCACTAAATAAATGCTTATTTAATGAGCAGTAAGGGGACTTTCCTGGCAGTTCAGTGGTTAAGACATCACCTTCCACTGCAGGGGGTGTGGGTTTGATCCCTGGTCTGGGAGCTAGTATCCCACATGCCTCATGGCCAAAATACAAAACATAAAACAGAAGCAGTATTGTAACAAATTCAATAAAGACTTTAAAAATGGTCCACATCAAAAAAAATCTTAAAAAAATGAGCAGTAAGTCTTAAATATAATTTTCAAAAGCAGAATGGTGAATTATTTGTTTTAACTAATGGCAAAGAGGGGAGTTTTAGACTTAGAATCAGATACCTAGGATCCCATTCCAGCCTGCCACCAAGCAGTGATATATGGTTGTGTAACTCACTTAGCTTCATTTAATCTCACTTTCCTCATCTCTAAAGTTGCGGATAATACAGAGTACCTTCTGAGGAAGGTCACATAAAATAAATAACATGAAAAGGGCTATATAACTGTAAGAAATTGTCATTAATTTTTCATCATTTGAAGGTTAGAAGGTTATCTAAATATTCTGTATAGGGTAAAGGACTTGTGAACACTGTTCACATTCTCTTCAAATTTTCTACACCTTGGTATTGTTCAAAGCCACCTCTATGACTTTTGTGTTCTAGAATTAAAGAATAGACAGGCTAAGTATCTTGGCAAAAAAAATAGCATATGACATGCTGTTATTCTCCAGAAACCACAGTGGAGGAAAAAGTTCATTCATTCTGTTAATCTTTATCAAGAAACTGTATAGAATCAGACACTGATCTGGGTACATGAGGGATATGGAGAATGAATGGACATGAACTGTACCTTCAAAAAATTTCAGTCTTGCAAAGGATTAATCTCCAAAATTTATAAGCAGCTCAGCCAGCTTAATAACAAAAAAATAAACAACCCAATCCAAAAATGGGCAGAAGACCTAAATAGACATTTCTCCAAAGAAGATACACAGATTGCCAACAAACACATGAAAGGATGCTCAACATCACTAATCATTAGAGAAATGCAAATAAAAACTACAATGATATATCATCTCACACCAGTCAGAATGGCCATCATCAAGAAATCTAGAAACAATAAATGCTGGAGAGGGTGTGGAGAAAAGGGAACCCTCTTACACTGTTGGTGAGAATGTAAATTGATACAGCCACTATGGAGAACAGTATGGAGGTTCCTTAAAAAACTGCAAATAGAACTACCATATGACCCAGCAATCCCACTACTGGGCATATACCCTGAGAAAACCATAATTCAAAAAGAGTCATGTACCAAAATGTTCATTGCAGCTCTATTTGCAATAGCTCGGAGATGGAAACAACCTAAGTGTCCATCATCGGATGAATGGATAAAGAAGATGTAGTACATATATACAATGGAATATTACTCAGCCATAAAAAGAAACGAAATTGAGTTATTTGTAGTGAGGTGGATGGACCTAGAGTCTGTCATACAGAGTGAAGTAAGTCAGAAAGAGAGAGACAAATACCATATGCTAACACATATATATGGAATTTAAGAAAAAAAATGTCATGAAGAACCTAGGGGTGAAACAGGAATAAAGACACAGACTTACTAGAGAATGGACTTGAGGATATGGGGAGGAGGAAGGGTAAACTGTGACAAAGCGAGAGAGAGGCATGGACATATATACACTACCAAACGTAAGGTAGATAGCTAGTGGGAAGCAGCCGTATAGCACAGGGAGATCAGCTCGGTGCTTTGTGACCGCCTGGAGGGGTGGGATAGGGAGGGTGGGAGGGAGGGAGACGCAAGAGGGAAGAGATATGGGAACATATGTATATGTATAACTGATTCATTTTGTTGTGAAGCTGAAACTAACACACCATTGTAAAGCAATTATACTCCAATAAAAAAAACAAAACAAAACAAATTTCAGTCTTGGAAGGAGCTGATACACATCACTTTCTACTTTTCATTGTCAGTATATATGCCTAAATCATAAAAGAGGTATAGATCAAAGGCTAGAGAAGGGATCCTGGGAAGACTCCAGAGAGGAGATGACATTGGCCTTAAGATATGGACATGATGTGGAAATACAGGGTGGGCAATGGGAATGAACCCCGACAAATTGCATCAACTCCACTTGTGCAATTTCAAGAGTAAGTCAGATTGACTTAAATGAAGGTAGTCAGAGAGGTGTATGGAAAACAAATAGGGATAGTAAGTTCGATCTTTAAGGCTTAGACATGGGTAAAATAGATGCAGTAGAGGGTATGGTCTTGTAGTTCTTAGTTGTTGGAATTTTCCTCTTTAGGAGAATGAGACTGGGTAACACCCGAGAGGAGAGCCTGGCATTTGTACTCCCAACTTTTGCTGGTGTCGTTCTGAACCCTTTTTATTTGACCGAACATTGTTCACACTACCCATGGTTGAACTGCTGGATGAATTTAATAATACTTACCTTACTTCTCAGGGGTGTCATGGAGCATAAATGAATACATCCTAGGCAAAGCATTAATTGGGTGTTTCAGGTAAAATGTGCTCAGTAAGTGAAAATGCTAATGCTGTTATGAGTTTCCCCTCTTCTCGGTCATCCTGGGAAGCAGCTATGATGTTTACATAGCAGTGCAAAACCATCTTCTTCAGCGCTCTGCCTTTATGGGAGGATAAAAATATGCACAGTAATAGCTATCAAGCTGAGTTTGAAGCATTGAGATAGAGAGCCTGCCCACTGGATGGTTCCCTGGGGCAGGTCACTTGTACACCCTCTTTTAATCTTCATCAACAGAGGAAAGAGTTCTTTAAAAGATCAGTATTAAAAGGTAGTAAAGTGTCTGTTCTTGCAGATTGACAACACCATGGACAAGCCTGTAGCACTGATTTTGTTTGTTTCTTGCTAGTTTACAGTTAACCACAGGAGACACAGCATCTTTTTATTTGCCACTTATGTGGCCCTGCTAAAGTCTACCTACCTGGTTATTTTCCTGTGGAAGCTCTCCAGTCAAATGCAGAGATATGAAACATTCATTTCCACCGGGGAAGACTGTTAGGATATAATTCTCCATGTGTTTCTTGCATTTCTGCCTGTCTTTTAAGTGAGAGACATCCACAGCTTTGTTCAGGACTACCTTTTCAAGGATGTTTGTATAACAGACAGCCTTGAAAAACAGAGATAGCATCTCCATTGAGGGCAGAGAAAAGATTTCTTTCCTGACCAGGAAAATGAAGATAACGTCTCACTCTGGGTCAAAGATTGGGCAGGTTTGCTAATACCCCCTTAATGAAATTTGGAGGTTTCCTAAGTTTTGGGTTCCTCAGCTGTATCATAAACACATTGTGTTGGCTGCATTCACCTGGGTCCATCTCTCTATTGCCCCATAAGACTTGAGGGGTAGGGGAAACTGAGGCAAACATGAAGCTCATGCTGTCTACTGCACTTTGAGTAACAAAGTCCTTTGTCTCTGATCCAAGAGTCTCCTGTCTTCTGCCAGCATCTATGAAGTTGTGGCAGAGCCTCAACTATTATTTTACACGATCTCATTCTCCTCCCAGTTCTTGATGACATATTTCTTATCCAAATAAAGAATTTAAAATGCTCTCACATCTATTTTCTTTCTTTCTTATAACCACAGGAGCTATGAGCTGCCTTCAGTCAGCGCCTTGTTACAGCACCTGGGAGGGGGAATGCAGTACCTCCTTACTACTTTCTTGCCTCTGATCTCTCTCCATTCTTCATTCATATTCTCCACGGTTGCCAGACAAGAGTCCCTAAAGCACAGCTTTGATCGCACCACTCCCTCACTCCACAGTAGCTAATGGCTCCCCATTGCCAGAATGAATTATAAACCCCTTAGACAAAATAAATGCTATCTAAAGTCATGCTTCAGTGTCTGTCTCTGGTCCTCAAGTTTCACCCTTCCTCCTCTTTTAGTGCTCCAACCTCTAACCAAGCCAACCACCCATGGCAATCTCAGTCTGCCATTTTCTGCTTCATATCTTTGTTCATATTTCTTTTGTCTGAAATATTCATTTTACTCTTCAGGCCTGCCCTCACAATTCTCTCTCTTTTTCGTCCATGCTTAAATGCTAACTTCCTCAAAATGCCCTCTCATTTTCTACCCTGACTAAAACTATAATTTTCTCATGACACTTTTCTCAGTAGATTCTGTGTCACAATCACCGGTATTTGTCTTATCTTGAGTTGAGGGCAAGATCACATTGTCTTGTTCTTTGCATAACTTTGTCTTGCTTATTAGTGCCTTTTAAATAGACACTCAAAAAAGGTTCGTTGAGTTATATCGAGTTCATAGATGACTCCGTATACGGAGTCCAGACAGGTGAGGAGGTTTGTTCAAGGCCACGTGGCAAGTAAGGGAGAAAACGCTTGGACCAGGATCTCAGTCTTCTGATTTTAAGCCAAGGGTGTTGTGCTAGGAATGTTTCACTTCGTGGGCGGCCTGATTTTGGCATTCTGTACCTTAAGGAGTTGACAATTACGTATTAGAGGGGGAGATGTTAGATCAGACACTAAAATCTAATCAAGAATTTTGCTTCATAGCAAAACCATCATTTAGTTTTGATTATTTATTTTGGTTCTACCTATAAATTAACAAACGAAAACCAATGGTGTGGACATTAGGTATGGACAAGTGTTACAGGAGGAGTGGCTTTCCAAAGATCCCTGCAACCCAGCTCCAGAGGTGGCTGCTTCAGCCCAGCCCATCGCTGGTAGCCAGACTCTTGGAAAAGTCACATCCTTGACTCTGCCTTACTTGCCTATTGGGGAGCAGGATAAGGCAGCTGAAAAAAACTGCCCCGGGGCAAATCTGCTGACGTCCCAGGCCCTTTAGGAGCAAGGGAAGGAGGCTGATTTTGTCATGTTGTTCTTCAGGAAGAGAGATGTATGGTCTTTCCTTGGGTTGTGTCTTCCCTGGGAGATGAAGACTGCCTGACTTGTGGTCAGTCCTTCACTGTTGGGTGTCCCCAGTGAAGAGGTGAACAGATAATTCTTCCGAAGCGTAACGCTCCTGACCATCTTTTACAGTTGATTAAACAGCGAGCTGGTTCTCTGATGGTAACAGTCACTGGATGTTTGCCATAAGCCCATCCACAGACTGTTAGAATGGCAAGAAATCTTGGGGTTTGTCTAGCCCAACCTCCATCTTTACTAATAAGGAAACTGAGTCCCAGAGAGGTCTCTTGACTCTCATATCTTCTCCATTCCCATCCCAAGGCCATAGTCTTCAAGGTAACCTTGAAAAGAGAAGGTGACATTGATTTGGGCCATCTTGGATAGAGAAACACTACAGAAATACTCCAGGAATCCAGAGGGTGTGTGCTGTGGCTGGGTATGCCTCTTGCTAAGAGAAATGGACTGCATTCCCAGAAGAGAAAAGACAAAGACACAGATCTTAGAACAGAGGTAATTCATAGAACCTGTAACCCAGATAGGAGAGCATTTTTTAAAGAACAAATTATGGAGCATTTCTTGGTCTCTGTACAAAAAGCTGTAAAGGGGTGACAGGGTAAGCATGAAGAACTGACTATGCAGACTTATAAAAATTTCAGCACTACTCTGTGCTGTATTACGTTTACTAGGGAGAGTCTGGGGGAGATTTTGTCTGTGCCCTGAATCACAATGGGAGCAGTGGAATGTCTGTCATTAAAATTTGAAGGTAGATAAACAATAAATATTTCCAATAAATAAATAATTACTTAGAGCTGGGCAAAGTGTTGGAAGTTCCAGCTCCTGTTGGATCAGCACCATTGATCCGGAGGTATTTATCTAAAGCTTATCCCAATCATCTGAGCAGCAGAGGTAGGTGCGATTTGGCAGGTGCTCTTCACACGGTTATGTTTGAGAGGTTTAATAATAACAGCTTTAAAAAAACCTTTCCTAAGGAGACATTTATTATTTCTACAATGTCACCACTGGCAGAATCACTCTTCCCTATTCCCTTTGGCTGGCCCCTTCTACCCCATCAGTCCTCATGTACAAATGACTACAAAATCAGAAAAGCCTGGTTTGCAAGATGAAGATTTTTCCTGGAATTTGTTTTTTGGAAGATTCTGTATCCACTGGAAATTTTTAGCAACTGAACCAGGGTCATGCCTGTTTGTTCTTGAGTGTTTAAAATTGGAGTTGTGTTTATTAAATGCTCTTATCTTCTTACCATATAGAAAAATATAGGAAAAAGAAAGATCTCTACCAACCAAGAGACTCTGAGTTCACACCCCACCTCTGCCATCATCATCTGGGGGTTTCACCTTGAACAAGTCACTTTAAAACCCGAGTCTGAGCTTTGTCACCTACAAAATAAGAGGACAGATCAGATGATCATTAAGATATTTTCTGGTACTAAAATATACGCAGCCCCTGCCAGAGCTGGAATGGATGTTAGCTGTTTTGCAGTTACTTTGCAGATAGGGCAATGGATTGATTGGGACAGTCACCTTGCCTCTTTGGATATCAAGCTTATCAAAGCGAGAAGAAGTCTGCACGGGAGGTGGTCACGTTACCACACAGAACAATAAATTGTGCACTTTGTAGATGTGTGGTCCAGAGTCAAAATAGCCCTTTAGGGTTAGACATTTCTGGAAGGCTCCATGAAAGAGAAGTGAGACTTGCTAGGAGAAAGGGAAGGAGGGTGGGGCTGGACAGCGTCAGCAAAGGCACAGAGATGGGGATGTGGCAGGCTTGTGTGAGCCAGATGTACATCAAGGCAGTGTGTCCCTGCTGGTACTTCCACCATGGTTTTAAGTGGCACATCAACTGGGCCTTCGGTCATGTAGAAATGTGTTGTGAGAGTTGCTTTCTTTTCAATTCTCCTTTAATCCATCTGATCGTGCCAGGGAGAAAGATTCATGTTTGTGCTAATATATTTTTAAGACCCTCAATAATTCCTTCCTACCTTTTTTTTTAATTAAAGAAACATCAAGCCTTAGGCTCAGAAACATCATCAAGCACCAGTGTCTCTTAAATTTAATAACTTTGTCTTGTTCTTCTTGTATTTATTTTGAAGTTTCTGTTGATGGCAAGCAATAGAGTTTTTCCATTCATTTAGTGATGTTAAGCTTCCTTTTAAAATGATTTTAAATGGAAATGTTGTCGTTTTGAATTAAAATACTAAGTAAATAACAATGCAGGTGGTATAAGGGTCTAGCAAAATCCGGAATGTGACGTGGGAGTGATGTCACTTGGGAAACCTCCGAGGTGCTTGTGAAAGAGCCTGGGCTCCTGGAACAAGTCAGGCCTGGGTTCTAACCCTGCCTCTGCTATTTACTAGCTGTGTCACCTTCAGCCTGATCTTGAGGGTTACGTGGAGGAAGAAGAATGAAGAAGGACGATGATGGCTCTCCAGGAAAGCATTTGCTGGGTTATCATGATGTGAACACAGCCTTCTTCATGCCTGCCCTCGCCACAAGCTCTGCCCCTTTGGAGGTAGATTCTTTCCCACAGCCCCTGGCCCACCCACCTTCAGGTCTGGGCTGTTTTTATTCCCATTTCCTTTAGTGCTATTAGTCTTCAGTGAGCCCCCTGCATTCTATGGAGGGAAAGCTGTCTTAGCACGGGGGAAGGAACTCTGGACCTGAACCCGAGAGACTAAGCTTTGAACACAGGCTCTACCACTTACTGACTACTGACATTTTGGAAAAAGGTATTTAGCCTCTCTAACCTTTAATGTTAATATTACTGAAATGGAGATGATTATATCGCTACCCAGGATTATTGTGAGAATGGGTATCAGTGCACAGGACATTCCTGGCACACAGTAGGTCTTCAATAAATGGCTGTCACCTCTCCTCAGGCATATATCATGTAGAACCTATCAACATATCTCATTGGAGTATTCGTCTATTTCATTAATACTATGGTATCACAAGAGGCGCAAACTTATCTATAGGCAGCTAAATGTCTCAGGAGCAAACTGCAGACTGTTAAAAATGCTCAGCACGACTGGCCAAAAGGGCATTTCAACAAATAGTTCTGCAACCTAGTCTAGCAGATTCTTGACATTGGCATGATCTTGACTCTACAATTTTCCCCTTCTGACTCCTGACCTATAGGAGAAAGAAAAAAACCTATAGAGACATCTAAATCTAAAGCTTTGTACTATGTGCTGTATGCAGCAATCTCACTTTCTAGATAGATCGCACAGTCTCAGGTCTTTTTCAGTTACAAGTGATAGAAATGGAATGCAGTAAGATTAACGGAGACAGGGAACTTTTCAACCCAGTAAATTAAAAAGAGGAGGTGACTGATTCATGTAACTGGAAAATCTGGGGATTTTTGGCCTCAGGCATGGCTAGATCCAGGCGCTCAGTGATATTATGAGGACTGATGAGTAATGCTAAAGTGATCTTACCCTTGATCATCTAAGCAGAGTAAAAAAATGCTGCAGTATTCATATGCGATATTAGAGCGTTGGCAACTCTTCTGTGATTGCCCACTGTGTGTCATCATCATTCCTAATGGATGGCATTGGCTGGACACTCCATGTCAAGAGAGCTAATGAAATGGACATGGTTAGAGATGTTAGATGGTTTATACTGTGAAGGAAAAGCTTAAAATCTAAAATCTCACAGAAACATCAGAATACCAAGGTGCATGCCCATGTGTATAAGAACCATAAAATGCTATGATATTAGGGCTCAAAATGCCAAAGGGAACCAAGATTTCTCCTTGATTTTATAGGAGATAAAATTGAGTCTCAGAGAAGCTAACTGACTTTCCCGAAATTATACAGAAATTCAAAGACGTATCTGGAGACTCAGATTTCCTGAGTCGCAGTTGAGTATATTTTTTCTTCTGTATTTTGCTACACTTCTGGGTGATTTAGCCTCCAGCTTGCTGAATCTGGCTGTCCCTCTCGTTTAAACTAAATGTATCTGCTAAGGACTTAGGCTCCTCTGAAAACTTCCAGCCTGGCCCCAAGTGGACACAAGCCAAGGAAAGACGTGAGGAGTCAGCTAAGTGGGGCTGTGCTGACAGGACAGACCCAGGCTGAGGGGGAGCTGCAGGGGGTAAGGCGCTCTCCAGGGTTCTGAGACTTCTGTCTTCTCCAAGCTTGAGGCTGTGTGAACTGGTTTGCTGAGATGGTCCTGGCTTATGCACGTTGTGCTTGCTTAAGTATTATTCTTCTTGCTTATACTCTCAAAAGTGCCCCGCATTAAATGGTAACCCTATAACAAGCCCATTTACTGTGACTCTTGAACATCTGGACCCTGGCTCTGCTTTGCAAAACTCTTAGTAGTCCAGACTCCCAGAGGTTTGCCTCTGTATCCTTTTTGACTCCCGGCATCAGGATTTGGAAGTTGATCTTTCAGGGAGAACTTGTACATTCTTTTCAATTATAACTGAGGAAACTAAGGCTCAGAGACATGAAGTAACTTGCTCAAGGTCATCGATGATAAGGGATAGGCCTTCAGTCATTCATTCAGTAATCTTTCTACTCGATGCTGCTGCCTGTGTTTGTACCTTGGACCTTGCTGCCTTCTTCTGTCTAATCTTGGGCCTGCCTCACACTTTGCTGTTTTCCTGGTAGTGCCTGGAGAGGACCACCTGACCGTGTGTCCATTGTTACTCTTGGTCAGCATTGTAATTCCTGCATTTCTGGATCTCTGGCCACCTGATAACACATGGCTGCTATTTGGGAAGCAATGCCAGTAGATTCAGCTATTCCAGTGGGTAATGTAGTGGCAAGTACATGCATGCAATTTACAGTGGAGTCACACCATATGCGTGCTTAAGTTTAAAAGTCAACATGGAAGTGGAAAACTCTGTGTAATAAAAATTGCCCTAGGAAATACTTTAAATTGTCTATAAAGTTCAAAATAATTCCATCTCTTCCTGTGTCTGACACAGCCAGCTTGTCCTTGAGCATTGGAACAGATGTGTATTTCTTTGGTTGAGCCTCAAGCAAAATGGTTGCCTTGTGTTTAGAAACCAGTTAATACCAAAATAATACTGTGTCTTTAAGCAAAACAACCACAGTCATCTTGCTAAATGCCAATGCTCAGAGAGGGATGCAGGGACAGATGCTGCTTGGGGGACCAGCAGGTTAATGTGTCCCATCCCACGCTCATGCAGGGGCACGTTCTTGCTAAGCAGAATGGCAAGGACACTGCTCAAGTATTTCAGTTCTCTTTCTTTCTCTGCTGAATACATGCCAATGAATTAATGTATATTAATTATGCATGTTGCATACATCAACTGTACAAGATAGGTAATATGAAAAATCAAAGCCATCCAGGAGCCCTTAACACTTCTGATGTTTGAGCTTAAAGCCTGAGGAGATACCCACTACCCTCAAGGATTCTTCCTTAGCTCTGTGTGTACTGTACTGCTCTCTGCACTCTTTCTTTTCCCGTCTGTTTAGCTTATCTTTCTGTAGTGTACAGCAAACCTCTTGTGCTTGGAATTGTGTCCAAAGTACCTCTCTTCTCTCCATACATGTGTCATAATGCTGAACCCACAGTGCACATTCAATACATCCTTATACTATGATAGCCTTGTTGAAGGAATTATGGTAAAGTGGATGGACAGTGGGCTTTAGATTCAGGAAACCCTGGTCCCAGATGCCAGCCTCTCTATTCTTCTAGCTGTAGGATCAACTCTCTAAGGTTTTGTTTGTTTAGTTGAATAGATTAGATAGCCATACCTAGTTTTAAAGTTTTGTGAGCACTTAGACATGCTGTGTCAGGATGCTTGGCATATGGTGGGGTTAAATAATTGGTGGACGCTCAGATTATTGTTTCTAATTTTATTGGAAGAGCATGGTCTGTCCTGGTGTTCTCTTAGACAGTTTCTTAAGCATCTGGACTAGAACCCTGAGACTTTGTGATTCTGGTCCTCATTTTGTCACTTATTACTATTAGTAACTAAAGCCTAACTAGCTTAGGTCCCTCAGCAAACTCATTTGACTTCTTGGGGCCTCTGTTTCATCACTTGTCAAGAAATGCTGATAATTATTCCTCTTTCTTCCTGCCCGGGTTTTTGTTAGATGTTTCACACATGAGAAAACATATGCAA
Source organism: Globicephala melas (assembly GCF_963455315.2). Classification (NCBI taxonomy): domain Eukaryota; kingdom Metazoa; phylum Chordata; class Mammalia; order Artiodactyla; family Delphinidae; genus Globicephala; species Globicephala melas. The sequence continues at coordinate 127,686,662 of NC_083316.1, forward strand.
AAGTGTGTTATGAATGGGAAGATGTGGGTCCATGGAAAGGTCTGGGTTTGAGGCCCAGCACCCTGTCCAGCCCTCTGAGTGACCTCCAGCAACTGAGCCTCTTTCCTCACCCCCACCCACCCCTGCAGGTTATTTTGAAACACAAAGGAGACGATGAATGTGAAAGTAGGTTATAACCTCTAAAATAGTATATTCATGTAAGGAACAATTATGTCATTATTAATAAAAACATTAAATGCTCTCAAATACCAGGGACATTAGCAATATCATCCCTCAAAGGAAATATGACATCATGAAACTCACTGAACTGTTCAGAGATCCATTTGGACTAATTTTGTCCTGGGAGGAGAGAGGGCTTTAGGAAGGTCTCACTTTGGCTCCATTGAGTTTCTCTGGGTGAGGAGTGGTGTTTTCATTTTTGTTTGGTTTGGTTTTCTGAGGAGTCGGCAGCAGGTCTAATTAATGCCATCAAAAGCATGACATTTAATTAACTAACTCACATGTTGAGCCTAATGATAGCGTATTTTAGCACCCGGTGGGCGGTGATGGTCTCTTGAGCCATTGCTAAGGAGGGCTGTGATTGATAAAGTGAAACCCTTCTCAGCTAAATCAGAGATCCCTGAGAGTAGGCAGAGAAGGCGCAGCACAATTGCGGGCTGGGCACATTCTCTTATCTCCCTGACCGGCTTGGAGAGACCCAGGAACATGAGAAATGGCAGAGAGGAATGGGGCTGCTGAACGGCCTCTTTGTCTTTTAAAAGAGTTGGTTGGAAATCCAGAGGCATAGAGGAACAAACAGAAGTTCCTCAGTTGCCTATCCCATGCCTTGGTTATTCCAGTTCCCACTGACAAACTGAGCAGGGAAAACAAAGCAAGACAGACAAGGTCCTGGCAGGGTCGGAAGCGATTGCCAAGTTAACAGTCCCTCCAAGCAGCTAAGTATGTGGACGTGGATGCCCTCTGCTGGACACTGGAGAATCTACAGTGATGCCTACCTGGGCGCTCACCCAGGGGCCAGGAGCCTTGCTGTCTGGAGCTGAACCTTTGGAGTAGAATTCTCAGGGTCTAATCAGTCACAGTAGAGCCCACCAAGCTGTCCCAAAGAAATAGATTTTTAGGTCATTCTATGTCTTTGTTTATGCACCTCTCTCTGATTGCTACCCTGTTTCCATTATGTTCACCAAGACATTCCACCACGCAGTCCTTTTTCTCTTTCGGCTCCTTTGAAATACATTTGGGTGAAACGACTTGTATGTGGCATCCTAAACTGCATCAAGCTGGGTCATCTGATTTAAACACCAATTTTAGAGAAGAGGCAAAAAGAGGCTTGGAGAGGTGACCTGTCCAAAGTGACCCAGTGCATCAGTGACAAGACTGCCTGACTCCCATCTCATCCCCTTTTCCTTGATATGCTGTCTCCTACTCTGGACCTCAAGGTGTAGGGGGTGTTGGAGATTTCCACTTGCACAGAACCTCAGAGGAGGACAGCATATCCTAGAGGTGAGGGCGTAGGCTCCTGAGACAGAGGTCCTGGGTTCGAATCCTTGCTTTCCCTTGTGTTAGCTGTGTGACATCGGGTGGGGTACTTGACCTCTTTGTGCCTCAGTGTTCTCATCTAACAGAGTGGTTGTAAGGGTCGAATAATATAAAGCAGGCAAAGCACTCAGTACAGTGCTTGGCACATAGCAGGTACTCAATAAATGATATTTATCATTACTTTTGCTAAGACTGCATGGTAGTATTGGTTGGAAGAGATTATCAGTGGTTTTATAAGAGAACTACTATTTCAGGTACCAAGGAATTGCCTAACTTGTTTTTTTACAAGCACCATGAAAACCTGCCTTCCTCCAAATGGAGGGATATTCTTGGCAGAGTTTTGGGAAAATATCTATGTGACTGAGGTTCCTTGAAGGAACGGTGTTGTTGAGGATGAGACTGGAAAAGCAGGTTGATACTAAAATGTTGTTGGCCTCCAGTACTGGGAGCTTTGCTCTCTCCTGCAGTGGTGGGGAGACGTGGCTGATTCTGGAGTAGGGCAGTTTTTCATTTCTCTTGAATTACTTGTTTTTCCTGCTCCTCTGATGTGAGGGCTGTCACGAGCCCGAATGATGGCTGCCCCCATCACGTGTGCACATGCACACGCACAGGAGCACACCTGCCACCGTGGGGTATTTAGTATTTCAATCACCTTGAGGTTGTCGCCGAGGAGGCTGGTGTCGCTGGCAGCCACGTCAGAATGCAGAACGAGCTGGGATGTCATGGTCGGCCGGTAACGGGCTTGTCAGTTCTAGATTGAGGGGCATGGAAATCTCTGATGTGGGTGCAGAGATGCTGAGGATGCCGGCAGAGGGGGAGGAAAGGGGGCAAGACGCTGCTTGCAGACAGAGAGAGGAGAGCCCCCTTCCTGCAAATGCTTTAGGATTCGTCCCCAGGAAGGGGGCAGCCGGGCATTTTAGCAAAGTTTGCTTCTACCTTCTCACCTCACCTCCTGTTGCTGATTTCAGATGACTAGAGTCCACGCCTCTCTCCTTCGCTTGCTTGGTACTTTATTTACCGTATTTTGCCAATTCTTATTTGCTGGGGGTGAGCAGAGACGTGGCTGAGAGAAAGGAAAGCGGGAGGATTCTGATGGATGGCTGCAAATGAAAGCTCTGGGGAATTTGGTCTTTGGGTGATGCAGTCCCTGTCACCTCCATCAGGGACTCAGTGGTATGTGTCCCTGGTGACCCTCTTGGTTAGAGGTGGCAAACTGGCAGTACTGCAGGCTACTTGGTGGTGGTTTTGGCTTCCACCGGAGTGGATTTTTTTCAATACTGGAATGAGATGGCAAGATTTTAAAATTGAATTTTTTGATATAAAAATAGGGATTCTGGCTTCTCTTGAAAACCAGGCTATTTGGTGACACTGGTCTGCATTTACCCTTGGCAGCAATCTGTAAGTGATGGATAGACTCTGCCCTGCTCTAAATAGGGCAAGAATTCTTGAGTTCCCCAATGTCCCCACCTGGTCCCTTGACCCATTAACTTGACTGGCCCGGCCCTGTCAACATGAGTTTGTGAGCCCCGATTTGGGCCAACCTCTTCGTTTTAAAAGTGAAAGCACTGAGGTTCAGAGAGGGACTGTGATTTACCCAAGGTCACACAGCCTTCCCTGTGAGCAGAGTAGGCTCCCTTTGCATGATATGATTTGAGGGGCGGTAGAAAAGATTGACTTTTTTCCCAACTTCCCTATGAAAAAATTGACCTCCCATCCTTGCCATCTGCTCCATAAAAGCCTGCAGTGGGTCCAGGAAAGAAATATTCAGCCATATTACATATCTGGCCTCCTTTACATCATACGCCATATCTTTTGCTGCTTCTACTTGCTTGCACCGTCAGCCTCATTGTGCCTCTCAGGCTCAGGTAGACTGAATGGTGTCACCTCTGGAAGCTGCGTAGTGGAGCCAGAGGCCTGGAATATTCAGCTGTAGCCCAAGCCAGAGTCTCCTCATCTGGCGAGGAAGCTCATAACCTCAGGAGCTTGTTGTGAAAATGAAAACAAAGTGTAGGATGTGCCCTGCATTGTAGTGGTCACACTGGCAAAAACTGGTAACTCAACATTAGAACTTATTATTCTAGACAGATTCAGAGCTGCAGGTGCCCCAAGAGATCATATTGTCCAACTGGCTCATTTTTACGCTTAGAACCATGACACGTGCTCATGGTAAAATGAAAGGGTCAAGCAGAATGTAAAGTACAATGTAAAAGGCTTTCTGTCTCTCATCACCTCCATCTCGTCTCATTTCCCTAGAGGCAAGCACTGTTACGTTTCTTGTGTACTCTTCCAGAAATTTTATTTGCACATACATCATAAATAACTTGCCTTCTATATTTTGACACAAATATAATCAGATGACTCATGCTGTGCTGATATCTGCATTTTTATTTAACAATATGTAGTAGATCTCTTTTCACGTGAGTGCGTATGGATCTCTCTCTCTTTTTTTTTCATTTTCAACGGCTGCTTTTTCACAGGGCAATTATACAATAGCTCACGGGTCAAGAAACATTCTGTAAAGAGCCAATATTTTAGGCTTTGTGGGTCATAGGGTCTCCGTACCATCTCCTGCTCCTCCGGATTCTTTTAACAATGCTTTAAAAACATAAGACCAGGGCTTCCCTGGTGGCGCAGTGGTTGAGAGTCTGCCTGCCGATTCAGGGGAAACGGGTTCGTGCCCCGGTCCGGGAAGATCCCACATGCCGCGGAGCGGCTGGGCCCGTGAGCCATGGCTGCAGAGCCTGCACGTCCGGAGCCTGTGCTCCGCAACGGGAGAGGCCACAACAGTGAGAGGCCCGCGTACCGCAAAAAAAACAAAAACAAAAAAACGTAAGACCATTCTTAGCTCACAAGCCATACAAAAACAGGCTGTGGCCAGATTTGGTCTATGGCTGTAGCTCATTTACAAAGTCCCTTGGGTGGCCAGTTAGGTTGTTACTATCAACAAGGCTGCAATGGATATCTTTTTTTTTTTTTTTTTGTGGTACGCGGGCCTCTCATTGTTGTGGCCTCTCCCGTTGCGGAGCACAGGCTCCGGACGCGCAGGCTCAGCGGCCATGGCTCACGGGCCCAGCTGCTCCACGGCATGTGGGATCCTCCCGGACTGGGGCACGAACCTGCGACCCCTGCATCGGCAGGTGCACTCTCAACCACTGCGCCACCAGGGAAGCCCTGCAATGGATATCTTTGTGTTGCATCTTTCAGTGTTTTTTGAGTTTATTTGGAGGATAAATTCATAGCCATGAAATCTCTGGGATGTACTTTTGAGTCATGACAGATAACGTCCCAGCCTCCTCATTTTAAAGACAGTTCAAGAAATCCAGTGAAGAGTCCAGAGTCCCCCAGCTTGTCAATGGCAGAAGATGGACTTGAAATTACTTTCCCAGCACTTAACCAGGGTGCTTTCCACCATAGTGCTGGCTCTATCCCTGGCTGAGGGCTCACATGGAACTTGTTGGGCACATGGAGGTGGAAAGACCCAAGTTCCCTCAAGCCACAGAGCAAGGTTACAGCAACTAGGGACCTGAGCGCTCTCAGATGCCTTCTCCTTTCTGCCTCTTATTTCTGCTTTTTGTAGGCATACTCATTCCTGCTTTAGATCCACTATTTGCCACGATCAGGGGCTGTGATCACAGCTGTGCCGTGATGACTGCCAGCAGCTCCAAAGTCAGTTTGTAGCATTTCCATGGCCAAAAGGAAAGAGGCATGTATCACAAAGAGGGCTTTGGGCTGCAAGTAACAGAAAACTCAGGCCCAAAATAATTCAGATAAAAAGGGAATTTATTATATCACATAATTGGAAGTCTAGTCAGCATACGGTCAGTGCTATGGTGAGTGCTCATGGACCCTGGGTCTTTCCATTTCCCGCTTTTATTCTCTGTGTTGGCTTCATCTTTTTTAAAAAATTGAAATATAGTTGCTCTACAGTGTTATACAAGTTACAGGTGTATAGTATAGTGGTTCACAATTTTTAAAGGTTATATTCCATTTCTAGTTATTATAAAATATTGGCTACATTCCCTGTGTTGTACACTATATCCTTGTAGCTTATTTTATGCCTAATCGTTTGTATCTCTTACTCCCCTACCCCTATTTTACCCCTCTCCCCTTCCCTCTCCCCAGTGGTAACCACTAGTTTGTTCTCTATATCTGTGAGTCTGCTTCTTCTTTGTTATAGTCACTAGTTTGTTGTATTTTTTAGATTCCATATAAGTGATATCATATAGTATTTGTCTTTCTCTGTCTGACTTAGTTCACTTAGCATAATGTCCTCCAAGTCAATCCATGTTGTTGCAAATGGCAAAATTTCATTTTTTAATGGTTAATATTATATTGTGTGTGTTTGTGTGTGTGTGTGTGTTTGTGTATATATATATATAGATATGCCACATCTTCTTTATTCACTCATCTGTTTTATGGACACCTAGATTGCTTCTGTATCTTGGCAGTTGTAAATAATGCTGCTATGAACATTGGGATGCATGTATCTTTTTGAATTAGTGTTTTTGTTTTTTCAGATATATACCGAAGAGTAGAATTGCTGGGTCATGTGGTAGTTCTATTTTTAGGTTTCTGAGAAACCTCCATACTATTTTCCACAGCAGCTACACCAATTTATATTCTCACCAACAGTGTATGAGGGTTCAGTGTTGGCTTCATCTTTAAACCATTGGTAGGGTGGTTGGATGAGTTCCCAGCGTCACATGCAGACCCAACCACAATCTGTGACTTCCTAGACATATACTTAACACACTTCCTCTCATTGGCCAGAATTGGGTCACATGGCAGATATTAACTCAATTACTGATAAGAAGGATGAGATTACCATCACTGGCTTAGAAAAATTATCTGGGGTTGAATGGATTCGGGACATTTACCACCCTATCTATTATACTTATCTCTCAAATTAGGTCTAGAAAATTGCAGAGAAGGATTTGGGTTGGCTTGTCTTGGATCATATGTCCACCTCTTGATCCAATCCCTGTGGTCAATAAGATGGGGCTTTAGAGTTGCCAAGCTTGGATGAGGCAGCTACTCCTTGACCAGTGGCTATGGTATAAGAATGGTGCCCGTTTTGAGAATGGATGGAGGATAAGGAGAATCTGCTTCCTTAAAATAAAGGCACTCTGTTGTGTCCACCACACCCTTCAGGAGATCCCAGGTCTTAGGAGGCAGCCTAAGGAAAGGAGGAGCACTGGAACTTGAGTCAGACTTCTTAGATGAACATTGGGACTGTGCAGACCACTGGGCTTGATTTACTCTTTCTCTGCTTGAGTCTGTCCAATGAGGGGTCATCGTGCCTAGGGAGCCTGTTCACAGGTGCCTTGCAAGGATCAATGAGAACATGTTGAAAAGAAAGCAAGGGAGCCTTCAGACATTATAACTTAAGTGAGGGATCCTGGTTGGTCCCATGGTGTCTCTGGGCATCAGGGGCAAGGGCTCTTTCTCTCCTGGTTCTGTATACTTATAAACCAATGTTGTGGGACAGGAGTAGACTTGGAGGAAGGGGGCTGGAGGGGAAGAGGGATGGCAGAGGCACTGATGCAGAGACGGAGCTTCAGAGGGAGGCTTCCCTGAGTCTCTGTTGCCCCCTGCTCCCCTCTCCAGAGGCCCTGCAGAGCTGCTCCTGCCATATTTCTTTCTTTTTTTTTTCTCCTTCTGACATTTCTTTATTTGGGTACCTGAGTGATTAGACTGCCAGTTCCTAACAGATTGCTTTCTTGTCCTTCCTTTTTAATGATTGCGTTGTTACAATTCAAAAGATTTATTCAACCAAACTTTGCTTTTGACCTTCTGGCTTTCTGCTAATAATTTTTTTTTTAAGCTTAAAAGGTTCATTCTCTTTTGCATCTTTGAAATGTATTTGGAACATGACTGCAGATTTCAAACGGTTCTGCTATGCATTCAACCCATTCATTCATTCATTCAGCAAATATTTATCATGATCTGTGCCAGGTTTTAGGCATAGAAGAGGGGGAAAACAGACAGGGTTCCTACCATGTAAAGCTTATGTTCTAGTGGTACAGTGAGCAGAAGGCCACTGCTATTCCTCTTCTCCCTGACAAGGCACTCATTGCCTTGCCTGGAGACATGGGCATGCTTTTGGAGCCAGTCTCCAAGAAAGGGCAGGTGAGAAAATATTAAGGACTAAGAAGACAACTTAGAGAAATGTGGTTCCTTTCCCACGAAGGTTTCAAGTGAAATGGCAGCCATCTTATACCTCCCACCTGCTAGCTGTGTTACCCTGAGTAAGACACTTACCCTCCCTTAGACTCAGTGTAGCCATCTACAAAATGGAGACAACAGGACTTTCTCATAAGGTCACCGTGAAGATTAAATTAGATCATCCAAGGGAGGCTACACATTGCGTAGGTAAAGGCCATAGGCTCTGGGGTCAAACTGACTCATTCACATCCTGGCTCTGTCTCTCTCTAGCAATGTGGCCTTGAGCAATTTAGTTTAACCTCCCCGTGCCTCAGTTTCCTGATCTTCAAAATGGGAATAGCAATTATTTCTACCTCATAGGATTGTTGTAAGGATTGAGTAAATCATGTCAAGTCTTTGGTCCACACCCAGCATCTAGCAGTGCTTAACAAAACTTATTATACCTACCTAAAAGTCGTTCTCCCGCAAATAAGACTAATTTATAACTTGTAAGGCATTCTAATGGCATCTGTTTATTTCGCTTTTTAGAAAAGGAGCATCAGTAGAAGGTCATCACTCTTAGCTGAGCCTTTTCAAGCCCTGCCTCAGGACACAGATGTGCTGTCACTCTGTGCTCATCATTCATTGGGCACGTTATAATCAAGCCTGCAGTTCTCACACTGAGTGTGATCAGTGCAGGCAGAGACACACGATCAAAGCTAGGCAGAGCAAGATGTGGGAAATGGCTCTCCAAGAGCTTGCTTGGAGAAAAAACACATGCACATATGACTAAAAACAACAGTAAGAGCCACCTTGGAGTGGCCAGGTGGTGGGTAACCAAGGGCTCCTGAGAAGGGAAAGAAATCCATGATGTCATGTCATCCTTAGCAATATTAACTGGTGGAGTGACTTTGGGCAAATTGCTAGACCTTTCTGTGCCCCTGCTCTCTCATGTGTTGAGAGAGGGAGAGAGAATGAATCATATTTTGTTAGAGAGCCCAAATTGGTTCCCACAGAAGGGCTTTCTTTGGCTGATAGAGGTTTTACAGTTTTGACTTAGTTATCAAGACTTAAAACTTCAGAAATTTTATAGGAAACTAGATATCGGAGCAGCTGGCACTAGGTAGATGGAGTTGAGTAGCCAATTCCCACCTTTAGGTGAGGAATGTGTTTTCCAGGGCCCTTCACTCCCAATAGACTCTTTCCACCCGCCCACTTGTCTCATTAAGGTTTGCTGCCTGGATCTTGTCAACATAGGAGTTTGTGACACGTTGAACAGGTGATCTCCTTAGCATCTTTTTATTTTCTCATGAGATTACTAAGTAGGGCAAAGGTTACTATATCTTTTTACCTGAAGAGGAAATAGTGAGTGTCAGAGAGATTGCTATTTGAACAAGCAAGGAGATGGAGAGCATTGGTGGGATTTGAAAATAGGTCTCACCTCCTCATTTATTACTTTCCTCTCCACTGTTTGATCTCTTCTCTTGGACCCATGCCATTCTATTCACTCTTATGATGATGATGTTAATAATAATAATAGCTGTTGTTCAGTGAGTATTTAGTGTGTCTTAGTTACCTTCTATCACTTAATTATTTTGAGCTGTTGGTATCAATATCCCCATATTTGTAGAAGAGGAGATAGAGGTTCAAAGAAGCCAGTAATTTGTCTGTAGCAACACAGTTATGAAGAGTGGAGCCAATATTTGAACTCAGGTCTATCTGACGCGAAATCCCTTGTTTTGAACCTTAAGAGTCACATACACTTGCAAAGACAGGGCCAACCACTTGTCCCATTAAGTAACAGTGGTATGTGAATTTTAGAGGGATTCATTTTTCACCCCAAAGGAATGCTCATTTCCCATGCTTTTAGCGTGAGATCCTGTGAATACACAAATCATCAAGTGTGATGCTCTTAGCAATATACTCACCAAAGAGGAGCGAGAACCCTCCAGAGAGTTCAGGGGGTATCATCGTTATGAGAAAGGAAGCTCCGGCTGTCACGCTGGTTGTGGCAGTGTAGTAACATCACTCCCAGAATCATGGAGAGGTGAAGTCACAGCCCAGCTGAGCTTCATTCCCAGAGCCCTGAGGCTGTGCTTCCGGCACAGTTGGACTCAGCGATCTCCTGTGAGACCACCTGGCCTGGTTTGTCGTAACATCGCACATTTATAGGATCTTAGGTTGGAAGACACGATAGCAGTCACCTGCACCATTTTTCTGCTGGGATCTTTGTTATAAACCCCCATCAAGCACCTTCTACGCTAAGCTGAAAGATGTCTGGTGATGGCAGACTCAGAGCTCTATAAAGCAGTCCTTTCCACATTGGTTAAAAGTGCCTTTATTATAGCAGGTTCAAGCCTGCATACCCGTCTGACCCACTCTTTATTGCTTTGTCCACTGGTGCACTGTCTCCTCTCTGCTGGATACATCAACCCTTCAAGTTGTACTGCGGTAAATTTGTTCCTAGCAGGTGGTCACTCCTGGTTTATAAATACCCACATTTGCCTAAACTGTCCTACATAGAAGAGAAGTGTTCCCAGATTCCTTACCACCTGTGCTGGTTGTTTTCTGTTTGCCCCTCCTCTCTGTATCCATTTCCAGTGTTTTCTGGCTTGCTCCTGCCTCGGGAGATTGACACTTTCTGGGCTACTTCACCTGGGCTGCTTTTGCTGACTTGCACCATATTGGGTTAGAAGTGGAACTGAGTGATTAGAAGGCATGAGGAGAGAGAGGACTGGGTTTCCTTGCTTCCACAAGGCTCTCTGGTTGGGACTGCCTCCCTCCTTCTCTGTAGTGCCTGCTGGTGGTCTCTCCTGCGTGGATCTGGGTCTTCCTGCAATCGGACAACACTGCTCCCTACCTTTACCCTTCAGCCTTACAGAGTCCATGAGTGTCCCCTGTTGCTAGTCTCCAGGTGCCTCAGCATCCCTCGTTTGTTGCTTAACTCTCCCTGTGCTTCTAGCAGTAGCCCCTTCATCGACATTTCCTTTGTGGGGAATTCCGTCTCCTCCTCTGACCCTGAACGGATGCACTGTCTTGTTGCCCACTGTTAAATTTGCTCAAGTGCACTGTGTATTTTTGTTGTTGTTGTTGTTGATTTCTCAAATGATCAGGCCCAGTACAATTGCCAGGGTTGCATGTGCTATTAGCCACTGGCACACACTGTCGCACACTGTCAGCCCACCCTGTGTTTACTTAAAATTGTTAGGTCTTTTTGGTGGGATCAGGTGTCAAGCCCATCTTTGGAGGCAGGTTATCTCGGTTCAAATCTTCATCCTATATTATTTTTCTTTTTCTTCCTTCCTTCCTTCCTTCCTTCCTTCCTTCCTTCCTTCCTTCCTTCCTTCCTTCCTTCCTTCCTCCCTTCCTCCCTCCCTCCCTCCCTCCCTCCCTCCCTCCCTTCCTTCCTACATCTTTAACATCTTTATAAAGTATAATTACTTTACAATGGTGTGTTACTTTCTGCTTTATAACAAAGTGAATAAGTTATACATATACATATGTTCCCATATCTCTTCCCTCTTGCGTCTCCCTCCCTCCCACCCTCCCTATCCCACCCCTCTAGGTGGTCACAAAGCTGATCTCCCTGTGCTATGTGGCTGCTTCCCACTAGCTATCTATTTTACATTTGGTAGTGTACATATGTCCATGCCACTCTCTCACTTTGTCACAGCTTACCTTTCCCCTTCCCCATATCCTCAAGTCCATTCTCTAGCAGGTCTGTGTCTTTATTCCCATCTTACCCCTAGGTTCTTCATGACATTTTTTTTCCTAGATTCCATATATATGTGTTAACATATAGTATTTGTCTTTCTCTTTCTGACTGACTTCACTCTGTATGACAGACTCTAGGTCCATCCACCTCACTACAAATAACTCAATTTCGTTTCATTTTATGGCTGAGTAATATTCCATTGTATATATGTGCCACATCTTCTTTATCCATTCATCCGATGATGGGCACTTAGGTTGCTTCCATCTCCGGGCTATTGTAAATAGAGCTGCAATGAACATTTTGGTACATGACTCTTTTTGAATTATGGTTTTCTCAGGGTATATTCCCAGTAGTGGGATTGCTGGGTCATATGGTAGTTTTATTTGTAGTTTTTTCAGGAACCTCCATACTGTTCTCCATAGTGGCTGTAACAATTCACATTCCCACCAGCAGTGCAAGAGTGTTCCCTTTTCTCCACACCCTCTCCAGCATTTATTGTTTCTAGATTTTTTGATGATGGCCATTCTGACCGGTGTGAGATGATATCTCATTGTAGTTTTTATTTGCATTTCTCTAATGATTAATGATGTTGAGCATTCTTTCATGTGTTTGTTGGCAGTCTGTATATCTTCTTTGGAGAAATGTCTATTTAGGTCTTCTGCCCATTTTTGGATTGGGTTGTTTTTTTTTTGTTATTAAGCTGCATGAGGTGCTTATATATTTTGGAGATTAATCCTTTGTCAGTTGCTTCATTTGCAAATATTTTCTCCCATTCTGAGGGTTGTCTTTTGGTCTTGTTTATGGTTTCCTTTGCTGTGCAAAAGCTGTGAAGTTTCATTAGGTTCCATTTGTTTATTTTTGTTTTTATTTCCATTTCTCTAGGAGGTGGGTCAAAAAGGACCTTGCTGTGATTTATGTCATAGAGTGTTCTGCCTATGTTTTCCTCTAAGAGTTTGATAGTTTCTGGCCTTACATTTAGGTCTTTAATGCATTTTGTGCTTATTTTTGCATATGTGTTAGGGAGTGTTCTAATCTCATACTTCTACATGGGCCTGTCCAGTTTTCCCAGCACCACTTATTGAAGAGGCTGTCCTTTCTCCACTGTACATTCCTGCCTCGTTTATCAAGGATAAGGTGACCATATGTGCGTCGGTTTATCTCTGGGCTTTCTATACTGTTCCATTGATCTATATTTCTGTTTTTGTGCCAGTACCATAGTGTCTTGATTACTGTAGGTTTGTAGTATAGTCTGAAGTCAGGGAGCCTGATCCCTCCAGCTCCGTTTTGTGTTCTCAAGATGGCTTTGGCTCTTCGGGGTCTTTTGTGTTTCCATACAAATTGTGAAATTATTTGTTCTAGTTCTGTGAAAAATGCCAGTGGTAGTTTGATAGGGATTGCATTGAATCTGTAGATTGCTTTGGGTAGTAGAGTCATTTTCACATTGTTGATTTTTCTAATCCAAGAACATGGTATGTCTCACCATCTATTTGTATCATCTTTAATTTCTTTCATCAGTGTCTTATAGTTTTCTGCATACAGGTCTTGTCTCCTTAGGTAGGATTATTCCTAGGTATTTTATTCTTTTTGTTGCAGTGGCAAATGGGAGTATTTTCTTAATTTCACTCTCAGATTTTTCATCATTAGTGTATAGGAATGTCAGAGATTTCTGTGCATTAATTTTGTATCCTGCTACTTTACCAAATTCATTGATTAGCTCTAGTAGTTTTCTGGAAGCATCTTTAGGATTCTCTATATATATTATCGTGTCATCTGCAAACAGTGCCAGCTTTACTTCTTTTTTTCTGATTTGGATTCCTTTTATTTCCTTTTATTCTCTGATTGCTGTGGCTAAAACTTCCAAAACTAATTTGAATAAGAGTGGTAAGAGTGGACAACCTTGTCTTGTTCCTGATCTTAGTGGAAATGGTTTCAGTTTTTCACCACTGAGGACGATATTGGCTATGTGTTTGTCATATATGGCCTTTATTATGTTGAGGAAAGTTCCCTCTATGCCTACTTTCTGCAGGGTTTTTATCATAAATGGATGTTGAATTTTGTCAAAAGCTTTCTCTGCATCTATGGAGATGATAATATGGTTTTTCTCCTTCAATTTGTTAATATGGTGTATCACGTTGATTGATTTGCATATATTGAAGAATCGTTGCATTCCTGGAACAAACCCCACTTGATCGTGATGTATGATCCTTTTAATGAGCTGTTGGATTCTGTTTGCTAGTATTTTGTGGAGGATTTTTGCACCTAGGTTCATCAGTGATATTGGCATGTAGTTTTCTTTCTTTGTGACATCCTTGTCTGGTTTTGGTATCAGGGTGATGGTGGCCTCATAGAATGAGTTTGGGAGTGTTCCTCCCTCTGCTATATTTTGGAAGAGTTTGAGAAGGATAGGTGTTAGCTCTTCTCTAAATGTTTGATAGAATTCGCCTGTGAAGCCAACTGGTCCTGGGTTTTTGTGTGTTGTAAGATTTTTAATCACAGTTTCAACTTCAGTGCTTGTGATTGGTCTGTTCATATTTTCTATTTATTCCTGGTTCAGTCTCAGCAGGTTGTGCATTTCTAAGAATTTGTCCATTTCCTCCAGGTTGTCCATTTTACTGGCATTGAGTTGCTTGTAGTAATCTCTCATGATCTTTTTTATTTCTGCAGTGTCAGTTGTTACTTCTCCTTTTTCATTTCTAATTCTATTGATTTGAATCTTCTCCGTTTATTTCTTGATGAGTCTGGCTAATGGTTTATCAATTTTTTTATCTTCTCAAAGAACTAGCTTTTAGTTTTATTGATCTTTGCTATCGTTTCCTTCATTTCTTTTTCATTTATTTCTGATCTGATTTTTATGATTTCTTTCCTTCTGCTAACTTTGGGTTTTTTTGTTCTTCTTTCTCTAATTGCTTTAGGTGCAAGGTTAGGTTGTTTATTCGAGATGTTTCATGTTTCTTAAGGTAGGATTGTATTGCTATAAACTTCCCTTGTAGAACTGCTTTTGCTGCATCCCATAGGTTTTGGGTTCTTGTGTCTCCATTGTCATTTGTTTCTAGGTATTTTTGATTTCCTCTTTGATTTCTTCAGTGATCACTTCGTTATTAAGTAGTGTATTGTTTAGCCTCCATGTGTTTGTATTTTTTACAGATCTTTTCCTGTAATTGATATCTAGTCTCATAGCGTTGTGTTTGGAAAAGATACTTGATACAATTTCAATTTTCTTAAATTTATCAAGGCTTGATTTGTGACCCACGATATGATCTATCCTGGAGAATGTTCCATGAGCACTTGAGAAAAATGTGTATTCTGTTGTTTTTGGATGGAATGTCCTATAAATATCAATTAAGTCCATCTTGTTTAATGTATCATTTAAAGCTTGTGTTTCCTTATTTATTTTCATTTTGGATGATCTGTCCATTGGTGAAAGTGGGGTGTTAAAGTCCCTACTATGAATGTGTTACTGTCGATTTCCCCTTTTATGGCTGTTAGTATTTGCCTTATGTATTGAGGTGCTCCTATGTTGGGTGCATCAATATTTACAATTGTTATATCTTCTTCTTGGATCGATCCCTTGATCATTATGTAGTGTCCTTCTTTGTCTCTTGTAATAGTCTTTATTTTAAAGTCTATTTTGTCTGATATGAGAATTGCTACTCCAGCTTTCTTTTGATTTCCATTTGCATGGAATATCTTTTTCCATCCCCTCACTTTCAGTCTGTATGTGTCCCTCAGTCTGAAGTGGGTCTCTTGTAGACAGTGTATATATGGGTCTTGTTTTGTATCCATTCAGCCAGTCTGTGTCTTTTGGTGGAAGCATTTAATCCATTTACATTTAAGGTAATTATCGATATGTATGTTCCTATTCCCATTTTCTTAATTGTTTTGGGTTTGTTATTGTAGATCTTTTCCTTCTCTTGTGTTTCTTGCCTAGGGAAGTTCCTTTAGCATTTGTTGTAAAGCTGGTTTGGTGGTGCTGAACTCTCTCAGCTTTTGCTTGTCTGTAAAGTTTTTAATTACTCCATCAAATCTGAATGAGATCCTTGCTGGGTAGAGTAATGTTGGTTGTAGTTTTTTCTCCTTCATCACTTTAAATATGTCCTGCCACTCCGTTCTGACTTGCAGAGTTTCTGCTGAAAGATCAGCTGTTAACCTTATGGGGATTCCCTTGTGTGTTATTTGTTGTGTTTCCCTTGCTGCTTTTAATATGTTTTCTTTGTATTTAATTTTTGACAGTTTGATTAATACGTGTCTTGGTGTGTTTCTCCTTGGATTTATCCTATATGGGACTCTCTGTGCTTCCTGGGCTTGATTAACTATTTCCTTTCCCATATTAGGGAAGTTTTCAACTCTAATCTCTTCAAATATTTTCTCAGTCCCTTTCTTTTTCTCTTCTTCTTCTGGGACCCCTATAATTCGAATGTTGCTGCGTTTAATGTTTTCCCAGAGGTATCTGAGACTGTCCTCAGTTCTTTTCATTCTTTTTTCTTTATTCAGCTCTACAGTAGTTATTTCCACTATTTTATCTTCCACGTCACTTATCGGTTCTTCTGCCTCTGTTATTTCGCTATTGATCCCATCTAGAGTATTTTTAATTTCATTTATTGTGATGTCCATTGTTGCTTGTTTTCTCTTTAGTTTTCTAGATCCTTGTTAAATGTTTCTTGCATTTTCTCTATTCTATTTCCAAGATTTTGGATCATCTTTACTATCATTACTCTGAATTCTTTTTCAGGTAGACTGCCTATTTCCTCTTCATTCGTTAGGTCTGGTGGGTTTTTGTCTGCTCCTTTGTCTGCTGTGTGTTTTTCTGTAGTCTCATTTTGCTTATCTTACTGTGTTTGGGGTCTTCTTTTTGCAGCCTGCAGGTTCGTAGTTCCTGTTGTTTTTGGTGTCTGCCCCCAGTGGCTAAGGTTGGTTCAGTGGGTTGTGTAGGCTTCCTGGTGGAGGGGACTAGTGCCTGTGTTCTGGTAGATGAAGCTGGATCTTGTCTTTCTGGTTGGCAGGTCCACGTTTGGTGATGTGTCTGTGGCCTTACTATGATTTTAGGCCGCCTCTCTGCTAATGGGTGGGTTTGTGTTCCTGTCGTGCTAGTTGTTTGGCATAGGGTGACCAGCACTGTAGCTTGCTGGTCGTTGAGTGAAGCTGGGTGTTGGTGTTGAGATGGAGGTCTCTGGGAGATTTTCGCCATTTGATATTATGTGGAGCTGGGAGGTCTCTTGTGGACCAGTGTCCTGAAGTTAGCTCTCCCACCTCAGAGATACAGCACTGACTCCTGGCTGCAGCACCAAGATCCTTTCATACACACTGCTCAGAATAAAAGGGAGAAGAAGTAGAAGGAAAGAAACACAGAGGATAAAATAAAATAAAATAAAATAAAGTTATTAAAAATGATTATTAAGAAAAACAATTTTTTAAGTAAAAAAAGAAACAGACAAAAGATGGATGGACAGAATCCTAGGACAAAGGTGAAAGCAAAGCTATATAGACAAAATCTCACACAGAAGCATACACATACACATTCACAAAAAGAGGAAAAGGGGAAAAAATAATATATCACGCTCTCAAAGTCCACCTCCTCAATTTGGGATGATTCATTGTGTATTCAGGTATTCCACCGATGTGGGGTACATCAAGTTGATTGTGGAGATTTAATCCGTTGCTTCTGAGGTTGCTGGGAGAAATTTCCCTTTGTCTTCTTTGTTCGCACTGCTCATGGGGTTCAGCTTTGGATTTGACCCCGCCTCTGTGTGTAGGTCGCCGGAGGGCGTCTGTTCTTCGCTCAGACAGGATGGGGCTAAAGGAGCAGCTGATTCGGGGGCTCTGGCTCCCTCTGGCTGGGGGGAAGGGAGGGGCATGGAGTGCGGGATGAGCCTGTGGCGGCAGAGGCCAGCGTGACGTTGCACCAGCCTTAGGCCCACAGAGCTTTCTCCCAGGGAAGTCGTCCCTGGATCCCGGGACCCTGGCAGTGGCGGGCTGCACAGGCTCCCCAGAAGGGAGGTGTGGATAGTGACCTGTGCTTGCACACAGGCTTCTTGGTGGTGGCAGCAGCGGCCTTAGCGTCTCATGCCCGTCTCTGGGGTCCGTGCTGATAGCCGTGGATCGCGCCCGCCTCTGGAGCTCCTTTAAGCAGCACTCTTAGTCCCCTCTCCTCGCGCACCAGGAAACAAAGAGGCAAGAAAAAGTCTCTTGCCTCTTCGGCAGCTCCAGACCTTGTCCCGGACTCCCTCCCGGCTAGCTGTGGTGCACTAACCCCTCAGGCTGTGTTCACGCAGCCCGTCCTCTCCCTGCGATCCGACCAAAGTCTGAGCCTCAGCTCCCAGCCCCTGCCCTCCCCGGCGGGTGAGCAGACAAGCCTCTCGGGCTGATGAGTGCTGGTCGGCACCCATCCTCTGTGCGGGAATCTCTCGGCTTTGCCCTCCGCACCCCTGTGGCTGTGCTCTCCTCTGCGGCTCCGAAGCTCCCCCACTCTGCCACCCGCAGTCTCCGCCCGCGAAGGGGCTTCCTAATGTGTGGAAACTTTTCCTTCTTCACAGCTCCCTCCCAGAGGTGCAGGTCCCGTCCCTATTCTTTTGTCTCAGTTTATTCTTTTTTCTTTTGCCCTACCCAGGTACGTGGGGGGTTTCTTGCCTTTTGGGAGGTCTGAGGTCTTCTGCCAGCGTTCAGTAGGTGTTCTGTAGGAGTTGTTCCACGTGTAGATGTATTTCTGATGTATCTGTGGGGACGAAGGTGATCTCCGCCTCTTACTCTTCCGCCATTTTCCCCCTCTCTTATTTTTATTTTTTGTTATAGTTGATTCACAATGTTGTATTATTTTCAGGTGTATAGCAAAGTGATTCAGTTACACACATATCTATTCTTTATATATATATATTTTCAGACTCAAATAACGTACACCTTTCAGACTCAAATTAACGTGCACCTTAATTTTTTCTTCTGTCAAATGGGATGATAGTAGTATTCATCTCAAAAAAACTGTTGTGAGAATTAAGTGATTTATTACACATTAATTTATTATACATTAATCACTTAGAACAGGGCATGATACATGGTAAGCTTTGAATAAATGTTACTTTCATCACGATCACCATTTTTTACATATATAATGGAACATTGTTTTTGAATTTTATTTTTTTGTACACAGGTTCTTATTAGTTATTCATTTTATACATATTAGCGTATATATGTCAATCCTAATCTCCCAGTTTATCACACCATCAACCCCTCCCCACCCCGCCACTTTGCCACCTTGATGTCCATACGTTTGTTCTCTACATCTGTGTCTCTATTTCTGCCCTGCAAACTGGTTCATCTGTACCATTTTTCTAGGTTCCATGTATATGTATTAATATACGATATTTGTTTTTCTCTTTCTGACTTACTTCACTCGGTATGACAGTCTCTAGATCCATCCATGTCTCAACAAATGACCCAATGTCCTTCCTTTTTATGGCTGAGTAATATTCCACTGTATATACGTACCACATCTTCTTTATCCATTAATCTGTCTATGGGCATTTAGGTTACTTCCATGACCTGGCTACTGTAAATAGTGCTGCAATGAACATTGGGGTGCATGTGTCTTTTTGAATTATGGTTTTTTCTGGGTATATGCCCAGTAGTGGGATTGCTGGGTCATATGGCAGTTCTATTTGTAGTTGTTTAAGGAACCTCCATACTGTTCTCCATAGAGAGAACAGGGGTCTTTTGTGTCTCCATACAAATTTTAGGATTTTTTGTTCTAGTTCTGTAACAAATGCCATTGGTAATTTGATAGGGATTGCATTGAATCTGTAGATTACTTTGGGTAGTAGAGTCATTTTCACAATATTGATTCTTCCAATCCAAGAACATGGTATATCTCTCCATCTGTTTATATCATCTTTAATTTCTTTCATCAGTGTCATAGTTTTCTGCATACAGGTCTTTTGTCTCCCTAGGTAGGTTTATTCCTAGGTATTTTATTCTTTTTGTTGCAGTGGTAAATGGGAGTGTTTCCTTAATTTATCTTTCAGATTTTTCATCATTAGTGTATAGTAATGCAAGAGATTTCTGTGCATTAATTTTGTATCCTGCAACTTTACCAAATTCATTGATTAACTCTAGTAGTTTTCTGGTAGCATCTTTAGGATTCTCTATGTATAGCATCATGTCATTGCAAACAGTGACAGTTTTACTTCTTCGTTTCCAATTTGTATTCCTTTTCTTTTTCTCTGATTGCCGTGGCTAGGACTTCCAAAACTATGTTGAATAATAGTGGTGAGAGTGGACATCCTTGTCTTGTTCCTGATCTTAGAGGAAATGCTTTCAGTTTGTCACCATTGAGAATGATGTTGGCTGTGGGTTTGTCATATATGGCCTTCATAATGTTGAGGTAGGTTTGCTCTATGCCCATTTTCTAGAGAGTTTTTATCATAAATGGGTGTTGAATTTTGTCAAAAGCTTTTTCTGCCTCTATTGAGATGATCATATGGTATTTCTTCTTCAATTTGTTAAGATGGTGTATCACATTGATTGATTTGCATATATTGAGGAACCCTTGCACCCTTGGGATAAATCCCACTTGATCATGGTATATGATCCTTTTCATGTGTTTTTGGATTTTGTTTCCTAGTATTCTGTTGAGGATTTTTGCATCTATATTCATCAGGGATATTGGTCTATAATTTTCTTTTCTTTGTAGTATCTTTGTCTGGTTTTGGTATCAGGGTGATGGTGGCCTCACAGAATGAGTTTGGGAGCGTTCCTCCCTCTGCTATATTTTGGAAGAGTTTGAGAAGGATGGGTGTTAGCTCTTCTCTAAATGTTTGATAGAATTCACCTGTGAAGCCATCTGGTCCTGGACTTTTGTTTGTTGTAAGATTTTTAATCACAGTTTCAGTTCATTACTTGTGATTGATCTGTTCATATTTTCTATATCTTCCTGGTTCAGTCTTGGAAGGTTATACTTTTCTAAGAATTTGTCCATTTCTTCCAGGTTGTCCATTTTATTGGCATATAGCTGCTTGTAGTAATCTCTCATGATCCTTTGTATTTCTGCAGTGTTAGTTGTTACTTCTCCTTTTTCATTTCTAATTCTGTTCATTTGAGTCTTCTCCCTTTTTTTCTTGAGGAGGCTGGCTAATGGTTTATCAATTTTGTTTATCTTCTCAAAGAAGCAGCTTTTAGTTTTATTGATCTTTGCTATTGTTTTCTTTGTTTCTATTTCATTTACTTCTGCTCTGATCTTTATGATTTCTTTCCTTCTACTAACTTTGGGTTTTGTTTGTTCTTCTTTCTCTATTTCCTTTAGGTGTAAGGTTAGATTGTTTATTGCGATTTTTCTTGTTTCTTGAGGTAGGATTGTATTGCTTTAAACGTCCCTGTTAGAACTGCTTTTGCTGCATCCCATAGGTTTTGGATCATCATGTTCTCGTTGTCATATGTCTCTAGGTATTTTTTGACTTCCTCTTTGATTTCTTCAGTGATCTCTTGGTCATTTAGTAACGTATTGTTTAGCCTCCATGTGTTTGTGTTTTTTACGTTTTTTCCCCTGTAATTGATTTCTAATCTCATAACGTTCTGGTCAGAAAAGATGCTTGATATGATTTCAATTTTCTTAAAGTTGCTGAGTCTTGATTTGTGACCTAAGATGTGATCTATCCTGGAGAATGTTCTATGTCCACTTGAGAAGTGTAATCTGCTGGTTTTGGATGGAATGTCCTATAAATATCAGTGAAATCTATCTGGTCTATTGTGTCATTAAAAGCTTGTGTTTCCTTATTTTTCTGTTTGGATGATCTGTACATTGGTGTAAGTGAGGTGTTAAAGTCCCCCACTATTATTGTGTTACTGTTGAGTTCCTCTTTTATAGCTGTTAGCAGTTACCTTTTGTATTGAGGTGTTCCTATGTTGGGAGCATATATATTTATAATTGCTATATCTTCTTGGATTGATCCCTTGATCATTATGTAGTGTCCTTCCTTGTCTCTTGTAACATTCTTTATTTTAAAGTCTATTTTATCTGATATGAGTATTGCTACTCCAGCTTTCTTTTGATTTCCATTTGCATGGAATATCTTTTTCCATCCCCTCACTTTCAGTCTATATGTTTCCCTAGTTCTGAAGTTGGTCTCTTGTAGACAGCATATATATGGGTCTTGTTTTTGTACCTGTTCAGCCTGTCTGTGTTTTTTGGTTGGCACATGTAATCCATTCACATTTAAGGTAATTATCGATATCTGTGTTCCTGTTATCATTTTCTCACTTGTTTTGGGTTTGTTTTGGTAGGTCCTTTTCTTCTCTTGTGTTTCCGACTTAGAGAAGTTCCTTTAGCATTTGTTGTAGAGCTGGTTTTGTGGTGCTGAACTCTCTTAGCTTTTGCTTGTCTGTAAAGGTTTCATTTCTCCATCAAATCTGAATGAGATCCTTACTGGGTAGAGTAATCTTGGTTGTAGGTTCTTCCCTTTCATCACTTTAAATATATCATGCCAATTCTTTCTGGCTTGTAGAGTTTCTGCTGAGAAATCAGCTGTTAACCTTATGGGTGTTCCCTTGTATGTTATTTGTCATTTTTCTCTTGTTGCTTTCAATAATTTTTCTTTGTCTTTAATTTTTGTCCATTTGATTATTGTGTATCTCGCTGTGTTTCTCCTGGGTTTATCCTGCTTGGGACTCTCTGTGCTTCCTGGACGTGAGTGGCTATTTCCTTTCCCATGTTAGGGAAGTTTTCGACTATAATCTCTTCAAATCTTTACTTGGGTCCTTTCTCTCTCTCTTCTCCTTCTGGGACCCCTATAATTAGAACGTTGCTGTGTTTAATGTTGTCCCAGAAATCTCTTAAGCTGTCTTCATTTCTTTTCATTCTTTTTTCTTTATTCTGTTCTGTGGCAGTGAATTCCACCATTCTGTCTTCCAGGTCACTTATGCATTCTTCTGCCTCAGTTATTCTGCTATTGATTCCTTCTAGTGTATTTTTCATTTCAGTTATAATATTGTTCATCTCTGTTTGTTTGTTCTTTAATTCTTCTAGGTCTTTGTTAAACATTTCTTGCATCTTCTTGATCTTTGCCTCCATTGTTTTTCCGAGGTCCTGGATCATCTTCACTATCATTATTCTGAATTCTTTTTCTGGAAGGTTGCCTATCTCCACTTCATTTAGTTGTTTTTCTGGGGTTTTATCTTGTTCCTTCATCTGGTACATAGCCCTCTGCCTTTTCATCTTGTCTATCTTTCTGTGAATGTGGGGTTTTTTTTGCACAGGCTGCAGGATTGTAGTTCTTCTTGCTTCTGCTATCTGCCCTCTGGTGGATGAGGCTATCTAAGAGGCCTGTGCAAGTTTCCTGATGGGAGGGACTGGTGGTAGGTAGAGCTGGCTGTTGCTCTGGTGGGCAGAGCTCAGTAAAACTTTACTCTGCTTGTATGCTGGTGGGTGGGGCTGGGTTCCCTTCCTGTTGGTTGTTTGGTGTGAGGCGACCCAACACTGGAACCTACTCCGGCTCTATGGTGGGGCTAATGGCAGACTCTGGGAGAGCTCTCGCCAAGGAGTACTTCCCAGAACTTCTGCCGCCAGCGTCCCTGTCCTCATGGTGAGACACAGCCACCCACCCCCCGCCTCTGCAGGAGACCCTCCAACACTAGCAGGTAGGTCTGGTTCAGTCTCCCATGGGGTCACTGCTCCTTCCCTTGGGTCCCGATGCATACACTACTTTGTGTCTGCCCTCCAAGAGTGGAGTCTCTCTTTACCCCAGTCCTGTCGAAGGCCTGCAATTAAATCCCACTAGCCTTCAAAATCTGATTCTTTAGGAATTCCTCCTCCCGTTGCCAGACCCCCATGTTGGGAAACCTGATGTGGGGCTCAGTACCTTCACTCCGGTGGGTGGACCTCTGTGGTATAAGTGTTCTCCACTTTGTGAGTCACCCACCCAGCAGTTATGGGATTTGATTTTATTGTGATTGCACCCCTCCTACCATCTCATTGTGGCTTCTCCTTTGTCTTTGGATGTAGGGTATCTTTTTTGGTGAGTTCCAGGGTCTTCCTGTCGAAAATTGTTAAGCAGTTATTTGTGATTCTGATGCTCTCACAAGAGGAAGTGAGAGCACGTCCTTCTGCTCCTCCATCTCGAACCAATCTCTTATAATTGAACATTTTTTAAAACCTTCCTTTACCAGTACTTAATTCTGAATGCCATTGGTATTGTATTCTTGATACTGTCCCCTAAAACTTTGTTACTCAAAGTGTGGGCTGGAGGGGTGGGATAGGTAGGGTGGGAGGGAGGCTCAAGAGGGAGGAGATATGGGGATATATGTATGCATATGGCTGATTCACTTTGTTGTACACCAGAAACTAACACAGCATTGTGAAGCAATTACACTCCAATAAAGATGTATTAAAAAAAAAAAGTGTGGGCTACAGACCAGCAGCGTAAACATCAGTTGATGGGTGGTTAGAAATTAGGAATCTCAGACCCCACCCTAGACCTACTGAATCAGAATCTGCTTGTTAGCAAGGTTGCAGGTGATTATTGTGTTCATTAAATTTGGGAAGCTCTGTTCTAGCCCATCTATTGATTCTGGATCAATGTTCTCATCTGGGATGGAGAATGTCTCCCACCTCTGACAGGGAATATACTCCATTGTCCACTCTTAAGATCACCTTATACACTGGTGCTGTAGCCCAACCAAGCCAGGCAGTGCTTCCAGGAGTCAAATGTACTGGGAGGAGATTTGGAGTCAAATGTTCACTGCTAGAATTTGGAGTCGGATTGAGCAGCTTCTGAATTTTACTCTACCACTTAATAAATGTGTGTGTGTGTGTGTGTGTGTGTGTGTGCACATAAATGCCTACATGACAAACTACTTACCTTGAAGGTTTGTTGTGAAGATGAAGTGAGGTGACCCGCTGAAGCATGGGTCACAGGCTGGCTTGCTTTCTCCTTTCCATGAGTCACGTGATTCATGTCCAAAAGGTAACCCATTTGTTGAAGGAAAAACTCCCTTTGACCTAACAGGAAAAGTTGCTTCAAACAGATTGGGAAGATTGGGTTCGCTTGAAAGCTGCAGCAAATGCCTCACAGTGACATCAGTGCCACTACTCATTTCTCTGGTCATGTGTTTCTGAATATAGATTGTATTTGATTAGATAACTGTAAATGGAAGCACAGTGTAATTAAGAAGTAAAGAAAAGATTACTGGTGTATAAATTTGAATTAAACACCATCAGCATACACTGTATACATACAAGTATTTGTATTGTGGCTGAAGTCCAAAAGAGGATAATGTTGAGGTTGCTGATTAATTTTGACAGTAATTAAAATGCACCAATAATAGAGGAAGTGAAATGGCTTTTTCTGATCAATAGCTGAAAAATGTTAACCTTAGGCTCACCCCGAGGCAGCTCAGAGGATGTTATAAAGCTGGCCTTTCTTTTTTCTAAAGCAGTGTAGTGGTTCAGAGCATGGCTCTGAAGTCAAGCTGCCTGGGGTCAAATGCCACCTCCTGCCACTTAGCACTGTGACTCTGGACAAGTTACCCACATTTCTTATAGACTTCCGTTTCCTTAACTGCAAAATGTGGAAGATAATAATAATTTTATCTGAGGGATGCATTCCAGAAGAACTTGTATGCTTCAAAACTCATGTATTTCAAAATCAATTTTCTCATAGGACTGACAAAAGAAGGGAGTGGTATTTCTGTCTGTGATATTGTGATTTATAATAAGAAATATGCATGTGGTCTTCATCCCCATTTCTGACACCAAGTTCCAAAAACCTTTGGAATTTGGAGGAAAGCCAGACAGGGGTGTCTTTTGTTAAGTGAATGAGGTGACTTTTGGACACTACCTAAGGTTGGAGGCTGGTTGCTTGTGGAGCCAACCGTGTGATTAGAGGGTTGGAACTTTTAGTTCCAGCCCCACAACCTCTGTGGAGGGAAGAGCGTCTGGAGGTTGAATCAGTCACCAATGGCCAATGATTTAATCAATCATGCCTATGTAATGAAGGCTCCATAAAAACCCAAAAGGAGGGGCTTCAGGGTTGCTGAACACATGGAGGTTCTGGGAGAGTGGTGTGCTGGAGAGGGCATGGAAGCTCACATCCTTCCCCATACCTTGCCCTATGTGTCTCTTCCATCTGACTGTTCCTGAGTTATATCCTTTTATAATAAACTGGTACTCTGGTAAGTAAAATGTTTCTTGGAGTTCTGTAAGCCGCTGTAGCAAATTAATTGAACCTGAGGAGGGGTCTTGGGAACCCCTGATTCACAGCCAGTGAGAAATACAGGTAACAACCTGAACTTGAGATTGCCATCTTGAGTTGGAGGGAGTTGTTGGAACCTCCAGTTTGTAGCCAGTAGGTCAGAAATGTGGGTAAGAGCCTGGGCTTGTGGCTGGAGTCTGAAGGCAGTGGGCAGTCTTGTAGGACTGAACTCTTAACCTGTGGAATCTGATTCTATCTCTGGGTAGAGAGTGTCAGAATTGGATTGTATTCTCAGACACTCTGCTGGTGGTGGTGGGGGAAACACCCCCAAAACACACATTGGAATTGGCTGCTCAGAAAACTGGAAGACTGTCTTCGAGCTAAACTCGTACCACTGTCATTTGAAGCTTTAAGAAAGAGTATAAGCATCATTTAAAAATCTTTCAGTTCATAAACTTTAAAATTATGCGATATTTGACCAACATGGGAGGAATGAAAATTAACATTATATTGCATTCTGTGCATAAAGTGGGATTTTATCTTTTTATCACAGTATTTCAAATTTGTCTAAAATTTGGCTGTCCTGTACTGAACTTGTTGGGTTGTAAGAAGTAAGTGACATCGTGCAAATGAAATACTTTGCATGGTGTCTTGCCCATAACGTTAGCAACTACTTACTGACTGTTAAGTGCCAGGCACTAAATGCTTCAGATCTATCATCTCCTTTATTTTTCACCACTACCTAATGAGATGGGTGTATTATTTATTACTGTGTAACAAATTACCCCAAACTTAGATTTTATTCTCTCTTATAGTTTCTGAAGTTCAGGAAATCAGGAGGGCTTTGCTGGGTGGTCCTGACTGAGGGTCTCTCACAGGGTTGTGGGCAAGCTGTTGACTGGGGCTATAGTCATCGTCTTTAGGCTCAACTGGGGCTTGGGAATCTACTTCCAAGATGCTCAGGTGGTTTTTGGCAGCAGGTCTCAGTCTTCACTGGCTGTTGACAGGAGGCTGTAGTTTCTCACCAACTGGGCCTTTCTGTATGGCTGCTCACAAAATGGCAGTTGACTTCTTCCAGATCAAAAGCTCTGAGAGAGAGGAGGTGAGAGGGAATTTCCAAAATGGAGGCCATGGTCTTTTATACCCAAGTCTCTGAAGTGAATCCCACCACGTCTGCTGTATGTTAGTGATCACACAGACCAACACTGGTACAATGTGTAAGGTGACTCTACAAGGGTGTGAATGCTAGGAGTCAGGTTGTCTTACTCTGTTTGGGCTGCTATAATTAAAAACACTGTAATCCTGGTGCTTAAAACAACAGACATTTATTTCTTATAGTTCTGGGGGCTGGGAATTCCAAGATCAAGATACCAGCAGATTCAGTGTCTGGTAAGGGCCCACTTCCTGGTTCAAAGACAGCTGTCTTATACAGATGGCCAACAAACACCAGAAAAGATGCTCAACTTCACTAATTATTAGAGAAATGCAAATCAAAACTACAATGAAGTATCACCTCACACCAATCAGAATGTCCATCATCAAAAAATCTACAAACAGTAAATGCTGGAGAGGGTGTGGAGAAAAGGGAACCCTCCTGCACTGTTAGTGGGAATGTAAATTGATACAACTATTATGGAGAACAGTATGGAGGTTCCTTAAACAACTAAAAATAAACTACCATATGACGAGGCAATCCCACTACTGGGCACCCAGAGAAACCATAACCCAAAAAGACACATGCACCCCAATGTTTATTGCAGCACTCTTTGCAATAGCCAGGACATGGAAGCAACCTAAGTGTCCATTGACATAAGAATGGATGAAGAAGGTGTGGTACATATATATGATGGAATATTACTCGGCCATAAAAAGGAATGAAATTGGGTCACTTGTAGAGATGTGGATGGACCTAGAATCTGTCATACAGACTGCAGTAAGTCAGAAAGAGAAAAACAAATATCATTTATTAATGCATGTATTTGGAATCTAGAAGAATTGTATAGATGATCTTATTTGCAAGGCAGAAATAGAGACACAGATGTAGAGAACATATGTATGGATATGAAGGGGAAAAGGTGGGGGTGGGATGAATTGGGAGATTGGGAATGACACATATACACTATGGATACTATGTATAAAATAGATAACTAATGAGAACATACTGTATAGCACAGGGAACTCTACTTAATGCACAGTGGTGACCTAAAAGGGAAGGAAATCCAAAAAAGAGGAGATATATGTATATGTATAGCTGATTCATGTTGCTCTACAGTAGAAACTAACACAATGTTGTAAAGCAATGATACTCCAATAAAAGTTAATTAAAAAAAAAGACAGAAACCAAAGCTGAACCCCAGGAGCTATGCGAACAAAGAAGAGAAAGGGAAATTTCACCGTGCAGCCTCAGCAGCAGCGGATTAAATCCCCACAATCAACTTGATGTACCCTGCATCTGTGGAATACCTGAATAGACAACAAATCATCCCAAATAGAGGCGGTGGACTTTGGGAGCAAATTTTGACTTGCGGTTTGCTGTCTGCAACTGATGTGTTTCTGATTTTTATGTATATCTTATTTTATTTTTTAGCACTGGTATCATTGGTGGATTTCTTCATTGGTTTTGTTGTTCTCTTCATTGTTTGTTATTATTATTCTTAAAATTTTTTAATTTAAAAATTATTATTTTAAATTTATTATTATTTAAAATCTTTTTTTCTTTCTTTTTTTCTCCCTTTTTTTTCTGAGCCATGTGGCTGAGAGGATCTAGCTTCTCCAGCCTGATGTCAGGCCAGAGGTGGGAGAGCTGAGTTCAGGACACTGGACCACCAGACACCTACTGGCCCCACATAATATCAACTGGTGAGAGCTCTCCCAGAGATCTTTGTCTCAATGCTAAGACCTAGCTCCACCCAACAGCCAGCAAGCTCCAGTGCTGGATGCCCCATGCCAAACAACTAGCAAGACAGGAACACAACCCCACCTATTAGCAGAGAGGGTGCCTAAAATCATAAAAAGGTCACAGACACCCCAAAACATACCACTGGCTGCGGCCCTGCTCACCAGAAAGACAAGATGCAGCCCCACCCACCAGAACACAGGCACCAGTCCCCTCCACCAGGAAGCCTACACAAGCGAATGAACCAACCTCACCACTGGGGGCAGACAAAAAAAAAAGAGAACTACGAATCTGCAGGCTGTTAAAAGGAGACCCCAAGCACAGTAAGTTAAACAACATGAGAAGACAGAGAAATATGCAGCAGTTGAAGCAGCAAGGTAAAAACCCACCAGACCAAACAAATGAAGAGGAAATAGACAGTCTACCTGAAAAAGAATTCAGAGTAATGATAGTAAAGATGATCCAGAGTCATGGAAATAGAATGGAGAAAATACAAGAAACATTTAACAAGCAACTAGAAGAACTAAAGAGCAAACAAACAATGATGAACAACACAATAAATGAAATTAAAAATTCTCTAGAAGGAATCAACTGCAGAATAACTGAAGCAGAAGAACAGATAAGTGACCTGGAAGATAAAATAGTGGAAATAACTACTGCAGAGCAGACTAAAGAAAAAAGAATGCAAAGAATTGAGGACAGTCTCAGAGACCTCTGGGACAACATTAAATGCACCAACATTCACATTATAGGGGTCCCAGAAGAAGAAGAGAAAATAAAAGTGTCTGAGAAAAAATTTGAAGAGATTATAGTTGAAAACTTCCCCAACATGGGAAAGGATGTAGTCAATCAAATCTAGGAAGCACAGAGAGTCCCATACAGGACAAATCCAAGAAGAAAAACACCAAGACACATACTAATCAAACTACCAAAAATTAAATACAAAGAAAAATATTAAAAGCAGCAAGGGAAAAGCAACAAATAACATAGAAGGGAAACCTCATAAGGTTAACAGCTAATCTCTCAAAGAAACTGCAAGCCAGAAGCAAGTGGCAGGACATATTTAAAGTGATAAAAGGGGAAAACCTAAAACCAAGATTATTACACTCAGCAAGGATCTCATTCACATTTGATGGAGAAATTAAAACCTTTACAGACAAGCAAAAGCTAAGAGAATTCAGCACCACCAAACTAGCTTTACAACAAATGCTATAGGAACTTCTCTAGGCAGGAAATACAAGACAGGAAAAGATCTACAATAACAAACCCAAAACAATTAAGATAATGGTAATAGGAACATACATATCGATAATTACCTTAAATGTAAATGGATTAAATGCTCAACCAAAGACACAGACTGGCTGAATGGTTTTAAAATCAAGACCCATATATGTACTGTCTATAAGAGACCCACTTCAGACCTAGGGACACATACAGACTGAAAGTGAGGGGATGGAAAAAGATATTCCATGCAAATGGAAATCAGAAGAAAGCTGGAGTAGCAATTCTCATATCAGACAAAATTGACTTTAAAATAAAGACTATTACAAGAGACAAAGAAGGACACTACATAATGATCAAGGGATCAATCCAAGAAGAAGATATAACAATTGTAAATATTTATGGACCCAACATGGGAGCACCTCAATACATAAGGCAAATGCTAACAGCTATAAAAGGGGAAATCGACAGTAGCACAATAATAAGTGACTTTAACACCCCACTTTCACCAATGGACAGATCATCCAAAATAAAAATAAATAAGGAAACACAAGCTTTAAATGATACATTAAACAAGATGGACTTAATTGATATTTATAGGACATTCCATCCAAAAGCAACAGAATACACATTTTTCTCAAGTGTATTCTCAAGTGTATTGCATTTTTCTCAAGTGCAAAATTAATGCACAGAAATTTCTTCTATTCCTATACACTAATGAAACATTCTCCAGGATAGATCGCATGCTGAGTCACAAATCAAGCCCTGCTAAATTTAAGAAAATTGAAATTGTATAAGTATCATTTCCGACCATAACGCTATGAGACTAGATATCAAATACAGGCAAAAATCTGTAAAAAATACAAACACATGGAAGCCAAATAGTACACTACTAAATAACCAAGAGATCACTGAAGAAATCAAAGAGGAAATTTAAAAAAATACCTAGAAACAATTGACAATGAAAACATGATGACCGAAAACCTCTGGGATGCAGCAAAAGCAGTTCTAACAAGGAAGTTTATAGCAATACAATCCTACCTCAGGAAACAAGAAAAATCTCAAATAAGCTACCTAACCTTATACCTAAAGCAATTAGAGAAAGAAGAACCAAACAAAGAAACATACAAACAAACAAAAAGAAAATAAAAAACCCAAAGTTAGCAGAAGGAGAGAAATCAAAAAGATCAGATCAGAAATAAATGAAAAAGAAATGAAGGAGAGAATAGCAAAGATCAATAAAACTAAAAGCTACCTCTTTGAGAAGACAAATAAACCATTAGCCAGACTCATCAAGAAACAAAGGGAGTAGACCAAAATGGACATAATTAGGAAAGAAAAAGGAGAAATAACAACTGACACTGCAGGAATACAAAGAATCATGAGAGATTACTCCAAGCAATATGTGCCAATATAATGGACAACCTGGAATAAATGGACAAATTCTTAGAAAAGCACAACCTTCTGAGACTGAACCAGGAAGAAATAGAAAATATAAAGAGACCAATCACAAACACTGTAATTGAAACTGTGATAAAAATCTTGCAACAAACAAAAGCCCAGCACCAGATGGCTTCACAGGGAATCTATCAAACATTAAGAAGAGCTAACACCTATCCTTCTCAAACTCTTCCAAAATATAGCAGAAGGAGGAACACTCCCAAACTCATTCTACAAGGCCAACATCACCCTGATACCAAAACCAGACAAAGATGTCACAAAGAAAGGAAACTACAGGCTAATATCACTGATGAACATAGATGCAAAAATCTCAACAAAATACTAGGAAACAGAATCCAACAGCATATTAAAAGGATCATACACCATGATCAAGTGGGGTTTATCCCAGGAATTTAAGGATTCTTCAGTATAAGCAAATCAATTAATGTGATACACCATATTAACAAACTGAAGGCTGAAAACCATATGATAATCTCAATAGATGCAGAAAAAGCTTTCAACAAAATTTAACACCAATTTATGATAAAAACTGTCTAGAAAGTAGGCATAGAGGGAACCTACCTCAACATAATAAAGGCCATATATGACAAACCCACAGCCAACATCGTTCTCAGTGGTGAAAAACTGAAACCTTTTCCTCTAAGATCAGGAAAAAGACAAGGTTGCCCTCTCTCACCACTGTTATTCCACAAAGTTTTGGGAGTTTTAGCCACAGTAATCAGAGAAGAAAAAGAACTAAAAGGAATCCAAATCAGAAAACAAGAAGTAAAACTGTCACTGTTTGCAGATGACATGATACTATACGTAGAGAATCCTAAAGATGCTACCAGAAAACTACTAGAGCTAATCAATGAATTTGGTAAAGTAGCAGGATACAAAATTAATGCACAGAAATTTCTTCTACTCCTATACACTAATGATAAAAAATCTGAAAGAGAAATTAAGGAAACACTCCTATTTACCGTTGCAACAAGAAGAATAAAATAGCTAGAGATAAACCTACCTAAGGAGACAAAAGACCTGTATGCAGAACACTATAAGACACTGATGAAAGAAATTAAGGATGATACAAACAGATGGAGAGATACACCGTGTTCTTGGATTGGAAGAATCAATATTGTGAAAATGACTCTACTACCCAAAGCAATCTACAGATTCAATGCAATCCGTATCAAACTACCAATGGCATGTTTCACAGAACTAGAACAAAAAATTTCACAACGTGTATGGAAACACAAAAGACTCTGAATAGCCAAAGCAATTTTGAGAAAGAAAAACGGAGCTGGAGGAATCAGTCTCCCTGACCCCAGACTATACTACACAGCTACAGTAATCAAAACAGTATGGTAATGGCACAAAAACATATTCAGTGTTTCAGTGGAACAGGGTAGAAAGCCCAGAGATCAACCCACGCACATATGTTCACCTTATCTTTGATAATGGAGCAAGAATATACAATGGAGAAAAGACAGCCTCTTCAATTAGTGGTGCTGGAGAAACTGGACAGCTACATGTAAAAGAATGAAATTTGAACACTTCCTAACACCATACACAAAAATAAACTCAGAGTGGATTAAAGACCTAAATGTAAGCCCAGACACTCTCAAACTCTTAGAGGAAAACATAGGCAGAACCTTCTATGACATAAATCACAGCAAGATCCTTTTGACCCACCTCCTAGAGAAATAGAAATAAAAACAAAATAAACAAATGGAATCTAATGAAAGTTAAAATCTTCGGCACAGCAAAGGAAACCAGAAAGAAGACAAAAAGACAACCCTCAGAATGGGAGAAAATATTTGCAAACGAAGCAACTGACAAAGGATTAATCTCCAAAATATACATGCAACTCATGCAGCTCAATATCAAAATAACAAAGAACCCAATCGAGTAATGGGCAGAAGACCTAAATAGACATTTCTCCAAAGGAGATATACAGATTGCTAACAAACAAAAGAAAGGATGCTCAATCATTAGAGAAATGCAAATCAAAACTACAATAAGGTATCACTTCACACCGGTCAGAATGGCCATCATCATAAAAATCTACAAACAATAAATGCTGAACAGGGTGTGGAGAAAAGGGAACCCTCTTGCACTGTTGGTGGGAATGTAAATTGATACAGCACTATGGAGAACAGTATAGAGATTTCTTACAAAACTAAAAATAGAACTACCATATGACCCAGCAATCCCACCACTGCGCTTAACCCTGAGAAACCCATAATTCAAAAAGAGACATGTACCACAATGTTCACTGCAGCCCTTTTACAATAGCCAGGACATGGAAGCAACCTAAGTGTCCATCGACAGGTGAATGGATAAAGAAGATGTTGCACTTATATGCAATGGAATATTACTGAGACATAAAAAGAAATGAAATTGAGTTATTTGTAGTGAGATGGATGGACTTAGAGTCTGTCATACAGAGTGCAGTAAGAAAGAGAAAAACAAATACCATATGCTAACACATATATATGGAATCTACAAAAGAAAAAGTTTCTGATGAACCTAGGGGCAGGACAGCAATGAAGACACAGATGTAGAGGATGGACTTGAGGACAGGGGAGGGGGAAGGGTAATATGGGACAAAGTGGGAGAGTAGCATTGACATATGTACACTGCCAAATGTAAAATAGATAGCTAGTGGGAAGCAGCTGCATAGCACAGGGAGGTCAGCTCGGTGCTTTGTGACCACCTAGAGGGGTGGGATAAGGAAGGTTGGGGGGAGACGCAAGAGAGAGGGGATATGGGGATATATGTATACATGTAGCTTATTCCCTTTGTTGTTTACCAGAAACTAGCACAACAATCTAAAGCAATTATACTCCAGTAAAGATGTTAAAAAAAAAAAGAAAAGCTGTCTTCTCGCTGTGTCCCTCACATGGCAGAAGGACTAGGGAGCTCTCTGGGGTCTCTTTTATAAGGACATCAGTCTCATTCATGAGGGCTCCACCCTCATGACCTCATCACCTGTTGAAGGCTTATATCCTAATACTGTCACATTGGGGATTAAGCCTCAACATACAAATTGTAGGGAGACACAAACATTCAGTCCATAGCACAGCTATTAGGGAGTCACCTTGGTGGATGGTTTCCATTAGTGGATACTGTTATTATTCCCCTTTCACAGTGAGAAAACTGAGGCATAGAAAGCTTTTGCAAGTAATCCAAGGTAGCACATTAATATGTTAAAAAAAAAAACACCAAGTTTCAAATTTAGGCAGTTCAGTGGTAGCTCCCGCATTTTAACCACGGTACTGTTCTGTCTACAGGGTAAATAGCATATCAACATGAGCCATAATTGCCATTTCACTTCCAAGAAGCAGTCTGCAAATCCATGACTCTAGGCTTGGACTGCACTTGCCGTTACTCCTTTTGTTTAAAGACAAGAGCTCTGTAGTGAGCTGCTTTCTTCCCTCAGCCTGGTGGTCTTCGTATATGCAGTATACAGAGAAGCAGAAAATGTGACTCTTCTCTGTGTAAAGCATACGGCCTTGCTGGGGTGATAATACCAGCAGAAATGTTTGACCTCTGAACTTCTATAGCACTTGTTGCCTTTACAGTTATTATTATTATTATTGTTAATGACACTTTATGTTTACTCCTGTCCTGTCATTTACTTTTCCCACCTGTGTTTTTTCCTCCAAACTAGGTTGGAACTTCTCTTGGGTTGATCTCTGCCCTATACTTCATTGAATCCCGCCTAGTGTCAGGTAGCGTTAGTTTTCACATAATGGAAATCCTCAGCCAGTGTTTACTAGTGAAGATTATGTAAGGTTATTGGAGAACCCCAGGCAATGTGAGATGAAATGGCAAAGCACATAGCAGAGACTATGACTTCCCTTTCATGTCAAAAAAGGTAGACTTTAGATTTTCCTCTTGAAATACACTATTTGATGTACCATCTCTGAGCTGTCTCTGAAGTATGCCCTTCTTTTATCTACAACATAACACACTCTTCTCTGAAAAAATCCCAGTCCCTGACCTACCCATACTTCTGATTCCCACAATAGCCTGGGTACTCTTGAGTGTCTGTTCCATTCACATAAAGGACATATTTTTCCAAAGAACAACCTTCTAGTTTTGAAATCTGTAATGTCATTGAAGATCCTTTATCCATTGCCTTCCCTCGAGGTACATGAGCGTCCACATCAAGGAACAAAGGATGTTGATTCTATTTGCATGTTTCACCACAGATTTAAAAATTTTACCATTTCTCTTTCTCCCTCATTTCAAAGTGAAATCACCCTCAGGGTCTTCCTTCTCTGATTTGCCTTTGCTTCAGCATAATGTTCCAGAAGATGGCCATTGCTTGCAGAGTCTTGGAAACCAATGCAAGTCTTATTTCTTTTCTTTCCAGTCTTTTATTTTCCCTTGGCTCAGCAAAATTGCACCATTTCAAAGGCCACTTTCACGTTTTTTCCATCTAATGCTTTCAGAGGGTCACCACTTGCTATCAAATCACTCCCCAAAGTTGGTTTTTTGGCTTTGTTTTATTTTGTTTTGTTTGTATCTGTTGTCTTCCCTATGGAAGCAGAGACTCCTGCAACACCAAATGAACGAGGACCCCAGTGATAGTTCCTTGGTGTGGCTTCTCTTTTCCCTCATCTGTCACATCTTAATGTCTTGTCCTGACATTTCAAGTGGAAGACTGATTTCCTTGAGTATTTCAGTCCCACTGTCTCAGTTCAGAGAATGTGACGCATCAGAGGTGGGAGGGAGGTGATTGCAGCCCACAGCTCTGTGCTGCTCAGCCTGGTGAGGGTGAGATGATTAGCACTACTCAAGGGACCTGGACCTTCGCCTTTCCAAAATGCTCATTTTCAAAAAGCTGGTGGTGTAATAGGATGGGAACTCTATTGAGACTCCATAGTCCTGTGCTCTGTTCTGGTTCAGCAAGCTGTGACCCTCTCTAGCTTCATTTTGCCTCATCCATAAAATGGGCAGATCCATTGGTAGCATGAACAAAATCAAGGCATGGTGTTAGGAGCTGCAGTCTGCTTCCTGATGTCCTCTCCATCCTCATGCTCCTGGACTTCTCTGCTCACACTCTCTGTTCCATTCAGAATGTCAGTTCCTCAAGATGTCTGTGTCCTTCTTCCTGTCTCCAGGCCTTTGTACTCTTTCTTACTAACCCTTCAGGTTTTCTAAGCTCAGATATTACTTGGCCCTGAACGCCGTTCCTTACTCCTAGGTCTGGATTAAGGATCCCTTCTGTGGGTACTCCACTGTACTCTATATTTGGGTGTTTCCTTTGCATCATTTACACTTTTTGTAAGCAGTTTTTTCTTGTCTGTCTCCCTTGTCACACTGAAGGTTCTTGGAGTGGAGATCCCAGCTCTAACAGCAATAATAATAATTATAACTAATATTGATATTTATAGATTACTTATCTTTTGCTGTGTTTTTGAGCATTTCATATCTATGACCTCAACTAGAACTCAACCCTTTTTACTTTTACTTCATTTTACAGGTCAAAGATTGAGGCTCAGTGAAGTTATGTTGCTTGTTATGGGTCACTCAGCTGGAAGGAGGTGGACTGAGAATTCACACCCAATGGTCTGGCACCAGAGTCTCTGCAACACAGTTTAGATATAATATGGTAAGATGCTGAATGAATGGATGTTTCAGTCAGCCTCAGGGATGAAATCGCAATGTATTCTGTGCCAGAAATATATGATTTAATT
Source organism: Globicephala melas (assembly GCF_963455315.2). Classification (NCBI taxonomy): domain Eukaryota; kingdom Metazoa; phylum Chordata; class Mammalia; order Artiodactyla; family Delphinidae; genus Globicephala; species Globicephala melas. The sequence continues at coordinate 127,723,493 of NC_083316.1, forward strand.
GGTATGTGAGACATGAACACACGTAATCACAGTGTCATGAAAGGGTCTGCCTGTCCTTAGAGTTTGCAGCCCAGCCTAGTGTCTCCTGTTCTGGTGTCTTGTCAGGGGTGATCCCCCACCACCAACTACTGTCCTGGCTGTGTTTTCCATGACCGTATTCTGTTCTTCTCTGGGTGCTCAAAAGAGCGGGCTGTCTGAGCCCAGCCCATCAGGAAACAGGGATGATCAGGCAAGGGCAGAGGAGAAACTCACCTGTCCTGAGCATCCCCTGGACAGGTCTCTATGTGTGTACTCTCTTTTACTCTTTCCAGTGGCCCTTAGGAGCAGTTGATGTTACATCGATTTTAGAGACAAGGAACTTGAAGCTTATAAAAGAAAACTAACTTGTCTAAGATCTCACAGCTAGTGAAGGGAAGGTCTGACCTCAGATTTATGGTCCTCTAATTGCGAAGTAGATTTCTGTGGGCGGGGGTGGGATGGGTAGAGATGTAATGGCAAGAAAAGACTACTACAACCTAATTCTCCCTTCCATCCCCACTCTTGCCGTCCACACTACCTGAAATTCTCACTGTTAATTACTGGTTTGGATTTGGGGATGTCTTTTTTTTTAAGTTACCATTCCTTGCATATGAAGCCAAAAATCCAGCAGTTTGTCAACAGAATTGGATTATAATGGGTAGTGACTTGGAGCAGATATGTAGATGTGAGAAAGACCTGTTTGGGTCTTTAGGGAAACCCTTGCACAAATGAGGACAGGCATTCCATCCGACTGTCTTCCAAACCTGTTTCAATGGTTTGGCTAATTCTCTGAGATAAGAAATCATACCCACTACTCTCTCCCAGCCTTTCCCCTCTTCCATCCCTGCTCTGTAACTCTTCTTCTCCACCCCACTCCCAGACTGTGTCTGTGGATATCTAGTAGCCTGAATCTGACAAGGGAGACCTAACGGTTATGGAGTTGGATATTGCTTAGGGTTCAGATCTGTGGTCTGCTTTTTGACATAATGTAGCCCCAAAGCAATTAGTTTCACTAGTAAAAGTCCTGACTCTCAGGCTTCTGGGCCCCTCTCCCAGCCACGTGGTAGGGAAAGGATAGGCAGGTGGAAAGGGAAAAAAAAAAAAGACTGTTTCTTCCCCGCTTCCTGCTTGTTTTAATTACTACTGAAAAGTTACAAATGGAAGACGTGATTTCCAGCTACCCAGCTATGAACTGATTTTCTGCCTCTCCAGCGAGCACATATCCCATAAGCCTTGGATGAGACTGGTGGGCAGGGGGAATGCTTGGCTGGGACCAGCTGTGTGTGTCCATCATAACCCTTTTGGTCCCCACTGGAAGTGGCAGCTCGAAGCTAGTAGTCTTGTCAGCTCTTGAAGTCGGAAGTGGGGAGAGAACAAAAGAAGAGACTCAGTAGTAGCAGCAGTGAAAAAAAAAAAAAAGAAAATGTAGAAAAATAATCCTTAGAATGAATTTTTAAAAGCCTGTAATCTAGGGCCTCTTAATTTGCAGCCCATGTGTGGGCCTCAAGGATTCTACAAGCCTCTTGAAATCATATGCAAAACTTGGTGTATATGGGCATTTTTCTGGGGAGGGGATCTGTGGTTTTCATCAGAGTCTCAAAATGCTTCATGATCCCCCAAAGTTAAAGTCCAGCAGTGTAATCGAGTTACCATTCTTTACAGGTGAGGAAGCTAAGGCTAAGGAGGGTTTTATAAGATGTCCAAGGTCATACTCTAACTTAATGGTGGATCAGAATTTGGATTAATATCTCCAAACACTTGATCCTGTACATTTCCCACTCCACCACACATCCCCTTTGTCCTGGGTTTATGTTTAGAACTTGAATGGTATGTTTGGTGGAGGTTTGAGGACATAGATAGTTCCAAAAATATAGTACATTTTTTTTCGTTGGTCTGTGATGTCTGACCATGTCTCCTCCCCACCACCCACCCCTTTGAGGGTCTTACTCTCCATTGGAACCCTTTTCTATTATTTTACTTTCCAACACATGATATCTATGAAGACCCCATCATATCACTTGATCTACCTGAAGATATGGTCCTTCTAAGATTGTGTCTGCAGCAGTACATAAAGTGGCTTTCAATAGTGGGGTAAAATCAGAGCAACACTCTTCATCTGGAGTAATCTTTCCTTTTGCTTCTATCTTCGGGTAAGCCCAATATCTTCATCAACCTTTGGTTTCCTTGATTATTTTTTATTTGCTTTTTGTTGAGATACAACGTACACATATTAAAATGTGTAAATTGTAGGTTTAGAGCTTGATGGATTTTTACATATGTATACATCTGTGTGACCACCATCCAGATCAAGGTATAGCACATTTATAGCAGCCCAGAAGCTTCCCTCATGCCCCTTTCCAATTAATATAAACCTCTCTTCTGGGGAGATCAGCTCTGTGCTTTGTGACCACCTAGAGGGGTGGGAGGGAGACGCAAGAGGGAGGAGATATGAGGATGTATGTATATGTATAGCTGATTCACTTTGTTATAAAGCAGAAACTAACACGCCATTGTAAAGCAATTATACTCCAGTAAAGACGTTAAAAAAGAAAAACAAAAAAAGTCTCTGCTCTAGGTAACTACTATTCTGATCTCTATTATGATAAATTTACTTTGTCGGTTCTTTAACAACATACAAGTACAACAGAATCATATAGTATGTATTCTTTTATATCTAGCCTCTTTTGCTCAACATAATTATCCATGTTGTAAAGTGTGGCAGCAGGGCATTCTTTCCCACTGCTGTGTAGTATTCTGTCGGGTCTATCTACCACGTTTTATTTATCCATTTTTGTGCCACAGATTGTTTCCAGCTTTGGGCGGTTATGAAAAAGTTGCTATGGACATTCTTGTACAGTCTTCTGATGGACATAAGCACTCAGTTTCCCTGAGGAATGGAATTGTTGGTTCATTGTATATGTGTGTGCTTGGATTTAGCAAATACTGACAGTTTTCTAAAGTGGTTGTACCCAACGCCCCCAATTTTAAGCCAGCCAACCGTAGCACCTACCTTAGACTTGATCAACTTGCCGGTGTCATTATCTGGATTCATCCCTGCCATAGTTTCTGCATTAACCCCTGTCCTAATCCCCAGTTCTCCCACCTTGGCTTTACCGAGTTATAAAAAGCTAGATATAGAACCACAGCAATCGTGTGGTTCAACCTCAGTGTTTCAGAGGTAGAGAAAGTGAGGTCTGAGTGTAGCTGGGTGAGGAAGCGGTCCAGTGACGCCAAGCAAGTTCCCAGCTGACCTGGGATGAGAATGCACAGACAGTTCTTACTCATTTTGTTGATCTCCCAAGCTTAGGAAAGCACCTGATATGTATCTGAAAGTACTCAAAGAATATTGTCAAAAAAAGAAAAACAAAATGGAAGGATTATTAGAGATCATTGAGTTCATTACTTGTCAGATTGTGAGAATGTGTAAGTCTGGTTTATAAGAAAGATTTTAGGTGGGACCCTGTTGAATAAAAAGTGAATCCATTTCTTTTTATGGCTGAGTAATATTCCATTGCATATATGTGCCACATCTTCTTTATCCATTCATCTGTTGATGGACACTTAGGTTGCTTCCATGTCCTGGCTATTGTAAATAGAGCTGCAGTGAACATATTGGTACATGACTCTTTTTGAATTATGGTTTACTCAGGGTATATGACCAGTAGTGGGATTGCTGGGTCGTATGGTAGTTCTATTAGTAGTTTTTTAAGGAACCTCCAAAAGAAACGAAATTGAGTTATTTGTAGTGAGGTGGATGGACCTAGAGTCTGTCATACAGAGTGAAGTAAGTCAGAAAGAGAAAAACAAATACCATATGCTAACACATATATATGGAATCTAAGAAAAAAAAAAGGTCATGAAGAACCTAGGAGCAGGACAGGAATAAAGACGCATATGTAGAGAATGGACTTGAAGACGTGGGGAGAGGGAAGGGTAAGCTGTGACAAAGAGAGTGGCGTGGACATATATACACTACCAAACGTAAAACAGATGGCTAGTGGGAAGCAGCCGCATAGCACAGGGAGATCAGCTCGATGCTTTGTGACCACCTAGAGGGGTGGGATAGGGAGGGTGGGAGGGAGGGAGACGCAAGAGGGAAGAGATATGGGAACATATGTATATGTATAACTGATGCACTTTGTTATAAAGCAGAAAGTAACACACCATTGTAAAGCAATTATACTCCAATAAAGATGTTAAAAAGAAAAAGTTAATCTGCTGTGAGGAAGGAATTTGCCCCTTAATCCTCCTTTAATCATTGCATTAGCTAAGGGGGAGAATGTCTCAATCTCCTGCTATATGTCACCTCATTAATAAGTGCCAGTCTCTTTTCCAGATAAAGAGAGAGCAAGAGGCTCTAGCTAGATTTTCATAAGGTTTTGTTTTTTTTGCATTTTTATTTAACTTTTATGGTGGTTAACTATTATTTGGAGGAGGAAATAGACATTTTCTCTTCATGGCAGTGGTAGAAAGATTCCTTCTTTTCAAATATATCTTAGCGTAAACAAAAAACAAGTGGGTTGACTGAAGAAAAAGGTTAAACAAATAATACTAAGTGGGGTATATGGATGTAGCAAAAAATCATGCAAGGCTAATCAACATTCATCTATTTCACACTTACTATTGACTAGATGGGGAAACAGAGCCCTGGGAGAAGAGACTTGAATGGCCCTTGGAATTGGTGGCTAGGGTCCTCAGTATAGCACTCTCCATGTACAAATCTGTTCGTAGTACGTGTTACTTTGGGAAGGAGAGACAGAACTGTAGCCTGAGGTGCCCCATTTACAATAAAAGAAACTTGAGGGATTATCTGGGGGCATTTTAGAAGCGCTTCCACTGAATACACTTGCCTTTCATAGAAGCCTCTGTAGCACCTTCTCTTATCTGTGCCAATATACACATTGCCAAATGCCTCCTTTAAGGTGCAGCTCTGCTTCTGCCTTGCCGCAGCTCACACAGCTTCCATGGCTCCCAGCTGACTTCCTTAGCCTGGCATTCAGAGTCCTCACAGCCAATTTCCCTTTTCAGTTTCATCTCTCATCAGTCTCATCTTCCCTATACTGTCCTACATTCCAGCCTTGCTGAACCACACAACTTCCCTAAGGATGTTTCCTGTTTTCCTTCCCCTGTGCATTCTTTTTGAGTGTTCCTTATATCTGGAATGCCCTTCCTTCATCTCTGACCATCCACATCCTACTGACTCATTCTTTCAAGAATCCTTTTATGATTCCTCCAACTGGATGTGAATTCTTCTCCCTTTACTGTAAGCAGGGTCCATTCTTTGCTGAACAGCCTGCCTAAATATAGTTGACAAAGTCCTGTTCAAATGACTTATCTCATTTTGTCATAACAAATCTATGGGCTGGGTATCATTATTAGGATTATCATTTTATAGCTGAGGATATTGAAGCACAGAGAGGTTAAATAATGTGCCCAAGGTCACACTGCTGACAGCAGCAGAGCCAGGGTTTGGACACAGGTCTTTTGGAGTCCAGAGCTCACACTCTTAACCAGGATTCCATCCTGACCACCCTTGCTCCCTGCAGCATTCTTTTTTTCCCCCTTCTCTTTTGTATGTTTTTTTAAAATTGAAGTATAGTTGATTTACAGTGTAGATAGGTTCATTTGTGCCATAGTTTAGAGTCCACATATAAGTGATATCATATGGTATTGGTCTTTCTCTTTCTGAATTACTTCACCTAGTATGATAATCTCTAGTTGCATCCATGTTGCTGCAAATGTAGCATTCTGCTTAGAATTGGTTAAACGAATTATAGAGAGCGCTCTGCTCGACGCTTCCTGAGATGTGGCAGTCATCAGGCATAAGTCTGAGATGAAGATAGAGATAGTAAATGCCTTTTTATGGCTGTCAGTGATTTGGGAAGCAGGGTCTGGCAAAGATGTCTGCCTTGCACCAGCCTGGGTTGTCCACGGAAACACTGTTTTGGCAGCTGTACAATCCTGGTAAGAAACCCATGGGAGCAGGGGAGGTACCAGGGTGCATTCTTTCTGTTCTGATGTAGGGAGAGCTCCTGGCCCATAGGAGGAATAGTTACATCTTCAAGGAGAATGAGAGCTTGGCTCCTGTCCCTGAGCTGCCACAGCAGCAGCCTTGCACAGGCTGCTCTTGCCCAGGGATGCCATAAATCGCTGGGCCATGGACTTGACAGCCAGCCGCGATGTGATCAGAAAGCCAACAGAAAACAATGCCAAGCCTTTGGTGGCTACTTCCTGCGTGTTCCTCTCATCCATCATGCCAGGCAGAGTAGTCACTGGGCCAGTCACTTTCTTTCCAAAGGGGAACTCAGGGGTCAGACAATCAAGTCCCAGCTGGGGAGAGGGCATTAACCCTTTCAAAGCAGTAATCCTTTATTTTTCACAGGCATTATCTTAATTCCCATTCATTCATTCATTTATTGAACAAATAGCTATGACACAACTTTCAGGATCCAGGCATCTTTTTCTGATATCTTCTAAAGAAGAGGGGGAAGAAATGTTCTCCTTTTACAGATTAGGGGACTGGGAGGGGAAGCTATGGAAAGCAGTGCATCAGGCAAAGCCTTAAATTTTAGTTCTCAGACTCCTGTTACCATTGGAGGGAAGTTAGGAAAATAATTTCCCCTCTCTGAATGAGAGTTTACTTGTTGCTTTTCATGAATTATCTATCTTTAAAGTTCATTGTTAAAAAAAATGGTATACTTGCATATGATTGGAATTTAAACTTTCTAAAAGGTATAAGACCAAGCAAAACTCTTCCTCACCTCTCCTCTGGGGCTCTGATTCGTCTCTTTAAAGATGATAACACTTTTTATGGAAAACAGTTTGTGTGTGTGTGTGTGTGTGTGTGTGTGTGTGTATGAAACAAATGGAAATATGCTGAACCTTGCCTTTTTAACTAAACAGTATGTCTTGGAAATCTTTCCATGTCAGCAAGATAGATCTAACTCGTTCTTTTTAAAGGATGCTTATTATTACATTGTAGGGATATACAACAATTAATGATTTGACCCCTTTGCTATTGATAGATTTTTTTTGTTCTTTTATTGTTGCTTTATAAAGAATGCTGCAATGAATTTCATTGTGCATATATCTTGGCACACATTTTGGTAAATTCTTAGCAAAGAAACTGCTGAGTCAAAAGGTAAGTGAATGTTAATTATTGATAGCTATTGCTGTATTGTCTTCCAGAATTTGCCTTGATTAACATTCCGACCAACAGGGATGTGAGTGCCTATTTCGTAACAGCTTTCCCTTTATTGGTCATTTTTTTTGGCCAACCCTATAAAACCTATTTTAAGATAGGTAGGTAGAATCCTAATGCCTCTAAATTTCCCCTCCACTTGAAATTTTTGTTGTTGTTACCTTCTGAGCTATTATATATGCCTATTTATGTTTGGTTTGTTTTCTTTATTCTATATGATGCTAGTGAAAACATAATTGTCCATCTGTATAATAATAAAGATTTATTTTTTTTTAAAATTTATCCAACAATGTAAGAAAAGAAGGCAAGTCCCCCTGTGTCAACTTCTCAGCTGAGGCTTCAGTAGCCAAAATGTGAGGGCAGAAGGGAGAGAGCGGTGCCAGTGTGGCAGGGGTAACAGTTAAGAGTGAGTTCCTGGGGCACTTAATTATTCCACAAGGGTCTGACACATATGGGTCCTAGTCTTCTGACTGTAAGCTTCTAGAAGCAGTGTTCAAGTCTCCTTCCATGGCGCTTGTCCCTACAGAACTCAGTCCGAAATGACTGAGGCCCAGATGTTGCAGGACTCCTTGGGCAGACATGGCTTATTGGCAGGGTGCTATAAACAAAAACTCTCTAACATTGGAAACTGTTCAAAGATCTGATACTTCCTTCTGTCTATGCCACTAACCCCCTGGGTGATCCTGGGCAAGTCCCTTCACTCCTATGGGTCTCAGGTAGATTATCTGTAAAGCAAAATTAGGGATCAGACTATATCAGTTCTCATTATCGAAGTGCTGTTTGTGACCTGCTAATGGACCAGAATATGGTTTTTCTGCTTACTTTTAGTTTTAATATAGTTTTTATTTTTTAATCAAAGTTTCAAGTCAAATATTTCTGACAAGGTTATCATGAAAAACACACTACCTTCCTAATAATTGTAAATACTTTTAACTTAAAAAATACTTTTAACTTAAAAAATGTTTATCTCGAACATCATATAGGGCCTCTTTGTGATTTTTCAGTTTAGACATATCACTTTATAACCCACCATGGAAGATAAAAAGTTACCTTTCACCAAGAAGCACCTCCCCCATGCACACAGGTACATTTTCCATTCTTCTACCCTTTTATGTACTTACTGCATTGTTAGTTGCATGAATATTCCACGTTTATATTCCATAAGCACTCTTCACTGCTGAGCTACGTTATGACAATTACTTTTTCTTTCCTCTCTAACTTTCTGCTTTCTGTAGAGCTAATGATTGTCTCTGTTTAATTTGTTTAGATTTTTTTTTTGCTTGACAGGGCTCATTTTATTATTTTAAACATCTTTATTGGAGTATAATTGCTTTACAAAGTTGTGTTAGTTTCTGCTGTATAACAAAGTGAATCAGCTATATGTATATATATATCCCCATATCTCCTCCCTCTTGCATCTCCCTCCCACCCTTCCTTTCCTACCAATCTAGGTGATCACAAAGCACCAAGCTGATCTCCCTGTGCTATGCAGCTACTTCCCACTAGCTATCTATTTTAATTTAGGTAGTGAATACATGTCCATGCCACTCTACACTTTGTTCCAGCTTACCCGTCTCCCCCCGTGTCCTCAAGTCCATTCTCTATGTCTGCGTCTTTATCCCTGTCCTGCCCCTAGGTTCATTAGACCATTTTTTTTTTTTTTTTAGATTCCATATATATGAGTTAGCGTATGGTATTTGTTTTTCTCTTTCTGACTTACTTCACTCTGTATGACAGAGTCTAGGTCCATCCGCCTCACTACAAATAACTCAATTTCGTTTCTTTTTATGGCTGAGTAATATTCCATTGTATATATGAGCCATATCTTCTTTATCCATTCATCTGTCAATGAACACTTAGATTGTGCCATGTCCTGGCTATCGTAAATAGGGCTGCAGTGAACATTTTGGTACATGACTCTTTCTGAATTATGGTTTTCTCAGGGTATATACCAGTAGTGGGATTACTGGGTCATATGGTAGTTCTATGTTTAGTTTTGTAAGGAACCTCCATACTGTTCTCCATAGTGGCTGTATCAATTTACATCCCCATCAACAGTGCAAGAGGGTTCCCTTTTCTCCACAACCTCTCCAGCATTTGTTGTTTGTAGATTTGTTTGATGATGGCCATTCTGACTGGTGTGAGGTGATACCTCATTGTGATTTTGATTTGCATTTCTCTAATGATTAGTGATGTTGAGTATCCTTTCATGTGTTTGTTGGCAATCTGTATATCTTCTTTGGAGAAATGTTTATATAGATCTTCTGCCCATTTTTGGATTGGGTTTTTTGTTTTTTGATATTGAGCTGCATGAGCTGCTTGTATATTTTGGAGATTAGTCCTTTGTCATTTGCTTCATTTGCAAATATTTTCTCCCATTCTGAGTAATATGGTTTCCTTTACTGTGTTTTTTTTTTTTTGTCTTGTTTATGGTTTCCTGTACTGTGCCAAAGATTTTAAGTTTCATTAGATCCCATTTGTTTATTTTGTTTTTATTGCCATTTATCTAGGAGTTGGGTCAAAAAGGATCTTTCTGTGATTTATGTCATAGAGGGTTCTGCTTATGTTTTCCTCTAAGAGCTTTGTAGTGTCTGGCCTTACATTTAGGTCTTTAATCCATTTTGAGTTTATTTTTGTGTATGGTGTTAGGAAGTGTTCAAATTTCATTCTTTTACATGTAGCTGTCCAGTTTTCCCAGCACCACTAATTGAAGAGGCTGTCACTTCTCCATTATATATTCTTGCTTCCTTTATCAAAGATAAGGTGAACATATGTGCGTGGGTTTATCTCTGGGCTTTCTACCCTGTTCCATTGATGTATATTTCAGTTTTTGTGCCATTACCATACTGTCTTGATTACTGTATCTTTGTAGTATAGTCTGAAGTCAGGGAGCTTGATACCTCCAACTCCATTTTTCTTTCTCAAGCTTGCTTTGGCTATTCAGGGTCTTTTGTGTTTCCATACAAATTGTGAAATTTTTTGATCTAGTTCTGTGAAAAATGCCATAGGTAGTTTGATAGGGAGTGCATTGAATCTGTAGATTGCTTTGCGTAGTATAGTCATTTTCACAATGTTGATTCTTCCAATCCAAGAACATGGTATATCTCTCCACATGTTTGTAACATCCTTAATTTCTTTCATCAGTCTTATAGTTTTCTGCATACAGGTTTTTGTCTCCTTAGGTAGGTTTATTCCTAGGTATTTTATTCTTTTTGTTGCAGTGGTAAATGGGAGTGTTTGCTTAATTTCTCTTTCAGATTTATCATCATTAGTGTATAGGAATGCAAGAGATTTCTGTGCATTAATTTTGTATCCTTGTACTTTACCAAATTCATTGATTAGCTTTAGTAGTTTTCTGGTAGCATCTTTAGGATTCTCTATGTATAGTATCATGTCATCTGCAAACAGTGACAGTTTTACTTCTTTTCTGACTTGGATTCCTTTTATTTCTTTTCCTCTCTGATTGCTGTGGCTATAACTTCCAAAACTATGTTGAATAATAGCAGTGAGAGTGGGCAACCTTCTCTTGTTCCTGATTTTAGAGGAAATAGTTTCATTTTTCACCATTTAGAATGAGGTTGGCTGTGGGTTTGTCATTTATGGCCATTATTATGTTGAGGTAGTTTCCCTCTATGCCTGCTTTCAGGAGAGTTTTTATCATAAATTGGTGTTGAATTTTGTCAAAAGCTTTTTCTGCATCTATTGAGTTGATCATATGCTTTTTCTCCTTCAGTTTGTTAATATGGTGTCTCACAGTGATTGATTTGCATATATTGAAGAACCCTTGCATTCCTGGGAATAACTCCACTTCATCATGGTGTATGATCCTTTTAATGTGCTGCTGGATTCTGTTTGCTAGTATTTTATTGAGATTTTTGCATCCATGTTCATCAGTGATATTGGCTTGTAGTTTTCTTTTTTTGTGACATTTTTGTCTGATTTTGGTATCAGGGTGATGGTGGCCTCATAGAATGAGTTTGGGAGTGTTCCTGCCTCTGCTATATTTTGGAAGAGTTTGAGAAAGACAAACTTAGCTCTTCTCTAATGTTTGATAGAATTCGCCTGTGAAGACCTTTGGTCCTGGGCTTTTGTGTATTGGAAGATTTTAAATCACAGTTTCAATTTCGGTGCGTGTGATTGTTCTGTTTATATTTTCTATTTCTTCCTGGTTCAGTCTTGGAAGTTTGTGCTTTTCTAAGAATTTGTCCATTTCTTCCAGGTTGTCCATTTTATTGGCATATAGCTGCTTGTAGTAATCTCTCATGATCCTTTGTATTTCTGAAGTATCAGTTGTTACTTCTTTTTCTTTTCTAATTCTGTTGATTTCTTCTCCCTTTTTTTCTTGATGAGTCTGGCTAATGGTTTACCAATTTTGTTTATCCTGTCAAAGAAACAGCTTTAGTTTTATTGATCTTTACTATCATTTCCTTCATTTATTTTCATTTATTTCTGATCTGATTTTTATGATTTCTTTCCTTCTGCTACCTTTGGGGTTTTTTTTTGTTGTTGTTGTTCTTCTTTCTCTAATTGCTTTAGGTGTAAGGTTAGGTTGTTTATCTGAGATTTTTCTTGTTTCTTGAGGTAGGATTGTGTTGCTATAAACTTCCCTCTTTGAACTGTGTTTGCTGCAACCCATAGCTTCTGGGTCATCATGTTTTCATTGTCATTTGTTTATAGGTATTTTCTGATTTTCTCTTTAATTTCTTCAGTGAACTCTTGGTAATTTAGTAGCATATTGTTTAGCCTCCATGTGTTTGTATTTTTTACAGTTTTTTCCTGTTATTGATATCTAGTCTCACAGCATTGTGGTTGGAAAAGATGCTTGATGCGATTTCAATTTTGTTAAATTTACTAAGGCTTGATTTGTGACCCAAGATGTGATCTATCCTGGAGAATGTTCCATGGGCACTTGAGAAGAAAGCGTATTCTGTTGTTTTTGGATGGAATGTTCTATAGATATCAGTTAAGTCCCTCTTTTTAATGTGTCATTAAAGCTTGTTTTTCCTTATTTATTTTCATTTTGGATGATCTGTCCATTGGTGAAAGTGGGGTGTTAAAGTCCCCTACTATAATTGTGTTACTGTCAGTTTTCCCTTTTATGGCTGTTAGTTTTTGCCTTCTGTATTAAGGTGCTCCTATGTTGGGTGCATAAATATTTACAATTGTTATATCTTCTTCTTCGATTGATCCCTTGATCCTTATGTAGTGTCCTTCTTTGTCTCTTGTAATAGTCTTTATTTTAAAGTCAATTTTGTCTGATATGAGAATTGCTACTCCAGCTTTCTTTTGATTTCCGTTTGCATGGAATATCTTTTTCCATCCCCTCACTTTCATTCTATATGTGTCCTTAGGTCTGAAGTGGGTCTCTTGTAGACAGCATATACATGGGTCTTGTTTTTGTATCCATTCAGCGAGCCTGTGTCTTTTGGTTGGACCATTTAATGCATTCACCTTTAAGGTATTATCAGTCTGTATGTTCCTATTACCATTTTCTTAATTATTTTGGGTTTGTTCTTGTAGGTCCTTTGCTTCTCTTGTGTTTCCCAGCTAGAGAAATTCCTTTAGCATTTGTTGTAGAGCTGGTTTGGTGGTGGTGAATTCTCTTAGCTTTTGCTTGTCTGTAAAGCTTTTGATTTCTCCATCGAATCTGAATGAGATCCTTGCCAGGTAGAGTAATCTTGGTTGTAGATTTTCCCCTTTCATCACTTTAAATATGTCCTGCCACTCCCTTCTGTCTTGCAGAGTTTCTGCTGAAAGATCTGCTGTTAACCTTATGGGGTTTCCCTTGTATGTTATTTGTTCCTTTTCCCTTGCTGCTTTTAATATTTTTTCTTTGTAATTAATTTTTGATAGTTTGATTAATATGTGTCTTGGTGTGTTTCTCCTTGGATTTATCCTGTATGGAACACTCTGTGCTTCCTGGACTTGATTGAATGTTTCCTTTCCCATGTTAGGGAAGTTTTCAACTATAATCTCTTCAAATATTTTCTCAGACCCTTTTTCCCTTCTTCTTCTGGGACCCATATAATTAGAATGTTGATGCATTTAATGTTGTCCCAGAGGTTTTTGATACTGCCTTAATTCTTTTCATTCTTTTTTCTTTATTCTGCTCTGTCATAGTTATTTCCACTATTTTATCTTCCAGGTCACTTATCCGTTCTTCATTCTCAGTTATTCTGCTATTGATTCCTTCTAGAGAATTTTTAATTTCATTTATTGTGTTGTTCATCATTGTTTGTTTGCTCTTTAGATCTTCTATATCCTTGTTAAACTTTTCTTGTATTTTCTCCATTCTAATTCCAAGAGTTTGGATCATCTTTACTCTCATTACTTTGAATTCTTTTTCAGGGAGACTGCCTATTTCCTTTTAATTTGTTTGGTCTTTTGAGTTTTTACTTTACTCCTTCATCTGCTGCCTATTTCTCTGTCTTCTCATTTTGTTTAACTTACTGTGTTTGGGTCTCCTTTTCATAGCTGGTAGGTTCGTAGTTCCCATTGTTTTTGATACCTGCCCCCAGTGGCTGAGGTTGTGTAGTCTTCTTGGTGGAAGTTTCTGGTGCCTGTGTTCTGGTGGGTGGGGCTGGATCTTGTGTTTATCATGGGCAGGGCCACGTCTGATGGTTTGATTTGGGGTGTCTGTGAAGTTAGTGTGATTTTAGGCAGCCTGTCTGCTAATGGGTCGGGTTGTGTTCCTGCCTTGCTAGTTGTTTGGCATAGGACGTCCAGCCCTGGAGCTTGCTGGCTGTTGGGTGGAGCTGGGTCTTAGCGTTGAGATGGAGATCTCTGGGAGAGCTCTCGCCGATTGATATTACGTGTGGCTGGAAGGTGTCTGGTGTTCCAGTGTTCTGAACTTGGCTCTCCCACCTCAGAAACTCAGGCCTGACACCAGGCCGGAGCACTAAGGCCCTGTCAGCCACATGGCTCAGGAGAAAAGAGAGGAAAAGAGAAATAAAAATAAATAAGTATAAAATAATAAAAGAAATTATTAAAATAAAAGAGTAATTATAAAAATTAAAAAAGAACAGAGCAACCAAACCATAAACAAATCCACCAAAATGTTAACAAGCTCTGAAAACTATACTAAGATAAACATAAGAATCAGAAACGAATCAGTCGCAGAGAGCAAATCTGAAGTCTACAGTTGCTACCAAAGTCCACCGCCTCAGTTTTGGAACGAAATTTTGGTTATTCAGGTATTCCACAGATGCAGGGTACATCATGTTCATTGTGGGGATTTAATCCACTGCTCCTGAGCCTGCTGGGAGAGATGTCCCTTTCTCTTCTTTGTTCACATGGCTCCTGGGGTTCAGCTTTGGATTTGGCCCTGCCTCTGCATGTAGGTCACCCTCAGGCATCTTTTCCCCACTCAGACAGGAGGAGGTTAATGCAGAGGATGATTAGGGGGCTCTTTGCTCATTGATGCCAGGTGGAGGGAGGGGTCTGGTAGGTATAATTGGAATGAGGTGCGGGCCTGTGGCAGGAGAGGCCAGAGTGACGTTGAAACATCCTGGGATGTGCCGTGTGTTCTCCAGGGGAAGTTGTTCCTGGATCTCGGGACCCTGGCAGTGTGGTGCTGCAGTGGTTCCTTGGGGGTGTGTGTGAATAGTGACCTGTGCTTGCACAGAGGATTCTTGGTGGCTGCAGCAGCAGCATTAGCATTTCACGCCCGTCTCTGGAGTCAGAGCTGATAGCCGTAGCTGACGCCCATCTCTGAAGCTCATTTAAATGGTGCTCTGAATCCCCTCTCCTTGCACATTCCAAAACAATGGTCTCTTGACTCTTAGGCAGGTCCAGACTTTGTCTCTCGCTCCCTTCTGGCCAGCTGTGGTGCCTAGTCCCCCTTCAGGCTGTGTTCACGCAGCCAACCCCAGTCCTCTCCCTGGGATCCGACCTCAGAAGCCCAAACTTCAGCTCCCAGTCCCCACCCGCCCTGGTGGGTGAGCAGACAAGCCTCTCAGGCTGGTGAGTGCTGGTCGGCACCGATCCTTTGTGCAGGAGTGTCTGCATTTTGCCCTCTGCACCCCTTTGCTGTGCTCTCCTCCATGGCTCTGAAGATTCCCCCCGCCGCAGCCCACCCTGTTGTCTCCACCAGTGAAGGGACTTCCTAGTGTGTGGAAACTTTTCCTCCTTCACAGCTCCCTCCCAGAGGTGCAAGTCCCTCCCTAGCCTTTTATCTCTGTTTTTTCGTTTTTCTTTTGCCCTACTCAGGTACGTGGGGATTTCCTTGCCTTTTGGGAAGTCTGAGGTCTTCTGCCAGACTTCGGTAGGTGTTCTGTAGGAGTTGTTCCACATGTCAGTTTGGTTTTTTAAAATGTAATTTTCCAAAATGTATCCCCAAGTAGCCTCCCCCCTCCCCCCATACTTATTACAATCTCCTCTCATTACACTGATTATACATATTATTTATTCTTCTCAATTCAGTATTTTTGGAGACATCACTGTTAGAAACTTCTGACTTGCTTTAATCTGGACTTAATGGTCTCTGAGTCTGCTCTCATTCTGGGGTCTCTCTTTTCATCCTGAGTTATTCCTTCTCCTCTTTCTCATTTTGAATCCTGGGTCTGCCTCTTTCTCACTTTACTTCCTCATCTTGGTGAAGCACTTCATTCAGTACTTTTCTTCTAAAACGTGCACAGGATAAAAATAAAAGTAATTTGCATGTCTGAAAATATCTCTCATTTGTCTCTCTCTATTTAATTGACGTTTCAGTTGGGTATAGAATTCTGGATTGGAAATTATTTTCCCTTATGATTTGAAGGCATTTATTCCACTTTCTTCTAGCTTCTAGGGTGCTGTTGATAAACCTGAAACCTATCTGCTTATTCATTCTTAATGTGTAACCTGTTTTTTCTTTTCCTCTCTGAAATCTTTAGATCTTTTGTTTATTCCCAGCATTCTGAAATTTTCATTATTGTGCTTTGGCTTAGCCGTATTTTTATCCCTGAGGGTCTTTAGTGAGTCTTTTAATCTAGAAATTCAGGTTATTTTGGTTATGGGAAATTCATCTGAATTTATTTCTTTGATTATTTTCTCTCCACTATTTCCTCTTTTCTCAGAACTCTTCTCATATAGATGTTGCATCTTGTAGAGGGATTCTCTATTTTTATTGCATTTTGTTTTTTATTTCCTTTTTTTTTTTTTGCTTTTCCGTTTTGGAGATGTCTTCAGCTTTATCTTTTTTTATCTTTTCATTTCTCCTATCATATTTTTAATTTCTAAGAGTTCTTTCATTTTTTCTAATTACGCCTTTAACAGCATTGCATTTTTACTTTATGAATGCAGTCTCCCTCCTTCTGTCTCTGAGGCTATTAATTGCAGCTTTTTTTTGTTCTTGTTGCTTTTTAAGGTTTTCATCTTCCTGAATAGTCTCTGTTTCACCAAGTTGCTTTTCCCCTTATCTGTTTGCTGTCTCGTTGTCTGTCATTAATTTTAAAGGCTTTCTTCAGATACCTTGTCATCTGTGGCTATCTGTTCATATTTAGGAATGGGAACCAAGAAACTATTTGGAATCTTTGTGTATGTGTGCACTCTTGCATTTTTAGGCTATCAGTTTGGGCTACTTCATGGTAGAAGTTCTGGTGTTGGCGTCTTCGAGTCTTTTATTCTTGAGTTGGTTAGATTCCTCACATAAGCTCCTTCCAGTGTCTTGCCTGGAGAATATGGCTGCCATGGTTTTGGTAGTCCAATTGGAGAAAAAACTAGAAGTCTCAGAATTCAGGTTTAACTACTCACTTAGTACCCTTGCTTTGAGTATAATACCCTCTTTCTCAATTCTTCCTGATGCTTACATATTCAGAGATCTTGGTTTTATTCATTCTTCAGAATAAATTTCCAATTTTATGTCAGGGTCAGTTAAAGGCACTTTCCCAGCTATGCAGATTGGAGGAGGACATCTGGGAGCTAATGTTTTTTTAACCTTTTGTAATGGAAAATTTCAAACATAAACCAAAGTGAGGCGTGTAATGAACTCCCATCTTCCTAACACCCAGCTTCAGTACTTACAAATATTGTTTCAATTTCAACTACTTTAAATGTACTTATAACCCATCCTCCTCTATTCAGCCCTGCCTTTGCCTCCCGTCCAGTGGAGCTGGTACCACCAATCCTGGAGCTTTTTGGAATTTCTTCAGTGTAAACTGTGTTGCTTTTATTTTTTTCCCCTGCACAACCACATTAGAATTCTGCTTTCTTGGTTTGACTAATGCAGTTACCACTTTTCTTTCTGCTTTACTAGGTTTTTATTGTTATTGTCTCTTCTTTCAGTGTCTTTGCTGCACTGAAATTTCAGTTTCCCCACATAGGTCACACTCTCTGATGTCTGAGATTTTAAATAAACTCCACCTAGTTGGACACTTTGCATAATGCAGTAGGCTCTCCAGAAAGGGAGATAGCAGTGTGGGTTAGGGTTTAGCACGTACCACAGGAATGTGAACACAAAGACTAAGGGTGAGGAATCAAAGATTAGAGAGTTTCTTTATAACTATCTAACTTTTCCGCTGGAATGTCAAGGCCTTGTCTACGTTGGTTACCCTGTATCACCAGTGTCTAAAGCAGTACTTAATAAATGGCTGTTGAATGAATGAATGAATGAATGAATGAGTTTGCCTTAGAGAGGAGGAGGAGATGAAGGAGGCAGATGAGGCAGAGCCAGAGCATGGGCTGTACTTTTCTCCCCTGAGGGTATGGTTCTGATGGTCTGGGTTTTATTAAATTATCTCATAAACTAACCTCTAAAAATCCCTTCCTGCCCTGAAAACCTCTGTTTCTGTTGAGTCTAATCCCTATAGAAATGCTAATAGTTGATAGTAGCTTAATGTTGGATTCCTCCTAGAGCTATCTGCACTTTAACACTGGACTCCTGAAGACGCCTGCATCCCTAACTGGAGGAATTTTAGGTGCTGAGACAGAGCCAGATGGGGAGATATTTGTAGGCTGCAAGGGATGAGTCCCTGAGTATTAGCTCCCAAGCCTTTCTCTACTCTATCACCCACAAGGGTGACTCAGGAAGAATGATTTTGGCAGCCATTCTTCTAACTGCACGGAAAGTGGGAGTTTTAGAGTTTCTTCCAGTTTATTCCTCCTCTCTCCTCCTCTCCCCTTCCCCGTTTCCCCCATCTTCCCTCTCTCCCTTCCTCCCTCCTCTCCTTCCCCCTCCCTCCCTTTCTTCTCCTCTTACTCCTTTTCTCTGAGTCAACCAATGGGCATCTCACCCCATGGTCCCCTAAATTATGTTCTCATAACTTGTCTGCCAGCTCTAATTTCCATCAGTGATGGGCTTATAAACCTTAACTCCTGGCTGGCAAGTGATCCCCCAGGCTTATAAGAGAACAATTGGGCAGGTGGTCCTTTGTGAGTGAGTGCGTGTGTGTGTGTGTGTGTGTGTGAGAGAGAGCACAAGTACACACAACTGATGGTTTGTTGGATTAATGGGTCAGGGTCTTGGGTCCTACTGTATTAATACTTCTTAATGTTTAGAATGACATTCCAGGGCTCACCAGTGTTAGTGTCCATACCCATTGTACCTTCCCGTATTTCCTCTTACCATAGTCTCTGAACTGTCTACCATGGTCCTGAATAGGACTCCCACTTTTCCTGCATTTATGCTTTAATTCATGCTGTTCTTTTGATGTGACATGCCCTCTGCCCTGATCTCTATGTTATCAGATCCCCTCTACTATGAGATCCTAGCTCATGAAGCCTTTCCTCAGCCCTTCCTTATTTGAGTAGAAACCTGAATGAACTGAAGAACAATCTGTGTAGGAATCTGAGGTGAGAGGTTCTGGGCAGAGGAAAGATTCTGAGTCTGGAACCTACTCAGTAGATTTATAGACCCACACAGAGACCAGTCAATGTCTGATCCTCCTTTGTATTATTGTCAGTGACGATAAGATCTTGTGGGAAGAATCAATGTTATTTCAATGTTTTGAGGGTTAGACTTCTGAGCGGGAAGAGACATTTTTCAGGTACTATTGAGGCTTCAAATGTTTCACATTCATTTTCTCTTTTATTCTCAAAATAACCCAGTGAGGTGGGTATTATTCCTCCTCTAGTGATGAGATAGCTGAAGCTCAGTGGGGTTTAGTGACTTGCTTGAGGTTACAGAGCCAGAAGATGTTGAGCTGGGATTCTCTCTGGTGGCAAAGTCAATGCACCTGTCCTCTGTTACATTACTTCCTGCATCAATTACATGTAGATGAGGCTTCCTTGTTCCTCAGCAGCAGAGATGGGTCTCAGTTTATTAATGGAATTCCTAGAATCCATGCCTGCTTCTGTTACTGAAATGCAAGTCCGTGTGCCCGACGCACAGTGAGGCCTAACAATATCAAAACGTCAGAGTTTGGAACGGAGAAAGGCTTATCGCAGGGCCATGCAAGGAGATGGGTGGCTCATGTCTTTAAACCCCAAATTCTCCGAAAGCTTTCAGCAAAGCCCTTTTTAGGAGAGGTGAGGGAGGGGCGTGATTAGTTGTTGCACACTTCTTGGTGTCAGATCCTTTGTTCTTGAGGTCAGTCATGGTTAGGTAATGATGTTCCTATAAATCTCCACCAAACAAATGTTATTCTCTGTTCTGACAAGAAAGAGCAAGTTCCCAAGGCACAACTTTCACCCTCTGAGGTCCAGGTCCTGGCTAAGAGGAGGAGGACACTTAAACTCTGACTTTTCGGTATTGTTTGGCTTCACTGTGTGTCGGACACACACACGTGCTTTCGGTAACACTTCAAGCAGATGTCATCTACATATACAGAAGGTGTCAATGTGTGGATGCACCTTTGCCTCTATGCTGCCCTGGCCAAGGGTGAGGAGGAAGGAAGAACACTTAACATGGGACCGAGAGACTTGGGTTTCAACCCCTGCTCAAAGACTTGTTTTTTGACTGTTCTGAGCCACATAAACTCTCTGGGTCTTAGTTTCCCATCTGCAAAGTGAATGCCCTATTTAGTAATATAATAGAAATATGATAAAAATAACCATAATAATAGCCACAACTGCTATTTATTGAACACTTCACCTACTGTGAAGGTATTATCTCACTAAACCTTTTGACAGTTTTATAAGGTAGGTATGACCAACGTCTACCCCCATTTAACAGATAGAATGACACTGGTTTTTAGTGACTTATTCAAGGTCACACAGGTAGTGACTTTTAGAATAAAGATTGAGATCCTTACCGCAGTCTACAAAGTCCTGCATGAATTCCCTTCAAAACACTGCTCTCCGCATCCCATCCCCCACACCTCACTTTCTGCGCTCTAGTCTCTTTATTCTCCAATATGTTGTACTTCCTTCTACCACTGGGCCTTTTTTGCAACAGGCTATTTGCTGTAGATGTCATGTCCGCTTTCCCCTTCTGTTTACTTAATACTACCTATTCCTTCTCCGGATATTAGTTCAACTCTCATCTCCTAAGGAGGTCTATGGAGGATCTAAAAATAGCCCATTACTTTGCTTGACATCCTATCCAATTGAGAGGAGGGGTCTGTATCATTGCTCTTGGATCTGGGCAGTTTTGCTTTGATCAAGAGTATGGTGAAAGTGATGCTGTGTACCTTCCGAGGCTAGGTCATAATATACCAGGCAGTTTCCACTTTGCTTGGAATAGTTGTGCTTGAAGCCCTGAGTCATCTCACAAGAACTCCAACTTCCCTTAGACTCTGTGCTGGAGAGGCCGCGTATAGGTGCTGTAGTTGGCAGCCAACTGACAGCCAGCATCACCTGCTAGCCTTGCGAGTAACCCGTCTTAAACACCCAGCTTAGACAAGCATTCAGATAACTGCAGCGCCAGTTGATATCTGACTGAAACCTCATTAGAGATCCAGGAGAGAATTCCTAGCTAAGCCTTTCCAGAATATCTAACTCACAAAATAATGACCAAAATACAGTGATTGTTTTAAGCTGTTACATTTGGGGCCAATTTATTGTATGGAAATAAGTAACTTTAACAAAATTTTCCATAGGTACTTCCTTCTCACTTTGTAACCAGCCTAGGTCAGTTTCCTTTTCATATATTCTAATGTAAATAAATTCCTTTCCTTCAGAGTACTTGTCTCAGTTTACAACTATACATCTATTAGTGTAATTATTTTGTTATCTGTCTCTCCCACCAGACTGGAAGCTTCATTTAAAAAAACCCCCAAAACCGTGGCTGTTCTTGCTTGATTGTTGTGTCATTTAGAAGTGAATTTGGCTGCAAGTAACAGGATTTTAATAGCTGTGGCTTAAGCCTGCAGGGGCTTGTTTTCCTCACAAAACATAAAATGTGCAGGTAGGTGGCTATTGGTATTAGTTCAATTGCTCAGTGGTACGTTCAAGGATCCAGGCACTTTCCCTCCCTCTTTTTGACCATACTCAGCATGTTGTATTTTCATCCTCATGTTTGTCCCCTTGCTGTTGCAAGACTGATGCCTCAGCTCTGGGTACTTTATCTTTATTCAGCATCCCAATAAGCAGGAAGTAAAATGATAGGGAAAAAAGGCTTTTTTTCCTCATGCACATCTCTTATTTTCCCAGAAAGAAAGTCTCCAGCAGACTTCTTTTTATGTCTCATTGATCAGAATTGAGGCACGTGTTATGCAGAGAAGAGTTAACATAGCAGGACAGAGGCTGCTACTTTTAGAACAGTGGTCCCCATCCTTTTTGGTACCAGGGACCAGTTTCCTGGAAGACAGTTTTTCCATGGATGGGGTGGTGGGCAGGATGGTTCAGGCAGTAATGTGAGTGTGAGTGATGGGGAGCGATGGGGAGCAATGGGGAGCGGCAGATGAAGCTTCACTTGCTCACCTGCCACTCACCTCCTGCTGTACGGCTGGTACCAGTCCATGGCCCTGGGGTTGGGGACCCCTGTTTTAGAAGAGCCTGCTTGGCTTCCCTGGTAATGCAGTGGTTAAGAATCCACTTGCCAATTCAGGGGACACGGGTTTGAGCCCTGGTCTGGGAAGATCCCACATGCCACAGAGCAACTAAGCCCATGTGCCACAACTACTGAGCCTGTGCTCTAGAGCCCATGAGCCACAACTACTGAGCCCGTGTGCCACAGCTACTGAAGCCCACGTGCCTAGAGCCCATACTCCACAACAAGTGAAGCCACCTTAATGAGAAGCCCGTGCACCACAACGAAGAGTAGCCCCCGCTTGCCACTACTAGAGAAAGCCTGTGCACAGCAATGAAGACCCAACACAGCCAAAACTAAATAAATAAAATAAATTTAAAAAAAAATAAAAGTACAGTTTAAAAAAAAAAAAAGAGCCTGCTTGCAAGGTTGGCCTTTGGCTGGCATCTGAGGACTTGGTATTTGAAAAATTCCCTGACAGATAAGAGTGGTTTATGGCTCTTCAACTGTTTGTACAAAGAATGTAATTTATGTTGAACACCTGCTTTTCTTTTCAGGGTCTGGAATTTTGGTATATGCTGAGCAGAGTGTGTTGATATGACCAACCCCCATAAAAACCTTCAATGCCAAGTTTAAATGGGCTTCCCTAGGCAAAAACATTGCATGTGTTACTGCAGTATTTTTGTTTTTTTTTAACTGATATAATGGACATAAAATATTATATTAATTTCAGGTATACAACAAAATAATTCGATGTTTGTATATATTGCAAAATGATCAATACAATAAGCCAGGTCTAGTAAGATCTACTCTCTTAGTAACTTGCAAATATGCAATACAGTATTATTAAGTATAGTCATCATGCCATACATTACATCCCCATGACTTATTTATTTTATAACTGGAAGTTTCTACTTTTTGATCCCCTTCACCCATTTTGTCCACCTCTGGCAACCACCAATCTATTCTCTGTATCTATGAGATTGGTTTTTTAAAAAATTCCACGTGTAAGTGAGATCCTACAGTATTTGTCTTCCTCTGCTTGACTTAATTTCACTTAGCATAATGCCCTCAAGGTCCATCCATGTTGTCACAAATAGCAAGATATTTTGTTTTTTAATGGCTGAATAGCATTCTGTTGTATGTATATGCCACATTTTCTTTAGCCATTCATCCACTGGTAGATATTTGGGTTGTTTTCACGTCTTGGCCATTTTAAATCACGCTGCAATGAACATAGGGATGCAGATATCTTTTTGAGTTAAGTGTTTTCATTTCCTTTGAATAAATACCCAGGAGTAGAATTGCTGTATCATATGGTAGTTCTATTTTTAATTTTTTGAGGAACCTCCATACTGTCTTCCATAGAGGCTGCACCAATTTACATTCCCACCAACAGTGTACAGGTGTTCCCTTTTCTCCACATCCTTGCCAATGGTTGTTATTTCTTGACTTTTTGAAAATAGCCATTCTAACAGGTGTGAGATGATATTTCATTGTGGTTTTGATTTGCATTTCCCTCATGTTTAGTGATATAGAACATCTTTTCAGTACGTATTTGCCATCTGTATGTCTTCTCTGGAAAAATGTCTAGATCCTCTTACCATTTTTAAATTGGATTTTTTGTTTGTTTTTTGCTATTGATTTGTATGAGTTCTTTATATACTTTGGTTATTAACCTGTTATTGGATGTAGGCATACCTTGTTTTATTGTGCTTTGCTGTATCACACGCACAGATACTGGTTGTGGCTTTTTTTTTTTTTTTTTTTCCCCACAAATTGAAGGTTTGTGGCAACCCGGTATCCAGCAGGTCTATCAGTGCAATTATTCTCACTTTGTGTGTCTGTATCATATTTTGGTAATTCTTGCAGTATTTTAAACTTTTCTATTATTATTATTATTTTGTCATGGTGCTCTCTGATTAATGATCTCTGATGTTACTCTTTTGACTTGCTGAAGGCTCAGAGGATGGTCAGCATTTCTTACCAATAAAGTATTTTTAAAATACGGTACATATGTTATTTTTTAAAGCCTAATACTTCTGTACACTTACTGGACTAGAGTATAGTGTAAACATTACTTTTATATGCACTAGAAAACCAAAAAATTCCTGTGACTAGCTTTATTGCAATATTTGCTTTATTGTGCTAGTCTGGAACTGAACATACAATATCACTGAGGTATGCCTGTGTATGATCTGCAAATATTTTCACCCATTCAGTGAGTTACCTTTTCATTTTGTTGATGGTTTCCTTTGCTGTGCAGAAGCTTTAGAGTTAGATATAGTCTCACTGGTTTATTTTTGGTTTTGTTGCCTTTGCTTTTGTGTCAAATCCAAAAATATCATCACCAAGACTTATTTTAAGGATCTTACAACCTATGTTCTCTTCAAGGAGTTTTAGGTTTCAGGTTTTACATTCAAGTGTTTAATCCAATTTCAGTTAATTGGTTGGTATAGTGTAAGAGTGTAGTCCAGTTTCTTTCTTTGCATGTGGCTGCCCAGTTTTGCCAACAGCATTTATTGAAGAGACTTTTCTTTCCTCATTGTACATTCCTGAATCCTTGTCATAAATTTATATATATATAAATTTATATATAATATATTGTTTTATTATATAATATAGACTTTATATATTATATATATAAGTATTTATATGTAATATATAAATTTTATATATATATATAAATGATATAAATGTTGATTTCTAGGTTCTCTATTCTGTTCCACTGATCTATGTGTCTGTTTTTGCTCCAATGTCATATTTTTGTTTTTATTACTATAGCCTTGTAATATAGTTTGAAATCAGGGAGCATGAGGCCTCCAGCTTTGTTCTTTTTTCTCAAAATTGCTTTGGGTATTTGGAATGTTTTGTGGTTCCACACAAATTTTAGGGTTTTGTTCTCTTTCTGTAGAATATGCCACTGGAATTTTGATAGGAATTGCATTGAATTTGTAGATTGCTTTCGGTAGTATGAATATTTTAACAATTTTTAATATTTTAATGATACTTCCAATCCATGAACACGGAATATCTTTCCTTTGTGTGTGTGTGTGTGTGTGTGTGTGTGTGTCTTATGCAATTTCTTTCCTCATGTCTTTTTTTTTAAGTTTCAAATACAATAGATGTTTATACTCACCCACATTGTGCTCAATATATGCTTATTCAAAATTTTACACAACTTCCATCCTTTGACTTTTTTTAACACCTTTATTGGAGTATAATTGCTTTACAATGCTGTGTTAGTTTCTGCTGTATAACAGTGAATCAGCTACATGTATACATATATCCTCATATACCCTCCCTCTTGCATCTCCCTCCCACCCTCTCTATACCACCCTTCTAGGTGGTCACAAAGCCCTGAACTAATCTCCCTGTCCTATGCAGATGCTTCCCACTATCTATTTTACAGGTGGTAGTATATATATGTCAGTGCTACTCTCACTTCATCCCAGCTTACACTTCCCCCTCCCTGAGTCTTCAAGTCCATTCTCTACGCCTGCGTCTTTATTCCTGTCCTGTCCCTAGGTTCATCGGAACAAGTATTTTTTTTTTAGATTCAATATATATGTGTTAGCATACAGTATTTGTTTTTCTCTTTCTGACTTACTTCACTCTGTATGACAGTCTCCAGGTCCATCCACCTCACTACGAATAACTCAATTTCATTTCTTTCTATGGCTGCGTAATATTCCATTGTATATATGTGCCACATCTTTTTTTTCTTTCACATGTTTATTGGAGTATAATTGTTTTACAATGGTATGTTAGGTTCTGATTTATAACAAAGTGAATCAGTTATACATATACATATGTTCCCATATCTCTTCTCTCTTGTGTCTCCCTCCCTCCCACCCTCCCTATTCCACTCCTCTAGGTGGTCACAAACCACCAAGCTGATCTCCCTGTGCTATGCAGCTGCTTCCCACTAGCTATCTGTTTTACGTTTGGTAGTGTATATATGTCCATGCCACTCTCTCACTTTGTCCCAGCTTATCCTATCCCCTCCCCATATCCTCAGGTCCATTCTCTAGCAGGTCTGTGTCTTTATTCCCGTCTTACCCCTAGGTTCTTCATGACTTTTTTTTTCTTAGATTCCATGTATATGTGTTAGCATATGGTATTTGTTTTCCTCTTTCTGACTTACTTCACTCTGTATGACAGACTCTAGGTCCATCCACCTCACTACAAATAACTCAATTTCGTTTCTTTTTATGGCTGAGTAATATTCCATTGTATATATGTGCCACATCTTCTTTATCCATTCTTCTATCGATGAACACTTAGGTTGCTTCCATGTCCTGCTGTTGTAAATAGGGCTACAATGAATATTGTGGTACATGACTCTTTTTGAATT
The DNA here is from genome assembly GCF_963455315.2 of Globicephala melas. Lineage (NCBI taxonomy): Eukaryota > Metazoa > Chordata > Mammalia > Artiodactyla > Delphinidae > Globicephala > Globicephala melas. Next base: position 127,749,896 of record NC_083316.1, read on the forward strand.
ATGGTTTTCTCAGGGTATATGCCCAGTAGTGGGATTGCTGGGTCATATGGTAGTTCTATTTTTAGGTTTTTAAGGAAACTCCATATTGTTCTCTATAGTGGCTGTATGAATTTACATTCCTACCAACAGTTCAAGAGGAATCCCTTTTCTCCACACCCTCTCCAGCATTTATTGTTTGTAAATTTTTTGATGATGGCCATTCTGACTGGTGTGAGGTGATACCTCATTGTAATTTGATTTTCATTTCTATAATAATTAGTGATTTTGAGCATCCTTTCATGTGTTTGTTGGCAATCTATATATCTTCTTTGGAGAAATGTCTATATAGGTCTTCAACCCATTTTTGGATTGGGTTGTTTGTTTTTTTTTATATTGAGCTGCATGAGGTGCTTGTATATTTTGGAGATTAATCCTTTGTCAGTTGCTTCATTTGCAAATATTGTCTCCCATTCTGAGGTTGTCTTTTGGTCTTGTTTATGGTTTCCTTTGCTGTGCAAAAACTTAAGTTTCATTAGGTCCCATTTGTTTATTTTTGTTTTTATTTCCATTTCTCTAGGAGGTGGGTCAAAAAGGATCTTGCTGTGATTTATGTCATAGAGCATTCTGCCTATGTTTTCCTCTAAGAATTTTATGGTGTCTGGTCTTACATTTAGGTCTTTAATCCATTTTGAGTTTATTTCTGGGTATTGTGTTAGGTAGTATTCTAACTTCATTCTTTTACATGTAGCTGTCCAGTTTCCCCAGCACCACTTATTAAAGAGGCTGTCTTTCCCCCATTGTATATTCTTGCCTCTTTTATCAAAGATAAGGTGACCATATGTGTGTGGGTTTAGCTCTGGGCTTTCTGTCCTGTTCCATTGATCTATATTTCTCTTTTTGTGCCATTGCCATACTGTCTTGATTAGTGTAGCTTTGTAGTATAGTCTGAACACAGGGAGCCTGATTCCTTCAGCTCCGTTTTTCTTTCTCAAAATTGCTTTGGCTATTTGGAGTCTGTTGTGTTTCTATACAAATTGTGAAATTTTTTGTTCTAGTTCTGTGAAAAACGCCCTTGGTAGTTTGATAGGGATTGGATTGAATCTGTAGATTGCTTTGGGTAGTATATTCACTTTTACAGTGTTGATCCTTCCAATCCAGGAAAAAGGTATATCTGTCCATGTATTGGTATCATCTTTAATTTCTTTCATCAGTGTCTTATAGTTTTCTGCATACAGGTCTTTTGCTTCCTTAGGTAGGTTTATTCCTAGGTATTTTATTCTTTTTTTGCAATGGTAAATGGGAGTGTTTCCTTAATTTCTCTTTCAGATTTTTCATCTTTAGTGTATAGCAATGCAAGAGATTTCTCTGCATTAATTTTGTATCCTGCTACTGTATGAAATTCATTGATTAGCTCTAGTAGTTTTCTGGTAGTATCCTTAGGAATCTCTATGTATAGTATCATGTCATCTGCAAACAGTAACCGTTTTACTTCTTGTTTTCCAATTTGGATTCCTTTTATTTCTTTTTCATCTTTGATTGCTGTGGCCCAAACTTCCAAAACTATGTTGAATAATAGTGGTGAGTGTGCACACCCTTGTCTTGTTCTTGATCTTAGCGGAAATGGTTTCGGGTTTTCACCATTGAGAACGATGTTGGCTGTGGGTTTGTCATATATGGACTTTATTATGTTGACGTAGGTTCCCTCTATACCTACTTTCTGCAGGGTTTTTATCATAAATTGGTGTTGAATTTTGTCAAAAGCTTTTTCTGCATCTATTATCAGATGGTTTTTATTCTTCAATTTGTTAATATGGTGTATCACATTGTGTGATTTGCGTATATTGAAGAATCCTTGCATTCCTTGGATAAAACCCCCTTGAACATGGTGTATGATTCTCTTAATGTCCTGTTGGGTTCTGTTTGCTACTATTTCGTTGAGGATTTTTGCATCTATGTTCATCAGCGATATTGGCCTGTTGTTTTCTTTTTTTGTGACATATATGTCGGGTTTTGGTATCAGGGTGATGGTGGCCTCATAGAATGAGCTTGGGAGTGTTCCTCCCTCTGCTCTATTTTGGAAGTGTTTGAGAAGGACAGGTTTAACTCTTCTTTCAGTGTTTGATAGAATTTGCCAGTGAAGCCATCTGGTGCTGGGCTTTTATTTGTTGGAAGATATTTAATCATAGTTTCAATTTCAGTGCTTGTTATTGGTCTCTTTTTATTTTCTGTTTCTTCCTGGTTTAGTCTCAGAAGGTTGTGCTTTTCTAAGAATTTGTCCGTTTCTTCCAGGTTGTCCATTTTATTGGTATAGAGTTGCTTGTAGTAATCTCTCATGATCCTTTGTATTTCTGCAGCGTCAGTTGTTACTGCTTCTTTTTCATTTCTAATTCTGTTGATTTGAGTCTTCGCTCTTTGTTTCTTGATGAGTCTGGCTAATGGTTTATCAATTTTGTTTATCTTCTCAAAGAAGCAGCTTTTAGTTTTAATGACCTTTGCTATTGTTTCCTTCATTTCTTTTTCATTTATTTGTGTTCTGATCTTTATGATGTCTTTCCTTCTGCTAACTTTGTTTTTTTCTTGTTTTTCTTTCTCTAATTGCTTTAGGTGTAAGGTTAGGTTGTTTATTTGAGTTGTTTCTTGTTTTTTAAGGTAGGATTGTATTGCTATAAGTTTCCCTCTTAGAACTGCTTTTGCTGCATCCGATAGGTTTTGGGTCATCATGTTTTCATTGTCATTTGTTTCTAGGTATTTTTGATTTCCTTTTTGATTTTTTCAGTATCTCTTGGTTAAATAGTAGCATAGTGTTTAGCCTCCCTGTGTTTGTAATTTTTAGGATTTTTTCCTGTAATTGATATCTACTCTCATTATGTTTTGGTCAGAAAAGACACTTGATATGGTTACAATTTTCTTAAATTTACCAAGGTTTGATTTGTGACTCAAGATATGGTCTGTCCTGGAGAATGTTCCATGAGAACTTGATAAGAAAGTGTATTCTGTTGTGTTTGGATGGAATATCCTATAAATATTAACTAAGTCCTTCTTGTTTAATGTGTCATTTAAAACTTGTGTTTCCTTATTTATTTTTATTTTTGATGGTTTATCCATTGGTGTAAATGAGGTGTTAAGTTGCCTACTGTGGTTGTGTTACTGTCGATTTCCCCTTTTATGGCTGTTAGCATTTGCCTTCTGTATTGAGGTGCTCCTGTGTTGGGTCCATAAATATTTATAATTATTGTATCTTCTCTTGGATTGATCCCTTGATCATTATGTAGTGTCCTTCTTTGTCTCTTTTATTAGTCTTTATTTTAAAGTCTATTTTTTCTGATATTAGAATTGCTAGTCCAGGTTTATTTTGACTTCCATTTGCATGGAATATCTTTTTCCATCCTCTCACTTTCATTCTGTCTGTGTGCCTCAGTCTGAAGTGGGTCTCTTGTAGACAGCATATATATGGGTCTTGTTTTTGTATCCATTCAACCAGTCTATGTCTTTTGGTTGGAGCATTTAATCCATTTACATTTAATTTAATTATCCATATGTATGTTCCTATTCCCATTTTCTTAATTGTTTGGGGTTTGTTAGTTTCCTTCTCTAGTGTTTCCTGCCTAGAGAAGTTTCTTTATCATGTGTTGTAAAGCTGGTTTGGTGGTGCTGAATTCTCTTAAGTTTTTTTGTCTGTAAAGGCTTTAATTTCTCCATCGAATCTGAATGAGATCCTTGTTGGGTAGTTATTTTGCTTGTAAGTTTTCCCCTTTTATCACTTTAAATATGTACTGCTCCTCCCTTCTGGCCTTCAGAGTTTCTGCTGAAAGATCAGCTGTTTAACCATATGGGGGTTCTGTTGTATGTTATTTGTTGCTTTTCCCTTGCTGCTTTTAATGTTTTTTCTCTGTATTTAATTTTTGATAATTTGATTAATATGTGTCTTAACGTGTTTCTCCTTGGATTTATCCTATATGGGCCTCTCTGTGCTTCCTGGAGTTGACTGACTATTTCCTTTCCCATGTTAGGGAATTTTTCATCTATAATCTCTTCAAATATTTTCTGAGACCTTTGTTTTTCTCTTTTTCTTCTGGGACCCCTGTGGTTTGAATGTTGGTTCAGTTAATGTCTGAGACTGTCCTTAATTCTTTTCATTCTTCTTTCTTTATTCTGCTCTGTGGTAGATATTTCCAACTACTTTATCCTCCAGGTTGCTTGTCTGTGCTTGTACTTGAGTTATTCTGCTTTTGATTCCTTCTAGAGAACTTTTAATTTCATTTATTGTGTTGTTCATCATTGTTTGTTTGCTCTTTAGTTCTGCTAAGTCCTGTTTAAATATTTCCTGTATTTTCTCCATTTTATTTCCAAGATTTTGGATCATCTTTACTATCATTACTCTGAATTCATTTTCATGTAAGCTGCCTATTACCTCTTCATTTGTTTGGTGTGCTGGGTTTTTACCTTGCTCCTTCATCTGCTGCATATTTCTCTGTCTTCTCATGTTGTTTAACTTACTGTGTTTGGGGTCTCCTTTTTGCAGGCTGCAGGTTCATGGTTCCCATTGTTTTTTGTGTCTTCCCCCAGTGGGTGATGTTGGTTCATTGGCTTGCGTAGGCTTCCTGGTGGAGGGGGCTGGTACCTGTCTTTCTTGTGGGGAGGGATGTGTCCAGTGCTGTGTTTTGGCGTGTCTGTGAAGGTAGTATGATTTTAGGCAGCCTCTCTGGTAATGGGTGGGGTTGTGTTCCTATTTTGCTAGGTGTTTGGCATAAGGCATCCGGCACTGGATCTTGCTGGCCGTTGGATGGAGCTGGTTGTTATCGTTGAGATGGAGATCTCTGGGAGAGCTGATATTATGTGGGGCCTAGAAGTCTCCGGTGGTCCAGTGTCCTGAACTCAGCTCTCCCACCTCAGAGGCTCAGGCCTGACACCAGGCCAGAGCACCAGACCCTGTCAGCCACATAGCTCAGAAGAAAAGGGAGGGACTTCCCTGGTGATGCAGTGGTTAAGAATCTGCCTGCCAATGCAGGGGACACGGGTTTGTGCCCTGGTCCAGGAAGATCCCACATGCCGCAGAGCAACTAAGTCCATGTGCCACAACTACTGAGCCTGTGTGCCACAGGTACTGAAGCTCATGTGCCTAGAGCCCATGCTCCACAATGAGAGAAGCCACTGCAATGAGAATCCTGCACACCACAATGAAGAGTAGCACCTGCTCGCCGCAACTAGAGAAAGCCTGCATGCAGCAACGAAGACCCAATGCAGCCAAAAATAAAATCAATAAATAAATTTATGAAAAAAAAAGTTTAAAAAAATGGGGCTTCCCTGGTGACGCAGTGGTTGGGGGTCCACCTGCCGAGGCAGGGGACGCAGGTTCGTGCCCCGGTCCGGGAGGATCCCACATGCCATGGAGCGGCTGGGCCCGTGGGCCATGGCCACTGGGCCTGCGCGTTTGGAGCCTGTGCTCCGCAGTGGGAGGGGCCACAGCAGTGAGAGGCCCGCGTATTGCAAAATAAATAAATAAATAAATAATCCTGGAAAAAAAATAAAAAAATAAAGAAAAGGGAGAAAAATAGAAAGAAAATAATATTAAAAAAAATAAAGACAAAAAATTATTAAAATAAAAAAATCAAATAATAAGATACTAAAAAAGGAGAGCAACCAACCCAATAAACAAATACACCAATGATAACAAGCGCTAAACAGTAAACTAAGATAAACATAAATATCAGAAACAAATCAGTCGCAGCTAGCAAACCCAAAGTCTACAGTTGGTCCTAAAGTCCACTGCCCCAATTTTGGGATGATTTGTTGTCTGTTCAGGTATTCCACAGATGCAGTGTACTTCAAGTTGATTGTGGGGATTTAATCTGATGCTCCTGAGGCTGCTGGGGTAGATTTCCCTTCCTCTTCTTTGTTCACACAGCTCCTGGCGTTCAGCTTTGGTTTTGGCCCCACCTCTGCATGTAGGTCACCCTTAGGCATCTTTTCCCCACTCAGACAGGAGGGGGTTAAAGCAGCAGCTTATTAGGGGGCTCTTGCTCATTCAGGCTTGGGGGATGGAGGGTTCTGGTAGGTATAATGGAATGCAGGGTGAGCCTGCAGTGGCAGAGGCCAGCGTGACTTTGCAATAGCCTGGGGCGTGCCGTGTGTTCTCAGGGGGAAGTTGTCCCTGGATCATGGGACCCTGGCTGTGTTGTATTGCACTGGCTTCTGGGGGGTTTGGATAGTGACCTGTGCTTGCTCAGAGGATTTTTGGTGGCTGCAGCAGCAGCGTTAGCATTTCTTGCCTGTCTCTGTGGTCCGAGCTGATAGCCGTGGCTCACGCCCGTCTCTGAAGCACGTTTAGGTGGCGCTCTGAATCACCTCTCCTCGCGCACCCTGAAACAATGGTCTCTTGACTATTAGGCAGGTCCAGACTTTTTTCTGGACTCTCTCCTGGCTATCTGTGGTGCATTATCCCCCTTCAGGCTGTGTTCATGCAGCCAACCCCAGTCCTCTCCCTGGGATCTGACATCTGAAGCCCGAGCCTCAGCTCCTAGCCTCCACCCGCCCTGGCAGGTGAGCAGGCAAGCCTCTCGGGCTGGTGAGTGCTGGTCGGCACCAGTCCTCTGTGTGGGAATCTCTCTGCTTTGCCCTCTGCACCCCTGTTGCTGCACTCTCCTCTGTGGCTCAGAAGCCCCCCCACCCCCACCCCTGGTGTCTGCCAGTGAAAGGGCTTCCTAGTGCATGGAAACTTTTCCTCCTTCACAGCTCCCTCCCAGAGGTGCAGGTCCCATCCCTATTCTTTTGTCTCTTTGTTTTCTTTTTTCTTTTGCCCTACCCAGGTACGTTGGTATTTTCTTGCCTTTTGGGAAGTCTGAGGTCTTCTGCCAGCGTTCAGTAGGTGTTCTGTAGGAATTGTTCCACGTGTAGATGTATTTATGATGTATTTGTGGGGAGGAAGGTGATCTCCACTTCTTACTCCTCCGCCATGTTGAAGGTCCCCACCTCTTTCACCAGTGTCTTATAGTTTTAAGTGTACAGTTCTTTCACCTCCTTGGTAAGATTATTCCTAGTTATCTTATTCTTTTTGATGCAATTGTAAATGGAATTGTTTTCTTAATTTCACTTTTTGATAGTTTGTTAGTAGTATATAGAAATGAACAGATTTCTGTATGTTGGTTTCGTATTCTGCAACTGTACTGAATTTATTTATTAGGTGTAACTTTTTTTTGGTAGAGTCTTTAGGGCTTTCTGTATATAATATCATGTCTGCAAATAGTGACAGTTTTACTTTTTCCTTTTCAATTTGGATGGCTTTTATTTCTTTCTCTTGCCTAATTGCTCTACCTAGGACTTCCAGTAGTCTGTTGAATAAAAGGAGTGAGAATGGGCATCTTTGTCACTGCATTTTTTTATTGCTGGCAAAGCAAGCACAGTCCCGTGTCCCCTCACCAGATGGAGATAGCCTCACAAAGCCTGGGCATGGATTTCTCCAGATTCTATCTTGTGTTTTTTCCCCTTGCTGATCCTATTGTGTGTCCTTTTGCTATAATAAGCTTTAGCCATTAGTGCTTTTAGCAAAACATTAAATGTTTGCATGGTCTTTGAGACCCCCTGGGACACATGCTCACTGTGAGACTTATAACAATCAAAGAGGAATTGGAGGAAGTACAATTACTAAAATTGATGAATGCACTTCATTCTTTTGGCTTGGGGAGGGACCTATACCACCACCTGAACACATCTGAGGTTCTGGGAGTGATTGGGAAAGGAGGATATGTGTGTATATTGGAGAGTGATATTGAAGTGTAGAACAGTTCCTGGCACATAGAAAGTGTATAGTACACACATTTTGAGAGAGAGAGAAAAAGAATGAACTGAGCAGAGCTAGATTTTGGCTTCAGATATCATTTATTCAAAAGCATAGATCTTAACTATTATGCCATATAGCCCCCTCCTTTGCCTTCTTTCCTTATGTACCGTTGGGAGTGTCACATAAAAGGGCTTTTAAAAAGGACCACATACCATTACAGATGGGAAGTTTCTCTGTCAGTCTACATGCAGTGTCAGAAGGCAAAGTTGCTTTATCCACTTGGAAAATGGGTAAAACAGAATCTTCTTCTGTTCCATCTGGTGTTGTATCTAGACTGGGTATTTTGGAAATGCTGTTGGGTTGATTTGGATGGGAGTTTTAGTCTGTTTTCTTAAATGATTCCTGCAGTAAGCCAAAATAATTTCATTTTGAGAATCCTTGCTTTTAGTGGACTTGTTTTTTAAGTAGCTTGTACTTCATGAGGAAAAACTTTCAGGCAGTGTTTTCTTTGGGGGTTGTGGGTTGAGATGCCAGAGGAATTGTCCAACAGGTTACCTAGAGGTGAAGATAGGGTGCAGTAGGCATCTTAATTCTGAGAGTGGAGTGGGATCTTGCACAGGTAGGTACTGTCCTTGTGTGGTGGATAACTGCAGTGCAGCAGCGCCAAGCACAGCACACAGTGCTCATAGGAGGTTCGCGTGGCTCTTCCACTAAATTTGTTGTCACCTCTGTCAACATTTTTTTTCCTGCTATACAAGAAAAAAAAGGCTATATCACTTTGATTTATAGAATATCAATTCCAAGAATGACCTTAGATTTAAACCAGCCCAAGACTCTAATTCTGCAGAAAAACTAAGGTTCAGGGAAGGGAAGGGACTTGTCCAATGTCACCAAGGAAATTAGTGTCAAGGTGCAATTAGGAACTGGTTCTGCTGACTCTCAGCTACTGTGCTTTTCTTTGCACATTAGAGACTACCAATGGCAGAGTGGGTGTTAATATTATTCCTCTAAGTTTGTATAGATCCTTATGACTTTTCAAAACCTTATGATCTTCAGAGGTATACCTGTAAATTAGGAAATGGAGATGCAGCATGTTGAATGGAGTTACTCGGATTTGAGCCTAGTTCTTCTAACTCTGAATTTTTGCTTTGTATACTACTCTGGACAGTAGAATTTTAGCAATGATAACAGCAATTATGACTGCTACTCACAGAAGGCTCTTGGATACAATGAACAGAAAATCTACTCAAAGTAGTGTAAGTAACAGAGATTTATTTTCTCATCTAGCAAGAGCAAACAGGCGGGGAATAGGGCAGCTCTAGGGTTGTGAAGAATTTGGTGGCTCAGTGACATCGTCACAGACCAGGGTTCTTTCCATTTTTTGCTGTGCTATACTCATTCTGTCAGTGGGGTCTCTCTTCATGGTCACAGAGTGGCCTAAGTTAGCATTATAACCTTAATGACTAAGAGGCTTGCAGGTGTCTCTTTTGTTTACTTACTTATTTATTTATTTTTTAGCAAGGAAAACTTCCAAGAAGTTACCCAGAAAAAAATCTTCTCAGGTCTCAATGGCCAGGATTGGGTCCCATACCCATTTACGCAATCACTGGCAAGAAGAAAAGAATACAGTGCCATATAGGCCCATCCCGGTTTACTCCCTGGGATAGTGGGGGTAGGGTTAGCTGCTGTTGAGAAACATGTGAAATAACATGTCCACGTTTACACAGGTAGAAAAGGGTAGAGAAAGAAATGAAATGTAGATCTTCCTGGCTCTGCAACCAATGTTCTTAACCACTACGCAAAACCACCTCCCGTTCTTATGTTCCCTGCTGTCTCTCCCCTTCGCAGTACCACTTGCCAAATTCCCAGCGCATACGCCTAAGTCGCTTTGGCTGGTGATTGCAAGATCGTCTCCTTGCCAGGTCAACGTCAGCTATCAATCCCCATATCCTGGGCGTGCGAACCAGCTGATTAGAGCTGTAAGTAGGTGTTTAACAACACGGAGGCAGCCAGAGTATCCGTCAGCAGTTATTTTTTCCCCTGGTGGCTGGGCATTAGAAAATCTGCTGAGAGAGGCACCCCTGTTCCACTGCTGCTGGGAGGAGGGAGTCTCACCGGAGTAGATGATTTGAGAAGGGTAGAATGACAGGATGTCAGCTGAAAGGTCCCTTAGACATGATCTAGTCCAGTCCCCTCACTGCACTGATGGGAAAACTGGGAAGGATTGCTTAGGATCCCACAGAAGTCGTGGTTGGATCCAGCACTAGAACCTGTATTTACCCAATGGTATTTCCAAGGTATTTCAAAGCCTAACTTACACATTGGCTTGCAATTCCAACTCAAGAAATCAGTTTTTAATTGAAATAATATCTGAAAACTCTTGGTGGGAATGTAAATTGATACAGCCACTATGAAGAACAGTATGGAGGTTCCTTAAGAAACTAAAAATAGAACTACCATATGACCCAGCAATCCCACTCCTGGGTATATACCCTGAGAAAACCATAATTCAAAAAGAGTCATGTACCAAAATGTTCACTGCAGCTCTATTTACAATAGCCAGGACATGGAAACAACCTATGTGTCCATCAACAGATGAATGGATAAAAAAGATGTGACACATATATACAATGGAATATTACTCAACCATCAAAAGGAACGAAACTGAGTTATTTGTAGTGAGATGGATGGACCTAGAGACTGTCATACAGAGTGAAGTAAGTCAGAAAGAGAAAAACAAATACTGTATGCTAACATATATATATATATATATATATATATATATATATATATATATATGGAATCTAAAAAAACAAAAGAAAAAAAATGGTCAGTAGAGCCTAGGGGCAAGATGGAAATACAGACGCAGACCTACTAGAGAATGGACTTGAGTATACAGGGAGGGGTAAGGGTAAGCTGGGACAAAGTGAGAGAGTGGCATGGACATATATACACTACCAAATGTAAAATAACTAGTGGGAAGCAGCCGCATAGCACAGGGAGATCAGCTCGGTGCTTTGTGACCACCTAGAGGGGTGGGATAGGGAGGGTGGGAGGGAGGGAGATGCAAGAGGGAAGAGATATGGGGACATATGTATATGTATAACTGCTTCACTTTGTTATACAGCAGAATCTAACACCATTGTAAAGCAATTATACTCCAATAAAGATGTTAAAAAAAACAGGCATTTTGGATTATATTGTCCAGTCCCAGTTAGGTGTCTCCTGGCCATCTCCTGAGAGAAATAGTCATTAACATACATTCACATGGGTTAATTGCTCCAAGCAAAGCCTGTCAGGTTTCTAGTTAGACAGGGCAGCCACCTGTAGCAAATCCCCACTCCTTTCCAACTTCCTTCTTCCTTTCCTGGGATGTTAGCCTTTCTGGTTTGATCATTCAGGACAAGTTCTAGCACTGGAAAGTGCTAAAGGCATGTGAACCTTGGAGCCTCAGGTCTAAAAGAGAATGTTCCCAGCTTGAGAAGAAAAAGTTAAATGGCAGGTCAGAGTGCAAGGATTCCTTGTGACATTATGGGATGGCTTGAGATCCCCATATTTCTGATAACTCATATATATGTGGGTATGGAGAGATCCTAAGAATTTAAGCAGTATTTATTGAATGTCAGTAAAGAATGATAGTGGTAGCAGCTGCTATTCATTGAGCACTACTCTGTGCCAAGAACTGCCAGGTCCTTCACATGTGTTTTTAACTTGAGTCTTCAAAATTGATGATACTTTTGTGTTTATTATCTGCCTCTCAAGATTAGAAAGTCTGTTCTATAGTCAAAGGAACCTTTAAGTACTGCTATATGCCGAACTCCTAGAACAGTTTCTATTACATAGTAGGTGCTCAGTTAATATATAGTGAATTAATGATGTGACAGTAAACTGATGAGATAGGTAAGCTTGTTCTTCATTGTACAGATATGACAACAGAGGCTTAGAGAGATTAATTTGTGCAAGGTAACTATATCAGTTATCTTTTGGCTGCAACTAATGTTGCTTTATACAAATGAGGGTATTTTTTTTTCCTCAGATGAGAATTCTGGTGGTACTCTTAATACTGATTCCACCTCAGTGATGCCATTAAGGATTCAAGTTCTTTCTAACATTCTCCTCTGTCTCCGCTGTCTTCAGTGTGTTGGCTTTTCTTTATGCTTAAATGCTCCTGGCCACAAGATGGTTATAACCCAAAGTGATTGCTTCAGGCAGGAAATCTATGTTCAAGGAAGTAAGAAGATGTGGGTAGCACTAGCCATGTGTATTTGTTTATATGAAAAATAAAAGTCTTCCCAGAGGCCCCTGCCTGATTTCTACTTATGTCTCGTTAGCCAGAGTTATGCCACATGACTAACCCTATATGCAAGGGATGCTGGGAAAATGAGTATTTGCCTTTCTCTGGCTTTTTTTTTCACATATTTATTGAAGTATAATTGCTTTACAATGTTGTGTTAGTTTCTACTTTATAACAAAGTGAATCACCTATACATATACATATATCCCCATATACCCTCCCTCTTGCTTCTCCCTCCCACCCTCCCTATCTCACCCCTCTACGTGGTCACAAAGCACCGAGCTGATCTCCCTGTGGTATGTGGCTTCTTCCCACTAGCTTTCTGTTTTACACTGGGTAGTGTATATATATCAGTGCTGCTCTCTAACTTCATCCCAGCTTACCCTTCCCCCTCCCCGTGTCCTCAAGTCCATTCCCTATGTCTACATCTTTATTCCTGTCCTGCCCCTAGGTTATTCATATATATGTTAGCATACCGTATTTGTTTTTCTCTTTCTGACTTACTTCACTCTGTATGACAGACTCTAGGTCCATTCACCTCACTACATATAACTCAATTTCATTTCATTTTATGACTGAGTAATATTCCATTGTATATATGTGCCACATCTTCTTTATCCATTCATCTGTTGCTTCCATGTTGCTTCCATAGGTTGCTTCCATGTCTTGGCTATTGTAAATAAAGCTGCAGTGAACATTTTGGTACATGACTCTAGTTGAATTATGGTTTTCTCAGGGTATTTGCCCAGTAGTGGGATTGCTGGGTCGTATGGTAGTTCTATTTTTAGTTTTTTGAAGAACCTCCATACTGTTCTCCATAGTGGCTGTATCAATTTACACTCCTACCAACAGTGCAAGAGGGTTCCCTATTCTCCACAACCTCTCCAGCATTTATTGTTTGTACATTTTTTGATGATGGCCATTCTGACAGGTGTGAGGTGATACCTCATTGTAGTTTTGATTTGCATTTCTCTAATGATTAGTAATGTTGAGCGTCCTTTCAAGTGCTTGTTGGCAATCTGTATATCTACTTTAGAGAAATGTCTGTTTAGGTATTCTGCCCATTTCTGGATTGGGTTCTTTGCTTTTTGATATTGACCTGCATGGTCTGCTTGTATATTTTGGAGATAAATCCTTGGTCAGTTGCTTCATTTCCTAGAATTTTCTCCCATTCTGAGGGTTGTCTTTTCATCTTGTTTATGGTTTCGTTTGCTGTGCAAAAGCTTTTAAGTTTCATTAGGTCCCATTTGTTTATTTTTGTTTTTATTTCCATTTGTCTAGGAGGTGGGTCAAAAAGGATCTTGCTGTGATTGATGTCATAGAGTGTTCTGCCTATGTTTTCCTCTAAGAGTTTGATAGTGTCTGGCCTTACATTTAGGTCTTTAATCCATTTTGAGTTTATTTTTGTGTATGGTGTTAGAGAATGTTCTAATTTCATTCTTTTACATGTAGCCGTCCAGTTTTCCCAGCACCACTTATTGAATAGCCTGTCTTTTCTCCATTGTATATTCTTGCCTCCTTTGCCAAATTTATGGTGGCCATATGTGGGTGGATTTACCTCTGGGCTTTCTATCCTATTCCATTGATCTATATTTCTGTTTTTGTGCCAGTACCATACTGTCTTGTTTACTGTAGCTTTGTAGTATAGTCTGAAAGCAGGGAGCCTGATTTCTCCAGCTCCATTTTAATTCCTCAAGATTGCTTTGGCTATTCAGGGTCTTTTGTGTTTCCATACAAATTGTGAAATTCTTTGTTCTAGTTCTGTGAAAAATGCCATTGGTAGTTGGTAGAGATTGCACTGAATCCATAGATTGCTTTGGGTAGTACAGTCATTTTCAAAAAGTTGATCCTTCCAACTCAAGAACATAGTATATCTCTTCATCTGTTTGTATCCTCTTTGATTTCTTTTATCAGTGTCTTATAGTTTTCTGCATACAGGTCTTTTGTCTCCTTAGGTAGGTTTATTCCTAGGTATTTTTTTCTTTTTGTTGCAATGGTAAATGGGAATGTTTCCTCAATTTCTCTTTCAGATTTATCATCATTAGTGTATAGGAATGCAAGAGATTTCTGTGAATTCATTTTGTATCCTGCTACTTTACCAAATTCATTGATTAGCTCTAGTAGGTTTCTGGGAGCATCTTTAGGATTCTCTATATATAGTATCATGTCATCTGCACACAGTGACAGTTTTACTTCTTGTTTTCCGATTTGGATTCCTTTTATTTCTTTTTCTTCTCTGATTATTGTGACAAAAACTTCCAAAACTTTGTCAATAACAGTGGTGAGAGAGGGCAACCTTGTCTTATTACTGATCTTAGCGGAAATGGTTTTAGTTTTTCACCATTGAGAATGATGTTGGCTATGGGTTTGTCATATATGCCCTTTATTATGTGGAGGTCAGTTCCCCCATGCCTACTTTTTGGAGGGCTTTTATCATAAATGGGTGTTGAATTTGTCGAAAGCTTTTCTGCATCTCTTGAGATTATTATATGATTTTTATCCTTCAGTTTGTTAATATGGCTTATCACATTGATTGGGTTTATTGAAGAATCCTTGCATTCCTGGGATAAACCCCACTTGATCATGGTGTATGATCCTTTCAATGTGCTGTTGGATTCTGTTTGCTAATATTTTGTTGAGGACTTTTACATCTATGTTCATCAGTGATATTGGCCTGTAATTTTCTTTTTTTGTGACATCTTTGTCTGATTTTCGTATCAGGGTGATGGTGGCCTCGTAGAATGAGTTTGGGAGTGTTGCTCCCTCTGCTATATTTTGGAAGAGTTTGAGAAGGATAGGTGTTAGCTCTTCTCTAAATGTTTGATAGAATTCACCTGTGAAGCCATCTAGACCTGGGCTTTTGTTTTTTGGAAGAATTTAAATCAGAGTATCAATTTCAGTGCTTATGAAATTTCTGCTTGTATATTCTGTTTCTTCCTGGTTCAGTCATGGAAGGTTGTGCTTTTCTAATAATTTGTCTACTTATTCCAGGTTCTCCAATTTATTGGCATATAGTTGCTTGTAGTAATCTCTCATGAACCTTTGTATTTCTGCAATGTCAGTTGTTACTTCTCCTTTTTCATTTCTAATTCTGTTCCTTTTGAGTCTTCTCCCTTTTTTTCTTGATGAGTCTGGCTAATGGTTTATCAATTTTGTTTATCTTCTCAGGGAAGCATATTTTACTTTTATTGATCTTTGCTATTGTTTCCTTTGTTTCTATTTCATTTATTTCTGATCTGATCTTTATGATTTCTTTCCTTCTGCTAAATTTGAGGGTTTTTTTTTTTTTTTTTTTTTTTTTGCTGTTGTTGTTCTTTCTCTAATTGCTCTAGATGTAAAGTTAGGTTGTTTCTTTGAGATTTTTCTTGTTTCTTGACATAGGATTGTATTGCTATAAACTTCCCTCTTAGAACTGCTTTTGCTGCATCCCATAGGTTTTGGGTAATCATGTTTTCATTGTCATTTGTTTCTGGGTATTTTTTGAGTTCTTCTCTGAGTTCTTCAGTGATCACGTTTACTCTGAATTCTTTTTAAGGTAGACTGCCTATTTCCTCTTCATTTGTTTGGTCTGGTCGGTTTTTACCTTGCTCCTTCAACTGATGCATATTTCTCTGTCTTCTCACGTTGTTTAACTTACTGTGCTTGGGGTCTCCTTTTCATAGCCTGTAGGTTTGAAGTTCTCATTGTTTTTTTGTGTGTGCCACCAGTAGTGAGGTTGGTTCATTGCCTTGTGTAGCCTTCCTGGTGGAGGGGACTGGTGCCTGTGTTCTGGTGGATTAGGCTGGATCTTTTATTTCTGGTGGGCAGGACTGCGTCCGGTGGTGTGTTTTGGGGTGTCTGTGACCTTATTATGATTTTAGGCAGCCTCTCTGCTAATGGGTGGGTTTGTGTTCCTGTCTTGCTAGTTGTTTGCCATAGGGTGTCCAGCCCTGTAGCTTGCTGGTTGTTGAGTGGGCTGGGTCTTCGTGTTGAGATGGAGACCTCTGGGAGAGCTTTCACCATTTGATGTTACTTGGGGCCGGGAGGTCTCTGGTGGACCAATGTGCTGAACTTGGCTCTCCCACCCCAGAGTCTCAGGAACAGCAAGACCCTCTCAGCCACATGGCTCAGAAGCAAAGGGAGAAGAAAAAGAAAGAAAGTAAAAATAAAATAAATTTATTAAAATAAAAAAAATTATTAAAAATAAAAGGAATAAAAAAGTAATAAAAAGAAGAAAAAGAAAGAAGAGAGCAACGAAACCGAAAAACAAATCTGCCAAAGATAACAAGCGCTAAAAACGATACTAAAAAAAAAAAACCAAAAAGACTGGACAGACAGAGCCCTAGGACAAATGGCAAAGGCAAAGCTATACAGACAGACTCACACAAAGAAGCATACATATACACACTCACAAAAAGAGAAAAAGGAAAACCAATATATATATAGAAGGATGAGAGCAACCAAATCAATAAACAAATCTACCAATGATAATAAGCCCTTAATACTAAACTAAGATAAACATAAAACAGAAATAAATTAGATGCAGAAAGCAAACCCCAAGTCTGCAGTTGCTCCCAAAGTCCACCGCCTCAATTTTGGGATGATTCGTTGTCTATTCAGGTATTCCACAGATGCAGGTACATCAAGTTGATTGTGGAGATTTAATCTGCTGTTCCTGAGGCTGCTGGGAGAGATTTCCCTTTCTCTTCTTTGTTCGCACAGCTCCCGGGGTTCAGCTTTGGATTTGGCCCCGCCTCTGCATGTAGGTCACCTGAGGGTGTCTGTTCCCTTCCCAGACAGGATGGGGTCAAAGTAGCATCTGATTCAGGGGCTCTGGCTCCCTCAGGCCAGGGAGAGTGAGGGGTACAGAATGCGGGGTGAGCCTGAGGCACAGAGGCCAGTGTGACGTTGCAACAGCCTGAGACGTTCCATGTGTTCTGGGGAAGTTGTCCCTGGATCCCGGGACCCTGGCAGTGGTGGGCTGCACAGGCTCCCAGGAGGGGAGATGTGGATAGTGACCTGTGCTTGCACACAGGCTTCTTGGTACCTGCAGCAACAGCATTAGCATTTCATGCCTGTCTCTGTTGTCCGCACTGATAGCTGTGGCTCATTCCTGTCTCTGGAGCTCGTTTAGGCAGTGCTCTGAATTCCCTCTCCTTGCCCACTCCGAAACAATGATCTTTTGCCTCTTAGGCAGTTCCAGAGCTTTTCCTGGACTCCCTGCCAGCTAGCTGTGGCACACTAGCTCCCTTCAGGCTGTCTTCACGCAGCCAACCCCAGTCCTCTCCCTGGAATCTGACCTCTGAGCAGACAAGCCTCTTGGGCTGGTGAGTGCTGGTTGGCATTAATCCTCTGTGTGGGAATCTCTCCATTTTTCCCTCTGCAGCCCTGTTGCTATGCTCTCCTCCATGGCTCTGAAGCTTCCCTCCTCCACCACCCACAGTCTCCATCCACGAAAGGGCTTCCTAGTGTGTGTAAACTTTTCCCCCTTCACAGCTCCTTCCCAGAGGTGCAGGTCCTGTCCCTATTATTTTGTCTCTGTTTTTCCTTTTTTCTTTTGCCCTACGCAGGTACGCTGGTATTTTCTTGCCTTTTGGGAGGTCTGAGGTCTTCTGCCAGCATTCAGTAGGTGTTCTGTAGGGGTTTTTCCACGTGTCGATGTAGTTTTGATGTATTTGTGGGGAGGAAGGTGATCTCTGCATCTTACTCCTCTACCATCTAGCCATCAGTTCTGGCTTTATAGAGGAGGCAGGGCAAAGAGATGGGGATTAGCAATAGATATATGCTAGCCAACTAATGTGTCTGCTGCAGTCAGGCAAATAGTAGTGGTGGAGCCAGGATTGGAACATAGGTTTATTTGCCTCCAACGTCTGTGCTCTTATTGAGCAAACATTCGCTAATCTGACTTCTACTTCTGATCTCAATAAGAAATGACCAACTTGGGAATGTCTTGTTCTGTTCTGAGTCCATGTTCTGTTCTGTGTCACGGTTTTCTCTTCAAAATGAAGGAATAGGTTAAGAGCAGTTTGCATTTTCTGCTGGCTATAGGATCGTATGATTTTTTCTTTCTTTGCGGTGCGCAGGCCTCTCACTGTTGTGGCCTCTCCCGTTGCAGAGCACAGGCTCCAGACGCGCAGGCTCAGCGTCCATGGCTCACGGGCCCAGCTGCTCCGCGGCACGTGGGATCCTCCCGGACCGGGACACAAACCCGTGTCCCCTGCATTGGCGGACTCTCAACCACTGCGCCACCAGGGAAGCCCGGATCATATGATTTTATGTCTCAGTCTTGCTGATGGCCACTTTTAGAAGTCTTATTCAAAGCCAAGGCATAATCAAAGTCACCATCTCGGTGGAGTAATATGTTTCCCAGGATCCAAATGCATAAAGTGGAATTGATTTTTTGGAATTTGTTTTCATAGATGGTGTTTTTACGTGTCCCTTTGAGATATCTGATTCAGTTTTAGATGGTGAATGAAGATTTCTTTTGTCTTTTGTGATCTGTAAAGCCCTATTGTTATTGAGGTTACTGTTTAAACACGTCTTCCTCCATCCTTTCCTTTTTTGGCATTCTGACCAGCCTAGTCTATGGAGTTTATATTTCAGGGTTTGCTTTCATTTACTATTGCATCTTGCTATCAATAATTCCTCTTCTAACGTTGAGAACCAGGGGACATGAGGGCCAGTCCCAAATCTTTAATCAGCTGTGGGACCCTGAGGAGGCCCCTCTACTTCTCTGTGTCTCTGTTTCCTCATTTATAAAAGACCTGATCATTTATATCTTAGGATACTCCCAGCTCTCCTATTCACATATCTGCAAGGACAAAGCAGGTTCTGATTAATAAGCAGAAGAACATATTAGCATTATTTCTTTCATCTGTAAAGTATCTATAAAGATCAAGAGAATAAATAGAAAATGTTAAATAGATATGTGAAATATTAATAATTACTAGTTGTATAATCATTGTTAAAATGCCAGGTCAGACTTACTATTATTTTTTTGAAAATAGTGTATTAGGGTGGATTTAGGATATGCAAGGCAATGTATTGGTAACCTTAGCAAAATATGACACTCTGATGTGGAAAGAGCATTGGATGTAGAAGCAGACCACTCTGGGTTTCCACTGTAACTCTGTCATGTGATAGCTTTGTGATCTGAGTCATGTTATTTATAATCACGTTCCCAGAGTTCCTTTTCCACAAAATTAGGATTAAGGATGTTTAAATCACAAGGTGATGGTGAGGATAAAATAAGCAAATTTATGGAAAGTGCTCATCTGGTGCATCTAGAACCAAACAAAATATTTGTCAATTTTCTGAGTGTAAATTTTCAACTCTGGTGGTAGAGCCACATTTAACTGGACTGGGCATGAAGCCCCATGTATCCTTACTATACTGTCCATCTGAAGTTTTGTTGTTTCATATCGAGTGGAATGAGTGAAGTTTTAGCAGTCAGGACTCCTTGTTCTATTCTGTTCTCTTTAGCTTATGAGATCTGGGACATGGGGAACTTCATTTAATTTTTCGAGTCTTCAGTTAGCACATGTGCAAAATGTTAACAACTATTTCAGAGCCCTCTAATAATTTCAACAGACTTGGTAATCTCCAGAGCATTATGAAAATATAAGGTATCACTTCTGTTATTAGTTCACCTAAATATCTTTAAACTGGTCCCCTCTTTACCTGTTCAAATTCTTTCTGAAGTTCAAGGTCAAAGTCATCTCACCTATTGTAGGGAACGTTTCTTCTACCCCAACTCTGCAAAATCTCCCCCATTATAATTTCTCCTAAGACTTTACTGGTTAGACTACTCAGTTGGAATTTAGCATAGCTGCCATATAATGTTAATTATTTCTCCCTGTTTGTAAACATTTCTCTCTGACTTCATATTGGTAATGCTTTCTACACACTACTCCAAATCTTTCATAGCCTCTATCTGTGCATCTATCTTAGGGGACAGTTAAAAAAATGTGTGTTGGTTGATTGGTTCTCTATGTTATTATTTCATTGTTCAGGCTTACCAATTTTCATTCAGGAACAACTTATTTTTATTTAAAATTAATTAATTATTTTTTGAGGGGTATGGATATTATATACCCATGGCTCAAAATTCAAAAGGTAAAATGCAAAAATGGGTCTCCCCTCCCATCCGGCTCCCTCGCCCCCCCCCCCCGGTTTCCCTCCCCAGAGGCAATCGCTGTTACCAGTCCCTCCACTGTCCTACCCAAAGCTGGTCTACTCCTTTCCCTTACAATGGCAGGTTTCTCTTATGTACCTTGTGTTTTTAGCTACTCTATCATGGATAAATTAAATCAGATAAATATCTAATATCTTCCTTATCAGTATAAATAGAGCAGTCTCTCTCTCTTTTTTTGTATTTTGTAGTTTGTTTAAACAATTACTTTTTTATTGGAAAATGTTGAGAGAATTGTAGATTCTCATGCAGTTGTAAGAAATAACACAGATCTTGTGTACTATTTATACAATTTCCCTTAACGCCAGCATTTTGCAAAACTGTTAGTACAATATCACACCTAAAATGTTGGTGTTGATACAATCTACTAATCTTATTTAGATTTCTCCAGTTTTACTTATATTTATTTACGTATAAGAGAGAATGTTGGAGCATTTCGTTCTATGCAGTTTCATCACATGTGTAGTTTGGTGTATCCACTGCCAGTCAAGACACTGAACATTTCCATCACCCTTATAGTCACACCCACCTTCCTCCCACCCCTTACTGGTCCCTAACTGCTGTCATTCACTAATCTGTGAATAAATTTTTGTCATTCAAAAAATGTTATATGAATGTTATATGAATCATGCAATGTGTTACCTTTCAGACTGGCTTTTTCTTACTGAACATAATTCCCTGGAGATTTGTCCAAGTTCTGAGTATCCATAGTTTGTTCCTTTTTGTTACAGAGTATACATTTATGTATCACAGTTCATTCATCATTCATCTGCTCAGGGACATCCAGGCTGTTTTTAGATTTTTATTATCATGAATAAAGCTGCTGTGAGTATTTATATAAGTTTTTTTGCGTAAACAATAAGTTTTCAATTTTCTCAGTAAATTCCCAAGTGTGTGGTTGCTGGTTTGTATGGTAATTGCGTGTTTAGTTTTAAAAGAAACTACCAAATTTTTCCGTAGTGGCTATACCACTTTACATTCCTACCAGCAACGTGTGAGTTTTCCCGTCCTCTGCATCCATACGAGTGTGTGGTGATGTCACAATTTTTATTTTAGCAATTCTGTCTGGTGTGTAATGATAGCTCATTATGATTTTAATTTGCTTTCCAAATTAAAATCATAATGACTCTGATGGTTGATGATATTGGACATCTTTTCTTGTGCCTTTATCATCTGTATGTCCTCTTTGTTGAAATGTCTGTTTATGTCTTTTGCCAGTTTTCTAATTGGGATGTTTTATTTTTTTAATGTTGAGGTTGGAGAGTTTAAAAATATATTTTAGTTACCAGTTCTTTGTTGGATATGGGGCTTGTGAATATTTTCTTCTTTTTGTAGCTTGTCTTTTGATTCTCTTTCCATGGAGTTTTACAGAGTAAGAGTTTTTAATTTTGATGAGATCTAATTTATTAGTATTTTCCTTTATAGATTATGCTTTTGGAGTCAAGTCTGAGAACTCTGTCTAGCCCTAGATTCTGAAGATTTTCTGCTATGTTTTCTTTTAAAGTTTTATAGTTTTACACTGCAGTCCAAAACCCATTTTAAGTTAATTTTTGTATAAGATGTGAAGTTGAGGTTTATTTATTTATTTTTTGCCTATTGGTGTCCAATTACTCTAGCACCAGTTGTTGAAGAGGTTATCCTTCTTCTAGTGAATTGCTTTTGCATCTTTCTTTATCAAAAATCAATAGCACATGTTTGCATGAGTCTATTTGTGTGTTTTCTATTCTGTTCCATGGATCTGTGTCTACCCTTCCACCAGTACCTCACTGTCTTGATTATTGTAACATATAATAAGTCATGAAATCAAATAGACTGATTTCTTCTACTTTATTCTTCTATGTAAGATTGTTTTAGCTATCCTGGGGACTGTGGCTTTCCACATGAATTTCAGAGTAAACTTGGCTATGCATATAAAATACTTGCTGGACTTTTGTTAGTAGTTGCATTATACCTGTAGGTCAATTTAGGAAGAAGTGACATCTTTACTACATTGAGTATTTACTATGCTCTTCATTCACTTAGGTCTTATTTGGTTTATTTCATCAACATTGTGTAATTTTCAGCAGACAATCTGTATATGTTGTTATCTAAACCTTTCATTTTTTTTGGAGTGGTCATAAATTGTACTGTGTTTTTTCTAGTTTTATTGAGATATGATTGACAAATCAACGTTGTATGTATTTAGGTTGTACAACATGATTTTTTAAAAGAGGTAAAAGGTGATGATTTAATATATGTATACAGTGTGATATGATTAACAGTGGTACTATGTTATAATTTCAATTTCCGTAGGTTCATTGTTAGTATATGGAAATGTGTTTATTTTTTGTGCTTTGATTTGCATTCTGCAAACTTGATCAACTCA
Source organism: Globicephala melas (assembly GCF_963455315.2). NCBI lineage: Eukaryota > Metazoa > Chordata > Mammalia > Artiodactyla > Delphinidae > Globicephala > Globicephala melas. The sequence continues at coordinate 127,772,481 of NC_083316.1, forward strand.
CTCATTGCTGAAAAATTCCAGAACTTATTTTTTAAAATATTTATTTATTTATTTAGCTGTGCCAGGGTTTAGTTGCCACATGTGGGATCTTCACTGCCCCGAGTGGGATCTTTAGTTGTGGCATGTGGGATCTTTAGTTGTGGCATGTAGGATCTTTTAGTTGCAACATGCAGGCTTTTAGTTGTGTCATGCGGAATCTAGTTCCCTGACCAGGGATTGAACCTGGGCCCCCTACATTGGGAGCACAGAGTCTTAACCACTGGATCACCAGGGAAGTCACCAGAACTTATTTTTAATAGATTTCCTGGTATTTTCTACATTAGATAAGCAGGTCACCTGCACAAAGGGATCATTTTATTTCTTTTCTTTTTCTTTTTTTTTATTCTGTATGGCTTTTATTTCTTTTTCTTGACTTATTTCAGTATCTAGAACTTCCAATACTATATTGAATAAGAGTGGTAAGAGTAGACCTCCATACCTTGTACCTGATCTTAGGCGGAAAGCATTCAGTTTTTCAGGTTTAAGTATGACGTTAGCAGCAGGTGACTTCATTTTTTAAAAGACTACTGAAGAATACTCCAGTGTAAGGCTGTACTATAATTACTTCCCCAGTTCTTTATCAGTGGATTTTTATTGCTTTCAATCTTTTGCATAATAATGCTCCTATGAATGTTCTTATACATATGTCACTTTTCACATATTCATGAATGTATGGGTAGAATAAATTCTTAGAATGTGGCCTTCCTTTCTGTCCTATCTAGACCTACTCTCTAGAAGATCTTGAGCAATTTTGTGGCCTTAAATACCACATAGTGAGAACTCCCGAATATATATTACCAGATTGACCCCTGCCCTGAATCCAGATGTGTGTATTCATTTGCCCACTGACCATCTCTATGTGGATGTCTAAATTGCTTCTCCAAGTCAACAAGTCTAAAACTGAACTCATAATATGCTGAATCCATCCCTCAAAACCTGTCTCCTTTTTTTTGTTTTGGAGCTTTCTCCATTTTAGTAAATGGAATTCCAGCCTTCCAGTGTCTCAGGCTAAAAACCTTGTATTCATCCTTGTTGCCTTTCTCTCACTCGCATACAAACTAACAGCCAATCCTGTCCCAGCTATGATCAATTCTTCCCACTCTATGGCTACCACCCTGGTCCAGACTACCATCCTATCTTCCCCGGATTATTGCAGTGGCCTCCTGTCTTGTCTCTCTCCTTCTGCATTGCTCCTCAACAACCTCTTCTCCATACAAGAGGTCACAGTCATTGTCTAAAAGCATTACATTATGCATGGCTCTGCCAAGAATGTCCAAGTGGCTTCCCATCTCTCTTAGAGAAAAATCGAGGTCCTTACTCTGGCCTGGAGGCCTCGAATAATCTAATTTGTGACTTTTTCATGCTTTGGGTCCTGCTGCCTCTCTGAGTTATCTCACTTTGCTCTGGCCACACTGACCTCATTTCTGTGCCTTAAAATGTCAAGTGCACTCTGACCTCAGATCATATAGTATCACCGTGCCTGGAACACTCTTTCCCAAGGTACCCACATAGCTTACCTCTCATTCCCTTCAGTTTTCACTTGATCAGAGAGGCCTTCACTGAATACCTATGTCCCACCTTGGCACTCTCCATTCCCTTTAACCTGATTTATTTTCCTGCTTGCCCTTTATCATCACCTAAAATATGGTATGTTCACTTGTTTGTAGAACATATCTCTAGCACCTCCAGCAATACACAATACATATTTGTTGAATGAGTTAATGAATTAACTGCTGGGTCAAATGGTATATACATTTAAAATTTGATAAATATTTGCAAGTTCCTCTATAAAGAGCTTGTGCTACTAATATATGAACGTTGCACTCCCACTGGTAATATTTGAGCCTGTTCCTTTTTGTACGCAAGCCATTAAGAGTTTGTCTCAGCTCTTAGTTTTGTACTCCAGCAGAGGCAGACATGATGGATTCAACCTCCACACATTTATCAGGACTCTAGGACAAATTTCAGAAACATTCCATTTAGTTCTGGTTGTTTTAACAGTAGAACAACTTAAATAACTTGGCTCCCAAGGTTTGTGTGTTCATAACATTTCACAGATTAGAAGACTCTGGCAAAGTGATCATAGCTTCTGTCTTGTTGACATTGAAATATCAGTAGAGCTAACCTTATCTTTCCATTAGACTTCCTCTCGAATTGTAATTCAAAGAGCACAGGAGAACCCTCTTCCTGGTGACTTTTTTGTTCGTTAGGGAGAATAGTAATTCTGTTCTCTCCTCAGCAAAGAGCATCTTCTAGGCTCTCTATACCACAGAGGATGTTTTGGTGGGGGTGGGAGTGGGGATAGCAGGTGTGAAGATTATACCATTCCAAGAATTAGACCAGAGAACAGGGACCTCATTGCCTGCTGTTATATTCCTACTGCTGGACCCTTAGTAGTTGCTAAATAAATAGTTCTGGAGTATTGATTTAACATCTGTGTTATTGACATGACTGCTATAATAACAGTCCTTAATATCAGTATTATGCTTTACAACCCACAGAATGGCTTAATATGATTCCAAAACAGCACCCACTTTTTGAAAAGAGTCTCGAGAGGGTGAGTCAGAAAGGATGGAGGCAAACTTGGCCGTTGACATGTTTCCCAAAGTGTGTAACTTCAGTATTAATATGTTATACAGATTTCTTAGCAGCAGGGGGTTTTGAAAGCCTCTTCAGAGACTCTTGGTTGTGAATATGCTTTGTGAATACCTAAGAGGGGAGTACAGAGCGTGGTGTTTGCCGACTTATTTGAACTCATCTTTTATTCCCTAAAGTATATTATGGGCTTGGTATTCCAGGGAAGAGGTTTTCAGGAAGACCGGCCTAGGGCCCTTTGCTCAAGGTAAGCACTTGGAGACAGATAACCTCTTATTCCAGGCCTGATTCTTTACTGGAGTTTCAGTTTGGAGATTTCATCTAAAGAGAGAATATTGACATTTTGCTTTAATTTTCAGGACAGAGTGCAAAGGACCATCCCTAGAAGGCCCGTGATTTATTTAGAATATCTGTAGAAGTGAAACTTCTCCAGAAGATCTGAGTTACTCAGTTCTGTGGGTTGTTTGATCGTTTCACTGGCTGTCCTTCTTAATTCATTTTTCACTGGTTGGCACAGCTGGCCAGGATACGTGTTTGGCAGAACTTGTTCAGGAGAGATCAGCAGAAAAAAGGAAGGAGCTGGAAGCAGCTCATGAAACCCTGGGATCTTCACTTGACATTTATTTTCCTCTCACCCAACCTTCCTGTCCCAGGTACTGACACCAGAAGAATAATGTAAGTTAACTCAAACGTGGAGCTGCCACTGAAGAGAAAAAAGACTCGGAGAACTGTGCTGACAAAAGGTAGAAATGTTCTGAGGGCAAGGGCTGATTTCCAGCCAGAGGTGTCAGGGTCTGCTTCAAGGAGAAGGTGGCCACTAATTTAAAATGCCCATTTCGGGGACTTCCCTGGTGGCACAATGGTTAAGAATCCACCTCCCAATGCAGGGGACACGGGTTCGAGCCCTGGTCCAGGAAGATACCACATGCCGTGGAGCAACTAAGCCCATGTGTCACAACTACTGAGCCTGAGTGCCACAACTACTGAAGCCCACACACCTAGAGCTTGTGCTCTGCAACAAGAGAGAAGCCTGTGTACCGCAATGAAGAGTAGCCCCCACTCGCTGCAACTAGAGAAAGCCCGCGCGCAGCAACAAAGACCCAATGCAGCCAAAAATAAATAAATAAATAAATAAATTTTTTTAAAAGCCCATTTGGGAAGACTTAACATTGATTGAAGTTATTGGGGGCACCTTGACTGTCACATTTTATTTTTTAATTTTATTGAAGTATAGTTGATTTACAATGTTTTGTTAATTTCCTTTGTACAGCAAAGTGACTCTGTTATATATATATATACACATATGTAAAACACTCAGTTTTATATATATAAAAAACTGTGTATGTATATATATATATGCATACACATACACATTCTTTTTCATATTCTTTTCTATTATCGTTTGTCACAGAATATTGAATTTAGTTCTATTTGCTATTTATTATGACCTTGTTTTTTATCCTTGACTATCACATTTTAAATGTACATATCCTACGAATGATTCCATCAAGTCCTATAGCAGCTCCCCTTGTAGGAATTACCATAAGGAAGCCCTCACACCAGAAGTGAAATGTATATTTACCAATGATGAATTATGATCTATCCAAACAGTAGATTACTGTGTAGTTAGGAAGAAGAATGTACTACCTCTATGTGTACTAATGTGAAGATATATCCATTATACTTTCCAAATGAAGACATTGGACCTTTTGTGTCGATACCATTTTTATTAAAAAAAATAAAAGTTAATAGCTTATCGTATAGAATATAGACAAGAATAGAGACTTAGAATATAGCTTAAGCGGCTAATAGTATTTATTTCAGGTGAGTGGGAAACTAGGAAAAAACTCTCATGCTCTATATTATTATATTTCTATAACATGTATTTATTTATTGTTTTTGAATACTCTTTATATTTTATTTTATTTTATTTTATTTTATTTTATTTTATTTGTGGTATGCGGGCCTCTCACTGTTGTGGCATCTTCCGTTGCGGAGCACAGGCTCCGGACGCGCAGGCTCAGCGGCCACGGCTCACGGGCCTAACCGCTCCGCGGCATGTGGGATCTTCCTGGACCGGGGCATGAACGCGCGTCCCCTGCATAGGCAGGCGGACTCTCAACCACTGCGCCACCAGGGAAGCACACGCTTTATATTTTAGAGCAGTTTTAGGTTCACAGCAAAACTGAGGAGAAAGTAGAGAGAATTCCCGTATATGCTCTGACCATACAAGCACAACCCCTGCACTGTCAATATCCCCCCCAGAGCAGTATATACGTTTGTTTTAATCGATGACCCTTCATTGGCATATCATCACTCAAAGCCCATGGTATATATACTAGGGTTCATTCTTGGTGTTGTACATTCTATGGATTTGGACAAATGTTTCATGGCATGTACCCACCGTTACAGTGTCATACAAAATAGTTTCATTGCCCTAAAAATCCTCCATACTCTGCTTATTCATCCCCTTTTCTTCTCTAACCCCTGGCAACCACTGGTCTGTTTGTTTTTTTAAAAAAAAATTTTATTGGAGTATATTTTATATTAAAAAATTTTAAAATATCTTTATTGGAGCATAACTGCTTTACAATGTTGTGCCAATTTCTGCTGTACAACAAAGTGAGTTAGCTATATGTATGCATATATCCCCATATGCCCTCCCTCTTGAGCCTCACTCCCAACCTCCCTATCCCAACCCTCTAGGTCATCACAAAGCATTGAGCTGATCTCCCTGTACTATGCAGCAGCTTCCCACTAGCTATCCATTTTACATTTGGTAGTGTATATATGTCAGTGTTACTCTCTCACTTTGTCCCATCTTCCCCTTCCCCTCTCCATGTCCTCAAGTCCATTCTCTACGTCTGCATCTTTATTCCTGCCCTGCCACTAGGTTCATCAGTACCACTTTCTTAGATTCCATATATGTGCATTAGCATATGGTGTTTGTTTTTCTCTTTCTGACTTACTTCACTGTGTATGACAGACTATAGGTCCCCCCACCTCATTACAAATAACTCAATTTTGTTCTTTCTAATGACTTAGTAGCATTCCATTGTATATATGTGCCACATCTCCTTTATCCATTCATCTGTCAGTGGACATTTAGGTTGCTTCCATGTCCTGGCTATTGTAAATAGTGCTGCACTGAACATTGTGGTACATGTATCTTTTTGGATTATGGTTTTCTCAGGGTATACGCCCAGTAGTGGGATTGCTGGGTCATATGGTATTTCTATTTTTAGTTTTGTAAGGAACCTCCCTCTACTCTTCTCCATACTGGCTGTATCAGTTTACATTCCCACCAATAGTGCAGGAGGGTTCCCTTTTCTCAACACCCTCTCCAGCATTTATTGTTTGTAGATTTTTTGATGATGGCCATTCTGACTGGTGTGAGGTGATACCTCATTGTAGTTTTGATTTGCATTTCTCTAATGATTAGTGATGTTGAGCATCCTTTCATGTGCTTTTTCTCAATTTGTATGTTTACTTTGGAGAAATGTCTATTTAGGTCTTCTGCCCATTTTTGGATTGGGCTGTTTGTTTTTTTGATATTGAGCGACATGCACTGCTTATATATTTTCGACATTAATACTTTGTCAGTTGCTTCATTTGCAAATATTTTCAACCATTGTGAGGGTTGTCTTTTCGATTTGTTTATGGTTTCCTTTGCTGTGCAAAAGCTTTTAAGTTGCAGTAGGTCCCATTTATTTATTTATTTTTAATATCCCTTACTCTAGGAGGTGGGGCAAAAAAGATCTTGCTGTGATTTATGTCTTAGAGTGTTCTGCCTATATTTTCCTCTAAGAGTTTTATGGTGTCCGGCCTTACATTTAAGTCTTTAATCCATTTTGAGTTTATTTTTGTGTATGGTGTTAGGAAGTGTTCTAATTTCATTCTTTTACATGTAGCTGTCTAGTTTTCCCACCACCCCTTATTGAAGAGGCTGTCTTTTCTCCATTGTATATTCTTGCCTCCTGTGTCAAAGATAAGGTGACCATATGTGTGTGGGTTTACCTCTGGGCTTTCTATCCTGTTCCATGATCTATATTTATGTTTTTGTGCCATTACCATACTGTCTTGATTACTGTAGCTTTGTAGTATAGTCTGAAGTCAGGGAGCCTGATTCCTCCAGCTCCATTTTTCGTTCTCAATATTGCTTTGGCTATTCGGGGTCTTTTGTGTTTCCATACAAATTGTGAAATTTTTTGTTCTAGTTCTGTGAAAAATGGCATTGGTAGTTTGATAGGGATTGCATTAAATCTGTAGATTGCTTTGGATAGTAGAGTCATTTTCACAATGTTGATTCTTCCAATTCGAGAAAATGGTATATCTTTCCATCTGTTTGTATCATCTTTGATTTCTTTTATCAGTGTCTTATAGTTTTCTGCATACAGGTCTTTTGCTTCCTTAGGTAGGTTTATTCCTAGGTATTTTATTCTTTTTGTTGCAGTGGTAAATGGGAATGTTTCCTTAATTTCTCTTTCTGATTTACCATTGTTATAGGAATACAACGGATTTCTGTGCATTAATTTTGTATCCTTCTACTTTACCAAATTCAGTGATTAGCTCTAGTAGTTTCTGGTGGCATCTTTAGGATTTTTCATGTGTAATATCATGTCGTCTGCAAACAGTGACAGTTTTACTTCTTCTTTTCTGATTTGGATTCCTTTTATTTCTTTTTCTTCTCTGATTGCTGTGGCTAAAACTTCCAAAACTATGTTGAACAACAGTGGTGAGAATGGGCACCCTTGTCTTGTTCCTGATCTTAGAGCAAATGGTTTTAGTTTTTCCCATTGAGAATGGTGTTGGCTGTGGTTTTGTCGTACATGGCTTTTATTATGTTGAGGTAGCTTCCCTCTATGCCTACCTTCTGGAGAGTTTTTATCATAAGTGAGTGTTGAATTTTGTAAAAAGCTTTTTCTGCATCTATGGAGATGATAATATGGTTTTTGTCCTTCAGTTTATTAATATGGTGTATCACATTGATTGAATTGCATATATTGAAGAATCCTTGCATTTCTGGGATAAACCCCACTTGGTCATGGTGTATGATCCTTTTAATGTGCTGTTGGATTCTGTTTGCTAGTATTTTGTGGAGGATTTTTGCATCTATGTTCATCAGTGTTATTGGCCTGTAATTTTTGTGTGTGTGTGTGACATCCTTGTCTGGTTTTGGTATCAGGGTGATGTTGGCCTCATAGAATGAGTTTGGGAGTGTTCCTCCCTCTGCTATATTTTGGAAGAGTTTGAGAAGGACAGGTGTTAGCTCTTCTCTAAATGTTTGATAGAATTCGCCTGTGAAGCCATCTGGCCCTGGGCTTTTGTTTCTTGGAAGATTTTTAATCACAGTTTCAGTTTCAGTGCTTGTGATTTGTCTGTTCATGTATTCTACTTCTTCCTGGTTTTGTCTTGGAAGGTTGTATTTTTCTAAGAATTTGTCCATTTCTTTCAGGTTGTCCATTTTATTGGCATAGAGTTGCTTGTAGTAATCTCTCATGATCCTTTGTATTTCTGCGGTGTCAGTTGTTACTTCTCCTTTTTCATTTCTAACTCTGTTGATTTGAGTCTTCTCCCTTTTTACCCTGATGAGTCTGGCTAATGTTTTATCAATTTTTTTTAATCTTCTCAAGGAAGCAGCTTTTAGGTTTATTTTTAATCTTTGCTATTGTTTCCTTCATTTGTCTTTCATTTATTTCTGATCTGATCTTTGTGATTTCTTTCTTTCTGCTAAGTTTGGCTTTATTTTTGTTATTGTTGTTCTTTTTTCTCTAATTGCTTTAGGTGTAAGGTTAGGTTGGTTTTTTGAGATTTTTCTTGTTTCTTGAGGTAAGATTTTATTGCTATAAACTTCTGTATTAGAACTGTTTTTGCTCCACCCCATAGGTTTCGGGTCGTCATGTTTTCATTGTCATTTGTTTCTAGGTATTTTTTGATTTCCTCTTTGATTTCTTCAGTGATCTCTTGGTTATTTAATAGAGTATTGTTTAACCTCCTTGTGTTTTTATTTTTTACAGTTTTCTTCTGTAATTGATATCTAGTCTCATATAATTGTGGTCGGAAAAGATGCTTGATATGATTTCAATTTTCTTAAAATTACCAAGGCTTGATTTGTGACCCAAGATGTGATCTATCCTGGAGAATGTTCCATGAACACTTGAAAGTGTATTCTGTTGTTTTTAGATGGAATGTCCTATAAGTATCAATTAAGTCCATCTGCTCTAATGTGTCATTTAAAGCTTGTGTTTTGTTATTTATTTTCATTTTGGATGATCTATCAATTAGTGTAAGTGTGGTGTTAAAGCCGCCTACTATGATTGTGTTACTGTCGATTTCCCCTTTTATGGTTGTTAGCATTTGTCTTATGTATTGAGGTGTTCTTATGTTGGATACATAGATATTTACAGTTGTTGTATCTTCTTGGATTGATCCCTTGATCATTATATAGTGTCCTTCTTTGTCTCTTGTAATAGTCTTTATTTTAAAGTCTATTTTGTCTGACATCAGTATTGCTACTCCAGTTTTCTTTTAATTCCCATTTGTATGGAATATCTTTTTGCATCCCCTCACTTTCAGTTTGTATGTGTCCCTAGGTCTGAAGTGGGTCTCTTGTAGACAGCATATATATGGGTCTTGTTTTTGTATCCATCAGCCAGTCTTTGTCTTTTGGTTGAATCATTTAATCCATTTACATTTAAGGTAATTATCAATATGTATATTCCTGTTCTCATTTTCCTAATTGTTTTGGGTTGGTTTTTGTAAGTCTTTTCCTTCTCTTGCGTTTCCTACCTAGAGAATTTGTTTTAACATTTGTTGTAAGCTGGTTTGGTGGTGCTGAATTCTCTTAGCGTTTGCTTGTCTGTGAAGGTTTTAGTTTCTCTGTCAAATCTGAATGAGATTCTTGCTGGGTAGAGTAATCTTCATTGTGTGTTATTTGTTGCTTTTCCCTTGCTGCTTTTCATATTTTTTTATTTGTGTTTAATATTTGTTAGTTTGATTAATATGTGTCTCTGTGTGTTTCTCCTTGAGTTTATCCTGTATGGGACTCTCTGCGCTTCCTGGACTTGATTTACTATTTCCTTTCCCATTTTGGGGAAGTTTTCAAGTATAATCACTTCAAATATTTTCTCAGATACTTTGTTTTTTTCTTCTTCTTCTGGGAAGCCTATGTTGTGCTTAATGTTGTCTCAGAGGTCTCTTAGACTGTCCTCCATTCTTTTTTCTTTATTCTGCTCTGTGTCAGTTATTTCCACCATTCTCTCCTCTAGCTCATTTATCCATTCTTCTGCCTCAATTATTCTGCTATTAATTCCTTCTAGAATATTTTTAATTTCAGCTATTGTGTTGTTCATTACTGTTTTTTCTTTAGTTCTTGTAGGTCCTTGTTAAATATTTCTTTTATTTTCTCTATTTTGTTTCCAAGATTTTTGATCATCTTTATTATCATTACTTTGAGTTCTTTTTCAGGTAGTGTGCCTACTTCCTGTTCATTTATTTGGTCCTGTGGGCTTTTATCTTGCTCCTTTGCCTGTAAGATATTTCTCTGTCTTCCCATTTTGTCTAATTTACAGTATTTGAGGTCTCCTTTCCCTAGGCTGCCAGGTTGTAGTTCCTCTTACTTCTGTTCTCTGCCCCGGTGGTGAGGTTGTTCCAGTGGCTTGCGTAGGTTTTTGGAGTGTAGTTGATTTACAGTGTGGTGTTAGGTTCAGGTGTACAGCAAAGTGAATCAGTTATACTGGGTGGGCCAAAAAGTGCCTTCGGTTTTTTAAGTAAAAATAAAAGACACATTTTTCATTTTCATCAAGACCTTTATTGGACAGTGTATTCACTCTTTTGTTCCACTACCTTCTACCTTTTTTCACTCAACTTCATAATTCCACCTTCCCAAAATGTTTTATCTTTTTGAGCAAAGAACTGTTCCAGGTGCATTTTACAGTCTTCCTGAATTTGAAATTATGTCCATTAGAGAGAGAATTTTGTAAAGACTGAAATAAATGGAAATCCGAAGGTGCAATGTCTGGTGAATATCCGGGATGAATCAGAACTTCCAGCCAAGCTGTAACAGTTTTTGCCTGGCCATCAAAGAAACATGCAGTCTTGCGTTATCCTGATGGAAGATTTTGTGTTTTCTGTTGACTAATTCTGGGCACTTTTCATCGAGTGCTGCCTTCAGTTGGTGTAATTGGGAGCAGTACTTGTTGGAATTAATCATTTGGTTTTCCAGAAGAAGCTCATAATAGAGGACTCCCTTCCAGTCCCACCATATACACAACATCACGTTCTTTGGATGAAGACTGGCCTCTGGTGTGGTTGATAGTGGTTCATTTTGCTTCCCCACAATCTCTTCCATTCCACATTATTGTACACTATCTACTTTTCATCTCCCTTCACAATTTGTTTGAAAAACGGAATGTTCTCATTATGTTTCAGTAGAAAATCGCATGTGGAAGTATGGTCAAGAAGGTTCTGTTTGCTTAACTTATGTGGAACCCAAACATCAAAGCAATTCACACAGCCAAGCTGGTGCAAGTGATTTTCAGCGTTTGATTTGGATATTTTGAGTATGTCGCATCTCCCATGTAGTATAACATTGATTGTTCTCAATTATTGTTTCTGTTTGATCGCTGTCAACTTCAACTGGTCTACCCGACTGTGGAGCATCATCCAGCGAGAAATCTCCAGCATGAAACTTTGCAAACCACTTTTGACACATTTGATCAGTCACAGCACCTTCTCCGTACACTGCACAAATCTTTTTGTGCATTTCAGTTGTGTTTTTACCTTTCTTGAAATAATAAAGCATGATATGCCAAAAATGTTCCTTTTTTCTTCCATCTTCAATATTAAAATGGCTACACAAAAATTCACCAATTTTGATAAGTATTTTTTTAAATGCATGCTGATAGGACAGCTGTCACATACAATCTAACAAAATTGTTTCAAATGAAGTTAAAGACAACTAAGTGCTAGTAGAGCCATCTTATGGGAAAAAACAAACAAACATTTTGGCCCACCCAATACATATACATATATCCACTTTTTTTTTTAGATTATTTTCCCATATAGGCCATTACAGAGTATTAAGTAGAGTTCCCTGTGCTATACAGCAGGTTCTTATTAGTTATCTATTTTATATATAGTAGTGTGTATATGTCAATCCCAGTTTATCCCTCCCCCCATCCCTTGGTAACCATAAGTTTGTTTTCTACATCTGTGACTCTACTTCTGTTCTGTAGATAAGTTCATTTGTATCCTTTTCTTTAGATTCCATATATAAGTGATATCATATGATATCTTTTCTGACTTACTTCACTCAGTATGACAACCTGTAGGTCCATCCATGTTGCTGCAAATGGCATTATTTTGTTCTTTTATTTGGCTGGGTAATACTCTGTTGTATATATCCATCACATCTTCTTTATCCATTCCTCTGTTGATGGACATTTAGGTTGCTTCCATGTCTTGGCTATTGTAAATAGTGCTGCAGTGAATATTGGGGTTCATGTATCTTTTCAAATTATGGTTTTCTCAGGGTATATGCCCAGGAGTGGGATTGCTGGGTCATATGGTAGTTCTATTTTTAGTTTTTTAAGGAACCTCCATACTGTTCTCCATAGTGGCTGTATCAATTTACATTCCCACCAGCAGCATAGGAGTGTTCCCTTTTCTCCACACCCTCCCCAGCGTTTATTGTTTGTAGATTTTTTGATGATGGCCATTCTGACTGGTGTGAGGTGATACCTCATTGTAGTTTTGATTTGCATTTCTCTCATAATTAGTGATGTTGAACATCTTTTCATGTGCTTTTTGGCAATTTGTATGTCTTCTTCGGAGAAATGTCTATTTAGATCTTCTGCCCATTTTTTTATTTTTATTTTTATATTGCGCTGCATGATTTGTTAGTATATTTTGGAGATTAATCCCTTGTCAGCCGCTTTGTTTGCAAATATTTTCTCCCATTCTTAGGTTTGTCTTTTTGTTTTGTTTATGGTTTCCTTTGTTGTGCAAAGCTTTTAAGTTTAATTAGATCCCATTTGTGTATTTTTGTTTTTATTTTCATTACTCTAGGAGGTGGATTGAAAAAGATCTTGCTGAGATTTATGTCAAAGAGTGTTCTCCCTGTTTTCCTCTAAGAGTTTTATAGTGTCTGGCCTTACATGTAAGTCTTTAATCCATTTTCAGTTTATTTTTGTGTATGGTGTTAGGGAGTGTTCTAATTTCATTCTTTTACATGCAGCTGTCCAGTTTTCCCAGCACCATTTATTGAAGAGACTGTCTTTTCTCCATTGTATATTCTTGCCTCCTTTGTCATAGATTAGGTGACCATAGGTGCGTGGGTTTATCTCTGGACTTTCTATCCTGTTCCATTGATCTATATTTCTGTTTTTGTGCCAAAACCATACTGTTCTAAAATAATTTTAAAATTTAAATTATATTTTCTAACTATAAAGATAGAAAATAATGATAAAAGTTTAAAAAAATAAATTTATTTATTTTTGGCTGCTTTGGGTCTTTGTTGCTGCGTGCAGGCTTTCTCTAGTTGCAGTGAGCAGGGGCTACTCTTCATTGTGGTGCATGGGCTTCTCATTATGGTGGCTTCTCTTGCTGCGGAGCACAGGCTGTAGGTGTGCAGGCTTCAGTAGTTGTGGTGGGTAAGCTTGGTGGTTGTGGCTTGCAGGCTCTAGAGCGCAGGCTCAGTAGTTGTGGCACATGGGCTTAGTTGCTCCGTGGCATGTGGGATCTTCCAGGACCAGGGCTCAAACCCGTGTCCCCTGCATTGGCAGGTGGATTCTTAACCACTGCACCACCAGGGAAGCCCTGATAAAGATTTTTTAAAGTACAGTTCAAGTTTGGTTTGTGTGGCAGCTTCTCTTTTCTCATTACTCAAGGGACTTAGTAAGCATGGAAATTCCAAAACACATAGGAAATGTATAATTTCCCTTTCTTTTTTCTCTTTCTCTTTGCCTACTTCTTCTAGTCCTCACCTCACCTTCTAGAGCCCTCATTTCTGCCTCACCTACTTTCTCTCATGGACCTTCTTTGTCCCTTCCAACCTTCTTAAGCTCCCAGTATAGAACCCATCTGTTCTCATGTGATGCTGAGTTTGTTTCTCCGTATCTTTCCCATATAAATGTGCCCATGCTGACCACTGAAGTTTCCAGTGTTTTCTCCAGCACAGTGGTTAACACACTGCTATATTTAAAATAGTTAACCAAAAAAGGACCTACTTTATAGCACAGGGAACTCTGCTCAATATTCTGTAATAACCTAACGGGAAAAGAATTTGAAAAATAATAGATACACATATATGTATAACTGAATCACTTTGCTGTACACTGGAAACTAATACAACATTGTTAATCAACTATACGCCAATATAAAATAAAAATTAAGAAAAAGAATAGGCCCTTATGGGTGAACAGAAAGGAAATAATGTCTGGCATATTCTGCTCTACAAATGCATCTACTTTGTGCCATTGGCCTCTATTTTTTTTCCTATCTGTAAAATGATAGAATTACATTAAATCATCTCTAAGGATCTTTCCCAAGCTAATATTCTATCATTACTTAAGAAAATATATTTACTACTTTAAGGTTGTTTGGCTTTGTGCTACTCTTATCTGCTAGAGGAGGGAAAGGTTTTTTTTTTTTTTTTTTTTTTTTATCACATTCCTTAAAAACATGCTGACAGACAGCACTGGAAATTCCAAGCTTTGACTTTGCCCTACCTTATTTTGTTGCCTTGCTCCATTCACTTTACTTCCCTGGGTCTGTTTTCTCAGCCCAACAGTGGGAGTACCTGTCTGTCTATATTCTCCTCATTATTAAGGAGGTATTTTGGGATGAATGTGGATATTGACCTGGCTTTCATCTCAAGGCTGTGATAAGAATCAAATGGGCAGATGGATGTGTAAGTGCTTTTATCACCGTAGAGTGGTTTCTCAACCTTGGTACTTTTGTCATTTGGGGCCAGATGGTTCTTTCTTGGAGGCTGTCCTGAGTATTGTAGGATATTCAGCAGCATCCTTAGCCTCTACTTACTAGATGCTAGCAGTCCCTTCTCTCCAACTGAGAAGCTAAAAATGTTTCCAAATGTTGCCAGATGTCCCCTGGGGGACAAATAAACCCTGATTTGAGAACCACTGGTGTATGTCATATATTGACTTCAAGCATTGTTGATTATATAACTACTTTGAGAGGAAGCAAATGAAAAGAAAAAGTCACATAAGTGGAATTCCAGAGAGTGCCAGAGATGACTCCAGTGAGGAACAGAAGATAATGCACGAATGAAGATAGTGCCAAATACAGCATCATTTCTGCGCAATCATATTTCCTGTGGGAACACTCTGTACCCTAAGGAAAGATGGAGAGATTAATCTTGTTGAGAAACCCTCCCACAATTGCACAGGAGGGTAGGGGTTTATAGTTCTTGCCAACTTCTGGTTATAGATGGTGATGCAAGGGGGTCTCAAAGAAACATGAAAGACACAGCTCATTCTACAAGGTCAGAAACATACAGGATTTCATGGATATTAGAAAGCATTTAGTCAGATCTCCCATTCGAGTGCTACACTGCTTTGTGGAGTATTCTTAATCCTACTAGCTATTTGGCCTTGAACAACTTATTTACCCTTTCTGAGCATTTGTTTCCTCCTTTCCTTTTTGATTCCAGAAGAATGTCCAATTTGTTCAGTTCCTTAATAACATAATAACAGTTGCGAGCAAGATTAATCATTGTATTACACAGGGTTCTTCTGCACTTTATACGCATATTAGGCATATAGCGACCTACATAGCAATAGATCTTGTTATTGTCCCATTTTATAGATGAGGAAATTGAGGATGAAGAGAGGCTTTAAACCCAGCTCTCCCTGTCTCCAGAGCTCACTCTCTTGCCTACCGCTACAAATATCACTGCTTCACAGCAAAAGACTTAACATACAACACAAAACCCTAGTTCACTGTTGGTTGTTCATTTCTCTCTGTCATCTGCTAGACTGTGAGGAACTTGAACGATCCCTACACCTGCTCCCAGACTCCAAGGGCTCCAACATGTGCACTGTACTATTCTGCAGCTACTATGCCTTAATCTTAAGGAATAAAGAGCTAATGGTTCAATTTCAAATACCAGGACCCAACCCGGCAGCAAGAGGGCATGTAAAGAGCCCAAATAAATCAGAAATGTTGGTCTCTCCAGGCAGCAAGTGACCGAAAGGTATTCATAGATTTATAAACTAGGATTAAGTAGAAACTGAGAAATCATTTTTCCAGTGCCTTGGACTTTGAAATAAGAAAGCACAGGAGAGTTAAGTACTTGTTTGTGCTCACACAGTGTGTTGGTAGCAAAACAGGATTGAGACTGGGCTCTGGGTCCCTGTCCTGTTTCCTGCCATTATCAGTGGAATGCTGTGTAGGATGATGGATCAGAATGCAGCATCTGGGAAACATGTTACTTGGGCTGAGAATTGAGATCAGAGCAAAGATGCTTAACTTTTTCTTTATCTGCATGTGGGAATCACAATAGTTCCTACCTCAAAAGGTTGTGGTGGGGATTGAATGAGATAAAGTGCAAAAAACCCTTAGCACAGTGCCTGTCACATGGTAAAGACTCAACAAATGTTAGTAATTATTATTTTTGAAGATTTTTAGGAGATTTCTAGCCCCATGTTTTTATGATTTTTCTCAGAATGCAATATATATTCACTTTTGAAATCTACATATAATACAATTTTTCCTTTTTTATTTTGCTTATAGTTCTTGGAGTTTTGGCAAAGTCATACAGTCTCGTAACCACCACTGTAATCAAGATACAAAACAGTTCCATCACTCCAAGAAATTGCCAATTTCTCCCTTTCTAGTCAACCCCTGCACCCACTCCTAGACCTGGCAAAAATGGATCTGTTTTCTGTTCCTATAATTGTGTCTTTTTCAGAATGTCATTTAACTGGAACCATATATTATGTAGTCTTTGCCTTCTTTCTCTTAACATAATTCATGAGATTCATCCATGTTGTGTTATATCTCCATCTCTATCTCTATCTCTATATCATTGTTTCTTTTCTGTTTATTGCTGCGTAATATTCCATTGTGCAGATATACCACAGTTTGTTTTTCGATTCTGTCCACTAGCTGAAGGACATTTGTGTGCTTATAGTGTGTATGGAGCAATTACGAATAAAGTTGCTATAAACATTTGTGTACAGGGTTTTAGGTAGATATAAGTTGTCATTTCTTTTGGGTAAATAACTAGGAGTGTGATTGCTGGGCCCTAGGATAAATGTGTGTTTTTGGGAGACTCAAACTGTTTTCCGAAGTAACTAACATTTTACATCCTAAAATATGAGGATTGCAATTTCTCCACTTTCTCCCCAGGACTTGGTATGACCAATCTTTTAACTTTTAGGCATTTATATAGGTGTGTCATGTTATTTCACTGTAGTTTGAATTTGAATTTCCCTCATGACAGATGTTGTTGATCATCTTTTCATGTGTTTATTTGCCATCAGTATATCTTTGCTAGAGTACTTTTTCAAATCTTTTGCTCATTTTTTTTAAACTGGGTGATTTCTTTACTTAGCATCAAGTTTGAGAATTCTTGACCTATCTTGGAGACAAGTCTTTTGTCAGATATGTGTTTTGCCAGTATTTTCTCCCGGCTGTGGTTTTTCATGCTTTGAACTGTGTCTTTTGTAAGGTAGAAGTTTTGAGTTTGATCATGTCCAACTCATTGATTTTTCTTTTATAGATCATGCTTTAGGTGTTGTGTTTAAGAAATCTTTGCTTCATCTACTATCACAGAGATTTTCTCATATGTGTCCTTTTAGAAGTTTTATAGTGTTAAGTTTAACATTTAGGTCTATAATCCATGTTGAGTAAACATGGGGTGGAGGGTTTCTTTTGGCATATAAATGTATATTAATTCCATAATGCTAGTTACATGTAAACAGTGGCTGCTGCTGTGGCTGACACATTGCACATCTGTATCCTAAGAATATTGATAACTTATATTAACATAATTATCCCTCTGTCCATTCATAGTTCTTCCTTCAACAAATGAGTATCTACTATGTAATAGTTACTGTCTTAGGTAGAGATTGTCAACATTACTGACCATGAGGTTGAACAACACAGGTTCCTTAGAAAGGTCAGTTATGGAGGTGCACAAATTTATAATAATGATGCCAGGTGCCACAGTTATTTGTCAGCACGATGAGGAGTTAATTTCTTGGGTCTGAGAAGGGAGGAAACTTGAAACCTGACAAAGTCAATTCTCTTAATTTCATAGCTTACTTCAGATCCTGGGGACAAAATAATCAGGTTTTAATTGAGCCAAAACCATCTCCAGGGACTTAGAAAATGTCTTGTAAACAATTTTGCTAGTGGACCAAATACAGAAAATGTCTTATAAACAATTTTGCTAGTGGACCAAATACCCAGAGTCAGAGAGAGTTCTAGGAAGAAATTGTTTGCCCATCTCACTTTTTCTCCCTTCTAAGTAACGCATTATGTTGTCTCTCTGTTTGAACATCTATAAATAGAACTTTCCCGCAGATAACTTAGAAAACCTACCTGAAATCTTCAGGCCTGTGTCACATCAATTTCTTTCCAAGTATGGAATAGTAAGAAGCACATGAGAATGAATCCACGGCCCATCTCTCAGTGGGCAAAACATATGGTACCTGACTTTATTTCTCTTTAGCACAGTTCTCATATCTGCAAGAATGAAATATTGTACTAACTTTTTAAAAATTTACTACTTTCTGGGGTTATCTTCACTGAACAGTGAAGAAATGAAGAAGGTGACTCTTTCTACGGTATAATGCTACTCATAAGGTGGGTGGGGTGCTTTCCATGGCATTAATTTATGCAATAACACCACACATGCAATGAGTAATTTCTATATGCCAGGCATTCTACTAGGCTTTGGAGCTACAGTAGTGAGTTCAAAACAAATATTATCCTTGCTTATGTGGAGCCTGCAGTTTAGTGGTGAGAATGAGACTAAAACAGATAATCACAGACATAAATGTATGATTACAAACTGTATTAAGTCCTGGGAAGTTGTATAATAAATTATCTATGCTGGAATGAGTCCCCAGGTCATCTGACATATACCCAGTAAATTTTATGGGTTGTCCTTTCTCTAAGTAATTCTGTGTTCCCTAGGAAAGACTTGTTTCTCAACTATTCTCAAAAGGGTCAGAAAATATAGTAAAGTAGCCTCAGTGAATGGTCTTGGGTATAACATGAAAAATCAATGTCATTTTATTACCAAAATCATTAATTTAATATTTTAGAGATCAAACATAATTTGTTTTCATTTCTATATTAAGAATGAAAGAGCAGGAGTTAATTTGTGTTAAAGTCTTCTGGTGACTCAGAATCATCATCGTGAACACTGATCTTTTCTTTTTTTATAGAAAAAAATATCTCCACATTAATTAAATTAGTTGAGCATAATATGGCATCTTCTAATATTTGAAGGAAATGGAGTAGTCACATGGCAGATAAATATATTTAAGTATTTTAATGAGTTAAAGTTCAGTATAAAAGCACTTGGTATAACTCGAGCACACTATACAACATCCTCTATAAATTATACTTTTAAAGGAAAAAATAAACCATATTAATTTCTTCAGACAAGGACTTTATTCTACAAATTGTTTGTAAAAGAAAATTTAAGCAATAATGTCTCCTCTTCCAGTGAAACAATTTGGATTTGAATGAAAATATCAAATCACTACTTTTTTCAAATAAAATGGTTTGGCACCATCTTTCATAGTAACACAACATCTGTCTTACTGTTTGATCACATTCGTATTTGTTAAGACTCGCTTTCATTCAGAATTTGCTTTAGAGAGGAAATAAAAAGCCTCAGTTTTGAAGGCATTCGACCATTCACCAAGTACTGTCTCCAGGAGCGGGTACTGCTCTGGGCTTGCCTTCTCCAGGCTCTGGAGACCAGGAAGAATTTGGCAATTGAATCTAAATCTTTTTTTTTTCTTCATTATACTCTTGTGTTCAGAGTTCCAGGCAAAACAATAAAAAATTATATTTGTTCTATCTTTTCATTCTAAGACATAGCCTAACAATTTAGTATACAAATTGAATTTTACCTACATTTCTTTTATTTTTTTTAATTTTTGAATTTTATTTTATTTTTTTATACAGCAGGTTCTTATTAGTCATCCATTTTATACACGTCAGTGTATACATGTCAGTACCAATCTCCCAATTCGTCACACCCACCCCCACCCCCTGCCGCTTTCCCCCCTTGGTGTCCCTACGTTTGTTCTCTACATCTTTGTCTCTATTTCTGCCCTGCAAACCGGTTCATCTGTACCATTTTTCTAGGTTCCACATATATGCGTTAATATACGATATTTGTTTTTCCCTTTCTGACTTACTTCACTCTGTATGACAGTCTCTAGATCCATCCACGTCTCAAAAAATGACCCAATTTCATTCCTTGTTATGGCTGAGTAATATTCCATTGTATATATGTACCACACCTTTATCCATTCATCTGTCAATGGGCATTTAGGTTGCTTCCACGACCTGGCTATTGTAAATAGTGCTGCAATGAACATTGGGGTGCATGTGTCTTTTTGAATTATGGTTTTCTCTGGGTATATGCCCAGTAGTGGGATTGCTGGGTCATATGGTAATTCTATTTTTAGTTTTTTAAGGAACCTCCATACTGTTCTCCATAGTGGCTGTATCAATTTACATTCCCACCAATAGTGCAGGAGGGTTCCCTTTTCTCCACACCCTCTCCAGCGTTTGTTGTTTGTAGATCTTCTGATGATGCCCATTCTTACTGGTGTGAAGTGATACCTCATTGTAGTTTTGATTTTCATTTCTCTAATAATTAGTGATGTTGAGCAGCTTTTCATGTGCTTCTTGGCCATCTGTATGTCTTCATTGAAGAAATGTCTATTTAGGTCTTCTGCCCAGTTTTGGATTGGGTTGTTTGTTTGTTTTCATATTGAGCTACATGAGCTGTTTATATATTTTGGAGATTAATCCTTTGTTGATTCATTTGCAAATATTTTCTCCCATTCTGAGGGTTGTCTTTTCGTCTCGTTTGTGGTTTCCTTTGCTGTGCAAAAGCTTTTAAGTTTCATTAGGTCCCATTTGTTTATTTTTGTTTTTATTTCCATTACTCTAGGAGGTGGATCAGAAAAGATCTTGCTGTGATTTACGTCAAAGAGTGTTCTTCGTATGTTTTCCTCTAAGAGTTTTATAGTGTTCGGTCTTACATTTAGGTCTCTAATCCATTTTGAGCTTATTTTTGTGTATGGTGTTAGGGAGTATTCTAATTTCATTCTTTTACATGTACCTATCCAGTTTTCCCAGCACCACTTATTGAACAGACTGTCTTTTCTCTATTGTATATCCTTGCCTCCTTTGTCATAGATTAGTTGAGCATAGGTGTGTGGGATTATCTGTGGGATTTCTATCCTGTTCCATTGATCTATATTTCTGTTTTTGTGCCAGTACCATATTGTCTTGATTACTGTAGCTTTATAGTGTAGTCTGAAGTCGGGAGTGTGATTCCTCCAGCTCCGTTTTTTTCCCTCAAGACTGCTTTGGCTATTTGGGGTCTTTTGTGTCTCCATACAAATTTTAAGATTTTTTATTCTAGTTCTGTAAAAAATGCCATTGGTAATTTGATAGGGATTGCATTGAATCTGTAGATTGCTTTGGGTAGTAGAGTCATTTTCACAATTTTGATTCTTCCAATCCAAGAACATGGTATATCTCTCCATCTATTTGTATCATTTTTAATTTCTTTCATCAGTGTCTTATAGTTTTCTGCATACAGGTCTTTTGCCTCCCTAGGTAGATTTATTCCTAGGTATTTTATTCTTTTTGTTGCAGTGGTAAATAGGAGTGTTTCCTTAATTTCTCTTTCAGATTTTTTATCATTAGTGTATAGGAATGCAAGAGATTTCTGTGCATTACTTTTGTATCCTGCAACTTTACCAAATTCATTGATTAGCGCTAGTAGTTTTCTGCTGGCATCTTTAGGATTCTCTATGTATAGTATCATGTCATCTGCAAACAGTGACAGTTTTACTTCTTCTTTTCCAATTTGTATTCCTTTTATTTTTTGTCTTTCTGATTGCCGTGGCTAGGACTTCCAAAACTATGTTGAATAATAGTGGCAAGAGTGGACATCCTTTTCTTGTTCCTGATCTTAGAGGAAATGGTTTCAGTTTTTCACCATTGAGAACGATGTTTGCTGTGGGTTTGTCATATATGGCCTTTATTATGTTGAGTTAGGTTCCCTGTATGCCCACTTTTTGGAGAGTTTTTATCATAACTGGGTGTTGAATTTTGTCAAAAGCTTTTTCTGCATCTATTGAGATGGTCATATGGTTGTTCTCCTTCAGTTTGTCAATATGGTGTATCACATTGATTGATTTGCGTATATTGAAGAATCCTTGCATCCCTGTCATAAATCCCACTTGATCATGGTGTATGATCCTTTTAATGTGGTGTTGGATTCTGTTTGCTAGTATTTTTTGAGGATTTTTGCATCTATATTCATCAGTGATATTGGCCTGTAATTTTCTTTTTTTATAGTATCTCTGTCTGGTTTTGGTATCAGGGTGATGGTGGCCTCATAGAATGAGTTTGGGAGTGTTCCTTCCTCTGCAATTTTTTGGAAGAGTTTCAGAATGATGTGTGTTAGCTCTTCACTAAATGTTTGATAGAATTCACCTATGAAGCCATCTGGTCCTGGACTTCTGTTTGTTGGAAGATTTTTAATCACAGTTTCAATTTCATTAGCTGAGATTTGTCTGTTCATATTTTCTATTTCATACTGGTTCAGTGTTGGAAGGTTATACCTTTCTAAGAATTTGTCCATTTCTTCCAGGTTGTCCATTTTATTGGCATAGAGTTGCTTGTAGTAGTCTCTTAGGATGCTTTGTATTTCTGTGGTGTCTGTTGTAACTTCTCCTTTTTTGGTTCTAATTTTATTGATTTGAGTCCTCTCCCTCTTTTTCTTGATGAGTCTGGCTAATGGTTTATCAATTTTGTTTATCTTCTCAAAGAACCAGCTTTTAGTTTTATTGATCTTTGCTATTGTTTTCTTTGTTTCTATTTCATTTACTTCTGCTCTGATCTTTATAATTTCTTTCCTTCTGCTAACTTTGGGTTTTGTTTGTTTTTCTTTCTCTAGTTCCTTTAGGTGTAAGGTTAGATATTTTATTTGAGATGTTTCTTGTTTCTTGAGATGGGGTTGTATAGCTATAAACGTCCCTCTTAGAACTGCTTTTGCTGCATCCCATAGGTTTTGGATCATCGTGTTTTCATTGTCATTTGTCTGTAGGTAGTTTCTGATTTCCTCTTTGATTTCTTCAGTGATCTGTTGGTTATTTAGTAGCATATTGTTTAGCCTCTATGTGTTTGTTTTTCATACGTTTTTTTCCCTGTAATTCATTTCTAATCTCATAG
Source organism: Globicephala melas (assembly GCF_963455315.2). Lineage (NCBI taxonomy): Eukaryota > Metazoa > Chordata > Mammalia > Artiodactyla > Delphinidae > Globicephala > Globicephala melas. Next base: position 127,795,584 of record NC_083316.1, read on the forward strand.
CATTGTGATCAGAAAAGATGATTGATATGATTTCAATTTTCTTAAATTTACTGAGGCTTGATTTGTGACCCAAGATGTGATCTATCCTGGAGAATGTTCCATGTGCACTTGAGAAGAAAGTGTAATCTGCTGTTTTTGGATGGAATGTCCTATAAATATCAATTAAATCTATCTGGTCTAGTGTGTCATTTAAAGCTTGTGTTTCCTTATTTATTTTCATTTTGGATGATCTGTCCATTGGTGGAAGTGAGGTGTTAAAGTCCCTCACTATTATTGTGTTACTGTCAATTTCCTCCTTTATAACTGTTAGCAGTTGCCTTAAGTATTGAGGTGCTCCTATGTTGGGTGCATAAATATTTACAATTGTTATATCTTCTTGGATTGATCCCTTGATCATTATGTAATGTCCTTCCTTGTCTCTTGTAACATTCTTTATTTTAAAGTCTATTTTATCTGATATGAGTATTGCTACTCCAACTTTATTTTATTTTCCATTTGCATGGCATATCTTTTTCCATCCCCTCACTTTCAGTCTGTATGTGTCCCTAGGTCTGGAGTGGGTCTCTTGTAGACAGCATATATATGGGTCTTGTTTTTGTATCCATTCAGCAAGCCTGTGTCTTTTGGTTGGAGCATTTAATGCATTCACCTTTAAGGTATTATCAGTCTGTATGTTCCTATCACCATTTTCTTAATTTTTGGGGGTTTGGTTTTGTAGGTCCTTTTCTTCTCTTGTGTTTCCAACTTAGAGGAGTTCCTTTAGCATTTGTTGTAGAGCTGGTTTGGTGGAGCTGAATTCTCTTAGCTTTTGCTTGTCTGTAAAGCTTTTGATTTCTCCATCGAATCTGAATGAGATCCTTGCTGGATAGAGTAATCTTGGTTGTAGGCTCTTCCCTTTCATCACTTTAAATATATCATGCCACTCCCTTCTGGCCTGTAGAGTTTCTGCTGAGAAATCAGCTGTTAACCTTATGGGAGTTCCCTTGTATGTTATTTTTGTTTTCCCCTTGCTGCTTTGAATAATTCTTCTTCATCTTTAATTTTTGCCAATTTGATTACTATGTGTCTGGTGTGTTTCTCCTTGGGTTTATCCTGTATGGGACTCTCTGCGCTTCCTGGACTTGGATGGCTATTTCCTTTCCCATGTTAGGGAAGTTTTCGACTATAATCTCTTCAAATATTTCCTCTGGTCCTTTCTCTCTCTCTTCTCCTTCTGGGACCCCTATAATGCGAATGTTGTTGCATTTAATATTGTCCCAGAGGTCTTTAGGATGTCTTCATTTCTTTTCATTCTTTTTTCTTTATTCTGTTCCGCAACAGTGAATTCCACCATTTTGTCTTCCAGGTCACTTATCCATTCTTCTGCCTCAGTTATTCTGCTATTGATTCCTTCTAGTGTAGTTTTCATTTCAGTTATTGTATTGTTCATCTCTGTTTGTTTGTTCTTTAATTCTTCTAGGTCTTTGTTAAACATTTCTTGCATCTTCTCAGTCTTTGTCTGCATTCTTTTTCTGAGGTCCTGGATCATCTTCACTATCATTATTCTGAATTCTTTTTCTCGAAGGTTGCCTATCTCCACTTCATTTAGTTGTTTTTCTGGGATTTTATCTTGTTCCTTCATCTGGTACATAGCTCTCTGCCTTTTCATCTTGTGTATCTTTCTGTGAATGTAGTTTTTGTTCCACAGGCTGCAGGATTGTAGTTCTTCTTGCTTCTGCTGTCTGCCCTCTTGTGAACACTGATCTTTTGCTCTGTAGGATTCATTGGGTAGGACGGACTATATGCCTGTACTCTGAATGGACCCTGGCTTTACTTTTTTGAATCCTTATATCTACTTGTATAATGTTGCTATTTTGTTCTCTTTTAGTCAGCTGTCATCCTTCCTATCCTCAGTGTGTTTGCTCCTCTAGCCCTTTTTTTTTTTTTTTTGGCTTCATTGGGTCTTCTTTGCTGCACACAGGCTTTCTCTAGTTGCAGTGAGCAGGAGCTACTCTTCGTTGCGGTGCACGGACTTCTCATTGCAGTGGCTTGTCTTGTTTCTGAGCACGGGCTCTAGGTGCGCAGGCTTCATTAGTCGCGGCATGCAGGCTCAGTAGTTGTGGCACACGGGCTTAGTTGCTCCACGGCATGTGGGATCTTCCTGGACCAGAGCTCGAACCCGTGTCCCTTGCATTGGCAGACGGATTCTTAACCACTATGCCACCAGGGTATTCCTGCTCCTGTAGCCCTTTTCATTTCTATTTCTAATCTGCTGTGGTTTGGGAAACAGTATAATCACACCCATTAGAATTGTTTGTGAATGGAGAACAGTCTCTGAGGCAGATCAGAAACCCTCTTCCTTTAACAGAGTATATCAGCTTTATGCATGAAAAATTTTGTATTTTTGAACATGAGTTTTGGTTAGTAGTGATAGTTCCAGTCATCACAAAGGTGTCTTTCAATAAATGAAGTGATTGATGTAAATCAGAGAGAATGGTAGCTAGTTCACATCTATTCCATTTACATGGTGCTTTTCACCTTTGAAAGTGCTGTTTTACCTTCTAGCTTACTTCATCTTCACTAAACCAGAGTAAGGAGAGATAAGATGGATATTATAAGGAAACTCATGTGCAGAGATTCGAATGATTTATCTCAAGTCACTTGGTAAATTGTTGACACAATTATGGCTAGAACATAGATCACTGTACTCTCAGCCTGAAGATTTTAGAAGGGCAGAAAAAAAGAGAATAGAACTCAAGAAGCAGGAGTTTTACATTAACCCATTTTACTGGAGGAAATCTTAAGTGTTTGGGGAGCAAACCTAACTTCATTTTGGGCAAATACGAGTTTCTAGACATGCCTTGAATCGCCTGTAAATGAACAGTGCTGACTTTCCTGGCCTCTTGGATATTTTAAAGTTCTGTTTTCTCTGTCAGAGTAAATTCATCATTGGCTGCCATGTGGGGAAGTTGTTTAAATGTCAGATGATGGAGAGTGTGTATGAAAATGAGAGCTTCAAAATTAAGTTGCCATATCTGATAAAGAGAAATGAAATATGTCATTGTTTTGGCATTCATTTTTTTCCTTTCATTTATTTTATATTTGTTCAACAAATACTTATTTGGTGACAGGTACTACTCTATGCCCTAAGCATGTAAAGATAACAAAAAATGACACCTCCCTCAAGCTGCTTATGTGCTAGGAAGAAGTGTAATGACAACATTCTAAAATTAGGTTGTGGGGATTGTTCTACAACTCTGTAAATATACTAATATTAATTAAATTGTACACTGAAAATGGGTCAATTTATGGTATGTAAATTATATTCTCAGTAAAGCTGTTTGGAAGGAGGCAAATTAAAGCATGCATAATTAGTGCCAAGGTAGGGATAAATTCAAGGTACTATGGGAACTCTTAAGAGACACCCAAATTCAAAGAGACAAGAAGGACCTCTAGAAAAAGTGGTATCTAAGCAGGGACGTAAAGAATGAATAAGGGATACCTGGAGAATGAGTGGAGGAAGATAGGACTGAGTGATGGAAACATGACAGAAACAATATGAGCAAACGGCTGAAGGTAATTGAGAGTGTGCATGGTCTATATTCTGTAAGAGGTCGAGTGGTTTAGTTTTTCTAGAGCTCAGCTTATGAGGGGGAATGACAAGAAGTGACAGGGAGTGCTGGAGAGATAAGCAGGAATTACGCATCATGACTTTCTGTATCATGAAGAGGAATTGGGAATTTATTCTAAAGGTAACATGGAGTTGTTAAAAGTTTCAAGGCATGGAAATGTTGTGAATAAGTTTGTGCTTTGGAAGATCTGTCCTGCTATAGTCAGGGCACTTGTTTAGGAGGAGAAAGCCTAGAGATAAGGAGACCAGCAATGCAGCTGATTCTATAAACGTGGTGAGTGAATCTGAACTAAGTAGATGAATTTAGTAATAAGGTGCAATCAGAAGGACTTCATGATAAATTGAGGAGGTAAGGAAGGTGAAGATGTTGAGGGAGATTCTAGTGTTTGAGTGACTACATAGCTCAGTGCTATTCACCAAGAGAATGAATGTTGGGTATAGATGAAACCTGGAAAAAGGAAAAGGTAGTAAACTGACACTTTAATTTTTTTTTATTTTATAATTTTTTTATATGTATGTGTCAGTGCACTTTTTAAAAAAATACTTATTTATTTTGGCTATGCTGGGTCTTAGTTGCGGCATGCAGGATCTTTCATTTGCAGCATTCAGACTTCTTAGTTGCGGCATGCGGGCTTCTTAGTTGCGGATTCAACCTGGGCCCCCTGCATTGGGAGTGTGGAGTTTTACCCACTGGACCACCAGGGAAGTCCCAAATTGGCATTTTTTAGTTTAGGTGTTGGGCATTTTAAAATTTAGGTGTTTGTAGGATATTTAAAGGATAATTAGGTATAGAGAAAAAGAGAGAAGAGTGTCCGAGCTGGGGCAGAGATTTTGATGGTCACCAGCTCATATGTGATCATTTAAGTCAAGTTATTAAATGAGGTTCCTTAGAAAGAAAAGAGAATATGTAGCACGAAGAGAAGAGACCAAAGATAAAACCATAATGGATATAAAAAAATCACTATGTGGGCAGAGGAAGAGGAGACTTGGCGGGATATTTAGAAGAAATAGCCGGATGGATAAGTGTGAGAAAAATAGGGGTTTATAATGTTGGAGATCTAAAAAAAAAGCCATTTAAAGGATGATCAAGTGTTCAGTGTTGCAGAGAATTAAGGACTGATCTTAGAAATGGACTAAAACTTGCTCCTTGGATTTACTGACATAGGTCATTGTCGCCCTTGACAAGAGTGATTTGAATGTAGTAACAGGGGAGAAGACCATATTACAAGGTGCTGAAGAGTGAATGGAAGAGTGAAAGGTAAAAGAATGGAGATAGCTAGTGTAGAAAAATCCTTCAGGAAGCTTGGATCATGAAGGAGAAGGGAGAAACAAAATGTTGTCTGGTATATGAGGATAGAATTTTTGCTTTTAAAATAAAATTGAAGAGACTTTTACATGTCTAAATGCTGCTGGAATGGATTTAAGAGATAAGCAGGGGTTGATAATACAGAAGAGAGAAGGGTTAATCCATAGGGGTACAAGTGAGAATGGGATGCAAAGCCTTCCTTTGTCTGTCATAGGTGATACAGTTGTTTGCTTTGATTGAGAGTCAGGAAGAGTGATGGAGTAGGTGGTTTGGGAGGGCAAAGAACGTTTGCAACATTCTCTGTGTTAAATGGGAAAGAGCACTGAGCAAACATAGGAGGCATAGGGGAATTGCCAGGCAGCACTTGAGACAGTGAATTTGTAGTGATGCTAAACCAGAAATATTTCCAGTAGACAGAGCTGCCCTGATGTAGAAGAAACGGAGGCCACCTGCTGGATTAACTCAAGGTTGAGTCTTCAGATGAGCAAAGATAATTTAGAACCTTGATTGAAAATCAAGGTTTAAGTGATGAATCATAGAAGCTTAGTTGGATACCTATGGAAGAGAATATAGGAAGAGACTGACAGAAGGGTCCAGGGGCTGGACATTTCATAGGAGGAAGAACAGGTATGGAGGGAGTCCTTGAGAACTAAAAGGATGGGTGGACCTAGACACAGTGAAGGGTGTTTGCATTGAACGTAGTGAGTGAAACAGTTCTGGGGACAGCCGTTACATAGCCAGGAAGCAGTGAAGATAAAAGTCATTGAAGTTAAGGAGATAAACACATTAAGAGGCCAGGTAATTGGATTACAGTCCAAGCTCTTCCCCTTTCTAGCCATATTATCTAAATCAAGGCAGCTAATCCACAAATATGTCTTGTTTGTCTACTCTGTGCCAGCACTGTGGACACAGCAGTGAACAAGGTAGTCAGAAACTGTGTCCCCAAGGAGTTTACATTCCAGTGAGTCAAAATTTAAACCTATAAGTAAATGATTAAGTGAGATACTTTAAGTACCACTATGTGTTTCAAAGAAACTAAAATCCGAAAATAATATGGAGAGGTGGTCAGGAAAGGCTTCTCCTATGGAAAGATGATGTTGAACCCAAATGTTGAGAAGGTGGCAGTCGTGCCAAGAGCTGGGAAAAGAGTGTGTCAAGCAGAAGAGCAGTAAGTGCAAAAGTTTTACTATAAGGGTGAGCTCAGTATGTTTAAGTGATAAAATGAAGACCAGCATGATTGAACCACAATAAATGGCTGGGAGAGTGTTGGAACTTGATGTCAGAGAGAGGCACATTGGGTCATTTAGGGCTTTAAATGGCCATTCAAGGGATTTAAAATTTTGTTCTAAGTGTGATAGAAAGCTCAGACAGATTCCAATGGGGGGGTATATGTGAACTAATTTATGCTGCTATGTGAAGGATAAAGTCTAGGGGGGCACGGGTGGAGAGATATTTTCCAAGGCGAGGAGAGATGATGGTGATTTGTGCCAGGTTGTTAGCAGTGGAGATGATGAGAAATGGTGGGATTCAGGATGCATTTTGCAGGTATAATTGATGTAACTTGCTAATAGATAGGTTTAGGGGAATGAAGATAAGAGAAGAACAAAGGATGACTCCTAGATTATTGACCTGAGAAATGGATGGACAGTTATATGTGGTGGGGAGCAAAATCCATAGTTCTGTTTTAGCCATGTTAAATTTGAGATGTCTACAACTTCTTTGTAAAAAACTTTTATTAAAGTATAGTTGATACACAATGTTGTGTTTAATTTCTGCTGTATAGCTAAGTGACTCAGTTATACATATATATGTTGTTTTCCATTATGGTTTATCACAGAATATTGAATATAGTTCCCTGTGCTATATAGTAGGACTTTGTTGTTTATCCATCCTGTATATAATAGTTTGCATCTGCTAACCCCAAACTCCCAATCCTTCCCTTCCCAACCCCCTCCTCCCCCTTGGCAACCACAAGTGTTGTGTTCTCTATGTCTGTGAATCTGTTCTCTATGTCTGTGAGTCTGTTTCTGTTTCATAGATATGTTCATTTGCATCATATTTTAGATTCTGCATATAAGTGATATCATATGGCATTTGTCTTTCTCTTTCTGACTTACTTTGCTTAGTATGATAATTTCTAGGTCCATTCATGTTGCTGCAAATGGCATGATTTCATTCTTTTTTATGGCTGAGTAGTATTCCATTATATATATATATATATATATATATCACATCTTCTTTATCCATTCATCTGTTGATGGACATATAGGTTGTTTCTATGTCTTGGCTATTGTAAATAGTGCTGCTATGAACATTGCAGTGCATGTATCTTTTTTAATTAGCGTTTTCTCTGAATATATGCCTAGGAGTGGGATTGCTGGATCATATGGTAATTCTATTTTTAGTTTTTTGAACCTCCATACTGTTTTCTGTAGTGGTTGCACCCATTTACATTCCCACCAACAGTGTAAGATGGTTCCCTTTTCTTTACACCCTCTCCAGCATTTATTATTTGTCTACAGCTTCTTCGTGTGAATGTAGAGTAGGTTGTTAGATATTTAAGCCTGGATTACAAGGGAATAGTCAGGACTGGAATTATAGATTTGGGTGTCTCAGAACATTAGATAGTATTTAAAGTCATGGTACTGGAAGAGATCACATAAGGTGTAAGAGTAGGGAGAGATAAAAAGAGGTCTGATAACAGAGACTTGGAGTACTGCAACATTTAGAAACATGGAAGAGAAGGAAAATTGACCAAAGGAGACTCAGAAAGAGCAGCAAGTGCATCTGGAAGAAAAGGATGAGCGTGTGGTATTCCAGAAGCCCAGGGAAGAAATTGTTTCAAATCAGATGAACTGTTGCTCCTCCCTGGTTGGAAGTAGAGGTACAGGTTGCACAGAAAATCAAGGAGAGGGGATTTGGGGCTTTCTCCCCTTATATCCTTTGTCTTTTCATTCTCTGTGAACCTGTTGAGCTTACTAGCCAAAGCTGTTAAGGGCAAGCCCCCTCTGTGACCTTCACCTTTGAGGAAGGAGAACAGCATTTCTCAAGAAAGTCTTGTATAGACATGAACAGAAATAATTCAAAGTAGAAAGTAATGTGTCATTAAAGAGCTTCAGATAAATGTCTTGAGGGTTTTTGTATTTTCTTTCTGATGGGAAAGTAGGGAAGTCTTCAATGGTGGAGGTTATGCTCATGTGCACGTACACACACACACACACACACACACACACACACACAAGCAGAGTCTTGAACAGATGGAAATAGGCAAGAAAGTTATCTCAACCAGAAGGACTAACATAAGCAGGGCACAGAGGAGGAAACTTGTAGCCTCTGTGTGGAGGACCCCAATCATGTAATCTTGCTTGGCTCACAAATAGGTTGGTTGATTGATTCTGTGCTCCACCCACACCCAGGTCTCACGTAAGACACTCCATGCAATGATTCTTTGCCACAGATGAAAATGTAGATAAAGCCAGAAACTCAGAAGATTAGCTCTGGGTTTCTAGACTCCTCCACTAGCACTGTTCCCTCTCCAATCTTTAATCCATCTCTGAAACTTCCCTGGTCTCCAAAGAGGAAGGATAGCAATGAGACTGTATTGAAGTCCTAAATCCCCGATGGCCCAGCTTAATCGAATGGACATATTTCATTAACCAAATGCCTCTGCCATCTACTCTACTCCAATTTGGAATGCACGAAGAACATATTTCTCAATTATGTTGGAGAAGATGTCTGAGCTCAGAGGCCCTGGCCAGCAGCCTTTCCTCAGGCAGTGCTCAGTGGGGAGACCTGCCTCCAGCTTGTAGTGGCCCTCATGTTTTTTTAATGTCCTCTCTCAACTCCACCACTCACTTTGCATTACTACATTCCCTTTTGGGTTAGAACTCATTGGGTCCAACACCTCAAACAAACATGCTCCACCCTGGTTTAAAATCGTCATATTTATTTCAACCACTAACGTTTGTTGAAATCTTTGTTATGGCCAAATGCTGGGCTAAGCATTTTGCGTGGCGTTTTACCTAAACCTTAAAACTTCTCTATTAAGTAAGTAGGATTCCCCATTTTATAGATGAGGAAATTGAGGCTTAGCAATCTTAAATCATTCAGCCAAGGTCCCACAGATGGTAAGTGATGGAGCTGGGATTTGAACGTAGGCAGCCTGGCACCAGAGCACATGTTCTGACCCAATGTGAGTTATTAGAAGTACAACACACTGACAATGTGCAGAGTGTGAAGTGTGTGCTATTCTACCTTCAGGGCCTTCACAGTGAGATGTGGAAGAAATAAGGAAATTAATCAGCGTATGTGGAGACAAGGAAGTGCTAAGTATAGGTTGGGAATGGAAGAAGTGACCCCCAGGGTTCCAAGTCAAAACATCGGTAGAGTGTACTTGGGTATTTATAATCTATTCCAGAAATGTGGACTGCAAAACAACCCACCACATCTGTTTACCCACCTGTGCCCTCAACTCCCAAACCTTCTTGCTATTTAACTAATCAACTGTGCTAATCCATACGCCTGGCTCACCCCATTAGGGCTGTGGAGGATGTAGGAGAAAAATCCCACAGCCCAATTGTGATTTTTCTTGTTCTGCAAATTCAGGCCCTATTTCAGATTCCTGTCTCATGCTGCCCACACGCTTCTCCCTGCCCCTAGGGCCTCATTGCACAGATAAGTTTTTACCAATCATCATCACTATCTCCAAGCCTCCAGTCCTACCACCCTGCCTTCACTGTTGAAAGGTAGCTTGTCCATCTCCTTCACAGGGAAAATAGGGGTCATCAAATGGTAACTTCTCTGGCTATCTGCACTTCTTGTTAACTTCTACCCCTAGCTCATTCCCTGCCATCTCAGTAGAATAATGACAAAATTAACCATTGTCATTTATTTAGCCCATTTTATAAATCAGACACTACAGATTGTCTACATGTATTAGCTTATTCAATCCTCCCAGACACCTTATGTGAGGGGAACTATTTTTAATCCTCATTTTATGGACAAGAAAAGTGAGTCTTAGAAAGGTAGCGAGCTGTTCCCCAGGATTATGTTCTTACAGCTCTTGCCTTCTCATGATATATGTTGTCCCTAAGAAACTGCATCATCTTATATGACATCAGTCACTATCTATATATACTCATCGCCAAATCTATATTTCCAGCCTAGAATTCTTTTTGAGCTTCTCTTTATTCAGTTGCCCAATAGATGTCCACTGGCATCTCAGAATTAAACTTGGCCTCCACTCCCATCATAACCCATCATCAGAATTGCTTGTTTTACTACATTTCCTGTGTCCATGCATAATACAACTATTAGAGGTTATAGTGAGACTAAGATAATAATATGATGATGCTTGCTTATGCGGGAGAAGGAGAAACCTGTCTTCAGTCAGCCACTAGTCCCCACAAGATCCTCAGAGGAGACTTAATGCAAAACAACGGGAATAATCTGATTATTAGCTATGGTTTTGGACCCCACACCTGATATAGAACTGAAAGTGAATCAAGTTTGCCTTATGGAGGATTCATGTCTCCATTTGATGAATCCGAGTGGCCTTGAAACAAGGTAGGTTGAAAGAGCTATTCTATTTATACCCCAGTGCCCAAGCTGAATCCCTCATCTCATACGACAAGCTATGTACAGGTGTGTAGAAATTTGAACTCACTTGCCTAGCTTTTACAAACTAGGTCCTAGATGCTCTAGAGACAGAGACTGAAAAAAAAAAACATGGCTGGACTTTCTCGTAGAAGAGCAGTCTCCAGTAGACGTGTCTTTCTCCAGGCTCTTGGGAAAAAGAGGTCTAGCCAGACTCTAGCTGTATGGAATGAGATTGAAAGGGAAAGAGCCCACTGGTCTAAATTGCAGCATCATATCTTTTTGAAAGCTTGCTGCCTGAGACTGGAGCACCATACAGTGTCCTGGAATTGAGCAGATCAGCGTTCCTCCTTTCTGTGGATGGAATATCCTATCCTTGATCTCAACCCTAGAGAGGAGTAATGAGGGAGCTGATGTAAGGAATAGCAAGAAACTTGGAATTCCTTCTTTTCAAAGTCCTCCCTTTATTAGCTGTGTGACCTGTTTTTTTCAGCCTCCCTGAGCCTCAGTTTCTTTGTCTGTAACATGGGGATAACAACTCTACCTGGCACATAATAAGCCATCAGTAAATGTGATGTATGATGTGGGGGTAATGAGAAGGTTGAGGCACTGGTAGCAAGAGTGGAAGCTGCAGTCATGGTCGTGGTGTTGGTAGAGGAGACCGAAGTGGCTGAAGTGGTGACAGTGGTGTTTTTTGTGGTGGTCAGTGATCATCTACTGGTTAGTCAGAATAGAGAACTGTCTGACTTTTCATCTTCCTTGTCACTTATCACATTTAATCCATCAACATCTATAGATTTTTATTTCATTAATTCATGTCAGGTCTTATAACAATGATCCTAGTTAGAACCCATGGTATCATTTCTTTTAGCCCAAGAAGTGACTTGACTTTCTCAGGACCACACAGTGAAGATCTAGTGCTGGTCTAGGTCCTCTTATTCCATGTTCTTTCCAATCTACTGGAGACAGTAGAGTAGAGTAGCTAAAAGTCAGGATGACTAGGTTCAATTGTGGCTTCCTTCCCCCACCAACTCTATTATCTGGGCAAATTACTTACCCTCTTTTACCTACCAGCAAAGTACACAATAACAGTAGTACCCACCACATAGGGTTGTTGGGAGGATTTAATGCGGTAATGGATTTAAAGTATGTATCAATTGCCTAGGGTTGTTTTTTTTTGTTTTTTTTTGCGGTACTCGGGCCTCTCACTGTTGTGGCCTCTCCCGTTGCGGAGCAACAGGCTCCGAACGTGCAGGCTCAGCGACCATAGCTCACGGGCGCAGCTGCTCCGCGGCATGTGGGATCTTCCTGGACCGCGGCACGAACCCGTGTCCCCTGCATCGGCAGGCGGACTCTCAACCACTGCGCCACCAGGGAAGCCCTAGGGTTGTTTTAACAAAGGACCACAAACTGAGTAGCTTGAAACAAGGGAAATTTATTGTCTCACAATTCCGGAGGCTAGAAGTCCAAAATCAAAGTGTCGGCAGAGCCATGCTCTTTCTGATGGCTCTAGGGGAGAATCCTTTCTTGCCTCTTCTAACTTCCAATGTTGCCAGCGATCTTTGATGTTCCTTGGCTTGTTGATGCGTTACTCTAGGCACAAAGCTGTCTTCTCCCTGGGTGTCTTTACATCATCTTCCATCCATGTGTGTTGCCAGCAATCTTTGATGTTCCTTGGCTTGTTGACGCATTACTCTAGGCACAAAGCTGTCTTCTCCCTGGGTGTCTTTACATCACCTTCCCTCCATGTGTGTGTCTGTCTCTGTGTCTGAATTCCCCCTTTTATAAGGACACCAGTGATACTGGATTATGGATCATTCTAACCACTCATTTTTAACTGGATTATCTCTGTAAAGACCCTATTCCCAAATAAGCTCACATTCTGAGGTACTGAGAGTTAGGGCTTCAGTATATCTTTTTTGATGGGTGCATAATTCAACCAGTAACAAAGAACTTTGCTCAGTCTTGGGTACAGAGTAAACGCTCACTAAATATTTTCCTTCTTCCTTCTTCCTCAACTCCTTAGCCTCTGCTGTCAAAGGAGAGCTCGGTGCTGAGGAAGAAGACTGATAGCTTTGCCTCGGCGATAGCTCATATTACACGTATGCACATTCAGCTCTGGAGGCAGGTGGCCTCTGTGTTCTCAGAGAACATCATCCATATTGTGACACTCTGACATGTGTCAGCCACAGGGTTCTCCAGGGCTTCTTCTCTGGGGATCCTTGTGAAGCTGGAAAATTAGCCTCCAATCCTGGGCAGTCTGAATGATGGCCTGCCCAGAGGCGGAAGGGGGAGAGGGTCAGAGTGGCAGAGACCTCAGCTTCTACCCCACCCACTTCCCTCATCTTAGAGGTGAAGAGACTGAAGCCCAGAGAGGGAGAGCCACTTCCCTCAGCTCACGCAGTACATGTGGGGGGCAGGGCACAACCAGAGCCCTGGTCTCCTAATTTCCACGTGATGCCCTTTCAACCATATCCCTATCCCACTGTCCACATTGTTGTTGTTTTGCTGTTTACTTTGTACAAAGACGCTCTCTTTGAATTTCTCCACCTGTATAATGGAAGAGTTGCTCTAGGCCAGCACTGTCTGATAGAAATACACCATACGCCTCATAGATAATTGTAAATTTCCTAATGGCTACATTAAAAAAAGTAAAAATCAACAAGTGTAAATAATTTTTAATAATATGTCACCCGTATATCCAAAATATGGCTTCAACATGCAATCACTGTAGGAATGTTAATGAGATATTTTACAGTTTTCTTACTGAATCTTTGAGACCTTGTGTCTTAATTTCAACTCACCACATGTCAAGTACTCATCAGCCACGAGTAGTCAGTGACTACAGTATTGGACAGTAGAGCTCTAGGGCGGTGGTTTCCAGTGTTGGGCTGCCTACCTGCCCGTGGTGAAACTGTTGGTATAAATTTATCATTTCTTCTTTCTGAGGAAAGACTACCCTTAATTCAAGTTTATCTCCTTTCTCTCCTAAAATTTTTGGTCAGAATGCACCTCCCTTTAAATTAAGTGGTAGTGACACATAGATGGAACATGTTTGGTTTTGTTTTTAAAATGTCCTTATTTAACAAAATAAATTACTGGGAACACTAGATCAGACCCTCACTAAGAGAAAGCATATATGTATATGTGAGTGTGTATGTATATATGTGTATATATACATGTATATCTATATGTATATCTATAAAACACTGGTCTGTGAAATTATCACCGTCAGTCTTCTAAGAGTCTTTCCTAATCTGATCTTCTGTAATTATCATTCAAAGTCAAACAAGTAAAGTGTCTCTGTGTCTTAGGGATCGGGAAATGGTAGCCAAAATGACCAACAAAGATCCACTTGTCTCTCTGGCTTTGTGGATTGTGGAGCATTTGGGCTTTGCATCGCCGAGTTGGTTGTGAATGAAGGCTCTTAATAGGTCAAGCCATTGCACTGAATACTTTGTTTTCTCTGGCTTTAGGAAAGATAACGAAGGGGCGCTTAGAAATTTCTTCTTCTGTATTCCTCAAGCACGTGAGTTCTAGTGCCTTCTGAATCACTCTCCATGGAGTGCATTTGAGGTGGGCTCAGGCCCTGTTTCCTCCAGATGTTTCCACATGGGGTGGGCAACCTGATGGGAAGACATAGTCAAGAGTAGGGCCAATTTTTTTTTTTTACTGTTACCTACTGAACCTTGCAGACTCTGTGCTCTGCCTGTCAATCACCCCTCCTTACACCTCCATGCTTCTCCATCCATAGAGATGATCTGTTTTCAGTTTCTCAGATGTTCCACGCTTCTTCATGCTTCAGGGTCCTTGGATGTGTTTCTCCCTCTGCCTAGAAAGCTCTTTCCTTCCATCTTACCTTTCAGGGCTCAGCTTAAACATTACTTCCTCAAGGAAGCCATCCCTGATCCTCCAGACTTAGGTCCCCTGTTATAGGCTCTCTTCACTCCTGTGCTTCACAGCATCTAGCCCAATTATATTTCATTACCCGTTTGTGTGATTGTCTGGTTGATGTCTGCCTATTCCACTAGACTGGAAGCTCCAAGAGGGCAGGCACTCACTTGTTCAAAACCATTTGCCTGTCACCTAACACCATACTTGATTCAATAGACACTCAGTCAATGTTGGTTGCATGTTCTGCCTGCCTACAGTATTTCATTCTGGAGTAGTTTCTTCACGTACTGAGAAGAGGACAAGTCAAGCCCATTTGACCCTTTTTCCCACTGGACCAATACAGGGTTCTGTGGCATGTGATCCCTTGGTATATGGAAGATCCAGAAGATTCTGTATACTTCCCTCTAGGCGTACCTAGCAAAGACACTGAGTTTGCCATCAGCATTGCATTGAGAATCACGAGGTGTGTCCTGGTCACACCCCAGCTCCTCATTGGCTAAGAGATCTTGGGAAAGCCACTGAAATGTTAACTCAATGTACTTATCAGTCTCAGGTGATCCAGCTGGTGGCTTCAGCCTGAAATTGGTTTGTCAAAATCTGTCAGATGGTAGAGGGCTGGATCGGTGATCTCTGGAGGGCTCGTTCAGACTTTGGGCAATGGGGAGATCTTGTCAGAAACTGTGTTGCTTGTGACTCTGGGTTCTGAGAAACAGAAACTCGTCAGAGGAATAAAGGTTACCTATTTTTCGTCCAAGGTCACCAGTGAGTCACTGACTGTGCCTAGAATAGAAATTGGCACAGGAGCAGGGTTCCGACCGTTTTTGAACATCACCCAGATATTTGTTAGACGATGAATACTTTTTCTCTGTTTTAATGAATATGGACTATGAGTACTGAGGAAACATGCCCAAACAGTTAGGGAAGAGGAGTCCAAACAAATTGAGACCCTGCTCTAGAAACACATGCCTGGGTCGCTTGTCCCTCGGCCTGGGGGATCGCGCTGGAATGGAGAGAGCCCTGGACTGGGAGCCAGGAAGCCTGGGCTTTAGTTGTAGCACTAATGCCAACTATATGGGAGGTGTCAGCTTTCTGGATGCCGATCCCCTCTTCTGGAAAATGGAAAGAGCCAACTTTGCCCACCTCAGTGGAATGTGGTGAAGCTCCCATAAATATTGATTTAAAAGTATTTCATAAACATAAAGCCCTTTACAAACAGAAGAAGTCCCGTTATTGATTTTGTTGCCAGTGAGGATATCCAGGCATAGATGCAGTCAATGTACGGTGAGAGCCCTCTGGGCTTAGTCATTCACTGTGAAGAGTGGGTCATTCACATCTCTGGGACTCAACTTTCCTATCCGTGAAGAGGGACAAGCAACTCTTTCTCTGCCAGCTCACTGAGTTGCTATGAAGATGAAATAAGAACACCTACTGTGTGTAAGGCCCCATTCTAAGCACTCATACTAACTCACCTAATCCTCATCCTAACCCAGTAGTACCCAAGGGCACTAGTATTTTCCCCAGTTCTGGAGAGGAGGAAACCAAAGCCTAGAGAAGTTAGGTAACTTGCCCAAGGATACAGAGCTAGTGACAGTGGGTGGTTTGGCTCCAGAACCAATTCACTTAGCCATCAAGCACAATATATATAAAGTATAGTAGAAGCAGGAAAGAAGGCTATAGTTGGTTGTAACCTAGGGAGACCAAGGGAAGCTTTCTGGAGGAAATTACAGAAACTGGGAAGGGCATTCCAGGGAGATTGGAAGAGCTAGTGCCTGGGAAACCATGAGGCCCTCCATGATTGGGCCCCTGCCAACATTCATGACCTCCTCTCCTTTACTTCTGCCTTGTTTACCCTGTTGTAGCCACACTGTCCTTCCTGCCAGTCCCCAGACGTACCACGCCGCTCTTGCTTCAGGTCTTTTGTGTTAGTGCTTCCCTCTCTTAGGACTCTCTTCCTCAGTTCTTTGCATGGCCGCTTCCCTGACTCAGATGCCACCTCCTTAGAGAGGCCTCCTCTGACACCCACGTCAATGACAATTGTCTCCCCTCCCTCAGCTGGTAACTCACTCTTTTACTTCTCTTATTTTTTCTCTTTGTACGTGGCACTACCTGAAAGAATATATTTATTAGTTCACTTTATTTTAGGCTACCTTTCCTGACTTGATTATAATATCCACAGGGCTGGGATCTTGTCTGTCTTGTTCACTGCTATGTCTTCAGCTCTTAGAGTAGTGTCTGGCACATGGGGCTCACCAGGGAGTATTTGTAGAGTGAGTAAGGGTAGGGTGGGAAATAGGGTGTGTTGGGATAAGGTTGTTCCTGTGGGTAGGGGCCTTGTAATGAAAATCTTGAAATGACCATAGGCCATTCTTATAACCCTTTTTCTAACAGGGGTTCTTTTTTTTCTAATTTTTATTTTATACTAGAATATAGTTGATTAACAATGTTGTGTTAGTTTCAGGTGTACAGCAAAGTGATTCGGTTATACATATGTGTGTGTGTGTGTGTGTGTATATATATATATATATTCTTTTTCAAATTCTTTTTGCATTTAGGTTATTACAGAACACTGAGCAGAGTTCCCTGTGCTATACAGTAGGTCCTTGTTGGTTATCTATTCTAAATACAACAGTGTGTACATGTCAATCCCAAACTCCCAGTCTATCCCTCCCCCGCCACCCTGCCCTTCCCCCCAGTAACCCTAAGTTCATTCTCTAAGTCTGTGAGTCTGTTTCTAATAGGATTCTAAGGCAGTGTTGCCCCTGCCCCCAGGGGACATTTGGAATTGGTGTGGTCATATGGTTGGTCCCAGTTGCAGGGGAGCACTGCTGACATTTAGTAGACAGGGATGCATTTCTCCTATATTATACAGAACAATCCTGCCCTACACACCAAAAAAGGTCTCACCCAAAGTAACAATAGCACCCCCAAGTCCCCTTAAGAGACACAATGAGTATTTAATGAAAATGACCTTCAGGAGACTGGATAACAGCCCTACTCTAGCCTCAGCCTTTTAGCAAAAAGAAGAGCTTGACATGGAGTTTGGGTTTATTCATCTGTAAAGTATAGGTCTTTTCTTTGCCCCTGGGTTACCTGTGCTAATAGAGATTTCTCCTCTGTGCTTCATGAACTGCAGGATGCTTTGATTTTAGTTAGTTAGGGTCTCATATTAGGCATCTCTTCACATGTATGAAACTTATTATTATACTATTTGCATGAAAAACATCTCAGGCATGATTTCATTTGAATCTGACAATTCCCCCTGTAAAGATAAAGGAAAAAAACATGTATCTAGAGGTCTGTCTTCTTTCTTTCTTTTTCCCTCCCTCCCTCCCTCCCTCCCCCTTCCTTCCTTCCTTCTTTCCTTCCTTCCTTCTTTCCTTCCTTCCTTCCTTCCTTCCTTCCTTCCTTCCTTCCTCCCTCCCTCCCTCCCTCCCTCCTTCCCTCCCTTCCATTTATCCATCCATCCATCCATTCTAAACTTACCTATGAATTCTAGGGTAGGGACAGAATCTCTGTATTCCTGGGCTGCAACACAATTCTGTCTTTAGGAGGTCCTCAGTGTGCTTATTTGATAAATGAATGAATGAATGAGCAAAAGAGTGAGCCAACAAATGAGTCTCTTATGGTATCAGTTGCTCGTGGTGAAAAAGAGCAAATAGGACCAACTCCCTCAAGCCAGATGCTGTGTACCAGTCCTGTAACGGCCCTGCCCCTACCTCAGACAAGAACAAGTATGCTTCTCCATGACCTTCCTTGTCCCAGGGTGGACAGAAGTAAATTCTGCCGAGGGTTAAAGCTGGATTAATGGCCCGTGAATGGTTGCTTTCTCTCCTGGCTGAGCACAGTAAATATCGATGGTAATATAATGTTCTTTCTCGATGGGGGGAGAGTGAGGGAAACAAGAGAGGAGGAATTGACCTTTTAGCTCTGAAAGAAAAGAATATTGGAGAGACAATGTCCCATCAAAATACACACGCACACATGCTTACACTCACATGCATAGACATGCTCATGCAGTTGGTAACATTTCTGGGATAATCTTCTCCTGATCAGATATTTTTCACCTTCTCTGGGTTATGGAAATCCTTAGAAGAATCTAATTAAAAACTCTGGACCTTTTCCCGGGAAAACACATATATACACATTCACATTAAGTTTGTCACATGATGTCATGGAACTCAGAAACCCACTGCAAAGTGTCCCTGCTTGTAGTAAGGAAGAGATACAGTCATTTATATTTTGAATTTAATTTGCAGATGTATCTTGCTTGGCTTAAAGGCAATTTAAAATTTTATTAAGTTAGTTTCTCAAAAACAAAATCAGAAGTTTCCACATAAAAATCCGGGGATCTGGCTTCTTTTAAAAAATTAAAATGTTTGGCACTCTTGGGCTCACATGGCAGCCATCATCTGGGTTGAGCTGTGCTTTTTTTTTTTTTCTTTTTTCACATGGAAAAGTCTCCTCAGTTGTCGACACTGCACCCCCCCATTTTTAGGCCTTTGAATTTTGTCTCTTACCTTCAGAGGGGTTAAGATCAAGAACCCCTGCCCCTCAAAGTTTCTTAGTTTGGGTTCTAGGAAGAGAGATCTCAAGGAAACCATGAGGTCTAGTATCCTTGGAGCCTGTCCTCAAAGCAAATGCCACATGCATCCCAGTACATAAAACTAATAAAGGAGAAGGTTCTCTGTTTAAATGGGGCCCATGGGCCTAATATCCCTGCCAGTTAGTTTGGGCTGCCCTAGCCTTGCTTCAGTGGCCATCACGGCACCCCTAGGGACTCTACATGGCAAATTTGAAAACTTCTTTGTATCCATCAGAACGCTTCAGTGGCATGTGACAGAAACCCAGCTTGAGCTCGCTTTAGCTGAAAAGACAATTTGTGGGTTTAGGTAACTCTGGGTATATGTCCTCAGACAGGGCTGGATCCAGGAGCCCAGATGTTGTCATCAGGGATCTCCATCACTCTTTGCTTTTCTCTGAGTTGGTTTTATTCTCAGGAAGCCTCTTCCCACGTGGGAGACAGATGCCCACCAGGAAGACTGTATCATCTCTATAGCCAGTAATCCTGTTAGGAGAAAAGCTTCTCCTTCCTAATAGTTCCAGCAGAGCCAGGGATATGGTTTTCTTGGACCATTTTGGGTCAGTGCTCATCCTTGAGTCAATCACCATGGCCAGGAAAATGGAACCAGCCTTGGCCAGGCCTTGATCATTTGTTCCAGGGATCATGGAGCTCCAGGGAATTAGGTCAGTGCCACATGAACCTCCTGGATGAGGACCAGGTAGGGCTGGCTCCCCAGAGGAATCCTGGGGAGTCATTACCGAAAAGGGAGGCATAGACACTAGAGAGGCATAAGTAACAAAGGACTGCTTTACATTAATTTAACCCAACTTTTCTTTTCACTCATGAGGATGTGGAGACTCTATAAGGGGAAGGAACTTGCCTAAGGCCACAGACCTGGGGCATGGCAAAGCTGAAGCGTAAACCCAGAACTTTTGCCTCCAATCCTATGCTCCTTTTGTTTTAGGCTCTGGTCCTTCTTTATCATCTATTTTTTTGTGATCCTGGCAGATAGGTTGTGAGGGAACAGTAATCATACATGACAATAAATCAATCCTTGAATCATCACATTTCAGTGGTAAAAGGGGCCTAAGTGGGCTTATCATTTAAATGAGAAAATAGGCCAGGAGAGACTAACTGACGTGTACAAGGTCAACTGACAATTTATATAAGACTATCAAAGTGCCCTCACATCTCTTATTTCATTTGACAGTAAGAACAATCCTGTGACACATGAAACTTGGGTGGTTTTTCCAAGTGTTTTCTCATCAGTGAGATCACTTTGTTCCCACAACAGCTCTATAAAATGGGAGAGGATAAGAATTGTTTAACCAGGTTTATGAATACAGGCACAGGGTCAGAGAGGTTAAGATACTTGCCTAAGGACCCACAGCGTGTAAGGCACAGAACCAGTCCTAGAATTCATCTTTCTGGCCCTGGATAGTTTTTTGGTGTCACACTTGAATCAAATAGTGAATTTAAACGGATGGACCTTCTACCTAAGTAAAAATCTAAAGCAGTGTGACAGACTGATAACCATTAAGGTTTTCAACTCTTACCATTGTTAAGTTACATATTATATTTGTCCTATACCACAGTTAAACACAGGGACAATAGAGCTTTAATTCACAAAAATAAAATTTAAGTAACTGGATTTTGGGAAAACAATATAAACAGGGAAGATGAAACTAAAGTTAGAGAATTTTAGTTCTGGAAAGGATTGTAAAATAAAAGAACGAATAGCTCTCTTCCTTTTGGGTAGGGGAACTGAGGTTCAGAAAGTTGACATAATTTGCGTCAGATCCCATTTCTGGCCTATGGTAGAGACTGGGCAAGAATATAGGTCTTCCAACTTCCTGTCACCCTAAGGCCTTTCATCGTGGTGACTGAGATGACCTTCTAAGTAATTCTGTAGTACTTTTGAGAGTGTGAGGCACAGCAGCCATGGGTGGTACTCAAAGTGAACTTTGGTGTCTTCGAGACCTGAAATTAAGTAACATTGATTCAAACTCTGAGAAGGTAATTCTCTTTAATTCCCTTAAAACTCTTCTGATTGCATTCAAGGGAAAGTCTCTGTTGGATTCGAATCTGACGTTACCACCTGTCTAGCACTTGCCAATTTCCCTTACTTAGGAGAGTGTGCAGGCCTCAGGCTCACAGCATGTGAGCAAGACAAGAGTGCTTTGTGGTAGGCAAGAGTGCCTGGCCAGAATTTATTAACACTGTTTTGTTTTCATTATGTGTATTTGCACACATGACAAATCATATTCACTTTCAATTCACCTGATGATCTAACACTTCTTTAAAAATAAGTTCTTTTCAAAATTTATTTAAATAAACATGAGTTGATTTATTAAAAAATCTTATGCACATCATAGTGCAGATGATGGTAATAGTACACAGATAGGACAAAAATCAAGGCGACAACGATTAGATGAAGTTGGAGAAATACTGCCGCAGGAACTGGGTCCAAGGCCATTGTGTGGGGCATGTTGAAAATACCTCAGAGAAATGCAGATTCGACAACTAGTCCTGCCACCAAAGTTAGCTGTGTAACCTTGGGCTAGATACTCCATATCTCTGTGTCTCAGAGAGAGAGAAATAACGAATAATACTTCGTTTGTGAGGCCGTTGTGATGATTGAGAAATATCTATAACAAGGACCAGGCGCCATCCCCAGCACTCGGCAGGTACTGAGGAAATGGTAGCTCTGAGGAGAGCTGAGCTTTTGATGCTTACAAATGAGAGAAGAGAATAATGAAAGGACAGGGAGAGCAATGAAGCATCAAGTGCAGCTTGACATTAACCTCTCTTCACCTTGCTTCTCCTGAAATGGCCAGGTAAGATCACAGCCGGTTAAGTACGTCTTTGCTCCAGGAGGTCTGTTTGTCACTTTCCAAAAACAGTAAACTATCGTTCTTGAGGCTGCTTTATTGCTCAGAGACTGACTACAAGTTTGCTTGATGGCAAAGCAGCCTTCAGGGCACCCTGGGAGGTGGATTCATTTGTTATTCCTGCATAGGAGGCCTTAGCTTCTGGGTTGTTAAAGAACAAACAAAAATATCCCTTAAAAAATAGGCTATGGTTTGGTGAAGCTTGAAATGTAATCCTTTGGTTTAGCCCTAAGAGAAAATCTTCGTTAAGCTTTTCGAGGTTTGCCCTGATGGGCTGTGGTTTGTTCTGTGCGCTGTCGTTTGCTTGTGTGATTTCTTAAAATATTGTGTTAAAATATTATTTATCTTGATTACTGAGTTTTGGGCTCCTCCTTAAATGTTGCACCTGAGGCACATACCGTACCTCACACTAGTCCTAGCCCTGTTCCCTGGTCCACAGGGACCAACGGCACCCCTGCCGTAAGGAAGAGAGGCTATAATTGCACGGCCAGGTCCCTGGTAGGCCTACAGGTCAATATTAGCGAAAGGGATTTTTTTTTTTTTTTTTGCTCAACATAAGCTGGACAACAATGAAATACTAGTTTGCTTTATGAAATGATGCTTGCCCTGCCATGGTAAAAGTAAAACCCAGATTACATGACTTCATGCAAGAATCCTAAGAGGGGTGAGTGTTTATGCACTGAGTGGGAGGTTTGGATGGAAAACCTTCGCTTATAATTGCCTGAATCGAATCCATTCTTTCATTCAGCAAATATCATTTGGAGTGTCAGCGCTATGCTAGACACTGAATGTGAATGCAAATGTCAAGAGATCATGTGGCCATCCTCAGGAGTTCCCATTTCTCAGCTGTGAATGTGGCAGGGATAGACAAAGAACGCCAACAAGGTAGTTAGCATTCACTGAATGTCCAAGGCACTGGGGCTGGGTACTCTACGCGTATTATTTTGTATTTTTATGTAAATAAAAGGTACATATAGTGAAATCCCCAAGTCTTATGTGTACAATTTGATAAGTTTTTATCTGTCTATCTAGCTAGCTAGCTAGCTAGCTAGCTAGCTATCGAATCTCCAGTTAACCATCATCCCAATCAAGATACAGAGAGAGGACATTTGCATCACCCCAGTAAGTTCCTGTGTGCCCCACGCTAGTCGATCTCCGTTCCCCTCAGAGGAAATCTCTGCTTTGCTCTCTAATATCATATATTCGTTTTGCCTATTCAAAGACTAAACATATGTGAAATTGTACAGTGTGTTAGAATTTGAGACTGCCTTCCTTAAATCAGCATGTTTTTGAGATTTCATCCATATTATTGTAGGTTTTACTAGCTTGTTTCTTATTTCCAAGTAGTATATTCTATTGTATGAATGTAACCGTATTTTTTTTAAAACTATTCACCTGTTGATAGTTGTTTCCAGTTTGGGGGTGTTACAAATAAAGTTGAACATTTTTTTGTATAAGTCTTTTGATTGATATGGGTTTTCTTTTCTGCTGGGTCATGAGGTAGGGATATATTTAACTTTTTGAGAAATTGCCAACTAGTTTTCCAAAGTGGTTGGACCATTTTATATTCCTACCCAGCAATACATGAGAGTTCCGGTTGGTCCACATCTTTGCCAATATTTGGTGTTGTTGATATTTTTAATTTTAGCCATTCTAGTAGGTATGCAGTGGTATGTAAGTGTGTTTTTCCTTTTTTAAAAAAAATTGTTTTAACTTTACATATAGTAAAATTGACTTTTTATTGGTGTATGACTCTGAGTTTTTTTTATGTATATAAATTTATTTATTTATTTATTTTTGGCTGCGTTGGGTCTTCGTTTCTGTGCGCGGGCTTTCTCCAGTTGCGATTAGCAGGGACCACTCTTCACCGCAGTGCGCGGGCCTCTCACTGTCGCGGCCTCTTCCGTTGCAGAGCACAGGCTCCAGACGCGCAAGCTCAGTAGTTGTGGCTCACGGGCCTAGCCGCTCCGCAGCATGTGGGATCTTCCCGGACCAGGGCACGAACCCGTGTCCTCTGCACTGGCAGGCGGATTCTTAATCACTGCGCCACCAGGGAAGCCCCTAACTCTGTGAGTTTTAACTGTGTGTAGATTTGTGTAACTACCCCACTATCAGGATATCAAATAGTTCCATCACCTGAAAAAATTTCCTTGTGCTGCCCTATTACAGCCAAACCTTCTTCTTACTCCAGCCCTGGCAATCACTGATGTATTCTCTCTCCTTATAGTTTTGCCTTTTCCAGAATGTCATATAAATGGAGTAACATATTTAATTTCTGAGACCAGTTTTCTCACTTAGCAAAATACCTTTGAGAGTCATCCATATTGTTGCATCTATCAGGAGTTTTTCTTATTATGAATGAAGAGCTGCTATAAAGATTTTTGTAGAGGTTTTGTGTCTACCTAAATTTTCATTTCTCTGGGGTAAATATCTAAGTGAATTGCTGGAGTCATATAGTAAGTATCTGTGTATGATAAGTGTATGCTTGCCTTTATAAAAAACTGACAAATTCTGCTGCAAAATGGTTGTACCATTTTGCACTCCTACCAGAAACCTTTGAGAATTGTAGTTGTTCTCTGTTGTGGGTACTCTTTTTCTTTTTTCCTTTTTATGGGGGGGGGGGTAGGAATGTCATGCTAATAGATGTGTAGTAGAATTGTATTGTAGTTTTAATTTGCATTTTTTCTAATGGCTAATCATGTTGAGTCTCTTTTCATGTGCTTAGTTGCCATCCATATGTCTTTGTCAAAACACCTATTTAAATCATTTGTCCAATTGAAAAAAAAATGGCTCATTCACTTTTATTGAGGTTTGAAGGCTCTTTATGTATTCTGGATACAAGTCCTCTGTCAGATATGTGTTTTGCAAATATTTCCTCTAGCCTGTGGCTTGTCTTTTCATTCTCTTAACAGTGTCCTTTGCAGGGCAGAAGTTTTGAATTTTAATGAAATCTAATTTATATTTTTTTTCTTGTATAAACCATGCTTTTCATGTTGTATCTAAGAAATCTTTTCCTAGCTCAAGTTGCAAAGAATTTTTTTCTATATTATAGTTTAAAATTTTAATCCATGATTCATCAATTATCTTTTAAATAAATTAGAAGATAAACATCTAGATTTCATTTTTTATCCATGTATTTACCATTTTGGGGATTCTGTATTTCTAGAAATCTAAGGTTTCATTCAGTGTTATCTACCTTCACCCTGAAAAACTTCCTTTGCCACTTCTACGCACAGATCTACTAACAATTAATTCCCCAAACATTTATTTATCTGAAATTTAAAAAAAAATTATCTTTAGTTTTAAAGGATATTTTCACTGGATATGGATTTATAGATTGACAGTTTTACTTTCCTCAGAACTTTAAAGATGTCATTCCATTGGCTTCTGGTGTATCTAATAACCTCTGATGAAAAATTAGCCATCATGATATTTTTATCTCCTTTATGTAATGTGCCTTTTGTGTCTGGTTACTTTTAAGATTTTTCTTTTTATCTTTCACTTTTATCAGTTTGATTCTGACATGTGGTTTTCTTTATATTGATCCTGCTTGGGACTTGTAGTAATTTTTTTGATCTCTGATTTGATCTTTTTTCATAGTATTTGAGAAGTTTTCAGCCAGTATCTCTTCAAATATGTTTTCTTCATTTTTCTTTTATCTCCTTATGAGTCTCTAATTATACATGTTAGGCTGCTAGATGTTTTCCCACAGGTCATTGAGACTCTGTTCTTATTTTTCCCAGTCATTTTCTCTCTGTTCTTAAAGTTGGATAATTTCTATTGATCGCCTTTCAACTTCATTAACCCCTTTGCCTTTGGTTTCCATTCTGCTGTTAATTCCATTAAATGAATATTTCATATCTAATATTGTCAGTGCTAGAATTATCACTTGGTTCTTTTTTGTAATTTAAATTTTTCTTTTGAGAATCCCCTCTCATTGTTCATTAACACCATTTTTTCCCTTTAAGTTTTGTAACGTATTTCTAATATTTACATTAAAGTCCTGGTCTGATAATTGCATCAGGGATATGCTGGGGGTCTATTTCTATTGCTTGCCTTTTCCCTTGACTATGGGTCACATTTTCCTCTTTCTTCTCACATATAATAAAGTTGGATATTGTGGATGATACATTGTATATTCTATATTTAAAATATTTTCCTTTATCAGAATTTGTTTTACCAGGCAGTTAAGTTACTGAATAATCATGTTAAACTTGTGAGCGATTAAAAAAATTTTTTTTATTGAAGTATAGTTGATTTACAATGTTGTGTTAGTTTCAGGTGTACAGCACAGTGATTCTGTTCATACACACACACACACACACACACACACACATATATGTATATACACACACATATATATATATATTCTTTTTCAGATGTGAGGGTTTGATTTTATACATTTGTAGGGTATGTATGTTTCTGGTTTGCTCCTAATCCTGGAGAGAATCCCTTAATCCTGAGAAATTACCTTTACCCTGTGTTACAGGTTTTCTGGAGCATTAATGGAAAACCAAGTCATTTATCAAGCATTTCTAACATGGCATGGTTAAACCTGCAAGTTCTGTCTCCTCTGAAGTGAGCAGAAGCTGAAATATCACTTTAGGCATATTGCCTTCCACTGTTGATTTCTGCTTGAGCTCCTCACAAGTCCTATTCTGGAGCTGGCCAAAGATTTGAGAGGTGTTTATATTCAGGTTTTGGTGCTTCCTCTTACATAAGTTCTTGCTTTCCTGGATTTTCTCCATCATTTGTAGCCATTCTGGTGTCACTGAAATCTTCAGACACCTTTAGCCAATGAGACTGCAGTGTTCTGCTTGACTATTAACCAGTCTGGACCGTGTAGACCAGCGAATGCCCTCAGGAAAAAAGCTAAATGAATATGGATCTTGTCCCATGTTGTTTTCTTCTTTCATGGATAGAGCACACTCCAATTTCTGCCTGCTTTTGATCACTCTCAGTACCTTAAAACATTTCATTTAGTTATCATCATCTGTAACTGGGTTAGTGCAATACAAGCTACTCTGTTATTATTGGAATTAGAACTTCTTTTGACTCTATGAGTTATTATATTTTTTCTTATAATAGAATAATATTCTACTATTATTACATTACATATTTTGTTATATTAATATATTCCAGTTATTGTAACCAGGGTTTTCCTGATGAACAAAATAAGGCTAAGAGAGATTAATTTACTTTCTTGAAGTTATCCAGCCTGCTAGTGGTACAGGATATGACTTTTTTTTTTTTTTTTTTTTGCGGTACACGGCCCTCTCACTGTTGTGGCCTCTCCTGTTGCGGAGCACAGGCTCCCGACGCGCAGGCTCAGCGGCCATGGCTCACGGGCCCAGCGGCAAGAACCCGTGTCCCCTGCATCGGCAGGCGGACTCTCAACTACTGCGCCACCAGGGAAGCCCCAGGGTCTGACTTTAAAACCTGTAATTTTACTTGTAAATCTAAAGTCCTCGGCGTCATAGTAATTCAAGGTAAAGAATGAAAAAATCATGTGACCTCAGGGCAAAACTCAACATGTTGGTGGTAGGCCCATCCTGTGTTTTTTCAGTCTATACAGTAGCCAAAGAGGGAAGTCACTGCAATGACCCAGGTATTTTACTTGTGTCAGTGTTGATAAAACATGTGCACAGCTTGCAGACCAGGTGTCTTCCTGACTTCACCCATTGGGCTGTGTTAAGTCATTGATCCTTCTATCAGAGGTAGAACTGCTTACTAGGCAGATGAAGTAGCATTAGGTGACCCGTAGTTGGAATGCCATTATATAGTCATCTAACAGAAAAATAAGTCCTGGAAGAAAGGAAAAGACCTTGAAGATTGTTTAGCTAATGTAGTCAGTGCGGGCTGCCATAACAAAATACCATGGAGTGGTTGGTTTATCCTACAGAAATTTATTTTCTCACAGTTCTGGAGACTAGAAGTTTAAGATCAATATTTTAGCCAATTTGATTTCTGATGAGATCTCTTTTCCTGGCTTGCAGATGATTGCCTTCTTGCTACATCCTTATGTGGCCTTTCCCTGATCCGTGCATGTCGAAGGAGAGCTCTGGTGGCCCTCCTTCTTTTATAAGGACACCAATCCCACTGGACCAGGGTCCCATCCTCATGACCCCATCTAATCCTAATTTACTTTCAAAGGCCCCATCTCCAAGTACCATCACATTAGGGATTAAGACTTTTAACATATAAATTTGGAGGAAGACACAATTCAGTCCATAACAGCTAAACACTGGTCTCCAAGTAACATCTGAAATGACCAAGGTCACATAGTTAGAATAAGATCTGAGAGAGCTGCTCATTCATCCTACCTTGTTTTGTTCTTTCCCACTGGTGGGTAGTCATTTGGCTGAGTTTGTCAAGAAGGGCTCTTTTTTTCTTTACCTATTTGGTAGTCAGGAGGCTTCTGTAAGAATTTTGCTTCCTTATGAGCAAAATAAACAGTTACCTACCTAGAATAATTTGGCTTGTCCCAACCAATCCTAAACTATCCTTGACTTTGTCACCTGAAACTTCTACCATGAAAGAAATTCCACTGGATAAATGCACAGCCTTTAATAGCGTAGAAAGCCTGGTTAGACGTAAGTCATTTAACATTTTAGTGTGAATTAGTTGATATAATCTTTTCTGATAAGAGAGCTTCTATGGATAAATGCTAATAGGAAAACCTTTCGGTTCATTCTGTCATCAGTTTGAATTTCAGTTTCCTCATCTGTCAAATGGGGATAATGATAGCATGGATAGGGGCATTAAAAATAGATTAGAAAGACCTATAACATGGGAGAAAATATTTTCAAATCATATATCTGATAAATGGTTAATGTCCAGAATATATAAAGGACTTCTACAGCTCAACAACAAAAAATAACCCAATTAAAAAATGGGCAAAGGATTTGAATAGATATTTCTTTGAAGAAGATATATAAACGGTCCGTAAACACAGGAAAAGATGCTCCACATCATTGGGGAAATGAAAACCAAAACCACAATGAGAGAGCACATCATACCCATTAAGATGGCTATTATGAAACAAAACAAAACAAAAAACTAGAAACTCACAAGTGTTGGTGAGGGTGTGGAGAAATTGGAACCCTCCTGCATTGCTGGTGAAGAATGTAAAATGGTTCAGCTGCTCAGGAAAACAGTTTAGTGGTTCCTGAAAAAATTACATAGAATTACCATGTGATCCAGTAATTTCACTTCTAGGTAAATACCCAAAAGGATTAAAAACAGATACTGGTACACCAACGTTCATAGCAACATGATTCACAATAGCCAAAAGGTAGAAACAACCCAAGTCTCCATCAACAGATAAATGGATATACAAAATGTGCCTACAGTGGAATATTAAGCCATAAAAGGAATGAAATTCTGATACACACTACAACATGAGCTTTCTGTCCTCCAGCCTTATAAACATTAAACACATTATGCTAAGTGAAATAGGATAGATATTGTAAGATTCTATTCCTGTGAAGTACCTAGAATAGGCAAATTCATAAAGACAGAAAACAGATTAGAGGTTATCAGGGCTGGGGGAGAGAAGAAGGGGGAGTTATTGTTTGATGGGTACAGAGTTTCTGGATGATGAAAAAGTTTTGTAAATGGATAGTGGTAATGGTTGTACAACATTGTGAATGCATGTAATATCACTGAATTGTATGCTTAAAGGTGGTTAAAATGGTAATTTTTAGTTTATATACATTTTACCACAATAAAAATATTTTAAAATGGATTGGATATATTACATTGATATTTGATCTGCACTTTGTCTAGGAGTGGTATATTAAAACTTTGTCTAGGAGTGATATATTAAAACTTTGGATTCCCAGTTACAAGGTGAAATTATAAGAGGCGCAAGAAAGCAACACAGCATATCAGGGTAACCTAGCAGAGAGGGGGAGACCAGTAGTCAAACTCCATGTCATTGGTATATGCATTGAGCCTTGGTATCTAAGAGGGTGACATTATCAATAAACCAATAAAGGAGCTACTTCGTGAGCTCCTACTCTGTTCTAAACTCTGCTCTAGGCATTTCTGGGGGTTGTCTGTAGAAATCTACAGCATAATTCCTAATCTCAAGGATTTATAATCTGGTTGGGAACAGCAGCTTAATCACACGTAAGGCAACTGATGAGAAATGCAAGATTGGGTTGGGTGATTTAAAACTGTGAAGTACTAGAGTAGGGGAGATTTAGCAAAAGGGCTAGTGGTGTCTGGGAATGCTCTGACCTTGAGTGGGGTCTCAGTGTGGGTTAATGTGTTGATGAGCCGGACATGTGCCAGATCTGCTGCATTATTGATGGGTCTCCTCATGAATGCTGAGCAGTTCGGGGGCCTGGTGTTCCAGCAGAGGCTAAAGCATTTATCAAAGCTTGCCATGAAAGCCTGTACTAACTGGATTAGCTGCTAACGTGGACTGAGGCTTTCAGTGGGATTAACCCCAATTGCAGTGAATTAGTTTCTCTTTTTTATCCTTTTCTTTCCTTTTCTTGTAACTTGGCTGTCTGGCAGAGCCAGGTAGGACAGAGGGTAAAATGCCCAGGTTTAAGTTTCTGGAGTTAAAGAAATCTGGTGAAGGAATTTTTAAAGTGACCTTTGCCTGTTTTTTATACCCTGGGGGATTCAGTTCAGAGGTGAGGAAATCTTACCTCTCAGCCTCTCATCACAAGTTTCTCTATCTTTCAACCTCATAGGCTCAACTGCTGCTTTAGGATTTCTGAAAATGTGGGGAGGCCTGAGGCCAAAAAGACAGCTCCAGATTATCCCAGTGTGGAAGCTGGAGTATTGGTGTTTGTGAGACTAGTTCAAGGTGGTTTAATCATTGAGCTCCTTTTCTAGAGAGTTTTCCAAGTTCTTGATGGTACTATCATGGCTTCATTGATGAAGAATTGTCCGGAAAACCTCATCTTCTCTTGCTTTTTTCTCTTCCTTTATTC
The DNA here is from genome assembly GCF_963455315.2 of Globicephala melas. Taxonomy (NCBI): domain Eukaryota; kingdom Metazoa; phylum Chordata; class Mammalia; order Artiodactyla; family Delphinidae; genus Globicephala; species Globicephala melas. The sequence goes on from NC_083316.1 coordinate 127,826,392, forward strand.
CCTCTTGTTCTTGTTCCTTCCATGTTAATTGAGTATTGCTAAAAGAAAACTAAGTTCTGCGTATGCAAAAATGAATCAAAAGCTCACAATTGATCCTTAATAAATGTTTTCCACACTGAACTGAATATATAAGCGTGTTCCCTTGCTGTTGGGGGCCTCTGCCTGGCATTCAAGTCTGACCATAAAGTGGCTCCACTCACTCTTACATTCCTCTGAAGGATTCTCTCCTCCAAAGATGTCCATCTCACCTTTTAAACACAGTGTGTGCATTCCAAGCTTGATGTGCTGATTTCTCTACAAGGAATCCCTTTTCTCTATCCCTACGTCTTGACCCTTCAAATCCCGTTGCCTTCCTAGATAGTTTTGCACACATTACTCTAGATCCTATGTTCTCTCCATCCTCTGCCTCCATCTTGTTCTCTGTGCTCCACTAATAATTAACGTGTACACAGCAGACTTTATCACCGACTCCTGGCAGATGCTACTAAACTAGAGAGTGTCTTCACGTGCATTTGTTTCTATCTGTTTCAATATCATTGGGAAACTTTATTGGCTTTTCTCCACATCACCACACACCGAATGATTGCTTTTGCAGCTTGTCAGGTCTTTATTGGGCACCTAATCCCAGTATTGCCTGGAGTGGTTTTCAGAAGCTCTTCCTCTAATTCCTCCAAATTCTCTCGTGGCGTAGATACTCAGTCTCACCTCTGGCTCTGTCTGTGCCTGAGGGTTATGACTTGATCTGTGACCAAGGTCTAGAGTCGATTTATGTTTGGAGTTATATCATCACAGTAAATACCTATAAAATTGCAATTAATTGACTTTTCATCTGTGCGACATGGATATTTTGTTATTACCATAGCCCGATTGCCCAGCAGAGAGCCTGACACATATTAGGCACTTTAATAGTTATTGAATAAAGAATTAATGAATTGCTTCACTCTGTGGTCAGGATCAGAGCCCAGTGTTGGTTGGGCTTAAGGCTAATTCTGTGCCTAAGTTTAGCTGGCAGTCTGTGACTAGTTTCAGGACAAAGTCTGGCTGTTTGTAGGTGAGGTCAGGTTTTACTCTTTGAGTGGGAGCAGGGCTCCGTTTGTGGTCATGCTCAGGGCTGAGTGGGAGGTCAGGGTTGGGAGTCAGTGTCCAGTCAAGGGAGACAGTAGTCAAACCGGTCCAAATGGGATCCAATTCTTGATCTCAAGCTTACTGTCACTGAGTGTGAACCCCAGCATTAACTATCCACTGGGAATGGGAAGCAGATCTCCCAGAACACACTATCTGATTTCAACCTAGAGCAGTAGATGGACTCTGTTACATTTATACACCCTACTGGCTGGACTTCAAAGATTATTTTCAACTGAATTTTGAGTAAGGATATCTTTTGCCTTCATTTATTGAAGGTTTCCCTTCATAGTTTAGAAATGAATAGTCTAATTTCAAGTTCTAGATTAAGGATTGCCCTACAGTGAAGTTTGGGCAGTGGTGGAGTTGTTGAATTATGATTTTAAACTGTTCAGTGGTCCCACTTGCTCACTTGCTCTCTGTCCTAGTTAAGTGTCAATCCCTGACACCTCTGTTAGGGTGTCTCTCTGACTCTGCTGCTGTGTCTGTTTTGAGTTCCTCTGGCTGGCTGTCTCGCTGCCCATCTCCAGGTTTCTTTTGTCCTCTCCTGGGTTTTAGCAGTCACCTTGCTGGGTTCTTGCTGAAGCAGCACTGCTCCCAGGTGATTAATAACTTGGAAGATGGCTCTGAATATGGTGATGGATTAATTCCAGTGGAGAAAGAATTACTTGGAGGCCAGATGCCTTGGAAAGGAAATGACTACTGGAAGCTCTTTATCTAGATCTGGGCAAAGTTTTTCCCCCACCTAGGCCACTACTTGGATATACAGAACCTCCTGTTTCACTGCCAGAGCTTCTTATAGCACCTCAGTTTCCAATGTCCTGTTACTATTTCATTATGAAAACTTACCATTTTAGGGTCCTACACTCTGTTCTCTCCTTTGAGCTAAAAGACTCAGATTTTGATCTTGGATCTGTCATACATCAGCTGTTTTACTTTGCACAAGCCATTTAATTTTTAGGCCTCAGTTTACTCATCTGTAAAATGGAAAGAATAGTCTCTATGAGGATAAAGGGAGGTAATAAATTTGTCAGTTCTTCGTAAATTGAAAAGTTTTGTGCAAAAGTAAGGATCAGTTTTATGGGTCTTCCTATATAATTTTTTTCATCTTAGAAGAGGGGTTTCAATGTGATAACTTGGAATCATGAATAATATAGATATTGCAGTTATTAGGACAGGTCAGGGACATACATATGTGGTTGGAATGATGGGCACTTTTCAGGGATCTTTATTGGAAACTGATTTTGTGTAGATATCCACTCTTCTGATTGAAGTACACAGTTATTCACACACAAATAAAATGTAAACTTATACATGACAGAGGGAGTAATTTGAGGATAGAACATTTTACCTTTTCTTGTGAATCACCATGATTCTCAGTGAGTCACATTTTATTTACTAGAACTTATATGTTATTATCATTAGTAATATGTGTCATTATTAATTAATGGAAGGAAATACAGATAACATTTTATTCTGCTCTGTCATTATTCTCTTTGGATCTAAGATGAGAAAGACGTTTTGCTCATGTTTATGGTTTCACCATCTTGGAGGAGAGGCCCATGACACTTATGAAGTCTTTCATGTTTGTCATCTATCTTCTTGGATGAGGGATCTTTCTTAGAAACCTCATTCAGCTAATGGTTTTGGAGCACCTGCAATATTGCCATTGGGGATCAGCTAGAACAAGATAGACAGGTACTCTGTCCTCATGAAGCTTAAGTCTGCCATTTTATTTGCTAGGTTCTGTTCTAAGCTCTATGAATGGAATGGTAAAGAAGATATACAGGGCCCCTGTTCTCATGGAGGCAGACAAGACACAAATAAAAATGTATTAGGTTACGTTCCATAAAGAGAATGAGACCGGGTGATTAAGCAGAGAGTACCTAGTGGGAGACTGTAGATGGTATGGTCAAGAAAGGCCACCTTTGAGGGTATGACCTTTAAGCTGGAGCTTAAATGACAAGAACGAGTATGCCATGCATAGATTTAGGGCAATGAAAAAACAAAAGAAGGTCGATGTAGCTGGTGCCTTATGGGCAAATGGAAGGGTAGGAGAAGATGAGATTGATGGTGAAAATTGTCTAGGACATTGTGTGTTGTCGATTCTTAGTGCATCAGAAATCCACTCATTTTAAGCAGTAAAGTGATATGTTTAATACGTTTTAAAAAGATCAGTAGCTTATTCTGGCTATTTGTGGACAATGGATTCTAGGACTGAAATGATAGCAAACTCGGGGAGACATACTAGGAGATATTTCAGTAGTCCAGACAAGGGACAATAGAGATTTGGACTGGGGTATTAATAGTGCAGATGGAGAGAAAAGGAAGAATTCAAGGTATGTGTCAGATGTAGAGGAAAATTGCATGTTGGAAGTAAGGGAAATAAAGAGGAATTGTCATCACCATATTTTAATATTTTACTCATGTATCTCTTTTATACACTGTCAGCTCCTTGAGGTCAGAACCTGGTTCTTTCAATATCCCTTGCACGTAGCACAGTGTTTTGTATAATGGGTATATGCTGAATGAATGAGTAAATGCATGCATACATGTATACAAGAATACAAGTAGAAAAAAATTTACCTTAAGTTATTCTTTTCCTACTTAAAATTTAAAAGTCGTATATTTGTATTTGATATGTATTTTTGTTTACTTTTCCTCTTCATAACTGAGTTTTAATAACACCAGAGCAGCAAGATGATATTTATATTAAAGCCAACTATCTCATGACTGTCCAGTAGTGATTAAACACCTCAAACAGTGGCAACCTTACTTTACCAAGGTAGAGATTCTGTGGACTTCATCTTCCATCTTTTACCTGGATAAAGCCTCTTTTCTCCCAGCAGCTCTGCTTCTGGGCACAGGTCAATTGTAGACTAAAATTGACTGCTCATTGAGAAATGAGGGCTAGGTAATTAAGACTGGAAATTCGAGCTTCAAGTGCTGTCAGACTTTCTGCAAGGACTTCTCAGCCTAAGGAGCTAGGCTCATTGAACAGGGACTGGTATGGATGGAGGAAGATTTAAATTGGAGCTGCTTTTCCATAGCCTTTGGAAAGCTGCTGATTCATCTTCTAAACCAGGCCAGATCAAAGGCAAAGACGAAGAAAAACTTTCTCAGGCATTTGCTCTAGGAGAGGAATGAGAGTTTGGCCTTCCACATAGAAATAAAGTGGATTGTAGGTTCTATCATCTCATGGGGACTACAGAGACCCTACTGACTGCTGTGGCCCTGCCGGGAAGTTTGAAATGCCTATTTCTTCCTTGATTTAAAGCACCAGAGGTTCCCTTGCAGATGCTAATGTTATGATAAAGTTGGACTGGATGATCTATTGTCCATGTCAAAGCCGATATTTTAGGATATTACAATTCTTGATCTTTGAATAGAAGTCCATGGAATTGTAGACATTTCTTCAAGTTAAAGCCAGGCACAGGCTAATAAATCCATTCCAAGTTCTTTCAATCCCAGCCATGGTTCTTCCACTATCATGGTCCTGAAACAATGGCTCCAGCCAGAGGAAGAAACCTGGTCGTCCTGAGATGTTAGAACTGATAGCACATTGGAGATCAGCTAAGTTTACTCTTTCCTTTTTTTTTTTTTTTTTTTTTTTTTTTTTGCCGTACGCGGGCCTCTCACTGTTGCGGCCTCTCCCGTTGCGGAGCACAGGCTTTGGACGCGCAGGCTCAGCGGCCATGGCTCACGGGCCCAGCCGCTCCGCGGCATGTGGGATCTTCCCGGACCGGGGCACGAACCCGTGTCCCCTGCATCGGCAGGCGGACTCTCAACCACTGTGCCACCACCCAGGAAGCCCTCATTCTTTCCTTTTTTTTAGAATTTTATTTTATTAAAAAACTTTTTATATGATTTTAAAGGCTACTTTCCATTTACAGCTATTACAAAATATTGGCTATATTCCCCATGTTGTACAGTACATCCATGAGCCTATCTTCCCCCAGTAGTTTGTGCCTCCCACTTCCCCACCTCCCACCGCTATCTTTCCCCTCCCCCTCTCTCTACTGGTAACCACTAGTTTGTTCTCTACATCTGTGAGTCTGCTTCTTTTTTTAATATTTACTAGTTTGTTGTACTTTTTAGATTCCACATATAAGTGATATCATACAGTATTTGTCTTTCTCTGTCTGACTTATTTCACTTCGCATAATGCCCTCCACATCTGTTCATGTTGTAAATGGCAAAATTTCACTCTTAGTATTCCATTGTATATATATGTACCACGTCTTCTTTATCCATTCATCTGTTGATGGACACTTAGGTTGCTTCCTTCAATTGTAAATAATGCTGCTATGAGCAGAAAATTACCGGTAATGAAATTGAATCAGTAATTTTAAAATGCCCAGCAAACAAAAGTCCAGGGCCAGATGGCTTCACAGGTGACTTCTACCAAACATTTAGACAAGCATCAACATCTGTCCTTCTGAAACTATTGCAACAAATTGCAGAGGAAGGAACACTTTCGAACTCATTCTATGAGGCCAGGATCACCCTGATACCAAAACCAGACAAATATATCACAAAAAAAGTTGATTCTTTATGTGTCCGTTCATTCCAGTATTCATTCACAAAGCATCTATCAAACACCTCAACTCTTCATATGGGAAAATTTAGGCCTAAAGAAAGAAAAAAGACTTGACTGAACTTACCCATTTGGTGGCAGGTCTGAGATGAGTTAGAAACTAGATATCTTATTCTTTCTCCCTTTCCTAACACTTACACTAAACAAAAAATGCCCTCTTGTTTAATTTACAATTTCATCATGATGTAACCACCTTCGTAATTACAGAACAAGTTGATGTCAACACTACATTAATGAAAAAGTAGCCATTTTCTAGTCCCCAATCACTGGCTGCGTGGGAGCTTGGAGAATTGGAAATGAATCACCTTTATTTACATTTGGTTGGTTCAGAAACATCTGAGTAAGAAGCAGTTGAGACTCATGAATCTGGACTTGGCTAATACAAATTGAGATGCGTTCCATGAACTGTAAAGAAAGAGTTTGCTAAGGCAGTCACCATCGTATATCTAATTTCACGACTGTTCCTTCTCTAAAGACTTTAAGAGCAATTTCAAACTAAATGAGAAGAGTAGCCCAAATTAGGAAACTCAGAGACTTGCAGTTTTCTGTTACTTACCAGAACAAGTCTAAGTAAGTGTTGCCTGGTGCATACCCTCAGTTAATTTCATTGAAGCAACAGATGGGAATGATATAGAATTAACAAATAATTAAAAGTATAAGTGCATGGTTCTTATTTGTGTGACAGTGTTTGAAAAATTATTTTCTCTAAGGTTTCCTAAACATTTCCTCTGAATATGTTAAAATACATATTTGTTTGATAAAGCAGGCATTTTAGCTTAAGTTAAATTGAAGTCAGAATGATTCTGTTCCAACACTTACCACTATGTACCCCTAGGAAATTTTATGAATATTTTAGAGGCTTGGTTTTCTCAATAGTAAAATGAGCACAATAATACCAGTTTTGTAGGATTGTTGTAAGATTTCAATCTGGAAAACATGTTCAGTGTTCAGTGCAATGCCACTAACATAGGTGTGAAATAGTGCTCAGTGAATACTAGTATTACTATTGTATTTATTAATACGAATATTAGACATTTCAAATATTGGCTTTCCATTTTAAACTATCACAAATTTTATATTAGAAGAAGATAATAAAAACTAAATATGAATACTATCACTGTAAATATTGGTACTGGTGAGCCTGTTGACTTTAGCAGACCCAAATTTGACTCTTTAAGGGAAAGACTGGATACTCATTCCTAACAAAGCCTCCATGAACTTTGAATTATTTAAACTTTTTTTTTTTTTTGGCTGCATTGGATCTTCACTGCTGTGCACGGACTTTCTCTCGTTGTGGCAAGTAGGGGCTACTCTTCGGTGCGGTGCATGGGCTTCTCATTTTGGTGGCTTCTCTTGTTGCAGAACACAGGCTCTAGGTCCATGGGCTTCAGTAGTTGCGGCACGCGGGCTCAGTCGTTGTGGCTCGCGGCTCAAGAGAGCAGGCTCAGTAGCTGTGGTGCACGGGCTTAGTTTTTCTACGGCATGTGGGATCTTCCCAGGCCAGGGCTCGAACCCGTGTCCCCTGCATTGGCAGGTGGATTCTTAACCACTGCACCACCAGGGAGGTCCCAACTTCGAATTATTTAAAACCATCCACTTGAAAGGACACGAATCCTGCCCTGACATCTTAGGCCATTATTTTGATATATAGTTTCTTTCAAAGCTCTATCTCAGTATAATCTGTGTCCCAGCCAGGCTGCAGGCTAGTCATACTTTGGCTCTATTGACTTGCCAAGGGGAATTATTTATTTGGCACCAATAATATGCTCTGTACTGTATGGCACTTGGTGATAGTAATTGCTTTGGTTTATTTGGTATCTTTCCCCCAAGGAATTGAGAGGACTTTCAGATACACAGGGACGGGTAAGCTTCCCCATATTGCTCCTCCTAACTTATAGCCCTGGGCCTCTCACAAACCACTTCGGGATGATGATAATGTTGAGATGTATGTTAGAGAAAAGGACAGTGGTAATGGAGATGAAGAGGAATAGAGGAGGAGGAAGGAAGGAAAAAACTGAGAAGAGGAGCAGAGAAAAGACAAAATGAAAGAGTTCTAATTTCATTGCTGTAGGGAGCAAGAAACATCTTTGAGTAAATGTTACAGGGAACCTGCAGAGTAAGAGATCCCTCAAAACTACGCCACCCGGGCTTCCCTGCTGGTGCAGTGGTTGGGAGTCCGCCTGCTGATGCAGGGGATGCGGGTTCATGCCCCGGTCCAGGAGGATCCCACATGCCGCGGAGTGGCTGGGCCCATGAGCCATGGCCGCTGAGCCTGCGCGTCCGGAGCCTGTGCTCCGCAACGGGAGAGGCCACAACAGTGAGAGGCCCGCGTACCGCAAGGAAAAAAAAAAAAAAAAAAAAGTGTCACGGTTATTTCCTTTGGGAGTCAAATCCTCACCCTGGTACTCAAAGACAGCCATAGTTGAGTTCACCCAGCCTATATAACTTTCTCTCTTTTGTCCTCAATCTTTCCTGAATTAGACTCTCAGGGCTTAGAATTCCTCATTTTACAAGGAAAACATGAATTAAAATACATTCCAAAATAAGCCATCATAATCTCTGATGACAAAGGCTCAGTATTAGAAGGGATAAAAGTGGGTAGCACCAGTTTAGTCACCTCCTCAAACAGTAGTCCCTTCCCAAGTAAGTGAGACAGTTGGTTGTCAAACTGCCTTTGTTATGAAAAGCTCCATATCTCACGGGATAAACCATCCCAGGGTTCAGAAGCTCTGGATGTTAAGAAAGGTCTTTCTTAGGTTGACTTGAAGTTTGTTTGTTTTCCACTAATGGCTAGTAATATGCAAGACTTGACAGCCATTGTTCTGTGTGCTTTATAAACATAATTTCCAAGCCTCTCAATAATTTTGAAAGATAGGTATTATTATCCTCACTTCTTTAAATAGGAGAAACTAAGACTCGGGAGTAAATGGCTTGTCTAAGCTCGCATAGCATGTAAGTGCTAGAGCCATATTCAAAGCCAAGTCTATTTGATTCTGTAACCTATTCTCCTTCCACTTCTTAACTGATTGCATTTCCTTCCCTTTCTGCTATCAAACCCTACTTGCTTATAAGGTTACCTTAGATCCCAATTCTTCTATGAAAGCTGTTTTTGAATACATCCTGAGGTGTTCAATTTTCTATTATGAGCCATTATAACAATTTAATTCTATAGAATTCTTATAGCAATTACTCCATTAGATCATGCATCATGAAATCTCTTCTGCTGTGAACTTAAACTTTATTTAAATATTGTTTGATTCTTCAGAATCATGGAGTACCAGAAGTGAAAGTTACATAAGGGGTAATAAAAATGACAATAGTTTGTAGTTTTATGAGTATTTACTAGGAACCGTGCATTAGTCTAAGTGATTTACTTGCATTAATTCATTTAAACCTTGTGAAGTATGTACATATATTATTTCCATTTTATAACTGAGGAAATGGAAATGCCAAGAAATGAGTTAATTTTCCCATGCTTAATATCTACAGGTTCAGTCAGTTAACTTTGAAATGGAAAGTTATTTTTCTAAAAAACTTATGTGTCAACAAAACCTGATGTGATTTGAACTGATTTTGTGGTAAACCCTGACATGATCTGACATCAGACTACTCATTAATTATTTATGTCACTTAATGTTAATATTCATATGTTTCTGCAGAAATATTTATGTGTTTAATTATTGAGTACTACCCCAGACCTTCTTGGTATAGCGGTATGTTGTGTAATATTTTATATGACTTTCTTAACTCTGTCTTCTCAGCCCCCATATTTGGAAACACATCTGGCCCTAAAGGCTTTTGCAGAAAGGATTTAGATCTGTACTGAGTGGTAAAAGAACCATGTTTTAAGTCAGACTATTAGATACCAGAGCCTGGATCCATAATAATGATTCCAACTTTTTTTTTTTTTGCGGTACTTGGGCCTCTCACCATTGTGGCCTCTCCCGTTGTGGAGCACAGGCTCCGGACGCGCAGGCCCAGCGGCCATGGCTCACGGGCCCAGCCGCTCCGCGGCACATGGGATCCTCCCGGACTGGGGCACGAACCCACATCCCCTGCATCGGCAGGCGGACTCTCAACCACTGCGCCACCAGGGAAGCCCGATTCCAGCTTTAAAAAAAAAAAAATTTATTGAACTATAGTTGATTAACAATATTGTGTAGGTTTCAGGTATACAGCTAAGTGATTCCGTTATATACATATATATATAACTTTTTCAAATTCTTTTCCCTTAGAGGTTATTACATAATATTATGTATAGTTCCTTGTTGTGCTATACAGTAGGTCCTTGTTGGTTATCTGTTTTATATATCGTAGTGTGTGTATGTTAATCTCAGTCTCCTAATGTACCCCTCTCCCCACCCAACCCCTTTCCTCTTTGGTAACTGTAAGTTTGTCTTCTATGTCTGTGAGTCTTTTTCTGTTTTGTAAATAAGTTCATATGTATCATTTTTTAGATTCCACATATAAGTGATACCATATGATATTCATCTTTCTCTGTTTGACTTACTTTACTTAGTATGGTAAGTGAAGTAAGCATCCATGTTGCTGCAAATGGCATTATTTCATTCTTTTTTTATGGCTGAGTAATATTCATTGTATATATGTACCACATATTCTTTATCCATTCCTCTGTTGATGAACATTTAGGTTGCTTCCATGTCTTGGCTATTGTAAATAGTGTTGCTGTTAACATTGGGGTGCATGTATCTTTTCGAATTATGGTTTTCTCCAGATATATGCCCAGGAGTGGGATTACTGGATCATATGGTAGTTCTATTTTTAGTTTTTTAAGGAACCTCCATACTGTTCTCCATAGTGCCTGCACCAGTTTACATTCCCACCAACAGTGTAGGAGGGTTCCTTTTTCTCTACACCCTCTCCAGCATTTATTATTTGTAGACTTTTTGATGATGAATGCCAACTTTTCTAATACTTCCATGCAAAATATAAGAAAACCAAAAGTCAGGGAAGAACAATGACTTGACCAGTGTTGTACAAGTGGTAAAATACATGTTTTTCATATATTAGCAACCTTTCAAACAGGACACTTTTCATATTGACCCTTAACTAAACTCTTAGCTCTTTGAGGAGAGAGGCAGTACCTGAGATGCAGGCATTTCCTTTCTGGGCCCACCGTGGCACAGTGGTGAAGAGAACCGAAGACTTGTGGTCACAGGGACCTGTGTCTAAATTGTACCTCCATCACCTAATGGTCAATACGTAGCTATGGGTCATCTCTGTAAGCAAAAACAAAATGAAGACAACACTAAGGGGATGAAAGGGAATGCTGGATATAGAATCTGGTACAGAACAAAGGTTAGACAACTGGAAAATTTTCTTCTTAATGGATTTTTGATGATTGAGTTTAACCTAACAGGCTTTGGTATCCCCTTTGCTTGTCTGTCACAGTGTTAGAAACAACCTCTGTGCTACAGCCCCTGGGCCTCACCTTTATCACTACAGTAGGAAGGACAAGTCCTTCTGAGAACTCCTTGTTTTGTTGCCAGCCAGCCACTCATGACCCTAATTCAGTGAGGCAAATGTGGAAGTGAAAATGATTTATCTTCCATTCTCAAAAGCATGATGTTTGGAACTTGACTTGAGAAACATAATTTTTGAGCTGTATAAATTGAGAAAAATCTTCACAGAAAAAGCATTCATAGTTATTTTATAGAGAATGAATATTCAGGCATTGATGAACTCTGTCACTAACCAGTTATTTTCAAAAAAGGAATGATATTCACATGTGCTAATCCTCCCCCAACTTTTTAAGTAGGCCATATCAAGAGTGATTTACACTGAACGTCAGCTGGGCTTTTGTTTTCCATTAGATAAAATATACTAGGTATAAACCAAGGGTTTGGCTTAACCAAAATGGTGAACACCAGCTAGAAGACTGTCTGCAGTAGAATCACCATGGAAGCTTTTTAAACTATAGATTCTTCGTCACTCCCCCAGAGATTCTGTATTCAGTAGTTCTACTAGGACCCAGGCATTTATATTTTATGTTCCCAAGTGGGTTTTTTTTTTTTGCTGCACTGGGTGAGGGCTTTCTCTCTATTTGCGGTGAGCGGGGGCTACTCTTCATTGCAGTGCACAGGCTTCTCATTGCGGGGGCTTCTCGTTGCAGAGCACGAGCTCTAGACGCGCGGGCTTCAGTAGTTGTGGCATGTGGGATCAGTAGTTGTGGCTCACGGGTTCTAGAGTGCAGGCTCAGTAGTTGTGGGGCACGGGCTTAGTTGCTCCACGGCATGTGAGATCTTCCCAGACCAGGGCTTGAACCCGTGTCCCCTGCATTGGCAGGCAGATTCTCAACCACTGCATCCCTAGGGAAGTCCCAGTTCCCAAGTAGTTTTGATATGTAATCAGGTTCCCAAACGACTTCTCTAAGCAACATACTGGTCTAGGAATGGAAGCTCAGTTATTATTTAGCTTATTAATTTGTTATAGGGACTCATTCAAGTCTTTTGCCAGCACTAATTCCCAGGTTTCTCATTTGTGAAATGGGAGGTTAGTTAACTTATCTCTAAGTTGTTTCTGGTGCCGATGTTTTATGACTTTATTTCTGAGAGTATCGTAATTGCAATATATGGCTCTAGACTGCTTAGGAGGATAGTTTGTTGTTGTTATTGTTGATGTTGTTTGCCAAGATAGGCATTGTTCTGTTACACAAGACATAACAAACTGTGGGTATTGATACCAACAGAACAGCAGTCCAGAGAACCTTTTAAAGATAAACTGTGGGGAAATTCCTTGGCGGTCCAGTGGTTAGGGCTCCGTGCTTCCCCTGCCAGGGGGCCCAGGTTCAATCCCTGTTCAGGGAACTAAGATCCCACAATCCGCGTGGCACGGCCAAAAAAATATATAGACATATTGTGGTAAAAACACGTAACGTGAGATCCACCCTCTTAACAAGTTTTAGACTGAATACTACAGCACATGTCTGAACTTTTCCCTGCACGACTGAAACTATATACCCACGGAACAGCAAGTCCCCATCTCCCCCTGCTCCCAGCCCCTGGGAACCACCATTCTACATTCTGCTCTGATGAGTATGACTGCTTTACTCACCTCATATAAATGAAATCACGCAGTATATGTTCTTCTGACTGGATTATTTCCCTCAGCATAACATCCTCAGGGTCCATCCATGTTGTAGCACGCAGAAGGATTTCCTCCCTTCTTATGGCTGAATAGTATACCATCATATGTATGTACCACATTTTCTCTATCCGCTCATCTGCTGATGGATATTTAAGTTGTTTTCGCATCTTGGCTGTTGTGAATAATGCTGCAGTAAACACAGGAGATCAATCAAAATCTTGATTTCAATTCTTTTGGATAAATGTTCACAAGTGGTATTGCTGGATCATATGGTAGCTCTGTTTTTCATTTTTTGAGGAGGATCCGCACTGTTTTCCATAGTGGCTGTACTATTTTACATTCCCACCAACAGTGTACCAGGGTTCCAATTTCTCCATATCCTTACCAACAATGGTTATTTATTATTATTTTTTTTGTAATAGCCATTCTAACAGGTATGCAGTGATACCTTATTGTGGTTTTGACTTGCATTTCCCTGATGATGAGTGATGTTGAGCACTTTTTCATGTGCCTGGTGGCCATTTGTATATTTTCCTTAGAGAAATACCTATTAATTTCCTTTGCAAATTTTTAATTGGGTTATTTTGGGTAATTATTTTTAATTGGGTTTTTCACTAGTAAGTTGTAGGAGTGCCTCCTATATTTCGGATATTAATCCCTTTTTGGGATATGATTTGCACATATTTTCTCCCATTCCATAGGCTGCCTTTGAGGGATCCATGATTTCAATGCAAGAAAACTTATGGGCTTCCCTGGTGGCGCAGTGGTTGAGAGTCCGCCTGCCGGTGCAGGGGACGCGGGTTCCTGACCCGGTCCGGGAAGATCCCACATGCCGCAGAGCGGCTAGGCCCGTGAGCCATGGCCGCTGGGCCTGCGCGTCCGGAGCCTGTGCTCCGCAACGGGAGAGGCCACAGCAGTGGGAGGCCCGCGTACCGCAAAAACAAAAAAACAAAAAAAAACAAACAAAAAAAAAAGAAAACTTAGATTTTTTTCTTCATTCTTTCTTTAAAACCTAATGGGTAGTAGTCAAGCCCTTAACTTCTCTTGACTCAGTTTCCATATCTGCCAAAAGGAATAACACCATTCTTAAATTAATTCTTTATCTTGTGAACACCAGATGACGTAATGTTTATTAAGATGCTTTGCATCATACGCTTAAATTATTGTCATTTTACATAACATTATCAGAATACAACTCACATGTAGTATGTGTTTATAGAAAGCTAGTTTCTCTTAGATTTGTCCGTAACAAGAGTCATAGAGATCTTTTTGCAGTCTCTAGTAGGTGGTAAGGAATGTGGTTGTATGTGACTTCTGAAATGTCTGGTCATCCATCTCTCCAGCTATTCATCTATGTATCCAACTCCAGTTAAGAGTATTTATCGTCTCATAATTATTTCATTCATAATTATTATAATGATATTTAAAATAATTACTATAATATTGTAATACCTTACATGTACATGGTGCTTTACAGTTTACAAAGCACTTTGCTATGCATACCATAGCAGTCCTGAGAGGCAATTTTTTTTCCCTATGACATGGCTCTCTACTGAAGGTGGTCCATTTAAGCAAAATTTTAGCTGTATTCTTGCTAATGAGAAACAGAGATGGCTGTCTTAAATAATTGTTTATCTCTTTAACACATTGATCACATAACTTGTATCCTCATGTTAATGTCATCAAGCTAGTTAGAGGAAGTGGCTAATTACTTAGCAGGTACCCAAGGCCCAGAGAAAGTCCATGACTTGACTAAAATTAAATAGAAATTTAACCACAAGGGAAGCTCTCTAGTCTGCGTTTCCTGATTCGGTCCAGACTCTGAACGCCTGTATACCTGATGAACCCCAGTATTCTCATCACAACAGCATCCCCGTTTGCCTCATCCCAGGGAGCTACCATCATTGGCTCCATGCCACCTCCTTCTCTGCAGTGCCTCAGATGAAAAAAAAAAACATGTCACTCTTCTCCATGTCCTAACCCCATTCTGTCACTCCTGCCTGTATGCTGGTGAAATATACTTTTGGCTTGGGGAAGAAGATTTGCAAATCGCCAACTCAGAGAAGGTCCTGTTGGGGGTTGGAGTGATGCAGTGACCAAGTTCCGGGGGGAGAAGCTGTTCTTTGGAGACGGCTGTCTCCTCTGCGGTCTCTGTACTGAGAAAGGTCACTGTTTCCTGTATCAGTTTTCCTAAATTTATTTTGTAATGCGATATATATAAACATATTATTTATATATACTCCCAGGTGCAAGAACCATAGTGTAATGAGGAGACATTGGAATTCATGAGTACAGCCTTACCATTTTACAGACGGGCAAACTGAGGCCTAATGAGTCTGAAGGATCTTGCCCAGTAAAATTGTCATGCACATGATACAGTGGCAGAGCCAGCTCAGAACTCAGGGAAGCCTTGCCTGACTCTGCACAGAAAAAGTACAACCACCAAACATTTCCAAATCAACTCATATGTCTCCTTTATAGCACTTGTAAAAATTAAAAATGCATAATTATTTATTTATTCTGTTTACTGTCTTTCTCCTCCACTAGGCTGGGAGCTCCTCGGGGGAGGAACTGGGTTTGTCTTGATCGCTGTCCTATCCTCAGTGTCTCGCAGGACGCCTAGCACACAGAGAGTTCTTAATAAATATCTGTTGAGTGAGTGAACAAATAGATGAATATATTAATGATAAATTAATAAACAAGCTAGGAATAGAGGCTGAGTTTTAAGATTCCGGAGTAGTAGTCCTGTGGAGCAGACTGTCCCTCCATATTTTATATCTTGTAACATATTTTATATTTAATGACAGCATGAATGCATTTTTCATTCATTTTGTGTACAAAGGCAAAAGGTCCCCTTGCTTTTAGGATGACAAATACAAAGTGATATAAAATTATAAAGTATATTGAGGACTGGAACAGGACCAAGGATTGGTTCAAAGCTGGTGACAGGATCTGATGGCCCAGCTGACTGACCCAGGGAGGCTAGTTGTTCCAAGGGTTTTGTTTCCTATATTGCATCCCACCCCATCCTGTCTTCACCTTCCATCCCTTGCTGCCCTCTTCATCTCACTCCTCACCCACCCATTACAGACCCTTGCCCAGTTTTCCACGTAAAGGACAGGGAAAGCTGATTCCCAGAGCTTGGCTATACTTTGTCACTGGGGGTTGCCTGGGTGTAAGAGCTAGTGTTTGCCCAGATGCTCGAGTCAGCTGGATCCTTTTTAGGGCATACACTCAAGTCTCTCCCTTTCCTTCCGCCCTCACCCCCAGACGTTTGTGATCAAAGGCAGCCACGTGTACTGGTGACACTATTCTCCTGTTTTGGTCACTCCTGGGTCACCAGGTTGAGTGCTGGAGGATCATCCTGCTGCATTATTTAGTCTAGGTAGGCTTCCTGGAGCAGAAGGCCTTCGAGGTGTTTGGATAGCTTGTGAAGGATTGTCTGTCCATTGGCCAAAGTTTATCTTTTCGTCTTCTTGCCTGAATCATGGGCCAATAAATTCCTCTGTCTGGTTTTGATTCTTGCTTCTCTGAACCATGTGACAGCACTAGCCCTTACCTCAGAGGGTATTGTCTTAAACACTGAGGTTTGAAAATTAGTTAATATCAGTCTGACATGATGTCCTGTTTCTGATTTAAGTGTGCTTCCAGTTAGAGAAGTAGCAGATCAAGAAGGGAATTTAGGCTTCACCTTCCTTGGGATATTGAAGAGCAAACTGAGTTCCAGAAGAGAAAAATGACTTTTCCAAGTCCCCACGGCAAGTTCCTCTCCAGTTATTCCAGTTTGTGATTTTTAAAGCTAGCCATTGTTAGTCACAAATAGACATTTGAGAAGGTGGATAAGAATCACCTAGGAAGCTTGCTAAACATGTTCTCTTTCAGTTGGTCTGTAGTAGGGCCCAGGAATATACACTTTAAACTCCTTTCCCATGTTCTGTTGTCTGAGGACTACACTTGCCCTGGTGTGGACCCTGAGGACACCCTGATCGGTAAAGTTGGTGCAGCCAGGCAGGAAAATGACTATTGAGATGGCCCAAGATGATTAAACAGAGATAGACAAAAAGAGGTTGGAGAAGGTGATGGTAGTGGTGATAGAGGTGGAGGAGGATGAATTAGTGGTACATCTTAAACAGGGTCTTTTGATAGCAAGCAACAGAAATCAGCTCAAGCAGCCTATATAATTTTTCTAGAGCTGCCATAATAAAATACCACAGAGTGGGGGCTTAATCAATGGAAATTTATTTTTCATAGTTCTGGTGTCTGGAAGTCCAAGTCCAAGGTGTCAGCACAGTTGACTTCATTCTAAGACCTCCCTCCTTGGCTTGCAGATGGCTGCCTTCTCGCTTTGATCTCCATGGTCCTTCCTCTGTGTGCACACATCCCTTGTGTCTCTTTGTATATCTAAATTTCCTCTTGTTAAAAGGACACCAGTCAGATTGGATTAGGGTCCCTCCAATGGCTTCATTTAATTGCCTCTTTAAAGTCCTTATCTCCAAATACAGTTACATTCTGAAGTACTGGGGTTAGAGCTCCAACATGTGAATTTTGAGGGGACATAATTCAGCCCATAACACTGTCCTAGGCTCACAGAGTTGATAGGGTGCTGAGAGACCAGGCTTAGTAATGGGTAAATCCAAGTGGTCTAAGTGGAGAGGATGAGGTAAGTGGTCCTGGGAATAAGAGAATAATTTAGCCTGGAAAAACCTAATGTTTTTATACTCTTCATTTCCCCTTCCTGGGGGTTATAGGCATACTTTCAGTCTTGCTGTGTTTCCATGAGATGAGATAGAGTTAAGTTGTAAGGCTTCATCCAAGTTCAAAAATATCAACCGTGCAGATACATGTTGAAGACACGATTTAGCATAGTGAGTGAAAGATCATGACTGTTACTTAACTTTCTCTGAGGCAGCCATGAATAGAATATAAGGGTGTACACTGAGAAATCTAGATTTAAGTTCCTACTTCCACTTTTTGATGGAGACGCAGATAAATAGAATACTGACAGTAGAAAACAACCAAAAGTTTAAAACTGATAATGAAATAACAGATGCTCAAATGTACCAACTATATACCAGGCACCGTTTTAAGAGCTTTACATATATTAACTAATCATTACAGCAACTTTATGAGATAAGCATTGCTATTATATTCATTGTCCAGATAAGAAAAGTTGGTACAAAGAGTAATTTTCCCAGAATCACCCTGTGAGTCATAGAGCTGGAAGTTGAACTCAGGCAGTCTGACTCTAGAGTTCTGTACTATGCTGTCTCTCAATGAAGAGTGCAGAAAATTGGAGATTTTTCTAGAACAATCGGTTTTCAGATGTACTTTAAATTACCATAAGGAAACGTGTTTATTCTGTATGAAGCATCAGGGCAGATCTAGAATCAGTGGCTGAGGAGAAACATTGTCAAGCAGTTTCTAACTCAACTGTATAAAGAAATTTGAAATAGTTCAATAAGGATTGCGCTACTATAGCAGATAGAGTTGATGGCCTATACCTAATAGACATTTTCCCTTTTTCTTTGCTTATAAAACTATTCTTTGTTCCAGAGGGCAGTGGGTCCAACTCCAACTGCATTATTCACAATTGGTCAAGGCCAACGGTGTCAATCCTCTACCCCTTTGCCAATGACTGGTTTAGGGATGGGCATGTGATCATGTTCTGACCAATGAGATGCTAGGGAACTCTTAGGAGACTTGGAAAGTTTTTCTACAATAGTTATTAAAAGGGAGAGATATATGAGGAGAAAGCGTTTGGTGTGTACCACTTTTCTTCTTGTTTTAATAGTATCAGATGAGAGAAAGAAAATTGAGCCAGTGAGGAAAACCATCACTGATTTCCTATGAAATGGAAAGAGCCTTGGAACTTGGTGACTCTTTTGAGCAACCAAGCAACCCTGGTGCCACTTCCCTTCGGACTTCTTGTTAAGTGAGATGTCAAAACTTTGTATGGTTAAATATACTGTTACTGTGGCTCGAATCATCCTGATACAGCTGCCTTAGAAGATAATGAATTCAATCCTTGGAGGTATATAAGCAGAACCTGGAGGCCCACTTATCAGGAATGTAATAGCAGGGGCTCAGGCTTTAGATAGGGTTTTACTGGAGAATAATTAAGGTCACTTCTAGTCCTAATAGTCTGTGATTGTCTTCATGCCCCTATACAACCCTGGCGCAATCACTCTGTGTGACTCCCTATGTCTGTGTGTATTGAGTCAGGCTGGCAGCCACGGTTGACATTCTCTATGAGTCACTTGTAGTGTCAGGCCCTTGTAAAAAGGCAGAGGCTGTGATGTCACAGTTCCTCCAGTGACACAGCATCAGGGGACAGCCAGAAATAGACATGTGGAAGCCCTTGCCACCGGCGCTCTCTCGTACTCTGACACAAGTCACATTTAGCTCAGAAGTCAGGCTTCTGGAGAAATGGTGAACCAAAATAGACAGGATGTCTAGTCACTCTCCTAGAATTCCCCATCTGCTCTGACAAAGTTCTGGGACAGCCAAGGTGAAACTCGCCAAGCAGAACATTGAGACAGTGACAGAGATTTAGCTGGGCTTCGGTTCCCCATCACAGTGGGCCCCTCAGAAAAGAAGGCACTGAGAAAACCTCTAGAGTCAGCTTTGTCCTCAATGCATTCTTGAGATCTAAGGTTGGGACGTGTTGGAGACTATGGTTTGCTTCATCTCTTATGTCCTGGTGCTGCGGGCTGCTGGTTGCTGCTGAAAGTAGCAGCCAAACCCTTCAGAGCCATACCAGCCACCTGATGGGGAAGCCACAGACCTCTGGCACTTTTGCTTAGAAACAATTTTTACATAATATCGATTATCATAGCAGCAGATAATGTTTGTTGAGATTTTAGGGGATCAGTAGAAAATATGTGTCTTTTCCCCTAAATCTAAGCCAATTCAGCGATGGATGTAAGAATCGGGAACATGGTTATCAGTGTCAACTCTGTTACTGATGAAAGTTAGGTTGGAGCATTTGACTGAGGGATGAGGAAACAATGGATGTCCTAATACTGCAGCTCAGAAAAGAACATTCTCAGACCAGGAGAGCATGTCCAATCACAGGCATCCCCTTAGAGAGTAGGAATCTCCTTTGATGAACCTAATGCATGGCTGAGAGCAGACCCCAAAGTACCCTTCCAAATGCACACTCGGATAAATCTCCTCTCCCTTGGGAAGTGTGAGTAAAAGTGGGAAGAGAGTCCAGGAATGTTGGTGTAGCTGAAGTCCCTGCACATGGAAATATGATGAGTGAGAAATAAGTGTTTTCCCAACCATACTGGCTGAGTCTTCAATATTTGGTAGACACTGTGCCAGGTACCTGCATAGACTATACAGTTTAATTTTCTTTTTAACCTTCTGAGGAAAGTCCTAGTATTATCTTCATCCCACAAATGGAAAAACCGAGAAACTGAGGCCCAGAAAGATCAAGACCTTTGCTGAGGTGGCAGACCCAGTATGTGATGAGAGGGGATCAGGATGGAGCCGTGTATGAGGCCAGAACCCACCGTCAGGCACCATGCTGCACCTCCTTGTCATGACTGCGCACTGTGGTTGGGGTACCATGAGGAGATGGGGGAACACAGAGTTCATGATCAGGAGACTTGGGCTCTGACCCAAGCTCGGCCATGTCTTAGCTTCACAGCTGTGGTGTCCTCACCTGCAAAATAGGGATTGTGATGCCTTTTCTGAGAAGCTCAGGAAGTCCCTATGAGGGTCAAGTGAGATCATGGGTATTAAAGTGTTTGGTAACTGGCAGGCCCCAGGCACACATGTGCATCTGGGAGTGGGAGAGCTCTGAGTTCCATCCCTGCCTCCCCTAAGAACTTTCCCAATGATGTGGTCCAGCCTCTTGATTTGCAATACCTCAGTTTCGCCACCTGTAAAATGAGCACACTAGTCCTTGACTTAACTAACCTCTCAGAGGTGTTGCGATAACTCAGAGGGGGTAAGACTAAGACAGTGCTTTCTTAGTGCACTATTGATATTCAGGAATATGATGAGGACTGTTATTTTCTGTGAGTTGTGTTGAGGACAGTGACTATTTTTGGTGATAAAATGATTTTTTTATACTCTCATAGACTCACTTATCTGAAGAATTTAAAGGTTGGTAAATTTAGCTTTGCATCTCAGCAATTTTATTATACAAAAAATACTAAAAGAAAAATCTTTATCTAATTCAAATGATTCAACTCAGAAACATAAGCAAGTATTAGCTTTGTAGTCAGCCTTATGTGCTAAGGGGCCACGGGGCATAAAATAAAGATCCAAACATGCATATAGTGCTTACCGTGTGTCTATTATGATTCTAGATACTTTAAATATATTCATTTATTTAATGTTCACAATAACCCAGTGAACAGGCATATTATTATCTCCGTTTTGTAGGTGGGGAGTAGGGGAAACAGAGGCTCAGAGAGGTTAAGTGACACGCCCAGAATCTCACAGAGCATAAGCAGCAGAATCAGGGTTTGAACTCAAGCAGCGCAGCTTCAGAATCTATTGTCTTAACCATTAGAGCAGGACTTGAGAAGCATGGTTAGCCCCTGCCTTCAAACAGCTTGCAGAACAGTTTACGAACCAGTTGAGAGGCAAGAATTACATAGGTAATAAATAAATTAGAAAGCCATACAAGGCACTGCTGTGTTGAACTACGTGCCAAATGATGCTGTCTGAACTACAGGATTAAAAGATTCAGAGTAGAGCAAGGGCATGGAAGTGATACGGGAGAAGTGGTACCTGACCTGGGCCTTTTAGGGCAGTAGGATTTGAATAGATAGGTAAAACAATAAGACCATCCATGTGGTACTTGGCCCAGCCTAATGGACCTCTTAATTGAGAAAGCATTGGCTGAAAAAATACCACTAAATAAGGAAATGTATCGTACAAAGAAGACGGCTCTAGGAGTCAACAGAGGACAATATTCCAGACCACTTACTAATCGTATGACAATTTGTGCTTCACTGTCTTCGTCCGTAAAATGCAGATAGCAGTTCCAACTTTGCCTTCCTTCCAAACTCAGACTCATTTTGAAAATAACAAAGTACTGTATACATATGCAGTGAAGTAATATTTTTAAAATAATTTATATTTTTAGATAATTTAAATTTTTATCTTTTTTCTTCCCAATTACAGGGGCTTTACCCTAGTTGACTGAGGAGTCTTTTGCCTAGAAAAAGGAAGGGCAAGATTAGGAATGCCAGAGGAGGGATACACACCAAAATGAACATCCATAAAGCCAGGCTGTAGTTTACTTGAGAGGGGGTAGCCTAAATTCTTGTAGCTGCCTGTTTGGCATATATCAAGACCAGGCTTTATCTAAGGGATGTCTGCCCCTGAAGGCCAGGTAGAAGAGCCTGCCCCTTTCTGACTTCAAAGCTAGTAGGAAACAGAAGGAGAGAGAAGGGAGTGAAAGAGCAGAGCAAAGAGACATGGTCCTAATTTCCTCATCCCTGTGTTGGCTTTGGCACAGGAAGCCAGAGGTTCATTAGAGAAATTGGGGCGACATTGACTGAGATTTGCTTCTTCACCAGCCTAGGGCACAAGATGGACCTGCCAGTCCTGTGTGGTGTAGGTTAGTCCCAAGAATACTTGACAGTGTGTTTGGGGATCTTGCCAGTGTGAGTTATGGTGGTAGGGGCAAGGTGGTCCTGCAGTGAAGACTGAGGGTAGACCCGCTAGGTGGGGAGTGGAGTTACAGCCAAACCTCGAAGTCTCTGCTGCTAGCAGTAGATGGGGTGAAGCCCAGGTGGCCAGGGGCCCCCAGTCTGTTTTCTGATTGAAGAAAACGAGAAAACAAGAAGCAGTGTCCTGCCAGCTTCCCTTTCTGCCATGTGGGGCAGAGGGGCAAGTGGATATCAGTTGGACAAGAGATGTGATTTCTGGACCACAGTGGGCAGGAGACCATCCTTCTACCTATATATCACCATGAACAATTGTTAACCACAACTGTAGACTTCTCCCTCTCTCCATGTTTTCCTTATACACAGAATTCCTCTTGCTGGAGAAGCAGGGAGAGGCTGTTTGAAAGATTAAAACATTTTTATTCTAAGGAGACTGATACTACCTAAAGTGACCATTTAGACAATAAGAGCAGACAGGTTTTAAACTAGATTGATCATTTAGTTCATTTTTCTGCTAACTGTCAGGTGAGGGTTATAGACAAATGAAAGTTCACTTACAAGCAAGATATCCAAGTTGAAGTGGGAACAAAATTGTGTGATTCAATTATGTATAATGATATTGTTTTTAAACATTTCTGACTGAAAGTAGCCCATCTAAATATTGAATTTTTAAATATTGAGCAACATTAACCTTTGGCTGAAACAAGATAATATTTGTAAAAGTTCCTGGCACATATTAAGTGCTAGGTGAATATTAATTGTTTTCATGTTGTTTGGGGTCAAGGTCAGGAAATAGAACCACTGTGTTCTTTGTATCACAGCTCTTTTAGAGCCTGAACGCTGGGCAAGATGGACCCAGAATAGCATCACTGGTTTTCCTTTGTGTGATGATGTGAGGAAGTGTGGTCCAGAGGAGAGATTCCCAAACCTGGTCCTGCATTAGAATCATCTGAGCTGCTTATTTAAAAATATAGATAATTTCTCCTCTGGTTCCCCTTGTGATTATGATTCAGTATTTCTGGGGAGGTGCCAAGGCATCTTTTAAACACCATTAGAAATCTGTCCGGATGGCATTGTAAGTACCAAGCGGCACTGTGGTACATCTTCAGTTATTTTTTTCCTTCTTTGATTGTTGATTGTTGTTGACTCTCACAGACTCATGTATGGGTAGACTAGAGAACGTCTGGTTTGTTTTTTTAGTTTTGTCTGTGACTAACCAGCTCAACTTCTGTCAATTCCCTAAATTCCAAAACAAAATAAACATAAGGAATGATGAGATTTTGTGTTGGCCAGGTCAGAGAAAATGGCATCTCCCCTTTACTTCAGAACACAGTCTCCATGCCAAGAGCAAAGATTAGGTGTGAGGGGAAATCCTTAACTGGAAAGAACCATTTTCTTGTTGTTCTCTCCTTTTTTCCTCCCTGTTTTCATGTCCCAGAGGTCCATTGTTCCTATCAACTCTCAAAGAGGATTTTTATTGCAGCTCAAATTGCTTAGCAAGCAAGGTGCATGCTAGAATTCCTATAAGAAAGTCTTCTTTCTTTAGAGTCCTAGCACTTTCTCCCACTTCTGCCACCAGTTTTAGGGTGCCGTTGCCTTACTGTGGCCTCCCCAGCACTTTCTGAGTCATTATTTTCGGTTGGTCACGTGACCAAAACTGGTGCCCTGGCTGAAGCTGGCAAATGGCCATTGTGCTGAACATAATCGTTCCAGTAAAACATGGCTGATTAGCAAATAAATCTCCATACGCCTTTCTATTCTAATTTTGCTGTTAGAATTCTGGCCCCTCTCAGAGGTCACGCTAACCTAGTTAAGGCTCTAGGAGAAAATACTGTCGTTCCAGCTCATTGCATTTGCATTAAAATGTGTTTTCCTTCAGCTGACACGCTAACCATCAGCTCGTCATCTGCAACTTCTCGCAAAATCTGAACTGCAGGGCACCATCCGTTATTTAAGCTGGAATCGGGGAAGCTCAGCGAAAATATATGATGGGCAGCAAGACATGAAGGCCCTTAAAGTTCTAGCTCTGTGCACTTCACTCTGGATAAAGTAAAAAGATTTTGATGTAAAGAAGATTACTGCATAGTAAAGGATGCTAACTGCTTGGGTCCTTCCACTGTCGCATCCTGTAGAGATGATATGGTATTGCGAGAGCATGAATGTCAGAGTCAGACTTCCTGGTTGAGATTCCTGTTCTACTACTAGGAAACAGAAGGAGAGAGAAGGGAGTGAAAGAGCAGAGCAAAGAGACATGGTCCTAATTTCCTCATCCCTGTGTTGGCTAGCCCCTACCAGCAAAGTTTGGGAATTTGGGCAGGTTACTTAGCTTTTTTGTGCCACAGTGTATATTTCTATAAAACAGGAGTGTTAAGAAAATAGTACGTATATCACTGGGTTACCATGAGGCTTAAATGAGATCATTGCTGTAGAGTGATATGTTACATATGCTCAATCGATGTTAGCTATTATTATTATTTTACTATTAGTATTATGTATGCTCAGTCGATGTTAGCGATTTATTTATTTATTTTAACATCTTTATTGCAGTATAATTGCTTTAAAATGGTGTCTTAGTTTCTGCTTTATAACAAAGAGAATCACCTATACATATACATATATCCCCATATCTCCTCCCTCTTGCATACTCCTATCACCCTCCCTATCCCACCCCTCAGCTCGGTCACAAAACACCGAGCTGATCTCCCTGTGCTATGTGGCTGCTTCCCGCTAGCTATCTATTTTACATTTGGTAGTGTATATATGCCCATGCCACTCTCTCACTTCGTCCCAGCTTACCCTTCCCCCCGCCCCGTGTCTTCAAGTCCATTCTCTACATTTGTGTCTTTATTCCTGTCCTGCCCCTAGGTTCTTAAGAACCTTTTTTTTTTCCTATAAGATTCCATACCATATGATATTTGTATTTCTCTTTCTGACTTACTTCACTCTGTATGACAGTCACTAGGTCCATCCGCCTGACTACAGATAACTCAACTTCATTTCTTTTTATGGCTGAGTAATATTCCATTGTATATATGTGCCACATCTTCTTTATCCATTCATCTGTCGATAGACACTTAGGTTGCTTCCATGTCCTGGCTATCGTAAATAGAGCTGCAATGAACATTGTGGTACATGACTCTTTTTGAATTATGGTTTTCTCAGGGTATATGCCCAGTAGTGGGATTGCTGGGTCGTAAGGTAGTTCTATTTTTAGTTTCTTAAGGAACATCCATACTGTTCTCCATAGTGGCTGTATCTATTTACATTGCACCAACAGTGCAAGAGGGTTCCCTTTTCTCCACACCCTCTCTAGCATTTATTGTTTGTAGATATTTTGGTGATGGCCATTCCGACTGGTGTGAGGCGAGATACCTCATTATAGTTTGATTTGCATTTCTCTCATGATTAGTGATGTTGAGCATTCTTTCATGTGTTTGTTGGCAATCTGTATATCTTCTTTGGAGAAGTGGCTATTTAGGTCTTCTGCCCATTTTTGGATTGGGTTGTTTGTTTTTTTGATACTGAGTTGCATGAGCTGTTTGTAAATTTGGGGGGTTAATCCTTTGTCATTTGCTTTATTTGCAAATTATTTTTTCCCATTCTGAGGGTTGTCTTTTCGTCTTGCTTATGGTTTCCTTTGATGTGCAAAAGATTTTAAGTTTCATTAGATCTCATTTATTTTTGCTTTTATTTCCATTTCTCTAGGAGGTGGGTCAAAAAGGATCTGGCTGTGATTTATGCCATAGAATGTTTTGCCTTTTTTCCTCTAAGAGTTTGATAGTGTCTGGCCTTACATTTAGGTCTTTGATGCATTTTGAGCTTATTTTTGTGTATGGTGTTAGGGAGTGTTCTAATTTCATTCTTTTACATGTAGCTGTCCAGTTTTCCCAGTACCACTTATTGAAGAGGCTGTCTTTTCTCCATTGTATATTCTTGCCTCCTTTCTCAAAAATAAGGTGACCATATGTGCATGGGTTTGTCTCTGGGCTTTCTATCCTGTTCCATTGATCTGTATTTCTGTTTTTGTGCCAGTACCATACTCTCTTGATTACTGTAGCTTTGTAGTATGATCTGAAGTCAGGGAGGCTGATTCCTCCGGCTCCATTTTTCTTTCTCAAGATTGCTTTGGTTATTTGGGGTCTTTTGTGTTTCCATACAAATTGTGAAACGTTTTGTTCTACTTCTGTGAAAAATGCCATTGATAGTTTGATAGGGATGGCATTGAATCTGTAGATTGCTTTGGGTAGTATAGTCTTTTTCAAAACGTTGATACTTCCAATCCAAGAACATGGTATATCTCTCCATCCATTTGTATCACCTTTAATTTCTTTCATCAGTGTCTTATAGATTTCTGCATGCAGGTCTTTTGTCTCCTTAGGTTTATTCCTAGGTATTTTATTTTTGTTGCAATGGTAAATGGGAGTGTTTCTTTAATTTCTATTTCAGATTTTTCATCATTAGTGTATAGGAATGCAAGAGATTTCTGTGCATTAATTTTGTATCCTGCTACTTTACCAAATTCATTGATTAGCTCTAGTAGTTTTCTGGTAGAGTCTTTAGGATTCTCTATGTATAGTATCATGTCATCTGCAAACAGTGACAGTTTTACTTCTTGTTTTCTGATTTGGATTCCTTTTATTTCTTTTTCTTCTCTGATTACTGTGGCTAAAACTTCCAAAACTTTGTTGAATAATAGTGGCGACAGTGGACAACATTGTCTTGTTCCTGGTCTTAGAGGAAATGATTTAAGTTTTTCACCATTAAGAATGATGTTGGGGCTTCCCTGGTGGCGCAGTGGTTGGGGGCCCACCTGCCGATACAGGGGACACGGATTCGTGCCCCGGTCTGGGAGGATCCCACATGCCGCGGAGCAGCTGGCCCCATGAGCTGTGCCCGCTGAGCCTGCATGTCTGGAGCCTGTGCTGCGCAATAGGAGAGGCCACAACAGTGAGAGGCCTGTGTACCGCATTAAAAAAAAAAAAAAAAAAAAGAATGATGTTGGCTGTGGGTTTGTCATATATGGCCTGGGCTTTATTATGTTGAGGTAAGTTCCCTCTATGCCTACTTTCTGGAGAGTTTTTATCATAAATGGATGTTGAATTTTGTCAGAAGCTTTTTCTGCATCTATTGAGATGATCATATGGTTTCTCTCCTTCAATTTGTTAATATGGTGTATCACATTGATTGATTTGCATATATTGAAGAATCCTTCCTGGGATAAACCCTACTTGATCATGGTGTATGATCCTTTTAATGTGCTGTTGGATTCTGTTTACTAGTATTTTTGTTGAGGAATTTTGCATCTATGTTCATCAGTGATATTGGTCTGTAGTTTTCTTTTTTTGTGCCATCTTTGTCTGGTTTTGGTGTCAGGGTGATGGTGGCCTCATAGAATGAGTTTGGGAGTGTTCCTCCCTCTGCTATATTTTGGAAGAGTTTGAGAAGGATAGGTGTTTGCTCTTCTCTAAATGTTTGATAGCATTCGCCTGTGAAGCTATCTGGTCCTGGGCTTTTGTTTGTTGTAAGATTTTTAATCACAGTCTCAATTTCAATGCTTATGATTGGTCTGTTTATATTTTCTATGTCTTCCTGGTTCAGTCTCAGAAGGTTGTGCTCTTCTAAGAATTTGTCCATTTCTTCCAGGTTGTCCATTTTATTGGCATATAGTTGCTTGTAGTAATCTCTCATGATCCATTGTATTTCTGCAGTGTCAGTTGGTACTTCTGCTTTTTCATTTCTAATTCTATCGATCTGAATCTTCTCCCTTTTTTTCTTGAAGAGTCTTGCTAATGGTTTATCAATTTTGTTTATCTTTTCAAAGAACCAGCTTTTAGTTTTATTGATCTTTGCTATTGTTTCCTTCATTTCTTTCTCTGTTTTTTGAGGTTTTGAATTTTATTTTGTTTATTTTTTTATACAGCAGGTTCTGATTAATTATCCATTTTACACATAGTAGTGTATATATGTCAATCCTAATCTCCTAGTTATCACCCTCCCCCTCGCCACTTTCCCCCCTTGGTGTCCCTAGGTTTGTTCTCTGCATCTGTTTCTCATTTGTGCCCTGCAAACCAGTTCATCTGTACCAATTTTCTAGGTTCCACATATATGTGTTAATACATGATATTCGTTTTTCTCTTTCTGACTTACTTCACTCTGACAGTCTCTAGATCCATCCATGTCTCTACAAATGACCCAGTTTCATTCCTTTTCATGGCTGAGTAATATTCCATTGCATATATGTACCACATCTTCTTTATCCATTCGTCTGTCGATGGGCATTTAGGTTGCTTCCATGACCTGGCTATTGTAAATAGTGCTGCAGTGAACATCGGGTGCATGTGTCTTTTTGAATTATGGTCTGCTCTGGGTATATACCCAGTAGTGACATTGCTGGGTCATAAGGTAATTCTATTTTTAGTTTTTTAAAGAACCTCCATACTGTTCTCCATAGTGGCTGTATCAATTTACATTCCTTCCAACAGTGCAAGACGGCTCCCTTTTCTCCACACCATCTGCAACACTTGTTGTTTGTAGATTTTCTGTTGATGCCCATTCTAACTGGTGTGAGGTGATACCTCATTCTAGTTTTGATTTGCATTTCTCTAGTTATTAGTGGTGTTGAACATTCTTTCATGTGTTTGTTGACAATCTGTATATCTACTTTGGAGAAATGGCTATTTAGGTCTTCTGCCCATTTTTTGATTGGGTTGTTTGTTTTTTTAATATTGAGCTGAATGAGCTCTTTATATATTTTGGAGATTAATCCTTTGTCATTTGCTTCATTTGCAAATATTTTCTCCCATTCTGAGGGTTGTCTTTCGTCTTGTTTATGGTTTCCTTTGCTTTGCAAAGCTTCTGAGTTTCATTACGTCCCATTTGTTTATTTTTGTTTTTATTTCCATTACTCTAGGAGGTGGATTAAAAAAGATCTTGCTGTGATTTATGTCAAAGAGTGTTCTGCCTATGTTTTTCTCTAAGAGTTTTATAGTGTCCAGTCTTACATTTAAGTCTCTAATTTATTTTGAGCTTATTTTTCTGTATGGTGTTAGGGAGTGTTCTAATTTCTTTCTTTTACATATACCTGTCCAGTTTTCCCAGCACCACTTAATGAAGAGAGTGTCTTTTCTCTATTGTATATCCTTGCCTCCTTTGTCATAAATTAGTTGACAGTAGGTGCGTGGGTTTATCTCTGGGCTTTCTATCCTCTTCCATTGATCCGTATTCCTGTTTTTGTGCCGGTACCATATTGTAACTTTATATTATACTCTGAAGTCAGGAAGTCTGATTCCTCCAGCTCCGTTTTTTTCCCTCAGGACTGCTTTGGCTATTCGGGGTATTTTCTGTCTTCATACAGGTTTTAAGATTTTTTGTTCTAGTTCTGTAAAAAATGCCATTGGTAATTTGATAGGGATTGCATTGAATCTGTAGATTGCTTTGGGTAGTATAGTCATTTTCACAATACTGATTCTTCCAATCCAAGAAATTGGTATATCTCTCCATCTGTTTGTATCATCTTTAATTTCTTTCATCAGTGTCTTATAGTTTTCTGCATGCAGGTCTTTTGTCTCCCTCGGTAGGTTTATTCCTAGGTATTTTATTCTGTTTTTGCAATGGTAAATGGGGGTGTTTCCTTAATTTCTCTTTCAGATTTTTCATCATTAGTATATAGGAATGCAAGAGATTTCTGTGCAGTAATTTTGGATCCTGCAACTTTACCAAATTTATTGATTAGCTCTAGTAGTTTTCTGTTGGCATCTTTAGGATTCTCTGTGTATAGTGTCATGTCAGCTGCAAACAGTGACAGTTTTATTTCTTCTTTTTCAATTTGTATTCCTTTTATTTCTTTTTCTTCTCTAATTGCCATGGCGAGGACTTCCAAAACTATGTTGAATAATAGTGGCGAGGGTGGACAACATTGTCTTGTTCCTGGTCTTAGAGGAAATGATTTCAGTTTTTCACCATTGAGATATTTGCTGTGGGTTTGTCATATATGGCCTTTATTATGTTGAGTTAGGTTCTTCATTTATTTCTGATCTGATCTTTATGATCTCTTTCCTTCTGCCTACTTTGGGTTTTTTTTTCTTCTTTCCCTAATTGTTTTAGTTATAAGTTTAGGTTGTTTATTTGAGATGTTTGTTGTTTCTTGAGGTAGGATTGTATTGCTATAAACTTCCTTATTAGAACTGCTTTTGCTTCATCCCATAGGTTTTGGGTTATCGTGTTTTCATTATCATTTGTTTCTAGGCATTTTTTGATTTCCACTTTGATTTCTTCGGTGATCTCTTGGTTATTTAGTAGCATATTGTTTATTCTCCATGTGCTTGTATTTTTTACAGACTGTTTCCTGTAATTGATATCTAGTCTCACAACGTTGTGATCGGAAAAGATACTTGATATGATTTCAATTTTCTTAAATTTACTAAGGCTTGATTTGTGACCCAAATTATGATCTATCCTGGAGAACGTTCCATGAGCACTTGAGAAGAAAGTGTATTCTGTTGTGTTTGGATGGAATGTCCTATAAATATCAATTAAGTCCATCTTGTTTAATGTGTCATTTAAACTTGTGTTTCCTTATTTATTTTCATTTTGGATGACCTGTCCATTGGTGAAAGCAGGGTGTTGAAGTCCCCTAGTATGATTGTGTTACTGTCGATTTCCTCTTTTATGGCTGCTAGCATTTGCTTTATGTATTGAGGTGCTCATATGTTGGTGCATAAATATTTACAATGTTACATCTTCTTCTTCGATTGATCCCTTGATCATTATGTAGTGTCCTTCTTTGTCTCTTGTGATAGTCTTTGTTTTAAAGTGTATTTTGTCTGATATGAGAATTGCTACTCCAGCTTTCTTTTGATTTCCATTTGCAAGGAATATCTTTTGCCACCCCCTCACTTTCAGTCTGAATGTGTCCCTAGGTCTGAAGTGGGCCTCTTGTAGACAGCATATATATGGGTCTTGTTTTTGTATCCATTCAGCCAGTCTATGTCTTTTGGTTGGAGCATTTAAGCCATTTACATTTAAGATAATTATCAATATGTATGTTCCTATTACCATTTTCTTTATTGTTTTGGGTTTGTTATTGTAGGTCTTTTCCTTCTCTTGTGTTTCCTGCCTGGAGAAGTTCCTTTAGCACTTGTTGCAAAGCTTGTTTGGTGGTGCTGAATTCTCTTAGCTTTTGCTTGTTTGTGAAGGTTTTGATTTCTCCATCGAATCTGAATGAGATTCTTTCTGGGTAGAGTAATCTTGGTTGTAGTTTTTTCCCTTTCATCACTTTAAATATGTCCTACCAGTCCCTCTGGCTTGCAGAATTTCTGCTGAAAGATCAGCTGTTAACCTTATGGGGATTCCCTTGTATGTTATTTGTTGGTTTTTCCTTGCTGCTTTTAATATTTTTTCTTTGTATTTAGTTTTTGATAGTTTGATTAATATGTCTTGGCATGTTTCTCCTTGGATCTATCCTTTATGGAACTCTCTTTGCTTCCTGGACTTGATTGACTCTTTCCTTTTCCGTATTAGGGAAGTTTGGAACTATAACCTCTTCAAATATTTTCTCAGTCCCTTTATTTTTCTCTTCTTTTTCTGGGACCCCTATAATTCGAATGTTCATGCATTTAGTGTTGTCCCAGAATTCCTTAAAACTGTCTTCAGTTCTTTCCATTCTTTTTTCTTTATTTTTCTCTGCAGTAGTTACTTCCCCTATTTTATCTTCCAGGTCACTTATTTGTTCTTCTGCCTCAGTTATTCTGCTATTGATTCCTTCTAGAGAATTTTTAATTTCATTTATTGTGTTGTTCATCACTGTTTGTTTGCTCTTTAGTTCTTCTAGGTCCTTGTTAAACATTTTTTTTTATTTTCTCCATTCTATTTTCAAGATTTTGGATCATCTTTACTGTCATTACTCTGAATTCTTTTTCAGGTAGACTGCCTATTTCCTCTTCATTTGTTAGGTCTGGTGGGTTTTTATCTTGCTCCTTCATCTGCTCTGTGTTTTTCTGTCTTCTCATTTTGCTTAACTTACTGTGTCTGGGGTCTCCTTTTCGCAGGCTGCAGGTTTGTATTATTGGGTGTCTGCCCCCAGTGGCTAAGGTTGGTTCAGTGGGTTGTGTAGGCTTCCTGGTGGAGGGGACTAGTGCCTGTGTTGTGGTGGATGAGGCTGGATCTTGTCTTTCTGGTGGGCAGGACAGTGTGCGGTGGTGTGTTTTGGGGTGTTTGTGACCTTATTATGATTTTAGGCAGCCTCTCTGCTAATGGGTGGGTTTTTGTTCCTATCTTGCTAGTTGTTTGGCATAGGATGTCCTGCACTGTAGCTTGCCAGTCATTGAGTAGAGCCGGGCCTTAGCGTTGAGATGGAGATCTCTGGGAGAGCTTTCGCCATTTGATATTACATGTAGCCTTGAGGCCTCTGGTGGACCAGTGTCCTGAACTCAGCTCTCCCACCTCGGCATAGGCCTCACACCCGGCCGGAGCACCAAGACCCTGTCAGCCACACGGCTGTCCGGCTGTGTCATAGAGTCCCAGGAAGTACTCCTTGCCCCCTACGGTGATGCTGATGTGAAGTGGCATGAGGCTGGGACGATGTGGCCCCCAGCTGCCCACTCCTTTCTCCCAAGTCCTGTAGCCACGTTTCCCCCTTGAGGCTTGGGGCAGTAGGGAAGGCAGCTGTAGGAAGGTCAAGGAGGTCAGCCCTGGGTGCCAAGGGGGTCACGACTTTTATTAGTAACTATAACACACATACAGAACGGTTAATCCTTCATGTGTCTCAGTGATATAATTCTTTTTTTCTTTTTTTTTTTTGCGGTACACGGGCCTCTCATTGTTGTGGCCTCTCCTGTTGTGGAGCACAGGCTCTGGACGCGCAGGCTCAGCAGCCATGGCTCACGGGCTCAGCCGCTATGCGGCATGTGGGATCCTCCCGGACCGGGGCACGAACCCGTGTCCCCTGCATTGGCAGGCGGACTCTCAACCACTGTGCCACCAGGGAAGCCCTGATATAATTCTTAAAGACCTATTTGAGAAAAGATATCCAGGTGCTGAGACTACAACAGTAAATGAGAAGGGATGGTTTCTCCCTCTGCAAAGATTACATTCCAGAGAGACAGCCTGGAAGTTAAGTTACGAATCACTGCAGGTTCAAGAAGAGGTTCAAGAATGTTATAAATTTGTTTTTATTGATTGGGAGGTTATAAATTGCTTAGAACAATGCCTGATACCATATACTAAGCCTGTAATAGTTTTATTTATATTATTGTTGTTATATTAATGTAATTTCCATCTGTACTTACTTGTAGTATCTTGTTCAAACTTTATGACAGCCTTGTGAGAGGTTGTCTCACAAGGTGCTATGATTACAGTATGTTACCGATGAGGAAATCAAGGCTTGGATAGGTTAAGTAACTTAATGTCACATAGCCTTTATGTGACAGAACAACAATTTAAACCAGCTACATTGGCTCTTTTGGAATTCTTGTTTGCTTATTTGTCATAACCTGTGTCTCTCAAAGCAATTGCAGAGGTTTAAAAAGTCTGTTTTCCATCTTTTGACTTGTACATTCTAAATCATTCTCTTCTTTTATGGGGAGAACTGTCAAATATTTAGTGATGCATAGTGAGCTTTTGAAGGTCCTTGGCTCTAACAAGTTTCAGTGGACTGAATATTTGTGTCCCCCTCAAGTTCATATGTTGCACTCCTAACCTTTAATGTGATGGCGTTTGGAGGTGTAGAGCCTCATGATTAAGTCATGATGGTGGAGCCCTAATGAAAGAAGTTTGTGCCCTTATGAAAGAGACCCCAGAGCACTCCCTTTCCCCTTCTGCTATGTGAGGTTACAGTGAGAAGACAGCCATCTCTGAACCAGGATGTTATTTTCATCAGACACTGAATTTGGTGGTGCCTTGATTCTGGCCTTCCCAGCCTCCAGAACTGTGAGAGTTAAATGTTTGTTGCTTAAGCAACCCAGTTTATGGATTTTTGTTATAGCAGCTTGAACAGACTGAGACACAGATCTTTGTAGGGAAGGGGACCACAACATTTGGTCCCTAAGGATTCCCTGTGGTTTGAGCTCTCACTCATTATTACATGACCTTGAGAGTTATCTACCTCACTTCCAGACTTCAGGCAAGACTGTGTCTAATCCTTCCTCAAGAAAACATCTAATTTTAAAAAAATCTTGCTGACAAGGGGAATCTATACTCTCCCTTTATGAACTTTAAATAAACTTGGCCAAAAAAAAAATCAGAGTTGGAAGAAATTGTAAAGATCATTTAAACCAACTCCTCCAATTTGTATTTGAGGTGGAGACCCAGGGAAGGAATGGGAATTGCCCAAGTTTAACTACTGTACAGCATGGTGGCTGAGCATGTGGACTCTGGAGCCAGGTGGCCTGGGTTTGACTTCCAGCTCTACTGCCTCCTAGCTGTGAAACCTCTTTGTAAAATGGTGGTAATAATAGTACATACTTCAAAAGGTTGTTGTGAGATTAAGTGAGTTACTATATGTCAAGCACTTGGAACAGAGGCTGGCTGACAATAAATTATACATAAGTATTTACTATTCTTGTTGTTGACAGAACTAGGATTTGGGTCCACATTGCTTAACTCCCTGTTTAGTGCACTTTTTATTTTCTTAAACTTTCTCTGTCATGATCTTCTTTGCATCTAGCTGAGGTTCATCTTACTTTAGTTTGACCCCTGCACACTGTTCTGTTCTTAGTCTGGATATATTTTTAGTCCTTATGGATACTACCTTCACAAATTAGATCATGGGACTCTGAGGTCATATAGACCTAGGACTGAATTCCAACTTTACCACATATAGTTAGCCTCCTGTACCTCTTTTTTTTCATTCGTAGACTGGGGTTAAAGAACAGTACCTACCAAAGCTTCTGCACGACAGAGGAAACAATAAAATGAAAAGGCAACCTACAGAAGGGGAGAAGATGTTTGCAAACCATGTATTGGATATTATCT
Source organism: Globicephala melas (assembly GCF_963455315.2). Taxonomy (NCBI): domain Eukaryota; kingdom Metazoa; phylum Chordata; class Mammalia; order Artiodactyla; family Delphinidae; genus Globicephala; species Globicephala melas. The sequence goes on from NC_083316.1 coordinate 127,861,819, forward strand.
AAAATATATAAGAAACTCCTACGACTCAATAGCAAACACACACACACACACACGCGCACAAAGAATCGAATTTTAAAATGAGCAAAGGAACTGAATAGACATTTCTCCAAAGAAGACATACACATGGCCAACAGGTACCTGAACAGATGCTCAAAATCAGTAATCATAAGGACAATGCAAATCAAAACAACAATGAAATCTCACCTCACACCTGTTAGGATGGCTATTATACATATATATGTACATATATACATATATATATATATATATATACACACATACACACACATATAAACCTATATGTAGGTATGTTGGCAAGGATATAGAGAAAAGGGGACACTTGTACACTGTTGGTGGAAATGTAAATTAGTATAGACACAATTTACAACAAATTTGGAAAACATTATGGAGGTTCCTCAAAAAATTAAAAAGAGAAGTACTATATGATCCAACAATTCCTTTTCTGGATATATCCCCAAAGGAAATGATATCCGTTGAGGAGCTATCTGTGTTTGCATGTCCATCACAGCATTAGTCATAATAGTCAGGATGTGAAAGCAATGTAAATGTCCATATACAGATGAATGGATTTCTTAAATGTAGTATATACATAAAATGGAATATTGTTTAGCCTTAAAAAAATGGAAATCTTGCCTTTTGCGACAATATGGATGAACCTTGAGGACGTCACGTTACGTGAAATAAGCCAGTCACAGAAGTACTAATACTACAGGATGCCACTTACGTGATGAATGTAAAATAGTCAAACTCATAGAAGCAGGGAGTAGAATGGTGGTTGCCAGGGGCTGGGGGAGATGGAAATGGGGATGTCTTAGTTATAGGGTACAAAGTTTCAGTTGATGTATAAGTACTGGAGACCTACTCTACAGCATAGTACCTGCCTTAGTCTGTTCGGGATTCTATAACAAAATACCACAGACTGGTTAGCTTATAAGCAACAGAGATTTGTTGCTTATAGTTCTGGGAGCGAGAAGTCTGAGATCAGGGTGCCAGCATGGTCAAGTAAGGGGCTTTTTCCAGGTTGCAGACTTCTCATTGTATCCTCACATGGCAGAAGTGACTAGGGATCTCTGTGGTATCTATTTTACAAGAGCACTAATCCCATTCATGAGGGCTGCACCCTTATGACCTAATTACCTCCCAAAGGTCCCACCTACTAATACCATCACTTTTGGGAGTTAGGAGTTCACCATATGAATTTTTGGGGGGACACAAACATTCAGGTCATCACTGTTCCTATAGTTAATGATACTGTATTGTACACTTAATATTTTGCTAAGAGGGTAGATCGTATGTTAAGCATTTTTATCACAAAAAATAATGACTTATGATTAAGAGGGCAGGAGGAAACTTTTGGAGTTGAAATATTTAAGGCATAGATTGTGGTGATGAGTTCACAGGTGTTGTACTTATCTCCAAATACGTCAAGTTATATACATTAAATATGTACAGCTTTTTGTATGTCAATCATATCTCAATAAAGTGGTTAAAAGAAAACTCTTATTAGGGTTGCTGATAGGATTAACTGAGCAACTATTCATAAAAGCACTTAGCAGAAGCCTGATGCTTGTTAAGTCTTAATACATGGCAGTACATTATTATTACTATTGTTACAGCTCCTTGTGGAACAAATCATAGGAGTATTTCCAAGTCATAGGAGTATTTTCCTCATGCAGATTATCTGAATGGGCTGAATCATCAGTGAAAAGAGAGAATGAACAGCTCAAAAATAGGACACCTGAGAGAATGGAGCCAATATGACACTTGGGTGAGTTAAACTTATAAGCCTCAAGCATCAGACCTTGAACTAGATGATTCAGAATTTTCTGAGGATGTTAAAATATGGATTACTGGGGTCCCATCCCATATTTATTGAATCAGAATATCCTTCAGGAAGTAGGTCCCAGGAATATGTATGTTTTAAAGCTCCTTAGGTATACTTTATGGACTGCCAGATTTGGTAACCACATGACTAGGCTGCCACGTACATGGAGTGACTTACAGCAAGCCAAAAGATTGTCTTATATTATGATTTGTTTCTCTAATGACCTTCCATTTATACATCCATTCCTCCACCTGTTCACCTATCCATCAGCCAAACATGTGTTAGTGCCCAGGGTTTGCCTTATGACCTGCTACTGCTGTTGTTGATGCAAAGATTAATGATCAATGCTCTTAAAGAGTTGATAGTCTAAGAGATTAGATAAATTAAGTATAAATAATATATGATGAGCTATAAAGTGCTATAGGAGTTCATAAAATGAACACTTACTCCAGGTTGTGGTGGAAGAATCAGGAGAGCTTTCATTGTATTCAAGGGAGTCCTCTCCCCTGGGGTTTCTTCTTGGATTCAAGCTTCCCCTGCTCCTATCTGTTTGCAAGACTATGGTTTCTATAGCTTTCTGACTTACTCTTCACATATTAGATTAGAGTTACATGGTTGCTTACATGCTTTATTTATGTGCTGAGGCCCAAAGTGAAGGCTGCATCTTAATCACCATCTCTTCCCCCAACCTCCTAGCTAGGTGCCTGGCTCTGGTTGAATACCTGCAGGAAGTGCTCAGTAAATATTGAAGAAGTTGGGTTGTTGTAATGGATATGCAAAGAGGGGAAGCAATAGGAGCAAGCCTGGAGAGGCAGGCCTGGGGCCAGGTCGTGGAGCACCTGGAATTTGAGTCAGGTTTGGGGTTTAGTTTTTAAGGCAATGAGCCCAAGACCATTTTGGAAGTTACATCCATTGCCTATAAGAAAGGCAGAAAGGGCAAGAACTAAGGCAGTGTATCTCAAAGTGTGGCAAAGTACAGCGATGATTTTAGATATAAACTATGACGAATTACATTGAATTATGTAGTGAGCCTCTTCCCTTTTCAATTCCATTTCAACTCATCTGATTACTTCAAGGAGACATTCTCAATTGGGTGCTAGTATTTTAACACCTCTCTAAAACTTTCTAATCTACCCTTTGAACAAAGAGAAAACATACTTCGGCTCAGAGCCTTGGCAAGTATATTAGTTAGCTATTGTTATTTAATATGTATGCAACAAACATTCAAAAAAACGAAAAATCCATCTATGTCTTTCAACAATAAACCTTTATTTAGCTTGAGAGTCAGCCATTAAGGCCAGTGGTTCCTTTGGTCTTGGACTGGATTTGCTCTCAAGTTTTGCATTTAGAATCTCAGCTGACTCTCGCCTGGAGCAACTGGGCTGTACTTCATGCATTTCTCACATCCTTCCATTAGGCTAGCCTGGGCACATTCTCACCGCAGAGGAGTGATCCCAGTCACACAAGAGCTTTCATGCCTCTGTATGTGTCGAATCTGCTAACACACTCTTGGCCAGAGCAAGTTCTATGGCTGAATGTAGAATCAAGGAATGGAGAAGTGGACTCGCCTATTTAGTGAGAAAACTGAAATTCAAATGGTAAAGAGGCATGGATACAGGAAGGGCTGAAAGAATCATTAATGGTCTCAGTATATCTAGCATAGCAGGCAAGATTGTCTTGCTAGAATTTTGTAGCATGTTTTTCATTGTTATTTTTTTCAGCTTTATTGAGGTATAATTGACAAATAAAATTCTGAGATATTTAAAGGGCCCATTGTAGTGATTTGATATATGTATACATTGTGAAAGAATTCAGTTTATCTAGTTAACTATCACATCCATCATTTTACATATTTGTCTTTTTTTTTCTATTTCTTGTGAGAACATTAAGTTCTATTCTCTTAGCAAACTTTAATTATATAATATAGGGTTATATGCACCAGGGTATACATTAGATCCTCAGAATTTAATCATGTTTTTAAAAACAATTGAAGTATAGCTGATTTACAGTATTGTATTAGTTTCAGGTGTGCAACATAGTGATTCAGTATTTTTATAGATTATACTCCATTTAAAGTTACTACAAAATAATGGCCATATTTCCCTATGCTGTACAATATATTCTTGTTGCTTACCTATCTTATACATAGTAGTGTGTATCTCTTAATCACATCCTCCTACCTTGCCCCTCCCCACTGGTAACCACTAGTTTGTTTTCTGTATCTGTGAGTCTGTGTCTGTTTTGTTATAAACATTTATTTGTTTTATTTTTTAGATTCCATATATAAGTGATAACATAGAGTATTCTTCTTCCTGTGTCTGACCTTATTTCACTAAGCTTAATACTCATCCACATGGTTGCAAATGTCAGAATTTCATTCTTTTTTATGGATGAGTAATATTCCATTGTGTATATACTACAACTTCTTTATCCATTCATCTGTTGATGGGCACCTAGGTTGCTTCTATATCTTAGCTATTATAAATAATGCTACTATGAACATTGGGGTGCATGTATATATTTGAATTAGTGTTTTCATTTTCTTTGGATATATACCCAGGGGTGGAATTGCTGGATCATAAGGTAGTTCTATTTTTAGTTTTTTGAGGAACCTCCATACTAATTTCCACAGTGGCTGCACCAATGTACATTACTACCAACAGGGCACCAGGGTTCCCTTTGCTCCACATTCTCTCCAACATTTGTTATTTATGGTCTCTTTGATGATAGCCATTCTTAAATATGTGAGGTTTGTGGTTTTGATTTGCATTTCTCTGATGACTAGCCATATTGAGCATCTTTTCATGTGCCTATTGGCCATCTGTATGTCATTTTTGAAAAATGTCTATTCAGGTCTTCTGCCCATGTTTTAATTGTTTTTTTTTTTTAATTTTCATATTGAGTTGTATGAGCTATTTATATATTTTGGACATTAACCCCTGTTGGTCATATTATGTGCAAATATTTTCTCCTATTCAGTATGTTGTCTTTTCATTTTGTTGATGGTTTCCCTTACTGTGCAAAAGCTTAGTTTGGTTAGGTCCCATTTGTTTGTTTGTTTATTACTGGGGTATAGTTACTTTACAATGTTGTGTTAATTTCTGCTGTACAATGAAGTGAATCAGCTATATGCATACATATATCCCCTCCCTCTTGGACCGCCCTCCCACCCCCCCATCCCAGCCATTTGTTTATTTTTGCTTTTATTTCTTTTGTCTTAGGAGACAGATCCAAAAAATACTGCTATGACTTATGTCAGTGTTCTGCCTATGTCTTTTCTAAGAGTTTTAACTTTCAGACCTTACATTTAAGTCTTTAATCCATTTTGAATTTATTTTTGAATATGGTATAAGAAAATGTTCAAATTTCATTCTTTTATGTATAGCTGTCCAGTTTTCACAGCACTACTTGTTGAAGAGACTGTCTTTTCTCTACTGTATATTCTTGCCTCCTTTGTTGTAGATTAATTGACCATAAGTGCATAGGTTTTTTTCTGGGCTCTGTATTCTGTTCCCTTGACCTATGTGCCTGTTATTGTGCCAGTACTGTGCTGTTTCTATTACTATGGCTTTGTGGTATTGTCTGAAGTCAGGCAGTGTGATATCTCCACTTTTACTTGCTTTTTCTCAAGATAGTTTTGGCAGTTCAGGGTCTTTTGTAGTTCCATATAAATTCTAGGATTATTTGTTCTAGTTCTATGAAAATTGTCCTGGGTATTTTGATAGGGATTACATTAAATCTGTAGATTGCTTTAGGTAGTATGGACATTTTGTTTGTTTGTGTTTTTTTTGCGGTACGCGGGCCTCTCACTGTTGTGGCCTCTCCCCTTGCGGAGCACAGGCTCCAGACGCGCAGGCCCAGAGGCCACGGGTCACGGGTCACGGGCCCAGCCGCTCCACGGCACGTGGGATCCTCCCGGACCGGGGCACGAACCCGTGTCCCCTGCATCGGCAGGCGGACTCTCAACCACTGCGCCACCAGGGAAGCCCGGTAGTGTGGACATTTTAATGATTATTAATTCTTCTATTCCAAACCCACAGCTAACATCATACTCAACAGTGAAAAGCAGAAAGCTTTTCCTCGAAAATCAGGAACAAGACAAGGATGCGCACGCACTCTCACCACTTCTACTTAACATAGTATTGAAAGTCCTAGCTACAGCAGTCAGACAAGATAAATACATAAAAGACATCCAAATTAGAAGGGAGGAATTAAAAATGTCAGTATTTGCAGATGACATAATACTATATATATAGAAATCCCTAAAGTCTCCACCAGAAAACTATTGGAACTAACAAATGAACTCAGGAAATTTGCAGGATACAATATTAATATATAGAAATCTGTTGCTTTCCTATACACTGATAATGAACTATCAGAAAGAGAAAGCAAGAAAACAATCCTGTTTACAATTGTATCAAAAATAATAAAATACCTGGGAATAAACTTAATCAAGGAGGTGAAAGACCTATGCTCTGAAAACTATAAAACATTGATGAAAGAATTTGAATAATAAAATAAAAAATAAAAGAAATGGAAAGATATCATTATCATTATTATTATTATTATTATTATTTTTGCGGTACGCGGGCCTCTCACTGTTGTGGCCTCTCACGGTTGTGGCCTCTCCCGTTGCGGAGCACAGGCTCTAGACGCACAGGCTCAGCGGCCATGGCTCACGGGACCAGCCGCTCCGCGGCATGTGGGATCTTCCCGGACCGGGGCACGAACCCATGCCCTGCATCGGCAGGCAGACTCTCAACCACTGCGCCACCAGGGAAGCCCTCATTATTATTTTTTTTAAACTATCTTTTTGTGGGGAGTGTTATAAGTTTTCACTTATGGTAGTAATAAAAAGTTTTCTTTTAAAACAAATTTATTTGAGACAAATGTAAGCAGGTGTAAAGAAAAAGTATTTTTAAAAAGTAGCCCATGTGGTACACAGGTATGGCAAAAATGATCAGACAAAGAAAATGACAGGTTTGGAAAACTCTGAACCAGGATGATCGCAACTGGGACTCTGAACAGGGAATGTATAGAAGACGTGTTGCAGACTCGGCAAAATAAGCTTAATAACCACATAGGTTCAGTTGTGTTCGGTTAAATGAACATATATTAAGTGTCAACAGCCTGCCTGACACAGTGGCAGGAGCCAGAGATACAAAGATGAAAAACTAGAAGGCCTTGTCCTAAAGCAGTTTATAACCAAGTGGGTGAGAGACGCATAGCAGATAACTTGGATCTACTATGGAAAATTCTATATTTAGTGGACGTGCCCTGGGTACCTACAGAAAGGGCACTGAGCTTAGGCTGGGGAGTGGGCATTGGGGAAGGGTGACCAGCAAGTTCCCTGGAGAAGGCTCTGGAAGAATGAATACAGGTTTCTTGGTAAGATGAATGAGCAAAGGCGTGAAGAATGTGAAATATTCTTTGGGAAAGTTCATTCTTATTGAAGTCTGATGTTTGGGGCAGGAGAAGAGACTGAGGAATTGAGGGCAGCCAGCTAGTAGACAGCTCTGTTTGCTACCCTAGACAGCTTAGAATTTACCCTGTTATGGACAACAGGGAGTCAGTGATGGTTCTCAAGCAAGGAAAAGACATATATATGTATGTATTTATATTTATAATATATGTATTATATTTTATAAATAAATATATTAAATCACATTATACATATATAATATAGATTTATAATACACAAAACACATTTTTTTTCTTTTTTACAAAAATTCCTGGCAGGTGGTTTTGCCACTTTTGTTTTGTAAACTCCCAGTGACCAAGTCCTCATTATCCTGCAGTTGAGCCTGCTATAGTCCTGATTATAACCAGATAAAAAAGATAGACTTTGGGACACAAAATCGGAAATTAGGACCATGCAGTAATCCAGGTGAGGGACACAGAGGGACTGAAATGAGTAGGGAGAGTCCAGATGTAAAGAGAGAAGAGAACTCTTGGGTTAATGCTAACTGCTGTAAAAATGTGAATTGTGGTTGTGATTGCTTTAGAGCCCAAACTTATTGCATAAACAACTCCCAAACCACATAAATACCTATTTTTTCTTATAATTGGACAAAGCAATGCTGACACCCAGTGGCTGGTTCAGATTGCCTGCAGCTCCCAGAGAGAGGATCCCAAGGGCCAGAGATAGACGTCAGCTTGCCTGACCTGGCCCTCAGAGCATCCCAGAATCCTTCGCTGAAAGGGCAAGTCTAAATTCAGCTAGAAACGGCTGGCCATGTGATATGTTTGGCACCACACAAGGATGGTTCCTTGTGAGTTTAATGCAGACAAAAGAGCTAAATTAAACCTGCAGATGAGAACAGCATTGTATCAAAGTCAGCCCCTTCTAAAGCAGAGGCAAAGCAATTACCCTCACTCAGAGTTCCCGGGAGAGCGCCTATCCAAAGCACCAATAAGAAAATGGAATATTTAAAGGTCAGTTTTACAGTCAAATCAACACTCTGTTTGCATGGCTGTATTCCAGACTCCTTGCTTTGGATGGAAGCCACTCAACCCCTATTCCAACAGAGTCAGAATGTGTTAGAGCCACAAGAAACTTGACAGATCAGGTGGTAAAACAGGTCCAGGGAGGGGATATGAGTTTCCCAATGTCTCAGAGCAAACTAATGGCAGACTGCATGGGTTATGCAGCAAATATTTATTATAGTTCTGGTGGCTGGAATGTCCAAGATCATGGTGCTGGCAGTGTCTGGGGAAGGTTTACTTCCTGGTTCGTTAGGTGGCCCTCTTCTCACTGTGTCCTTACATGGTGGAAAGGGGTGAGGGAGCTCTCTGGGGTTTCTTTTATAAGGGTGAAAATCCCATTCATGAGGTCTCCACCCTCATGACCTAATCATCCCCAAAGGCTCCACCTCCTAAGACCATCACATAGAGGGTTAGGATTTCAACAAATGAATTTTTTTTGCAGGATGTTCAGTCCACAGCAAAGGCCAAAACTTGTTACCGTCTGTACGTTGTTGATGCCCGTCATCTACTTGATATCACTATTTGAACATCCCAGAGGAATGTTCAAAGCCAAACTCAAGATCTTCTACCCATAAAGTTGGTTTTCCTATAGTGTCTACTATCTTAGTAAATGACACTACCATCTACTGCACAAACCAGAAACAGCGGAGTTATCCTTGACTCCTTTTTCCTTATTCCTCTAATTCAAGCAACAGGCTTGAATATATCACTTCCCAGATATCCCTTATATTAATCCACTTCTTAATGTCCTCCGCACCCTTGCTCTTCCCCCTTCCTGCTTTTTTTCACTATAGCACTTATCACCATCTGCAACATGTTTTACTTGTTTGTTTATTGTCTCTCGCCTCCCTACCAGAATGTCAGCTTCCATGTCTGCCCTGGTTTATATCCCCCTGCCCCATCCTCAAATATACTCTATTATATTATACCCTATTCTTAGCTCTTATCAGCATCTGAAATTATATTTATTTGTTTAATTATGAGACTAGGAACCTCATTTATCTTGTACTTGGTTGTTGACTATTTTAGCAAGAAAATGTTACTGAGTCAAAAGAACAAAACTTGGGTCTGCTTGCCTGCATGGAGCAAAGCCAGTCTACTGACACTGGCTTGTGGTGAAGGAAAGTACAATGTTTATTGCAGGGCACCAAGCAAGGAGTCTAGGGAGCTAGTGCTTAAAAGGCCCAGACTCCCAAAGGCTTGCAGGGAAAGGTTTTTTTTGTTGTTGTTGTTTTTAAATTTATTTATTTATTTGTTTATGGCTGTGTTGGGTCTCAGTTTCTGTGCGAGGGCTTTCTCTAGTTGCGGCAAGCGGGGGCCACTCTTCATCGCGGTGCACGGGCCTCTCACTATCGCGGCCTCTCTTGTTGCAGAGCACAGGCTCCAGACGTGCAGGCTCAGCAGTTGTGGCTCACGGGCCTAGTTGCTCTGTGGCATGTGGGATCCTCCCAGACCAGGGCTCGGACCCATGTCCCCTGCATTAGCAGGCAGATTCTCAACCACTGCGCCACCAGGGAAGCCCCAGGGAAAGGTTTTTAAAGACAGCGTGAGGGAGAGGTTTGCAGGGTGCTTGATCAGCTTGTGAATATTCTTCTGATTGGTTGGTGGTGAGTTAATCAGGAGTTAACACCATCAACCTTCTGGTTCTAACTGGTCTGGGGTCTACGTGCTTACAGACAGCATACAGTTAACTTCTTCCACCTGGTAGAGGTTTCAGTATCTGCAAAACAGCTCGAAGGACATGGCTCAGAATATTTTTTAAACTTTTTTTTTTAATTGAAGTATAGTTGATTTACACTGTTATGTTAATTTCTGCTGTACAGCAAAGTCACTCAGTTATACATATATATGCATTCTTTTTTATATTCTTTTCCATTATGGTTTATCTCAGGATATTGAATAGAGTTCCCTGTGCTATACAGTAGGACCTTGTTGTTTATCCATCCTATATATAATAGTTTGCATCTACTAACCCCAAACTCCCACTCCATCCCTCCCCACCCACCACAACTGCAAATCTGTTCTCCACGTCTGTGAGTCCATTTCTGTCTTATCTACATAAGATTAGATTAACTGTTAATCTGTAGATTAACTTATCTACATAAGTTAATTTGTGTCACATTTTGGATTCCACATATAAGTGATATCATGTGGTATTTGTCTTTCTCTTTCTGACTTCATTTAGTAGGATAATCTCTAAAACCTTCATTTTAACATCAAAAACATACTGTATATTAAGTGGATAATGCACATTAAATGATACATTTCTATGGCTCTTAGTTATTTTATTTTTAGCTAATGTAAATGGTTTTATTAGACATGACACATGAAGACTAAATTGGATTTCATTCCTCTTTTTTTTTTTGAGGGACACAATTTAAAAAAACATTTTATTGGAGTATAGTTGATTTATTCAATACAATGTTGTGTTACTTTCTGCTGTACAGCAAAGTGAATCAGTTATCCATATACATATATCCACTCTTTCTTAGATTCTTTTCCCATATATTACCTATAGCCCTTGAGGAGGAACTGAAGGTCCTTGACTTTGTTTAATGGTTAAACTACTATTATTTTGTCTTGCTTGACTGTTTTCCTTTCTTTCTGTATTCTCTCACTTCTCTGATTAAGTTTACCTTTGGAACTCGGGGAAGGCCTAGGAGGCTCAAGATTTTCTACAGGCAGGAGGCAGGCAGAGGACATTGTGTGGGCGGTAGGGGTGTGGTGTCTGTACTGGGAAGGCCCCAGAGGATCCTGCTCGGTTACAAAAGAACTTCATCTGTTTGGTTCACTACTGTATCTCCAGTCTTAGACCAGTGCCCAGTACCAAGCAGGTGCTTGGTCCATGCTTGTTGAAGGAGTGAACATGCACATATATGTGCATGTGATGGGCCAGTAGTTCTTGGGGGTGGTGGTATCTAGTAGAGGATGAATAGGGTTAGCAACTGCCTAGTTATTGCCTAAAACCCAACTACCTGTGTCTGGTCATTTCAGTGGTTTATAACTATGGAAGCAAATGTTACTGATCTGACAAAGGACTCAAAAAGGCAGGCTGGTCTAATGGAGGAAAAAAACCCCTTATTTTAAACCTGGTTTCTGAAAGGGAGACAGGACACCTGGAAGACACAGTCTCAGGCTAACCCTGTCTGCTGCTTTTATTTTCTGCTACTTTCTATTACAGCCAACACCTGCAAGGAAGATGGTTTGTTACTGGTTCATGCCACAGTTTAGCTGGTCCTTGACTGAGTCCACTTATTTACCTAAAAAACTGAGCTGCTCTGTTCAAGGTGCTGTGGGGAGACAGATGGAAGGTCTCCTGCTTCCACTGTAGTTCAAGCCCTGACCCCACCTTTGCATTCTTCAAGTAGGAGTCAGAATGCTCTTACCCTCTCCCTCTCTCCTTCTCTCCCTCCCTCACTGGCTTAATACGTAAAGTTTATTTTTACTCCGTAACAACCCAACATTAGTGTTCCTGGCCAGCACGAGGACGCCTGTGAGATTATCTAGAGACCCAGACACCTTCCGTCCTGTAACTTTGACCTCTTTTAGGGCCTCGGGGACTTCTGCAGAGGGGGAAAGAATGGGGAGGATCGTGCATGGGAAGCTTTTGTGAGGCAAGTGCGCGATCTCTTTAAAATATAAGTTGTCCGGGATCTTACCCTGCCTACAACCTTCAGTGTCTTCCCACTTGCCATAGCATAAATTCCAGATTTCTTACCATGGCCCACAAGGCCTTACATCTCTGATCTCATTTTCCCTTTGTTTTTCCCTCCTCACTCACTCTGCTCCAAGACACACAGCCTTTTTTTCTTGTTTCTTAACATACCAAGCTTTGATCTGTCTCAAGTTCTCTGAGTTTGTTATCCTCTCTGCCTGAACGCCCCAACTCAGCATGGCTGCCTTCTCCCCTTGATTTAGCAGAACTCAGCTCAGAAAGGCCCTCTCTACCTGCCCTAATTAACGCCCCGTACCCCTTCCTCAAAGATACTCTATTTTATTGCATTCATTATTTTCTTCATAGCTCTTATCAGCCTCTGAAAATTACATGTATCTGTTTATTCATGACAGTAAGGATCTCTGTTGTATGTGATTGTCCATTTCTGTAGTTCAGAAGAGTATCTGGCACCTGGTAAGTGCTTAGGACTGAGTACTGAGTACTTACCCAGTGGCAAACACTCCTTGAACCACTGCATAACATTTAATTCTCACAACAACTCCATAAAGTCCCTACTATTACAATCCCTATTTCATAGAAGAAACTGAAACCCAGAGAGGTTAAGTAACTTGTCTAGGGTCACACAGGTAATAATTAAAAAGCTGGAATTCTGATTCTATGACCTTGACCACTGTATTGTATCACCCCCACTCAGAATCCTAGTTTTGGAACAGAATTTGGTGTCATCGGATCACTTCACCACCATCAAATGCATAGATATGCTCCATGACATTCCTTCTGAGGTTTCCTAACTTTTCTTGAGCATTCTGGGGCAGAGAACCCAGTTCATTATGGAATGTTAATTTCCCCTTCATATTGAGATATATCTGCCTCCCTATCACTTCTCCCCCAAAGTTCAAATTCTACCTTCTCCGCCCTCCGTGCCCTAGGGAAGCCCATCACCAGTGACAAGGTCTTCCTCTTGACACTTCTCTCCTCCCAGGTGAATAGTGCCAGCGTCACCATGGACATGGTTTATCTTCCTTACCTTGCAAGGAAGTGCAAATATCTGCCCAGGCTATATACAGGTGAACCCCTTCTTTGTTCCTGTACCTCTTTTGGGAAGCTCTGGACCAGCCATGAGTTAGTGGAGTTTCTATACCCATCACATCTGATTTCTCTGAATCTTGTCTCACAGCCAGGATGGCACAAAGGCAGTTCCTCTCCGGGACTGTGGGAGCTGTTATCTGCTGCTCCTTGGTTGATGTTATTAGCATTACAGCTCCCGTTTGTTCCTCCTTCACGGACTGAAATCACTAGTGTGGGAGAGGCTGATAAAGAAACTGGCTTATATATGCCTTTCCTTTCACGGCTGATATGCTTGTCCCTTGCGGGTTTTTTGCAGAATAATGGAATTGTGAAGAGAGGAGAAAAGTTATCATTGGGTTAGGGAGTATGGAGCAGCACTGTGAGGGACTGTGTGGGGGTTACTGATTCAGGGGCTGGAGGTGGGCAGCGTTTACAGACAGAGTAAAACGTTTGCCCAAAGAAGGCCACATCAGCTAGAGGTAAGACTAGCTGACCTGTGAACAAACACCAGTTTTACTTATTTGTTGTATGACTCAGGAAAGTTACTTTACCTCTCTGAGCCTCTTTAAAATAGAGGAGCAATACTTAGCTGACACAGCTGGCATGAGGTTTAATTATGCTTTTCTGTTTTGAGTGACAAGGGTCCTCCAGTGCATTAATTCAGATCAGTTGGACTCAACTAAGGTTTCTTTTGTTTGTTAAAAGTCTGTGTTTGTGGGATGTAAATCTCTATCCCAGGCATCTGGCTAAACCCACCTGTGAAATAAGGTGGTACTTTAGAGAGGTAGAAAAATTTTTAGTAATGACAATTGAATATTCCTAGTGCTTTACAGTTTTGCAAAATGCTTCACCATATGCTAATTCATATGACAACCCTATGAGGTAAGGATGCCAATTTTACATTTTATAGATGAGGAAACTAGGACACAGGGAGGCTCTTTAACTTGCCCCAAATCACAGTTATTGAGTGAGTGGTCACTATTTGAACCCAGGAGAACTGGACCAGGACCGTGCCTTGAACTTACGTCTTCTGACTTTAAACTCTGTTCTGGCTTTCCTTCATTGAACTGAGAGTCCTTTGCTGGACTTGTAGAAATCAACCTTGTATTACCTATCTCTGTATCTTCCACGTTAGTGCCTGGCGCACAAAAAGGCACCAAATAGGCATTTATAGAATTTTTAAAGTTTTAAGCAACTGAGGATAATAAATGGATTTTGCAGGAATGGGGTTTAATGAGCCCAGTGTATTAAATAAGACAACTTACAAATGAGGTCCTACGTACCCACCCCAGCACTTGCAGAGATTATTCATAACCCCATTTCTTAGCTTATTTGTGTCTTGGACTGGAACACTGGAGACTTTTACCATGAGAACAATTGTGGGGAAAAAAGTAGCTGGTCCAAAGAACCTGTGTTTTATAACTGAAAAAAGAGAAATGCTTAGGGAAGCAGCATTTAGTACTGGCAAAGGCGCAGGTGTGGGGATCAGTTTCTGGTTCAAGCCGTGTGGATCTTTATGGATTCTATACCTTTATGCATCTACCCATGACTCTAAGGCAACCAGCCTACCCCTTACCCTGCATGACTAGCACTAGCAACAACAGACTTCAAATCACCCCCTTTGTTTATTATCTTTCCTGACCTATCTCTTTTTACATTTCTAGCACTTTGCGTCCTTACCTGTTCCGAGCTGCCACAGCTCCTGACCTCTTACCTCATCTCCCATTCATGGCCTCCTCCTTGGGCCTGGCCCTTGGCACTACTTCTCTGGTTCTGACTTCTGGCTTCCCTGGTCAATTAGGATGAATTCTGGGATTTTTGTTTGCTTGTTTGTTTTGTTTTGTTTTGTTTTCTTTCCAACTGCCCTGAGAAACATACACTCTCATGAGAGTGATTCCCTTCAGTTAGTCTCATTTCTTCAAATTGGAATTGACCCTATGGAATCTTTTATTTCTGGTGTGTAATGATACTGTTCATTCATTCCTGTATTTATTCATTTCATCTTAGTCTGGTTGGGCTGCTATAAGAAAGCACCATAGACTAGGTGGTTAATAAACAATGGAAATTTATTTCTCACAGTTCTAGAAGTTGGACACCTGAGATCAGAGTGCCCCCAGGGTCACGTTCTGGTGAGGATACTTTTTTGGGTGGCAGACTACTGTCTTCTCGCTGTAACCTCACATGATGAAAGTGGGCAAGGGAGATTTCTTGGGCCTCTTTTATAAGGCCACTAATCCCACCCCAAAGGCTCCACACTCCTAATACCATCACCTTCGGGGTTAGGATTTCAACGTATAAATTTTGGGAGGAAACAGACGTTCAGTCTATGGGACCTTCATTTAATTGACCAATATATATTAAGTATCACCTACTTGCCAGGCACACCAATGCTGGAGTACCATGTGACTTGGACACAGTCCTTGCCCCATGGAGCCTAGCACCTAGAAGGGGGTGTGGTGTAGCATGGTGGTTAAGAGAATGTGGGCAGATCTGGATTCTAAACATGGCTCTGCTACTTGCTAGATGTATAACTTTTGTCATCTTTGTCAAGGTACTTAACCTCTCTGAGCCTGTTTCTCCATTTGTGAATGGGGATATCACCTTGTAGAATTATTGTGCTATTAAGTGAAATAATCTGTGTCAGATGCTTATTCCAGTGCCTAACACATATTCAGCGCTCAATCAACATTAGCTATTGTTTTTATTAGTGAGGGACAGATAAGTAAAAGATAATTAGAATATGGTGTGATCAATGCTGTGACAGGGAAAGCATAGGAGACCCTTATCAAGGTTTCAAAAGGCTTTCTAGAGAAGGTGACACCCAATTAATACCTTAAGAGAGAGCATGAATAGTGAGCTTAAGCAAATATGGAGCACTCCAGGGGGAAGAAACTGCACGTGCAAAAGCCTGGAAGAGAGAAACAGCACACAACCTCATGTAGCTTAGTATGGAGAGAGAAAGATTTTGAGAATGAGTGGGGAGAGATGAGGGTGGTGCCCTGCTTACTTCCTTTATCTTGACTCTGTTCTTCCTCCTGCCCCTTCCCAGGCGATGGCCTCATCTCTTTACCCTACTTTTCCTCTTTGCACAGCTGTGATTTGCTAGGGGCAAAAGATGCCCGAGAGAAAGTTGCTTCTCCTTGGTGACTTACTTACAGAATCGCTGATGCAGGTACCCCACGGAAAACTTGGAGCCATATTCTATTTCAAGACTTTCAGCCTTACACAGCAGATCCAGCTGCTGCGGTTTGCTCATTACCCATTAAGGGGACATTTGCATGGAAAGAAGTGATTCTCTTCACCTTGTTTCCCAGGCAGATCTGTCCTGCAGAGAGTAGGTTAGGAGAGTGAGCAAGAGGCCACTGAGACGTGCTTCCAACGGGCCCCTGGTAGAAACACAGAAAGTGAGGCTGGGAGACTCTTGTGTCTCATTTCCACTTTCCTGTGACACAGAAAATTGTGAAAATTCCAAACCTAGGTTCCAGGAATGGTAGGGTGTAGGGAATGGGTGCAACCGGTAAGAAGAGAATGATAGTGATGTTGACAGTGGGAGTATATTTGCAAAGCCGTTAAAATTTGCCTCTCTGATCTGCTATCAATGTCGCACAAATGGCATGTCTCCCTCTACTCCTCCTTTATGCACCCATGGCAGACGTTACTAGCTGAAGGCAGCACTTTTCTTTTACGCCCAGATAGGGCCTCAGAATCCTCCTAAACGTGTGCCTTAGAGATCCACTGTTGAGTGTGTGGAGTTGGCACTTGTAATGAAACATGTTAACTGAGCTTTTGCTTCTCTTTTGATTTGTGGGAAAAGTCAAACCCATCAAATAAAGCATTTTATCCAAGATAAATCTGCACATTAATGGCAGAGATTAGTTACAGTCTTGTGCTCCTGACCCAAACCCCCGAAAGGATTTGCTCTCTTTAAAAGCATCACAAAGGCCAGTTAACAATTCTTCTTTCCAAAGAGATGCCTTTATCATGCTGTTCTCCTGCTCAGCATCCTTCAGTAGCTCCCCATTGCCTGTAGAATAAGGTATAAACAACTTAGCAAAGCGTTCCAAATTTTCCATGTCCTGAGCCCACCTTTAGGTGTAATGGATTCCTGCCGCACCGTTCATACTTGCCCATCAATTCGTCTACCTATATCCTCCAAGCTTGGGTCAAGTGTTTCAGCTTTTCTGAAACCAGCCGATTTTAATCCTATTGATCTTGTTCCCCTGAACAACTCTAACATTTATGGTTCAAGCCACATCACTTATTGGAGTTCTAGAGATTTTAGTGGTTGAAAAATGACATCTGGACCATATTGCTCTAGATCCTAACTGCCCTGGAACACAAGAAAAGGGCAAGCTCCACCTAAGGGCGGACTTTTAATTTATGTTAACCCTTTCCACCTGCAAACAACAGCCCAGCTTTGGTCCCAGGGTTGGACGAATCTGATGAAAGTCCTACTGGCTTGAGGTGGAGTGAGAAGGGAGTAGTTAGTAAGCAAGGGTCCTCTGTTCCCTAGAGGCCTTCATTTAGTACATGTTGTCTCTTTTTTTCCCCCATGTTCTTTTTTTCAGCCTATGCGTAGGGCAGTATCTCATTAATTAGTTAATTAATTATTTATCAAGCACCTTCTATTTGTCAGGCACTATTTTTGGGGGCGGGATTTGGGAATACAAAAATAAGACAAAGTCCCTCCTCTCATGGAGCTTGTATTCAGATAGGGGAGAGAGACAAGACACAAGTAATACATAAATAATGCCTTTCTTGTCTAGCACATTCTAGGGGAGCATAATATGTACTCAATAAACCCTAGTTACTTTGGCTTACTTATTTAGATTTGTGTCTTTTTGGTGTGTGCTCATTTATTCAAGTATATTGGTTGAATGTTGAAATAGTCAAGTATCTTTTTTTTTTTTGCTGTACGCGGGCCTCTCACTGTTGTGGCCTCTCCGGTTGTGGAGCGCAGGCTCCAGACGCGCAGGCTCAGCGGCCATGGCTCACGGGCCCAGCCGCTCCGCGGCATGTGGGATCTTCCTGGACCGGGGCACGAACCCATGTCCCCTGCATCAGCAGGCGGACTCTCAACCACTGCGCCACCAGGGAAGCGCAAGTATCTTTTTAATTGCAGTCAACGAAGATGGTCCAGAAGCATGGGATGTAGAATTATGTAGCCTAGAGTCAGTCGTATATTTCTAAGTACAGCTACATTTAGAGTATTCTTCTCCGTGCTGGACACCACATTGGCAGTCTACAGAGGGTCTGACAGAGGGTAACTAGGTTGGTATGAGGTCTTGGCATCATGTTACCTAGAAAACCTTTGAAGAAGTGGAACTGTTTTGGAGAATAGTCTAGGATTTTGGTTGGAAGGTGGGCAGTGGTGGTTGATTATTTGTTGTAAACCCTTGAAGAGCTAATATATGTCCAATTTGAATATGAATAATTTTTTTTTTCTGTGCATCCCAGAGGATAAAACCAGTACCAATAAAAATACCAGGAGGCAGTTCTAAGTTCAATTTAAGTTGTTCCCAAATGGGTTACACATACAACTCCAGTCTTGTGTAGAAGGAAGCTCCCTGACCCTGGAGAAGTTCAAGCAGAAGTCGTAGAGTTTATGGGGTGGACATTCAAACATTAAGAAGATGTTTGTACTAGGCTATCTCCGACAGCTGTGTTAACTTTATATCTAATAGTGATTTCTTATAGGGACCACTATTCTGTTTTATGGGCTAGAAAGAATTTTCATGTAAAGTATCGATTTGATCTTTACAAAGGACTGTGCTCAATATAATGGTTAGTACTCTAAATTGAGATCTTCACAAAGAAAAGGTCTGCACCATTCCCATTTTACCGATGCGCAAACAGACCTCAGGAGTCCCGTCATCCCTGGCCAAGCTGAGAAACTATGGTATATGGCTTTTGACCCCACAAATAGTTCTCTTCCTCCAGAGTTTAGCCATGCTTGTTGATTCATCTTACAAATCGGAAATGACAGGATAGTGGTTTGTAGCTACTTTGTGCCCTGTATATCCCTGATTTTCTTTTTTGAGAGAGCCACTGTTGCATCATCTCTGATTTTCTATTTCAGTACCTATATGTTTCTTGCTGCTTTTGACTTTTCCTTTCCACATTTGAAACATATATGTATATGCATATGTGTATGTGTATGTGTGTGCATGTTTCCTCTCTACAAGTTACCAGGCACATGAGCTGGTTGATCTCAGAGGTAGCTCCTAAGGGGCTAAAGGTTATGGAATTATTTACATGATGCCTGGAGAATTTCATCTTTGTGTTTTATTCTGAGCTGTACCTTCTTTATCTATTCAATTCCAGTTCATCCTTCAAGGTCCTGCCTAAATCTCACCCTTTCCTAGAAGCCTTCTATAACCTCAGATCATGAAATTTTCTGCCTTATTTGACCACTGGTAGCATTTATTGTATATTCCATTCATTTTGTCTTATTTAATTTCTATTTTAAAATTGCCTCACATTGGTAACTTACCTGTTCCTGCTTAGACTATGAAATCCTCAATTGTACATTTTCCCCTTCCTTTGTATACCCCAAATCTCTTGCCACAATGTTGGGCACCACAACATCTGATGACTTTGAATTCACCTCTATGGGCTTCAGTCTTCTCATTGTTGATATGTTAAAACATATTTTCCATTTACCCTTAAGAAAGCAGAGGGAGCAGAGGAAGCTTTGGCTCTGGGACGCAAAGATCTTAGAAACTTGGCTCTGCCTCTTTCTAGAAATATGACCTTGGGGAATGTTCTTCACCCCTCCAAGCCTTACCTGTAAAGTGGGAATCATGACAGTACCTACCTTCAAAGGACATCATGAAGGTTACATCAAGAAACGAGTGCAATTTTTGCACATGGTGCCTGGCACATTGTTAATATACAATGAATGTTAGCAGTTATTGTAAGTGTTATTATTCTTACCATAGAATTTGTCAAATAAAATGACCTGGATTTGTTTAAATGATCTGGTGTGCAGACTCTAGGGATATATAACTAGTAAATCAAGAGCCCTGTTTTAGGTGTGTGTACATTTGTATGCTTGTACTTATTTATTTATACCTAGCCTTGTCCTACAAAAGGGCATAAGGCAGCTTATCCACATGCATAGAATATAGCAAAGTAAAGTAAAATTTAAAATAAGAAAAACAATGCAAAAGGAAAACCAGGGAAGGGAAAAGCAAAACTTGGAAATGAGGATAGCATATAAAATATATGCCATGAAATATTTTACCCCTGATGGAGGTGAGCTATAAACCTGCTCTTAAGTTTCTGAGAAGCAAAGAGTAAAATGAGATCAGTTAGTTACCCAGTTTACAGTGCACAGAAGTTAAAAACAGTCAAACTGCTTATGAAAAGTGTTAGATTTTTCCTTGTGGGATTGGAGAAGATTCTTTCATGGTTCCAAGAGAGCTGGGCAACGTAATGTGCGACAGACATCCTGTGGTGATTTAAAAATATGCCCACAAGCTTTTTGAGATTCCTCTCTTCCAAAGAGGGAGGTTCTAGTTCTCCCCTTATTAATTGTGAGCCTTCTGACATTAGGACAAAAAAGGCATTGTGACTTTCTCCTTCTCTCCCGCCACCAACCAGGATCCCTCACTCTAGGGGAAGCCAGCTGCCATGTGGTGAGGATGCTCATGTAGCCCTGTGGAGGGGTCCTTGTGATGAGTGACTGAGGCCTCCTGCCAACAGCCATGTGAGTGAGCTGTCTTGGAAGCAGATGCTTCAGCTTCAGTTAGGCCTTCATGTGTCTACAGCTCTGCCTGATAACTACAATCCTATGAGAGACCCTGAGCCAGAGCCACACAGCTAAGCTGCTTCCAGGTTCCCTACCCTGTGAAGCTGGTGAGAGACTACATATTTGTTGGTTCAGGCTGCTAAATTTTGAGATGTTTTGTGACACAGCAATAGATAACTAATACAATTCTCAATACCTCTTCACAGTGATCACAGTGAGGAATTTCAAGTAGTTGCTTCTTGTGGTGACCCACAGTTTATGATGAGTGCAAGTTGTGTGCAAAGCAGTCAGGGGTCAGGCAGACATAGAAAAAAGCTTACAATTTTGTAGGAGGATACAGACATACAGATCATCAAGTGTAATGTGAGGAGGAATGGATACGTCTAAATGAAACTATACAAGTAACAAGCTCTGGGAGCTCAGGACGAAGCCCTTAATATTGAAGATTTTATGGAAGAGGTGACACTTGGGTTGGGTGTTGCAGAACTGTATATTAGTTAGGACGCCTTTGGTTACAAACACACAACCGCCCTGTCTTACGTAAAGTTCCCTAGGAAACAGAATCAGATGACGAAGTGCACATAGGGAGTTTCCTGGAAACTCTTGTTGAGGGTAGAGCCTGTGAGGCAGTAAGGGAAGCAGGATGAGACAGAAGGAGGTGTTAACACTGCAGTTACGCTGCAACAGAAGCTTCAGTCAATTCCGTGGGAGACTGGATCTGGGATAGCCTTTCCGAATTGTCTGGAATTGAGACAAAGGGTTTATGTACCCTTGCAGTGATCAGTCATCAGAAGAAGTAAACTACTTCTGGGGAGGAAATATAACCTTGGGTGAGACACTTTCATTCAGTTAAGGGCAATTGCTGGACCATCAGTAGGCAGCATTTGTCCACTGATGGAATGAGTGCCTCAAGCCTAAAGGGGAATGAGGGTGGCACCCCACAGCATCCATTCTACCAGCTTACACTGACTTAGGCGATTATCATCCCAATCATCATTACTATCATCATTGTCATTATTTATTGGCTCCCAGATAAAAGCCAGTGGATAGGGCTAGTTTCATGCACGGTGGATTCAGAATCTCAAACAGTATTTTCCATAATACGTCTTCTTTTCTGGTCTCTGTTTTCCTTTCTTTTGGCTTCATTCACACTCCCAAGTTGTGGCAGAGAAAGCTGCTGTAGGCCTAGGCTTACATCTGCTCTCCTAGCATCTCAGTGGAAAGTGCTATCTTTCTTATAATTTCTAGCAAAAATTCTGGGCTGTCACTGGCCCCCCTGAGTCACCAGCATATCCCTGAACCCATCCGGTGGCTAGGTGACTGTGGATTTTGACTGACCAAGGCTGGATCATGTATCCATCCCAGAGCCAGAGTGGGGTCATTCCCACACAAACCACATGAACTTAATCCCAAGAAAGACTGGATTCTCAAAGGGAAAATTGGAGTTTTGTTACCCCAGGCTGACAAATAGAAGTCTTCCATAGGTAGGTGGAATGTCAATAGGAAGTAAAAGGAGAGAAGGTCCTTCTCAGCTAAGGAATTAGCTTGAGCAATGACATGGGAGTGTTAAAGCATATGGCTTGTTCAGTGACTGGCATATAGCATATATTTATGCATAAACATATTTGATATATAAAAACCTGTCTCCCCTGATACAGATATAGACCCATACCCCTTTAGTCAAGGGAAAAAGAATACATTGGAAGTGATAAATTATTCAGGTCATATTTCCATATGCACAGAGTCCAATCACAAGAGACATTGTACTCCTTTGGGAAGCCTGTCTGAAAGATGATGGGCTGAGCGAAGGAAGAGGGAAGGAAGAGAGAAGAAGAATGAGGTCTGGCAGGTTTTGCTCTCAGCTGGAGCGAAGCTGAATGAGCCACCAGTTTTCCCTGAGGCCATTCCATCATGACCAAAGTGGCCTGGATTGGCCGCAGCAGCCTGGGCCGTCAGCTCTGAGGCACATGATGACAGAGTGTGGACCTGATAGGAATTTGTGTTGCTCTCTGAAGGGTGGCAGTTTTGGTGATTACCAGGGCAGCTAGGAGTGAGGAGTTTTTTGGTATAATCAAAAGGTCGTGGTGCCTGGGAGAGAGCTGGGCAAGGAATTGGGACACCTTTCCTGGGCTGCTAGCATGTTGTAGCGATGCAGGTCAGGTACCCATGAAAAGACAGCAACGCATTCTCAGAAGGACCACTCCTAACTCTGTGTCTGGGTACGAGGATGCATAGAAGGTGTGTTTTGATAGGTATGGAGGTGGCATACCTCTCAGGGGCAGTGAACGGAGGCTCCAAGGGGAGTAGGTGGGCATACAACATGGAAGTTTGAGTTCAGTAAAGTCAGATAATGTCTGACCTTACTAAGAGAGATCAAAGAGACTTTAACCGGGACATTGACTTTACAGAATGAAAGCATTTATCTTTACAGAGATAATCTGGTTATACCATGTCATCTGAAGAATGAGAAGAAAATTAAGCCTGAGTAGGTTATATTTTTTATGATTACATAAAAAGATATTAACAAATATGGTTTGCATTCAATCTTTCTTTTATCAAAGTATAGTTGATTTACAATGTTGTGTTAATTTCTGCTGTACAGCAGTGACTCAGTTATACATATATATACATTCTTTTTCTTATTCTTTTCCATTATGGTTTATCACAGGATATTGAATAGAGTTCCCTGTGCTGTACAGTTTTTCCATTCCATATACAATAGCTTACATCTGCTAACCCCAAACTCCCAATCCATCCCACCTCCACCCCCCCCACCCCCACCCCCCCCCCCCCGCCGTTGGCAACCACAGGTCTGTTCTCTATGTCTGGGTTTGTACTCAGTCTTATAACTTTGCCTTCCTTGATTTGAAAGTAACTTTTCCCATTAGGGGATCAGATGGTACAGCTCAACCAAGTTAATTCATACTTCCTGAACAAACGAACACACTTGACAAAAAACAGAAAGTTATAGAAGAGAAATTAAGGGGAGAAGAGTTAGCTGGGCAAGTATATGGGCTAGAAGGCAGTTTTCTAAGAGAGGTGGAAGGTGGGGCATGTCTGTACCAGAAAGATGCAGCTAATTCACCCAAGTGATGAGAAGCAGTATGATGTGATCCTGGAAAGATCACCACACACCAGTTTCCCAAAATATTTTTATGAAACCCAAGTCCTAAAAAAATTCTCTAGTCATTTGGGAAATACATTTATCTCACTCTGGAAGATTCACAGGGAACATTAGCTTATTAAAAGCTCTGAGAAGTTCTGCAGGAAACAAAACTGCTTAACTATTTAATCAAATGTTTCTTAAACACCTTTGAATTCCTTTTCATTTTTTGTTTTTTATTCATAACACTGGTCAACATCCTATAGAAAGTGCTTTGAAAGATGCTATGACAGATAAATTGTATGACTTTAGGAATTTCTCTCTTAACCTCAGTCTTTCCCTATAATATTAATTAGGTTAAATTTATTTTATTGAAGTATAGTTGATTTACAATGTTGCATTAATTTCTACTGTACAGCAAAGTGATTCAGATATATATATATATATATATATATATACACACACACACAATCATTTTCATATTCTTTTCTATTATGGTTTATTGCATGATATTGAATATGGTTCCCTGTGGTATACAGTAGGACCTTGTTGTTTATCTATCCTATATATAATAGTTTGCATGTACATAATTAGGTTAAATACTTTCTCTAGTTCCCTCTGAGCTCCTTTGATCCTAATTATTGCATATTAGTGGTAGGATTAAAACTAGAAGCAAGGAGGCAGGTGAGCTTCTCTAAGCAATCATCGTCTCTTTCCTGGATCACTGCCATAGCTTCCTCTCTGCTCTGCCACTTTCAATCTTGTCTCTCCCCAAACTATCCCCTCTACTGCAGCCAGAGACACCTTCTAAAATGCAAATAAGATTATGTGTCACATCTTTGCCCCAAACCTTTGAGCTTCCCTCCAGGCTCTAAGGCAGACCCTTGAGACTTTGCATCATACCAGAAAGCCTTTGCTAAATATCTCACTAGCTACCAATACCCAGTGAAATCAAACATTTTTTAGGTTTAAAAAGAAAAACACCTTATTGTTTAACAGAAATGGAGGACATCAGAAAGAAAAGATTCCTAAGACAGCCTGAATACCCAAAGAGAAATATGCAGACCACGTTGGAACTTAGTAGAAATGCTGGGGCTCAGGCCCAGCTCAGCCCTTCTGAATCAGAATTTGCATTTTAACAAGATGATTTGTGTGAACAGGACAACTCGAGAGGCACTGTCTTAGAGATAATCCAAGTCATCGTACAAGTCCTTAACGGTAGGGACAAAGGCACAGCCTTTGGAGTCAGGCCTGGCTTTGAGTCCAAACTGTGTCGTGACCTTAGGCAAGTTCTTTAGCATGTCTGAGGCTCAGTTTTCTCATCTGTAGAATGGGAGATTAAAAAAACTCAAACTACTACCTAGCTCACAAATACATTAAATGATTATAATCATTTAATTAAATGATTAAATGATCCTTTAATTAAAGGATTAAATGATGTAATATTAGAGACAGCCTTTGTCACTGTGTTGACATACAAACCTTAATACAAGTTAGATTAATATATTGGGAAGCTAATAAGCTCATAGAGGCCCTCCGCCATGTGGCATCATGGTCTAAAGGTTAGAACAAGGTAGAGGTGAGACAAGGGTATGAAAAAGGGGTAAGCTTTATGGACTCATTCTCTAAGGAGTTACTGAGCACCTACGATGAGCCAGGCCTCTGGAAGGAGCTAGGGTTACTGTGGTGAGCAGGGCACCGTCCTTGCCCTCATGAAGCACACAGCCTGTTATGTCAGAGACATCAATCGGCAGGGAGCATGAGTGACACTGAAAATAGACTTGGCCACGCTCTGTCCTTGCTTGGCACAGATCTCGCTGCGGCAGGGCTGTGATTCCAGCTGATCCTTCTAGCTGGCTCTTGATTCTCCGAAGAATTTCTCCTTGGGGAATTAAAAAGAGTCTCATTTTGCCCTCTCCCTCAAGGTTTTATTTTGTCCATTTGGAAGGGGAAAAATACCCATCAGCTCTTTTAGGTGGAAAATATCTTTTTTCTTATTCCTATGTGAAACCATGTTTTTTTCCCAGGGCTTTCTGGGTCACTGAAACCTCAGCACGTGTCAATTCGTCTCAGACTCTTGGGTGACCCCTTCATTTGCCGAGCAAGCTTTCCTGTGTACACAGGGCTTGGCAGCCTCCAGGATGATTTTTCTAATAAAGACATCTCTCTTTCCTAGCTTGGCAGAGATGGGAGTCCTCCGTGGGTAAGGCTTGAAGAGAAGGGGGGAGTGAGGCAAATGTAGGAATGATCTCATTGCCGTTTCTTCCCTACCCCCGGCTGCCCTCTGAATTTTCCCATGAATTGGTAAAAGTTCCATGAGTTTTGATATGATAAAAAGTAATATTGGCATGAGGAAGGTAAAAAGAAACTGCTGGCTGATTTCTATAATTTTGATGTACTTTAAGCAGTAGTATTTATATAGGAAAGCTTTGCTGGAATTTTCCAGCTAACGCTTTCAGGAGAATAGGGACTTGTCAGTTGGAGATGCTGTCTTGGGTGCCCTGGGACTCTGGTGGTGGTGAGAAACAGCTTTGTGAGGGAGCCTGGAGGAATACAACCATGTGTCTGAGAGAAGGGCTACCCCAGGCCAGAGGAATGGAATTCTGTTTTAAATGAAGCCAACTCTCTCTCTCTCTCTGTGTCTCTCTCTGTCTCTCTCTCTCTGTCTCTCTCTTGTTTTAGGATGTCCCCATGTTTTTTTAAATTTAATTTTATTTTTTCTGGGCTCCATTTTTATTTCTTTCTTTCATTTTTTAAAATTGAAGTATAGTTGATTTACAATGTTGTGTTAGTTGAAGGTGTACAGCAAAGTGATTCAGTTATACACATATATTTATGTATATTTCAGATTAGTTTCCCTTATAGGTTATTACAAAATATTGAGTATAGTTCACTGTGCTCTAAGTAGGTTTTTCTTGGTTAGCTATTTTATATATAGTACTGTGCCTATGTTAATCCCAAACTCCTAATTTATCCTCCCCCCCCCACCTTCCCCTTTGGTAACCATATGTTTGCTTTCTATGCCTGTGAGTCTATTTTTGTTTTGTATATAAGTTCATTTGTATCATTTTCTTAAGATTCCACATATAAGAATTATCATATAATATTTGTCTTTCTACTTATGACTAATTTCACTTAGTATGATAATCTGTAGGTCCATTCATGTTGCTACAAATGGTATGATTTCATTCTTTTTTATGGCTGTGTAGTATTCCATTGTATAAATATACCACATCTTCTTTATCCGTTCATCTGTGGATGGACATGTACGTTGCTTCCATGTCTTGGCTATTGTAAATAGTGCTGCAGTGAACATTGGGGTGCATGTATCTTTTATTGAAGTATAATTGATTTACAATACTGTGTTCGTTTCAGGTGTACAGCAAAGTGATTCAATTATATATATATATATATTTTTCATATTACTTTCCATTATTGGTTATTACAAGATAGTGAATATAGTTCCCTGTGTTATGCAGTAAATTGTTTTTGCTTATCTATTTTATGTATAGAAGTTTGTATCTATTAATCCCATACTCCTAATTTATCCATCCCGCCCCTGTCCCTTTCTTCTTTGGTAGCCATAAGTTTGTTTTCTGTGTCTGTGACTCTGTTTCTGTTTTGTATATATAGATTCATTTGTACTATTTTTTAGATTCCACATGTTAAGTGATATCATATAATATTTGTCTTCCTGTCTGACTTACTTAGTATGATATTCTCTAGGTCCATCCATGTTGCTGCAAATGGCAGTATTTCATTCTTTCTAACGGCTGATTAGAAATGGAGTAATATTCCATTGTATACATGTACCACCTCTAAATGAAGCCATCTCTTGAATGATCTCTCCGCGGAAATCACGTAGAGGACTTACGATTGATTAACAAGAGCAATATATTCTTATTCTGATAAAACAAAAAGCAGTGAGGATTGGACTCGGAGGCTGAGCTGAGACCTGAGACATTGTGGCCTCTATATATACTGCCAAATATAAAATAGATAGCTAGTTGGAAGCAGCCACATAGCACAGGGTGCTTTGTGACCACCTAGAAGGGTGGGATAGGAAGGGTGGGAGGGAGACACAAGAGGGAGGAGATATGGGGATATATGTATATGTATAGCTGATTCACTTTGTTATAAAGCAGAAACTAACACACCATTGTAAAGCAACTATACTCCAATGAAGATGTTAAAAAAAAAAGAAAGAAATGGGACGGCAATGATTGTTCACTTCATTGAAACAGCAAACACAGTGTGTGGGTGCCTTGCCAGCATCTGCCCAAATGTGTTTCTTTTCTCCTCTTCTTCCCTTTTAATTTTTAAAAAAATTTCCTTGGAATCTCTGGTTCATCTTTTGTTTATAATTGCTAAAGATGTGAAGTTCTTATTTGTATGATTTTAGTTGTGAGATTTGAGAACAAACGCTTAATCTTTTAAAAGCCTTGGTTTCTCCATCTGTACAATGATTAGCTTGCATCGGATTATGTCTAAAGCTTCTTCCGACCTAAAAGTCTGATTCCCAAGGATGCCACATCATTTGATGACTACTTGCAACAGGTTGGCAATTAGCAATTAGCTGGCAGCTAAAATAGAGTGTGAAGTTGAAAATAGCTGAGATCTGAAAAATACCTGTTACCTTTTAAAACGATATGAGCCATGCTGCACTTTTGTCTTGGTCGTGTGTGTGCTTGTGTGTGTGTAATTGTAGACATTACTGAAAAGTCTACATGGAGTTGGGGGATGATTAACCAACAATGTAAGGTAGGAGGGAAGAATACCTACCATGATGCCGTTATTCCTCTGGGCACTTCTGATGCTCAAGGGCAGACATCACTATCGATCTTATCCTTCATTTCTGCACAGGGCTCCAGAGAGCCACTTGCAAAGCTGTGATGGAAGCTACTTGTCTCCCTTAGTACAAGGCATAAAACCCGCAACACTGCTACTATCAGCAATATTCTCTAACATTTGAGTTCCTGGAGATTCTTCTCATTTGAATATTCATTCATTGAATAGATATTTTTAAGCTCCTACTGCGTTCCAAGCACAGTTCTTGGTAATAGTGATAAGCAATGGAATAAAACAGACAAAATTCCCTGCTCCCGTGGAGCCTTCATTCTAGTGGGAGCAGGGGAAGGATAGACAATAAACAAATTAACAAGTAAATATACAGTGTGTTAGGTGTTGGTACGTGCTATAAAGAAACCAAAACAGAAGAAAGGGTAAATGGAGTGGATTTGTATGAGCTTGGAATTGGACTGCCATTTTAAGTAAGATTTCACGAAAGGCTTTACTGGGGTGGCGTTTGAGGAAAGACCTAATGGAGGTGAGAGAGGTCAGGTGAGAATGGGGGAACGGTCATCCAAGGCGACGTAATCATGCACAGAGGAGCAAAAATCGTCTTCACATGAAAATATTCACTGATGAATTGACCGCTTATAAAATTAGCCCCACCGAAACACTCCTCTCTGCTTAACATTTTTTTCTCCACCCGTCATATCAATATTTTTGTTGGCAAGCCTGCTGATAATTAACAGACATTACAAACATCAAATAATATAAGCAAGAGTAATTCAATGTAGTTGTAAAGTAAAATTACCAGTTATAGGAAAGTTAATGATTTCATGAAGCTGTTGAAAGTTATGTGGGAAAAGTGCTTGGGTTGTAAGCAGATGAGGATCGGAGTGTTCAGAGCTAACAACTGCGGAAGAGAGAATCACTGAGGATTAAACGCAATAGACTTTTTCAAAGAAAATGTTTAATCGAAGGACTATGAAAAGCCTTTGGGAAAATTTTTTTTTACTCAAACATTTCTGAAAACATGAACCTGTTCATGATCATCTGTGAACATCAAATCTAAAGAAAAGTTGTATCTTGCTTTGTGCCTTTTTTGGGAAAAGTGCGCCCCAAACTCTCCATACTTGATTTATTCTTTCTTGCTTCTGAGAATTAGCATGGAGTTACAATTCGCTGAATATACATTAGAAATAACTTATTTTAAAGATTTTGGTTTTATTTTTAAACTAAGGTCCCAATGATATCTCTTCTACTGTTTAGTATAATGTTTTAGAACTTGTTTTAAGTGGCTTTGCTTTAAACTGGCTGATTTCCATTACCAGTAAAATTCCCCTGAAGAGGCAAGTTAAGTTTGGAGGGATGAAGGAACTCACTCAAGGTCAGATGGCTAGAAGGTGGCAGAGACTAGGAAATGCTTTTTCTGTGCTTCCCAAAGGAGATCAGAGTCAGGTTGAAAGAAAACTCTAGCAGATTCATGGTTTGAATCCACATGGGAAATCAGGGCTTGCTGACAGTTAATCAGAAAACCAGCATAGTGACTTCTTTTTTTTTGAAAGATAGCTTTTTTTTTCTCTTTTAGTAAGTGGACGTGATTCTGTTTTAGGAGACATTCCTCATAGCTTATGGCAGTCTTCAAGGAAGCAGTCCTCTTTTACGAGATCTGTGGAAGAGGATAAAATGTGCTTATTTATCTGTAGAATGTTGTAGTGATGCTCTGAATGTCTTCTCCCCTTAATATATAGTACGTGACCTCTCATTTTGATTAGGATATAGAGTATATACTGCATTAAGTAATGGACCAGCAATTTTAGGAGTCGTCTTTTTCCCTTTACTCCTGGGACTCTTAGAGAAGAAATAGATGCTTTCTGGAGTTTCTAGACTGTTTACTTTAGAAATACCTTGCATTTCCTCATTTGACTTATAGCTTGACATCCATGTTGTTTTGAGGAGTACTTGGGGATTTTTGAATATGCATTTTGCTTAAATCCACATAAGGAGATAATTTACCTGCTATTCACTTCTAAATGTAGATTGATAGATGAATAGATAGGATTTAGTTTCTGTGAATACCTAAACACTTCTGAAACTGACTTTAGGAATCATCTCTTTTTCCTTTTTCATTTTACACTGAGGTTGTACAGAAAGGGAAAGCAATGCACCTGGGTCACACAGCAAGGCAGTGACAGATCTCATACTGGAAGCAATATTTTCTGAATTATGGTTGGGTGCTCTCGTTCACCTCAGTATGACTGTCATTCCTATATGCATTTAGGCATGAGTAGCCAGCCTATCCTATGTTTAAGATATCTGCCAGAACTATCTTTTTCTTTCCTACGTGCCAGTACCCAAAGGAGAACATACCATATTCTGCAGTTGCGCCCGTAAAATTGAGCAGCAGGATTATGGAGATGAGTATGTCATTAAGAGCTGTACTGAAATACCGGCACTGCCACTTGCTAATGAGCTGTGTGACTTTGGGTAAATGTTTAAAGTTCTCTCTGCCTCAGTTTCCTCATTTGCTAAATAAAGGTAATGATCCTTCCTTCTCAGGTGTATTTTGAGGATTAACTGAGATAATTAATATAAAGCACTTAAGTACTTGAAACTGCTTATAATCAAGCCTAGATGGAGCTCAATAACGTTAGCTGTTGTGTGGTCACCATTACCATGAGCTACAGTGGCCTCAGCATTCTCATCATCAGTATCATTAGCATCTTCATCAGCAGTTTTTGTTAGTGTTACTGGCAAATTGAAATCAAACCACTGAACTGTCCTTTGAATGCATCCGGTCCAACCTTGGTCTGACGACTTAGTATTCTCTAGCATCCATGCCATGTGGCCAGGTAATCTTGGCGTGAATACCTCCAGTGCCAGGGACCTCATTTCTTCCCAGGGTAGCCCATTCTATTTCTAGAAAGGATTTTTTTTTTTTCGCGGTACGCGGGCCTCTCACTGTCGTGGCCTCTCCCGTTGCGGAGCACAGGCTCCGGACGCGCAGGCTCGGTGGCCATGGCTCACGGGCCTAGCCGCTCTGCGGCATGTGGGATCTTCCCGGACCGGGGCACGAACCCGTGTCCCCTGCATCGGCAGGTGGACTCTCAACCACTGCGCCACCAGGGAAGCCCTAGAAAGGATTTTAAATACAACTAAACTAGGCTTTAAAAGTCTCGAATATTTAAAATAAATGTCCAGTCCTGGAATCATTATTCACATCTGAAATGATTTATATACCAGTTATGTAAGGGATTTGTTTTTACTGTTTTCTCATAAATATTATAGAACAATTAAGTTCTTGTGTCTTCCTTGTCTAAGCATGAAGATTCCAGAACAAAACGTGGAAACTGGCTGACTGGAGAAGGAAGCAGGAAGCCCCATCAGTCTTCGTTTCCAGCCTGGGCTTTGCCACCAGTTGTCATCCTGGGCTGAGGAGCCCGCACTGTGCTGCCAGCTACTCCTCCTCTTAGCCAGTCACGCCTCTTACTTCATCTGGTTGATTGTCCATGGGTATTTGTGGTACCCAACATCTGCCAGATACTGCTTTTCATCCTAAGGATGTGAAGACGAACAAGATAGACAAATCATATGGTCTCATAAAATTTACAATCTTATAGGGGAACTGCAGCAAGTAAGTGAAGAAAGGTGATCATTTCAGTGAGCAATAAGTGCTATACAAAATTAAAACCAGGCAATATGACAGCACATTGGTGGGGCGCGTGCGGGCAGACATTTTAGATTGAACAGTCAGGGAAGGAGGTGACAGTTAGGCAGAGGTCTTCATAATAAAGAGGAAACAGCCATGAGAAGACCTAGGAGCGCGTTGTTCCGGGCAGAGGGAGCATCGTGCAGGAATGAGCTTGGTCATCTTGACGAGCAGAGTGGCTTGACTAGAGGGAGATTTTAGGACAGGAGGCTGAACAGGTAAGCAGGCCTGAAGGCGATTCTGTTCTAATTGTGTTGGGAATCCATGGGAGAGCTTTGAGATCTGGAGTGATACTGTATGGTTCACATATTTAAAGATCACTTTCACTGGTAGATAGATTGTAAAGGGGCCAGAGTGGAAGTAGGAGGTCATGAGACTGTTGCAATTGTCCAGATTAGAGACAGTGGTGGCTTGGACTGGGTTCTTAGCAGTGGAGATGGAGGGAAGAGGACAGATCCAGGGGATACTTTGAAGATAAAGAGCTGAGAGAAGTTGCAGGGGGTGAGGCCAATTAAGAAGTCAAGGAAGCCTCTACGTGCTGGGTTTGAGCAACTGGATGTCTGGTGGTACCATTTACTGAGCTGGGGAAGATTGGGGATAAACACATTTGGAGGTGAAGATCTAGAGTTCTGTTACGGACATATGGATTGCATTTGAGATGGGTGTTGGACGTCTCAGAGGAGAGAGGATGTTGTAGCTTAGCATGCAAGTCAGAGGTGAAGGAACACACTGAGCGAGTTATTGGCCTGGGATGGTATTTAAAGACGCAGGGCTAGAGAGAGTGCTGTCAGTGTGCTGTAGCAAAATCCATTCAAAAATGTTAGCTGACAGCAGCCACTGGATTAACAAGTTTGTGCCATTCAGATTCTCTTACTCTGTCTTCCTCTAATTGAGAAAACATACCTGGAGGGCCATGACGATACAAGATGCTGGTTGGGATCAATTACAGAGATGATGCCTTCCTTCTGCTCAGTAAACTTGGAATCATCAGTTGAAAAAGAGACGCACAAGTCACTAATTACAGACCAAGAAGGTTGACCTGGGTAAGAAGTGCAGGTGTCAGCAAGTCCTAGGTCAGAGCATAGAAGGAACAGTTAGTTTGGTGGACATATCAGGGAGGCCTGTGCAGGGGAGATGCTATCTGTAGGGGAACCTGAATGATAAAAAACAATTTAGCGATAAAAAAAAGGGGGGGTGGTAAAAGCATTCCAGGCAGAGGGAGACCAGGCTGAGAATGGATTGGGGTGAGGCAAAGAGGCCACGTAGTAGGGATCACATAGCAGGAACTCAAAACAGATTTGTGTAATGAGTGAACGGTATCCTACCGATCCTGTGTCTGGGCTGGCCACTTCTCCTCTGCCCACAGCCAGCCCTTGAAATGGATTTGCCCCTGTGTTCTCAGATGTAGGTCTGGCATAGCCCAGGGAAAGTAGGAGGAGCCTTTCACCTTGGGCTGAGAATCGAAGGGCAGGGAAGAAACAAACTCCTCCCACGGGGCCAATAATGATGACACTCAAAATTGTGGATGGCGAGCTTGTTCCAAGGGTACTGTCGGGTGGGCAGGCCGCCTCGCAGTACATCATGCCGCACCAGGCCTCACAGCACGTTGCCGGCTGGCTTGGCGCGTTCTCTCTGGGGCAGCAACGACCACAGATCCAGGAAGCGGAAGGCCGGTCTGCAGAGAGCACCAGAGCCAGATGGGCACCCCATGGGGCCCATGCCCCTCACTCAGGAGATGGAGAAACTGAGGCTCTAAGAGAGCCATCACCTACATGGCTGACACAACAAATTAGTGACTCTGCTCCCTTGCTCCCTTTCTTTGAGGTTGGAAGCCTTTTGCTGCCTCAGCTGTGCTTGTCTCTGGCTCCCGGGGAGTTGCTCTCATTTACCATCGTCATGCCCTCTTCCCCAGCACTCCCCTCCTCTTGCCTTGCTCCCAGGAGAAGGCCAGATTGAATGCTGGATAGAAGCTTAAAATGTTCGCCTCCCTGAGGAATCATGCCATCTTAACAGCTAACGTTATGAGTACAGAGAATGGTGGCCCTTTGGGTGTGGACATTGTTGGGCTCTCTTTGAAGTCCCCATCACTGGGCAGGTCTTCCTCAAGCCAAGTTTGACAGGAAGGGGTTATCGCTGTCCTTGCAACTTGAATGACTATTTTATGCTCCCGCAGAAGCCAAAGCATCCTTTTCCTCCCTCCAAGCTGCTGTCTGAATTGCTCCCCAGATGACTCGGGGACAGATGGTTCGTTTATGCTCCTGTTCTCTCCCTGGGTCTCCCTGGAACCTTCTTGTCTTGTGGCTGGGGTGGCTGTTTCTCTTGGAAATGGAAAAGGAAGATGCAGTTAGACCACCGGGAAGCTG
Organism: Globicephala melas; assembly: GCF_963455315.2. Classification (NCBI taxonomy): domain Eukaryota; kingdom Metazoa; phylum Chordata; class Mammalia; order Artiodactyla; family Delphinidae; genus Globicephala; species Globicephala melas. The sequence goes on from NC_083316.1 coordinate 127,896,611, forward strand.
GGGGTGGGGGCCTGTGTAGGAGAAATGAAAGGGGTGTGGGGTGAGGACCATAGGGAGAATGGTGGGGGGAAGCTGGATAATTCAAGTCGAGACAGTTATGACTCTTGTAAATGCATACGCAGCTTCTAGATGCCTGGCAGACTAGTTTCTTCAGTGTTAATGCTTTTTTTTTTCTTTTTTTCTTTTTAAATGAGCCTGGAATAGCGATCCTGCAGTATATGAGAGCAGGCCCTTTGTTTGCAGGCAAGTAAGGTACTGAAGATGAGAAAAAAGGAGGAAAGCATTGCTATTTCTGCGAGGTTCCAGCTCCCTGAGAGCTGGGGTCCAACCAGTCCTGCTTACTGACCTCATCTCACTAGTACATTACACGGCACATAGTAGGTACTCAGTAAGAATTTGTTTAATGAACAAATGATTCGTTAGAAGAGAATCAGTCTCGGAAAGCACCCCACTTTCAGGCTTTTCACCCCAGAAGTTTCTAGCATCAGAAACTTCAGCATTTTATTATGTTCACAAGAAGGAACTCAGTAATCATTTCTATTCGCACAGTATTTAACAAGGTATTTCACATTCATTAGCCTGCCTGTGCTCCCCACTGGATTGATGGCTTCTTAAGATCAGGTGTCTCGTCCATCTCCTCTCTGCAGCCCTGATCCCTGATGGCCCTAGACTGGTGATTGACATTCATTCAGAACCCACCAGGTGCCAGGTACTCTGTCGGGCAGTGGCGAGCCAAAGTGGATAATAGATACACATGGAAAACCTACCAAATAAAGTGTGACCAGAGCCAGGAAGGAAAAGAGCAGTTCTGAGAGAGAGAATAACCGTGGCTGTAACTTGATTGCGATGGGGGTCAGAGAAGCTATCTGGGGATCTCTGGAGTTTTGCTAATCTGAAATTTATATCCCGTACCATCTTCTCTCTTTCCTGTGTTGTCCCCAGCGCCGGAACTGAGAAGGTACACCTGAAAGGTGTTGAGAGATTCGGTGACCCTCCCAGATTGGCTACACTTGGCTAATTGGCTTATTCTCTCCCTCCTTCCATTTCTTCTTTCATTCCTTCTATTCGTTCATTTATTCCATCAACTAACATCTGTTCAGCACCTACAACTTTCCACGCTCTGTGCGGGTGCTGGGAGTATACCAGTGAGCAAAGTTGACAAAGTCCCCACCTTTGAGAAGCTTATGGTCTCTGAAGTAGAGGCTCATTAGTCAGATAATCCCAGAATGTCTTATTATGGATAGTGGAAAGTGCTGTGAAGGCAGATTCCATGCTTCAATGAGTGAGTGTGTTTAACATGGAGGCTTGATCTGGTGTAGGGGTTCCAGAAGGGTCTCCCCATCGAGGCAACGTAGACAGGGATCTGAAAGGGGGTTGGACATCACTAGGCACCATCAGGGGAGGGTGGAGAGCACTGCAGTCATTTATAGGTAGGCCCTGACGTCATGGTTGGGAAATCAGTGACCTTCATGTTAATTCCAAGAGTGGGAAGGGATGACTCTATTACAGAGATATATTTTATACATGAGAAAGAACTGTGGCTTGAGGAAGGTTAGTGAGTCATGCAGTCCCTTTGAAGCAGGACAGAATTGGGACTTGAGCCTCGACATATAGCCTGAACGTCTCTTTAGCACTTTCCACGACCTCCTGGGCCATAGTATTCTGGCTACAGTTAAAGTATCTGATGCCTGACTGGCTCCTTAATTGTCACCAGGCCAGTTCCAGGCACATGGAACATGTACTGAGTCACGGTTAGGAATGTCACCTCCAGGTCCCATTACCTTTTCTCCAAATGAAGAAAGATGAATAGTGGTAGTCATGTAAGCCAAGGAGCTGGGGGTCTAGCCCCTGCCTGTTCATTTTTCAAGTCTCTGCATCTAATCACTACTATACAGTGTCATGTCCAAGGTCAAACAAGCAGTGGCACATTTGAGACTCTGGGCTCCTTAAAAGAACACTTCTTTCACCTCTTCTTGTGTCTAAACTACTTGGACCAAAAACTGGAGGCCTGCTTCGTATGCCTGACTCCATTTCCATGAAGTTATAATAACTATCTTGGGCAAGAGAGAGCCCAGATTACACACAAGTATCTTATCTAGTTCCTTCTCTTCCTTGCTCTCACTCTCCCTATCAGCTTTGTAAAAAGCATCGTTATGTCCTTAAGGCTAATATACCACTGGGGATAAACTGCATTTTTATAATAATACCTCCTGATCACGTGGAATTTTGATTTTCCCCTAAACATCCCTTATGTGGGTGTCTCTTTTTAAAATTTATTTATTTATTTATTTATTTTGGCTGCATTGGGTCTTCATTGTTGCATGTGGGCTTTCTCTAGCTGCAGCGAGTAGGGGCTACTCTTTCTTCATTGTGGTGCACGGGCTTCTCATTGCAGTGGCTTCTCTTGTTGCGGAGCACGGGCTCTAGGCTCATGGCTTCAGTAGTTGTGGAACGCGGGCTCAGTAGCTGTGGCACGCGGGCTTAGTTGCTCCACGGCATGTGGGATCTTCCCGGACCAGGGCTCGAACCCATGTCCCCTGTGTTGGCAGGCAGATTCTTAACCACTGTGCCACCAGGGAAGCCCCTCTTATATGGGTTTTTATGAGGACGCGTATTCCGGCTGGGACAAGCAATAGGAGCGAGGGCTTTGAAGTCAGCCCCCCCACTCGTAACTCACCAGCTCTGTGACTGCAGGCCAGTTACTGAGCCACTCTGAGCTTCTTTCCTCTCATCTGTGGAGCTGAAATGAATGGTGGGGGAGAATGGGATGGCATCCACGGAAAAACCAGTGCAAAGCATAGAGCTGAGGCCAGCCTGGAACACGGTTGGTCCTCACTCAACTTTGGTTGTCATATCATAAATGTTCCCTTTCACAGATGAAGAAATGTAGGGTCCAGAGACCAAAGGGGACTTGCCTGGAACACACAGCTAGTTAGATCCTGAGTCTGGGCAAAAGTCCATATCCCTGCACCCTGTATGTCCACTCAACCACTTATTCTTTAGGCAAAAACCAAATATCAGGTATCAATGGGAAACAGGACTCATGCCATTGCCTACTTGTGACTTGAATTCCTGGGATCTCAGACCGGCATTCCTGCCTCCCCCCAGCCCCTCTCTTTTGCACCGGAAGTCCTCTGGCCACTGCGGCGTGCAGAGGTATTATTAGGGAGAAAATGCTGGTCACGTTTCCACTTTCTCCTCTCCTCTGGGGCAGCCCGTTTTCATAATAATAGGATGGGGAGGCGGAGAAGTATCAGTATGATCTTTATCATCATTTATCTGGAGCAAACTTGAATTGATTTCTTTGAGAAGGAAACTTCCTCTGAAGATTGACAAGGCAGCAGAAGATGGTATAGCCACTCAGGCAGCCCAAGGGAGCTATGAGATAATAAGAATCCCTTACGCTCCTGCTGGCTTTAAAGCTCTCAAAGCGTTTCACTTATATCACCTGATTTGATCGTCTCAGCAGACCTGTGAGGCAGGCAGGATAGAGAGAGTCTTATCCTTAGCTAGGTAAACTGAGTCATGGGGGGAATTAGGTAGGTCATATACGGACAAAGCTATTTCTGCATTCATTCATTCAGCAAATCTTCATTGAGCAGCTACTATGTGCTGAGCCTACCTTAGGCGTGGAGAGTTATATCAGACATTAACCTGGTTTCAAGGAACACCCAGTAGTGGGGAAGATCAGCACGGGGACATAAATAAGAAATTACAATATTTGGTTAGCACGGTGACATATGTATGCCAGGAAATTAAAGGAAAGGGAAGAGGAATACCCAGTTTAGCCTGAGGAGGTGTGGTAATCAGGGAAGGCTTCCTGGTGGAGGTGTCGCCTGAGATTTAAGGCTGAAGAGGTGTAATCCAGGTGAAGGGGTTGGGGAGATGGCACAAGCAACGGCATGGCCTGGAGAAATGGCCTGAGAATAAAAACAAACAAACAAACAAAAAACGAAGAATGGGAAATCAAAGAAATTATGGAAGTTGGATCTTGAATTGCCCTGAATGCCCAGCTAGGGACCTTGAGTTTATCCTATGGTCACTGGGGATAAAGGTAGGGGCAGGGGCATTGAAGGGTTTTAGGTAAGGGGATGCACACCTAGTTTCACCCAGATTAGAACTCAGATCTTTGATTTTCTGGTACAACACTCTGGTACCGCAACTCCACCTCTTCACAGCTAGGGCCACTTGTTCAGCCCTCATCACTAGACTAAGCCTTCCTCAGCCTCCTGGAACCCACCAGCCCCTCGTCAGAGAAACCAGGGTTGGCCAACGCAGGTGACAAAGTCTTCCAGGCCATGTATCCTTCCTCTGGTATTGTGCCCTGCTTCTGCTTATTGGGCTGTTGCCTTCTCAGGACCAAACCTCATGTGCTCTCAGCCCCCAGCAGAGCTCCCCTGCATATCCGGTCGTCTCCATCCATCTGGCTTTAAGTGCTGGCTCCCACCACCTCTCCACCTTGGGAATGGCCCTTGCTGCTGTGAAGGTTTGTTCTCATACCACCCTTTTCTTTAGCCCAATGGTCCCAGGGCCTGGAACAAACATTCTTGCATCTCAGAAGCCTGGACTCTGTACTTTTTACCGATTCCCACTCAACTACTTTCTGGTTCATATCAAAATTCCCTCTCTGAACTCCCTACTTTTGAGATATCTTTTCTGTGCTCTGTGGTAAAGAATGGGAGCTGCTCAGTTAGATCCTAATGATCGCTAAGCATATGGCCGTATGAATTCTGTACAAGCCTCTTTCCTCATCTGTGAATTAGGGATAATATTAATACCTACATCCGAGGGTTGCTGTGAGGTTTAAGTGAGATAATGCAAGTAAAGGATTTAACGTGGGAAATACTTAATAAATCTTTTTTCATTATTATTGTACTGACCTTATAGGGCTTCTGGTTCAGACAGTATAGAAAATGGAGCAGCATAATTAGATTCTCTCTTTGCAGAAAGTGCAAACAATCACCATTTAATTCATCCAGAGGGGCTTTTAGGGAGGCACAAAGGAAGGTGAGAAAGCATCAGTGACAGGGGCATGGAGGTCTCCAGTCCACCTTGGCCACTAACTTCCCTGTGACCTGGGGTCCACAAAGCTCACTCTCTCTCCTGCTCTCATTTCCTTCTGGCTGAATAATGTGAGCTCTCCTAGTCTGCGATTCTACCACTGGAGTCTACATTAAGTCCATTCTCAGCCTCTGCCAAGTCTGGAGACAGTTCAGGGCTGAGATGTCTGACCAGGCCTGTGGTCAGGGCCAGAGACTGGGCTGGGAACTGCAGTGTCCACCTGCCACTGCCTGGGGAAAGGAGATGATGGCTCTATTGCCCATCAGACAGATGCCAGCTCTCCCATCCCCAAGCTGCAACTGGAGGCTGGTGCTGGGATTCTAGTTCTGTGGTCATTTTTGCAGTTCCAGATGCTTTTTAAAGTTCCAGACCAATCTGGGATATTTGCCATAGGTTTAGCAAGAGTCAACACTCTTTTTTAAAAAAATTTTTTAAACATCTTTATTGGAGTATGATTGCTTTACAATGTTGTGTTAGTTTCTGCTGTATAACAAAGTGAACCAACTATATGTATACATATATCCCCATATCCCCTCCCTCTTGCGTCTCCCTCCCACCCTCCCTATCCCACCCCTCTAGGTGGTCACAAAGCACCGAGCTGATCTCCCTGTGCTATGCGGCTGCTTCCCACTAGCTATCTATTTTACATTTGGTCGTGTATAAATGTCAATGCCACTGTCTCACTTTGTCCCAGCTTACCCTTCCCCCTCCCCGTGTCCCAAAGTCCATTCTCTACGTCTGCGTCTTTATTCCTGTCCTGCCCCTAGGTTCTTCAGAACCTTTTTTTTTTTTTTTTTAGGTTCCATATATATGTGTTAGCATACAGTATTTGTTTTTCTTTCTGACTTACTTCACTCTGTATGACAGATTCTAGGTCCATCCGCTTCACTACAAATAACTCAATTTCATTTCTTTTTATGGCTGAGTAATATTCCATTGTATATATGTGCCACATCTTCTTTATCCATTCATCCAATGATGGACACTTAGGTTGCTTCCATGTCCTGGCTATTGTAAATAGAGCTGCAATGAACATTGTGGTACATGACTCTTTTTGAATTATGGTTTTCTAAGGGTATATGCCCAGTAGTGGGATTGCTGGGTCATATGGTAGTTCTATTTTTAGTTCATTTCTTTCTTTCTTTTTTTTTTTTAACACATGATGCCTCTTTTTTAAAAAACTTATTTATTTTTGGCTGTGTTGGGTCTTCGTTGCTGTGCACAGGCTTTCTCTAGCTGTGGCGAGCAGGGGCTACTCTTTGTTGAGGTGTGTGGGCTTTTCACTGCAGTGGCTTCTCTCATTGCAGAGCATGGGCTCTCAGTGTGGGCTTCACTAGTGGTGGCATGCGGGCTCAGTAGTTGTGGCTTGCAGGCTCTAGAGAGCAGGCTCAGTAGTTGTGGGCAACAGGCTTAGTTGCTCTGCAGCATGTGGGATCTTCCTGGACCATGGCTCAAACCCGTGTCCCCTGCCTTGGCAGGCAGATTCTTAACCACTGTACCACCAGGGAAGCCACTGCTGGATAATAGGGTAACTCTATTTTTAGTTTCTTAAGGAACCTCCATACTGTTCTCCGCAGTGGCTGTACCAATTTACATTCCCACGAACAGTGTAGGAGGGTTCCCTTTTCTCCACACCCTCTCCAGCATTTGTTCGTAGACTTTTTGATGATGTTCATTCTGAACAGTGTGAGGTGGTATCTTATTGTAGCTTTGATTTGCACTTCTCTAATAATTAGTAATGTTGAGCATCCTCTCATGGCCTCAGATGGCCTCTTGGCCGTATATACGTGTTCTTTGGAGAAATGTCTATTTAGGTCTTCTGCCCAGTTTTTTTTTTTTTGCAGTACGTGGACCTCTCACTGTTATGGCCTCTCCCGTTGCAGAGCACAGGCTCCGAACGCGCAGGCCCAGCGGCCATGGCTCATGGGCCCAGCTGCTCCGCGGCATGTGGGATTTTCCCAGAACGGGGCATGAACCCGTGTCCCTTGCATCGGCAGGCGGACTCTCAACCACTGTGCCACCAGGGAATCCCTGAATTTGTTTTTTTTTTTTTGATATTGAGCTACATGAGCTCTTGAGCTCAATTTTTTAACCTGGTCCAAAGTCTCCTCACCTGTTAAACGGAGATAGCTATTCTCATCTTATACTCTTCCAGAGCTGTTGTGCCAAGTAAAGGAAACACACGTGTGGCGGGTTGAGATTCTCGGGAAGTGCACTCAGGTGGAGACTGGCTGGCAGGACGTTCACTAGAGTTGCTCTCAGGAGCCACAGCTGTGAGAGGAAAGGCCTCGCAGCAGGTTGGGCAGGACGGAGGCCCCGCGGGTAGCTCTGCACAGAGACCCTTCAGAGCTGCTCTGAGTTGGCCTGAGACAGCCTTTCTGCCCGTCGGTCACTGGATGTAGGCAGATACATTTCTCCGGCTGAGGCAATCCTCTAAAAGGAGTGGTCGCCCAGGCCTTCATTCCTGGAGGGGGATCTAAACGGCAAATCTCAGGTTAGTCAATTCCTATATGTAATACTCTTTGTTTGATGAATAAAGGGAACTCCTCACCCTCCGCCTGAGACCTTGTCCACCTCTAGTGTGTCCTGTTAGAATAAAGGGCCCCCCATAAATGTAGACACCCAGCCAGAAAACTCCAATCAACCCCCCCTTCAGTTTCAGTCCAATCAATCTTTTGGATTTACTTGATTATCCTTTTTTTTCTCTTTGTTTTTGCTACTATTGTCTTAGTTCAGTTTGCCATCTTCTCATTTGAATTATTGCTCTCCCTGCTTCCTGAATTTTTTTTTTTTTTTTTTTTTTTTTTTTTTTTTTGTGGTACGCGGGCCTCTCACTGCTATGGCCTCTCCCGTTGCGGAGCACAGGCTCCGGACGCGCAGGCTCAGCGGCCATGGCTCACGGGCCCTGCCGCTCCACGGCATGTGGGATCTTCCCAGACCGGGGCACGAACCTGTGTCCCCTGCATCAGGAGGCGGACTCTCAACCACTGTGCCACAAGGGAAGCCCCTGAATTCTTTTTCTGTAATTCATCCTGCACACCACTAACTGCCCTCTAGAGGGATCTTTCTAAAATGCAGAGCCGAGCCTGTGAATACCCTGCTTAAAACCTTTCACTGTTTTCCTACTGCCCTCAGGATATAGACCAAATTGTAGGATGGCCCAGGGAGTCCATCTTAGTCTGGTTCTGCTTCTCTGACCTCTCCCTCCTCCCACCAAGCTGCTTACAGCTTCTGTCATATAGTGCACTGCTCTGTCTTCTTGCCTTTGCATATGCTGTTCCCTCCTCTTGGAATGACCTTGCCCTCTCCATCTGGCTAATTCATATTCATCCTTTAAGACATCACTTCCTCCAGAAACAATCCTGGACTCTTGGGCTCCCAGTGCTTTTGTCCAATAGAACTCATCTTTGTATGTTATTGCATTTGCTTCTTATTATTAAAAATTCTAATATGTAACATGTATTAACTGCTGACTTGGTATACCATGCTAAATGCTTTATATAGATTATCTCATTTAATCCGCAAAATAACCTTATGAATTTTGTACTATTATCGTCTCTACTATGTAGACAAGCAAGTTAAGCCTCGAAGTAATTTGTTCAAAGCCATGAAGCTAGTAGTTAGAATTTGAAATCAGGGCTGTCTGATTACACTCTATTTGTTTTATTAGTCTTTTAACCTCGGAATGGTGTCTAGCGTGTCATCTTTTGAACTAAACCTGGCACAGTGACTAGATCATGGTTTGTTTTTAATAATTGATTTCCCCTCTGTATCAAATATGTTGAAATAAGTTGAAAGTTATAATGGCAGTACTAGTGTTTGATGTAATTTTCACCAGTATAAAGGGAAGTAAATGAAGAACTTCGTTTTTAGAAAAAAACGCCCTGACCCAGAGACCTCTGGCTTCTGATCCTGGACCAGTGACCATAGAAAGGAATGAAACCAAGATATGACCTAAAATTTACAAAATTTGTTTTTCATCTCAGTAAAGGTAACATGATGCCTGTTTATGTTTCCACATGGTAAAGATAGGTTCTTATCATTTCACTTAATTTTCAGATCATGTACAGTAGATACAACTTCTTCCTGAGTTGGTGGGGGTCCTAGAAGTAAATAAATGGCAAATGTGTATTGTGTCCCTGTCAATCCCCCTTTAGCCTCCCCACTACCCCAGCAGGGTAGGTTTTACCGTCTCAGTTTTACATTTTTGGAAAGAGGGGCTCCAGAAGCTAGAGTGACTTGATCAATGTCACATAGCTAATATGTGGAGGAGCTGGGGTTCAAATTCAGGTGGGTCCAACTCCAAACTCTTTGCTTGTTCCTGAATCACCCTGCAGTCCTGCCCACCTCTGCTTCTGGAAAACCTGGCTTGCCCCCAGAGATCTGATCAGCTTTTAATGATCATTGACATTCTCTGGCATCTTCAATTGCTGGTGCAATGGTTTCCCCGGGGAAGGAGCTGCGTGTTCACCGGGTCCTGTGCTCTTCAATTAGATAATGAGCAGGTAGCTCCTTGGGGAGCCAGGCGGAAATGCTGGAGCGGAGCCTTGAACAGAAAGGGAGCTGCTGTTTCCTGGAACTGCAATCTTTCAAGAGTCTTGTCCAAGTACATTATTGAAGAGGAAACTAAGAGAGTTTACCTAAACCCACAGAGAAAGTAGATTAGTGGTTACCAGAGGCTGAGGAGAGGGGAGGTTGTGGGGAGTAACTGCTTAAGGAATACTATGGGGTCTCCTTTGGGGGTGATGAAAATGTTCTAGAACTAGGTGGTGGTGTTGGTTGTGCAACTTTGTGAGTGTACAAAATGCACCACAGTTGTGCCTTTTAAAATGATAAATTTTGTGTCATGTGCATTTTACCACAATTTAAAAAAATGTTTCCATAAACATATGGGCCAGATCTGTGGACCATTTGCAAACAGGTGTGGTCCTCCTACCCATCTCTGTGTTTAAGATGATTCCTCACAGCTGTTTTGGTAGTGAAATACAGAAATGAACAGCCGGCAGCTATAAACATGTCCACAGCCTTCGTGTTGGTGTGGCTTGCTTTTTCTCTTCACTCCTGACCAGAAACTTCTTCTCTGAATCCCGGGAGACGGCATGGTGTGGTAGAATAAGCCTGGGCCTTGGAGTCACGTAGACCCGAGTTTCAATCCCCGCTTGCTATTTACTTACTGCACTTGAGAGTTACTTGACTTGCCTCTGAGCCTTGGGAATCTGTAAAACTGAAATCATAATATCAATAGCACTTTCCTCTTAGAAGCTGGTGAAGATTAGAATTACTATCCATAGAGTCTGGCATCTAGAAGGTGATCAGTAAATGATGCTTCTCCCCTTCTTGTTCTCCTCCTCCTTTTCCTCTTTCTCCTTTTTTGTTTTCTCTCCTAATTCTACTCTTTCTCCTCCTCATTATTATTAAACAAAAAAGAAATGCTGTGGGCTTCCCTGGTGGCGCAGTGGTTGAGAGTCTGCCTGCCGATGCAGGGGACACGGGTTCGTGCCCCGGTCCGGGAGGATCCTACATTCCGCAGAGCGTCTGGGCCCGTGAGCCATGGCCGCTGAGCCTGCGCGTCCGGAGCCTGTGCTCCGTAACAGGAGAGGCCACAACAGTGAGAGGCCCGCGTACCGCAAGAAAAAAAAAAAAAAAAAAAAAAAGAAATGCTAGGGCTATCAGAAGAGAGAGGACAAAGGAAAGGGCTTGGAAAAGCAGAATATTTTGTAAAAGATAAAGCTGGCAGTAACAGCAACAATATTAATTATCCTGATGTATATTGACAGGGCTGTGACATCTTCAGATCCTCCCACTCCCTATCTTCTTTGTTCCTCACTTTTATTCTAGTAACATTCAGAATAGACTTATTATCCCCATTTGAGGGATGGGGACACTGAGACTCAGGCAGGTCAAATCAGTGGCTCCAAGTCACACTGGAAATCACAGAGCCAAAATTGAGACAAGAGCAAGTACCTGTCCGTGTCTGGCTTGCTGCTTTCTGTAGCTACAGCTGTAGTCAGAGCTGCTGAATGTGTTCCTAACAGCTTTCATAAAAAAGAGTTACTGAGTTTTGTCATGTAAGGAGTCTCTCTTCACGGGGCACCAAGATATTCTGACTATCCTACACTGTCCTGATTCCCTTTACCGGTGGGGTGGCATAATCTGAGTAGAGATCATTAGTGTTGACATCAGGAGTCCTGAGTTCTAGTCCTGCTTGGCCATTAAAGCCTCCAAGAAGACAGCTTAAGTCATGGTTATATTGTTTGCTTTTATTCATTCATTCATTCAGTAGGTCTTTAATGAACAGGTATTCTGCTAGGTGTCAGGAAAAAATAAAACAATGACAAACTAGGTGTGTTTTTTTTTTCTTCCCTTGTGGAACTCATATTTTAGTGGAGGAGGAAAACAATTTAAAAAAACAAACCAATACATAAATGAAATAATTACAAGTTGTGTCAAATGTTAGAAAGGAAATAAAAAGGGGCCAAGATTGGATGTAACAGAGAAAGCCCTAATTTAGGGCGATTAGAGGGAAGAGAGAGAACAGACCTTGAAGGTGAGAACTGGAAACCCAGAGGGGCCAGTCCAATGAGAGGAGCAGGGGTGGCGAGGGACTGCATTTCTGGCAGAGTGCTGAGGCTGGACAGAATTCAGAGGGTTCTAGGAACCTAAACAAAACAGTGTGGCTGGAGCTTAATGAGGAAAGGAAGAGTGGCCTGAGCTGAGGTTGGAAAGGGATAAAGACCAGGCCATTCAGAGCCTACACACCACAGTAAAGACTTTGAATTTTAAGTGCAACAGAAATCCTTTGAAATCTTTTCTAAGCAAGGAAGCTGTGTGATCTGATTTTAAGAATATAAATCAAGCTGCTGTGTGGGGAATGGACCAGAGAGAAAAGCCAGGAGCCCAGTTAAGACCCTGTAACCATGATTCAAGGAAGAATTGAGTGGCTTTGAATAGGATTGATGACAACGAAGACAGCAAGATGCAGAGAGACTGATGATCTGTTTTGGAGATAGAATCTAAAGGACTTGCTGATGGGTTGGCTGTAGAGACGGATGGGCACTATAATTTTGTGTAAGGCCACTGGGGGCTGGGGAAGACTGGGTTAGGAATAGAGGAACAACTAGTTCCATTTTGAAAGTGGCAGAGACACGATGGGGGACAGAGAAACCAATAGAGGGCCCTGGGTTGGAGGACCTTGTAGAAGGTCTGGAACAGCCTTTAATTCTGAGTGGCTGTAAGTTCTTTTTTCTCCCCGAGTCCCAGTTTCTCCATTCATAGTATGTATGAGTTAGATTAGATAATATCTTGTGCTTGTCCTGGCTTGAACATTCTGTGATTCTGATAACACGTTTACTTGTCACTCATGGGTCTATCTAAAGTTGTGTAAATCTGTTTACATTTGAAGTTTCTTTTACCTCTTATAAGTCAGCGAATTCCTGCTGTGAGTTCCACTTCCTTTCATTTGTCCTAAGAGATTTTTTTGAGGTCTTCACGTGGGAGCCCTTCCTCTGACTTTGTCAGCCTGGGGTGAATCCTCCACAGAGTTATAACAGAACATTGGTTCTGGTATCCCTACCCATTCGTTACTTCTGGGCTTCTGGCACCTTCTCTAGATTGCTTAGATGTTAGCTAACTGGTTCCCAAACTTTGACGCACATTGGAATCACCTGAGGATCCTTTAAAGCTACTGGTGCCTGGCTCTTACCCACAGCTATTCTGATTTAATTGGGATGTGAGCTGGGCATCGAGGGTTCTAAAAGCTCCCCAAGTAATAGTAATGCGCAACGAAGACTGAGAACCACTGTGTTCCTGATACTTAAGATACGGCTTGATAGTCAAGGTATGAGCTAATAAATGACAAGCTAACAGGGAGAGAATCAAAACAGTCTCTCCTTTTTTAGGACTTTAGAAGTTACCCCAAAGTCCTAATAGCTCAAAGGAAAAGGACAGGAGTGGTGGTGTGGTAGGTTAAGTTATTAATGTAGGGAAGGGGACCAGCTCTGTACCTTGTCTGGTGACAGTCAACTACACAGCAAGTGTATTTTTCTGTCATTTTCTCTCCTATTCCCCTGAACAGATTCGAGACTCTGATCTTATCTATTTTGAATCAGAAGTGTGCTATATTACTTAACTCGTACTCAAAACATATGCTGTCGGTCCTGTGACCAAAGCAGACATTGGCAATCAGTCACAGGAGTTATTCCTACTGGACTAAATCCTGAATGTGTCCTCCCAAGCTCTCACTACTCGGCGATTCTGGTAGTCCCTGCGCCAGTGGGTCAGAGTTGGCAGGAAGATATCTATTTATCATCTTGACTCTAAGGAATACACAGATACACAAAGGCACACATTTTTTGGAGGAGAGAGAAAGGATGTGTTTTCATATTACATGGCCCTGTCCTCCTGATGGTAACTTTGAGAAATCACCTTCACGCTCTGGTCTTAAGTTTTCTTATCTGAAATAGGAAATTTGGATTCTTTAGTCTACTAGTTGCAAAAGCACAAGAGGCCTGTCACTGCAGTGGTGTTTTCTGGGGCTCAAATCAATGAGAGACAAATCACAGATTCAATTGGAAGTCCCATGTGGAAGACCCATTATTTGAGAAAAGGGAACCTTGAGGCCATTCATCCTCAGTTCATACAAATGAAGCAGATCTAGAAACCACTTCTCAAAAGAAGAGATATAACTTCCTACATTTTGAGATGGGTTTTAGATTTTTCTTTCTTATTTAACCCAGTTCCTTTATGGAACATAAATATAGCCTATGGAGTAGAAGCATTGGAGAAGATTGAAAAATGATTGCATTTTCTCTCCCTCCCCAACTTTGAAGTTTAAAAATCGTATTTGATTTCTTCTTTTTATTTATCAAGGGCTGTACACTTGCAAAGCTTAGTAAAAGTAACCAGAAGTATAAATTGTGTTTAGTAAAGGGTGAGGTCTCAACACCTCCACGCCTCCTTGGGGTTCCATCTTGGTCTCCAGACTTTCCTCTGTGGAGGGGATGCTGCTGCTTGGGAAAGACCAAGGCAAAAGTTCTCATCCAAGCCTTCAGGCTTCTGGGCCTTGCCACATCAGAGCCTAGAAAACATCCCTGCCCCTTACTCTGTTAGTACAGAGCGCCATGAATAGGTTCAGACTTTGGAGACAAAAAACTGGGTTCAAATCCCAGCTTTGCTTCTTACTTGCTCTGTGGCCTTGGATAGCTCACCTAGCCTCTTTGAGCCTTGGTTTCCACCGGTACAGAAGGGGATAATAATGCCTGCCTTTCAGAAGTTCAGAAGTCAAGGGCCAAACAGAGGGCCTGGCTCAAAGTAGATGCCCTCCTTGGAGAAACCACCCAGGCAAATCTGCTCAAACCATGATAGTGATGACTTAGCTATTTCAGATTTGAGAGGACGAACACTAATCATTTTCCTTTTCCTTTAACTGGAGGACAAAACCCCACAGTGGCCATGCCTTCTTGGTGGAAGGTGAATTTCTCCAGCCTGATACATAGGGACTGCCTTTTGTCCACCTCAGGAGAACTACCCTCCTTTCCTACTGTGTGGCTTCGGTGGGTTGCCAATCACAGGGCCCTCTGCTTCCCTGCCACAGAGACGACAGGTGCCCAAGACTGACCAATCCCGTTCTCCTTCCTTAGAGCTTGAATCTTGGTGGAAACATGTAAGAAAGGCAAGCCTGGGGCAGAGTCATCCTAAGCCTGCATGGGAAAAAAGAACACAAATTCCTTCCATGGAAAACTCTAGACCCTCCTTCTTTCCTGGCTTCACAAAGCCATGCCACTTATGATATTCACTTGTCCTCCTTCAATTCTAAGCACTACCCAGTGCTGATCTATTTAACTTCCCTTTTCTATGCAACAGTTAGAGCAGTGTCTGTCCCTGGCCAAGAGTATGATATATGACAGAATTGTCCCAATGTGGATTGGGGTCTCCACTTTTAATATAATATGACTACACTTACTAATTAACTTACCTTGAAGAGCAAAGGATAACAACTTTCACGCAGCTATTGGATCCACTAGTGTAGACAGACAATCTTTGGTCCAAAGAGGGCTTCAGAAGGCATCCAGTCTAATGTCCTCATTCAAAACCCGAGAAACCTGAGGCCAGGAGGTGAAGTGTAACTTGGTCATTGTCCCATAGTCATTTTATGGCAGACCTCAGTTTAAAATTCTGATCCCGTGACACTGAGCCTAGTGTTATTCTGTGTCTTACCAGCCTGAACTTACGCTTGTGGACGTAATGCATTAAGTTCAGCCCCTACAAGGCCACAATGACAGTTTTCATCCTCATAAAAGCTACTGGGCTTTCCCTTGGGATATAGGTCACACCTGTACCACTGACCTGGTCTCTGGCATTGCAGGCTCTTGGTTCAGAAGAGGGATGGGGGCTGGTATGAGAGAGTGAAGTTGGATCCAGGCAGCCCAGATCCACTACACGAAAAAAACAGACCCTAAACCCCATCAAGGCACTGTCCTTGCACGAGAGAGGTACACACCTTGATTTTCTTCTTTGACATGGATATTCTGACCCTAGTCAATCACTTATCTTCGCTACCCTAGAAAGGTGGAAGGGTTCCATTTTTGAAATAGCAAAAGCTGGGAGAGAAGTTCATTAAACACTAAAAGAAAGAGAGGAGACAGCTTGCTTTTCCCTTTACAGATTTCAGAGAATCCTGAAACTAAACAACAGTATAAGGACAAACATCAATCCCTCTCTGAGTAGCAGGAAAGGGGGAGGAAAACAGCAGCCAGGGTGGTCCTTATTCTTACGAAGTGAGATGAGGTTCTTCGTGTGACTCCTCTAACCAAGAGAAAAGAAGAAAAACACTGGCTAAAGTATAGTGAGCACTTCCTGTGCTCCAGGCCCTGGGTCTGTGTTATTTAGCCTGCAGTCACTTTGGAAGGAAGTATTCCCATTACACAGATGAGGAAATTGAGGGTCAGAAAAGTGAGATCATTTGTCCAAGATCACACAGCTAGTATGTAGTGGAGCCGTGGTTTAAGCCAGGATGATTTAAACCCCAGACCCATACTCAGTATGCTTTACAGCCTCCCACCCACAAAAAGGAATAATGAGCCCCTAACACTTTTTTGAAGTCTGCAACAAGCCAGACATTCCTGCTTTATGCATCTACAGGTTGGGACAGCAACTCGACCTTGCAAATTTAATCGTTCTTTTTCCTCCTCCCCTGAACCAACTTTTACCAAGTGCTTAGAAAGGGCTACTTAAATCCATAGCCCAGGAAAAATGTATCTTTGTGATTAATATGTGTTAAAATGAGGAGTGACATGCTAATAAAATGGGAAAGGTTTGGGGGCCTTTGGGGAAATCCATCTGCGGGCTGTGGTTCCAGTAATGAGCCTGCTGTTTTGCAGTCATGGAGGTAATGTTTTCCGATGCAGGTAGAATGATTAACAAGGTGAATATCTCCGCCTGGAGGAAGGAGGGGTGAAGAGGAAGTGCCGGCGGGAAAATGGCTCAGGACAGGAAGTCACAGGCCTTTCCTTCTTCATTTTCGGGAGCTGTGAGAATTTTAAGTAAGCTCAGACTCCAGGAGAGGCTGGTTCTCTCTGCTCTCTTTGTCTCTCAGTCTCATTCGCTCAGTGGTGAAAAGGGGAGGGACAGAGGTAGAGGAAAGAGGGCTGGAAGGACTCAGGAGGAGAGGAAAGAAGAAACAGAGGAATGCATTTTCTTATTCCATTTTCTCCATCGTCTAAAAGTTTCGGTCGTGTAATTCTGCTTGCCTGGCGAGTGGAATGATAGCTGTTAGGGGATACTGCAGTGCCATGAAGGGCGGTGACTGTGACTATATATGGCCAGAGGACCCAGGAGTATACAAATCCTGCTTTGGTCCAGCTATCCCTCTTCCCATGAGATTCCTCAAAGAGACATATGCAAAAATGTCTGGACTTTTTAGCTGGACTTTAGTCTTAAACCCCACAGTAAGGATGGCCTGGATCCGGTGTTAGCTTTCTCTTGTTAAGGCTAGAGGCAGTCCAAGGGGCAAGTCCAAATGATCTACCTTTCTCCCAGATTTAGATACCTGCCAGTATGGCAGTATGGAAATGTATTATACATCTGCTGATAGCAAAGAGAAAGGAGCAGAGAGAGAGAGGAGGTGGAAAGATAGCATCCTCTTCCACTGTCCTCTTCAGCTATTTCTTTTTAGTTTTAAAAATATTAATTAATTAATTATGTTTTTTGGCCACGCCACGTGGCATGTGGGATTTTAGTTCCCCGACCAGGAATTGAACCTGTGCCCCCTGCATTGGAAGCACAAAGTCCTAACCACTGGACCGCCAGGGCAGTCCCCCTTGAGCTATTTCAGGCGTGATAAAGCTAAGGCCTGGCTGCTATGCCAGAGGAGGAGAAAACATCCTGAGATGTGAGATCCCCCAGGAAGTGTTATCAAGCCTGTGTGTCTCTCTCCGAGAGCACCACCCTTAGGAAACACAGCCCAATTCGTTTGCGAGACTCTGACTGCCCAAATAATCATGACTCTTATTTGTGTATGTCCGGGGGTGGGGTGAGGGGTGGAGGTGGGGTTCATGCCTTCCACCCCATTTCCTCCTTGGGAATGAGACAGCAGCTGTGGAGGCACCCAGAAGATCAAGCGGAAAAAAAAATGTTATTGATATTCCCTGTGTTCATGGTCTTCTGCCCCAGTTGTGTCTTTCTGGATGAAAGCTGTGCTTTCCCTGATCACTCTACTCTATATTTGCTCTCAGAATGATTTTTCCTGAAGCACAACTCTCATCACATCACTAAATGCTCAAAAATATTTCATGGCTCTCACTGTCCAGAGCAGCCGTGGGCAACCTGACCCTCCTTCTGTTTCTGTAACTAAAATTTTATTGGAACTGTTATGCACATCTATTTACGTAGTATCTACAGCTGCTTTCATGCTACAGTGTCAGAGCGGGCGGTTTTGACAGAGAGCTTATGACCTACAAAACCTAAAATATTTACCATCTGGTCCTTTACCAAAGGAGTTTCCCACATCCTGGTCTAGAGAAAGGTGCCCGGACATCTATACCTGGCAATTGAGGTCTATGTCAATTTGGACCCAATTAATTCTTGTTTTATTTATCTCTAGTCCCCTTCAAGTACCTCATGTCCCAGTCAAAAAGGCATCCCCTACTTCATGCTTTTTTAGTTGTTTTTGAACTTTTTATTGAAAATATTACATGCATATAGCAAAGTACCAATATTCTAAGTGTATAGCTTGATGAATTTTTACAATATCAACATACCCTTATAACTGACACCAGATCAAGAAACAGAACATTAATTACCAGTGCTCCAGAAGCCCTTCTCATGCTCTTTTCTATCCTGATTTCTAACATTATAGGTCAGTTTAAGCTCTTTTTGAGTTTAATATAACTACAAAAGTAAGTATTCCCTTTGGCTACTTTCCCTCAAATTACATTTGTGAAATTCAACCACGTCATTGCATGTAGCTGTAGTTTTGTTTGTTCTCATTGCTGAATTCCATTTTGTGTATTATACCATGATTTATTAATTCTACTGTTGAAAGGCATTTGGGGTTTCCACTTGGAGCTATTATGAATAGTGCTGCTATAAACATCCTTTTACATGTTTTTTGGTTAACACATGTATGCATTTCTGTTGAGTTAATGCCTAAGTGTGTCATTGTTGAATCATAGATAACATGTTACCTAATCATTTCACAGTGTATTCATATTAATAGATAGTCCTATCAGGAGTGTTTGAGAATTCCAATTGATGCTAAGTATCCTTTTCAACATTTGGATTTCTGGGGTTTTTTTTTTCCGCCCTTTTTAGAAATTCTGGTGGGTATATGATAAAATCTCATTGTGATTTAAATTTGTATTAATGATGAAGAGGTGGAGCATCATTTCATAAATTTATTGGTTATTTAGTTATCCTCTTATGACGTGCTTGTTTGTCTTTTATTTTTTGTTGGATTATCGGTCCTTATTTATTTGTAGAAGTACTTTATATGTTCTGGGTGTGAGTCTTTTGTCAGGTATGTGCCTGGTGAATTTCGTTTCTTACTCTGTGATTGGCTTTTCACTTAAAGTTTTTTTTTGCTGAACAGAGATTTCTAAACTTAATACATTCTAATTCATTATTTTTCCTTTATGATTAGCACTTTACAAATCCTGTTTAAGAAATTTTTGCCATTTTCAAAATTATAAAGATGTTCTTATAAACTTTCTTCTGTAAGCCTTATTGTTTCTTTTTTCTACCTTTAGATTTTAAATCTACCTGGCAATGATTATACGTGTGTGTGTGTGTGTGTGTGTGTGTGTGTGTGTGTGTATGTGTATGGTATGTATCAGTAAGGATCAAGATTTATTTTCCCCATGTGGATATCCAATTGATCTACTTTCTTTTAGATTAAAAAATTCTCTACCCACTGAATTGCTGTATCACCATTGCCATGTATTAGTTTGCTATTTTCATGCATAAATACTGTACAAGGAAATCACTATGTATACATTAAAAGAGTATATCATTTATGATAGCATCAAAACCCATCAAAATTTTAGGCATAAATGTAACAAAAGATGCATAACCCTCTACACTAAAAACAAGAGATAAAAGAAAACAAAATTATAGTATATGTGTACATACACGTGTGTGTGTGTGTGTGTGTGTGTGTGTTCAGCAGCTTTATAATAGGTCTTGAAATATGGTAGCATATGTCTGGAGCTTTGTTTTTCTTCTTCATGATTTCCTTGGCTGTTCTTGGCATTTTAAATTCCCATGTAAATTTTAGGATTAGGCAGCAAATTGGCATTATAAAATCTGATGAAATTTTGAATTTGTAGGTCAAATTGGGGAGAATTGATATATTTACAATATGCTAATATGTCAATCCATGAACATAGTCCTCCATTTACTAAGGTCTTCTTCCGTTTTTCTTAATAATGTTTTGTAATTTTTAGTGTAGAGGTTTATACATCTTTTATAAAATTTATTCCTAGGAATTTGGTGGTTCTTGATGGTATTGCAAGTGATATACTCTTTTGAATTTTATTTTTGTAAGTTCCTATGTTACAAATAAATAAAAATTCAACTGATTTTTGTAGATTGACCTTGTATATAGTGATCTCGCTTGATTTACTTATTTATTTTTTTAACATCTTTATTGGAGTATAATTGCTTTACAATTGTGTGTCAGTTTCTGCTTTATAACAAAGTGAATCAGTTATACATATACATATGTTCCCATATCTCTTCCCTCTTGCGTCTCCCTCCCTCAGACCCTCCCTATCCCACCCTTGATTTACTTATTAATTGCAGTAGTACATCTGTAGTTCTTTTTGGATTTTATACATGTATTTTTGCTATTATTCTGCATTTTCTTCCTTTGTTTTATTACAGTAGCTAGGACCAAAACAGTATTGTATAAAAGCAGTCAAAGTGT
The DNA here is from genome assembly GCF_963455315.2 of Globicephala melas. NCBI lineage: Eukaryota > Metazoa > Chordata > Mammalia > Artiodactyla > Delphinidae > Globicephala > Globicephala melas. The sequence continues at coordinate 127,917,093 of NC_083316.1, forward strand.
GCAGCCAGTTTCTCCCCAGATTGGGGCATGTGTCACTCAAACCAAGATGACTTATTTCATTGATCTGGTCTCCAGAAACCACCTTAGTGAAAGGAATCAATGGGCTGGTAACTGTTAGCAATGGTTCCTTATGGCTAGGCAGAATTATTCATTGCTTACTCTTCCCTTACTCTATTTTGCAACAATTCTTCAACTATATATGGAGGACCAAAATCTACTTATTAGATTTTCTGGGTTAAATGAGTGTAGAGCTCTTTTGTTAGTGTACAAAACAAAGATATAACCATAACTATTATCTGTTGAATATTTACTAAGTGTTGATGGCTTTGTTTGCATTAGTTTATTTGATGGTACCAACAATCCTACAATGTAGTCATCAATATTTCTTTTGTACATGTAAGTAGACTGCAGAGTAGAAATTACAAATTTGACCCAAATCATGTGGAAGTTGTGAAGCTGGGTTTTGAACCTAGGCAGTTTGATTTCAGAGCCCTTGACCATTGTGCAGTACTGATTTTCTCATACCAAGTTGAAATTTGCCTTATTACAATTCCTATGTAGCCGTACAGAACAAACGCCTTCTCTTTCCTATGAATCCCTTTCAGTTGCTCGAAGATAGCTTTTATCAGCCTTCTGAGTGTTGTCTAGATTCAGTGTTCCTAGTTTCTGTCATTCCTTGCATGACAGGGTTTAAAAATCTTCTTTGCTTTTCCAGTTAGCAGTTTCCTTCTCAAAACTCCTCTTCAAGCATGGTGCCCAGAGAGGTAGTACCTTGCTGCATTTGAAGGATTTGAACTGTACAGACAGCAGAATTTTACCCTTCTTTATTGTGAGCCCTAAACCCCTTCTAATGCATCTGGAGATTGAAACAACTTGGTATAGATTTTGAAGTTCAAAGATCCCATTCCGTTCTTTGCAAAGCCATTTACTAGCTGTGTGACATTGGATAAGTCACTAGATCTCCTCCCCAAGCCTCAGTTTTCTTGTCTATAAAATATGTGACCATAATTGCTACCCTGGTTGACCCCCTCCCAGAGAATGGTGGGAGACTCATTTGAGATAATGGATGAGAATGTTGTTTGCAAACTGTGAAGAGCTCTATCAATGTCAGTTATTTTTAGCAGACAAATCATGCTGTTGACACATACTGAGTATTTGTAAAAAATGGAGAAGAATTCAGCCATAAAGAAAGAGAACAAAAGGGAACGTAGTGGCATTCAGCCAACATAAGGAAATCTAGTTAGGCTACTTAGGGAGGGAAGGTGGGAGGGGGGAGTTAGCCCCAGCAAAGGAGGACAGATACAGACCTGCCCCAGTAAAGGAGGACAGATACAGAATGTTCAGCTGAGATTTTGGAGAAGCTGCCATGGTCCGCAAGGACAGTGGGGACCAGGAAATCATAATCAGATCTGGTGACCTGAGATGCTGAATGGTGTTTTTCCTTCTAGTGAAATCGTGAGGCAGAGCCATTCCCTTCCTCCCTTCCCCCCCATCCCACAAGGCTAATTATTATAAAAATTCCCTGTCATTGCTTTGCAACGGTCCACAGCCTAACTAATTTAAAAATGCAAATGAATGCTAAATTACAGTCAGCTTTTGGAACTCGTTTCCTGCCAGTGCACCTAGAGATGGCAGGCATCATTTCTACGGCTGGAAATCAATCTTTGGCACCCTGGATGATTTGATAATGGCCAGTGGCATCGCTGCTGATGTCACAAGATGCTCAGGTGATGGTAGCTTTCTGCAGCATTGTGCACCATCAATCTTAGGCTGTCTCTGCCTCTGCAGTGGCATACTGCAGCACCATGTTATTCCTCCTAAAAACCAAGGGGCCCTCCTCCTGCGATCTGTCGGGCCCGTGATAGGCCAAGCTATGAGCCTGATCCTGGCGGTTGGGCAGCTCTGCCTTAACCATTATCCTTCCTAGCTGTGAGCTTTGGGTCTGAAAGCCTGTTTGATTATTACGATGATAATGAGAAATGAAGTGCTGCCTGTGAGCTAATGTTGAGATTAGTGTGTCTCACAGTGTATTCCTGGGACTTGGGGTGCTTTAAAATGCAGATTCCTGGGGCCCAGCTCCAACCTACAGAATTGAAATCGCTACAGATGGACCCTGGAAATGTATTTTTTTCATTATTTAGATCATCTTTATTTGACTTAGTTGTAATGGGGCTTAATTACAAAGGGAATCCATATTCCAAAAGTAAATACATACTGAAATGAATTTGAAAAATTTACTACAGTGAAAATTCATCCGATTAAGAGCTTCTTATCACGGCTCAGTTCTAATGGTTGATTTTTAATAGTGAATTTTTTTCTTTTTCATATTCTTTTCCATGATGGTTTATCACAGGGTACTGAATATAGTTCCCTGTGCTTTACAGTAGGACCTTGTTTATCCATCCTGTAGTTTGTATCTGCTAATCCCAAACTCCCAATCCTTCCCTCCCCCCCCACCCCATTGAAAACCACAAGTCTCTTTTCTGTGTCTGTGAGTCTGTTTCTGTTTGGCAGGTACGTTCATTTGCATCGTACTTTAGAGTCCATGTATAAGTTATATCATATGGTGAGAAATGTATTTTTTAAATAGGCTTCCCAGGTGATCCTTATGCATGTGAAAGTTTGAGAACTACTGTCTTACATTGTAAAGTTATGGCATACTGGGGCTGAAAGGGGCCCCCCAGACCTCCTAGCCCAGTGGTTACTGGGGCTGAAAGGGGCCCCCCAGACCTCCTAGCCCAGTGGTTTTCAAACTTGGCTGCTACACGTTAGAATTATTTGGTGAGATTTTTAAAACTCCCAGTGCTGGAGGGCTTACCCCACATAAATGTCATCAGAATCTCTAGGATTGGGGTCAGGCTATCAATGTTTTATTTTTTTTTAAAGCCCCCCAGGTAACTCCAACATATAACCAAGGGTAAGAATCACTGCAGCGGTCCAACCCATTGGTTTTACAGTTGGGGACCCCGTGGCTGCCCACAGAGGTACCATTACAGAGAGGCAGTAGTGACCCAAGAGAGTCAGTGGCCCAGACAGGACAGGAGCTCAGATTTCCTGACTCCTCATTGGTGCTGCTTCTACCCTAAAGATCGTGTCCCTTTGTTGAGCCAATGACAACCCTGATCCCCTGTGTTCTGTTTTATCCTACACAAAGTAAAATAACACCTAATGGTTTGATTTCCTTACAAGCCAGAGAGAGTTTCTGTTTTCATAAGGTGAACCTCTGACCCCAGCTATGGCCTAAAGCTCAGCCCCAGCTGCAGACTCATCCTCCCTCCACCCTAAGTGCCCTGGAGAAGGCTTGCTGGGAAAACAGGCTTCTCTTTCTGGCACTGGCTATGCACGTGTGACCTTTGAGCAAAGCAACGAAAACCTTTTTCTGTGTTTATTTCCTTGCCGTATACAGGGTGCACATAACCAAAGCAAAGTGCTTTGCTGAGAAAAGGATTGTTTTTCAATAACATAGCCTAGTGCTAGGCACAGCGCAGACACCCAATAAATACTTGATGAATTAAGTAATTAATTAAGCAATGCAAGTATACACATCACTCAGTCATTTCCCCCAGCTTATCTTCTCCCAAAATTATTTACATGCTAAATCTTATTTCAAAAGATTTGCAACCTTGCAATGAAAACTTCTGTATAGTGCATCTATTTCCAGCCCTAGTGAATGGCTTAATGATACTTAATACATATCTTCTACAACAAAATTTTGTTGAACAAAATAATTTGAGCTATCCCTTAGAATTTGATACAATAGAATTTCCTTTAGACAAGCAGTAATCATATCTTTACTTACCATGAGTCCTTTAGACATTGTGTAAGAGGAGTGGGAAAGAGATTTAAAGGGTGAGAAATATGCTGAACCAATGAAAACATCTCTTGTGTTTCACTGATACATGAGCTGAAGTTCTAGATTTTTTTTTTTTTTTTTTTTTTTGCGGTACGCGGGCCTCTCACTGTTGTGGCCTCTCCCGCTGCGGAGCACAGGCTCCGGACGCGCAGGCTCAGTGGCCATGGCTCACAGGCCCAGCCGCTCCGCGGCATGTGGGATCTTCCCGGACCGGGGCACGAACCCGCGTCCCCTGCATCGGCAGGCGGACTCTCAACCAGTACGCCACCAGGGAAGCCCCCTAGATTTTTAAATTTAATGTGTTGCTTTCATTTTGAAAGATCATTCAATATGAGTAGAACCTACAAGTTGAATTATTCTTTTGTAATTTCTTACTTTCACTCAGTTGTACTAACATGCATACTTGATAACTTTGAACCATGTGAATTTCCAATTCATGGCCAGGGTTGAAGGCCTGTGGCTGTGATGAAGACATGGTCTAGACCTTCACTGACACATGTTTATTGACATAAGCCAGGTGCTACTATGGACACTGGGGATTCATTGTCATCCTGAAAGAGTTGCGCTCTCTGCTGTCCTGGGACACACAGTGTGGCAGAGGAGACAGGCATCAAGGGGTGAATGATCGTAGATGGAGATAAGGTTGTAAAAGACAAGGGATGTGATTCTTTAAGAGTCTTTAGTAAAGAAACCTGATCCAGACCAGACAGTCAGGAAGGCATCCCCGAGGAAATGATGACTAAACTCATACTTAACATGAAGAGGGAAATGTACATGGTTCAGGCAGAAGGCACGGAATTTACTAAGGTCCTGTGGTTGGAACAAGCTTGAGTCTGGGGAGTCAAAAGAAAGGTTTTCAGCTGGGCAGCGTCACAGGCTAAGATGCACGTAGGGTGGTAAAGAGTCAGCCTCGGACTGGAATCACATGGTTGTGTAATATAACCGGACTTGAAGAGTCAGTCTACAGCTGCGATTTGAGTCACCATGGGATCTGGATTAGGGCTTAACCAGTACAAAACATACAGCCAACTTCAGGCGTAAGTTCAGGGCCATCCAATCATTCATTTCTTTAACAAACTTACAGTGAGTTTATACTTTGTTCCATGTAGGCTAGAGGTGGTCCAGGTAAATGGAGTAGAGGTCAGTTTACAACAGTGGTTAAACATGCCAGCTGTGGACAGACAACCTGGGACTGCACTGGGACTACAAAATGTGAGAATTTGCTCATGTCATTTAATTTTTCTAAGTTTCTATCTTCTCACCCTTTCAATGGAGGATAATAAAAGCTTTTCCAAAGGACGGTCATGAACATCAAATGAGCCAGTGTGTAAAAAACACTTAGCTTAGTGCCAGACGCATCATAGATATCTAAGTAATATTAGCTACATGCAAACCAGCTGGAAAAAAATAAGAAAAAAATCAATCTTTGTTTCTAAGTCTGGGTTTTAGATGCTGAGAAAACCCCCAGTGCATCTCAGGGGACAGCTGGGGAGATGAGGGGAGGTTTCCTGCCAGCTGTATCATCCACTCAGGAGACTCAGCTGGTACCTCTCTTGTCCCTTTAGACAGCTTGCCGCTGGCTGGGATGGTGGCAGTGGGCCAGTCACTGAGTTTAAATTGAGTCATCTTTGCAAATTGACATAGCAATGAAATTACCAAACTGCTGTTTATCTTTCTAAATGAAAGACGGATTTTAAGTATGTTATACTAATGTAATTGAAAATCAGAAGCAGATGATGGGGGCTGCTATAATGTCTACGCTAATGTGAGATTCCACTCTCTGGTTCCACAGTTAGGTATTGGGAGGAACATAAGAGAAGAAAGTATGCTTGCAATACTGTGTGCTCAGAACTGTTAAGATGCGCTTGAATCTTAAAGTGACAGCAGCTCACCATTTGGGAAAGTTGCAGGCCCAGATTCTCTCTAGGGATGCAAATATAGCAACTTGGCTTTCAATTAAGATTCTGCTATCCCCACAATAGAGTCTTCCTAATCCTTCTTCAGAGGTGCTGGCTGGGTAATCAATCCCTTGTGCTGCACGCTGCAGATGGCTTTGTTTAACCTGAGCTTTATTGCCAGAGCTCTCTGACGCAAGCTCATCTGCTTGGAATCCATGTGCTATCTCCTGTTGTCTGCGTGTGGGGAATTGCAATGCCTCCACGTGGGCTTGGACGCTGGCGGAAAAGTACAGAGCTGGGAACCTTCGTGGGAAATTCCAGAACCGGCTGGCCACCTGGCTTCGTTGTTTTTGTCCTTTGCCTTGTCTTAGTGGTGGGTACCTGACAGTGGCCACGAGGGAGGTGGAGGTGGGCTTACCTCCCTTATAACCACATCAGCCCGCACTCCCGTCATGTCCAATCAAAATGATATTTTTTGCGAGATCAGCCAAGATAGGGCACGTTCAGGGTGGTATGGCCTTAGACTCAAAATGATATTTTTGATGTGAACAATTACAGATATTTTCTTGACCTTAAAAATGTGAAAGAAAGCAGATTCCTTTTTTTTTTCCACTTAAAAAAAAATATTAGTCATGCACCACCTAGGTAAGATGAATGTAGTTTAAGATTCGTGTTGGGCAAATTTCCACCCTAAGTCTCTCTTGAGTCTCCTCCACTGATACCTGTTCATCCTTCTTTGTTTACTCAACAGCATCTTTTGGCTTAACCCCTAAGCATGGGTATGTAATTCTATCTGGAGATGCTGATTGTCCTGACATCCAGAGAAAACAAGCAGAAAAATGAGTATCTGTGCCAGAAAGTTGGTAACAGAATGCTGTCTGAAGAGAATGAGTAATCGAATTTTGCTTGAAGAATATTGGCAACTGAGTATTATTTGCAGAATATTGATAGTCAAGTGATGTTATTGCAGCTTTTGTGATAGAGTTGTTTATGGAGTTCTCATCTTTGGGCTTTCAGTGTGGAATTTTCACTTGAGTGAAGTCTTAGGCTAACATCTTTGATGGGCAGGTGGAAGTTGCTGACTTAGGGTGCAGGTGGATTTCTCTGTCATTTCCACCTTGAGTTGAAGTTCTCCTCCCTGATGTCCTCATTTAACAAGGACCTTGTGGTGACCTAAATAATCAAGTATGGCTGTTTCTGTTGGGTAACATGCAACAGTGGGGTAATAGTCAAGATGAGACCTGGCTATCACTGCGAAATGCCCATATTACTGAAAGAAGTCAAATGATATGAGTGTTATGATCTGTGATATGGGCTCGATGTCCTCAGTGCCGAATGCAGAAGATAACATTTTCTTTCTTTTTTTCATTGAAAAGCACTGGTGATAAAACCTGGGTTTGGTCTTTGTTCTGAGAACCCCTGAGCTCGGTGACCTTCTCTCTTTGTGCTCAGTTTGCTCACCTATAAATGAGGTGTTGGACCATATGATCCCTAAGATTCAAGTGGACCACAATGTGGCTTGGAGTCCTGAGGCCTGGGCTTGAGTCCCACATTTAACACTGACTGGGCAGGTCCTTTCTCTTCTCTGGGCCTCCGTTTCCTATAAGACAGGAAGTTTGGATAAGATGTCTTTAAGATCCCTCTCATTCTGAAGAGTAGACGGCCCATCACTCTAGCAGGAAGGCAATGATCAGTTGCTGGTCTCTAAAACACAGCTGCATCATGTTGAGAATCTAATAGAACACAGTTAACTTACAACACAGAGGATGGTTCATTCAGTTCCCCAGTAGGCACTTTTCCATTTCCTTGGACCACTTTGGACATCCTCAGAGGCTCAGGCCATGCTCGCTGCTCAGCATGGCAGAGCGAATGCAGACAAATGGGATGGCTTTGAGAATGCTACTTCTGCCCTCACTGGAAGATGTTTGTTTTTTGGGGGTTTTTTTAACATCTTTATCGGAGTATAATTGCTTTACAATGGTGTGTTAGTTTCTGGTTTATAACAAAGTGAATCAGTTATACATATGCATATATCTCCATATCTCCTCCCTCTTTTATCTCCCTCCCACCCTCCCTATCCCACCCCTCTAGGTGGTCACAAAGCACCGAGCTGATCTCCCTGTGCCATGCAGCTGCTTCCCACTAGCTATCTATTTTACATTTGGTAGTGTATATATGTCCATGCCACTCTCTCACTTTGTCCCAGCTTACCCTTCCCCCTCCCCGTGTCCTCAAGTCCATTCGCTACGTCTGTGTCTTTAGTCCTGTCCTGCCCATAGATGTTTTGAAGTTACCACGTGTTACAGGAGATGAAAGGAATGTGTATAGTGGGGAGACACGACAAAAGCAACTTAGTTCGATAGCAGTTCAAATGAAAAAGTTTTGGGGTGCGGTAGCAAGTTCATGTAAATGCATTACGACAATAGTTAATGGGGTCTTAGCTAGATTCACCTGTATCAATAGGGGAGGGATGGTTACAGCTTCCTGAAGGGTGGACGGGTACCCTAACTCCAAACAGATGTCCCCGGAGATGGGATTCAGTTTTGTTTGGAAGGAGAGTATTAGTATAATAGGGCACATCTAGGAAGAGATCTAAGAAAGAGGGTAGGTCAAAAACATATTCTGTAAAGAATAACTGAAGATCCTGGGACCGGGATGATAAGCTAAAAGTGATGGGGAAAGAAACCATGGTAGGGAGGGGGCATGTGACTGCTAGGAGAAGAAGGGAGAAGATTTATGTCCTTGCAGATAAAACAGTAGTCAGTTGTGAGGAGGTAAATACTGGCTCAGGAGAAGAAAAAGTGTTTCTAATTTTACAACAGTGGAAGGGATTTTTGCATTATACACAGAGCTCCTTATCACTGGAGAGGCTCAAATAGAGGCTGGGTGGTCTCTTTTCAGAGACACTGTGTTGGGTGGGACATTTAGCAAGGACACTCTGTTCCAATTCTGTTATTTTATGGTGGATGCACCATTAAGATTAAGCCTTCAAGTTCTAGTTGTGATGTCTCTACTAACTTGCTGTGTGACCTTGACCAGGTCATTCAAACTTTCTGGACCTCAGTTTACTTTTCTGAAAAATGGAGACAATAACACCTGTCCAACAATATCCAACAATAATGTTACAGAACCTTGTGAGGATGGAATAATGCATGTGGAAGTACTTCAAAGAACAGGAAACACTATGTGTAAATGATACATTAATGAAGTCACAATTTGTCATTCTCCAGACATTGTCTTGCCTGGCAGTCTTAACAACACCATGGCTTTTAAGAGTGGGGGCTGAAGGTCTAGACTGCCTGGGTTGGAATCCCAGCTCTGCCTCTTGCTAGATATGTGATCTTTGGTAAATTATTAAACTTGTTGAGCCTCAGTTTCTTGGTCTGTATAATGGGGCTGATAGAGATAATATTGATTTCAGAGGGTCATCGTGAGAATTAGAGACATAATACATGTGAAGTGATTTTCACAGGGCCTGGCACAGAGTATGCCCTGCATAAGGTTTTGTTCCTTGCACCATTACTATTGACCTCAGCCAGTACTTATGTCTCCTGCAGTGGATTGTGACACCAGCTGTCACAATCCACTGCAGGAGACGTCCAACTGAGTTATTGGAGGATGTTCCAGACACCTCTTGGAGGGACTTTAGCCCATCTCTGAAGGTCCAAGGCAGCAGAGAACACCCATGTACACCCCTCAAGAGAAATCTAAGAATAGCTACCAAAGTTTGTCAATTTGGCGACCCCAAATGTTTTCTTTTATGTGGAAGCTCATAATATTCCATCATAAATGTTTCATAATTGCCTCATGAATTATTCACCTGCAACTTAATAACCTTAAATTTTATGGCATTATGGTTTTATGGGAGAAAAACATTACCAACCTGGGACTCAGCTATGAAGAGAAAGTGCTGATGTTAGCAATTTATTTTCACTATGCTGTAGACGGTTTTTTCGTAACTATGAAACACAGAATATTAATAAAAGAGCAAATATAAAACTAAAAGAGGAGGGAAAAAATCCTTACATTGCTCTTTCTAAAAAATTTAATATCAAAGCTGTGTTTGCAATATTTTTTCCTGTCGCCAAAAAGCTGATCTACCTCCATTATAGTTGGTGTCGTTTTCTTTGGTGACACCAAAAAATTATTCTTTCTTTTCTTTCCTTATTTATCTGGCCTTTGGCCTTCCTATGCTTTTATCCACTTCTCAGTTATTTTAAAAATCTGTATTAATTAGTAATTTTTAAATTAGCATCATCCTCTCACTATCTCACACTGTCAGAATGTTAGTTTTGGAACGTCCTCGGAGCTGTCTAAGCAGGGTATTGTAATACAGTGGAAAAAGCAGTGATTTAAGATTGAGTCTCGGTCTAGACTATCACTTAATTGATGCATAACGTTAGCAATTCAATTATGTTTTCTCAGTCTCAGTTTCCTTATAGATAAGATGGGAAACCCTGAGAAGGTCAAGGAATATAATAGGTGAGGCAGCCTTTTAAACAACAAAGCACTACATACATGCAAGGAACTGTCCTAGCAATACAGGTAAGGCAAGGCCGGGTGTTGAAATCACTGAATCCAGTGGAGGGTTGAATAGGAAGATCCAAAGGGAAATCTGGTTCCTAGCAAGCTGGCAAAGAATCCAACTTCTTTATTCAAGTTTGAGTTTTTGCTAGGAGCAGCAAAGAATAAAGGAAGACCTTTTGGTCCTCTAATATCAGCTAGGGGTGCAACTGTTATTAAAACCCTTTTATTGAAAATCACAGGGTATGTGTGCACTTCTTAGAATCAAGGACAGTGGTGGAAAGACAGCCAAAATTAGGAAAGATCTATTCCAGTGCCCCCCTTGTACAAATGAGAAAACTGAGACCTAGTGAGGAGGTAGATTTTGATCATGGTTCTGTGGTGGGTTAGAAGCAGACATTGGGCCCTAGTTCTTTGATTTCTAATACTCGGTACTTGTCTGCCCCAGAAAGGGCCACGAATGTACTATAAGTAGGGGCCTGTGGAATGGAGGGCAGGGGGTTACTAACAAAAGCAGAACAGGGCAGGTGTTGGGCAGGGTAGGGGCTGAAGAAGAGCTAAGAATGCGATTCTGCTGTAGGCAAAATGAGCACCACCCACAAGCCAAGCTTAGGAATCAGCGGGGCATTTTTTTTGGACTGGCTAGACCTCAGTCACCCAATTAAAACAGGAGCCAGTGCCCCAGAGGCTGCACCTCCTCTCCTCTCCACAGTTGGTGCTGACTTCTAATAACATTTTACTGAAATTCTCTGGGTCCTGATTAATTTTCCTGGCTGCTTTCTTTCTTATTGCTCTCCTGACCACAAGATGAGAACAGTGAGTGCTCTAACGAATGCAGTGAGCAGTTGGGCTCCACTCACTGGGTCTAAATGGCTCTCTGTCCTCTGTCTCACAAAGCTTGGGTGATTTCTCGCCCTTGCATTTTGGGTGGATGATGGGAAGTGTCAGCCACTTGTGTCTGAGAAGCCAGGTATTACCAAGAACTTCCCTTCTGGGGCGTCATCTGTAAAAAGATCATTGATTTAGTGACTGGAGGGTCTACCTGTCATCTAAGAGAGGAAAAAAAGTCACATTTGCTGAGTGTCTGCTGTATGCAAAGCATGTTTCTGTGTCCCTTCTCTCTGGGTTCCTAGAGCATCCTGTGCGTTCTTCTAACGCAGAGTTGGCAAGATCTGTTTTCCCAAAAGCACTGGGAGCAACTTGAGGGAGGCACTGTATCTTTCTCAAAGTGAGATTCTCATTCTCGCCATGATGGCCAACTCATAGCAAGTTCTCAATAAATAGGTGTTCAATTAGTGAACGACTGCTGAGCGCTAAATGTAGGCTTTCTTATTCAGTGCTCTCCACCACCCTTACTTCTATTCTTACTTCCATTTTACAGATGACTAAGGCAAGGCTCAGAGGGGCTTGCCGATGGTCACATGTATAATAAGATCTGCATGACATGAAAAAGGCTATGATCTTTGTACTCATTAAACATGCTCTCTACTTCTAGGGAGAGTGTATTATCTCTGGGGACTTGCTAAATTTCAGCCTAGATCCCAATGAAGTGTTGCCTTTGGAAGACATATATTTTGGGCTTATCCTTCGTGGCAGACAGGTTGCTACAGTATCGAGCTTGTTCAACTTACATAATGGTGCTGAAAGTATTATTATGGCTAGAGAGGTGGCTTCAGAAAAGGCAACAGTGGATATGGTGGCATGTAAACTGGAGTCTAAGGAATTGTGGTTGTTAGAAGGGAAGATAATTCAGGATCTTCTTTGTACAGTATGACAGTTCTCTCTGGCCCTGTCAATGTATACTTGAAAGTATGGACCAAATCATTTTGATTCTTAGTGGTTATGGGGGTTACCATTGCATGACAGAGCTATGTTAGTTAATAAGGGATTGGAGGCAGGCAAGAATGGGAGGCTGCAAAACCCTTGCATGAGTAGAAAGGATCAGAGAAAGCAGGGGGCAATAGAAAAGGGGCAGGAAGAGGCAAGGATCTGGGAGCCAAATCAAGGATGGACAAATTTAAGTGGAAGACAGAGAATTTTAGTCCGGTGGGCATGGCGGAAGATGGGCTTCTGGGAGTCAAGATATTCTCTGGAAACTATATGTAAAATTTGCATGTGTATTTCACTGGAAAGAGGATACATAGCTTCCACTTTACAAAGGGATCAGCAACTTTTCAAAGTTTTGTGAACCACTCTTCGGGGCTAAATAAAAGCAAGTTAAGGAGTCTTAGGACCAGAGTTTCAGAATGGGAGGAGGGGGCCCAATAAGTTCCCCTAAATTGCATTTGGAAGATGGATCTATGGTCAGACTATAACAGTTAACATTTATTGAGTGTATGATATGTTCACAATATTACTTTAAGTCCCCTTTAGGACCCCTTTCAATATTGTTTTATTCAGTGCTCTCAATAGTGCTTTGGAATGCTCATCTCCATTTTACAGATGAGGAAAGTGAGGCACAAAGAGATGATGTAAATCCCTCAAAGTCACATCATTTACAAATGACACGGCCAGGACTGGACATGAAAAATCTCATTCCTGAAACTGTCATCCTAATTGTATCCTGTATGGCCCCTTTAGAGGAATAAAAAGAAAATTTCCATCAGGGATGGTGGAAGCTTAACATTTTTCCATGTCTTTGTAGGTCATGTGACTGTGACTCCATGGCTGCCGTTTCCCAGAATGGCCTCAAGTTGAGTACTTGAACTAACTCTGTGGGATAAGGGCCGGGGATACATACAGTCCCAGAGAACCACCATGGGAGAGCAACCCCATGGCAGCAGCAGCAGCAGAAAGGTCCTGGCGATTTGGGTGGCTGGGGGAGCCTTCTGTTCATGGAGGAGCTTGAAGAATTCATCTGCAAAGGGGCTTTCTGGAGCAGGCTGCTGGAAAGATGGTGCAAGTTGAGGCTCCCTCCTTAGAATTTACCCAGGGAGTTTCACAGATGCCCCTTGCCACCCTTATCAGTGGTCTTCCCTGGATGCTTCTCTGTCGCTTGAGCAACAGCACAGGAAAGTGGGCCAAGTGAGGACTTTAGAGTCACACAGTCCTGGGATCCACCCTCAGCTGGTTCCCTCCTGCCGCACATCCTTGGGCAGATTTCTTAAATGTCTTAGAGCTCCCCTTCCCTCCTCTGTGAACCTGGGGCAAGGACCACCTAGTACGACCTACCTCAGGGGCTATTGTGAAAATTAAACGAAAGAATGGAGAGAAAGGACCTTGCATGTAATGAGCCCTCAGTACATGGTAGCTATCGATTTCCTCCTCACCCCAAGGAAGATCCATGTCTACCATTTGCAGAAACATTCCTTGACCCAAGTAGGTTCTATTCTCTTGTCAGCTTCCCTTAAATTCCCTTTATCTAACCTGTCACTTCCAACAGAATATGAACTTGGCTTCTCCCAATTCTACGTAAACTCCACTCTTTCAAGGAGCTAGGAAGACATCTGTTGGCCATCTACAATCATCAAGAGAGAAGGAGAGAGATGGGGGGGCCAGAAAGACAGAGAGAGAGAGATGAACTTTAATATAGTGGTGTGCTGGAGTCTGCTTTTATCCTCTCATGAAAGCTGATTGTTAAATTTTTAGAATTTCTGTGAGCTGATTGATTTTAGTTTCATAGCTTGCAATTGGCCACGTTGTGAATATTTACACCACAGAAATTGTTAAATATTCAATACTACTGTAATTAGAGCTTTATTTTCTTCAAGGGCCAGTTTTAAAACATTTATCAGCATGTCATGAAATAGCTAAGAGTTGTACAGTATCTGTCACGCTGTTCTAAGAGCTTGATAGGTACTAACTTAATCCTCATACACACCGTTTGAAGTTATTATTATCCCTATTTTACAGACTAGGAAACTGAGAAAGTGAGTTGTCAAAGGTCACGTAGTTAACTAGTGACAGAATTGGGATATAAACTAAGGCTGGCTGTCTGGCTGCGAAGCCTGCATTCATAGTTGGCTATACTGCCTCTTATGGGCAATATAGCCCATATAACCCTCTTATGAGGGTTCTTATGGGGATTCAATGACTCGCATAAAGGGCTTGGCCCAGTGCTTGATATTTAGTAATTGTTTGATAAATATTAGCTGTTACTATTTATATGTGGGATTCTTAACTTATTTGAGGTCATGAGAATCTGATGAAAGCTATAGATCCATCCTTTCCCCCTAAAAGATGCACAGTATGTACAGTACACACACACACACACACTCTCTCTCTCTCTCTCTCTCTCTCTCTCTCTCTCTCTCTCTCCCTTCTTGGGCCCCCGCCATAAATCAGCCGGCCGCTTCTATTTCTCCACAGTCTTTGAGCGCTCCAAAGATAGGGATCCAATTCCCTTTGTGATTCCCTTTTTCTAGAGGAGCATTCCACATTGCTTCAACTCATCTTTGGGGCCTGTTTGTGTCCCCCACCCAAGGCACTCGCTCCCCTGCGTACGTGCTCTGATTCACTTTGCATTTCTCCCAGCGTGGGATCCGGAACTGGGTAGTCTTAGAGTCTCCCTAATTTTTCCTGATCTCTCTGACAACTGATATTTTTTTCTAGTCTCATTTTGCCTCAGGTGTCCTGCCTCCAGGGGACTTTACCCATTTTCTGGCATCTGGGATATAAAGTTGAGCCCTAGTTATACCACCGCTAACTTCACACACACACTGCGTGGCACACCCTACAAACACACAATGGGAAAAGAATTCTGAGTATGTGAACACACATCTTGAAGCTTCTTGACTCACTTTATCTGGACGTCAGTGAACTGGAGACATCTACGTTGGTCTCCTCCGGCCTTTTAAACTTTCCTTGTTACCCCCGTTCCTCTTCCTAAACCCCTAACCCCTGCCAGCATGCCTGCTCTCCAGACCTTGAGTGTAGCTTACTTTGACCTGAAGAAAGAAGAATAACAGCTAATTACTTAGTCTTTCAATATGTCAGAAATTTTGTATACGTTATCTCATTCAACTAAACCCACACAAAAAGCCCATGAAGAAGGGCTTTTAAAGGAAACTAAAGCTCAGAGATGTTAAGTAACTTGTCCAAGGCTTCACAGCTAATAACTGGAATTCAACCTACATCTGGTAACTCTAGGTTTGCACGCTTTTCCTCATTGTGCACAGATTCCTTTTCCTATGTAATAGCATTTACTAGTGGCCTGACGTGTGGCCCCTTCCCTGAAACTCTACACTTATCAGTGGGCTTTGGAAGTTTACAGTGTTTATAAGATTTAAAGGGATTTCAGTCACTGGGCACTGGGGAAATTTTTGCAGGTGAAGGATCTTCACAATGCTGCCACACAGGTGTTTCCTCCCCCACCAGCCTTGTGGCTCACAGACTAGGTGGGAGCAGGCTACAGCCCATCTTCCTTTTCTTCCAACCTCAGGGGGAAACGGGTTAACCCCCTTATGGAAAATAAAGCCAGCCTTCCTTGCAAGGGTCCCTAAGCTAGATTTCTGATAGTCCAGGAAGCCATTTAAATAAGAACCTCGGTGTTGAAAACCTGCCAGGTAGGCATCCTTCCAGCTTTCTGTGGCTTACCAGCGGCCCCTAGTGGTCAGGGGCTCCAAGTGCCGTGAGAGGGGAGCTTTGGCTGTTTCTGCGCTCACCTCTGGCTCTGCCCTGCTCAGTTTTAAAACACTGGATTAATGCCCAATCAACATATTTTGCAGTATTGGGACAGCAAAATGGTGGAGTCTAAAACTCTGGGCAAAGAGGGCATGACGATGGGTGATCTTACCTGTAAAATCAGGAACCAGGCTGTCACTAAAATCTTTCTCTTTCTCTCTTTTTTTTTTTTTTGCGGTACGCAGGCCTCTCACTGTTGTGGCCTCTCCCGTTGCGGAGCACAGGCTCCGGATGCGCAGGCTCAGCGGCCATGGCTCACGGGCCCAGCCGCTCCGTGGCATGTGGAATCTTCCCGGACCGGGGCACGAACCCGTGTCCCCTGCGTCGGCAGGTGGACTCTCAACCACTGCGCCACCAGGGAAGCCCAAATCTTTCTCTTTTTAATATTCCAGACCACAAACCTAGCAAGTAGACAATACTATTATCCCTGTTCAGCCGCTGGGTAAACTCAGGGCAGAGAGTTGAAGTAGCTAGGGACACACTGGTTAGTGGGAATGAACAGTCAGGTTTCTGTGAGCACAGATTCTAAATTTGCCAGGCAGGCCTAAGGCAGCGTGTGTGTATTGTGTTGGCCTGACAGTGGTCTGGTCTTGGGAATAATACCGACAGCTAGCATTTAAGAATTCATTCTGAGGCAGGCATGTGGTAAATGCTCTTATGTGGAATACCCCCTTCATTCTTCCTAGCTGCCCTGTGAGATGCACATCTCCAATTTACAAATGGGAATGTGGATTCTCGGCAGGGCCAAAACTGCCAGAGGTCATACAAATTAAAGGAGGAGCCGGGAATTAGGACCCAGCTTGTTCAACTCCGAAGCAATGGCTTGAATTTACTGTCGTGTATTGCATGAGAGTTCTCCTTGTAGCCAATCTAGGTTGTTGGTCCCTAGTACTCATTCACCTGCAATATTTCCGCCATTCTCTCCTGTTTGGCTTGGTGCTAATGACAGTTTCGGCTGGTAAGAGCCCAGGGGACTGTGGACGTCTATTCGTCAGTGTCTCTCAGAGCGTAGACTTTGTATTTGGGAGGAAGTCCACTCCTCTTTGTGTGTCTGATGCTCTCAGCCATCCTCTCTGATGCTAGTGGGTGGTGGGCAGGATCGGACTCGGTCATTTCCTGGAGTCCTGGAGGGTTTCCACTGGGGAGGCACATGGAGACAGTATAACATGGTGGTCATGAGGCAGGCTTTGGAGTCCTGAGACATTGAACAGCTACTAAACCATTTAAGACTCGGTTTCCTCGTCCACTAAATGGACACAACAGTGCCTATCTCAAAGGGCCATTGCAGGAATGAAATAAGACAAATACATATGATATTCTTAATACAGCACCTGTCACAGGGTAAGTCTCCCTACTGTGTTCATGAGCAAAGGAACACATGGTATCTTGATATGTTTCCTTGGGAAGGGTGCCAACAGCATCACTAACCATCAAGAGGTCTGGCCCCTTGTTAGGTGTTAGCAGGTGAGATTAACTGGTTTCCCTTGCAACATAAAGCAATTGACTTAGGGTTGTAACAAGAACAATGTGCTGATGGAAGACGCACAACGCCAAGGAGTCCCCCTGCCACAGGGATAAAATGGCTGGCAGGAGACAAATGATGACAAAGCCTTTATTGGGAGCCATGACACCCAAATTCCTTGCGAGTAGTGAGTCTTGGGAGCAACAGGGGATATAGCCACGAAAGGATTAATTTGCCTCAAAAGGAATTGCTGGGGCTTCCCTCTTGGAGCAGTGGCTAAGAATCTGCCCGCCAATGCAGGGGACACGGGTTTGAGCCCTGGTCCAGGAAGATCCCACATGCCACAGAACAACTAAGCCCGTGCACCACAACTACTGAGCCTGTGTGCCACAACTACTGAAGCCCACGCACCTAGAGCCCGTACCCCGCAACAAGAGAAGCCACTGCAATGAGAAGCCCGCGTGCTGCAGTGAAGACCCAGTGCAGCCAAAAATAAATTAATTAAATTAAATTTAAAAAAAAGGAATTGCTGTGACTTAATAGCTTTATTGAATCCATGGTTTTTAGCCCATTGATTCCTGTTTGCTTTCATTCAGGGCTATGCAGGAGCAATGCCATTGCTTTGCCTGGTCATATCGATTAGCCAAGATCCCTCCTGCTGTGGCCTTATGTTTGTCCTTCTTCACATATGTCACCGTTCCCTCCTAGCCCCCTGCTTTGTGTCCTCATTTCCCCCATCCCAGTGACTAGGCTGGACAGATGTACGTGGGTCCGGGTGAACCCTCTGAATTCCTTGCCAATTGGAAATAATGGTATCAGGCAGATCAGTGATGCCACCTTGCTTTGGGGATTTTTGTGCTGGTCATAACCACGCTTTTGCTTTAGGATTTGTGTTCTTAAAACCGAGCTTTGAAAAAAAAACTTTTAATTTTTGGCCTCTTTTGTAGGATTGTCCTATGTAGGCATACTGGGAGATGTTTAGGAATGTTTTGCACCAGTATCATGCGGAATCTTGTATAAAAGGACATTTCTGGGTCCAAATATTTAGGCTTCGTAGGTTGTTGCCCCCACCTTTATAAATTGAGGTAACCTTCAGATGACATAGTAAATTTAACCATCCTGAAGTGAACAATCCATTGCCATTTAGTACACTCATAATCTTGTGCAACTCTCACCTCTATCCAGTTCCAAAACATTTTCATCAGGAGACCCTGTATCCATTAGGCAGTCACTCTCCGTCCCCATTCCTCCCCAGCCCTTACCAATCACTAGTCTGCTGTCTGTCTCTGTGGGTCTGTCTACTCTAGATATTTCATATAGATGGAATCATCCAGCATTTGTCCTTTTGCATCTGGCATATTTCGCCTTGCATAGTGCTTTGAGGTTCACCCATGTTATAGTATGTCCTAGTACCATACTCCTTTTCATGGCTGAGTAATATTTCATTGTATGCACATGTCACATTTTGCTTATTCATTTAAACAAGGGCCTCCCTTGGTTCTGTAGCACGTCATCTTTGGTCCATACGTTGGGGATCGTCGGCCGTGGAGATCATTGGGTTTGCCCAGGGCAGCCTGATGCCTTTTTGGAGTAGAGTTTGGAGAGTGCCAGGCCCCAGCTGCTCACTAGGTGTGGTAGGCCTTTAGAGATGGACCTAGCAATAGATGACCAGGGAATGTCTAGCCTGGCAACACAGGCATTGTACCAGGGCACAGACAGGGACCCAGGTAAACAGTGCAGAGAAATGCAGATAAGAGAGGCTTCTATTTGCATCCCAGCTCTGCCGGTTGGCAGCGGGCAAATTAAAAACTCTCTGAACTCCTATTCCTGATTTGTAAAACGAAATAATAACAGTATCACTCTCATAGCATTGTTGTTTAGATGAAATGAAATAATTTATATTATGTGCATGGTACAGGGCCTGGCACAGAGTGAGTAAAGTAAAACCCAAAGTGGCCGTGATTTTTATTACTTTTCCAGAAAAGGAGTAATGTGCAGTTGGAGTCAGGCACATTACTCAGCAGGGAAATGTTCTCAGCAGGTTGGCTTCTGGTCCACCCTGTAGCATCTCCAAGAGAACTCCCAAGAGCAAGACATGGTCCCTAATGTGGGAAAATAAGGAGGCCCAGTTTCCAGCGCAGGACACTTAGTCCCAGCAATAAAGCAGGGGCTTGATTTTAAAATGAGACATACTGTCTGAATGGAAGAAGTATCAAGGCAAAACTGATCAGTATTATCATTGCTGGTCTGATTTTCCTACTAGACTGCGTGTACAGGGAGGGAAGGGGTTGTCATTCTTTTTTGCTACACTATTCCTTGCACAAGTGTAGAGTATTCAGTCAATAAATATTTGTTGCATATGTAGCTGGCTGACCAGCCAGCTGGCTGCTGTGTTATCTTTCTATTAGCTTAGGACTCCTTAAATTCTTCTGAATCGGTGTCATGTACTGTTGGAGGAATATACTCAGCCCCAGGTACGCTGCTATGAGACTCTTCAGAAATCTCTAAAATTCTTAAAAATATGCACAACTTTTGATCCAGTAGTTTCACTTCTGAGTATTTAACGTAAGAAAATCCCTAGAGCTCAGAAGGATTATGGCTCAAGAACGTTAATTGTGAGATCATTTGGAATAGCAAAAAAGGTGGAAAGAACTTGCTATTCAACAAAAGGAGGATGGGTTAACTGTATTATGATACTTCCATTCAATAAAGTGTTTCAAAGCCATAAAAATAATGAAGAAGATTGTTTACTAACATGAGAGAATATCCAAATTATGTAGTTAGTGAAAACAGTAAGTCGCACAACAATATTTTGGTGTAATACCACTCTGTGTTATGTGTGCATGCGTGAGTGTAACATTGGAAGGATATAAACTAAAATATTATCTGTTGCTCTGAGTGATTAAATTAGAGATAATTTTATTTTTGAGCTTTTTGAGCTTGTCTGTAATTTCCAATGTTTTCACATTGAATGTGTCATCAGTTAAAAGAAGAATGAATATTATTAAGGATTATGTTCCTGATGAGAAGTTGGGTCTTATCGCTCAAATATATCTGAACCTGCAGAGGGGAGCAAATGGCCTCAGCTATAGGGGTTGGGAAGGGGCTGGGCACAGCAAAGCATCAGGCATCGCTTCTGTAACATTCCAACAGCAGGGCGTGTTCCTGTTTTACTGAAAGAGAGGATGCTCTGCACCTCCTTTCGTCTCATTTACTCCATCCTCTCCTACATGTTAGTGTCAAGTTAAATAAGGGGGTAAACTGAGGCAAGCTCAAATTACCAGAAATTGAGGTTATTCAGGGATAGTAGAGGAATTGCCATTCTGGAAACACATACTATTCTATAGTAAGCTAGAGGTGAGTCTGTTGAGGGTTTGGGGTGAGCTGTGTTTATGGGCAAGGAGTGCAAAGAGGGGGAAGTCCAGCCAGAATCCAGGGAGGAGGTTCACTGGCTTGATGATGGGAAGAGACTGTGGGTGGATGTTCATTGATCAGGAGGTAAGTGTTGGTCTTCTGTAAAGCAGGCATCTATGGGAAATCATTCGGTTAAATTCCATTCTTCTGAGGGCGCATGAGTGAGATTCTCCATTTCATGTCCTTCAGTTCCATTTTAGATTGAAATTTTTTCATATTGGCATTAAATACACCCAGGCTGTAGGGATTTTCTGGTCTGCATGGTGACTGGATCCATGTGGTGGCTCCTAACTACTGAGATAAACACACACACACTGGTTTCAAGAAGGTCAATTTAATATTTTCATGGGCTGAATTGGCCATGCAAGTTTATTCTGTCCTGTGTTCTAGAAAATTAAAAGAAGAAAGTCTGGGCTGAGAAAGCGTAAATGGAATTAGTATTTCTACCAAAAGAAAAACAAGGTGAGCACCAGCTTGTGAGGTTTTCAGTTAACTGATTAGAAATACCCTCCTGTCCAGGCCTGAGGCTTTGTTCCTGGGCCAAGCAGGTCTGTCAGACTTCATCTTCCTTGAGGTTATGTTCTCCCCAGAGAGTCCTGGGCCCTTTACACTAACACGTGTCCTCTGGTTGCTCTTCGGAAATTCTTCAACACGTCGGCATCCTAGATGGGGACGCAATTTAAGACTCATGCTGGAACCTCTTCAGAACTTGCAAACCCACAGTGGTGGTGTATTGTAGAGTATGCTTTAAAGCAGAAGGAAAGTTGCTAAAGGGAACATATAGGGAGGAACACCTAACGTGATATGAGATGCAGTTTGACAGGTGAATAGGAGTTCTTCAGAACTACAAAGAGAACACATCATCAGAGGCAGAGGGAACAGGAGGGAATTCAGTGTGTGATAGGAAGAGACCATTATCAACACAGAGGTGTTGCCTCTAAGCAAAGGTGTTGCCAGGACTAGATAATGAAGGGGCTTGTAATCCATACTCAGGAGTTTGGCATTTTATCCTGAAGCTCATAACTTGCCATTGAAAGATTTTAAGCAAGGGAATAACATGTAGTAGTATGCGCTCTGTCTTTCCTATTAATTTGTGAGTTTCCTGAAGGCAAATGTTTGATTTTGAGACATCTCAGTGGTTGCTCCTCCATTGCCCAGTATAGTCTGTTATTTATAATAACAGCTAAACTTTCATCATGTGTTTACTCTGAGTCTGACATTGTGCTAACTGCTTTACATAGTGTATTATTCAGAGTTCTCCAGAGAAACAGGATCAATTATACTAATATATATGCATATGTATATATAATAATAAATAAACTTATAAGAAATTGGACCATGCAATTATGGAGGCTGAGAAGTCTCAAGATCTGCAGCTGGCAAGCTGGACACTCAGGAAAGCCAATGTTTCAGCCCAAATCTGAATGCCAAAACAGACCAATGTCCCAGCATAAGTAGGTTTTTTTCAGGCAGGAGGAGTTTCCTCTTATTTGAGGGAGGGTCAGCCTTTTTGTTCTATTCAAGACTTCAACTGATTAGATGAAGGCAACACACATTAGGGAGGTCAGTCTGCTTTACTCAGTCCACTGATTCAATTGTTAATCTCATCCAAAAACACTCTCACAGACATGCCCAGAATAATGTTTGATAAGCTATCTTGGCACCTCTCATCCCAACTACCACCATGGCCCAGTCATGTTGATGTATAGGATTAACCATCACGTGTGAGTTATATCATTTAACTTATACAATGATCTTGCAAGGTTATTTCTATTTTTATTCCCGTTTTAAAGACAAGGAAACTAAACCTTGGAAGGTTTATGTCATGTTTCTGAATAACAACAGCTGGTAAGTGATCAAACCCTGATTCAAACCCAGGCAACTGACTCATGGGGCCACATCCTTAACCACTATGCTATAATAAATGTTTTTAAATTAATTTTTTCTAGAACTCTCATATAGAAATTTAACAAAAATATAATCACTAATAATATGTTAATTACATTGGACATCCATTAATTCCTATAGATGAGTAACTAAATGTACTGTTAACACCAGTCTTCCAACAAATCGATGTTTAATTTTTTTTTTTTCTGATTCTGGAGAAGAAAGACAAGATACAGGGAGGAGAGTTTTGCTTAGCAAACACTGGTGAATGTGGCAGGGGATTCAGTTTTCTGTTCACAGTGAGTGTCCTAGGTTATACTAGTTGCATTTCAGTAAGAAGAAGTAATCAGTACATTAAGATGATTTCACTTACATGTGAAATCTAAAAAGCAAAACAAATAAGCAAACATAACTAAACAGAAACAGGGTGATAAACACAGAGAACAAACAGGTGGTTGCTAGAGGGGAGGCAAATGGGGGAAGGAGAGAAATAGGTGAGGGAGAGTAAGACATACAAACTTTCGGTTACAAAATAAATGAATCACAGGTATCAAATGTACAGTATGGGGTATATAATCAATAATTATGTAATACCTTTGTATGGTGACAGATGACAACTACATTTATCATGGTGATCATTTTGAAATGTATAGAAATGTCAAATCACTATGTTATATACCAGGAGCTAAAAGTGTTTTAGGTCAATTATACATCAAAAACAAACAAACTCACTCATAAAAAAAAAGAGATCAGATTTGTGGTTACCAGAGGTGGTGAGGTGGGTGGAGGGAGGGGAATTGGAGGAATGTAGCCAAAAGGTACAAACTTCCAGTTATAAGATACATAAATACTAGGGATGTAATGTGCAACATGATAAATATAACTAACCCTGCTGTACATTATATATGAAAGTTTTCAAGAGAGGAAATCCTAAGAGCTCTCATCACAAGGAAAAATATTTTTTTTCCTATTTCTTTAATTTTGTATCTATAAGAGAGGATGGTGTTCACTAAACTTATTGTAGTAGTCATTTCATGATGTATTAAGTCAAATCATTGTGCTGTACACCTTAAATTTACACAGGGCTTTATGTCAATAATATCCCAACAAAACTGGAAGGAAGGGACTGGCCTGGTGGCACAGTGGTTAAGAATCCACCCGCCAACGCAGGGGCCATGGGTTTGAGCACTGGTCCGGGAAGATCCCACATGCTGCAGAGCAGCTAAGCCCGTGCGCCACAACTACTGAGCCTGCTCTCTAGAGCTGGCGAACCACAGCTACTGAGCCCACGTGCCACAACTGCTGAAGCCTGTGTCCTAGAGCCCGCATGCCACAACTACTGAGCCCGCATTCCACAACTACTGAAGCCATGCGCCTAGAGCCCGTGCTCTGCAACAAGAGAAGCCACCACGATGAGAAGCACCCCGCTCTCCACAACTAGAGAAAGCCCACGCGAAGCAACGAAGACCCAACACAGCCATAATTAATTAATTAATTAATTTAAAAAAATTAAAAAGCTGGAAGAAAAAAAGATGTGGAGGCAGCCAGGGCTCTTAACATTAAGATATCTGTGCTGTGCAAAGAGGAGACAAATGTAGCCAGCCCGCAGTAAGACTTAATTCCTAGAAAAAATAGCGCTGTGAAATCATTTTCTGGGGATTGTCTTGAGTGTGTTTGAGTGAGGTTAGAGCCAGCGAAACTCATTCCAGAGTCTCAGGAGTCATAGGCTCTGTGGGTTGCCTGTTACTAACTAATAAGTGGCATGTCCTGGAAATCTATGCAAATTCAATCTTGCTTTCCTATTGATATTCACAGGTCACTAAGATACTCTTCAGTGAGCCCTGCTGTCTTTTCTCCCTCTCCCACCCAGTTTTTCTGGGTAGTTTTTATATTTGAAATATATGCCTATATGTGGAAGGAGAGTGCTCTGAATTTGAAGAGTTGATTTAGAAAAGCAAATTTACCTCATCATTTATTACAAGTAGCAACATTTATCATTATAAATTTCCTTAAGTCAGGGCACATAAGGATTTATAAGAAAACATGGGGCAAATTTCTTAAGATACTAGGATGTATTTTCATATCCTATACTTCACCCAAGTATTTAATACTTTGTTACGCAGATATCAATTGATTGTTTTAATAATTTTTCAAAAGCATCCAGAGAATAATAAAGCTATTTCAATTTAGGAGTAGGGGAAGGTAAAAGTAAACAAATAATCTTGTTGGAAGAGTAGCATAATTAGTATTTGGGAGGACGTCAACAACATTGTGACATAGGAGGTCCTGAATCTCCCTCCCCGTGTAAATGCACTGAATATATAACTGTACATGAGTTAGTTCCAAATCCAGAAACTAATTGAATGACTCCTGCATGTTGAGCATCTGAGAAAATACCTCACATCAAAATGAGTAGGAAAGGTTGAGACACTGTCTCACTATAAACCCCATCCCTGGCACAGCACCTTGCAATTAGGAGGAATCCCCCAACTCCCAGCTTCTCCCTGAGGAGCAAAGGATTTGGATCACGCATATAGCACCCCAACTTTTAGGGTGGAGAAATAGTCCCTGAAATCACCTAGTTTTGAGAGCCAATGAGGCATGCATTCATGAGTCCCACAAGACTGTAGAAAACAAAGAAGTAATTGTTAAATAGGTGCACAGGCACACCGCACAGCTCCACCTTCCCCAGGGCACAGGGAGCTGTGGAAAATGCAGACTCAATACAATCTGTATCAAAATTTCAAGGGCATTTTCCAGAGAAATAGAAAAAAATCTCCTAAAATTTGTATGGAACCACAAAAGACCCTGAATAGCCAAAGCAATCTTGAGAGAGAACAAAGCTGAAGACATCACACTTCCTGATAACAAACCATGAAATAATAGAAAAAAAAATGTGTGTGTGTGTGTGTGTGTGTGTGTGTGTGTGTCTGTCTGCCCCTGGTTCCTGGCATAGAGATCCTAAAACCCTTATCCCGGCACTTATCCTAAGTGATAAGAGCACTAGGAGCAACTTTTAGTCTAATATTTGGTCTTTGACCCTGGTTCCTAATGGGGAACTCCTAAATCCCTTAAAATTTCCTGTTTGATAGGGTATCTTTTGTTCTAATGAGGTGACTCTTGGTGGAATCCTGTATAGCTTCAGGATAGGGGCTGACCACCGGAAAGACCAAACCATAATTAGAAGTTTGGAATTTTCATCCTCACTCCCATCCTCCAGGAAGTGTAGAGGAACTAGAGATTGAATTAATGATCAATCGTGCTTTTTTGAAGTAGCCTCTGTAAAAATCCCCAAAGTACAGAGCTCAGAGAGCTTCCTAGATCAGTGAACACATGCAGGTTGCGGGAGAGTGGCATACTGGGAAAGAGCATGGGAGCTCTGCACGCTTTCCCACATACCTTGCTCTATGCATGTCTGTCATCTTGCTGTTCCTGAGTTATATCCATTTATAATAAAGCAGGAATATAGTTAAGTAAGTGATTTTCCTGAGTTCTGTGAGCTACTCTAGCAAATTAATATAACCTGAAGAGGTTGTCATGAGAAGCCATTGATTAGAAGCACAAGTAACAACCTGGACTTATGATTGACGTCTGAAGTTGGAGGGCAGTCTTGTGGTTCTGAGCCCTTAACCTGTGAAATCTCATGCTATCTCCAGGAAAATAGTGTCAGCATTGAGTTAAATTGTAGGACACATAGTTGATGTTATGTAGAATTGCTTGATATGTGCAAAATTAATACATTTGATGTCAGAAATGAAGTGAAGTACAGTAGAGTAGTGTGAGAGTAAAGGAGAAACACAGGAGAAGTTTGTCTTTCCTACACAGAAGCTATATTACAAAGCTATAGTAATCAAAACAGTATGGTATTGGCATAAAAACAGAAACATAGATCAATGGAACACAATTGAGACCCCAGAAATGCCCTGCAAGTATGGTCAATTAATTTTTTATAAATGTGCCAAAAAATATACAATGGGGAAAGAGCAGTCTCTTCAATAAATGGTGCTGAAAAAACTGGATACCCACATGCAAAAGAATAAAACTGGATCCTTGTACCATGCACAAAAATTAACTCAAAATGGATTAGATTCGAATGTAAGACCTGAAACCATAAAATTCCTAGAAGTAAACATAATAGGTATGCTCCTTGACTTTGGTCTTGGCAATGATATTTTTGGATTTGACACCAAAGGCAAAGGTGACAAAAACAGAAGTTAATAACTGGGACTACATCAAACTAAAAAGCTTCTTCCAGCAAAGGAAACAAAATGAAAACGCAATCTATGGAATCAGAGAAAATATTCACAAACTACTTATTTGATAATGGGTTCATATCCAAAATATACAGACTTCAAACAATTCAAGAGCAAAAAACCCAAATAACCCAGTTAAAAAATTGACAAAGGATCTGAATAGACATTTTTTTCAAAGAATACATAAAAATGACCAACATCACTAATCATCAGGGAAATGCAAGTCAGAGCCACAATGAGATACTACTTCATACCTCATACAGTGGCTTTTGTTAAAAAGACAAGAGATGAAAATTGCTGGCGAGGATATGCAGAAGAGGGAACCCTTGTACACTGTTGGTGGGAATGTAAATAGGTACAGCCAGTATGGAAAACAGTATGCGGGTTCCTCAGGATTAAAAATATATGTACATACACACAATGTAATATTATTCAGCCTTAAGAAAGAAGAAAATCCTGCCATGTGCAACAACATGGATGAATCTGGAGGACATTATGCTAAGTGAAATAAGCCAGATAGAAAGAGACAAATACTGCATGGTATCACTTATATGTAGAATCTTAAAAAAAAAAAAAAAAAGTTTGACTTCGTAGAAACAGAGAGTAAAATGGTGGTTGCTAGGGGTGGGGGTTGTGAGGAGAGGTTGGTAAAAGGGTACAAACTTTGTTATAAGATAAACAGGATCTGAGGACCTAATATATTACATGGTGACTATAGTTGATAATACTGTATTGTATAACTGAATTTTGCTAACAGAGTAAAATGTGTTCTCATCAGAAAACAATGTGAGGTAATAGATATGTTAATTAGCTACATGGTGTGAATCATAATGTTTATATATATCAAATATCATGTACACTTTAAATATATTACAATTTTATTTGTCAATTATAAATCAAGAAAGCTGGGAAAATGTTTGCATAATTAAGATTGACTCAGCTGAGAGTAATGTTTAGACTTCAGTGGCCAGGCTGGTGGGAAAAGATGGCCTTAGTCTGGGTAATAGCCTAATTTGTCATACCCAAGAATCAGCTCCAGGCTAGAATAAGATCAATGTTCACCACTTAAGGGAATTCAACATAGGCAAATCGTTTTATTTGCAAAGCACTGAACCCGTTCAAGCTGGTGCAAGTAAAGGAGAGTTTTAAAAGTTTACAGGGGCATTCACAAAAATGAAATACACCTGTATACTTTGACCGTTGAACAACACAGGTTTGAACTGCGTGGGTCGTCTTACACTGGGTTTTTTTTCAATAAATGCATTGAAAAGTGATTACACTGTCCTTGGTAGGTTGAATCTGTGGATACAGAACCACAGAAACAGAAGGCCAACTATAAAGTTATACACGGACTTCCGGCTGTGTGGAAGGTTAGCACCCTTACCCCCCGAGTTGTTCAGAAGTCAACTGTGCTTTTCTTCAGAAAGGCACATGTTTTGCTGAAAAGGTCCTAAGGATTAAGTTTCCTCCTCTGTCCATTTTTCTTTCTCTGTTTGCATTAAAAATTGTTGACTGGTTTCTCTCTGTAATACAACTCTCTAAGACAACTTCTCAGTAAGAATGTAGCTGAAAATGACTATCCCATCTATGACTCCACGACTCCACGACTCCACATGGCTTTTCAGTCTAAACATACACCCGGGTCGGATTATAGAGTTTTTTTTCTTTTCTTTGTTCAAATTCTCCAGGAAGAGCACTAATTATTTGCTAGCCAATTAGTGGCTTGGCTTTCCTTGTGTTGCCTTTTTTGAGTGTTAGGTTGTACAATTGGCTATGACTTGTAGTGGAGCACATGCTAAAACACACCTACTTTCATTCACCCCTCAACAGGGGTTGGGAGGGAATTTCTCTGAGAAGAGAATGTGGGCTTACTTCTATCCGAACATTACATCCCACAATGAGTCTCAGCAGGGCTTCTTCTTTAAGTAGTGCTATTACCCTGAATCACAGAGGTGTCATGTGTCTGTCCCCTGTCATCTCTGTTAAGCAGGACTCAAACCAGTGGCTGGGAGTTTGGGTGAAAAGACTCAGTTACCAGAACAGAGATATTGAGATGTGTGTGGTCAAGGCTCCAGCCTAGTAAGCTTAGGTTCAGAACGGCATCCCAGTCTCAGAATGGTAGTGGGTATGCAAATCAGGAACCAACATAGAGGTTGTATCACATGGATGGGCCAATGTGACATGTGTTATTAGAAGGCTTATGACTTACAGCAATGACAGCAAAAGCTACATGGTGCATCAGAATCACCTGGGGAGCTTAATGTCAGGGCACCTGCCCAGACGTAGTGATCTGCTTAGGGAATTGTTTTGGCCAAAATCAGGTGGTGAATCTAATGGTGGATCAGATTTAGAAACCTCTGACTTACTAGGCACCCAGCTGCCTGCATACACTAGATTCTGAGCCATGCTACAGCAGCAAGAGCCTAGGTTTTCTCACTAGTCTACGACTCCTTTCTTTATATCTTTCTGCTGCCTTTAGAGTTGAAGAAGGACATCCCAACATTCTTTTATATCAGAGAAACAGGGTTTGTCTTGGGCTACTATTAGCTTTTATGCCATATGGTCAGGCTAGTAGAACTCAGGTTCAGTCTTAAGAGATTGAATTTTGAATATATATGTCCATAGCAAATGGGCTCTATCAATGAAAAAGGTTATATTTTAATAAAATGTTTTTCAGTGACATACAATGACAAAGACTTTATTGCTGTTGTTATATATCTATGCTGCATCTCCTGGGAGTTTTCCTATGAGCTTTCCTAATTCCAAGACCTAGGTTAGTTGCTGAGGCAGGGGGAAAGTAGAGCATGGCAAAAATACCTTGGGTTTTAAAGCTTCTACACCAAAGTGACACACATCAGTATAGTTCATATTTCATTGGCCAAATCAAGCCCTTACTTCACATAGTCAGGGAAGTGTAGTCCTACTATGGGCCTGAAAGAAGAGACCCATTCATAAAACCTAGCACAGGGATCTTAGCTTGTTTTCTGCCACATCTCCAGCATTTAGAATAGTGTCTGGCGCATGGTACGTGCTTAAAAATATGCATTGAATAAACAGAGGAAGGGATAAATGTATGAAAGTAAAGTAACAACATGTATCACCCAGGGTTAACCTTGGTTCCTGGACACAGTTCTGAAATTATCTTTGTTGGAACATTTTAGGAGATAACTCCAGAAAGGACTGCATTTGGGAAAAAGGACTAATTTTCCTAAATGTATAATCAATGTAGATTATTCACGATTGGAAAGCCCTGAGCTTGAGGAGGATATGGGCTGCATGAATCCCTAGTTGCATTTTATATTGGTATAGGGGTCATTTGTTCATGTTCCTACAAGGGTATTTGGCGAGCCAGTTTGAATAGTTGTCTGATTCTCAAGATACTAAAGTGTGGGAGGTGTAATGGGGGGGTCCTTTAGGGATTTCACAATAGAGCTGAGAGTACAACCACCATAGTGGCAATTACTGTCATGGGGATCCCTTTGGAACCAAAATGATGACTCCTCTTAGGGTTGACATGAGTTTTTACATGAAATGGCCAAAAGATTGCACTTTGACCATCCTGGGAGACCTGGCTCCCAAATCCATAGGCACATTAAGATTAAGATTAACTTCCATTTCCCTGCTTTATCCTCAGCAAGCATGGGTCTTCAGAGCTACTTTATGCCAAAAGAAAAATGTTTGCAAGTGCCCCTTCTGTTTCTGGGAAGTCTAAAACCTGCCCATAATTCGGCTAATTTGTAGTTGATTGTGGGAAAGATAATGAGTCGGGGGAATTGAGGGAACAGGGGACAGAGTTGCTAGGAAACAGATTTACTTCTCACATCCAGACAAATAAACTAAAGTAATGGTGTTAATGAGTCCAGTTTCTGACAATCTCAGTTCCAAGGAAGCACAAATACAAAGTCATATTGCCATGAAAAAGCACCAGAGGCAAAGGCTCTGGTGATGAGGGTGGAGCACGGTGTAATAGTACTTCTTAGAGCAGATTTGCTGATTAAAAAGAGGTACTGGATGGAAAGGGCTTAGCATGGTATCTGCATAGAGGAGGTGGGCGATAAATGTTAGTCAAAATAATTATTCGTGTTATAAATATATATGCCATATTTATAAATAAGTTACTATTAGTCTTATCACCTTCTTATAGGTTCTAGTTCTTCTACTGACTGAAAGCATGTCTTCCATTATGAGTTAAAACTTTTCCGAGTTTTCCTCTCCTCATTTCACCTCCTCTGCATTGATTGTTATAAAGGTTAGTGAGGTGAGGTGTGTGTAAGCAATTTATAAACTTGGATGATTTTTTTAAAAAATTGTCTTTTTAATTGTAAATGCCACAGAACATAACATTTACTATCTAAACAGTTTTTAAGTGTACAGTTCAGTAGTGTTAACTATATTTACTAGATCTCTAGAACGTTTTCATCTTGCAAAACCTAAACTCTGTCCACATAAAACAAAAACTCCCCCACCCCCTCTCCCAGCCCCTGGCAACCACAATCCTACTCTGGGTCTCTATGTATTTGACTACATTAAATATAAGTGGAATCATACAATATTTATCTTTTTGTACTAGCTTATTTCACTTAGCATGATGTCTTCATGGTTCATCCATGTAGCAGCATATGTCAGAATTTCCGTATTTTTTAAGGCTGAATAACATTTCATTGTGTGTATAGACCACATTTTTCTTCATCCATTAATGGACATTTGCACTGCTTCCACCTCTTGGCTGTCGTGCGTCATGCTGCAGTGAATATGATTATATAAATATCTCTTCCAGATCCTACTTTCACTTCTTTTGGATAAATACCCAGAAGTAGATAAAAGTCAGTAAATTTTATGTCTACAAAGGACATAGTCTGTCCTTATCATTATTGCTAACAGCCACTCCAGGACCCAAGAGGGATTTTTACATAGCTCTATGGGGTTCCTTCTCTGCTGCTCTCTCCTTTCTCTGCACCTCAAATCCCAGTCATCTTAGCAGCAGTGAACTCTGGTCTTTTTCCTCAATGCAGCAAAACTGTTGCTGTCTGCCTGACTCTCTCTGCATCACAATTTGGACGATGCCCTCAAGAAAAAAGCTGTTGTGAATGGGAGGGTTCTACCTCATGTGCTTTCCTTCTGATAGCCCTGCTTTACTGATTGTCCAATATCTGTAAACAATTATTTATATATATATATATATATATATATATATAGTTGTTCAGCTTTTATAGGAGAGATTAAATCTGATACCATCTACTCCATCGAGGGCAGAACTAGAATTTATCCTAGGTGTCTAGACACTTTTACTTTATCCTGTTGGGCGAGGAGACAAACAAACAAATCCTCCAAGCAAACAGACAAATTAAGAAAATAATTACAATTAGGATACATTCTATGAAGAAAAACAAAGGCACTGAAACACGGGAAATGTGGGGATGGAGTGTAGGATTTTGGGTTATGGTGGTCAAAGGATGCTGGTTTGAGGAGTTTTAAGTTGAGATTTAAATAATGAATAGGACCTTACTTATGTGAAGCAGAGGTAGGAGGGGAGAGCGAAAGAGCATTCTAAATAGAAGTATAGATTCTGGATAAGTGGTGCTGGCCAAAATTTATGCTGCACAAACAAGAGCTAGAGTATTACATCTCATCAGAGTGCCATGTCTTTAAATAGATACCTCATTATAACTCATACTAAGAGCAAGGGGTCTGGAAACCTTGAAAGGGGAGGAGGGATAAAGAAGCCAACACTCTGAGTGGGGATTGAGTATGGTCAGCATTTGGGGGTATGCTAGCGTGAATGCTACCTTCAGGTACCTGAAGAGCTATCATGGGGAAGACAGACAACACTCTAGCACATGGATTGGCAAACTACAGCCCAAGGGCAAAATCCAGCCACACAGCCTGCAAACTATGGATGTATTTTATACATTTTTAACTGATTATATTTTAAACGGTTAAATTAGTACTTGTGTAATAGCCTCAATTTTGTTGCTTGGCCCACAAAACAAGCTATTTATTATCAGGCCCTTTAAGAAAAGTTTGCCGACCCCTTGTTTTGTTTGGGGCAAGGGTTGCTCAGAGACTGAGATTGTCTTTGCCAATATTTTATTTAATATAGGTTCACTGTGGGAATTATAATAATTTCACAAGCCTGTAGCGTACGGGATAATGTCTCTCAAGCCAATAAAGAAATAACATACTCCAAATCAATGATAGATTAATTACACTACTGCTCCAGGCAAGGGGACATGAAGCAATAAAGTCCAAATTTAGTTGAGATGTGCCTTTCTACCAACTGGTTCTCAGGGGAGGTGGTTTAGTCAACTGAGAGCTGATATCCAGCTGTCAGCACAAAGAACAAAAGTCGCCTGTTGCTACAGCATGTTGCTAGGGAACAGTGGCATCACCGTTGATGGGCTAGATGATCTCTTCCTAGGGGCCATGGCACAGCTTGCATGACTACTAGTAAAAGAATCGCAATTACCAAGGCAGGAGCTAATGCCCCAGGGTCGTCAGAGAGCTATTTAGATCAGCAAGGGGTCACCTTGCCCAGACTGAACACTATCCCATAGTCCTTACAAACTCTGAGTATTTATTGTCTAAACGTCCCCACCACAGTTGCTTCTTCATATGTTCTTGTTAATAAGCCCCCAGCTGAGCTCCTGAGTGTTTATCGACAACCGCAGATGTGGATGATGATATCCTGACACACAGTTTCACCTTTATATCAAAACAATAACTTCATTCTTGGAAACAGCTTCACTCTTAAAAACAACTTCATTTTTGTCATAAACAGGTAGATTTGACATCATACCAAACCACTATACAACACCCTTGCTCTAGATCAATTGCAGGAATTTAATTTGCTGTAGCAAAAGGAATGAGTTAGCAGATTTGGAATCAGAAGTTCTCTAAAGGGAAAAGATTTTCCTAGATGGGGCGCTGTAGGGGCCTTCCTCATAGGCCTTCTCCTTACCCCTCATCGCACACTGGGTAGTTTTCCATCTACTCAGCGTGTGCATGAGAGGATGTCATTTGGCTTCTTGAGAAAAATGTGGAGGTGTTGGGCCACCTGGCCAGGAATTTGATTCTGTGAAACTGGACAGTTTTCTTTTTGGCAGAGACAACAATTTGGTTTGAAAACACCTAATTAGTGACTGTAAGTAACACATTGTTTCACTGAATTAAATTATTTTATCAGCCCTCCAACTGGCTTTAGGACATAGAGTCCTTGAGTAACATGTTAGTATTTGAAATTAATTTGTTCCAGGTCACCAACAACGAGGGGAAGACTAGCTTATAGTTTATAATAAACTAGGCTGATTTTCCAGAAACTAGGCCATGGGCCCAGGTACTTCAAAAGGAAAATACTGGTTTCAGAGCAGTCTTTCTTAGCACAAACCACCCTGGTGATGGAACTTCCTGGAATATGGTATAGACTTCATTCATTTGTTTCTTTATCTGATAAGGAACTCACAGTCCAATGGGGAGACAGATAAAAATAATAATAAGTGTATGTATATGTATAACTGATTCACTTTGTTATAAAGCAGAAACTAACACACCACTGTAAAGCAATTATACTCCAATAAAAATGTAAAAAAATAAAATTAAAACTTCGGGTTCAATGCCAAGAAAAAATAATGATAATAATAAGTGTATGGGATATTCACTTAGTTTTTGCACTGTAAGGGAGGAAAGAGTTTTCCTTGACCCTCCTAAGGTCCCTGACTGTGTCTGAAAATTAAATTGATAAAGACAGATAAACAGGAAAACAACATATCAATACAAATTATGTTGAATTTTTACATGTATATGGGAGTCTTCACAAGAGAGTGAAGATTCTAAAAAATGACCATGGCAGGAAGGTTTTGTACCTTTTAGACAAAGAAAGAATACATTTGTGAAGAATTGACAAGACAAAGGGATTTGAGCTAGGGATAGTCCAATTAGGACTAGGTAGTGATAAAGGTTAGCTTAACAAGGTTGATTTGCAGATTCCTCTGGGCTGTTAAGAGTCTGTCTCTGGAAAAAGAAGGATTTATATTCTGTCTTTAAACAGAAAAGGAGTTTTTTGTGTTTACTGCTTCTTTATTGACTTCAGCTCAGGACAGTTTTATGTTGAAGAGACACATTTTGGGGTGACATATTCTGTTTTCCCTCAGTGTGTATAGCATTATGTCCAGAGCACTGTAAACCATAGAACAGACATATAGTTTGACTTTGAGGGAGGCCAAAGAAATTTTTATGGAGAAGATGGCACCTGGATAAAATCTTAAAAAATAGGGAGAGATTATTCACATGAAGGGAGTGGGGCAGTTGTGGCAAAGCTTTGGGTGGGAGAATTTAGGCAGTAAAGAGGCTGAGCCATGAGAAAATTTAATGCATTTAGAAAACTTTAGAAAATCCTGTGTGACAAGATGAGAGTGGGAAGAAATGAGCCTACAGCGTCAAAAAATGGCAGAGCCCTGCTATACTAAGGAGTTTGCATTTCACCCCAAGGGCAGTGGAAAGCTACTGAAAGATATTAACAGTGACATGATTATATCTGAATTAAAAAATATAGGGCTTCCCTGGTGGCGCAGTGGTTGAGAGTCCGCCTGCCGATGCAGGGAACACGGGTTCGTGCCCTGGTCCGGGAAGATCCCACGTGCCGCGGAGCGGCTGGGCCCGTGAGCCTGCTGAGCCTGCGCGTCCGGAGCCTGTACTTCACAACGGGAGGGGCCGCGACAGTGAGAGTCCTGTGTACCGTCAAAAAAAAAAAAAAAAAAAAAAATATATATATATATATATATATATATATGTTCTGGTAGCACAACTCATTGTCTGAGGGAAGAACAGATGCCCTCAGGCAACCTACATGCAGAGGCGGGGCCGAATCCATAGCTGAACCCCAGGAGCTGTGTGAACAAAGAACAAAAAGGGAAATTTCTCCCAGCAGCCTCAGGAGCAGAGGATTAAGTCTCCACAATCAACTTGATGTACCTGCATCTGAGGAATACCTGAATAGACAACAAATCATCCCAAAATTGAGGCGGTGGACTTTGAGAGCAACGAAATATATATATTTTTCTTCTTCTCTTTTTGTGAGTGTGTTTGTATATGCTTCTTTGTGTGATTTTGTCTGTGTATCTTTGCTTTTACCATTTGTCCTAGGGTTATGCCTGTCCTTTTTGTTTTTTTTTAAGGAGTCTTTAGCACTTGTTATCATTGGTGGATTTGTTTTTGGTTTGGTTGCTCTCTTCTTTCTTTCTTTTTTAAATCTTTTCTTTTATTACTTTTTAATTTTTTTATTTTAATAATTATTTTTTATTTCAATAACTTTATTTTATTTTATGTTTTTCTTTCTTTCTCTTTTTCTGCCTTTTCTTCTGAGCCGTGTGGCTGACAGGGTCTTGGTGCTCTGGCTGGGTGTCTCTCTAAGGTGGGAGAGCAGAGTTCAGGACATTGGTCCACCAGAGACCTCCCAGCTCCGTGTAATATCAAACAGCCAAAGCTCTCCCAGAGATCTCCATCTCAATGCTAAGACCCAGCTCCACTCAACAACCAGCAAGCTACAGTGCTGGACACCCTATGCCAAACAACTAGCAAGACAGGAACACAACCCCACCCATTAGCAGAGAGGCTGCCTAAAATCATTATAAGTTCACAAGCACCCCAAAACACACCACCAGACGTAGACCTGCCCACCAGAAAGGTAAGATCCAGCCTCATCCACCAGAACACAGGCACTAGTCCCCTCCACCAGGAAGCCCACACAACCCATGAACCAACCTTAACCACTGAGGGCAGACACCAAAAAAATGGGAACTATGAACCTGCCTCCTGTGAAAAGGAGACCCCAAACACAGTAAGTGAAGCAAAATGAGAAGACAGAGAAACGCACAGCAGATGAAGGAGCAAGGTAAAAACCCACCAGACCAAACAAATGAAGAGGAAATAGGCAGTCTACCTGAAAAAGAATTCAGAGTAATGATAGTAAAGATAAACCAAAATCTTGGAGTGAGAATGGAGAAAATACAAGAAACGTTTAACAAGAACCTAGAAGAACTAAAGAGCAAACATACAGTGATGAACAACACAATAAATGAAATTAAAAATTCTCTAGAAGGAATCAATAACAGAATAATTGAGGCAGAAGAATGAGTAAGTGACCTGGAAGATAAAATAGTGGAAATAACTACTGCAGAGCAGAATAAAGAAAAAAAAATGAAAAGAATTGAGGACAGTCTCAGAGACCTCTGGGACAACATTAAATGCACCAACATTCAAATTATAGGCATCCCAGAAAAAGAAGAGAAAAAGAAAGGGACTGAGAAAATATTTGAAGAGATTATAGGTGAAAACTTCCCTAATATGGGAAAGGAAATACTTAAGTCCAGAAGGGCAGAGATTCCATTACAGGATAAATCCAAGGAACAACACACAAAGACACATATTAATCTATCAAAAATTAAATACAAAGAAAAAATATTAAAAGCAGCAAGGGAAAACCAACAAATAACATACAAGGGAAGATGCAGATGTAGAGAATGGAGTTGAGGACATGGGGAGGGGGAAGGTAAGCTGGGACAAAGTGAGAGAGTGGCATGGACATATATACACTACCAAATGTAAAATAGATAGCTAGTGGGAAGCAGCCACGTAGCACAGGGAGATCAGCTTGGTGCTTTCTGACCACCTACAGTGGTGGGATAGGGAGGGTGGGAGGGAGACACAAGAGGGAGGAGGTATGGGGATATATGTATACATATAGCTGATTCACTTTGTTATACAGCAGGAACCAGCACACCATTGTAAAGCAGTTATACTCCATTAAAGATGTTAAAAAAAAAATACCATTCAGATACATCTCGAATGAGATGACGACTACAGGACAGAAAATGAAGTACAAGGGAAGGGATGATTAGCAGTAAGAAACAGTACTGAGAGCTATGGGAGTATTGACTTGGGAACTGGGGAAAGGTTCATGGAAGAAGTAGTATTTGAGGTAAGCCTTGAGAGTTGGGTTAGTTTTTATAAGGAGAGTTGGTTGTGCTCTTTGTGAGGATGATATTGTTAGCACATGCTTGGAAGAGAGTGATGTGTATATGTATAAGGGAGTCATCCTTTACCTTCATAGGTAGGTAAGGGTTTGCAGTTCATGGTGTTTATTGCCATTCGTCTTCTCATTTGACTGTGACAACATTTTCATGAACATGGTAATTGAATGATCTCCTTTTCAGAGGTGAAGATGCTGACACTTGAGGAAAATGATGCTTCCAAACCCCCCACTTTGTAAGGAGAAGAATCATGGCTTGAACCCACATGGCACCAGATAGAATGCAGCATGAAGCTGGATCCAAATGGAAGGTCAGTCAGTTGCAGCTCATCTGTCAGGTAAGGACCTGGACAGAAATCGCTCTCTCCAAGAAGAATCTATTTTAACAATAGAATCAAGTCATGCTTGAACTGTAAATCCTAGAGGGAGAAACCTGAAGTTGGGATAGCAGAGTGGGGGTTTTAGAGGAATCTTCAAGGACACTGTGAACTAACCAAAACCACTGAAAGGCAGGAGTGACCATTCTTTTACTCCTGGGAAGTAATAGCTTACATGTGGTCATTTGGAAAGGTTGTACCAGAAATCCAGGTATTATAATAATAATTATTATTATTCAATGTGATTTTATTTTGTTGCTCAAATTATTCCATCTTTGGCCATTGGGAGCTTTTTAAGTTGTTTCCTGTATTCTTTTGACATACCTTTTCATTGTGGTATTTATCATTGTGGTATTTATTTATTTATTAATAAATTAGCACTTCCTTACTTTCTGGCACTATAGGATGTTTCAGGCTCATCTTATACATTTCCTGTCCCAGTCCTAGAATCAGTAGAATCAGCCGTTTTTACAAAAGAGGCTTAGTTGGTTTTCTCTGTGTGTGTGTGTATGAATGATATTGGAACCAAGATCTGGTTGCTAGATGTGCTTTTTGCAACTAGGGCGCCATGTTTGCTAGGCAGTCTCAGCTGACAGAGCAAGGAAATATACTAACTTGGTGTATATATACATATCTATAAATATTTCTATATTTAACTATCTGTGTTTATATTAAGATAAATAAGAGTTCATCTTGGTGTCTCTAACTCTAATCCATTTCCACATAGATCATTTTAGGCTTCTCCCCTTGCTTATGTGTAATTTCTGATTTCAACAATGAAGAACCTTCCTCCCACCATCTGTTATTCAGTTTCTTAATTATTCCACTCCAGTATACATGCTTAATGGTTTCAGAGTTGACTTGCACCCCCATGGGGAAAAAATTTATCAGCTAGAGTCCAGTGCTTATGTATAGTTTCTTTTCCCTCTAATCTTACAGGCTCCACTAATTTCCAAAGTTAGGTTTATTCCATTCCCACAAGTAAGGATGCTTCATACATTTGCAATATAGTAGATTCCTCCGTCACATTTTGCATTCCATCCTGAGATTCCCTGATTTCCTAAATCATTATTTTTAAAAGGTTTGTGTATGTTAGGTTCATTCTTTGTGCTACAAAGTTTTATAGGTTTTGACAAAGGCATAGTGTCACATATCCACCATTACAGTATCACACAGAACAGTTTCATTGCCCTGAAAAATCCACTGTGCTTTAATCACCCTCTTCAACTCCTGGAAACAAATTATCAGTTTACTGACTCTGTGATTTTGCCTTTCCGGAATGTAATATGTATTGTGATCTCCAAGACATTCCCAGGTTTGATGATTTACTAGGAGAACTTGTTGGACTCAGAATGTAATACTCACAGCTAAGATTTATTACAGTGAAAGAATACCAAGTAATACCAGCATAGGGAAAAGGCACATGGGGCAAAGTCAAGATGAAACCAGGCACAAGCTTCCAAGATTTCTCCCCCAGTGGAATCACACAGGATGTGCTTAATTCCCCCAGCAATGAGTTATGGCATCATGTGTGAAGTGTTGTCTACCAGGACAACTCATTAGAGACTCAGTGTCCAGGATTTATCAGAGGCTGGTCACACAGGCATTCTCTGTCTAGCACATACCAAAATTCCAGATTCTTAGAAGAAAAGAAGGTGTTCAGCATACACCACATTGTTTTCACAAGCAGTTTCAACATAGTGACCCACTCTTGGAATGTTGGGAATCCTTCTGAAATCTACTTCTTGAGATACCAGCCAAGGAGCAGCTTGCAAGCAGGTCTTTCGAAGGATGGAAGTCTCAGGCCTGCTATGTTAACTCTTTTATGTACATGGTATACGTGAAGTCATACAGTCTGTAGATTTTTTAGGTTGGCTTCTTCCACTTAGCAAAATACATTTAAAATTCATCCATGTCTTTACATTGTTTGAGAGCTTATTCTTTTCTAATCACGGAATAGTATTCCATTGTTTGAACATAGTGTAGGTTATTTATCCATTCACCTGGTGACGGATATCCTGATTGCGTCCAGTTTTTGGAGTTATTAACAAAGATTCTCTAAACATTTGTGAGCAAGTTTTTGTATGGACATGAGTTTTCTAATCAGTTGTGTACCTAGTAGTGTGATTGCTTGATTGTGCGGTAAGACTATGTTTTGTGTTATAAGAAACTATTGATACCATACTGTCTTCTGAAGTAGCTGTACCATTTTGCATCCTCACCAGCAGTGGATGAGAGTTTCTGTTGCTCCACATCTTTGCTAGCAATTGGTGTTATCTGTTTTTTTAATTTTTATGTTAGCCATTCTAATAGATACATGGTAGTATCTCGTTTTCATTTTCATTTTCAAAATAAGTGATGTTGAATAATTTTCTTGCCATTCTATGTCTTCCATCAAATGTCTTTTCACATCTTTTGCACATTTTAAATTAGGTTGTTTTCTTATTGTTGAATTAAAATTTTGTGTATTTCAAATACAAGTCCTTTATTAGATGTATGTTTTACAAGTTTATTCTCTTAGTTTCTGGCTTGTCTTTTCATTGTCTTAAAAATGATGGCTTTCACAGAGCAGAAATTTTTAATTTTAATAAAGTCTAACTTATTAATTTTTCTCTTTTATAATCATAATCTTGGTGTTATATTTTAAAACTTATCACCAAACTCAAAGTGCGTTATATTTTCTTCTAGAAGTTTTATAGTTTTACATTTTTATGACTCATTTTGAGTTAATTCTTGTTTAAGGTGTAAGGTCTGTGTGTAGGTTCATTTTTTGCATATAGGTTTCCAATTGTTCCAACATCATTTGTTGAAAATACTACCCTTTATCCATTTAATTGCCTTTGTTTCTTTGTCAAAAATCACATGACAATATTTGTCCTGGTTTATTTCTGGGCATTGTTCTTTTCCATTGATCTATGTTTCTGTTCTTTTAGAAATAGCACACCATCTTGGTTACTGTAGTTTGTAATAAGCCTTGAAATCGGGTAGTGTGTCTTGAAACTGTTCTTCTTCAGTACTGCATTGGCTCTTCTAGGTCTGTTGACTTTCCATGTAAATTTTAGAATTAGTTTGTTGACATCTACAAAATAGCTTGCATAATTATTTTTTTTTAATTATAGGGCTTCTCAGAACCATTAGTATACTAATGTGAATTATGAATATCTAGGAAGAATATATGCTTTGCAGCATTTCTCAACTTATTTGACTTCAATATTCTTTTTTTTTTTTTTTTTTTTTTTTCTGGGCCTGTATTGCATGGCCCCAGAGAGAATTCCTTTCTTTTAACAAAAGAAAACACTGACCCTCACAGAGGAGATGTCTTGTTCCAGGCTAAGTTGATAATTTTATTAAGATCGAGGCCTGGGCTAGAAACCTATTTATTTTGTGGCTGTAAATATATTTTGGTCACTTTTGTACATGACATATATATCCACTTTTAGATAATTTTATAGTTAGTATAAAAGCTCAGAGAAGCATAATGTAGATATTCTCAGCTTGAAAGATTTCATTGATTCATAGTAGATGAATGCCTTTTATCTAACTTATTCTCTCAAATAATAATGAGTGATTAAATGTGATAATGTATTTTATCTAATAATTTTTATTCATATTTTGATGTAAAATTGTACTACTTAATATTAGGGATAATAACATAATTATTAGGTAGCATAATTATTATTGTATTATTATATACTTCCAATGTCCATTGACACCCATTCAATAAACATTATTGACAGCTACAAATGGCAGTGGGTTGAAAATACTCAAGTGGATCTGAAGCTTATCAACCTTACTGAGACTTTGTTGGCT
The DNA here is from genome assembly GCF_963455315.2 of Globicephala melas. Taxonomy (NCBI): domain Eukaryota; kingdom Metazoa; phylum Chordata; class Mammalia; order Artiodactyla; family Delphinidae; genus Globicephala; species Globicephala melas. Next base: position 127,959,216 of record NC_083316.1, read on the forward strand.
TTAAAATTAATTCCCTTGACTCTTCTCACTCTCCTACGCATAATGGGGCTATGGTTTATTCCCCTCGTCACTTAAATAGAGCGCTACTGATGAGTGATTCTGAGAAGCTTTCCCTAAGACGGTTAAATTATTGGCCCCTCACTTAAATGCTGCTTTTCTGAAGCTCCGTCAGTTTATTCAAGCACTTCTGAAGGGCCACTGAAGTCATCCTCATGGACCCCGGGATAAGTGTTTTTTTTTTTTTTTTTTTTTTTTTCACAGAAATGGCAAGGTGTGTGTGCCTCTCTAATACCTCAGCTCTCTGCTTGGTTTAGGTCTTTTTACTCAAGTTGGAGCAACTTGGGGGACAGTACCAATGGTTGGTTCTCTTGGTGGACTTGTAGCTTTATTTATATAACCAGATTAACAGTACCTAATCATTTTATGAGCATGCCTGCCATCTGTAGTGGGTTGAATGGTAGCTCCCCCAAAAAGATATGTCCAAGTCTAAACACTTGTTACCTGTGAATGTGGCCTTATTCGGAAAAAGTGTCATTGCAGATGTAATTAAGTGAAGGATCTCAACATGAGATCATCCTGGGTTTTCCAGGAGGGCCCTAAGTGCAATGACAGGTGTCCTCCTTATCAGAGACAGAAGAGGAGAAGGCACAGGGAGGAGAGGAGAGAGCCATGTGAAGATGAAGGCAGAGGTTGGAGTTCCATTGGCACAAGCCAGGGAAGATCTGGAGCAGCAGAAGCGGGAAGAGGAAAGGAAGGATCCTCCCCTCGAGGCTTCAGCCTTCATGGCCTTGCTGACACCTTGATCTGGACTCTGGCTTCTAGGACTGGGAGAAAATAGTTTGTTGTTGTTTTAAACCACTAAATTTGTAACAGCAGTCACAGTAAGCTACTACTCTACCATCTCTTCCAAATTTTCCACTTTAAGTTTTAAAATAAATATTCAGGGCGTTTTTCTGGTAATTTAAGATTTGTCTACCCAGAAGGGCAGCAATCCCATTTGCTTGAACTCACCATCATGTCTGCACACCTGGAAAGCTACTTGGGGTAATCACAGGTGTGACACTGTGATTTATAAGAAGTGTGTATTTGGTCATTTGGTCATTCGGATGACCAAAATGTATTTCTCATCTACATTTGGTCTTTGTCCACAATTTCTGGCTCACAGCTCCTCATACCCTTGGAATTTCCTGTGGTAAGAGAAATGAAGGTGTCTTTTGTTGTGTTAATGAGGTGACTTTTTGAAAGCCCTTAGGTAACCTAAGGGTGAGGGGCTGGTTGCCAAAAGAACCAACCTTGTGATTAGAGGGTTGGGTGGAGCTGGAGATTTTAATAGCCAATGATTCAATCATTCCTGTGTCTGTAATGAAGTCTCCATAAAAACCATAAACAACAGGGTTTGGAGAGTTTGGGGTTGGTGAACATGTGAAGGTGCTGGGAGAATGGCTAATGACATGCTTGGAGTAGGCTTGGAAGCTCCTTGCCCTTCCCCCATGCCTTGTCTTATGCATCTCTTCTATCTAGTTGTTCCTGGGTTATATCCTTTTATACAAACCGGTGATCTAGTAAGTAAACTATTTCTCTGAGTTCTGGGAGCTGCTCTAGCAAGTCAGTCAAATCAAAGGAGGGGGTCTTGGGAATCTCTGATTTATAGCCATTTGTTTAGAAGAACAGGTAAGAACTTGGTCCTGTGACTGATGTCTTAAGTGTGGAGGTAGTGAGGGCAGTCTTGTAGGATTAAACCCTTAACGTGTGGAATCTGATGCTGTCTCTGGGTAGAGAGTGTCAGAATTGGGTTGAATTTCAGTACACCCAGCTGGTGTCCTGAGAATTGCTTCTTGGTGTGGGACCACCCCTCCCCCCGCATACACACATTGGCACTGGTACCAGAACCTATTTAATAGGATCTCAGTAAGTTTTGTGGAATGAATGGATACCACTGAATGGTTGAATTCTATCATGTCAGAGTTCAACTGTCCTTAGGAGACAAACCTAACTATCACAATTGGCTGATAATAGAGTTCCAGAAAAGGGAAGTGTCTTACCTGTATGCTTTTAATTTACTTATTCATGTTGCCCAATACATGGGTTTATTTACTTATTTTTTAAACTTGATCACTTTGGCAATGGAGAGCAACCCATGGATGATAAAATACCCATGTCTATAAGTGGCTGATGCTAGGTTTTACTTGTATAAGTGAAATATTATATACATTATTTTACATATTGCTCTCATTTAAAATTTTTACCCCTAGCAATTTGAAAAGAGACTTAAAATCCCTTTGCTGATCTCACGTGTCTCAGAGGCTGAAAACGAGCTCTAAAATCATAGGAAAATCTTGTGGTTTTTATGAGCACGCCGTTGAAATATAAAATTACGTTAGGTTTTATTCATTATTTTGTCTTTGTGATACCATTACCTGCATTGTTGCAATAGCCTAGTAACTGTCTCCCTTTTTCTAGTTACTTCCTGCAATCTTTTCTAGTGTCTGTTTCAATACATATGGACAACTGAATCTTCCTAAATCTCAGCTTTGATTATGTTTCCCCCACTTAAATGCTCTATCCTGTCTTCAAATATCTACAAAGGGAAGCCCAAACTGCTTAACCTGGCCCTAGCCAATCTTTCCGGCTTTATTCCCACCTCCTGCTGATTAAAAGTGCATGAAGGTCCTCCTGACCCCCTAGACCAGTGCTTCCCAAACTTTAAGGCATGTATGAGTCACTTGGGGGATTTTGATACGATGCAGACTCTGATTCAGTAAGGGATGGGAACCTGAGTTCTTGCCTTTTTCACAAGTCAGGCTGACAAAGCTGGTCCAAGAACCACACTTTGAATGGTAAGGCCCTGATGATATTATGACCTTCTCCTATATTCATTCATCACCTTTCATTGTTATGTGTTTAGTAACCGTATTTCTCTCACTGGAGACTATGTCTAGAGGACCATATCACATCTGCTAAATTTATTGGCACCTATCAAAATGAATCTGAGATTCTCAATACTCGAGCTTTGGACAGAACCTAGTTTGTCCCTCCGCTTCAAGCTTCAGGCAGTGAGTTGAATCCAGGGAGGGAAAGTGACCTCTCCGTGGTGACATGGCAAGTTAGTGGCAGAGCTGGGACTAGGAACTAGTCTCAGAAATAAATACCTACTCTGGCACAAAACATCAAGTAAAGGTAAAGTTCTTAGGGCAAGTAGCACTTCATTCAGAACTTGGCCCCCAGGTATTGGATACTTAACCTAGATCTCCCTTTGCAAGCCCTTTGGTGAATTGCCAATGTCTGAGAGAAGGCAAGGAATACCTCTGGGGCATTTCTCGAGTCCAGGGAGGCTCCACAATTAGACTAACAGCTTATAGGTTAACTAAAGTGTGGCCAGTTGAGAAGGATTGACCTAATTCTTCCTTTTTAATTATGTTAATTTTATGTATCAGGTAATTAGTTGAATGACTTCATGATTACAGTTGCTTTCTCTATCTCTAGCCAGGAATGAGAACAAGTTGCGTAAGAAGCATCAGTGGGAAGGGGAGGAGAGATTAGGGCAAGGACCACTTGATAGGAGTCTACACGAACCCCATGCTGTGATACAAAAGTCACCATGGTCTTTTATGTCTGAGCTATGCATTTCTCTGCCCAGTAGAAGAAAATTAAAGGAAATGCTCCAAAATAGCTTCTGGGACTAGACTAGGGTTTCTCAACATTGGCACTATTGACATTTTGAGCCAGATAATTCTTTACTGTAGAGAGTGATCCTGTCCATTACAGGATGTTTAGCAGCACCCTTGGCCACTACCCACAAGTAGCACCCACACCCCCTGAAATTATGACAACCCAAAGTTTCTCCAGATACTTCCAATTATCCCCTGGGGAGAAAGGGAGCAAATCATCCCCAGATGATTCCCCACTTAAGAACAACTGGACTAGACCATTGGTCAGGCTCAGTATGTCCACAGGGCTGTGCTACAGCTACACAAGTTGTGTAGTAACAATTCCATGGAGCACCATTCTCGTAGACTTCAATAAAGCTTGGGACAACTTTTTGCAGATTTTGATAATATCTGCAATCCATGACTTTGGCCTTTAATAGTGAACCTCTGTAGGCTAAGAGCCTCCCCCTTTTAAATATAACGTGGAGAATTTGCAAAAACTATGTGCTTATCAGAATATCTGGTGACTTCAGTGCCTAAAAAGATGGTCCATTGGTCACTTTCATCTCCACTAATGTTCTTGTCTTCTACCCCACCTTATCCTAGACCTTGCTATCGTCATTCACTCTCACCTCTAAAATCTTCATTTCGAGCATCGTTTCTCTCTGATCACCAGCCTCTGTGTTTCTGACTTGATTAGTCATTTCATCCTCCCCAAAATATTTTCACCCCAACTAGGTCTCCAATGCACTGACCTCACCGTTTTGCACCAGTGGCCATTCGCCTTTTATCTATGTTTGCCTCTTTACTCAGTTCAGCCTCTCTTGTCCAGCATGAAAATCATTCCCTTACAAAATCCCTCAAAACTTTGCCTTACTAACCCTCTGATGTGTTTGCCTAGCGAAATCCAAGGCAGCAGATTGAATCTTATTACTTACCTTGTCTTAATCTCTACCTAAACAGGTAAACATCTGCACCTAAATGGAAAAGACACATACAGTATGGTGATGAATCCACTGCAGTTTAAATTCAAGACTACAGACATCAAATGGGCACTCACACTGCGGAGAATTCTCATCCTGTTAAGTTTGTTTTCTCCTCTCTGGGACAAGTCATTTATAATTCACTCCCTTAGATGTCTTACTACTTCCATGCCCTCACTCTTGCCTGATAACTTTACTTGAAAAATAGAAGCAGAGGGAACTCTCATATATACATTACAAATCCAGAACATATCTTTATTTAGACCTGTATTTTCTATTTTCCATCCTTTCTCGGCTTCTATCTAAGGAGACTTCTATCCAGTCTCCCGCTGTGCTCTCTGTCCCAGCCGCTGTAACTTCCTTATGCATTTGTTTCTGTAGTTTCCCCATCTCCTGCATCACAAATTCTTCCTTTTATCCGAATCATTCCCATTGCATATAAACGTACTCCAGTTTCTCACAATTTACCTTCTCATGATCTGACTTCTACCACCATCATACTTCTCTATCCTCCTTCACAGTAAATGCTGAAGAATTGGTCTACACTCACTGGACCTTGGTCCTTATCTTCCACTATTTCTTTAATCTACTTCAATCTGGCTTTCACCATCATTACTTCTCTAAACCTTTCCTATCCATGATCATCATGTTACCAAAACGAATGGACACGTCTTCAAACTTCTTACTCATCATTTACTGTTGACCACACTTTCCTTCTTAAAACTCTTATCTTGGTATCTAGGATACGACCCTCTCATAATATTTTACTTGTTTCTTTATATCCTCCTTTATTCCCCTGATTTTACCTTCACAGTCCTACCTTTGTTTGAGTTCTCCACTAACTGGTCCCAGACCAATTCTCTGTCTGTATATTTTCCTACAGTGATCTCATCTACCTCATGGCTTTAAATACCAAATAGATGGAAATGGCTCCCAAATCTGTATCTGCATCCTGCATTCTTTCCCGTGTTCCAGATTAATATATCCCTCTGATTCTTTACTAATTACAATTGGATATATGATAGGCATGTCAAATTAGCATTTTCAAAACAGAATTTAAAACGTTTCCTTCCTCTTCTTCCATGCTTCCCACCCCCACCAAGACAATTTCATATCATTAAATGGAGTCTTCATCTCCCTAAGAACTCTCTCAGAGACTATTCAGGCTGAAATCCCAGGAGTCGACCTTGACTTGTTCCTTATGTTCATTCCCTACTTATAATCCTTCATCATGATGTTTCATTCTAGTTCTGAAATATATTTTCTTTACCTGGTCAAAGAGCAGTAGCACCAAAAACTTAGACGTTAAAAGTGGCAAAAAGGCAGGTTTTATTCAGACCGATGCAGTAAGGGAGAGAGACTCTAGTATAAACTGAGCTCAACTCCAGCTCCATCTTCACTGTCTATCCTCCTTATCTTACTTTAATTTTACTTGAAATACTTATCACATCTTAATTATGTCATATATTAAGGTAACTGAGATTTTTAAAGGGAAAACAGAGAGAGATCACAAAGGGGCTATGGGAAGGTAAAAAAGGGGGAACAAAAAGGAATTGGGGGCTGTGGGAAACTGGAAACCTACAGAAAGGAATGAGTGGAGAATTACCGAAAATGGTTTGGCAGAGCGTGAGTTTAATCAAGTCCCTCAGCACACTGTTTGTGCTGTGAGGGTTCACAGTTCACACCCTCCTCACTATTACTGCCTCATCCATCATTTATCATTGGACTTTCGAAAGAACCTCTTTAGTGGTCCTTGCATAATTTCTTGCCTAGTGTCAATTAAATCACGTGTTCACTAGTCATTAGTGAAATGCAGGTCCAGACCACAACATACCATTTCATACTCCTTAGAAAGGCTTTAATTAAAAAGACAGACAATAACAAGTATCAGTGAAGGTGCAGAGAAATTGGAACCCTCACACACTGCCGTTAGAAATGCAAAATGGTGCAGCCACTCTGAAAAACTCTTTGGCAGCTCCTTAAAATATTAAACCTTGAGTTACCATATGACCGAGGAATCCCATTCCTAGATATGTACCCGAGAGAAATGAAAACATATGTCCACACAAAAAGTGACCATAAATGCTCTTATCTGCTCATTATAGATCAGCAGAGGAGCTCTGTTTATTGCTATTACTCAGAGACCTAGGATGATGAAGTGGCCAACAACTGTTAGTTGCTATCGCAGAGGGCAAACATAACTCTGGCAGATCTCACATCAGCAATTAAGTGACACATATTCCTTCCGCTCACAATTTAGAGGGCTAGAATTAATCACAGGCCCCCATATAATACAAGAACAGGGCAATGCAATTCTACACGTGCCTGGGAGGTGAAGAACCAGAAATGGTCAGCAAGCATACTATACTAATGACTCCTCTGACTATGCCCTTGCTGTGTCCTTGGCCTGGTGTGATTTTCCTCTATCTCTGTGCTGAGCTAGCTCCTTCTCACCCTTTAGTTTCCAGGACTTCCCTGAGAGAACTTCTGTGACGAGTTTGTCCCACGCAGTGCCTCTGCACAGTCCTTTTAAGCTCTTTATCCCATCCTCCAGTGTGTTGTGACCCTGCTTATTTCATAATCTGAAATTGTTTGGTATATTTCTTTGCTAATTTTCTTATTGACTAACTCTTCCCACTTGAACATAAACTTTTTGAGGCTGTGATTTGTATTCTTCTCTGTTTTATTCATTCCCGAATCCCTAGCATGTAGAACAATGCTTAGCAAACTCATAATAGAAAATCAATAAATATTCATTAAACGAATGAATGAACATCCTTTCTTACCTCCGTAGCATTTTTCATGCTATTCCTTCTTCCTCTTATTTCAGGCAAAACACTATGCATTCGCTAACATTCAGCTTAATGTCATCTGCTCTGTAAAGTCTTCCCCTAGTAAGAGGTAATGTCTAGTCAACCATGCTTTTATAAAATATAACATATTCTTTTATGTATAGCCATAACTCTGCCTTATATCTTTCCAGTTGTATGCATGATTCTCCATTGCTTCCTATTCCATATTTTGAATTAGATTTGCAGGGCCTTTTTAAGGCCAAGTATTACAAGTATTTTATATTCCCAGTGCCCAGCCCATCCAACAAATATTTACTGAACATCTATATTCCAGGCAGTATTCTAGGTGCTGTAAATAGAGTCGTGAACCATATCGAGTCTCTGCCCTCATGGGGCTCATTTTCTATTGGGGCAGACAGACCAACCAAGAAATAAATATATGACATAATTAAGATGTGATAAGTATTTCAAGTAAAATTAAAGTAAGATAAGGAGGATAGACAGTGAAGATGGAGTATTGGTCAGTGAAAGCTTTTCTGAGATGGGATGTTTGAATGGAGATCTGCATGAAGTAAGATGCAAGGCAGCAAAACATCTGGGAGAAGTGTGTTACAGGGAGCTAGGACAGGAGGCGCATAGGCCATGAGATGGGAATGAACTGTAAGGCCATTGTCCTGTGGGTGGAGTACGATTGGGAGCAAGTCGGAGAGCTGTTGGGATCACATTATATGCAGGGCCTCTGTAGGCCGTGCAGTAGTTTTGGGTTTTGTTCTAAGTGTGTTGGCATGTCGTTAGTAGATTTTAAACAGATCGAGACTTTTTAAAGCATCAAATCAACTATCCCTGCATCTCTTGTGTAGAGAATAGACTATGGAGGACCAAAGCGGAATCAAGAAAACTAACTACGAAGCTACATGATAGATAACGTAAGGGAGGAAGGTTTGGATGAGAGTGGTAGTGAAGAAATGTTTGAGAAGTGGCTGGAGGGTGAGTGTGGTGTCCGAGGAGTCAAGTGAAGAAAGTATTTCAGTAAGGAGGAGGATCAAATCAGTCCTCCTCCCGTGGAGAGGATGAGCAAAGAGAGGCTTGATAATTGATACCTGGAGTCATTGAAGAGCTTAAGGAATGTGGTTTCCCTGGAGTAGTGGGAAAAAAAGCTCAACTGGAATGATTTCAAGAGAAGGTAGGAGATGAGGAAGTAGAGGCAGAGAATATAGACTCATGTAATTTTGCTATAAAAGAGAAGCAGATAAATGGAGGGAAAGTGTGTAGTGTCCATAAAAAGATTGTTTAATGAACCAAAATTTTCAAAAATAACACTCAAGGGAGGGAATGGATTCATTTATAATTATTGATCACTTACTCTAATTTTAAACGGACCCTTGAGACTGTCTTCGTTCTCTACTCTGTTAACCTCTTTCTATCCACATGGAGGAGAAAGACCTTCCCTATGGATAAGGGATGAAATAGACACTAAGGACCAGCCAGGCCACCTTGCTAATGGTAAAGGTTCTAGAGAAAAGCATAAAGGGAAAAACTGCAGCTAGGTACTGGGCAAAGGCTCTCTTTCCCCTTTTAGGATCTCTCCCTCTTGTTCTCATTTTTTCTTGGCCATGATACTCTTTTCTTCTGTTTTGGGTTTCTGCCCAGTGCTTTTGTATTTCACTTTCCAGAAAGCCAGCTGTCCTGGCCAGAACAATTTTGGTTTTTTAATTAATTTATTTATTTTTGGCTGCATTGGGTCTTCATTGTTGCCCGCGGGCTTTCTCTAGTTGCGGTGAGTGGGGGCTACACTTTCTTGCGGTGCACAGCCTTCTCATTGTGGTGGCTTCTCTTATTGCGGAACACGGGCTCTAGTCGCACGGCCTTCAGTACTTGTGGCACACAGGCTCAGTAGTTGTGGCTCGCGGGCTCTAGAGAGCAGGCTCCTGTAGTTGTGGCACACAGGCTTGGTTGCTCCGCAACATGTGGGGTCTTCCCGGACCAGAGCTTGAACCCGTGTCCCCTGCATTGGCAGGCGGATTCTTAACCACTGCACCACCAGGGAAGCCCATATCCTGGCCAGAACTAATTACAGATTAAGATGGGGGGCGGGGAGAGAGCGAGCGAGAGAGAGAGAGAGAGAGAGAGAGAGAGAGAGAAAGAGAGGGAGAGGGAACAAAACAATAAAATTCAAAGCAAAAACTAACTCTTATTGGTTTAGGTCAAAATGATGAATCAGTTCTCTCTTTTTCTTCCAATGTTTTTCCCCGTCAAAGAAATAAGACCTTAAGAAACAGGATTAGGTTGTGAACCTAGGAGAAAATGCAAAAAGAAAACAAAAATCACGTGACTTTTCTTAGTCCAAACCAGGAGTCGGCAAACCATAATCCAACACCAAATCTGGCTTACGACCTGTTTTTTGTAAAGTTTTATTGGATCACAGCCATGCTAACTAATTTACATATTGTCAATGGTTTCTCTGATGCTACAATGACAGTATTGAGTAGTTGTGAAAGAATGTGTATGGCTGTAAAAACCTAAAATATTTAATACATACGGTCCTTTACAGAAAAAGTTCGCTGACCCCCTAGTCTATACTGTTTCCTGAACTGTGCCCTCAGTGACATTACCACAGTGGGATGCAATGAATACACAGGCATGAAAACTCCAAATTAAATGAGGTTAAGCAGATCTCTTCACTGCAGGACTTTGCAGAGCCTTAAAATGCCACTATGAATGTGAGTCTCTAAGAGAGGGATAAAGTGTGCTTTACACGTTTAAGCGTCAAATCTTAGGGGAATTAGGATGGCATTATGGTTCTGATTCCTAAAAATGCCCAGTTCTGGCCTGAAAGAACTTCCTTCCCTAAGTTCCCTTGACAAGTAATATGTATAAGGAAAGCTGGAGTGAGAACAAAATGCCACTTTATTAATAGTTGCTCAGGCGTCCAAAGCTCCAGTGCGGGGCTCTCCTGTAAATGACCACAGTGAAACGCACAATTCGTAGCTTAAGGCACATAAGGCTTTCTATCCTGCCCCCGATTTAAATCTTGGAATATAACCATCTCATGCCAGACTCACGGGTAAAGGAAGTTGAAGGGAATGAATGGGGAGCAACATGCCAGATATTTCTGCAGCCAAGATAGGTTTATTCGAGTTCGGCAGAGAATAGAAATTTGAGGTCTACAACCATGGTGAGCCACATGCAAGTCCCCAGACAGCAAGGGAAGCAAGGGAAGGAAGGGAGAAAAGCAAGTGGGCAGGGGTATATACTAAACAAAGAGTCCATGTCTTTCCACTGGCTGAGTCCTTGCCAGGAAAGGAGTCTTCTCTCTGTTGGGCTCTGTTATCGTTACAGGGCATGAGACTCCCTTTCTGGTCTCCCTACTCTATTTAATTGAGGTTTCTTTTATTAATTCTTTTACATTCCCTCTTTTGATCAAAGTCTTTCTTTAAAAGCATCGCTGATCAAGAGGCGGATTTTTCAGTTTCAGTGTCTTCTTGTCCCTCAATGCTAGGAAGAACCATTCCTGGGTGTAGTGTTGGAGAAAAAGTGCACAGATTGGAAACCTATTGAGGTCACGTATGAGTAACAAGGAGAGGTTAGGAGGGAGAACTGTCAGGCACTTATTATCTAAAGTCCGTATGTTATCAAGATCATAGACAGTGGAGATCATCGAAGCATGTCATCATCAGAAGTTTGACAACAAATTTCCAACAAGACTGGTCTGGATATCTTGGGAAAACTGTCTCATCAGATGTTGTCTGCTTCAGTTCTGGGAAATCTTTATGTTCAGGTCACCAGATAATGTGCAGGTCCATTCAGGGTTTGGTGCTTCCTTTAGGTGTGAATCCAATAGCCTATTCCCTGGAGTTTGACTACACAAGGGTTGGTTAGCAAAACCTGATAGGGGCACTTCCAACCAGGTTGAAGAGAGTTCTTCGAGCGGTATCTTTTCCAATAGATGAAATCTACAGGTTGCAAAGTGTGATGCTTCGGGTCTCTGTCTTCTGAGAGTGCACTGTGAAAAGATTGCTCTTCCAAAATACGGTTATTTTTAATAGAAGCAATCGGTCTTTTGCATATTGGAGTATCTCTCCTTCTATCGGTTGTGGGTCAAAAGAAACAGGAGAAAAGTACATTGGGTGTCCTGTGACTATCTCAAAGGGTAAGAGGTAATTAATTCCAAAAGGGGTGAATCTGACACTTAGCAGGGCCAAGGTCAGTGCGTTTGGCTAAGGTGTTTTGAGGGTCTACAAATTTTGCCAATGAAGTCTTAATAATGCAATTAATGCTTGCAGAGCATTGAGGGTGGAAAGTGCAGTGAAAGTGTAAAACCAGCCAAACAGCACATGCTTTTCGAAGTACCTGAATGGTACTTGTAAAATGGCTTTTACAAGTAAAATGGGTTCCTTGGTCACTTGGTCACAAACTCCTGAAGTTTGACAGGAGTTCCTCAGGTAGGGACAATCTTTCCCCAAAGGACTTTGGCCACAGAAGAAGAAATAGCCCATCTGTAAGGGAAGGCTTCAGTCTAGTGAGAAAACATACAGTTCATAACTAAAACTTACTTATGTCCATTAGATGGAAGAAGTTGTATGAAATCCATTTGCCAGATCGCAAATGGTCCATTAGGCAGTTTTAAATGTCCAGTAGTAGTTCAAATAGACCACCCTGGGTTGTATTTGGGGTAAGTGGGCTAAGTGAGGTAGGTACTTTTTGCAGCCTTGTTCATTTTCCCCACCAATATTGATTCATGAATGCTGTCATTTTGTTAGTAGACCAATAGTTTAATGCATGTACAGTGGTGAGGAGTGGAAATTTTAGAGTTTCTGGTAGAACTGGGTTGGTTTTTGGTCCAAACCAGAGTGTTCTCTTTTTATCAAACCAACAGTTGTTGAATTTCCAATCTTATTTTTCCTTTTCTGAAGTCAATTGTGTGTTTCTCTTGCCATGTTTTCCAAATTATCATTTGGGGAACTATCCCTTTGGACGGTGATACAGGTTTGACTGCTCTTGATCCCTTTAAGGACAGAATTTCTTGCAGAAATATCAGCAAGATGATTTCCTTTAGCTTCCAGAGAGTCAAGTTTAGACTGTCCTAGAATCTAATAATAGCTGAAGTGCAGGTAAAAGTATTACATCCAATAATTCCTGAACATAGGGACCATTTTTAATTTTACTTTTGCTGGAAGTAAGGAAGCCATGTTGCTTCCACAACATTCCAAAATTATGAGATACTCTGAAAAATATACTACTGTCAGTGAAATATTGGCGGTTTTGCCCTTGGCTAAAGTAAAAATCTGTGTAAGAGTATATAATTCAGCCTGTAGGGCTGAAGTAGCCATAGGTAAAGATGCTGCCTCAACAACATCAAAATGAGTTGCAATAGCGTACCCAGCACAATATTTGTCATTGTCATCTTTTGAATAAGAACCATCATTGAATCATGAGAAGTCAGTGTTACCCAGGGGAATTTCCTGGGTAGATCTTCACGAGGAGTTGGGGGTGGTGTGTTGGTATTAAATAGTCATAAGGGACTTCCTCAGTGATGGAGGGCAGAAGAGGAGCAGGTTTCACGTTATTACAACATAAAGAGTTATGCAAGGAACAGTTAACAAAAGGACTTCATAGGAGGTGAAGTGGCTGAATGAGAAATGTTGAGTGTGATAAGAAGTCAGGAAAGCTTCTACTGCATGAGGTACACAAATGGTTAAAGGGGATCCCACAGCAAATTTCTTGATGATGACCAAAAGAGCAGTGGCTGTAATGGCTCTCAGGCAAGGGAGAATCCCCATGCCACAGCATCCAGTTGCTGGTTATAATACTCTGTGAATCTGTGGTGGTCCCCATGTTTCTGGGTGAGTACCCAAGGGCAATCCCTTCCTTTTCATATAGAAAAAGGAAAAAGAGAATCTGATAGTTGGGATGCCCAAGGGCAGGTACGTTCATCAAACTCTCCTTTAAGGCCTTAAAAATTTTGTTCCAATGCACAGGCTTTGGAAGAGCCCTAAGAATTGCTCAATGAAGTTGCCTAGCCTGATCATATAATAAGTCAGTGGACTGGTTTCCCAGTTGTAATTCTAGAGACCTTTTAGGATTTTCCCAATCAGCAGTTTTCATCCAACGCCGGGCTGGCCTTCACTGACAAGCATATGAGCTAGCTGATATAAGTCAGAGAAACCAGGTTGGTACGTTTGAATGACTATATTAAATTCCCCAGCCAATCTGTAAGGATCTTTGGTTACTTTGGAAAAGCCTTTGACTATGGTTCACATATCAGCTTTAGTCCAGGGAATATAAGAAATTAAGGGTTTAGCCTCTGGATCCTTAGAAAGCTTAATTTTAAAGGGACAGCTTCTGAGGTGTTCAGAGGAAAAGGGAAGTTCAGTAAGAGAATTAGTATGGGAGAACTGAGGGCATAGAAGAGGCATAGGTGGCGTAGAAGGGAAAGGGAAGGGTTGCACCAGAGGTGGAGTCTGATCATGAAGAGCGAAGGGAGAGAAGCAAGATGGAGCCAGAGGCAAGCCTGCGACACAGGAGCCGAGGAAGACTAGACTGAGCTTCAAGGGCCATTTTTTTCTTTCTTGAATGATTTGTTTATCTCAGTTAATTTAAAATCTTATTTTGCAGAGAGGCAATTTTAGACTCCTGAAAAGGTTGGAAAGCCTCAAAATACCAGTTGAAATAGGCATTCCATTCAATTCTGGACATTTTTGAACTATTGTAATCCGATTTGGTTTCAAGAAATTTAAGTTTGGGGACTTCAAAAGTTCCCCATAATGGTCATTGATATTCTCAATTACCTTTGGTCAGGTTGGTCCATTTAGTTAAAAATGCACATGAGGAAGGAACACAATTTTTAAACATAAAATCTATCAGAGTCCTTGCAGCGGGGGCACCTTCAAAATGTTTAGATAACTGGGATGCCATTTCTCAGAGGTTTTTCTCTAGAGTAAAAGAGTAATTTTCACATAGCTCATACAGTTCAGTTCAAACAGCTTGCAACTCATACGCCTGCAGGCCTAACACCAGCCAATTCTAAGGACGCAGTTTATTCTCTGACAGCCCCTATTCCAAAGGAGTGGGTCAATGGCTGAACTGGTGCAGTTTCAGTGAAGCAGCCCTTGTTCCTGAAGGAATGGGCCAAAGGCATCTCAGCCAGCTTCAACTGAAATAATCTGATCTCCAAATTAGACTGAAGTGTCAAATGAGTACTTGCATACAGAAGAAGGCTTTAACCAGAAAGATGAAACCTTAAAACAGATCCCTAATAGAGCCTGGAGAACTTCAAGTGAAAAGAGGTTGTAAGCATGGATCCAGGAGAAAGATACCTTTAAACTCCAGGGATCAGCAAGAAAAGCAATGAGCTCAGTGGGCTCAATTTTGGGTACCATGCCTATTTTGCTCACCAGCCCTGGGGCCTTTGGGGTGTCTCGTCTTGTCCCTGTATGGGGCATCAAAATGGTGACCTAAAACAAATAGGCTGCCAGATATTCCTCCAGCCAAGATGGGTTTATCCAGGATCAGCAGGGAATTGCAATTCAGGGTCTGCAACCATGGCGAGCCACAAGTGAGCCCCACATAGCAAAGGAAGGAAAATGCTTTTATAGAGGTGGAAATAAAGTTGGGAGGGCTGTAGTTAACAAAGAGTCCATACGGCTTTTCGTTGGTTGAGTCCTTGCCAGGGAAGGAGAGGAATCTTTCTTCTTCCTGTAGGGTTCTACTATCACTGGAGGGCATGAGAACTCCCCCTCCTGGTATCCCAAGACTATTTAAGATTTATGTTTATTAATTTTTTTAAAAAATTATTTATTTATTTGTTTATTATTTTTGGCTGCGTTGGGTCTTTGTTTCTGCTTGCAGGCTTTTCTCTAGTTGTAGCGAGTGGGGGCTACTCTTCCTTGTGGTGCGTGGGCTTCTCATTGGGTGGCTTCTCTTGTTGCAGAGCACGGGCTCTAGGTGCATGGGCTTCGGTAGTTGTGGCACTCAGGCTCAGTAGTTGTGGCTCACGGGCTCTAGAGCGCAGGCTCAATAGTTGTGGTGCACGGGCTTAGTTGCTCCGCGGCATGTGGGATCTTCCCGGACCAGGGCTCGAACCCGTGTACCCTGCATTGGCAGGCAGATTCTTAACCACTGCACCAACAGGGAAGCCCCTGTTTATCAACTTTTTACAGGGGTTCTTTGTATATTAGGAACAGTTCAGTTATTTTCACAGAGGAAACAGTGTTGGAAGGTTTTTAGGGTAAGATCCAAGAAATGTTAAAATCCAGTTCTCTGCATTATTTGAATATGTTTTCTGGAGAGTTGTAGCATCTCCTTTTTTGAAATCACTAAGAACATTAAGAACAGTGTAGGCGACATGAGAGATCTTGCATGGTTTGCAGACAGTTTGCAGGAGAAATGAAGACTTACTAGAATAGCTAAATGGAGCTGTCTGCAAAGAGAATGAGCTGTCTTGGTAGGCAGCAAACATATAACTAAAAATGTACAAGCATAAGATAAATTGTAGAGGTAATTCAAATATCTCACTCATTCTAGGATTCTAAATTTTAAAGCTATGTTTTAAAGTCCCAACCAGCTCTGAGATTCTGAGTCTTTTGTATAATCATTGCATACCATTTTTGTTGTTGTTTTTCGAAGACAACATCAATTTTGCCCTTTATTTCTGTAAAAATAATATGTCCACTTGGGGGTAGTAAAGTAGTTTTTCAGTATCTCCGGGGAGTTTTCAGCATTTTCTCTGTGAATACATGAGTACACATGTGAGTGAAAATAGTACCAACTAGATGTTGTGTTATTTCTTGTATTTTGTAAGTGACAGTTTCTTCTAGTGCATAAACACAATAGGAATTATGAGCAACCACAGCTTTCATTTCCTTTTTTTTCTTGTAATGCCCAAAGATTTAAAAACATACAAATTAAAACTCTTATCAGCAACATATATGCCCAGAAGCTGAATGATATTTGAGTTAATTCTATAATGGTAGTTTCATTATATTCAATTAAATTCAATTCAGTGAGATAGTCCTGAGATGGTTTGAAAATTCCTGAGTTGTAAAGATGTGCCGACACTTGAATTATTCTCCTCCTTTTAAACTATTTCAGGATTTTTATATTTTTTTACCATAACATAAATTACTACAAAACTTGGTGGCTTAAAATAATGAATCTTTATTATTTCACAGTTTCTGTGGGTCAGGAATCTTGGTGCAGTTTAGCTGGGCACCCCTAGCTCAGGATTTCTCGGGAGACTGCAATCAAGGTGTCCACAGTCCTGCGGTCATTTCAGGACTTGCCTAGGAGAGAATCTGCTTCTAAGCTCACTGGCAGCTGGCTCCTCCAGAGAAAGCTAGCTAAGAGAGAGGGAGAGGGAGAACATGCCAGGAGAGAAGCCAGAGTCTTTCTGTAACCTAATCTTGGAAGTGATACTCTGTCATTTTCTGTTAGTTAGAAGCTAGTCTCACCCACACTCAAGGGGAGGCGATTGCATAGGACATGAGTTCCAAGGAATGGGGATCATTGCGGGGGACCATTTCACAGGGTGCCCAACACTAGACAGATTTTACAACTCTATGATTTTAAATCATTGCTCTTTTGAAAAATTACTAAAACAGCATTCAGTGCTTAATCAGATTTCCTTTTTTTTTTTGCGGTACGCGGGCCTCTCACCATTGCAGCCTCTCCCGCTGCGGAGCACAGGCTCCGGACGCGCAGGCTCCGGACGCGCAGGCTCCGGACGCGCAGGCTCCGGACGCGCAGGCTCAGCGGCCATGGCTTATGGGCCCAGCCGCTCCGCGGCATGTGGGATTTTCCCGGACTGGGGCACGAACCCGTGTCCCCTGCAACGGCAGACGGACTCTCAACGACTGCGCCACCAGGGAAGCCCCAGATTTACGTTTTTATGGCAGAGTAACCAGAACCTGTCTTGCCCTGGTGTCAGTAAACAGGGATTCTGGTCCTTCCTCTGTGCCAATGAGCTGCAGCATCTCAGGCACTTAAGTCATGAATTTTGGTTTCCTTGTCAACAAAGAGAGGCAATTTGATTATGCTCTTTTTTTAAAAAATTAATTTTTATTTTATATTAGAGTATAGTTGATTTACAATGTTGTGTTAGTTTCAGGTGTACAGCAAAGTGATTCAGTTTTACATATACATATATCCATTGTTTTTCAGATTCTTTTCCCACGTAGGTTATTATAGAATATTGAGTAGAGTTCCCTGTGCTATACAGTAGGTCCTTGTTGATCATCTATTTTATATATAGTAGTGTATATATGTTAATCCCAAATTGGGAATTTGGGATTATACTCTTTAAGATCCATTCTAGTTTGGGTATTCTTTTCCAGCAAACAAAATTCTGTTCTAACGGGGTCCAACTCTCTTTCCTTTAGGCAAGAGTGTCTCAGCCTCAGCACTGTTGACATTTGGGGCTAATAATTCTTTGTTGTTGTTGGAGGGGGAAGCTGTCTTGGACATTGTAGGATAGTGAACAGCATCCTTGGCCTCTACTCACTAGATGTCAGGATCAGCCCCCTCTTTGTGACAATAAAAATGTCTCCAGACTTTGAGGACCACAGATATAGGCAGAGCTATAATTAATCTAGCATACAAAAATGATTTCCTTTTCTGTAATATTTTGATTTCTTTTCCATTAAGAAAAAAGTCTATAAATTAATTAATACACAAGAGTTAATAACTTATAAGTATTTGCAGTTTAAAAGGGAAGGGATCTTTTGAGGCAGAAATTCAAGGCCTAGAGATGAGAAGCTGTTTTTAGTGACACTGTCAGGGAGTGGGGTGGAGGTGGGGCACTATTCATATTAACCATAAAAAATACTTATCCTACTGAAAAAAAGGAAACTACTAGAGAATAATTTCCAGGCTCCACAGAAATGGCTGTGTGAAAGTCCACATTAGTCCTGTGATGGTTAATTTTATGTGTCAACATGACTGGATTAAGGGGGTGTGTCCAAACATTTGGTCAAACTGTATTCTGGGTGTTTCTATGAGGATGTTTCTGAATGAGATTAACATTTGAATCCATTTGAATTAGCAGACTGAGTAAAGCAAATGGCTCTCTGTAATGTGAGTGGGCCTCATCCATCAATTGAAGACCTGAATAGAACAAAAAGGCTGAGTAAGAGGGAACTTTGCCGGCTTGACTGATTGAGCTGTCCTTGGGCTAGAAATTATACCACGGACCTGCCTCTCCTGGTTCTCAGGCTTTCAGACCCAGACTCTGTGATTACACAACCAGCTCTCCTGGGTCTCCAGCTTGTTCACTACAGATCCTGGATCTTCTCAGCCTACATAATCACATGAACTAATACCTTATGATACATCTCCTTCTGTCTCTCTCAAGAAGATGGATAGAAGAATTTCACAGAAGTCACAACTTTTCTGAGCATCACATTCCAGGGCCCAGCACTATGTAACATTTGGGACCTTTCTGCATCTGCCACAGGGTCCTACTGTTGCCATTCTCAACTCCTAAAAGCCATTGACAAGGATGTTCTCCTTGGCCAAACTTTCATCAGGCTCTTTTGAGCCCTCTTTTGTATGAGGCCTCTCCTTGGCCCCCATCCTTGTCTGAGTCTAGCTGTAGCAAAGAATCTTGCTAAGTCAGTTTATAGATCATCCTTCTTACCACTGATATCCAATCAAGCTCCTTTCCTCTATCCTTTATCTAATCAAGTTGCTCTTCCCCTTCCCTCCCCTTGATACCTAATCGTGTTTCTCTTAGCAATTTTTTTTTTTTTTTTTTTTGCAGTATGCGGGCCTCTCACTGTTGTGGCCTATCGGACGCGCAGGCTCAGCGGCCGTGGCTCACGGGCCCAGCCGCTCCGCAGCATGTGGGATCTTCCCGGACCGGGGCACGAACCCGTGTCCCCTGCATCGGCAGGCGGACTCTCAACCACTATGCCACCAGGGAAGCCCTCTCTTAGCAATTTCATATCCACTTCCTCACCCTGGTCTTTGTCCATAAATCCTCACGTGGTCCTCTTGTATTTGAGTTCAGTCTTTCCCCTCCATTGCAATAGCCTCTGTCCCTTATTACAATAGTCTTGAAAGTCTTTCTTGCCATTTTTAACAAGTGTCTGATGGAATTTTTATTTCATTTTATACCACAATGCAATGACAGCTCCAGTAAGTAAAAATCACAGGGGACAGATTTAACCTAGATTCTTAGACATTTCTTCAATTTGAGTCAAAGTGTGATTTAGATTCTTCTTCTTCTTTTTTTTTTTTTAAGTCTTAGCATGAACCATGTAACAGTTACCTAGCCATGTTTTAAAGCTACAAGCTGCTGTCAAGAATTGGTCTGTATGTAGGGAATACAAACTAATTTTATAGCTAATCAAATAGATATAAACCTATTGATGAAATCCTCTTTAATGGGATCCAAAGACCAATATTATAAGTTTAAGAATTATGCTGTTTTTAGATGATGCTTTATTTTCTGAATTATCCAGGCTGTGGGTTCTTCCCATTCATTCAAATGTAGTGAGATATGGGAGGAGTCATGGACTAGAGTGAGGGAAAATCAGTCCTGATACCAGCCCTGTCACTCACTGTTTTATCTCAGACAAGCAACCTGTCTTTTTCTTGCTTTAGGCAGGTGGTATAGATTTGTAGCTCAGAGCTGGAGGTCTAGACCTAGAACTGAGTTAAACCTCATCTTCAACAATTATTAGTTGTGTGACCCTGGGCAAGTCACTTAACTTCTCTGTTTCAATGTGTTTTTCGTCTGTTCATCTCTTAGGATTGTTGGCAAGGTTAAGTCAGATAATAAATATAAAGCTCTCAATAAGTATTATGGATATATGAAAGAAATGTTGGGTTAGATGATATAGAAGCCTCCATGTTCTAAATTTTTATAAATTTCATAAGTTATACAGGAGTTTAAAGCAGGCTACATGTTTCCATTCAGTCAGGGGTGGAGCTGAGAATATATAATGGAAAATGAATATAAATTTCCTTTCAGTCAGTAACTTTGAATAACCATAGATTCAGTAGGTTGAGGATAAGGACTTATTTGTTATTCATTCCTTGTGTTTTTATATCTAGCTCAGTATCTGCCCCTTGATATGTATTTAGTATTTCCTGGAGTGGGGCACTGCATAGAGTACAGATGTACAGCAGTTAATAAGTTTCCAGGTCAGACTTCCTGCCTTTGACTCCTGGCCCTTCCACTTATTTGTTTGTGTGAATGGCAGCTCAGTTATCTTTGTCAAGCCTCAGTTATCTCATGTGTCAAATGGGGATTGTTATAAGATTTACTTGATGCAGATGTCAGGCACATGACCTAGTATCTGTCTCCTAGAAAGTGTTCAATAAAATAGCCATATATGATGTAAATTCGATATTGAGGATTGGGGATACAGCTAAATATCCTTTTCTACATGTACCAGAAATAGTGTAACAGTTAATACCCAGTGGCTTGTCTCCTTGGTATTCATCTCTGAGCTTGGTGTTTATGCTAGAACTACGACATTAGTTGGAGCCTTAACTCTGTCTTCTGATTCTGAAAGCCAAAAATCAGACATTTAATTCCCTAGTTGAAGACAGGCTGAAGGTCTTCAGAAACAATTACTATGCATGGCCATCCTTAGCAGCCTGGGTACCTTGTGGTTTTGCTGACTGCCCTGTCATAATATTGATTAATCTTTCATATAACACAGAAGCAGTCTTTAATACATACTTGTGCCTTCATTATTAATGAAATCTTAGTAGTTGGTGATGACGTTTTGGGCAGTTTATCTGGCGGAAATGTCTACCAAAAAAACACCCGACACATTTCTTGGTGTAGAGCTCCTTTAAATCATCTTACATTTGAATGCTGCCAAAGAGAGTAAGCTTCTAAAAAGTGTAAACAAAATGAAATGGTTTTAAAAGACATATATCTTCATGAAACACATGTTCCCATTCCTGTGTATCATTTTCCCACTCTCATTACAGCACTTCCTAGGTGCCAGACACGGTCCTAAGAGTGTTACAAATCATATATTAACTTATTTAATCCTTATGTCACCACTCTGATATAGATGCTGTCATTATGTCCATTTTACAGACAGGGAAACTGGGCCACAGAGAGATTAGGTAACCTGCCCAAGGTCACACAACTAACCATCTTACAGCCAGGATTTGAACGCAGGCATCTGGCTCCAGTACTCATGCTCTTGACTTCTGTGTTTGCTCTCCCATCTGTATTAGTGATTTAGTGGGAAGTCAATGAAAAGGTAACATTTGGGGATGGCATTAAACTGAGAAGCTTTTTCAGTGATGTCGATGAAATAGAGTCGCGTGTGGAATCAGTCCCATGTGGAATCAGTCCCATGTGGAATCCCCCAGTCCCATGGGGGAACTCAGGCACTGGAGTCAGATAGTTCTGGGTTCATAGTCACTAAGCAGTACGCTCACTAAGCATACTACTAAGCAGTACGCTTAGTAGATGTGTGTCCTTAGTCCCAACAGTTTGCTCCCTCTGGTAGTGTTCTACCTCCCACCCTTGTGGGCGAGGACCTCATGGCGATTGGAGTGTAGTGCTGGGCCCCCTAACTTTGGGATTGGCCATGTGACTTGCTTGCCATGAGAAACACATACTCCAGGTGGCCACTGGGTCCCCATCAGTGCCCCAGCCTCATTTGGAGTGGAGCCAGCCCAGCTACCCTGCAGATACATGAGTGAGGTGTAAACACTTACTGTTGTATGTCTCACTCAGACTTTGTGCTTGCTTGTCTATTTTCCCAAGCGTGAAGTGAGGCTAAGTCTTATTTTGTCAACCGTAAAAGGGGAATAATA